>NC_136419.1:222638684-225292851 GCF_052625555.1 Lactuca saligna | reverse complement strand
AACCACACACGCTCCACTAACGACTTAGACAAAGTGTAAAGTGTAATTTCATGGATTAGCACCTTATTCACATTTTCCTAAGTAACTAAGATTGGGAATTATTAAGAGTTTAGTTACTTAGTATTTATCATTAATACTTTTAATGAAGGGAGAATTATAGTCCTGTCAAACCCGTTCGGCTAACGACCCTCCACCGGTCAAGCAAGCGGTGGGTGAGAGTGGACACCCATTAAGTTGCCATTTTATAGGCAACAACCTTATACCCACCTTATAGACCGGCTTCGTGAATGAGGCGTACTAGCGGTAAGACCGACTTTACTCTTATACATATACATATATATATATATATATATATATATATATATATATATATATATATATATATTATTAACTTATAATATTATAAAGTATAAGGGTTGAATTTTAACTTTTAAAATTCTAAGGGCTAACTTGGAATTAAAGTATTCATAAGTGAAAACTTTACAAATTCCAAAACTTGAGGGCAAGTTTTGAAACTATTCAAAACTAATTAATTCCATAACTTATGTGTTTAAAGTAGTTTTAATCCAAAAACTTTTCAAGTTCCATAACTTATGGAAGACTTTAAACTAATAAAAGAATTAACTTTTCTTTATTTTTATAACTTATGGAATTAATTAAGGTTACATTTTATTTATTTATTTATTTATTTATTTAATGAAGAGACTCTTGGTCCTCCATAACTTGAAGACAAATTATGGAGTCATAACTCCAATTAATTAGAACTAGACTCGTCATTTTTTTTGTAACCTTTGCCAATTTTATGAGTTTTATGAGTCTTTAATGTGACTCTTCATGTAACTTGAGGACAAGTTACAGAAACACATTTTATACTTAACTCTTAGATTAAAATGGATTGAAAACAACTATTTCAATTAACTTTTCTATTAATCTAAGCAACTCATAAGAACAAGATAATTCAAATCAAACTTTTTCATGTAATTACTCTAACCTTTAAACTAATACAAAACATGAATCTATTGACAACTATCTTTGAAAATGGATTAGCATGAACATTACCACATCAAAAAACAAGTTTATAAGTTCAAAAACAACTTAGGGTAATGTTCCTAGTCCATTTCTAGCCAAAAAACCTCGAAAATATGTTGTCTGGGGTCCAACTTGTCGAGTGCATGAACACAACTCGGCGAGTTGGATGCATTTTGCCTTGGACTCGGCGAGTCTGCTGGGCTGACAACATCAAAACTCGATTTTTCAGCTCCATTTGCAAGTATAACAAGAAAACAAGCCTAGGCTCTGATACCACTGTTGGGTTATGAGCATTCTAACACTCCTAAGTGTACATGCAACCCTAAATACCTTGGATCTATGTTTTCTCTATTATACATGCAAATATGAACATCCAAGGTATTATCCTAATCTAGCATACAAAACAATGGATATAACAAGATAGAATACATACCTCTTTGATAGTGCTTGTCTTCATGAAGCTTGAGTGCCTAGTGCCCCAAGTGTGACACCTCAAATGGTTCACACAACACCAAATACACTTGGAATAACTTGAGAGAATTCTACACTTCATGAAAATCGGCTAGCCCTTTGTTACTCTCACTAGTGGCCAATTTTTATCAAGAATAAGATGCTTATATAGTTATACAATTAGGGTAAACCCTAATTGTCATGACTTTCCATTTCCTTGGATCCATGGGTTCAAATACACCATGGAGCATTATATGGTTTTTGGCCCAACTAAATAATCCATGGAGCATTAGCCCACTATACAAGTATGGATGATTTACACAATCAACTCATATATTTAATTAGTCTTCTTTTGATCACTTAATTAATCCTAGATTAATTCTTGATCAATACAAATTAAATAATCTTATTATTCTTATTATTAATATACTAGAACTTATAATATATTAATAACCATAAGTGTCTTATTTCTCTCATTATAGTCTATCCAAGTGCATGATGCCATGCAACCCAAATGGACCATGCCGGGTCGGGTCAAATCTTACCAATTATAGTTATGGACTTAGACATTAATCCAACACTATTAACATATGATAACATATGTTTACATACAATTAGTACATATAATACTAATTAAACAAGTATACGCATCCTAAAGTGCGGAAAACACTTTGATTAAGTGTTTGGGGTGTCCCGGGTAACATCTAAGGGCTTGAATGGCTTAGGAATGAAGTTTACTCTCCAAGAGTAAACTCTATATATAGAGTTCACGGCCCTAGGACAACTCCCCATGAGTTTACGGCTGTAAACTCATGGTGAGGGTGTTCTAGGATGCTTAAAGGCCTTATATCAATTGTGGAATTTTGCTAGGTCCAAATATAAAGTGTATGAATGGATTTAAGGCACCTAAATGGACCAAATGGGAGTTTACGGCCCTAAACAAGGGAGTATATGGCTGTAAGCTCCTTGGTACATATTCCTTGGGTGTTTTAAGGGCTTAAATGGTATAGGCTAAAATCCTATGCATTTTTCTAAGTCAATTGGGGAGTTTAGGGCACCATTTAACCCCTTTATAGGCGTTTACGGCCTAGGTACCCTTTCATGAGGGGTTTACGGCTGTGAACTCCTTATGGAGTTGTTTTAATCATGCTTAAGGCCCCTTACTTGTTGGTGGTTGATTCTAGAATTCAATCTAAGGCTATTGGTGTGTTTAAGTGGCTTTTAAACACTCAAGCATGAGTTTACTCCCCATGAAGAGGAGTTTACGGCCCAAGCATGATCTTGGGCAGTAAACTCATGTTTACTCCCCAAAATGCTAGTTCAAGGTGTTCTAAGTCCGATTCCATAAGCCTACAAGTCATATCTAAGCCTTAGGGACAATTTGGAGGGGTTTTGGGGCTTAAGAACCCCCATTAAATGGTGTTCACGGTCTAAGAGTGTTCTTGGGCCGTAAACACATGATTTTGTCCCTATTTTATGTTTTAAACATGAATTTTCATGCTAGATAGGCTATACAACAAGTTAGGATAGTTTACCTACTCGTTTGGGGCTCGAAACGGATGATTTTTGGCTTGAAAATAAGTTGTAGAGAGAGAGTATAGAGAGAGAGGGTGAAAAAGGTGGAAATGAAGTTTACTCTCCCTTATATAGGGGTTGGAGTTAGGGCTCCTTGGAAATCTACCCGATATTGCCGTTAAAGGGGGCTTTTTGGTCGCACCCGATTAAACGGTCAAATTTTGACTCGGTTGTAACTGAACATTTTTAATGGCATTTTGTGGGTGTTTCTAATTTGTTTCAACCCTTACCAAGTCATTATAAAAGTCTTAAATTAATTATCCTCTTCCAAAAGGTTAACGGGCAGATAATTAAAGCGGGGCTTATTAACGGAAGGAGGTTAAAAATGACGGAATAAATTTCGGGTTGTCACACATTTGTTGCAATTTGACAAACTCCTCGCAAACTACTTTACTGGAGCAGCAATCACAGGTGCTATCACACCATGAACTGCCATGACCTATTGCTTCTTGGCAGCTTTTTGCTTCTTCTTGTCATCCCAGAATTTCCGCTTTCCTATGCCTTTGGAGGGTTCTGAGATGGCTAGGGTTGTTCTAGTTGATGGGGTACGAACCCCATGGTCAATGAGCCATTGTCCTAGTCGCTTGGCACTATCAAAGATAGTGGGGTTCGAAGCTAGAACATTCCCCAGAAATGGAGGCACCAGCCCCCAGATATACCTCTCCACCTTTTTGCTTCAGAAGGGACCATTCTCGAACATAGCGCTACCAGATCGTTGAATCTGGTAGTGTAAGAAACTATGTCGGAGCCCTTCATGGTTAGGCTCCAGAGCTCTTGCTCCAGCATTTGAACTTCGCCCCTCAGGTTGTAACACCCCGTTCTTCGAGTGTTCAACTATAAGTCCCTGAAGTTTAAGAGAAAGGTAATTCTGGTCCTTTTCGAGAAGTGAGTTTCGTCCGAGAAGGTTTCGGGTGAGTGTATGTGTTAGAAGTATCGGGGCATCTCGTCACCCTCGTTTGAAGGTAAAATTATTTGAGAGTGGTTTTAGATTAGAGGTGTTGTGGTGCCTCAAAGTTGATCATTGCTTATAGTTCCTTGTGGAATAAGAAGGAAATGGTTCCATGCATGCATGCTTAGGTGTTTTGAAAGATGGCTGGGTACGCCCAGCGTAATGGCTCGAATAGTTGCGGGTAGTCGAGTGAGTACGCCCCGTGTACCAGGGCGGTACGCCCTGTGTACTCTCAGGAATCCCAAACCCTATTTTAAGGTCAACCACTATATAAGGAATATGATGGTTCACCCCTCAGCCTCCTTATACTCATCTTCAACCTCAGAGAAACCCTAATCTCGTATTCCCTCCATATTTGAGTGTGTTTGACCTTGAAAAGCTTGTATTGGCAAAAGAAGGGCTTGAAGGAGAAAAGGGAAGTTTTCAAAGAAGAAGAAGAACGTGTGGAACTTGTGGATCTGAAGAAATACCACCCTTTGGAGCTGGTTTAAGGTATAAAGCTTCTTGCTTGGCCTTCATATTGCTTAGATCTATGTATTTTGAAGCTTTGTTATCATTCTTGTCCCTAAAGTCTTCATCTTGTTGCATAGTCTGATTCGGTCAAGTGTAGCTGTCCTTTCAGACCTTTATAGAGGTCGTGAGTGATAAAAATGAGGTCCCAAGGGTTGTAGTTATTTCATGTATGAGTTATGTGGGTCTTAATGGATTAAGACCTTGGATTAAGAGCTTAAAGACGTCCCAAGTGATAAAGTCTGAGACTTTATGATTTCTAATCATATTTGGCCTATGGATCTAAAGTTTGGGCTTAAGAGCTTAAGCCATTAAGCTGTAAGAAGGACTTAATAGAGTTCGCAGTTACGCCCCGCGTAGCGGGCTAGTGCCCCGTTTCACTTTAGCGATCTTTGCTGTACGCCCCGCGTACCAAGGAGAGTACGCCCCGCGTTCTCCTCTTGTGGACTTCCTTTTGGGCCTTTGTGTTAGGCCATTTGTGGGTTGTTGGTGTTTGGGCCAAGTCTGGAAATTATGAATAGAGTATTTTGGGCCCAATTAATATTATGAATATTGGATCTAGGCCCATTTGGTGAGGTGGGCCCAATTTGGTAAATTGGGCCAATGTTGGGCTTTGTGTGAGACTTGGACTTTGGTCTTGGTCCAATAAGTGGGAGTATGTTTGACCTAATGCTTATGCTTGTTATGTTGGTTAGTTCGGGATTTGCGGTGAGTTGGTGATTCGAGAGTCGGCTTTTTTCTGTTCAGAGTATCGGCAATCGCGAGGTGAGTTATTCTCACTGTATCGACAGGGTCTACGGCACCAAGGCCGACCCTTTACCGGATGGAAATCCGGATAGTTGTCTGTTATGGTATTGCTTGATATGGGTCGGAAGGCATTGTGATATGGGCCGGAAGGCATTATGATGTGGGCCGGAAGGCATTATGATATGGGCCGGAGGGCATTCTATGTTATGTGGACCGGAAGGTCATGGCCTGGAAAGGCGTATGTGCGTAAGTCGTATTTTGGTTGAAACCTAGGGTGATGTTATGCTCGTGATCGGTTAGGTCGGTATCCTGGTTAGGGTGATGATATGTTATGTGATCTGCTTGATCGATTTGTTGACTGTGAACTGTTATATGATTGAATGTTATGTACTCACGGTTGTTTGGACTGGAGTTTGACCCGATATGCATGGCTGTTCTATGTTCTGTTATGTTATGTATGCTTTTTATGTTATGGGCCGGAAGGCAATATGTTATGGGCCGGAAGGCAATATGTTTTGGACCGAAAGGTCGTGGCCTGGAAGGGCGTATACGTGGTTGGTATTTTGGGGGTATCTCACTAAGCTTTCGGGCTTACAGTTGTGGTTTAATGTTTTTCAGGTTCTTCAGGAGACTGTGGCAAGGCAAAGGCGTGATCGTACCGCTCCTCGCATTTATGTTTTATGAAATGGACTTGGGAATACTCTGATAAATAATGTATTGAAAACCTTTTTGTAATAATGTTATTAAAATGAATTGTTTTGAAAAGTTTAAATTATGTTGAAATTTTTGGTCGTTACAAGTTGGTATCAGAGCCTTGGTTTGAGTGAAATGGAGGAACACTCGTGTGACTCCAGTCTCAAATCGAGGAGGGTTTTAAAAAGAGACATTAAAATGGTTTTCAAGTTAAGTAAAAGGGAGGACGCGGAGGTACGATCAGCCGGAGCCAGTAAGTAACCCCAAATTACCATTCATGACATTTGTTTTATTGAGCTTTGATAGAACAGCATGCTAGTGTTAGGCTAGGGATCTTGAGGATTTCATGATAATGTTGCCTGTTTTATGATGCCTGCTAGCCTAGGGATTTCCTCTGTGGAGATTTCCAGTGTTCCTCTAGGAGTAAGGATCGAGCGCTTGCTATGAATATTTGTCGCGAGGGTGTTGTGGTAGTACTTCATACAAATATGGGTAGGTGTGGAAGGTAGTATGGGCCCGTACTACTGAAAGCACATGACCCATACGCGTATCAGGGAAACCATGACCTCTAGGGTTGGGTTGAGAGTTGGTTCCCGGGATAGTGGGAAGAGTCTGAGGTTTTATGGTATATTTTCAGTATGGAGATTGCGGACGGGTTAGTACCGCTCGAGGTTATCGGTCAGATGAGTACGCACGAGTTGGATGCGAGGATTCGTGAGATCCTGCATGATGAGGTAGCTGCATTGTTCCGGGCCGAGCTGCCGGAACTGTTTGGGTCGATCAAGACCGCCATGGTGGAGTATTTTGACGAGCACTATGCGACTCTCACGGAGACGGCTGCCGCGGCGGCTACAGCGGCTGTAGCAGCGGCAGGTGGAGGAGCTAGTAGGGGTTTTCAGTATCGGGACTTCGGTAATATAGAGCCTCCCACCTTTGATGGAGTTCGGGATCCGATCGTTGCTATGAGATGGTTATCAGACGTGGAGGGGTGTTTCTTCACGTGTTCATGCCCTGCTAATCAGAGGGTGAGGTGTGCTCTAAACCTGTTAAGGCTCAGGGCAAAGGATTGGTGGAGATTGACCACGAGGTCATACTCGAATGCGTAGAGGGCTGCGATTTCATGGGATCAGTTCAGAGAGATGTTCAGCACTCGCTATGTTCCGCAGGTCGAGAGGGAGAGGTTGGCTCAGGAGTTCCTTGAGCTGAAGCAGGATACGGAGTCGGTGACGGAAATCACCAGGATGTTTACTGAGAGGGCGATGTTTTGCCCTGAGTTCGCTTCGGAGCAGGCTCAGATGTCCCGATATCTGAGTATGCTAGAGAGGGACATCAGGTAGCTTGTATTCGCGCAGAGGTGCGAGACCTTGTTGGAATTGCAGGAGGCCGCCAGGCAGCGTGAGTTAGAGATTGAGTTGCAGATGTGTCAGCTGAGGCAAGCTCCGGTTCAGTCGCAGCCGGCGACGAAACGGTCTAAGACCGTTGATTCCAGGATGGGAGATCAGGGCAGCCACATTTGTGGAAAGTGTGGGAGGGGTCACGCCGGATTTTATCGGTCCGGTGGTGCATGCCGCAAGTGCGGAAAGGAGGGGCACTATGCGAGGGATTGTCGGCAGTCAGTGCCGGTTTGGGATTTGAGGATCTGTTATCATTGTCATCAAGTTGGAAACTTGAGGGTCAACTGTCCACAACTTGCTGCAGGACCGGTGCAAGCTCCAGCACCGGCCACGTTGAGGATCACGGGTGGAGGTCAGAGTGGAGCGTAGCCCCCAAGGGCTTAGGGTCGTGCTTTTTAGCTTGCAGCGGAGGAGGTTAGAGCAGTGTCGGATGCAGCTGCGAGTATGTTTCTTTCTTGGTGTCTTGTTGATTTATGATTATTGTGGAGTATCGTTATCTACTAGTCTCGTTGGATGGTTTTCATTTTGGTATCCGTTGTTCCTTGAGGGTTTGGCATGGTTATGGATTTGTGTTTCGGGTTTTCGTTGTGGTATCCGTTGTTCCTTGAAGGTTTGGCATGGTTATGGATTTGTGTTTCGGGTTTTCGTTTTGGTATCCGTTGTTCCTTGAAGGTTTGGCATGATTATGGATTAGTGTTTCGGGTTTTCGTTTTGGTGTCCGTTGTTCCCTGAAGGTTTGGTACGGTTATAGTTTGGTGTTTCGTGCTATCGTTGGTTATCATTCGTGAGGGTGATTAGTGGAGATATGGTGTTGGTTGAATTTCGGGTAGCATCTTCAGTCTGAGGAGTGGTTAGCTGAAGAATGAGTACTATTGAACGGATTGATCAGTGTGGAAATGTGTTTTGCGAAGGTTGCTAGTGCTAGTGGAAATCAGTCAATGTGTAAACGTTGGGTTTTGTGCAAGGTTATTTTGGGAGGTCGGTGTTAGCGGCCGGTGGTTGATAGTCAGTGCCCTAAGTGGGGGAGAATTGGAAATTCTCTGGATGATCGATAGACTTGAGAGGTTGTTTAGTTGCTTGGGTTTTGGTGATATTTCTTTCAGCCGAGAGCAGGCTGGTATGGGTGAGTAACAGGTGTGCGGGGCGGTATACAGACCTATGGCAGTGATTGTGTAGGGCCTGAGATCAGGCTGGGATCGAGTATGTATGGTGGAGATAGAGTTCGGAACCTCTAGGGGGCTAGAACTATATGCAGGGGAGGATTTCCCCGGAAAGATAACTCGGATTGAGGGATGCTAGTTGAGCGGACCGGATAGACTGACGGCCAGAAGGCGTACCAGTCAGACCGAAGGCTCGGGGGACGGTCCAGCCAGACTGAAGGGCTTGGAGGGCGGCCCAGATTGGCTGAAGGTTTTGAGAGTGGTCCAGATTAACTGAAGACCTGATGAGGTGGCCCAGTCATGTTGAAGACTCTGTAGGTATTATCGGATCGGTTCGAGGAAATGGGTTGGGTGTGTTGTGATGTGTTAGCATTAGGAGGTCTGGCCCCGGGTATTGATTGTGAGTAGCAGAGGTGGTGCATGGACTCGAGAGTCCTTGTGAGCAGGTTCAGGACATGTATGTCTCATGGTTAGCGGTCATGCTAAGGGAATGTAAATCCACGGAAGTGGAAGCCGCAGCGCAGGTTTGCGATGGGAGTGGTTCAATTGTGGTCATTGAGCAGCGAGATTTCAGCAGTGGTATGGAGCACATCCGGGTTGGATGGTTGCTGGGGCTCGGCAGGAATGCATGGATGGAATTTCGGAATTTCAGATATATTGTTTATGTGGTAAAAATGCATCCAGAAGGGTGTTTGGAAGTGTCAGCAGTGTATCGGGGTTTTCCTAATCTAAGGACACTAGAGCCAGTTTAGCGCGGTTATGAGATTGCGATGGAGAACTCATGGGAGTTGCTCTAGGGATGAAGCTCGTTCATTCGGTCGACAAGAAAGGTAAGTTGGGTTTTGGATCTCGATGGTCAAGTTTTGGGAAGCCTAGTCTGGTGAGCACCAGGCGGAGTATTGCAAGGATAGTTCGGAGTAAAGTTGTCGCAGGCTTCGAGGGCGAAGCCTAATTTAAGTGGGGGAGAATTGTAACACCCCGTTCTTCGAGTGTTCAACTATAAGTCCCTGAAGTTTAAGAGAAAGGTAATTCTGGTCCTTTTCGAGAAGTGAGTTTCATCCGAGAAGGTTTCGGGCGAGTGTATGTGTTAGAAGTATTGGGGCTTCTCTTCACCCTTGTTTGAAGGTAAAGTTATTTGAGAGTGGGTTTAGATTAGAGGTGTTGCGGTGCCTCGAAGTTGATCATTGCTTATATTTCCTTGTGGAATAAGAAGGAAATGGTTCCATGCATGCATGGCATGCATGCATGCTTAGGTGTTTTGAAAGGTGGCTGGGTACGCCCAGCGTAAGCTGGACGTATGCCCAGCGTAATGGCTCGAATAGTTGCGGGTAGTCGAGTGAGTACACCCCGCGTACCAGGGAGGTACGCCCTGCGTACTCTCAGGAAACCCAAACCCTATTTTAGGGTCAGCCACTATCTAAGGAATATGATGGTTCACCCCTCAGCCTCCTTATACTCATCTTCAACCTCAGAGAAACCCTAATCTCGTATTCCCTCCATATTTGAGTGTGTTTGACCTTGAAAATCTTGTATTGGCAAAAGAAGGGCTTGAAGGAGAAAAGGGAAGTTTTCAAAGAAGAAGAAGAACGTGTGGAACTTGTGGATCTGAAGAAATACCACCCTTTCGAGCTGGTTTAAGGTATAAAGCTTCTTGCCTGGCCTTCATATTGCTTAGATCTATGTATTTTGAAGCTTTGTTATCATTCTTGTCCCTAAAGTCTTCATCTTGTTGCATAGTCGGATTGTCAAGTGTGGTTGTCCTTTCAGACCTTTGGAGAGGTCTTGAGTAATAAAAATAAGGTCCCAAGGGCTGTAGTTATTTCATGTATGAGTTATGTGGGTCTTAATGGATTAAGACCTTGGATTAAGAGATTAAAGACGTCCCAAGTGATAAAGTCTGAGACTTTATGATTTTAATCATATTTGGCGTATGGATCTAAAGTTTGGGCTTAAGAGCTTAAGCCATTAAGCTGTAAGAAGGACTTAATAGAGTTCGCAGTTACGCCCCGCGTAGTGGGCCAGTGCCCCGTTTCACTTTAGCAATCTTTGTTGTACGCCCCGCGTACTCCTCCTGTGGACTTCCTTTTTGGGCCTTTGTGTTGGGCCATTTGTGGGTTGTTGGTGTTTGGGCCAAGTCTGGAAATTATGAATAGAGTATTTTGGGCCCAATTAATATTATGAATATTGGATCTAGGCCCATTTGGTGAGGTGGGCCCAATTTGGTAAATTGGGCCAATGTTGGACTTTGTGTGAGACTTGGACTTTGGTCTTGGTCCAATAAGTGGGAGTATGTTGGACCTAATGCTTATGCTTGTTATGTTGGTTAGTTTGGTATTTGTGGTGAGTTGGTGATTCGAGAGTCGGCTTCTTCGGTTCAGAGTATCGGCAATCGCGAGGTGAGTTATTCTCACTATATCGACAGGGTCTACGGCGCCAAGGCCGACCCTTTACCGGATGGAAATCCAGATAGTTGTCTGTTATGGTATTGCTTGATATGGGCCGTAAGGCATTATGATATGGGCCGGAAGGCGTTATGATATGGGCCGGAGGGCATTCTATGTTATGTGGACCGGAAGGTCATGGCCTGGAAAGGCGTATGTGCGTAAGTCGTATTTTGGCTGAAACGTAGGGTGATGTTATGGTCGTGATCGGTTAGGTCGGTATCCTGGTTAGGGTGATGATATGTTATGTGATCTGCTTGATCGATTTGTTGACTGTGAACTGTTATATGATTGAATGTTATGTACTCACGGTTGTTTGGACTGGAGTTTAACCCGATATGCATGGCTGTTCTATGTTCTGTTATGTTATGTATGCTTTTTATATTATGGGCCGGAAGGCAATATGTTATGGGCCGGAAGGCAATATGTTTTGGACCGTAAGGTCGTAGTCTGGAAGGGCGTATACGTGGTTGGTCTTTTGGGGGTATCTCACTAAGCTTTCGGGCAATATGAATTGTTTTGAAAAGTTTAAATTATGTTGAAATTTTTGGTCGTTACACGGGTAGTATTCTTCGATCATGAGCTTCCTAACCTATAGCATTTGCCACTATAAGGGATAGTGACTTGACATGGCTAATCCACCATGTCAAAGCTCGATCCGCGAAGGTGCAAGCGGTAAATTTTACCTTGCTTCCTTTCGGATAGGAATATATCTCAAAGATCGATTCCGTCTTCTCAAACCATTGCGAGAGGGCAATGATTCCGCCAGTTCCATTGAAAGTCCTAGGTTTGAAGTTGGTGAAGTCCTTGTATGAGCACTCCCTAGCGGGTACTGGTGCTTCGACAACACTGGGAGGCACATAAGACCCACTCCCACTAGTACCAGTAGTGGTGAATTTGGACTAGAGCTGTCGTAACAGCCGCTTTCACAGTATCTTGGATAGATGTTGGGTTGTATGGAGGAGGAGGTGTTAGAGTTTGAATCGGAGTTATTGGAGTAATGCATCTCGTCGATCGATGCCGAGGCATCTTATAGCTATAAGATCACAGCGATGAAGATATTGGTAAGAATTTAATAAAGACAATGACGAGAGTTACTTATGGACTAACTCTACATAGCCCAACAACACAATGGAAGTATGATGAAATGTAGATCTAGTACTAGAAAGATGAAAGCACTTGGATATTAATTTCCCCGAGATTAAATATTTGCCAATAATACTGGTATTACAGATGTAACAAGTTCGGGAAAAATGACCTAAAAGTAGGTATTACATCAGACCAAAATAGGAAAATTTTGACAGAGCTACGACCTAACAAGAGTTAACAGATTCAAAGTCTTCACATAAATAGGAAATTAAACTAGAGTTTTTACGTAGACTAAGTTATATCCAAAAGAGAAAGTTGAGTAGGATCTATCTACGATGAGAACCACTAGAATGAGTCCTTGATTTTTCCAGACGACGCTCCATATCCCTCATGTATCTTTCATATATTGCCTGCCGAGCTCGAAGTTCCATGGCTTTAGCTTGGGTTGAAATAAGATCTCTCTGCAGGGCCACATTCAGATTCTGAGTCCTTTCATAAGCAGATTCCAGATGGTGAATGCGAACGGTATTGACTCCCGTATTGGCATCTACTTCCATGATTCGGTTGATGGTCACTCTACCCTGCTCATCACTACGAGCAATCTTGCGGACTAGGATATGCAGGACTCTGTCCGCTGAGCCTCCCTCGCACAAGTTATAGAAGCTTCAGTCTCCATTGTAAGGTAAGGGTTGATCCTATTTGTGGCTCCATCTATTCAATTTTTCCGCCTACAAGGGTGTGGGGCCTTAAAATGTTGGTCAGGGGTTTGGATTTGGGTTTGGAGCTACCAGGGGTTGGTCATTGACTTCTGGTTCGGAGTTAGAACTCTCCGAAAAGCCCTTTGCAAAGTGATCCTCCAAAGGGATTGGATGATCCTCTTCTGGCTCTGCTCCAAGCCATCCTGCATTGCCAAGGTTTGGGAAGTACGAGTCACCAGGAAGATGAAATCCAACCATGTTATCTACGCGAGAATAGGGATAAAGACATAATTCATAGACGTACTAATTTAAATAATTATAAGTTGATCTTTATTAGTTACTTAAATACTTGCATAGTGCAAACAAGTTACATGTAATCAAAATTGGATAGACCTTCAAATAAGTGACCCTAACTCTAAATCCACAACCGAACAAGGAATAGGAAGTAAACCAAAGATCACAGATTCTAAGCCTATGACATCCTAATCTCATATAACCTTAGTGTATCGACTTAGCAACTATTGACCTACTAATAAAGACCTTTAGTTCTCAGGTAAGTAATTATAGTAACACAAAATACTCATGTAGTAGTTTAAGTTTATGTTATATTCTAATTTTTTCATTGTGGTAGTGTTGGTAAGTTTTTAGACTTGCTGTAACACCACAACCATTCCTAGGCACATGCTAATCACCTCTTAGAAAGATATAGTTGATCAGGCTATGTCACTCCCATATCTGATTATATGTCCCCAAGCCTGATTGTGTTGTTCAACAATCGTAATACTTTTGTTCTGTCCTAGTGACACCGATTTTAGTATGAATGTAGGTATGTATACTTGGTTAAATATTTTATTATTTAAAAGTATAAACTATTGGTCAGATATTTTTAATCCCGTTGTGTCTATAGTTTGGATATCTTTTATGGGTTGATATACTCGATACATTATAAACACTACTTTGATACCAATTTGTCACACCTCAAAACCGGACCGGTGGAAACGTTCTGGGGCGGAGGACGTCATGTACAGTTTCATAACAAAGCATAATAGTAAACAAGAAACAACATCATCCATTGCATTAATAATATAATTTAATACAAATGTGTGTTCTGTATACTTATAAGAACAAGTTTGATAAATAGTTTAGTATGCAAAAGGGTTTGATAAACATTTTGAAGTAATTTTTTTGATAAAACAGTTAAAAGTATAGTAAATCCATTTGTTTGAAAGTTATTAATCACATGTGATTGATATAATAATTATAATGTTTCAACTTGTATCCCCCCCCCCCCCCATAAAAGCATTTAAAATCATTTAAAAGGTAGATTAAGGGGTATGAACTTACATGTAGTGAGTGGTTTGGATGAACGAGTGGTATAGGATGCTAAGTGCCAAGTGAAGACTTGAGCACACACACGGATCCCTTTTATCATATAATGATACATATATGCATCTAGTTAGTGTTTATAACATCTAATCTTGAAATTGAACACCCTTAGGGACTAGGAAACACTTTTTATGAAGTTTTAAACCACATAGGGTTGCATATAAGGGGTGTAGGGCCTCACATAGGAGTTTACGACCCAAATGGTAATACCCCCATGAGTTTACGGACCATGCATTTATGGAACAATGAGTTTACGATCGTAAAATCTTGGTATTTTGTACCATTTTGTGTGTTAAGGCCTTACAATCATGAAGGAAGTGATCTAGTCTCATGTCTAAGCCTTAGGAAGGAGTTATGGTCCTTATGCACCAACAATTAGGGTTTACGGCCAAGGGAGATGCTCTTGGCCGTAAACACCTCATGTTCTTGAGGAAATGCTTGATTTCAAGGGTCTTTACAAGGTAATATGTATAAAAGAGGATACTTACAATGTAGAAGCTTGAAGGAGTGGTTTTCGGACCAATGAACAAGAGTGTTCTTGAAGAAATGAGGAACACTTGAAGATCTATCCAAAAGAAGAGATTTCATGGATGAAATGATGTACATTCACTAGATATTGAAGGCTATCAACTTGAAAATGGAAGGATTACTTACTAGATTGAAGATCAAGATGATAGTTCTTGATGATAATTGAGATAAAATCGAATTCTAGCCTTGAAAATATGAAGAACGAGGAAAAAATGATGGAATATCATGTATATAACATGAGTTTATGGCCGTAAACTCACATGGTGTTGTAGTAAATTCCATATGATGATGTCTAAAGCTTTATTGTTAGGTTATAACCTCAATAGACACTTCCTATCACCCATTCCATTGGTGTACTAAGGGTCAAAATGCTAAAACAGGCTCCAAACAATGCAAGAAGATAGTAAAAACGAGTCTATACTTGGTTGATTTGTATAAGTGTATCAGATAGAAATTTTGGGTTGTCACAATTTTGTTGCCTGTGAGCAATTGTCATTTTAAAGACAACTTTTGTATAATAATTAAATAATTGATTTCAATATAATGTTAAACAATTAACTTAAATCAAAATTTCAGTTGAACTTCAAAAAAAATCGAGATACTTTTCTATAAATAGCTAAAAGTTATATATTATAGTGTTAAACCTAAATTACAATCCTAGATTAACAAAAAAAAAAACAATGTGTAACGTCCTAAAATTTAAGACCAAAAATTTCATTTTGATAATAATAGAGCCATCATCCAAAATGTTTTCATAAAACCTTAGTAAAATTGGAGTATGTCAATAATCATCCAAATACATCAAAGGTAAATAAAATGTGGAAAATTATGGTGCATGCGATGCGATCATCCCGAGATCTTCCCCTTCGACCTGGAAGTACCTGATACATATACTGAAAACCGTAATCACGAAGCTTAGTTAGTTCCCCAAAATACATCATACCATACATACATAACAATCAAACATATCTAGGTATTTTCCAACCCCTTCGGTCTCTTTCAACCAATACTGACTATATTTCAACCCCTTCGGTCTCTTCAACATGTATTAGGTATATTTCAACGTGCTCGGTCTCTTTCAACTGGTACCGGGTAAATTTCAACCCCTTCGGTCTCTTTTAATCGGTATCCGATCTATTTCACCCTTACCACTACCACATATAATGATAACAAAAGAGGTTATAGAGACATCAAGCAGATACAAGCAGAAAAGGCAACATTAATGAAGACAGTCCTTATACTACAAACATAATCTAGTGGGTCGGCATTGGTTCCTTCGACCCACGAATATAGTGAAGGAACTTACCTCAAACTGTTGAATATCAGATAAAGCCCAAACTATTGATCCATAATAATCCCCGCGCTAATCAATCAAACTACACCGCAATTAATATTTGGGCCATAACCATAACTATGAATCTCATTAATTTGTCGAACTCTTAGGGTAAAAGACCATTTTACCCTTTCTTCACTTGGCCCAAAAACCAAGGCCTAACCCAATGGCTCCAAAACTCCAATATGACCTAAATTATTGAATGAGGCCCAAAACCCATTATGGGCCCAAATCGAAGAAGGCCCAACAAGGCCCAAAGCCCTACTAGTCCACATATGGCCCAAAAGAAAAAGTCAACAAAAGTCAAGCAGCTGAGTACGCCTGACCTACTCAAAATTATAGCCAGCATACTCCCTCTGTGGGTAGTACACGCAGCATACGAGCTGGCCATGCCTAACGAACTCTCCATTAAGAGATTAAACGGTTAAGACACCAAGCCAAATTCTCAGATCTGATCATAAATTATGTCTTAACATGTAAAGTTGGCAACTATACACCCTTTCATGACTTAATTGATAGGTTTTAAGTAAACCAAATCAACAAGAAAACAATTCCTAAGTTCACATGCAACCAACTTTGGATCTACGTTTTAACTATTGAACATATAACTTTGAATTGCAAAACAAGAACCCTAAAGGAGGAGTCTAATTTCGAAAATTACAAATTAGGGTTTAGTATTACATACCTTTCAATTGTTATAGTAAAAAATTGGTAATCCTTGAACTTGTTCTTCATGGAAGCTTAGCACCACAAATGTAATGCCTCTAATGGAATCACACCCAAGAGCTAGCAAGAAGGAAACCGATGAGGAGAGAGGCTAGGGTATGCAATTTTTGGCCTATGGTTTCTTCAAGAATAGGAGTTGGTCGAAATTCAGAAGCTAGGAGGCTCCTTATATAGTTGAGGCAACTAGGGTTTAAGGGAAAACCCTTATGAATTTTGTCCACTTCCTCCTAGGGGGTTCTTGAACCTTCCATCCAACTATTTAGTAATTGCAAACTAGTCCCTGTACTTTATAATTGCTACAGTTAACCCTAAAATCAATTTCAATTAAATTTTGGCTAACTATTAATTAAATAATATGATTTATAATTAATATATTACTTTCATAACATAGTAATAAATTGTTTATATTAATTTATTAATCTTATAATAAATTAATCTCTCTCCTTTCATAATTTCCATGTTCCGTTGCTCGGTTTGAGGGCAACCCAAAAGGACTGTGCTACTATCAATTCAAGTACATACCAATTAAAGTTATGAGCTTAGACACCTAATCCAACAATCTCCCACTTGGATAAGTCTATAACTATCATTTCTAATATGACTTCTAAAGTGACTAGCGAATTGTAGCCTCCAAAAGTTGCTGCCGAACTCCGAACCAGTAAGTTACGTGTCCTAAGATAAGTGACCATATAATCCTTAGTTCTAGAAGATATCCTCGGACATAAGACATTGAATGCAATCAATCTCTTTGTCTATAATCTATGTTTCCCTATTTCTGCTTTGTGATGATATTGGACATTAATTGCACACATCAATTTAGCCCTAGCTGGGCCAAGCACATAAGTCAACACCAAATCATCGAGGGGCCCACATATATTGCTTTTCCCGTTAGGGAAAAAGGAACGAATAAATGTTGACTCATACACTTGTATCTTTTACTTATCAAAGTATACATGAGAATACGTTTTATAACACCAAGTAACTGGTGTGTTTACGTATCAGCAATGTGTAATGGACTTGTAAATTACAAATCATATTTCTCAATCACAATCCAATCCCATCCCAATGGCCCAAAAGTGGGTTCAAAAAGGTCCAAGGCCCAAATGTTAACAATTAGGGTCCTCCACCCAAACATGGCCCAATAGTCCTAACACCAATCTCTAAGCCCATTAGGGTTTGCTAGTTGGGCACCACCCACTACTACCTCGGGTAATGGTGGTCAATGGCAGCTCACGACGGCGGCCACCACCTTACGGCGGTGGTTGTTATTTTTATTATTAACCAAAGCTAATTACAATTACAATGTTTAATCCAAACATAAACACACACACACACACCACTAACATACACTAACTAACACACATAACCACACCATGGTGGCCGGCAGCGGTGCTTGGCGGCAGCCACCACCTCACGTTGGTGGCGGTGGCTTTTCTTGATTTTCCGACCAACAAACCCAATCACACATCACCAAAATAACACTCATATGCCTTAACTGATTACAAAACAACTTCAAAACACACTCATCCAAAGATTGACTCCCACAGCCACCACCTCACGGTGGCCTGTGGTGGCAGAAAACGATTTCGGGGCTTCAACCACCATGGATATCTCGCACACACAACAACATAATCAGCAAAAACATCGCAAGCTAATTTCAACGAACCAACACCTGGTGGCGTGAGAAGACGGAGGTCGACAACATAAAGGAACAGCCGCTAAGGCGGCGGTGACTAGTCATGGCTGACGACAAAACAAAATGAGAAGCGAAGAGGTGGAGTAGCAGCAACGAGGTCCTAGCTCCTTCGACTTCATCACCTTCAATGTTGTTTGCGGTTGTGGGGCTTCGATGACTGAGTAACAACGACCAAATGGTGATCTCCTCACCAAAGCAGCGGCTGAAGGGTCTCGCTGGCTCCTCCGGTTTCCTTACATCCCCGATGGCTGCGATATGGTGGTATTCGACGTTGAGGCAGCAAGCTACACTCTTGACTAGTCGGGAGAAACAAGGTAGGGGGAAAGGTCGGCAATGGCGGCTAGAGGTGTCCTTAGGAGGGTGACGGCTGATGAGTTTATGTTAGGGTTAGGGTTTTGAGCAATGCAACAGTTATATACCTGCTACCAACAATCTTCATTCCATAAAGGCGAGAATGGACCCTCCCCATAGAATTCCTTCCAAATTAAATCCAAAATTTACTATATTGCCCCTAACTCCAAAAATATCTTCATCATAGGCCCTTAAATTTCCAAATCAGCCCCTTAACATCTAAAATTCTTCAAAATGAAGTCCAATAAATTACCATACATACCCCTGTTTCTAAAATCCTTCTCAAATCAACTCTGTAATTTACTAAACCACCCCCAACTATCAAAATTCATCACAACTTAGTTCGAGACTTACATTTATTAATTTATTTAAATAAACGAGGCTATACAACTCTCCCTCACTTAAACTAGATTTCGTCCTCGAAATCATTCCTTATCATACCTTACACGCTAACTACTCAAGTAACATGGTCACCACCCTAAGCACACCTGAGCCTTCTCAGGATAACTGTGACCAAACATCGCAAGGCCCTAAATTCTATAGATGAATGAATTCCTGGAAACAAGATCACATCTACTCCGTTTGAAATATGTTGCCTCGAGATGGTCTGAATCCTCAATAGACCACTCCTACTGAATCATTATTGCCAAATCCATTCTACTTGTCTCTCAGTTGTCTGTTGATCTCCTGATAACTTAAAGCTCCCACAAGAAAAACAAATCATAGATCCACTTATCCTTGTGATTCACTTATACTGACCAAAACATAGATAATCCTGCTGTAAATGACTTAGCATATCCCAAGTTGTCTGTGACTCTAACCATACATGAAATCCCACAATACCATTACTGCTTGAGACACAAAACTGTCTGAATCATTGGTCTGCCTGGAAACACGGAACTGCCTGAAACACTGGTTGTTTGAAACATTGAACTACCTGATCACTGAACTGCCCGAAACACTGAACTGCCTGAACATTGGACTGTCTGAAACACTATACCACCTGAAACACTGCTGCTTTCCAACATCTATCGAGACCTTCCTGGTCTCAATTCATTCGTCAGTCATCTAAAATATCGGGTTCCAGCCAGGATGCGGAGCCAAAGGACTCCCTATCTAGTCGCCTCACACGACTTCTAAACAAAATCCTTCTTTGGAACTAGTTGCCACTAGTTATCATGTCACTGAAGCTCTAACAACCTTCTGATCCAATCGATCGGGTTCGTACATCGAATCCTGACGTCACCAAATACATGCTAAAAGTGATTGCTACCTAACCGATGGTAGTCCTCAATCACAAGCAATCTTATACAATCCATTGCTTCCCTGATGCCACAACTGTAGTGGCACTCCTGTAGTCGTATCACTGACTCAACCTAATCTAGACCTTCTGGGTAATTCTGAAATCCAATCCGTGGATTTCCATATCCTTACTGCTACACCCGAACTGGTGGGTACTACTATTCTTTCCGTGCCCTAACAACGCAATCACGCTATCTACCAACCCAGTGAATGCTATGGCTACACCTACAGACTTACAATACTCTAACACTATCTATACTGGATCGAACACACACTTGACCTGCACTCTGCTGAACTCATGTCCTGACTGGAATCCCTAAACTGATTACCTAAGGCTTGCTAGCAACATTCCGAGAACACGATCTCCTTATTGGCAAGTTTTTCCAAGCTTCCATCTCACAATATCCTCAAACCATACAATTGTCTGGGCTGTCTTCCTTCCTGACAAGTATGCGAAACTTATCCTAGTCTCAAAACTGCTCCTGCTTCTGAATCCTTAGGCGATTCTCCCCCACTTTGATTCAGCTAATGCCTTACATCACACTAAACTGGAAGAATTCCCAAATCTTCTCACCACCCATGACCAGTTTGCTAGAACTCATGCTTATCCGTGCTAGGGTTTCAACACCAGCTAATCCAAAAGGTCACACAACTTCTTAAAAAATTCAAATAAATCTCCGATAATAACCCGCTAGACACAGGAAGCTCCGAATCTTAATTGGAGACCTCATAATCTCCCACTTCACCACGGCCTCTATCTTGGTCAGATCGACTAGAATATTTTTCTGATTGACAAGGTGCCTAAGAAATTGCACCCAGCGCAACCATAACTCACAATTAGAGAACCTTGCGAAAATTCTCTCCCTCCTCAAAGTCTCTAGCACCTCCCTCAGGTGCTTCTCGTGCTACTCCTCAGTCTTGGAATAAACCAAGATGATGCTGTACTCTCCGACTCCCGCAAGTGTTGCACCGAATCTGGTCTGCTAGTTTCTCGAAAGATGATCCGAAATCTTGGGTCTCCTCTCGAGACCCTTCTATATAATTAACTGCTCTGGTTCCCTCTTACCCATGTGCTCCAAGTCCATATCCCGTTCTCAAGCTCTAGAAGTCATATCATTCAGGTCTTGCACCCTTGGATACTCACGATCTCCCTACTATCATTCTACAATATGTTATGATCACTTACCTTCTTCATTTCCTCATCTGCTGCATACTGCGGTACCATATACGCTCTTTCTCGAGACTTGGCAGTGATCTCTGCCACAATCTCAGTCGTCTGGTGGAGCTTTAACAACTCTTGCGCCAAGTTCCACACCTCAAAAGTCTGGGCACACTCTTCACAGAATCTAGTCTGAAAGTCATTCCATGACATAGCATCAACCACATCATTACTCAACTTACTACCAACCTTTTCCTATCGATCTCATGCTCTATCCCTTAGGAGATAGGA
The DNA here is from genome assembly GCF_052625555.1 of Lactuca saligna. Lineage (NCBI taxonomy): Eukaryota > Viridiplantae > Streptophyta > Magnoliopsida > Asterales > Asteraceae > Lactuca > Lactuca saligna. The sequence goes on along the minus strand of NC_136419.1, from coordinate 225,271,344 downwards.
AGTAAGTCGGATCTTGTCTCCTTTCGAGACAATGTCTGGTACGAAAAGCGTTGGTGACGTCCGCCAACCATCCACTGCTAACAATGGGGTCCCTAACCCCCATGACAATCTGAAGCCTCACAAACTCTGAATTCCCGAAAGATCAACGTACGTGTCTCTATCATGACTGCTGTCACAACTGGAAATTTTGTGTCTTGTAAACTATACACTCAAGCTAAAGTGAATCAAAAGCTTAAGAACATGTGTAACACCCATGATTGTAACAACAAAATTTCAATCAAATACACCATACGATCATTTCAAATGGTCAACAAGCAATTGGAAACCCTAGAAGTTCTTACTTAGGTCCACTTTGGACTAGAACTTCCTAATTGGACCTAATAGACCAATAAACTTCCAATTTGACTATCTTGGGTTTAGAACTCTTAAATGGACTCTAATTGGACCCATATCTATTTGTTTCAACATTTTTGGGCTATGTTGGACCTAGAATGAAACGAATTAAAAGCCATGATACATGAATAACCTAAACTAGTCCAATAAAAATATAAAAATCCTACCACATTTCTTTAGACTTAAAACATACCCAAGATTAACTCTAATAGTGGGCTTAGGGGCAAAGGCCCAAATTTTCCCTTTTCCTTCCAAAAATCTCGGCCCAATGCACAAGCCCAAGAGGATGGAAGAGTTGACTTGTGTGCCACATCATTATTACCTATTAGATATCCATGCAACTCATCTCATTCTTCCATGCATATCACTTCAAAAATCACTCTCTTCTCTCCTCCCTCTCACTCTCGGCCGAACACAACACACACAAACTCACAAAAATCCATCCCATTCTCTCTAGATCACTCAAGAACACTCCTTCCTCCCCACTCCAAGAATCTTGAAATTTAGGAGCTTTCAAGAGGATCTTGCAAGTTAATCATCATTTTAGGTAAGTTTTTACTTATATCCATGATCTAGCTACTTTACTCCATCAAAAACCTCTTCTAAATCTATTCCAACTTGTGATCATGCACCTTAGAAGTCACCAAACTCGAGATCTACCAAGGAAAGGTGCTAAGGCCGAAAAATCACTTCATTTTCTTCCATCTTTTCTTCCAAAAACCGAAAGCTTCAAACAAGGTGAGCTTCATACCCCCTATTTTCGGTTTTCATGAGTTTTTTTTTTTTTGGGGGGGGGGGGGGGGGGAATACAATTGACAGTGTAGATCTATATGTATTTTGTATGCTTTGTATGATTCCATGCTTATATGTGTGCTTTTGTGTGTTATAATGTTGGATCTAGCCATAAAACCCCTCAAAACCGAGATATACCTTATGTTAAAAGACTCTAGCATCAATTATATTTCTACATACAAAGTATTTCTAGAAAAATGGCTAAATGGTTTAGTAACAATTTCTTTGGGCTAAAAACACCATTTTTGGACTTAAAATGCGAAAAATACAAACTTTAAGGGCCTAAATTGACAAATCACGAATTCTGATGGTTGAACTATGTCAAAACAGTTTCAATAAAGCAATTTCTGGAAATATACTCATTTAGGGGATTAAAAACATAAATTTCAAGCTTAATGGGCTAAAAATGACATTTTAGGCCCAATGAGGCCCATTATGCGAGATTTTCTGTTTTGGAGGGCCAAAACTGTATTTTTCTGTAACACAGTGGATTATAAGCGTTCCAAGTCCTTTTCAAAGGTTTAAAATGCTGTTTAAATTTAAAAGGGACTAAAGTTGCAAAAATTTTTAATTTGGGCCAAAATTGTCAAACTTTCGAAAAAGAAGGGTTATAACTGAGAAAAACTGAAATTCAGGGACTTAAGCTTTTTTCTATGAAAAATATGCTGGAAAATACTTATTTCAATAATTTTTGGTATTAAAATGTCAAGAAAATTGATTTAAGTACCAAACCGTAAAGTATTTAAATAAAGGGTTGAATAAGTAAATTTTACAAACAAGGAGGGGCTGAAAACAGAAAATTCTCAAGGCTAGTTCAATACATGCAATTTGACCAAATGATGGTACCACGACTATCGACGAAATACAATACATTACAACACCAAAAGTCGTTGTTAAACGAATTGGTTCGGTCTCGAACCAATAAAAATCCGAAACTACTAACACAACGACACTATGACATAACGACACTACGATCAATAACTAATAACGATTGGGAAGTCACTATACATGCGAGTGTGCACAGACGTCTACGCACCACCTTTGGGCCCCAAAAGTGTAAAATCTTGTTCGTTGAGCCTAGCTAGCCCAATGACCTGATCTTAAGGCCCGAAGACCTCTCTCTTACGAAGTGTTGGGTTTTACCGACCTGACATAACGTAAAAGGACTTTCAATGGCTCATATACTACTGGTCCCCAAGGGTCCTTTGGTATTGTTAGTAAAGTCTACATTTTCATGCGTGGCGGGTCTAGGACCCCTCGTACCTTTTATCCCCAACCGGCTAATGGAGTTACTGAGGCCTTCGTGTCCTCGTTCTCTTCGGGTGTGGGACTACATGTAGTCAGGGCGGTTGGAGAACGTGATTAGTACGGACGACGCCTACGGGATTGTTAGTATCGCTATAGACTAGTCGTTTGTGTAACGTGTGTTTGTAGCAAATAATCATGCTCAACAATAATCCAACGTCGCCTGGTACCGATAACTTCACACGTTGCAATTGTTTCAATGTACGAATTAGGAAAACATCGGGTTTTCCTAGGGTATTTCAATACATACGGATTCGGAATGCACACAAATTTTAAATGAACAATTTTTACAAGTATAGAAACAAACAAGCATACCTATGGATCTTCACACATTTTTGACTTTACTATTTTCAGAAAATATCGGATTTTCTGGTGTTTCTCAAAACATTACAAACATTGGATTTCAAACATTACTTATGAACTCACCAACATTTCATATGTTGACGTTTTTCAAAATACTTGTATTCTCAGGTAACAGATAAAGTGGAGGATGAATTGTACTCTAAGACGTTTTATTGTGGTTTAATTTAGTATCAAATAGTTATTTCTGAGAATGTCATGTTTTGGAACAATGTAATGGATGTAAACGCTGCCAGTTGTATCATTCAAAATGTTGGTGATGTATAATGTTATTTTTCATGTATATGCATTGTGATGGTATTCAATTGAGTCACGATAGCCCTCGGACATTTCCGCCGTCTGGTTCGGGGGTGTGACAGGTTGGTATCAGAGCTTTGTTTATAGTGAACTAGCATATCTAGCCACACATGGATATGCAACTATAAACCAAAAAGAGGGACTAACATAACTCTGAACAAAACAAGTGAATAAAACACCCTTGCTTGCACTAGGAATAGGAACATAACGCCGAACCAAACAAAAATAATACTAGTGTCTCGGTTAATTCGGGAACTGTTCTTAGTGATACCAAGGAGTGAATGCAGCCTGATCAACTACATTCTCTCCAAAGTAAAACTAACACACGTCCTGATGGGATCGGGATTTCTAGGGAATCTAAAACTATACCCCTACCACCGAAAAGAGAACGCCTACTTGATCTATGCGATAATTGTAGCATCCTAGGAATAACGTTAGCATAATTACGCACTCTCGCAGACCACATGGCTGGTCTTCATCACCCTGGAGACCCCTACTTCCCTAACCAGGGGAACAACAGATGGCTAGAGGAGGAGCCCGAGGAAGAGCCTGAGGAGGAGCCCGAGGAAGACCCCGAAGAGGAATCTGACGGGGAACCGGAGGCCGAAGTTGATGGCGAGCCGGCCGAATCAGAGGAAGACGAAGGAAGGTGATGGCAAGAAGGGAAAGAACAATAAGAGGAAGGGGCGCCAGGGCCCCGACACCTCCAAGAAGCAGCAGACAGTGGCGGTTAATGCTGTTACCGCACCGGTTCCAGCCGCACCACATGCTCCAACCTCAGCCACTTCAAATGCTTCCAAGCCTTATTCCGGTAATTTTCCCAAATGCAACAAGTGCGGTTTCCATCACTATGGAGAATGCAAGGATTTTCAGTGCACCAGTTGCAACCGAAGGGGACACACTGCAAAGTACTGCAAGACTTACCCTCCCCAGAACCAAAATCAGGGAACCAACAGCAACAACCCTCGCAATAACAACAACACCCATGCCAACGGCAATAACGCAGGGCCTAGCCACACCTGCTTCGGAGGTGGGAAGACTGGACACATCCGTCGAGACTGTCCTAACAACAGCAATTTAAGAAATGGAGGAACAGGAAGGATGTTGACCATGGTACAGAGTGAGGCCATTCAAGACCCCTCTGTTGTTACCGGTACGTTTCCCTTAAACCACGCTTATGCATGCATCTTATTTGACACCGGAGCGGAGCGAAGCTTCGTAAGCAATAAGTTTAAACATTTATTAAAACAACTGCCCCAAAAGCTAAATGAAACCTATATGGTGGAAATGGCCAATGGGAAAACCGAATCCACTGGGGAAATCTACACCGGATGTACCCTAACTCTTAACCAACACGTCTTTCGAATAGATCTAATGCCAGTGTCAATTAGGAGTTTCGATGTGATCATCGGCATGGACTGGTTAAGCCCCCACCATGCCGAAATTATGTGCCATGAGAAGGCCGTTCGTCTTCATCTCCTAAATCACGAAACCCTAGTAATTTACGGAGACAAATCTAGCATGAACCTTCGCCTCGTTTCGTGCATCAAGGCACATAAATATCTAAGAAGGAACAATCTGGCGTTTCTGGCTCACGTGGTGGATAAAACCAAGGAGGAGATTAACGTTCGAGACATTCTCGTAGCATGTGAATTTCCGGACGTGTTTCCCGAAGATCTTCCGGGAGTACCCCCAGAGAGACAGGTTGAGTTTCGAATCGACCTTATTCCAGGAGCAACTCCTCTCGCTAAATCACCTTACCGGCTGGCTCCTGCTGAGATGCAGGAATTATCCAGCCAACTCAGCGAACTTTTGGACAAGGGATTTATTCGACCTAGTTACTCGCCATGGGGAGCTCCGGTGCTCTTTGTCAAAAAGAAAGACGGATCTTTTAGAATGTGCATCGATTACAGAGAATTAAATAAACTCACAATCAAGAACCGCTACCCACTCCCACGAATCGATGACCTATTTGACTAGCTCCAAGGAGCTAGTTATTTTTCTAAAATAGATCTACGGTCCGGATACCACCAACTCAAAGTCCGGGAAGAGGATATTCCAAAAACCGCTTTTCGAACTCGCTACGGACATTATGAATTTGTCGTAATGCCCTTTGGTCTAACAAATGCCCCTGCCGCATTTATGGACCTAATGAATCAAATCTGTCGACCGTTCCTCGACAACTTTGTCATTGTTTTTATCGATGACATCCTCGTCTATTCTTGAAGCAAGGAAGAACATGGCCAACATCTCCGACAAGTCTTAGAAACTCTGAGATCAGAAAAACTTTACGCCAAACTCTCTAAGTGTGAGTTCTGGCTGCGAAGTGTGAACTTCCTAGGTCATGTAGTCAGCCAAGATGGAATCCATGTGGATCCCTCTAAAGTCCAGGCTGTAGAAGGATGGGCAATCCCGACAACGCCCACAAAAATTCGTCAATTCTTGGGATTAGCAGGCTACTATAGGAGATTCATTCAAAACTTCTCTAAGATCGCCAAGCCACTTACCTCGCTTACGCAAAAGGGCGTACCATTCAAATGGACAGACAAACAAGAGATTGCGTTTCGAACCTTGAAACAAGCTCTCTGTAGCGCACCTGTACTATCTCTGCCTGAAGGAACGGAAGATTTTGTAGCCTACTGCGACGCGTCAAATCAGGGCTTAGGTTGCATTCTCATGCAACGTGGGAGAGTGATCGCCTACGCTTCCCGCCAGCTAAAGACGCATGAAGTAAACTACACGACCCATGACCTAGAGTTGGGAGCTGTAGTCTTTGCCCTAAAGATTTGGAGGCATTACCTTTACGGTACAAAGTGCACCATCTTCACGGATCACAAGAGTCTCCAACACATCTTAAACCAAAAGGAGTTGAACATGAGGCAACGAAGATGGGTTGAATTGTTAAACGATTATGAGTGTGAGATTAAGTACCACCAAAGCAAGGCCAACGTGGTAGCTGATGCCTTAAGTCGGAAGGAGTACTCTAATCGTTGTACGAAAACTCTCTCGATAACCGTTCAATCGCACCTGGCCACTCAAATTGCGGTAGCCCAGCCAGAGGCCATGAAGACGGAAAATAGAGCAAGCGAAGCATTGCGCGGAATGGAAAAGAACCTGGAGGCAAAGGAGAATGGAGTATACTATTTCATGAACCGTATTTGGGTTCCTAAATTTGGAGGGTTTAGAGATGTTATCATGAAGGAAGCCCACAAGACGCGATACTCCATTCATCCCGGTTCCGATAAGATGTATTTGGATATTAAACAACACTATTGGTGGCCTAACATGAAGGCGGAAATCGCGACCTACGTCAGTAAGTGCCTTACGTGCGCCAAAGTAAAGGTGGAATATCAAAAACCCTCAGGATTGTTACAACAACCGGCAATCCCTGAGTGGAAATGGGAAGGGATTCCTATGGATTTCGTGACCAAGCTACCCAAAACGTCGGATGGATTAGACACCATATGGGTAATAATTGACCGACTGACGAAATCTGCCATTTCCTGCCAATCAAAGAATCGTACAAGATGGAGAGATTGACGCGTTTATACATTCGAGAGATCGTGAGACTTCACGGAATACCAACATCTATCATCTCGGATAGGGACAGTAGGTTCACGTCCCGATTTTGGCAATCACTCCATAAGGCGATGGGAACAAACCTCGATATGAGCACCGCTTATCATCCACAAACGGATGGTCAAAGCGAGCAAACCATCGAAACGCTCGAAGATATGCTCCACACATGCGTGATAGACTTTGGAAAGTCTTGGGATACCCACATACCCTTAATCGAGTTCTCATACAACAATAGTTACCATTCGAGCATCAAGGTGGCTCCTTTCGAAGCACTGTACGGGCGTAAATGTAGATCACCATTATGTTGGGTTGAAGTAGGTGACACCCAGCTAGCAAAAACACACACATCGGATGAAGCACTAACGGGACCGGAGATCATCCGTGAAACCACGAAAAAGATCGTTCAAATCAGAGCTCGGTTGCAAGCATCGCGTGACCGACAAAAGAGCTACACTGATAAACGCCGAAAGCCCTTAGAATTTCAGGTCGGTGATCGAGTATTGTTAAAAGTCTCGCGCTGGAAAGGAGTCATTCGTTTTGGGAAGCGGGGAAAACTAAATCCGCGATACATTGGACCTTTCGAAATCGTCGCCCGAATTGGTCCAGTAGCATACAGCCTGCAACTACCCGCAGAGCTAAACGGTGTACACCCCGTGTTTCATGTCTCTAACCTAAAGAAGTGCCTATCAGACGAAACCCTTGTCATTCCTCGTGACGAAATCGAAATCAATGAGAATCTCCTGTTCGTCGAAGAACCAATCGAAATCATGGACAGGGAGGTGAAGCGTACTAAACAGAGCCGCATCCCAATCGTGAAGGTACGGTTGAACGCAAAGCGTGGACCAGAATTCACTTGGGAATGCGAAGATCAAATGAAGCAAAAGTACCCTCACCTATTCTAGCATTCTCAAATCTAGCTTTCAAACAGAATTTCGGGACGAAATTCCCTCTAACGGGGGGATGATGTCACAACTGGAAATTTTGTGTCTTGTAAACTATACACTCAAGCTAAAGTGAATCAAAAGCTTAAGAACATGTGTAACACCCATGATTGTAACAACAAAATTTCAATCAAATACACCATACGATCATTTCAAATGGTCAACAAGCAATTGGAAACCCTAGAAGTTCTTACTTAGGTCCACTTTGGACTAGAACTTCCTAATTGGACCTAATAGACCAATAAACTTCCAATTTGACTATCTTGGGTTTAGAACTCTTAAATGGGCTCTAATTGGACCCACATCTATTTGTTTCAACATTTTTGGGCTATGTTGGACCTAGAATGAAACGAATTAAAAACCATGATACATGAATAACCTAAACTAGTCCAATAAAAATATAAAAATCCTACCACATTTCTTTAGACTTAAAACATACCCAAGATTAACTCTAATAGTGGGCTTAGGGGTAAAGGCCCAAATTTTCCTTTTTCCTTCCAAAAATCTCGGCCCAATGCACAAGCCCAAGAGGATGTAAGAGTTGACTTGTGTGCCACATCATTATTACCTATTGGATATCCATGCAACTCATCTTATTCTTCCATGCATATCACTTCAAAAATCACTCTCTTCTCTCCTCCCTCTCACTCTCGGCCGAACACAACACACACACACACTCACAAAAATCCATCCCATTCTCTCTAGATCACTCAAGAACACTCCTTCCTCCCCACTCCAAGAATCTCGAAATTTAGGAGCTTTCAAGAGGATCTTGCAGTTAATCATCATTTTAGGTAAGTTTTTACTTATATCCATGATCTAGCTACTTTACTCCATCAAAAACCTCTTCTAAATCTATTCCAACTTGTGATCATGCACCTTAGAAGTCACCAAACTCAAGATCTACCAAGGAAAGGTGCTAAGGCCGAAAAATCACTTCATTTTCTTCCATCTTTTCTTCCAAAAACCGAAAGCTTCAAACAAGGTGAGCTTCATACCCCCTATTTTCGGTTTTCATGAGTTTTTTTTTTTTTTTTGGGGGGGGGGGGGGGGGGGGGGATACAAGTGAAAGTGTAGATCTATATGTATTTTGTATGCTTTGTATGATTCCATGCTTATATGTGTGCTTTTGTGTGTTATAATGTTGGATCTAGCCATAAAACCCCTCAAAACCGAGATATACCTTATGTTTAAAGACTCTAGCATCAATTATATTTCTACATACAAAGTATTTCTAGAAAAATGGCTAAATGGTTTAGTAACAATTTCTTTGGGCTAAAAACACCATTTTTGGACTTAAAATGCGAAAAATACAAACTTTAAGGGCCTAAATTGACAAATCACGAATTCTAATGGTTGAACTATGTCAAAATAGTTTCAATAAAGCAATTTCTGGAAATATACTCATTTAGAGGATTAAAAACATAAATTTCAAGCTTAATGGGCTAAAAATGACATTTTAGGCCCAATGAGGCCCATTATGCGAGATTTTCTGTTTTGGAGGGCCAAAACTGTATTTTTCTGTAACACAGTGGACTATAAGCGGTCCAAGTCCTTTTCAAAGGTTTAAAATTCTGTTTAAATTTAAAAGGGACTAAAGTTGCAAAAAAATTTCAATTTGGGCCAAAATTGTCAAACTTTCGAAAAAGAAGGGTTATAACCGAGAAAAACTGAAATTCAGGGACTTAAGCTGTTTTCTATGAAAAATATGCTGGAAAATACTTATTTCAATAATTTTTGGTATTAAAATGTCAAGAAAATTGATTTAAGTACCAAACCGTAAAGTATTTAAATAAAGGGTTGAATAAGTAAATTTTACAAACAAGGAGGGGCTGAAAACAGAAAATTCTCAAGGCTAGTTCAATACATGCAATTTGACCAAATGATGGTACCACGACTATCGACGAAATACAATACATTACAACACCAAAAGTCGTTGTTAAACGAATTGGTTCGGTCTCGAACCAATAAAAATCCGAAACTACTAACACAACGACACTATGACATAACGACACTACGATCATTAACTAATAACGATTGGGAAGTCACTATACATGCGAGTGTGCACAGACGTCTACGCACCACCTTTGGGCCCCAAAAGTGTAAAATCTTGTTCGTTGAGCCTAGCTAGCCCAATGACCTAATCTTAAGGCCCGAAGACCTCTCTCTTACGAAGTGTTGGGTTTTACCGACCTGACATAACGTAAAAGGACTTTCAATGGCTCGTATACTACTGGTCCCCAAGGGTCCTTTGGTATTGCTAGTAAAGTCTACATTTTCATGCGTGGCGGGTCTGGGACCCCTCGTACCTTTTATCCCCAACCGGCTAATGGAGTTACTGAGGCCTTCGTGTCCTCGTTCTCTTCGGGTGTGGGACTACACGTAGTCAGGGCGGTTGGAGAACGTGATTAGTACGAACGACGCCTACGGGATCGTTAGTATCGCTATAGACTAGTCGTTTGTGTAACGTGTGTTTGTAGCAAATAATCATGCTCAACAATAATCCAACGTCGCCTGGTACCGATAACTTCACACGTTGCAATTGTTTCAATGTACGAATTAGGAAAACATCGGGTTTTCCTAGGGTATTTCAATACATACGGATTCGGAATGCACACAAATTTTAAATGAACAATTTTTACAAGTATTGAAACAAACAAGCATACCTATGGATCTTCACACATTTTTGACTTTACTATTTTCAGAAAATATCGGATTTTCTGGTGTTTCTCAAAACATTACAAACATTGGATTTCAAACATTACTTATGAACTCACCAACATTTCATATGTTGACGTTTTTCAAAATACTTGTATTCTCAGGTAACAGATAAAGTGGAGGATGAATTGTACTCTAAGACGTTTTGCTGTGGTTTAATTTAGTATCAAATAGTTATTTTTGAGAATGTCATGTTTTGGAACAATGTAATGGATGTAAACGCTACCAGTTGTATCATTCCAAATGTTGGTGATGTATAATGTTATGTTTCATGTATATGCATTGTGATGGTATTCAATTGAGTCAGGATAGCCCTCGGACGTTTCCGCCGTCTGGTTCGGGGTGTGACAACTGCTATCTCAGTGCAAAATGCACTCGTCCTCTCATCAAAAATCTCTATAATGCCCTCCTTGATCACACTGAGGATCATAGGAGTCTGGTCAATAATATTGTGCAAAATTCTCAGATGAAATGAACTCCCTCATCTGATCATCAATCTGCCGGCTCCAGAGTCCGAGCCTGATCCCCTGTCAACACCAGAACTACCATCTGGTCTACCTTGTAACATCACTATACTCGGCAATATACCATCACTAACACCACAAAACTCATCCAAACTCGAGGGATCTCACACACTAGAAGTTTCCTGGTCTCATCTCAGCCTTCCTTGATTCGAGTACGAATCCTCTGCTTTCAGTAGTACGGGCCCATACTACCTTCCACCTATATCCATATTTTCCTCAAGTACTGCCTCGACTCCACCAAGTCACTTCTACTACTACTGATCTCTGCTACTCTCATCCTAGGCTTTCTCTAGGGAAATATCTGACTCCACCAAATCCAGTCCTCAGCTGTTGAAGGCCTCCTTGTAATGTCAATTAGCCATTACCTGAATACCATCACATGTGACGAGACTCAGATAATCCTTCGAGTAAAAGACTCGTCCCTACAACGGTTAGACTCAGACAAGAGCTGTGCAATAGAGCCAAATCCAACACTCTGAGATTATTCAACCCTGATCACATGTGACGTGAAGTATTCACCTAATGGCTAACTCCCATCACTCAGAGTCCCACAAAGCACAAAGCAAGCAACATTCAGACATAGGAAACCACTCAAGCAATTCTATTCTCATGACAATAAATTGTACTAGCATATACTGCTAAGTTCATACTATCAGGCATAACCTAAACAGGCTATCCTACTACTCTCTACTCAATACTAGCATGCAATTCTCATAAAGCTAGAACATATAAAGCAAGCACATAAGTCATCCTCCTAGATCCTTAGTCCTATTCTAGCATGCTGTTCTACTGAAATTGAAACTAATAATCATAACATAAACTTGTATGGGTAATTTGGGAGTACTTACTTGAGCTCGGCTGATTGCATGCACCACACCCTTTTTCTCTTTTCAAAGTTCTTCTCTTTCTAAAAATTCTTTTCGCTTTTTCTAAAACTTTTTTTTTTCTTTTCTCAAAACTCCCTTTTTACAAAAAATGATTTTCCTTTTGAAAATTCCTATACCAATTCCTTAGTTTGAGTTCAGACACACCCGAAAAATGTGCCTGGATCCCTCAAACCAAGGCTCTAATACCAACTTGAAACATCCCAAAAATACAGTCTAAAAATTTCATTTTAAATTAGAAATAAAACCATATTCATCAAATGTCATATAAGAATCATAAAGAACGTATCTCAAAATATCTTAACAACTATCAAATATATATCAGAGTATAAATATCCCAAGCCGAACAAATGGTGTGTGCACTACAATCTTTCCAAGCTCCTCTTTTGAAAACTGAGTACCTGAAACCAAAACTGAAAACCGTAAGCACGAAGCTTAGTGAGCTCCCCCAAACTACCACATACCATACAATAACATATAAACACATATTGGGCCTTTCCCACTGCATCGTACCGAAATCCGGAAACTACATCGGACCGAAGTCCGGAACTAACTGCATCAGACCAAAGTCCGGAACTAACTGGGACCTTCTCCCCTGCATCGGACCGAAGTCCAGAATTAACTACATCGGACCAAAGTCCGGAACTAACTGGGACCTTGTCCCCTGCATCGGACCGAAGTCCGGAAACTAACTAAGCATAACAAAGCATAGAATAAACATATCAACTAGCCTGAACACGTAAACTACATACTGCATCGGGCTGTAGCACGGAACACATAACACATAAATCCTGTCTGAGCCACGAAGGCATCAAACATACTAAAATCTGCATCGGACCGAAGTCCGGAAACTACTACTAGCTAAACGGGCCGGCATTGTGGCTTTAGACCCGTTCCTACTGGAAGGAAACTCACCTTACACTACTGAAGTCCCGCAGACTCAATCCCACACTGCTGAAGTCCTACAGACTCGACCCCAGCTGCTAGATGACAGATTCCTGATCTCTCAACATCAAAATAACACCCACTGAATAATTGGGTTCCACTACATAACTATAATTACATACTTTAGATAATTACTAAATTACCCTAAGCGTGGCTTACCCAAGCCCCAGGTCCAATCCATAGGCCTAAAGTCAACTAGGGATCAAAGCCCAACATATGGCCCAATTTTCCAAATTGGGCCCAAACCTCCACATAGACTTCCCTTAAGGCCCAATTGCTCAGTCCGGTCCATCATGTCTCATTATAAGGGCCCAAACTATGGCCCATCTATGGCCTAATTTTCCAAATTGGGCCCAATCCTTCATATGGGCCTTACCCTAGAGCCAACTAATTACTCTAGTCCATTTAATTATTCTTGGATGGCCCAACACAAAACCCAAGTGAAATTAGGGTTTCTCATAAAATAATAATTAGGTTTAAGTGTTTCTCACATAACCCATTAAGGGCTTAACCCACTAAGGACTCAATCCATTAAGTCCATTATTGCATAGATTAACTTCTACCAATGATTATTATTTAATATTTCACTTATTAAATAATTCCCATGTGTGTGTCCTGATAATTTCTCAAATGTTAGTATTTTCTCAATTAGCCCATTAAGGACTTAGTCCATTAAGTTCTTTACTCTACTAGATAAATGGCATGGAATAGTTTGGGCTTAATTCACAATCCAATCCTAATGGCCCAAAAGTGGGTCCAAAAAGGTCCAAGGCCCAATGCTAACGATTAGGGTCTTCCACCCAAACATGGCCCAATAGTCCCAACACCAATCTCTAAGCCCATTAGGGTTTGCTAGTGGGGCACCACCCACTACCACCTCAGGTAATGGTGGTCAATGGCGGCTCACGGCGGCAGCCACCACCTTACGGTGGTGGTTATTATTTTTATTATTAACCAAAGCTAATTACAATTACAATGTTTAATCCAAACATAAACACACACACACCACTAACATACACTAACTAACATACACAACCACACCATGGTGGCCGGCAACGGTGCTTGGCGGTAGCCACCACCTCACGGTGGTGGCGGTGGCTTTTCTTGATTTTCCGACCAACAAACCCAATCACACATCACCAACATAACACTCATACGCCTTAACTGATTACAAAACAACTTCAAAACACACTCATCCAACGATTAACTCCCACGGCCACCACCTCACGGTGGCCTGTGGTGGCAGAAAACGATTTCGAGGCTTCAACCACCATGGTTGGACGCCATGGTGGGTTTTTCTCTTGATCTCAGGCTAGGATATCTCGCACACACAACAACGTAATCAGCAAAAACATCACAAGCTAATTTGAACGAACCAACACCTGGTGGCGTGAGAAGACGGAGGTCGACAACATAAAGGAACAGCCGCTGAGGCGGCGGTGACTAGTCGTGGCTGACGACAAAACAAAATGAGAAGCGAAGAGGTGGAGTAGCAGCAACGAGGTCCTAGCTCCTTCGACTTCATCACCGTCAATGTTGTTTGCAGTTGTGGGGCTTCGATGGCTGAGTAACAACGACCAAATGGTGATCGCCTCACCAAAGCAGTGGCTGAAGGGTCTCGGTGGCTCCTCCGGTTTCCTTACATCCCCGATGGCTGCGATATGGTGGTATTCAACGTTGAGGCAGCAAGCTACACTCTTGACTGGTAGGGGGAAAGGTCGCAATGGCGGCTAGAGGTGTCCTTGGGAGGGTGACGGCTGATGAGTTTATGTTAGGGTTAGGGTTTTGAGCAATGGAACAGTTATATACCTGCTACCAACAATCTTCATTCCATAAAGGCAAGAATGGTCCCTCCCCATAGAAGTCCTTCCAAATTAAATCCATAATTTACTATATTGCCCCTAACTCCAAAAATATCTTCATCATAGGCCCTTAAATTTCCAAATCAGCCCCTTAACATCTAAAATTCTTCAAAATGAAGTCCAATAAATTACCATACATACCCCTGCTTCTAAAATCCTTCTCAAATCAACTCTGTAATTTACTAAACCACCTCCAACTATCAAAATTCATCACAACTTAGTTCGAGACTTACATTTATTAATTTATTTAAATAAACGGGGCGTTACAGGATCTATGAGTTATTGGAATAGATCTGACCTCAGAAGGTCATTTGGGGTTGTGCATGGAATGCACTCGCCGATTCGAGTCCACGCCAGACTCAGCGAGTTGGGGTTGACCATTGACCATTGACCAGAGTTGACCGGTGTTGACTTGATAGGGTTAGTCAACTTTAGTTGGGAAAGTGTTAATTAGAGATGTATTGTGTTATAGGAGGACTATAGCTCGAGAGATCGAGCACTAGTGATTTAAGGGATTTACAACTTACCGACATACGCGAGGTGAGTCTTCTCACTATAGTTTACCTTGAGTAGGTAAATAGAGTTATGTGATACAGTGTTTTATATATATTGTTTGTTGTACTGCATTCTTCTATGTGATTTATGCTGTGCATGCTTGTAGAGTTAGAACCTGAGGGTTCACAGAGTTTGGGTGCATGGACCCACAGAGTTATATCCTCGAGTGGCTAATATGTGTTATATGTGGTATTTTGGGGAACTTACTAATCTTTGTGCTTACAATGTTTAGTGTTATTTGTTTCAGGTACTAGTGAGGATTGCGGGAAGGCACCGGCTTGATCAGTACACACACGGGATTTTTATGATACGAGATCTTGGGATATTGTTATATGTTATGCATTGAGTTTCAAACAATGATGTTTTTTTTTTATGATTTACAAATGAATTATGTTTTTATAAATGCGAAAAATTGTTTTGGAAATTTACAGTGTTACAATTTATTAGTATTATTAAATACATGTCTAAAGCATTTAAATGGAAAATGAGATTTGAAAATGTTTCCTAACATATAAAACTATATGAATATATCAGAAATATATATATATATATATATATATATATATATATATATATATATATATATATATATATATATATATATATATATATATATATATATAGGGAAAAATGAATATGTGGCTGTTATGTACCTAAGCTTAAGTATAGAACCTTTTAAACGAAGTAGTTTTAAACAAAACAAATCCAATTTCATTTGATCTTAGTTTTGTTTTAATAGAATACCATTGAATTAAGTTCAATTATGGTATGAAAAAGATCAATTATGTATATTTTTATTGCAAATGATTATTGAGTTTATAAAAAAAAATAAAAAACCAATAGTTTTTAACGAATATAACTCAAGCGTTTTGTATTTCAATTGAAAAAAATATATTCAATGATTTTGTGAAAAGCTTGATTGAGTTATGATATGTTCTTCTTTTATCTTTTATTCTATTAGTTTTCATTTAGAATTTAGTAGGGTTGATGAAATGGTCACGACTTTTAATGCTTTAAGTTCTTAAACACAATGAAGAAACAAAAATAAATTCGATCGATTTAGTAAGTCACATGATTAATGAAGAATAGTAAAAGAGATATCATGATTAGTTTCAATATAAATGGATCAAAACTACATTGTTTGGAGGGTTCTATATATAAGTTTAGGTACATAACAGCCATATATTTCCTAAGCCCATATATATATATATATATATATATATATATATATATATATATATATATATATATATATATATATATATATATCCGGTAAGAAAAAATTTTTGGTAGGAAGGTAAGAAGTTTTTTTTTTACATAATTTTTTGACGAATAAAATAAATGAATCACAAGAAAAAATTCTCAAAAAAACATCTTTATTATTCATTTTTAAGTAAATTAAAAAAATTTCATTTTTATGATAATTTTAGTAAATAACAACAAAATCATTGTATAAATGAATCATCCAGATGTTTTTTTTGAGAATTTTTTCTTGTGAATCATCATACAAATGAATTATCTAATGATTTATTTTGGTTGTTCGCGAAAAAAATATGTTGGAAAAAAAACTTCTTACCTTCCTACCAAAAATTTCCTTCTTATTTGATCTTGACTCTCTCTCTCTCTCTCTCTCTCTCTCTCTATATATATATATATATATATATATATATATATATATATATATATATATATACTTACCTCTTTTTTTGATTTATTATATTTTTATAAATGTTTTTAATAATACGTATAAATACATTTACATTAAAATTTTTTTGAAATCGGTGTTAAAATATATAAAACCATGTTTTGTATATATTTAATATATTTATACATATTTTTATATATGTAATTATTTTTATATGTATAATTATGTATTTAAAATGTATTATAAGCATATTTATTTTATAATATTAATAATTAAGAATTTAATAATTAATATATTTATTTACGATTTTAATAAAATAATAGAATTAAAAATAAAGATTTTTTAGAAAAGTACCAACTATGTTTACAAAATTATTCAAAATTAATTTGTTACCGATTGAACCGGAAAAAAAAAATTAACGAAAATTTTTACATGTTTTTAGAAATTAAAAAAAAATGGACAATTTTGTAAATTAATTGTAAATATAAAACTATTTTGAACATTTCCTTTGATTTATCAAACATTATTTAACAAGATTTAAATAAAATAAACAGATGGAATAAAAATCAAAGATATTGCTGCATTAGGAATAAAATAGAACAATATAAATAATTAAACATGTAGATTAAAATAAAAAAAGATTTGAGGGGCTGCTTAGTGAAGAGACCTGGGGATACCAGAAGTCTCGACGTTGATGTGCCGGTATGCTAAGCCTGGAAAAATGATTAAATCGTACAACAGGTTGCAAGGAAACGTTGTTTGTCAAACATTTGCTTTTATTCAAACTATTTTTCATACAATCATGGCCTACTTTCTAGGCAGTTTGTGGTACACAGATTTCCAACTATTTGAAGTACCAGTAAACACCTTTTTTCTCCGTACTCTCATCTGGTTCAACGTAGATGCACTCCTTTGTATCTCGCCACATGGCTTTTAACACCGGAGTGTCATCGTACTTGTAGTAGTCACCTAACATAGGTTTCACCGCCTCTCGAGCTTCGATTGCATGATAATGTGGTATTGTCGGGAACAAATGATGAACCACGTGAGTTTGATTTGCATTATGGAAGACCCCGTTCAAGATACCAAAATCCCGATCGATTGTCGATAAAGCACCTCTTAACCAATCCCATTCGGTTGAATCATAGTGTGCGATCGATGGGTGTGTGTGATTTAAGTAAGTTAAGAACACAAAGAAACCACTCATCACCAACAAAGGAATTCCGTAGAGAAAAAGCGTTGACTTTACACCTTGTGTCACGAAGAGATGGTAGAACGCATACAGAACAGCCATGATTCCAACATCCGATAGCACAACCTGAACACGCTCGCTCTTGTTGAAGATACCACTTTGTGGTAAGAAATGGTTCGCAAACCCTTCGTAATCACGACCATAAACGTTAAAGATTAAGTACAAAGGCAACCCCATGGTGATACGAAGGACAAGAGTAAACACGTTGCCTGGTCCGTTGTTCAAAAACTCAGAGAACAACGTATCGGACTTGCGTTTTGGGATGTACACCTCGTCGTACTCGATTGAATTCGTGTGTGCATGGTGGCTTCGGTGGCTGTACTTGAACGAGAAGTATGGCGTCAGAGTAACAGAATGGATGAAGAAACCAACCGCATCATCGATCCATTGGTACTCGCTAAAGGCATGATGGCCACACTCATGTCCAAGAACCCAAAACCCCATCAGAATACTACCTTGAGCGAACCAATATACAGGCCAGGCGACGTAGGAGAGGGATTGAGGGAGCAACGGGATGTAGTTTGCTGCGAGATAGTAGAAGGAATAGATTATGATGAGATCACGAAAGAAGGAGGCAAAGGAATGAACAAGAGAACGTTTGAAACAGTGTGGTGGGATGGTTTTTTTGAGGTCACCGATGCCAAATGGAGGTTTTGAAATCGGAACACGTTCGAGAACGTCTTTCCGTGTCATTTTGCTAACGGTGGAAGCTTTGAATAACCGATGGAAAATAGGAGATTATTTATAGGACGAGATTGGAGGTTTATGTAAAATATATTCTTGCCAGAACGGCACCGCCAACTTTGAATATACATTCAACGGTCTAATTGTAATCTTTTATTGACTAAATTACACAAATGGTCCCTAAGGTTTAAGGTAATTTGTATATTTAGTTTCTAAGTTTTTTTTTTTTTGAGTAAATTACAGAAATGGTCCCTATGGTTTGGTCAAAATTACACGTTTGGTCCTTAACTTTTATTTTGCACTCGGATCGTCGCTGTGGTTTGATTTTGTTGCGTTTTTCGTTCCTTACTTACATAAAGTTAGGAACCAAACGTTCAATTTTGACCAAACCATAGGGACGAATAACGCAATAAAATCAAACCACAGCGACGATCCGAGTGCAAAAAAAAAGTTAAGGACCAAACGTGTAATTTTGACCAAACCATAAAGATCATTTCAGTAATTTACTCTATTTTTTTTTAACTTGTAAGGTTTTTACTGTTTGTTATTATTGCGCGTTTTATCCCTATTATTTGTTTTTATTACAACCTTGGTCATTGTATTAGCTAAAAAACCTATTAATTAAATAGGAAAAAATGATAGGATATTTAAGGTAAGGTGAGAGGGTTGGGTTGAAAGTGTGTTTATTTAAATAAACTAAAAAAATCAAGGGCAAACTAATCTTTTTAAGTAACACAGAGATCAAACGCGTAACAGGAACAAACAGTAGGAACCATCCGAATTAAAAAAAATAAGTTAAGGACCAAACGCGTAAATTATCTTAAACCATACCCACCATTCATGGAATTTCCTCTAATTTTTATTTAGTCGTGGATGCGACCTCGAAATTATTAAACAATTCTTTCTTTTTATTTTTTTATTATTTTATTGATTATTTTTGTTTACTCCTATGATTTTGGTTTAATAATCATAGGCTCAATTGCCGATAGGTAATGGCAGTGATTCTTTCGTAGAACACATCTCGAGTTTTAATTATTGGGGATTCTTTTTTTTTTTTGAAACGGCAAATCTAACCTACTCCTAAACTACACCTTAAATCCACTTATATCCACGACGGGACTTGAACCCTCAACCTTAAGTAGGGAGGACAACACCGGATACCGCTGGGCTACAAGCCCTTTGGTTATTGGGGATTCCTTAAAAGAGAATAAGGCAGTATCTTGAATCTTCTTTTCGCAACACAAAGCGTGTATATATGTTTATCAAAATTATGAACCACCTATAGAAAACATAAATAAATTTTCGAGAGAACAACACTTATGGGGTCAGTTAATGCTCGGCCCATTACCTGGGAGAGTTGGGCTATGGCCCAAGGCATCCATGAAGAGGAGGCATAAATCCAGTCCAAACATTTAGGCAATTTTGTGACGTGGATACTGTCCGAAATCTGGAGGCTAAGGTCGAGATTAAATCTACCGATTACGTCTACAGCTACATTTATAGATCCCTCTTAATTTAAATTCTACTTGTTATTCTCATTTTAATATATTATTGGAGAAAATGATAAAAATAGCCAAAAAATATCCAAATTACAAAAATAGCCAACGATTTCGCAGATGGAAATGCCCCATCTACGAAATCAGCATGCCATCTGCGAATGTACAAGCATCTAAAGTACTGCTGTGCTTTAGGTGCTTGTACATTTGCAAGTTTTTTTTTTTTTTCTTTTTTTTTTTTTTTTTTTTTTTTTTTTTTTTTTTTGTATATATAGAGGTAATTTCGCAGATGGAGAAGGTCCATCTGCGAAATACTCTCATCCTATCTACGAAATACTGAACTTTTTTGTAATTTTTTTTTAGTTTGACTATGAAATGAATTGGTTTGACTACGAAATCATGTTGCTATATAAAAAGTTTTGTAAAAAAATATCATTTTGGTTGTTATTTGTTTAGGAACTTTCTCTACAATTTGCTCAAAAAATCAAATCAATTCATTTCATAGTAATATATATATATATATATATATATATATATATATATATATATATATATATATATATATATATATATATATATATATATATATATATATTACAAAAAAGTTCAGTATTTCGCAGATAGGATGAGAGTATTTTGCAGATGGACCTTCTCCATCTGCGAAATTACCCCTATATATACACAAAAAAATAAAAAAATAAATAAAAATAAAAAACCCACCTGCGAATGTACAAGCACCTAAAGCACAGCAGTACTTTAGATGCTTGTACATTCGCAGATGGCATGCTGATTTCGCAGATAGGGCATTTCCATCTGCGAAATCGTTGGCTATTTTTGTAATTTGGATATTTTTGGCTATTTTTGTAATGTCATTAGTATAAATGGCTATTTTTATCATTTTCTCATATTATTGTTATTTGTCATTCTTTCATTTAATTTAATTGACCACATCATTTTGTCATAATTTTAAAATATATTTATTTTCTACTTGTTAATTACTTTATTATTTATTTCCACTATATCATTAATTTAGTTTCCATAAATTAAATATACTATAATGACTATTTATTTCAAATTTAAAATTTGAAATTTAGTTTCAATTTCAAATAAATTTACACTTTAAACCTTTGTATTTAACATTTTATTATAATAACTCGTTTAGTATACGTGTTTAAAAATTAAACATATAATTTTAATTAATTTATTTTTTTCATAATTTTCACTTATTTCATATTTCAAATTCAAATAAACTTCTCATTTAATCGTTACTATTTAACATTATGTTTTAATTAACCCGTATAATATACGAGTTTC
The DNA here is from genome assembly GCF_052625555.1 of Lactuca saligna. NCBI lineage: Eukaryota > Viridiplantae > Streptophyta > Magnoliopsida > Asterales > Asteraceae > Lactuca > Lactuca saligna. The sequence goes on along the minus strand of NC_136419.1, from coordinate 225,249,798 downwards.
ACAACTAGTTCCTTATAAAAATACTGCCATCAGTGATTGCTGCGATTTTTGGCTTTGATGATTTCTCTTTTATTTCTTTTTAAACCCATTGTGATTTCCTATTTGTGTGCCTGGTTAAGTTGGACTTCGAAGATCCAAGATGGATTTGGGTGAATGATTACTTATTATCTTGTGATCTTTTCTTGCCATTTTTTATGTTACAATTTTTCTGAAGAAAACCACCGAAAAAGTCATAATTTAGAAGCTTTTAGATTTCAATTTATATTGTTGCATGTTAGAGTTCGATTACAGAAGTTTGCTAAGGTATTATTTATTCATTTATATTTTATTACAACAGTTTCGGTTTCTTCGATTACAGAAGTTTGCTAAGGTTTTATTACAGAAGTTTGCTAAGGTATTATTTATTCATTTATATTTTATTACAACAGTTTCGGTTTCTTCTATTTATGGAGTTCAAATTCAAGGTATTTTTCTCTTATTTTGATTATATGATAAGGTCCCATTTTCTCTTATCTATGTTCGAAAATTGTCGCTTTAAGTAAAACTACTAATTTTCTATGGTTTACTTCAGTTATAAATTTCTTGAGTTAGTTTTTTAAATTTTTTTGTTATGCTTATGTGATTTAGGTACTTCAGTTATAAATTTCTAGAGTTAGTTTTTAAAAATTTTGTGTTATGTTTATGTGATTTAGGTACTTCAGTTATAAATTTCTAGAGTTAGTTTTTAAAAATTTTGTGTTATGTTTATGTGATTTAGGAGGAGTGCGATATAATTTTCTTTTGAAATTCCAAAGTGTTTTGAAATTTAAAACAGAAGGATGCATGTCGTTATTCCTTTGTTGGTGTGGAAGCATAAAAGATAGTGTTGCTTGGAAGCCTTGGACACTGGAAGCATAGAACATAGTGTTGCTTGGGTGATGCTATTGGAAAGCCAGAAATGAACTATGAAGTGCGTTGATTAAAATTTAAATATCTTAAAGTGGAATGGAATGAAGTCAAAATCAACAATTTTAAACACATTCATGGAATGAAGTCAAAATCAAAAATCCGTAATTTGAATGTCATAATAATTTATGTTAAACGACCAATTGATATTGTATTTCTAGTTTTATTATTATGTTTAATTATAATGTAAGTTTGTATTTAGTTGGTTGTAGATTACTATTTTGTTATTTATAATTTATTCAAAGTCGAGTTTTCGGATATCTATTTTCTATATTTGAATTTGTATTTGAATTTCTAGATTTTCGAATTCCGGATATCTGGTTTTGAACACGTCAACAACATACATAAGGGTATAAATATTTTATCTCGCTTGGGGTATCAAAAACTAATGGACAAGACCGGTTCCGTTCAGGTATCTTAAAAACATTAGACCAATCAGTTCAATCGGTTAAAACTAATCAGCCACTACTGATTAGAAGTTTTAAAAAACCGATTGAAATATAATTGGAAAACCATATGATTTAACGAAAAATTAGTTGATTCTTATTCCATTGATACTTTATTGTTTGATAAAAAAAAATATATATGGATTTTTGAAAGTTAAATAATCGGGAGGAGTTAAGGTCTTAGCTTCTTTTTATTAAAACAATTTATCTAGTTATTGATATGTTGAGAGTACTAATTAAGGGTGGTTTATATTATGAATCCTATAAATTAATATAACAAATTGCGCTTATGTAACACTCCAAAATCTTGTATGTCTTGAAACCCTCAAGAATTACATTTTAGTATAAGTGGTCCCTTAAGTACGTTGGGCGTACTTTAGTGTACGCTTATCATACTACGCCTGGTTGGTCGCGGAGGAACAAGAGGTATGCTAGGCGTACCAAGCCATATGTCGGGCTTACGTGCCAAGGGTTCAAAAAACTAATTTTCGGACATGAGACCTATTTAAGCGACCGTAAGTCCCTTGGACTTAGCCCTAGAGAGCCTCCACTTCCTTAGAACATCCTTACACACCAGAGAAACTCGTGAGACCATTTTGAGCTTTTAAAAGTGCATTTGTGACTCTTTTAGTATTCATTCCAAGAAGAATAGGTGGTTATACAAGCTTGGAACGAGTTGGTGCTTCAAGATCCTACATCATAGTCATCTTGCAAAGCTTCTGGAGGTAAAAAGCTTGGATCTTTCATCTTAAATCTCTAGATTTAGCTAGGGTTTTCTACCTTATGCCTTTTTGGTTGATTTTGGACCTCCATTGAGAGTTGAGAAACTCCAGAAGATGGGAAAGACAGATCTGAGGTCCCTTGGTCCTTTAGTATCATAAAAATGGAAGCTTGATGGGAGATTTGGCCTCATGCATGGGTTAAAGACCTTGGAAAGGTCTTAATGGAGAGGTTGGGTGTATATGAGACATACACAGGCATAAAGTTGCCAACTTTATGCCTTAGGACATCTTTACAGACTTAGATCTGGATTTTGGACGTAAAGGAAACGAGTATTAAGCACTTAATGGAAAAGGTGCTCAAACTGGTTGTGTGTTGGGCGTAATCCAGTGTACGCCGTGCGTAGTCGCAAGTCCAAGTACGCTGCGTGTACTAGGATGGTACGCCAAGCGCACGCAGTGCAGATGGGTCGAATCTTTTTTGGGCCTTTGAGCTATTTGGGCCTCACTAGATTATTGGGCATGATATATTTTGTGAATTATGGGTTAATTTATCTGTTATGGGCCATAGATATATTGGTTAGGCCTTATTGAGACAAGATGCCCATTAGTAATTGTGGACTTCTGAAACATCCCCAAAATACGGTCCCGATCGGTATACAGATCTATTTCTACCAGGTTGCGCCTGTCTTCAGGCCCCGCCCACTACTCACATACAACAATAACATATAAACAAGCTAACACAATCATTATACTATAACTGCTAGTCTCAAGGCCCCACCTATCTTGGGCCTCGCCCCTATTCTACTACAAATGAGATATGGAACCCCGTCCACACTCAGCTAGTGATGAGATATGGCCCCCGCCCACACTCATCCCCTACCAGGCATATACAAGTATCACAAAGACAACAAGTATAACTACACCTACACTACTGCCTCGGGTACCACCCGACATCGAACCGTAGCTCGAAAATATACATATAAACCTTCCTCGGGCGTTGCTCGACATCGGATCTAAATCCGGTATTCACTAACACACATAAATGGACCGACATTGGTGCCTTAGAACCGTTCCTACTGGAGAAAACTCACCTTGCACTGCTGAATCCTTGCTGATATCCCTCTGGCTGCTATTAGACAATTCCCAAACCGCTGCTCCTTCGGCTCGCCGAGCTATCAATACCAAAACATCACTTAGTCCAATACAATAATCCTTCATAGGGTAGAATGACCTTTTGACCCATCCTAGTCCAATTTGATACATATCCAAGGTCCACTGCCATGATTCACAAAGCCCAATACTAGGTAAGCTTCCCAAGCCCACTAGTGGCCCAATAATGGCCCAATTTGGTCCATTGGGCCCAATCCCTTTAATAGGCCTTACCTTAAGCCCAAAACATATTTTGGCACATATTAATTGACTCCTGATGACCCACTGTGGTGTAAAGGCCCAAAGTCCAAAGCACAACCCAAACCAAGGCCCAATAACGCAAGGCCCAAACTGACAGAGTACGTAGGGCGTACATTCACGTACGCTAAGCGTACTGGCTAATGATACGTATGTTGGGCGTATCTGGACGTAGGCTTAGCGTAATACCTCAGTTAAGTCTTTTTCCCATTAAGTGCCTAATACTCACATCAGAGGCTACCATTACAAATCCTGGTCCTTTTCCACGTCTTATTCCATAAAGTCGCTAAATTTGTGACTTGCAGCCCACAAATAAACCCAAACTCAAAAAGGTGACAATATACTTCCATACAAGGGCTAGATCTCATGCATGAGCTCATTAGAACCACCCAAATTGAAACTTTACTGTTTATGGGACACTTTTAGCTCCGAGGGTGGCAATTCCAAGCTTAAAGATGAATTTGCATCATAAAGGTCCATCCTTTAGACCTAAAAAGGTCCAAAGCTCCATAAACCTCGATCTAAGCTTTTATGAGGAAAGTTGGAAGCTTTATACCTTCAGAGTATATCAAATGATGATGCTTTCCCAGATCTATGAGCTCCATCCACCCAAATCCTTCCTTGCCAACATCTTCTTTCTTCTTCCAAGCTCTTCTTTTCCTAACCAAGCTTCACAGCGTCAAACACACCCAAGAATGGAGGGAGGACAGCTATCTCGGGTTTCAAAGGGTAAGGGGCAGATAAGGGGCTAGGTTTTGAGCCAATATGTTCATTATATAGTCGTTGGCGCTAAAATTAGGGTTTCTGGACATTGGGCGTACGCCTTAAGCACCTGCGATCCTTTTACCTTTATATAGTGGGCGTAACCCAGCCTTATGTTGGGCGTACTCATGCGTTCACCACCTTTCGTGCATGGCCCTTCTTGTCATCTATTTCCATTAAGGGACCATTAATGTCAATAACCTCCAAGTGCTATAACTCCTTCCTTCGAGTCCGTTTTCGACGAACTTTATATTCACGAAAAGGTGGCGAGAAGCCCTATGCTTCTAGCAACACACCGAGCCTCCAAACCCCTCGAATAAACACTTCAAATCCCATAAAAGACCAAAATGTCCCCATCATGGGCCTCTGAAATCCATAAGTAAACATTTTCAGAACAGGGTGTTACAACTCTCCCCCACTTAAACTAGACTTCTTCCTCGAAGTTTCTCCTTACTAACACCCTCTCTCAACCAATTGATATGCGGAATGTAACTGATGATTCTATGCGCGAAACAGCATTCCCAAGGTACTGAAAGCCAACCCGGTCTTTCATTCTGAAGAAGACAAACTTTACACTTCTGCAAACCCCAAGCTACTACGCACACATGATCTTCATGATAAACACTTTTGCCCGAACACAATGCTGCCTCTTGCTTCCTTTCCCAAGGAACGGGTACCTCCCAGGTCTGAACCATTCTGTCCACCGACCAAAATACTAGATTCCCTCTGGTTACTGAACCCAAGCTCTACTCTCAGTCGCTCCCAACGACCTTCGAAGAAGATTTGGCTAGCTAAAATTTCTCTATGTACCTCGCCACTTTGGCTCCCTAAGTCCTGATATCCTCGATCCTCTCACTTGGCCCTACGGTCTCAACCAGGTCCCACCTGTGCTGCTGTAATTGTATGGGCCTCGCCCAAGGGTCTCACCCAACTACATCTCGGAGTGGCCTCTCCCATAGGTCTCACCTATCTTTGGCTATGTAGGCACCACTCCATCCTATAACTCCATGAACTACCCCCTCTATCGATCTTCCTCATGCTATCTAGGAGATATGGGCCTCGCCCACACTCCAATAACCAGGAGATACGGGCCCCCACCCACACTCTGCTAACTAGTTGCTAAGAAAATGCTACGGCTACCCCACAGTCCTACATCCTGACTAAACTTGCATCCTGCCGAGAAAATCTCCCACTTGGTTCCCAGCTAGGTATCATCTATCGCAAAAATCCGAACTCAATGTTGGGAAATTTCCCAAACTCCCAACTCACGCGCTCCTCTTATCCAACAGCCACTACGTCTGCCTTCCTTTCTAATGAAGTTTCTAACTCCTCCCAATTTGCACTTACTCCTACTCTTGGCCTCTGGGGTAGTTCTCCCCCGCTTTGATTCAACTAGCTCCCTACAAGTCCCATCTTGGAAAGGATTTCCAATCTTTTTGTCCATCCAAAGGTCGATATGTTGCTAGCCACACTTACTACTGTTAGAGCTTCAAAACTAACCAATACAATACCCGAACCACTCTTACATCCTAATAGGACACTTCCTGAGTCCCACTTACACCATACTACATCGATTGCATCCCGAGAACCGGACCAAAGGGGGGGGGGGGGGGTACTGCTATGATCTAACTCCTGAAAATCCATGGTATACAAATGGCATATGACCTGAACACAAACAGAAATAAATTTCTATCATATATTCACTAACATAGATGTGGTATCATAACAATATGATCATGAATAAAAGTTGGCAGGAAAGCAGAAGATACATACATGCAATGTTCGATGCTGCTCGCGTCTCCACTGTAGATAACTTAAAAGCCTTGCTCCCCACTGCAGGCGCCTCTGCTCGACTCAGATGGCCATCGATGATCCTCAAAGTCATAGGGGCAGGTGCCATCACCTGTCCTGCTGGAAGCAAACTCGTACACTGGGCCTTCTTGTGGCCCCTCTAACTACAATGGAAACATATCATGTTTGATCCTTGAGTGCTGGTAGCAGTACAATCCCTACTAAAATGACCAGTTTGGCCGCACTTGAAGAAGCCAGAATCACCCCCACTGCCACCCCTGCATGCACCCTCGTGTGTCCTACCACACTTGCCACAACGACTGCGACCTTGATAATCCCTCGATCTCACATCCGACCCCTTGGGTCTTTTTCCTGAACCTGTAGCTACCTGCACCTCCTTCGAATTCCTCTTTCTGATGTGCTCTAGATCGATCTCCCTTTCCTGGCCCGAGCAATCATATCCTCCAACGTCTTGCAGCTGGACCTGCTCACAAACTCCTTGATGTCACTCCTCAATATCTCGTGATATCTGGCCTTTTGCATTTCCTCGACCGCAACATATTGCAGAACAAGAAGAGCCCTCTCCCTGAACTTGGCAGTGATTTCTGCCATTGTCTCAGTAGTCTGGTAGAGGTCCTGAAACTCTCGTGCTAACTATTGCACCTCAATAACTGGTGCAAACTTGGCCCTAAACCTAGCCGAGAAATTAGTCCATGTCATCGAATCCAATGCGGCATCATCTCCAATAGTATGCCCAACCTCCTCCCACTAGTCCTGTGCCATGTCCTTCATAAGAAAAGAGGCAAGTCGAACCTTGTCCCTCTCGGGGCACCGGCTCATACGGAAAGCATTGGCGACATCAATCAACCACCTTCTGCTAGCGATGGGGTCCCTAACCCCATGCTAATCTGGAGCTCCACAAGCTCTTACCTCTCGAAACGTCTGGTAATGTGCCCACATCATGGCCATCATCCCAGTATGAAAAACTCCCAGCTTCTCATTCAGAATATCCAAAATACCCTCCTTGATCGAACCAAAGATCATAGGAGTCTAGTCCAGAACACTACGCGTAACCTCATCTGAGATGAACTCCTTCATGCGCTCGTCGAGCTGCTCAACTCCTGATCCCAATCCTGATCCCTCTCTGAAGATTGATCAGCCCACTTGTTTCTCACGCAACGTCACCATGTTGAAAACATGCCATAACAACCATCAGAATACACATCAATACCGTGGGATCAAACATACACACACACACACACTACAAGTTCCTTGGTTTTATCTCAACCCTTCTTGAATCGAGTACAGATCCTTTGCTTTCAGTAGTATGGTTCCCTACTACCTTCCACATAAATCCGTACTCTCCTCAAGAATTTCCTCGATGACACCAAGTCCCTTTCACTGCTACTGATATGGCTCCCAACACTAATCTCATCCTAGGCTTGCCCTAGGGTAATCTCCAACCCGCACCTAGTCCTCAAATACTGAAGGTATCTTCGTAATGGAAATTATCCACCACCTGAATACCATCACATATGACCAGGCTCAGATAATCCTTCGAGTAAAAGACTCGTTCGTACAACGGTCAGACTCAGACGAGAGCTGTGCAATAGGTCCAAATCCAGCACTCTGAGATTATTCAACCCTGATCACATGTGACTTGACGTATTCACCTAATGGCCAACTACGATCACTTAGAGTCCTAAAAATCACAAAGCAAGTAGCATTTAGACAAAAGGGAAAAAGTCGAACCACATAATCCAATCATACTGTTCTATCCCCTACTCGAGAATCTGTACGAGCATGCAACTCATGAAGCTTATTCACATAACAGGCACATAAGGAATCCACCCTAGATCCTTATTCCTAATCTAGCATGCAGTTCTAAAGCACATATCATATCATAACAAACATGTATGGGTAATTTGGGAGAACTTACTTGAGCTCGGCTGATTGCATGCACCACACCCCTTTTCTCTTTTCAAGTTATTTTCTTTCTCAAAATTTATTATCGCTTTTCTAAAACTCAATTCCTTTCTCAAAATCCTTTTACTGACATTTGATTTTTCCTTTTGAAAATTTCTATATCAATTCCTTAGTATGAGTTTAGACACACCCGAAAGCGTGCTCGAATCCATCAAACAAAGGCTTTGATGCCAACTTGAAACATCCCTAAAATACGATCCCGAAAATTTCTTATTACTTAATTAATAAAAACCATAATAACAGATCATATCATTCATAAATAAAGGTTGTTATATGAAATCAAATTATTATCTCAAAACATGATCTTTTATTAGAGTATAAGCCTCCCATGCTAAAACTTCTTGGTGTGTGCCATGCGATCATCTCGAGCTCTTTCATCCGCTTCTGGAAGTACCTGAAACCAAAACTGAAAACTGTAAGCATGAAGCTTAGTAAGTTTCCCCAACCTACCACATACCATAGATAATCTGTAACATCCGGAATTTCAAGTATTATATTCATTCATTTTATTTTGAGTTTTGTGGAAGAACTCGGTGAGTTGTTGCGTAGACTCGCCGAGTAGAGACGCGATTTCTCATCCGGATTAATGACTGGACTCGATGAGTTGCATTGGTGGACTCAGCGAGTCCGTGCTGTTTAATGAAAACCTAATTTCTCGGGTTTTGGGGCCTATTTAAAGGGCCTGATGGCTGCCATTTGTGCTCACCAGCCCCCAGAGCGAAACCCTAGTGCCCTTGAGCGTTTGGAGTGAGAGAAGGAGCCATTATCAACCTTGGAGGTGTTGTCTAGCAAGGGAAAGGAAGCATTAGCCAAGAGGAAGCAAGAAGGTTAACTTCCTAAAGATCTAAGGTCCAGAACATCACATTTGAGGTACTAATTTCGAACCATTTTCTGTTGAGGTGATGTTCATGTTGATTTAGGGTTTATTGAGCCCTTTTGTGGCTAGATCTAGTACTCCCATGGTCCCTTAAGTGAGTTAGGTTGTGGATCTGGACCCTTAGAGGTCCAGAGTGTCCCTTTGTCCAAGCTTTTTATGAATCCATGGAGGTTTTTGTTTTAGGATCTTTGTGCTTGAGGTCAAAACACCATTTATGAGCCATTAGGTGTAATATGAGCGCCAAGACATGAACTTTACGTGATAAATAAGCTTGGAAGGACTGGATCTATGAGTTAGTGGAACAGATCTGAACTCAGAAGGTCGTTTGGGGTTGTGCATGGGATGCACTCGCCGAGTCCATTGGTAGACTCGACGAGTTTCGAACCAGGGGTTGAGTAACCAAGTTGGTGAGTGACTCGGTGAGTCGGAAGGGACTCAGAGGAATCGGGTCCCCATAGAGACTCGACGAGTCCATGCCAGACTCGGCGAGTTGGGGTTGACCGTTGACCATTGACCAGAGTTGACCGGTGTTGACTTGATAGGGATAGTCAACCTTAGTTGGGAAAGTGTTAATTAGAGATGTATTGTATTATAGGAGGACTATAGCTCGGGAGATCGAGCACTAGTGATTTAAGGAATTTACAAGTTACCGAGATACACGAGGTGAGTCTTCTCACCATACTTTACCTTGAGTAGGTAAATAGAGTTATGTGATACAGTGTTTTTATATATTGTTGTTGTACTGCATTCTTCTATGTGATTTATGTTGTTCATGCTTGCAGAGTTAGAACCTGAAGGTTCACAGAGTTTGGGTGCACGGACCCACAGAGTTATAGCCTAGACTGGCTAAAATGTGTTATATGTGGTATATTGGGGAACTCACTAAGGTTAGTGCTTACAGTGTTTTGTGTTATTTGTTTAAGTTACTAGTGAAGATCGCGGGAAGGCGCCAACTTGATCAGTACACACACGAGATTTTTATGATACGAGATCTTGGGATATATTTATATGTTATAAATTGAGTTTCAAACAATGATGTTTTTATGATTTACAAATGAATTATGTTTTTTATAAATGCGAAAAATTGTTTGGAAATTTACGGTGTTACAAGTTGGTATCAGAGCCTTGGTTTGAGGGATTCGGGTACACCTTCGGGAGTATTTGAACTCAAACTGAGGATTTGGAAAAATATTTTTAAAAGAGAACCAAGTTTTCTAAAAGAAGTATAAGATTTTTAGAGAAACACAAAGCAGAAACGTGTGTATGATCAGTCGGCGCCCGAACGGTGATTTCCCAAAATACCATTATGTTATATGTTTATGAGATTGATATGATGTATTCTCTTGCTATAGTGGGCTAGGTATTCCTAATAGGACTAGAGTGGCCTGATTTGCGATGCCTTAGCCTAGGGAGAGGTGAGCTGCTATGAGATGCTAGAGATTGAGTAGGTAGCAGCGATGAGCTTATGAGAGATCTGTTAGAGAGTGGATTATGCATAGTAGAGTACTTTGGATTTGGGATCCGAAGAGGAGGACTTGGGGTGTATACTGATATGGTGCAGATAGTAGTATTGGGCCCGTACTACTGAAAACATCGGGGCTGTGTACAGTCCAAGTAAGAATCTTTGGGATGCCAGGGATCAAGGAGGGATGAGTTATCGAGTGCGAGTATACTTGAGTGACTTTCTAATATATCGTATGTTGTATTTCAGAGGTAGATCATGGTGAGGGCACGTCTTATGCCAGAGAGTAGTGGGGCTAGTGATGAGGAGATCCGCCGGATCATCCATGAGGAGGTGGTTGCGGCCATCAGGGTAGAGATACCAGAGATGTTTGGGTCTATTAAGACCACGTTGATTGAGAATTTTGACGAGTGTTATGCTGCTCTTTCTGAGGCTGCTGTTGCAGCGGCCACCGCAGCTGTTGCTGCTGCGAGGCCGCAGGGTGGTGATGCGTTGCTGTTTCAAGAGTTCAGCAACACGAAGCCACCAGAGTTTGATGGGACGCAGGATCCGATTGCAGCGATGAGATGGGTGTCTGATATTGAGGGTTGTTTCTACACATGCTCGTGCCCGGAGCACTTGAGGGTTCGATTTGCGCTGAACCAGCTTCGCCTGGGGGCGAAGGACTGGTGGAAGTTCAAGATAGCACACTATTCTCCAGTAGAGCTTTCTACGGTGACCTGGGAGAGGTTCACCACCATGTTTCGTGATAAGTACGTTCCTACGGTGGAATGGGATCGGTTGACACAGGAGTTTTTGACCCTCAAGAAGGGTACAGAGTCTGTTACGGTTATCACCAGGATGTTTCATGAGAGGGAGATGTTCTGCCCTGAGACGTGTCATCTGAGCAGGCACGTATGAGCCGTTATTTAAGTATTTTGCGGAGAGATATTCGGGAGTTTGTGGTGAACTCCTCGTACCGGCTATTTGCCGAGCTTCAGGAAAATGCTCGGAAGAGAGAGATCGAGCTAGAGACTCAGGCGAGGGAGGAGGCGGAGTCTCAGGGCAGGGATCGGCGACCGGCACAGTCTCAGTCGGCAGCCAAGCGGGCCAAGCCCGCTGATCCCAGAGCAGGGAGCCAGAAGGGCCGCACTTGTGGGAAGTGAATCAAGGGTCATGATGGAGTTTGTAGAGATGGATCTTGCTACAAGTGTGGCAAGGAGGGGCATATGGCCAAGGACTGCCCCAAGGGGTTTGCAGTGTGTTTCCACTACAACCAGACAGGACACCGGAAAGCAGAGTGTCCGCAGTTGCGGGGATCAGAGCATGGAGCACCTCAGGGATCTGCCCCTGCCTCCATCAGAGCTACCGAGAGTCGGCCAGTGAAGGCCGAGCCACCAAAGGCGCGAGGGAGAGCCTTCTAGTTGACCGCGGAGGAGGTCCGCGCAGCGCCCGATGTCGTGGCTGGTATGTATTCTTTCATGTAATTATTTAATGTTTAAGATTTTATGCTTATATTATGATATGCGTAGGTACTTTTCTTGTGAATTATGTACCTGCTTTGGTGTTATTTGACTCGGGTGCGAGTCGATTTTTTGTATCGTTGGCTTTCAGTTGGCACATCAACATTAGTCGAGAGGCATTGAGTCGACCTCTGAGAGTTTCCATCGCCGACGAGAGAGCAGTATATGCCACGGAGGTGATTCGAGGATGTGTACTCGAGATTTTCGGTGTAGAGTTTCCTATTAATTTGGTCCCGATTACAATGGGGGACGTCTGTGTCATCATAGGCATGGATTGGTTGAGCAGATTTGGAGCAGTTATCGACTGCGAGCGACAGCTGGTGACTATACGAGACCCAAGTAAGGGAGTTTTTACTGTGTACGGCGAGGGTATCCTTCCCGATTCAACATTTTGTTCGGCTACTAGAGCGAGGCAAACTCTGCAGCAGGGCTGTAGCGGTTTTGTAGCATATGTGTTGGATATGAGGGTTGGTGCATGGAGACCGAGTGTGGTAGAGGAGGTCCCGATAGTGTGTAAATTCCCGGATGTTTTCCTTGAGGAGTTACCGGGTGTGCCTCCCGAGAGGCAGGTGGAGTTTTGCATTGATTTGATTCCGGGGGCAGCACCTATCACCAAGGCGCCCTATCGCCTTGCACCTCCAGAGATGCAGGAGTTATCCTTGCAGCTTCAGGAGCTACTGGGGAAGGGGTTTATACGGCCGAGCAGCTCGCCATGGGGAGCACCGATCCTGTTTGTGAAGAAAAAGGATGGTTTGCACCGAATGTGCATAGATTATCAAGAGCTGAATAAGTTAACGGTCAAAACCGTTATCCTTTGCCGAGGATCGATGATTTTTTCGATCAGCTGCAGGGAGCATCTTGGTTTTCCAAGAGTGATCTGAGATCTGGATATCATCAGATGAGGGTGCGCGAGGAGGATATTCAGAAGACTGCGTTCAGGACTCGTTATGGGCATTACGAGTTCGTGGTGATGCTATTCGGGCTCACCAATGCGCCTGCAGCATTCATGGATCTCATGAACAGGGTATGCATACCGATGTTGGATTGTTCAATGATTGTGTTCATTGATGACATTTTGGTGTATTCAAAGTCCCGGGAGCAGCATGAGGAGCATTTGCGGGAGATCCTTAGCGTGCTGAGATCGGAGAGGATTTACGCCAAATTCTCCAAGTGTGATTTTTGGTTACGAGAGGTGCAGTTCCTTGGTCACCTTGTTAACCAAGAGGGGATTTTGGTCGATCCGGCTAAGATCGAGACGGTAATGAGTTGGGAGGTGCTGAAAGCTCCTTCTGAGATCAGGAATTTTCTAGGGTTGGCCGGCTATTATCGGAGGTTCATCAGGGATTTCTCCAAGTTTGTTGTTCCTCTCACCAGATTGACCTGGAAGGGTGTGGTGTTCAGCTGGGGCCTAGAGCAGCAGGCCTCATTTGAGATTCTTCACCAGAGATTATGCGAAGCCCCGATGTTGACTCTTCCTGAGGGGTTGGAGGACATCGTGGTGTATTGTGACGCATCGATATCTGGTTTGGGCGTAATGTTGATGCAGAGGGGGCATGTAACCGCATACGCATCGAGGCAGCTGAAACCCTATGAGTCAAGATATCCAACCCACGATCTAGAGTTGGGGGCTGTGGTGTTCGCCCTCAAGATTTGGCGTCATTACCTGTATGGGGTTCGGTGTACGATATACACGGATCACAAGAGTTTGAAGTATTTGATGGATCAGCAGAATCTAAACATGCATCAGAGGAGATGGTTGGATGTGGTAAAGGATTATGATTGTGAGATCCTATACCACCCGGGCAAGGCTAATGTGGTGGCTGACGCCCTGAGTCGTAGAGCAGAGAGCACCCTGATTCAGGATATTTGTATGAGATTGACAGTGATGACTCCGATATTGGACACCATTAGAAGGGCTCAGGCTGAGGCAGTGAGACCGGAGAACCGCAAGAGAGAGCGGGTTATCGGGCAGGTGACGGAGTTCGTGACTGATAGCAGAGGGCTTATGACATTCCAGGGTTGGATTTGGGTACCGTTTGTTGGAGGAATGCGTACCATCTTGATGAAGGAGGCACATAAATCGAGATTCTCTATCCATCCCGGAGCCACTAAGATGTTTCTAGATCTTAAAAAGGAGTATTGGTGGCCCTGTATGAACAGAGATGTAGCATGGTTCATTGAGAGGTGCTTAACCTGCCGCAAGGTTAAGGCTAAGCACCAACATCTGCATGGAAAATTGCAGCCATTGGAGGTTCCCGAGTGGAAGTGGGAACAAATCACCATGGATTTTATCACCAAGTTACAGAGGACTGCTAGGGGTGTCGATGCAATTTGGATGATTGTGGATAGGTTGACGAAGAGCGCTCACTTCCATTGGTAGACTCGATGAGTTGGTGCGGGTTGTTCAGGGATTTCGAACCAGGGGTTGAGTAACCGAGTTGGGTGAGTGACTCGGTGAGTCGGACGTGACTCAGAGGAATCGAGTCCCTATAGAGACTCGACGAGTCCACGCCAGACTCGGCGAGTTGGGGTTGACCGTTGACCATTGACCAGAGTTGATTGGTGTTGACTTGATAGGGTTAGTCAACCTTAGTTGGGAAAGTGTTAATTAGAGATGTATTGTGTTATAGGAGGACTATAGCTCGGGAGATCGAGCACTAGTGATTTCAGGAATTTACGAGTTACCGAGATACGCGAGGTGAGTCTTCTCACTATACTTTACCTTGAGTAGGTAAATAGATTTATGTGATACAGTGTTTTTATATACTGTTGTTGTACTGCATTCTTGTATGTGATTTATATTGTGCATACTTGCAGAGTTAGAACCTGAGGGTTCACAGAGTTTGGGTGCACGGACCCACAGAGTTATAGCCTCGAGTGGCTAATATGTGTTATATGTGGTATTTTTGGGAAGTCACTAAGCTTTATGCTTACAGTGTTTTGTGTTATGTGTTTCAGGTACTAGTGAGGATTGCGGGAAGGCACCAGCTTGATCAGTACACACACGAGATTTTTATGATACGAGATCTTGGTATATTATTATATGTTATAAATTGAGTTTCAAACAATGATGTTTTTATGATTTACAAATGAATTATGTTTTTTATAAATGAGAAAAATTGTTTGGAAATTTACAGTGTTACATAATCATATGCAACAAACAACCGGCCTAGCCCACTACATCGGGCCTAGCCCGACATCGGAGGAATCCGACATCAGTGTCACACCCCGCTAAAGCGGAAACGCAAGGTATGACAGCGATAACGGTTTCAATGCAAAAGATAAAGATACATCACCATAGCAGTATTTAAAAGTTTACAACCTATAGCTTCAAAAGAAACAAAATACAAGTTTTTCAAAATAACATTGTTCAAAATATAGCTTCAACACGATGCAGCATGCTCTATGATGATGAATCTTTACATCCACTTACTAATTACTTCCTGAAAAAGCATGTAAAACGAGCGTCAATTATAAAAATAGTTGGTGAGTATCACAAGTTTATAAATCGAGGGTACAATAATGCTTTTCGTAAGTACAAGTACATTGCTTTAATGATAAAACAAAGTTGATTGCTATTAAGGTATACAAGTTTATTGCTAGAACGGGAAACGCGTTTGTATGTGTATGAGCAAACAATGAGTCTCAACCAAACCTATGACTGAAGCCCTATCAAGATCTATGCTTATCGTTCCATAGATGAATATGGTATCATGCACTCCAGCGATTTGGGCGAGTGAGGAGTTGTCAATTCCTAATAGCGCTATCCATAACGACCATTGGCTCAAAGAGTTAATGGTTAGAGATAAGGGAAGGGCCTTAGTACGATAAGTTCTCATGTTCTGTGTTGCATAGACATACATAAAGAAACATAGCAATACAATAGCAATCATGTTTGATACAATTCAATTTAAATACAACATGCAAACAGTAGTTTTTCTGGACATGCTTTTCCACCCCAAAACATAAAAACCGAAAATAGGGGAGTGCGTGAATACTCACGATGTTTTGTGTAGACACAAGCGGTACTTCGGGATGCACCAACGTCTTACTACCGGGATCCTACGACATCAAACACACGCACTAGTGAGTTTCCATGTCGATATCTAATGCTAATATACTAAACTCTACATATAGGGAAATGCCAATTTATGTTTTAGTATTGGATTTTATATCAATTAGTTACACTTTTTCTGAAGTAATGAAATTCTATATATCGGGCGATTAATTACAACCTTGGAATATAAACTTTCCAAATTTTTAAGTCCTTATTACAACATAAATTCACAAAAATAGCATTCGAGGGATAAAAATTCTCAAACTTTTTATTTAACTGTTATTACACAATACTAAGCTGGGAAAATTATAAAAATGGATTTCCAAGCTGTTTTATTATATTTTATGATTTTTGAGCATTTATTTCAATAAAAACTGAAATAAATAGAAAACACTTTCCAAAATTACCCAAACTTTTTATTTAATTGTTATTATACATAAATAGGCTGGGAAAAATATAAAAGATATTTTTCAGTGGGTATTTCTATTTTTCCATGCTTTATTCCTTTAAATAGTCATTAATTAAAGAAATAATATTAAACAGTTAAAATAAATCACCATAAATTTTTATAACATCATTTACAGTATAAATATTCTGGGAAAAATATCAAAAGTGGTTTTCATAATGTATAAACTGGTTTTGGGTATTTATGTATATTTAAGTGTATTTTAGTGCAATTAACTTTAGAAAATAAGAGAAAAATAGTTTACAGTAGAGAAAAATATTCAAAATTTTTATGTAACCTCCTACTCTATAATGTTATATCCTGGTAAATTTTCATGAATTGTGGATAATCAGAACTATTTCTCCCATTTTTAGACCATTATAATTACCAAAAATTGGGAAAAATAGTAAAACATGATGGAAAATCTTGAAATTATTTTCTGGAGTCATCCATCACAAGTAAGGTATGCGAAAATTGTTTGATAAAATTTTCACATCCTATAAAGTGGTTTTGTAATTTATCATGTCCTAAATAAAAGAAAATTAGAAATCATATGAAACAGTAACAAAAATTGCTGAAATCTGGTGAGGGGTCATTATTCCCCATAAGGATCATCTATGAATTTATTTAGGATTTATTGACCTCTGGAAGTATTTTATATGATTTATGCCCTTGGTTTTAGCAATAATTCTAATAAATCAAAGAAATAACAAAAGCTCTTGAAATTTTCCAGATTATCTCATGCATGCAAGGGCTTTCAAAAGGAAAAATGTAAAAACATGTATTCAGAAGAGAAATGAGGGTAATGATTCCAAACAATTTAAGAAAAGTTGCATGCAATAATGCATGAAGTGTAAATGTGGCTGAAGTTCATGAATTTGTGTAGCCCATTCAGTGAGGTTTTAAGCCACGAAATTTCAACCATAATTCACTAGATATGTTAAGTTTCTAAGGTATTTTTCCTCAGATTTATGGTTGGGTTTAAGGCCATTGTTTAAGCAAGATAAAAATAGTGATCACAGAAAAAGAGCTGTATGCGCAACCTTTTTGTAAAATCTGCTAAAAATCGGATATTTAATATTTTACAGTGAGACCAGTTGGATTTGAAAGTTAACTCGTGGAACTAACCAATAAAAAAAGAATATCATGATTTGTTTAAGAAATGACGGAGTTATGACTGTTCAAAGTCTAACAAAGTAATCTGGCAGATTGCATGTTTGTTTGTGTGCATTATTAGGGTATTTCAACAAGAACATCATGCATGTCTTTGGTAAGGCCCGATTTCTAACACATGCATGGAATGAATGAGCATACAAGATGTACTAGAAATGGTTTAAATGCTTTTTTTCATGCATGAACACAAAAGAAATGGAGAAGAACATGAAATATTAGGTTTTGATGTCACATGATCATATGTGCATCTTTTCCACTCCTTGCATGGGTTTGATCCCGGATTTTCACCATCTCTAACACATGCATTGTGTTATGGTGAGAATCTACAAACCAAAAGGGGAGAATAAAGATTTCTAGCCATGGAAAGGCATAGAATCCGAAAAGTAGAGAAGACTAAGAAGAAAAAGAGGTTTAACCATGAAACTATGGAAGAAGATGTTGTTGTTTACCTTGGTTTTGACCTTGAGAGAAGTAAGAACACTTCAAGGGCTTCACAATCTAGAAATTTTACAGAGAAATGAGAGGATTTTCTTGAGTTTAGAGAGAGGGAAGAAGAGAGTGAAGTGTGTGAAGAGAGTGAAGTGAGAGAGTGAAGAGGGAAGAGGTGGAGTAAGGGTTTAAGCTTAATGATTGTGTTTTGGGGAAGAGAGAGGGCATGGGGAGAGGTGATGGCCGGTTTTTGCATGCTTTTTGGCCTCCTCTCTCCTAAATTTTAAACTTTATAAACTTCCCTCCTATATTTTATATAAAAGAACATTCATTTTTATAAAATGTTTATTAAGCAATTTGATTTATTTAAAAATCTTGTTTTCAACAAATAATTTATGATTAATACTTGTAATTTATATTTCTAGTTCATTGGTATAATCCATAATTTGATTAATAAAATTTGATATTAGGAAGTTTATAGCCAAATTTTATAAAGTTTTTAAGCTTTATAATTTATAACTTTGGATTTTTGGCTCTTTAGGGTTTTTGGAATATTGTTTGATATTCAACAACATGTTGAAGTATAATTAGAATGTTTTAATTTATTTTTAGAGTTTTATACCCTATTTCAATTATAACAAAGCTTGAAGCTTTATTCTAATTATAGTATTGGCATTTCCTATTGTAGCTAAGCAACTTACTAGAATTGTAAGTATCAAGTATATTAGTCTTAGACCTTAGTTGGATCCTAGTTTATGCAAGATTTTTGACCTAATTTATACTACTAGGTCATGGCATGTTGTGCATGAATGGTTATTATAAAGATGCATGAGTCCAAGAATGACCTGAATTGGCAGTTGTCACAGTATCCCCCACTTAAAAAGAATTTCGTCCCGAAATTCATTCTATGTCATCGCTTGTCATCGCAAGGGAATAGTTGCGGATACTTTTCCTTTATGTAGTCCTCGCGCTCCCAGGTGTACTCCGGCCTGCGTTTTGAGTTCCATCGAACTTTCACAATCGGGATCTTACTACGCTTAAGTTGTTTTACCTCCCTATCAAGGATTTCTATCGGTTCCTCAACAAAGCTTAGCTTATCATTGATCTTAATTTCCTCCAGGGGTACTATCAATGTTTCGTCGGCTAGACATTTCTTAAGGTTGGAGACGTGGAATGTGTCGTGAATGGCGCTTAACTCTTGGGGCAATTGGAGTTTATACGCTACTGGACCAATCCTTTCAAGGATTTCAAAGGGTCCAACATATCTCGGGCTTAGTTTTCCTTTCTTACCAAAACGCACAAGCCCTTTCCAAGGCGACACTTTTAAAAGTACCTTGTCTCCTACTTGGAATTCTAATGGTTTTCGACGATTATCCGCATAACTTTTCTGACGATCTCTAGCAGCTTTAAGCTTATCCTTGATGATAGCAATCTTGTCGGATGTTTCCTGGATAAGTTCGACTTTAGTCAACTGTCTGTCTCCGATTTCTGTCCAGCATAAGGGCGAACGACACTTGCGTCCATACAATGCTTCATATGGAGCACATTGGATACTCGTGTGGTAATTGTTATTGTAGGAAAACTCAATTAGGGGTAAATGAGTATCCCAATTTCCTTTGAACTCAATGACACACGCTCGTAGCATGTCTTCCAATGTTTGTATTGTTCTCTCTGTTTGCCCATCTGTCTGAGGGTGGTAAGCTGTGCTCAAATCTATCTTGGTTCCTAGTGCCCTCTGTAACATCCACCAAAATCGAGATATAAAACGACTATCTCTATCAGAAATGATAGATAGGGGTACACCATGCAGAGAAACAATTTTGTCGATGTAGATTTGGGCCAATTTTTCCATCTTGAAATCTTCTCGAATGGGGAGAAAGTGTGCAGATTTCGTCAGTCGATCCACTATGACCCAAATTGAGTCATGACCTTTAGCAGTTCTAGGAAGTTTGGTAACAAAGTCCATAGATATTTGCTCCCATTTCCATTAGGGAATTTCAGGTTGTTGCAACAACCCGGATGGTTTCTGATGTTCAGCTTTGACTATTGAGCATGTCAAACACTTCCCAACGTACAAGGCAATATCCTTTTTCATTCCAGGCCACCAATAGTACTCTTTAAGATCCTTGTACATATTATCTGCTCCAGGGTGGATGGAGTATTTAGATCGATGGGACTCCTCTAGTACCATGTCTCTCAGGTTGTTAACCCTTGGAATCCAGACCCTGTCTTTAAAATAACGAACTCCATCAGGTTTGGTTTCAAATCTTTCTTCCAAACCATGTAAAGTATCGTCTGGAAGATTTTCCTTGCATAACGCTTTCTCCTGGGCATTAATGATTTGAGATTTCAAGCTTGTCTGAATTACCATTCCCAAAGCTCTCACATGGGAAGGTTTCACTCTTTCTTTCCTACTAAGAGCGTCGGCTACTACGTTAGCCTTCCCTGGGTGATATCGTATCTCACAATCATAATCACTAAACAACTCTACCCATCTTCTCTGCCGCATGTTTAACATTTTCTGATCCAGGATATGCTGAAGGCTTTTGTGATCGGTATAAATGGTGCACTTGGTTCCGTACAAATAATGCCTCCATATCTTAAGGGCGAAAACTATTGCTCCTAGTTCTAGATCATGGGTGGTATAATTCTTCTCGTGCGGTTTGAGTTGTCTGGAAGCATATGCAATGACCTTATCTTTTTGCATTAGCACGCATCCTAATCCTTGATGAGACGCATCACAATACACCACAAAGTTCTATAATCCTTTTGGTAAAGCCAGAATTGGTGCATTGCACAGCTTGTTTTTCAGGATTTGAAACGCCTCTTCGTGTTTCTCTTCCCAGAGAAATTTTCTATCCTTTTGGGTCAAAGATGTTAATGGTTGAGCAATCCTAGAGAAATTCTCAATGAAGCGTCTGTAGTACCCAGCTAATCCTAGGAATTGTCGTATTTCTGTCGGGGTTTTGGGGGCCTCCCATTTCTTGATTGCCTCTATCTTAGCTGGATCTACATGGATTCCTCTTTCACCGATCACATGACCAAGAAAATGTACTTCCCGAATCCAAAATTCACACTTAGTGAACTTGGCATACAATTTCTGTTCCTTCAACAGCTCCAACACTAGCTTTAGATGTCTATTGTGATCTTCTTTGGTCCGCGAGTAAACAAGTATGTCATCGATAAATACAATTACAAACCTATCTAGGTATGGTCTACAGACCCTATTCATCAAATCCATGAATACAGCGGGTGCGTTTGTTAGTCCAAAAGGCATGACTAAGAACTCATAATGTCCATAACGGGTTCTAAATGCTGTTTTGTGAGTGTCCTCTTCGTGAATTCTTAGCTGATGATACCCTGACCGAAGGTCGATTTTTGAGAAGTAGGAAGCGCCCTGCAACTGATGGAATAAGTCATCTATTCTAAGGAGGGGATATCGATTCTTGATTGTCAACTTGTTCAGTTCTCTGTAATCAATGCACATTCGGAACGAACCATCTTTCTTTTTGACAAATAACATTGGGGCTCCCCACGGTGATGAACTTGGTCAAATAAACCCTTTGTCTAGAAGTTCTTGAAGTTGTCCGGATAGTTCTTGCATCTCGGATGGTGCAAGGCGATATGGTGCTTTTGCTACCGGTGCCGCTCCGGGAATTAAGTCTATCCGAAATTCGACCTGTCTATAAGGGGGTAGACCGGGCAATTCCTCCGGAAATACTTCGGGATAGTTTTGAACCACTGGAATCTCCTTGAGTTGCTTAGCTTCAGGTTCTCTTTCTAGCACGTGGTCCATGAATGCAATACAATTCTTTTTCAGGTACTTGTGAACCTTTACGCTTGATATTATGTTTAAACTTCTTCCTGGCTTCTCACCGTGTATGATAAGGGTTTCTCCATTAGGGAGAGGCACTCTAATGACTTTCTCATAACAACCAATGTCCGCTCTATTTTTGGATAACCAATCCATCCCTACTATCACATCAAAACTACCTAGCTCTATAGGAATTAGGTCAATGCTAAAGAGTTTATCAGCTAAATTCAAAGTACAACCAAGAATTATATCACTAGCCCTAATTTCATACCCATCAGCAAGTTCAATAGCATAAGCATTCCTCATCTTTACCAATTTCAAGCCAATTAACGGTCTAAATGCTAAAGAAACAAAACTCCTATCTGCTCCCGCATCGAATATTACTGATGCAAAATGGTTGTTCAGGAGGAACGTACCTGTTATCACTTCAGGGTTCTGATGAGCTTCTTCTGCACCAATCACAAAGGCTACACCTCTTGGCTGTCCAACTTGATTTCCTTGAAAGTTTTGCCTGACTTGGCCTTGTCCATTGTTACCAGGTCCATTGTTCAGTTTAGGACATGCTCTACGGAGATGATCAGTACTCCCGCACTCGTAACATGTCCTTTTTCCCTCCTTATTCACCTTACAATACTTCGAGTAATGGCCTATTTGCTTACAGTTTTGGCACACTGGGCAAGCTCCCTTGTGATGGAAGTTACACTTATTGCACTTCGGAAGCGGCCCTGAGTACTGCTTTCGCTCCTGCACTTCTTGTCCTTGAGTTTTCACTGGTTCTTGCTCCTGGGCTCTTACCATAAAGTTTCTTGAGACTTTCTGCTTCCTCCCTGACTTGCCTCCATACTTTTTCTCTCCCTGATCTGCTGGCTTCCTCTTGCTACTAGAGCTTTCCTTTGCCGATGCTCCCATCCTTATCACATCATTGGTTAGTCGATTTGCTAGGCTTACTGCACTTTGAATGGTAGTTGGGTTTGCTGAGGTAACCATTCCCCGAATCTCTGGTGCCAGACCCCAGATGTAACGATCTATCCGTTTCTCCTCAGGAGTAACCATGTGAGGTACTAGTTTTGCTAGTTCATGAAATCGGACTGTGTACTTCTCTATTTGTGTTCCAACCATAGAATGGTTCCAGAATTCATATTCAAGTTTCTGAAGTTCATCCTTGGGATAATACTCCTCTATCAGCAGCTTCTTTAGGTCTTCCCAAGTTAGTTGATATGCTGTTGTACGGCCTCGGGTTTGCACTAGAGTATTCCACCAGGTTAATGCCCTATCTTGGAATAGGCAAGGTGCATACTCAACTTTGTTGCGCTCGAGGCATTTGCTAATGTGAAGGACCGACTCCATGCTGTCAATCCATTTCAGTAACCCGACCGCACCTTCCTTTCCATGGAACTCCTTAGGTTTACAGGCCATAAAGGACTTGTAGTTGCATTCTCTTTCATTGTTTCCCCGGTTTCCTCCACTACTTCCTTGGTTAGCATTAAGTCATGCAGTTACTTGAGTAACAATGTTTGGGATTGCTTGCATGAGTTGTTGTGCTACCATTTGAGCAACATCGGGCGTTTCGTTCTGTGGGCGCCCGCGATTAGGCCTTCCTGACATGGTTCTATGACACAGGAGAAGAAATACGTATAAATACATAAAATAATGTATAATATGTATTTCACTACCATTTTGAAAACCGTAAGTGTTGTCAAATTAATGGGTTGCATTAATACTATGCATATAGATTTGAGAAAGGAAAGAAAAGAAAAATCTCTTTTATTCAACCATTTACCAAATAAATTTTAGGGTTTGACCTCATAGTAAAAGTTTTCAAACATAAAATAAAATTTTTCATTACCATTTGAAATAATCTTAAAACCAAACCAATACGCCAATCCCAAAATAAAGTTTTAAATATTTTTCCCAAAAGACACCCAACATGGGTTTTCATTTCAAAACAAAATAAAACAAAATACTGAAATCAGAACAAAAAGCCAATCGCTATCCCAACAAGAAGCATCAACACCACAATCAGGAACAGCCCACCAAACACATAATATGCTGTCATCGCATGACCTGCCTCTCGCCTAGCAGCACTAGCAGTGTCAGCAGTCTCCATCGAATGCTGATACAGGATTTCCATTCCTGCCAAGACTTCATCCAAAACTTATCGATGCCCAGCTATCACAGCGAGACTGTGACGTAGGCCCGCTGCTATCGACTGCAATCTCCGGGACTCCTCCGGGGTCATACCTGGCTGTCTGACAGGTATCCCTATGACTTGCTGAGGTGAGGGTGCTCTCGGTCCTGCATCGCTGGGTTCTGCTCCGCTAGGTCCTGCCGTGCCATGTCCTGCTGTGCTGGCGGGTATCCTTCCTGGAATGGGAACACTCTTCCTCGTTGTCCTCCAAATGCGAAGTCCATAGAGCGGTGGCTGTGGCAACACCGATGTAGATGATGCCTCGCGTCGTTGACTCGGGGCGTTGTCATTGCTGATCTCCACCGAGTTCCCAGTATCTTCCGTATCCTCTGATGGGTCTTCTTCTACCGAGGCGGGGGGATTACGTCGAGGGATAACAGTGACGTAGCCGGATTCATCGGCTGAGGCGGTAGCGCGGGAAGATGACGATGTTGACATAGTGGACTGTGACATAGTTTCAATGAGATATGAAATAAATGACAATGCATGCCTATAATATGCAATGCTTACACACACCAAAATTAACCTTTTGAAATTTTGAAATAAAGTTTTCTCAAATATTTTTGTTGAACATATTCCCATTATAATTAGCTCAAGCTTTGTATAAATCTTTTCTTAATTAAACATAGGTGATCAGGCTATGTTTAATCAAGGTCCAATAATACAACTCCCGACCTAATTATACTAGTAATATGTTTGATGTAAAAAGAATTTCTTTGTAAGTTTTAGTTATAGGTTGTGTTTTCTTAAAGAAAAACCGATGTTCTCTATACCTTTAGCTCTGATACCACTTCTGTCACACCCCGCTAAAGCGGAAACGCAAGGTATGACAACGATAACGGTTTCAATGCAAAAGATAAAGATACATCACCATAGCAGTATTTAAAAGTTTACAACCCATAGCTTCAAAAGAAACAAAATACAAGTTTTTCAAAATAACATTGTTCAAAATATAGCTTCATAATAGCTTCAACACGATGCAGCATGCTCTATGATGATGAATCTTTACATCCACTTACTAATTACTTCCTGAAAAAGCATGTAAAACGAGCGTCAACTATGAAAATAGTTGGTAAGTATCACAAGTTTATAAATTGAGGGTACAATAATGCTTTTCGTAAGTACAAGTACATTGCTTTAATGATAAAACAAAGTTGATTGCTATTAAGGTATACAAGTTTATTGCTAGAACGGGAAACGCGTTTGTATGTGTATGAGCAAACAATGAGTCTCAACCAAACCTATGACGGAAGCCCTATCGAGATCTATGCTTATCGTTCCATAGATGAATATGGTATCATGCACTCCAGCGATTCGGGCGAGTGAGGAGTTGTCAATTCCTAATAGCGCTATCCATAACGACCATTGGCTCAAAGTGTTAATGGTTAGAGATAAGGGAAGGGCCTTAGTACAATAAGTTCTCATGTTCCGTGTTGCATAGACATACATAAAGAAACATAGCAATACAATAGCAATCATGTTTGATACAATTCAATTTAAATACAACATGCAAACAGTAGTTTTTCTAGACATGCTTTTCCACCCAAAACATAAAAACCGAAAATAGGGGAGTGCGTGAATACTCACGATGTTTTGTGTAGACACAAGCAGTACTTCGGGATGCACCAACGTCTTACTACCGGGATCCTACGACATCAAACACACGCACTAGTGAGTTTCCATGTCGATATCTAATGCTAATATACTAAACTCTACATATAGGGAAATGCCAATTTATGTTTTAGTATTGGATTTTATATCAATTAGTTACACTTTTTCTGAAGTAATGAAATTCTATATATCGGGCGATTAATTACAACCTTGGAATATAAACTTTCCAAATTTTTAAGTCCTTATTACAACATAAATTCACGAAAATAGCATTCGAGGGATAAAAATTCTCAAACTTTTTATTTAACTGTTATTACACAATACTAAGCTGGGAAAATTATAAAAATGGATTTCCAAGCTGTTTTATTATATTTTATGATTTTTGAGCATTTATTTCAATAAAAATTGAAATAAATAGAAAACACTTTCCAAAATTACCCAAACTTTTTATTTAATTGTTATTATACATAAATAGGCTGGGAAAAATATAAAAGATATTTTTCAGTGGGTATTTCTATTTTTCCATGCTTTATTCCTTTAAATAGTCATTAATTAAAGAAATAATATTAAACAGTTAAAATAAATCACCATAAATTTTTATAACATCATTTACAGTATAAATATTCTGGGAAAAATATCAAAAGTGGTTTTCATAATGTATAAACTGGTTTTGGGTATTTATGTATATTTAAGTGTATTTTAGTGCAATTAACTTTAGAAAATAAGAGAAAAATAGTTTACAGTAGAGAAAAATATTTAAAATTTTTATGTAACCTCCTACTCTATAATGTTATATCCTGGTAAATTTTCATGAATTTTGGATAATCAGAACTATTTCTCCCATTTTTAGACCATTATAACTACCAAAAATTGGGATAAATAGTAAAACATGATGGAAAATCTTGAAATTATTTTTTGGAGTCATCCATCACAGGTAAGGTATGCGAAAATTGTTAGATAAAATTTTCACATCTTATAAAGTGGTTTTGTAATTTATCATGTCCTTAATAAAAGAAAATTAGAAATCATATGAAACAGTAACAAAAATTGCTGAAATCTGGTGAGGGATCATTATTCCCCATAAGGATCATCCATGAATTTATTTAGGATTTATTAACCTCTGGAAGTATTTTATATGATTTATGCCCTTGGTTTTAGGAATAATTCTAATAAATCAAAGAAATAACAAAAGCTCTTGAAATTTTCCAGATTATCTCATGCATGCAAGGGCTTTCAAAAGGAAAAATGTAAAAACATGTATTCAGAAGAGAAATGAGGGTAATGATTCCAAACAATTTAAGAAAAGTTGCATGCAATAATGCATGAAGTGTAAATGTGGCTGAAGTTCATGAATTTGTGTAGCCCATTCAGTGAGGTTTTAAGCCACGAAATTTCAACCATAATTCACTAGATATGTTAAGTTTCTAAGGTATTTTTCCTCAGATTTATGGTTGGGTTTAAGGCCATTGTTTAAGCAAGATAAAAATAGTGATCACAGAAAAAGAGCTGTATGCGCAACCTTTTTGTAAAATCTGCTAAAAATCGGATATTTAATATTTTACAGTGAGACCAGTTGGGTTTGAAAGTTAACTCGTGGAAATAAGTAATACAAAAAGAATATCATGATTTTGTTAAGAAATGACTGAGTTATGACTGTTCAAAGTCGAACAAAGTAATCTGGCAGATTGCATGTTTGCTTGGTGCATTATTAGGGTATTTCAACAAGAACATCATGCATGTCTTTGGTAAGGCCCGATTTCTAACACATGCATGGAATGAATGAGCATCCAAGATGTACTAGAAATGGTTTAAATGCTTTTGTTCATGCATGAACACAAAAGAAATGGAGAAGAACATGAAATATTAGGTTTTGATGTCACATGATCATATGTGCATCTTTTCCACTCCTTGCATGGGTTTGATCCCGGATTTTCACCATCTCTAACACATGCATTGTGTTATGGTGAGAATCTACAAACCACAAGGGGAGAATAAAGATTTCTAGCCATGGAAAGGCATAGAATCCGAAAAGTAGAGAAGACTAAGAAGAAAAAGAGGTTTAACCATGAAACTATGGAAGAAGATGTTGTTGTTTACCTTGGTTTTGACCTTGAGAGAAGTAAGAACACTTCAAGGGCTTCACAATCTCGAAATTTTGCAGAGAAATGAGAGGATTTTCGTGAGTTTAGAGAGAGGTAAGAAGAGAGTGAAGTGTGTGAAGAGAGTGAAGTGAGAGAGTGAAGAGGGAAGAGTTGGAGTAAGGGTTTAAGCTTAATGATTGTGTTTTGGGGAAGAGAGAGGGCATGGGGAGAGGTGATGGCCGGTTTTTGCATGCATTTTGGCCTCCTCTCTCCTAAATTTTAAACTTTATAAACTTCCCTCCTATATTTTATATAAAAAAACATTCATTTTTATAAAATGTTTATTAAGCAATTTGATTTATTTAAAAATCTTGTTTTCAACAAATAATTTATGATTAATACTTGTAATTTATATTTCTAGTTCATTGGTATAATCCATAATTTGATTAATAAAATTTGATATTAGGAAGTTTATAGCCAAATTTTATAAAGTTTTTAAGCTTTATAATTTATAACTTTGGATTTTTGGCTCTTTAGGGTTTTTGGAATATTGTTTGATATTCAACAACATGTTGAAGTATAATTAGAATGTTTTAATTTATTTTTAGAGTTTTATACCCTATTTCAATTATAACAAAGCTTGAAGCTTTATTCTAATTATAGTATTGGCATTTCCTATTGTAGCTAAGCAACTTACTAGAATTGTAAGTATCAAGTATATTAGTCTTAGACCTTAGTTGGATCCTAGTTTATGTAAGATTTTTGACCTAATTTATACTACTAGGTCATGGCATGTTGTGCATGAATGGTTATTATAAAGATGCATGAGTCCAAGAATGACCTGAATTGGCAGTTGTCACAATCAGGCCCCTCCTGGCATCGAGCCCCACTCGGTATACATATGTGTTTCTACTAGGGACCGCCTGTCTTTGGGCCCCACCCACTACTCACATAAAACAATAACATAAAAACAAGCGAACACAATCACTATACTATAACTGCTAGTCGCAAGGCCCCACCTATATTGGGCCTCACCCCTATTCTGCTACTAATGAGATATGGAACCCCGTCCACACTCAGCTAGTGATGAGATACGGGCCCCCGCCCACACTCATCCCCCTACCAGGCATATACAAGTATCACAAAGATAATGAGTATAACTACACCTACACTACTACCTCGGGTACCACTCGACGTCGAGCTGTAGCTCGGAATCATACATATAAACCTTCCTCGGGCCTCACCGAACATTAGATCTAAATATGGTATTCACTAACACACATAAATAGGCCGAAATTGTTGACTTATACCCGTTCCTACTGGAGAAAACTCACCTTGCATTGTTGAACCCTTGTTGATATCCCTCTGGCTTCTATCAGATAATTCCCAAACCGCTCCTCCTTTGGCTCCCCGAGCTATGAATACAAAAACATCACTTAGTCCAATACAATAAACCCTCATAGGGTAGAATGAACTTTCAACCCCTCCTAGTCCAATCTGATACATATCCAAGGTCCACTACCATGATTCACAAGGCCCAATACTAGGTAAGCTTCCTAAGGCTACTAGAGCCCCAATAAATGCCCAATTTGCTCCATTGGGGCCAATCCATTTAATGGGCCTTACCTTAAGCACATAACATATTTTGGCCTATATTAACTGACTCTTAATGACCTACTATGGTGTAAAGGTACAAAGTCTAAAGCACAGCCCAAACCGAGGCCTAATAACGCAAGGCCCGAACTGATAGAGAACGCGGGGCGTCCATTCACGTACGCTACGTGTACTGGATAATGATGCTTACACTAGGCGTACCTGCACGTACGCTTAGCGTAACACCTCAATTAAGTCCTTTTCCCATTAAGTGCCTAATACTCAAATCATAGGGTACCATTACAGATCTTGGTCCTTTTCCAAGTCTTATCTTATAAATTCGCTAACTTTATGACTTGCAACCCACCAAATAAGCCCAAACTCAAAAGGTGACAACATACTTCCATAACGTGAGCTAAATCTCATGCATGAGCTAATTAGAACCATCAAGATTGAAACTTTACTGCTTATGGGACACTTTTAGATATGAGGGTGGCAATCCTAAGCTTAAATACGAATTTGCATCATAAACATCCATCCTTTGGACCCAAAAAGGTCCAAAGCTCCATAAACCTCAATCTAAGCTTCTATGATGAAAGTTGGAAGATTTATACCTTCAGAGTATATCAAATGATGACGTTATCCCAGATATGTGAGCTCCAGCCACCCAAATCCTTCCTTCCTAACTTCTTCTTTCTTCTTCCAAGCTCTTCTTTGCAAAACCAAGCTTCACATGGTCAAACACACCCAAGAATGGAAGGAGGATAGCTATCTAGGGTTTCTGAGGGTATGGGGCGGATATGGAGGCTAGGGTTTGAGCCAATATGTTATTTATATAGTAGTTGGCCCTAAAATTAGGGCTTCTGGACATTGGGCATACAATGGGTGTACTTCTTATACGCTGGGCGTACGCCTTAAGCAACCGCGATCCTTTTACCTTTATACGTTGGACGTACTCGTGCGTTCACTACCTTGCGTGCATGGCCCTTCTTGTCATCTATTTCCATTAAGCAACCATTAATGTCAATATCTTCCAAGTGCTATAACTCCTTCCTTCTGAGTCCATTTCTAGCAACACACCCCGCCTCAAAACCTCTCGAATAAAAACTTCAAAACCCATAAAACACCAAAGTGTCCCTAGCCCGGGCCTCTGTAATCCATAAGTAAAGATTTTTAGAACAGGGTGTTACAACTTCGATTTTGGGCCCAATAGCAAGCGAAGGATAATTAGGCCTCATGGATGGGTTTGGAGTTTGGGTTTTCTTTTGACTAATCTAAGGACCTAACATTTATTAATATTATTATTCAGCTCAGGAGGTTTTCGACTGTTAGGAGAGAATCTTTTTGTATTTAGCAAACAAAGGTGAGTCTTCTCACCATACCCATGGGTCTAAGGCACTAAGGCTGACCCATTATGTGATATGATATATATGTTAGCCATTATGTGATTTGATATTGTAACGCCCGTAGATCTAGGCTAGTCAATTTAAAGATAATAGGGGTCAAAAACAACTTTTCAACAAAAGATTATTTAGAATAAATAATCTTAGCCAAGTTGTAGAACATGTCACAAGGTTTCCATACATATAAAGAACACCGAAATTTGAGTTATAACGAAGAATTTATGACTCGTCGAAGTTTGGTGACGAAACCAGCACGATACCGGGAAACGTAAATAGTGAATTTACGATAGAGTGATGTTTAGCCTTAGCGATCTAAAAGAAAGTTGTAGAATATGTTAAACCGAGAACATCCATAGAAAGAACGTCCAAATCTAACTTCGTATGAAGATGTTATGATTTTTCGAAATTTCGGCTTAGCAGTGTACAACCCGAAATTCGAATAATAGATCGAGCAATTTTTAGCTGACACAACCTAAACGAGAATCGAAGATCTCGTTAATAGTAGCGTAACGAGAAAAATATGGGCAAAAACAGACGTTGGATGAAGAAGTTATGAGAATTTAACGGACCAATCATGTCTCGGCCTATTAATAATGTAACTTCTAAAATAAATTCAAAATTAGCCGACGGAGTCTAAATGAAAGTTGTAGAGTACGTTCCTGCCTTTGCGTGAATATAAAGAATGTCAAAAATGGAGCTCGTATGCGAGAGTTATGATTTTTATAAGTCGAAAGGAAAAATTGCGAAGCTGGAGCAAGATCAATGATGTGGCGGCATCAGGGCTGTCCATCGCTGAAGCAAGCCTCACACCGGATGAGGCCACATAGCCTCTTCACATTACGCCCCGTGTCCGAAACGAAGTATGGACAATGTACCTCGACCTTGTGCGGTCCGATACTTCGCCACGTTGCACCACCCGGAGGCCACCACGGTAAGCATGCTAAACGCCCAGTGTAGCGAGGCCTCTCACAGCTATAAAAAGAGGTCGAGGCAGTCTCATTTCTTGCACCTTTCTCACTTATCTCTATAACTTCTTTCTCTCTCTAGCCTATCCTAACCCTCCTAAACCCTAGGGAACCTCCTTAACACCCAAAGGAAGCCCCGAGAAAAAAGGGTCTTTCGGTTTCGAAACGCTGCTCCGAGCAAAGCCCAATTTTGTTTAAAATCCGCTGTAAGTGAGCTACGCTTATGCAATTTTTAATATAGCTTTCAAATAATTATAGTAATGTTATTAGGTACTTAAAATAATTATTTGGGCTATTATTATGAGTTATATTGAGTGTTATTTAACGCTTATATAATAGTAATAATAGTCAGACTATTGAATTAGTCTCGGTGAATACTAAACTAAAGCCTAGTGGTAATGATACTAGGTTTTGTCGAGGAAAATTGTTTTAAGAGTTACAAAGTACTGTTCGAGGATTGAATCACCACCTTTCATGTGAGTGCATAGTTACTTTCATCTTACACATAGATATGAAGTATTTTATATAAACTACGTGCTATGTGTGCATATTATCTGTATACTTGCTATCTATGCTGGATGAACGCTTTTATACAAGTTTTAAATGATTTAAACTGTATACGTATTTTATATCTACAAATATATTGGGTATAACATGGGTAGATGAATGATGAGAGATAAAAGATGATATGAATGATCATTGGCAGCTATGGACTTAGTGCCTATTGAATAAATGTTGATAGCTATGGACTTAGTACCTGATACATAAACATTGGTAACTATGGACTTAGTTAGTTACCTAGACATTGGTAACTATGGATTTAGTACCCAATGAATGAACTTTAGCAGCTATGGAATTAGTGCTTTACGAATGAGCCTTGGTAGCTATGGACTTAGTGCCAGTCCTATAACCATGGAAGCGAAGGACTTCAGAATGAACGAATGCAGGATAGATGACTTTTAGGGTAGACTCTTAAGAGTAAGGAAGATAATGGGGATGGGTAATTAGGTTGATTGTTTGATTGTTTAAACATAATAATTATATTATAATGGGTTGAAAACCCTATGTACTCACCAGGTTTCCCAAACTGACCCACTCAGTTTATTTATATCACATGTGTTGTTATGATGTCACATTACACTGAGAGATTAAGGAGATGTAAATCACTAGCGATAATGAATGTATGTTCTGTTTATGCTTATGTTTCTTTATTGATGATGACATCCCAAATGTTTTAAAATGAATAAAAATACTTTTCCTCGGAAATGCTTTCATAACGTATTTATCATGTTTTGCTAGGAACAAATTCTGCAACGTTTTTATTAAAAGAGATAATCTGATTTTTATAAAGCATAAACAAAATCGGTCTTTTCTGGCCGTGAAAATGGGGATGTCACAGTTGGTATCAGAGCATTAGTTTAAGCGGACTTGGAATATGGATTTATTTCTAGAATTAAACTTAGAATGCTAAGCGATGATTATGAGGTGTGAGCACTAGCTTATTTTAGGAATTGTTCCTATAATGCTTTTATGTGCTAAATGCTTGTGCCTGATATGCTGTTATTTGATCGGATCTATGCTCTGTTGCCGACCGGATCTAGAAACCTTATGTGTTTAGGATTATAAACGTACGAATACGATATTAGAACTAGCATATAAACGTTTCAGAGTGATAAGGATGATTTAAAACTTCAATCCTAAATTAAGATCAAGATTCACCTTATTCGGTGTATAGATAAAAATGGCAAGATGTGACATCCCCTAATTTCTCGGCCAGAAAAGACCAATTTAATTTATGCTTTTTAAAGTAAAACCAGAGAAATCTTTTTAAAAGATGTTGCGGAATTGGTCCCCAAACAAAATATGATAAAAGTTTATCAAAACCCTTCAATAAGAAGGTATATGTTCTCCATATATATATATATATATATATATATATATATATATATATATATATATATATATATATATATATATCAAAACCTCGGGATGTCATGTTCTGATACAGATCAAAAGCATAAACAAGACATTATAAGCCTTTCAACAGTTATTTACAACTACTGGCCTATAATCCAAAAATCTCTCTTCATCCTCCGACTATGCTCGGGGTCCACTACTTGTAACCTAAAAAGCTGAGTGGGTTAGGCTTGGGAGCCTGGTGAGAATATAAGGTTTTCAACCCACAATAATAATAAACTTACTAAGTTCATCAATCAACAATAACCCTGATTACCCATTCCCGTTATCCTCACTTTACGTCCCTAAACACTTATCACAAGGGACCTAGCCTAAAGAATATCATCGGGATGGACACTACTGCTAAGGGGTTTCCTCAGCCATACATGTCCTAAAGGCAACCATGAGGGGGATGGAGTACAGCGAATGAACACTCTTAGTTCATTAACACCTACAGGTTGCGGACCTGCTAATGTTTCCCACTGGACTGTCTAGAAAGTCCGTGGTCGTCATCCAAACTCCACTAGATGACTGGATTTCAAAACACATCGAGGCCTCTCATAAATTTTATTTTATCACACATCACTATCTACCCATGTTCTACCCAACACATTCGTAGATAAAAATACTTATATAGTTTAAAACTTGTATAAAACATCAACTCAACAGTTACCTCAAATAAACAATTAATATATCTACACATAACACGTATTATATGGTAAATACTTCATATCTATGTGTAAAATGAAAGTGACTATACACTCACTTGATTTGATGATAATCGGGCAGCAATTCGTTTCCTAAAACGATCGTTTCTAATAAAACCGAGAGTTTTATTGAGAAACCGGGCTCTGCAAAAGTTGGGCTTCGAAACCGAAAAGATAAATTTTTCGGGCTTCTCGGGCACTTCGTAGGGTTTTCGGACTTTACAATTGATACCGAGGCATTGCGGGATGTTAAAATGAAGAAAATATGGGTTGAGGGGTTAAAAGTGACAAAATTCCAAAATTACCCGGGAGGTCTCGCACCCTTCTATTTATAGGGGCGAGACTTCTGATCGGATGGTCAGGAGGGAGACACGCGTCGCAGACCCAAAGGTTCGCAGGGAAGGCTCGCACGAGGACTGCACGTGCGAAGGGCTCGTTGGCAGCTTCTGATTGGATCGCGGTCTACTGCAGCACATGCGAGGTTCGGAGCTAGGCTATGCGAGGCTCGGAGCTAGGGTGGTGCGAGGTTCGGTCCGGATGCGAGCTTCGGATTGGGCCTCCCTTTGGTCGAATCAGAAGAGGACACGGGGCGACACGCGGCAGTCTCGCATGCAAGGTGACTCAACAGCTTCGATACGTGGCGCATGCAGAGTGAGGACACGTGGCCAGCATGCTGCGAGGGTGACATGGCCGAAGCCAAATATTGGAATTTTCTCGGTTTTTGTGCAAAAACTTCTAAAATCCATCACTTTCGCATACGAGCTCCGTTTTTTACGTTCTTTGTATGCACGCGTAGCTAAAATTACGCTCTAGAACTTCCGTTTAGCCTTCGTCGGCTAATTTTGAAATTTAAATTTTATATTATTATTTTTAACAAACCGGGACATGAAATCCGTTAAAATTTCATAACTTCTTCATAAGGCGTCCGTTTTCATCAGACTTTTTACCGTTGTACTCCAAATGAAGAGACCTTCAATTCCCGTTTAAGTTGTGTCGGCTAAAAATCGCTCGATCTAAAATTCGAGTTTTTAGCTGTCTACTACTAAGCTGAAATTTCGAAAAATCATAACTTCCTCATACGAAGTCAGATTTGGGCGTTCTTTTTATCGAACTTCTCGGTTTAATGAATACTACGACTTTAGTTTAGATTACTAAGGCTAAAAAATAGTTTATCGAAAACTCACTTTTTATGACATTCAGCACCGTGCCGGTTTTGTCGCGAAACTTCGACGGGTCATAACTTCTTCGTTATAACTCGGATTTTTGTATTCTTTATATCCCCGAAATCCTTGTTTCGAGCACTACAAGTTTATGTAATGATATCGGGCTTATCTCAATGTTTAATTTTGACGCTTATTTTTATTCTTAATTAAATAAACCCTAATAATTAAGCATAAAACACATAATTCACATAATATTCACATAATTCCTTTTCATTTCTTCAAAATGAGTTACAAAGGTTAATCCAGACTATCAAATCAATATAAATGTCTAGGCTAGAAACACGAGTGTTACAATTCTCTCCCCCTTAGGATGATTCCGTCCCCGGAATCACATATCACTAAACAACTGCGGGTAGCGACTCATCATGTCACTCTCTGTTTCCCAAGTGAGATTTGGTCCATTCGTATGTTTCCAACGTATACGCACTAAATCAACCATCTTGCGTTGCAAGTTCATAGTCTTATGGTCAAGGATTGCCTCAGGTTCTTCGATCAACCTCTTGTTTTCATCCAACCTTAACTCAGAAATCGGAATTATGTTGGGCACATCTCCCGTGAACTTTCTCAAGTAACACACATGAAAGGTGTTATGAATACCCTCCAGTTCTTCCGGTAACTCTTGCTTGTAAGCTTGATTCCTGATCTTCTGAAGAACTTTGAACGATCCAATAAACCTTGGACTCAACTTTCCTCGTTTCCCAAATCTTATAAGTCCCTTCCACGACGAGACTTTAAGTAAAACCGAATCTCCAACTTCAAAGGTTATTGGTCGTCTTTTCGTGTCAGCAAAACTCTTTTGTCGATCTTGAGCAGCTAACATCCTTTCTCTTATCACTTTCAACTTTTCGGCAGTCTGATGGACTATTTCAGGTCCCATAAACTGCTTTTCCCCAGCTTCCAGCCAACATGATGGCGTTCGACACTTTTGCCCATAGAAAGCGTGATAAGGTGTCATCTTAATGCTTGAGTGGAAACTATTATTATAGGAGAATTCTACTAGAGGTAAGTGTTCATCCCAGTTACCATGGAATTCTAGGGTACATGCTCTCATCATATCCTCCAATGTTTGAATCGTTCGTTCGCTCTGAACATCGGTTTGCGGATGGTAAGCTGTACTCAAACACAACCTAGTACCCAATTCCTCTTGTAGACTCCTCCAGAACCTTGAGGTAAAACGGCTATCACGATCGGATACAATCGTTAGCGGAACACCGTGAAGCCTCACAATTTCCTTCACGTAAGAATTCGCAAGTTTATCCATAGACCATTTCTCTTTGGCTGCTATGAAATGCGCACTCTTAGTGAAGCGATCAACGACCACCCAAATCATGTCGTGACCGTTCCTTGTTCTGGGCAGTTTAGTCACAAAATCCATGGTGACATCTTCCCATTTACCCATGGGTACGGGTAAAAGTTCTAAACTCCCATATGGTTTCTGATGTTGTGCCTTAACCCTAGCACAAGTTACACACTTGGCCACATACTTAGCAACATCGAGCTTCATTGTCGGCCACCAATAATAGGGTTGTAAATCCCTATACATTTTTGTACTGCCGGGATGAATCGAGTACATGGTCTTGTGAGCTTCTTCCATCAGAAGATCTCTTACTCCGACCGTCTTAGGTACCCAAATTCTATCTTGAAATACCTTCAACCCTTGGTTGTTTGTACCGAACAGTAACGTTTTGCCCAAATGTTCTTCCTTTCGGTCACTTTTCTCTAAATCTACCTCTTGAGCTTTCTTTATACTTTCCACAATTGTTGAGACAACTTCAATTCTCAATGCTCTTGGCCTTTTCTTTTCAAGGTTTACCTTCCGACTGAGAGCATCAGCAACCACATTTGCTTTACCAGGGTGGTAAAGTATCTCACAGTCATAGTCCTTGAGTAACTCTAGCCAGCGTCGTTGCCTCATGTTCAGTTCTTTCTGATTAAAGAGATATTGGAGACTCTTATGATCAGTGAAAAGTTTACACTTTGTGCCATAAAGATAATGCCTCCATATCTTTAGGGCGAATACTACCGCTGCCAACTCCAAATCGTGAGTGGGGTAGTTCTTTTCATGTTCCTTTAATTGACTTGATGCATATGCTATCACTTTATCCCTTTGGGTAAGAACACAACCTAACCCAACTCCAGATGCATCGCTATAAACTGCGAAGTCATCAACTCCTTCAGGCAACGAAAGAATCGTTGCTTCACACAATCTCTTTTTCAACTTCTCAAAGGCTTCCTTATTCTTCTCTTTCCAAGCATAACTAGCTCCTTTGTGGGTCAAAGCTGTTAATGGAGTAGCAATCGAAGAAAAGCCTTGGATAAACCTTCGGTAATATCCAGCTAATCCTAAAAAGCTTTGAATCTCCGTAGGACTTTTTGGTTGTTCCCACTTCATTACAGCTTCAATCTTTGCTAGGTCAACCATTATTCCTTCTTGGTTAACCACATGACCTAAAAATGGACTTCTTGAATCCAAAATTCACATTTGGAGAACTTTGCATACAGCTTCTCCCTTTTCAGGACTTCTAGCACTTCGCGCAGATGCTTTTCATGCTCCTGCTTGCTTTTCAAATAAATCAAGATGTCGTCTATGAATACTATCACAGATTTATCTAGGAATGTTTTACAAACCCTATTCATCAAATCCATGAAAGCTGCTAGGGCATTGGTTAGTCCGAATGACATAACCAAAAATTCATAGTGTCCATATCTTGTTCTAAACCCTGTCTTTTCAATATCCTGCTCTCTCACCTTTAGTTGATGGTATCCCGACCTAAGATCGATCATCGAGAAATAGCTCGAACCCTGTAACTGGTTGAACATGTCATCGATCATTGGCAACGGGTACTTGTTCTTTATCGTCACTTTGTTCAGCTCTCTATAATCGATGCACATTCTCATGCTCCCGTCTTTCTTCTTTACAAATAACACAGGGGCTCCCCAAGGCGACGAACTAGGTCGAATGAAACCTTTATCCAATAATTCCTGAAGTTGTGTCATAAGTTCTTTCATCTCTGTTGGTGCTAATCGATACGGTGCTTTTGCTATCGACGTCGTTCCTGGTAACAAGTCGATACGAAATTCTACTTGTCGATCAGGGGGCAATCTGGGAAGATCTTCAGGAAAGACTTCCGGATAATCACACACTACCGGAATATTATGCATCTCCTTCTTTTCCATCTTAGCATCGATCACGAACGCTAGATATGATGTACATCCCTTGGCCAAACACTTTCTGGCTTTCATTAGGGAAATGATTCCAGAATTTACTCTGCGTTTGTCTCCATACACCATAAACAACTCTTTCCCTGGCGGTTTTACTTTTACTATCTTCTTTCTACATAATATTTCTGCATCGTTGGCGCTAAGCCAATCCATTCCTAAAACTATGTCAAATCCATTTAACTCGATAGGCAATAATTCCTCTTGGAACTTATTCCCATCCATGTCAATGAGGATGTTTTTCATACGATGGCTAACAGGTACCAACGTGCTACTAGAAATCTCGACTAATAAGGCATTAACTAGCCTATCTACATCAAAGCTAGCTTTCTACCAAATTCATGCGATATAAAGGAGTAATTCGCTCCAACATCAAACAAAATTTGGGCAGGCAATTCGTTTACGAGAAAGGTACCTAAAGCGACATCGACTTCTTCTTTTGCAGCTTAAAGTGTCATCTGAAAGGCTCTCGCCTTCGGCTTTGGTGGTAGATTGGGCTTTGCTGCATCCTACCTCTTTGGACAGTCTTTAAGAATATGCCCTACTTCATCGAACTCAAAACATACCCTCTTGTAGGACGGACACACATTGGCATAATGCCCAGTCTTTCCACATTTGAAGCAAGTTACCTCCTCACTGCATCTCCCATAATGCTTTTTCTTGCACTTCTCACACCATTTTACTTCACCTCCTCCTCCTCCTCCAAACTTCTTGGACTTAGAAAATTTGCTTCTCTTGTTGGAACCTGAAGTTCCTTCAAATTTTCTCTTTTCACCAACATCTGCCCTCTCCAAATCCTTCTCTCTGATCTGAACCTCAACATTCTTAGCAGCCCAGATGGCGGCTTTCAAAGTGGTTGCTTGCTTAACCATCGGACCAAAGTCCGCTGGTAATCCGAGGGCAAACTTGTTAACCTTAGAGAGTTAAGTTGGAACTAGATGAGGAACAAGCTTCATCTTTTCCATAAAACTAGCATTGTATTCAGTAATGCTCATCTTTCCTTTCTTTCAATTCTGGAACTCATTGTTGATTTCTAGAAGATCCTGCTCAGAGCAGTACTGCAATTTCAGTTGTACCACAAAATCTTCCCAAGACATTTTACTAGCTTCACCCTTGGGCATCGAATCAACTAGTAACTTCCACCAGCTCAACACACCAGACTTTAACAGAGGGATTGCAAGTGCAGTCTTTTGTTTATTGCTGCACTCGCAACTTTCAAACATCGTCTCCATTTCGGAGATCCAATTCATGACTTCCACCGGTGTCGGACTCCCAGATAGACACGATGGTTTAGATGCCATGAAATCTTTGTATTTGCATCCGCATCCATCAACTCCTCCATCCTAGTTGTTTTGTCTAACTATTGGTGGGTTGGCTTGACCAAGAGTCCCACTGTAGTTCCCTCCTACTGATTTCCCTTCATTCAATACGGGCTGTTCAACAGGTATCGTGGTCTCTTCCCTATGCTGTTGTAGTAATCGCCTTCTCTCCTCCATTTGGTGTCTAACATCATCTGTATCATTGCTTGTACCCCAGCCATCGTTATTGGCTCAGGTGCAGCTCCTACAACAGGTACTTGCTCAACTACTTGAGGTTGAGGCTGCTGATCCCTGTTTCCGTTTACATTTGCAGCTCCTCTACGAGTTCTGGCCATCACAATCTATATAACAAATAAGGCGAATTTAGGTCTTTATCCTTGTTAGACATGTCAATTCCCTTATCACTACAAAACGTTTACATGTTAGTTCTAATCTCGTAATCATACACTTAGAATCCTACACACATAAGGTTTACAGATCCGGTCAGCAACAGACCATAGATCCAAGCAAATAATGGCACACATGGAAAACATATAGCATTTAGCACATAAGGGCATTTTAGGCATCTTCCCTAAAATAAACTAGTGCTCGTGTCTAAAATATGGTAGACACTCATCTCACAATCATCACTTAGCATTCTAAGTTCAAGTCTAGAAATTCTACAATTTCTTAGTTCGCTTAAACTAATGCTCTGATACCAACTGTGACATCCCCTAATTTCTCGGCCAGAAAAGACCGATTTAATTTATGCTTTTTAAAATAAAATCAGAGAAATCTTTTAAAAAGAAATCTTTTTAAACAAGACATTATAAGCCTTTCAACAGTTATTAACAACTACTGGCCTATAATCCAAAAATCTCTCTTCATCCTCCGACTATGCTCGGGTCCACTACCTGTAACATAAAAAGTTGAGTGGGTCAGGCTTGGGAGCCTGGTGAGCATATAGGGTTTTCAACCCACAATAATAATAAACTTACTAAGTTCATCAATCAACAATAACCCAGATCACCCGTTCCCATTATCCTCACTTTACATCCCTAAACACTTATCACAAGGGACCTAGCCTAAAGAATATCATCGGGATGGACACTACTGCTAAGGGGTTTCCTCAGCTATAGATGTCCTAAAGGCAACCATGAGGGGGATGGAGTACAACGAATGAACACTCTTAGTTCATTAACACCTACAGGTTGCGGACCTGCTAATGTTTCCCACTGGACTGTCTAGAAAGTCCGTGGTCGTCATCCAAACTCCGCTAGATGAATGGATTTCAAAACACATCGAGGCCTCTCATAAATTTTATTTTATCACACATCACTATCTACCCATGTTCTACCCAACATATTTGTAGATAAAAATACTTATACAGTTTAAAATTTTTATAAAACATCAACTCAACAGTTACCTCAAATAAACAATTAATATATCTACACATAGCACGTATTATAAGGTAAATACTTCATATCTATGTGTAAAATGAAAGTGACTATACACTCACTTGATTTGATGATAATCGGGCTGCAATTCGTATCCTGAAACGATCGTTTCTAATAAAACCGGAAGTTTTATTGAGAAACCGGGCTCTGCAAAAGTTGGGCTTTGAAACCGAAAAGATAAATTTTCCGGGCTTCTCGGGCACTTCTTAGTGTATTCTAGGCTTTACAATCAATACCGGGATGTTAAAATGAAGAAAATATGGGTTTAGGGGTTAAAAGCAACAAAATTCCAAAATTACCCGGGAGGTCTCGCACCCTTCTATTTATAGGGGCGAGACTTCTGATCGGATGGTCAGGAGGGAGACACACGTCGCAGATCCAAAGGTTCGCAGGGAAGGCTTGCACGAGGATTGCACGTGCGAAGAGCTCGCTGGCAGCTTCTGATTGGACCGTGGTCTACTGCAGCACATGCGAGGTTCAGAGCTAGGCTATGCGAGGCTTGGAGCTAGGGTGGTGCGAGGTTAGGTCCGGATGCGAGCTTCGGATTGGGCCTCCCTTTGGTCGAATCAGAAGAGGACACGGGGCGACACGCGGCAGTCTCGCATGCAAGGTGACTCAGCAGCTCCGATACGTGGCGCATGAGGAGCGAGGACACGTGGCCTGCATGCTGCGAGGGTGATCTGGCAGAAGCCACATATGCGAATTTTCTCGGTTTTTGTGCAAAAACTTCTAAAATCCATAACTTTCGCATACGAGCTCCGTTTTTGACGTTTTTGACGTTCTTTTAGACTGCGTCGGCTAATCTTGACTTTAAATTTTATATTATTATTTTTAGCAGACCTGGACATGAAATCCGTTAAAAATTCATAACTTCTTCATACGACGTCCGTTTTTATCAGAGTTTTTACCGTTGTGCTCCAAATGACGAGACCTTTAATTCTCTTTTAGGTTGTGTCGGTTAAAAATCGCTCGATCTAAAATTCGAGTTTTTAGCTGTCTACTGCTAAGCTGAAACTTCGAAAAATCATAACTTCCTCATACGAAGTCAGATTTGGGCGTTCTTTTTATCGAACTTCTCGGTTTATCGAATACTACGAATTTAGTTTAGATTACTAAGGCTAAAAAGTAGTTTATCGAAAACTCACTTTTTACGACATTCAGCACCGTGT
This sequence comes from Lactuca saligna, assembly GCF_052625555.1. Lineage (NCBI taxonomy): Eukaryota > Viridiplantae > Streptophyta > Magnoliopsida > Asterales > Asteraceae > Lactuca > Lactuca saligna. The sequence goes on along the minus strand of NC_136419.1, from coordinate 225,207,110 downwards.
CGGTTTTGTCGTGAAACTTTGACAGGTCATAACTTCTTCGCTATAATTCGGATTTTGGTATTCTTTATATCCCCGAAATCCTTGTTTCGAGCACTACAAGTTTATGTAAAGATATCGGGCTTATCAAAAAAGTTTAATTTTGACGCTTATTTTTATTCTTAATTAAATAAACCCTAATAATTAAGCATAAAACACATAATTCACATAATATTCACATAATTCCTTTTCATTTCTTCAAAATGAGTTACAAAGGTTAACCTAGACTATCAACTCAATATAAATGCCTAGGCTAGAAACACGAGCGTTACACAAGAACCTGCAGTGGAGCTAGGAATACAAATAGGAATAGGAATCAACCCTTGGTGATTCAGCAAATACCTGTTGTATTAGAAGATGTACCCGAGCCAATCACCATGGTTGGAGTAGAAGCCATGATTCAGGCTATGTTAGGTAAACAAAGGGAAGAAATGAGGTGGAAGTTGAATATGGACGAACCTACTATTCCTATTGAGCAACTCGAGCTGATTCCCGAGCAATCGAAGGAAGGGAACTACAGCCACCAAGTGAGTAAAGTGGGGACTTAAGGTGAATGAAGGGATGGCCCGGAGAGGAGAAATGACAAGGATGGGCGAATGTACAAGAATTTATTGGGTGCAAAACTACCGAGTCTCTCAGGAAGCCCGAAGCCGGTTGAGATTATTGATTGGATCTCCCAGATGGAGATGGTGTTTGAGAGCTGCAGTTGTTGCTAGAAATAAAAGACTGACTTCGCAGTAAGACAACTGAAAGCTGGAGTCTTGAGCTGGTGTAAGCTATTGGCAGATATGATGCAATGAGGAGAAACCGTAAGGATGTCATGGGAAGAGTTCTTGGAACAGTTGAAAATGCAGTACTACTCAGAGATAGATATGATACACCTAAACAACGAGTTTCAGAACTTGAAGAAAGGGAAGATGAGTGTTGATGAGTATGCCATTGCATTCACTGAGAGGATGAAGCTATTTCCCTACTTGGTTCCTACTAAACTCTCCAATATTGATAGGTTTGCTAACGGATTGCCCAATGACTTTGGCCAAATGGTCAAAACGACAACTACCTTGAAAACAGCTATTTGGGCAGCTAAGAATGTAGAGACCCAGATATGAGAAAAGGGTCTAGAAAAAGATAAGGCAGGAGAGAAGCGGAACTTTGAAGGATCTTCAAGGTCCCACAAGGAGAGAAAATTCTCAAAGCTTGGATGAGGAGAAGGAGGTGAAGTAAGATGGTGTGATAAATGCAAGAAGAAGCATTGTGGGAAGTGCAACGAAGAAGTGACTTGTTACAAGTGTGGAAGCACTTGTCACTATTCCAAGGACTGCACACATAATGATAAGGTATGCTACGGATGTGGAGGCAAGGGGCACCTGTTTAGAAATTGCCCAAAGAAAAACGAAGCAGCAAAGCCAAACACACCACCAAGGCCAAGGGCATTCCACTTGATCCTCGATGAAGTGGAAAAGAATGCGAGGAACCAAGGATGAGGAATCCATACCCGAAGATCTAGTTATGAGGTAGCCTAACAATATGATGTAGCCTATTAGAGGCACAGTCTAGGGTAAACTTGAACACCTATGTAATAGTTTCAAGAAATAATAAAGCCTTCGTTTTGTATCTGATGAGTTAAACTGTTATGTGATTTTCTTGCATGATGACTTGGAAAACTGCGAGACAATACTTGGGACGAGTATGAGTAGGTGTGAAAGGTAGTAGATGCATATACTATCGGAAGCACAGGACTCACTCTTGGATCAGGGAAAGTCAAAAAGTTACCAAGAAGCCAATAATTTATTCCGTTTTATTCGAGCATTTCATTACCATCGTTTCGGTAATAAGAAGACTATTGTTATTCCGACCATAGTGGTGATATCAAATTGAGTCCGACTACGATGAGTATGATACATGGTTTAGAGAACCAAGCTCGATGTAGCACCTGACTTAAACTAGAATATTGAAATGTGATTGTATCACATTAGAACATAAAGGATGGTATAGTCTATTCTGGAATTTGACTCTAAGAGACCCGAGTCTAAGCGCTGCAAGATACGATGAGACACATCAACCCATGTGATGGGTTTTATACATAAGAACATTCCTATGTATGCATACAAACCCTAATGCTTGGATCTAGGTTTCTCTAATTAAACATGCATTGAATCCAAGACTCCTAATGACTAATTAGTATAAGAACAATACAAAATCAGAGTTAGAAGCATACCTTGAAACACTTGTTTGATCTTCTTGTTCTTGGAGCTTTAGAGTCACAACTGTCACTCCTCTAATGGCTTACAAACACCAACTAGCAAAGAGAATGATTTGAGAGAGAGGAAAGAGGAGGAAATCGGCCAGGGTATCCTTGCTGTAAAGGAGGTGCCGATTTCCCTATCCCAAGGGGTCTATTTATACTTGTAAGGCTCCTAGGGTTTCACCCTTAAACCCTAATTGGATAACTTAGACTCTAAGTAATCCTAATCCTTTCCAAAGATAAGCCATGGACGAATTTGAGGCTATCCCAAGCCCTAGAATTCGTCCAACCCATATCCTTTAAGGATTTACAGCCTAAAGTGTAACTATCAAACAATTGACAGTTTATACCCTCTTATTTAACTAATCTCTTTAAGTCACCAAATTAATACTAATTAATCTATGACTTATATTAATCAAATAACAATATTATTATTCATTATATTGTTCTCATAATATATTAATAATATCTATTCTCTCATAATAAATCATCCTACCAAGTTGCTATGGTGAAGGCAACCCAAAAGGACCATGCACAATCGGGTCAAATACTTGCCTAATATAGTTGCAGCCTTAGGCACTATTCCAACAGTCTCCCACTTGGATAAGTCTAGTAACTATATGCACAAGTACAATTCGATTTGCAATCGTAGATCTCAAAGACGCTGTCAAACTCTGATCTAATCAATCTTGTCCTTCAGATAAGGGATCGTACAGTCCTCTGTTAGATATCATGCTGACATTTCTATGGAATGGTTAGTCTAGCATTTGGTTTCTTGATCTCCGATTTATTCGACATAGACCTTAATTGAACACCTCAATTCAGTTCTGACCGGGCCCAGCACATAAGTCAAATCAAATCATCGAGCGGCCGAGATATCACTTTTTCCTTCTTAGGATAAAAGTTACAGATAAACTTTGACTTATATGCATTTACTTATTCATTAATTAACTATACACAACAATGCGTTTTATAACATTGAGTTACCAATGCGTTTTCGCATTATCAATGTATAATCAATTAGCAAATAACAAACCATATATCTAGGTTTTAAGACTATATGATATTATCGTCTTGCGATCACCCTTTTTATCACATTCCATAAGGTGATTCCAGCAAGCGCTGGTTTGTTCCAATGCTCAAAACCAGTTCATAAGCACTCATGAACGTTGCAGCAATCTTTTGCTATGTCTAAAACCATTTAGACAATCTACACACCTATGCATGACAATCTTCATTCATATCTACTTCCGACATATGAACGATTGTGGGCAATTTGAACAATTCGATTATTCTTAATAACTCAATTATTCTGGAAGTCAAAACATGCAAAGTGAAACAATAGCTAAACAATTAACATAAGACAGTAACGTTACTTATAAATAAAACTCCTTTATTTAATCATCAAATCTTAATTACATTTATCTATTATACGTTTCTAATACTATCTAATCTATGCTAATATCATCCTTCAGCCTAATACTCCTAGCATGCTGCAAATGCTTAACCCTACTCAGTCCCTTCGTAAGCGGATCTACTGGATTATCTTCTGATGATATCCTCTTCACTACGAGTTGTCCTTCTTCAACACGATGTCTAATAAAGTGATATTTTCTATCGACATGTCGTGATCTACCATGATCTCTTGGTTCCTTGGTCAAGGCAACCGCTCCTTCATTATCACAGAAAATTTCCATGGGCTCCTTTATGGCAGGTACAACTCCAAGATCACCAATGAAGTTCTTCAGCCATATTTCCTCCTTCGACGCTTCGCTCGCTGCAATGTACTCTGATTCGCATGTTGAATCAGCTACGGTTTCTTGCTTGGAACTTTTCCAAGTTACTGCTCCTCCATTCAGGGTAAAGACCCAGCCCGACTGCGAACGGTAGTTGTCCCTATCGGTCTGAAAGATGGCATCACTATACCCTCACACCTTCAAGTCATCACTCCCTCCAAGGACTAAGAACCATTCCTTCGTCCTCCGAAGGTACTTAAGGATATTCTTCACCGCAATCCAATGGGCTTTGCCAGGGTTTCCTTGATATGTACTAACCATGCTCAAAGCAAAGGCTACATCAGGGCGAGTACAAGTCATAGCGTACATGATTGCGCCAACTGCGGAAGCGTACGGAACTCAGCTCATTTCAGCTATCTCGGCTTCGGTACTCGGACTTTGAGTCTTACTCAACTTGGCATTACTTTGTATCGGTAATTCTCCCTTCTTCGAGTTTACCATACTAAAATGTTTTAGTACCTTCTCTAAGTAAGTGTTCTGACTAAGTCCTATTAGACTCTTACTTCTTTTTCTTACTATCCTTATTCCCAAAATATAGGATGCCTCTCCGAGGTCCTTCATAGCGAAGCACTTCCCGAGCTAGGACTTAGCCTCCTATAGAGTCGGGACGTCGTTTCCTATGAGTAATATGTCATCGACATATAGAACGAGGAAGCTTACTACACTCCCACTGGCTTTGACATATACACACGATTCATCTTCTCTTCGTACAAATCCAAACTCTTTGACTTTCTCATCGAAGCAAAGATTCCATCTGCGAGACGCTTGCTTTAGTCCATAAATGGACTTCTCAAGCTTACACACTCTCTTCGGATGCTTCGGATCCACAAACCCCTCTGGCTGAGCCATGTAAACATACTCAGCCAACTTCCCGTTAAGGAAAGCGGTCTTGACATACATTTGCCAAATCTCATAATCATGAAATGCGGCAATAGCTAGCATCACTCTAATAGATTTTATCTTCGCAACTGGTGAGAAGGTCTCTTCATACTCAACTCCGGGAGTTTGAGTAAAGCCCTTCACAACCAATCGCGCTTTATACGTGTGTACCTTTCCATCCACATCGTTCTTCTTCTTGAAGATCCATTTGCACCCAACGGTCTTACGTCTAGGCACGTTATCAACCAAATTCGAAACTTGGTTATCATACATGGATTGGATCTTGCTATCCATTGCCTCTTTCCATTTCGCAGACTCCGAGCCTGCCATGGCTTCCTTATAGCTATTAGGTTCATCAAGATTTATTAGTGTACTATCACTAGTATACGTGTCCCCTTCGGTAGTAATATGAAAACCATACCACTGGGGTTGAACTCTAACTCTTTCGGAATGTCTAAGAGGTAATGATACATCAATCGGTTCAACCGGAGTTTCCTCCTCGGGTTGAACGCCAGTGGTAGAGGTTCCTTCATCTATCGACTCTTGAATCTCTTCAAGATCGATTTTCCGCTCACTGTCTCCTTGGCCTATGAGTTCTCGCTCTCGGAAAACTCCTCTCCTCCAACAAAGACAACATTGTCCTTTGGTCTATAGAAGAGATATCCAAAGGATTTCTGCGGGTAGCCGATGAAAATACATCACTCACTACAAGGTTCGAGCTTGTCATGAGTATCTCGTCCAACGAAAGCCTCGCAACCCCAAACCTTGATATGTACTAACGAAGGAGCTTTCCCCGTCCACATCTCGTGAGGTGTTTTGGCAACCTTCTTAGTAGGGACTCGGTTAAGGATATGGGCGGCAGTCTCTAAGGCATACCCCCAAAAAGAGATAGATAGTGAAGCACGTCTCATCATAGAGCGAACCATGTCCAACAGGGTTTGATTACGCCTTTCTGCCGCAACAGTCAATTGTGGTGTCCTAGGTGGCGTCAATTGTGAAACTATTCCACACTCCTTGAGATAATCGTGGAATTCAAGACTTAGGTACTCTCCTCCTATATCGGATCGAAGCATCTTGATCTTCCTGCCCAATTGATTCTCCACTTCATTTTTGAACTCTTTGAACTTTTCAAAAGTTTCTGACTTTTGCTTGATTAAGTAGATATACCCATATCTACTTTAGTCATCGGTAAAAGTCACGTAGAAACGGTTTACATCCTTTGTGGTAGATCTAAACGGTCCACACACATCGGTATGTATGAGGTCCAATAGACCCTCACCCCTTTCGCATGTACCAGCGAAGCGTGACTTAGTTATCTTTCCAAGTAAACAAGACTCGCATGTGTCATCTTCCCTAAGGTCGAATGACTCCAACACTCCATCCTTTTGGAGTTGGGCTATGCGTTTCTTGTTGACATGTCCAAGACGACAACGCCATAAGGATGCCTTATCCATACTATTGGAAGAATCCATGCATAAAACATGATTTCCTTAGTTATCAACAATCATAACAGTTTCATAAATTCCATTACATGGTATAGCTTCAAAGTAAAAGACACCATTCAAATAAGCTAAAATAAAACCATTCTCATTATTAAAACAAAATCTAAAACCTTGTCTAAACAAACCATGAAATGAAATGATGTTTCTAGCCATTTCTGGCGAATTGCAACAGTTGTTCAAATCTAAAGATAAACTATTCCTAAGCACTAAAGAATACGCTCCAATCTTCATCACAGGCGACGATCTTCTGTTCCCCATGATTAGATTTATTCTTCCATGCTCCACGTCTCTATTTCTTCTTAGTCCCTGCACATTAGAACAAATGTGGTAACCACAACCGGTATCAAGAACCCAAGAAATATCATGAGATGAATCCTTAGATTTAATTGTCTATATACATGTGAAAGATGGCTTGATCTTTCCTTCCTTGATGGCCTGCAGCTATTCTGGGCAGCTTCTCTTCCAATGTCCTATCTTGTGGCAGTGGTGGCACTCTGCCTCCTTCGGGTTAGGGCATGGCTTAGTGGGATCAACTTTGGTCCCACTAGAAGATGCACCATCTCAGGCTTTCACCTTCCGATAGTTCTTAGACGAAGCCTTCCTATTCTTTCCCTTTCCTTGTCCAATTGCCAAGACAGGAGCGGCGGGCGAATTGGGAGTTGGTGCAACAAACTTGTCCTTGAAGCGACCCTCAAGAGACCTTGGAGTTTGCTTAGGGTGACCTCTTCTTTGTTCATGTGATGGTCATCCTAAATTGATTGTAACTTGGAGGCAAAGAGTGAAGCACCATGTCGATCGCTAAGTCTTCCCCAAAGTCAACGTTTAACTTGCGAAGGCGGTCGACATACCTTTTCATATTTTGCAGGTGCACGGTAAGATACTCTCCATGACCCATCTTAGCGAAAATCATGTTAGTGAAAATCTCATAACGCTCTTGTCTCGCGTTTTGATGGTATCTCTCCAATAAGTCTTGGTGCATTTCGTACGGATACATGTCCTCGTAGGACATTTGGAATTCGGAGTTCATAGTTGTGATCATGATGCAATGTACCTTCTTTGCATCATGCTCGTGAGTTTCAAAAGCGGTCATTTCGGCGGGAGTAGCGATTTCGGGGTTGATTTTATCGAGCTTCTCATCGAGGACATACTCCTTATCCTCATAGCGAGAAATCGTGCGAATGTATCTTATCCATTCGCTAAAGTTCGTTCCATCAAAGGTGACCTTTTGACAAAGGCTCATCAAAGTGAATGAACTAGCAGCAGCGTTGTTAGCGTTCGGCATCTACAATAGAAAGGACAAAGATTGATTAGAATGTGAATCCCTAATTATCATCCAATAAGAAAAATTAGGGCTAGGATTCAACAACAATATTTACATATTAGAAAAGGGATGCCGTAATCTAATATGCAAACAATTTTGAAGGTATGTGAATGACGATTCACTAATTCTCCACCATGAAAAACATAACTTTAAGTCCTAAATGTATTGAGAATTCCTAGGTTTGGATGAGATTTATTGAAACTTTTCAATGGCATGTTTAAGTCTCGATATGCCCCTCTTGTTTGCGACTGGGATACCGAGGATCACAAAGCGGGTGTGAATTACCACGCAAATTCACATGGTGCCTTCATTGTAACAATCACCTATTCGATGTGCCGGTAAACCACACATGCTCCATCGAACTATGATAAACAATGAATTACCCTTTGCCACCTTCGCTTAGAACCAATTAGTGTGCCGGTAAACCACACACGCTCCACTAACTTCTTAGCAAGGTGCAAAGTGTAATTTCATGGGATTGCATCAATTCACTTTTCCTAAAGTAACTAAGATTGGGAAATTTTAAGAAAACATGTAGTTACTTTGTATTTTTTTATTATACTTTTAATGAGAGGATAAGGTTGCCCTATCCTACCCGTTCGGCTAACAACCCTCCACCAATCAAGCAAGCGGTAGGTGTGAGTGTACACCCATTAAGCGCCATTTTATAGGCCACAACCTTATACCCACCTTATAGATTGGCTTCGTGAATGAGGCCTACTAACAGTAAGACTGGCATTTAAGTTATACATATCTAGATATTAATCTCGTAATATTATATTAGTATAGGATTGGATTTTAAACTTGTAAAATTCTAGGGTTTGAAATTTAAATTGTCTAAATTAAACTTTTAATCACAAAACATAAATTTCAATACTTGAGGGCAAGTTTTAAACATTTAAAACATAAAGGATCCAATAACAAATAATTCAAATTAACAATTAATCACATAATTCTCCATAATTGATTTATTTTTGATTTCTTGAAAAAATTTTACCAATTTAATTAAAATAATTAATAATTATCATATAAAGAAATTAAATATTTTATTAATTGATAAATATCTTCAATTAGATCAAAAATATAGTCATATATATATCATAAAATCGGATTGGGGTTGATCTATGAAAAAGGTAAGTTTCCATAAGATAAATATGAAAAAATCCTATTTTTGGCTCTTCCTGACGCTCGGACTCGCCGAGTACCCAAACTGGACTCGCTGAGTCAGGCCAACTCACCGAGTCCATGACTCAGAAACACAAAAATCAGATTTAGCAGTTAACATTCAAACAATTAAGCATCAATTTAATAGAAACCATTCTAGTCTCTAATACCACTGATGGGTTTTGTATATAAGAACATTCCTATGTGCGCATACAAACCCTAATGCTTGGATCTAGGTTTCTCTAATTAAACATGCATTGAATCCAAGACTCCTAATGACTAATTAGGTATAAGAACAATACAAAATTAGAGTTAGAAGCATACCTTGAAACACTTGTTTGATCTTCTTGTTTTTGGAGCTTTAGAGTCACAATTGTCACTCCTCTAATGGCTTACAAACACCAACTAGCAAAGAGAATGATTTGAGAGAGAGGAGAGTGGAGGAAATCAGCCAGGGTATCCTTGCTGTAAAGGAGGTGCCGATTTCCCTATCTTAAGGGGTCTATTTATACTTGTAAGCCTCCTAGGGTTTCACCCTTAAACCCTAATTGGATAACTTAGACTCTAAGTAATCCTAATCCTTTCCAAAGATAAGCCATGGACGAATTTGAGGCTATCCCAAGCCCTAGAATTCGTCCAACCCATATCCTTTAAGGATTTACAGCCTAAAGTGTAACTATCAAACAATTGACAGTTTATACCCTCTTATTTAATTAATCTCTTTAAGTCACCAAATTAATACTAATTAATCTATGACTTATATTAATCAAATAACAATATTATTATTCATTATATTATTCTCACAATGTATTAATAATATCTATTCTCTCATAATAAATCATCCTACCAAGTTGCTATGGTGAAGGCAACCCAAAAGGACCATGCACAATCGGGTCAAATACTTGCCTAATATAGTTGCAGCCTTAGACACTATTCCAACACCATGATAGTATTAAAAGAACTTATCTTAAGTTCGTATCCAGTGAGGATTGAGATTGTGACTTGAAGGTCATAATTTGGAGTGTAACGTGAGATAGGGAGGAAGTGCAAGATCGAGCACCGCCTGGAGTCAGGAAGTCTTAGAGTTAGATACATGTTCGAAGAAACATCAAAGTTACAGTTATGAATTAGGATGAAGAGATAACGTATGGATCATCATGCGAGCCCTGTTTCATTGAGGATTCCGAGACGTAATCATCCTAATGGGGAGATAATTGTAACGCCTGTAGATCTAGGCTAGTCAATTTAGAGATAATAGGCGTCGAAAACAACTTTTTGACAAAAGATTATTTAGAATAAATAACCTTAGACAAGTTGTAGAATATGTCACAAGGTTTCCGTACATATAAAGAACGCCGAAATCCAAGTTATAATGAAGAAGTTATGATTCGTCGAAGTTTCGCGACGGAACCGGCACGATATCGGGAAACGTAAATAGTGAATTTACGATAGAGTGAGATTTATCCTTAGCGATCTAAACAAAAGTTGTAGAATATGTCAAAATGAGAGCGTCTATAGAAAGAACGTCCAAATCTGAATTCGTATGAAGAAGTTATGATTTTTCGAAGTTTTGGCTTAGCAGTGTACAACCCGAAATTCGAATATTAGATCGAGCGGTTTTTAGCCGACACAACCTAAACGAGAATCGAAGATCTCGTTAATAGTAGCGTAATGAGAAAAAGATGGGCGAAAACGGAAGTCGGATAAAGAAGTTATGAGAATTTAACTGACCAATCCTGTCCCGGCCTGTTAATAATGTAACTTCTAAAATAAACTCAAAATTAGCCGACAAAGTCTAAATGAAAGTTGTAGAGTACGTTCCCGCCTTCACGTGGATATAAGGAATGTCAAAAACGAAGCTTGTATGCGAGAGTTATGATTTTTAGAATTCGTAAGGAAATATTGCGGAGCTGGAGCAAGACCGATGATGTGGCAGCATCAGGGTCGTCCATCGCTGAAGCAAGCCTCGCACCGGATGAGGCCACGTAGCCCCTTAGCATTACACTCCACATCCGAAACAAAGTACACCCAGCATACCTCCCCCTTGTGCAGTCGAAGACTTCGCCACGTCGCACCACCCAGAGGTCACCACCTAGCAGTCCTATCCAAAGAACCCCGAGCGTAAGCATGTTGAACGCCCAACGTAGCGAGGCCACTTGCATCTATAAAAAGAGGCCGAGGCGGCCTCATTTCTTGCACCTTTCTCACTTCTCTCTCTAACTTTTTTCTCTCTCTAGCCTATCCTAACCCTCCTAAACCATAGGGAACCTCCCTAACACCCAAAGGAAGCCCCGAGGCTCCCGGAGTCTCGAGAAAAAGGGTCTTTCGGTTTCAAAACGTTGTTGCGACCAAAGCCCGATTTTCTTTAAAATCTGCTGTAAGTGAGCTACGCTTACGCAATTTTTAATATAGCTTTTAAATAATTATAGTAATGTTATTAGGTCCTTAAAATAATTATTTAGGTTATTATTATGAGTTATATTGAGTGCTATTTAATGTGACAACCCGAAATTTCCATTTGTTTTAACACCGTAATTAAGCACGTCAAAAATTAGCCAAATTCATCCCAAAATATTTTTGGCCGGATTTAAGCCCGTTGAAATATTTTAAATAATATTTGTCAAGCGAACCAAAAATAAAGAAGTAAAAAATTTAGAGTTGCCGTGTTTAGCGTAAGTCACGGAACACCAAAATTTGGAATTTACAAATGAAAGTGTGCCTTGGTTCATTCTAAGCCTTGACAACTAGCATAGATCCCTTTCTAGATGAGTTTAGCATACGAAAATCATCATTTTCCCCATGTTCATATGAGTTTACGGTTTGGGGAGTTCATCCTAAAACCGTAAACACCTCCAAGAGGTGTTTAGATGCCCCTAATGCCTTCAAATGATTGTGTAATGGAGAGAACCTTACCTGCATGAACTAGGGACCCTAAGAACATGTAATCAAGGGAAACATATGAGGTTACGGTTTTAGAACACCTCCCAAAAATTGTAAAAACCTTTCCAAGGTGTTTAAGTGCCCTTAACACCTTCCTATGCTTGTATAAATGACTAGAACCTTGCATGCATAGCCTAGAACCACCAAAGCACAAGTTAAATGGGAAAACATGAGTTTACGACTGTAAACTCACGTGTTTACGGCCGTAAACTCCCAAGGGAGTGGTCTAAGGACCGTAAACTCCAAAGAGTGTCCATTTGAGCCCTAATCCCTTCCATAGCCCTTGAATCAACTCTAGAACCTTTATTTGTGAAGCATGAAGCCTTAAAGCACACAAATGCACCATTCCCATGAGTTTACGACCGTAAACTCATGGGGGATATGGTTCCAAAACCGTAAGCACCCCTAGACACTACCATTTGAGGAGTAATGTAACACTCGTGTTTCTAGCCTAGGCATTTATATCGAGTTGATAGTCTGGGTTAACCTTTGTAACTCATTTTGAGGAAATGAAAAGGAATTATGTGAATATTATGTGAATTATGTGTTTTATGCTTAATTATTAGGGTTTATTTAATTAAGAATAAAAATAAGCGTCAAAATTAAACTTTGAGATAAGCCCGATATCTTTACATAAACTTTTAGTGCTCGAAACAAGGATTTTGGGGATATAAAGAATACAAAAATCCAAGTTATAACGAAGAAGTTATGACCTGTCGAAGTTTCGCGACAAAACCGGCACGATGCTGAATGTCGTAAAAAGTGAGTTTTCGATGAACTACTTTTTAGCCTTAGTAATCTAAACTAAGGTCGTAGTATTCGTTAAACCGAGAAGTTCGATAAAAAGAACGCTCAAATCTGACTTCGTATGAAGAAGTTATGATTTTTTGAAGTTTCAGCTTAGTAGTAGACAGCCAAAAACTCGAAGTTTAGATTGAACGATTTTGAGCCGACACAACCTAAATGAGAATTGAAGGTCTCGTCATTAGGAGCACAACGATAAAAAGTCTGATGAAAACGGACGCCGTATGAAGAAGTTATGAATTTTTAATGGATTTCCTGTCCCGGTCTGTTAAAAATAATAATATAAAATTAAAATCAAAATTAGCCGGTGAAATCTAAACGGAAGTTGTAGAGCGTAATTTTAGCTACGCGTGCATATAAAGAACGTCAAAAACGGAGCTCGTATGCGAAAGTTATGGATTTTAGAAGTTTTTGCACAAAAACCGAGAAAATTCGCATATGTGGCTTCGGCCACATCACCCTCGCAGCATGCTAGCCATGTGTCTTCGCTCCGCATGCGCCACGTATCGGAGCTGCTGAGTCACCTCGCATGTGAGACTGCCGTGTGTCGCCCCGTGTCCTCTTCTGATTCAAGCAAAGGGAGGCCCAATCTGAAGCTCGCATCCGGACCGAACCTCCCACCAACCTAGCTCCGAGCCTCGCACAGCCTAGCTCCGAACCTCGCATGTGCTGGAGTAGACCGCGGTCCAATCAGAAGCTGCCAGTGAGCCCTTTGTACGTGCAGTCCTTGTGTGAGCCTTCCCTGCGAACCTTTGGATCTGCGACGCGTGTCTCCCTCCTGACCATCCGATTAGAAGTCTCGCCCCTATAAATAGAAGGGTGCGAGACCTCCCGGGTAATTTTGGAATTTTGTCACTTTTAACCCCTAATCTGATATTTTCTTCATTTTAACATCCCGCAAAGCCCCGATATCGATTGTAAAGCCCGGAATACCATACGAAGTGCCCGAGAAGCCCGAAAAATTTATCTTTTCGGTTTCGAAGCCAAACTTTTGCAGAGCCCGGTTTCTCAATAAAACTCCCGATTTTATTCGAAACGATCGTTTTAGGAAACGAATTGCTACCCGATTATCATCAAATCAAGTGAGTGTATAGTCACTTTCATTTTACACATATATAAGAAGTATTTACCTTATAATACGTGCTACGTGTAGATATATTAATTGTTTATTTGAGGTAACTGTTGAGTTGATGTTTTACACAAGTTTTAAAATGTATAAGTATTTTTATCTACTAATATGTTGGGTAGAACATGGGTAGATAGTGATGTTTGATAAAATAAAATTTATGAGAGGCCTCGATGTGTTTTGAAATCCAGTCATCTAGCGGAGTTTGGATGACGACCACGGACTTTCTAGACAGTCCAGTGGGAAACATTAGCAGGTCCACAACCTGTAGGTGTTAATGAACTAAGAGTGTTCATTCGCTGTACTCCATCCCCCTCATGGTTGCCTTTAGGACATGTATGGCTGAGGAAATCCCTTAGCAGTAGTGTCCATCCCGATGATATTCTTTAGGCTAGGTCCCTTGTGATAAGTGTTTAGGGATGTAAAGTGAGGATAACGGGGATGGGTAATCAAGGTTATTGTTGATTGATAAACTTAGTAAGTTTATTATTATTGTGGGTTGAAAACCTTATATGCTCACCAGGCTCCCAAGCCTGACCCACTCAGCTTTTTATGTGACAGGTAGTGGACCCCGAGCATAGTCGGAGGATGAACTCACCGGACGAGATACGAGACGGTTTGGATGCTAAGATTGGACGGCTTTTCACTGTTTTAAATGTTTTTAGGGGGGGAATACAAGCAAAGTATAACTGTTTTCCAATCACAACATTGATATGTTTCAAACAATATCTGACAAACTTATAAACTCTTTTACTCCTTATGTATTATGCTGAGCATAAGGAATGACTATTCGATTTCAACTAAATGGATTTTAGTTAAGGAAACAATCAAACTAATCAAATTATTATGGGAATAATTTGGGGGTCTTTTCTGTTCTTTCTATCGTATACTGATATCTATATCAAGTTATTAGATAAACTATGTCTGTTTCAGTTTATCTCCGTATCATTCGAATGTATTGCCAGATAATTTCATGTATGTATCTATAGTTACTGTACTATGTTTCATAACTTACTGTATGTCGATATCTTATGAGAACCCTGTGAATAGTTTAGTACTGGTTTGTGAGATAGTCACTACCCTTTATGGATGATCAGTAAATCCTCCCCGGAAGTGTAACCAGAGTCTCCTGGAGGGAGAGCGCGGAATTTGTGAATAGATCTATTCGGGACTGACAATCCCACACCTTAACTGCTAGCTACAGTTAGGCAGGCACGCCTGGGGTGACAAATTTCTGGATATCATTTCGACGTCTGACAAACGTCAAGGAGGTCACGTTGTCGTATTAGTATGGTTACCCGACTCACAATATGTATTAATACCAGCTTATTCACAGTTCGGGTTCAGAAACTATATCTCGTTCGGGATAGTAATCCCATGGTTTTGCATCTATATTTTATATCTCTTTCGGGATTGTGATCCCATGATATTGTTTCTAGATCTCTTTCGGGATAGTGATCCCAAGATTTTCATTATATAGTTTTGGATGTTAAACTATACTTTGTGTTATACAACCAATTTTATAATTAGGAAAATATGGGATTTTCCTGGGGTAGAATACAATACATAACCGAATTGGTAACAAATGATAACTTAACCAACTTTACATAAGAAAATATGGGATTTTCTTGGATAACATATCTTTACGAAAACTAAAGGAAATCGATACATTTTCATAAAACAAAACCGCTTATGAACTCACCAGCTTTATGCTGATTTTCAAACCACTTGTATTCTCAGGTCCAAGTTAGACAGGTACCCGGTGATCTCCTTTTGGTGAAGACGGAGTGCGTGGAAGACTCGCCTCAACTTTTGTTAATATGATGCATATGTATATCTTGTATAACTTTACTTTTGAAACAAATGTAAACTTTCATATATATGTAATGTAATGTTTGTTTACTGTAATTACTATGTACATTGGATTTGATACACAACGTGGTAGTCAACCCTGGAGACGTTTCCGCCTTTGGTTTTCGGGGTGTGACACAATTACTCCTTTATATCGCATGAATTTGGTAGAAAGCTAGCTTTGCCTGTAGATAGGCTAGTTAATGCCTTATTAGTCGAGATTGCTAGTGGCAAGTTTGTACCTGTTAGCCATCGTATGAAAAACATCCGCATTGACTTGGATGGGAATAATTTCCAAGAGGAATTATTGCCTATCGAGTTAAATGGATTTGACATAGTTTTAGGAATGGATTGGCTTTGCGCCAACGATGGAGAAATATCATGTAGAAAGAAGATAGTAAAAGTAAACCCGCCAGGGAAAGAGTCGTTTATGGTGTATGGAGACAAACGCAGAGTAAATTCTAGAATCATTTCCCTAATGAAAGCCAGAAAGTGTTTGGCCAAGGGATTTACATCATATCTAACGTTCGTGATCGATGCTAAGATGGAAAAGAAGGAGGTGCATAATATTCCGGTGGTGTGTGATTATCCGGAAGTCTTTCCGGAAGATCTTTCCGGATTGCCCCCTAATCGACAAGTAGAATTTCGTATCGACTTGTTACCAGGAATGATGCCGATAGCAAAAGCACCCTATCGATTAGCACCAACAGAGATGAACAAACTTATGACACAACTTCAGGAATTATTGGACAAAGGTTTCATTCGACCTAGTTCATCGCCTTGGGGAGACCCTATGTTATTTGTAAAGAAGATAGACGGGAGCATAAGAATGTGCATCGATTATAGAGAGCTGAACAAAGTGACGATAAAGAACAAGTACCCGTTGCCAAGGATCGATGACCTGTTCGACCAGTTACAGGGTTCGAGCTATTTCTCGATGATCGATCTTAGGTCGGGATACCATCAACTAAAGGTGAGAGAGCAGGATATCGAAAAGACTGCATTTAGAACAAGATATGGACACTATGAATTTTTGGTTATGTCATTCGGACTAACCAATGCCCCAACAGCTTTCGTGGATTTGATGAATAGGGTTTGTAAACCATTCCTAGATAAATCCGTGATAGTATTCATAGACGACATCTTGATTTATTCGAAAAGCAAGCAGGAGCATGAAAAGCATCTATGCGAGGTGCTAGAAGTCCTGAAAAGGGAGAAGCTATATGCAAAGTTCTCCAAATGTGAATTTTGGATTCAAGAAGTCCAATTTTTAGGTCATGTGGTTAACCAAGAAGGAATAATGGTTGACCCAATAAAGATTGAAGATGTAATGAAGTGGGAACAACCAAAAAGTCCTACGGAGATTCGAAGCTTTTTAGGATTAGCTGAATATTACCGAAGGTTTATCCAAGGCTTTTCTTCGATTGCTACTCCATTAATAGCTTTGACCCACAAAGGAGCAACTTATGCTTGGAATGAGAAGTATAAGGAAGCCTTTGAGAAGTTGAAGAAGAGATTGTGTGAAGCACCGATTCTTTCGTTGCCTGAAGGAGTTGATGACTTTGCAGTTTATAGCGATGCATCTGGAGTTGGGTTAGGTTGGCTTCTGACCCAAAGTGATAAAGTGATAGCATATGCATCAAGGCAATTGAAGGAACATGAAAAGAACTACCCACTCACGATTTGGAGTTGGCAGCGGTAGTATTCTCCCTAAAGATATGGAGGCATTATCTTTATAGCACAAAGTGTAAACTTTTCACTGATCATAAAAGTCTCCAATATCTCTTTAATCAGAAGGAATTGAACATGAGGCAATGACACTGGCTAGAATTACTCAAGGATTACGACTGTGAAATACTTTACCACCCTGGTAAAACAAATGTGGTTGCTGATGCTCTCAGTCGGAAGGTAAACCTTGAAAAGAAAAGGCCAAGAGCGTTGAGAATTGAAGCTGTCTCGACAATTGTGGAAAGTATAAAGAAAGCTCAAGAGGAAGCTTTAGAGAAAAGTGACCGAAAGGAAGAACGTTTCGGCAAAGCGTTAGTGTTCGGTACAAACAACCAAGGGTTGAAGGTATTCCAAGATAGGATTTGGGTACCCAAGACGGCCAGAGTAAGAGATCTTCTGATGAAGAAGCTCACAAGACCATGTACTCGATTCATCCCGGCAGTACAAAAATGTATAAGGATCTAAAACCCCATTATTGGTGGCCGACGATGAAGCTCGATGTTGCTAAGTATGTGGCCGAGTGTGGAACTTGTGCTAGGGTTAAGGCACAACATCAGAAACCGTATGGGAGTTTAGAACCTTTACCCGTACCCATGGGTAAATGGCAAGACGTCACCATGGATTTTGTGACTAAACTGCCCAGAACAAAGAGCAGTCACGACATGATTTGGGTGGTCGTTGATCGCTTCACTAAGAGTGCGCATTTCATAGCAGCCAAAGAGAAATGGTCTATGGATAAACTTGCGAATTCTTATGTGAAGGAAATTGTGAGGCTTCACGGCGTTCCGCTAACGATTGTATCCGATCGTGATAGTTGTTTTACCTCAAGGTTTTGGAGGAGTCTACAAGAGGAATTTGGTACTACGTTGTGTTTGAGTACAGCTTACCATCCGCAAACCGATGTTCAGAGCGAACGAACGATTCAAACATTGGAGGATATGATGAGAGCATGTACCCTAGAATTCCATGGTAACTGGGATGAACACTTACCTCTAGTAGAATTCTCCTATAATAATAGTTTCCACTCAAGCATTAAGATGACACCTTATCACGCTTTGTATGGGGAAAAGTGTCGAACGCCATCATGTTGGCTGGAAGCTGGAGAAAAGCAGTTTATGGGACCTGAAATAGTCCATCAGACTGCCGAAAAGTTGAAAGTGATAAGAGAAAGGATGTTAGCTGCTCAAGATCAACAAAAGAGTTTTGCTGACACGAAAAGACGACCGATAACCTTTGAAGTTGGAGATTCGGTTTTACTTAAAGTCTCGTCGTGGAAGGGACTTATAAGATTTAGGAAACGAGGAAAGTTGAGTCCAAGGTTTATTGGATCGTTCAAAGTTCTTTAGAAGATCGGGAATCAAGCTTACAAGCAAGAGTTACCGGAAGAACTGGAGGGTTTTCATAACACCTTTCATGTGTGTTACTTGAGAAAGTTCACGGGAGATGTGCCCAACATAATTCCGATTTCTGAGTTAAGGTTGGATGAAAACAAGAGGTTGATCGAAGAACCTGAGGCAATCCTTGACCATAAGACTATGAACTTGCAACGCAAGATGGTTGATTTAGTGCGTATACGTTGGAAACATACGAATGGACCAAATCTCACTTGGGAAACAGAGAGTGACATGATGAGTCGCTACCCGCAGTTGTTTGGTGATATGTGATTCCGGGGACAGAATCATCCTAAGGGGGAGAGAACTATAACACTCGTGTTTCTAGCCTAGGCATTTATATTGATTTGATAGTCTGGGTTAACCTTTGTAACTCATTTTGAAGAAATGAAAAGGAATTATGTGAATATTATGTGAATTATGTGTTTTATGCTTAATTATTAGGGTTTATTTAATTAAGAATAAAAATAAGCGTCAAAATTAAACATTGAGATAAGCCCGATATCATTACATAAACTTGTAGTGCTTGAAACAAGGATTTCGGGGATATAAAGAATACCAAAATCCGAGTTATAACGAAGAATTTATGACCTATCGAAGTTTCGCGACAAAACTGGCACGGTGCTGAATGTCGTAAAAAGTGAGTTTTCAACAAACTAGTTTTTAGACTTATTAATCTAAACTAAAGTCTTAGTATTCGTTAAACCGAGAAGTTCGATAAAAAGAAGGCCCAAATCTGACTTCGTATGAGGAAGTTATGATTTTTTCGAAGTTTCAGCTTAACAGTAGACAGCTAAAAACTCGAATTTTAGATCGAGCGATTTTTAGTCGACACAACCTAAACGAGAATTGAAGGTCTCGTCATTAGGAGCACAACGGTAAAACGCCTGACGAAACGAACATCGTATGAAGAAGTTATGAATTTTTAACGGATTTCCTGTTCCGGTCTGTTAAAAATAATAATATAAAATTCAAATTCAAAATTAGCCGACGAAGTCTAAATGGAAGTTGTAGAGCGTAATTTTAGCTACGCGTGCATATAAAGAACGTCAAAAACGGAGCTCGTATGCGAAAGTTATCGATTTTAGAAGTTTTTTCACAAAAACCGAGAAAATTAGCATATGTGGCTTCGGCCACGTCACCCTCGCAGCATGCTAGCCACGTGTCTTCGCTCCGCATGTGCCACGTATCGGAGCTGCTGAGTCACCTCACATGCGAGACTGCCGCGTGTCACCCTGTGTCCTCTTCTGATCAGAGGCTGTCGGCGAGCCCTTCGCACGTGCAGTCCTCGTACGAGCCTTCCCTGCGAACCTTTTGATCTGCGACGCGTGTCTCCCTCCTGACCATCCGATCAGAAGTCTCGCCCCTACAAATAGAATGGTGCGAGACCTCCCGAGTAATTTTGGAATTTTGTCACTTTTAACCCCTAAACTGATATTTTCTTCATTTTAACATCCCGCAAAGCCCCAGTATCGATTGTAAAGCCCGGAATACCATACGAAGTGCCCGAAAATCCCAGAAAATTAATCTTTTCGGTTTCGAAGCCCAACTTTTGCAGAGCCCGGTTTCTCAATAAAACTCCCGGTTTTATTACAAACGATCGTTTTAGGAAATGAATTGCTGCCCGGTTTTAAACTGTATAAGTATTTTTATCTACAAATATGTTGGGTAGAACACGGTTAGATAGTGATGTGTGATAAAATAAAATTTATGAGAGGCCTCGATGTGTTTTGAAATCCAGTCATCTAGCGGAGTTTGGATGACGACCATGGGCTTTCTAGACAGTCCAGTGGGAAACATTAGCAGGTCCGCAACCTGTAGGTGTTAATGAACTAAGAGTGTTCATTCTCTGTACTCCATCCCCCTCATGGTTGCCTTTAGGACATGTACGGCTGAGGAAACCCCTTAGCAGTAGTGTCCATCCCGATGATATTCTTTAGGCTAGGTCCCTTGTGATAAGTGTTTAGGGACGTAAAGTGAGGATAACGGGAACGGGTAATCAGGGTTATTGTTGATTGATGAACTTAGTAAGTTTATTATTATTGTGGGTTGAAAACCCTATATGCTCACCAGGCTCCCAAGCCTGACCCAGTCAACTTTTTATGTTACAGGTAGTGGACCCCAAGCATAGTCGGAGGATGAAGAGAGATTTTTGGATTATAGGCCAGTAGTTGTAAATAACTGTTGAAAGGCTTATAATGTCTTGTTTGTGCTTTTGATCTATATCGGAACCTGACATCCCGAGGTTTTGATATATATATATATATATATATATATATATATATATATATATATATATATATATATATATATATGGAAGAAATATACCTTCTTATTGAAGGGTTTTGATAAACTTTTATCATATTTTGTTTAGGGACCAATTCCGCAACATCTTTTAACAAGATTTCTCTGATTTTATTTTAAAAAGTATAAATTAAATCGGTCTTTTCTGGCCGAGAAATTAGGGGATGTCACAAGTAAACTCCAAAGTGAGACCATACTCTCCTTAGATGCAACCCTTAACACTCCTAGCACTTGAAACAAGGTATTTTTCATGCATTAGAGGGTCTTTACTTGCTTGATTAGTTATTAAATGACTAATTGGATACTTAAATGTATCATTACTTGTTAAATAGGATTCACGTGTGTGATCAAGTCCTCACTTGACTCTTGGCATCTTACACCGTCCGTTCATCCGAATCGCCCACATCAGCTGAGTTCATACCCCTGAATCGACCTTTTATCACGTGTGATTAATAACTGTATAGCAAAGTACACTTTTTCATGTTAGACTGTTTTATCCAGATTAAGATTTCCAATTCATGTTTTTGAATCTCGTTAAAGTATGATTATCCCTTTTTAGATCATTAAAGGTTATCCAAAGTTTTTCAAAGTTGGTTTACTAAAGAGACATCCAATCGTAATTTCTTATTAAAGGTTTTCCAAAGGTTTTCTTCACTTAAACTGTTTTATAAAAACCCTTTTCAAAGTTGTTTATGAAAGGTTTTTCAAAGGATTTCCAAATGTTTTCAAAGCTTGTTTTACAAAATGATATCAAGTCGCAATTTTCTTAAGTGTAAAGGTTTTCCAAAGGTTTTACCAATGTTTTCTTCTATGATTTTATTTCATTAAATGCATGCCTATATTTGTATAATTATATAAATAATGTTTAAAGGACTTAGGAAGGCTAGTTCGCCCTATTTCCTTTTCCTCTATGGGATGTGGTCTGGTGGGTATCGGATATCCGTCCGAAAGTCGTTTAAACATTAATTATATATCATGTATACATATATGGACATAAAATCTCTCTCTCAGCCAGTTCATCGCCTATGAGTAGTAAAGGCATCCTTCTATTATTCACATTTCTAGAACCCTAGTAACTATTATAGGAATAGTTAGGAGACTCTATCTCTATCTCTCTATCTCTATCTCCATCTCTCTCTCTCTCTCTATCTCTATCTCTATTTATCTCTATCTCCATCTCTCTCTCTCTCTCTTGCTTTAGAATGTGACACACTATTTCCCTCTACGACGCTTCATTGCGCCAATGCTGTGTAACCAGAGTCTCTGGGAAGGAGAGCGAACATCATGTGTATAGATCTATACGGGAATGACACTCCCACACCCAGACTACTAGCTACAGTCCGCGCCGGTAAGGCCCATGGGTGACATAATGCTACTGCCTCTACCCATGACCTGGAGGGTCATCAGATACTCTATCGTCGATCAGCATGGTTACATACAAGTTCACATTCACCGTTTGTTCTAGACTTTGCTAGCTGTATCGTTCTTTCAATATTGTATGGAGTTTGTGTTGGATTAATGTCTAAGTCCATAACTATAATTGGTAAGACTTGACCCGACCCGGCATGGTCCATTTGGGTTGCATGGCATCATGCACTTGGATAGACTATAATGAGAGAAATAAGACACTTACGGTTATTAATATATTATAAGTTCTAGTATATTAATAATAAGAATAATAAGATTATTTAATTAGTATTGATCAAGAATTAATCTAGGATTAATTAAGTGATCAAAAGAAGACTAATTAAATATATGGGTTGATTGTGTAAATCATCCATACTTATATAGTGGGCTAATGCTCCATGGATTATCTAGTTGGGCCAAAATCCATATGATGCTCCATGGTGTATTTGAACCCATGGATCCAAGGAAATGGAAAGTCATGACAATTAGGGTTTACCCTAATTGTAACACTATATAAAGATATTATTCTTCCTAAAATCGGTCACTAGATTATTCTAGAGAGGGCTAACCGATTTCATGAAGTGTTCTAGTTTCTCTCAAGTTATTCCAAGTGTATTTGGTGTTGTGTGAACCATTTGAGGTGTCACACTTGAGGCACTAAGCACTCAAGCTTCATGAAGACAAGCACCATCAAGAGGTATGTATTCTATCTTGTTATATTGATAATATTGTATGCTAGATTAGGATAATACCTTGGATGTTCATATTTGCATGTATAATAGAGAAAACATAGATCCAAGGTATTTAGGGTTGCATGTACACTTAGGAGTGTTAGAATGCTCAAAACCCAACAGTGGTATCAGAGCCTAGGCTTGTTTTCTTGTTATACCTGCAATAGAAGCTGAAAAATCGAGTTTTGATGCTGTCAGCCCAGCTGACTCGCCGAGTCCATGAAGGGACTCGACGAGTCCAAGGCAAAATGCATCCAACTCGCCGAGTTGTGTTCATGCACTCGACGAGTTGGACCCCAGACAGCATATCTTCGAGGTTTTTGGCTAGAAATGGACTAGGAACATTACCCTAAGTTGTTTTGAACTTATAAACTTGTTTTTAAATTTGGTAATGTTCATGCTAATCCATTTTCAAGATAATTGTCAATAGATTCATGTTTTGTATTAGTTTAAAGGTTAGACTAATTACATGAAAAAGTTTGATTTGAATTATCTTGTTCTTATGAGTTGCTTAGATTAATAGAAAAGTTGAGTGAAAAAGTTGTTTTCAATCCAAATTAATCTAAGAGTTGAGTATAAAATGTGTTTGTGTAACTTATCCTTAAGTTACATGAAGAGTCACATTAAAGACTCATAAAACTCATAAAGTTGGCAAAGGTTACAAAAAAGATGAAGAGTCTTGTCCTTAAGTTATGGAGGTTCAAGAGTCACTTCATTAATAAATAAATAAATAAAATATGTAACCTTAATTAATTCCATAAGTTATAAAAATAAAGAAAAGATTAATTCTTTATTAGTATAAAGTCTTCCATAATTTGTCCACAAGTTATGGAACTTGAAGAGTTTTTGGATTAAAACTATTTTAAATACATAAGTTATGGAATTAATTAGTTTTGAATAGTTTCAAAACTTGCCCTCAAGTTTTGGAATTTGTAAAGTTTTCTCTTATGAATACTTTAATTCCAAGTTAGCCCTTAGAATTTTAAAAGTTAAAATTCAACCCTTATACTTTATAATATTATAAGTTAATAATATTTATATGTATAAGAGTCGGTCTTACCGCTAGTACGCCTCATTCACGAAGCCGGTCTATAAGGTGGGTATAAGGTTGTTGCCTATAAAATGGCAACTTAATGGGTGTCCACTCTCACCCACCGCTTGCTTGACTGGTGGAGGGTCGTTAGCCGAACGGGTTTGACATGACTATAATTCTCCCTTCATTAAAAGTATTAATGATAAATACTAAGTAACTAAACTTTTAATAATACCCAATCTTAGTTACTTAGAAAAATGTGAATAAGGTGCTAATCCACGAAATTACACTTTGCACTTTGTTTGAGTCGGTTAGTGGAGCGCGTGTGGTTAACCGGCACACTAACTCGTATTTAACAAGGTAGGCAAAGGGTAACTTAATGTTTATCATAGTATCGATGGAGCGTGTGTGGTTAACCGGCACATCGATTGAGGGGTAAACACTTAAGGGTACCCAGTAATTTGCATGGTTACTTCACACCTTGTTTTGTGATCCTCGGCATCCCAGTCACAAAACCTGAAGGGCACACTCGATATTGAAACATGCCATTGAACAGTTCAATGAGTCTCAAAAGATCTAGGAGTTTCAAAACCAATTAAAACCTAATAATACATTTCGTTTATCTTGGTGGAAATTGGTGAATCGTCATTCACCTACCTTCAAATTGTTTTATAGCTTGGATTACGGCATACCTCTTCTAAGTTATAAAATAGTTTGTTGGGTCCTAGCCTTAATATTTTCATATTGGGTGTCATATTAAGGACTCAAAGATCAAATATCTTGAATATCTCCCATAACATGTCTGGATTAGACATTTATGATCTTCCCAAATCTTTTGAAACAAGCTTTCTTAAATGAAGATGATGTCCCATGGATATCATACTTCTTTCTCCTCCTCCAATTATTCTCCCTAACCCACAAGTTCTTGAAAAGTTTAAGATCACTCAAGCCCTAATGGCAAGGCAAGGTCTAAGTGTGATCACATCTTGGAGATGTAGTCACATATTGACAAGCCGGGAGAGAAGGGTGTCAAAGTCTTGAGAAAGTTGGTGGTTCAATCACTTTCTAAGTCACATAGTGAGTTCCTTTGGGACACCTATGAAATAGACTATGACAAGACCCTTGATGATCTTATCGATTTGCTAAGATCAACTTCCTGAAACTTTTTGGACATTGACAATAGTGACACAGGAAATCCAGGAAAGCATTCTCTTCCCAATGGAAAGGGATCGGCCATAGTCAACTCGGTTGACCAAATGGTAAAGAGAAAAGTCTAAGTCTGTGATAGTCTCGTGTACCATTATCAAAGGGTCCATATGTTTATATTACCAAAGGAAGGGGCATTAGTTGCGAAGCTGCCAAATTTACCTAAGGATGTTAAGGTCAATAAGATTGACTCTACTTCAGGTAAAGTCCACTATCTAACTCTGTTAAGTTTCTATTCTGAGATTCCTGATACATGATGTGACTGGGTCACATGGTGATGTTTTAAGAATCAAAGAAAAAGTAAAGGAACTTAAAGAAAGAATATGCTGAATCTGATCGCATAGATGGATTTCTATCGCGTAGTTTGAAAAATCGGATTCTTGAGCTAATTCTTAGGAGTTATGAGATATTGCTAAGGAATAGATAACAACAAGTTTTTATATGGATTGTAAGGATAAGTTTTTCCGCATAGTTTTAAAATAAAAGAAAACTTTTTGATTTTATTTATTTTAAATATCCTTACAATGGCATTTGAAAAAAAAATTTGTTGCTTATATGATTCCATTAATAGCAAGAGTGGAAATATGAAATTGATTCCTTCATTTGTGGTAATGTCTAAATTTACCAAATAAGGAAAGACTCTCATCATCCAAAGTCTCAATTGGACCGGGACTTGGAATCATGCAAGTTGTATAGCATGATGAATGAGAACTTTCAAGTATTGGAAAAATTAAAACTAATTACTTGTTCACATGGATGTGTGAGTCAAGTAATGGACTAAGGGATCGAGCACATAGTCATGTGCACTGATTAAGTCCACCACAAAAGATATAAGGCTATTCGTCATATTTTACTAGAGTTTAGTAAATATGATTATACTTACAAGCTTAAGTGTAACTCTGAGACATTGGAAATGGTTCCAATGCATAGCAGAGCGAATAAGAAGAATCAAATTAGGCAGAAGGATAAAAGTTTCTCAAATCTGAAAAGATGGGAGAGTACTTTAGTATCAGCTTTGTGATCATCTTAATGATTAAGAATCCATATCAAAATTAGTTCTCTAAGGAAGTCTTAGTGCATTCTTATGACTAAGAAGAAGGGATCTTGAATTGTTGAAATGGTTAAATCAAGAAGATGAGTCATACTTCGTTACAATACAAGTCTTAGAGTCATACTCCAAGATTGTAATTTGAGTGACATGTCCTTAAAGAAGGTTTAAAACACTTGACAAATGTAAGAGTAAAAGTTTTCTACTCTTGTACATTTGAAATTGGTAAGTTTTGATGTTTTGGATAAAACAAAGACCAACTTAGGCCAATTGTGTGAAGTGTTTGTCTTGATTAGAATCCACACTATCTCTTGGATGTTTGACAAGGGAGTCTTATAGGTCAAGAGGACAGTGGGAGTCTTAAAAGTCTTGAAAGTCTCAAGAACTAATCAAGAATGAAACCTAAAGTTCTTCACTAGCACACGACTTAAGGTTTATAACCTATCGTGTTGACATATTCTGTGCCCATTCCAGTTAAAGTTGGCTTTGCATATGAGTTCTTAGAGTTCTCAATGTGATGCACAACAACTTGGAAGCAATGGTAGGCCCTTGAGCTACCAGGTGGCAAGAAATTAAGATTGAGTTCAGTCCATATGAGTTTGGATTTGTCATTATCCTTGTCTTGTGACTATGGTTTTGAAAAAATTCACATGGATAAGAAAACATACACCATTAAATCTAAGTGTCATAAAGGTTTCTCTCCAATTCATGAAAATGATGGTGAGGAAACACTTCCACTAAGTAGATTTTAGCTAGATAGCAATTGTGATCTCAAAGTCGTTAGTGGAGCGTGTGTGGTTTACCGGCACACTAACTTGGACTTGTGAGAAATGGCAAAGGTCAAAACGATCAAGACTATGATTACGGCATCCCTTTTCATAGTTCTTAAAAATTGTTTTGACACACCCATGAGCTATCTAAGGGAAGGTGTATGTTTTTGATAAAGTCTTATCAAAACAATCTAGTATCAGAAATCTGAACTTTGGTCAGAAAGTCAATAAAGTATTGATTTCTAGAAGTCGAGCTTTCTGAGTACATGTCAAAGCTAGTAGGAGCATAAGTGTTATGCTAATAATCATCATGTTAGTGGGAGCATGATAATTATGATAAGTATTGCAAGCTAGCAATGTTAATTATAGAAAACAAAAGTTTCAACTGGGAAAGAGTTGTTTTGCTATAATTAAGGGAGAGGAAATTATACTTCAGCTCAAATCTATAAGCTTAGATCGTGAGGTTTTAATCATTTAGTCAAGGATATATATGAATTTCATGTGGGAATGGCTCAACATAAGGAAATTTTGTATATAGGTCCATTATTTGCGTTCTAAAATTCGATTATGATTACGGCATCCCTTTTCATAATCTGAATTATGAGAACTTGGCAAATTGAAATGGAAATGTTATAGCAAAAGACTGGTTTAGTCTTTATGTGAGACATCATGAATCGTGTCCCATATGCTTCGGATATAGGATCGATTACATGTGCTATATTCATCCTTTCTAAAAATTTCCAAATGCCTGGGGTATTAAGAAGGGAAAAGGTTTAGAACTGGATATGACTAAAAGGATTAAACAATTGTCGAGGAAAATCTAAGGTTTACCAAAGATTGGTTGCTCAAGGACAGTTGGAAGTATAGTGATAATTCTGGAAGGACCATATTGACATAATCTGTAAGGAGGCAACTCTTGTTCAGAAGTGATAGTCGAAATGGAATCTGGAAATGTTTCAAAGTTAGAATTGTCAATCTGTGTAAGATTAAGGAAACTTAATGCAAGAAGGATGGTTCCAAGGACTTGATCTCCTTTGGAATGCTCTGTAATGATTGTTGTTAAGTCTTTCTGACTTTGTGCATAATCATTACAAGAGGATCGATGCATATAAGCTTAGAATCTAACAGATTTCAGTAAATGACATGAATTTGGAATTCTTGCATTTGCAGTAAGGATTTGGGAGTGTGAAAAGAGAATCATTGAAGTTATGTTCATTTGATCTAGTTCACAAAATAAAGATCATAGACAAACATATTATGCATACTTGGTGTATGGCATGACTATTGTTTAGAAAAACATAATGTGCATGCTTGGAGCATGGGACAACTATTGTTTTAAATTCAAGAATAATGTTGATAGCTGAAACAATATACAATGAATAATGTGTAATCATATGTTGATAAATAAAAAGTGTTTTATTTATATTCATAAGTTCTGAGACCATATTGGATTCAATTATTATTGTGTTTCACTTTGCATGTTTTGACTTCCCGAATAAACTAGGTTATTCTTCCGGAATGACTAAGTTATTCAAACCATCCACAGTCGGTCATATGTTGGAAGTAGATATGAATTAAGACTGTCATGGGTTGGCTTGTAGAGGTCTAAGTTGTTGGACAAAGGGCTACAACACTCATGAGTGCTCATAAGTTCTGAGTATTGGATTCAACCCGCGCTCATTGGAATCACTTCATGGATTTTATCACGAGTGATCATGAGACGATAATATCTTATATTCTTCAAACCTAGAGATATGAGTTGTTACTATGAGTTGGTTGTACATTGATTGCACGAAACTGCATTTGGTAACTCGGTGCTATAAAACGTGCCTTTGTGTATGATTCAACAAGTAGTAGAACAAGCCATATGAGTCGAAGTTTATCCATTCCTTTTACCTTCGGGATAAAAGCGATATCTGTGGGCCCCTCGATGATTTGATGATGACAAATGGAAGTGCTCGGCCGGGCCAAGACTGATTTGATTTGTTCAATTAGTCAGTCGTCATAAATCGGAAATCGGGAAACAACTAATGGACAGAGAGAATGATTATAATCCATGTCTCAGTCCATATGATATCTAGAATGGAGGAATATATGATCCCTTATCTAATGGACAAGTCGTTGACAAAGATTAGAGTTCATCTACAAGGTCAGAGTTCGACAGAAGCTTTTGAGAGCTACGATTGCTAGTTGGTTCCTGAAGTCATACGCAATAATAGTTTTAGACTTATCCAAGTGGGAGACTGTTTGATTAATGTCTAAGTCCATAACTATAATTGGTAAGACTTGACCCGACCCGGCATGGTCCATTTGGGTTGCATGGCATCATGCACTTGGATAGACTATAATGAGAGAAATAAGACACTTACGGTTATTAATATATTATAAGTTCTAGTATATTAATAATAAGAATAATAAGATTATTTAATTAGTATTGATCAAGAATTAATCTAGGATTAATTAAGTGATCAAAAGAAGACTAATTAAATATATGGGTTGATTGTGTAAATCATCCATACTTATATAGTGGGCTAATGCTCCATGGATTATCTAGTTGGGCCAAAACCCATATGATGCTCCATGGATGCTCCATGGTGTATTTGAACCCATGGATCCAAGGAAATGGAAAGTCATGACAATTAGGGTTTACCCTAATTGTAACACTATATAAAGATATTATTCTTCCTAAAATCGGTCACTAGATTATTCTAGAGAGGGCTAACCGATTTCATGAAGTGTTCTAGTTTCTCTCAAGTTATTCCAAGTGTATTTGGTGTTGTGTGAACCATTTGAGGTGTCACACTTGAGGCACTAAGCACTCAAGCTTCATGAAGACAAGCACCATCAAGAGGTATGTATTCTATCTTGTTATATTGATAATATTGTATGCTAGATTAGGATAATACCTTGGATGTTCATATTTGCATGTATAATAGAGAAAACATAGATCCAAGGTATTTAGGGTTGCATGTACACTTAGGAGTGTTAGAATGCTCAAAACCCAACAGTTTGTGCTCCTTTAGTTAGACTGAGCCAGGCGTATCCGTTATTTGATACTCTCCTGGAGTCTATGTTTTCATTTGCCTTAGTCAGCAATATTACTATTGTAGTATATGTTATTTTCCCTTGGTATTTTTATTTGTGATTTCTCGTAATTCCTTTAAAGTCAATACTGAATTTTGTTAATGATAGTATTTTGGGAAAATTACTCCTTAAAACATAAACCTGCCGGATCATGGTAGAAGGCTGCTTTTGTTTAGAAAATATAGGATTTTCTTGAAAGAACACTAATACACCGTAGATTCTAGATTACTATCTTTTATAAAGTTATTTTGAATAAAAATGTGTATTTATACAAATGACACTAAATACTTATGGACTCACCAGCATTATAAAAATGCTGATACTTGCTTTTCAAAATAACTTGTATTCTCAGGTCATCGATAGACAGGTACAACCCGGGAGCATTTGCAGAGACAACCTAGTACCGAGCTGCATCTATATTATTTCTTGTATTACTTTTATGTTGTTATGAAATGTAACCTATGTAAAACTATTACTATGAATGCAATGGTTGTTGTACTTTGATTACTATACTGCATATGTTGTGATACGTGAGATGACGTCATCCACCCCATAACGTTTCCGCCGTTCCAGTTTTGGGGTGTGACAGATTGGTATCAGAGCATTGTTTATAGTGAGCTCAGTATATCAATTCATAAAAAATATACAGCCTATATATACATAGGGATAAAACACTCTGACCAAGAATTATACTTTAAAATATAACCATATTTTAACAAAGTATAAGAACATCCAGAATCTAAACACTCGAACAAAAGTATCACAAGAAGAACAAAATAAAAGTCTTTGGATGTTGACCATTACCGTCAAACCTGGGTAGTTATGTAATCGTAAGCTGGAATAAATGTAACCTGATCAACTACATTTATTCGAGATGCGTCCAACGTGTGCTTGGGAGTGATGGTGGTGTTGCAACGAATATGAAACTTACCAAATAGGAATGTTAGAGCCAAACATAAAGTTTAAAATACTATGAGAGTATTTTGGAATACTAAAAGACTCACATTAATCCCATAATCATATTCAGAAGTTAAGAATCAAACAAGTAATTAAAATACCATAGGGGTATTTTAGGATCCGTAGATAACCTAGTGTGAAAAAACTAAAAAGATCCTTATTGATATACCTACAATTACAAAAGGTATACTTCCAAGGTTATATATAATAAGGATCCCATACACTAACAATGTGTGGTTTCGCTCTACTTCCTTTTCCTCATTGTGATGTGGATATAGAGTAGTATCACATATTCGAAGGCCTATCGAATCCAAGCTATATATAATTTGTGTACCCTATGTAATTGTGGCAGGACTCGATATGGATCACCCAGTGAAATGTTTTAATAATCTCTTACGATTCTTTAGACATTTCCATTCTCGCACGAACCCTGTAGAAAACCTTATCCACTTCAGTGTTCGATAGAAGAGTTGATTCAGACCCAGAAGAAGTTCATTGAGAAGATTTCCAGTTCGGAAATAAATGAACTAGGACGAGACTATTGAAACCACCAAGTGCCTATACCTTTTAGGGAAATCGGTGGGAAATTCGCCTGAACTTCCGAGATTCCCAGTCATTCATCATGAAGTGATGACATCAGAGTTAGAATCGGAAGTAGGACGGAGTGGAAATTCAATATGTCTACGCGAGAAGAGAACCCTAGGTATCTATCTGAAGAAAACCAACGCCGGTTCCAGTCAAGGATAAGAGGTAGACAGAGGGAGCCAATACATGGAACCTAAGAAGTGTCTTTTCCTCGTTATGGTCGCTCTAATACACCCATAAAATAATACAATTTAGTGAGTTGGTGATTACACTACTCACACTATGTGTTAGGTAAACCGCCTTTTCCCGTCGCAAGTAATACGATTAGATCGGATCTCAAAACCTCGATTGAGAGTGTTTAGCCATAAGCCTTCATGAGCCTTTCTTTCTGCAGTCTTCGTTCCAAACTATCCTAAGATCTTTCCAAGCCAGAGAGTGAACCTTTCCAACATAAAGATAACTTAGTAGGAACGAATGCCATGTTATGGCCTTCCGATACTCTTACTCCTACCTTGAATACCCGGACTGCATCATAGGGATGTAGGTCGACACTCAGATAACCAATATCCAAGGCGTAGGAAAATTTATGCCTATTATAGTAAGGATGGATACGTCTAGAGTTAAACATCGTCTCTTATCAGCTTGTATTCCTTTCCATATAGGAAAACCATGCCTCTGAAGAAACGTAACCAATCCGCTGGCAAGAAACCGACTCTCCTATTCGATGAAGCTACATTCCAAGCTGCAGTCTCGGCAGCCGTAGCAGCTGTCATGGTTCAACTAAATGCTAACAACGCCAATGTTAGCAAGACCCCATCGAGATTCCCGATCCTAGCAATGGACGACAGCAACCAACTCCTGCGTACCCAACCATCCAAGAACCCCAACCAAAGCCACTGAAGAGAAAGTTCAAGAACGAGGAGGGAAGTACCTCGGCTCAAGGACTTTCCGAAGGGCAACGAGCTGAGACAGTCAATATCCCTGTCAACCCTTCCATCCCAACACCTAGAAGGCCATACCTAGGAAGCCTCCCTCGTTGTAGCAAATGTAGCTACCATCATCATGGTACATGTCGAGAACTCCTTTATGTTAGGTGCAACATGAAGGGGCATGTCGCCCGCTTCTTTAGAACCCCGGTTGAGTTCATTACATCAACCACCAATGTGGCGACAGTCCAGTATGCCATCTATATGGTGAGATTGGACACTTCAAGAAGGACTGCCGAACTGAAGGAAACGACAACAGCCCAGGAGGGGTATAACCCTAAATGCATAGGGAGAAGCACCAAGGAAGCTGGTAGAAATTTTGGTACATCTCTCAATCTCAGATAACTAACCGAAAACATTAAAAGACTATTTATAAATATAATTACTCTCCCGTTAAGGTGAAAGTCGCAGCACTGTTGTAAGAATTCAAAATTTCATTAGGTAAAGCTATAACGGCTCAGTATATACGTTAAAGCCATGTATAATTAAGATGGATAGACCTCGAGTGAGTGATGCTACCTCATTTCCTGTTCCTCGTTTGGTTGTCGATTTAGGGCGGAGTCAATCAGTCAACATTCCTTCCCACCTTAATTATACATGACTAGTGTATGCTAGGCGATTATAGAAAGGCCTCGTGAGAATCCATTCATGAAAAGTACACTATTCTGAAACCTCAGGACCCTTTATAGTTCCGTGTCGACTCTATCAGTCCAAGTATCCGCGACAGTGATACACAGGACAAACCCGGGATGCCAAGAACTTGTGTGCCTATTCAACACATGGCCCTATCGATCCTCATTCGATGTCATGTCGATGTATGCCAACTTCGACGCCTCTATCAATCATGGTTTGACTTAGTGCAACCATGTGTAAATTCCTAGTGTTGTGTAAAAAAAAGGACTTTCACAATAGCCATTTTGGCAAATAAAGGTTCTTCCGAACCTAATAATAAAACCTAATGCGATCCGTCAGTCGTATCTCTTATCTAAAGACCTTCCAAAGTACCTAGGAGAAGGATATCACGCACTGTTAACCAACACCTCCTTAGATAGATAGAAATCTAAGCAAAAGACACTACAGGTATTCCAAAAGACAATAATCACCCGAAACCTACTCCGTAGATCCCCCAGAAAGACCCTTAGCACCCCACAATCAAGTTCGTGAATCAAGAGGAAAGAACTCATGGGATTGACTACTATTAACTGAGTATATGCATAAGAGTGGTATATAATTTAGATAAAAAAAGATTTAAGATGTGTGCTTCCTCCCTACTCCCTGTTCCTCGTTGGGTTGTGGGTCTAGGGTGGACTCGCACAACTGAACATCCCGTTGATCTCAATTATACACGGCTTGCATACAGCAAGTATTAGTGGTTAAGCCAAGTATGAGCTCTACCATGAACCTCATGTAAAAACCCTTCATCATATTCCATAGTATCAGAACTGGAGTCAAGCGAACCACTGCGGGATGAGCTACTAAAATGGCCACAAATCTGAAATTTTTTGTCATCCCGGTTAAGCCAATGTAGTAGCTAACACCCTCAGTTGGAAAAGTAACTCTCTAAATCTTACCTATCTTGATAGAAATCTGAGTTGTAAGAGTCAAGGACATTTACTACGACCATCCATTCACACTCAATCCCATGAATTAATCATTGCAACAGATATCCCGGAAACTTGGAAGCTATGATAAGTTAAATGCTGAGAAGAGTGGATGAGGAAATTAGAAGTTTCGAGTGACGGAACCCTATACTCTCTAGATTTGATCTAGATCGAGAAAACTCCGAAAGACCAGAAGAGTAGTTGCAAAAGATACTCGCACTACTCAGGCACTTCATCCACCCCGTTACTGACGAGCAGTGCCTAGGACACTCCACCTCCTCATATGCAAGAAGTCACCGTCGCCCTGTAGAAGATAGACTGCATTCTTCGAAGTGAACACTAGAATGCCAGGAACCATAGGATAACCTACACAACCAAGAATACTTGAATAAAGTATGAAAGTAGGTTGCATTAAGCCTTATAACCCAAATCGCGAAGAGATTTTAGACTTGACACCAGTTTAGGTGTTAGTCGACGGGTTATACAAGAGCATGTGCCTTCTGCAACTAGAATAAACCAACACCTTAGAGAATAGGGCATGTATTAGAGATTCATTGGAATACTAGGTGTTCCAAGAATACTATCTCACACAGAAATAGTAGAACACCCTCCCGAGATAGTCCAACACTTCAGAAAATCTCTAAGGACTGAGTTAGCCATGAGCAGAGTTGCTATTCATGAAACAAGAAAGCAAGTAAGAGCATGATTCTTTCCTGTTAGGAATCATATTGTGAAAGCGTCAACTAGATGATAAAGAGAAGTTTAAAAACTTTCTCAACAATTGTCTGGTAAAACCCTATCCCACCGACCCTGAGAGTTTCCATTAGAAACATCTCAAGAATCAGAAGTGCAGGTTCATTTTGCACAAGATTGAGATAGTCACCCTGCAGTAAATAGATACCAGTAGATATCCAATTCATTCGATGATCAAGAAAAACTATGAAAGCCAATCAGCAGGAAATATGAATCCAACGATGACTCAAGCCTTCTAAGAACCAACCCGAAGAACTACACCCCCAGTATGAGAGGACGTCTGGAACTTCAAAAATGGCGATCACGCTATGTAGCACCTGGTTTCCGGTATGTGAATTTTATTTGAGCATTGCCCTATTTTAGCCTTGGACTCGGCGAGTCATAAGGTCCGACTCGCCGAGTAGGGACGAGACTCAGGACACGTTTAAGTGGGCGACTCGGCGAGTCCATATCCTGGACTCGGCGAGTCACCGCTGCTGGATGAAACCCTAAGTTTCAAGGGTTTGCACCCTATTTAAACCCTCATTCCGCCCCAACTCGTCCCCATTCACCCCCAGAACTCCCCCAACATCGTTTTCCCTTATTTCCTTGAGAGATTGAAGTGTTCTTGGTGTGTTCTTGAAGGTTTTGAGGAGAAAGAGGAGTAGATCAAGAAGAGGAGAAGGAGACCAGCCATCTTTGTGTCATTTCAACATTTTCCTTGAGGTATATCTCGGTGAGTTGGGAGCTGAACTCACCCATGTTAGGACTCGGCGAGTCAATGCCCTGACTCGGCGAGTCCAAGGAAATCTTCATAGATCAAGAACAGACTCGGCGAGTTGTTCATACAACTCGGCGAGTCTTAGCATAAAGTGTTCTCCGGATGAAGATGAACTCGACGAGTTGTTCATACAACTCGGCGAGTAGGATGAAGGAGTTGAATGACAGTTAGAAGATGAACTCGTCGAGTCATAGCCCAACTCGACGAGTAGAACCAGGGACCCAAGACAATAGTTTGCTAGGGACTCGGCGAGTGGAGATCCACTCGGCGAGTCGGGTCAACTGAAAGTTGACTCTAGCATTGTCTTAGAGCTAGACCGGGGGTAAAATGGTCATTTTACCTAAAGGACAGTTAGCAGTGTTTGATTGAGTATGTTGTGGGAATTGCAGCCGGAGGACTCCCGGAGCAGCAGCAGTCAGTTAGTTCCCGATCAGTTCAGCAGCTACTTTGAGGTGAGTTACTTTCCAGTAGTGGTGGGTCTAAGGCCACAATGCCGGCCCACCAGTAGGAGACGTATGATAGATGATTGTCTTTGTGATATCATCTAGGTTTGCTATTACCTGTTATGTTACATGCTATCATGATACGTTATATACGATAGTAATAGAGTTCGGTTGTTAGGACCGCTGGGTAGTCAGACACCCCAGAATTATCTGACTGTATGTGATGGTATGCTTGTATGTTGGTCTGTTATGTTATGCGATAGAGGCAGCGGGAGGGGACCAGTCCCCGAGGATCGGTTGTTAGGACCGATGGGTAGTCAGCACCCCAGAATGGCTTGACATGGGTAGTCAGCACCCCAGAATGGCTTGACACGGGTAAGACGGCACCCCAGAATGGTCGTATGGGTAGGTCGGCACCCCAGAATGGCCGTACCGGGTAGTCAGGCACCCCAGAATAGCCTGGCAGTATGTATGTTATGTGTTTGTATGGTATGTGGTACGTTGGGGGAACTCACTAAGCTTTGTGCTTACGTTTACACTTTTGTTTTCAGGTACCTCTGCAACGAAGGGGAAGGAGCCGGCGCGGTAGCGGCACGTCATACACACACTCTTCGGTTTCCGCATTTACGAGATTTACTGGGATTGTACTCTGATATTTTGATGGGATGTATGGTTTGACCTTTTAGAACATGGTTGCGATGTGTTATGGTGTGATCAAACAATGTTTTTATTTATTAATGTTTTCTAAAGTAATATTTCAAAATGAAATTTTCGGACGTAAAAATTGGGTCGTTACACGCTAGTGATGATCTCACCATAGAAGTACTTTATGTTATAAGTACTGAAAAATCTCTATCTTTCCGAGAGCTTAGGACCATCCAAAATTCATTATAAGAATTGGTCCAACCCTCGCCAGACCTCGACGACTTTAGGAATTCTAGAAATTTCGCCGTAGTCTATTCATGTCTCCAGCATGGATAATGTGTTTGTCCGACGTGACTCTCAAAATACCACTCGGCGTGATAGGACTCTTTGAGAACCTCAACTTCATATAGGAACCTGTAGGAATCACGAGCCGAACAATCAAGTGAACGAAACCAAATCCGCATTCCCGTTAGTGAAGGTTCGCTGGAACGCCAAGCGAAGGTCAGAGTTTACTTAGGAGCGCGAGGACCAGCCGAATAGGAAGTACCCTCATCTCTTTACTCGATTGTTCATGCCTACTTCCTTGCCTAAACTCTAATTTCGGGACGCAATTCCCTCTAATGGGGGATGATGTGACAACCCGAAATTTCTGTTTGTTTTAACGCCGTAATTAAGCACGTCAAAAATTAGCCAAATTTATCCCAAAATATTTTTGGCTGGATTTAAGCACGTTGAAATATTTTAAATAATATTCGTCAGCGAACCAAAAATAAAGAAATAAAAATTTAGAGTTGTCGTGTTTAGCGTAAGTTGCGGAACTATAAAATTTGGAATTTATAGACGAAAACTTGGATTTTTTGACCACGAACGCCCGAGAGTATAAATACAACACTTAGTCATTTTCTCTCATTTTTCCAACTTCCACCCCAAGAACACTCAAGAAATCCTCTCAACTATCATAAGTTCATCCCGTCATATCCGCCAAAAACGATAATCCAAGCTCCTAGAATGTAAGTGCACTTACCCTAGCTTCTTTTGTGCTTAATAGAAACTTGTTTACACTTGAAATCATCCAAGAACACCAAGAACAAGGTGTTTACGGTCCAAGAACATTCTTGGACTGTAAACCCTTAAATGGGTGCTAAAGTGTGCCTTGGTTCATTCTAAGCCTTGACAACTAGCATACATCCCTTCCTATATGAGTTTAGCATTCGAAATCATCATTTTCCCCA
Organism: Lactuca saligna; assembly: GCF_052625555.1. Classification (NCBI taxonomy): domain Eukaryota; kingdom Viridiplantae; phylum Streptophyta; class Magnoliopsida; order Asterales; family Asteraceae; genus Lactuca; species Lactuca saligna. The sequence continues at coordinate 225,168,782 of NC_136419.1, read as the reverse complement.
TGTTCATATGAGTTTATGGTTTGGGGAGTTCATCCCAAAACTGTAAACACCTCCAAGAGGTGTTTAGATGCCCCTAATGCCTTCAAATGATTGTGTAATGTAGTAGAACCTTACTTGCATGAACTAGGGACCCCAAGAACATGTAATGAAGGGAAAAACATGAGTTTACGGTTTTAGAATAGCTCCCAAAAACCATAAACACCTTTCCAAGGTGTTTAAGTGCCCTTAACACCTTCCTATGCTTGTATAAATGACTAGAACCTTGCATGCATAGCCTAGAACTACCAAAGCACAAGTGAAATGGGCAAACATGAGTTTACAACCATAAACTCATGTGTTTACGGCCATAAACTCCCAAGGGAGTGGTCCAAGGACCGTAAACTCCAAAGAGTGTCCATTTTGAGCCCTAATCCCTTCCATAGCCCTTGAATCAACTCTAGAACCTTTATTTGTGAAGCATGAAGCCTTAAAGCACACAAATTCACCATTCCCATGAGTTTACAGTCGTAAACTCATGGGGGATATTGTTCCAAAACCATAAACACCCCTAGATACTACCATTTGAGGAGTAAACTCCGAAGTGAGACCATACTCTCCTTAGATGCAACCCTTAACACTCCTAGCACTTGAAACGAGGTGTTTTCATGCATTAGAGGGTCTTTACTTGCTTAATTAGTTATTAAATGACTAATTGGATACTTAAATGTATCATTACTTGTTAAATAGGATTCGCGTGTGTGATCAAGTCCTCACTTGAGACTTAGCATCTTACACCATCCGTTCATCCGAATTGCCCACATCAGCTGAGTTCATACCCCTGAATCAACCTTTTAAATGATTTTAACTACATTTATAGGGGGGGAAATACAAGGTGAACTGTACAGCTATTAAATAAATCACATGTGATTAATAACTGTATAGCAAAATAGACTTTTGCATGTTAGACTGTTTTATCCAGATTAAGATTTCCAAGTCATGTTTTCGAATCACGTTAAAGTATGATGATCCCTTTTTAGATCAATAAAGGTTATCCAAAGTTTTTCAAAGTTCGTTTACTAAAGAGACATCCAGCCGTAATTTATTATTAAAGTTTTTCCAAATGTTGTATTCACTTAAACTGTTTTATAAAAACCCTTTTCAAAAATGTTTATGAAAGGTTTTTCAAAGGATTTCCAAAGGTTTTCAAAGCTTGTTTAACAAAATGATATAAAGTCACAATTTTCTTAAGTGTAAAGGTTTTCCAAAGGTTTTACCAAAGTTTTCTCCTATGCTTTTATTTTGTTAAATGCATGCCTACATTTGTATAATTATATAAATAATGTTTAAAGGACTTTCCTTTTCCTCGATGGGATGTGGTCTGGTGGGTATCGGATATCCATCTGAAGGTCGTTTGAAAATTAATTATATATATCATGTATACATATATAGACATAAAAGCTCTCTCTCTCTCTCAGCCAGTTCATCTCCTTTAGGTAGTAAAGGCATCCTTTTATTATTAACGTTTCTAGAACCCTAGTAACTATTATAGGAATAGTTAGGAGACTCTATCTCAATCTCTATCTCTCTCTCTCTCTCTATCTCTATCTCTATCTCTATCTGTATCTCTCTCTCTCTATCTCTCTCTCTATATATATATATATATATGTATGTATATATATATCTATCTCTCTCTCTCTATCTCTATCCTTATCTCTCTCTCTCTCTCTATCTCTCCCTATATATCTCTCTCTCACTCTCTTTCTCTCTATCTATCTATCTCTCTCTCTCTCTCTCTCTCTCTCTCTCTCTCTTTTGCTTTAGAATGTGACACACTATTTCCCTCAACGACGTTTCATTGCGCCAACACCGTGTAACCAGAGTCTCTGGGAAGGAGAGCGAACATCATGTGTATAGATCTATACGGGACTGACACTCCCACACCGGTAAGGCCCATGGGTGACATAATGCCACTACCTCTACGCGTAACCAGGAGGGTCATCAGATACTCTATCGTCGATTAGCATGGTTACATAGAAGTTCACATTTGCCGTTTGTTTTAGACTTTGCTAGCTGTATCATTCTTTAGATACTGTCTGGAGTCTGAGCTCCTTTAGTTAGACTGAGCCAGGCGTATCCATTATTCGATACTCTCCTGAAGTCTATGTTTTCATTTGGGATGTGGATATAGAGTAGTATCACATATTCGAAGGCCTATCGGATCTAAGCTATATATGATTTGTGTGCCCTATGTAATTGTAGCAGGACTCGATATGGATCACCCAGTGAAATGTTTTAATAATCTCTTAGGATTCTTTAGACATTTCCATTCTTGTACGAACCCTGTAGAAAACCTTATCCACGTCAGTGTTTGACAGAAGAGTTTATTCAAACTCAGAAGAAGTTCATTGAGAAGATTTCCAGTTCGGAAATAAATGAACTAGCACGAGACTATTGAAACCACCAAGTGCCTATACCTTTTAGGGACATCGATGGGAAATTTGCCTGAACTTCCGAGATTTCCAGTCATTCATCACGAAGTGATGACACTCGGAGTCAGAATCGGAAGTAAGACGGAGTGGAAATTCAATAACGCGAGAAGAGAACCCTAGGTATCTATCTGAAGAAAACCAACGCCGGTCCCAGTCAAGGATAAGAGGTAGACAGAGGGAGCCAATACATGGAACCCAAGAAGTGTCTTTTCCTCATTATGGTCACGCTAATACACCCGTAAAATAATACAATTTAGTGAGTTAGTGATTACACTACTCACACTATGTGTTAGGTAAACCGCCTTTTCCCGTCACAAGTGATACGATTAGATCGAATCTCCAAACCTCGATTGAGATTGTTTAGCCATAAGCCTTCATGAGCTTTTCTTTCCACAGTCTTCGTTCCAAACTGTCCTCAGATCTTTCCAAGCTTGATAGTGAACCTTTCCAGCATAAAGATAACTTAGTAGGAACGACTCCTATCTTATGGCCTTCCGATACTCTTACTCCTACCTTGAATACCCGGACTACATCATAGGGATGTAGGTCGAAACTCAGATAACCAATATCCAAGGCGCGGAAAAATTTATGCCTATTATAGTAAGGATAGATACGTTTAGAGTTAAACATCATCTCACACCATCTTGTGTTCCTTATGGTATAGGAAAACCATGCCTCGGAAGAAACGTAACCAATCCGCTGGCAAGAAACCGACTCTCCTATTCGATGAAGCTACGTTCCAAGCTGCAGTCTCGGTGTGACGTGCACACACACATACACATACACATACACACACACACACACACTCTCTCTCTCTCTTTCTTTCTCCCTCTCTCTCTCTCCCTCTCTCTCTCTGTCTTTGTCTCTCTCTCTCTCTCTCTCTCTCTCTCTCTCTTTTATTGTTAAGGTTTTGGGATACTCTAATGATTTGAATAAGTTTTAATGGATCATTGATTTGAAAATAATTATGTTGAGATTTCATGGTTTATGCAATTATGTTTTATTAATTAAAAGTGAAAATTTTCTTTAAAAAATTGGGTTGTTATGCGTTAGTATCAGAGCCTTGGTTTGAGAGATTCGGGCACACTATCGGGCGTTTCAGGATTCAAACTAAGGAAATTGTAAAAAAAATTTCAAAAGTAACTCAAAAGGGTTTTCAAAAGGAAATGAAAGACGAGATTGCAACACACATGATTAGCCGAACCAAGTAAGTAGTTCCCAGTATGTTAACCATGTTATACTAATATTTGAGCCTTGTTGAATATATGGAACTTTCTATGTGTATGCTTTTAAAATTGTATACGATTAGGAGCTTATAGCTTCAGAATGATCGATTTCACCTTATTTCCCATTCCTTGTTTGGTTGTGGTCCTAAGGTAGAATCTTTTATTCGAAAGTCTATTTGATCCTTTTTTCTCTGTACAATTTGCATGCATAAGGGAAAGCTATCATGATTGGTTTGATTGATATGAGTAAAGTAAATCTTAGGACAAACTAAGGTTGATGTACTTGGTAATTTTGGGATATGGTTTGGTTGTGGGACGAATTGGAGTTATCAGGTAGAGTGGTGGGGAAAGGTACATGTAGGTGTGGAAGGTCGTATTTGGCTCGTACTAGTGGAAGCATAGGACCTGTACCCGAAGCACTGTTAGATCTAACGAATTCAAGGAGGACTGGTGTGGGAAGATCTTTTATATGGAAATCGTGATCATTGTAATTTATGATATTTCAGTCCATCATTGTGGTGACACGATTTGGAGCAAGAGGATCAGGATCAGGGTCTGGATCCGGGGCGAGATCAAGAGACACTACTGATGCCATCGATGAGAGGCTGCACGAGCTCATTGCAGATGAGGTTACCAGGGGCATCCTTGATGCGTCCCTGATCATATTCAGGATGGTTAAGGAGGGCATTATAGAGACTTTGGAGGAGAGACTCAGATCCTTCAGGGCTGAGATGGCGGCGGGTTAGATCGGGGCCAGAACTCCTTTGTTTCGGGAGATCAAGGCGTGTGGAGCGCCAGAGTTTTTCGGGATAGGGACCCCATTTTTAGCCGATGCTAGGTGGTGGATATCAAGAATGCCTAGCGCGCGTGTTCCTGCCTAGATTGGGCCCGAGATTGGTGGGTCGAGGTTACTAGTCAGGTGTGGCTAGCCGGGGTGGCAGAGATGTCATGGGCCGAGCTTGTTCGACGGTTTGATTCAGAGTTTGCACCACCTATTAAGTTGTAACGTCTAGTGAGAGATTTTCATGATTTGCTGCAGACCACCGAGACTGTGGCGGAGATCATTGCCAAGTTTCGAGAACGAGCTTTGTCGATCCCACAGTATGCTACCGATAAGGATATGAGGAGGACCCGATATCATTCCATATTGAGGGATGATATTAGGGAGTTTGTGAGTTTTACGGGGTGCAAAAACCTAAATGAGGTGGTGGAGAAGGCCTATGAGAGGGAGATGGAGTTGGATACCCGCACGGAGCGGAAGACTGAGCAGGCGCATGCAGCAGGGGATTAGACTAAGAAGCCTAAGACCTATGATTCTTCGAGTAGGGGCCAACAGGGATGGGGCTGATGTGCCAAGTGTGAAAAGTTTCATAGTAGGGCATGTCGGACTGGGATATCAGGATGTTACTCTTGTGGTCAGTAGGGCCACGTGAGAAGGGACTGCCCCAAGAAGGGCCTGATATGTTTCCACTGCAATAGACATGCCATAAAAGGCCGACTGTCCGAGGTTGCACCTGCGTCCGCCACACTGAGGATTATCGATGGCCGCTCTGTTAAGGTGGAAGCCCCGATGGTGAAGAGCTGCGTGTTTCAGCTGAGTATCGAGGAGGCTTGGGCCGCACCAGACGTTGTGGCTAGTACGTGTTTACTATCCTCTACTTTTATTATTTTGTTTGACTTATATGTAATTATGTTTGTATAGGGACCTTTTTGGTCAATGGTATGACGGCTCATGTCTTTTTAATTCCGGTGCTACCCGGTCATTTGTGTCTCTTGCTCTTAGCAAGAAGTTTAGGGATGCGCCGGGGACCTTGGATTCATCGCTAGAGGTAGAGATTGTTGATGACCACACCGTTAGTGCGACGAGGGTATATCGGGGCTGTGTTCTGAATGTGTTGGGCGAGAGGTTCCGTGTAGATCTGGTTCAGATACCGTTACGAATATTGAAAGCGATTTTCGGAATGGACTGGTTGGGGGCCAACGAGGCTATGATTGATTGCGAGCGCCAGTTGGTTAGGTTTCAAACCCCAAGTGGTGGTGAGCTGGTTATTCATGGTGAGTGGGCCTCACAGGGACTGACCATTTGTTTGGTTGTGAGGTCAAGGAGGTTTTTACACCAGGGTTGCACAAGATTTCTGGCTTATGTTTCGGATACAAGAATGGAGGCCGTAAAGTAGGTGGGCAGTGTGTCGGTTGTTGTCACACCCCAAAACCGGAACAGCGGAAATGTTCTAGGGTGGATGACGTCATGTCAAGTATCACAACATATGCAGTATAGTAATCAAAGTACAACAACCATTTCATTAATAGTAATAGTTTTACATGGTTTACATTACATTACATCATCAAAGTAATACAAGTAATAATATAGGTGCAGCTTGGTACTAAACTGTCTTCACCAAAAGCTCCTGGGATGTACCTGTCTATTGCTGACCTAAGAATACAAGTTATTTGAAAGCGAGTATCAGCATTTTTACAAATGATGGTGAGTTCATAAGTATTTAGTGTCATTTTAATTCAAATAACTTTGTACAAGTAGTAGTTTTAGAGTACACAGTGAATTAGAGTCCTTTCCAGAAAATCCTATATTTTCTAATTTAAAAGCAGTCTTCTAGCAAGACTGGACAGAGTTATGTTGTAAAAAGTAGTTTTTCCCTTAACACTATCTTTATCAAAATAGCTCATTGATTGTAAAGAAAGTAGGAGAATATTAGGGAAAATAACATATGCCTCAGCAGTGAAGACTGCTGATTAAGATAAAAGAAATCATAGACTCCAGGAGAGTATTGAATGAATGACGCGCCTAGCTTAGTCTAACAAGAGAAAACACAGGCCGCAGCCAATATTAAATGAATGATATGTCTAGCAAAGTCTAAAAACAGTGAACACAGACCCCAGACAGTATCAAATGAATGATAAGTCTAGCAAGGTCTAAAACAAAGAGTGAATGTGAACTTGTGTGTAACCATGCTGATCGACAATAGAGTATCCGGTGACCCTCCAGGTCACGCGTAGAGATAGTGGCAGTAGTAGTAGTGGCTTCATGTCACCCATGGGCCTTACCGGTGCGGACTGTAGATAGTAGTTAGGGTGTTGGAGTGTCAGTACCATATAGATCTATACACATGATGTTCCCTCTCCTTCCCGGAGACTCTGGTTACACGATGTTGGTGCAATGAAGCACCGTAGTGAGTAATAGTGTGTCACATTCTAAAGTAAGAGAGAGAGAGAGAGAGATAGAGAGAGTGATAGTATAAGAGATAGGGTGAGAGATAGAGTCCCTTAACTATTCCTATAATAGTTACTAGTGTCTCTGATCTTATGAATGACGAGTGGGAGGATGCCCTGGCTACCCAAGGGAAGTGAACTGATCAATGTAATCCTATATATCTATACCTGTATACATAATATATAATTAATGATCAAACGACGTTCGGACGGATATCCGATCCCACCAGACCACATCTCAACGAAGAAAAGGAAATAGGGCGAACAAGCCTTCCTAAGTCCTTTAAACATTATTTATATAACTATACAAGCACAGGCATACATTTAACTAAGTAGAAGCACTAACAAAGTAGAAGTATTCCATGAAGTAGAAGCGTTTCTAAAAGTAGAAGTGCTAATAAGGTATAAGAGTTTACGAAGTAGTAGCATCAATAAAGTAAGAGTGGTTCGTGAAGTAGTGGTATTAATGAAGTAGGAGTGTTAATGAGTAGAAATGCATCGTGAAGTAAAAGCATTAACAAGTAGAAGAGTATCTTGATGTAGAAGCGCTAACAATTAGAGGCGTATTGTGAAGTAGAAGCGTATCGTGAAGTAAAAGCGTATCGTGAAGTATAAGTGAATTATGAAGTAAAAGTGTTAACAAGTAGTAGCATCAACTATGAGGAAGTATAAAAAAGCGGTAGTATCTAACAAAGTGCGAGTATAAAACATGGAAGAAAACTTTGATGAAATCTTTGGAAAACCTTTATACTTTAAGAAAATCATTCATAAACAAGTCTTGATTGTAACCTTGATAAAGTAGAGAAAACCGTTGTTTAAAATGCTGCTGTAATAGAGTTTGAAATAAAAGGTATAGCACGAGAGGCAATTTGAGAAAGCTTTGAACACATAAAGACATTTTAGGAAAACCATTTACATTATCATTCTTGGTAAAACAGTTGACAGTGTAGTGGATCCTTGTGCATGCTTGTTATCAATCACATGTGATTGATATGATAACTGGCATGTTTAACTTGTATTCCCCCCTCCCTAAAAGTATGTAAAAACATTTAAAAGGTTAATTCAAGGGTATGAAGTCACCTGATGTAAGTGGATCCGACGAAGGTACCGGTTCGGTGCTCGGTGTCAAGTAAAGACTTGAACACACTTAGTGACCTATTAAACATATGATAACATATGTTTACATACAATTAGTAAATATAATACTAATTAAACATGTATACGCATCCTAAAGTGCGGAAAACACTTTGGTTAAGTGTTTGGAGTGTCCCAGGTAACATTTAAGGACATGTATGGCTTGGGTAAGGAGTTTACTCTTGAAGAGTAAACTCTTAAGAGAGATTTCGGCCCTAAACACCTCATACCCATGAGTTTAAGGCCGTAACCTCATGGATGAGGTTCTTGAGTGCTAAATGGCCTTGAAACACTTGGGGATTAAATCTAGGTTTGAGTCTAATGCATTGGAAAGGTTTTTAACTCACAAATGGACCATTTATTGGAGTTTACGACAGTAAACTAGGAGTTTAAGGCCGTAAACTCCCACACACATATTTCTTTGGTGTTTTAAGGTCTTAAGTGTTAAGGAATAAAGTTCTATGCATTTTCCAAGTCAAATGAAGGAGTTTAGGCATCATTTGGGCACTTAATGGGAGTTTACGGCCCATGGACCAATTCTATGGGAGTTCATGGCCGTAAACTCCTATTCCCTTGGTTTAATTGATGTTTAATGTCCTTACTACAATGGAGGTTGCTTCTAGACATTTTCCAAGGCCATAGGAGGTGTTTGAGGGCATTTCTAACACATGAAATTGAGTTTACTCCCCTTGAAGAGGAGTTTACGGCCCAAGCAAGTTCTTGGGCATTAAAATCAAGTTTACTCTCTAAAAAATCGTTTCAAGGTGTTCTAAGTCCGTTTCCATAAGTCATTTAGCCAGATCTAAGCCTTAGGGGTAGTTTAGAGGGGTTTTGGGGCTTAAAAACCCAATTTAAGGTTGTTCATGGTCCAAGAGTGTTCTTGGGCCGTAAAGACATAATCCTACCCCTATTTGGTGTCTTAAACATGAATTTGCATGTTAACTAAGCTATACAGCAAGTTAGGATAGAGTTCTTACTAGTTTGGGGCTCGAAACGGGTGTTTTTGGCTCGAAAACGAGTTAAAGAGAGAGAGTGGAAAAGGTGAAAATGGAGTTTACTCTCCTTTATATAGGGGCTTGAGTTGGAGCTCAGTGCAAATCTACCCGATACTGCTGTTAAATGAGGCTTTTGGTCGCACTCGATTTAGTGGTTGAATTTTTTGACTTGGTTGAAACAAAACATTTTAAAGGGTATTTTGTGGGTGTTTCTAATTTGTTTCAACCCATACCAAGTCATTATAAAAGTTCCACATAATTTAACCAGTCCAAAAGTTAACGGACAGTTAATTAAAACGAGACTTATTAACGGAAGAAGGGGTTAAAAATGATAGAATAAATTTCGGGTTGTCACAGTTATATAGCATTTTAAGGATGTATTCCCTGAAGAGTTACCAGGAGTTCCTATGGAGACACAAGTGGAGTTTCGCAATGATCTGGTGTCAGGTGCCGCCCTTATAGCAAATGCACCATATCGGTTGGCACCATCATAGATGAAGGAGTTATCTGCACAGCTTCAGGAGCTGCTGCACCGGGGGTTCATTCATTCGAGCAGTTCCCCATTGGGTACACCGATTATTTTCGTGAAAAAGAAGCATGGATCGCACAGAATGTGCATCGATTATAGGGAGCTGAACAAACTAATGGTGAAGAACCGTTATCCGTTACCGAGGATCATTTATTTGTTTGATCATCTTCAGGGTGTGTCTTGGTTTTCAATGATTGACCTTCGGTATGGGTATCATCAGATGAGGATTCGGGATGAGGATATACTAAAGACAAATTTCAGGACTCAGTATGGGGACTATAGGTTTGTGGTGATGCCGTTCAGGCTCACCAATGCCCCGACAGTGTTCATGGACCTCATGAACATAGTGTGTAGGCCTAGGTTGTTAGAGGAGGCACACAAGTCCAAGTTCTCTATACACCCAAGAGCTACGAAAATGTATAAGGACTTGAGGCTCAGTTATTGGTGGCCTTGCATGAAGCGGGAGATTCTTGGGTTCGTGGAGCGGTGCTTGACCTGTAGGAAGGTCAAGGCTGAGCATCAGCGGCCTCATGGCAAGATTCAACCACTACCCATCCCCTTGTGGAAATGGGAGGAAATCACCGTGCACTTCATCACAAAGTTACCTAGGAAGGCGAGGGGATTGGACGCTATATTAGTGATCGTAGATAGACTAACGAAGAGCACCCAATTTATTCAGATCTTCGAGAGTTTATCCACGGAGAAGTTGGCAGATATTTATGTTCGTGAGGTGGTGGCTAGACACGGGGTGCCCATGTCTGTAGTCTCCAATAGGGATGTCTGGTTTACTTCCAGGTTTTGGAAGAAGTTCAATGAGGAATTGGGCACTCAGCTACATTTTAGTACAACGTATCACCCTCAAATTGAGATTAGAGTGAGAGGATGATCCAGACGTCGGAGGACATGCTCCGTGCATGCGTGCTGGATTTTGGCGGGATTTAGGACACATACCTCTCAGTGGCAGAGTTTTCATACAATAACAATTATCATGCCAATATTGACCGAGCACCATTCAAGATGTTATATGGTCGGAGGTGTAGGACCCTAATGTGTTGGCACGAGGTTGGGCATCGGGTCATGGGGAGCACTAAAGTAGTGCTCAAGACTACCGGATTGATTTAGCAGGTGCGTGACCGGTTGCAAATCATGCAGAGCCGTCAGAAAAGTTCTGCTGAATGACGGTGTTCAGATCTCGAGTTTCAGGTGGGGCATTTTGTATTGCTGAAGGTGTCACCCTGGAAAGGAATAATCAGGTTTCGGAAGAGGGGCAAGTTGGGTCCTTGGTTCATAGGCCTGTTTAGGATCACGGCCCGAGTGGGCAAGGTGGCCTATCATATAGAGCTGCCAGAAGAGCTTAGTCAGATTCACAACACCTTCCACGTGTCTCAGCTTCGGAAGTGTGTTGTTGACGAGTCCACAATTATCTCCTTGGATGATATTCAGGTGGATGGGAGACTGAATTATGTTGAGACGCCGATCGCCATCTTAGACAGGAAGATAAAGGGGCTTTGGAAAGAAGTGAAATTGGTAAAGGTGCGATGGAAGCACCAAAAGGGCTCCGAATTGTCTTGGGAGCCGGAGGAGGAGATACGGGAACATTACCCCGATCTGTTTACATCTACGAACTTCGAGGATGAAGTCTAGTCCAAGTGGGGGAGAGTTGTAACACCTTAAAGCTGGTATGTCTTGAAACCCTCAGGAATTAAATTTTAGCATAAGTGGTCCCTTAAGTACGTTGGGCATACTTAAGTGTACACTTAGCATACTATTCCTGGTTGGTCACGGAGGAACTTGTCACACCCCAAAACCTGAACGGCGGAATCGTTCGGGGGTGGAGGACGTCATGTATAGTATCACAATAATGCAAAGTAGTAAACAAGCAACAACATCATCCATTACATTAATAATATAATTTCATACAAGTGTGTTCTGTCAAGTTATTTAGACACCAAAAATATACATAAAAATAAAAGAGGAGTCTTGAACAAGCTCCATCTTCTAAAAAACCTGGCACCGGTACCTGTCTACAGGTGACTTGTGAATACAAGTTATTTTGAAAGCGAGTATCAACTTTAAAGCTGGTGAGATCATGAGTATATTAGTGTATGTGTTTTTATGAAAGCATTTGTAAGATGCTTGTAAGATGTACTGTATAAGTTTTGTAAAGTTTTTATTTGTTTGAACACTCCTATAAAACCCTGTGTTTCCTACTAAAAGTAGCCTTCTACCAAGGCATCTAGTAACTGTGTGTGTCTCTTGTAAGAGTGTGTGTTTTCTCAAATCCGACTATCATTAACCAAAAATGTAGTTTTTACATTACCGTGCATCGTGTGAATGTTCACGAAGTGGATGTAATGGGAAAAATAGTGTAACAGCCCGTCATTTCAAGTCAGTAAAAATCGAGTCCTGTAACCTTTTTGAGAAAGGAATTAGAATATCATCGAAAAATGAAGTATTCGGAAACTCTATTTGGAGTACGCTATGTGGTAGGTATCGTCTTAAGGTTTCCAAACATATAAATAACACAAAAATCCGAGTTATAATGAAGAAGTTATGACCATTCTAAGTTTTCCGACAAAAACCGGCAATACGAAGTTACGTAAAAACGCAAAGTTTCAATAAAACACTTTCTGACCTTAGGTGTCTAAATGAAACTCATAGGTATCGTTAAACTACAAACGTGCATAAACTGAACGCTCAAATCGGACATCGTATGAAAAAGTTATGAATTTTTAAAGAAATTCCTTAATCACGTCATTTTAATAAATAAATAATAAAAGTAATTTCGGAATTTGCTGACGGAATCTAAACGCAAGTTGTAGATCCTAGTCTCATCTACGCGTGGATATAAAGAACGTCGAAAACGGAGTTCGTATGAAGGAGATATGAATTTTTGAAGTTTGATAAATAATTAATATATATTTTTATTCAAAAAACTTGGTATTATCCGAAGGAGTCAGCACCTAGGGCCGAAGTACGCGTCGCGTACCCTCGTACGCCCCGAGTACTCAAGGCCAAGGCCTCGGATCGTCCATGTCCCGGTCTATGCGAAGCTAGCCTATCCCATCCGAAGTCCGAGGCAGTCGAGCACTCGGTCACGCATGATGTACGCGTACGCCCCGCGTACGAGGCGGTTCCAGCCCCCTATAAAAGAGATGCGAGGGTTCCCAGAAAAATTGCTCATTCTCTCTCTCTTTTCTTGCGTTTTGCCTCGTTTTCCGTGCTCGCACTACCCCGAAGCCCTGGTCATTTAGTGCAAGTCCCGAAGGTCGATTTTACTCCCGAGAAATCCCGAGAATCCCGAGGAAAATCCGTTTCCCGAGACGAAACTTTGCCCGGTTTTCCATCTTGCTATCTTCAAACTTTCAAGTGAGTTCATACCCCTTTCAAACACACTTTAAATACATTTTAAAATGCTTTTATACTCTTTTAGGCCGGGGGGGGGGGGGAATACAAGTAAACATACGGTTATTATCGTGTATTTTATAAAGTTTCACTTCGCTTGTTTTACCGAACAAATCACTTGGAACTCATTACTATTATGGAAAACTCTTGTCATACTTTGTGTGCATTAGACTTATGCAAAGTATATAATGATTTCAAAGTACTTTTCATGGTTAAGTCGTTTTATACATTCTAAAAACTTATGACTTTGCTTTGTCAAACATTGTGAAAAAGGATAAACTTTGCATACAAAACTATCACTTTAATACAAGCTTAGTTGAGAATCCATGAGACGTGTATATCTTCAAACGTTACTTTTCTTTATTAGAAAGTAATGCTGCAAGTCCTGTCTATAACCAGAGTCTCCCGTTCAGAGAACGTGTCAAATGTATATAGATCTATACGGGAAGTCATGATCCCGCGCCCTGACTGTTAGCTACAGTCCGTCTTTTGGGGTGACAGTTTTCATAACGTTGCGAAGCCTGAAGAACGTCGTTACAGGCATATTATGTTTAGTATGGTTATAAAACTCATCGGATATACAATTATTATGGTATTATGCTTTTGTGAAATAGTAACTATTAAAACTATTCTTCATCTAACAAATGCGATCTTCGTATAGCTTTATTATATAAAACTATGACCCAACTGTTTAGAACGTCGTTTTCTTGCGATTTTCGGTCTTAGAGACTGCCAGTCATGTTAGGAAAATAAGGGTTTTTCCTGTATACAAACCAAACAACTAATAGAAAGATAAGGGATTTTCCTGGTGCAATTAATTACAACTTATGACACGAACATTCATATGCATTTCATACTTGTATAAGAAAATAAGGGGTTTTCTTGGAAAACACAACAATTCATTTTCTACACAACCAGTCATAACTCTTTACATTTGAAATACTGAGTTTTTCGGAAAACATACACCCATTTGGGAATGGCATTAAATTTTTCTAAACTACTTACAAACTCACCAACTTAATTGTTGACACTTTCTCTTTGAAATAACTTGTATTCTCAGGGAACCACTAAGCAGGTTTGGAAATTAACTTTTGGGATTAACACGCTGGCGTTAATTACTTCTTTTGAAAGATGTTTATGTATTTATCTTTTGAATATGTAATGAATACAATTATGTAAACATCTTGGAAACTTTAATATATATGGTGGTGTGTACCTTCCTTTCTATGAACTTTTATGATACTGAGTATGACGTCCTCCGCCCCCGAACGTTTCCGCCGTTCTGGTTTGGGGGTGTGACAAATAGTATAGTACTATAGTATTGTAATAAGTAACTACTGTTGTACTAATTTCCTTAAACCAATTTTTATTTAAAGTACCATGTGATCGGCCTGTACCCTGCTACCGACTCAATAATAAAACGACGATGTAAGACGCCGTAAGAAATGACATTTGGCACCCGTAGACTTGCAAGTCCCACTGTAGATAGCATCAAGGTGTTGGATAGTCAATCCAGTATAGATCTATACACAAAATCATACGATCCCAAATTAAGGAGATTCTGGATACAAAAATGGTCATGGCAGGTAGTACCATGCCCCATTTAGTGGCTCACATAACTATATTAATGTATATGTAATGTAAGTGCTAGCTGTATTGTGTGTTCTTTCTCTGTCTAGCCTATATGTTTTGTTTCTCATCATAGTATCTATTGTTAGTTTCTCATCATAGTATCTATTGTTAGTTTTTGACTCATATATGAACTGACTCATTGTATGTTTCATTGTTCTAGTAATAGTATTCGTATCTCCCTAAACTATACCTATTATAGTCTACTAGCAATGTTATTTGTGCATATGAGCACGTGAGTATACCTTTACTACCTAAAGGTATTGAATGGACTGATGGAACTTTTATGTCTATATATGTATACATGATATATAACTAATATTGAAATGATCTTTGGATGATTAATCGATGCCCTAAAGCCACATCCCAATGAGGAAAAGGAAATAAGGCGAGCTAGCCATCCTAAGTCTTTTAAACATTACTTATATAACTATACATATATAGGCATGCATTTGACAATATTAAAGTATAAAAGAAGTTTCGTAAAAAGCATTTGGTATGTAAAAGAGTTTGTAAGACAGTTTGACGTAAAACAGTTTGGTAACACAGTTTGAAAGTAAGAGATTCACTTGTTGATAGTTATTAATCACATGTGATTGATATAATAACTATAGTAGCTTTACTTGTATTCTCCCTCCCCCATAAAAGCATTTAAAAACATTTAAAAGGTTAATTAAGGGGTATGAACTCACATGTAGTGAGTGGTTTGGATGAACTGATGATATAGGATTGCTAGGTGTCAAGTGAAGACTTGAGCACACACAAGAATCCTAGTTACAAATAATGACACATATATGTATCCAATTAGTCTTTAAACAAGTAATAAAAGAAGTTAAGGCATCCTAGGACATGTTAAACACTTCATATAAGTGTTATAAGTCCCAAGGATTGCATCTAAATGTTGTAGGACATTGCTATTGAGTTTAGGGTTTAAGGAAACCCCCTTATATGAGTTTACGGTTGTAAACTCCGGAGTTTACAATCGTAAACTCATGCTCCTTTAACCATGTGTTTTTTTGAAGATCTACAAGTCCTTAGAAGCATTTCTACTTGATTGTTAAGCCTTTGGAAGATATTTAGGCACCATTTCCCTCGTTTGAGGAGTTTACGGCCCTAAGACCATTTCCTTTTGGGTTTACTACCGTAAACCCTTATGGATTATGGTATTTTGATGTTTTCAAGTCCTAAACATATAAAGGAATGAGTCTAGACTAGTTTCCAAAGCTTGTGAAGGGACTAGGGTCACTTTGGCCCCTAAATTAGGGTTTACGATCCAAGGTGTTCTTGGACCGTAAACACATTTTATATTGGGTTTCAATGGTGCTTTCTTGATGTAAAGAAGTGTATCAAGTCTTAACATACTGTAGGATAGAAGTACTAACAATATAGAAACTCGAAAAAGGTCAAAAAATCCAAGAACACTAGTGTGTGTTCTTGGTGTTCTGGTGAAACTTGAAGAATCAACCTTTTGGAAAGATTTCATGGATAGAAGTGTGTTAGATCACTAGGTTAAGTGATATACTAACTTAAAAGGATAGAAACCCTTACTAGATGAAGATCTTGAAGAATTCTTTGGATGATACTTGAGAGAGTTTGAGTTTTTGTTTTTGAAAGTTGGAAAAATGGTAAAACTAACTAAGTGTCACCTTTATACCTCTTTCCTTTAGGGTTTAGGGCAGTAAACTCCTTGTTTAGGTCGTAAACTGTAAACTTTTGATGTGTCGGGACTTTATTGTCGCACAATAGACCCTAGGGCATCTTCTCTCCTGATATCTCATAAAGTGCTAATCTTAAAATACTCAAACTTATTCCAAAAAGCTTGAAAATTAGCAGCAACAGTTCTGGCTTCTATTGAATTGAAATGTTGTACATAATAGAAATTTTGGGTTCTCACATCATCCCTTGTTAGAAGGAATTTCATCTCGAAATTAGAGTTTAAGAAAATAAGTAGTTACAAATAATTAAGTAAAAATAAGAGGATATTTCAGTTTCATCTAATCCTCTCGCTCGCAAGTGAATTCAGGTCCACGCTTGGCGTTCCAGCGAACCTTCACTATCGGGATACGGCTCTGCTTCGTTTGCTTGACCTCTCGGTCCATGATCTCTACTGGTTCTTCCATGAAGTTGAGGCTCTCGTTGTTCTCGATCTCATTGAGTGGGATAACAAGAATCTCGTCGGACAGACACTTTTTCAAGTTCGAGACGTGGAAGGTAGAATGTACGTTACTAAGTTCGCGTGGTAAGTTAAGTTTGTAAGCTATAGGGCCGATTCTTGCGAGAATCTCGAAAGGCCCTATATACCTTGGATTTAGCTTTCCACGCTCTCCGAAGTGTATCAAGCCCTTCCAGGATGAGACCTTCAATAGAACACTGTCGCCCACCTAGAATTCCAACGATTTCCTTCGTTTATCAGCGTAGCTTTTCTGTCGGTCTCTAGAGGCTTTCAATCGTTCATGAATCTGAACGATCTTCTCTGTCGTTTCCCGTATGATCTCCAGACCTTTGAGAGTGCTCTCTGGATTTTGTTCTTTAGCTAACTGGGTATTACCCACTTCAGCCCAGCACAGAGGGGATCTGCACTTTCGGCCATAGAGGGCCTCGAACGGAGCCACCCTTATGCTTTTGTGGTAACTGTTGTTGTAGGAAAATTATACAAGGGGTAAATGAGTATCCCATGCTTTCTCAAAGTCGATCACACAGGCTCGCAACATATCTTCCAAGGTTTGGATAGTTCTCTCACTTTTCCCGTCGGTCTACGGATGGTAGGTTGTACTCATGTCCAGCCTAGTTTCTAAGGAACTTTGTAGCGATTGCCAGAATCTCGAAGTGAATCTACTATCTCTATCCGAGATAATGGATAAGGGAACACCGTGAAGTTATACAATCTCTCTAATATAAGTTCTTGTAAGTTTCTTTATCTTGTCTGTTTCCTTGATAGGCAGGAAGTGTGCAGACTTGGTCAATCTGTCGATGATGACCCATATGGTATCAAGTCCACCCGTTGTCTTGGGCAACTTGGTTATGAAATACATAGTGATCTGCTCCCACATCCATTCCGATATCTCAGGCTGTTGTAGTAGACCGAAGTGTTTCTGGTATTCGACCTTGACCTTGGCGAAAGTAAAGCATTTACTCACGAAGGTAGCAATCTTTGCTTTCATGTTAGGCCAGCAGTATAACTTTTTAAGATCCAGATACATCTTATCTGAACCCAGGTGTATGGAATAACGAGTGTTGTGCACCTCGTTCATGACCAAGTCTCTGAAACCACCTAGTTTCGGGGTCCAGATCCGATCCATGAAATAATAATCTCTACCACCCTTAACCTCCAACTTCTTATCCATCCCCCTCAGGGATTCACCCGCCACATTTTCAGGTTTCAAACCGTCGAGCTGAGCCGCCTTAATTTGTGTGGAAAAGTGTGAATGGATAGTCATCGTTAATGATTTGACTCTACGACCAGAATATCCTTTCCAACTGAGGGCGTCAGCTACTACATTGGCATTACCTGGATGATAACAAATTTCGTATTTGTAATCACTGAGTAGATCGAACCACCATCGTTGTCTCATGTTGAGCTCCTTCTGATCAAATATGTGTTGTAGGATTTTGTGTTCTGTCATGTCACACCCCAAAACCGAGAACGGCGGAAACGTTATGGGGCGGAGGACGTCATATACAATATCACAACAATGAATAGTAGTAAACAAGCAACAACATCCTCCATTGCATTAATAATATAATATTAATACAAGTTTTCTGACATGTTTAATAGACACTAAAGTATGAATAAGGAATGAAAGATGAGTCTTGAACGAGTTCCATCTTCTCTAAACCTTGCATCGGTACAAGTTATTTTGAAAGAGAGTATCAGCTTTAATGCTGGTGAGATCATAAGTATTTTAGTGTATGTATTTGTGATAATGTATTTGTAAGACTGTATTTGTAAGTATGAGTATGTAAAAGTTTTGAATAACCTAGAAAATCCTATGCTTCCTACTGAAAGTAGCCTTCTACCAAGGCATCTAGTATCTAACTGTGTCTATTGTAAGAGTGTTTATTTTTCCAATTCTAACTATAGTTAACCAAAAATATTGAACGTCTAGGATTTCAGGTATATTTATTATTCTTTTTATTTTGAGTTTTGTGGAAGGACTCGGCGAGTTGGTTCGTAGACTCGCCGAGTTGAGATGCGATTTTTCACCCGGATTGATGCCCGGACTCGACGAGTCTGCACGGTTTAATGAAACCTTAATTTCTCAGGTTTAAGACCTATTTAAAGGGCCTTACGGATGTCATTTTCGCTCATTAGTCCCCAGAGTGAGATCCTAGAGCATTTGAGTGATTCAAGTAGCGGAAGGAGCCATTGTTGATCTTGGAGTTATTGTCTAGCAAGGGAAGAGGAGATCTATCCAAGAGGAAGCAAGAGAGGGGTGGATTCTTGAAGAACTGAGGTCCAGGACATCAAAACTGAGGTACCATTTCGAATTCCTCTTTGTTATTGTGATGTTCATCTAGATTTATGGCTTTTGAACCCATTTGTGGCTAGATCTAGTATCCTCATGGTCCCTTGACGAGTTATAGCTCTGAATCTGGACCCATAGAGGTCCAGAGCACCTCTTTGCCCATGCTTTATATGCATCCATGGAGGTTTTGGGTTGGGATCAATGTATTTTAGGCTAAAACACCATTAATGAGTTATTTGATGCTTAATGAGCACCAAGACTTGGACTTTACGTGGTCAATAAGCTTAAGGGGACTGGATCTATGAGTTAGTAGAGTGGATCTGACCTCAGAAGGTCGTTTGGGGTTGTGCATGGAATGCACTCGCCGAGTCCACTCCCAGACTTGGCGAGTTTGTGCGGGTTGTTTAGTGATTACGAACCAGGGACTGAGTAACAGAGTCGGGTGAGTGACTCAGTGAGTCGGAAGAGATTCAGAGGGATCGGGTTCCCGTAGGGACTCGGCGAGTCCACGCCAGACTCAGCGAGTCGGGTCAACCGTTGACCGTTGACCAGAGTTGACTAGTTTGACTTCGTAGTGTTAGTCAACCTGGGTCAAGTTGGTATTAAGTAGAGATATGATTGTGTTGTAGGAGGATGATAGCTCGGGAGATCGAGCACTAGTAGTTACGAGATTTACGAGTTACCGAGATACGCGAGGTGAGTCTTCTCACTATTCATTACCTTGAGTAGGTATTTCGAGTTGACCAGAGGGTCTCATGTGCTACGTATGAGTTTGTGTGTTGTTAGAGATTTCGTGCTATGTGTTATTTGTATGCTGTATGGTTATATAGACCGGGTCGGAGGGCCCAACGAGCTATGACTGGACCTGAGGGTCCGACGAGCTGCGGGACTGGAGGGTCCCATTGAGACATCTTGACCGGAGGGTCGAGTTTAGCCTTGAGTGGCGTATTTGTGAAATGCGGCATTTTGGGGAACTCACTAAGCATTTATGTTTAGAGTTGTTGTGTTTGATGTCTCAGGTACAAGCGAGGACCATGGGAAGGCGAAGGTTTGAATTGTACACACCCACACCGATGGAGTTCATGTTAGAGAGATCTTGGGATTTGTTTTGGAAACATTGTTGTTATGGTTTTGAGATTATGATATGATATACATTTGTGGTTTAAAAATGAAAAATTAAATTGGAAATTTTACGTTGTTACAAGTTGGTATCAGAGCCTTGGTTTGAGGGATTCAGATGCACCTTCAGGCGTATTTGAACTCAAACCGAGGATTTGAGAAATTTTCAAACAAAACTAGAATTTTCTAAAAGTAAAAGAGGTTTTGGAAACAACCAGAGTGGAAGGTGTGTATGGTCAGCCAACGCCAGAACGGTGAATCCCCAAAATACCCTTACATTATATGTTATGAGTTATGAGATATTATGTTGTGCATGCTAGAAAGGCTAGGTATTCCTATTAGGACTAGAGTGGCCTGATTTGTGATGCTTTAGCCTAGGAGATTGTTGCTGCTATGAGATACTTTGAGAGTGAGTAGGTAGCAGTGAGGAGCTCGTGAGAGGTCTATTGAGGGTAGCCAATGCATAGCGAGAGTAGAGTATTTATGACTTGGGATCCTAGGAGGAGGACTTGGGTTGTATATTGATTCAGTATGGACAATAGTATTGAAAACAGTTTATTTGATAAGAACAATTTAAAGTATAATGAATCCTTTGTTTTGGAAACACAATAGTAACAGATTTTTGAAAAGAAACATTTAGTATCTAATACAGTTTGATAAAGAGTTTTAAACTAGTAAAAATGTTTTGGAAAGTCATTTCAAGTAATCTGTTTGGTATAACTACTAAAAGTGTAGTAAATCTATTTGCATACTAGTTATTAATCACATGTGATTGATTTAATAACTAGCATGTTTCAAGTTGTATCCCCACCATAAATCATTTAAAAACATTTAAAAAGGTTAATTAAGGGGGTATGAACTCACCTGTAGTGAGTGGATCGAATGGAAGTGTCAGACAAGTGCTAGGTGTCAAGTGAGCACTTGAACATACACAATGGTCCTAGTTAACATATAATCAAACATATATGTATCTAATTAGTTAATTAATAACTAATTAATCAATTTAATACACCCTAGATCATCGAAACACTTTGATTCAAGTGCTACAGGTACGAAAGGGTTGCATCTAAGGGTTGTATGACATGTCATTGGAGTTTATGGCCAATGAACCACCCCTTTATGGAGTTTGCAACCCATGACCATTTCCCCATGATTTTAGGGTCGTAAACTCATGGTAATAAGTGCCAAATTGTGTTTTGAGGTCTTACAAGTCATGATTGGGCATCAAATGATCAAGTCCAAGCCTTAGGAAAGCATAGGGGCATAATAAGACCACCATGTGGAGTGTATGGCCAAATGACCATATTATTATGTGTTCATGGTTTTAAACTCTCTTAGGGACATTTTTTGATTGTTGTTTAAGGTTTTAAACACTTCTAGGAAGGATCAAGGTTGGCATCCAAGGCATAGGAAGGAGCTAAGGTCCAATTTACCACCTTGAAAGGGGTTTACGGCCCAAGATCATCCTTGGCCGTCAACTCCTTGGTTCGATGGTTTCTTGATGATTTCCAAGTGTTATAAGGGTCATACTAAGCATACAAGAAGCTATAGTAAGTGCACTTACAAGATCGGAGCTCGGTTGGGTGTTTAAGGTCCAAGAACACTAGTGTGTGTTCTTGGTCTTTTGAAGATCTAATGAAAACCAACAATTGAATGGATGAAGTGATGTATAATGACTAGGAGATAGGTTATAACAACAAATCATGTCAAGTAATACTTACATTCTCGGAAAATCGGGTGAAGAACGGTATGCTACTTGAGAGAGAATGGGTTTGGTTCTTGAGTTTGGAAATGAGGAAATAAAAGAATGGAGAGTAAAATCATGCCTAAGGCATGAGTTTTAGGCCCTAAGAGATTTCACGGACCAAACTCTATTTGTTTGGCCATGAACACCAATTCAAGGTGTTGATCGTTCCATTACATTCCCGATTAATTAGAAGTCACTTCCTTTTATCTGTCCGATTCATGAATAATTAATTAAAAAAAGTATTTAACTTTTAATTGAAGTGTTGGATAGTAGAGTTCGTACGAATGAAAATTTTGGATTGTCACATCATCCCCCCGTTAGAAGGAATTTCGTCCCGAAATTAGAATTTAGGTAGAGGAGTAGGTATGAAAAATCGAGCAAGGAGGTAGGGAAACTTCTAAATCGATTGGTTCTCACGCTCATAAGTGAATTCGGGTCCTTGGTTGGTATCCCAACGAACCTTCACTAATGGGAGGCGACGTTGCTTCGTCCGCTTGACCTCTCGATCGATGGTCACTACGGTTCTTCCACGAAGGCGAGGATCTCGTTGATCTCGATCTCGTCGAGTGGGATTACAAGAGTCTTGACGGAAAGGTACGTTTTCAAGTTCGAGACGTGAAGGGTAAAATGTATGTTACAGAGCTCATGGTGTAGGTTGGGTTTGTGAGTTACAGGGCTGATTCTGGCAAGAATCTCGGAGGTCCTAACTATCTTGAATTTAGCTTTCCACGCTTTACGAAGCGTATTAAGCCATTCCAGAGTGAGACTTCCTAATGAATTTGGTCTCTCACTTGGAATTCCAAGGTTTCTTTCCCTTGCTTATCTTCCCAGTCAGGGGCCACCCCTTGTTGGGTCAAAGTTGTAAGGGTTTCTGAAATTTGCGAAGAGTTCTGAATGTACTAGGATAGTAGGTCTGCAAGACCTAAAATTTGACGAATTCCCGACAGCGTCTTCGGTGCTGACAAATTCTCAATGGTTTTGATAAATTGCAAGGGTCCTCAAGAATTTCCACATCACTAATAGTGTGTGTTAGGAAATTTTGACTCTTCAATTCCAAAACTCGTATCTAGAGAACTTTACGTAACGCTTCTCTGATCGTATTGGTTCCATGGTTTATTGTAGGTGCTTTTCATAATTCCTTCGTACTACGAGGGTAGATAAGTAAGTCATTTACAAGGTTAATGACGAACTGATCCAAGTAAGAGTGGCGTACTCTATCCATTAAGTTCATGAGTACTACGGGCATATTGGTCCTATCCGAGGGGTATCACTACGGACTCGTAGTGTCCGTATCGAGTTTGGAAGGTCGTCTTCGGGACATCCTTCTCTAATACTCGAAACTGGTGACATTTGGATCTCATGTCCATTTCTGAAAAGTAATTCGTTTCTTGCGTTTGCTCAACCAACTCATCCATGCGACGTAAAGATAATGATCTCCAATGGAAATCTTGACAAGGTCTTCGATACTCGATTTACTTATGATACTATACGTCCACCTTTATGAGGAATAAGACCGGAGTTCTCCAGGGTGAGGAGTTGGGTCTTTCTATTCTTTTGCTGGGTAGTTCGCTAAGTTGTCTGGACTATTCTTGTCTCTATGTGGGTGTATAGACGGTATGGCGATCTAGTTTCAGGAGTCATACTAGGTTCTAAGTTTGTTCACCTGATGGTGCCATTACTCGTAGTCTTGAGCAGTCTTCGTCCTAAAGTTCATATTAAAATTCATACATGGTTCAACAATCACAATCTCATGTATATGAGTCGTATATAATTAAGATTGAAAAGATAGTCAAATAAATGATTCTTCTTTACGTTCACATCCTAATGAGGAAAAAAGGTTAAAGTGGAATCATCAATTCTAAACCTGTAGAACCTTGATTATATACCACCCCTATGTATACATTCTTCAGCGGTAGATCAACCGTATGGATCCTTGGATTGAACTTGACGTACTGTACGAGTGATACTTTGAGGATTTCTTCGAAAAGGAAAAGAAGCATGAGGTACTCCATGCATGAGTACTTTGGTGACTTGGTATGACGGCTTCGCTCGAAAGGCGATTTCGGAGAAAGAGATGTACGTAAGGAGCTGGTATTGTGCGGATCAAATTGAATCTAGTTGTATAATAATGTCGGAATCATATGGGAACTAAGACATTAGATTTGAACATAAGGCGTTACAGACAAAACACAACTGTGCAACCATCAACAGAGTTACAGTAGCTTAGACTTATTACAAGACTATTGTTGCGACTAAGGTATACTACAAAAGAGATGTATACGCGATAGAGGGGTCCCTTAACTGACGGGATCCTGCAAAAGGTAAGACTTGAGTCGCACTAATTTTAAACGGTTTATAAGTCTGTTACAATGAAACACCTTAATTACTTTTACGTGGGTTCAGAGTAGTCTCCCTTACGACAATGATCCTTAGAATTCTACCGTCTGCACCGGAGTTCTTTGTTATAGGGAAA
Source organism: Lactuca saligna (assembly GCF_052625555.1). Taxonomy (NCBI): domain Eukaryota; kingdom Viridiplantae; phylum Streptophyta; class Magnoliopsida; order Asterales; family Asteraceae; genus Lactuca; species Lactuca saligna. The sequence continues at coordinate 225,144,363 of NC_136419.1, read as the reverse complement.
TCCTTCTTGAAGTGCCCCATCTCACAACATTGGTGGCATGACTGGCTAGTACTGGCATTAGTGGTGGGAGTGAGGTGTTTAGTCAAAGTTACGTGGACACGAGTGCCTTCCTCGTTACTCCACTTCGAAAATTTCCTTCTAAAGAGTCCGGCTTTATCACTACTTTTGTGTGTAGGCTTGGTCCCGATGCTAGGGACTGGAGGAATGGGTCATGCCGATGATGAAGGGGCAGGAGTTGCCACTTGCTGCTGTTGCATGGAAAGTCTTTGGAATCACTTTCGCTCAGTTCTGGCTTGGTGATATCATCTCCTCTTTTCAGTATTACGGCTTTGCAAGTCCGTGACTGTTGTCATTTGTTGACTTCCCAGATTGGTATTACAATCAGAAATCTCGACTCCTTTTTCAGTCTTGTTTGTGTTGTCGGAGTTTATGTGTGTAAGGAAAATTGTCACAGCAGCTGCTACTGCAGCTTGTAACGTAACGGTGTCGATATGGAGGATGGGGGTTTTGTTGTTCGGCTGATTGTTTCTGGATGATGACATGATTTTGTAACATGAAAGATAAGGATTTCGTGAGTGATTTTGGTTGAGCCTAAACGTACTTTGATCGCTTAAGTAAAGAGTAAGAGTATGTTCTCGAAAGTTTGACCTACATCCCTATGATGCAGTCCTAGAAATAGTGGAAGTAAATTCGTAGAATGGTCTCAAGACATTTTGTCGTTCAAGCTGAGGTATTAATGGTTGGTGGATTATATGATCCAACCTTTGGAAGAGGCTTGAAGATGATCCTGGAGTTAAATTACTATAGTCCAAAGACTTGACTAAAGCAAATTTCAAATAGACTCTAATGAAGGTATGACGAAAGTTTTTGAACAAAGAGTGACACAGGAGTTAGTCTACTGTCAATATCATCGATGTTTAAGATGTAATAAGTTTTGGAAAAATTGACCTGGTAGTAGGTATTACATTACATCTGGAGTAGAGAAGTCTTTGACAACATAAAGGCCTAACTAAAGTACTTACACTACAAGGTAATCACAAAGATAAGTGCTACACCGAACATAGATATGAACATGGTTCTTAAAAACAAACAAGTGAAGTAAGGTATCTCCTAATGGCGACGGTCACCCCTATGGTGATCCCTTAGTTCAGCTAGTTGATGTTCCATATCAAGCAGGTATCTTTCGTATACCCTTTGACGTACCCGAAGCCCTATGACTTCGGCTCGGGTTTCAGCTAGTTCTTGCAGTAGGCTTTCGTGTTCTCCCTTAGATCTCTCACGAGCATGTTCAAGGTGGTTGGTGCGAAGGATATGCATCCCTCCATTGGTGTCAACTTCCGCGATACGACATAGAGCTGTCCTGCCCTGAATTTTGTTTCGGGAAACTCTACGGATCAGGATTGGTAGAACTCTGTCTGCTGTGCTCCCTTCATTTACGTCGTAGAAGCTTCGGTCTCCATTAAAAGGCATAGGTTGATCTTGATCTTCGCTCCATGCTTCCAAACATTCGACCCAAGGAGGCGTCGGGCCATGAAAACCCAGACGGGGGTCAGGATTTGGAATGGGAGCTACCTGGGGTACGTTCTCAACCTTGAGTTCAGAGTTAGCACCATCCGAAAGGTCTTCATCGTGGTGATCATTCAATGGGATCGGATGATCATTCTCTGGTTCTTCTTTAAACCATCCAGCAATAACCTCATTCGGAAGGTACGCATTGCCGTGGGGATGGAGTCCAGCCATGTTATCTACGCAAGAATTTAGGTAAGAAAATAATTATTAGATGAATTATCTAGATAATTATTTAGCAAATCTTCATTAGTTACATCACTATTTGTGAAGTGTATACCAGTTATATGTAATCACAACAAGATAGGCCTTCGAATAAGTGACCTTAACTCCAAATTCACAAAGAAAAGGGTAAAGTAAAATTTTCACAGATTCTAAGTCTATAACGTCCTAGTTACATATAGATTTAGTCTATCCACTTAGCAACTATCAACTTAGTAATGAAAATCCTTTTTAGTTCTTAAGTATAAAGTACTTATAGTAACACCAAATACCCCTATAGTATTTTAGGTTTATTTTCTATTGTTCTCATTGTGGTATTGTTGGTAAGATTTGAGACTTGTTGTAACCACACAACTACACTTAGGCACACGCTAGTCAACCCTCGGATAATATAGTTGATCAGGCTATATCTTCCCAGTTTTGACTATATGTCTCTAAGTTTACTTGTGTTGTCCAACAATCGTAATTCTTTTGTACTGTCCTAGTGACACTGATTTTAGTATGAATGCAGGCATGTATACATTGTTAAATATTTTATCATTTAGAAGTATAAACTCTTGGTCAGAGTAATTTTAATCCCATTGTATTTATAGTTAGTATATCTTTTTATGGGTTGATATACTTAATTCACTATAAACAATGCTCTGATACCAATCTGTCACACCCCAAAACCGAGAACATCGGAAATGTTCTGGGGCGGAGGACGTCATGTATAGTATCACAACAATGAATAGTATTAAACAAGCAACAACATCATCCATTGCATTAATAATATAATTTTAATACAAGTGTTCTTACATGTTTAATAGACACTAAAGTATGAATCAAGAATGAAAGATGAGTCTTGAACGAGCTCCATCTTCTCTAAACCTTGCATTGATACCTGTCTACTATTGACCTGAGGATACAAGTTATTTTGAAAAATAGTATCAGCTTTAAAGCTGGTGAGATCATAAGTATTTTAGTGTCTATATTTGTGATAATGCATTTGTAAGAATGTATTTGTAAGACTGTATTTGTAAGTATGAGTATGTAAAAGTTTTAAATAACCTAGAAAATCCTATGCTTCCTACTGAAAGTAGCCTTCTACCAAGGCATCTAATATCTAACTGTGTCTATTGTAAGAGTGTGTATTTTCCAAAATCTAACTATCATTAAGCAAAAATATAGTATTTACATTACCGTGCATCGTGTGAATGTTCACAAAGTGAATGTAATAGGGAAATAATAAAGTACTGTAGTTTTATAATAAGTGGCTACTCCTGTACTAACTACCTTAAACCAAACGAAATTTAAAGCAACATGTGACGGTCTGTATCCTGCTACTGACTCAATAGTAAAACGACGAAGTAAGACACCGTAAGAAATGTTATTTGGCACCCGTGGACTTGCAAGTCCTAATGTAGCGAGCAACAAGGTGTAGGATAGTCAATCCAGTATAGATCTATACGCAAACTCATACGCTCCCAATTAAGGAGATTATGGATACCAAAACGGTCATGGCAGGTAGTGCCATGACACGTTTAATAGCTCACATAACTGAATGTAATGTATATGTAATGTATGTGTTAGCTGTATTGTGTGTTCTTCCTCTGTCTAGCCTGTATGTTTGTTTCTCATCATTATGTATTATGTTTGTGTCACACCCCGCTAAAGCGGAAACATGAGGTGTGGTAGTATAAAGGGTTTCATAGCAAAAGATAAAAGACAACACCAACCGTAGTATTAATAATCATTATAATTTTACGATGGATTTGAACAACTTTTAAAAGAAATTACAATGAAAATTGGAATACAACACATGTGAATGCTCCTAACAGTGAAGTGTCCTTAAGTGCTACTTACTCGATTATTCCTGAAAAAGCATGTAAAACGAGCGTCAACTATAAAAATAGTTGGTGAGTACTCATAGATAAACAAAATAATATTGGTTCCATGAATTGAAATCGATGTTTTCATAAAATTTCCAATAATAAAAGTATATTGTTAAATTGAGAAAATAAGTTTGTACAAAAAAACAAAGTTCTTTGTCATCATGAGAGATAAAGCATGTTGCCCAAATGAGATGCAACGTTCATATTCTCATGGAAGATAAAGTTCGTTACTCAAACGAGTAAACAAGTTGCATTGCTAAAATGAGCAATCAATTTCATTTCTACAAGGAGAAAACAATTTCATTGCTAAAACATATATATAAGTTTTCAATAGTGAAAGTTCGTTGTTGTAATAAGAAATAAAGTTCGTTGCTATAATGAGAAACAAAATTGATTGCTATAATTGATAAATGAGCTTATTTCCATAGAAAATAACAAGTTTGTATGTGTATGAGAAATCAATGAGTTCTCCACCAAACCTATGACTAAAGCCCTATCAAGATCTATGCTTATCGTTCCATAGATGAATATGGTATCACACACTCCAGCAATAGGGCGAGTGAGGAGTTTTCAATTCCTAATAGCGCTATCCATAATGACCATTGGCTCAAAGAGTTAATGGTTACAGATAAGGGAGGGGCCTTAATACGATAAGTTCTCATGTTCCGTGTTGCATAAACATACATAAAGAGATATAGCAATAAAATAGCAATCATGTTTGATACAAATCAATTTAAATACAACATTATGAAAAATATAGTAATCAATATGAAAAATTAAAAATAGGCGAGTGCGTGAATACTCACAATATGAAAAATATAGTAATCAAGTTTATACGAGTCAATTAAATACAACGAACATAAATAGTTTAGGACATGCTTTTCCACCCCAAAACATAAAAATTAAAAATAGGCGAGTGCGTGAATACTCACAATATGAAAAATATAGTAATCAAGTTTATACGAGTCAATTAAATACAACGAACATAAATAGTTTAGGACATGCTTTTCCACCCCAAAACAATTAAAAACCGAAAATAGGGGAGTGGTGAATACTCACAATATGCAAAATATAGTAATCAAGTTTATACGAGTCAGTTAAATACAACGAACATAAATAGTTTAGGACATGCTTTTCCACCCCAAAACATTTAAAAACCGAAAATAAATGAGTGGTGAATACTCACAATATGCATTGAGATGATGCAAATGGTGTCTTGACTGCGCTCCACTCGTACCACTATCGATTCCTACAATAATGGTATTCGCTAGTGAGTTTCTAATCGAAATCTAACACTAGTATACTTACTACTACAACAGAATTATGCCAGTACTGTCAAAATTCAATATTGATAAGTCACAAACATTTTTCTGTGAAAATTAAATTTCAATGAATCAATTGTTATATAACAATTTAAGTGGAAATTTCTCATTATTGAAATGCTAATATTTAACATTTTAAGAGGTGTTCCAATGATTAAATATTCAAAAACTAAATTAATTTAGTTCTAAAATTTCCCAAAGTTCGCATTTTAGTTTTAATTGAAGTCAAAGATCTCAAGATAATTTTTCTTAAATTTTTGATTTGTCTGACTATTTCTCACGATTTTAGTTTCTTGAATAGCCATAAAATCATGAAAAATACTAAAAAGTTAATAAAAATTACCAAACTTTAGATTTTGGTTCGAAATGTACTAGATGACTTCTAGATAAATTTTTATAGATTATGAATATGTATAACCATTTTTCATATATTTAATTCTCTAAATAGATATAAATTCATGAAAAATAGAAATTAGTTTCCAAAATTACCCAAACTTTTTTTATTACTGTTATTAAACATTATTAAGCTAGGAAAAATATAAAAATTGATTTTTGATCTGTTTAACCAAATTTTATGATTTTTGAGCATTTATTATAATAAAAATTTAAATAAATAGGAAACAGTTTCCAAAATTGCCCAAAATTTTTGTAACACTTTTATTATATATGTAGAAGCTGTGAAAAATATAAAAGATATTTTTCATTTAGTCTTTCTATTTTTTCTTGTTTAATCCTCTTAAATAATCATTAATTGAACAATAAATATTAAACAGTTAAAGTAAATTACTAAAAACTTTGTACACTTCATTCACAGAATAAATAATCTAGGAAAAATACCAAATGTGGTTTTTATATACTGAAATCCGATTTTGTGTATTTAAGTGTATTTAATCTTAGAAAATAGGAGAAAAATAGTATACAGAAGGGAAAAATCATCAAAATTTTTATGTAGCCTCCTAATGTACTACAAGGTGTTCAGGTAAATTTGCATAATTTTTGGATGATTAAAACTATTTTTCCTATTTTTAGTCCATTACAAATACAAATATCGGAGAAAAATAGGAACACATTTTAAAAATTATGAAAATAATTTTCTAAGTCTTCCACAGAGAGTATAAGCTGCGAAAATTATTATATACCATTTTCAACTTATCTAAAGCGGCTTTATGATCTCCTGGGGCTAAACAAAAAGAAAATTCAAAAACATGTTAAACTGTAACAAAAATCGATGGAATTTAATGTGAAGTCATTATTTAGCATAGAAGTCATCCATGAATTTAACTAGGATTTATAGACCTCATAAAGTATTTTATATGATTTATTGCTCTATTTTGTTGCAATAATTATAATAATTCTAGAAAAATGAATTATTTTCTGGAAGTTTACAAGGCATCTTATTTTGTTGATGGGAATCTGGTAAAAATTAGATTTGGTCAGAAAAGGAGTTTTAGATATTTATTTAGAAATAAATCCTTCATGAACATATTTGAAAGCTTTTAACAACATATTTTGATGATCTAGCATTGAAATCATTATTGAGGTTTGCAAAAATTTCATATTTGGTTTCTAACTATTTTTTTGTCATTCAGTTCATCCTTATAATTTGTTTTGGTTGCGTTTTTCGTCTCTAACCAACATAAACCGACTCTTTTGCCCTTATTAATTTAATTTTCTTTTATCTCTAGTATTTATTTATTATGAAATCAATAATAAAGTAACATAAAATACGCTAACCTAGCATCTTCCCTAATCCCCATTAAACCGAATCCTACCCCACCCCAACACCTTTAGGCTTTGGTTTTCTCTCTTCCCAAGCCTTTCTTCTTCCATCAACATCTCCCAAATGGTGTTTGAAATCAAGAATAAGCTCAAGATGAAATCAAAATCAAATTCTGTAAAATTAAACATGAACTCTAGCTAAATGATAAAGAATATGCCTCGCCAACTCTTAAAACCGGAAAAAACAAAAATCCTAAATCTAATTCCATCTTCCGTTATGAGTAGAATCAGAATTGTAGAAAAATACATAATTTACTGCAAACCCCAATATTGACGAATGATGAAGTGGGGTGTCAAATGAACGTAACGATAGTGTGAGGTGATGGACGCTCCGACGACGAACCCCTCCGACATAAACATCAAAATGAAAATTGAGAAATCGAGATGATAGGGTGTGGATAGACAAACAATAGCAGAACGAGGACGATAATCATAGACCTGCCTGCTGTTGGAGTCGGACCTTCGACACGCACTACTCACCCATCTCCGGCAACTCGCCGGTCTCTTTCTGTTGACCCAATCGACGATGTAACGATGCTTTTGGTAAAGGGGTAAAGCAGCAATAACTTGGTCCCGTCTCTACTCTCTATATAATTAAACCGTTAAATATCTATAAAAAAGATTAAAAAAACCAATAAGGAAAAAATGGTGTGTTCATATATGTTAGGAACGAAAAACAAAACCAAAACAAACTTCAAATGCAAAAGAACAAAAAAAAATAATAAGGGTCAAATATGAAATTTTTATATACCACGAAAACCACATTTAAGCAATTTATTTGTACACTAGTTTATAACCCGTGGGAACTACGGTTATAAAATTAATCAAACTTTTATAGTGAAATAATAAGTTATTTTAAATAAATTATTAATTTAAAAGATATTTTTATTAGTTATGTGAAATTATAATATTGGTTCAAATAAATATATAAAGTTAATATTTAATATATATTAAATATTTTTTATTTGTGAATTAATGAAAACAATAATTTAAGATTTAAAATTTAAAATAGAATCATATTAATGAGGAGGTCTAATAAATTTAAAATGGAAAACTAATAGATTGATAAGTGACAAAACATTAATTAAAACCCACTCTTTTATTTGTATATAAAAGAAAAGATATAAAGGTTTAATGATATTGTAATTCTGTATGTATCCAAATTTTCAAAGTTCACTATATTTGTCGTATGTAATATATTAAACACTTTCTCATTGTGTTTTATTTTCATTAGATACGTTGGCACTCGCATAAAACAAGTAATATAGAATTTTTCCAACTAACTATCTTTCGGACTATCTATAAATAAACTATAATTTATATTTTTTCCTAGACAAATGTACAAATACAAACACATATAGATACATAATAAATTAAACACTTTATGTTCATAATCGATATATATTTAATCACATAAATGTTAGTGTTTTTCGTTGAGATACTTCTAAATAGTTACTTGCGCAAACAACTATTAAATCTTCAATTAAACTCTAATTTTGAAAAGAATAGAAAACCTTTAAAATATTAAAATCCATTTCTTTTTAATTTTTTTAACAATACGGGGTATGTAATCAAGTCTCAAAAAAAAAATTTTGGAGAGTTAATATGATCTTCCACATATTTACATGGTATCAGAGTTAGCACCCGACAACTCTAATGAAGTGTTAGGTGCTGTTTATTTATTTTTTTTTTAAATCACTTCAAACCACTTATTGCTGCGCGCGCAGCACACGCGTTACATTTGGTCATTCGCAGCTGTTTGTTTTTTAGAAGACTTTTGACTTAAAAACTGTTGAATGTGTGCTGTGTGGCGCAACACTAAACCAAATGCTTCAAACCTTTTCACGTTTTAGTTTAACTTACTGTAACAGTCTGCAGACGTTAAAAAACAAACATATATTTTATTACATGCTGGAGCTGTTTGTTCCACCTCTTCTGCTACAGAGGATTGCAGAGGTGGTCAGCAGACTTCACACAAATTCTCTTCGAAAAAACAAACAATACTTTAATGTATTCCATATCAATATGATGTGGCTTTATAAGATTATAAGACTATATATGTTGGAGTCTTCATTTCTCCAGAAAGGCTTGTTTAGATAGCTAATACGAAACTATATATATACCGTTTTTTACATATTCTACTAGAATATTATAATATTCTACTAAAATATTAGAATTATCTACTTATCTACCAAATCTAGTAGAATATTCTAATATTCAAAAAATTATATTATAATATTTACAGTATTCTATTATAATATTTTACGTATTTAAAAAGAAAACGGTAAATTGTTTAGTTAAAAAAAATGATGAAAATAATAATTAAAAAAGAATTTTCGTATATTTATTTTTATGTTGCGTTTTAAAATTATTTTTAAATTACATCTCACAGTCTTACAAAATTCGTATGATCTCAAATAAAACTGAACATATATATATATATATATATATATATATATATATATATATATATATATATATATATATATATATATATATATATATATATATATATAGTTCTTCATGGTCTATGTCTAATATTAGATACATAACAACCATATATTTCCAAAACTCATATATTAGACTAGATGATAGGTTTTGTACATATTTTTATGAAATTTTAAATATTTAATTTTGCACTACAAACTATGTATAAATATAACTACCAATAAATCTTGATATTTAAATTTAATATAGAAAACTATATTGAAATTTTGAAATTGTTCATTAAAACCTCAATAAACTTCTTCTCATAACATATAAAAAAGAACAATGCAAGTATATATATATATATATATATATATATATATATATATATATATATATATATATATATATATATATATATATATATATATATGTGTGGTAGGTGTCAAAGAAAAATTATGAAGCTTATTAGAGGTCTATTATAAACAACACATTCGAAACACATAAATATTAGATATAAATTATGAAATAAGAAATAATATGAAGTTAAAAGCAATAGGAAGAAAGTAATAATGAAAAAATTGTGTTTTTTAATCAAAATGAAATCAATTTTGATGGTTTATACCTAATATTACATACATGACAGCCACAATAAATATATATATATATATATATATATATATATATATATATATATATATATATATATATATATATATATATATATATATATATATAATACGACTTATGCAACAATCTTATCGAGGGAAAACACATGCTACACCTCTAAGCCAATAGCCTTCTGGTAAGACGGTAAGATGACACTTAACGGTCTACGTGTTAATAATCTTCTAGAATCAATAGTTGTCTCATATATTACATTATAACATTTAATGGACTACGTATTAATAATCTGCAAGAATCGAGAGTTGTCTCATATATTAAATTGTATCCGTCATAAATTGTTGTTTAGTATTAGATTGTAACATGCTGGTACATACGTTAAGATTTTGATAAAATATAAAACATATAACATTGTAATTAATTCGACCAAAATGATATAACTTGTAAAAAATAAATCCAAATACACTATAATATAATAATTGCTACAACTGGTTGGATAAATTATGACCGAAATTTTTACAAGAAATACATCAAATTATATAAGAAAAATTATATATGATAATAAAAATAAATTGTTCACTCTATTGTAAACATGTGATATTAGATAAATTAGATGCGAGTCCAATGTATTAGACATTTTTTTTAAAATTAATATAAATTGTTTATTAGTAATAATTTTAACATAAAGACAACGATCTATAATGATTAAATTAACCTTTTTAATATGTAAACAAATTAAATAAAAACATAAGTATTTATAAAATGATGGTTACAATGATAAACATTAAATATTAATTAATTAAAACTTAGTAAATATATAAAAACAAAATGACGAATGAAATTATAAATTTCTAGAGACTTCCTTAAATACAACATTAAATGTTGTATTGGAAAATTAACCATTTTTATCTAAAATTCATATTTTAATCCATTTTTGTTTTTAGCTCTAAAAAATGCAACATATAACTAGCCATGAGCGAATATTGGTTGTCTAAAAAACAATCCCACCATCGATAGTGATTATCTTTGACTTTTATTTATTGCCATTGAAAAATATACAGGCAGTGGGAATTATCGTGTTTGAAATATGAAAAGAATCGTTTTATCCGAAAGCGCTAAAGACGTTCGTGGAATAAATATACGACTTTCGATATTACTTCCAAATATTATGTCAACTTCTATAACACGTTTACCCAATGCAATAACCTGTAGCCTCCTGCTGTTGCACAATCCACGATTCTGATCAATATTCCTTAGTAACATAACCAGAACACCGACTTTTAATACCAAGTTATGAATTGACATATATGAAGGTCTAAGACCATTTAGGACATCACAAGAGTATAAAGTTTCATCAAAGTCATCGTGAACAAAATCTGCATTAGAAAGACTATATGTAAGATTGAACATGAGATGTCAGATAAATTTATATATGAATCAAGATCATCTATTGATAATGAATTAAGATTTGTCACCTACTATACTAAACAGAAAGTAGGTTAGTTGTAGCATACTAAATTTTCTAAATTTGTCCTAGAAATAATTATAGTACAAAATTCAACATAATAGCTTCCAAGAACATCATATCGGGTTGTTATATCTATATTAATTCTTCTTTGGAGTCTTGTAACACCTCAAACTTTAAACCAAAATTTTCATATTGAATTTACAAAAAATAGAGTTTTTGTAACACCATAAAATATCATTTGTAATCATAAATAAAACATTGTTTCAACATTGTATCAGTACAAAACCCAAGATCTATATATATATATATATATATATATATATATATATATATATATATATATATATATATATATATATATATATATATAAACTCTGGTGTGTGTGTGTGTACGAATCATGTCGACGCCTTCATGCGATCATCACTGGTACCTGAAACACGTAAGACATAACACTGTAACCATAAATGCTTAGTGAGTTCCCCAAAATACCACTCTAACACATAATAGCTACTCGAGGCTGTAACTCTGTTGACCTTCAGGTCTATGTGTCTCAATGGGGCCCTCCAGCCCCAACTCTCTATGGGCCCTCTAGCCTTAACTCTATGGACCCGAATGTCCTAACTCTGTGGACCCGAAGGTCCTAACTCTGTAACTCTAAATCATACATAGCACATATCACAATAAATCATAGCACATAAATCATGCATTTACACTGGCATATAACTCTAAAATACTCTATCACATAACTCTGTTACCACACTAGGTAAAGTATAGTGAGAAAACTTACCTCGGGTATCTCGGTAATCTCTGACTCGGTAACGCTGGTCTAACCTCCGCCTAATCAAAATAAATACCCTAGTTATTATAACTCTCAAAGGCTAGACTATGTCCTCTTATGACACTCTCAGAAGGGTAAAAGACCATTTTACCCCTCTCATATCTCAAAGGCCCCACAATAGACCATACCCTAAAAGTCAACTCAAAAGTCAACTTTCCGGGTTATGCTGCGCGTACCAGATGTGTACGCTGGGCGTACCCGGCTGCCTCTCAGGATCGGGGGACGCTACCCAGTACGCGTTGGGTACGCGGCGCGTACTGGGATTACGCCTGGCATACTCCCAGCTTCAGTACCTTAACTCTTTTAGGTCTTAAACGGTTAAGACCCACGTCCAACTTTTAGATCAGACCATTTCTAAGCCTCTTAAACCATAAAGATGATGACTTTAAGCATTTGCATGACTGAATAAGTCACTAGCACCCAAAACATTTCATTCTCTAACCCTAGAAAGCATTGAACTCAAGCATGACCTCCTATCAACGACCAAGATGGGAACTTTATGGATCTAGACCTCAAATACCACTGAAAAGGGACAGATCTCGGACCATGGAGCACCTTACACTCATAAAGTCTCCACCTTTAAGGTTTTTAACCCTAGCAATGGCACATGCAACAACAAACCAAAATGAAGAGGAAAGTTTTGAACTTTATACCTCTAAACGTAGCTCCTTTCTCTGTGGATCTCAGATCCAAACTTGCACTTCAAGCTTTTAGTCTCCACAAGCTCCTTTCTTCCTTCTTCACTAACACACCAAGGCACTATCAGCTCCAAGAACACACACAATCACTAAGGACGATGGAAGGCTCTCTCTTAGGGTTTTACTCACTGATATGGAGGCTGAGAAATGAGCCTTAGCATCCTTTAAATAGTGCACAACACACAATTAGGGTTTTGCACCTGGGCTCGGTATGCCCGACGTAACTCTTGGTACGCCCAGCGTACCTTGGCGATAACGTGTTATTTTTAAGCGCTTGAGTACGCACAACGTACCCCTATGGTACGCCCAGCGTACTCACTTGCTATACAGAAGTTCACTCAAGGGTTAAACATGGCCAAACACAAAGAGCAAGGATGAAAGAAAAATACTTGAATCTCGGGGTGTTACAATTCTCCCCCACTCGAACCAGCCTTCGCCCCCGAAGTCTCATTCCTCGAACAACTGTGGATGTTGCCCCCGCATCTCCGACTTTGACTCCCAAGTCATCTCAGACCCCTTCCGATGCTGCCACTGAACCAAAACCAGAGGCACTTCCTTGTTCCTCAAGACATTGATCTTCCGATCCGTGATCGCCACCGGTCCTTCAGCATAATTCAGGCTCGCATCCACCTGAACATCCTCTAATGGCATCACTGCCGACTCATCTGCTATACACTTTCGCAACTGCGACACGTGGAAGGTGTCATGAATCTGACCCAACTCTGCAGGTAGCTCCAAGCGATACGCTACCCTGCCCACCCTCACGATCACATTAAACGGCCTAATATACCGGGGTCCCAGCTTGCCACTCTTTCTGAATCGGATCACTCCTTTCCAAGGAGATACCTTCAAAAGCCCCAAATTACCGACCTGAAATTCGAGCTCGGATCGTCGGCTATCAGCAGTACTCTTCTAGCGACTCTGAGCGGTCAAAAACCTCTACCTGACCTACTGGATCTGCTCAGACGTCTGAAGCACTATCTCCGTACTACCCATCACACGCTGCCCCACTTCTCCCCAACAAATGGGGGTCCGACACCTCCTCCCATACAACAGATCAAAGGGTGGCATACCAATGCTCGAATGATGGCTGTTGTTGTAGGAAAACTCCGCCAAGGGTAAGTACGTGTCCCAACTCCCGCCGAATTCCGACACACACGCCCGGAGCATATCCTCGAGCATCTGAATCGTCTGCTCACTCTGTCCTTCAGTCTGGGGGTGGTACACGGTACTGAAATGCAGTCTAGTACCCAATTCCTCATGGAATTTCTTCCAGAATCTAGAGGTGAAACACACATCTCGGTCTAAGACAATCGAGATTGGTACTCCATGCCGTGTTACCACTTTCCTCACATACATCTCTGCCAACCTCTCTGCGGAAGAGCTCTCGCTAATAGCGAGGAAATGAGCGCTCTTCGTTAACCGATCTACAATCACCCAAATTGCATTGATGCCCCTCGCAGTCCTTGGCAATTTGGTGATAAAGTCCATGGCAATCTATTCCCACTTCCATTCGGGAATCGTCTGACGCTGTATAAAGAGGGGCGGGATGGATCGAGAACTTCGATCGATGAGCCTCTTCCATCAAAATGGTACGCGTTCCGCCCACATGCGGTACCTAGATCCGACCCTGAAACGTCATAAGCCCCTGACCATCGGTGACGAACTTTAATACTTTCCCGAAAACCCACTCTCTCTTCTGGTTTTCTGGCCTAACGGCCTCGGTCTGAGCTCCTCGAATGGTGTCCAATACCGGAGTCATCACCTTCAACCTCATACAAATGTCACGCATCGGAACACTCTCCGCCCTACGACTCAAGGCATCGGCCACAACGTTGGCTTTTCCCGGGTGGTACAGGATCTCGCAATCATAATCCTTTACCACATCCAGCCATATCCTCTGTCGCATATTTAGGTTGGGCTGATCCATCAAGTACTTCAGGCTCTTGTGATCCGTGTATATGGTACACCGGACCCCATATAAATAGTGACGCCAGATCTTGAGGACGAACACTACTGCCCCAACTCTAAATCATGGGTAGGATACCTCGCCTCATGAGGCTTCAGCTGCCTCGATGCATACGCTATCACATGACCCCTCTGCATAAGTACAGCTCCCAAACCTAATATCGACGCGTCACAATATAACACAAAATCCTCCATTCCCTCCGGAAGGGCTAACACCGGGGATTTGCATAATCTCTGGCAAAGTGTCTCGAAGGAGGCCTACTGCTCTGGACCCCAAGCAAAAACTACACCCTTCCGGGTCAACTTAGTGAGTGGCATGGCGATCTTGGAGAAATCCCTGATGAATCTCCGATAATAGCCTTCCAGACCTAGAAAACTCCTGATCTCCGTAGGTGACCTCGACACCTCCCAACTGATCACTGCCTCAATTTTGGCCGGGTCGACCAATATCCCTTTCTGGTTAACGAGATGTCCCAGGAATTGGACCTCTTGTAACCAGAAATCACACTTGGAGAACTTGGCATAAAGCCTCTCCGTTCTCAAAACCCCTAGGATCTCCCTCAGATGCTCCTCATGCTGCTCTCTAGATCTCGAATACACCAAAATGTCGTCGATGAATACGATCACCGAGCGATCCAACATCGGTCTGCACACCTTGTTCACGAGGACCATGAACACCGCTGGTGCGTTGGTGAGCCTGAAAGGCATCACCACGAACTCGTAATGCCCGTAACAAGTCCTAAATGATGTCTTCTGAATATCCTCATCTCGCACCCTCACCTGATGATATCCAGAACTCAAGTCGATCTTGGAAAACCAAGATGCTCCCTGCAACTGATCGAACAAATTGTCAATCCTCGGCAATGGGTAACGGTTCTTGACCGTCAATTTGTTCAACTCCCGGTAGTCAATGCACATACGGTGTGAACCATCCTTTTTCTAGACAAAAAGGATATGAGCTCCCCACGGTGAACTACTTGTCACACCCCAAAACCAGGAACGGCGGAAACGTTCTGGGGCGGAGGACGTCATGTATAATATCAACAACAATGTAAAGTAGTAAATAAGCAACAACATCATCCATTGCATTAATAATATAATTATTATACAAATGTGTTCTGTCAAATTTTGATAAACACTAAAGCATAAATCAAAATGAAAGATAAGTCTTGAAGAAGCTCCATCTTCCTTTCTCCTTGCATCGGTACCTGTCTATGATGACCTGAGGATACAAGTAATTTTGAAAGCGAGTATCAGCTTTAAAGCTGGTGAGATCATAAGTATTTAGTGTCTTAATTTGTATGTGAGAGAATGTAAGTATATGTACTTAAAAGTATTGAAAGTGTATATAACTATAAGTGTTTGAAAAACCCTAGAATCCCTATGATTCCTATTAATAACAAAAGGAGTCTTCTACCAAGACCTAACTGTTCTGAATGTAGTCTTCTACCAAGACCTAACTGTTCTGAATGTGTGTGTCTCTTGTAAGAGGATGTATTTTCCAAAGTATAACTATCATTATTCAAAAATATAGTTTGTACAATAATGTTTAAGTGAGGTTATCACTAAAAATATGTAATGGAAAATCAATGTAGTACTATGGTGTAGTGTCCAACTACAGCCGTACTTATTACCTTAAATCTAGGGTAATACTTCCAAGTACTGTAGTATTTAATAAAAATAACTACATCGGTACTCAACTACCTTATTTGAGGGATAAGGTATAATGTGATGTCTAGATCCCAGACTATACGCTCCCCTATCAAAGGGATTTTGGGACCTACCCACGACCCCTGCATGAACGCAAGCCGTGAGCATCCACATTACCGAATGATCATGTATACTCGATATAACTATCACAATTGTGGTGTGATTCATCAGTATAGTTAGATCCTGAACTGGTTCCGTGCTATAGCACCTAATGACGTCTGTTCTATGTATATGTAAGTGTGATCATGTAATTGTACTCAAGTAAGAGCGATCATGTAATAGTACAGTAGTGTACTGTAATGTTCTACGTGTGCTAGCTGTAATGTGTGTTCTCTCTATCTAGCAAGTATAGTAATGTAATCATTCTAGTATAGTTGTATATGTTCTCGTCCTAGTATAGGTGTATATGTAATGTACTGAAAAGTTCTAGAAAGTATTGACTCATGAATGAACTGACTCATTGAATGATATCGCGTTCTAGCAATGGTTCTAGTATCTTCCTGAACTACCCATATGGTAGCTTTCTAGTAATCTAAGTGTACGTATGGACATGGATGTATACCCTTGCTACACAAGGGCATAGGATGAACTGGAAGGACCTTTTATGACTATATATGTGTACATGATATATAACTAATATTTAAACGACCTTCGGACGAATACCCAAAATCCCACCAGACCACATCTCAAGGCGCGAAAAGGAAATAGGGTGGATAGCCTTCCTAAGTCTTTTAAACATTTCTTATATAAGTATACATATAGAGGCATGCAATTTATAATATAAAAGCATAAATAAGATTTGTAAGACATTTGAAATATAAGTATTATTTTAAGAAAAGATCGACTTGGTGTCAATCTATAAAATAATTTGAAGGCATAAGTTTAATAAAAGAGTTTAAGTATAAGGAAACATTTGTTTGAAACACAGCTGTAAATAAGTTTGAAAGGAAATGTACGGAGTAAGCTGTACAGTGTAAAAAGGAGTTTAAACATTTAAAATGTTTATAAAAAGTCATCTGAAGGAAACTGTTTGGTAAAACGGCTAATGAGTAGCCAAATCATTTGAATACTGTATATTAATCACATGTGATTGATGTAATAAGTAATATAATCCTACTTGCTAATCACATGTGATTGACATAATAAGTAGCATGATTCTACTTGTATCCCCCCCATAAAACATTTAAAAAGAGTTTAAAACATTAGTTAAGGGGTATGACTCACCTGCGGTAAGTGACTGGAATTGAACGGACTGTTATCGTACGGAAGGATCGGACAAGTGCTTGGTGTCAAGTGGAGACTTAGACATACACAATGATCCTAATTACATATGAAAACATATGTATATAAATAATTAGTGATTCTAACACTAATTATACAAGTAATAACATTTAAGGGCGAGGATAACACTTTTGGTCAAGTGCTAGGAGGCTAAAGGGTTGCAACAAAGGAGTGCAATGCCCCTAATGCGAGTTTAAGGTCAAAAGACCATAGTCATTAGAGTTTATGGCCCAAGGAAGTAAGTTCCTGGCCGTAAACTCCCAACCAAGGCTTGGGATGGTACTTTCAATTACTACAACCTTAGTGGGAATTGTTTCAAGGCATATACAAGTGTTTGGGCACCATATTGACTCCTTTGGGGAGTTTATGGCCCAAAGACCCTTTTCCCTTGGAGTTTACGGCCATAAACTCCCTTGGGAGGGTGATTATGGTGCCTTCAAGTCTCTCAAATAACTAGGAACAATTCTAAGCTTTTCTACTTGGCCTTAAGAGGATTTATGGCACCTTTTGGTACCATTTCTTGGAGTTTACGGCCATAGAACATCTTGGGCCGTAAACTCCCTCAAACATGGGGTTCTAAATGTTTTAGCTAGTCCATAACTCATCTAGGTACTTGTCAAAATTGTCCCTTGGCCTTAGGAAGTGTTTAGGGTGTCCTTTGACTCCTTTAAAGGAGTTTACGGCCCAAGAATTACTCTTGGCCATAAACTCTTCAACATATGTGCTTTCCTTATGTTTTCTAGGTCCTAGATACTTTAGGGTATTTGTCTAACATGAAGTCCAAGCCTTTGGGGGTGATTAGGGCACTTTTAGCCCTTGGAAAATGGGTTTACGGCCCAAGAAATGTTCTTGGCCATAAACTCCTATAAACTTATGATTTGGAAGTGTTTTTATGTCTAAAATAGTCACAAGCATATAAGGGTTAAAGTGCTTAGGCTTAAGGGGTGGGTTAGGGCACATTTGTCCCTTGGAAATGGGGTTTACGGCCCAAGAAACCCTTGGCCGTAAACTCCAAAAGTCTTGTAATCTTGGATGATTTTGGACATGTAACAATGTTATAAAGCATATAACAAGTATTAAAACACATCTAGGGAAGTAGACTCACAATCTGGGATGAAAACCCGAAGATCCGTGAGAGAGAAATGGGCTTTTCTCTAAATGGAATTCAACTAATGAACCAATTTGGTTCAGAATTCTATTTATAGTCCTGAGATTTTTGGCAGAAAATATTTCTAATCTCGGAATGGATTCTAATGATTCTAGGGTAATAGAATTTACAGTGTTGCACAAAATCCTAGTGCAACCACTCTCCTAATACCCCTTTTTGGTGTAAAACCCTAAAACTGCCAAACTTATATTCTAAGTCTGAATTTTCATTGTAACTGCTCTACTTCTATTGGATTGAAATGGTTTGATTAGTATGGAAAATTTCAGGTTGTCACATCATCCCCTGTTAAAGGGAATTTCGTCCTGAAATTAGAATTTAGGCAAGGTAGTATGCACGAATGATCGAGACGTGAGGAGAAAACTTCCTAATTGATTGGTTCTAGCGCACTTAAGTGAAATCGGGCTCTCAGTTGGCATTCCAACAAACCTTCTCTAACTGGCGACGTCGTTGCTTCGTCCGCTTGACCTCTCGGTCGAGGGTCACCACGGTTCTAATACGAAGGCGAGGATCTCGACGAGTGGACTTGCAAGAATCCTAACGGAAAGGTATAGGTTCACAATCGAGATGCGAAGAGTAGAAAGTATGTTACTGAGTTCGTGGAGTAGATCTAGTTTGTGCGAGGCACATGACCGATTCTGATAAGAATCTCGGAGGTCCTGTCTAACTTGGATTTAGCTTTCCACGCTTTACGAAGTGTATAAAGCCATTCCCAGAGTGAGTTATTCTAAAGAACTTGGTCACTCACTTGGAATCTCAAAGGTTCCCTTTCTTGCGTAACTTCCCAGTCAAAGGCCACCCCTTGCTGGGTCAAAGTCGTACGAGTTTCTGTAGTTTGCGAGGAGTTCTGAATGAACTAAGGCGGTAGGTCGGTAAGACCTAGAGTTTGGCGAAGGAATGTCGGCGTCTCTGATGTCGATAAATGCTCAGCGGTTTTGACAAATCGAAAGAGTACTCAAAATTTCCCACACTACTAATAGTGGGTCTTAGAAATTTGACTCTTCAATTTCAAAACTCGTGCTTTGAGAACATCGTTAAAAGTTTCTCTGGAGGAGATGTTTTCCCATGGGTTCCTTCTTACTACAGGGGTAGATAAGTAAGTCATTACAAGGAGAAATGACGAACTGATCCAGGTAAGAAAGACGTACGCTACTCGTTTAGCTTATAAAAGCTATGGGCGCATTGGTCCTATCCGAAGGGTATCACTACGGACTTGAAGTGTCCGTATCGAGTTCAGGAGATAGTCTTCCGGACATCTTTCCCTAACACTCGAACTGGTGATATTCGGATCCCGAATTCATTCCTGGAAGTAGTTTCTTTCTTTGCGATTGCTCAACCATTTTGTTTATGCGCGGCAGAGATAATGATTTCTAATGAAAAATCTCAACGGGGTCCTCAATAATCGAGGTACATGCAATGCGATCCATCGATCTCTCGAAGAATATGACCGAGGTTCTCTAGGGTGAGAAACCTAGTCTTCTAATTCTATTTATGTGTAGTTCGCTAAGTTGTCCAAACTGTTCTTGTATCTCCGTGGGTGTTTAAAGTATAGGGCGACCTGTTTTTGGGAGTCGTACTGGGTTCTATGCTTGTTCTCATGACAATGTGATTACTCGTACTTAGGCAGTTCTCCGTCCTGAAGTTCATATTAGAATTCATACCTAGTTTCACAGTCACCCTTTCGTGTATACGAGTCATATATAATTAAGGTTGAAAAGGTAGTCGAATAACTGGTTCTTCTTTAAGTTCACATCCCATCGGGGAAAAAGAATTTAAAGTGGAATCATCAATTCTAAACTTGTAGAACCATGATTATATATCACTCTTATGCATACATTCTTCAGTGATAGATCAACCGCATGAATCCCTGGATTAAACTTGACGTACTGCACGAGTGGTACTTCGGGGATTTCTTCGGAAAGAAAATAACTAATAGGTACTCCTGGCATGAGTACCTCGGCGTTCTGATGTGGCGTTTTTGCTGGAAAAGTGATCTAGAAGAAAGGTGTGTACGTATGAAGCTGTTTTCGTGAGGATCAAATTGAATCGAGTCGTATGATAATGTTGAAATCATACCGAAACTTAAAGACATTAGATTTGAACATAAGACGTTTACAGACAAAACACAACCGTGCAACCATGAACAGAGTTACAGTACTTTAGGTTTACCACAAGACTATTTCTGCAAATAAGGTATACTACAAAAGACAAGTATACGCAGCACGAGAGTCCTTATACATATAGGATCTCGCAAAAGGTAAGACTCTAGTTGCACTAGTTCTAGATAGTTTATAAGTCTGTTACAACGAAACGCCTAATTTATATATAACATGGTTCCTGAGCAGGCTCTCCTGTAACTGTGATCCTGAGAATCTTCCCAACTGCGCCAGAATTCTGCGTTATCGGGCAATCTTTCTTGAAGTGCCCTGTCTCACCACATTGGTGGCATGTCTGGCTAGTACTAGCTTTGGTGACGGAATTACGGTGCTTAGCTAGTGTTATGTGGACATGAGTGCCCTCCTCGTTACTCCACTTTGAAAATTTCTTCTTAAATCATTCTGCGCTATAACTCGTCTTGCGCGCAGGGTTAGTCTCGATGAAAGGGACTTGAGTGATAGGTCGTTTCGGTGCTCCACAGTCACGAGCATGATGCCCTATGTTTAGGCAATTGCAACATTGCATCTCATGGCAAGTCCCATGATGATGGAAACTACATTTATCACACTTAGGGAGTTTTCCCTCATATGGCCTGCTCGGTACGGGAACGGCAGGGGTTTCCACTTGCTGCTGTTGTATAGCCAGCTTTTGGGCTCTCTTGCGTTCCTTCCGGGCTTGACGCTTTCGTTTCTTGTTCTCTGCTTTCTGGCTTTGCGAGCCTGTGACTGTTACTGTTTGGTGACTTCCTGGATGGATATCATGATTGGGAACTTCATTCCCATCAGCAGTATCGACTGTGCTGCTAGCGCTACGGTGCGCAATGACCGCGGTTACGGCAGCCACTACAACATCTGTTAATTTCGTTTGAAAGGTAGCGGCATCCATCGAAAAAGTAGAGGTCTCGTTGCTTGGCTGGTTGTTTCCGGATGACGACATGATTCTGTAATACGAAAGATAAGGATTTGTGAGCGACTTTGGTTGACCCTGATGTACTTAGATTGTTCATGAAAAAGTAAGAGTATTATCTCGAAAGTTTGACCTACATCCCTATGATGCAGTCTTGGTAAAGAATGAAAGTATGTTCGCTAAGGTTTGACCTACATCCCTATGATGCAGTCCTAGTACGGAATGGAAGTATGTTCATAGAATGGTCTCAAGACGTTTGTCGTTCGAGCTGAGGTATTGTGGGTTGGTGAATAACAAGATCCAACCACTGAAAGAGACTTGGAAATGTCTCCGGAGATAAATCGCTATAGTCCAATGCCTTGACTAAAGTATGTTTCATATGGACTCCAATGAAAGTATGATAAGAGTAATTGAATGAAGAATGACACAGAAGTTAGCCGGCTGTCAATATCTTTGATATTTGTGATGTAAAGATTCTGGAAAATGACCTTGTAAAGGTCTCACATCATATCCGGAGAAGATAGTTCCTGACAGCATAAATACCTAGCTAAATTACTTACGGTACAAGATAATTTCATAGAAAATGCCACATCCGACATAGACAGAAAATACGATTCCTTTTTATAAGGGAAATAAAGTAAAGCGTCTACAACTCGCGACGGTCATCCCTCTGGTGAACTCGTAGTTCAACCAATTGATGTTCCCTGTCAAGTAGGTGTCTTTCACGCACCATCTGGTGTACTCGGAGTTCTAAGACTTCGGCTCGTGATTCAGCCATTGCTTGCAGCAGGGTTTCATGGCTTCTCTCTGATCTCTCGTGTGCATCTTCTAGATGGATGGTGTGGAGGGTATGCATCCTAGCATAGGAGAGAACTTCTGTAATCTGATGTAGGGCTGTCCTACTTTGAATCTCATTTTGGGCCACTCTATGGACCAAGATTGGCAAGACTATATCTGCTAAGCCCTCATTGCTCAAGTCGTAAAAGCTTCGGTCACCATCAATTAGCATAAACTGATCTTGTCCTTGGCTCCATATTTCCAAGCATTCCACTCACTCAGGGTCAGGCCATGAAAAGCCGGAAGAGGGTTAGGAATTGGAAAGGAGCTGCTTGGGGTAGGTTCTCAAACTCTGGCTCGGAGTTAGCATCAGACGAAAGGTCTTCATCATGGTGATCATTCAAGGGGAACAGGATGATCATTCTCTGGTTATTCTCCAAACCAACCAGCTATGACTTCATTCGGAAGATACTGGTTGTCAAGGGGATGGAGTCCAGTTATGATTTCTTTGAGAGAATTTAGGGTAAGAGAATAATTATTAGACAAACTATCTAGATAATTATTTAGAAAATCTTCATTAGTTACATCGCTATTTGTGAAGTGCATACCAGCTATGTGTAATCTAAACAGGATAGACCTTCGAATAAGTGACCTTAATTCCAAATTCACACAGAATAGTGGTAAGGCAAAATTATCACTGATTCTAAGTCTATAACATCCTAATTACATGTAGCCTTAGTGTATCCACTTAGCAACTATCAACTTAGTAATGAAGATCCCATTTTAATTCTCAAGTATAAAGTACTTATAGTAACACCAAATACACCTATAGTATTTAAATTTTAATGTTATGTTCTATTGTTCACATTGTGGTAGGGTTGGTAAGATTTTAGCATTGTTGCAACCACACACTTAAACTTAGGCACATGCTAGTCAACCCTCGGATAATATAGGTGATCAGGATATATCTTCCCAGTTTTGACCATATGTCTCGAAGCCCACTTGTGTTGCCCAACAATCGTAATTCTTTTGTACTGTCCTAGTGACACTGATTTTAGCATGAATGCAGCACGTATACTTATTTAAATATTTTACTATTTAAAGTATAAACTCTTGGTCAGAGTATTTTTAATCCCTTATGTATTTATAGTTAGTATATCTTTTATGGGTAGATATAATTAATTCACTATACACAATGCTCTGATACCAATCTGTCACACCCCAAACCAGGAACGGCGGAAACATTCTGGGGCGGAGGACGTCATGTATAATATCAACAACAATGTAAAGTAGTAAATAAGCAACAACATCATCCATTGCATTAATAATATAATTATTATACAAATGTGTTCTGTCAAATTTTGATAAACACTAAAGCATAAATCAAAATGAAAGATAAGTCTTGAATAAGCTCCATATTCCTTTCTCCTTGCATCGGTACCTGTCTATGATGACCTGAGGATACAAGTAATTTTGAAAGCGAGTATCAGCTTTAAAGCTGGTGAGATCATAAGTATTTAGTGTCTTAATTTGTATGTGAGAAAATGTAAGTATATGTACTTAAAAATATTGAAAGTGTATATGAACTGTAAGTGTTTGAAAAACCCTAGAATCCCTATGATTCCTATTAATAACAAAAGGAGTCTTCTACCAAGACCTAACTGTTCTGAATGTAGTCTTCTACCAAGACCTAACTGTTCTGAATGTGTGTGTCTCTTGTAAGAGGATGTATTTTCCAAAGTATAACTATCATTATTCAAAAATATAGTTTGTACAATAATGTTTAAGTGAGGTTATCACTAAAAATATGTAATGGAAAATCAATGTAGTACTATGGTGTAGTGTCCAACTACAGCCGTACTTATTACCTTAAATCTAGGGTAATACTTCCAAGTACTGTAGTATTTAATAAAAATAACTACATCGGTACTCAACTGCCTTATTTGAGGGATAAGGTATAATGTGATGTCTAGATCCCAGACTATACGCTCCCCTATCAAAGGGATTTTGGGACCTACCCACGACCCCTGCATGAACGCAAGCCGTGAGCATCCACATTACCGAATGATCATGTATACTCGATATAACTATCACAATTGTGGTGTGATTCATCAGTATAGTTAGATCCTGAACTGGTTCCGTGCTATAGCACCTAATGACGTCTGTTCTATGTATATGTAAGTGTGATCATGTAATTGTACTCAAGTAAGAGCGATCATGTAATAGTACAGTAGTGTACTGTAATGTTCTACGTGTGCTAGCTATAATGTGTGTTCTCTCTATCTAGCAAGTATAGTAATGTAATCATTCTAGTATAGTTGTATATGTTCTCGTCCTAGTATAGGTGTATATGTAATGTACTGAAAAGTTCTAGAAAGTATTGACTCATGAATGAACTGACTCATTGAATGATATCGCGTTCTAGCAATGGTTCTAGTATCTTCCTAAACTACCCATATGGTAGCTTTCTAGTAATCTAAGTGTACGTATGGACATGGATGTATACCCTTGCTACACAAGGGCATAGGATGAACTGGAAGGACCTTTTATGACTATATATGTGTACATGATATATAACTAATATTTAAACGACCTTCGGACGAATACCCAAAATCCCACCAGACCACATCTCAAGGCGCGAAAAGGAAATAGGGTGGATAGCCTTCCTAAGTCTTTTAAACATTTCTTATATAAGTATACATATAGAGGCATGCAATTTATAATATAAAAGCATAAATAAGATTTGTAAGACATTTGAAATATAAGTATTATTTTAAGAAAAGATCGACTTGGTGTCAATCTATAAAATAATTTGAAGGCATAAGTTTAATAAAAGAGTTTAAGTATAAGGAAACATTTGTTTGAAACACGGTTGTAAATAAGTTTGAAAGGAAATGTACGGAGTAAGTTGTACAGTGTAAAAAGGAGTTTAAACATTTAAAATGTTTATAAAAAGTCATCTGAAGGAAACTATTTGGTAAAACGGCTAATGAGTAGCCAAATCATTTGAATGCTGTATATTAATCACATGTGATTGATGTAATTGTTGGATTAATGTCTAAGTCCATAACTATAATTGGTAAGACTTGACCCGACCCGGCATGGTCCATTTGGGTTGCATGGCATCATGCACTTGGATAGACTATAATGAGAGAAATAAGACACTTACGGTTATTAATATATTATAAGTTCTAGTATATTAATAATAAGAATAATGAGATTATTTAATTAGTATTGATCAAGAATTAATCTAGAATTAATTAAGTGATCAAAAGAAGACTAATTAAATATATGGGTTGATTGTGTAAATCATTCATTCTTATATATGTGGGCTTGTGATCCAAGATTCCTTATGTTGGACTAAGTCCATGGGGTGACCCATGGATACTCCATGGAGGTTAAAATCCATGGAGCATAAGGAATGGGTAAAGTCATGAGTTACATGGTGTAACCCTAATAGCCACCATATAAAAGAAACCCATGGCTCAAGAAATCGTGACAATGACTAACACTATGTGTATGTATGAGGGCTACACGATTTCATGAAGTGTTCTAATTTCTCTCTAAGTTATTCCAAGTGCTTATGGTGTTGTGTGAACCATTTGAGGTGTCACACTTGGGGCACTAAGCACTCAAGCTTCATGAAGACAAGCACTATCAAAGAGGTATGTATTCTATCTTGTTATATCCATTATTTTGTATGCTAGATTAGGATAATACCTTGGATGTTCATATTTGCATGTATAATAGAGAAAACATAGATCCAAGGTATTTAGGGTTGCATGTACACTTAGGAGTGTTAGAATGCTCATAACCCAACAGTGGTATCAAAGCCTAGGCTTGTTTTCTTGTTATACCTGCAATAGAAGCTGAAAAATCGAGTTTTGATGCTGTCAGCCCAGCTGACTCGCCGAGTCCATGAAGGGACTCGACGAGTCCAAGGCAAAATGCATCCAACTCCCCGAGTTGTGTTCATGCACTCTACGAGTTGGACCCCAGACAGCATATCTTCGAGGTTTTTGGCTAGAAATGGACTAGGAACATTACCCTAAGTTGTTTTGAACTTATAAACTTGTTTTTTAAATGTGGTAATGTTCATGCTAATCCATTTTCAAAGATAATTGTCAATAGATTCATGTTTTGTATTAGTTTAAAGGTTAGACTAATTACATGAAAAAGTTTGATTTGAATTATCTTGTTCTTATGAGTTGCTTAGATTAATAGAAAAGTTGAGTGAAAAAGTTGTTTTCAATCCAAATTAATCTAAGAGTTGAGTATAAAATGTGTTTGTGTAACTTATCCTTAGGTTACATGAAGAGTCACATTAAAGACTCATAAAACTCATAAAGTTGGCAAAGGTTACAAAAAAGATGAAGAGTCTTGTCCTTAAGTTATGGAGGTTCAAGAATCACTTCATTAATAAATAAATAAATAAAATATGTAACCTTAATTAATTCCATAAGTTATAAAATAAAGAAAAGATTAATTCTTTATTAGTTTAAAGTCTTCCATAATTTGTCCACAAGTTATGGAACTTGAAGAGTTTTTGGATTAAAACTACTTTAAATACATAAGTTATGGAATTAATTAGTTTTGAATAGTTTCAAAACTTGCCCTCAAGTTTTGGAATTTGTAAAGTTTTCTCTTATGAATACTTTAATTCCAAGTTAGCCCTTAGAATTTTAAAAGTTAAAATTCAACCCTTATACTTTATAATATTATAAGTTAATAATATTTATATGTATAAGAGTAAAGTCGGTCTTACCGCTAGTACGCCTCATTCACGAAGCCGGTCTATAAGGTGGGTATAAGGTTGTTGCCTATAAAATGGCAACTTAATGGGTGTTCACTCTCACCCACCGCTCGCTTGACTGGTGGAGGGTCGTTAGCCGAACGGGTTTGACATGACTATAATTCTCCCTTCATTAAAAGTATTAATGATAAATACTAAGTAACTAAACTTTTAATAATACCCAATCTTAGTTACTTAGAAAAATGTGAATAAGGTGCTAATCCACGAAATTACACTTTGCACTTTGTTTGAGTCGGTTAGTGGAGCGCGTGTGGTTAACCGGCACACTAACTCGTATTTAACAAGGTAGGCAAAGGGTAACTTAATGTTTATCATAGTATCGATGGAGCGTGTGTGGTTAACCGGCACATCGATTGAGGGATAAACACTTAAGGGTACCCAGTAATTTGCATGGTTACTTCACACCTTGTTTTGTGATCCTCGGCATCCCAGTCACAAAACCTGAAGGGCACACTCGAGATTGAAACATGCCATTGAACAGTTCAATGAATCTCAAAAGATCTAGGAGTTTCAAAACCAATTAAAACCTAAAAATACATTTCGTTTATCTTGGTGGAAATTGGTGAATCGTCATTCACCTACCTTCAAATTGTTTTATAGCTTGGATTACGGCATACCTCTTCTAAGTTATAAAATAGTTTGTTGGGTCCTAGCCTTAATATTTTCATATTGGGTGTCATATTAAGGACTCAAAGATCAATTATCTTGAATATCTCCCATAACATGTCTGGATTAGACATTTATGATCTTCCCAAATCTCTTGAAACAAGCTTTCCTAAATGAAGATGATGTCCCATGGATATCATACTTCTCTCTCCTCTTCCAATTATTCTCCCTAACCCACAAGTTCTTGAAAAATTTAAGGTCACTCGAACCCTATTGGCAAGACAAGGTCTAGGTGTGATCACATCTTGGAGATGTAGTCACATATTGACAAGCCGGGAGAGTTGGGTGTCAATGTCTTGAGAAAGTTGGTGGTTCAATCACTTTCTAAGTTACATAGTGAGTTCCTTTGGGACACCTATGAAATAGACTATGACAAGACCCTTAATGATCTCATCTATTGTTAAGATTAACTTCCTGAAACTTTATGGACATTGACAATGGTGACACTGGAAATACAGAAAAAAGCATTCTCTTCCCAATGGAAAGGGATCGGCCATAGTCAACTCGGTTGAACAAATGGTAAAGAGAAAAGCTAAGTCTGTAATAGTCCTGTGTACCATTATCAAAGGGTCCATATGTTTATATTGCCAAAGTAAGGGTCATTAGTTGCGAAGCTGCCTAATTTACCTAAGGATGTTAAAGTCAATAAGATTGACTCTACTTCAGGTAAAAGTCCACAAATCTAACTCTGTTAAGTTTCTATTCTGAGATTCCTGATACATGTTGTGACTGGGTCACATGGTAATGTTTTAAGAATCAAAGAAAAGTAAAGGAACTTAAAGAAAGAATATGCTGAATCTGATCGCATAGATGGATTTCTATCGCGTAGTTTGAAGATCGGATTCTTGAGCTACTTCTTGGGAGTTATGAGATATTGCTAAGGAATAGATAACAACAAGTTTTCATATGGATTGTAAGGATAAGTTTTTCCGCATAGTTTTAAAATAAAAGAAAATTTTTCATTTTAGTTATTTTAAAATATCCTTACAATGGCATATGAGGAAAAAAATTGTTGCTTATATGATTCCATTAATAGCAAGAGTGGAAATATGAAATTGATTCCTTCATTTGTGGTAATGTCTAAATTTACCAAATAATGAAAGATTCTCATCATCCAAAGTCTTAATTGGACCAGGACTTGGAATCATGCAAGTTGTATAGCATGATGAATGAGAACTTTCAAGTATTGGAAAATTAAGACTAATTACTTGTTCACATGAATGTGTGAGTCAATTAATGGACTAAGGGATCGAGTACATAGTTATGTGCACTGATTAAGTCCACCACAAAAGATGTAAGGCTATTCGTCATAGTTTACTAAAGCTCAGTAAATATGATTACACTTACAAGCTTAAGTGTAACTCTGTGACATTGGAAAAGGTTCCAATGCATGGCAGAGCGGATAAGAAGAATCAAATTAGGCAGAAGGATAAAAGTTTCTCAAATCTGAAAAGATGGGAGAGTACTTTAGTATCAGTTTTGTGATCATCTTAATGATTAAGAAACCATATCAAAATTAGTTCTCTAAGGAAGTCTTAGTTCATTCTTATGACTAAGAAGAAGGGATCTTGAATTGTTGAAATGGTTAAATCAAGAAGATGAGTCATACTTCGTTCCAATACAAGTCTTAGAGTCATACTCCAAGATTGTAACTTGAGTGACATGTCTTTAAGAAGGTTTAAAACACTTATCAAATGTAAGAGTAAAAGTTTTCTACTCTTGTACATTTAAAATTGGTAAGTTGTGATGTTTTGGATAAAACAAAGACCAACTAAGGCCAATTGTGTGAAGTGTTTGTCTTGATTAGAATCCGCACTATCTCTTGGATGTTTGACAAGGAAGTCTTATAGGTCAAGAGGACAGTGGGAGTCTTAAAGGTCTTGAAATTCTCAAGAACTAATCAAGAATGAAACCTGAAGTTCTTCACTAGCGCACGACTTGAGGTTCATAACCTATCGTGTTGACATATTATGTTCCCATTCTAGTTAAAGTTGGCTTTGCATATGAGTTCTTAGAGTTCTCAATGTGTTGCACAACAACTTGGAAGCAATGGTAGGCCCTTGAGCTGCCAGGTGGCAAGAAATTAAGATTGAGTTCAGTCCATATGAGTTTGGATTTGTCATAATTCTTGTCTTGTGACTATGGTTATGACAATTCACATGGATAAGAACACATACACCATTAAATCTAAGTGTCATAAAGTTTCTCTCCGATTCATGAAAATGATGGTGAGGAAACAATTTCACTAAGTAGATTTTAGTTAGATAGCAATTGTGATATTTGCATTCTCAAAGTCGTTAGTGGAGCGTGTGTGGTTTACCGGCACACTAACTTGGACTTGTGAGAAATGGCAAAGGTCAAAACGATCAAGACTATGATTACGACATCCCTTTTCATAGTTCTTAAAACTGTTTTGACACACCCATGAGCTATCTAAGGGAAGATGTATGTTTTTGATAAAGTCTTATCAAAACAATCTAGTATCAGAAATCTGAACTTTGGTAAGAAAGTCAATAAAGTATTGATTTCTAGAAGTCGAGCTTTCTGAGTATATGTCAAAGCTAGTGGGAGCATAAGTGTTATGCTAATAATCATCATGTTAGTGGGAGCATGATAATTACGATAAGTATTGCAAGCTAGCAATGTTAATTATAGAAAACAAAAGGTTTCAATTGGGAAAAAGTTGTTTTGCTATAATTAAGGGAGAGGAAATTATACTTCATCTCAAGTCTATAAGCTTAGATCGTGAGGTTTTAATTATTTAGTCAAGGATATATATGAATTTCATGTTGGAATGGCTCAACATAAGGAAATTCTGTATATGGGTCCATTATTTGCGTTCTTAAATTCGATTATGATTACGGCATCCCTTTTCATAATCTGAATTATGAGAACCTGGCAAATTGAAATGGAAATGTTATAGCAAAAGACTGGTTTAGTCTTTATGTGAGACATCATGAATCGTGTCCCATATGCTTCGGATATAGGATCGATTACATGTGCTATATTCATCCTTTCTAAAATTTTCCAAATGCCTAGGGCGTTAAGAATGGAAAAGGTTTAGAACTGGATATGACTAAAAGGATTAAACAATTGTCGAGGACAATCTAAGGTTTACCAAAGACTGGTTTCTCAAGGACAATTGGAAGTATAGTGATAATTCTGGAAGGACCATATTGACATAATCTGCAAGGAGGCAACTCTTGTTCAGAAGTGATAGTCGGAATGGAATCTGGAAATGTTTCAAAGTTAGAATTTTCAATCTGTGTAAGATTAAGGAAACTTAATGCAAGAAGGATGGTTCCAAGGACTTGATCTCCTTTGGAATGCTCTGTAATGACTGTTGTTAAGTCTTTCTGACTTTGTGCATAATCATTACAAGAGGATCGGTGCATATAAGTTTAGAATCTAACAGATTTCAGTAACTGACATGAATTTGGAATTCTTGCATTTGTAGTAAGGATTTGGGAGTGTGAAAAGAGAATCATTGAAGTTATGTTCATTTGATCTAGTTCACAAAATAAAGATCATAGTCAAACATATTATGCATACTTGGTGTATGGCATGACTATTGTTTAGAAAACATAGTGTGCATGCTTGGAGCATGGGACAACTATTGTTTTAAATTCAAGAATAATGTTGATAGCTGAAACAATATACAATGAATAATGTGTAATCATATGGTGATAAATAAAAGGAGTTTTATTTATATTCATAAGTTCTGAGACCATATTGGATTCAATTATTATTGTGTTTCACTTTGCATGTTTTGACTTCCCGAATAAACCAGGTTATTCTTCCGGAATGACTAAGTTATTCAAACCATCCACAGTCGGTCATATGTTGGAAGTAGATATGAATTAAGACTGTCATGGGTTGGCTTGTAGAGGTCTAAGTTGTTGGACAAAGGGCTACAACACTCATGAGTGCTCATAAGTTCTGAGTATTGGATTCAACCCGCGCTCATTGGAATCACTTCATGGATTTTATCACGAGTGATCATGAGACGATAATATCTTATATTCTTCAAACCTAGAGATATGAGTTGTTACTATGAGTTGGTTGTACATTGATTGCACGAAACAGCATTTGGTAACTCGGTGCTATAAAACGTGCCTTTGTGTATGATTCAACAAGTAGTAGAACAAGCCATATGAGTCGAAGTTTATCCATTCCTTTTACCTTCGGGATGAAAGCGATATCTGTGGGCCCCTCGATGATTTGATGATGACAAATGGAAGTGCTCGGCCGGGCCAGGACTGATTTGATTTGTTCAATTAGTCAGTCGTCATAAATCGGAAATCGGGAAACAACAAATGGACAGAGAGAATGATTATAATCCATGTCTCAGTCCATATGATATCTAGAATGGAGGAATATATGATCCCTTATCTAATGGACAAGTCGTTGACAAAGATCAGAGTTCATTTACAAGGTCAGAGTTCGACAGAAGCTTTTGAGAGCTACGATTGCTAGTTGGTTCCTAAAGTCATACGCAATAATAGTTTTAGACTTATCCAAGTGGGAGACTGTTGGATTAATGTCTAAGTCCATAACTATAATTGGTAAGACTTGACCCGACCCGGCATGGTCCATTTGGGTTGCATGGCATCATGCACTTGGATAGACTATAATGAGAGAAATAAGACACTTACGGTTATTAATATATTATAAGTTCTAGTATATTAATAATAAGAATAATGAGATTATTTAATTAGTATTGATCAAGAATTAATCTAGAATTAATTAAGTGATCAAAAGAAGACTAATTAAATATATGGGTTGATTGTGTAAATCATTCATTCTTATATATGTGGGCTTGTGATCCAAGATTCCTTATGTTGGACTAAGTCCATGGGGGTGTCCCATGGATACCCCATGGAGGTTAAAATCCATGGAGCATAAGGAATGGGTAAAGTCATGAGTTACATGGTGTAACCCTAATAGCCACCATATAAAAGAAACCCATGGCTCAAGAAATCGTGACAATGACTAACACTATGTGTATGTATGAGGGCTACACGATTTCATGAAGTGTTCTAATTTCTCTCTAAGTTATTCCAAGTGCTTATGGTGTTGTGTGAACCATTTGAGGTGTCACACTTGGGGCACTAAGCACTCAAGCTTCATGAAGACAAGCACTATCAAAGAGGTATGTATTCTATCTTGTTATATCCATTATTTTGTATGCTAGATTAGGATAATACCTTGGATGTTCATATTTGCATGTATAATAGAGAAAACATAGATCCAAGGTATTTAGGGTTGCATGTACACTTAGGAGTGTTAGAATGCTCATAACCCAACAGTAATAAGTAATATAATCCTACTTGCTAATCACATGTGATTGACATAATAAGTAGCATGATTCTACTTGTATCCCCCCCATAAAACATTTAAAAAGAGTTTAAAACATTAGTTAAGGGGTATGAACTCACTTGCGGTAAGTGAATGGAATTGAACGGACTGTTATCGTACGGAAGGATCGGACAAGTGCTTGGTGTCAAGTGGAGACTTAGACATAAACAATGATCCTAATTACATATGAAAACATATGTATATAAATAATTTGTGATTATAACACTAATTATACAAGTAATAACATTTAAGCGCGAGGATAACACTTTTGGTCAAGTGCTAGGAGGCTAAAGGGTTGCAACAAAGGAGTGCAATGCCCCTAATGTGAGTTTAAGGTCAAAAGACCATATTCATTAGAGTTTACGGCCCAAGGAAGTAAGTTGCTGGCCGTAAACTCCCAACCAAGGCTTGGGATGGTACTTTCAATTACTACAACCTTAGTGGGAATTGTTTCAAGGCATATACAAGTGTTTGGGCACCATATTGACTCCTTTGGGGAGTTTATGGCCCAAAGACCCTTTTCCCTTGGAGTTTACGGCCGTAAACTCCCTTGGGAGGGTGATTATGGTGCCTTCAAGTCTCTCAAATAACTAGGAACAATTCTAAGCTTTTCTACTTGGCCTTAAGAGGATTTATGGCACCATTTGGTACCATTTCTTGGAGTTTACGGCCATAGAACATCTTGGGCCGTAAACTCCCTCAAACATGGGGTTCTAAATGTTTTAGCTAGTCCATAACTCATCTAGGTACTTGTCAAAATTGTCCCTTGGCCTTAGGAAGTGTTTAGGGTGTCCTTTGACTCCTTTAAAGGAGTTTACGGCCCAAGAATTACTCTTGGCCATAAACTCTTCAACATATGTGCTTTCCGTATGTTTTCTAGGTCCTAGATACTTTAGGGTATTTGTCTAACATGAAGTCCAAGCCTTTGGGGGTGATTAGGGCACTTTTAGCCCTTGGAAAATGGGTTTACGGCCCAAGAAATGTTCTTGGCCGTAAACTCCTATAAACTTATGATTTTGAAGTGTTTTTATGTCTAAAATAGTCACAAGCATATAAGGGTTAAAGTCCTTAGGCTTAAGGGGTGGGTTAGGGCACATTTGTCCCTTGGAAATGGGGTTTACGGCCCAAGAAACCCTTGGCCGTAAACTCCAAAAGTATTGTAATCTTGGATGATTTTGGACATGTAACAATGTTATAAAGCATATAACAAGTATTAAAACACATCTAGGGAAGTAGACTCACAATCTGGGATGAAAACCCGAAGATCCGTGAGAGAGAAATGGGCTTTTCTCTAAATGGAATTCAACTAATGAACCAATTTGGTTCAGAATTCTATTTATAGTTCTGAGATTTTTGGCAGAAAATATTTCTAATCTCGGAATGGATTCTAATGATTCTAGGGTAATGGAATTTACAGTGTTGCACAAAATCCTAGTGCAACCACTCTCCTAATACCCCTTTTTGGTGTAAAACCCTAAAACTGCCAAACTTATATTCTAAGTCTGAATTTTCATTGTAACTGCTCTACTTCTATTGGATTGAAATGGTTTGATTAGTATGGAAAATTTCAGGTTGTCACAGCCTAATAAATCCCTTTCCCAGCAGCTCCTGCAGCTGCGAGGATAACTCCTGCATCTCTGGAGGCGCAAGGCGATAGGGCGCCTTGGCGATAGGCGCGGCCCTCGGAACCATATCGATACTGAACTCCACCTGCCTCACAGGAGGTACGCCCGACAACTCCTCCGGAAATACATCTGAGAACTCACGCACTTTCAGAACCTCTCCCATAGACCTCGGTATCTCCGACTCAACCCTCGCGTCCATAACATATGTTATGAATCCCTTACATCCCTGCTGAAGACTCAGCCTCACCCTAGCGGCTGAGTAAAACGCTGAACCGGAACGTGTACCCTCATCGTACACCGTAAGAACTCCCCTACTAGGGTCTCGCATGGTCACCAGCTATCGCTCGCAGTCGACGATCGCTCCAAATCTGCTCAACCAGTCCATGCCCACGATGACACAGACATCCCCCATCGCAATAGGGACCAAATCTATCAGAAAATCAATCTCGAAAATCTCAAGTACACAACCACGAATCACCTCGGTGGCATACACCGCTCTCTCATCCGCTATGGAAACTCTCAGAGGTCGACTCATCGCCTCTCTACTAATACTGATGTGTCGGCTAAAGGCCAACGATACAAAAGATCGACTCGCACCCGAGTCAAATAACACTAGAGCAGGTACAGAATTCACAAGGAAGGTACCTACGCATAACATTATATAAGCACACTCATCACTGAATATAAAAGAATACATGAAAGAGTACATACCGGCCACGACATCAAGCGCTGCACGGACCTCCTTCGCAGTCAACTGGAAGGCTCTCCCACGTGCCTTCGGTGCCTCAACCTTCGCAGGCTGAACATTCACAGCTCTCACCGTAGCGGGGGCTGATCCCAGATATGCTCCCTGCGCTGACCCCCGCAATTGTGGACACTCTGCCTTCCGGTGTCCAGTCTGGTTGCAATGAAAACAGACTGAAAAACCCTTGCGGCAATCCTTGGCCATGTGCCCCTCCTTGCCACACTTGTAGCAAGACCATGCTCTGCATATCCCATCTTGACTCTTGCCGCACTTGCCACAAGTGCGGGCCTTCTGTTTCCCAGATCTCGAATCAGCAGGTTTTGCCCGCTTGGCTACCAGTTGAGACTGAGTCGGCCGCCGATCCCTCCCTGAGACTCAGCCTCCTACTTGGCTTGGTCTCCAACTCTATCTCCCTCTTTCGGGCATTTTCCTGAAGCTCGGAAAATGTCCGGTATGTCGAGTTCGCCACGAACTCACATATATCCCTCCTTAGAATGCTCAAATATCGGCTTATACGTGCCTGCTCGGAGGATACGTGCTCTGGGCAGAACATCGCCTACTCATGGAACATCCTCGTAATCACTGTAACAGACTCAGTACCCTGCTTGAGGGTCATAAACTCCTGGGCCAAATGCTCCCTCTCCACCTGGGGAACGTACTCATTTCGAAATATAGCGGTGAACCTCTCCCAGGTCACCGCAGCAAGCTCGGCAGACGTAAAATGCGCAGTCACAAACTTCCACCAGTCCTTCGCTCCCAAGCGAAGCTGGTTCAGCGCGAACCGGACTCTCAAATGCTCTGGAGATGAGCAAGTAAAGAAACACCCTCCATGTCTAAAATCCATCTCATCTCCGTGATCGGGTCCTGGGTCCCGTCAAACTTTGGTGGTTTTGTGTTGCTGAACTCTCGGAACAACAACGTGTCACCACCCTGTGGCCTAGTCGCAGCTATAGCTGTAGTGGCTGCAACAATAACAGCCTCAGAAAGAGCAGCATATCTCTCATCAAATGTCTCCATCAGAGTGGTCTTGATAGACCCGAACATCTCTGGTATCTCTTCCCCGATGGCCGCAGCACCTCCTCCTGGATGATCCTACGGATCTCCTCATCACCTGAACTGCTGATCACTGGTGTGTGGCGCGTCCCAACCATGGTCTCCTTCTGAAATACAACATTAGAATATTAGAGACCCTTTTCAAGTATAATCACACTCGATAACTCCACCCTACTCGTTCCTTGGTGCCCAAAGGAATCTTACTTGGACTGCGTACCAACACAATATCTTCAGTAGTACGGGCCCAATACTACCGTCCATACCGCATTGGCATTCATCCCAAGTCCTCCTCCTTGAGCCTCAAATCCCAAGTACTCTACTCTCTCTATCATGTGCTACTCACTAAAAAAATTCTCATAAGCACCTCGCTACTATCTAAATCACTCTTAAGCATCTCTAGCAGCAAAACCCCTAGACTAAGGCATCATATATCAGGCCACTCTAGTCCTAATAAGAATACCTAGTCTACTCTAGCATGCATATCGTAACTCATCATATAGCATACATAACATATCTGATAATCACTTATTATGAGGGTATTTTGGGAAATCACCGTTCGGGCACTGGCTGATCGTACACACGGCTCTACTCTGTTTGTCTCAAAACTCTTTTCACTATTTTTCAAAAAAAATATTATTTTTATTATTAAAAAATTCCTCAAATCCCCAGTTTCAGTTCAGATACGCCCGAAGATATATCCGAATCCCTCAAACCAAGGCTCTGATACCAACATGTAACACCGTAAAAATTTGAACAAATTTTCACTTTTGTAACCCATAAATATCATTTATAATCATAAAAATACATTGGTTCAACATTGTATCAGTACAAAACCCAAGATCAAATATTTATATATATATATATATATATATATATATATATATATATATATATATATATATATATATATATATATATATATATATATATATATATATAAACTCCGGTGTGTGTGTGTACGAATCATGCCGGCGCCTTCCTGCAAACATCACTGGTACCTGAAACACATAACACATAACACTGTTAGCATAAATGCTTAGTGAGTTCCTCAAAATACCACTCTAACACATAACAGCCACTCGAGGCTGTAACTCTGTTGACCCTCAGGTCTATGTGTCTAAGTGGGGCTCTCCAGCCCCAACTCTCTATGGGCCCTCTAGCACTAACTCTGTGGACCCGAAAGTCATAACTCTGTGGACTCGAAGGTCCTAACTCTGTAACTCTGAATCATACATAGCACATATAACAATAAATCATAGCACATAAATAAAATGCAATTACACTGGCATATAACTCTAAAATACTCTATCACATAACTCTGTTACCACACTAGGTAAAGTATAGTGAGAAAACTCACCTCGGGTATCTCGGTAATCTCTGCCTTGGTAATGCTTGTCTAACCTCCGCCTAATCAAAATAAATACCCTATTTATTATAACTCTCAAAGGCTAGACTATGTCCTCTTGTGACACTCTCAGAAAGGTAAAAGACCATTTTACCCCTCTCATATCTCAAAGGCCCCACAATAGACCATACCCTAAAAGTCAACTCAAAAGTCAACTTTCCGGGTTACGCTGCGTGTACCAGATGTGCACGCTGGGCGTACCTGGTTGCCTCTCAGGATCGAGGGATGCTACCCAGTACGCAGCGCGTACTGGGATTATGCCCGACGTACTCCCAGCTTCAGCACCTTAGCTCTTTTAGGTCTGAAACGGTTAAGACCCATGTCCAACTTTTAGATCTGACCATTTCTAAGCCTCTTAAACCATAAAGTCGATGACTTTAAGCCTTTGCATGGCTAAATAAGTCACTAGCACCCAAAACATTTCATTCTCTAACCCTAGAAATCATATAACTCAAGCATGACCTCCTATCAACGACTAAGATGGGAACTTTATGGATCTAGACCTCAAATACCACTGAAAAGGGACAGATCTCGGACCATAGAGCACCTTACACTCATAAAGTATCCACCTTTAAGGTTTTTAACCCTAGCAATGGCACATGCAACAACAAACCTAAATGAAGAGGAAAGTTTTGAACTTTATACCTCTAAATGTTGCTCCTTTCTCTATAGATCTCAGATCCAAACTTGCACTTCAAGATTTTAGTCTCCACAAGCTCCTTTCTTCTTTCTTCACTAACACACCAAGGCACTATTAGCTCCAAGAACACACACACTCACTAAGGACGATGGAAGGCTCTCTCTTAGGGTTTTACTCAATGACATGGAGGCTGAGAAATGAGCCTTAGCATCCTTTAAATAGTGCACAACACAAAATTAGGGCTTTGCACTTGGGTCGGGTACGCCCGGCGTAAATCTTGGTACGCCCAGCGTACCTTGGCGATAACATGTTATTTTTAAGCGCTTGAGTAAGCGCAACATACCCCTATGGTACGCCCAACGTACTGACTTGCTAAACAAAAGTTCACTCAAGGGCTAAACACGGCCAAACACAAAGAGCAAGGATGAAAGAAGAATAGCTGAATCTCGGGGTGTTACAGTTTCACAAACTCAGTCATCAAACACATAATTATCCAAAACACCCATCTTCAGAAAATAGCAGAGTTTCTCAAACTATCCTAGCAACAAATCTCCCAGCAAATATGTACAATCAGATTTGCGCCTTCTCGCGATCGTCAGAAGTACCTAAAACAGATAAGTTAACAATTGTAAGCATAAAGTTTAGTGAGTTCCCCAAGATAACACATACAACACTATTGGTTTAGTGTCTAAGCCCGTAACTGTATTTGGTATGTAGTTGACTCGGTTGTGCATGGTCCTTTTGGGTTTCCTTCACAAAAGCAACTTGACAAGGTAATTTAAGGAGAAAGAGAGAAAATATTATGGTTTATTAGTATATTATAAGAATAATATATTAAAGGAGAAATCATATTTATTTATTTAGTATTGGTCATAAATTAATTAGGAATTAATTTGTGAGTAAAAGAGATTAATTGGATAAAGGGGTACAAACTGTCAAATGTATGATAGTTGAGTTTTGGGCTGGGAAACCTAATGGACTAAGGGGGGAATGAAATTATGATGGGGATCCATCATATTTTCGTCCAAGGCACTAATCTAGAAGGTTCCTTGGGATGCTTGGTGATTAAGCTGTCCCTTAGGGTTTAGACTGAAACCCTAGCAGCCTGTAGTATAAACAAGACCCATAGGCTATGGAAATCGGCTACATTTTTTATTCCAAGAGACCGCTAGGGCCGGTTTTAGCATCTCTCACCCTCTCTTATATTGCTTTTTTGCTTGTGGGGTTTGTGAACCATTAGAGGAGTTACAATTGTGACTCTAAGCTCAAGATCAAGAAGATTACAAGGATTTTAAGCTACTTGAAAGAGGTAAAACACTTAGATCTGTTCTTATGATGTTATATTTGAATTATATATGATAGATCTAGGGTTTCAAGTCTTGGATTCCAAGCGTGTACAATAGAGAAACCTAGATCCAAGCATTAGGGTTTGTATGAGCACATAGGATTGTTCTTATGCATAAAACCCATCAAGCACAACATAAATAAACAATTATGGGTTATCAGCAACCCTGAGAGTATCAATAGTTCCAGTAGGGAACAACATGCCTTATGGGTTATCAGCAACCCTGGAGACTAGCCGTTGTCTCAGTCACACATAAACAACATAATGCAAATTAACAGTAGACCCATCTGGTTATCACAAATGCAACTATTCTACCACATAGGTAAGAATATGTAACATCGTAAATTTTCAAACAAAATTTCCATTTAAAAACAAGATTAATCTCATTAACACAGTCACAAAATCCCCAAAAATATCGAATTATCATAAACACATGTTCATAAATTGTTTAAAAACACAATCCAGGATCCTCAAAATATATCTCCGTCTCATGTGTACAATCAAATTGGCGCCTTCCCCTGATCCTAAGAAGTACTTGAAACACACAACACATAACACGGTAAGCACGAAAATTAGTGAGTTCCCCAAAATACCACACATTTCTCATTAGCTTCTCATGGCTATGTTCAAATAAGACCCTCCGGTCAATGTGTCTCAGTGGGACCCTCCGATCACACATCTTGGGTGGACCCTCCAGTCGCACAACTCGGGTGGACCCTCCGGTCCTAACTCAGTAAACTTAGTATATTACACAACATAAACCACAAAGACATTATACAGGATATCACAATACTCAATATAAGCACAAAAGACCCTTCAGTCACACAAAGATTGCCACACTAGGTAAGTATAGTGAGAAGACTCACCTCGTAAGGAAGCAAGCAAATAAACCTCATACACGAATCTCCGAACTAGCCTCCGCCTAACATATAGGATAATTATCTCTAATTAACATTTGAATCACGACTCTAAATAAACTAAGTTATTTTGTCGCTCAAACTCTTGGGATGGGCAAAAGACCATTTTAGCTCTCCATGGTCCCCATAATCCCTGTCTTGACCAAACCCTAAAGTCAACAGAAGTCAACACTCAAGTCCAAAGTCCATGTTAACCCGACTCACCAAGTGCATCTATATGACTCACTAAGTCCATTTTTTTCTATGAAATGTCGCAAAAATCCAACTTAATTCGTCGAGTTGTCTCATCAACTCGCCGAGTTACTCATGTCCAGGTTTGTCGGGGAAAACCCTAGCCGACTCATCGAGTCGGCTCATCGACTCGACGTTTCCATTGAGTTTATGTTCTCATTCAGATGTTTTAAGCCAGATCTACAACCCCAAACTCTAGATCTAGCCTCCCAAGGATGATATACCACATAAACCACAATCTTTACGTCCATGCATGGCACAAAGGGCTTGGCATTCCAAAAAAAAAACCCATTTAGGGATTTATGCATAAAAGCTCTTTTGTAGCTGAATAAAGTTGGGACCTTTGGACTCTAGGGACCTTACAAGGTCCAGATCTGATGTCTCAAACGCTTAGTAAGCTCAAGTCACTCAAAATCTCAAGGAAATATGGATAAAGCCCTAAAAGCTTCATATCAACAAGATCTAAACAATATGATGAGCAATGTGATGCCTTTTACCTTCCAACAGAAGCTCAAGATGAATAAACACTGGATCCTATAGTCATTCCTCGTTCCATGCTGGATTCTCACCTGTTCTATTCCAATAGATCACAAAATACTAAAATATTAGCTCACTATGCCTGATTAGGGTTTCACTCACGAGAGTAAGGTGGTTGGTGAGGCGGAAATCATGGCTTAAGGTCATTTAAATAGGACCCAACCCCGAAGATCTAGGTTTTTTCTCACAGAGCCAGTTCATCGAGTTGGTTGTAAAACCCATGTGGTCAATATGTCTTTACTCGATGAGTTGGGGCACCCACTTGTCGAGTTGGTCAATCAACTCATATATATATATATATATATATATATATATACATACATACATACATACATACATATATATATATATATATATATATATATATATATATAACTCTGGAAATAACTCTGGGTACTACTCGCACATCTCGGACTCAGGCTCCCAAGTCCACTCGGATCCCTTCCGATGTTGTCACTGGACCTTAATCAGGGTCACCTCTTTATTCCTATAAACCTTCACTTTTTGATCCAAGATCACTATTGGCCTCTCAGTGTAATTCAAGCTTGCATCTAACTGAATGTCCTCTAATGTACCACCATCGTCTCATCAGCTACACACTTCCTCAACTAAGATGCATGGAAGGTGTTATGAATCTGACTAAACTCTGCAGGTAGCTACAATCGGTAAGCTACCTTACTCACTCTGGTGGTCACTCTGAAAGGACAAATGTATTTAGGGCCCAGCTTGCCCCGTTTCCTGAATCAGGTCACCCCTTTCGGTGGGGATACCTTCAGGAGAACAAAATATCTGACCAAAAACTCTAGCTCAAATCTTCGCTAGTCTGCGTAACTCTTTTGGTGACTCTGGCTATTAGTAACCTGTATCTGACCTGCTGAATCTGCTGGGTAATCTTTAGCACTATCTCAGTGCCACCCATCACTCGCTGCCCTACCTCTCCCCAATAGATGGGAGTCCAAGACCTCCTCCAATATAAGAGCTCTAAGGGAAGCATAACAATATTGGAATGCTGGTTGTTGTTGTAAGAACACTCAGATAAGGGCAAATAAGTGTCCTAACTTCCATCGAAGTCCATAACACATGCACGCAACATGTCCTCAAGCGTCTGTATCGTCTGCTCACTTTGTTTGTCTGTCTGTGGGTGGTATGCGGTACTGAAGTGCAATCGGATACCCAACTCTGTTGGATTAGTATCTAACTCCACAACTATTTTGGTATC
Organism: Lactuca saligna; assembly: GCF_052625555.1. NCBI lineage: Eukaryota > Viridiplantae > Streptophyta > Magnoliopsida > Asterales > Asteraceae > Lactuca > Lactuca saligna. The sequence goes on along the minus strand of NC_136419.1, from coordinate 225,101,026 downwards.
TAGTTGACCCGATTATGACCATTGTCCTTTTGGGTTACCTTCACCATAGCAATATGTAGGATGAATTAAGGAGAGAAATGTTTAATTATGATTTATTAACATATTAGAAGAATAATATATTAAAGGAGAAATCATATTATTTAATTAATATTAGTCATGAATTAATTTTCTGGCTAAAAGAGGTTAATTAAAGTTAGGGGACTGGAATTGTAATTATAAGATAATTGCAATTAGCCTATGGATCACCTTGGAATAAGAGGTTGGACGAATTCTATGGGGAAGCGCATTAGAAATCGTCCAAGGCATGTTCCAGGAGGGGTCCATGGGTTGCTTAGGGCTTAAGCAGTCAAATTAGGGTTTCCTTGTTCGATAACCCTAATAGCCTAAGTATATAAGGAACCCTTGGGCACCAAAAACGTGGCTAACACTTCCTTTAGTGTTTCCATCCATTTTTGGTGCCTCCCTTCTCTTCCCTTTTCGTCCAAGTTGCTTAGTGGTGTTTGTGACGCCATTAGAGGTGCAACACTTGAGGCACTAAGTTTTCTGAAGCTAAGGAATTGATTATTATTGCTATATAACAATCAAAGGTTAGATCTAAACCCTATTTTATGTTAATATGATTAATTGTATGCTAGATCTAGGGTTTATAGCTTTGGATATTCAATTGCATGTTCATTAGACAAACTAGATCCAAAAGTTATTAGGGTTTGCATGTACACCATAGGAATGATGTATTGCTCGAAACCCATGAGTGGTATAAGAGCATAGGGCTGTTTGTTAGTGAATTTGATGCTTATTTGAATAAAAAAAATCGGAAATTTTGAACTTTTAGGGCTGGGCTCGCCGAGTCCACTGGGTACTCGACAAGTCCAGTGCTGACTCGACGAGTCAGCGAATCTGACACCTTTATTTCGTAATTTTTTTTGCCTTTTTTGTTGTGGGATAATTACCAAAAAAATTTTGATTGATAAAAATCGAATTTTTATGATATTGGGTGATTATCCTTGCCAAAATAAAAGATATCTTCATATTAATTGAATAATTACTTCCTTATATGATTAATTTTAATTATTTGAATTATTTTGTGAATTATCTTGCAAGAAATTGGAATAGGTCAAAATTTGATAACCTCCAATTAATTGTTAATTTCCTTATCTGAATTTTTGATCTAGAATGTTCTTGATAAAGTTTGAAAAAGTTTCAAATTACCCCCTTTATGTTTTCTAGTTTATATTTGAACTTAAAAGTTTTGTTTTTGAAATTTAATGTAACATCCGGATTCCCAGGTATATTATCGTTCATTTTTTTTTTGGAGTTTGTGAAGGAACTCGACGAGTTAGCACCAAGACTTGGCGAGTAGGGACGCGGATGTTCATTCTATTTCATGACCCGACTCGGCGAGTCCACGCTGTTTAGTGAAGCCCTAGTTTCCAGGGCTTGGAAACTATTTAAAGGCCCTTATGGCCATCCATTGCGGCTACTACCCCCCCCCCCCCTCCCAGAGAGAGTCTCAGATCGTTTGAGAAGTAAGGAGTGATCATTTTTGATCTTTGTGGTGTCATTTAGTAAGAAGAAGGAGGTTCTAGACAAGGGAAAGCAAAGGAGGTTGCTATTCTAAGGACTAAAAGATAAAGATCATTCATTTGAGGTAATATTTCGAATCTTCTTCTGTTTTAGGAAGGATATGTGGTTTTAGGGTTTCTTGTACCCTTGACTAAGTTGATTTGAGGTCCAAATAGTCCCTTCTAGAGATAAGGCTTTGTACCTAGACCCATAGAGGTCCGGAGAGCCTTATTCTTCAAGCTTTATCAAGAACAATGGAGGTCATGACCTTGGGTTAAGGTGTTTGGGACAAAATCATCATTTGATGCTTATTGGTTGAGTTATAAGCATCAATATTCAGAATTTACGTGAGATTTATGCTTGGGAAGGCCAGCTCTATGGATTAGGGGCACATATTTGACCACAGGAGATCTATAGAGTTTGTGCATGGCAAGAACTCGCCGAGTTGTTCTTGGGACTCGGCGAGTAGGCTTAAGGCCCACACAAATTACTCAGTAAGTAGACTTGCCGAGTTGGGAGATAACTCAATGAGTCAGAAGGGGATTAAAAGACTGGAGTTCAAGGCGGTACTCGCCGAGTTGTTCTTGAGACTCAACGAGTTGAGTCGGGGTAGCCCCACAATTCATGCCAGATGTGACTTGTTGAGCATGGGGTAGGACTCGACGTACCAAGTGGTACAGAGTGTTAGTGGACATGTGTGTACTCGCCGAGTCACCGGAGTGCACTCAGCGAGTTGGGTCAAAGTTGACCGTTGACTTTTAGGGTTTTGGTCAACAATGGGGTCTTTGATTCATGGGGGGGGGGGGATAATATAGTCATTTATCCTTCTGAGAGTGACAATAGAGGGTCGATTCTAGCCTCGAGTGTTATGTTTATGAGGGTATTTACTTTTTGTGAATAGGCGGAGGCTAGGCAATACTTCTACCAAGTCAGAGATTTACGAGATGTTTGAGGTGAGTCTTCTCACTATGCCTTACCCGATGGGGTGATTGTATGTGACCAAAGGGTCTTTTGTGTATGATGTATATGCGATGTAAGTTATATGTGATATGTTATGTGATATGAGCATGATGTGGGCCGGAAGGCCAAGATGATACAGACCAGAAGGTCAACCGAGTTTGGGTTGGAAATCCCCTGAGACACTTGGATCGGAAGGTCCTATGTCTTGGAAAGGCGTATGTGATATATTCGGTATTGTGGGGAACTCACTAAGCATTTATGCTTACAGTGTTATATGTTATGTGTTTCAGGTACTACCGATGATCGCGGGAAGGCGCCGACATGAGTCGTACACACGCACACTGGAGTTTAAATATTTTGATCTTGGGGTTTTGTACTAATACAATGTTGATACAATGTTTTTATTTATGAATGCAAACTATATTTCATGGTTTTTCAAAAGTGAAAAATTGTTCAAATTTTTACGGTGTTACAAGTTGGTATCAGAGCCTTGGTTTGAGGGATTCAGATACATCTTCAGGCGTATCTGAACTCAAACTGGGTATTCGAGGATTGTTTTTAATAAAGTAAAATTTTTGAAAAAGAGAAAAAGGGTTTCGAGACAAACGGAGCAGAGTCATGTGTACGATCAGCCAGCGCCCGAACGGTGATTTCCCAAAATACTCTCATAATAAATGTTATCAGATATGCTATGTTATGCTATATGATGTATTACGATATGAATGCTAAAGTAGACTAGGTATTCTTATTAGGACTAGAGTGGCCTGATATATGATGCCATAGTCTAGGGGTTTTGCTGCTAGAAATGCTTAAGAGTATGTAGGTAGCAGCAAGGTGATTATGAGAGAATTGCTAGTGGGTAGCACATGATAGTAAGAGTAGAGCACTTGGGATTTAGGGCTCAAGGAGTAGGACTTAGGAAGAATGCCGATGCGGTATGGACGGTAGTATTGGGACCGTACTACTGAAGATACAAGGTTGGTGCGCATTCCAAGTAAGAATCCTTTGGGCACTAAGGAACCAGTGGGGTGGAGTTATCGAGTGTGATTATACTCGAGTGGATCCCTAATATTCTTATGTTGTACTTTAGAGGAAGATCATGGTTGGGACATGCCACACACCAGAGGTCAACGAAACGAGTGATGAGGAGATCCGTAGGATCATCCAAGAGGAGGTGGCTGCGGCCATCAGGGCTGAGATTCCAGAGATGTTTAGGTCTATTAGGACCACTTTGATTGAGACTTTTGATGAGCGGTATGCTGCTCTTTCTGATGCTGATGTTGTTGCAGCTACTACGGCTGTTGCTGCTGCCAGGCCACAAGGGGGTGACTCGTTGTTGTGTAGGGAGTTCAACAACATGAAGCCACCAAAATTTGATGGAACTCAGGATCCGATAGCCGCGATGAGGTGGGTTTCTGACATAGAGGGGTGCTTCTACACATGTTCATGTCTGGAGAATCTGAGAGTTCGGTTCGCGCTGAATCAGCTTCGCTTGGGAGCGAAGGACTGGTGGAAGTTTGTGATGCCACACTACACCCCTGTTGAGCTTGTTGCAGTCACCTCGGAAGGGTTCACTGCTATGTTCCGAGATAAGTACGTTCCACAGGTGGAGAGGGAGCGATTGCCATAGGAGTTTCTAACCCTTAAGCAGGGTACTGAGTCAGTTACAGAGATTACACGGAGGTTTCACGAGAGTGCGATGTTCTGCCCTGAGCACGTGTCGACCAAGCAGGCACGTATGAGTCGATATCTGAGCATTTTGAGGAGAGACATTCGTGAGTTTGTGGCAAACTGATCATACCAGACATTTGCTGAGCTTCAGGCAAATGCCCAGAAGAGGAGATCGAATTAGAGACGCAGGCCAAGGAGGAGGCCAAGTCTCAGAGGATGGACCGGCGACCGGTACAGTCTCAACCGGCAGCCAAGCGGCCAAGCCCTCCGATTCGAGGACTGGGGGTCAGAAGGGACGCACTTGCAGAAAGTGCGGCAAGGGTCATGACGGAGTTTGTAGGGTTGGTGCTTGCTACAAGTGTGGCAAGGAGGGGCATATCGCCAAGGATTTCCACAAGGGATTCATGGTCTGTTTTCACTGCAACCAAACCAAGTACCGGAAGGCGGAATGTCCACATTTGCGAGGGACGATGCAGGGAGCACCTCAGGGATCTGCCCCTACTGTAGCACGAGCTAGTGAGTGTCGGTCTGTGAAAGCCGAGGTGCCAAAGGCGAGAGGGAGAGCATTTTAGCTGACAGCGGAGAGGTCCGTGTAGCACCTGACGTCGTGGCTGGTATGTACTCTATCATGTATTCATTTTATGTTGAGATATTGTGCTTATATTATGTTATGCGTAGGTACTTTTCTTGTGAATTATGTACCTGCTCTAGTGTTATTTGACTCGGGTGCGAGTCAATCTTTTGTATTGTTGGCATTTAGCCAACACATCAGTATGAGTAGAGAGGCATTGAGTCGACCTCTGAGAGTTTCCATAGCAGATGAGAGAGCGGTCTATGCCACCAAGGTGATTCGAGGTTGTGTGCTTGAAATTTTCGGGGTTGAGTCTCCGATCGATTTGGTCCCCACTGCGATGGGGGATGTCTGTGTCATCGTGGGCTGGACTGCTTGAGCAGATTTGAAGCGATCATCGACTGCGAGCGACAGCTGGTGACCATACGAGATCCTAGTTGTAACACCGTAAATTTCAAAACAATTTTTCGCATTTTATAAAAACATAATTCATTTAATATTCGTAAAAACACCCATGTTTGAAATACAATTCATGTCATACAAAAATCCCAAGATCTCTTAACAAAAATCCCGTGTGTGTGTACTGATCAAGTCGGCACCTTCCTACGGTCGTCACTAGTACCTGAAACAAATAACACCAAACAATGTAAGCACAAAGCTTAGTGAGTACCCCAATATACCACATATAACACATATTAGCCACTCGAGGCTATAACTTTGTGGATCCGTGCACCCAAACTCTGTGAACCCTCAGGTTCTAACTCTGTAAACATGCACAACATAAATCACATAGAATAATGCAGCACAACACATAACACACACATATATATATATATATATATATATATATATATATATATATATATATATATATATATATATATATATATAGCATACAAGCACTGTATCACATAACTATAGTTACCTACTCAAGGTAAAGTATAGTGAGAAGACTCACCTCGTGTATCTCGATAACTCGCAAATCCCTGGAATCACTCGTGCTCGATCCCCCGAACTATAATCTTCCTATAATACAATATATCTCTAATTAACACTTTTACAACTAAGGTTGACTAACCCTATCAAGTCAACACTGGTCAACTATGGTCAATGGTCAACTTTGACCGGACTCGGCGAGTGAACCAAAGCAACTCGGCGAGTCTAATGCGTTCACTGACTCCCTCGGATCTTTTCTTGGCACGTCGAGCACTCCCCTAACTCGACGAGTTCCACCTAGTTTGAATTGTAGGGCAACCACGACTCAACTCGCCGAGTCTCAAGAACAACTCGACCAGTTCCGACTTGACTCAACCCCATATTGACTCTTCCTGACTCACTGGGTTATCCCCCTACCCGGCGAGTCCACTCACTGAACATATTACGTGAAACCCCAACCCTACTCGCCGAGTCCCAAGAACAACTCGGCTAGTTCATGCCATGCACACACTTTTACTGACCTTCTGAGGTCAGATCTGCTTTCCCAAACCGTAGATCTAGCCTTCCCAAGCATGAATGTCACCTAAAGTTCGAAACTTGATGCTTGTATAACCCCCACAAGGCATCAAAAGGTGATGTGGTCCCAAAAATAACGACATATATCTAATGACTCCATAATAACCCAAAAAGCCCCAATGGTTAAGGTCTCTGGACCTCTTTGAGTCTAGATCCAAGGCACAAACTCGAAGAGGGGGCATTTGCTTGACATAATCACTCTGCAAAGGGGTTATAAAACCCTAACTCCAAAGATTAACCCTACAACTGAAGGAGATTCGAACCCTTACCTCAAAATGAAGCCTTTGGACTCTGGATCTACTGTAATCTCACCTCATCCTTGCTCTTGCCACCTTTCTTTTGCTTAACAAAGAATATAAAGGCCCAAAAGTGACTTTCTCTCTCCCACAACGAATTAACTCTCTTAGGGTTCTCTCAAGGGACTGGTAGTCGCAATGGGAGGCTGTAAGTGCCCTTAAATAGGCTCCAAACTCGGGGAATTAGGGTTTCATTAAACAGCATGGACTCGCCGAGTCCAGACGCGAACCTTATCCAAAATCGCGATCCTACTCGGCGAGTTTGAGCTCCAACTCGCCGAGTCTCCTCACAAAATACCAAAAATGAAAGAATGAATAATAGCTGGGAATCCGGGCTGTTACAATTCTCCTCCACTAGAACAAGACTTCGGTATCGAAGTCTCGCTCCGCAAATAACTCCGGATACTGCTCGCGCATCTCACGCTCTGGATCCTAAGTCATATCGGACCCCTTACGATGCTGCCACTGAACCAAAACCAAGGGTACCTCCTTGTTCCTCAGAACCTTGATTTTCTGATCTTTGATTTCTACTCGTCTCTCAGCATAATTCAGGCTTACATCCACCTGAATATCCTCTAATGGAACCACAGCCGACTCATCGGCTATACACTTCCTCAATTGCGACACATGGAAAGTGTTGTGAATCTGTCCCAACTCCGCTGTAAATTCCAAACGATAGACTACCCTGCCTACCCTCGCGATCACCTGAAATGGACCAATATATTGGAGACCCAACTTGCCCCTCTTCCTGAATAGAATCACTCCTTTCCAAGGAGAGACCTTCAGGAGCACAAAGTTGCTGACCTAAAACTCAAGCTCGGACTGGCGTCTGTCTGCATAACTCTTCTGACGACTCTGAGCGGTCAACAACCTCTGTCTGACATGCTGGATCTGCTTTGTTGTCTAATGTACGATCTCAGTACTACCCATAACACGGTGTCCGACTTCTCCCTAACAAATGGGGGTCCGACACCTCCTCCCATACAACAGCTCAAAGGGTGGTATACCAATGCTCGAATGATGGCTGTTGCTGTAAGAAAACTTTAGCAATGGCAAGTACGTATCCCAACTCCCGCCGAAATCCATCACACATGCCCGGAGCATGTCCTCGAGCGTCTGAATCGTCCGCTCACTCTGTCCGTCTGTCTGGGGTTGATATGCGGTACTAAAATGCAGCCTAGTACCCAGCTCCTCATGAAACTTCTTCCAGAATCTGGAAGTGAAACGTACATCCCGATCTAAAACAATCGAGATCGGCACCCCATGCCGAGATACCACTTCCCTCACGTACATCTCTGCTAACTTCTCTGCGGATGAGCTCTCACTAATAGCAAGGAAGTGGGCGCTCCTCGTCAACCTGTCCACAATCACCTAAATTGCATCGACTCCCCTCGCAGTCCTTGGCAACTTGGTGATAAAATCCATGGTAATCTGTTCCCACTTCCATTCGGGAACCTCCAATGGCTGCAACCTACCATGCGGTCTCTGGTGCTCGGCCTTAACCTTACGGCAGGTTAAGCACCTCTCAACAAACCACGCAACATCCCACTTCATACAGGGCCACTAATACTCCCTCCTCAGATCCAAATACATCTTAGTGGCCCCAGGATGGATCAAGAATTTCGACCGATGAGCTTCTTCCAGCAAAATGGTACGCGTCCCTCCCACAAACGGCACCCAAATCCACCCCTGAAATGTCATAAGCCCCCGACCATCAGTAACGAACTCCGATACCAACCCTACCACTCGTTCCTTTTTCTGGTTCTCCGATCTCACGGCCTCAACCTGTGCTCCACGAATGGTGTCCAACACCGGAGCCATCATGGTTAAACGCAAACATACACCTCGCAACAGGGCGCTCTCCGCCCTGCGACTCAGGGCTTCGGCTACCACATTAGACTTGCCCGGATGGTACAGGATCTCATAATCATAGTCCTTAACCACATCCAACCACCTCCTCTGCATCATATTTAGGTTGGGCTGATCCATCAAATATTTCAGGCTCTTATGGTCCGTGTATATCGTACACCGAACCCCATAAAAATAGTGACGCCAAATCTTGAGGGCGAACACCACTGCCCCCAACTCTAGGTCATGGGTGGGATACCTCGTTTCATGTGGCTTCAGCTGCCTTGATGCGTATGCTATCACATGCCCTCTCTGCATTAGCACCGCTCCCATCCCCAAGATCGATGCATCACAGTATACCACAGAGTCCTCCATTCCCTCCGGGAGGGCTAACACCGGGGCCTCGCATAACCTTTGGTGAAGCGTCTCAAAGGAGACATGCTGATCGGGGTTCCATGAAAAAGCGACACCCTTCCGAGTCAATCTGGTGAGTGGCACTGCGATCTTAGAGAAATCCTTGATAAATCTACGATAGTAACCGGCCAACCCTAGAAAACTCCTGATCTCAGAGGGTGACCTCGGCACCTCCCATCTCATCACTGCCTCAACTTTGACCGGGTTGACCAATATCCCTTTCTGGTTAACGAGATGCCCCAGGAACTGGACCTCTCGCAACCAGAAATCACACTTGGAGAATTTGGCATAAAGCCTCTCCGATCTTAGAACTCCGAGGATCTCCCTCAAATGCTCCTAGTGCTGCTCTCTAGATCTCAAATATACCAAGATGTCATCAATGAATACAATCACTAACCGATCCAACATCGACATGCACACTCGGTTCATGAGATCCATGAACACCGCCGAGGCATTGGTGAGCCTGAAAGGCATCACCACAAACTCGTAATGCCCATAACGCGTCCTGAATGCTATCTTCTGGACGTCCTCATCTCGCACCCTAACCTGATTATATCAAAACCTCAAATCGATCTTGGATAACCAAGATGCTCCCTGTAATTGATCGAACAAATCATCGATCCTCGGCAACGGGTAACGGTTCTTGACCGTCAGCTTGTTCAACTCCCGGTAATCAATGTACATCCGGTGTGAACTATCCTTCTTTTTGACAAAAAGGATAGGCGCTCCCCACGACGAGCTGCTCGGCCGAATAAACCCCTTTCCCAACAGCTCCTGAAGCTGTGAGGACAACTCCAAGCGCGGCTCCCGGAACCAAATCATAACTGAACTCCACTTGCCTCACGGGAGGCACACCCGATAACTCCTCTGGAAAGATATCTGGGAACTCACGCACTATCGGAACCTCCTCCACTAACCTCAGCCTCTCGGAGTCAACCCGCGTATCCATCACGTACGCCACAAAACCCTTACAACCCTACTGTAGACACTGCCTCACCCTAGCGGCCGAACAAAATGCTGATCCAGAACGGGTACCCTCGCCGTACACCGTAAGAACTCCCCCACTAGAGTCTCGTATGGTCACCAATTGTCGCTCGCAGTTGATAATCGCACCAAATCTGCTCAACCAATCCATGCCCACAATGACACAGACATCCCCTATCGCAATAGGAACCAAGTCAATCGGGAACTCAACACCGAAAATCTCGAATACGCACCCGCGGATCACCTCTGTGGCATATATCACCCTCTCGTCAGCTATGGAAACTCTCAGAGCCCGACTCAGCGCCTCGCGACTAACACTAATATGCTGACTAAAAGCCAAAGATACAAAAGACCGACTCGCACCCGAGTCAAATAACACCAAGGAATGTAAAAAATTCACAAGAAAAGTACCTACGCATAACATAATATAAGCATAATATCTCAATCATCAAAAGAAATACACGAAAGAATACATACTAGCCACAACATCGGGCGCTGCGCGGACCTCCTCCGTGGTCAACCGAAAGGCTCTCCCTCGTGCCCTCAGCTCCTCGGCCTTCACTGGCCGACTCTCGGTAGCTCTGATGGCGGCAGGGGCAGATCCATGAGGTGCTCCCTGAGCTGATCCCTGCAACTGTGGACACTCCGCCTTCCGGTGTCCGGTCTGGTTGCAGTGAAAACATACTGCAAACCCCTTAGGGCAGTCCTTGGCCATTCGCCCCTCCTTGCCACATTTGTAGCAAGATCTAGCTGTACATACTCCATCATGACCCTTGCCGCACTTTCCACAAGTGCGGCCCTTCTGGCTCCCAGATTTGGGATCAGTGGGCTTGGCCCGCTTGGCTGTTGGCTGGGACTGTGCCGGTCGCCGATCCCTCCCTTGAGACTCCGCCTCCTCCCTGGCCTGAGTCTCTAGCTCAATCTCCCTCTTCCGGGCATTTTCCTGAAGCTCGGCAAATGTCCGGTACGAGGAGTTCGCCACGAACTCCCGAATGTCTCGCCTTAAGATACTCAAATATCGGCTCATGCGTGCCTGCTTAGTGGACACATGCTCAGGGCAGAACATCGCCCTCTCGTGGAACATCCTGGTAATCACTGTAATAGACTCAGTACCCTGCTTGAGGGTTAGAAACTCCTGTTCCAAACACTCCCTCTCCACCTGGGGAATGTACTCATCTCGGAACATGACAGTGAACCTCTCCCAGGTCACTGCCGCAAGCTCAGCAGGCGAAAAGTGCGCTGTCACAAACTTCCAGCAGTCCTTCGCTCCCAAGCGAAGCTGGTTCAGCGCGAACTGGACTCTCAAATGCTTAAGAGATGAGCAACTGAAGAAACACCCCTCTATGTATGAAATCTATCTCATAGACGCCACCGGGTCCTGGGTCCCATTAAACTCTGCTGGTTTCGTATTGCTAAACTCTCAGAACAGCAATGCATCACCACCCTACGGTCTCGCAGCAGCAACAGCTGTAGTAGCCGCCGCAACAACAGCCTCAGAAAGAGCAGCATAACGCTCGTCGAAAGTCTCAATCAGTGTGGTCTTAATAGACCCGAACATTTCTGGTATCTCTGCCCTGATGGCCGCAGCCACCTCCTAGTGGATGATCCGGCGAATCTCCTTATCACTAGCCCCATTGCTCTCTGGCATAAAATGTGTCCTCACCATGATCTACCTCTGAAATACAACATACGATAAATTAGAATCCATTCGAGCATACTCACACCCAACAACTCTTCCCTCCTTGATCCTTGGCATACCGAAGGTTCTTACTTGAACTGTACACCACCCCGGTGCTTTCAGTAGTACGGGCCCAATACTACTGTCCACACCGTAAATTTCAAAACAATTTTTCGCATTTTATAAAAACATAATTCATTTAATATTTGTAAAAACTCCCCAAATCCTCCTCTTCGGATCCCAAATTCCATGTACTCTATCACTCTCTAACAGATCTCTCATAAGCTCTTCGCTGCTACCTATTCACTCTCAAGCATCTCATAGCAGCTCACCGCTCCCTAGGCTAAGGCATCACAAATCAGGGCACTCTAGTCCTAATAGGAATACCTAGCGTACTCTAGCAAGAGAATACATCATATCAATCTCATAAACATATAATATAAGGGTATTTTGGGAAATCACCGTTCGGGCGCTGACTGATCGTACACACATTTCTACTCTGAGTTTCTCTAAAAATCTTTTACTTCTTTTAGAAAATTTGGTTCTCTTTTGAAAATATTTTCCAAGTCCTCAGTTGAGTTCAAACACTCCCGAAGGTGTACCCGAATCCCTCAAACCAAAGTTTTGATACCAACTTGTAACACCGTAAATTTCAAAACAATTTTTTTCATTTTATAAAAACATAATTCATTTAATATTTGTAAAAACACCCATGTTTGAAATACAATTCATGTCATACAAAAATCCCAAGATCTCATAACAAAATCCCGTGTGTGTGTACTGATCAAGCCGACGCCTTCCCACGGTCGTCACTAGTACCTGAAACAAATAACACCAAACACTGTAAGCACAAAGCTTAGTGGGTTCCCCAAAATACCACATATAACACATATTAGCCACTCGAGGCTATAACTCTGTGGGTCCATGCAGCCAAACTCTTTGAACCCTCAGGTTCTAACTCTGTAAACATGCACAGCATAAACCACATAGAATAATGCAGCACAACACATAACACACACACACACACACACACACACATATATATATATATATATATATATATATATATATATATATATATATATATATATATAGCAAACAAGCACTGTATCACATAACTCTAGTTACCTACTCATGGTAAAGTATAGTGAGAAGACTCACCTCGTGTATCTCGATAACTCGCAAATCCCTGGAATCACTCGTGCTCGATCCCCCGAACTATAATCTTCCAATAATACAATATATCTCTAATTAACACTTTTACAACTAAGGTTGACTAACCCTATCAAGTCAACACTGGTCAACTCTGGTCAACGGTCAACTTTGACCGGACTCGGCGAGGTCACCAAAGCAACTCGGCGAGTCTAACGCGTTCACTGACTCACTCGGATCTTTTCTTGGCACGTCGAGCACTCCCCTAACTCGACGAGTTCCACCTGCCTTGAATTGCAGGGCAACCACGACTCAACTCGCTGAGTCTCAAGAACAACTCGGCGAGTTCTAACTTAACTCAACCCCATATTGACTCTTCCTGACTCACTCGGTTATCCCCCAACCCGATGAGTCCACTCACTGAACATATTACGTGAAACCCCAACCTTACTCGCCGAGTCCCAAGAACAACTTGGCGAGTTCATGCCACACACACACTTTTATTGACCTTATGAGGTCAGATCTGCTTTCCCAAACCCTAGATATGGCCTTCCCAAGCATGAATGTCACGTAATGTTCGAAACTTGATGCTTGTATAACCCCCCACAAGGCATCAAAAGGTGATGTGGTCCCAAAAATAACCACCTAGGTCCAACGACTCCATAATAACCCAAAAAGCCCCAATGGTTAAGGTCTCTGGACCTCTTTGAGCCCAGATCCAAGGCACAAACTCGAAGAGGGACCATTTGCTTCACATAATCACTCTCCAAAGGGGTTATAAAACCCTAACTCCAAAGATTAACCCTATAACTGAAGGATATTCGAAACATTACCTCAAAATGAAGCCTCTGGACTCTGGATCTGCTGTAATCTCACCTCCTCCTTGCTCTTGCCACCTTCCTCTTGCTAAACAAGGAATAGAAAGGCCCAAAACTGACTTTCTCTCTCCCACAAAGAATTAGCTTTCTTATGGTTCTCTCAAGGGACTGGTAGCTGCAATGGGAGGCTATAAGTGCCCTTAAATAGGCTCCAAACCCGGGGAATTAGGGTTTCATTAAACAGCATGGACTCGCTGAGTCCACTCTTTGGACTCGCCGAGTGCAGACACGAACCTTATCCAAAATCGCGATCCTACTCGGCGAGTTTGAGCTCCAACTCGCCGAGTCTCGTCATAAAATACCAAAAATGAAAGAATGAATAATACCTGGGAATCCGGGCTGTTACACTAGTGGGGGAGTTCTTACAGTGTACGGTGAGGGTACACATTTTGGGTCGGCATTTTGTTCAGCCGCCAGGGCGAGACAGAGTCTTCAGCAAGGATGTAAGGGATTTATAGCATATGTGATGGATGCGAGGGTTGATTCAAAGAGACCGAGGTCAGTGGAAGAGGTCCCAATAGTGCGTAAGTTTCCGGCCGTATTTCCGGAGGAGTTGTTGGGTGTGCCTCCCGCGAGGTAGGTAGAGTTTGGTATCGACCTGATCCCAGGGGCTGCACCTATCGCCAAGGCGTCCTATCGCCTTGCACCTCCCGAGATGCAGGAGTTGTCCTTGCAGCTTCAGGAGCTACTGGGGAAGGGATTTATTTGGCCTAGCAGTTCGTCGTGGGGAGCACCTAACCTTTTCGTCAAGAAAAAGGATGGTTCACACCGGATGTGCGTAGATTACCGGGAGTTGAACAAGTTGACGGTCAAGAACCGTTATCTGTTGCCGAGGATTGACGATTTGTTAGATCAGTTGCAGGGAGCATCTTGCTTCTCCAAGATCGACCTGAGGTATGGATATCATCAAGTAAGGGTGCGGGATGAGGATATCCAGAAGACAGCATTCAGGACTCGCTACGGGCATTATGAGTTTGCAACGCACCAACGTACCAACAGTGTTCATGGATCTAATGAACAGGGTGTGCAGACCGATGTTGGATCTCTCGGTGATCGTATTCATTGATGACATTTTGGTGTACTCGAGGTCTAGAGAGCAGCATGAGGAGCATTTGAGGGAGGTCCTCGGGGTTTTGAGATTGGAGAGGCTTTATGCCAAATTCTCCAAGTGTGATTTCTGGTTGCGAGAGGTCCAGTTCCTGGGACATCTTGTTAACCAGAAAGGGATATTGGTCGACCCGGCCAAGATTGAGGCGGTGATGAGTTGGGAGGTGTCGAGGTCACCAATGGAGATCAGGAGTTTCCTAGGACTGGCAGGCAATTATAGGAGGTTTATTAGGGATTTCTCCAAGATTGTTATGCCACTCACTAAATTGACCCGAAAGGGTATAGTTTTTGCTTGGGGTCCAGAGCAGCAGGCCTCCTTTGAGACACTATGCCAGAGGCTATGCGAAGCCCCGGTGTTATCCCTTCCGGAAGGAATGGAGGATTTTGTGGTATATTGTGACATGTCAATATCAGGGGTGGGAGCAGTGCTTATGCAGAGAGGGCATGTGATAGCGTATGCATCGAGGCAGCTGAAGCCTCATGAGGCGAGGTATCCTACCCACGATTTGGAGTTGGGGGCAGTAGTGTTCGCCCTCAAGATCTGGCATCACTATCTGTATGGGGTCCGATGTACCAATTACACGGATCATAAGAGCCTGAAGTACTTGATGGATCAGCCCAACCTAAATATGCATCAGAGGAGATGGATGGATGTGGTAAAGGATTATGATTGTAAGATTCTGTATCACCCACGTAAGGCTAACGTGGTAGCCGATGCCCTAAGTTGTAGGGCGGAGAGAGTTCCGATGCAAGACGTTTGTATGAGATTGACAGTGATGACTCCGGTGTTGGACACTATTCGAGGAGCCCAGACCGAGGCTGTGTGACCAGAAAACCAGAAGAGGGAGCGAGTTATCGGTCAGGTATCAGAGTTCATTACCGATAACTGAGGGCTTATGACTTTTCAGGGACGGATTGGGTACCGTTAGTGGGTGGAACACGTACCGTTTTGATGGAGGAGGCACATAGAACGAAGTTCTCAATCCATCCCGGTGCCACTAAGATGTACTTGGATCTGAAGAGGGAATATTGGTGGCCTTGTATGAAGAGGGATGTCGTGTGGTTTGCTGAGAGGTGCTTAACCTGTCGCAAGGTTAAGGCTAAGCACCAACGTCCGCATGGCAAGTTGCAGCCATTGGAGGTTCCCGAGTGGAAGTAGGAACATATCACCATGGATTTTATCACCAAGCTGCCGAGGACTGCTAGGGGTGTCGATACGATTTGGGTGATTGTGGATAGGTTGACGAAGAGCGCTCACTTCCTTGCCATCAATGAGAGCTCTTCTACTAATAGGTTGGCAGAATTGTGTTGGGTTTTAGCCATAAGAACTTTCCTATGTGCGCATGCAAAACCCTATTGCTTGGATCTAGGCTTTCTAATAAACATGCTTGTGAATCCAAGACTTCTAATGGCTAATTAGGTTAAACAACAACATTAATACAGATCTAGAATCATACCTTTGAGTTCCTTGTTGATCTTCTTGTCTTGGAGCTTCTAGAGTCACAATTGTCACTCCTCTAATGGCTTACAAACACCAATAGCAAGCAAGATGATTTAGGAGAGAGGAGAGGGGATGGAATTCGACCAGAGGTTCCTTGCTTTAGGTTCTGAAAGGTTGTACACGAATTCCACACCCCAAGGGCCTATTTATACCTTTAGACTCCTTAAGGGTTTCACCCTAAACCCTAATTGGATAATCTTCACTTAAGGCTATCCAAATCCATTCATAGATATCCTTATGGACTATTTTGAGGTATCCTAAAGCTCTTAGAAACTGTCCAAAGTCCATCCTAATGGATTTATAGTCGAAAGTCTAACTATCAAACAATTGACAGTTTATACCCTCTTATTTAATTAATCTCTTTAAGTCACCAAATTAATACCAATTAATTTATAAATTATATCAATCAAATAGCTAAATATTATTCCTTATAACATTTACTCTCTCTTAACAAATCATCCTTCAAGTTGCTATGGTGAAGGCAACCCAAAAGGACCATGCACCACCGAATATAGTTATAGCCTTAGACACTATTCCAACAGTCTCCCACTTGGATAAGTCTAGTAACTATACAAGTATAATACGGTTTGCAATCGTAGCTCTCAAAGACGCTGTCAACTCTGATCTAATCAATCTTGTCCTTTAGATAAGGGATCGTACAGTCCTCTGTTAGATATCATGCTGACAATCCTATGGAATGGTTAGTCTAGCATTTAGATTTCTCGATCTTCGATTTATTTGACATAGAACTTAATCGAACACATCAATTCAGTTCTGACCAGGCCCGGCACATAAGTCAAATCAAATCATCGAGTGGCCAAGATATCTCTTCTACTCTCTTAGGATAAAATTTACAGATAAACTTCGACTTATATGCATTTACTTATTCATTAACCAACTATACACAACAATGCGTTTTATAACATCAAGTTACTGATGCGTTTTCGCATTATCAATGCACAATCAATTAACAAATAATAAACCATATATCTAGGTTTTAAGACCATATGATATTATCGTCTTGCGATCACCTTTTATACCGTATTCCATAAGGTGATTCCAGCAAGCGCGGGTTTATTCCAATGCTCAAAACCAGTTCGTAAGCACTCATGAACGTTGCAGCAACTCTTGCTATGTCTAACACCATTTAGACACTCTACACACCAATTCACGACAATCTTCATTCATATCTACTCCCAACATATGAACGATTGTGGACCATTTGAATAATTCGATTATTCCTAATAAACTCAATTATTCTGGAAGTCAAAACATGCAAAGTGAAACAATAGTTAAACAACTAACATGTGATAGTAACTTTACTCATAAATAAAACTTCTTTATTTAATCATCAAATGTTAATTACATTTATCTATTATACGTTTCTAATACAATCTAATCTATGCTAATATCATCCTTCAGCCCAATACTCCTAGCATGCTGTAAGTGCTTAACCCTACTCAGTCCCTTCGTAAGCGGATCTGCTGGGTTATCTTCTGATGATATCCTCTTCACTACGAGTTGTCCTTCTTCTACACGATGTCTAATGAAGTGATATTTTCTGTCGATATGTCGAGATCTACCATGATCCCTCGGTTCCTTGGTCAAGGCAACCGCACCTTCGTTATCACAGAAAATCTCCATAGGCTCCTTTATGGCCGGCACAACTCCAAGATCACCGATGAAGTTCTTCAGCCATATTGCCTCCTTCGACGCTTCGCTTGCTGCGATGTACTCTGATTCGCACGTTGAATCAGCTACGGTTTCCTGCTTGGAACTTTTCCATGTCACTGCTCCTCCATTTAGGGTAAAGACCCAGCCCGACTGCGAACGATAGTTGTCCCTGTCGGTTTGAAAGCTGGCGTCACTATACCCTCGCACCTTCAAGTCATCACTCCCTCCAAGGACTAAGAACCATTCTTTCGTTCTCCGAAGGTACTTAAGGATGTTCTTCACCGCAATCCAATGTGCTTTGCCAGGGTTCCCTTGATATCTGCTAACCATGCTCAAAGCGAAGGCTACATCAGAGCGAGTACAAGTCATAGCGTACATGATTGAGCCAACTGCGGAAGCGTATGGTACTCGGCTCATTTCTGCTATCTCGGCTTCGGTACTCGGACTTTGAGTCTTACTCAACTTGGCATTTCCTTGTATCGGTAGTTCTCCCTTCTTTGAGTTTTCCATACTAAAACGTTTTAGTACCTTCTCCAAGTAAGTATTCTGACTAAGTCCAATTAGTCTCTTACTTCTATCTCTTACTATCCTTATTCCCAAAATGTAAGAAGCCTCTCCGAGGTCCTTCATAGCGAAGCACTTCCCGAGCCAGGACTTAACCTCCTGCAGAGTCGGGATGTCGTTTCCTATGAGTAATATGTCATCGACATATAGAACGAGGAAGCTTACTACACTCCCACTGGCTTTGACATATACACAAGATTCGTCTTCGCTTCGTACAAATCCAAACTCTTTGACTTTCTCATCGAAGCAAAGATTCCATCTGCGAGACGCTTGCTTAAGTCCATAAATGGACTTCTCAAGCTTACACACTCTATTCGGATGCTTCGGATCCACAAACCCCTCTGGCTGAGCCATGTAAACATCCTCAGCCAACTTTCCGTTAAGGAAAGCGGTCTTGACATCCATTTGCCAAATCTCATAATCATGAAATGCGGCAATTGCTAGCATCACTCTAATAGATTTAATCTTCGCAACTGGCGAGAAGGTCTCATCATAGTCAACTCCGGGAGTTTGAGTAAAGCCCTTCGCAACCAATCGCGCTTTGTATGTGTGTATGTTCCCATCCACGTCGGTCTTCTTCTTGAAGATCCACTTGCACCCTACGGTCTTACGTTCGGGCACGTAATCAACCAAATTCCAAACTTGGTTATCGTACATGGATTGGATCTCGCTATCCATCGCCTCTTTCCATTTCGCAGACTCCGGGCCTGCCATGGCTTCCTTATAGCTATTAGGTTCATCAAGATTTACTAGTGTACCATCACTAATATACGTGTCCCCTTCGGTAGTAATATGAAAACCATAAAACTGGGGTTGAACTCTAAATCTATCGGAACGTCTAAGAGGTAAGGATTCGTCAATCGGTTCAACCGGAGTTTCCTCCTCGGGTTGAACGCCAGCGGTAGAGGTTCCTTCATCTATCGATCCTTGAATCTCTTCAAGTTCGATTTGCCTCCCACTGTCTCCTTGGGTTATGAGTTCTCGCTCTCGGAAAACTCCTCTCCTCGCAACAAAGATAACATTATCTTTCGATCTATAGAAGAGATATCCAAAGGAAGTTTGCGGGTAGCCGATGAAAATACATCGCTCACTTCGAGGTTCAAGCTTGTCGTGAGTATCTCGTCTTACGAAAGCCTCGCAACCCCAAACCTTGATATGTGCCAACGAGGGAGCTTTCCCTGTCCACATCTCGTGAGGTGTTTTGGCAACCTTCTTGGTAGGGACTCGGTTAAGGATATGGGCGGCAGTCTCTAAGGCATACCCCCAAAAGAAGATAGGTAGTGAAGCACGACTCATCATAGAGCGAACCATATCCAATAAGGTTCGATTACGCCTTTCTGCCACACCATTCAATTGCGGTGTCCTAGGAGGCGTCAATTGCGAAACTATTCCACACTCCTTGAGATAATCGTGGAATTCAAGACTTAGGTACTCTCCTCCTCGATCGGATCGAAGCATCTTGATTTTCCTGCCCAATTGATTCTCCACTTCATTCTTGAACTCTTTGAACTTTTCAAAGGTTTCTGACTTTTGCTTGATTAAATAGATATACCCATATCTACTATAATCATCGGTAAAGGTCACATAGAAGCGGTTCCCATCCTTCGTGGTTGATCTAAAAGGTCCACATACATCGGTATGTATTAGGTCTAATAGTCCCTCACCCCTTTCACAAGTACTCGTGAAGGGTGACTTAGTCATCTTTCCAAGTAAACAAGATTCGCATGTGTCATCTTCCCTAAGGTCGAATGACTCCAACACTCCATCCTTTTGGAGTTGGGCTATGCGTTTCTTGTTGACATGTCCAAGACGACAATGCCACAAGGATGCTTTATCCATACTAGTGGAAGAATCTATATTCAAAACATCATTTCCTAAGTTATCTACAATCATAACAGTTTCATATATTCCATTACATGGTATAGCTTCAAAATAAAAGACACCATTTAGATAAGCCAAAATAGAACCATTCTCATTATTAAAAGAAAATCTAAAACCTTGTCTATATAATCCATGAAATGAAATGATGTTTCTAGCCATTTCTGGCGAATAGCAACAATTGTTCAAATCTAAAACTAAACTATTCTTAAGCACCAAAGAATACACTCCAATCTTGATCACAGGCGACGATCTTCTGTTCCCCATGATTAGATTGATCCTTCCTTGCTCCACATCCCTACTTCCTTTTAGTCCCTGCACATTAGAACAAATGTGATAACCACAACCGGTGTCAAGAACCCAAGAAATAGCATGATTAGAATCGTTAGATTTTATTGCATATATACCTACGAAAGATGGCTTGATCTTTCCTTCCTTGATGGCTTGCAGGTAATCCGGGCAGCTTCTCTTCCAATGTCCTATCTTGTGGCAGTGGTGGCACTCTGCCTCCTTCGAATTAGAGCAGGGCTTAGAGGGATTAACTTTTGTCCCACTAGAAGAGGAACCATCTCTGGCTTTCACCTTTCGATAGTTATTTGAAGAAGCTTTCCTCTTCTTTCCCTTCCCTTGACCAATTGCCAAGACAGGAGCAGCAGACGGATTGGGAGTTGGTGCAACAGACTTGTCCTTGAAATTGCTCTCAGCAACCCTCAAGAGACCTTGGAGCTTACTTAGAGTGACCTCCTCTTTGTTCATGTGGTAGGTCATCCTAAATTGATTATACATCGGAGGCAAAGAGTGAAGCACCATGTCGATCGCCAAGTCTTCGCCGAAGTCAACGTTTAACTCGCGAAGGCGGTCGACATACCTTTGCATCTTTTGCAAGTGCACGGTAAGAGATTCTCCATGACCCATCTTAGCGGAAATCATGTTGATGAAGATCTCGTAACGCTCTTGTCTCGCGTTTTGGTGGTACCTCTCCAACAAGTCTTGATGCATCTCGTATGGATACATGTCCTCGTAGGACTTTTGGAACTCGGAGTTCATGGTGGCGATCATGATGCAATGTACTTTCATCGCATCTCGCTCATGGGTTTCAAAGGCGGTGATTTCAGCGGGAGTAGCAATTTCGGGGTTGATTTTCTCGAGCTTCTCGTCGAGGACATACTCTTTATCCTCATAGCGAGCAATGGTGCGAATGTATCTTATCCATTCGCCAAAGTTCGTTCCATCGAAGGTGACCTTTTGGCAAAGGCTCATCAACGTGAAAGAACTAGCAGCAGCGTTGTTTGCGTTTGACATCTATAGAAAGGACAAAGATAGATTAGAACAAGAATCCCTAATTATCACCCAATAAGAAAATTAGGGCTAGGATCCAACAATAACATTTACATACTAGAAAAGGGATGCCGTAATCCAACATGCAAATAAATTGAAGGTAAGTGAATGACGATTCACTAATTCTTCAAAACTTAAACTTTTGGTCCTAAGTGTTTTTGAGAATTCCTAGGTTCGGATGAGATTCATTGAACTATTCAATGGCATGTTTAAATCTCGATATGCCCCTCTTGTTTGTGACTGGGATGCCGAGGATCACAAAGCGGGTGTGAATTACCATGCAAATTTACATGGTGCCTTCATTGTTACGATCACCTATTCGATGTGCCGGTAAACCACACACGCTCCATCGAACTATGATAAACAATGAATCACCCTTCGCCACCTTCGCTTAGAACCAATTAGTGTGCCGGTAAACCACACACGCTCCACTAACATCTTAGCAAGGTGCAAAGTGTAATTTCATGGAATTGCATCAATTCACTTTTCCTAAAGTAACTATGATTGGGAAATTTGAAAAAGATTTAGTTACTTTCGTATTTCTTATTATACTTTTAATGAGAGGATGAGGTTGCCCTATCCTACCCGTTCGGCTAACGACCCTCCACCAATCAAGCAAGCGGTGGGTGTGAGTGTACACCCATTAAACGCCATTTTATAGGCCGCAACCTTATACCCACCTTATAGATCGGCTTCGTGAATGAGGCCTACTAGCGGTAAGACTAGCATTTAGTTATACATATATATATTATTCTAATAATATCATATAAGTATAGGGTTGCATTTTAAACTTTTCAAAATCTAGGGTTTGAAATTTAAGTTGTCTAAATTAAAGCTTTTAATCACAAATATAAATTTCAAAACTATAGGGTAGGTTTTAAACATTTAAAAACATGGAGGATCAAATAACAAATAATTTCAATTAACAATTAATATCTTAATTATCTTTATTTGATTTATCTTTGATTTCTTTGAGGATAATTACCAAAATAATTAAATAATTATCATATAGGAAAACTAAATATTTAATTAGTTGATAATTACCTTTAACTAGATCAAGATAACACTTATATTTATCAAGAAATCGGATTCATATTGATCTAATTAGTTTATGGAAAGTTTGGATAAGATAAACACAAAGAAATCCCGAATCTGGCCCTTCCTGACGCTTGGACTCGCCGAGTGCACAAGGGGACTCGACGAGTCAGGCCTACTCGACGAGTCCACCATGGAACTCGACGAGTCAGTGACTCAAAACCAAAAAAATCGAATTTTGCAGGTTTGTTTCAGTTATTCAAGCAACAATTTGTAGAAAACCAATCTAGGCTCTGATACCACTGTTAGGTTTTAGCCATAAGAACTTTCCTATGTGCGCATGCAAAACCCTATTGCTTGGATCTAGGCTTTCTAATAAACATTCTTGTGAATCCAATACTTCTAATGGCTAATTAGGTTAAACAACAACATTAATACAGATCTAGAATCATACCTTTGAGTTCCTTGTTGATCTTCTTGTCTTGGAGCTTCTAGAGTCACAATTGTCACTCCTCTAATGGCTTACAAACACCAATAGCAAGCAAGATGATTTAGGAGAGAGGAGAGGGGATGGAATTCGACCAGAGGTTCCTTGCTTTAGGTTCTGAAAGGTTGTACACGAATTCCACACCCCAAGGGCCTATTTATACCTTTAGACTCCTTAAGGGTTTCACCCTAAACCCTAATTGGATAATCTTCACTTAAGGCTACCCAAATCCATTCATAGATATCCTTATGGACTATTTTGAGCTATCCTAAAGCTCTTAGAAACCGTCCAAAGTCCATCCTAATGGATTTATAGTCCAAAGTCTAACTATCAAACAATTGACAATTTATACCCTCTTATTTAATTAATCTCTTTAAGTCACCAAATTAATACCAATTAATTTATGACTTATATCAATCAAATAGCTAAATATTATTCCTTATAACATTTACTCTCTCTTAACAAATCATCCTTCAAGTTGCTATGGTGAAGGCAACCCAAAAGGACCATGCACCACCGAATATAGTTATAGCCTTAGACACTATTCCAACAAATTGTACGTGAGAGAGGTGGTATCGCAACATGGGGTGCCAATCTCGATTGTCTCAGATTGAGATGTGCGTTTCACTTTTAGATTTTGGAAGAAATTCCATGAGGAGTTGGGTACGAGGTTGCATTTTAGTACCACATACCACCCGCAGACTGATGGACATAGTGAGTGGACTATTCAGATGTTCAAGGACATGCTTCGAGCATGTGTGCTAGATTTCGGCGGAAGCTGGGACACGTATTTTCCCATAGCAAAGTTTTCCTACAACAACAACCATCATTCGAGCATTGGTATGCTGCCCTTTGAGCTGTTGTATGGGAGGAGGTGTCAGACCCCCATTTGCTGGGGAGAAGTAGGGCAGCGTGTGATGGGAAGTACAGAGATTGTGCTTCAGACGATAGAGCAGATTCAACATGTACGGCAGAGGTTGCTAACTGGTCAGAGTTGCCAAAAGAGTTATACGGATAGGCGACAATCTGAGCTCGAGTTTCAGGTTGGTGATTTCAAGCTCCTGAAGGTATCTCCTTGGAAAGGAGTGATCCAGTTCAAGAAGAGGGGCAAGCTGGGGCCTCGGTATATTGGGCCGTTCAGAGTGATCGCGAGGATGGGCAGGGTAGCGTATCGTTTGGAGTTACTTGCAGAGTTGGACCAGATTCATGATACCTTCCATGTGTCGCAACTTAAAAAGTGTGTAGTCGACGAGTCGGCAGTGGTGCCATTGGAGGATATTCAGGTGGATGTGGGTCTGAACTACAACGAGAAGCCAGTGGCGATACGGGATAGAAAGATCAAGGTCCTCAGGAACAATGAAGTGCCTCTGGTACAGGTCCAGTGGCACCATCGGAAGGGGTCGGAGCTTACTTGGGAACCGGAGCGTGAGCTGCGTGAGCAGCATCTGGAGTTATTTTCAGAGTGAGACTTCGTGGGCGAAGTCTGATTCTAGTGGGGGAAAATTGTAACATCCAGATTCCCAGGTATATTATCGTTCATTTAATTTTTTTTGGAGTTTGTGAAGCAACTCGACGAGTTGGCGCCATAACTCGCTGACTAGGGACGCAGATGTTCATTCTATTTCAAGATCGGACTCGACGAGTCCATTCGTTGACTCGGCGTGTCCATGCTGTTTAGTGAAGCCCTAATTTCCACGGCTTGGAACCTATTTAAAGTCCCCTATGGCCGTCCATTGCGGCTACTACCCCCACCCCCCAGAGAGAGTCTCAAATCGTTTGAGAAGCAAGGAGTGATCATTGTTGATCTTTGTGGTGTCATTTAGTAAGAAGAAGGAGGTTCTAGCCAAGGGAAAGCAAAGGAGGTTTCTATTCTAAGGGCTAAAAGCTAAAGATCATTCATTTGAGGTAATATTTTGACCCTTCTTCTATTTTTGGAAGGATATGTGGTTTTAGGGTTACTTGTACCCTTGACTAAGTTGATTTGAGGTCCAAATAGTCGCTTCTAGAGATAAGGCTTTGTTCCTGGACCCATAAAGGTCTAGAGAGCCTTATTCTTCAAGCTTTATGAAGAACAATGGAGGTCATGACCTTGGGTTAAGGTGTTTGGGACAAAATCATCATTTTATGCTTATTGGTTGAGTTATAAGCATCAAGATTTAGACTTTACGTGACATTTATGCGTCGGAAGGCCAGATCTATGGATTAGGGGCACAGATCTGACCACAAGAGATATATAGAGTTTGTGCATGGCATGAACTCGCCGAGTAGTTCTTGGGACTCGGCGAGTAGGGTTAAGGCCCACACAGATTACTCAGTAAGTAGACTTGCTGAGTTGGGAGATAACGTAGTGAGTCAGAAGGGGATTCAAAGACTGGAGTTCAAGGCGGTACTTGCCGAGTTGTTCTTGAGACTCGGTGAGTTGAGTCGGGGTAGCCCCGCGATTCATGCCAGGTATGACTTATTGAGCATGGGGTAGGACTCGACGTACCAAGCGGGATAGAGGGTTAGTGGACATGTGTGTACTCACCTAGTCACCGGAGTGCACTCGACGAGTTGGGTCAAAGTTGACTGTTGAGTTTTGTTGACTTTTAGGGTTTGGTCAACAATGGGGTCTTTGAGTCATGGGGGGGAGGGGATAATATAGCCTTTTATCCTTCTGAGGGTGACAATAGAGGGTCGAGTCTAGCCTCGAGTGTTATGTTTATGAGGGTATTTACTTTGTGTGAATAGGCGGAGGCTAAATAATACTTCTACCAAGTCAGAGATTTACGAGACGTTTGAGGTGAGTCTTCTCACTATGCCTTACCCGATAGGGTGATTCCATGTGACCGAAGGGTCTTATGTATATGATGTATATGCGATGTAACTTATATGTGATATGTGATGCGATATGAGCATGATGTGGGTCGGAAGGCTAAGATGATATGGACCGGAAGGTCAACTGAGTTTGGGATGGAAATCCCCTGAGACACTTGGATCGGAAGGTCCTATGGCCTGGAATGGCGTATGTGATATATGTGGTATGTTGGGGAACTCACTAAGCATTTATGCTCACAGTGTTATATGTTATGTGTTTCAGGTACTAGCGATGATCCCGGGAAGGCTCCGACATGACTCGTACACACGCACACTGAAGGTTAAATATTTTGATCTTGGGGTTTTGTACTGATACAATGTTGATACAATGTTTTTATTTATGAATGCAAACTATATTTCATGGTTTTTCAAAAGTGAAAAATTGTTCAAATTTTTACCGTGTTACATTTAAATAAGTAAACCCTAATGTTTTGAAAAGTTTCAAAACTTGCCCTGAAGTTTTGGATTTTAAAATTTAATTAAAAGTCTTAATTTAACACTTTTAAATTTTAAAACTCAAGTATGTTGAAAAGTTCAAATTACACCCTTATGGTTTTATTAATTAATTAAGGTGTATAATTAAAAAAGATTAAATAAACCCATAAATTTTTGGTTTACATTTAATTAAACTAAAAGTATAATTTATTAAATTTGATCACCTGGTATTTTAAAAAGTGTAAAATACACCCTATGTTATATATAACATTAAAAGTCTAATATTATATATATATATATATATATATATATATATATATATATATATATATATATATATATATATGTATGAGAAAAAAAGTCATTCTGACTGTTAGTAGGCCTCATTCACGAAGCTGGTCTATAAGGGGTGTTTAAGGAAATCGCCTATAAAATGGCAATTGAATGGGTATCCACTACCCACCGCACTCTTGACTAGTGGAGGTTCGTTAGGCGAATGGGTAGGATAGGACGAAACCTTCCATTATAAGTATAATGAAGTACAAAGTATTTAAATGTTTTTAAAATTACCAAATCTAGTTACTTTAGGCAAAATGTGAAATTGCATGCTAATCCATGGAATGACACTTTGCACCCTTGCCGAGACGTTAGTGGAGCATGTGTTGTTAACCGACACACTAATTTGGGTTTGGCATTGGTAGCAAAGGGTGTCTCGATGTTTGTGATAGATCAATGGAGCGTGTGTGGGTAACTGGCACATTGATGAGGTGATAGTAGCACTGAGTGCACCACGTAGATTCGTATGGTTATTCACACCTTGTTTGTGATCCTCGGCATCCCAGTCGCAAACTTGAAGGGAATAAATGAGATTAAACATGCCATTGAAAAGTTCAATGAATCTCAAAAGATCTAGGAGTTTCAATTCATTTAAAACTTAAACTTCTTTTTCGTTTTTCATGGTGGAAATTGGTAAATTGTCATTTACCTACCTTTAAATATTCTGCAACTAGATTACGACATCCCTCTTCTTGGTTGTAGAGTATTGTGTTGGATCCTAGCCTTGATGTTTCATTTTGGGTCTTACATCAAGGATTCTTATCAACTGACTTGAATTTTCTCCCATTTTGTAGATGTCTTATGTGACAACTCGAACTTTTCATTCGGTCAAACCCTAAAAGTCAATCAGTTCGATTTATAAGTCAATTACATTATTACATATTTTTAGCAAATTTAAAGTTCGATTGATTATTTTAATATTATTCTTTAAACGAACGGGTGAAAAGAAGTGTCGTCTAGAGTTTTGAAATTTCAAAGCCGCAAACACCTCGTGTCTTAGAAGTTCACGGCCAAACTTTTATGTTTGGGTAGAAAAATCTTCCCAAAAATGTAAACTCATGCTTAAACATGAGTTTAGTCCCCAATTTACCACACTTCTCATTTCCACCCTAAAAGAGTAAGCTCCAAACTCTCTCATGTATCATCCAAGTTTTTGTTCAATATCTTCAATCTAGAAAAAAGTTTCTATCCCTTTCAAGTTAGTATATCAGTTAATCTAGTGATTTTACATCCTTTAATCCATCCATTTATGTGTTTTGACTAGTTTTCCAAAACAGCAAGAACACACACTAAGTGTTCTTGGACTTTTAACTCAATTCAAGCTTCCTTATAGTAAGTACTTCCATCCTTGAGTCTTATTAATCTTGTATTACATGTTAGCATCAAAGAAAATTCCCAAGAACACCAAGATAAAGGTGTTCACAGTATTGGGAGGTCCCAAAACCGTAAACACCAAGATTAGGTGCAAAGTGGTGCCTTAGGGTGCCTAGATGCTTCACAATGCCATAGGGACTTGTCTAGATTCATCCTCATGTCTAAATCTAGCCTAGACTATTTCCATGATTGAGCTATGGACTTGAAAAACCCAAATACCATAAACTTATGAGTTTAAGGTAGTAAACTCATAAGTTTAAGGTAGTAAACTCATGGAGAAATCGTCCTTAGACCGTAAACTCCATTTAGGAGTGAAATGATGCCCTAGATCCTTCCAAAGGCCTAACCACCAAGTAGAAATGCTTCAATGGACTTGTAAAACCTCAAAAAAAAAATATGGTCATAAAGTGTAGAGTCTACAACCGTAAAACCTTGAGTTTACATTCGTAAACTCCTTGGGTAATGGTCATGAAAACCGTAAACTCCAAAGGAGTTTACCCTTAAACCCCAAACACTCTAGCTTTTCCCTACAAACACTTGGATGCAACTCTTGTGATCTTTAACACTTGAAACAAAGTGTTTTCATGTTCTAGAGTGTCCCAACTTAATTTATTAGTTATAAATTGGCTAATTAGTTATATATATGTTCAGTATATGATAACTAGGCTCGTGCGTGTGTACACGTCTCCATTTGTCACCTAGCCATCCTACCTCTTCAGTTCATCCGTACCACTCACAACAGGTGAGTTCATACCCCTAAATTAACCTTTTAAATGTTTTCAAATGTTTATAAATACTTTTATGGGGGGGGGGGGGGATACAAGTAAAGTTACGATAGTTATTATCTCAATCACATGTGATTAATAACTATCGACAAGTGAATCTCTTACTTTCAAACCGTTTTACTAAACTGTTTTCCTTTAAATTGTCTTGAAAAGTCTTTTACATATCAAATGCTTTTATGAAGCTTCTTTTATACTCTTATATTATCAATTGCATGTCTATGTATTTATAGTTATATAAGAAATGTTTAAAATGCGTAGGAAGGCTTATCCGCCCTTTTTCCTTTTCGCGCTTGAGATGTGGTCTGGTGGGATATCGGGTACTCGTCCAAAGGTTGTTTAAATATTAGTTATATATCATGTGTACATATATAGTCATAAAGGTTCTTCCAGTTCATTCAGTACCCTTGGGTAGCAAGGGTATACTTCCATGTTCATACATACAAGTTACATTACTAGTAAGCTACCATTTGGGTAGTTTAGGAAGCTAATAGAACTGTTATTAGAACACGATATCATACAATAAGTCAGTTCATTCATGAGTCAATACTTGCTAGATAGAGTGAGAAAACACATTACAGCTAGCACACGCAGAACATTACAGCACATTACTATACATTTACATAAGTACATCTATATCGAATTGAGTCTGATTATGATAAGTATGTTACGTGGTTCAGAGAACCAAGTTTGATGTAGCATCTGACTTAAGCTAGAAGATTGAAATAAAAGATAATCAAAGCGATCAGTAGAGGTATCATGATAGTTGCTTGTGGCTAGAAATGCTACCTTTTCAGGTGTGATTAGAACATGAAGAAATGTATAGTGTGTTCTGGAAGACTCTAAGAGACCTGGGTCTAAACGTAGGAATATACGATAATGATTCATTAGAATATGACACATCCGTCCATTGTAGTAATAAAATAACTTATCGTAAGTTGGTTAAATAGTAGAAGCAGTATCCAGTAAGGATCAAGATTGTGACTTGAATGTCATAATTTGGAGTCTCACGTGAGATAGGGAGCCGGTGTAAGATCGAGCACTGCCTACAATCAGGAAGTCTTAGAGTGAGATACTCGTTCGAAGAAACATCAAAGTTACGGTTATTACTTAGGATGAAGAGATAATGTATGGAGTCATCATGTGAGCCCTATTTCGTTGATTATTCCCAGACGTAATCATCCTAAGGGGGAGATAAGTGTAACGCCCGTAAATCTGGGCTAGTCAATTTAGAGATAAAAGGGGTCAAAAACAAATTTTCGACGAAATATTATTTAGAATAAAAAATCTTAACCAAGTTGCAGAATACGTCTCAATGGTTCTGTACATATAAAGAACACCGAAATCCGAGTTATAATGAAAAAGTTATGGTCCGTCGAAGTTTTAAGGAAAAACCGACACGACACCAGAAGAGATAAATAGTGAATTTATGATGGAGGAATTTTTAGCCTTAAAATCTAAACAAAAGCTGTAGTATACGTTAAACCAAGAACATACGAAAAAAAAAGAACGCCCAAATCTGACTTCGTATGAGAACATTATGAATTTTCTAAGATTTCGCTTAGCAGTGCACAGCCCGAAACACGAATTCTAGATCGAGCGGTTTTTGGCCTACGCGAACTAAATGCAAATTGAATTTCTCATTAATAGGAACTTAACTGTATATAGAAGTGATGAATTTTACGCAGACATTTAATAGTATAATCTCCTCATACTGCTAAATTTAAGATCGGTCGAGAATTAGCCGATAGAGTCAAAATGAAAGTTGTAGATCTTATTTTTACCTGCACGTGGATATAAAGAATGTCAAAAATGGAGCTCGGATGTCAAAGTTATGGATTTTAGAAGTCGGAAGTGTGTTGTACGAAAATGGGTGATGTGGCACAATCTTGGCCATTGCTTTCTCCTCAAGTCTTGCTTCTAGATGGTGACATGTGGCACCGAGTTAAGCCATATTTCAACCTATAAATTGAACCTCTCCCATCCTCATTTCCTTCACAACTTTCCCATTCTTTCTTCTCTTTACTCTCTCTCTAGAACCTCTCTAGCCCCGAAACACCCCGAAAAGCCTAGGGAACCTCCCTAGCACGAGGCAGAAGCCCCGAAGTGCTCGATGAATCCGAGAAGTAGAGTTGTTCAGCTCAGGAACACTGCTCGAAGCATAGTTCGATTTTCTATAAAACCTGTTGTATGTGAGCTAAGCCTATGCTATTTTTAATACAACTTTTATTTAATTATAGTAACATTATTAGGAACTTATAACAAGTACTTGGGCTATTATTATGTATTATATAAGTATTGTTGAACTCTTGTATAATATCCATAATAGCTAGACTATTAATTAGTGTCAGTGAATAATAAACTAAACTCTAGTGGTAATAATACTAGGTTTCGTCGAAGGAAATTATTTTTAAGAAGCGAAGCGCTTCCTGAGTTGGGAATCACCACCTTTTCAAGTGAGTGCATGGTCCTTTTCGTCTTACACATAGATATGAAGTATTTAACATAAATTATGTGCTATGTGTGCATATTGTCTGAATACTTGTTGTCTATGCTGGGTGAAATATTTCTATATACGTTTTAAATGATTTAAACTGTATATGTATTTTATATCTACAAAATGTGTTGGGTAAAACATGGGTATATGTAATAGTTGCTGTGTGACCAAGTAAAATAATCAGAGGCCTCGATATAGATCTTATTGATGATCCAGTCATCCAGCGGAGTATACATGACAACTTCTAGACTGTCTAGTGGAACGCTAGCAGGCTCGCAACCTGTAAGTGTTTATTTGAATTGTGTGCTCACCAGCAATACTCCACCCCCACATGGTTGGTGTATTATACGTGAATTGCTGAGGAAACCCCGAATCATGTGTTGTCACCTCGATAGAAGTCCTTAGAGTAGTTCCCTTGTGCTAGCTGTTTTAGGGACGTAAAGTGAGGATAACGGGAACGGGTAATCGGGTTTGTTTGGTTTGATAAAGTTAATAAACTTATTTATTGTGCGTTGAAAACCCTATGTACTCACCAGGTTTCCCAACCTAACCCACTCAGTTTATTTATATCACAGGTGTTGATATGAATTCACATTACACTGCCAGATTAAAGAGATATAAATCACTAGTG
This sequence comes from Lactuca saligna, assembly GCF_052625555.1. Classification (NCBI taxonomy): domain Eukaryota; kingdom Viridiplantae; phylum Streptophyta; class Magnoliopsida; order Asterales; family Asteraceae; genus Lactuca; species Lactuca saligna. The sequence goes on along the minus strand of NC_136419.1, from coordinate 225,069,004 downwards.
ATAACGAATGTAAGTACTGTTTATGCTTATGTTTCTATATTGACGATGACATCCCAAATGTTTTTAAATGAACAAAAGCACTTGTCTTCAGAAATGCTTTGATAACATATTTATCATGTTTTACTGGGAACAAATTCCGCAACATTTTTATTAAAAGAGGTACTCTGATGTTTATAAAGTATAAACAAAATCGGTCTTTTCTGGCCATGAAAATGGGGATGTCACATATTCTTTATATTTTTGAACAACAATTGTCTTGCCTTTGTATATTGATTTATTTGTAGCTTCCTTTGTTTTCAAAGCTTCATCTTGGTCAGTAGAACCAATAACAATCCCCTTCGTAACTAACGTTGTGATTGACATGTACGTTACAATAGTTGAAGTAACTAGTCCAGCACTCGAAATTGTAGGCTTATTCGATGGAATTTTCGAAGGAAAAACTTTACACACAATCTTAGCTTCTCCATGCGAAGTATCACCTCCAGCCTTCACATGAGATCCTTCTCCAACTCCCCTTTCTCCCCTTTGCACCCCTGTTTGAACAGGTGGGGCATCAGTTGGAAGAAGATTCGAAATACTTGACAAAGGAGCTAATTGTTTATGAATAATGGCTTCACACTGGGTAAACTTATGTGAATGAAATTCAATAGTAATTATCGATGATGTAGCAGGCTTTACCACCGATTCCTTTATGTCTTTAAGCATCGAGATAACCTACCCAAATTGTTGATTGAAAGTTGTAGAAAGTTGAGTAATTTGAGGTCTAAAGCTTTCATACAACGTCACATACTTCGTGACAGCATCACAAATGATATCGACTTTCTTATTCAGAGTAGCATAATCATTCTGCACAACTGCAACTTCATGAACCATGACATCATGAAGCTCTTGAAGCTTCTAATTCACATGTTATTTCTCCTTCTTCACGTCCATAACAAACAGCGCATGTTGTTCCTTTTGCATGTTCTTTAATTCTTTCACCGCTCCAACATACTTCAAATTGAATGAATTGATCCTTAACTCCTTTGTCTGATCAGCATGATCAGTCTTCTCGAGGATTCTGGATTCTGAGTGTCTGATCATACCAATCACTTGACGCATCATTCTTGCTTCAAAAGCATTCATTAAGGCATCAATTTCAAAAATCGAAGTCGAATTTCATCCTCCTGTGTCTGCTTGAGACTGAATAATAGAATTGAGCTTCTTATTCACAATTTTGAATTGTTTCATGGACATCAGCATATGATCAGGAAAATCCCCCTCGTCTTCATCAAAAGCCAAATCTTCAAAAGTACTACCAAAGCCTCCTTCATTTTCTGATTCATCATTTGGTTTTGGTGGATCTGTGGATTGAGATAAAAAGATAGTTGTAAAGGGTTGATCAATGATCTTTTGGAAGGTTTGTTAATCAGTGGTGGAAGAAGTAAGGATGATAAATGGAGGTAAAGAAACAAAGGTACTTGTAGGTTGAAACAATAACTGAAGTACCTTGTGGAGGTGAGTAGTTTCCTTTGTTAGATCTCCTTTACCCATGTTGACATTTGCACCCGTATGAGATACGTTTGCAGTGATGTATGAAGTTCGTACCTCCTCATGAGATAATTTGGTAGACAAAACTTCGGGTGGTATGAAAACAGTCTTCTCAGGAGATGTAGGTTGGATAAGAGGATCATGTTCGGGTGTTTTAGGCACTTGTTCTACTTCGGATGATTCCATGGGAATAACTAACTTCCTCATCTTTGTCTTCTTTTTCTTCTTCGAAATCTTATTAGCCATATCCTCAGCCCTTCGTTTCTTTGAGTGAGGAGAAACTGGAGCTAGGACTTCATGCATAAGTACTCCTTGATGAGTATGATGAGGCTTGTGAATCACATTCGAAGTAGGAGAACCACCATACTTCAGCTTTAATTTGCAAAAAACTCTAGCCTTCGAAGGAATGGTAACTGAAGTTGGCTCTGTAACAATACGTGTAGCACCTGGTTCCTGGTACGTTAAATTTATCTTAGTATTTTTCGTTTTTAGCCTTGGACTCGGCGAGTTGTAGGTCCGACTCGCCGAGTAGGGACAGGGTCCGGAACACGTTTAAGTTGGCGACTCAGTGAGTCCATATTCTGGACTCGGCGAGCCCCCGCTGTCTGATGAAACCCTAAATTTCAAGGGTTTGCACCCTATTTAAACCCTCTTATCCGCCGCTAAGCTCTCCCCCTTCAACCTCATAGCTCCCCATAACGTCCAACCCTTGTTCCTTTTGAGATTGAAGTGATTTGGTGTGTTTTCTTGAAGATTTTGAGAGAAAAGGAGAGTAGATCAAGAAGAGAAGAAGGAGGCCAGACATCTTGGTGTTATTTCAGTGATTTCCTTGAGGTATAACTCAATTTGCCTCTGTTTTCATGTTCATTATCCCTTGTAGCTCCATGGAAGTTCTTCTTGAAACTTTTTCCCAAGTTGGCTTGTGTCTTATGGTTCATAATAAGTTGTTTAGCCTCTAGATCTAGGCATGATTGAGCTCCACGAGCTTGGATCTATTGCCTTTATGGAGCCATAGTGCATGAAATCCCTAGATCTACTCTTTTGGTGCATTTTGAGCCCTAAAACCCTCATGGGTGTTTATTTACATGTAAAGTTGGAAACTTTTCATGTAAACCAGGCCCTAGAAACCCAGATCTATGAATGGCATGGGTTAGATTTAAGAAGAATTATGTGTATAGTAATTGCATGTAGCAAACTCGATGAGTCGTTCATCTGACTCGGCGAGTCGAGTCGCGAGTCCCTAAGTTCCCCCCCCCTTGCATGTTTGCGGGTTCGAGTAGTGAGTCATAGGGTGTGACTCAGTGGGTTGGAAGCCAGACTCACTCATGTAGTAACTCGGCAACTCAATGCCATGACTCGGCGAGTTCAAGGCAATCTTCTTACCTCAAGAACGGACTCGACGAGTTGTTCATACAACTCGACGAGTCTCAGCATAGAGTGTGCTTTAGATGAAGATGAACTTGATGAGTTGTTCATACAACTCGGCGAGTAGAATGAAGAATGTTGGGTGATCAACTTAGAAGGAAAACACGTCGAGTCAATGCCAAACTCGATGAGTAGAGATGGGATAGTGGTCAGACAAAGGGATAGGGACTCGGTGAGTTGGCAAGCCAACTCGACGAGTCGCGTCAACTGGAAGTTCACTTTGACTTTGACTCATGGTTTGGTTAATGGTAAATGGTCAGTTTACCCTGAGGTCTTATAACACGTTCAACAGGTCTTATAACAACTTTTGAAATTACCTCATCAGCCTTTGACTTTGGAGACTTTGATGTCTTTGTTTCTTTAACAATTTCTTCAGGAATGATGAACTCAGTCTTCTTTGAAGTCCTAGACTTCTTCGAAGGACTTGCACCTTCTTTCGTTAAGAATTTCCCAGTTTCAACTTTCGGATCAATTGTTGACATGTAATTAATAAGTATAGCATTGGTTGCATCATCTTTATTTAAAATGACATTTAGGATTCTTACAACATGTGAAAAGATTTATTGATCATCAGATACTTCCTTTGGAAAATTATACTTCAAAAACTCTATTGCTTCCTCCTCAACATCCACAAGAATTCCCTCTTTATCATAGAAATATCTGAGAATAAGACTCAATGTTGTGCACATGAAATCCCTTGCACCACATTTGTATTCTCTACACTCTTTTGAAATTATTTCCATAGCTATGTTGAGTAATCTACTGGGATATCATAATAGATACCTGCAACCATTGCATATACTTCCATTCTTCCTTTATCTAGCCCAACACTTCGACATTTTAAGAATCGAATAAAAATTCCAAACAAGAAATTCCAGATCGGTGGAAGACTAGATTTTTTAAAATCATTGATCTTGGTAAGTGGGGGTTGATGACCCATCTCGTTGAACATGTAGTTCACTTGATCAGTTGAAAGAGTAGTAAACAGTTGGGAGTTTGGAATATCCAAAATTTGACAGAACAACTTCTTCGTTAATGGTACCTTATTATCATTCACCATGTTGAAGGTAATGACATCTAGGGCTTTAGAATATGTTGCAGTAGAACGTGCTTGAGAAAGCGAGGACTGAGTTACTGTAAAACAGTTGAACATAGCTATCGAAAGGAAAATTCTCTTCAAAAGCAATGGCCAACGTCTTCAATCCTTCAGGGTATAAAGATTCATCCCCTTCTACTTGATAATTCGTTCCTTGAATCTTCATTATTGGTTGCGAAGTAACATCTTCAGTGGTTTGTAATGGTGCATCAACATGAGTTTGATCAGTCATGACTAGGGTTGTAAATTCATATAAAGAATAATTGGATTTTTCAGATAGAATTTGGGAATTTTTCTTCTGAAAGCGTAAACTGATAATAAACACTTGAATTCCTTTTTGTATGTAAGCCTAACATTTGAATTTAAAGCGGGATGTGCATTTAATGAATCCAAATCTCACTTCTCTTTGAAAACCGGATATAATACAAGACCTCACTTCTCACAGCTTGTTGATTCCCCCCAATGTAATATGAACTGTCAGCAACCTTCGGATGGAGGTTAGGCTCTTTCACTTTTAGGATTTAAAGCGAAGTCATGTGCCAGAATTTCGAAATCATCAACCTAAGTTGGTACTACTTAGAACCTAAAGGATTTCGTGAGTGCAGTGTGCCAAAGAAAAAGATAAGAAGCAAATAAAGAAAAACTTTGGATTTGTGATGTCAAAATTATTTCGACACGAAAGCAGTTAAACCCTAGGCAAAGGCTACTTCATTAATTATCAAGAAAGATAATCAACTGCTTGTTTTGTTTCCCATAAATTATGATCGAGAACTTATTGAGATGTTTCGAAGGGATTCTTTATCAAGGCTTCATGGGTGGGTACACAACTTCGTTACATATCATCCAAAACATAAGGTGAGAAATTGTAACATAAATCACATTTTTTACCAGTGTAGTCAATGACAAGTATGCTTTGAATTAAATTTGAAAATGACATAGAAATCAAATGAAACTCACATGGAAATCATATTCATGAAAAATTTGTGTTGGATCCTGTTGGATAACCAACATCGTGGGTTTCGATAATTTGATGAAGATCACTCATACGAAATGAATATGATTTGGAGTTTTGAATCTCGGTACATAAACAAGAGTTTCGTTAAAAACTGGAACAAAGTTCCCCGTCAATTCCTTAAAATCTAGAGAACTGGGTTTCAATTCCATCACGGTCTCATGATGCCAGATCATTAACACAGAATTTTGATATGTTTAAGTCTCGATGGGTTTGATCGAAGACCTCTTGGACATATGTCTTTGAGTGTGATCGTGTAAGAATGTTTAGATGAAAAAGATTAGTTTAAGAATTCGTGAGTACCTCTGTTTTGATGGACAAAAAGTAAACTTATGTGAGAAGAATCAAGTAGCTCAATTGACTAATGTGAATATAAACCTGTCTTGGGAAGGAATTTCCGTATAAAATATTTCATTAAGGCTTTTGTTAAACACACATTGAGTTATTCGAGGCTTTGGTCAACATGTTGCAGCATGCTTCTACGGACATGTTAACTAGTTCAAGAGTTTCGAAGGTATTACCTGATCGTAGAAAGGAAACCATTAACCATTCAGAATCAGCTTTGTTACCTGAAACAACACACGAAAAACTAAACAATAAAAAACAAAATATTTTTGTGATTTTTGATCTTTTTAAAATAAAAGAAAAAACATATAAAAATCTTTTTGTTGTTTTCGTGTTTTTCGAAAAAAAAATGATAAACTAACGAAATAAAAATCTTTTTGTTGTTTCTGAATTTTTTCAAAAATAAAGGACAAAACAAACGAAAAATATTTTTGTTGTTTTTGAATTTTTCGAAAATCAAGGACAAAACAAACGAAAAATCTTTTTGTTGTTTTTGAATTTTTCAAAAATGAAAATTACTTAATGAAAATATTTGAAATGTACCAGACACATAATTTTTCCGGTTTCAATTTATGAAGACGAAGGGTAATGAAGCGTTGACTATGAACAATAACCGTTGAATTTGATAGCTGTCCCCCGGTATTACTATTCTTTCGAAATTGAACCCCCTTCGACCATTCCATGTCCACCTAAAATTCTCACAAACGATTTTTCATCTAATGGTTTTGTGAAAATGTCAGCCAACTGATCTGTGGTTTTCATAAAATGCACTTTAATACTACCATCTTCTACATGATCTTTTATGAAATGGTAACGAAGAGCAATATGGTTAGTCTTCGAATGCTACACTAGATTATGACAAATATGAATTGCACTTTGAGAATCAGAATATAATGGAATTCTTTTCATGTTTATTGCATAATCACGCAATTGAATTTGAATCCAAATTATTTGTGATGTGCAAGCAGCAGCAACTAAATATTCAGCTTCAACATTCAAAATTGATACACATGTTTGCTTCTTTGATTTCCAGCTCACCAATTTCCCATCCAGTAATTAACATCATCTACTTGTGCTTTTGCGATCAAGATTGCAACCACCCAAGTCAGCATCTGAGAAAGCTTGAATAAAGAAACTTGTTTTCTAAGGATACCACAATCCTAACGAAATTGAGCCTTTAAGATAACAAAAAATATTCTTGACTGTAGTAAGATGTGGTTCTCAAGGATTTGACTGGTACCTAGTACAATTAAACACAAAAAACATGATATCAAGTCTACTTGTCGTGAGATAAAGTAATGAACGTATCATGCTTTGATAAAGTGTTAAGTTAACTGTAGGTTTGTCTAACGAAGGTGTCAGCCTCGTGCTAGTTAACATCGGTGTGACAACCTGAAATTTTCTATCTTGTACAGTCAAACACTTAACTGAAAGTCAAACTCATTTGTGCTATTATTTAGCACAATTTGGAGTCTGTTTCAGCATTCTGAGCCTTGTACACTTAAAGGATATGTATCGGGGTTTATCTTCTGAAGCTATAGCACAAGGAACAAGTCTGAAACCCCTTGACAAGGAGTTCGAGGCCTCCACAAGGGATTTTACGGCCGTAAACTCCATGTGGGCCGTAAACACCTCCTATATGATGAAGTCTTGGCCATTTTGTTCATTCATTTCTTTCCCTTGGCTGAAATCCTCTCAAGTATCATCCCGATCTTCGTCCCTGATCTTCAAAACTTGTAAGTTTGTTGCCCTAACTAGTTGATATCTTACATGAACTAGTGATCTTACATGGTTTCATCCGTGAAATCATTCAATTTGTGTAGATCTTCAAGTTTCACCAAGAACACCAAGAACACACACTAGTGTTCTTGGCTAAAGCCGACTATTCAAGCGCCTAGATCGTAAGTAATCTTGTTCTAACTCGTTGTACACTAGGCTTAACATTTTTAGTGCCTAGAAATCACAAAGAAACACAAGATCCAAGGAGGTTACGACTAATACATGTTCTTGGACTGTAAACCCCTGTAGGTGGGGCAAATTGCACCCTAGTCCCTTACCAAGCCGTGGAACTTAGTCTAGACCCATACCCCATTGAATTAGGGACTTCAAACAACGAAATGGTACTTAATACCATGAGTTTACGGCCATAAACTCATGGGGAAGTGGTCCCCAGGCCGTAAACACATGTAGAGGTCATTCTTGGACCTTAAACTCACCTAGCCTGTTGTTTAAGCCTTGGAACACTTAACCACCTAGGACATGTTGCCTTTAAGCCTCAAATGGAGATCCATTAGAGAGTTTACATCTAGGAGTACACTCCCTTGGGCTGTAAACTCCATTAAGAATGGTCCATTGACCATAGACTGACTTACAATGCCTTGCAATCCTTTGTTGATACCCAATGGCCTCCTAACATTTTGACTAAAGTGTTTTCCACATGTTAGAATGTTTATACTCTTCTAATTAGTGTTATAATCACCAATTGTATATATATATATATATATATATATATATATATATATATATGTCTTTATTTTTGGATTAATGTCTAAGTCCATAACTATAATTGGTAAGACTTGACCCGACCCGACATGGTCCATTTGGGTTGCATTGCATCACGCACTTGGATAGACTATAATGAGAGAAATAACACTTAAGGTTGATTAATATATTATAAGTTCTAATATACTAATAGGATTATTTAATTAGTATTGATCAAGAATTAATCTAGCATTAATATGGTTTGATTGTGTAAATCATCCATACTTGTATAGTGGGCTAATGTTTCATGGATTATCAAGTTGGGTTAAACCCATAGGATACTCCATGGATGCTCCATGGAGGTTACATAACCCATGGGTCATGGAAATGAAAGGTCATGACAATTAGGGCTTACATGGTGTAACCCTAATTGTAACACACTATATAAGCATCATGTTATTCACCAAAATTGGCCACTAGTGTGTGTAAAAGAAGGGCTATCCGATTTCATGAGTTGTGGATTTCTCTCAAGTTATTACAAGTGTATTTGGTGTTGTTTGAACCATTTGAGGTGTCACACTTGAGGCACTAGGCACTCAAGCTTCATGAAGACATGCTACATCAAAGAGATATGTATTCTATCTTGTTATATTCATTGTTTTGTATGCTAGATTAGGATAATACCTTGGATGTTCATATTTGCATGTATAATAGATAAAACATAGATCCAAGGTATTTAGGGTTGCATGTACACTTAGGAGTGTTAGAATGCTAAAAACCCAAGAGTAGTATCAGAGTCTAGGCTTGCATTCTCTTACACTTGATGCAAATAGATTTTTCAAAACAAAGAAACTGTCAGAGCCTAAAACTCGACGAGTTCTTGTAGAAAACTCGACGAGTTCATGTATTAGAGCATGATCTCGACAAGTTCCATGAAGAACTCGACAAGTTTGGCCTCCAGACAGCATATCTTCGTGGTTTTTTTTGCTGGAATTAGACTAGGAACATTACCATAAGCTGTTTTTGAACTTATAAACTTGTTTTTGATGTGGTAATGTTCATGCTAATCTAATTTCAAAGATAATTGTTAATAGATTCATGTTTTGAATTAGTTTAGTGATTAGGCTAATTACATGGAAAAGTTTGATTTGAATTATCTTGTTCTTATGAGTTGCTTAGATTAATAGGAAGTTATGTGAAATTGTTGTTTTCAATCAAAATTAATCTAAGGGTTGATTATAAAATGTGTTATTGTAAGTTTTCCTCAAGTTATATGAAAAGTCACATTTAAGTTTCATAAAACTCATAAAAGTTGGCAATGGTTACAAAAAATGAAGAGTCTTGTCCTCAAGTTATAGAGGCTCAAGAATCACTTCAATAAGTAATATAATATGTAACCTTAATTAATTCCATAAGTTACAAAATAAAGGAGAAGTTACATTCTTTAATAATTTAAAGTCTTTCATAACTTGTCCCCAAGTTATGGAACTTGAAGAGTTTTTGTATTAAAACTACTTTTAACACATAAGTTATGGAATTAATTAGTTTTGAATAGTTTCAAAACTTGCCCTCAAGTTTTGGAATTTGAAAAGTTTCTCTTATGAATACTTTAATTCCAAGTTAGCCCTTAGAATTTTAAAAGTTAAAATTCAACCCTTATAATCTATAATATTATAAGTTAATAGTATATATATGTATAAGAGTAAAGTCAGTCTTACCGTTAGTAAGCCTCATTCACGAAGCCGATCTAAAAGGGGGGTATAAGGTTACTGCCTATAAAATGGCAGTTTAATGGGTCTCCACTCTCACCCACTACTTCCTTGACCGGTGGAGGGTTGTTAGCCAAACGGGTTTAACAGGACTATAATTCTCCCTTCATTAAAAGTATTAATGATAAATACTAAGTAACTAAACTCTTAATAATACCCAATCTTAGTTACTTAGGAAAATGTGAATAAGGTGCTAATCCATGAAATTACACTTTGCACTTTGTTTAATTTGGTTAATGGAGCGTGTGTGGTTAACCGACACACTAACTCGTATTAAACAAGGTAGGAAAAGGGTAACTTAATGTTTATTAAAGTATCGATGGAGCGTGTGTGGTTAAACGGCACATTGATTGATGGGTAAACACTTAAGGGTACCAAGTGATTTGCATTGGTTACTTCACACCTTGTTTTGTGATCCTCGGCATCCCAGTCACAAAACCTGAAGGGCACACTCAAGATTGAAACATGCCATTGAACAGTTTAATGAATCTCAAAAGATCTAGGAGTTACAAATCCAATTAAAACCTAATAATACATTTCGTTTATCTTGGTGGAAATTGGTGAATCGTGATTCACATACCTTCAAATATTTTATAGCTTGGATTACGGTATCCCTCTTCTATGTTATAAAATAGTTTGTTGGGTCCTAGCCTTAATATTTCATATTGGGTGTCATATTAAGGACTTTAAATCAAATATCTTGAATATCTCCCAAAAAGATGCCTGGTTTCGACATTTATGATCTTCCCAAATCTCTTGAAACAAGCTTTCCTAAATGAAGATGATGTCCCATGGAAATCATACTTCGTTCACCTCCTCCAATTATTCTCCCCAACCCACAAGTTCAAGGTCACTCAAGCACTATTGGCAAGACATCGTCTAGGTGTGATCACATCTTAGAGATTTAGTCAAATACTGATAAGCCGGAAGAGTTGGGTGTCAAAGTCTTGAGAAAGATGGTGGTTCAATCACTTTCTAAGTCACCTAGTGAGTTCCTTTGGGACTTCTACAAAACAGACTATGACAAGACCCTTAATGATCTTATCTATTTGCTAAGATCAACTTCCTAAAACTTTATGGACATTGACAATAATGACATTGGATATTCAGTAAAGCTCTCTCTTCCCAATGGAAAGGGATCGCCCATAGTCAACTCGGTTGAACAAATGGTAAAGAGAGACGCTAAGTTTGAGATAGTCCCATTATCAAGGGTCTATTGCCAAAGAAAGGGGAATTAGTTGCGAAGCTACAAAATTTATGTAAGGATGTTGAAGTCAATAAATTTGACTCGACTTTAGGTAAAGTCCACTATCTAACTCTGCTAAGTGTCTATTCTGAGATTCTTGATACATGATGTGACTGGGTCACATGTTGATGTTTTAAGAATCAAAGAAAAGTGAAGAAACTTAACGAAAGAATATGTTGAATATGATCGCATAGATGGATTTCTATCGCATAGTTTAAAGATCGGATTCTTGAGCTACTTCTTAGGAGTTATGATATTTTGCTTAGGAATAGATAACAACAAGTTTTCATATGGATTGTAAGGATAAGTTTTTCCGCAAAGTTTTTAAAATAAAAAGGAAATTTTGATTTTTTTTTTTATTTTAAAATATCCTTACTGTGGCATTTGTGGAAATTTTTGTTGCTTATAAGATTCCAATAAAAGCAAAAGTGGAAATATGAATTTGATTCTTTCATTTGTGGTAGTGTCTAAATTTACCAAATAAAGAAAGATTTTCATCACCCAAGTTTCAGTTGGATATAAACTTGGAATTATGCAAGTTGTATAGCATGATGAATGAGAACTTTCAAGCATTGGAAAAAATGAAGACTAACTACTTGTTCACATGGATGTGTGAGTCAAATAACAGACTAAGGGATCGAGTACACATTCTTGTGCACTGATTAAGTCCACCACAAAAGATCGATAAGACTATTCGTCATAGTTTACTAAAGCTCAGTAAATATGATTATACTTACAAGCTTAAGTTTAACTCTGAGACATTGGAAAAGGTTCCAATGTATGTCAGAGCGAATACGAAGAATCAACTTAGGCAGAAGGATAAAAGTTTCTCAAATCTGAAAAGATGGGAGAGTACATTAGTACTAGTTTTTGTGATCATCTTAATGATTAAGAAACCATATCAAAATTATTTCTCTAATGAAATCTTAGTGCATTCTTATGACTAAAAACAGGAGTTATGAATTGGTGAAATGGTTGAATCAAGAAGATGAGTCATACTTTGTTCCAATACAAGTCTTAGAGTCATACTCCAAGATTGTAACTTGAGTGAAATGTCTTAGAGAAGGTTTAAAACACTTGTCAAATGTAAGAGTAAAATTTTCTACTCTTGTACATTTGAAATTGGTAAGTGTGATGTTTTGGATAAAACAAAGACCAACTAAGGCCAATTGTGTGAAGTGTTTGTCTTGATTAAAATCCGCACTATCTCTTGAATATTTGAAAAGAGAGTCTTATATGTCAAGAGGACAGTGGGAGTCTTAAAAGTCTTGAAAGTGTCAAGAACTAATCAAGAATAAAACCTGAAGTTCTTCACTAGCACACGACTTGAGGTTTATAACCTATTGTGTTGACGTATTCTGTGGCCATTCAAGTTAAAGTTAGCTTTGCAAATGAGTTCTTAGAGTTCTCAATTGGGTGCACAACAACTTAGAAGTAATGGCAAGCCTTTGGGCTGCCAGGTGGCAAGAAATTAAGATTGAGTTCAGTCCATATGAGTTTGGATTTGTCATTAACCTTTTCTTATGACTATGGTTTTGACAATTTACATGGATAAGAACACATACACCATTAAATCTAAGTGTCATAAGGTTTCTCTCCGATTCATGAAAATGATGGTGAGGAAACACGTTCACTAAGTAGATTTTAGCTACATAGCAATTGTGATATTTGCATTCTCAAAGTCGTTAGTGGAGCGTGTGTGGTTTACCGGCACACTAAAATGGACTTGTGAGAAGTGGCAAAGGTCTAAACAATTCAGACTATGATTACGGCATCCCTTTTCATAGTTCTGAAATTGTTTAGACACACCTGTGAGCTATATAAGAGAAGGTGTATGATTATGATAAAGGTTATCACAACAATCTAGTATAAGAAATCTGAACTTTGGTAAGAAAGTTAGCTAATTTCTGAGTACATGTCAAAGCTAATGGAAGCATAAGTGTTATGCTAATAATCATCATGTTAGTGGGAGCATGATAATTATGATAAGTATTGGAAGTTAGCAATGTTAATTATAAAAAACAAAATGTTTCAATTGCGAAAAAGATTGTTTTTCTATAATTAAGGGAGAGGAAATTATACTTAATCTCAAATCTATAAGTTTAGATCGTGGTTTTAATCATTTAGTCAAGGATATATATACATACATATATATATATATATATATATATATATATATATATATATGAATTTCATGTTGGAATGGCTCAACATAAGGAAATTTTGTATATGGGTCCACTATTTGCGTTCTAAAATTTGATTATGATTATGGCATCCCTTTTCATAATCTGCATTATGAGAACTTGGCAAATAGAAATGGAAATGTTATAGCAAAATATTGGTTTAGTCTTTATGTGAGACATCATGAATCGTGTCCCATATGCTTCGAATATAGGATCGACTTATATTCATCCTTTCTAAAATTTTCAAAATGCCAGGGGCATTAAGAAGGGAAAAGGTCTAGAATTAGATATGACTAAAGGGATTAATCAATTGTCGAGGACAATCTATGGTTTACCAAAGATTGGGTTCTCAAGGACAGTTGGAAGTATAGTGATAATTCTGGAAGGACCATATTGACATAATCTGTAAGGAGGCAACTCTTGTTCAGAAGTGATAGTCAAAATGGAATCTGAAAATGTTTCAAAGTTAGAAATTATTCCATCTCTGTAAGATTCGGAAACTTAGTGCAAGAAGGATATTTCAAGGAGCTAATCTCCTTTAGAATACTCTGTAATGATTGTTGCCAAGTCTTTGTAAATTTGTTCATAATCATTGCAAGAGGATCGATGCATATAAGTTTAGAATAACAGATTTTGGTAAATGGCATGAGTTTGGAATTCTTGCATTTGCGGTAGGGATTTTGGATTGTGAATGAGAATCATTGGAGTTATGTTCAATTGATCTATTTCACAAAGTAAAAATCATAAACAAACATAGTATGCATACTTGGTGTGTCGCATTACTAGTGTTTAGAAAAACATAGTGTACATGCTTGGAGCATGGGACTATTGGGTTATGAGCATTCTAACACTCCTAAGTGTACATGCAACCCTAAATACCTTGGATCTATGTTTTCTCTATTATACATGCAAATATGAACATCCAAGGTATTATCCTAATCTAGCATACAAAACTATCAATATAACAAGATAGAATACATACCTCTTTGATGTAGAATGTCTTCATGAAGCTTGAGTGCCTAGTGCCCCAAGTGTGACACCTCAAATGGTTCACACAACACCAAATACACTTGGAATAACTTGAGAGAATTCAAAACTTCATGAAAATCGGCTAGCCCTCTCTAGAATCATACGAGTGGCCGATTTTATCAAGAATAATATCTTTATATAGCGTTACAATTAGGGCAAACCCTAATTGTCATGACTTTCTATTTCCTTGGATCCATGGGTTCAAATACACCATGGAGCATCCATGGAGCATCATATGGGTTTTGGCCCAACTAGATAATCCATGGAGCATTAGCTCACTATACAAGTATGGATGATTTACACAATCAACCCATATATTTAATTAGTCTTCTTTTGATCACTTAATTAATCCTAGATTAATTCTTGATCAATATTAATTAAATAATCTTATTATTCTTATTATTAATATACTAGAATTTATAATATATTAATAACCGTAAGTGTCTTATTTCTCTGATTATTGTCTATCCAAGTGCATGATGCCATGCAACCCAAAAGGACCATGTCGGGTTGGGTCAAGTCTTACCAATTATGGTTATGGACTTAGACATTAATCCAACAGTCTCCCACTTGGATAAGTCTAAAACTATTATTGCGTATGACTTCAGGAACCAACTGGCAATCGTAGCTCTCAAAAGCTTCTGTCGAACTCTGACCTTGTCGATAAACGCTGACCTTTGTCAATGACTTGTCCATTAGATAAGGGATCATATATTCCTCCATTCTAGATATCATATGGACTGAGACATGGATTATAATCAGTCTCTCTGTCCATTTGTTGTTTCCCGATTTCCGATTTATGACGACTGACTAATTGAACAAATCAAATCAGTCCTGGCCCGGCCGAGCACTTCTATTTGTCATCATCAAATCATCGAGGGGCCCACAAATATAGCTTTTATCCCGAAGGTAAAAGGAATGGATAAACTTCGACTCATATGGCTTGTTCTACTACTTGTTGAATCATACACAAAGGCACGTTTTATAGCACCGAGTTACCAAATGCGGTTTCGTGCAATCAATGTACAACCAACTCATAGTAACAACTCATATCTCTAGGTTTGAAGAATATAAGATATTATCATCTCATGATCACTCGTGATAAAATCCATGAAGTGATTCCAATGAGCGCGGGTTGAATCCAATACTCAGAACTTATGAGCACTCATGAGTATTGTAGTCCTTTGTCCAACACCTTAGACCTCTACAAGCCAACCCATGACAGTCTTGATTCATATCTACTTCCAACATATGACCGACTGTGGATGGTTTGAATAACTTAGTCATTCCGGAAGAATAACCTAGTTTATTCGTGAAGTCAAAACATGCAAAGTGAAACACAATAATAATTGAATCCAATATGGTATCAAAACCTATGAACATAAATAAAACACCTTTTATTTATCACCATATGATTACACATTATTCATTTTATACTGTTTCAGATATCAACTTTATTCTTTAATTTAAAACAATAGTTTTCCCATGCTCCAAGCATGTACACTATGTTTTCCAAACACTAGTCATGCCATACACCAAGTATGCATACTATGTTTGTCTATGATCTTTACTTTGTGAACTAGATCAATTGAACATAACTTCAATGATTCTCTTTTCACACTCCCAAATCCTTATTGCAAATGCAAGAATTCCAAATTCATACCATTTACTGAAATCTGTTAGATTCTAAACTTATATGCATTGATCCTCTTGTAATGATTATGCACAAAGTCAGAAATATTTGACAACAATCATTACCGAGCATTCCAAAGGAAATCAACTCCTTGGAACCATCCTTCTTGCATTAAGTTTCCTTAATCTTACACAGATTGAAAATTCTAACGTTGAAACATTTCCAGATTCCATTTTGACTATAACTTCTGAACAAGAGTTGCCTCCTTACAGATTATGTCAATATGGTCCTTCCTGAATTATCACTATACTTCCAACTGTCCTTGAGAAACCAATCTTTGGTAAACCTTAGATTGTCCTCGACAATTGTTTAATCCTTTTTGTCATATCCAGTTCTAAACCTTTTCCCTTCTTAATGCCCCAGGCATTTTGAAAATTTTAGAAAGGATGAATATAGCACATGTAATCGATCCTATATCCGAAGCATATGGGACACGATTCATGATGTCTCACATAAAGACTAAACCAGTCTTTTGCTTTAACATTTCCATTTCTATTTGCCAAGTTCTCATAATTCAGATTATTAAAAGGGATGCCGTAATCATAATCGAATTTTAGAACGCAAATAATGGACGCATATACAGAATTTCCTTATGTTGAGCCATTCCAACATAAAATTCATATATATTTCCTTGACTAAATGATTAAAACCTTACGATCTAAGCTTATAGATTTGAGATGAAGTATAATTTTCTCTCCCTTAATTATAGCAAAACAACTTTTCCCAATTGAAACCTTTTGTTTTCTATAATTAACATTGCTAACTTGCAATACGTATCATAATTATCATGCTCCCACTAACATGATGATTATTAGCATAACACTTATGCTCCCACTAGCTTTGACATGTACTAAAAAATCAGCTGACTTTCTTACCAAAGTTCAGATTTCTAATACTAGATTGTTTTGATAAAACGTTATCAAAAACATACACCTTCCCTTGGATAGCACACTTGTGTGTCTAAACAATTATGATGAGGGATGCCGTAATCATAATGGTTAGACCTTTTTGCCACTTCTCACAAGTCCAGGTTAGTGTGCCGGTAAACCACACACACTCCACTAACGACTTTGAGAATGCAAATATCACAATTGCTATCTAACTAAAATCTTCTTAGTGAAAGTGTTTCCTCACTATCATTTTCATAAATCAGAGAGAAACCTTATGACACTTAGATTTAATGGTGTATGTGTTCTTATCCATGTGAATTGTCAAAACCATAGTCACAAGACAAGGATAATGACAAACCTAAACTTATATGGACTGAACTCAATCTTAATTTCTTACCACTTGGCAGCTCAAGGGCCTGCCATTGCTTCCAAGTTGTTGTGCAACAAGTTGAGAACTCTAAGAACTCATATGCAATGCCAACTTTAACTGGAATGGCCACAAAATATGTCAACACGATAGGTTATAAACCTCAAGTCGTGTGCTAGTGAAGGACTTTAGGTTTTATTCTTGATTAGTTCTTGAGACTTTCAAGACCTTTAAGACTCCCACTGTCCTCTTGACCTATAAGGCTCCCTTGTCAAACATCCAAGAGATAGTGCGGATTCTAATCAAGACAAACACTACACACAATTGGCCTTAGTTGGTCTTTGTTTTATCCAAAACATCACAACTTACCAATTTCAAATGTACAAGAGTAGATAACTTTTACTCTTACATTTGACACGTGTTTTAAACCTTCTTAAAGACATGTCACTCAAATTACAATCTTGGAGTATGACTCTAAGACTTGTATTGGAACGAAGTATGACTCATCTTCTTGATTTAACCATTTCAACAATTCAAGATCCTTTCTTCTTAGTCATAAGAATGCACTAAGACTTCCTTAGAGAACAAATTTTGATATGGTTTCTTAATCATTAAGATGATCACAAAACTGATACTAAAGTACTCTCCCATCTTTTCAGATTTGAGAAACTTTTATCCTTCTGCCTAATTTGATTCTTCTTATTCGCTCTGCCTTACATTGGAACCTTTTCCAATGTCTCAGAGTTACACTTAAGCTTGTAAGTATAATCATATTTACTGAGCTTTAGTAAACTATGACGAATAGCCTTATATATTTTGTGGTGGACTTAATCAGTGCACATGACTATGTACTCGATCCCTTAGTCCATTACTTGACTCACACATCCATGTGAACAAGTAATTAGTCTTAATTTTTCCAATACTTGAAAGTTCTCATTCATCATGCTATACAACTTGCATGATTCCAAGTCCCGGTCCAATTGAGACTTTGGATGATGAGAATCTTTCCTTATTTGGTAAATTTAGACATTACCACAAATGAAAGAATCAATTTCATATTTCCACTCTTGCTATTAATGGAATCATATAAGCAACAATTTTTCCTCAAATTCCATTGTAAGGATATTTTAAAATAAATAAAATCAAAAAATTTTCTTTTATTTTAAAACTATGCGGAAAAACTTATCCTTACAATCCATATGAAAATTTGTTGTTATCTATTCCTAAGCAATATCTCATAACTCCTAAGAAGTAGCTCAAGAATCCGATTTTCAAAGTACGCGATAGAAATCCATCTATGCAATCAGATTCAGCATATTCTTTCTTTAAGTTCCTTCACTTTTCTTTGATTCTTAAAACATCACCATGTGACCCAGTCACATCATGTATCAAAAATCTCAGAATAGAAACTTAGCAGAGTTAGATAGTGGACTTTACCTGAAGTAGAGTCAAACTTATTGACTTTAACATCCTTAGGTAAATTTGGCAGCTTCGCAACTAATGACCCTTTCTTTGACAATATAAACATATCGACCCTTTGATAATGGTACACGGGACTATTACAGACTTAGCCTTTTCTCTTTACCATTTGTTCAACCGAGTTGACTATGGCCGATCCCTTTCCATTGGGAAGAGAATGCTTTTCTGGATTTCCTGTGTCACTATTGTCAATGTCCATCAAGTTTTAAGGAAGTTGATCTTAACAAATAGATAAGATCATTAAGGGTCTTTTCATAATCTGTTTCATAGGTGTTCCAAAAGAACTCACTATGTGACTTAGAAAGTAGTTGAACCACCAACTTTCTCAAGACTTTGACACCCAACTCTCCCGACTTGTCAATATGTGACTACATCTCCAAGATGTGATCACACCTAGACCTTGCCTTGCCAATAGAGCTTGAGTGACCTTAAACTTTTCAAGAACTTATGGGTTAGGGAGAATAATTGGAGGAGGAGAAAGAAGTATGATATCCATGGGACATCATCTTCATTAGGAAAGCTTGTTTCAAGAGATTTGGGAAGAGCATAAATGTCTAAACCAGACATGTTTTGGGAGATATTCAAGATAGTTGATCTTAAAGTCCTTAATATAACGCCCAATATGAAATATTAAGGCTAGGACCCAACAAACTATTTTATAACTTAGAAGAGGTATGCCGTAATCCAAGCTATAAAATAATTTGAAGGTAGGTGGATGACGATTCACAAATTTCCACCAAGATAAACGAAATGTATTATTAGGTTTTAATTATATTTTAAACTCCTAGATCTTTTGAGGTTTTGTGACTAGGATGCCAAGGATCACAAAACAAGGTGTGAATTAACCATGTAAATTACTTGGTACCCTTAATAAATTACCCCTCAATCGATGTGTCAGTTAACCACACACGCTCCAGCAATACTATGATAAATATTAAGTCACCCTTTACCTACCTTGTTAAGTCCAAGTTAGTGTGCCGGTTAACTACACACGCTCCACTAAGGACTTAGACAAAGTGTAAAGTGTAATTTCATGGATTAGTACCTTATTCACATTTTCCTAAGTAACTAAGATTGGGAATTATTAAGAGTTTAGTTACTTAGTATTTATCATTAATACTTTTAATGAAGGGAGAATTATAGTCCTATCAAACCCGTTCGGCTAACGACCCTCCACCAGTCAAGCAAGCGGTGGGTGAGAGTGGACACCCATTAAGTTGCCATTTTATAGGCAACAACCTTATACCCACCTTATAGACTGGCTTCGTGAATGAGGCGTACTTGCGGTAAGACTGACTTTACTCTTATACATATATATATATATATATATATATATATATATATATATATATATATATATATATTATTAACTTATAATATTATAAAGTATAAGGGTTGAATTTTAACTTTTAAAATTCTAAGGGCTAACTTGGAATTAAAGTATTCATAAGAGAAAAACTTTACAAATTCCAAAACTTGAGGGCATGTTTTTGAAACTATTCAAAACTCATTAATTCCATAACTTATGTGTTTAAAGTAGTTTTAATCCAAAAACTCTTCAAGTTCCATAACTTATGGAAGACTTTAAACTAATAAAAGAATTAACTTTTTCTTTATTTTTATAACTTATGGAATTAATTAAGGTTACACTCTTACTCTTTAATGAAGTGACTCTTGAACTTCCATAACTTGAGGACAAGTTATGGAGTCATAAAAAAATATTCAATGACACAAGACTCTTCATTTTGTAACCATTGCCAACTTTATGAGTTTTATGAGTCTTTAATGTGACTCTTCATGTAACTTGAGGACAAGTTACACAAACACATTTTATACCCAACTCTTAGATTAAAATGGATTGAAAACAACTATTTCAATTAACTTTTCTATTAATCTAAGCAACTCATAAGAACAAGATAATTCAAATCAAACTTTTTCATGTAATTAGTCTAACCTTTAAACTAATACAAAACATGAATCTATTGACAATTATCTTTGAAAATGGATTAGCATGAACATTACCACATTAAAAAACAAGTTTATAAGTTCAATAACAACTTAGGGTAATGTTCCTAGTCCATTTCTTTGACAATTATCTTTGAAAATATGCTGTCTGGGTAACAACTTATGCTGTCTGGGGTCCAACTCGTCGAGTGCATGAACAAAACTTGACGAGTTGGATGCATTTTGCCTTGGACTCGTCGAGTCTGCTGGGCTGACAGCATCAAAACTCGATTTTTCAGCTCCATTTGCAAGTATAACAAGAAAACAAGCCTAGGCTCTGATACCACTGTTGGGTTATGAGCATTCTAACACTCCTAAGTGTACATGCAACCCTAAATACCTTGGATCTATGTTTTCTCTATTATACATGCAAATATGAACATCCAAGGTATTATCCTAATCTAGCATACAAAACTATCAATATAACAAGATAGAATACATACCTCTTTGATGTAGAATGTCTTCATGAAGCTTGAGTGCCTAGTGCCCCAAGTGTGACACCTCAAATGGTTCACACAACACCAAATACACTTGGAATAACTTGAGAGAATTCTAAACTTCATGAAAATCGGCTAGCCCTCTCTAGAATCATACGAGTGGCCGATTTTGTCAAGAATAATATCTTTATATAGTGTTACAATTAGGGCAAACCCTAATTGTCATGACTTTCCATTTCCTTGGATCCATGGGTTCAAATACACCATGGAGCATCCATGGAGCGTCATATGGGTTTTGGCCCAACTAGATAATCCATGGAGCATTAGCTCACTATACAAGTATGGATGATTTACACAATCAACCTATATATTTAATTAGTCTTCTTTTGATCACTTAATTAATCCTAGATTAATTCTTGATCAATATTAATTTAATAATCTTATTATTCTTATTATTAATATACTAGAACTTATAATATATTAATAACTGTAAGTGTCTTATTTCTCTCATTATAGTCTATCCAAGTGCATGATGCCATGCAACCCAAAAGGACCATGCCGGGTCAGGTCAAGTCTTACCAATTATAGTTATGGACTTAGACATTAATCCAACAGGGACAACTATTGTTTTAAAATCAAGAATAAAGTTGATAGTTGAAACAATATAAAAATGAATAATGTGTAATCATATGGTGATAAATAAAAGGTGTTTTATTTATGTTTATAGGTTTTGATACCATATTTGATTAAATTATTCTTGTATTTCATTTTGCATGTTTTGACTTCCAAAATAAACTAGGTGATTGTTCTGGATGACTAAGTTATTCAAACCATCCACAGTCGGTCATATGTTGGAAGTAGATAGGAATTAAGATTGTCATGGGTTGGCTTGTAGAGATCTAAGATGTTAGACAAAGGGCTACAACACTCATGAGTACGCATAAGTTCTGAGTATTGGATTCAACCCGCGCTCATTGGAATCACTTCATGGATTTAACACGACTGATCATGAGACGATAATATCTTATATTCTTCAAACCTAGAGATATGAGTTGTTACTATGAGTTGGTTGTACATTGATTCAACGAAAACGCATTCGATAACTCGGTGTTATAAAACGTGCCTTTGTGTATGATTCAACAAGTAGTAGAACAAGCCATATGAGTCAAAGTTTATCCATTCCTTTCACTTTCGGGATAAAAGCGATATCTGTGGGCCCCTCGATGATTTGATGATGACAAATGGAAGTGCTTGGTCGGGCCAGAACTGATTTGATTTGTTCAATTAGTCAGTCTTCATAAATCGGAAATCGGGAAACAATAGATGGACAGAGAGAATGATTTACAATCCATGTCTCAGTCCAGATGATATCTAGAATGGAGGAATATATGAACCCTTATATAATGGACATGTCATTGACAAAGGTTAGAGTTCATCTACAAGGTCAAATTTCAAAGGAAGCTTTTGAGAGCTACGATTTCCAATCGGTTCTAGAAGTCATACACAATAATAGTTTTAGACTTATCCAAGTAGGAGACTGTTGGATTAATGTCTAAGTCCATAACTATAATTGGTAAGACTTGACCCGACTCGTCATGGTCCATTTGGGTTGCATGGCATCATGCACTTGGATAGACTATAATGAGAGAAATAACAATTAAGGTTGATTAATATATTATAAGTTCTAATATATTAATAATATTAATTAATTAGTATTGATCAAGAATTAATCTAGAATTAACTAAGTGATCAAAAGAAGACTAATTAAATATATGGGTTGATTGTGTAAATCATCCATACTTGTATAGTGAGCTAATGCTTCACGGATTGTCAAGTTGGGTTAAACCCCTAGGATACTCCATGGATGCTCCATGGAGGTTACATAACCCACGGGTCATGGAAAAGAAAGCTCATGACAATTAGGGCTTACATGGTGTAACCCTAATTGTAACACACTATATAAGCATCATATTATTCACCAAAATTGGCCACTAGTGTGTGTAATAGAAGGTCTAACCGATTTCATGAGTTATGGATTTATCTCAAGTTATTCCAAGTGTATTTGGTGTTGTGTGAACCATTTGAGCTGTCACACTTGAGGCAATAGGCACTCAAGCTTGATGAAGACATCCAACATCAAAGAGGTATGTATTCTATCTTGTTATATTCATTGTTTTGTATGGTAGATTAGGATAATAACTTGGATGTTCATATTTGCATGTATAATAGACAAAACATAGATCCAAGGTATTTAGGGTTGCATGTACACTTAGGAGTGTTAGAATGCTCAAAACCCAACATTTATATGTTATTAGTATCATTGTGTGTATTTAAGTCTTCACTTAACACCAAGCACTTGTCTGACACTTCCATACGATCCAGTCACTGCAGGTGAGTTCATACCCCTTAATTCAGCTTTTAAATGTTGATATATGCTTTATGCGGGGGGGGGGGGGGGATAAAAGTGGTATCATGCTAGTTATTATATCAATCACATGTGATTAAGAACTAGCATACAAATGGATTTACTATACTATTAGCTGTTTTACCAAACATATTACTTCAAATGACTTTCTGAAATGTTTTTGCATGTTAAAACTCTCTATCAAACTGCCTTACATACTGTATGTTTCTTTTCAAACTCTGTTACAATTGTGTTTCAAACAAAGGTTTTTCATATACATAAAACTATCTTATCAAACAAACTACTTTCAAATCGTTTTATAAACTGACATCAAGTCATCAGTTCTAAGTTATTAAGCTTTTCAAAGGTTTTACAAAGCTTCTTTTATACTTTTATATTGTCAAATGCATGCCTATATATGTATAGTTATATAAGTAATGTTTAAAGGACTTAAGACGACTAGCTCGCTTTATTTCCTTTTCCTCGTTGGGATGTGGCCTTCGGGCATCGGTTATTCGTCCAAATGTCGTCTAAATATTAGTTATATATCATGTATACATGTATAGACATAAAAGTTCCATCAGTCAGTTCAGTACCTTTGGGTAGCAAAGGCATACTTTCAGTTATACACGTACATTAATAGTAACTATAATAGGTATAGTTAGGAGATACTACTTACTATTCGAAGTATAAGGATTCACACAAGAGTCAGTTCATTCATGAGTCTATACTAATACATTACATACTATATGAAGAGATATGATTACATACAATTACAAGACATATGATTACATAGAAACGTTTACAAGAGATACATTACATACATACGTTTACGTAGATACGATTACATAGATACGTTTACATAGATACTATTACATAGAATCTATTACATATGTTTCGGGACTTACCATTCCAAACCCAACGCTATTAGCTACAGTTGGGAAAATGCTCATCGACGGGTGTCTACAGTTGTATTGTTCGGCGAGTTACCACGCTGTAAATATGCTAGTGCAAAAGGATTCAATGTTAGTTATTATATTATTTTCCTTCTTACCTTTACTTTGTGACACATTCACATGAACGACGAGGTAGAAAATATTTGATATAGATAGACTATTTTCCTTATTACCTTTATATTGTGACACATACACATAAACGATGAGGTAGACGATAGTTTTATAATATTAATAGTTATACAATGGAAAACCCGTCACGTTTAAGTGATGCATACTTTCAAAACAGTTGGGTCTTGGTAGAAGACTACTTTTTATACTAGTAGGAAATATGGTATTTTCTAGAGTTTTCAAACGTTTACAATTACTTACAAACATGTTCATTGATACAAACTTTTCTTCAAACATTTACAACTCTTTCTTTACAGTTTTATAAATCAAAGACACATAAATACTTATGAATTCACCAGCTTTATTGCTGATACTCGCTTTCAAAATAACTTGTATTCTCAGGTCACAAATAGATAGGTACGACAACTAGGTTTTGTGAAGACGGAGCAGTCAAGACTAGTCTTTTATTTTGAACATTCATTATGTTATTTTATGCTATGAAAGAACACAAATGTATTTAAAATTATGCTATTAATAAAATGGATGATGTTGTTGTTTGTTTACTACTTTACATTATTGTGATACATTACATGACGTCCTCCGCCCCAGGATGTTTCCGCCGTTCTTGGTTTTGGGGTGTGAGGGATTGGTATCAGAGCCCTGCTTATACTGAATTGAGTATATCAACCCATAAAATATATACTAACTATAAATACAATGGGATTAAAAATACTCTGACCAAGAGTATATACTTTTAAATAATAAAATATTTAACTAAGTATACATAACTGCATTTATACTAAAATCCGTGTCACAACGACAAGAACAAAAGTATTATGATTGTTGAATATCACAAGTAAGCTCGAGGATGTATGGTCAGTCTTGGGAGTGGCATAGCCTAATCAACTATGATGGTCCAAGGTGTCACACCCCGAAAACCGAAGGCAGAAACATCTCCGGGGTGGACTTCCACGTTGAGTATCAAATCCAATGCACATAGTAAGTAAAGTAAAGCAACCATTACAATACAAAATAAAGTTTTACAGTTGTTTCAAAAGTAAAGTTTGTACAGTTGTGATACATAGTATATATAAACAAAATGAAACGGATCTTCATGTACACTGTCTTCTAGCAAAAAGGATCTTCGGGTACCTGTTCTAATGCTGACCTGAGAACACAAGCGGTTTGAAAATCAGCATAAAGCTGGTGAGTTCATAAGCGGTTTTTGTTTGTGAAAATGTTTCGAGTTTCCTTTCTGTTTCTGAAATGTTATGTACACCACGAAAATCCCGTATTTTCTTAAAAGTTGGTTATGTTTCACAAATGTAAAGTATAGTAAGTTGGTACACTGAAAACATGTCTACTCATGTGAAAATGTATAGTTGGTTATCTGACTTGTTAAACTGTTCTGTTTACTTATCATGTGTTACCAGGAAAGTCCCATACTTTCCTTATTGTATGTTATCAATTGTAAAAGGTGTAATGTTATCCAGTTTGTTACTCTTTCTAGTTATGTAAGTGTTTCCCAGGAAAGCCCCATGCTTTCCTGCATGTTAGTTTCCAATATGATTAATGTAAAAGATGTAAACGTAGTTAGGTTCCTTGTTTTCCCCAGGAAAGTCCCATACTTTCCTGAATGTTAGTTACAGTATGTGAAAGATGTAAAAGATGTAAAAGGTGGTTCATTATTACTATGAGTAAATATCTGTTACCCTAATTGCGAGTTCCATAACCATACAATAGACTAAAACCTGTGGCAATAAGTAGTCCACATGTGGCAATAAGTCGTCCACATACTTATGACTTTCTTCACCCTTGAACCATTTTGGTTCGGCTGTAGCTAGCAGCCAGGTGTGGGGTAGTCAGCCCCGTATAGATCTATACACTCAAGTCACGCTCTGTAAATACCAGAGATTCTGGTTATGGGTGTAGTCGTCCATTCGCGTATCTCGGTGGCGTATTCTCCGGTGGCGTATTCTCCGGTGGCGTATTGTTTCTTGAGATCCAGGTACATCTTGTCAGAACCTGGGTGAACAGAGTATTTGGTTCTGTGTGCTTCCTCCATGACTATTTCCCTGAATCCACCGGACTTGGGAATCCAGATTCGATCCATGAAACAGTGAACTTCGTCACCTCTGATCTCAAGTTTCTTTTCCATTCCTCTCAAGGCTTCATTTGACATGTTCTCGGGTTCGAGGGCTGTTAATTGGGCTTCTCGGATTTGTATGGGTAGATTGGAATGGATGGTCATCGTCTGGTTCTTCACTTTGTGGCTTGCACTATCCTTTCGGCTAAGGGCATCTACTACCACATTGGCCTTGCCGGGGTGGTAACGGATTTCACACTCATAATCACTGAGTAATTCTACCCATCGCCGTTGCCTCATGTTTAAGTCTTTCTCATTAAAGATGTGCTGCAGGCTCTTGTGATCATTAATGATCGTGCACTTGGTTCCGTAGAGATAATGTCTCCAAATCTTCAATGCAAAGACTACTACTCCTAGCTCCGAGTCATGTGTAGTATAGTTGACCTCGTGTGCTTTCAGTTGTCTTGAGGCATAGGCAATCACCTTTCCTCTTTTCATAAGCACACAACCTAAACCTTGATTAGACGCATCGCAGTAGACAACGAAGTCCTCTGTCCCTTCAGGCAGAGACAGAACAGGCGCGCTGCATAAGGCTCTCTTCAATGTTTGGAATGCAGTTTCTTGTTTATCACTCCAATAAAAGGTTACACCTTTCTGTGTTAGAGTGGTTAAAGGTTTGGCGATTTTGGGAAAGTTCTGAATGAATCGTCGATAGTAGCCGACGAGACCCAAGAATTGACGAATTTCTGTGGGTGTTTTCGGTGCCGACCAATTCTCTATTGATTTAATCTTGGAAGGATCCACATGAATACCCTCCTCGCTTACCATGTGACCGAGGAAAGTTATCTTCCGTATCCAGAACTCACATTTGGAAAATTTCGCGTATAGCTTTTCGGATCTAAGGGTCTCCAACACTAGCCTCAAGTGTTGCTTGTGGTCTTCTTCGCTTTGGGAGTAGATGGGGATGTTGTCAATGAACACGATGATGAATTTGTCTAAGAAAGGATGGCACACTCGGTTCATCAGGTCCATGAACACAACCGGTGCATTGGTTAGACCAAAGGGCATCACTACGAACTCGTAGTGTCCATACCGAGTCCTAAAAGCTGTTTTGGAAACATCATTTTCCTGGACTCGTAACTGATGGTACCCTGACCGAAGGTCTATCTTTGAAAAGTAGCTGGCTCCCTGGAGTTTATCGAAGAGGTAGTCTATTCGTGGAAGAGGATATCGGTTCTTAGCGGTTAACTTGTCCAGTTCACGATAGTCGATACACATCCGAAAGGATCCATCTTTCTTCTTGACAAATAGAACCGGAGCTCCCCAGGGTGAGGAACCCGGTCTAATGAATCCTTTACTGAGCAACTCATTGAGTTGACTGGATAACTCCTGCATTTCTGCTGGAGCTAAGCGATACGGAGATTTTGCTACTAGGGTAGCTCCAGGAATTAGGTCAATATGGAACTCGACCTGACGTTCGGGAGGAATTCCTGGAAGCTCTTCGGGAAACACATCTGGAAAGTTACAGACTTCGGGGATGCTCGCGAGGTCTCTAACTTCTTGTTTCTCGTTGATCACATGGACTAAGAATGCAATGCACTCCTTCCGTAGGAGCTTTCGAGCTTTGATGCAAGAAATGATATGAAGATTGGAACTGGGTTTATCGCCATAGATTACGAGAGTTTGATCCGAAGGAAGATTGAGACGAATGGCTTTTTCGTAACAAAGAATATCAGCATGATTGGGACTCAACCAATCCATGCCAATGATAACATCAAAGCTCTTAATGGAAATGGGCATGAGATCTATTGGAAATGAGTGATCATTTAGGGTAAGCGTACAACCTATGAATACATCGTTAGCGCTTTCTTTCTCACCGTTAGCCATCTCGATGGTAAATGTTTCAGTTAGTGGTTGAGGATTTTGTTTTAGATAATGTTTGAATGCATGACTAACAAAACTCCTTTCAGCACCCGAATCGAAAAGGATACTAGCATATGAGTTGTCGAGAAGGAACGTACCCGAAACAACAGTGGGATCAGCAACTGCTTCCTCCCGTCCCATGGTTAGAATTCTTCCAGTGTTATCAGCAGTTGACTTCTTGGGATAGTTCCTTTTAAAGTGCCCAACTTCTCCACAGTTGTAGCAGGCTTGACTAACACTTGCTCCAGATGATTGGTTGGCTGATTGGGTAGGAGTTTTGCAAAATCGAACTGTGTGTCCTTTCTTACCACAGTTGGTACAAGATAGTTCTCGGCAAGGACCAGGATGATGATTGTATTTGCACTTGTCACACAGAGGGAGGTTACCAACATATTTACTGGTAGGAGTTGGGGCAGTGGATCCCATGATAGAAGCAGCAGCAACAGGGGTAGTAGTAGCATGGACTGCTACAGTCTGCTGTTTCTTGGAAGATCCTTGAGAAGATTGACCCTTCTTCTTCTTCCAGAATTTTCTCTTTTCACCACTCCTTTGAGTTGGCTCAGAAGTGGTAGTGATTTCCTTAACGTTGTCGCTATGATCAATCAGAATTTGAGCTAAAGTCTTAGCACTATCATAGGTATCCGGACGAGCAGCCAAAACATGACTATTTGTCGGTTGAGATAACCCCCAAACGAACCTTTCGATCTTTTTGTTCTCAGGAGTGACTAATCCCAGGCAGAGAAGTGCGAGATCATCGAATCAGGAAGTATATGCAGCAATGTCGGAACCTTTCATCTTCAGGTTCCAGAGCTCGTGCTCTAATTTCTGCATTTCACCACGGGGGAAATATTCAGCAACGAGGAGTTCTTTCATGGCCTCCCAACCCATGGCATTGGCTACGGGTAAGGTTGGAGATTTGACTTGACTATTCCACCAAGTCAAGGCTTTATCAGCGAAGGTACAGGCCGTGACTTTGACTTTATCGAACTCCGCACAAGCACAGATTTCAAAGATGGACTCGATTTTCTCGAACCATCAAGATAAGGAAATGACACCTCCAGCGCCATTGAAGGATGTTGGTTTTGCGTTCATGAAATCCTTGTAGGAACCCACTCTTTGGTGTCCTTGGTTAACCTCGGGGTTCTGGGATTAGGGACCACCTCCTGTACCACTAGGGTTCAATTGTGACATAGCTGCTACCATTGCAGCTGTCATCATTATCTGGAGCGATGATAGGTCAAACTGGGGAGGAGGCGGCGGCGAAGAAGGATTGTTGTTGTTCTTTGAGCTAGGTCTCTTTCGGGGAGGCATCTTGATCTAATAAGATCAATAAAGAGAGGATGGTAAGTCCTCTACATTGAATCGATAGATATGGCAGTTATATGATTCGAATAAGCGATAAAGCAGGAAAGAGTTATCGAACAGATAATTTATCGCTAAGAATAATCAAAGAAAGCCACTCGAATAAGGATTACTATAGAGGATTGGGATTGAGAAATACTCCCATAGTATTTCATGAATTGATTACGACAATGATTCGATGTTTGGGATATTAGAGTAAGTTTTAGGCATGCCGCATACCACAGTCACTCCCAAGCACATGTTGGTCGTGTCTCGAATGAATATAGTTGGCCAGGCTATATTGACCCTAGACACGAATACATAACTGCCTAGGTTTAACCGTAGTACACAACACCCAATTACTTATGTTCTGTTCTACTTGTGGTTACGGATGACAACGGTTCGGTATACTTGTATACTTTTGAAAATACTTGTAGTTTGAAGATACTTTTAATTCAGAGCACTTAGGCCCTTTTGTGTTTATAGTTTTATACCATGTAAGGTTTGGTATACTCCATTCACTATAAGCAAGGGCTCTGATACCAATCTGTCACACCCCAAAAACCGAAGGCGGAAACATCTCCGGGGTTGACTTCCACGTTGAGTATCAAATCCAATGCACATAGTAAGTAAAGTAAAGCAACCATTACATTACAAAATAAAGTTTTCCAGTTGTTTCAAAAGTAAAGTTTGTACAGTTGTGATACATAGTATATATAAACAAAATGAAACAGATCTTCATGTACACCGTCTTCTAGCAAAAAGGATCTTCGGGTACCTATTCTAACGTTGATCTGAGAACACAAGCGGTTTGAAAATCAGCATAAAGCTGGTGAGTTCATAAGCGGTTTTTGTTTGTGAAAATGTTTTGAGTTTCCTTTCTGTTTCTGAAATGTTATGTACACCAAGAACATCCCGTATTTTCTTAAAAGTTGGTTATGTTTCACAAATGTAAAGTATAGTAAGTTTGTACACTGAAAACATGTCTACTCATGTGAAAATGTATAGTTGGTTATCTGACTTGTTAAACTGTTCTGTTTACTTATCATGTGTTACCAGGAAAGTCCCATACTTTCCTTATTGTATGTTACCAATTATAAAAGATGTAATGTTATCCAGTTTGTTACTCTTTCTAGTTATGTAAGTGTTTCCCAGGAAAGCCCCATGCTTTCTTGCATGTTAGTTTCCAATATGATTAATGTAAAAGATGTAAAAGATGTAAACGTAGTTAGGTTCCTTGTTTTCCCCAGGAAAGTCCCATACTTTCCTGAATGTTAGTTACCGTATGTGAAAGATGTAAAAGATGTAAAAGATGTAAAAAGTGGTTCATTATTACTATGAGTAAATCTCTGTTATCCTAATTGCGAGTTCCATAACCATAGAATAGACTAAAACCTGTGGCATTAAGTAGAACACATGTGGCAATAAGTCGTCCACATACTTATGACTTTTGTCACCCTTGAACCATTTCGGTTCGGCTGTAGCTAGCAGCCAGGTGTGGGGTAGTCAGCCTCGTATAGATCTATACACTCAAGTCACACTCTCTAAATACCAGAGATTCTGGTTATGGGTGTAGTCCTCCACTCGCGTATCTCGGTGGAGTGTTCTCCGAGGATGTGTCTCCAATCATACAGGAATAACAAATTTACTAGTAATAATATAATAGTCCTCCACTCGCTTATATGTGTGGAGTGTTACCGAGGACAAAACAGTGTACGGGTATTATGTTCAAATGTCTAATGTCATGCTTTTAACTAATAAATTGTGGAAAACCATTTGTGAAATATATGTAAAAACATAACAGTTTAAAGACCTATTTCACAAATATATGTTACGTGATCTGCATGTTCAAATGATTATCAGTTGTGGTAATCAGTTATAAAAGCATATGAAATATGAAACACACATTTAAAAACATGTTTTGAGTACAAGAATTCCCTTGTACTTTGCTTGTGTTCCCCCCCCCCCTGAAAACAGTGAAAACAGTGAAAAAGGGTAGGGGTATGAACTCACCGGACTCGGAAACGTGTCGGTTTTGAATACTAGACGTTGATTCGGGGTTTGATTACCCGTGATGTCCCTATGTAAAATGAAATAATATCCATATATATATACAATTAGGGATACATTCACTAATCATATGGAACATTACACTCCAATGAGGTTAAACACCTCAAAATGAGCGTTTGGAGTGACCCGAGTGACATCTGCGGATGTGTAATGGCACTAGGGACTTGGGACTTGAGTTTACTCCCCAAGAGTAAACATTTTAAGGAGTTTACAGCCATTAAACACACACATACATGAGTTTACGGCCGTAAACTCATGTGGGTGTGATTTTGGGTGTCTAAATGGCTTAAATGGACATGGGGATTGTTGGAATGGATTTCTAAAATGCCTTGGAATGGATTGTAGGAAATTATAACACCTAAAAGGGAATTTACGGCCATACCATAGGAGTTTACGGCCGTAAACTCACCTATGGCCAAGGAAAATTGATTTGAGCTTCAAAGGACAATCACATGTGATTTTAGTTAAATTTCCAAGCCTTGTTATGAATTTAAAACATCATTTTACATACTTTTTGGAGTTTACGGCCTAGAGGTATGTTCTAAGGCCGTAAACTCTATTATACCCATGAAAAAGATAGTTTTTGTTGCTTTTTGTTGCTTAAAACAATCACATGTGATTCTAGAAATTTATACAAGCTATTTGAGTGTATTTGATGCATCATTAACATAGTTTTATGAGTTTACGGCCAAGGGTATGATCCTAGGCCGTAAACTCCTATAAATGACACTTTTGATATATTTTAAACCCTTAAACTATTTTTAGATGCATCTAGATTTTACCACAAGGCCATTGGTTGAGTTTCAAGGCATTTGGACATGATTTAAGGCTCTAAATCCCCATTTAAGTGGAGTTTACGGCCCAAGAATGTGTCTTGGCTGTAAACTCACTTTTTTCCTCCAAAAATCATGTTTAAAGTGTTTAAATGCTAAAACCAATATCCCACAAGTCATATCTAAGTCCCAACTATGATTTGGAAGGGTTATTTGGCTCAAAAACCCCTTGAATATGAGTTTACGGCCCAAGAATATGTCTTGGCCGTAAACTCATTTTTGTCCCTCAAAATCAATGTTTTACATGTTATAAGTCCTTTCCATTAAGCCATTAAGCCATATCTAATGTCCAACAATGCTTTAGGAAGGGTTTTAGGGCTTAAAAACCCCATTTTTAGGAGTTTACGGCCCAAGCTAGTTCCTTGGCCGTAAACTCATGTTCTTGGTCCCAAAACACAAATTAAACATAAATTTGAAGGCTAAAGAGGTTGAATAACAAGTTAGGGATGTTACCTCTTTGATTTCAAGCCTTAAATCTTTGTTTTGGACCTTGATTTTGGGATGAGGAGAGAGGTTGTGAGAGTTAAATGAGAAATTGACCAAAGGCTTCAAATGGAGGCTTAAACACGTTTATATAGTGTTTAAGTTTTGGTCACGGTGGAATTCTACCCGATACCGGCGTTAGACGAGGCTTTTGGTCGTACCCGATTGAGTTACCGTAACCTGATACGGTAAATTCTAGAAATATTCCGATCACTAAAGTTGGGTGTTAAAAATGATTTGTAAATGTATTAAGACACCCATTAAGTCATTTTAAATATGTACAAGTTAATGACTTAATTAAACGGAAGATCGGAAATCGAATTTGGAAACGACGATTGGTTGCGTGAATTTTACTACAAAAGAGTTACAAGAAATGATACGAGATTTTCAGGTTGTTACACAAGGAGTGATTAGCACGTGCCCAAGAATGGTTGTGGATGTGACAAAAGTTCTAAAAACTTACCAATGCTACCGCTATGAGAACATTAGAATAGAGCATAACTCTAAAATACTATAGGAGTATTTTGTGTTACTCTAATTACTTACTTGAGAACTAAAAAGATTTTCATTACTAGGTCAATAGTTTTTAAGTGGATACACTAAGGTTATATGTAACTAGGAAGTGATAGACTTAGAATCTATTAATTTTTGCTTTTCTTCTATTCCTTGTGAAATTGGAGTTAAGGTCACTTATTCGAAGGCCTATCCTGTTTTGATTACATATAACTGGTATGCACTTTACAAATAGTGATGTAACCAATGAAGATTATTTAATAATTACCTAGTTAGTTTGTCTAATAACTAGTTCCTTACCCCAAGTCTCGTGTAGATAAAATGGTTGGACTCAATCCCCATGGCAACCTGTACCTTCCGAACGAAGGCAATGCTGGATAGTTTGGAGAAGAACCAGAGGATGATCATCCAATCCCTTTGAATGATCACCATACTGAAGACCTTTCAGATGATACCAACTCCGAACCCGAAGTTGATAACCTACCCCCGGTAGCTCCCATTCCAAAGGCTAACCCTCGTCTGACTTTTCATGGCCCGATGCCTCCTTGGGTAGAATGATTGGAAACATGGAGCGAAGATCAAGATCAACCTATGTCATTTAATGGAGACCAAAGCTTCAACAACTTAAGCGAAGGGGGCTCAGCAGATAGAGTCCTCCCAATCCTAGTCAGTAGAGTTGCCCGAAATGAAATTCAGGGCAGGACTGCTCTCCGTCGTATCGAAGAGGTTAATGTCAATGAAAGAATGCATACCCTCCGCACCAATCGTCTTGAAAACACTCATGAGACATATGAGAGAAAACATGAGACCCTGCTACAAGCACTAGCTAAAAATCTAGCAAAAGTTATAGAGCTCCGAGTACGCCAGAGAGTGCACAAATGATACCTGCTTGATATGGAACACCAACTAGCTGAAGTAAGGGTTCACCATAGGGGTGACCACACCAGTGGGTGATGCTTTACTTCCATTCTTTGTTTTAAAGAACTGTGTTCCTATCTATGTTCTGTGTTGCACTTTTCTATGTGATTACCTTTTAGTGTACGTACTTTTAGTTAGGTCTTTTTGATTTCAAAGACTATTCTACTCCGAATATGATGTAAGATCTACTACAAGGTCAATTTTCCCGAACTAATTACATCTTAAACGTCAATGATATTGGCAACCGACTAAATTTTGTGCCACTCTTTGTTCAAATACTTTCATCATACTTTCATTGGAGTCTATCTAAAACCCACCCTAGTCAAGTTATTGGACTATAGTAATTTAACTCCGGAATCATTTCCATGTCTCTTTCAAAGGTTGGATCATGTTATTCACCAACCAATGGTACCCCATTTTGGACGAAAAACATCTTGTGACCATTCTATGAACTTACTTCTACTCTTTACTAGGACTGCATCATAGGGATGTCAGTTAAACCCATGAGAACATATTTCTATTCTTTAGATGAACGATCGAAATACATCTAGGTTCAACCATACTCGCTCACGAATTCATTTTCTTTCCGTGTAAGAGACTCATGTCGCCGAAGAAAAATGATCAACCCAAAAACCAAACACCAACTCTTCAGATTGATGCAACTAGCTTTCAAGCTGCAGCGTCAGTATCGTGACAGCTGTTCTGATGCACCTTAACGCTAATAACACAACTGTTAGCGTGGTTGTTAGCAATGATTTCAATCCAAGTAACAATCAAGTACCTCAACAAGTAACGAACTACCACGATACCCCGAATCTCAAGCCAAAGAATACAAACGAAAGTTTTGGGCTAAAGTTAAAGGCAAATTACCCCAAGGGGTGAGCAAATGACAACAACTCGTGGCAACCTTTGCGGCCACGACATCTGTAACTCCTAATACCATCCCTTTTGGTATCTCAATTTCCCCTAACCCAACTAGACAGTATGTCGAAAACCTACCGAAGTGCAATAAGTGCAGCTTCCATCATCTAGGTAGTTGTCGTCTGTTACATTGCTATAACTGCAACAAGAACGGACATACTACCCGCTGCTGCAGGACTCGTATCCAACACATTACTTTAACCACCAATATCAAAATTTCTCGGATATGCCATCTATGTGGCGTAATGAGTCACTTCAAGAGGGACTGCCCAACAGAGAATAATGACGGTGGAACAGGAGGAGTTTGACCTCAGAATGGAAAAAGGCAACGAAGGACCCTACTATAGTATAGGTTCATTTCCAATCGTCAGTATTAAGTATGCTTTTTAACAAGTTTAAAACTAGTGCAACTTGAGTCTTACCTTTTGCAAGATCCTTTTAGTTAAAGGACCCTCGTGCTACGTATACTTGCCTTTTGTTGTATACCTTGTTCGCAACAGTAGTCTTGTTGTTAATCTAAAGTACTGTAACTCTGTTAAAAGTTACACTATTGTGTTTTGTCTTTACCGCCTTTATGATCAAATCTAATCCCTTTATTTCCAAGCGAGTACGATATCACCATTCAACTTGAGTCAATTTGATCCTCACAATACCAGTTCCGTCCATACATCTCTTTCTCTAAAATCGCCTTTTTAGCGAAGCATAGAGTAACTCACGTACATCTCTTCATGCATAGAGTAACTCACGTTTCTTATCCTTCCGAAGAAACCTCAGCAAACCTCCTCAAAGTACCATTCGTACAGTATGTCAAGTTCAATCTAAAGACCCGTACAGTTGATCTATCGCTGAAGAATGTATACACAAGGGTGGTATATAATCAAGGTTCTACAGGTTTAGAATTGATTATTACACCTTAACTTCTTTTCCTCGTTGGGATGTGAGCTTAAGGAAGAATCATTTATTCAACTACCTTTTCAATCTTAATTATATACGACTCGTATACACGAGATTGTGATTGATGAACCATGTATGACTTCTAATATGAACTTCAGGACGGAGACTGCCAAAGACTACGAGTAATCGCATTGTCATGCGAACAAACTTAGAACCCAATACTACTCCTGTAACTCGATTGCGTTACAGTCTAACACCTACAGAGATACTAGAACAGTCCAGACAGCTTATCAACTACTCAACAATGGAATTAGAATACCAAGCTCCTCACCCTGGAGAGCTCCGGTCTTATTCTTCAAGAAGGTAGATGGATTGTTTCTATCACACCCCGAAACCGATGGCGGAAACATTCTATGGCGGAGGACGTCATGTGTAGTATCACAACCAAGTAAATAGTAAGCATACTAAACACAAAACACTACATTACATATGAATAATTACATTTGTTTGAAAGTAAAATGAAACATGTTTTAACTGTAGAATAGTTTGAACAACAGTAAACATGTGACTTCTATATGCTCCGTCTTCTCCAAAAGACCACGGGTACCTATCTAATGTGGACCTAAGAATACAAGCAGTTTGAAAATCAGCATAAAGCTGGTGAGTTCATAAGAGGTTTGTTTTCTGAAAATGAACAAGTTTCCTTTGGTTGTCCTGGAAAAGTTTGTTATCCAAGAAAATCCCATATTTTCTTATATATAAGTTTGGTTATCCGTTTGTTATATGATCCGGTTATGTACAGTTTGGTATCCCTGAGAAAACCCTTATTTTCCATAAAAGTATGTAATCGGTTATCAGTTTTGAATGTAATGTACAAGTATCTACCATACTTAAAGTGTTCATGTGATGCTTCCTGAAAACCTGGTGATCCTTGAAATGTATGTTAGTTTTAACACTTATATAAAACTATTGTGTGAAAAGTAAACTAATTCATAAGGTTATTAGTTTACTAGATCCATTATTAGCAACAATTAAATCTCTGTTATCTAAATTGTGTCACACCCCAAAACCAAGAACGGTGGAAACGTTCAAGGGTGGAGGACGTCATGTACAGTATCACAACAATGCAAAGTAGTAAACAAGCAACAACATCATCCATTACATTAAAGTAAATATTTAATACATGTGTGTTCTTTAAAAGTAATAAGACACCAAAATATGAAATCAAAATAAAACACGAGTCTTTTTTGTGCTCCGTCTTCTCAAAACCTTGCCATCGTACCTGTCTACGTGTGACTTGAGAATACAAATTATTTTGAAAGCGAGTATCAGCTTAAAGCTGGTGAATTCATAAGTATTTAAGTGTCATTGTCTTTTTTTGGAAAGCTGTTATGAATGCCATGTAAATCTTTGAATGAAACTATTGATATAAGTATGAAAACCCTAAAAAATCCCATATTTCCTATCAGTATAAGAGAAGTCTTCTACCAAGACCCGAATGTTTTGAAAGTAGTCTTCTACCAAGACCTTTAGGTTTTGGTGTAACAAAGATGGTTTTTCATTTTATGACTATTATTAACAATGTATAGTCTACCTCCTCGTTTATGTGATGGTAACACAAAATAAAAGTAATAGGAAAAATATAACCATAAAAATATTATCGTTTTGCATTAGGATAACGCGACATCACGACTGCCGAAATGTATAACCTAGAACATACGTAGATTATTCATTTTCCTCTGTAGCTAGCAGCAGGTTTAAGGAATGGTTAGTCCCGTAAAGGTACTCCTAATATAAGTATTAACCGTAGGCATCCGTAGATGTTCATTACCTCGATTGCTAACAGGTGGGTTCCGGAATGGTTAGTCCCGTCAAGTTATGATTTTGAACTAGGATAGGCAAAAAAAATTACACATAATGTACTAGTAACTCATCCTACTAAATTTGGGTACAAGTATTCATGTAAGTGTATAAACATAAATGTATATATGTAAATGTATTCATATAAGTGTATCGATGTAGACGTATTCATGTAACATGTAATGTATAGTATAGACTCATGAATGAACTGACTCTGGTGTAATTCCTTGTAATAGGAATACTGTTTTGTATCTCGTAACTATCCCTATAATAGTTAACTGGAAGGTAATTGATTGTCCAATCAGGTTTATACACCCTTGTTACACAAGAGTGTGGGAAATTGAATTAAGGATGAAAGCTATCATATCCATACATATATAAGAACACAAGTGTATAGATATAGTTTTGTTCAAGAAGATGAAAAATGGTTTTGTAAGACATTTAAGAGTTTTGAACAACAATTAACAACGACTTGATGTCATTTTAATAAACATTTCAAACGTAATACATTTGATAACAAAGTATTTTTAAGATAGAAAACCATTTCATACATCACATTTTGAAGCATGTGAAATCAGTTGGATGAAAACACAGTTATAAATCACATGTGATTGATTTTATAGCATGCTGTTTTCTACTTGTATTCCTCCCCCCCCCCATTAAAGTATTTATAAACATTTGAAAACATTTAAAAGGTTAATTTAGGGGTATGAACTCACATGTAGTGAGCGGATTGGTTTGAAGTGTCGGATACGATGCTAGGTGACAAGTGGAGACTTGTACACACAACGAGCCTAGTTATCATATAATCAATATATATATATATATATATATATATATATATATATATATATATATATATATATATATAACTAATTATCCAATTTATAACTAATAAATTAAGTTGGGACACAAGGATTTCATCAAAGTGTTGGTAGAGTGTGTGGAGTTCAAGGATAAACTCCTTTGGAGTTTATGGTTTTAATGACCAAAACCCAAGGATATTACGGCAGTAAAATCAAGGGTTTAAGGTTGTAAGCTCTACACTTTGTGACCATAGGTTGTTCTGAAGTTTTACAAGTCCTTTGAAGCATTTCTACATGGTGGTTAGGCCTTTGGAAGGGACTAGGGCAACAAAACACTCCTTTGAGGAGTTTACGGCCTCATGGTCATTTCCCTTTGGGTTTACTACCTTAAACCCATATAGAAATTGGTATTTCTATGTTTTCAAGTCCTTAGCTCATCAAGGTAATTGTCTAGGTTAGGTTTTAGGCCTAAGGAAGGAATATGATCCAAATAAACACACTTTAGGGTGTTTACGGTTTTGGGAGATCCCCAAACCGTAAACACATAAAAATGTTGGACTTTGGTGTTTTTCAAGGCTTAAACACATCAAGGGAAGGTTTAAACATATCAAGGAAGGCTTAAACATCCAACTAGGGGTTAGATTAAGGACTTAGGCACACTTTGGTGCCTTTCTTGGTGTTTACGGCCCAAGAATATTCTTGGACCGCGAACACCTTATTCCTTGTGTTCTTGGCACGTTTTCTTGATGCTAACATGTAATACTAACTTAATAAGACTCAAGGTTGGAAGTACTTACTATATTGAAGCTTGAAATATGCTAAAAGTCCAAGAACACTTAGTGTGTGCTCTTGGTGTTCTTGGTGTTTTTGGAAATCTAATCAAAGCCCAAAAATGAATGGATGAATAGATTCACAAACACTAGATTAAGTGTTATATCAACATGGAATCGCTAGAACTCTTAGAAGCTTGAAGATCTTAATTTAATTCTAGGATGATACTTGAGAGGGTTTTTAAGTTTACTCCTTTGGTGATTGGGGAGTAAACATAAACTCATGCTTATGCATGAGTTCACAGTTTGTAGATAATTTTCTGAATGAAACATAAAAGTTTGGCCGCGAACTTCTAAAACGCGAGGTTTCTGTGGTTTAGAAATTTCAAGACCCGAGACGACACTTCCTTTCACCCGTTCATTTAAAGAATAATAATAAAATAATCAAACGAACTTTAAATTTTCTAAAAATAAGTAATAAAGAAATTGACTTATAATAAGAAGTGATTGACATCTAGGGTTTGACCGAATGAAAATTCCAGGTTGTGACAAATTGCAAGTTCCATAACCATACGACATACTATATGTGGAAATAAGTAGTCCATTATCATTTTATGACTTTCGTCACCCTTGAACCTTTTGGTTTGACTGTAGCTAGCAGCCAGGTGCGGGGTTGTCAATCCCGTATAGATCTATACACTCAGTTCACGCTCTCCCTCCAAGAGATTATGGTTACGGGGGTGGTCCTCTACTCGTGTATCTATGTGGAGTGTTTCCAAGGACGTGTCTCCAATTATTAAGATTAACAAATTTACAAGTAATAATGCGGAAAAATCCTGTTTGTGATTCTGGTTACAATGGGGGTCCTCCACTTGCGTATCTCTATGGAGTGTTACCAAGGATGTGTTCTAATTTTCTAGGTTAATGATTTTATCATAAATGAAGTGGAAAATCATTGGTGAAATATACAACATAACACTGTATAATCAGGTTTGCAATTAGTTTGAAAACTAACTCTGCAAGTCAAATAGTTGGTTAAAACGGCTTCCAGTGTTAAAAGTATATGAAATATGAAACATTTCAAATGAAATAATAACTTTAAGTACAAGATATTCTTGTACTTTTGCTTGTATTCCCCCTGAAAACATTGAAAACATGGAAAAATGTAGGGGTATGAACTCACCAGTCGAGAAGTGTGTTGGTTGGATGCTAAGTGCTAGTTCGGGGCTTCAGAACACACGAGGTTCGTATGTAATATGAATAGATACATAATTGTATCTAATTACACTTTGAACCACTAATTAGATAAGACAACACACTCCGAGACGCGAAAACACATCAATTAAAGTGTTAAGAGTGACCCGGGTAGCATCTAAGGGTGTGTATGGCTTGAATATGGAGTTTGCTCTTCAAGAGTAAACTCCTAATGGAGTTTTCAGCCCAATGACCAACTCCCCATGAGCTTACAACCGTAAACTCATGGTGGGGTATTCTAGGATGCATAATGGTCTTATAACTCTTGTGGGGTGATGTTAGACTTAGTTTTAAGGCATTGGAATGGAATTTGAACAACATATGGAGCATTTGAGGAGTTTACAGTAGTAAACTAGGAGTTTATGGCCGTAAACTCTCATGTACCCAACCTTAATGTGTTTTGGTGGTCCTATGTCACTTACAAGAGTTTCTAGTCCAAAGTACAAGCCATGGAAGGAAGTTAGGGCACCAATTGACCACCTTAAAGGAGTTTACGGCCCAGGAACCATTCCTTGGGGGTTTTACGGCCGTGAAATCCTAAGGGGATGGTTTATTGCATGTTTAAGGTCCCTAACACATTGGTGGATGATTCTAGACTTTATTCCAAGGCTTAGGAGGTGTTTAAGGGGCATTTTAACACCTTAAAAGGGGTTTACGGCCTATTAAATGGTGTTTATGGTCCAAGCATGTGCTTGGGCCGTAAAATCTTGTTTACTCCTCAAATGATAAGGTTTAGGTGTCGAAGTCCAGAATTGTAAACGCCTAAGTCATATCTAAGCTCCAAAAGAGGTTTAGAAGGGTTTTGAGTCTCAATAACCCCATCTATATGTGTTTGCGGGCTAAAGGTGTTTCTGGGCTGTAAACACATGTTTTTGGTCCTATTTCATGATTTTGACACCAATTTGAAAGCTAAACATGTTAATCTATGAGTTAGGATGGATAACTTATCGATTTGGAGCTTGAATTGGGTGGTTTTTGGATCAAACTTGAGT
The DNA here is from genome assembly GCF_052625555.1 of Lactuca saligna. Lineage (NCBI taxonomy): Eukaryota > Viridiplantae > Streptophyta > Magnoliopsida > Asterales > Asteraceae > Lactuca > Lactuca saligna. The sequence continues at coordinate 225,026,886 of NC_136419.1, read as the reverse complement.
TTTTAGAGAGAGAGTAGAGAGAGAGTGGAAAAGCTTCAAATGAAGCCTACTCAACTTTATATATGGTTCGGGTTTCAGGCTCGGTGGAGTTCTACCCGATACTGACGTTAAACGAGTCTTTTGGTCGTACGCGATTAAGTTGTTGTAACTCGACGTGGTCAAAACTATTAATTTTCCAAATAAATATTTGTGATGTTTTCACGCATTTCTAATGTGTTCCGACACTTATGATGTCAAAATAAGAAGTCCCAATTTTATTAATTTAAAACAAAGTTAACGGAAAAATTGGAACGGAACGACTTTACTGACAGAAACGGGTTAATGTGACGGAAAGTTTTCGGGTTGTCACATTATCTCCCCGTTAAAGGGAAATTCATCCCGAAATTTAAAATTAAGATACAAATCATGGAATTGAAAATAGATGTGGATACTTCTATTTCATTGAGTCTTCGCGCTCCAAGTGAACTCAGGTCCCCGCTTGGCATTCCAGCGAACCATCACTATCGGGATGCAACTTTGTTTCGTACGTTTGATCTCTCGATCCATGATTTCGATGGGTTCGTCCACAAAGTTCACGTTTTCATTGATCTTGATCTCGTCAAGAGGGATCACGAGGGTATCATCGGATAGACACTTCTTAATATTTGAGATGTGGAAGACTGGATGGATGTTGTTAAGTTCTTGAGGTAGTCAGAGTTTGTAGGCTACAGGACCGATCCTAGCGAGGATGTCGAAAGGTCCTATGTACCTCGTCTTAAGTTTTCCACACTTTCCAAAGCGTATCGTGCCTTTCTAGGGTAAGACCTTCAACAGGACACGATCTCCAACCTGGAATTCCAAGGGTTTCCATCGTTTATCAGCATAATTCTTCTATCGGTATTGTGAAGCTTTTAGTCATTCTCGGATCTGGATGATCTTCTCAGTGGTTTTGCGGGTGATTTCATGAACGATGAGAGCACAGTCGGGGACTCAAGTCCTGGCTAGCTGCGTGTCCCCTACCTTGGCCCAGCACATAGGGGATATGCACTTACGACCGTAGAGGGCTTCGAACGGGGCAGCCTTGATGCTGGTGTGGTAGTTGTTGTTATACGAGAACTCGATCAAAGGTAAATGGGTGTCCTATGAATTTCCAAAATCAATGACACATGCTCTCAGCATGTCCTCCAGGGTTTGTATAGTTCTCTCACTTTGTCCATCAGTCTGAGGATGATAAGTTGTACTCATGTCCAACTTAGTTCCAAGAGCTTTCTGGAGGGACTGCCATAACCTTGAGGTAAACCTGCTATCTCGATCGGAGATAATGGATACAGGTACACCGTGCAGTCGAACTATCTCTTGGATGTAGACTCGCGTAACTCTTTCCATCTTGAACGGTTCTTTAATAGGAAGGAAGTGAGCAGATTTTTTCAAACAATCGACAATTACCCAAATGGTATCGTACCCACTCGAAGATTTGGGTTACTTGGTGATGAAATCCATGGTAATCATCTCCCATTTCCACTCAGCTATTTCGGGCTGCTGGAGCAGACCGATGGCTTCTGTTATTCGACCTCTACCTTGGCGCAAGTTAGACACTTGTTCACGAAAGTTGGGATTTCGGCTTTCCTGTTTGGCCACCAGTATTGTTTCTTGAGATCGAGGTACATCTTGTCCGAACCTAGGTGAACAAAGTATTTGGTCTTGTGAGCTTCGTTCATGACAATGTCTCTGAAACCTCTGAACTTTGGGGTCCAGATTGTATCCATGAAACAGTAGACTCTGTCACTTATGATCTCAAGTTTCTTCTCCATTCCTCTCAAGGTTTCGTTCAACATGTTTTCTGGTTTTAGTGCTTCCAACTGGGCTTCTCAGATCTGTACAGATAAGTGGGAATGGATGGTCATCGTCAGTGTTTTCATCTTGTGGCTTGAACTCTCCTTTCGGCTAAGGGCATCTACTACCACATTGGCCATTCCGGGATAGTAGCGTATTTCTCACTCGTAGTCACTGAGTAGCTCTACCCATCGCCGTTGCCTCATGTTTATGTCTTTCTGATTGAAGATGTGTTGTAGGATTTTAAGGTCAGTGAAGATCGTGCACTTAGTTCCGTAGAGGTAATGTCTCAAAATCTTCAGTGCGAAGACTACTGCTCCTAAATCCGGGTCATGAGTCGTGTAGTTAACTTCGTGTGCCTTTAACTGTCTCGAGACATAAGCGATAACTTTTCCTCTCTGCATAAGCACACAGCCTAAACCCTGATTAGATGCATCACAATAGACAACGAAATCATCTATTCCTTCGGACAAGGACAGAATAGGCATGCTACATAGGGCTCGTTTCAATGTTTGGAATGCGGTTTCTTGTTTTTCACTCCAACAAAAGGGTACACCTTTCTGTGTCAGAGTGGTTAAGGGTTTGGCAACTCTGGAAAAATTCTGGATGAACCTGCGATAGTAGCCAGCGAGACCCAAGAATTGATGGATTTCTGTGGGTGTCTTCGGTGCTGACCAATTCTCTATCACCTTGATCTTGGATGGGTCCACGTGTATACCCTCCTTACTTACCATGTGACCAAGGAACGCTACCTTCCAAATCCAGAACTTGCACTTAGAGAATTTCGCGTACAACTTCTCCATTTTGAGTGTTTCCAACACTAACCTCAAGTGTTGCTTGTGATCTTCTTCGCTTCGGGAATAGACAAGTATGTCATCAATGAACACGATGACGAACTTGTCCAGAAAGGACGACACACCCGGTTCATCAGGTCCATGAACACAGCCGGCGCATTGGTTAGACCAAAGGGCATCAATACGAACTTGTAGTGTCCATATCGAGTCCTAAATGTTGTCTAGGAAACATCATTCTCGTGAACTCGAAGCTGATGGTACCCTGATCTAAGGTCTATCTTCGAGAAGTAACTGGCTCCCTGAAGTTGATTGAAGAGGTCATCTATTCGAGGAAGTGGATATCGGTTCTTGAACATCAATTTATTCAACTCACAGTAGTCTATACACATCCGAAAGGATCCATCTTTCTTCTTAACAATTAGAACCGGGGCTCCCCAGGGTGAGGAACTCGGTCTGATGAACCCTTTATCGAGCAACTCATTAAGTTGGATGGATAACTCCTGTATTTCTGCTAGAGCTAAGTGATATGGATATTTGGCTATAGGATTAGCTCTAGGAATTAGGTCGATGCGAAACTCGACTTGACGTTCGGGAGGAATTCCTGGGAGCTCTTTGGGAAAGACACCAAGAAAGTTGCAGACTTCCGGGATGCTCTCGAGGTCTTTAACTTCTTGCTTCTCGTTGATTACATGAGCTAGGAATGCATGACACTCCTTTCGCAAGAGCTTTTGAGCTTTGATGCAAGATATGATGCGATGATTAGAACTAAGTTTATCATCGTAGATCATGAGAGTCTGACTGGAGGGGAGATTGAGATGGATGACCTTTTCGTAACAAAGGATATTAGCATGATTGGGACTCAACCAATCCATGCCAATGATAACATCAAAGATATTAATGGAAACTGGCATTAGGTCGATGGGGGAAGGAATGATCATTCAGGGTAAGGGTACAACCTATGAATATGTCGCTAGCGCTTTCTTTCTCACCGTTAGCCATGTCAACGGTAAATGTTTCGGTTAATGGTTGGGGATTATGTTTAAGAAAATGTTTGAATGAATGGCTAACAAAACTTCGTTCAACACCAGAATCGAGAAGGATACTAGCATAAGAGTTGTCGAGAAGGAACATACCCAAGACAACTATAGGATTGCCGACTGCCTCCTCTTGTCCCATAGCTAGAACTCTCCCAGTGTTACCCGTTCTTGTTGCCTTGGGGCAGTTTCTCTTGAAATGCCCTACTTCCCCACATCCGTAGCAGGCCTGACCGACACCCGCTCCGGAAGATTGATTTGTTGATTGAGTTGGGGGCTTTGCAGAATCGAACCGTATGCCCCTTTTTACTGCAGTTGGAGCACGGTAGATCACGACAGGGGTCGGGGTTATGGTGGAATTTACACTTGTCACATAAAGGGAGGGTACTAGCATACCTACTTGTTGATTGTATTTATGTTGCGTCTTGGGCTAAGTATTTCATATCCGGATTGGGCCTGTCCATTCGTGTCCATCTAGATTGGTTACGTAGTTATCTAGATTAATTGTTAGGCTTATAGTGTGTATATGTATATATATATATATATATATATATATATATATATATATATATATATATATATATATGCATGCATGTATGCGTATATTAACAAGTTTTTCATTACGTTGATTCTTGTAACCCTTAACGCCTCTACAGATTAAAGTTCTTTATCGAGCTCTTCTGAGGTGTTATTGCATTAATCATTCGACATATTCATTGCAATACTTGTGTTCTTATTACGTTCTTATTTTATATCTTGCTTAGAATCATACGATCCTAAAAGAACTTAGTTCTAACAATTGGTATCAGAGCAGGAGACTGTGTGATCAATATATAATCCTTCTATATTCGTAATACTCTAGCGTTTCTGCTTTTATGGTATAAATAGAAGCCGTCATTTGCATATTGACGACAAATCTATTTTTGATAAAACCCTAATCTTAAGTTTACAAGTTTGATTCTAGCAACTCACCATGTCTCACAAAGATTCGCATACAAACCCCATTAACATCTCAAACAACATCAGATCAACAACGAGAGTACCCATACTCTATACTCAAGACTACGAAGTATGGGCTCATCACTTTGAAGATTATGTGGTTGGATCGGAAGACAATGGCTATCTCATCTGGAAAGCTATCACTCTTGGGCCGTTTGTACATTCAGAGACAAACACAACTGTTAAGACGCAAAAAGATTACAACAAGTTGGTGGCAGATGTTCAGAAGATGCCACAGGATGAGAACGACAAGATCTTGTGTAATGTTAAAGCCATGCAGATGATAAGATTCACCCTGCAATCTGACACCTTTCGGCTTGTAGGTTCATGCACAACTGCTAAAGAGATCTGGGATAGGCTAAAGGAACTTTACTCAACTGATGAAGATCTGAAACACTCCATTCAAACTCTGCTACTATCAGAATTTGGAGTTTTCGAACAGAAACCTGAAGAGAAGCTTGTACAGACCTTTGATCGGTTCAATCATATCTTAAGTTAGATGATTAAGCATGGGATAGAGAGAAAGCTAATCGAGCAGAAAGTAACGTTCATGAACGGTCTGAGACCAGAATGGATGGCTATGGTTTCCATTGTGAAGGCGCATGAACAGTTCAAATCGTACTCGCTAGCGAAACTAGTAGGGATACTGAAGTCCCATGAAAGTGTGGTAACTAAGGAAGCGAAAGTGGTCTTTGGTAAGGGATCGTTGGCTGTTGTTTCTAAAGGAAAAAGTATTGCTGAAGAAGAAGAAGAGTCAGACATGTCAGAGTACGAGATTACAAGTGAGGACTATGCCTTGATGATCACAAATCCAAAGAAGTTGGCAAGGAGAAAATTACCCGCCAACAAGAACCGAAACTGGTAGGGAAGTTACAGTTCTTAGAAGATGAAGGATAAACCGAAAGTCTCCTCTCAAAAAGCTGAAGAGAAAAATGAGAAGAAGCTTGCATGAGACTCTGGATACGACTGCAACTATTGTCACCGCAAAAACCATTTTGCCAAAGATTGCATGTTGAGAAAGATGGCTGAGAAGAGAGAGGGTGAAGATGACGAAGCCTATTATATGCACAAATTAGAAGAATTCAAAAAGAAAAAGGCGTCCAATAGCTCAATGAATTCATTAATCGTACAGGAGAATGCTGGGGAAGATGAGTTCGGTGGTGTAGAAGTATGGTCAACCGACTCTAAAGACGAAGAGGTTAGAAGACCCACTCTTGGAAAGGCATATGTGGCAAAGAATGAAGGTTCGGGTGGAATATGCTTTATCGTCACTGCTGGTCCATCAACTGAGAGCGCAGATACGGAGCCGAACCTGACTGAAAACCAGTGTTTTGCAGCCAAGCTAGTGAGTGACAAGATCAACGACTGCGATCGATTGATCAAAAAGGTACATTCTATTCTTGAGTCTCTTAAAATTTCAAAAACTGATTATCAAGAAGAATTAAATGAATTAAACTCTAAATTTTCTATCCTAAGTAGTAGCCTCATGCAAACCGGCTTAGCAAATTCTAACCTAACTGACCAACTCGGCAGGGTGTCTTCAAAAAATGAGGAGAGGAGAATCTGGATTGAGCTGAAGGAAGCAGAGTTAGTTAGGGCTAGGGATGAAAGTATTTATTTGCAAAGAGACAATTTAAAGTTATTAAAACAACGAAATGTTTTATGTTTGATTGCTAAGCATCTTTATACTAATATTGCTCAATTACATTTAAATTGTGAAATTGGTAAGAAAATTCATAAGATGATTTTGCCCTTTCTTGAATTTAAAGAAGATGAAGTTATAGCAGAATGTGAATCAGAAGTGTCCTCTGAAGAAACATCAATGTCGTATAGGCTAGGTTTGGATAAGATAGAAACTTTCATCGATTCTAAGGAACATAAAAGTATGTTAAAAGATATCTTAGATGAAAATGATAGGCTAAAGATTAAAATTGAAACTATACAAACATTCGATTTGTCAAATGCTAAAATTGTTAAGGATAATAAAATAAATTTAGATAATTCGTCTGAATTTGATGCGGAAAGTGAGATGAGTGAAATCTCAGTAGAAGATGAGGTTGATTGCTCTAAGTTTATGAAAAATGAAACCGAGAGTGAAAAACCTCTAATATCTGAAAATTCGGTTGAGTTTGCTAATCTGTCAAAAGAACATAAACCAAAACTCATGGAAAAAGCCTTGGTTTATCAAAAGGTTCAGACCGTGCTAACTTAGGTTTATGCTACGACTGGAGTCACTCAAAGGCAAACGGCAGAATTAAGAACAATAGTTGATGAAGATAACGTTGAAGGTTGCGAAGACTATTTCTGGTCTGCTCCTACTGATAAGGCAGACGAAACTGTGAGACTATTTGAGAAAACCACATGGAGAGTCAAAGGTAGATACATACCAGAACCCATCAACAAACCCTCCAGTTTTGATATTCCAAGCACAAGTGGAACCAAAGATGTTCCTGAAGAACCGATGGTTGAACCTAATGTTCCAATCAAGATAGAAGAACCGAAAGTTCTACTCAAGAGAAGGGAAGAACCGAAAGTTCTTCTTAAGAGAGAGGAAGCACCGAAAGTTCAAACCGAGTCACCAGCATCCGACCAGAAGGAGAAACCAAAGGCAAGCTTCAATGTTCAGAAATCCCATAAGGAGCTAGTGGAACAGAAACATCTGAGAAATCAAAGATGCGCCAAGAATCTAAATGAACGTAAAAGGCATTGGAATTCTCAAAATACCAACTATGAGCCTCCCAGGAAAGAATTCATGGACAAGGGAAAGGAAAAGTTGAAGGAAAACTTTAGTCCAAATTCCTATTATTCCAAATCCCAAAACCAAAAGTCAAGTATCGGTCCTTAACCCACTTTCGGTCCTCGACCAAGTTTCGGTCCTAAACCCAGATTCGGTCTTCAATCCAGATTCGGTCCTAAAACCAGATTCGGTCCCAATCCTAGTTGTGGATCCTCCAAGCCCCAAGATAAAACAAATTCTTTAAAGGATATCAAAGGAAAAGGAAAGTTGGTATCATATTCTAAGAAGTAAAATAAGAAATCCTTGACTAAACCTAGGAATCAAACGAAAAACACTAAACCATCAAAAGCAACACCAAATGATACACTAAAATTTAAACAAGGTAAATCAAAAATCAAGGTGTATACCATTAAAAGAAAAGATCAAACCACTCTCATTAAACGAACCTACTTGGTTGATGCTTCTATTGTTATTCCTTTCTCTGTGAAAAACTCACCAGGACCCAAGAAACTTTGGGTTCCTAAATCTGCTTGAATTTGCAGGTAATTAGTGACGACCAGTTTGACGACAAATGGTATATAGACAGTCGCTGCTCGCGTCACATGACAGGAAGGAAGGAGGAGCTAAGGGAGTTTCGGTCGCTGAAAGATGGTGAGTCTGTGAAGTTTGGAAACAATTCCTATGGAATAATCAAAGGATACGGCATGATAACTAATGGAGAATTCTCAATCAGATAGGTGACTTATGTAGAGGGATTGCAACACAATCTCATCAGTGTATTGCAATTAGTTGTGGGCACAGGTTTGAAGGTATCATTCGATGATGAGGGGTCTGAGATAATTGAAAAACCAATCCAAGAAGGTTCTACTGAAATTTGCACGGAAGGGTGAGATGTACCCTCTAAATATTAATCCAACTCGAGGGACACCAGTTATTTGTCTTCTGCAAAGGCAAACACCGATGAAAGCTGGTTATGGCATCGACGTCTATCACACCTAAATTTCAATGATATCAACAAATTGGTTATTGGGGATCATGTTCGAGGCCTTCCTCTTCTCAAGTTCGATAAGGAGCATTTATGTGCAACATATGAGATGGGTAAGCAAAGCAGAAAAATCCACCCAACACACATCAATACTAAGATAGTGGAAGAACTTGAACTGTTATAGATTGATTTGTGTGGACCTTCTGCTATAGAGAGTATCGGTGGAAGTAAGTACATTCTTGTTATTGTAGATTATTTTTCCCGCTTCACTTGGGTTTTCTTTCTTAAAAAGAAATCAGATGCAGCTCTCAAGCTGAAGGTGTTCATCAGGCAAGTGGAAGTGCAATTAAGGAAGTTGGTCAGAAACATCAGAAGTGATAATGGACTGGAATTCATGAACAACGACTTTGAAGACTTTCTGGCTGATAAGGGGATATCTCACAATTTTTCGGCCCCTTATACACCACAGCAGAATGGGATTGTTGAAAGACGAAACTGCTCTCTATGTGAAGCAACCGAAACCATGCTCAATTACGCTTCCCTATCTTTATACTTCTGGGCTGATGCCATTGCTGCTGCTTGCTATACACAAAATTGGTCTGTGCTCAACAAGAGATTCTTCAAAACTCATTATGAGATCTTAAACAATAGGAAACCAAACGTCAAATTTTTCCATATTTTCGGTTCAAGATACTTTATTTTTAATTCTAAAGGGAATCGAAATAATTTTGATGTTAAAGCCGATGAAGGCATATTTCTGGGTTACTCTGTATCATCAAAAGCATATAGGGTGTTGAATAAGCGTTCCAGAAAAATTGAAGAAACTTATTATGTCACCTTTGATGACAATTATATGAAGAAGGTTCAAAGGACTGAAAGTGCTTCAGGAGACATATTCCTAGAATCTGGACAGGTCTCGGTTCCAATATCCAACCTGTTTGAGGAATACATTCGGCTGTTCGATGAACCAGAAAAACCAATTCATTCGGAGGCAACAGCAGCAGACAACAAAGTAGATAATCTCAAGAAGGTCATAGACGAAGCCACTAAAGAGATGGAAAGCGAAGCACCAAGTCCTAAGTCATCAAAAGGCTCTCCAAGCAAAGGTTCAACGTTCCAGGGGGAGAGCTCAACCATTCCAAAGATAGCTGAAGTTTCTGTTGAGGGGGAGAATCCAAGTTCATCCCCAACATCTAAAAGTATAGATGATAGAGAAACAACTGATCCAAAACTAACAAGTGAAAATCCAAGCGAGGGGGAGACACCCACTTCCACGAGCAATACAGACTCTGATGCTGACATAGACTTCACTTCGCCAATCGAGGGGGAGAAGGAGAAAGCAAGTGAAAGTTCTACTGATGAAGGTGAAGGTGATCAGTCAGATGTTGAAATAGAAGTAGAAGCTAAATTGAATCCAACATATGATCCAAGCTATCCTCCATTAGTAGGTCAAAGGACCATCCCAAAGAGCAAATTATTGGTGAAACTTCCGAAAGTGTGCTGACTCGGTCTCAACTGAAGGCGAAACAAACTGCATTATTCTCTAAAATGGAATTTTGTATGTTTAATTCGTTTATCTCCAAAATAGAGCCGAAAACTGTAAATGCTGCACTTGATCATTCTGATTAGATTCATGCAATGCACGATGAGCTCCATGAGTTCGAACGTAACAGAGTTTGGAGGTTGATTCCTACACCGAAAGATGCCTCTGTTGTCGACTGAAATGGGTGTTTAGAAATAAGCTGGACAAGGAGGCGAATGTCATTCGTAACAAGGCTCGGTTGGTAGTAAAAGGTTATTGTCAAGAAGAAGGGATAGATTATGATGAAACCTTTGCTCCAGTAGCAAGGTTGGAATCTGTTAGAATCTTTCTTGCATATGTTGCTCACAAGAACTTCGAAGTTTTCCAAATGGATGTCAAATGCGCTTTCTTGAATGGAGAATTAGAAGAAACCATCTATGTCAAGCAACCGCCTGGTTTTCTGAATGAAAAATACCCTGATCACTCTATGTGCTGGATAAAGCTGTCTATGGGCTAAAATAACCACCGAGAGTCTGGTATGAAACGCTAACTAGCTTCTTAAAAATGTCAAAATTTAAACAAGGTTTGGTTGACCCAACCTTCATTCGTAAGAAGGAAGGTGAACACTTGATGATCGTTCAGATTTATGTTGATGATATCATCTTCGGCTCCACGAATCCTAGCTTAACAGTTGAATTCAGGAAGTTGATGGAGACTGAATTTGAAATGAGCATAATGGGTCCAATTAACTTTTTCCTTGGATTGATTATTAGACAGGGACCAGAAGGTATTTTTATAAACCAGGAGGCATACACCAAGAACTTACTAACAAAATTTGGAATGAAGGGTGATTCAAAAGTGAAGGTTCCTGTGGCATTCGGCACTAAGCTAACCCCATCTCTGGAGAAACCTGCTGTGGACATAACACTTTATCGTCAAATGATAGGGTCTCTTATGTATCTAACAGCTAGTAGACCAGATATTATGTTTTCTGTTTGTTACTATGCCAGGTTTCAAGCCAATCCAAGAGAACCTCACATGCTTGCTGTGAAGAATATTTTTCGATATCTGAAGAAAACTTCATCTCTCGGTGTCTGGTATCCTGCAAAATCAGGATTCTTCATTCATGCCTTGTCTGATGCTGATCTAGGAGGATGTGGACTGGATAGAAAGACTACTACAAGGAGATGCCAATTTATTGATGGAAAACTTGTTAGTTGGCAATCCAAGAAAAAAACTTGTGGTTCCTTATCCACAGCCGAAGCTAAATACATCGTTGCTGCATCTTGTACCTCTCAAGTGGTTTGGATTCAAAGTCAATTAAGAGATTATGGGTTGAGTATGAAAAAGATTCCTCTCTATTGCGACTCTGAAAGTCCAATAAGGATTTGTCATAATCCAGTGCAACACTAAAAAACCAAGCACATTGCACTTAGGTATCATTTCATCAAGGATCATGTAGAAGACGGAAACGTGGAAGTTCATTTTATTCGATCTACTGATCAACTGGCTGACATCATTACTAAAGCCTTACCTGAAGCAACCTTTAATAAAATCTTACAAGGCTTGGGCATGATGGAAGGAGAGTCGGTACCGAATCCTCAAATCTCTCATTAAAGATTAGACAACCGAAATGGACAGACCGCTCGGTCTATTTCGGCTCTAGAATTTTAGGGAACAGAAAAGGACAGACCGCTCTGTCTATCTCTGCTCTGTAATTTTCTGGAACAAAAATGAACCGAATGATCGGTCTATTTCGCTTCACTCATTAAAAGATAAGGTTTCGGTTGTATATTTTGTGCATAACTTTCGTTTGCTTTGAACTTTGAATACTTTATCTTTCTGATTTTATTCTTTTTCAGAAAATTTCAAAAATCCAAAAGTATTTTATCTTTCTGTTTTTATTCTTTTTCAGAAAATTTCAAAAATTCAAAAATATTTTATCTTTCTGTTTTTATTCTTTTTAAGAAAATTTCAAAAATCCAAAAATATTTTATCTTTATGTTTTTTTTTTATTCTTTTTCAGAAAATTTTGAAAATCCAAAAACATTTTATATTTTTGTTTTTAGTATTATTTATCTATCTCGATTGTTTGTTTGATGTTTTTCTTTATTTTTCTTAGGCAAGATGGGTAACAAGTATAACCGACTGTGGATCTAAGGCAGGTATGATTTAATTTCAACATGAACTAGTTAAGGGTCCGTAGAAGCATGTTGTTGCATGTCATCTTAAGCCTCAACGATCTTGACTAGGCATTAATGATTCGATCTATACCTATCATTTCTTCCAAATCAGGCTAATTTATGTTACTCGGTCTAGAGCTACCTTACTCTTCTCAGATGAGTTAAGAGTTTCTCTTCTCTGTCACGATTATCTGGCAGAAGGTACAGTCGGTACTTATGCCACCTCCTTACATTCTCCATCTACTTTCGGTTCACCAAAGGTAACCCTTGAGACTCTCGGTCTTTACCACTGAGGTTTATGGTTACACAACATCTGTGTTTATGATCTTAGATATGTATACCACGTGCTGAGTGAAACCCAAAATCCAACACCAAAAATTGAGTTGACGGTGAATTAGATATTCAAGATCTTACTGGTTACCTAAGGAAATCTCTTTTTATTTTTGTGTGATCTTTATGAAATTATCTACAGCCAAGGCATTTCTTCCCAAAGAAATCCAGATTTTTTTTTGAGATTTCTGATTCGTATATAGTCACTAAAATAAGATATCTCACCTACCTGTTCAACAGACCACATCGGTCTCACAGGTACTTCTTCCAACGATCGGTTTTATGTTAAAACTCGAAGTTCGGTTGAAGACAAGCTACCCTAAGCCTATGATTAAAAGGAGCCTTTCAATGTTTATTAACAAATAGTTGATCGTATTTTTCGGGAAACCACACAAGCACTTCAAGTCTATCTTGACTTTGAAGGAAGTGATTCTTGCCTGGAATCCTCTGCTTTATGTCTAAAAGACATCACTCACATCGTATACACATTTGATTTATTTCTTTCTCTTTGTCACACTTATGCACGAAAATTTTATTTTCCAACATTCTAGGTACTGTTTGGTATGAGTTTTTGTTATCCATCGTAACCAAACAAGTAGCTATATTCAATTTCAAACGCCAATTAAAGATAAGATTTAGGTGCATGAATTTGATCTGTTTCTAAAACTATGTGTGATGATGTAGTCCTGGGAGTAACCATACTATCACATCGCGCTTTTTTAGGCGACGTTTTAGCAACCTCATCATCACGATTTTCTCTCTCAAGGCAATGGTATATAAAGGGTTGAACGTTTTATTTGTCATTTACCAGTCTCAATTCTCTCAACGTAAACAACAAGTAAATATTGTTCATCTTCTTCTTCACTCATCAATGGCGACTTCTTCATCAGCACACGATCAGACGGCATCGTCTTCTTTGCTCACCATAAAACCCAACCAAAACATGATCATTGAACTTAGTCCGTTCTTATATGATTCATATATGTTACAAGTTGTGGAATGCTTGAAATATTCCTCCTAGTTTTTGCCCAAACCCAGGTTGAAGCCATTCCAATGTCGCTATTATCACAAGTTTATTCTTCGGTGACATATGACAAAAACAAGGATCGCATCTACTTCACCATCCACAAAAAGAAATCTTCGATTTCTAAAGTAAAGTTTTGTTTGATTTTGGGCCTTGCAGTCGATTCCTCAATCATCTCACCAGATTTCATCACGACATCACAGCTGTTCTCCATGATATACGAAATGGGGTACACTGATGTGCTCACAACGATTACAAAGGTGAAGAAATCATGTTTAGCATCCCAATGGAATGGTTTACTCACCCTGTTGATTAAGGGTTTGGCCGAACGTAGTGGTGGTTCCGATACTACCAGCAAGGGTTTTCTTACTCTTCTTTACGGCCTCTACAATGGCATCAATCTCGATTACGGCTCCATCATCTGGTCTCAAGTAGTGCAGAGTCTAAGCACTACGTCACGCCATTTAGAAATTTCTTGTGGGAGTTTTTGGACCTTGATTACAAAGAAGGCTATCGATTCATTGGAGATTCCAATCATGAAGGATGCTCTCCTTTCTACTATTGCTACATTCCATACGAAGAAGATTATTCTATCAGATGCACGTAAGTTTCTTCATTATGGAATGATTCCTGAAACAATGTACAGGTGTGTTTCGGAACAGAGCAACGTTCTGGCAGATTATAGAAAACTACCTCCTATTGGACCGAGGGTTCTAACTCCTGAGCAGCAAGCTACATTAGATGCATTGGAGAAGTTGGTCAATAGAGGAAAGAAAGCTACAAAGAAAGAGGATCCTAAGGAACCCAAGGCCAAGTCCTCTAAACGTAAATCTGATGAAGGAGACTCTTCTACACCGAAAAAGAAAAAGATAAAGATGATGGCTCGTAGGCCAAGGGAGAACACTCCTCCAAATACAGAGCCTATTGCTGAACAAACTGAGGAAGAGGAGGTTCACCATGTCTCGCCCCGAGAGCCCACTCCTCCACGTTCTCCTACTCCACCAGAATCTCCAAAGGAAACCAAAGTTCCAACTCCACCTCCATCACCGAAACAGACAGTTGAGCTTTCTGCTCCTACTGTCACTCCATCTGTTATCACTCAAACATCCACTCTACCAACTTCATCACCGATTGCTTCAGTTACTATCTCCACTATACCATTATCAACTCCACTTGTAACCAAATCTACAACAACTACCATTCCGAAACCCACAGTAGAAATCAATGTATCTGATACAGGGGCTACTACTGTGACTGAACCTCCAGTTATCAACTTACCACCTTCACCAACCCAATCCTCCGATTCTTCTTCCACTCTTGGGGGAGATGATTAGGATTTTGACTCTATTTACTACAGCCCTTATTGCATTCCAACAGACGATACCGCTGATGCTTCTGTTACATGTTAGCAAATCCAAGACATTCATGAAAAGTTGGATAAATTGCTTGTTGATAGTAAAGCTTATGGTGGTGTGGTTATTAAGGCATTTTTGGAGACGGCCCTTCAACAGTACACTGATGCTATTGATAAATCTACAGAGGCTGTGAATGAGTCCACCTCTACGTGTAAGAAGGCCACCAAAGAATTTCTGAGGTTGTTCATACAACTCAGATTTTCCTTGATTCTTTGAAATCTCATACTGACAACAATGCAGCAAAATACCAAGCATCAGTGGATTCCTTCTCAAAGTCTCTTCACGAAGAAACTGAAAAATTTGAAGCTGTTCGCACTGAGCTCAAAACAGAAACCACCTCCTTTTTAAAATCTGTGGATTCTCGGTTCGATGCTCTCACTGCAAATCTGGCAACTGAGAGTGCTTTGAAGGAGGATCTGGTCAAACAGCAGGCTACTATCGATGTACAGAAGATACAGCTAGCCTAGGTAGAGAAGGAAATATCTCTATTAAAAACTCAAAGTGCGGTGTACAAAAGTTGTGCAAGAGATGTTAAGGATATGCTGACTAATCTACTGGAAGCTCATGATCCAATCCTAACCTTGACCATTCGCAAACATCTTCAATCCAAAATCCTCCCTGCTATTGCAATTCTTAGCGAGATGAAGGGTGTTTTGGAGGGGTTCATACCTCCAAAACAATGGGGAGAGGGTAGTGCACAACAGGTAAAAATAGAACCAAAGGTTAATTTAGCTTCGGTTTCTGAGATGAAGCTGAAACAGAAAGAGATTCATATTGAAACTGATAGTGATACAGAAGAAGAGACGATTGCTGATCCTCTCAAGAGGAAGAAGAGAGACAGAGAGCTAGATGAAACTATGCAAGTGGCCAGAGAGGCTGAAGAAAGGGAGAAGAAGAATAATGAAGACGAAGATGCCTTGCAGTGCAAGAAGGCTCTTTTTCCGGAGTGGAACAAAGATACACTTATCAATCAAGCGATTGAGTTTCCATCTGTCTATTGGTTGGAACCAGTTGCTTCGTTTTACTGTGATTACTCTAAAGACTCGCAGTTTGACATGCCTATAACCAGAAAAGCATTCACATTCCACTACTTTGAGGCAACTGCTGAGGTTCCATATCCACATCCTAAGGTTGACAGGGAGCTGTTTGATTTTTATTTGTAGAATGGTCAACCGCAGTACTTGACATGGAGCGCACAAAAATTACTAAATTCAAGGTACTGAAACCTTCATCTACAGGGAGATTTATCAATATTAATTTCAAGATCAACCGTGGTTCAGCAAACACGGAGTCTTTTATCTCTCTGGCAGATCTTCCCAACCTTAATCCACACAACTGGATTCTGCTATACAACATTCTTCTCTCTAATCTTAGGGAGTATGAGCCGATTCTTGAACATCTTAAAAGAATGTTGGCCTCCTATATTCATGAGCTTGCAACCATGGATTAGGAGATAGCTAAGGTTATGAACAAGAAGCCGACTGTGAAGCCGACATCTAAGCCTAGTGACGTGAACAAAATGAAATTGGGGCAAATTGATTCAACAAATCTGATAGTTATGTTCACTAAAGCTGATAGACACAAGTTTTTGTTTGCTTTGGTCGATAAGAATCTGTTTTCAATAGATTGCTTGGAGCATATCATAAATATCATACATCGATGTAAGCGGTTAATAAGAATATATATATATATATATATATATATATATATATATATATATATATATATATAAAGAGAGAGAGAGAGAGAGAGAGAGATGGAGGCGGCTGAAGTTTAGAAGAGTTAGGGTTTTTGGTGTTGCATGCGGTTAATAAGAATATATACATACATGGGCAAACGGGGCGATGGGGAAGGGAGTCAGGTTCAAGTCTCGCTCCGAACAAATTTTATACGCATTTTACATATCAGCCCCCTCCCCAGACACCCCTTTCAAATTAAATCCGAATTGTTCAATTTAGTGCCCATCATTTCAATATCCTTTCCATTTAAGTATCAATCTTACCAACCGGTCCCTGAATCCTGAAAATGCCCACAAATAAGTCCTAGAATAATACACTTTTAGCCCCTGGAGATTCAAATCTTGCCATTTGGCTTCCCGAAACCAACGCCCCGCTTATTATTATTTAACTTTTGGAAGATAATAATATAAAATAATAGTAAAATTAAATTTCAGGTTTCCGGATTTATTATTTAATTATTTTATTTAAATGGGATGTTACAACTCTCCCCCACTTAAATTTGATTTCGTCCTCGAAATCGTTTCTTCTCACTCCTTAAAAGCCAAACAACTCTAACTACAATCTCCTGCATAACCCTAGACTTTTCAAGGCAATCGCAACTAATCCTCACAGGGTTATAAAATTTGGAAATGAATGAATCCCTTGCAATATAGTCACAGGTACTCAATCCGAAATCTGAAGTCTTGAGATGAAATTCATTGCACTTAACTCCCAATTGGCTACTCAACTACTAATAACCTGGGATCCCCACTCGATAATAGAATCACAATTCCCACACTGCTACCTGCAATTCTCTTATGGACAAAAGATTAGGTACTCCTTCAATAGAAATTCATCTTGATAACCAATTCCTAGTGATACAATGAACAACGGGATGTAAACTCGGTGATGAACCCTTTTTGGATCAACAAGACAATGTTTCCTTCAGTTCTCGAACCACATACCTATAATAACCAACTCATAAGCACGGACACTCATACCTAGTCCAATCAACCTCGAGCTGGAATACCATGCATGCCTACAACAGGTCCAATCATGCCTAGGATGGAATACCCTCATTTGGAATACCACCATAGACATAACTCGGGTCTAACCCATAACTTGAAATCCAAGGACCTATCCTTGCATCTTATCCAAAATCCTCTGATTCGCTATACCTGAGTAACACTCATATGAAATATCGGGTTTCGGCCCGGACGCGGAGCTAAAGGACTCCCACATAGTTGCTTCACACAACTTCCGAACGAAATCCTTCCCTAGAACTAGTTGCCACTAGCCATCATGCCAATGCGACTCTAACAACCTCCTGATCAAACCGATTGGACCCATGTGTCAAATCCTGACATCACCAAATCCACGGCTAAAAGCGATTGATACATGACCAATAGCGGTCTTACATCACAAGCAACCTTAAGCAATCCATTGCTTCCTTGATCCCATAACTCTAGTGACGTTCCTACAGTCTTATCAATAGCTTAACTATGTCTAATCACTCTGGGGAAACCCATAAACTAATATGTGGATTTCCATATCCTTACTGTTACACCCAAACTGGTGGTTACTATTGTCCCTTTTGCATCCTAACAACGCCCTCATGCTATCTACCACCCTAGCGAATGTTGCGGCTACACCCACAGACTTACGTCACTCTAGCACTATCTGCTACTAGTGAATGCTACGGCTACCCTTGTAGTCTTACAACACTTTCCATGCCGATCAAACACGCGCTCGACCTAACACACCACTAAACTTAATTCATGGCTAGAATCCCAACCTGATTTCCCAAGTTCTGCTATCAAGCACTAAGAACACGGGGTTCACATGCTGGGGAGTTTTACCGAACTCCCAACTCACACAACCCTCAAACCTAACAACCACTTGGGTTGTCTTCCTTCCTGACAATGATGCGAAACTTATCCCATTTCAAACCACCCGTACTTCTGAATCCCAGAATAATTCTCCCACACTTAGATTCGACTAACTCTTCACAATACATTAGCGTTGAAGAATTCACAATCCTTCTTCCAAAGCATTTCAACAATCCTTCCGTTCTGGCCTCTACAAATCATATCATTCAGGGCCTTACACCCTTTCTCACTCACCAACTCAATCATCCACTGCTAAACTGCAATCAACCTTTGCCCTAAACCGGGCTACAACTACTCCCAAGACATAGTCTACAATCCCAAAAGTGCAATAGCTTGCACAATCAATCCTTACCATCCGATACAAGAGATCCAAGGCGAATCGGATCTCACAAGATACTTATGTCACCTTAACCCACCCGCGCTCACCAGCGTTGAACTATTGTCACAAATCCTGACCACCAATTAACCTCGAGCTAAAATATAACCTGATCCTAGGGTCACAAATCTGCTCAATCCTTCGAGCCCGTAAACTTGAAGGGAGAAATCCTTGCCTTAGAAAATGACATTCCCATCTATCAGTTAACAATTCTTCTTCCAGCTGCTAAACCACAACTGAACATAGTCATCCCTCCTTTTCAGAGTCCCTACCACTCTCATTCCAGCCTCGAGAAAACCCTCAAGCCAAAAATCTAGAAACTCATGTACTAGCCTCTCCCGCTCAACCTGTGGAAATATAATGAGTACAGATCATCTTCTTGATCCCAGATAATTGTAGCCTTCTGCTCATCAGAACATGTTCCAATAACAAGTCACGATACTGGAAAGCTCGACCAGCTCATCTCCTGCCGTTGATACAGCTGCTGCGGCAGCCGCCTCCGCAATGGTTGCATAGAGCTCGACAAAATACTCAACCATGAGGTCTTAATAGACCTAAACATCCTCGGTAACTGTCCTCGGACGATCTTGATCACCTCTTACAGGATGATCTCACTGACACGATCCTCTGGCAATACTGGCCTATCATGGCTGCCAGTTCCCGATCCTGATTCGGATCCGGTCTCAAAACGTCGCATAACCACAATTTTGGTAATACACCAGAGAGATCTCGGATAATCAATATAATAACAGGAATCCAACTCCCAACTAAACCCCAGGGTTGTGACTTCCTTGCTACGTGTATGGGTCTTGTGCTTTTAGTAGTATGGTCCCCTACTACCTTCCACACCTACCCATATTTGTCTCAAGCATCACCAAATCACCCTGATAATATACATAAACAAAGTGAGCACTCAATCCTCACTCCTACAGGAATGTTGAATATATCATAACTGGCCTCCCGGCCTCACACAACCCACCCATCCATGAAACTTCCACCAACCCTGCAGCATTAGTGTATGCTAGCCGTACATAATGTTGGACCCCATAGAATTTCGAATATCCAATCCTACCGTAAGCTCCCTATCAAAAAAGAATAGAACATAAGGCCAAATCAAACATTCTCAGGCTATAAGATCTTAATTATGTACAGTTGTGATGCATACACTAAGCAACTATAGTAATGACGTTAATTTCATATAAGGAAAAACCCTAGGCTAGGCATCATATAATCAGACAATTCTATCATGCAATTCCTAAAGATCCCTATCCTACTACTAGCATGTTGTTCTAACACATCACAATATCAAATAACTATATGGTATTTTGGGGTCTGCTTACTGGCTCCGGTTGATCGTACACTTTGCATCCTCTTTTAGTTATTTTGAAAACCATTTAAAACCCATTTTCAAAATCTTTCCTTGATTTGAGATTGGATTCACACGAACATTCCTCCAATTCACTCAAACCAAGGCTCTAATACCAACTTGTAACACCCAAAAATTCAAGCCAATTTAAAACTTTTTAAACAACCCAAAAACCATTAGTTATTACAAACTTGATTTCAAAATTTAGAATATCAAAGTATCCCAGAAACATAGTCATAAAAAGTGAGGAGTTGTATGATCACGCTTGTGCCTTGCCACGATCCCCTGATGTACCTGAAACAATAAGCTGAAACTGTAAGCCCGAAAGCTTAGTGAGTTACCCCCAAAATACCAATACACAGACAGCCCACATAGAAATATCAACATTAGCATATCATATCAATCAAAATAAAACAACATGCACTTGGTCCACAACTTTACAAGCTGGACTACCCCTGGGCCCTCAGTACAAGTCTGGAATGCCTACCGGGCCCTCAGCTCGTATCTGGAATGCCATCGAGCCCTCAGTACGAGTCTGGAATGCCTACTGGGCCCTCAGCTCGTATCTGGAATGCTCTCGAGTCCTCAGTATGAGTTTGGAATGCCTACCGGGCCCTCAGCTCATATTTGGAATACTCTCAGGTTTGTTGGCTACCGCATGGAGCAGTACAACCTCAACCCACCCCACATAACATGTTGACATGTAGCAGGTAAATGCACATCTAGGTAATCAATCAGTATCACAGGCAATCATACAGATCTACCCGACTAGCATTTCAACTCGCATACATTACTAACTCAACTCAAAATATCAATGACTACTAGGATATCAAATCCAATGGGTCTGCCTTGGTGCCTTAGACCCCTTAGTATAGTGAGGATAACTCACCTCAAAATGCTGAAGTTCCGTAGACACAATCCTAACTGTTGGATGACAGATTCCCAAATTGTCAATGTCAAAACATCACCCATTTAATAATTAGGTCCAAACACATAACCACACATTCTTGGAGTAAAAGGCTACATTACCCCATCTTGGTTTGATTCAATCCCAAGGCCCAAACCAAAGATCCAAAAGTGAAACTAGGAATCAAAGCCCAACACATGGCCTATACATGGTCTTATTTTAAGGCCCAACATCGTATAATCATTAAGGCCCAACTATGACTCATCTATGGCCAAATTTTCCAAATTGGGCCCATCCCCTTACATGGGCCTTCCCCTAGGCCCATTAAATTATTTTAGTCCAGATGATTATTCTTCGATGGCCCATTAATAATCCAATCATCAAGGCCCAATAGAAAGGCCCAACAATAAACCCAAGTGAAGTTAGGGTTTCACATAAAATTTCGATTAGGATTAAGTTTCCAACTTAACCCATTAAGGACTTAATCCACTATGGACTTAATCCATTGAGTCCAATATTGCTTAGATTAATTTCTGCCAATTATTATTATTTAATATCTCACGTTATTAAATAGTTCTTGAGTGTGCGCCCCAAACACTTTCCACAATTAAGGTTTTGTGCCCTTAGGGTTTTTTTTTCCAACCCAATACTAGCCCATTAGTGCCTTGGTTGGCCTTTTAGGTCACTTTGGGCCTTATTGGGCTCATTAGGGTCTCTCTGGGTTAATTAGGGTCGATTAGACCCATTAGGGTTTCCTTAAGCTCGTTCATCATATGTTTGGGCTTTATGTCCATTAAGCCTCATTGGGCCATTAGGGTTTCAAGGCCCTTTAGGGTTTAGTAGCCTCTTGTCCAAACATCCAAACGAGTCCAAAAAATGCAACGAGGCACACCGCCACCCGACATGGCGGCCGGTGGCGGCAGTTGGTGATGGCCACCACTTCACGGGTGGTTTGGTTCTTCTTTTCATTATTTCACTTTCGTTACAAATTACAATACCATCCGATTAACACACACACACAAACACTAATAAACACACACACACACACACAAATAACATCCTACGGAAGCATACACACCCTCCATGGTGGTCCTTGAGGTGGCAACCGCCATGGCCAGCAACCATGGTGGTTTTTCCTTGATCTTTCTCTGGCAATAGCAACCCGAGACACCCACAATATTGTGAGACACGGCTGAACACACACACCCAATACACACACATGCACTTAACAGCGGTGGTGATCAGCGGAGAAGAATGCCAGCCACAGTGAAACATCTGTGTGGCGGCGACAACCACATCAATGCAATCAGCGAAGGAACAAGTGGCGGAAGGAAGCCGCTCGAGCGGTGGTGGCATCGTATCACAAATAGAAGGGAGAGGAGAGGAGAAGGTGGTTTGAACCACCGAGTACATCAGCGGCGGCTAAACGAAGGAGAAGGTGGTAGCGGTACAACCACGTCGTCGACAGTAGCAGCAGCAAGAGCAACCAAGCGGCGACACATGGTAGCTACGGGATGGAATCACCGACAATCAACGTGTTGCATCTGCGGATGGCATCGGAGGAATAGGAACGTTGGATAGACAGTGGCGACAACATATATCCGGCCATGGGTAGCAACGGCGGTCTTGGACTCGACAGAAGAGGGTAGCGGCGCTAGAAGTTTGAGAGAGAGATGGAGGCGGCTGATGTTTAGAAGAGTTAGTGTTTTTAGTGTTGTATGTGGTTAATAAGAATATATACATACATGGGCTAATGGGGCGATGGGGAAGGGAGTCGGGTTCAAGTCTCGCTCCAAACAAATTTTATACACAGTTTACATATCAACCCCCTCCCCATGACATCCCTTTCAAATTAAATCCAAAATTTTCAATTTAGTCCACATCATTTCAATATCCTATCCATTTAAGTATCAATCTTACCAACCAGTCCTTGACTCCTGAAAATCCTCACAAATTAAGTCCTAGAAATACACTTTTAGCCCCTTGAGATTCAAATCTTGCCATTTAGCTTCCTGAAACCAACACCCTGCTTAGTATTATTTAACTTTTGGAAGATAATAATATAAAATAATAGTAAAATTACATTTCAGGTTTCCGGATTTATTGTTTAATTATTTTATTTAAATGGGATGTTACAATGTACCTTTTAGAAATGGACCCAACATTCGAATATCACCAGTTACGAGTTTTAGAGAAGTATGTACCGAAGACGATCTTCCAAACTTGATGCGAACACTCCAAGTCCGTAGTAATACCCCTCGAAAAATACCAGCATGCTTGTATGTCACACCCCAAAACCGAGAATGGTGGAAACGTTCAGGGGCGGAGGACGTCATGTAATGTATCACAACAATGTAAAGTAGTAAACAAGCAACAACATCATCCATTGCATCAATAGTATAATTTTTATTACAAGTGTGTTCTTTCATAATATACAATAATAAAATGAATAATGAGAGTAAGACGAATCTGGACTGCTCAGGTCTTCACAAACCTGGTCGTCGTACCTGTCTATGTGTGACCTGAGAATACAAGTTATTTTGAAAGCGAGTATCAGCCAAAAAGCTGGTGAATTCATAAGTATTAATGTGTCTTTGATGTGTAAAACTTGTAATGAAAGTGTTAACATTGTTTTGAAAGAAAGCTCATATAGGTATGTGTGACAACCCGAAGTTCGTTTCACCAATTCTAACCCTTTTCGTTAATATATTCGTCATTTTAGATTCGTTTCCGTTACGTCATTTAATTAGGTCATAATCGTGGGACTTCAATTATGACTTAATGAGTGTCTAAACATGTTTAGAACCCACATTAACACTTCATATTAATAAACGGAAACATTTTAGAATCGACCATATCGAGTTACGGTAACTCAATCGGGTGCGACCAAAAGCACCGTATAATGCCGGTATCGGGTAGAATTCCACCGTGTCCAAATTCCGAACACTATTTAAAGAGGTTTAAGCTTCCATTTGAAGCTTTTTCTCTCTCTCACTACTCTCTCTCTAACCTCTCTCCACAACCAAAGATTCAAGGTCCAAAACATTGATTTAAGGCTCCAAATCTTTGAGGTAACATCCCTAACTTGTTCTTTAACCTCTCAGGCCTTCAAATTAGTGTTTAAAATTTGATTTTGGACCTCAAACATGTGTTTATGGCCAAGGAGCATGCTTGGGCCGTAAACACATAATAAAAGGGTTTTTATGCCTTTAAACCCCTCCAAACCAACTTTGGGACGTAGATACGACTATATGGCTTACCAATTCGGACTTAGAACACATTAAACATGGTTTTTGAGGAGTAAACATGACTTTACTACCCAAGAACAAGTTTGGGCCGTAAGCTCCTCATTCATGGAGAGTAAACTCATTTTCAAGTGTTAAAAAGCCATGTAAACACACCTTTAGCCTTGGAATAAATCCTAGAACCAACCAGAATTAGTTTGGAGACCTTTAACATGATTTAATCCTTCCATTTAAGAGTTTACAAGCATAGCTCCCCAAGAAATAAGAAATATTTCTAGGGCCGTAAACTCATTATTTCATGTTAAATGGTGCCCAAAACTCATACCAAGGCTTGGAAAAATAGTTGGAATCACATGTGATTGTCCTAGCCTCACAAAATGAATTAAGGATTGAGCATGGGGGAGTTTACGCCCGTAAACTCCATGTTTACTGCCGTAAACTCCAATAAATGGTCTTTAAGTGACTTTACTCCATTCTAAAGTCATAGATAAATTCATCCCATCATTACCTAAGTGCTATTTGAGCATTTAACACCACAAATATGTTGAATAAGGTGTCTAAGTCCATAACTTATTTGGTATATACTTGACCCGACCGGCATGGTCCATTTGGGTTGCATCTCATCCAAACTATTATGGATAATTTTATGAGAGTTATACACATATGTTTATTAATATATTATAAGTTATAATATATTAATATGAAGTTACGTTATTTAATTAGGTTTAGTCTTAGATTAATTATGAATTAATTTAGAGATTAAAAGGAAGACTAATTAGATTATGGGCTATTTGTTTTATATAGTGTGAGCTAATACTCATTTGTTAATGTGCTAGGCTTATGTGGAAGTCCATGGATGATCCATGGAGCTTTTAACCCATGGATCCTTGGAAAGGAAAAGACATGGGTTATTAGGGTTTCACCCTAACCATGCACACTATATAAACATGCTTATGGAGCATGAAATGGAGCCTAAGGAAAAACTAGTGAACTAGTATGTGTGTGCATGTGTGTGGCCGAATTTATACAAGTGTGTATACTCTCTCAAAGTTTTCCAAGGGTTTGTGGTGTTTTGTGATTCCATTTGAGGCATTCACACTATTGGTGCTTGGCCCTCAAACACCTTAGAACCAAACTCATCAAAAGGTATGTAATCTCTTCTAACTCTTTTATGTTGAAATGTTCCCCATGCCATGTTAGATAGGTTATAAACCTTGGAAAATTTATTATTTTGCATGTATTTATACAAACATAGATCCAAGGTTTATTAGGGTTGCATGCATACAT
The DNA here is from genome assembly GCF_052625555.1 of Lactuca saligna. Classification (NCBI taxonomy): domain Eukaryota; kingdom Viridiplantae; phylum Streptophyta; class Magnoliopsida; order Asterales; family Asteraceae; genus Lactuca; species Lactuca saligna. The sequence continues at coordinate 225,001,263 of NC_136419.1, read as the reverse complement.
AGGAAGTGTTAGATTGCTCAAAACCCAACAGTGGTATCAGAGCCTAGGCTTGCTTGTTTGATACTTGATGCAAAATAGTGAAAAAAGTCGAAATCATTGTTGTCTGCATGGTGGACTCGCCGAGTCCATGGGGGGGACTTGATGAGTCCAAGGCAAACTTCAACCTACTCATCGAGTAAGTTCATGCACTCGACGAGTAGGATCGAAAGAGTGCAGTTTTTCGACTTTTGCTGCTGGAAATGGACAAGAAACATTACCCTAAATTGTTTTTGTATTTTAAAACTTATTTTAGTTGGTGTAATGGCTGTTCTAATCCATTTACAATAGCATATATCAAAATTCCATGATTTTATGTGTTCATATAATTCTTGAATTTTTGATGATCATGTTCATGTTCTTATGAATTTAGAAAATGATAGGAATTATTTGCTGAATTGTTTAGAATTAATTCTTGATCATTTATGTGTATTAATGAAGTCCATAATTTGTCCTCAAGTTATGGATTTCCAAAGGTCAACTTTAATTAAACACACACTTAAAACACATAAGTTACATGAAAATGAAGAGTCTTCATTTTTATGAACCTTTAATTCATAAGTTATGAAATGAAGAGTTTTGCAAAGTTACAAAACATGCCCTCAAGTTTTGGAATTTGTAAAGTTTCACACACTTTAATAAACTTTAATTCCAACCCTTAGAGTTTTAATAGTTAAAATTCAACCCTTATACTATTTATAACATTAATGGTTAATTATTATATATATGTATAAGAATAAGTCGTTTTACCGTTAGTAGACCTCATTCACGAAGCCGATCTATAAGGTGGGTATAAGGTTGTTGCCTATAAAATGGCGACTTAATGGGTGTATAGTCTCATCCACCGCTTGCTTGATCGGTGGAGGGTCGTTAGTCGAACGGGTAGTACAATGACTTTAAATCCTCATTAAAAGGATAATGAATATTATAAAGTAACTAAACTCTTTTAATTCCCAATCTTAGTTATTTTAGGGAAAATGTGAACATGGTGCTAGTCCATGCAATTCACACTTTTTACCTTACCAAGTCGTTGGTGGAGCGTGTGTGGTTAACCGACACACTAACTAGGACTAGTAAGGATCACGAAGGGTGACTTAATGTTTGTCATAGATCAATGGAGCGTGTGTGGTTAACCGACACATTGATTAGGTGATAATATTAAGGGTACCAAGTGAATTAGCATGGTTATTCACACCTTGTTTTGTGATCCTTGGCATCCCAGTCACAAAACTTGAAGGGCACAATCGAGATTGAAACATGCCATTGAAAAGTTCAATGAATCTCAAAAGAATCTAGGAATTTCAAATCCAATTAAACCTGATAAATCATTTCGTTTTCGTGGTGGAAATTGGTGAATCTTCATTCACCTACCTTTCAAATATATTATTACTTAGATTACGACATCCCTCTTCTAAGTGTAATATATTGTGATTGGATCCTAGACTTAATATTTCATTTGGGTGTCTTATTAAGGATCCTATATATCTAATCTAAACCTACTCTCTTCTTTCAGATGTCTTCCAACACTAATGCTTCGGGCTCTAACCCAACTGGTTCTTTCTCTCTCATGAATCTTTGTGGGAGGGTCATCTTTGATGGTTCCAACTTCATGGATTGGATTAGGAACATCAGGATGGTTACTCGTTTTGAGGACAAATAATATGTCCTCGATAAGGAGTTAAAAGAACTTGATGAGTCTACTACTACTCCTGAGGAGATCGCTGAATTTAGGACTCATGAGAGAGATGCTACTAAGGTGGCATGTATCATGATGGCCATGATGACAGCCGAGCTCCAAAAGTCATATGAAGATTTCTACCCTTTTGAAATGCACCAAGACCTGATGGAAAGGTGCCATCAGAGTGCTCGTCAGGAGCGGTATGAAATAATCTCCTCTATAATAACTACTCGCATGAAGGACGGTGAATCCGACACGGGTCGCATGCAAAAGATGCAACGGTATGTGGACCGTTTGCTGAAGCTGAATGTTAACATCCCTGAGGAGTTGGCAATTAACATCATTTTGCACTCCTTGCCTTCTTGTTATGATCATTTTCTAATGACATATCATATTAACAAGGAGGAAGTTACCTTCAGCAAGCTTCAAGGACTCTTGAAGACCGTGGAATCCGGTCTTAAGGGTAAAGCGGTTGTTACCTCTACTACTCCTACTCCAACATCTACCCCTGTTTTGGCTATTGGGCAAGGCAAAGGGAAGAAGAGGAAGCACCCTTCGAAGGGTACCTAGGGAAAGTCTCTTGAAGGCTCCTCATCAAAGACCAAGAGTGGTTCTGTCACTCCTTCTTCCATTCCCAAGGATGTTGAATGCTTTTATTGCCATGAAAAGGCACAATGGAAGCGAAACTGCCCTAAGTACTTGCAGGATCTGAAGGATGGGAAAGTGAAACCCACCCATGCAGGTATTTACACTATATTGTCTAATTACTCAACATATTCTAACTCTTGGGTGCTTGATATAGGATGTGGTATTCACATATGTTCTGATTTGTAGGGGCTAAGAAGAAGAGAGAACGTGGAGCACGGGAAGATAAACTTGATCATGGGGAATAGGAAGGCTTCACCTGTTTCCAAGATTGGAGTTTATACTTTGCTCCTTAATAATGGGTTCAAATCTATGGGTTAAAATTAGATTTGAATAAATGTGTGTACTCATCTGAAATGGCGAGGAATATTATTTCTTTTCATGCTTTGTACAAACAAGGTTTTACCTTTTCGTTTGATAATGAATGTGGTGGTATTAATGCTTTCTTTAATAATGTGTTTTATTTTAAATCATTACCTAGTGATGGTGTGTATGAAACTGTGTCGATTGTAGACAACTTAGGAAATAATGTGTTGTATATTGATTCTACTACTAGCCTAGATAAAGCATCATTGTGGCATTGTCGTCTTGGACATGTAAACAAGAAACGCATAGGCCAACTCCAAAAGAGTGGAGTCTTGGAATCATTTGACCTTAAATCGGATGATAGTTGTGAATCTTGTCTACTTGGAAAGATGACAAAATCACCCTTCACTGGAACTTGTGAGAGGGGTGATGGTTTATTGGACCTAATACATACCGATGTACGTGGACCATTCAAAACCGCCACAAAGGATGCTAATCGGTATTATGTGACTTTTATTGATGATTTTAGTAGATATGGGTATGTCTACTTAATCAAACATAAGTCAGAAACCTTTGAAAGGTTTAAGGAATTCAAACAGGAAGTAGAAAATCAATTGGGCAGGATCATTAAGATGCTTCGATCCGATCGAGGTGGTGAGTATCTTAGTACCGAGTTCCTTGACTATCTAAAGGAGTGTGGGATTGTCTCACAATTGACTCCTCCCAGGACACCACAGCTGAATGGTGTAGCTGACAGGCGTAATCGAACTTTGTTGGACATGGTTCGCTCTATGATGAGTTGAGTTTCGTTACCAATCTCTTTTTGGGGGTATGCCTTAGAGACTTCCGCCCATATCCTTAATCTAGTCCTTACAAAGAAGGTTACCAAACCACCTCATGAGACGTGGACTGGGAAGGTTCCCAATTTGGATCACATCAAAATTTGGGGTTGCGAAGCTTTTGTGAGGCGTGTAACTCATGATAAGCTTGAACCCCGAAGCGACAGGTGTATTTTCATCGGCTACCCACAGAAATCCTTCGGTTACCTCTTCTACAGACCCAGTGAGAATGTGGTCTTTGTAGCAAGAAGAGGGGTCTTTCGCGAGAAAGAGTTTATAAGCCAAGGAGACAGTGGGAGGAAAATTAATCTTGAAGAAATTCGAGAATCAATTGGTGAAGGAACCTCAGACACTAGCAATCAACCTGAGGAGGAAACTCCTGTTGATCCAGCTGACGATTCTGTACCTCCGAGGCGTTCCACACGGGTTAGGAACACACCGTCGTTTTATTATGGCTTTCATATTACTACGGAAGGTGATACGTTTATCAGTGATAGTACATTTGTAAATTTGGATGAACCTAGCAGTGGTAAGGAAGCCATGGCAGGCCCGGAGTCTGCTAAATGGAATGAGGCTATGGATAGCGAGATACAGTCCATGTATGACAGTCAAGTTTGGAAATTGGTTGACCATGTACCAGGCCGTAAAATAGTCGAGTGCAAATGGATCTTCAAGAAGAAGACAGACATGGAAGGAAAAGTGCATACTTATAAGCCTCGACTGGTTGCGAAGGGTTTTACTCAAACTCAAGGTATTGATTATGATAAAACCTTCTCGCCGGTAGCAAAGATTAAGTCTAATAGGGTTATGCTAGCCATCGCAGCATTTCATGATTATGAAATACGGAAAGTTGGCTGAGGATGTGTACATGAATCAGCCAGAGGGTTTTGTCAGTGCAGAGTACCCCAATATAGTATGCAAGCTTGAGAAATCCATTTATGGATTAAAACAAGCATCTCGTAGCTGGAATCTTTGTTTTGATGAGAAGGTAAAAGAGTTTGGCTTCTCGAGAAGCGAAGATGAGTCTTGCGTGTATGTCAGAGCTAGTGGGAGTATAGTTAGCTTCTTGGTACTGTATGTGGATGACATACTACTTATAGGAAATGACATCCCAACGTTGCAGGAGGTTAAGTCCTGCCTTGGGAAGTGCTTTGCTATGATGGACCTAGGGGAGGCTGCATATATCCTAGGGATAACGATATTAAGAGAAAGGAGTAGAAGACTAATTGGACTTAGTCAGAGTATCTACTTGGATAAGGTGTTGAAAAGGTTCAACATGGAGAATTCCAAGAAAGGAGATTTACCGATCCAAGGCAATACCAAACTGAGTAAGACTCAGAGTCCGAGTACAGAGGCAGAGATAGCTGAGATGAGCCAATTACCATATGCTTCCGCAGTTGGCTCGATCATGTATGCTATGACTTGTACCCGCCCTGATGTGGCATTTGCTTTGAGCATGGTCAGCAGGTATCAGGGGAACCCTGGCAAGGCTCACTGGACCACGGTAAAGAACATTCTCAAGTACCTGCGGAGGACTAAGGATTGGATCCTTACCCTTGGTGGGAGTGATGACTTGAGAGTATTAGGGTATAGTGATGCTAGTTTTCAGACTGATAGGGATAATTTCCGCTCTCAGTCAGGCTGGATCTTTACCTTAAATGGAGGGGCAATTTCTTGCAAGAGTTCCAAGCAGGAGACGGTGGCTGATTCGACTTGTGAATCAGAGTATATAGCAGCGAGTGAAGCAGCGAAGGAGGTGATATGGCTAAAGAACTTCATCGGAGTCCTTGGAGTTGTACCAGCTATTAAGGAACCTATGGAGATATTCTGTGACAACAATAGTGCGGTTGCCTTAGCCAAGGAACCAAGAGATCAGGGCAGATCCCGACACATTGACAGAAAATATCACTTCATAAGACACAAGATTGAAGAAGGACTCCTTGTGGCAAGGAGGATATCATCGGATGAGAATGCTGTTGATCCCCTTACGAAGGGACTGACGAGGGTTATGCATTTTCAGCATGCGAGACGCATCGGGCTGAGGGACGATATTGGTTTTACAGATTAGATAGTTTTCCTGAAACTTGTAAAATGTAATCGACGTTTGATGATGAATAAAATTTGTGATTTATTTATGAGTAAAGTGTTACTATCATTGGTAATTATTTACTATTGTTTCAGTTTTGCATGTTTTGACTTCCAGAATAATTAATTTATTCAAACCTCCACAATCGATCATACGTCGGAAGTAGGTATGAATCAAGATTGTCATGAATTGGGTTTGTAGATGGCTAAAAGGTGTTTAGACATGGCAATGGTTGCTGCAACATTCATGAGTACTCATAAGTTATGAGTATTGGTATAAACCCACGCTCACTTGTATCACTTCATGGAATTTATCTCGAGTGATCGTGAGACGATAACATCATATAAATCTTTAAACCTAGAGATATGAGTTGTTTCCTATGAGTTGATTGTTCATTGATTGCACGTAAACGCATCAGTAACTTGACGTTATAAAACGTGCCTTTGTATACAATTCAATAAGTAGTAGAACACGCATATCAGTTGAAGTTTATCTGTTCCTTCTAGAAATAGAAGCGATACTTGGGCCCCTCGATGATTTTGTGTTGACCCATGTAACGGGCCCGGTCAGAACTAAACCGATGTGTTCAGTGAAGTTCTTCGTCAAACAAATCGGAAAATCGAGAAACAACTGCTAGACAATAAGCAAGACATAGTTCCATGTGTTTGTCCGGCTGATATCATGAGAACAGAGGATTATGTGATCACTTGTCTAAAAATGGCGCTTCATAGTTCGATGGAGTTTTCGAGAGCTACGATTGCTGGTTGGTTCCTGAAGTAATAGGCAAATACAGTTATTAGACTTATCCAAGTGGGAGTCTGTTGGATAAGGTGTCTAAGTCCATAACTTATTTGGTATATACTTGACCCGACCGGCATGGTCCATTTGGGTTGCATCTCATCCAAACTATTATGGATAATTTTATGAGAGTCATACACATATGTTTATTAATATATTATAAGTTATAATATATTAATATGAAGTTACGTTATTTAATTAGTTTTAGTCTTAAATTAATTATGAATTAATTTAGAGATTAAAAGGAAGACTAATTAGATTATGGGCTATTTGTTTTATATAGTGTGGGCTAATACTCATTTGTTAATGGGCTAGGCTTATGTGGAAGTCCATGGATGATCCATGGAGCTTTTAACCCATGGATCCTTGGAAAGGAAAAGACATGGGTTATTAGGGTTTCACCCTAACCATGCACACTATATAAACATGCTTATGGAGCATGAAATGGAGCCTAAGGAAAAACTAGTGAACTAGTGTGTGTGTGCATGTGTGTGGCCAAATTTATACAAGTGTGTATACTCTCTCAAAGTTTTCCAAGAGTTTGTGGTGTTTTGTGATTCCATTTGAGGCATTCACACTATTGGTGCTTAGCCCTCAAACTCCTTAGAACCAAACTCATCAAAAGGTATATAATCTCTTCTAACTCTTTTATGTTGAAATGTTCCCCATGCCATGTTAGATAGGTTATAAACCTTGGAAAATTTATTATTTTGCATGTATTTAGACAAACATAGATCCAAGGTTTATTAGGGTTGCATGGACACTTAGGAAGTGTTAGATTGCTCAAAACCCAACAAAACCTTGCCAACATGAGTTCACGGTTGTGAACTCATGTGTGTGTAGTGTATAAGGCCGTAAACTCCATAAGGAGTTTACTCTTGAAGAGTAAACTCAATTCCCAAGTCCCACACGTCCGAGATATCACCCGGGTCACTCCACACACTTGTTTTTAAGTGTTTTCGCTCATTGGAGTGTATTATCATGTCTAATCAGTAATTTAAAATCTAATTAGATACATTTGGATATTATTTCATATTACATTGGAACCTCGCGTGTTAACAAGCCCCAAACCAACGTTTAGCATCCAAACAGTCACGTTTTCTCGTCTGGTGAGTTCATACCCCTACTCATTTTCAATGTTTTCACTGTTTTCAGGGGGGTACAAGCAAAGTACAAGTGATACTTGTACTAAAAACTTGTTTTATATACATTGTGTTTCACATTACATATGCTTTTAACACTGACAGTCGTAACAAGTAACCATTTGAACCTACAGAATACATTATCATGTTATTTGTGAAATACCTTATAAATTGTCGTATTTATATTTTCACAAATGTTTTCCCACACTATAACAGTTAAAAGCATGACATTTGAACATGGTTTCATCCTCGGTAACACTCCACAGAGATACGCGAGTGGAAGATAGTCATTTGATCTTTCAGTATTAATACTAGTAAATTTCTTAATCCGATAATTGGAGACACGTCCTTGGTGAACACTCCATTGAGATACGCGAGTGGAGGATTGCCACCGTAACCAGAATCTCTTATATAGGGAGCACGACTTGAGTGTATAAATCTATACGGGGCTGACTACCCCACACCTGGCTGCTAGCTACAGCTGAACCAAAAGGTTCAAGGGTGACGAAAGTCATAGAGTGAAATGGACTACTTATTGCCATAATTAGTCTTTAGTATGGTTATGGAACTCGCAATTTGGATAACAGAGATTTACATAACAGTAATAATGGGTTAAGTAACTAGTTTACTTGGTACATGTTAGTTTTATAAACGTGTTAAAACTAATACATTTTCAGAGTACATCTTTTACATTACATTTTGGGTTTGGTGTACTAACACACACTTTACAAGAGTAACCAGTTTTCAGTATACATCTTTCACATTAAGAAAATATGGGATTTTCCTTGGATCACAGTTGAACATAACCAGAACAGTGTAATCTAACAGATAACCAAACGTTACTTTTAAGAAAATATGGGATTTTCTTGGGTCGTAACATTTTCAGGAACCAGAAAGGAATCTCGTACATTTTCACAAAACAAAACCGCTTATGAACTCACCAGCTTTATGCTGATTTTCAAAGTGCTTGTATTCTCAGGTCCACGTTAGACAGGTAACCGATGATCCATTTTGGCGAAGACGGAGTGCGTGGAAGACTCATCTTACTTTTGTTCATATATACTATGTATCACAATTGTACAACTTTACTTTTGAAACAAATGTAAATTTCTTTATGTAATGTAATGGTTGTTTACTTTACTTACTATGTGCATTGGATTTGATACTCAACGTAGAGTCCGCCCCGGAAATGTTTCCGCCTTCGGTTTTCGGGGTGTGACAGTATGTAAATGTTTGTAAATAATGGAAAGCGTTTGTATAACCCTAGAAATCCCTATGATCCCTATAAAAGAAGTCTTCTACCAAGACCCTACTGTTTTGAAAGTAGTCTTCTACCAAGACCCGACTGTTTTGAAAGTAGTCTTCTACCAAGAACTGACTATTTTGAAAGTAGTCTTCTACTAAGACCCGACTCTTTTGAAAGTAGTCTTCTACCAAGACCCGACTGTTTTGAAAGTAAGTATCTATGTAAATTTGATGGGTTTCCCTCTTTAACTATTAGTATAAAACCATAGTATACCACATCATTTACGTGTATGAGTCACAATATAAAGGTAATAAGGAAAATAGTTATCTATATTAAATATATCCTACCTCGTCGTTCATGTGAATGTGTCACAAAGTAGAGGAAGAAAATAACATAATAACTTAAGTACTATCCTTTTGTACTAGGATAACCAGCAATGTTAACTTAAGACATCCGTAGATGTACATTTACCTATGTTGCTAACAGTTGGGTGTAGGAATAGTTACTCCCTTAAAGTATCCCTATAATGGTATCAACTGTAGGTATCCGTAGATGTTCATTATCCTCTGTAGCTAATAGCGGTTATAGGATTTGTTAGTCCCACAAAGTATCCTCTGGAACTAGGATATAAAGTAAAATCTATCTCGTGGATTATGTGATTGTATCACAAAATAAAGATAAGAAGTAGAAGTATATAACAGAATCTATTCATATAATATGTAATAGTAACTTATCATATATTATCTATGTAAAAGTATCCATGTAAAAGTATTCATGTAAACGTAATCATGTAAGCGTATCTATGTAAACGCACTCATGTAAGCATATCTATGTAAACATACTCATGTAAGCATATGTATGTAAACGTACTCATGTATCATGTAATGTACTAGTATAGACTGATGAATGAACTGACTCTTGTGTGATTCCTTGTAGTTAAAATGGTAAGTGGTATCTCCTAAATATACCTATAATAGTTACTAACCATGTATGTTTAAAACCTGAAGTAATGCCTTTGCTACCCAAAGGTACTGAACTGACTGAGGACAACTTTTATGTCTCTATATGTATTCATGATATATAACTAATAGTTAAACGACCTTCGGACGGATACCCAATACCCTACCAGACCACATCCCAAAGGGGAAAAGGAAATAAGTGGGTTAGCCTTCCTAATTCCTTTAAACATTATTTATATAACTATACATATACCAACATGCAATTGATAATATAAAAGCGTATAAGGAGTTTGGTAAAACCATTGAAAAAGATTAATACCTAAGAAAAGATCGACCTGATGTCAATTTATAAAAATGGTTTAAAAGTATTTGTTTGATAAACACAGTTTAAGTATAAAGGAACCTTTGTTTGAAACACAGATGTAACAGGGTTTGAAATGAAACATACAATGTTTAATAAACAGTTTAATATATTGTTTTAAACACTTCAAACGTTTAAGATAATCTTTTGGAGAAATCTGATTGGTAAAATAGTTAACGTAAAGTAAATCAATTTGCATGTTAATTATTAATCACATGTGATTGATATAATAAGTAAACATGATTCAACTTGTATCCCCCCTAAAGCATTTATAAACATTTGAAAACATATAAAAGGTTAATTCAAGGGGTATGAACCCACCTGCAGTGAGCGGATCGGAAGGAAGTGTCGGACAAATGCTTGGTGTCAACTAGAGACTTAGACACACACAATGATCCTCATTTCATATGAATACATATGTACATAAAAAATTAGTGATTATAACATTAGTTAAACATGTATGAACATCCTATTGCAAGGAACAGACTTTGGTTAAGTGCAAGGAGGCTATTGGGTTGCAACAAAGGAGTACAAAGCCTCATACGGGAGTTTATGGTCCGACGACCATGTGTGTTCGAGTTTATGGCCCAGGGGAGTAAACTCTAGGCTGTAAACTCTGAATTGGTCACAAAATGTGGCTTAAAACTCTAAGGGCTTAAGTGGTTAAGTGTTCCAAAGCTTTAACCAAGAGTTTGGGTGGGTTTAGGGCTCTAAAATGGTCTTGCTTGGTGTTTGTGGCCCTGGGACCACTCCCTCATGAGTTTACGGCCATAAACTCATGGTAAGGAGTTCCATTTCGTGTATTGGGGTCCTTAGCTCATTGGTGTAAGGTTTTATGCTAAAAATCAAGGCTTACTAGGGTGTTAGGGTGTCATTTGCAACCTTAAAAGGGGTTTACGGCCCAAGAACATGTATTGTCTGTAAACTCCTTGATTCCTATGATTTCTTATGTTTTCTAAGTCTTAAACATGATAAACCTAGTGTACAATCAGTTGGGTCAAGGGTACTTACAATCTACGAGCTCAAATGGTCGATATTGGCCAAGAACACGAGTGTGTGTTCTTGGTGTTCTTGGTGAAACTTGAAAATCTACAAAATGGAATGATTTCACAAATGAAATCATGTAAGATTACTAGTTCATGAAAGATATCAACTAGTTAAGACAATAAGCTTACGAGTTTTGAAGATCAGGGACAATGCTCGAGGTGATACTTAAGAAGATTTAGGCCAAATGGAAGGAAGGAATGATCAGATGACCACCATTTCACCATATAGGCAAGAGCGTACGACCCACGTGGAGTTTACGGCCGTAAACTCCCATGTATTGTCCGTGAACTACTTGCATGAGTGCTTAGGGTCATTTCTTTGTGCTAAAACTTCAGCCGATTAACCCCGAAACTTATTCCTTAAGTGTATAAGGCTCAGAATGCTCAAATAAACTTCTAATTGTGTTAAAAGATAACAGCAATGAGTTTGAATTTCAAAGGAGTTCTAGGCTGAACTGGATGGAAAATTTCGGGTTGTCACATCATCCCCCCATTAGAGTGAATTTCGTCCCGAAATTAGAATTTAGGTAAAGGAGTAGGCATTCATAATCAAGCACGGAGGTGGGAAAACTTCCTAATCGATTGTTTCTCACGCTCATATGTGAATTCGGGTCCTCAGTTGGTATCCCAATGAACCTTCACCAATGGGCGACAGCGTTTGCCTCGTCCATTTGACCACTCGATCAAGGGTCACTATGGTTCTTCCACGAAGGAGATGATCTCATTGATCTGGATCTCATCGAGTGGACTTACGAGAGTCCTAACGGAAAGGTATGGTTTCAAGTTTGAGACATGAAGGGTAAAATGTACATCACTGAGTTTGTGGAGTAGGTTGGGTTTGTGAGTTACAGGACCGATTCCGGCAAGAATCTCGGAGGTCGTAACTATTTTGGATTTGGCTTACCATGCTTTCTGAAACGTATTAAGCCTTCCCAGAGTGAGGTTTCCAAAAAGATTTGGCCCCTCACTTGAAATTCCAAGGTTTTTCTTCCTCTTTCTTGTCTTCCAAGTCAAGGCCCACTCCCTTCTTAGTCAAAGTCATAAGAGCTTTCGCAACCCGCAAGGAGTTCTACATGAACTCTCGACAGTAAGTCGGCGAGGCCTAGAATTTGCCGAATTTCTGTCGGCATCCTTTGTGTTGACAAATTCTCTGCGGTTTTTGATTTTTGACAACGTCCTCAAGAATTCCCACATTACTGGTAATGTGTATTAGGAATTTGACTCTTCAAATCTAAAACTCGCTTTTATAGAACTTCGCGTAAAGCTTCTCTGATCGTAATGTTTCCAGGGTTTGTTGTAGACACTATTTATGAGTTCCTTCTTACTACGAGAGTAGATATGTAAGTCATTTATAAAGACAATAATGAACTGATCCTAGTAAGAATGGCGTACCCTATTCATTAAGTTCATGAATACTACGGGCGTATTGGTCCTATCCGAGGGGTATCACTACGGACTCATAGTGTCTGTGTCAAGATTGTAAGATTGTCCTTGGGACATCCTTTACTAACACTCGCAACTGTTGATATTTGGATCTTAGGTCCATTTCTACAAAGTACATTGTTCCTTGTGGTTGGTCAACTAATTCATTTATGTGAGGCAGAGAGTAATGATTTCTAATGGAAGTCCTGTTGAGGTCTCTAAAGATGAGATACTTCTGGCATGGGTACTTTGGAGTTGTGGAATGACGACTTTGCTAGAAAAGGCGTTTTCAGAGAAAGATATGTATGCACGAACTATTACTATGTGAATCGATTTGACTAAAAATGTACGATAATGTCAGACTTACTTAGAATTAAATGACATTTGATATTAACATAAAAGCGTTACAGATAAAACACAACGGTGCAAATTTTAACTGGGTTACAATACTTTTAGAGTAACTATAGGAATATTGTTGCAAACAAAGTATACTACAAAAGACAAGTATACGCAGCACGAGGGTCCCTTAACTGATAGGATCTTGCAAAAGATAAGACTCGAGCTACACTAGTTTTTAAACATGTTTTAAAATCATACAAAATACTGACGATTGGAAGTGAACCTATACTATAGTAGGTTCCTTCGCTGCCTCTTTCCATTATGAGGTTAAACTCCTCTTGTCCCATCGTCGTTCTGCTCTGATGGGCAGTCCCTCTTGAAGTGTCCCATTACGCCACATAGATGGCATATCCGAGAGGTTTCGACAATGGTGGTTGAAGTAATGAGTTTTATCCGAATCCTGCAGCAGCGGGTAGTATGCCCGTCTTTGTTGTAGTTAAAGTCGTGCGGTATACGACATCCTCCTAGATGATGGAAGCTGCACTTATCGCACTTTAGTAAGTTCCCAGCATACTGTATGGTTGGGTTAGGGGAGACTGGGATACTAGAAGGAGCGGTAGTATAAGGTACAGATGTCTTGGCTGTGAAAGTCATTATCGGTGGTTGTTTCTTGTTCACCCCTTAAAGCGACATGTCCTTAGTTTTAGCCCAAAACTTTCATTTGTTACTCTTGGTCTTGGAACTCGGGGTATCGTGGTACTTTGTTGCTCGTTAAGGTACTTGATTGTTACCTGGATTGGAATTTTTGTTAACAATCCCGCTAACATTTGCGTTGTTAGTGTTACGGTGGGTCAGAATAGCTGACACGGCAGCTGAGACTGCAGCTTGAAAGGTAGTTTCATCAATCTGAAGAGTTTGTGTTTGGTTGATGGAATGATCATTTTTCTTTGGCGACATGATTCTATTACACGGAAAGAAAATGAGTTTGTGAGTGAGTATGTTTGGACCTAGACGTTGTTCGATCGTTCATGTAAAGAATAGAAGTATGTTCTCGTGGTTTCAACCTACATCCCTATGATGTAGTCCTAGCAGAGAGTGGAAGTAAGTTCGTACAATGGTCTTAAGACATTTTTCGTTCAAGCCGAGGCATCATTGGTTGGTGAATAACATTATCCAACCCTTGAAAGAGGCTTGAAAATGATTCTAGAGTTAAATTACTTTAGTCCAAAGACTTTGACTAAAGCAAGTTTCAAGTAGACTCCAGTGAAGGTATGATGAAGGTTTTTGAACAGAGAGTGGCACGAAAGTTAGCCGTCTATCAATATTATCGATGTTTACGATGTAATAAGTTTAGGAAAATTTGACTTTATAGAAGGTCTTACATCATATCCTGAGTAGCAAAGTTTTGGCCGCATAAAGTCCTAACTAAAAGTACTTACAGCACAAGGCAGTTTCATAGAAAATGCCACATAGGACATAGACATGAGCACGTTTCTTTAAAACAAGAAGGGAAGTAAAGTATCTCCTACTGGCGATGGTCATCCCTCTGGTGAACTGTCAGTTCAGCCAGTTGGCGTTCCACATCAAGGAGGTGTCTTTGGTACACCCTCTAGCGTACTCGGACTTCTATGACTTCGGCTCGTGATTCAGCCAGGGCTTGCAACAGGATTTCTTGGTCTCTCTCAGATCTCTCACGAGCATGTTCAAGGTGGATGGGGCGAAGGATATGCATTCCTCCATTGGTGTCAACTTCTGCGATACGATGTAGAGCGGTCTTACCCTGAATTTCATTTCGGGTAACTCTACGGATCAGGATTGGTATAACACTGTCTGTTGTGCTCCCTTCATTTACATTGTAGACGCTTCGGTCTACATTAAATGACATAGGTTGATCTTAATCTTCACTCCATGCTTCCAAACATTCAACCCAAGGGGGCGTCGGGCCATGAAAAGTCGGACGAGGGTTAGGATTTGGAATGGGAGCTACTGGGGGTAGGTTCTCAACTTCGGGATCGAAGTTAGCACTATCGTAAAGGTCTTCATCGTGGTGATCCTTCAAAAGGATTGGATGATCATTCTCTGGTTCTTCTCCAAACCATCCAGCATTAACTTCGTTCGGAAGGTACGGGTTGTCGTGGGGATGGTGTCCGGCCATGTTATCTACGCGAGAATTAGGGTAAGGAAATAATTATTAGACGAACTATCTAGATAATTATTAGAAAAAAATCATTAGTTACATTGCTATTTGTAAAGTGCATACCAGTCATATGTAATCAACACAGGATAGGCCTTCGAATAAGTGACCTTAACTCCAAATTCATAAGGAATAGGGGTAAAGCAAAATTTCACAGATTTTAAGTCTATAACATCCTACTTACATATAGCCTTAGTGTATCCGCTTAGCAACTATCAACTTAGTAATGAAGATCCTTTTTAGTTCTCAAGTAAGTAATTATAGTAACACAAAACACCCCTATGATATTTTTTACTTAGGTTCTGTTATAATGTTCGCATTGTAGTGGTGTTGGTAAGTTTTTAGACTTGTTGACACATCACAACAATTCTTCGGCATGTGCTAATCACTCCTAGGAACAACATAGTTGATCAGGCTATACCACTCCCAAGACTGACCATACATCCCCGAGCTTACTTGTGATATTCAACAATCGTAATACTTTTGTTCTTGTCATTGTGACACGGATTTTAGTATGAATGCAGGCACATATATTTTGTTAAATATTCTATTATTTAAAAGTATAAACTCTTAGACAGAGTGTTTTAATCCCAATGGGTTGATATATTATATTCACTATAAACAATGATCTGATACCAATCTATCTTTTATGGGTTGATATATTATATTCACTATAATCAATGATCTGATACCAATCTATCACACCCCAAAACCGACAATGGCGGAAACGTTCAGGGGCGGAGGACATCATGTAATGTATCACAACAATGTAAAGTAGTAAACAAGCAACAACATCATCTATTGCATTAATAGTATAATTTTGATTAGAAGTGTGTTCTTTCATAATATACAACAATAAAATGAATAATCAGAATAAGACGAGTCTGGACTGCTCCATCTTCACAAACCTGGTTGTCGTGCCTGTCTATGTGTGACTTGAGAATACAATTTATTTTGAAAGCTAGTATCAGCCAAAAAGCTGGTGAATTCATAAGTATTAATGTGTCTTTGATGTGTAAAACTTTTATTGAAAGTCATGACATTGTTTTGAAAGAAAGTTCATATAAGTATGTAAATGTTTGTAAGTAATGGAAGGCGTTTGAATAACCCTAGAAATCCCTATGATCCTTATAAAAGAAGTCTTCTACCAAGACCCTACTGTTTTGAATGTAGTCTTTTACAAAGACCCGACTGTTTTGAAAGTAGTCTTCTACCAAGACCGACTATTTCGAAAGTAGTCTTCTACCAAGACCCGACTGTTTTGAAAGTAAGTATCTCTGTAAATGTGATGGGTTTTCCCTATTTAACTATTAGTATAAAACTATAGTATACCTCATCGTTTACGTGTATGAGTCACAATATAAAGATAATAAGGAAAATAGTTATCTATATTAAATATATCCTACCTCATCGTTCATGTGAATGTCTCACAAAGTAGAGGAAGAAAATAACATAATAACTTAAGTACTATGCTTTTGCACTAGGATAACTAACAGTGTTAACTTAAGACATCCGTATATGTACATTTACCTTTGTTGCTAACAGCATGATGTAGGAGTAGTTAGTCCCTTAAAGTATACCTGTAATGGTATCAACTGTAGGCATCCGTAGATATTCATTATCCTCTATAGCTAACAACAGTTAGAGGAATTGTTAGTCCCACAAAGTATCCTCTAGTACTAGGATATAAAGTCCAATCTATCTCATCGATTATGTGATTGTATCACAAAATAAAGATAAGAAGGAGAAGTATATAACACAATCTATCCATATAATATGTAATAGTAACTTGTGACAACCCGATATTTCAATTACATGTAAACGACCTAAAAAGTCAACTATTGTAACCACGTTCGTTATTATAAAAATTAACTTCAAAAATAAAATATCCAAAAATCAATAATTAAATTACCTATTATGTTAGATGTCATTAAACCATGATCGTACGTAAAAAGAACGCCTAAATCCGACTTCATATAAGAAAGTTAGGATTTTTTTCAAGTTCGGCTTAACGGCACACGGCTAAAAACTCGAATCTGAGATTGAGCGACTTTTGGCCGGAATGACCTAAACGAGAATTGAAGGTCTCGACAATGGTATTTCAGCGGTAAAAAGTCTGGCAAAAACTGACGTCAGATAAAGAAGTTATGAATTTCTAAAGAAATTTTCCTACCACGACCTTTTAAAATTAAATAATAAAAATAATTTTGAAATTTGCCGACGGAATCTAAACAAAAGTTGTAGAGTATCGTCTCACCTTCGCGTGGATATAAAGAATATCGAAAATGGAGTTCATATGAAGAAGATATGAATTTTTGAAGTTTATTAAATAATTAAAATATAAATTTTAATTAAAAACCCTTGGTATTATCCGAAGGGGAGTCATCAGATACGGCCGAGTTACGCCCAGCGTAAGGCCGTACGCCCAGCATACGCGAGGCGTTGGCCTTGGATCGTCCACGTCGCGCCTATGCGAGGCTATGCCCCGTCCCATCCGAGCTCCGAGGCAGTCGAGGACTCG
Organism: Lactuca saligna; assembly: GCF_052625555.1. Lineage (NCBI taxonomy): Eukaryota > Viridiplantae > Streptophyta > Magnoliopsida > Asterales > Asteraceae > Lactuca > Lactuca saligna. The sequence continues at coordinate 224,983,645 of NC_136419.1, read as the reverse complement.
GTCATGCATGATGCACGTGTACGCCCATCGTACGAGGTCGGTTCCCAGCCCCTATAAAAGGGATGCGAGGGTTCCGAAGAAAATACACCATTTCTCTCATTTATCTTACGTTGTTGCCTTGTTTTCCGTGCCCGTGCTACCCCGAAGCCCTGATTGTTGGGTTTTGAGCAATCTAACACTTCCTAAGTGTGCATGCAACCCTAATAAACCTTGGATCTATGTTTGTCTAAATACATGCAAAATAATAATTTTCCAAGGTTTATAACCTATCTAACATGTCATGGGGAACATTTCAACATAAAAGAGTTAGAAGAGATTACATACCTTCTGGTGAGTTTGGTTCTAAGGAGTTTGAGGGCCAAGCACCAATAGTGTGAATGCCTCAAATGGAATCACAAACACCACAAACTCTTGGAAAACTTTGAGAGAGTATACACCTTGTATAAAATCGGCCACACAGATGTACACACACACACTAGTTCACTAGTTTTCTCTTAGGCTCCATTTCATGCTCCATAAGCATGCTTATATAGTATGCATGGTTAGGGTGAAACCCTAATAACCCATGTCTTTTCCTTTTCCAAGGATCCATGGGTTAGAAGCTCCATGGATCATCCATGGACTTCCACATAAGCCTAGCCCATTAACAAATGAGTATTAGCCCACACTATATAAAACAAATAGCCCATAATCTAATTAGTATTCCTTTTAATCTCTAAATTAATTCATAATTAATTTAAGACTAAAACTAATTAAATAACGTAACTTCATATTAATATATTAATAAACATATGTGTATAACTCTCATAAAATTATCCATAATAGTTTGGATGAGATGCAACCCAAATGGACCATGCCGGTCGGGTCAAGTATATACCAAATAAGTTATGGACTTAGACACCTTATCCAACAGACTCCCACTTGGATAAGTCTAATAACTATATTTGCCTATAACTTCAGGAACCAACCAACAATCGTAGCTCTCGAAAACTCCCTCGAACAATGAAGACTCTGTCGAACTATGAAGCGCCATTTTAGATAAGTGATCACATAATCCTCTGTTCTCATGATATCAGCCGGACAAACACATGGAACTATGTCTTGCTTATTGTCTGGCAGTTGTTTCTCAATTTTCCGATTTGTTTGACGAAGAACTTCACTGAACACATCGGTTTAGTTCTGACCAGGCCTGGTACATGGTTCAACACAAAATCATCGAGGGGCCCAGAAATCGCTACTATTTCTGGAAGGAACAGATAAACTTCGACTGATATGCTTGTTCTACTACTTATTGAATTGTACACAAAGGCATGTTTTATAACATCGAGTTACTGATGCGTTTACGTGCAATCAATGCACAACCAACTCATAGGTAACAACTCATATCTCTAGGTTTAAAGATTTATATGATGTTATCGTCTCACGATCACTCGAGATAAATTCCATGAAGTGATACAAGTGAGCGTGGGTTTATACCAATACTCATAACTTATGAGTACTCATGAATGTTGCAGCAACCATTGCCATGTCTAAACACCTTTAAGGCATCTACAAACCCAATTCATGACAATCTTGATTCATACCTACTTCCGACGTATGATCGATTGTGGAGGTTTGAATAAATTAATTATTCTGGAAGTCAAAACATGCAAAACTGAAACAATAGTAAATAATTGACAATGATAGTAACACTTTACTCATAAATAAATCACAAATTTTATTCATCATCAAACGTCGATTACATTTTACAAGTTTCAGGAAAACTATATAATCTGTAAAACTAATATCGTCCCTCAGCCCGATGCGTCTTGCATGTTGAAAATGCTTAACCCTCGTCAGTCCCTTCGTAAGGGGATCTGCAGGATTCTCATCTGACGATATCCTCCTTGTCACAAGGAGTCCTTCTTCAATCTTGTGTCTTATGAAGTGATATTTTCTGTCAAAGTGTCGGGATCTGCCATGATCTCTTGGTTCCTTGGCTAAGGTAACCGCACTATTGTTGTCACAGAAAATCTCTATAGGTTCCTTAATAGCTGGTACAACTCCAAGGTCTCCGATGAAGTTCTTTAGCCATATCGCCTCCTTCGCTGCTTCACTCGCTGCTATATACTCTGATTCACAAGTCGAATCAGCCACCGTCTCCTGCTTGGAGCTCTTCCAAGAAATTGCCCCTCCATTTAAGGTAAAGATCCAGCCCGACTGAGAGCGGAAATTATCCCTATCAATCTGAAAACCAGCATCACTATACCCTAATACTTTCAAGTCATCACAACCACCAAGCGTAAGGATCCAATCCTTAGTCCTCCGTAGGTACTTGAGAATGTTCTTTACCGCGGTCCAATGAGCCTTGCCAGGGTTCCCCTGATACCTGCTGACCATGCTCAAAGCAAATGCCACATCAGGACGGGTACAAGTCATAGCATACATGATCGAGCCAACTGCGAAAGCATATGGTAACTGGCTCATCTCAGCTATCTCTGCATCTGTACTCGGACTCTGAGTCTTACTAATTTTGGTATTGCTTTGGATCGGTAAATCTCCTTTCTTGGAATTCTCCATGTTGAACCTTTTCAACACCTTATCCAAGTAGATACTCTGACTAAGTCCAATTAGTCTTCTACTCCTTTCTCTTAATATCCTTATCCCTAGGATATAGGTAGCCTCCCCTAGGTCCTTCATAGCAAAGCACTTCCCAAGCCAGGACTTAACCTCCTTCAAGGTTTGGGATGTCATTTCCTTTGAGTAGTATGTCATCCACATATAGTACCAAGAAGCTAACTATACTCCCACTAGCTCTGACATACACGAAAAACTCATCTTCGCTTCTCAAGAAGCCAAACTCTTTTACCTTCTCATCAAAATAAAGATTCCAGCTACAAGATGCTTGTTTTAATCCATAAATGGATTTCTCAAGCTAGCATACTCTATTAGGGTACTCTGCATTGACAAAACCCTCTGGCTGATTCATGTACACATCCTCAGCCAACTTTCCATTAAGGAAAGCGGTTTTGACATCCATTTGCCATATTTCATAATCATGAAATGCTGCAATGGCTAACATAACCCTAATAGACTTAATCTTTGCTACCGGCGAAAAGGTTTCATCATAATCAACACCTTGAGTTTGAGTAAAACCCTTCGCAACCAGTCGAGCCTTATAAGTATGCACTTTTCCTTCCATGTTTGTCTTCTTTTTGAAGATCCATTTGCACCTGACTGTTTTACAGCGTGGTACATTGTCAACCAAGTTCCAAACTTGATTGTCATACATGGACTGTATCTTGCTGTCCATAGCCTCCTTCCATTTAGCAGACTCCGGGCCTGCCATGGCTTCCTTAACACTACTAGGTTCATCCAAATTTACTAGTGTACTATCACTAATAAACGCATCACCTTCCGTAGTAACATGAAAACCATAATAAAACGAAGGTGTGTTCCTAACCCGTGTGGAATGCCTCGGAGGTACAGACTCGTCAGCTGGATCAACAGGAGTTTCCTCCTCAGGTTGATTGCTAGTGTCTGAGGTTCCTTCACCAATTGATTCTTGAATTTCTTCAAGATCAATCTGCCTCCCACTGTCTCCTTGGCTTATCAATTCTTTCTCGCGAAAGATCCCTCTTCGTGCTACAAAGACCACATTCTCACTGGGTCTGTAGAAGAGGTAACCGAAGGATTTCTGTGGGTAGCCGATGAAAATACACCTTTCGCTTCGGGGTTCAAGCTTATCATGAGTTTCACGCCTCACGAAGACTTCGCAACCCCAAATTTTGATGTGGTCCAAATTGGGAACCTTCCCAGTCCACATCTCATGAGGTGTTTTGGTAACCTTCTTTGTAGGGACTAGATTAAGGATATGGGCGGCAGTCTCTAAGGCATACCCCCAAAAAGAGATTGGTAACGAAACTCGAGTCGTCATAGAGCGAACCATGTCCAACAAGGTTCGATTACGCCTCTCAGCTACACCATTCAGTTGTGGTGTCCTGGGAGGAGTCAATTGTGAGACAATCCTACACTCCTTAAGATAGTCAAGGAACTCGGTACTAAGATACTCACCACCTCGATCGGATTGAAGCATCTTAATGTTCCTGCCCAATTGATTTTCTACTTCCTGTTTGAATTCCTTAAACCTTTCAAAGGTTTCGAACTTACGTTTGATTAAGTAGACATACCCATGTCTACTAAAATCATCAATAAAAGTCACATAATACCGATTAGCATCCCTTGTGGCGGTTTTGAATGGCCCAAATACATCACTATGTATTAGGTCCAACAAACCTTCACCCCTCTCACAAGTTCCAGTGAAGGGTGATTTTGTCATTTTTCCAAGTAGACAAGATTCATAACTATCATCTGATTTAAGGTCAAATGATTCCAAGACTCCACTCTTTTGGAGTTGGCCAATGCGTTTCTTGTTTACATGTCCAAGACGACAATGCCACAATGATGCTTTATCTAGGCTAGTAGAAGAATCAATATACAACACATTATTTCCTAAGTTGTCTACAATCGACACAGTTTCATACACACCATCACAAGGTAATGCTTTAAAATAAAACACATTATTAAAGAAAGCATTAATACTACCACATTCATTATCAAACGAGAAGGTAAAACCTTGTTTATACAAAGCATGAAAAGAAATAACATTCCTCGCCATTTCAGACGAGTACACACATTTATTCAAATCTAATTTTAACCCATTATTAAGCAACAAAGTATAAACTCCAATCTTGGAAACAGGTGAAGCCTTCCAATTCCCCATGATTAAGTTTATCTTCCCGTGCTCCACATCCTCACTTCTTCTTAGGCCCTGCAAATCAGAACATATGTGAATACCACATCCTGTATCAAGCACCCAAGAGTTAGAATATGTTCAGTAATTAGACTATATAGTGTAAATACCTGCATAGGTGGGTTTCACTTTCCCATCCTTTAGATCCTGCAAGTACTTAGGGCACTTTCGCTTCCAGTGTGCCTTTTCATGGCAATAAAAGCATTCAGCATCCTTGGGAATGGCAGAAGGAGTGACAGAACCGTTCTTAGTCTTTGATGAGGAGCCTTCAAGAGACTTTCCCTTGGTACCCTTCGAAGGGTGCTTCATCTTTTTCCCTTTGCCTTGCCCAATAGCTAAAACAGGGGTAGAAGTTGGAGTAGGAGTAGTAGAGGTAACAACCGCTTTACCCTTAAGACCGGTTTCAGCGGTCTTCAAGAGTCCTTGAAGCTTGCTGAGGGTAACTTCCTCCTTGTTCATATGATATGTAATTCGAAAATGATCATAACAAGAAGGCAAGGAGTGCAAAATGATGTCAATTGCCAAATCCTTGGGGATGTTAACATTCAGCTTCAGCAAACGGTCCACATACCTTTGCATCTTTTGCATGTGGCCCGTGACGGATTCACCATCCTTCATGCGCGTAGTTATTATGGAGGAGATTATTTCATACCGCTCCTGACGAGCACTCTAATGGTACCTTTCCATCATGTCTTGGTGCATCTCAAAAGGGTAGAAATCTTCATACGACTTTTGGAGCTCGGCTGTCATCGTGGCCATCGTGATACATGCCACCTTAGTAGCATCTCTCTCATGAGTCCTGAATTCAGCGATCTCCTCAGGAGTAGCAGTAGACTCATCAAGTTCTTTTAACTCCTTATCTAGGACATATTCCTTGTCCTCGTAACGAATAACCATCCTGATGTTCCTAATCCAATCCATGAAGTTCGAACCATCAAAGATGACCCTCCCACAAAGATTCATGAGAGAGAAAGAACCAGTTGGGTTAGAGCCTGAAGCATTAGTGTTGGAAGACATCTGAAAGAAGAAAGTAAGTTTAGATTAGATATTTAGGATCCTTAATAAGACACCCAAATGTAATATTAAGGCTAGGATCCAATCACAATATATTACACTTAGAAGAGGGATGCCGTAATCTAAGTAATAATATATTTGAAAGGTAGGTGAATGACGATTCACCAATTTCCACCATGAAAACGAAATGATTTATTAGGTTTAATTGGATTTGAAATTCCTAGATTCTTTTGAGATTCATTGAACTTTTCAATGGCATGTTTCAATCTTGATTTTGCCCTTCAAGTTTTGTGACTGGGATGCCGAAGAACACAAAACAAGGTGTGAATAACCATGCTAATTCACTTGGTACTCTTAATATTATCACCTAATCAATGTGCCGGTTAACCACACACGCTCCATTGATCTATGACAAACATTAAGTCACCCTTCGTGATCCTTACTAGTCCTAGTTAGTGTGCCGGTTAACCACACACGCTCCACCAACGACTTGGTAAGGTACAAAGTGTGAATTCCATGGACTAGCACCATGTTCACATTTTCCTAAAATAACTAAGATTGGGAATTAAAAGAGTTTAGTTATTTTATAATATTCATTATACTTTTAATGAGGATTTAAAGTCATTGTTCTACCCGTTCGACTAACGACCCTCCATCGATCAAGCAAGCGGTGGGTGAGAGTATACACCCATTAAGTCGCCATTTTATAGGCAACAACCTTATACCCACCTTATAGACCGGCTTCGTGAATGAGGCCTACTAACGGTAAAACGACTTATTCTTATACATATATATAATAATTAACCATTAATGTTATAAATAGTATAAGGGTTGAATTTTAACTATTAAAACTCTAAGGTTTGGAATTAAAGTTTATTAAAGTGTGTGAAACTTTACAAATTCCAAAACTTGAGGGCAAGTTTTGTAACTTTGCAAAACTCTTCATTTCATAACTTATGAATTAAAGGTTCATAAAAATGAAGACTCTTCATTTTCATGTAACTTATGTGTTTTAAGTGTGTGTTAAATGAAAGTGACCTTTGGTAATCCATAACTTGAGGACAAATTATGGACTCCATTAAAACACATAAATGATAAAGAATTAATCCTAAACAATTCAGCAAATAATTCCTATCATTTTCTAAATTCATAAGAACATGAACATGATCATTAAAAATTCAAGAATTATATGAACACATAAAATCATGGAATTTTGATATATGCTATTGTAAATGGATTAGAACAACCATTACACCAACTAAAATAAGTTTTATAACACCAAAACAATTTAGGGTAATGTTTCTAGTCCATTACCAACAGCAAAAGTCGAGAATCTGCACTCTTTCGATCCTACTCGTCGAGTGCATGAACTTACTCGCCGAGTAGGTTGAAGTTTGCCTTGGACTCGTCGAGTCCCCCCAATGGACTCGGCGAGTCCACCATGCTGACAGCAACGATTTCGACTTTTTTTTCACTATTTTGCATCAAGTATCAAACAAGCAAGCTTAGGCTCTGATACCACTGTTGGGTTTTGAGCAATCTAACACTTCCTAAGTGTGCATGCAACCCTAATAAACCTTGGATCTATGTTTGTCTAAATACATGCAAAATAATAATTTTCCAAGGTTTATAACCTATCTAACATGGCATGGGGAACATTTCAACATAAAAGAGTTAGAAGAGATTACATACCTTCTGGTGAGTTTGGTTCTAAGGAGTTTGAGGGCCAAGCACCAATAGTGTGAATGCCTCAAACGGAATCACAAACACCAAAACTCTTGGAAAACTTTGAGAGAGTATACACCTTGTATAAAATCGGCCACACACATGCACACACACACACTAGTTCACTAGTTTTCTCTTAGGCTCCATTTCATGCTCCATAAGCATGCTTATATAGTATGCATGGTTAGGGTAAAACCCTAATAACCCATGTCTTTTCCTTTTCCAAGGATCCATGGTTTAAAAGCTCCATGGATCATCCATGGACTTCCACATAAGCCTAGCCCATTAACAAATGAGTATTAGCCCACACTATATAAAACAAATAGCCCATAATCTAATTAGTATTCCTTTTAATCTCTAAATTAATTCATAATTAATTTAAGACTAAAACTAATTAAATAACGTAACTTCATATTAATATATTATAACTCATAATATATTAATAAACATATGTGTATAACTCTCATAAAATTATCCATAATAGTTTGGATGAGATGCAACCCAAATGGACCATGCCGGTCGGGTCAAGTATATACCAAATAAGTTATGGACTTAGACACCTTATCCAACACCGATCACTTTGCTCAAGTCCTGAAGGTCGTTTGTGCTCCCGAGAATCCCGAGGAAATCCACTTTCTCGAGCCGAAACTCTGTCCGGTTTTCATCCCGCAACCGCCGATCTTTCAAGTGAGTTCATACTCCTATAATTCACACTTTTAAATGTTTTATGAGTAATTTTATATGCTTTTAAGGGGGGGGGGGGGATACAAGGAAAACACTTGATTATTAGTGTGTGATATAAACTTTCACTATATGCGTTTTATCAAAGGAATCATATGTGATTTAAAACTATTATAGGGAGACTTTCATACGCAAATTATACGACGACAACATTTTATCTTTTGAAATGAGAAACGGTTTATGTATTTATATAAATCAGATACTTTGCTTATACTACATTTCTGTGTGTCGGTTTTGGCACTACAAAAACTACACTTTTCATAACAAGTGAACATTTTCACTAAGGGTTTACTATACAAACGAAACACACTTTTAGGAAACTATAATAGGTATAGTTTTACGAAAAATACTACGAACTTTTACATACATGGAAATACTCTTTCAAGAAGCCACGTTCATATACAATAACAAATGAACATTTTCACATGTAAATATGTTTTATACTAGGTTTTGTGAGACATTAACTTCACGTACGTTCGAGTACACATTTCAAGTCCTATATTATATTCCAGAATCCCTTGGAGGGGGAGCATGGTGTTTGTGTATAGATCTATATGGGCTTGACAACCCGCGCCCTGACTGTTAGCTACAGTCCACCATTTGGGGTAACAAACGTCAGAACATTCCAACGCCTGAAGAACGTTGTGTATAGGCATCCCTTGTCAATAGCATGGTTATAAAACTCACATAGGGTATCAAAAACACAATGATTTACAGGGTTTTTCAGTCGTATTGGAAATTTTATACGTACATACATTTACTAGAAACAAACATTGGTCTTGAAAAAAGGCTACATTTATACTAGTAGAAAATATAGGATTTTCTAGGAACAAACAAACAAGAACAAAAACATTTCATTTCATAAAAACATTGTCATTTAATACTTATGAAACTCACCAGCTTAAATGTTGATCTACTCTTTCAAAACTACTTGTATGTCCCAGGGATTCAGTAATTACGGGTAACAAACAGGTTTTGAAGAAGGGACACTGTTGTGCTAGTTTAAATTCATATTTTGACATCATATTGTAATTGGTTTTGAACATGTACTCTTTTAAACAATGTAAACTTTCAATTATATATATGATGGTTGTATTGCTTTCTTTACTATGTATTTATTTGTTACATTACCACATGAAGTCATCCACCCCCGAACGTTTCCGCCGTTCCGGTTTAGGGGTGTGACAGATTGGTATCAGAGCAATGTTTATATTGAACTAAGTATATCAAACCACATTACATATACAAACTATAAATGCTTAGAGACTCAAAGTCTCTGACAAAAGTTTTCGTACCTAAAATCCTTATTTCATTTAAATAGATTATTTTAGGTTATGAAAATCCAAAATACATGCATATAACGACATATTTTCATGATGAGAACTATACAAAAGTATTAAGACAAGTTGGACACTACGATTAGTTCTCGAGATATGTAATCAAATTTGGGACGAATATAGCCTGATCAACTATGTTTATCCGAATTTAGACTAACATATATCGAGGAATGATTGTAGTGAGCAACAAGTCAAAACTTACCAAAATAGACACTAGTATCAAACGTACAATTTAAATGCTATAGGAGTATTTGGTGCATACAATAGATTAATTAGTATTATATGTCTCAAGTTTTGTTCAAATCTTATAACCCTATTCTCGTATAGTCAAATGGCTGGATTTTACCCGCATGGGGACCCCTACTACCCAAACCAAGGAAACGGAGGATGGGTAGAGGAGGATCCGGAATAGGATGAAGAGCCTATCGAGTTGGATGGAGGGGACGACTCTGGTACAGACTTGGAACCGGAAGTAGTCAACCCTCCAGCCATTAGGAGGAACTTCCAAGGACCGACTCCCGTTTGGGGAAGTCACCTCGTCCACTGGAGCCAACAACAAGGGATACACTCTCCTTACGGTATGTGTCGAGACTTCTACGACATCAGGGGTGGAGGTTCAGCCGACCGAGCACTTCCGGTGATGGTAGGTAAACTGGCCAACCAGTCCTACCAATCGGGGGTCCAAGCAAACTGAATCCGAGAAGTCAACGTGGAAGTACAAGTCCATGCGGCCAATATCCGTTGTCTGGATATGTTGCAGAATGACATCCACCTCAGCGCTGAAGCATTCCAAGCACAAATGAATGCAGCCCTCGCAGAATTGAGGGAACAACAAGCCGCCTTTGATAGGCGTCTTATGGAGTCAAAGCAATCAGATGCGGAGTCGAGCTCCAAGCATAACACACGTCGCAAGTAGTACTTGCGAAAACCTCAAATTTTGTTATAAGATAGGACTTCGGCTAAAAGTTTTCACTTCCTTTAAATTCTTGTAATCGGAGACCCTTTTAAGGGTCAAATTTTCGTGATCGTTGTATCATCTATTACATTAATATAATTCGCACGCTATTACTACTACGTTGAGTATCGCGTTTAATCTTTAAAATATTATGGAAAAACCATACGCTTGTTCATATATTCAGATTTATGAATAACCTTCGCTCTTCTATCTTTGAGACTCATACTATCATCTGTTGTTGAACTATAGCAATTTAGTTCATGAGACACATACATTTTCTATACTATCGACATCTCACCCTTGTCTTTTCAATCTTTAGTTGAAGGATGCCTCAGCGTAGAAATCCGAGACGAAACAACAGTGGGGAAGCACCGATACCACCACCACCTCCACCTCCTTAATTTGATGCTATCATGTTCCAGGCAGCAGTCACCGTAGCTATGGCAGCTACCATGTCATAGATCAATACCCATATTACTACTGGGTCAGGATTTGGCATACATCCTTCCAACCATGGCGATAGTCATGGGCAACCCCGGGAGTGCACCTATAAAGACTTTACGAATGCTAAACCCCGGATGTTCAATGGAACGGGTGATGTAATGGTTTTAAGGTAGTGGATTGAATGAACGGAATTAGTATTTGAAATCTGCTCCTGCCCAGAGCACAGCAAAGTCAAGTTTGCAACTTACACACTTACTGATAGGGCTTTAACTTAGTGGAATGGCCACGTTAAGGTACTTACCCTGATAGTGGCAAACTCAATATGCTGGGAGAGCTTGAAAATCATGTTGATGAGGGAGTACTTTCCACGACGAGAGATTCAAAAACTCGAGCACGAACTCTGGACTCTGGGAATGATTGGTACCGACATAGCAACTTATACCAACAGATTCTGCGAGCTGGCAATCCTTTGCCCAGATATGATTGCTCCCGAGAGCAAGAAAATAGAGCGATACATTTGGGGACCGTCACCCCAAATTCAGTCAAGCGTGTTAGCTTCAAAACCTGACACTTTTGAAAGTGCCAAGGAGCTGGCACAATCGCTTATTGATCACTGAAATCATCAAAACTCAATAACTTCTGCACCTGAACCACACAAGGGAAACAACAACAAGAAGAAGAGAGGGCGGAATAAGGGGAAGGGTCGGTCTTCCCAAGAATCCTCGAAGAAACAACAACTGGTTGGTGTAAATGCTGCGATGGTACCTACTACCGTTCCTACAAATCTCTACCTAACAAAGCCTTATGTGGGCAACCTCCCAAAGTGCACCAAGTGCAATTACCACAACCATGGAACTTGTCGGGAAATGCAGTGCTCCAACTGCAACAGAAAGGGGCACACTATCCATTTCTGCAAGGCATCCGTAAAGCCGATCACTCAAGTTTCTGGTGCTGGTGTAGGTCAAGCATGCTACAGTTGTGGCGAGGTGGGCCACTACAAAAGAAACTGCCCAAACGCAGGAAATACCGGCGGAGTGGGACGAGTATTAGCTATTGGTCACAAGGAAGCCGTAGTTGATCCTACAGTAGTTGCTGGTACGTTTCTTCTCGATAATTCATATGCATGCATCCTATTCGATAGTAGAGCAGAGACAAGCTTTGTGAGCCAAAACTTTATTCACTTACATAAACGTAAACCTAGCATGTTAGAAGAATCATTTACTGTAGAAATGGGAAATGGGAAAACGGAAAACACTAATTGCATATACATGGGTTGTACATTAACTTTAGACGGTCATTCATTCCCAATCAACCTTATGCCAGTCCAAATAAAAAGTTTCGATGTTATAGTTGGCATGGATTGGTTAAGTCCTCTTTGCACCGACATCATGTGCTTTGAAAAAGTCGTTCGTCTAAATCTCCCTAACCATGAAACATTAGTGATTTACGGCGACAAATCAAGTACAAACCTTCGCATCATTTCATGCATCCAAGCTCGAAAGTTTTTGCGGAAGGATTATCAGGCATTTCTTGCACACATCGTCGATACGAGTCGGGGGTAAAGTATTTAAACAGCATCCCAGAGGTACGAGATTTCCCAGATATCATCCCAGAAGAACTACCGGGATTTCCGAAAATCGACTTAATTCCAGGGGCTACCCCTCTAGCAAAATCCCCTTATCGTCTGGCACCAGCAGAGATGCAAGGACTTTCCAGTCAGCTTAACGAACTTCACCAAAAGGGATTCATTAGACCAATTTTCTCACCTTGGGGAGCACCGGTCTTGTTTGTGAAGAAGAAAGACGGATCGTTCCGAATGTGCATCGACTACCAAGAACTAAACAAACTCACTGTCAAGAATCGTTACCCTCTACCCCGCATTGACGACCTATTTGATCAACTTCAAGGAGTGAGCTACTTCTCGAAGATAGATCTACGATCCGAATATCACCAATTACGAGTGTTGGAGGAAGATGTTCCCAAGATAGCTTTCCGAACCCGTTATGGACACTACAAATTTGTAATGATGTCGTTCGGATTAACCAACAAACCAGCAGTGTTCATGGACCTAATGAATAGAGTGTGCGTCGTTACTTGGATCAATCTGTCATCGTATTCATCGATGATATACTTATCTACTCCCAAAGTAAGGAAGAACATAGTCAGCACCTACGGAGAGTCTTAGAAACACTACGATCAGAGAAGCTCTATGCGAAGTTCTCTAAATGTGAATTCTGGATTCGAAAAGTCGAATTTTTGGGCCACGTTGTTAGCGAGAAAGGGATACATGTGGACCCCTCCAAAATTAAGGCCATTAAGAACTGGTCGGCACCAAAGACACCTACAGAGATTTGTCAATTTCTAGGTCTAGCTGGCTACTATCGCATATTCATAAAGAACTTCTCTAGCATCGCGAACCCTCTTACTACATTAACCCAGAAAGGCGTGGTCTTTGACTGGGAAGCAAAACAAGAGAAGGCGTTCCAAACACTGAAACAAGCCTTATGCACCGCACCAATACTATCCCTCCCTGAAGGGATAAAAGATTTTGTGGTGTATTGCGATGCATCAAATCAAGGGATTGGTTGTGTTCTTATTCAACGAGGGAAGGTTATTACTTATGCCTCCCGTCAGCTTAAGACACACGAAGTAAACTATACGACACACGATCTTGAGTTATGAGTAGTGGTATTTGCTTTAAAGATTTGGAGACACTACCTGTACGGAACGAAGAGTACTATTTACACCGACCACAAGAGCCTTCAACACATTTTCGATCAGAAGGAGCTCAACATGCGACAATGACGATGGGTCGAGTTACTCAATGATTACGAATGCGAGATTCGTTATCATCCTGGCAAGGCCAATGTTGTAGCTGACGCCCTCAGTGGAAAAGAATACACTGGTCGGAGAGTCAAATCTCTGAATATGACCATCCATTCCCACTTATCCACACAAATTAAAGAGGATCAATTGGAAGCATTACAACCCGAGCATGTGACGGGTGAATCCCTGAGAGGAATGGAAAAGAATCTAGAAGTCAAGGGTGGCGGAGCCTATTATCTCATGGACCGTATCTGGACCCCAAGACATGGTGGTTTCAGGGATGTGGTCATGACTGAAGCGCACAACACGAGGTATTCCGTTCACCCAGGTTCAGATAAAATGTATTTGGATCTTAAGAAACTGTACTGGTGACCTAACATGAAAGCAGAGATTACTACCTTTGTAAGTAAATGTCTTACTTGCGCTAAGGTAAAGGTCGAGTACCAGAAACCTTCAGGATTACTACAACAACCACAGATACCGAAATGGAAATGGGAACGGATCACTATGGATTTTATAACCAAGTTACCCAAGAAAATGGGTAGACTTGATACCATATGGGTCATCGTCGATAGATTGACCAAATCCGCGCATTTTCTACCAATCAAGGAGAGTGACAAGATGAAAAGGCTTACAAGAACTTACATAAGGGAAATAGTACGATTGCATGGGGTTCTGATGTCCATTATCTCTGATAGAGATAGTAGATTTACGTCAAGGTTATGGCAGTCACTACAAAGTTCCCTAGGGACTAGATTAGACATGAGTACAACCTACCATCCACAAACAGACGGGCAAAGTGAGAGAACGATACAAACTTTGGAAGATATGTTGAGAGCCTGTGTGATTGACTTTGGAAAGGCATGGGATATCCATTTAACTCTTGTCGAATCTTCATACAACAATAGTTATCATATGAGCATAAAGGTTGCTCCATTTGAAGCCCTCTATGGCCGTAAGTGCAGATCCCCTCTGTGTTGGACCGAAGTTGGCGACACACAACTAGCTAAAGGACGAGATACTGAAAACACTCTCACCGCTCTGGAAATCATACAAGAAACGACAGAGAAGATCATTCAGATTCGTGAACGGTTGAAAGCATCTAGAGACCGATAGAAAAGCTACGCTGACCAACGGACAAAACCTTTGGAATTCCATGTAGGAGACTATGTTCTATTGAAAGTCTCGCCATGGAAAGGCTTAATACGCTTTGGAAAGCATGGAAAGCTAAATCCAAGGTACATAGGGCCTTTCTAGATTCTCGCCAGAATCGGCCCTATAGCTTACAAACTTAATCTACCACGATAACTTAGAAACATACACCCAACCTTCCACGTATCGAATTTGAAAAAGTGTGTGTCCGATGAGACTCTTGTTATCCCACTCGACGACATCGAGATCAACGAGAGCCTCAACTTCGTGGAAGAACCTGTAGAAATCATGGACCGAGAGGTCAAACAAACGAAACAAAGTCGCATACCCATTGTGAAAGTCTGCTGGAATGCCAAGCGAGGACCTGAATTCACATGGGAACGCGAAGATCAGATGAAAAAAAAGTACCCACATCTTTTTCTCTGATTCACTTATATCTTTCTTACTTTAAATTTCGAGACGAAATTCCCTGTAACAGGGGGATGATGTCACAACCCGATATTTCAACTACATGTAAACGACCTAAAAAGTCAAGTATTGTAACCACGTTCGTTATAACAAAAATTAACTTCAAAAATAAAATATCCAAAAATCACTAATTAAATTACCTATTATGTTAGATGTCATTAAACGGTGATCGTACGTAAAAAGAACACCCAAATCCGACTTCGTATAAGAAAGTTAGGAATTTTTCAAGTTCGTCATAACGGCAGACGGCTAAAAACTCGAATCAGAGATCGAGCGACTTTTGGCCGGAATGACCTAAACGAGAATCGAAGGTCTCGACAATGGTATTTCAGCGGTAAAAAGTCTAGCAAAAACTGACGTCAGATAAAGAAGTTATAAATTGCTAAAGAAATTTTCTTACCGTGACCTTTTAAAAATAAATAATAAAAATAATTTCGAAATCTGCCGACGGAATCTAAACGAAAGTTATAGAGTATCGTCTCACCTTCGCGTAGATATAAAGAAAGTCGAAAACGGAGTTCGTATGAAGAAGATATGAATTTTTGAAGTTTATTAAATAATTAAAATATAAATTTTAATTAAAAACCCTTGGTATTATCCGAAGGGGAGTCATCAGATAGGGCCGAGTTACGCCCAGCGTAAGGCCGTATGCCCAGCATACGCGAGGCGTTGGCCTCGGATCGTCCACGTCACGCCTATGCGAGGCTATGCCCCGTCCCATCCGAGCTCCGAGGCAGTCGAGGACTCGGTCATGCATGACGCACGTGTACGCCCAACGTACGAGGTCGGTTCCCAGCTCCTATAAAAGGGATACGAGGGTTCCGATGAAAATACACCATTTCTCTCATTTCTCTTACGTTCTTGCCTCGTTTTCCGTGCCCATGCTACCCCGAAGCCCCGATCACTTTGCTTACGTCTCGAAGGTCGTTTGTGCTCCCGAGATTCCCGAGAATCCCGAGGAAATCCACTTTCTCGAGCCGAAATTCTATCCGGTTTTCATCCCGTAACCTCCGATCTTTCAAGTGAGTTCATACCCCTATAATTCACACTTATAAATGTTTTATGAGTACTTTTATATGCTTTTAAGGGGCGGTGGGGGGGGGGGGGATACAAGTAAAACACCCGATTATTATTGTGTGTTATATAAACATTCACTATACGTGTTTTATCAAAGGAATCATATGTGATTTAAAACTATTATACGGAAACTTTCATACACAAATTATACCATGACAACATTTTATCTTTTGAAATGAGAAACAATTTATGTATTTATATAAATCAGATACTTTGCTTATACTACATTTCTATGTGTCGGTTTTGGCACTACAAAAACTACACTTCTCATTACAAGTTAAGATTTTCACTAAGGGTTTACTACACAAACGAAACACACTTTTAGGAAACTATAATAGGTATAGTTTAACGAGAATACTACAAACTTTTACATACATGGAAATACTATTTCAAGAAGCTACTTTCATATACAATAACAAACGAACATTTTCACATGTAAATCTGTTTTATACTAAGTTTTGTGAGACATTAACTTCAAGTACGTTCGAGTACACATTTCAAGTCCTATTTTATATTCTAGAATCCCTTGGAGGGGGAGCATGGTGTTTGTGTATAGATCTATACGGGCTTGACAACCCGCGCCCTGACTGTTAGCTACAGTACACCATTTGGGGTGACAAACGCCAGAACATTCCAACGCATGAAGAACGTTGTGTATAGGCATCCCTTGTCAATAGCATGGTTGTAAAACTCACATAGGGTATCAAAAACACAATGATTTACGGGGTTTTTCAGTAGTATTGGAAATTTTATACGTACATCCATTTACTAGAAACAAACATTCGTCTCAAAAGAAGGCTACGTTTATACTAGTAGAAAATATAGGATTTTCTAGGAACAAACAAACAAGAACAAAAACATTTCATTTCATAAAAACATTGTCATTTAATACTTATAAAACTCACCAGCATAAATGTTGATCTACTCTTTAAAAACTACTTCTATGTCCCAGGGATTCAGTAATTACGGGTAACAAACAGGTTTTGAAGAAGGGACGTTGCGGCGCCAGTTTAAATTCATATTTTGACATCATATTCTAATTGGTTTTGAACATGTACACTTTTAAACAATGTAAACTTTCAATTATATATATGATGGTTGTATTGCTTTCTTTACTATGTATTCATTTGTTACGTTACCACATGAAGTCATCCACCGCCAAACGTTTCCGCCGTTCCGGTTTGGGGGTGTGACATTGTAACACCCCAAAGTTTGGAAAGCCAAGAAAAGAAAGAAAACCTCATGTTTAGGGGAGACTCGGCGACTCCATGGAGGGACTCGGTGAGTCCGAGCGGGATCTGGGTTGTAGTGAAAGCGACCGACTCGGCGAGTCGGCCAAGGAGACTCGACGAGTTGGGTCTGAACGAGGAAAACCCTAAATCTAGGAACTTGGAGCCTATTTAAGTGTCTCATTCTCCTTCCTAGGGTTCCTTTACTGCCTCTCTACCCCAGAACTCCAAACCCTAGCCGCCATATCTGTTTTTGAGCTAGATCTTGCCTTGAAGAGTGCACTAAAGCTTGGAGGAGGAAGAAAGACCTTGGAGGTGCAAGAAGGGACTGTAGATCTGGGATTGTGGAGTCATTTCAGAACAATTGGAGGTAATAAGCTGTTGCTTGGACTCCCTTTGCATCTAGATCTATTCTTGTGTGTGATTTTTGGTCATTGTTGGTTTGTTATGTAACCAATTCGAGTTGGAGGTTCAGATCTGAGGTTGCTACCTCAGATCCATGTTGGTTTTGGTCTTGAATCCCCTAAAGTATCAGCCCTTGGTATGTTGAAGAAGCATGGTTTGCATAAACCCTAATTTAGTATGTTTTGAGCATAGATCTCTCAATCTACACGTAAAGTTTGCCACTTTACATGGGGAATAGGCCCTAGAAGTATGGATCTATGAGTTGGAAGTTCTGTTTGGCTCGAAAAGCCACTGCATGGATTGAGGACTGGATAGACTCGGCGAGTCCTTCGAGTGGACTCGGCGAGTAGCTTGAAGATGAGGAGGAACTCGACGAGTAGGATGAGCAGCTCGTCGAGTCGGATGAAGTTAGGCATGGCCTTGGCGAGTTGTATGAACAACTCGACGAGTTGGTTGAAGATTGTCTAGGACTCGGCGAGTCTGTTCTTGGACTCGGCGAGTCAGATCGCGAAACCCTAAACCCTTCGAGTTGAGACTCGAATCAGTGAGTCGGGTGGTGACTCAGCGAGTTGGACAGGACAGGACTTGGAACTAGTTGGACTCGGCGAGTCATAGACTGACTCGACGAGTCGATTCGCGAATAAGAAAGACCCTGAGCATAGGAACTCGGCGAGTCAGTAGGTAAAGTCGGCGAGTAGGGTTGATCTGGAAGGTTGACATTGACTAGGATTTTGACCTTGACCAGAGTTGACCTAGTGACCTTTGGAGGTCAGTTGGACTAAGTGTTTTATTGGCTTTTGAAGCTCGAAGAGTTAGTGGAGAAGCAGTTCGGAGTCAGAGGTCAAGTAGCAGTCAAGAGGATTAGCAGCATCAGTTCAGCAGTCTCACGTGAGTTTCCTTCCAGTAGGGATGGGTCTAAGGCCACAATGCCGGCCCGTTCAGTTAGCAGTAGTTTCCGGACTTCGGTCCGATGCAGTAGTTAGTATGTTTGATGCCTTTGTGGCTCAGACAGGATTTATGTGCTATGTTTTATGTGTTATGTGTTATGTGTTCCGGGCTACGGCCCGATGTAGTATGCAATATATGTGTTCATGCTAGTTGATATGTTATGCTATGCTATGTTCATTCAGTTAGCCCGGACTTCGGTCCGATGCAGGGGGCAAGGCCCCAGTTAGCTCGGACTTCGGTCCGATGCAGGGGACAAGGTCCCAGTCAGTTTCCGGACTTCGTTCCGATGCAGGGGGCAAGGCCCTAGTTAGTCCGGACTTCGGTCCGATGCAGGGGACAAGGTCCCAGTCAGTTTCCGGACTTCGGTCCGATGTAGGGGGCAAGGCCCCAGTTAGTCCAGACATTGGTCCGATGCAATGGGCAAGGCCCAGTATGTGCTTTATATGTTGTTGTATGGTATGTGTTAGATTGGGGGAGCTCACTAAGCTTCGTGCTTACGGTGTTCAGTTTTGGTTTCAGGTAGTCAGTTTTCAAAAGAGGAGCTCGGGGAGATTGCAGTGCACACACCATAGTCAGTTAGCCTGGGAATGTTTTGTTGGATAAGGTGTCTAAGTCCATAACTTATTTGGTATATACTTGACCCGACCGGCATGGTCCATTTGGGTTGCATCTCATCCAAACTATTATGGATAATTTTATGAGAGTTATACACATATGTTTATTAATATATTATGAGTTATAATATATTAATATGAAGTTACGTTATTTAATTAGTTTTAGTCTTAAATTAATTATGAATTAATTTAGAGATTAAAAGGAATACTAATTAAATTATGGGCTATTTGTTTTATATAGTGTGGGCTAATACTCATTTGTTAATGGGCTAGGCTTATGTGGAAGTCCATGGATGATCCATGGAGCTTTTAACCCATGGATCCTTGGAAAAGGAAAAGACATGGGTTATTAGGGTTTCACCCTAACCATGCACACTATATAAGCATGCTTATGGAGCATGAAATGAAGCCTAAGAGAAAACTAGTGAACTAGTGTGTGTGTGCATGTGTGTGACCGATTTCTATACAAGGTGTATACTCTCATCAAAGTTTTCCAAGAGTTTGTGGTGTTTGTGATTCCATTTGAGGCATTCACACTATTGGTGCTTGGCCCTCAAACTCCTTAGAACCAAACTCACCAAAAGGTATGTAATCTCTTCTAACTCTTTTATGTTGAAATGTTCCCCATGCCATGTTAGATAGGTTATAAACCTTGGAAAATTATTATTTTGCATGTATTTAGACAAACATAGATCCAAGGTTTATTAGGGTTGCATGCACACTTAGGAAGTGTTAGATTGCTCAAAATCCAACAGTGGTATCAGAGCCTAGGCTTGCTTGTTTGATACTTGATGCAAAATAGTGAAAAAAGTCGAAATCGTTGTTGTCTGCATGGTGGACTCGCCGAGTCCATTGGGGGGACTCGACGAGTCCAAGGCAAACTTCAACCTACTCGGCGAGTAAGTTCGTGCACTCGACGAGTAGGATCGAAAGAATGCAGAATCTCGACTTTTGCTGCTGGAAATGGACTAGAAACATTACCCTAAACTGTTTTGATGTTATAAAACTTATTTTAGTTGGTGTAATGGTTGTTCTAATCCATTTACAATAGCATATATCAAAATTCCATGATTTTATGTGTTCATATAATTCTTGAATTTTTTATGATCATGTTCATGTTCTTATGAATTTAGAAAATGATAGGAATTATTTGCTGAATTGTTTAGGATTAACTCTTTATCATTTATGTGTTTTAATGGAGTCCATAATTTGTCCTCAAGTTATGGATTACCAAAGGTCACTTTCATTTAACACACACTTAAAACACATAAGTTACATGAAAATGAAGAGTCTTCATTTTTATGAACCTTTAATTCATAAGTTATGAAATGAAGAGTTTTGCAAAGTTACAAAACTTGCCCTCAAGTTTTGGAATTTGTAAAGTTTCACACACTTTAATAAACTTTAATTCCAAACCTTAGAGTTTTAATAGTTAAAATTCAACCCTTATACTATTTATAACATTAATGGTTAATTATTATATATATATGTATAAGAATAAGTCGTTTTACCGTTAGTAGGCCTCATTCACGAAGCCGGTCTATAAGGTGGGTATAAGGTTGTTGCCTATAAAATGGCGACTTAATGGGTGTATACTCTCACCCACCGCTTGCTTGATCGGTGGAGGGTCGTTAGCCGAACGGGTAGAACAATGACTTTAAATCCTCATTAAAAGTATAATGAATATTATAAAATAACTAAACTCTTTTAATTCCCAATATTAGTTATTTTAGGAAAAATGTGAACATGGTGCTAGTCCATGGAATTCACACTTTGTACCTTACCAAGTCGTTGGTGGAGCGTGTGTGGTTAACCGACACACTAACTAGGACTAGTAAGGATCACGAAGGGTGACTTAATGTTTGTCATAGATCAATGGAGCGTGTGTGGTTAACCGGCACATTGATTAGGTGATAATATTAAGAGTACCAAGTGAATTAGCATGGTTATTCACACCTTGTTTTGTGATCCTCGGCATCCCAGTCACAAACCTTGAAGGGCACAATCGAGATTGAAACATGCCATTGAAAAGTTCAATGAATCTCAAAAGAATCTAGGAATTTCAAATCCAATTAAACCTAATAAATCATTTCGTTTTCATGGTGGAAATTGGTGAATCGTCATTCACCTACCTTTCAAATATATTATTACTTAGATTACGGCATCCCTCTTCTAAGTGTAATATATTGTGATTGGATCCTAGCCTTAATATTACATTTGGGTGTCTTATTAAGGATCCTAAATATCTAATCTAAACTTACTTTCTTCTTTCAGATGTCTTCCAACACTAATGCTTCAGGCTCTAACCCAACTGGTTCTTTCTCTCTCATGAATCTTTGTGGGAGGGTCATCTTTGATGGTTCGAACTTCATGGATTGGATTAGGAACATCAGGATGGTTACTCGTTACGAGGACAAGGAATATGTCCTCGATAAGGAGTTAAAAGAACTTGATGAGTCTACTGCTACTCCTGAGGAGATCGCTGAATTCAGGACTCATGAGAGAGATGCTACTAAGGTGGCATGTATCATGATGGCCACGATGACAGCCGAGCTCCAAAAGTCGTATGAAGATTTCTACCCTTTTGAGATGCACCAAGACCTGATGGAAAGGTACCATCAGAGTGCTCGTCAGGAGCGGTATGAAATAATCTCCTCCATAATAACTACCTGCATGAAGGACGGTGAATCCGTCACGGGCCACATGCAGAAGATGCAAAGGTATGTGGACCGTTTGCTGAAGCTGAATGTTAACATCCCCGAGGAGTTGGCAATTGACATCATTTTGCACTCCTTGCCTTCTTGTTATGATCATTTTCGAATGACATATCATATGAACAAGGAGGAAGTTACCCTCAGCAAGCTTCAAGGACTCTTGAAGACCGCTGAAATCGGTCTTAAGGGTAAAACTGTTGTTACCTCTACTACTCCTACTCCAACTTCTACCCCTGTTTTAGCTATTGGGCAAGGCAAAGGGAAAAAGAGGAAGCACCCTTCGAAGGGTACCAAGGGAAAGTTTCTTGAAGGCTCCTCATCAAAGACTAAGAACGGTTCTGTCACTCCTTCTGCCATTCCAAAGGATGCTGAATGCTTTTATTGCCATGAAAAGGCACACTGGAAGCGAAACTGCCCTAAGTACTTGCAGGATCTAAAGGATGGGAAAGTGAAACCCACCTATGCAGGTATTTACACTATATTGTCTAATTACTCAACATATTCTAACTCTTGGGTGCTTGATACAGGATGTGGTATTCACATATGTTCTGATTTGCAGGGCCTAAGAAGAAGTGAGGATGTGGAGCACGGGAAGATAAACTTAATCATGGGGAATAGGAAGGCTTCACCTGTTTCCAAGATTGGAGTTTATACTTTGTTGCTTAATAATGGGTTAAAATTAGATTTGAATAAATGTGTGTACTCGTCTGAAATGGCGAGGAATATTATTTCTTTTCATGCTTTGTACAAACAAGGTTTTACCTTTTCGTTTGATAATGAATGTGGTGGTATTAATGCTTTCTTTAATAATGTGTTTTATTTTAAAGCATTACCTTGTGATGGCGTGTATGAAACTGTGTCGATTGTAGACAACTTAGGAAATAATGTGTTGTATATTGATTCTTCTACTAGCCTAGATAAAGCATCATTGTGGCATTGTCGTCTTGGACATGTAAACAAGAAACGCGTAGGACAACTCCAAAAGAGTGGAGTCTTGGAATCATTTGACCTCAAATCAGATGATAGTTGTGAATCTTGTCTACTAGGAAAAATGACAAAATCACCCTTCACTGGAACTTGTGAGAGGGGTGAAGGTTTGTTGGACCTAATACATACTGATGTATGTGGGCCATTCAAAACCTCCACAAGGGATGCTAATCGGTATTATGTGACTTTTATTGATGATTTTAGTAGATATGGGTATGTCTACTTAATCAAACACAAGTCCGAAACCTTTGAAAGGTTTAAGGAATTCAAGCAGGAAGTAGAAAATCAATTGGGTAGGAACATTAAGATGCTTCGATCCGATCGAGGTGGTGAGTATCTTAGTACCGAGTTCCTTGACTACCTTAAGGAGTGTGGGATTGTCTCACAATTGACTCCTCCCAGGACACCACAGCTGAATGGTGTAGCTGAGACGCATAATCGTACCTTGTTGGACATGGTTCGCTCTATGATGAGTCGAGTTTCATTACCAATCTCTTTTTCGGGGTATGCCTTAGAGGCTGCCGCCCATATCCGTAATTTAGTCCCTACAAAGAAGGTTACCAAAACACCTCATGAGATGTGGACTGGGAAGGTTCCCAATTTGGACCACATCAAAATTTGGGGTTGCGAAGCTTTCGTGAGACGCGAAGCTCATGATAAGCTTGAACCCCGAAGTGAAAGGTGTATTTTCATCGGCTACCCACAGAAATCCTTCGGTTACCTTTTCTACAGACCCAGTGAGAATGTGGTCTTTGTAGCACGAAGAGGGATCTTTCGCGAGAAAGAATTTATAAGCCAAGGAGACAGTGGGAGGCAGATTGATCTTGAAGAAATTCAAGAATCAATTGATGAAGGAACCTCAGACACTAGCAATCAACCTGAGGAGGAAACTCCTGTTGATCCAGCTGACGAGTCTGTACCTCCGAGACGTTCCACATGGGTTAGGAACACACCTTCGTTTTATTATGGTTTTCATATTACTACGGAAGGTGATACGTTTATTAGTGATAGTACACTAGTAAATTTGGATGAACCTAGCAGTGTTAAGGAAGCCATGGCAGGCCCGGAGTCTGCTAAATGGAAGGAGGCTATGGACAGCGAGATACAGTCCATGTATGACAATCAAGTTTGGAACTTGGTTGACAATGTACCGGGCCGTAAAACAGTCGGGTGCAAATGGATCTTCAAGAAGAAGACAGACATGGAAGGAAAAGTGCATACTTATAAGGCTCGACTGGTTGCGAAGGGTTTTACTCAAACTCAAGGTGTTGATTATGATGAAACTTTTTCGCCGGTAGCAAAGATTAAGTCTATTAGGGTTATGTTAGCCATTGCAGCATTTCATGATTATGAAATATGGCAATGGATGTCAAAACCGCTTTCCTTAATGGAAAGTTGGCTGAGGATGTGTACATGAATCAGCCAGAGGGTTTTGTCAATGCAGAGTACCCTAATAGAGTATGCAAGCTTGAGAAATCCATTTATGGATTAAAACAAGCATCTCGTAGCCGGAATCTTTGTTTTAATGAGAAGGTAAAAGAGTTTGGCTTCTTGAGAAGCGAAGATGAGTCTTGCGTGTATGTCAGAGCTAGTGGGAGTATAGTTAGCTTCTTGGTACTGTATGTGGATGACATACTACTCATAGGAAATGACATCCCAACCTTGCAGGAGGTTAAGTCCAGGCTTGGGAAGTGCTTTGCTATGAAGGACCTAGGGGAGGCTACCTATATCCTAGGGATAAGGATATTAAGAGAAAGGAGTAGAAGACTAATTGGACTTAGTCAGAGTATCTACTTGGATAAGGTGTTGAAAAGGTTCAACATGGAGAATTCCAAGAAAGGAGATTTACCAATCCAAAGCAATACCAAACTGAGTAAGACTCAGAGTCCAAGTACAGAGGCAGAGATAGCTGAGATGAGCCAATTACCATATGCTTCCGCAGTTGGCTCGATCATGTATGCTATGACTTGTACCCGTCCTGATGTGGCATTTGCTTTGAGCATGGTCAGCAGGTATCAGGGGAACCCTGGCAAGGCTCATTGGACCGCGGTAAAGAACATTCTCAAGTACCTGCGGAGGACTAAGGATTGGATCCTTACCCTTGGTGGCAGTGATGACTTGAGAATATTAGGGTATAGTGATGCTGGTTTTCAGACTGATAGGGATAATTTCCGCTCTCATTCGGGCTGGATCTTTACCTTAAATGGAGAATATTAGGGAAGAGTTCCAAGCAGGAGACGGTGGCTGATTCGACTTGTGAATCAGAGTATATAGCAGCGAGTGAAGCAGCGAAGGAGGCGATATGGCTAAAGAACTTCATCGGAGACCTTGGAGTTGTACCAGCTATTAAGGAACCTATAGAGATTTTCTGTGACAACAATGCTGCGGTTATCTTAGCCAAGGAACCAAGAGATCATGGCAGATCCCGACACATTGACAGAAAATATCACTTCATAAGACACAAGATTGAAGAAGGACTCCTTGTGACAAGGAGGATATCGTCAGATGAGAATCCTGCAGATCCCCTTACGAAGGGACTGACGAGGGTTAAGCATTTTCAGCATGCGAGACGCATCGGGCTGAGGGACGATATTAGTTTTACAGATTAGATAGTTTTCCTGAAACTTGTAAAATGTAATCGACGTTTGATGATGAATAAAATTTGTGATTTATTTATGAGTAAAGTGTTACTATCATTGTCAATTATTTACTATTGTTTCAGTTTTGCATGTTTTGACTTCCAGAATAATTAATTTATTCAAACCTCCACAATCGATCATACGTCGGAAGTAGGTATGAATCAAGATTGTCATGAATTGGGTTTGTAGATGCCTTAAACGTGTTTAGACATGGCAATGGTTGCTGCAACATTCATGAGTACTCATAAGTTATGAGTATTGGTATAAACCCACGCTCACTTGTATCACTTCATGGAATTTATCTCGAGTGATCGTGAGACGATAACATCATATAAATCTTTAAACCTAGAGATATGAGTTGTTACCTATGAGTTGGTTGTGCATTGATTGCACGTAAACGCATCAGTAACTTGATGTTATAAAACGTGCCTTTGTGTACAATTCAATAAGTAGTAGAACAAGCATATCAGTCGAAGTTTATCTGTTCCTTCTAGAAATAGAAGCGATGTCTGGGCCCCTCGATGATTTTGTGTTGACCCATGTACCAGGCCTGGTCAGAACTAAACCGATGTGTTCAGTGAAGTTCTTCGCCAAACAAATCGGAAAATCGAGAAACAACTGCTAGACAATAAGCAAGACATAGTTCCATGTGTTTGTCCGGCTGATATCATGAGAACAGAGGATTATGTGATCACTTATCTAAAATGGTGTTTCATAGTTCGACAGAGTCTTCATTGTTCGAGGGAGTTTTCGAGAGCTACGATTGTTGGTTGGTTCCTGAAGTTATAGGCAAATATAGTTATTAGACTTATCCAAGTGGGAGTCTGTTGGATAAGGTGTCTAAGTCCATAACTTATTTGGTATATACTTGACCCGACCGACATGGTCCATTTGGGTTGCATCTCATCCAAACTATTATGGATAATTTTATGAGAGTTATACACATATGTTTATTAATATATTATGAGTTATAATATATTAATATGAAGTTACGTTATTTAATTAGTTTTAGTCTTAAATTAATTATGAATTAATTTAGAGATTAAAAGGAATACTAATTAAATTATGGGCTATTTGTTTTATATAGTGTGGGCTAATACTCATTTGTTAATGGGCTAGGCTTATGTGGAAGTCCATGGATGATCCATGGAGCTTTTAACCCATGGATCCTTGGAAAAGGAAAAGACATGGGTTATTAGGGTTTCACCCTAACCATGCACACTATATAAGCATGCTTATGGAGCATGAAATGAAGCCTAAGAGAAAACTAGTGAACTAGTGTGTGTGTGCATGTGTGTGGCCGATTTCTATACAAGGTGTATACTCTCATCAAAGTTTTCCAAGAGTTTGTGGTGTTTGTGATTCCATTTGAGGCATTCACACTATTGGTGCTTGGCCCTCAAACTCCTTAGAACCAAACTCACCAAAAGGTATGTAATCTCTTCTAACTCTTTTATGTTGAAATGTTCCCCATGCCATGTTAGATAGGTTATAAACCTTGGAAAATTATTATTTTGCATGTATTTAGACAAACATAGATCCAAGGTTTATTAGGGTTGCATGCACACTTAGGAAGTGTTAGATTGCTCAAAATCCAACATGTTTGACTCTGATAATGATATTATATTTTGAATTAATACTCGAGAATTTATGTCATGAATTATGATACAATTTTTATAAAAATGATTCTAGTAATGCTTTTAAAGAAATTTTTTTTGGTCGTGATTTTTGGGTCGTTTCAAGTTGGTATCAGAGCCTTGGTTTGAGGGATTCAGATATGCATTCGAGTGTATTTGAACTCAAACTAAGGACACGATAAAGGATTTTCAAAAGAAAAACATTTTTGAAAAAGGGTTTTGGAAAAAGAACTTAGAAAGAAAAGAGTTTTGAAAATGAGAAAAGGGTGTGGTGCATGCAATCAGCCGAGCTCAAGTAAGTACTCCCAATTTACCCATACAAGTTATGTTATGATCATCATTATCAGTTTCAGCTTCAGTAGAACAGCATGCTAGAATAAGACTAAGGATCTAGGATGATGCCTTATGTGCCTATTTTATGTGTTTCAGCTGATAAGAATTGCATGCTAGTATTGAGTAGACAGTAGTAGGATAGCCTGTGTAGGTTATGCCTGATAGCATGAGCTTAGCATTGTATGCTAGTGCAGTTTCTTGTTATGAGAATTGTTTTGCCTGAGTATGTTTCCTTTATCCGAACGTTGCTTGCTTTGTGCTTTGTGGGACTCTGAGTGATGGGAGTTAGCCATTAGGTGAATACGTCACATCACATGTGATTAGGGTTGGATAATCTAAGAGTGCTAGATTTGGCCCTACTGCGCAGCTCTTGTCTGAGTCCAACCGTTGTAGGGATGAGACCTTTACTTGAAGGATTATCCGAGCCAAATCACATGTGATGGTATTCAGGTGGTGGCTAATTGGCATTACAAGGAGGCCTTCAGCAGCTGAGGACTGTTTGGGTAGAGTCAGAGGTTCCCTAGGGCAAGCCTAGGATGAGAGTAGCAGAGATCAGTAGAAGAGTAAAGGGGAATTGGTGGAGTTGAGGTAACTCTTGAGGAAAGTACGGATAGATGTGGAAGGTAGTAGGGGCCCATACTACTGAAAGTAGAGGATCCGTACTCGATTCAAGAGGGGCCGAGGTGAAACCAAGGAACTAGTAGAGTATGTGAGAGATCCCTCAACAGTAGTATGTAATTGATAAGGGATTGTTATATTTTCAGCATGGTGACGTTGCGCGAGATATCAGTTGGCAGTTTAGGTGTAGGGGAGGGGTCTGGCTCGGGCTTTAGAGTCGCGCAGCTTGATGATCAGATGAGGGATTTCATTTCCGCAGAGATTATACGCAACATCATCGATCAGACTCCAGTGATTTTCGGTTCAGTTAGAGAGGCTATTGTGGAGCTCATGGACAGTCATCTTGAGGCCTTTAGGGCCGGGTTAGTTTCACGATAGATTGGGGCTCGTCTAGGTCCCGAATCTTATGGAGTTCAGGGATCCATCAGGGAGGGAGATCCCATTTCTAGTTTCTGCTATCAGGGGGTAGGGGTGTGTGGGGCATTCTGTCTCCAAGAGAAACCATTGCATGATTGGATAGTTGACGAAGTTTCGCGAGCCATTCGCGAGGGTCTGCCAGACATGGTCGTGAGGATCACTGATAGATTGATAGCGAGGCTTCAGGATCAGACATCTGTTGTTCAGTCAGCAAACGTTGCCGTTGGGGTAACGCAGGAGCGAGAGTCGGGCAGGGAGTCGGAAGGGAAGAGGAAAATGGATGAGACTCAGGTTGCCACAGGTTCGAGTAAGAGGCCCAAGAGTTCAGATTTGAGGACGAGGAACTATCAGAGCCGCAGTCGATGCGGGAAGTACGGAAGGACGCACATGGGTGTGTGTAGGCGTAGAAGTGGTGGCGATGCTGGGTGTTTCAAGTGCGGCCAGATTGGTCATTTTAGCAGAGACTGTGTTGTTACCATCGCCCAGGGACTTGATCCGTTGTGTTTCCATTGCAGTCAGAGGGGCCACAAGAAGGCCCACTGTCTGAGTTTGTATTCAGCAGGGCAGGCGCCAGCTCCTGCCCTTGGAACTTCAAGTACCGTTAGTGGTTGTCAAGGCCGGGCAAGGGTGCCTACGGCTCGGAGCCAAGTTTCTCCGGTAGATTTCAGAAGGGATTCGAGCAGCATTGAGTAATGGAGGTATGTAACTTTGTTTTTGTCAGCTTATGTTATGATTATGTTGTTATGGTTTCTGCATCAATTGTGGTATAAGTGTTGTGTTATGGAG
Organism: Lactuca saligna; assembly: GCF_052625555.1. Lineage (NCBI taxonomy): Eukaryota > Viridiplantae > Streptophyta > Magnoliopsida > Asterales > Asteraceae > Lactuca > Lactuca saligna. The sequence goes on along the minus strand of NC_136419.1, from coordinate 224,953,787 downwards.
TGGCTTGCTTGTGATTATGTCATATGCCATTTGCATACCTCGGATAATTGGTTGGTAGTTAGGGAATGTGCTCTTAAGGATAAGGTTTCGGGGATGCAATAACGGTAGCATGGTTGGGAGAGATTTGGTTCGTTTCGCTAGTTCGGAGTGGTTAGTGTTTGGGAAGGATTGGTTAAATTCCTACCTGGCGGGCTTGGGTTCCCCAATAGAAGTTTTGGAATGATAGTAAAGGTCAGGATCTCTTTTGAAGGTGAAGCAGCAAGGGGTAAGCAGTATCGAAGTAGGGGAGAACCCTCCGGGTATACATGGATAAGAGTCACGTAGACCCAGAATGAGTGTGCGACCTCTAAGAAGAAGTGGTAGTAGCACAGTGATGGATGGATTGAGAAGTTCAGAATTGGGAGTTTGACAACTTTTCCCAGTAGTTGGTTCATGTAATGGAGATGGTTAGAAGCTGGTTGGGAATCCAGGATTTGAGGACCACCTGTAAAGGCTCAAGTGAGTTGGAATGAGGATCCGGAGGAACGGTTAGCAGGAGATGTCTTCGTATTAGTAGCCAGTGTCTGAGGCAGCATGTAGGTTGCGTAGATTCAGGAGTTGGGAGGTTGGAAACTTCCCGACAATAGCTTCTTGTATCCGGATTAGTAGACGGTTGGTTTGGGAACCAAGCCGGAGAATTCCTCGACGAAGCGCTAAGTATATCAAGGATATAAGATGTCGGGGATGATGCAGAATTCAAAGACTGAGGGCTGGTTTGAGAAATCGGGATGAGGAATCACTAGCGGGACTAGGGATAGTCAGGATGTCCTCGGGATAGATAGTAGTAGTAGTGTTGTAAGTCTGCAGGGGTAGCCGTAGCATTCACTAGCAGTCAGATAGTAGTAAGTGGTGTTGTAAGTCTGCGGGGGTAGCCGTAGCATTCACTAGCAGTCAGATAGTAGTAAGTGGTGTTGTAAGTCTGCAGGGGTAGCCGTAGCATTCACTAGTAGCCAGATAATACTAGAGAGTTGTAAGTCCGCGAGCGTAGTCACAGCCTTATCAGATTGGTAGGAGGCATGAGCGCGTGTTGGACGCGGGAAAGTAGTAGTACTCACCAGTTCTAGTGCAGCAGTGAGGATATGGGAATCCACGGGTTAGATTTCGGATTTCCCAAATGGATCAGTCATGGCTAAGACAACAATTTGGGCTATAGATCGCCACATCGGTTATGAGATCAGAGTAGCAGTGGACCGTTGGGGTTCGGGTAGGTTGCGGGCTACCGTCAGTCTGGGAGCCATCATGTTGTTAGTCGTGGAATTGATGATGTCAGAGTGTGACGTATGGACCCGATCGGTTGAATCGGAAGGTTGCTAGAGCCACAGTGACAGGATAATTAGTGGAAACTAGTCCTAGAGGAAGATTTCGTTCAGAAGTCGTGGAAGCGACTAAGCGAGGAGTCCCTTGACTCCACAGTTGGGTTTGAGTTCAGTGTTTCAGGCAGCTCAGTGTTTCAACCAGTTCAGTGTTCCAGGCAGCTCCGTGTTTCAGCCAGATCAGCGTTTCAGGCAGTTTAGTGTTTCAGGCAGGTTCAGTATTTCAGGCAAATCAGTGTTTGGAAGGTTTCAAGGTTTTGGGTCAGTATTGTATTTGCGTTGGAATGCAAGTGTTGACGGTATAGTTGGTTGATTTGGAAATGGCAAGTCTCTCTTGGTAGGATCAGTTGAGCCTTCTACCGAGGGTAAGTGATCTGTAAGGATAGCTAGGCAGATAGCTTTTCTTTCAGGATGGAAGGCTCGAGTTAGTAGGAGTTGAGTAAACAGATGGGATATAAGCAAGCTATTTCCAGCAACATCGTTTCAGTATGAGCGAAAGAATGGATAGAACAATTATAGATAGTCGAAGTATTTTCAGGAGTCGCTAGGAGCAACTAGGAGATTGCGATCGAGTATAGTGACCGGTGGGAGTCCGGTAACTCGGATATCGGTAGATTAGTTCGACCAAAGTGGTCTCAGTGCATCCAGTAGGCGGATGAGGGGTACAGAATTGCCAGTCAGAGGAAGTAACGCTAAGAAAATTATGGAAAGGAGAAGGATTCAGTATGTACCAACGATAATGATCGGCAAGGTGAGTGGCTGGAGTGATGGACAAAAGGGTGTTAGATTTTCCAGACCGAGAGTTGGAGGCAGTTCGAAGGCAGTTGATCGTAGCAAACTTCGAGGACGAAGTTTAGTTTAAGTGGGGGAGAGTTGTAACACCCCAAAGTTTGGAAAGCCAAGAAAAGAAAGAAAACCTCAAGTTTAGGGGAGACTCGGCGAGTCCATGGAGGGACTCGGCGAGTCCAAGCGGGATCCGGGTTGTAGTGAAAGCGACCGACTCGGCGAGTCAGCCAAGGAGACTCGACGAGTTGGGTCTGAACGAGGAAAACCCTAAATCCAGGAACTTGGAGCCTATTTAAGCGTCTCATTCTCCTTCCTAGGGTTCCTTTACTGCCTCTCTACCCCAGAACTCCAAACCCTAGCCGCCATATCCGTTTTTGAGCTAGATCTTGCCTTGAAGAGTGCACTAAAGCTTGGAGGAGGAAGAAAGACCTTGGAGGTGCAAGAAGGGACTGTAAATCTGGGATTGTGGAGTCATTTCAGAACAATTGGAGGTAATAAGTTGTTGCTTGGACTCCCTTTGCATCTAGATGTATTCTTATGTGTGAGTTTTGGTCATTGTTGGTTTGTTATGTAACCAATTCGAGTTGGAGGTTCAGATCTGAGGTTGCTACCTCAGATCCATGTTGGTTTTGGTCTTGAATCCCCTAAAGTATCAACCCTTGGTATGTTGAAGAAGCATGGTTTCCATAAACCCTAATTTAGTATGTTTTGAGCATAGATCTCTCAATCTACATGTAAAGTTTGCCACTTTACGTGGGGAATAGGCCCTAGAAATATGGATCTATGAGTTGGAAGTTCTGTTTGGCTCGAAAAGCCACTGCATGGATTGAGGACTGGATAGACTCGGCGAGTCCTTCGAGTGGACTCGGCGAGTAGCTTGAAGATGAGGAGGAACTCGACGAGTAGGATGAGTAGCTCGTCGAGTCGGATGATGTTAGGCATGGCCTCGACGAGTTGGTTGAAGATTATCTAGGACTCGGCGAGTCTGTTCTTGGACTCGGCGAGTCAGATCGCGAAACCCTAAATCCTTCGAGTTGAGACTCGAATAAGTGAGTCGAGTGGTGACTCAGCGAGTTGGACAGGACAGGACTTGGAACTAGTTGGACTCGGCGAGTCATAGACTGACTCGGCGAGTCGAGTCGTGAATAAGAAAGACCCTGAGCGTAGGAACTCGGCGAGTCAGTAGGTAAACTCGGCGAGTAGGGTTGACCTGGAAGGTTGACATTGACTAGGATTTTGACCTTGACCAGAGTTGACCTAGTTACCTTTGGAAGTCAGTTGGACTAAGTGTTTTATTGGCTTTTGAAGCTCGAAGAGTTAGTGGAGCAGCAGTTCGGAGTCAGAGGTCAAGTAGCAGTCAAGAGGATTAGCAGCATCAGTTCAGCAGTCTCAGGTGAGTTTCCTTCCAGTAGGGACGGGTCTAAGGCCACAATGCCGGCCCGTTCAGTTAGCAGTAGTTTCCGGACTTTGGTCCGATGCAGTAGTTAGTATGTTTGATGCCTTCGTGGCTCAGACATGATTTATGTGCTATGTGTTATGTGTTATGTGTTATGTGTTCCGGGCTACGGCCCGATGTAGTATGCAGTATATGTGTTCATGCTACTTGATATGTTATGCTATTCTATGTTCAGTCAGTTAGCTCGGACTTCGGTCCGATGCAAGGGGCAAGGCCCCAGTTAGCTCGGACTTTGGTCCGATGCATGGGACAAGGTCCCAGTCAGTTTCCGGACTTCGATCCGATGCAGGGGGCAAGGCCCTAGTTAGTCCAGACTTCGGTCCGATGCAGGGGACAAGGTCCCAGTCAGTTTTCGGACTTCGGTCCGATGTAGGGGCATGGCCCCAGTTAGTCCGGACATTGGTCCGATACAGTGGGCAAGTCCCAGTATGTGCTTTATATGTTGTTGTATGGTATGTGTTAGATTGGGGGAGCTCACTAAGCTTCGTGCTTACGGTGTTCAGTTTTGGTTTCAGGTACTCAGTTTTCAAAAGAGGAGCTCGGGGAGATTGCAGTGCACACACCATAGTCAGTTAGCCTGGGAATGTTTGACTCTGATAATGATATTATGTTTTGAATTAATACTAGAGAATTTATGTCATGACTTATGATACAGTTTTTATAAAAATGATTCTAGTAATGCTTTTAAAGAAATTTTTTTTGGTCGTGATTTTTGGGTCGTCTCAGACATAACTTGTCATATATTATCTCTGCAAAAGTATCCATGTAAAAGTATTCATGTTAACGTATTCAGGTAAACGTAATCATGTAAGCGTATCTATGTAAACGCACTCATGTAAGCGTATCTATGTAAACGTACTCATGTAAGTGTATCTATGTAAACGTACTCATGTATCATGTAATGTACTAGTATAGACTCATGAATGAACTGACTCTTGTGTGATTCCTTGTAGTTGGAATGGTAAGTGGTATCTCCTAACTATACCTATAATAGTTACTAACTATGTATGTGTAAAACCTTAAGTAATTCCTTTGCTACCCAAAGGTATTGAACTGACTGAGGACAACTTTTATGTCTCTATATGTATTCATGATATATAACTGATAGTTAAACGACCTTCGGATAGATACCCAATACCCTACCAGACCACATCCCAAAGGGGAAAATGAAATAAAGCGGGTTAGCCTTCCTAAGTCCTTTAAACATTGTTTGTATAACTATACATATGCCGGCATGCAATTGACAATATAAAAGCATATAAGGTGTTTGGTAAAACCTTCGAAAAAGATTAATACCTAAGAAAAGATCGACTTGATGTCAATTTATAAAAACGGTTTGAAAGTATTTGTTTGATAAACGCAGTTTAAGTATAAAGGAACCTTTGTTTGAAACACAAATGTAACAGGGTTTGAAATGAAACATACAATGTTTAATAACCAGTTTAATAAAGTGTTTTAAACACTTCAAAATGTTTAAGATAAACTTTTGGAGAAATCTGATTGGTAAAATAGTTAACGTAAAGTAAATCCATTTGCATGTTAATTATTAATCACTTGTGATTGATATAATAAATAAACATGATTCAACTTGTATTCCCCCCATAAAGAATTTATAAACATTTGAAAACATTTAAAGGGTTAATTCAAGGGGTATGAACTCACTTACAGTGAGCGGATCGGAAGGAAGTGCCGGACAAATGCTTGGTGTCAAGTGGAGACTTAGACACACACAATGATCCTAATTTCATATTAAGACATATGTATATAAACAATTAGTGATTATAACAGTAATTAAACATGTATGAACATCCTATTGCAACGAACACACTTTGGTCAAGTGCTAGGTGGCTATCGGGTTGCAACAAAGGAGAGCAAAGCATCATACGAGAGTTTATTGTCCAAAGACCATGTGTGTTGGAGTTTACGGCCCAGGGGAGTAAACTACTCGCCGTAAACTCCCAATTGGTCCCAAAATGTGGCTTAAAACTGTATGGGCTTAAGTGGTTAAGTGTTCCAAAGCTTTAACAAAGAGTTTGGGTGGGTTTAAGGCCCTAAAATGGTCTTGCTTGGTGTTCACGGCCCTGGGACAACTCCCCCATGAGTTTACGGCTGTAAACTCATGGTAAGCAGTACCATCTCTTGTATTGGGGTCCTTCGCTCAATGGTGTATGGTTTTATGCTAAAAATCAAGGCTTACAAGGGTGTTAAGGTGTCATTTGCACCCTTAAAAGGGGTTAACGGCCCAATAACATGTCTTGGCTGCAAAGTCCTTGATTCCTACGTTTTCTTATGTTTTATAAATCTTAAACATGATAAACCTAGTGTACAATGAGTTGGATAAAGTTTACTTACAATCTACGAGCTCAAATGGTGGACATTGGCCAAGAACACGAGTGTGTGTTCTTAGTGTTCTTGGTGAAACTTGAAAATCTACAAAATGGAATGATTTCAGGGATGAAATCATGTATGATTACTAGTTTATGAAAGATATCAACTAGTTAAGACAATAAGCTTATAGGTTTTGAAGATCGGGGAGAAAGCTCGGGATGATACTTGAGAGGATTTTGGCCAAATAGAATGAAGGAATGATCAGTTGACCACCATTTCACAATATATGCAAGAGTTTACGGCCCACATGGAGTTTGCAGCTGTAAACTCCTGTGTGTTGGCCGTGAACTCCTTGCATTAGTTCTTAGGGTCATTTCTTTGTGCTAAAACTTCAGCCGATTAACCACAACACTTATTCCTTAAAAGTACAAGGCTCAGAATGCTCAAATAAACTTCTAATTGTGTTAAAAGATAACAGCAATGAGTTTGACTTTCAAAGGAGTGCGAGGCTGAACTGGATGGAAAATTTCGGGTTGTCACATTGTAGTATTCATGAACTTAATGAATATGGTACGCCATTCTTACATGGATTAGTTTGTCATTGTCCTTGTAAATGACTTACTTATATACTCTCGTAGTAAGAAGGAAATTATAAAGAGCAGCTACAACAAACCATGGAAACATTAAGATCAGAGAAGCTCTACGCGAAGCTCTCTAGATACGAATTTGGGAACTGTAGAGTCGAATTCGTAAGACACACTATTAGTGATGTGGGAATTCTTGAGGACCCTTCCAAAAATCCAAACCGTTGAGAATTTGTTAGCACTGAATACGCCTACGCGGATTCGCCAAATTCTATGTCTCGCTGACCTACTTTCGAAAGTTCATTTAGAACTCCTCATGAATTATGGATCCGCATACAGCTTTGACCCAGAGGGGAGTGGCCCTTGACTGAGAAGAGAAACCAAGAGGAAGAAACCTTTGGAATTCCAAGTGAGAGAGCAAATTCTTTTGGAATTCTCACCCTGGGAAGGCTTGATACGCTTTGGAAAGCGTGGAAGGCTAAATCCAAGATAGTTAGGACCTCCGAGATTCTTGCTAGAATCGGCCCTGTAAGTCACAAATCTACCTTACCCCGCGAACTCAGTAATGTACATTTTACCCGCCACATCACGAACTTGAAAGCGTACCTTTCTGTCAGGACTCTTGTAATCCCACTCGACAAGATCGATATAAACGAGAACCTCACCTTCGTGAAAGAACCATAGTGACTATAGACCGAGAGATCATACGAACAAAACAAATCCGCTTCCCATTAGTGAAGGTTCGTTGGAATGCCAACTAAGGACCTGAATTCACTTGGGAGTGCGAGAATCAATCGATTAGGAAGTATCCCCATTTCTTGGCTTGAGTATTTATGCATACTCCTTTACCTAAATTCTAATTTCCGGACGAAATTCCCTCTAATGGGTGGATGATGTGACAACCCAAAATTTTATATCCTGTATAGTGAAACGCTTCACTGAAAGTCAAACTCATTTCTACTATTATTTAGCACAATTTGGAGTCTGTTTGAGTGTTATGAGCCTTGTACACTTAAGGGATATGTGTCGGGTTTTATCTGTTGAAGTTATAGCATAAGGAACAAGTTTGAAACCCCTTGACAAGGAGTTCACATCCACCACAAGGGAGTTTACGGCCGTAAACTCCATGTGGGCCGTAAATTCCTCCTATATGATGAAGTCTTGGCCATTTTGTTCATTCCTCTCTTTCACTTGGCTGAAATCCTCTCAAGTATCATCCCGATCTTCAAAACTCGTAAGTTTCTTGCCCTAACTAGTTGATATCTTACATGAACTAGTGATCTTACATGATTTCATCCGTGAAATCATTCCATTTTCGTAGATCTTCAAGTTTCACCAAGAACACCAAGAACACACACTAGTGTTCTTGGCCAAAACAGACCATTCAAGCACCTAGATCGTAAGTACTCTTGTTTAAATGCGTTTTACACTAAGTTTAACATGTTTAGAGCCTAGACATCACAAATAAACACAAGAACCAAGGATTTTACAGCCAATACATGTTCTTGGGCCTTAAACCCCTATAAGTGGGGCATATTGCACCCTAGTCCCTTACCAAGCCATGGAACTTAGTCTAGAACCATACCCCATTGAACTAGGGACTTCATGAAACGAAATGGTACTTCATACCATGATTTTACGACCATAAACTCATGGGGAAGTGGTTCCCATGTCATAAGGACATGTAGAGGTCATTCTTGGAACTTAAACTCACCCAACCTCTTGGTTAAGCCTTGGGACACTTAACCACATAATACATCTTGCCTTTAATCCTCAAATGAAGACCCATTAGAGAGTTGACGTCCAGGAGTAAACTCCCTAGGCCGTAAACTTCATTAAGAATCGTCCATTGACTATAAACTCACTTATAATGCCTTGCAATCCTTTGTTGCAACCCAATGGCCTCCTAACACTTTGACTAAAGTGTTTTCCATGCCTTACAATGTTTATACTTGTCTAATTTGTGTTATAATCACGAATTGTCTATATACATATGTCTTTATATGTTATTAGGATCATTGTGTGTGTTTAAGTCTTCACTTAACACCAAGTAGTTGTCCGACACTTCCATACGATCCACTTACTCAGGTGAGTTCATACCCTTTAATTAAACTTTTAAATATTTTTAAATGTTTATAAAATCTTTATGGCGCCCGGGGGGGGGGGGGGGGAATACAAGTTGAATCATGCTAGTGATTATATCAATCACATGTGATTAATAAGCATACAAATGGATTTACTATACTTTTAGCAGTTTTACCAAACATATTACTTCAAATAAGATTCTCAAATGTTTTTATATGTTAAAACTCTTTATCAAATTGTCCTATATATTGTATGTTTCCTTTCAAACTCTGTTACAATTATGTTTCAAACAAAGGTTTTTCATATACTTAAAAATGTCTTATCAAATAAACTACTTTCAAATCGTTTTATAAACTGACATCAACTCATCAATTCTTAGTTATTAAACTTCTCAAAGGTTTTACAAAACTTCTTTTATACTTTATATTTTCAAATGCATGCCTATATATGTATAGTTATATAAGTAATGTTTAAAGGACTTAGGACGGCTAGCTCGCTTTATTTCCTTTTCCTCGTTGGGATGTGGCCTTAGGGCATCATTTATTCGTCCAAATGTCATCTAAATATTAGTTATATATCATGTATACATATATAGACATAAAAGTTCGATGAGTCAGTTCAGTACCTTTGGGTAGCAAAGGTATACTTTCGGTTATACACGTACATTAATAGTAACTATAATAGGCATAGTTAGGAGATACTACATACTCTTCGAAGTACAAGGAATCACACAAGAGTCAGTTCATTCATGAGTCTATATTAATACATTACATACTATATGAAGAGATACGGTTACATACAATTACAAGACATACAATTTCAAGAGATACGTTACATAGATACATTTACAAGAGATACGATTACATAGATATGTTTACATAGATACGTTAACATAGATACTATTACATAGATTCTATTACACACGTTTCAGGACTTACCATTCCATGCCCAAGGCTGTTAGGTACAGTAGGGAAAATGCTCATTGACGGGTGTCTACGGTTGTACTATTCGGCGAGTTACCATGCCGTGAATATCCTAGTGCAAAAGGATACAATTTTAGTTATTATATTATTTTCCTTCTTACCTTTACTTTGTGACACATTCACATGAACGAAGAGGTAGAATATATTTGACATAGATAGACTATTTTCCTTATTACCTTTATATTGTGACACATACACATAAACAATGAGGTAGATGATAGTTTTATAATAATAATAGTTATACAAAGGAAAACCCGTCACATTTCCAATGATGAATACATTCAAAACGGTTGGGTCTTGGTAGAAGACTACTTTTTATACTAGTAGGAAATATGGGATTTTCTAGAGTTTTCAAACGTTTACAATTACTTACAAACATGTTCATTGATACAAACTTTTCTTCAAACATATACAAGTCTTTCTTTATAGTTTTACAAATCAAAGACACATAAATATTTACGAATTCACCAGCTTTATTGTTGTTACTCACTTTAAAAATAACTTGTATTCTCAGGTCACAAATAGAAAGGTAGGACGACAAGGTTTTGTGAAGACGGAGCAATCAAGACTCGTCTTTTATTTTGAACATTCATTATGTAGTTTTATGCTATGAATGAACACACACGTATTTAAAATTATATTATTAATTCAATGGATGATGTTGTTGCTTGTTTACTACTTTACATTGTTGTGATACATTACATGACGTCCTCCGCCCCAGAACGTTTCCGCCGTTCTCGATTTTGGGGTGTGACAATCGCTACTCATAGTTTTGTGCTATTCGTCAATCCAAACTTTTCAAGAAAATTCTAGGTATACTTTTCCTTGTTTATAAAAATTCCTTCTCTATTTTGATAAATAATTAGAGCAAGAAAATTATTAATTTTTCCCATCAGGCTCATTTCAAATTTTCTTTACAACATGTTTTCAAATTCTTTAGATAAAACAAGGTCAGTAGAGCCAAAAATAATGTCATCGACATAAATTTGAACAAGCATTAGATGATTCCCAACTTTCTTTCAAAATAACGTGAGGTCAACTGATCCTTGTTTAAATTTCGATTATTTTAAGAAAGTGGTAAGAGTTGCATACCAAGCTCTTGGTGCTTGTTTTAACCCTTAAACTGCCTTATCTAAAATATAAGAATAATCAGGATGATCTTTATTGACAAAAACCAAGGGGTTGTTCCACATATACAGTTTCTTTGAGATCTCCATTAAAAAATGCACATTTCACATCCATTTGATATACATTGAAATATTTGTGAGCTGCATATGCCTGAAGTATACGAACTGTCTTTAGTCTTGTGACAGGGGTGAAAGTTTATTCATAGTCTATTCCTTCTTCTTGTGAGTAACCTTTTACAACAACTCTGGCTTTGTTTCGAATAATGTTTCAATCTTTGTCGGTTGTATTTTTGAAAATCCATTTTAACCCAACAATCAAAATATTTTTCAGGTTTAGGAATTAATCTCCAAACTTTATTTCGTTCAAACGCAACCAATTCAGATTGCATTGCAACAACCCAATCAAAGTGTTCCATTGCATCTTTAATTGTCTTTGGTTCGATTTTTTATATGAAAACATTGAAAATGAAAAATTCTTGATGATTATTTAATACTTCATTCTTTGCATGAAGTTGAGCTCTTATTAAAACTGTTGGATTAGTGTCTAAGTGTGTAACTATGTTAGGTATGTACTTGACCCGGTTATGCATGGTCCTTTTGTGTTGCCTTCACCGAAGCAACTTGACAAGGTAATTTGAGGAGAGATAGCTGATATTATGGTTTATTAATATATTATAAGAATAATGTATTAAAAGATAAATCATGTTTATTTAATTAGTATTGGTCATAAATTAATTAGGAATTAATTTTGTGACTAAAAGAGATTAATTAAATAAAGGGTCACAAACTATCAAATGTATGATAGTTGAGTTTTGGGCTAAGGGAACCCAATGGACTAAGGGGGAAGGAAATTATGATGAAGGATAATCATATTTTCGTCCAAGGGCCTTTTTCCAGAAGGTTCCTTGGGTTGCTTGGTGGCTAAGTTATCCATTAGGGATTAGACTGAAACCCTAGCAGCTAGCACTATAAATTTGATCCCAAGGCTCCAATTTTTGACCACTTGCTTCCAAGGGAAACCCTAGGGCCGAAAATTAGCATCCTCCCTCCTCTCTTAAAGTTTCCTTCTTGCTTGTCGTGTTTGTGATCCATTAGAGGAGTTACAATTGTGACTCTAAGTTCAAGAGAAGAAGAGAAGAAGATCTAAGCAAATTTTTGAAGAGGTAAACATCTAGATCTTTTGTATTAAGTTAATTTACAAATTATGTATGCTAGATTAGGGTTTTCAAGTCTTGGATTGAATGCATGTACCATAGAGAAACCCAAATCCAAGCATTAGGGTTTGTATGAGCACATGTGATTGTTCTTATGCATAAAACCCATCAAAAACTCCATCTTGTGGATTCCGAAGTACTTGTTCTTTCGGATGATCCTTTTTCCATTTTTCGAGTGGTGGATATGCTGGATCAAAATCCAAATGTGCATCTTCGTATAAATCTTCATTTTATAATCCTGCAACAGAAAGATTATCATTTATTTCATGAAATTCTTCATTTAGATCAAGACTTATTGTATCATTGTTATTTAGATTATGTTGGTCCCCCTCAACAAGATGTACCCCCTCAACATCTTCGTTCATTCTCCCATTCTCCCCCTCAAAAAAATGCTCCCCCTCAATTTGAGTATTTGTATCCAAGTGTTCCCCCTCCACTGGATTATTTAGCATACATTCACCATTTCTTGGAGAATTCAATTGTTAAAAGTGTCATTAGGAATTTGGGTAAGATCCGATCCTTCAATGTGCTTCGAAAAATCTGATTGATTATTATCATTCGCACAAACCTCCGCATCTATTGCCCTGTCAGGAACCCCAAAAATTAAATCATAATCAAAATCAGATGAAGTTATAATTTTAGTTTCATCGTTTGGTTCATTAATAATTGGCTTTTGTTCGAAGAGTTTGTCAGGTTGTTTAACATAATAGTCATCAAAAGTAAGATTGATTGTTTCTTCAACTTTTCGTGTTCGTTTATTTAACACTCGATATGCAAACAAATTGTGCGAATATCCCAAAAATACTCCTTTGTCAGCCTTAGCTTGAAACATCGAAAGTTTATCCTTGAGATTTATGATGATAAACTTAAAACCAAACACATGGAAAAATTTAACATTTGGTTTTCGATTATTGATTATTTCATATGAGGTGATATTGAAACATCTATAAATACACGAACAACTCTAAGTAAAACACCTTGTGGATACAGCTTCAGCCCAAGAATATTGAGGAAGATTCACATATGTCAACATTGTTTTTGCTGCTTCGCAAAGTGACCTATTCCTTCGTTCAATAACACCATTTTGTTTTGATGTATATGGTGACGAAAAATTATGTGAAATTCCTTTTTCAGTTAAAAACGAATCCAGGACTTTGTTTTTAAACTCAAACCCATTGTTACTCTTGATCTTTCGAACACTTTTCCTCAGAATTTTCTCAATTTGCTTGATAAATTAGGTCATCGTCTCGGCAAATTCAGATTTTTACCTGATAAAATATACGCACGTAAATCGTGAAAAATCATTAACAATAAACAAAATGTATCGTTGCTTGTTGAGAGTTTCAACAGTTGATGGTCCTCAAAGGTCAATATGAAGAAGTTCCAATTGTTCCACGATTTTTGAATCTATCACAACTGGATGTCCTTCTCGATGTTGTTTCCCTTGTTCTCAAGCTGCACATAAAGTATCATTATTAAATTTTAAAACTCGTAAGACTCGAACAAGATCTTCAGTTACCAACTTATTTAAATTCCAAAAACTTAAATGAGATAACTGACGATGCCAAAACCAGCTAACATCAGATTTAGCTTTTGAAAGTAAAAAAAATTGAAGGTTTGCCAACAATTAGTTTGAAATCAAGAGTAAACATATCACCATATCGTTTTGATTTCAGCAACACTTCTTTTGGGTCTATCTTTGAAATAATGCTACCTTCTTCGTTAAACACAACTTCATTGCCGGTGCCCACAACTAGTTGTCAAACACTTATCAAATTATATTTAAGGGATTCGACATATGCAACTCGATTAACAGTGAACTGACCGTTCGTTACTTTTCCATAGCCTCAAACATGACACTTGCGATTGTTGCCAAACTTCACAACTCCAACATTATCCAGGCTTCGATAATCTCGCAAATTCTCCTTTCGTCCAGTCATGTGACCTGAGTAACCACAATCAATATACCATTTCTCATCATATTGCTCGTCACATAATACTTGCGATCATTGAAAGAATTTAGGTACCAAAGGCTGTTTGGGTCCTTGGAAATTACTTTTAAGAACATAATGAAATGCAGTATAATTAACCCAATCACAAATTATAGTTTTTAAACTGTCGATTAAGTCCACATCACTAGGTAAAGGACTCGAAACATAAGTTTTCGACAATTTGGGATTGTTACTGACATCATCCTTCGTCCTCTTACATTGTGAAGTATTCACATACTTCTCATAAGCATCTGTGATTTGTGGTTGAGAAGAATTCTTGGACTGATACACGCGACCCTTTCCTTCAAGCCAATGATCACTATATTTCACTTGAGATAACCCTTTTGTCGACAAAACTTTTGAAGGTTGTTTCACCGAAGTATTTGGAAAGTTCGGCTTTTGTGGAACATAATCAACATTTGAATTTGGACGAAATTTATGAGCATAACTTCCATCAAATTTTCTTGTGACAAATGTTTTCGAAATATCTCTTTGTTGAAAATTTTTCTTTTGACTTGAAAAACGATTTTCAACATTTTCATTCTGAAATGTCTTTGAAAAATGATGAGCCTTTGTCGAAAATGATGTTTTTGGATCTTTTGAAACTTTGTGTTGAGTGAAAATTTTTCCTTTTGTCTGAATAAGATGAAAACTTAGTCTCATTTTTAACAAATTGATTTTTTGGCATTTTAGATTTTTCATTTTCAAATCATTTTGAGTTTTTTGTGACTCAATTGTTTGCCAAAAAAATTTCTTTCTTGCTTTCCTTTTTGAAATTTTATTATCCTTCAAAAATTTGTCAATTTGTTCTTTGAAATCTTTTGAATTTAATTTGACAAAATTTTCATTTTCCTCAACTTTTTGTTCTAAAGCTTCATTCACAACTTTTGATTTCTCAACCCATTTTCTTTGAGGTTTTTGTCTTTGGAAAACATATGAGCTCTTTGTAAGATTATTTTTGATAGTGCTTTGATTGGAAAATAATCTTTCGTCAGTGGTTTTCTTGTTGTCTTCTTCAATCAATTTCTTGAACTCGGGTTTGATATTCTCAACGTTTCCGGTAGTAACAAACACTTGATTTGGAAATATCACATCATCAGTGCACTTAAAATTCGGATAAACCACAATGTTGGTTTCCAAATAATGTGCTCGTTTTTCCGACATCACTTTTTCGAACTTTAAGGTGTCTCCATACACATGGTCCTCAACTTTTCATGGAATTTCATCATTTTCATCATCACTATAATCTGTTTGATTGTCTCATACTTCAACAAAATCAAGATCACAAACTTTCGAAGTTGAAGGTTTGTCGGTGTCAATCTCAACTTTCAAATCCTTAACAATTTCTTTTCCTTTAGATTTTGATGTGACATTAATGACAAATAACTGTGAACAATCAACTTCCACAAACTCACTGATTTCACTAATATTATCATAATCATCTTCAATATCACAAAAACTAGTTTGTTAGTCAGATGTTGAATTCTCAGTCTTTTTCAAAATTTTAAATTGTTCAGATTTGGTCAAGGTTTTGTTAACAATATCAACCAATTCATTTGAATCAAGACATTCATCTATTTTTAATAAGTCATATGCATATCTCTCATCTAGAATTTTGTCAAATCCATCAATTGTTTTCTTGCAATCATTATAAATGTTATCAACCATCTCTCTATCAAAAGACAAACAAGGTAATAACTTTCTATGTTTTTCTTTGCTAATGTCACTAGAATGTTGCAAAGATGTAAGTTTTCCATATAGTGTCTTTGCAGAATTATAGTAGATATTTGTTTGTGCTAATAAGAGTTTTACATCGCTCTAAATAAAGTCTCTATCACACATTATGTTTGTGATTTGTAGTTCTAAACATTCTATCTTAGTAATTTTCAAATCAAGCTTATTTTGTGTCTCTAACAATTGTAAGCTCAGTTTCTTAGCCTCGTTACTAGCAGACACAACAATTGAATCGAAATAAGTAATCGTGTCATCAAAAGCAACAATGTCATCGTTATATGCATTTAAAGGAATATTGAAAGATTCGAGAATAGAACGTACCTTTGTAGTTATTGGAGACTTGTCAGCGGATTTGGATATGAAGCATCTTCATGTGACCTCTTCGTCAAAATCATCTTCGTATTTTGCATACATAGAACCATGCGTCAGATTATGCATTTCATCATCGTCTGATCCCGAAGACTAGATTTGATACAGACATTCTTCCTCCTGTTCTCCTTTAGCAACCAAGGACATGCATTTTGCTTTCACTTTAACTTCCTTCAGCTTCTCTAAATAATACACCTCATCATTTACTTTATTCTTCTTCTCCTATTTCTTACGTAGCATACAATCATTCGCAAGATGATTGACCCCATTGCAAGAGTGACAGTCTATTCCAGAATCTCCTTTCAGTTTCTTCTCTTTCTTCTCCTCAACAACCTTCATTTCCCTCTTTTCTATCTTCTTCTTCTCCTCACCACCACCCTATATCATAAAATGTCCTCTTACTTCACTCTGCCTTGTCTTTGAATTAAATGGTTTCTTAAAGAACATTTTGACTTTGTTGTTTGAGTAGAATGCTATTGCTTCATCATCAGAATTTATTAAAAGTCCTTCTTCAGCATCTAAATCACCACTTTCAATAGTTTCTTTTTCTGTAACTTTCGAAGCAAGAACCAAAGGACCATCCATAGTAAGCTTTGACTCCGCAGCCATATCATTGACCTCACTTTCATGAGTTTTGAGTTGCTTATACAAATCATTCAATGAAGATGTATTCAAACTTTGCTGATTTTTAACCATCATACTCACGCTTCTCCACTCTTTTCGGAGTCCCGTGACCAACGTAAGAATGAATCCCATTGTAGAATGAGTGATACCTTATCGATTGCATTAATATAGTAGCTCGATGAAGCGATCATAGTAGACTTCAATTGACTCATTCTCATTCTGTCGAAATTCCTTCAACTCCACCCAACATTGCTTCACTGAGTTAATTTTCTTCTTTTAGCTTCCTTGATACTTTTATTTAAGAGTGTTCCATATCTACTTCGCACTTTTACGACCACGAACATAATTGTAAACCACTAGTGGCAATGCACCTCTCACCTCCCTTAAAAATCTTTTCTCATTCTTCTTCATTATGTCAGCACGTTCATCAACAACAACAGTTGAATTTGACGAACCAATGTTTTGAACATTTTCAGGAGGTTGTGTTGTTCCAGAGATGCAACTCCATAATTATTTATCTAGACCATTTAGATAATTCTCTATTCTGTCAGCCTATTGATCGTAATATTCTGGAATCAGCATCAGAAATTGTGTAGAAGATTCTAAGAGATGCGAATAAGAAGTCATTGTGTTCATATTAAAACTCACCATTGTTGTACGGATTGAATTTTTTATAAAAGATTGAAGAAATTTGGTTTTTATTGAATGAATTGTACAGAAATTCAAGAACAATCACTTGATTAAGTAGATTCAATGCAAAATTGAATCAAAACTTAAGATCCTTGAAGGTTTTCTGAATTTAATTGTGCGCAAACTTTTGAATCGAATTTTTCGATTCAAAAACAACAGATTCAATCAGAAAATAAGATCGCAATTTTGAATCCTACTCTGATACCAATTGTAGTGATAAAAGAACATGGTTTGGCATGCGGAATTAAAGTTTGAACAATTGAAGATGGTGATGTGGGTGCTAAAAGATATATTGTATCACAGTAAATGAGTACAAAAAGGGATCCAGTGTAGAAATTCATAAATATCTCACTCACTAATCACTATGACTACATCTCTCTCTCACTCTCAAATACTCATTATTCATAAGGCTAATGCACCACATGCAAGTGGGTCTACAAAAGTTAAACCATCTACAAAGTCATACATGAAGAACTTTGCGCCCGAACACTCGTTGATGTGCATGCTTTGTGTTAGACATTTTGAGTTGTCCTTTTAAACCCTAGGAAGGGTTCTAAGCCATAAAAATGGGGTCCCTTTAGCTTCTTTGGCTCCATGTTTCTTATAGAATATCTTAATGGATTATGACGATGTATTAAGGACTTTTTGGATGTCTAATGTGACAACCCAAAATTTTCGTTCGGTCAAACCCTAAAGTCAATCACTTCAAATTATAAGTCAAGTTCATTTTTATTTGTTGTTATCAAATTTAAATTTCCTTTGATTATTTTTATAATTACTCTTCAAACGAACGGGTGAAAGCAAGCGTCGTCTCGATTCTTGAAATTCCAAAACCGCAAGTACCACGTAGTTAGTAAATTCACAGCCAAACTTTTATGTTTAGGCCGTAAATCCTTCGAAAACCGTACACTCATTCCTTAAGCATGAGTTTACTCCCCAAAACACCTCACTTCTTACTTGCAATCTCAAGAGCAAACTCCAAACACTCTCAACTACCATCTCATCTTTCACCCGATTTCCCAAAAACCTAAGTACTTCTTAGCTTGATTTGTTGTTATATCATAACATCTAGTGATTATACATCATTTCATCCATGCAATTGTTGATTTTCATTAGATCTTCAAAACACCAAGAAAACACACTAGTGTTCTTGGACCTTAAACACCCAACCGAGCTCCGATCTTGTAAGTGCACTTGCTATAGCTTATTGTATGCTCAGTATGACCCTTATAACACTTGAAAATCATCAATAAACCATAAAACAAAGGAGTTTATGACCAAGGATGATTTGGGCCGTAAACCCCTTTCAAGGTGGTAAATTGGACGATAGCTCCTTCCTATGCCTTGGATGCCAACCTTGAACCTTCCTAGAAGTGTTTGAGACCTTAAAAAACAATCAAAACATGTCCATAAGAGAGTTTAAAACTATGAACACATAAGAATATGGTCATTTGGCCGTAAACTCCACAAGGTTGTCTTATTATGCCGCTCATGCATTCCTAGGGCTTGGACTTGATCATTTGATGCCCAATCATGATGTGTAAGACCTCAAAGCACAATTTGGCACTTATTACCATGATTTTACGGCCCTAAAATCACGTGTAAATGGTCATGGGCCTCAAACTCCATAAAGTGGTGGTTCATGGGCCATAAACTCCAATGCAATGTCATACAACCCTTAGGTGCAACCCTTTGGTACCTATAACACTTGAATCAAAGTGGTTTCATGACCTAGGGTGTCTTAACTTGATTAACTAGTTATTAATTGACTAATTAGATTACATATATTTTTATAATACGATAACTAGGACCATTGTGTGTGTTCAAGTCCTCACTTGACACCAAGCACCTTGTCCGACACTTCCGAACAAACAACTCACTGCATGTGAGTTCCTACCCCTTAATTAACCTTTTTAAATGTTTCTAGAAGTTTTTAAATGTTTTTAAATGCTTTATGGGGGGATACAAGTTGAATCATGCTAATTATTATATCAATCACATGTGATTAATAGCTAGCATGCAAATAGATTTACTACACTTTTAGCGGTTTTACCAAACAGATTAATTCAAATGACTTTCCAAAATATTTTTACTAGTTTACAACTCTTTATCAAACTGTCTTACATAGTAAATTTTTCTTTTCAAAAATTCTATTATAATTGTGTTTCCAAAACAAAGGATTCATTATACTTTAAACTATTCTTATCAAATAAATTGTTTTCAAACTGTTTTACAAACTGACATCAAGTCACCTTTTCTTAGTTCTTAAACTCTTCAAAGGTTTTTACAAATCATCTTTTATACTTTTATATTGTGAATTCCATGCCTAGATATGTATAGTTATATTAGTAATGTTTGAAGGACTTAAGAAGGCTAACCCGCCTTATTTCCTTTTCCTCGTTGGGATGTGGTTTGCTAGGCTATCGGGTATCCATCCGAAGGTCATTTAACTATTAATTATATATCATGTGTACATATATAGTCATAAAGGTTCTTCCAATCAATTCAATACCCTTGGGTAGCAAGGGTATAATCCCATGTTCATACATACAAGTTATATTACTAGTAAGCTACAATAGGCGTAGTTTAGGGTTTTACTAATACTAATACTAGAACAATGAATTATACAAAGAGCCAGTTCATACACGAGTCATAACTTATAGTGATGAGAGACAAACATAATACATAGTGATGAGAAACAAACATAATACTTAGTGATGAGAAACAAACATAATACATAGTGATGAGAAACAAACATAATACATAGTGATGAGAAACAAACATAATACTTAGTGATGAGAAACAAACATAATACTTAGTGATGAGAAACAAACATAATACATAGTGATGAAAAAAAACAAACATAATATATAGTAATGAGAAACAACCATACAGGCTAGACAGAGGAAGAACACACAATATAGCTAGCGCATACATTACATATACATTACATTCAGTTATGTGAGTTATTAAACGGGTCATGGCACTACCTACCATGACCATTTTTGTATCCATAATCTCCTTAATTGGCGAGCGTATGAGTTTGCGTATAGATCAATATTGGATTGACTATCCTACACCTTGCTGCTCGCTAAAGTGGGACTTGCAAGTCTACAATTGCCAAATGTCATTTCTTACGGCGTCTTACATCATCGTTTTACTATTGAGTCGGTAGCAGGATACAGGCCAATCACATGTTACTTTAAATTTCATTTGGTTTAAGGTAGTTAGTACAACAATAGCCACTTATTATAAAACTACAGTACTTTATTATTTCGCCATTACATTCACTTCATGAACATTCACACGATGCATGGTAATGTAAATACTATATTTTGGTTAATGATAGTTAGATTTGGGAAAATACACACTCTTACAATAGATACAGTTAGATACTAAATGCCTTGGTAGAAGGCTACTTTCAGGAGGAAGCATAGGGTTTTCTAGGTTATTCAAAACTTTTACATACTCATACTTACAAATACAGTCTTACAAATACATTCTTACAAATACAGACACTAAAATACTTATGATCTCACTAGCTTTAAAGCTGATACTCTCTTTCAAAATAACTTGTATCCTCAGGTCAACAGTATGCATGTATCGATGCAAGGTTTAGAGAAGATGGAGCTCTTTTAAGACTCATCTTTCATTTTGATTCACACTTTAGTGTCTATTAAACATGTCAGAACACTTGTATTAAAATTATATTATTAATGCAATGGATGATGTTGTTGCTTGTTTACTACTATTCATTGTTATGATACTGTACATGACATCCTCTACCCCAGAACGTTTTCGCCGTTCTCGGTTGTGGGGTGTGACAGATTGGTATCAGAGCATTTTTATAGTGAATTGAGTATATCAACCCATAAAATATATACAGATTATAAATACAATGGTCTTAAAATACTCTGACCAAGAGTTTATTCTTTAAATGATAAAATATTTAACAAAGTATACGTGCCTGCATTCATACTAAAATTAGTGTCACTAGGACAGTACAAAAGAATGACGATTATTGGACAACACAAGTGGACTTAGAGACATATAGTCAAAACTGGGAAGATATAGCCTGATCAACTATATTATCTGAGGGTTGACTAGCATGTGCCTAAGTGTAGTTGTGAGGTTGCAACAAGTTTAAAATCTTACCAACAATACCACAAAGAGAACAATAGAACATAAACCTAAAATACTATATGGGTATTTGGTGTTACTATAAGTACTTTATACATGAGAACTAAAAAGGATCTTCATTACTAAGTTGATATTTGCTAAGTGGATACACTAAGGCTATATGTAACTAGGACGTTATAGACTTAGAATCTGTGAAAATTTTGCTTTACCACTATTCTTTGTGAATTTGGAGTTAAGGTCACTTATTCGAAGGCCTATCCTATCTCGATTACATATAACTGGTATGCACTTCACAAATAGTGATGTAACTAATGAAGATTTTCTAAATAATTATGTAGATAGTTCGTCTAATAATTATTTTCTTACCCCAATTCTCGCGTAGATAACATGCATGGACTCCATCCCCACGACAACCTTGACCATCCGAACAAGGTCATTGCTGGATGGTTTGGGGAAGAAACAGAGAATGATCATCCGATACCTTTGAATGATCACCAAGGTGAAGACCTTTCGGATGGTGCTAACTCCGAACCCAAGGTTGAGAACCTACCCCAGATAGCTCCCTTTCCAATTCATGACCCTCGTCTGCCTTTTCATGGACCAACGCCTCCTTGGGTCGAATGTTTGGAAGCATGGAGCGAAGATCAAGATCAACCTATGCCATTTAATGGAGACCAAAGCTTTTACAACGTAAATGAAGGGAGCACAGCAGACATAGTTCTACCAATCCTGATCCGTAGAGTTACCCGAAACAAAATTCAGGGCAGGAGAGCTCTACATCGTATCGTAGAAGTTGACACCAATGGAGGAATGCATATCCTTCGCACCAATCACCTAGAACATGCTCGTGACAGATCTGAGAGAGACCAAAAAACCCTGCTGCAAGCACTAGCTGAAACCCGAGCCGAAGTCATAGAACTCCGAGTACGTCAGAGGGTATACGAAAGATACTTGCTTGATATGGAACCTCAACTAGCTGAACTAAGGCTTCACCATAGGGGTGACCATCGCCAATAGGAGATACTTTGCTTCCCTTCTTTGTTTTTAAGAACCATGTTCATATCTATGTTCTGTGTAGCACTTATCTATGTGATTACCTTGTACTGTAAGTACCTTAGGTCTTTATGTTGTCAAAGACTTCTCTACACCAGATGTGATGTAAGACCTACTACAAGGTCAATTTTCCTGAATTTATTACATCTAAAACATTGATGATATTGACAGTCGACTAACTCTTGAGTTATTCTCTGTTCAAATACTTTCATCATATTTCATTTGAGTCTATCTGAAATTTGCTTTAGTCAAGTCTTTGGACTATAGTAATTTAACTCTGGGATCATCTTCAAGCCTCTTTCAAAGGATGGATCATATTATCCACCAACCATTAATACCTCGATTTGAACAACAAAACATCTTGAGACCATTCTACGAACTTACTTCCATTCCATACTCGGACTGCATCATAGGGATGTAGGTCAAACCTTCGAGAGCATACACTTACTCTTCTCATGAACGATTGCACTACACCTAGGTTCAACCATAATAGCTCATGAACTCCTTTTCTTTCGTGTTACATAATCATGTCGTCATCCGAAAGTAGTCACCTGAACAACGAAACCCCTGCCTTTCCTCTGGACGTCGATACTTTCAGTGCCGCAGTTACAGCTGCCGTGATAGCTGCTGTGACAGCTGTCCTTGCGAACCGCAACGCTATCAATGCAAATAAGACTGATAAAGGAGTTGACAATTCCAATCGTGGTAACGATCTGAGGAATCAACAAATAGTAGCAATCGCCAACACCCAAAACAACAACTCAGAATTCAAGAAACGAAAACGTCAAGCCCAAGTGGAACACAAGCGATTTCAGAGGATTGCCATTAAATAGCAACCAATGGAACCCCTGTCATCACAACACCGGTCAAACGATATGAGGGGACACTCCCGAAGTGTGACCGATGCTGTCACACCCCGCTAAAGCAGAAACATGAGGCGTGGTAGTATAAAGGGTTTCATAGCAAAAGATAAAAGACAACACTTGTTGGGTTTTAGCCATAAGAACTTTCCTATGTGCGCATGCAAAACCCTATTGCTTGGATCTAGGCTTTCTAATAAACATGCTTTTGAATCCAAGACTTCTAATGGCTAATTAGGTTAAACAACAATATTAAACAGATCTAGAATCATACCTTTGAATCCCTTGTTGATTTTGTTTGTCTTGGAGCTTCTAGAGTCACAATTGTCACTCCTCTAATGGCTTACAAACACCAATAGCAAGCAAGATGATTTAGGAGAGAGGAGAGGGGATGGAATTCGAATAGAGGTTCCTTGCTTTAGGTTCTGAAAGGTTGTACACGAATTCCACATCCCAAGGGCCTATTTATATCTTTAGACTCCTTAAGGGTTTCACCCTAAACCCTAATTGGATAATCTTCTCTTAAGGCTATCCAAATCCATTCCATAGATAACCCTATGGACGATTTGAGCTATCCTAAAGCTCTTAGAATCCGTCCAAGGTCCATCCTAATGGATTTACAGTCTAAAGTCTAACTATCAAACAATTGACAGTTTATACCCTCTTATTTAATTAATCTCTTTAAGTCACCAAATTAATACCAATTAATTTATGACTTATATTAATCAAATAGCTAAATATTATTCCTTATAATATTTACTCTTTCTTAACAAATCATCCTTCAAGTTGCTATGGTGAAGGCAACCCAAAAGGACCATGCACCACCGAATATAGTTATAGCCTTAGACACTATTCCAACAGTCTCCCACTTGGATAAGTCTAGTAACTATACAAGTATAATACGGTTTGCAATCGTAGCTCTCAAAGACGTTGTCAACTCTGATCTAATCAATCTTGTCCTTTAGATAAGGGATCGTACAGTCCTCTGTTAGATATCATGCTGACAATCCTATGGAATGGTTAGTCTAGCATTTAGATTTCTCGATCTCCGATTTATTTGACATAGAACTTAATCGAACACATCAATTCAGTTCTGACCGGGCCCGACACATAAGTCAAATCAAATCATCGAGTGGCCAAGATATCTCTTCTACCCTCTTAGGATAAAATTTACAGATAAACTTCGACTTATATGCATTTACTTATTCATTAACCAACTATACACAACAATGCGTTTTATAACATCAAGTTACTGATGTGTTTTCGCATTATCAATGCACAATCGATTAACAAATAATAAACCATATATCTAGGTTTTAAGACCATATGATATTATCGTCTCGCGATCACCTTTTATATCGTATTCCATAAGGTGATTCCAGCAAGCGCGGGTTTATTCCAATGCTCAAAACCAGTTCATAAGCACTCATGAACGTTGCAGCAACCCTTGCTATGTCTAACACCATTTAGACATTCTACACACCAATTCATGACAATCTTCATTCATATCTACTCCCAACATATGAACGATTGTGGACCATTTGAATAATTCGATTATTCTTAATAAACTCAATTATTCTGGAAGTGAAAACATGCAAAGTGAAACAATAGTTAAATAACTAACATGTGACAGTAACTTTACTCATAAATAAAACTCCTTTATTTAGTCATCAAATGTCAATTACATTTATCTATTATACGTTTCTAATACTATCTAATCTATGCTAATATCATCCTTCAGCCCAATACTCCTAGCATGCTGCAAGTGCTTAACCCTACTCAGTCCCTTCGTAAGCGGATCTGCTGGGTTATCTTCTGATGATATCCTCTTCACTACGAGTTGTCCTTCTTCTACACGATGTCTAATGAAGTGATATTTTCTGTCGATATGTCGAGATCTACCATGATCCCTCGGTTCCTTGGTCAAGGCAACCGCACCTTCGTTATCACAGAAAATCTCCATGGGCTCCTTTATGGCCGTCACAACTCCAAGATCACCGATGAAGTTCTTCAGCCATATTGCCTCCTTCGACGCTTCGCTCGCTGCGATGTACTCTGATTCGCACGTTGAATCAGCTACGGTTTCCTGCTTGGAACTTTTCCATGTCACTGCTCCTCCATTTAGGGTAAAGACCCAGCCCGACTGCGAACGGTAGTTGTCCCTGTCGGTCTGAAAACTGGCGTCACTATACCCTCGCACCTTCAAGTCATCACTCCTCCAAGGACTAAGAACCATTCTTTCGTCCTCTGAAGGTACTTAAGGATGTTCTTCACCGCAATCCAATGTGCTTTGCCAGGATTCCCTTGATATCTGCTAACCATGCTCAAAGCGAAGGCTACATCAGGGCGAGTACAAGTCATAGCGTACATGATTGAGCCAACTGCGGAAGCGTATGGTACTCGGCTCATTTCTGCTATCTCAGCTTCGGTACTCGGACTTTGAGTCTTACTCAACTTGGCATTTCCTTGTATCGGTAGTTCTCCCTTCTTTGAGTTTTCCATACTAAAACGTTTTAGTACCTTCTCCAAGTAAGTATTCTGACTAATTCCAATTAGTCTCTTACTTCTTTCTCTTACTATCCTTATTCCCAAAATGTAAGAAGCCTCTCAGAGGTCCTACATAGCGAAGCACTTCCCGAGCCAGGACTTAACCTCCTGCAGAGTCGGGATGTCGTTTCCTATGAGTAATATGTCATCGACATATAGAACGAGGAAGCTTACTATACTCCCACTGGCTTTGACATATACACAAGATTCGTCTTCGCTTCGTACAAATCCAAACTCTTTGACTTTCTCATCGAAGCAAAGATTCCATCTGCGAGACACTTGCTTAAGTCCATAAATAGACTTCTCAAGCTTACACACTCTATTCGGATGCTTCGGATCCACAAACCCCTCTGGCTGAGCCATGTAAACATCCTCAGCCAACTTTGCGTTAAGGAAAGCGGTCTTGACATCCATTTGCCAAATCTCATAATCATGAAATGCGGCAATCGCTAGCATCACTCTAATAGATTTAATCTTCGCAACTGGTGAGAAGGTCTCATCATAGTCAACTCCGGGAGTTTGAGTAAAGCCCTTCGCAACCAATCGCGCTTTGTATGTGTGTACGTTCCCATCCACGTCGGTCTTCTTCTTGAAGATCCACTTGCACCCTACGGTCTTACGTTCGGGCACGTAATCAACCAAATTCCAAACTTGGTTATCGTACATGGATTGGATCTCGCTATCCATCGCCTCTTTCCATTTTGCAGATTCCGGGCCTGCCATGGCTTCCTTATAGCTATTAGGTTCATCAAGATTTACTAGTGTACCATCACTAATATACGTGTCCCCTTCGGTAGTAATATGAAAACCATAAAACTGGGGTTGAACTCTAACTCTATCGGAACGTCTAAGAGGTAAGGATTCGTCAATTGGTTCAACCGGAGTTTCCTCCTCGGGTTGAATGCCAGCGGTAGAGGTTCCTTCATCTATCGACTCTTGAATCTCTTCAAGTTCGATTTGCCTCCCAGTATCTCCTTGGCTTATGAGTTCTCGCTCTCGGAAAACTCCTCTCCTCGCAACAAAGATAACATTATCTTTCGGTCTATAGAAGAGATATCCAAAGGAAGTTTGCGGGTAGCCGATGAAAATACATCGCTCACTTCGAGGTTCAAGCTTGTCATGAGTATCTCGTCTTACGAAAACCTCGCAACCCCAAACCTTGATATGTGTCAACGAGGGAGCTTTCCCAGTCCACATCTCGTGAGGTGTTTTGGCAACCTTCTTAGTAGGGACTCGGTTAAGGATATGGGCGGCAGTATCTAAGGCATACCCCCAAAAGAAGATAGGTAGTGAAGCACGACTCATCATAGAGCGAACCATATCCAATAAGGTTCGATTACGCCTTTTTGCCACACCATTCAACTGCGGTGTCCTAGGAGGCGTCAATTGTGAAACTATTCCACACTCCTTGAGATAATCGTGGAATTCAAGACTTAGGTACTCTCCTCCTCGATCGGATCGAAGCATCTTGATTTTCCTGCCCAATTGATTCTCCACTTCATTCTTGAACTCTTTGAACTTTTCAAAGGTTTCTGACTTTTGCTTGATTAAATAGATATACCCATATCTACTATAATCATCGGTAAAGGTCACATAGAAGCGGTTCCCATCCTTCGTGGTTGATCTAAAAGGTCCACATACATCGGTATGTATTAGGTCTAATAGTCCCTCACCCCTTTCACAAGTACTCGTGAAGGGTGACTTAGTCATCTTTCCAAGTAAACAAGACTCGCATGTGTCATCTTCCCTAAGGTCGAATGACTCCAACACCCCATCCTTTTGGAGTTGGGCTATGCGTTTCTTGTTGACATGTCCAAGACGACAATGCCACAAGGATGCTTTATCCATACTAGTGGAAGAATCAATATTCAAAACATCATTTCCTAAGTTATCAACAATCATAACAGTTTCATATATTCCATTACATGGTATAGCTTCAAAGTAAAAGACACCATTTAGATAAGCCAAAATAGAACCATTCTCATTATTAAAAGAAAATCTAAATCCTTGTCTATATAAACCATGAAATGAAATGATGTTTCTAGCCATTTCTGGCGAATAGCAACAATTGTTCAAATCCAAAACTAAACTATTCTTAAGCACTAAAGAATACACTCCAATCTTGGTCACAGGCGACGATCTTCTGTTCCCCATGATTAGATTGATTCTTCCTTGCTCCACATCCCTACTTCTTCTTAGTCCCTGCACATTAGAACAAATGTGATAACCGCAACCGGTGTCAAGAACCCAAGAAATAACATGATTAGAATCGTTAGATTTTATTGCATATATACCTGCGAAAGATGGCTTGATCTTTCCTTCCTTGATGGTTTGCAGGTAATCCGGGCAGCTTCTCTTCCAATGTCCTATCTTGTGGCAGTGGTGGCACTCTGCCTCCTTCGGGTTAGAGCAGGGCTTAGAGGGATCAACTTTGGTCCCACTAGAAGAGGAACCATCTCGGGCTTTCACCTTTCGATAGTTATTTGAAGAAGCTTTCCTCTTCTTTCGCTTCCCTTGACCAATAGCCAAGACAGGAGCAGCGGATGGATTGGGAGTTGGTGCAACAGACTTGTCCTTGAAATTGCTCTCAGCAACCCTCAAGAGACCTTGGAGTTTACTTAGAGTGACCTCCTCTTTGTTCATGTGGTAGGTCATCCTAAATTGATTGTACATCGGAGGCAAAGAGTGAAGCACCATGTCGATCGCCAAGTCTTCGCCGAAGTCAACATTTAACTTGCGAAGGCGGTCGACATACCTTTGCATCTTTTGCAAGTGCACGGAAAGAGATTCTCCATGACCCATCTCGGCGGAAATCATGTTAGTGAAGATCTCGTAACGCTCTTGTCCCGCGTTTTGGTGGTACCTCTCCAACAAGTCTTGATGCATCTCGTATGGATACATGTCCTCGTAGGACTTTTGGAATTCGGAGTTCATGGTGGCGATCATGATGCAATGTACTTTCGTTGCATCTCGCTCATGGGTTTCAAAGGCGGTGATTTTGGCGGGAGTAGCAACTTCGGGGTTGATTTTCTCGAGCTTCTCGTCGAGGACATACTCTTTATCCTCATAGCGAGCGATGGTGTGAATGTATCTTATCCATTCGCCAAAGTTCGTTCCATCGAAGGTGACCTTTTGGCAAAGGCTCATCAACATGAAAGAACTAGCAGCAGTGTTGTTTGCGTTTGACATCTATAGAAAGGACAAAGATAGATTAGAACAAGAATCCCTAATTATCACCCAATAAGAAAAAATAGGGCTAGGATCCAACAATAACATTTACATACTAGAAAAGGGATGCCGTAATCCAACATGCAAATAAATTGAAGGTAAGTGAATGACGATTCACTAATTCTCCATCACAAAACTTAAACTTTTAGTCCTAAGTGTTTTTGAGAATTCCTAGGTTCGGATGAGATTCATTGAACTATTCAATGGCATGTTTAAATCTCGATATGCCCCTCTTGTTTGTGACTGGGATGCCGAGGATCACAAAGCGGGTGTGAATTACCATGCAAATTCACATGGTGCCTTCATTGTTACGATCACCTATTCGATGTGCCGGTAAACCACACACGCTCCATCGAACTATGATAAACAATGAATCACCCTTTGCCACCTTCGCTTAGAACCAATTGGTGTGCCGGTAAACCACACACGCTCCACTAACATCTTAGCATGGTGCAAAGTGTAATTTCATGGGATTGCATCAATTCACTTTTCCTAAAGTAACTAAGATTGGGAAATTTTAAAAAGAAAGTTTAGTTACTTCGTATTTCTTATTATACTTTTAATGAGAGGATGAGGTTGTCCTATCCTACCCGTTCGGCTAACGACCCTCCACCAATCAAGCAAGCGGTGGGTGTGAGTGTACACCCATTAAGCGCCATTTTATAGGCCGCAACCTTATACCCACCTTATAGATCGGCTTCGTGAATGAGGCCTACTAGCGGTAAGACTATCATTTAGTTATACATATATATATTATTCTAGTAATATCATATAAGTATAGGGTTGCATTTTAAACTTTTCAAAATCTAGGGTTTGAAATTTAAGTTGTCTAAATTAAAACTTTTAATCACAAATATAAATTTCAAAACTTAAGGGTAGGTTTTAAACATTTAAAAGCATAGAGGATCAAATAACAAATAATTTCAATTAACAATTAATATTCTAATTATCTTTATTTGATTTATCTTGATTTCTTTGAAGATAATTACCAAATTATTATCATATAAGGAAATTAAATATTTTATTAGATGATAAATATCTTTAATTAGATCAAGATAACAGTCATATTTATCAAAAAATCGGATTTACATTGATCTAATATGATTAAGGTAAGTTTCCATAAGATAATTATGAAAAAATCCCGAATCTGGCCATTCCTGATGCTTGGACTCGCCGAGTGCACAAAGGGACTCGACGAGTCAGGCCTACTCGACGAGTCCACCTTGGAACTCGACGAGTCAGTGACTCAAAACCCAAAAATCGAATTTTGCAGGTTTGTTTCAGTTATTCAAGCAACAATTTAAAGAAAACCAATCTAGGCTCTGATACCACTGTTGGGTTTTAGCCATAAGAACTTTCCTATGTGCGCATGCAAAACCCTATTGCTTGGATCTAGGCTTTCTAATAAACATGCTTTTGAATCCAAGACTTCTAATGGCTAATTAGGTTAAACAACAATATTAAACAGATCTAGAATCATACCTTTGAATCCCTTGTTGATTTTGTTTGTCTTGGAGCTTCTAGAGTCACAATTGTCACTCCTCTAATGGCTTACAAACATCAATATCAAGCAAGATGATTTAGGAGAGAGGAGAGGGGATGGAATTCGACCAGAGGTTCCTTGCTTTAGGTTCTGAAAGGTTGTACACGAATTCCACATCCCAAGGGCCTATTTATATCTTTAGACTCCTTAAGGGTTTCACCCTAAACCCTAATTGGATAATCTTCTCTTAAGGCTATCCAAATCCATTCCATAGATAACCCTATGGACGATTTGAGCTATCCTAAAGCTCTTAGAATCCGTCCAAGGTCCATCCTAATGGATTTACAGTCTAAAGTCTAACTATCAAACAATTGACAGTTTATACCCTCTTATTTAATTAATCTCTTTAAGTCACCAAATTAATACCAATTAATTTATGACTTATATTAATCAAATAGCTAAATATTATTCCTTATAATATTTACTCTCTCTTAACAAATCATCCTTCAAGTTGCTATGGTGAAGGCAACCCAAAAGGACCATGCACCACCGAATATAGTTATAGCCTTAGACACTATTCCAACAACATCAACCATAGTATTAATAATCATTACAATTTTACGATGGTTTTGAACAACTTTTAAAAGAAATTACAATGAAAATAGGAATACAACACCTGTGAATGCTCCTAATAGTGAAGTGTCCCTAAGTGCCACTTATTCGATGATTCCTGAAAAAGCATGTAAAACGAGCGTCAACTATAAAAATAGTTGGTGAGTACTCACATGTTTAAAAATAATATTGGTTTCATGAATCGAAATCAAAATTTTGATATAAGTTTCCATAGATAAAAATATATTGCTAAAATGAGTAAATAAGTTTGTGTAAGGAAAGTTCGTTGTCATCATGAGAAATAAAGTATGTTGCCCAAAAGAGATGCAACATTCATATCCTCATGGGAAATAAAGTTTGTTACTAAAATGAGTAATCAAGTTTCATTGCTACAAGGAGCAAACAAGTTTGTTACTATAAGAAGCAACCAAGTTTGTTGCTAAAACATGTAAATAAGTTTTTAGTAACAAAAGTTCGTTGTTATAATGAGATACAAAGTTTATTGCTATAATTAATAAACAAGTTTATTGTTGTAATGAGTAACGAGTTTGTATGTGTATGAGCAAACAATGAGTTCTCAACAAAACCTATGATTGAAGCCATATTAAGATCTATGCGTATCGTTCCATAGATTAATATGGTATCATGCACTCCAGCAATAGGGAAAGTGAGGAGTTGTCAATTCCTAATAGTGCTATCCATAATGATCATTGGCTCAAAGAGTTAATGGTTAGAGATAAGGGAAGGGCCTTAATACGATAAGTTCTCATGTTCCGTGTTGCATAGACATACATAGAGAGATATAGCAATAAAATAGCAATCATGTTTGATACAAATCAATTTAAATACAACATTCAAATAATAGTTTTTCGGGACATGCTTTTCCACCCGAAAACATAAAAAATGAAAATAGGGGAGTGCATGAACACTCACAATATACTAAATATAGTAACCAAGTTTATACGAGTTAAATAACTACAATGGATATAAATTGTTTAGGACATGCTTTTCCACCCCAAAACATTTAAAACCAAAAATAGGGGAATTGGTGAATATTCACAATATATTGAGATGATGCAATTGATGCCTTGATCTACGATCCACTCATACCACTATTGTTTTCCTACAAGGATGTTACACACTAATGAGTCTCTAATTGAAATCTAATACTAGTATACTTACTACTACAATAGAATTATGCCAATAATGTGTCAAAAATTAATATTAATAAGTTACAAAAAAATTTCTATGAAAATTAAATTTCAATGAATCGATTGTTATATAACAATTTAAGTGGAAAATTTCCATTATTGAAATGCTAATATTTAACATTTTAAAAAGGCATTCCAATGGTTAAATATTCAAAAACTAAATCAATTTAGTTCTAAAATTTCCCAAACTTTGCATTTCAGTTTTAATTGAAGTCAAAGACTTTAAGTTAAATTTTCTTGAATTTTTGATTTCTCTAAATATATTTCACCGTTTTAGTTTCTTGAATAACCATAAAATCATGGATAAATACTAAATGGTTAGTAAAAATTATAAAACTTCAAATTTTGGTTTCAACAGTAATAACAGACTTCAAGATAAATTTTCATGGATTATGGATATGCATAAACATTTTTCATATATTTAATTCTCTAAATAGATACAAATTCATGAAAAATAGAAATCAGTTAAGAAAATACACCAAACTCTTTATAGTAATGTCATTACACATACTTAAGCTGAGAAAAATATACAAATCGATTTCTAAACTATTTAACCCAATTTTATAATTTTTGAACATTTATTCTAATAAAAATTGAAATAAATAGCAAATTGTTTCCAAAATTGCCCAAAAATTTTGTAACATTGTTATTAACCATTATTAAGCTGGTAAAAATATTAAAATGAATTTATAAAGTGGTTAACCCAATTTTATTATTTTTGTGTGTTTATTCTATTAAAAATTGGGTTTAAGTGTATTAAATATTGGGAAAATAGAACAAAAATAGTATACATAAGAGAAAAATCATCAAAATGTTTATGTATCATCCTCATGTACTAAAAGGTGTTCTGGTAAATTTTCATGAATTTTGGTTGAGGAGAACTATTTATTATATTTTTAGGCCATTATAAATACAAAAATGGGAGAAAAATAGGAATGCAATATTAAAAATTCTGAAAAAAATTTATAAGTCTTCCACGGAGATATAAGCTGCAAAAATTATTATATACCCTTTTCAAATTATCTAAAGTGGTTTTATGATTTATTGGGGCTAAACAAAAAGAAAATCAAAACCACACTAAATAGTAACAAAATTCGATGAAACTTAATAAGAAGTCATTATTTAGCATAGTGGTCATCCAAGAATTTAACTAGGTTTTATAAACTGCAGAAAGTATTTTATATGATTTATTGCCCTATTCTCTTGCATTAATTATAATAATTCGAGATAAATGAATTATCTTCTGCAAAATTACAGAACATCTTATTTTGTTGATGGGAATCTACGTAAAATCAGATTTGGTCAGAAAAGTAGTTTTAGATATTTATTTTGAAATAAATCATTCAGGAACATATTTGAAATGTTTTAACAACATACTTTAATGGTCTAGTATCTAAGCTTGAAGATCATCACATGTATTCATGATTTTGAAATGTTCAAAAATCATTTTTGAAAGAAAACTTATAGTGTATGTGGTGATTTTCCACAAAAACTTGTAGAAAAGTGCATTTTCATGATCTTGACTTAGGTTTAGGTCCTTGGATTTCACCATTTACAACAAGCATGTTCTTTTTGGGTGAAATCCTACCACCATCATCATCAAAACTGTGAGAAGGAAAATGAATGATTTTTGGGTTTATCTTTAAGAACACCTCAAGATGATTAAGATTTAGAGTTCATGGTGTGTTCTATGACTCATTTTCTGGAGAATTTCGTGGTTGAGGCTGAGAGGAACAGAGAATAGAGAGAAAATGAAGTGAGGGAGTGTGAGAGAGAAAGAGATGGAGTGGGTGAGTGAAATTGATTAATGACTTGGGTAAATGGTGCAATAGGGGGGATGAGTCCGATTTTTGGGAGGAGGAGAGAGGATTTCTCTCTCATAAATCCCATTCAATCATTTCCCCCAATTTTTATAAATATCTAAAATTTTTATAAAATATGCTTAAGCGTTACACTGTTTTATAAAATCCTTGATTTTCCACTTATAAAATAAGGATAAATGTTGGTACATTAAACTATAATTTCCTTGATTATATTTCCCAAATTGATTATTTTAACATAGTTTTATAAGTTTCATAAAAATTTTTATATTATTCTTGATGTTAAACTTTATAATATATAGGTTTTGGGGTTTTTAGGGTTTTTGGAGTTTAATAAATCTTTGGACATCAAAGTGAATTGTATTTTTGAGACATCAAATTATTTTATGGTATTATTGTTGGATTAATGTCTAAGCCCATAACTATAATTGGTAAGACTTGACCCGACCCGGCATGGTCCATTTGGGTTGCATACCATCATGCACTTGGATAGACTAAATGAGAGAAATAAAACACTTATGGTTATTAATATATTATAAGTTCTAGTATATTAATAATAAGAATAATGAGATTATTTAATTAGTATTAATCAAGAATTAATCTAGCATTAATTGAGTGATCAAAAGAAGACTAATTAAATATGTGGGTTGATTGTGTAAATCATCCATACTTGTATAGTGGGCTAATGCTCCATGGATTATCTAGTTGGGCGAAAACCCATATGATGCTCCATGGATGCTCCATGGTGTATTTGAACCCATGGATCCAAGGAAATGGAAAGTCATGACAATTAGGGTTTACCCTAATTGTATAACTATATAAGCATCTTATTCTTGAGGAAAATCGGCCACTAGTGAGAATAAGAAAGGGCTAGCCGATTTCATGAAGTGTAGAATTCTCTCTAACTTATTCTAAGTGTTTTGATGATTGTGAACCATTTGAGGTGTCACACTTGGGGCACTAGGCACTCATGCTTCATGAAGACAAGCACCATCAAAGAGGTATGTATTCTATCTTGTTATATTGATAGTTTGTATGCTAGATTAGGATAATACCTTGGATGTGTATATTTGCATGTATAATAGAGAAAACATAGATCCAAGGTATTTAGGGTTGCATGTACACTTACGAGTGTTAGAATGCTCATAACCCAACACTGGTATCAGAGCCTAGGCTTGTTTTCTTGTTATACCTGCAATAGAAGCTGAAAAATCGAAATTGGTGCTGTCAGCCCAGCAGACTCGCCGAGTCCATGAAGGGACTCGACGAGTCCAAGGCAAAATGCATCCAACTCGCCGAGTTGTGTTCATGCACTCGACGAGTTGGACCCCAGACAACATATTTTCGAGTTTTTTTTGGCTAGAAATGGACTAGGAACATTACCCTAAGTTGTTTTTGAACTAATAAACTTGTTTTTGTTGTGGTAATGTTCATGCTAATCCAATTTCAAAGATACTTGTCAATAGATTCATGTTTTGTATTAGTTTAAAGGTTAGACTAATTACATGAAAAAGTTTGATTTGAATTATCTTGTTCTTATGAGTTTCTTAGATTAATAGAAAAGTTGAATGAAATAGTTGTTTTCAATCCATTTTAATCTAAGAGTTGAGTATAAAATGTGTTTGTGTAACTTGTCCTCAAGTTACATGAAGAGTCACATTAAAGACTCATAAAACTCATAAAATTGGCAAAGGTTACAAAAAAATGAAGAGTCTAGTTCTAATTAATTGGAGTTATGACTCCATAATTTGTCCTCAAGTTATGGAGGACCAAGAGTCTCTTCATTAAATAAAATATATATATATATATATATATATATATATATATATATATATAAAATAATGTAACCTTAATTAATTCCATAAGTTATAAAAATAAAGAAAAGTTAATTCTTTTATTAGTTTAAAGTCTTCCATAAGTTATGGAACTTGAAGAGTTTTTTTGGATTAAAACTACTTTAAACACATAAGTTATGGAATTAATTAGTTTTGAATAGTTTCAAAACTTGCCCTCAAGTTTTGGAATTTGTAAAGTTTTCTCTTATGAATACTTTAATTCCAAGTTAGCCCTTAGAATTTTAAAAGTTAAAATTCAACCCTTATACTTTATAATATTATAAGTTAATAATATATATATGTATAAGAGTAAAGTCGGTCTTACCGCTAGTACGCCTCATTCACGAAGCCAGTCAATAAGGTGGGTATAAGGTTGTTGCATATAAAATGGCAACTTAATGGGTGTCCACTCTCACCCACCGCTTGCTTGACTGGTGGAGGGTCGTTTAAACGAATGGGTTTGACAGGACTATAATTCTCCCTTCATTAAAAGTATTAATGATAAATACTAAGTAACTAAACTCTTATAAATACCCAATCTTAGTTACTTAGGAAAATGTGAAGAAGGTGCTAATCCATGAAATTACACTTTGCACTTTGTTTAAGTCGGTTAGTGGAGCGTGTGTGGTTAACAGGCACACTAACTCGTATTTAACAAGGTAGGCAAAGGGTAACTTAATGTTTATCATAGTATCGATGGAGCATGTGTTGTTAACCGGCACATCGATTGAGGGATAAACACTTAAGGGTACCAAGTAATTTGCATGGTTACTTCACACCTTGCTTTGTGATCCTCGGCATCCCAGTCACAAAACCTGAAGGGCACACTCGAGATTGAAACATGCCATTGAACAGTTCAATGAATCTCAAAAGATCTAGGAATTTCAAAACCAATTAAAACCTAATAATACATTTCGTTTATCTTGGTGGAAATTGGTGAATCGTCATTCACCTACCTTCAAATTGTTTTTTAGCTTGGGTTACGGCATACCTCCTCTAAATTATAAAATAGTTTGTTAGGTCCTAGCCTTAATATTTCATATTGGGTGTCATATTAAGGACTTTAAAATCAACTATCTTGAATATCTCCCAAAAAGATGTCTGGTTTAGACATTTATGATCCTCCCAAATCTCTTGAAACAAGCTTTCCTAAATGAAGATGATGTCCCATGGAAATCATACTTCTTTCACCTCCTCCAATTATTCTCCCTAACTCACAAGTTCTTGAAAAGTTTAAGGTCTCTCAAGCCCTATTGGCAAGGCAAGGTCTAGGTGTGATCACATCTTGGAGATGTAGTCACATATTGACAAGCTGGGAGAGTTGGGTGTCAAAGTCTTGAGAAAGTTGGTGGTTCAATCACTTTCTAAGTCACATAGTGAGTTCTTTTGGAACACCTATGAAACAGACTATGACAAGACCCTTAATGATCTTATCTATTTGTTAAGATCAACTTCCTGAAACTTTATGGACATTGACAATGGTGACACTGGAAATACAGAAAAAAAAACATTCTCTTCCCAAGGAAAGGGATTGACCATAGTCAACTAGGTTGATCAAAAGGTAAAGAGAAAAAAGGCTAAGTCTGTAATAGTCCTGTGTACCATTATCAAAGGGTCCATATGTTTATATTGCCAAAGTAAGGGTCATTAGTTGCGAAGCTGCCAAATTTACCTAAGGATGTTAAAGTCAATAAGATTGACTCTACTTCAGGTAAAGTCCACTAATCTAACTCTGTTAAGTTTCTATTCTGAGATTCTGGATACATGATGTGACTGGGTCACATGGTAATGTTTTAAGAATCAAAGAAAAGTAAAGGAACTTAAAGAAAGAATATGTTGAATCTGATGGCATAGATGGATTTCTATTGCGTAGTTTGAAAATCGGATTCTTGAGCTACTTCTTAGGAGTTATGAGATATTCCTAAGGAATAGATAACAACAAGTTTTCATATGGATTGTAAGGATAAGTTTTTCCGCATAGTTTTAAAATAAAAGAAAATTTTGATTTTATTTATTTTAAAAATATCCTTACAATGGCATTTGAGGAAAAATTGTTGCTTATATGATTCCATTAATAGCAAGAGTGGAAATATGAAATTGATTCCTTCATTTGTGGTAATGTCTAAATTTACCAAATAAGGAAAGATTCTCATCACCAAGTCTCAATTGGACCGAAACTTGGAATCATGCAAGTTGTATAGCTTGATGAATGAGAACTTTCAAGTATTGGAAAAATGAAGACTAATTACTTGTTCACATGGATGTGTGAGTCAAGTAATGGACCAGGGGATCGAGTACATAGTCATGTGCACTGATTAAGTCCACCACAAAAGATGTAAGGCTATTCGTCATAGTTTACTAAAGCTTAGTAAATATGATTATACTTACAAGCTTAAGTGTAACTCTGAGACATTGGAAAAGGTTTCAATGCATAGCAGAGCGGATAAGAAGAATCAAATTAGGCAAAAGGATAAAAGTTTCTCAAATCTGAAAAGATGGGAGAGTACTTTAGTATCAGCTTTGTGATCATCTTAATGATTAAGAAACCATATCAAAATTTGTTCTCTAAGGAAGTCTTAGTGCATTCTTATGACTAAGAAGAAGGGATCTCGAAATTGTTGAAATGGTTAAATCAAGAAGATGAGTCATACTTCGTTCCAATACAAGTCTTAGAGTCATACTCCAAGATTATAATTTGAGTGACACATTATTAAGAAGGTTTAAAAACACTTATCAAATGTAAGAGTAAAAGTTTTCTACTTTTGTACATTTGAAATTGGTAAGTTGTGATGTTTTGGATAAAACAAAGACCAACTAAGGCCAATTGTGTGAAGTGTTTGTCTTGATTAGAATCCGCATGATCTCTTGGATGTTTGACAAGGGAGTCTTATAGGTCAAGAGGACAGTGGGAGTCTTAAAGGTCTTGAAGGTCTCAAGAACTAATCAAGAATGAAACCTGAAGTTCCTCACTAGCACACAACTTGAGGTTTATAACCTATCGTGTTGACATATTTTGTGCTCATTCCAATCAAAGTTGGCTTTGCATATGAGTTCTTAGAATTCTCAATTGGTTGCACAACAACTTGGAAGCAATGGCAGGCCCTTGAGCTGCCAGGTGGCAAGAAGTTAAGATTGAGTTCAATCCATATGAGTTTGGATTTGTCATAATTCTTGTCTTGTGACTATGGTTATGACAATTCACATGGATAAGAACTCATACACCATTAAATCTAAGTCTCATAAGGTTTCTATCCGATTCATGAAAATGATGGTGAGGAAACACTTTCACTAAGTAGATTTTAGTTAGATAGCAATTGTGATATTTGCATTCTCAAAGTCATTAGTGGAGCGTGTGTGGTTTACCGGCACACTAACCTGGACTTGTGAGAAGTAGCAAAAAGGTCTAACCATTATGATTACGGCATCCCTCTTCATAATTGTTTAGACACACAAGTGTGCTATCTAAGGGAAGGTGTATGATTTTGATAAAGTTCTATCAAAACAATCCAATATCAGAAATTTGAACTTTGGTCAATAAAGTATTGATTTCTAGAAGTCCAGCTGATTTCTGAGTACATGTCAAAGCTAGTGGGAGCATAAGTGTTATGCTAATAATCATCATGTTAGTGGGAGCATGATAATTATGATAAAGATTGCAAGTTAGCAATGTTAATTATAGAAAACAAAAGGTTTCAATTGGGAAAAAGTTGTTTTGCTATAATTAAGGGAGAGGAAATTATACTTCATCTCAAATCTATAAGCTTAGATCGTGAGGTTTTAATCATTTAGTCAAGGATACATATCAATTCATGTTACTTCATCTCAAATCTATAAGCTTAGATCGTGAGGTTTTAATCATTTAGTCAAGGATATATATGAATTCATGTTGGAATTGCTCAACATAAGGAAATTCTGTATATGGGTCCATTATTTGCGTTCTAAAATTCGATTATGATTACGGCATCCCTTTTATAATCTGAATTATGAGAACTTGGCAAATAGAAATGGAAATGTTATAGCAAAAGACTGGTTTAGTCTTTATTTGAGACATCATGAATTGTGTCCCATATGCTTCGGATATAGGATCGATTACATGTACTATATTTATCCTTTCTAAAAGTTTCCAAATGCCTGGGGTATTAAGAAGGGAAAAGGTTTAGAACTGGATATGACTAAAAGGATTAAACAATTGTCGAGGACAATCTAAGGTTTACCAAAGATTGGTTGCTCAAGGACAGTTGGAAGTATAGTGATAATTCTGGAAGGACCATATTGACATAATCTGTAAGGAGGCAACTCTTGTTCACAAGTGATAGTCGAAATGGAATCTGGAAATGTTTCAAAGTTAGAATTTTCAATCTGTGTAAGATTAAGGAAACTTAATGCAAGAAGGATGGTTCCAAGGAGTTGATCTCCTTTGGAATTCTCTGTAATGATTTTTGCTAAGTCTTTGTGAATTTGTGCGTAATCGTTACAAGAGGATCAATGCATATAAGTTTAGAATCTAACAGATTTCAGTAAATGGCATGAATTTGGAATTCTTGCATTTGCAGTAAGGATTTGGGAGTGTGAAAAGAGAATCATTGAAGATTATGTTCAATTTATCTAGTTCACAAAGTAAAGATCATAGACAAACATAGTATGCATACTTGGTGTATGGCATGACTAGTGTTTAGAAAAACATAGTGTACATGCTTGGAGCATGGGACAACTATTGTTTTAAATTCAAGAATAATGTTGATAGCTGAAACAGTATACAATGAATAATGTGTAATCATATGGTGATAAATAAAAGGTGTTTTATTTATATTCATAAGTTCTGAGACCATATTGGATTCAATTATTATTGTGTTGCACTTTGCATGTTTTGACTTCCCGAATAAACTAGGTTATTCTTCCGGAATGACTAAGTTATTCAAACCATCCACAATCGGTCATATGTTGGA
The DNA here is from genome assembly GCF_052625555.1 of Lactuca saligna. Lineage (NCBI taxonomy): Eukaryota > Viridiplantae > Streptophyta > Magnoliopsida > Asterales > Asteraceae > Lactuca > Lactuca saligna. The sequence goes on along the minus strand of NC_136419.1, from coordinate 224,912,729 downwards.
AGTAGATATGAATTAAGACTGTCATGGGTTGGCTTGTAGAGGTCTAAGGTGTTGGACAAATGGCTACAACACTCATGAGTGCTCATAAGTTCTGAGTATTGGATTCAACCCGCGCTCATTGGAAGCACTTCATGGATTTTATCACGAGTGATCATGAGACGATAATATCTTATATTCTTCAAACCTAGAGATATGAGTTGTTACTATGAGTTGGTTGTACATTGATTGCATGAAACTGCATTTGGTAACTCGTTGCTATAATACGTGCCTTTGTGTATGATCCAACAAGTAGTAGAACAAGCCATATGAGTCGAAGTTTATCCATTCCTTTTACCTTCGGGATAAAAGCGATATCTGTGGGCCCCTCGATGATTTGATGATGACAAATGGAAGTGCTCGGCTGGGCCAGGATTGATTTGATTTGTTCAATTAGTCAGTCATCATAAATCGGAAATCGGGAAACAAAAAATGGATAGAGAGAATGATTATAATCCATGCCTCAATCCATATGATATCTAGAATGGAGGAATATATGATCCCTTATCTAATGGACAAGGCATTGACAAGATCAGAGTTCATCTACAAGGTCAGAGTTTGATAGAAGCTTTTGAGAGCTACGATTGCCAGTTGGTTCATGAAGTCATGCGTAATAATAGTTTTAGACTTATCCAAGTGGGAGACTGTTGGATTAATGTCTAAGCCCATAACTATAATTGGTAAGACTTGACCCGACCCGGCATGGTCCATTTGGGTTGCATACCATCATGCACTTGGATAGACTAAATGAGAGAAATAAAACACTTATGGTTATTAATATATTATAAGTTCTAGTATATTAACAATAATAATAATGAGATTATTTAATTAGTATTGATCAAGAATTAATCTAGCATTAATTGAGTGATCAAAAGAAGACTAATTAAATATGTGGGTTGATTGTGTAAATCATCCATACTTGTATAGTGGGCTAATGCTCCATGGATTATCTAGTTGGGCCAAAACCCATATGATGCTCCATGGATGCTCCATGGTGTATTTGAACCCATGGATCCAAGGAAATGGAAAGTCATGACAATTAGGGTTTACCCTAATTGTATAACTATATAAGCATCTTATTCTTGAGGAAAATCGGCCACTAGTGAGAATAAGAAAGGGCTAGCCGATTTCATGAAGTGTAGAATTCTCTCTAAGTTATTCTAAGTGTTTTGATGATTGTGAACCATTTGAGGTGTCACACTTGGGGCACTAGGCACTCAAGCTTCATGAAGACAAGCACCATCAAAGAGGTATGTATTCTATCTTGTTATATTGATAGTTTTGTATGCTAGATTAGGATAATACCTTGGATGTTCATATTTGCATGTATAATAGAGAAAACATAGATCCAAGGTATTTAGGGTTGCATGTACACTTAGGAGTGTTAGAATGCTCATAACCCAACAATTATAACTCTTATATAGTTATAAATAATGTTTGTAATTTATTTTTATCGGTTTATTGGCATTCTATGTAGTGATTCCAAGATTTAAGCGAAATTGAGGAATCAAGTATACTAGTCCTACTCTTCAACTTTGACTTAAGTTTCGATGAGACTTTGAACTAACTTCTCCTTCTAGATCAAGTGCATGATGTGTGTATATGATTAATGAAATGTTGTTCGAGTCAAAGAGTGACCCAAATATGGATAGTCACTACAGTTAAGTAATAGTAGAATTCACATACCAATGTGAAATCCAAGCATATTATCCATTGTTTCTAATTGTTTCTAATTGTTCCCAAGTTTCTAATATGTTATATCTTAACTTCTAGTTACTAAGTCTAGTATGTGTCATGCCTATATGTGTAACTAAGTTTATTCAAATCTAGAGCCGACTCGAATTTTGACAGTTGTCACAGGTGCCAGTATCACCATACAGGAATTTGCCGAGCAAAGCAATGCAACAATTGCAACAAGATGGGGCACATTGCTTGTTTCTATAGAACTACCTCCACCACTAGAGCTAGCCTAGTTTTCTATAGTTGTGGTGAGGCAGGGCACTATTATATAAATTTTCCAAAATAGAAGATCAACAAAAGCAACCGTGTCCCCATAACTCCTACTCGAAACTTCCCTTCCACCACCAATGTTGGTGCTATCCACATATGTCACTAATGCGGAGAAATTGGGCACCTCAAGAAGGATTGTCTAATAGCAAAGAATTCGGGCGTAGATAGGAAGATTCTCAGGATCACAACTACACGAGAAACTACGTCGGACCCTCGTTAGAGTATCTAAGGTGTTCGTTGTAACAAACTTATAAAGTGGTTTAAATTAGTGCGACTCGAATCTTACATTTTATGGGATCCCGTTAGTTAAGGGACCCTCGTGCTACGTATACTTGTCTCTTTTAGTATACCTTATTCGCAGCAATATTCTAGTGGTAAATCTAAAGTACTGTAACTCTGTTCAAGGTTTCACTGTGGTGTTTTCTCTGTAATGCCTTATGTTCAAATCTAATGTCTTTAATTTCCATATGATTCAAACATTATCATACCATTTGAGCCGATTCGATCCTCTCAATACTAGTTTCGTACGCACATCTCTTTCTCCGAAATCGCTTTTCTAGCGAAGCCGTCATATCAGAACACCGAAGTACTCATGCATGGAGTACCTCATGTTTCTTTTCCTTTCCGAAGAAATCCTCGAAGTACCACTCGTACAGTACGTCAAGTTCAATACAAACACCCATACGGTTGATCTATTACTGAAGAATGTATACAAAAGGGTGGTATATAATCAAGGTTCTACAGGTTAAGAATTGATGATTCCACTTTAACTTCTTTTCCGCATTGGGATGTGAACGTAAAGAAGAATCATTTATTCAACTATCTTTTCAATCTTAATTATATACGACTCATACGCACAAGATTGTGATCGTTGAACCATGTATGAATTCTAATATGAACTTCAGGATAGAGACTACCCAAGACTACGAGTAATCGCATCGTCATGTGAACAAACATAGAACCCAATACGCCTCCTGTAACCAAATCGCCCTACTGTCTAATCACCCACTGAAATACAAGAACGATCCAGACAACTTAGCAAACTACCCAGTAGTAGAATTGGAAGACCAGACTTCTCACCCTGGAGGGCTTCGGTCTTATTCTTCCAGAGGTATACAAATTGTATCTTATGTACCTCGACTATCGGGGACTCATCAAGATTTTAGTTGGAAATCATTATCTTTGCCTCACATGAATGTCTGTGCTAAGTAAACGCAAGGAATGATTTACCTTTCAGAAATGGACAGAGATCCGAATATCAGCAGTTTTGAGTGTTAGAGAACGATATCCCGAATACTACCTTCCGAACTCGATGCGGACACTTTGAGTCCGTAGTGATACCCCTCGGATAGGACCAATACGCCCATAGCATTCATGAGCTTAATTGGTAGGGTACACCGTTCTTACTTGGATCCGTTCATCAATGTCCTTGTAAATGACTTACTTATCTACCCTCGTAGTAAGAAGGAAATCATAAAGAGCACCTACAACCAACCATGGAACCAATACGATCAAAGAAGCGTGATGCAAAGTTCTCTAAATACGAGTTTTGGGATTTAGAACTCCTCTCAAATTACAGAACTTCTTATGCCTTTGACCTAGGAGGGAATGGCCCTTGACTAGGAAGAGAAGCAAGGGAGAGAAACCCTTGGAACTCCAGCTGAGAGACCAAATTCATTTTAAAGTCTCACTCTGGGAAGGCTTAATACGCTTAGTAAAGCGTGGAAAGCAAAATCCAAGATAGTTTGAACCTCTGAGATTCTTACCAGAATCGGTCCTGTAACTCACAAACTCAATCTATACCTCAATCTCAGTAATGTACATTTTACCCTTCACGTCTCGAACTTGAAAAAGTGTCTATCCATCAGGACTCTTGTAATCCCACTCGACGAGATCGAGATCAACGAGAACCTTAACTTTGCGGAAGAACCAGTAGAGATCATGGACCGAGAGGTCAAGCAAACAACACAAAGCCATGTCCCAATTGTGAAGGTTCGATGGAACGCCAAGTGAGGACCAAAATTCACATGGGAGCGTGACGATCAAATGAAATTGAAATATCCTCATCTATTCTCTTAGTTATCTGTAACGGGGGATGATGTGACAACCCGAAATTTTCGTTCGGTCAAACCCTAAAGTCAATCACTTCAAATTATATGTCAAGTTCATTTTTATTTGTTGTTATCAAATTTAAAGTTCGTTTGATTATTTTTATAATTATTCTTCAAATGAACGGGTGAAAGCAAGTGCCGTCTCGAGTGTTGAAATTCCAAAATCGCAAGTACCATGTAGTTACGAAATTCACGGCCAAACTTTTATATTTGGGCCATAAGTCCTTCCAAAACCATAAACTCATGCCTTAAGCATGAGTTTACTCCCAAAAACACCTCACTTTTTACTTGCAATCTCAAGAGTAAACTCTAAACACTCTCAACTACCATCCCGTCTTTCACCCGATTTCCCGAAAATGTAAGTACTTCTTGGCTTGATTTCTTGTTATATCATAACATCTCGTGATTATACATCCTTTCATCCATTCAATTGTTGATTTTCATTAGATCTTCAAAACACCAAGAACACCAAGAACATACACTAGTGTTCTTGGACCTTAAACACCTAACCGAGCTCCGATCTTGTAAGTGCACTTGCTATAGCTTCTTGTATGCTTATTATGACCCTTATAACACTTGAAAATCATCAAGAAACCATAAAAAAAAGGAGTTTATGGCCAAGGATGATCTTGGGCCGTAAACCCCTTTCAAGGTGGTAAATTGGACCTTAGCTCCTTCCTATGCCTTGGATGCCAACCTTGAGCCTTCCTAGAAGTGTTTAAGACCTTAAACAATAATCAAAACATGTCCCTAAGAGAATTTACAACCGTGAACACATAATAATATGGTCATTTGGCCCTAAACTCCACAAGGTTGTCTTATTATGCCCCTCATGCTTTCCTAAGGCTTGGACTTGATCATTTGATGCCCAATCATGACTTGTAAGACCTCAAAACACAATTTGGCACTTATTACCATGAGTTGACGGCCCTAAACACATGGGGAAATGGTCATGGGCCGCAAACTCCATAAAGGGGTGGTTCATGGGCCATAAACTCCAATGCGATGTCATACAACCCTTAGGTGAAACCCTTTGGTACCTATAACACTTGAATCAAAGTGTTTCCATGACCTAGGGTGTCTTAACTTGATTAATTAGTTTTTAATTGACTAATTAGATTACATATATGTTTATTATATGATAACTATGACTATTCTGTGTGTTCAAATCCTCACTTGACACCTAGGACCTTGTCCGACACTTCCGAACAAACCACTCACTGCAGGTGAGTTCATACCCCTTAATTAACCTTTTTAAATGTTTTTAAAAGTTTTTAAATGTTTTTAAATGATTTATGGGGGGATACAAGTTGAATCCTGCTAATTATTATATCAACCACATGTGATTAATAACTAGCATGCAAATAGATTTACTACACTTTTAGCGGTTTTACCAAACAAATTACTTCAAATGACTTTCCAAAATATTTTTACTAGTTTACAACTCTTTATCAAACTGTCTTACATATTAAATGTTTCTTTTCAAAACACTGTTACAATTGTGTTTCCAAAACAAAGGATTCATTATACTTTAAACTATTGTTATCAAATAAACTATTTTCAAACGGTTTTACAAACTGACATCAAGTCACCTTTTCTTACTTCTTAAACTCTTCAAAGGTTTTTACAAAACTTCTTTTATACTTTTATATTGTCAATTGCATGCCTAGATATGTATAGTTATATAAGTAATGTTTGATGGACTTAGGAAGGCTAACCCACCTTATTTCCTTTTCCCCATTGGGATGTGGTTTGGTAGGGTATCGGGTATCCGTCCGAAGGTCGTTTAACTATTAATTATATATCACGTGTACATATATAGTCATAAAGGTTCTTCCAGTCAATTCAATATCCTTGGGTAGCAAGGGTATACTCCCATGTTCATACGTACAATTTAGAATACTAGTAAGCTATAATAGGTGTAGTTTATGGTTTTAGTAATACTAATACTAGAACAATGAATCATACAAAGAGTAAGTTCATACAGGATTCATAACATATAGTGATGAGAAACAAACATAATAAAAAGTGATGAGAAACAATCATAATACTTAGTGATGAGAAACAAACATAATACATAGTGATGAGAAACAAACATAATAATTAGTGATGACAAAACAAACATAATACTTATTGATGAGAAACAACATAATACATAGTGATGACAAACAAACATCATGCATATTGATAAGAAACAAACATATAGGCTAGATAGAGGAAGAACACACAATACAGCTAGCACATACATTACATATACATTACATCCAGTTATGTGAGCTATTAAACGGGTCATGGCACTACCTTCCATGACCAGTTTTGTATCTAGAATCTCCTTAATTGGGGAGCATATGAGTTTGCATATAGATCTATACTGGATTGACTATCCTACACCTTGCTGCTCGCTACAGTGGGACTTGCAAGTCTACGGGTGCCAAATGTCATTTCTTATGGCGTCTTACATCGTTGTTTTACTATTGAGTCTGTAGCAGGATACAAACCGATCACATGTTGCTTTAAATTTCATTTGGTTTAAGGTAGTTAGTACAACACTAGTCACTTATTATAAAACTATAGTACTCTGTTATGTCCCCATTACATTCACTTCGTGAACATTCACACGATGCATGGTAATGTAAATACTATATTTTTGGTTAATGATAGTTAGATTTCGGAAAATACACACTCTTACAATAGACATAGTTAGATACTAGATGCCTTGGTAGAAGGCTACTCTCAGTAGGAAGCATAGGGTTTTCTAGGTTATTCAAAACTTTTACATACTCATACTTACAAATACAGTCTTACAAATACATTCTTACAAATACATTATTACAAATACAGACACTAAAATACTTATGATCTCACCAGCTTTAAAGCTGATACTCTCTTTCAAAATAACTTGTATCCTCATGTCAACAGTAGACATATACCGATGTAAGGTTTAGAGAAGATGGAGCTCGTTCAAGACTCATCTTTCATTTTGATTCATACTTTAGTGTCTATTAAACATGTCATAACACTTGTATTCAAATTATATTATTAATGCAATGGATGATGTTGTTTCTTTTTTACTACTATTCATTGTTGTGATACTGTACATGACATCCTCCGCCCCAGAACGTTTTAGCCATTCTCGGTTTTGGGGTGTGACATCTAAAGTCATAAAGTTGGTGACTTTATGACTCTAAGGTGCATTTGGACCGTAGATCTAAAGTTTGGGCTTAAATACATAAACCATTAAGCACTTAATGAAGTTTGGACTCTACGAGCATACGCCCGCATAAGGTGGAGTACTCCCTTTGTGTCATTAGTCAACCATGGTAATTGTTAATTGAATGTTTGTTTGTTATGATAGTTTAGGATTGTAGTGGGCAGTAGTCGGAGGTTTTCTATGTTATTTGTCAGTGTGAGGTGAGTGTTCCTCATTGTACTTGTTGCGTCAAAGGCACCAAGGTCATCCTTCTTGAATGGACATCCTGATTATTGCATGATTGAGTACATAGCAATCTATTAGATCTATAACTTGGTATATAGGATGATGATGTGGTTAGTGATCTGTATGATATTCCTATTTGTCTGTTGACTTGTTATATGTTTATTTGTTATGTATATGTCGTTATTTTATGTGCGGTTGGCTTGAGGCGGTCATACATTGTGTTAAATGCCAATAGACCCAGGTTGTCCCAGGTAGCCAAAAGGCTAATGAGGCGTACCAGTCAGGCCGAAGGTCCGTGGAATGTTCTGGATCGGTTGAAGGCCCGAGGTGCATACCAGTCATCCTGAAGGTTCTGTGAGGATACCAGATAGACTGTAGGGCGGTGGGGTGTTCCAGTTAGTCAGAAGGCTATATATGCATGTTTTTTATTGTATTATCCTAGTTTTGTGTTGTGTTGGTACTTTGGGGAAAGCTCATTAAGCTTTGGGCTTATTGTTTTGGATTATGTTCCCGGTACCTTAGAGGATCGTGAAAAGGAGAAGGAATGATCGTGCACCATCTCATGTTATGTTTTGGGATTTTGGGAAAAACTTTGATGATAAACAAGTTTTGAAAACTATTATGTACACATTTATGATATTTGGTTGGTTTGGAAAAGTTTAAATTTTTATGAAATTTTATGAATGTTACACGAAGATCCTATAAAGGATTAAGGGCCTTCCTTATAATTCAATTGTCTTACTTTGATTACTATTTAATAGTTTCAATTCCTCAAACGCCACAAACCCTCATACACCTTGGTTGAATATTCAGTTTTACAATTTCTGACCTAAAAATTTGGCACCTACCATGGGCCATAGTGTTCACATTCATTTAAGAATCATGTCTACACAACCAATCTTATCCTCTTCCTCAATTCCTCCTATTTTCTCTAAAAACCTTTCACTGCCTCTAAGCAGGGCTCACATGAAGATTTCAGAGGCACCGAAGAATAACACCTCTCCGATAACTACACAAGGATTTCAGGATCCTCCTATAGTGATTTCCAACAATGAGCTCTTCGCTATGATGAAGAGACTAGAATCCCAAGTTTCTAAACAACAAGTGGACAAATAGGATGATGCTCAAGGAAGTAGAGAGAATGAGTACTGGTATCCACAAACCCCAAAACGTAGCACCCTCGATCTTGTATCCCAAGATTCTAAACTTTGACAAATTAGGATCCTCAGGAAACCTTTGGGAGATAGGATCCTCAACACCATACCTGACTCTTGATTGGGGTGCAGCTCCAAACGAGCGACCTAATGTGGTCTAGGATGCCGACAAAATCTTCATCACTCCCAATAACAAGGATTCTGGTAACTTCATGAAAAATAATAATTATAATATTAATTCTATTGACCTTGATGCATGAATGATCTCGGTTATAGGCTAAGAACTCTATTTGTTAAGACATACAATCTCAAGTGTGATCGGATTATTCCAACCTATACCGGAAGATTCCCCAACAAGCCACATGATCTCCATATTTTCTCCTATGACAGATGATACTCAAGTCCCAAAGCGCTTCTAGACTCCCAACATGAAGCCTTACGATGGAACCATGGATCATGAAGAACATGTGGCACTACACAAGGAAAGAAATGAGATCATCCCCATTCCCACACATTTGATGGAAACTTGTCTATGCAGGGATTTCGGTTCAACCCTCATAGGATCAGCCTTAAAATGGCTTCTTAGTATTCATCCTTACTATATTTCTTTGTTTGTTCACTTAGTTGATCTTTTTAACAATCAATTTTCTTGTAGTAGAACAAGCGAGAAGATCACTAATGATCTTTACCGGGTAGTTCAGGATCCTAAGGAATCCCTTTGGGATTCTATGAATAGGTTTGGTAGGGATGCCTTGAGTATCCCCAATATTAATATAGCAACATCTGTAAAAGCCTCCAAAATAGGCTTGGAAAAGGTCTATCATTTCTTTGAAGACCTTGTAATGACTCCATGAAAAATAATGGATGAAGTGAGAAATAGAGCACTAAGCTTCATAAGGCTCAAAGAAGACAAGGAGATCCAAAAATGGAGCAACCTACCAAACTCGTATGATAACCCCAACACAAAGGCCAACTCATCGATCTAAAGATACTACAAGTCCAAACCTGATCATCATAAAGTCAATACCCTCAAAGATGAAGGGGAGGAAGAAGAATTTACTAAAATCACTAACTATTTGTTTTTTGTGGACGCTTTAGGTTTAATATTTGTTATGCAAGATGTAGGTGATAAAGCGAGATGGTCAAGAAAGGGAGAAAAGTCCACCACATGGAAAGATAAGTCCAAATTATGTGCATACCATGAGGATGTTGGGCACACCATCAAACATTACATAGCCCTCAGGAAGGAGATCACTTAGATACTCATCAAGGGATATCTCTAAAAGATCCTGGGAAAAAGAAAAGAAATATATAATGAAAAGGATCAGGATCCACATGAGATCCTACAGAAACTAGGATCACCACCTACGGACACCAAGGTAATCAACATTCTCTCGGGAGGATCTACGGTACCTCTTATTTTACAACAAAAAGAAATGACAAATTATCGGAAATAGAGAAATAAGAAAGGCCTCAAAAGAATAGATCCATTACAAATGAAAATGAGGTCACCTTCAATGAAAAAGAGTAAACGTCCAGAATCCCCATCACAATGTACTATTGATCACCCTTTACATCCTAACCCATTTTATTAAAAGGATCCTGGTTGATGGAGGATCCTCACTCAATATATAGTCATGGATCCTTTAAAAATAATTAACATCTTCAAGTATGAAATAGTCAAAGGATCCTCAGTAATAATATGATTCGATGGTGAAACAAAACATACGATTGACAAAATAAAGCTACCTATCTACATAGAGGGGGTAAACTCTATGTAAAGATTGTGTGTAATTTATACATTATCCACCTATAATATTATATTAGGTAGGTCGTGGAACAATGACATGAAGGCGTCACATCAACATACCATCAATATGTAAAGATCCCACCTTACAGGGGATAGTGAAGGTCGCAGGTGACCAAAAAGAATCCAAAGACTGCTACAAGACCTCGATGAATTCCACAGTTCCATGACAAGCATATAAGTTAAAGAAAATGGCACGATATGTACTAGAAGCTGGAGAACAAAATGCAAAAGAAGTGACCCTTTACCTTAAGAATCCGGATTTGAAAATACTCATAGGATCCTTACTGCCAAAAATCATAGAATAAAATATAATAAAGTTCCTCGAAGAAGGAAAGAAAACCTTTGCATGGAATCATTAAGATATGAAAGGTATAGAAAAGAATATTAAAACTCAAAAATATAACGTTGATCCTTTTTTCAACCTCATACATCAAAACAGAAAGAAGTTTGCACCCTTGAGGAATCAGATAATCCAAGAAGTAGAAAAACTTCTTAAAGAAGGGATGATTAAAGGAGTCAAGTTCCCAAGATGTCTAGCCAATTTGGTTGCCATACAAAATTAGAATGGTAAATGGAGAGTATGTGTGAACTATATGGATCTTAACAAGGTTTTCCCTAAGGATCCCTTTCCCCTGCCGCACATATATTCCATGATAGATGCTATGTTGGCCACAAATAATTAATGTTCATGGATGCATCGACATGATTCCAATAAATTCAGATGTAACCATCAAACCAAGAGGATACTGCATCCATAACCCTAACATGTATATATTGATAAAGTGTTATGCCCTTAGATCTTTAGAATGCAGGTTCAACCTACCAAAGGTTAGGTAACTTGATGTTTAGGATACTCTGGGGGACATCATGGAAGTGTACCTTAACGACATGGTGGTCAAATCAAAGAAAGCTGAAGATAGCCTCAAGGATCATGAAGACAGCTCAACATACTAGAGGAATACAGCAAGAAGATAAATCCTTTAAAATGCCATTTTGGAATGAGATCAGGTAGGTTCCTTGGATACATGGTGACAAAAAGAGAAATAGAAGCAAGCCCGAAGAAAATAAAGGAAATTATCAGTCTAAGATCCCAACCTCAACGAAGGATATGGAATGACTAACAAGAAGTATAGCATCCCTAAATAGATTCATCTCAAGATCATTATAGAGGTATAAACCCTTCTATCACATCTTGAAGAAAAATAAAAGGTTTGAGTGGAACAAAGAACAAGAGGAAGGTTTTCAGCAATTTAAAAACTATTTATGTTCATCACCCTTATTAGTGAAACCGTTAGATGAGGAATCATGCTTTATATATCTCTTTGTATTCTCTAACATTGTAAGTGCAGTTTTCACCAAGGATTTTAACGGGGAGCAACATCCCATATACTATATAAGTAAAATACTCTTGGATCCTAAGACCAGGTACTACCATCTAGAAAAAACTAATACTTTCATTAGTAACTGCTTCCATAAAATAAACACACTTATTTGACACACATAATATACATGTAAGAAGTAATTACATCATTAAGAATTTCATGAGAAAAAAAAAAGATGTTAGCTAGGATGGAAAATTGGTCTGTGAAGCTAAGCACATATGACATCAAATGTGAATCGAGATCAGCAATAAAATCACAAAAAATAGCAGACCCTATGGTTGATTTCAGTGATGATCTACAACCTGAAGTAGAGTTGAAAAGCAAGGAACTCCAAATACAAGAAAGCATAGGAAGATGGCCACTCTTCACTAATGAATACTCCAATTTTAGAGGAACATGCCTATGGGTCATACTAAAATCACCACATGGGAGACATCATACCCTAGGCAGTCACCTTTGAATTTGATGCAACTAAAAACAAGAGTAAATATGAAGAACTAATCATGGGACTATAGTTGGCCAAGGATATTCAAATGAAGGATCTTCATGTATTTTTTTTTTGATTCCTTCTTATTAGGTAATCATTTTAATGGATCCTATGTAGTAAATGGTAAAAGACTAGTAGTGGACCTTTAGATCCTCAAACAATTAGCTTCCAAATTCAAGGATTTTAGACTAAGTCACGTTCCAAGGGAAGAAAACACTGAAGCAGACTTATTGGCTAACCTAGGATCTTTCCTCAAGATCCAACCAAAAATCAGAGTCCTTATAAGCCATATATTGATCCTAACAATATAAGATCCCTCCAATAAACAAGATAATACCAATGACCATGATTAAACCACAACATAGTAGCAATCGACGATCCTGATCCACAACCACTTCCTCAAGATCCTAAGTATTAGGATATCGATACCCAAGATCCTCCATAAAGTTCAAAATCCTTGATCCAGCCCATTGTGGATGTTACGCTTTGTTCCGAAATGACTCCTAGTCTGAGGCGGTGGCTCGAACAAAGGTCATTATAAGGATTATGGCTCTTGGAAAGGTAACATCTAGCCCCTTTTGGGTGCGGGTGATGTATTAGAACTGATCTGGGTGATCCGTTTGTGTTTTGGATCCTAGGTGTATGTCAATAAAGTTTCAATTCAGACTTTTGTGGAAAATAGATTTTTGTTCGGAAGGTCTTAAGAAAGGTTTGAGTTTTTAGAAGTGTAGGCCTTCGGAAGTTTCGTGGTTTTCAGGCTTAGATGAGTACACGGGGTGTACACAAAGTGTACGTGGGGCGTACTAGCAAAGAAGGTAGTACACTAGGCATACCTTGGAGTACGTTGGGCAAAATGACCAGGAGGATCGCGAATGTTCCCCAGAGTACGTTGGGCATAGCATATGTACGCTAGGCGTACTCCAATCAGATCAAAGCCCTATTTTAGGGTCGTGGACCCTATTTAAAACCCTTATCTCATAACCTAACTCTAACATCTTCAGCCTCTGTCCGAATAAACACTAGAAATCATCTTATACCATTCATGGTGGCATTGTAAGCTTATGGAGTCCATTTCGGATTGTTTGGCCCATTTTCAAAAAGGTGGAGTTAGATGCAAAGGGGGAGATCAACAAGAAGATTATAGATCTTACTTTTGTAACTCATTTTCTGCTTGATGAAGGTATAAAGCTCTGAACTTTACCATTGAATGCTTAGATCCATTATGTTGAGTTTTAGGATCCTTTTGGTCCCAAGAATGGAGCTTTATGTGTTTCGTATAAGTCACAAAGTTAGTGACTTTATGAATTAAGTTGTTAGGTAGAGCTCAAATCTATAATTTGGTTCCTTCGTTTGAAGCATTAAGCACTTAGTCGATTTTGTGCATCAACCGTTTGTATGTTAGGCATACAATGTAGTACGCTGCGTGTACAACCTTTATTCCCAATACGCTAAGCGTACATAAGAGGTACCCTGGACGTACACTCTTAGGAGGTCTTGAGCCTTTGTGGACATCGGACCTTTAGGTCCTAATGGTTTGGGCATGGATTTACTGGTAGTTGGACTTGAATGCATCTTTGGCCTAGTACTGGAATTATTGGGCCTATTGGGCCTTGTTGACCAATATAGAAATTAAGTTCACATTATGGGCCTCGGTTTGAGCTAATTATTAGGCTAGGTTGTTGTGGGCCTTCGTGGTCCATTTGGGTTAGGATTAGTGACTAAGGAGAATACTGGTCTTTTGTATAAGGTCCATTAAAAAGGTTTTGGCCTAATTTGGAAAATTGGGCCATTGATGGTTTTATGGATATTATAATGTTGGGCTTTTGTTTTGGGTTTGGGTCTTAGTTGTGGATCATAATGGGCCAAGGGTAAAATGGTCATTTTACCCCATGCATGGATTAAGGATTATGGTATGGGGCCCAATTGCTAATTTGGGTATATTGATTGGTAGTGGCAGCTTGGGAAGCGGGTAGGGCAGCAGCTAAGGAATTCTTCAGGAACCATCTGCATTCGAGGTGAGTCTTCTCACCATACCAATGGGTCTAAGGCGCCAAGGTCGTCCCATTTTATGTTATGCGGTATGATAGTTAGCTTTATGCTAGGTATTATGCTAGTAAGTATATGATGTGTGGTATGCTTGTTTTCTTTGTAATACATTCATGGAATTCCCCGAGGGGAGCTCGGGGCATTGGATGTAATAGCATGTGCAGTAGCCCATGGCAGTCCTAGGTAAAGATCATGTGGGGTAGCGCATTGCATTATATGTAAGACTATGTGGGGTAGCCCTTGGCAGTCCTAGGTAAAGAGCATGTGTTGTAGCCCATGGATTTAGATGTAAGACCATGTAGGGTAGGCCATAGCAGTCCTATGTAAAGACCATGTAGGTTAGCCCATGGCATCCTTACAAGTTTTTTAATGCATGGCTTATGTGTTATATGTAGCTTTTATAGTTAGCAGGAAATGTGATGTAGTTAGCTTTTATAACAACCTGATATGAGATATGTTTTTTGTGTGTAAGGTATACTCTGGGAAACTCACTAAGCCTCGTGCTTACAGGTTTTGTTTATGGTTTCAGGTATCATCGTTTTGGAAAGGAAAGGCTCAGACTGATCGTAGTGCACACACCTATGATTTCCGCAATGAATGGTTTTGGTATGAAATCTGATAAATGTTTTACTTAATGACGATTTGAATTGTTTGGAATAAATGGTATCAATGTTTAGCTATATTAAAAATGAAATTTTTACTGTTGATTTTTGGGTCGTTACAAATCGGTATCAGAGCGTTGGTTTTAGGGATTTAGACATACTTTTGGGTAACGTTGGACTCAAACTGAGGATCTGTAACATTTTCAAAAGAAAAATGTTTTAAAGTAAAGAATTTTAAGACAAGAAAGGGTGTGGTGCATGCAATCGTCCGAGCTCAAGTAAGTTTCCCCAGAATACCCACATTTGTTATTTGTTATTATTTGATTATGAATCTGTGAATCGCATGCTAGTTAGGGCAAGGGGAGATGCATGTATATGTTGTATGAGCTAGTAGACTTGCATGCTAGCGTTGAGTTGTCAGCAATAGGTTGGCCTGATATGTGATGCTTGTAGCCATGAGGATATTGGATGTCATGATGGAATGAGAATGATAATTAGTATTTGTAACTGCAATGTTTATGTTTTGAAAATTGTATATGGTTCTGATCTTATAGCCTTAGAATGATTGACTAGGGCTGATTTTCATTCCGTTTTCTAGTTGTGGTCCTAGGGTAGGGTCTATTATTCGACCGTGTATTTGATCCTCTTCAGTGTATAATTTGCATGCATAAGGCAGCTAACAGTGAGGATGGATAGATGTGGATAGCATTCGTTGTTGTGCGTGGACTGAATGCCCGATGATAGCTTTGCAGTTTGAGACTACCCAATTGAGAGTATAGGATGATATTAGTGACAGGTGTTACCTACTTGCGGATTGGGTGTGAGGATTGATGGACTTGTCTAATGTATGCTAGTTAGATATATCGATTACCTGAATGTTTCTTGCTTTGTGTTTTGTAGGACTCTTATTAATGTGAGTTAGCTATTAAGTAAATATGCCAAGTCACATGTAGCACATAATGGATAATATTAGAGTGATGGACTCCCTATTGTGCAACTATTGTATGAGTCCAACCGTTCTAGGGATGGGTCTTTTACTTGAAGGATTATTTGATCTCTACTACATGTGGCTATATTCATGAGGTAGCTAGTTAGCATTAATGGAAATCTTTCAGCACTTGAGGGCAAGGTGAGGCAAGGAACCTAGGAAAGCCTAGGGTATGCTCTAGTGATCTTAGTGGGGAATTTCGATGAAGTTGGGAACCTAGGGGGAGCCTAGGAGGTGCTTGTTGGATTAATGTCTAAGTCCATAACTATAATTGGTAAGACTTGACCCGACCCGGCATGGTCCGTTTGGGTTGCATGGCATCATGCACTTGGATAGACTATAATGAGAGAAATAAGACACTTATGGTTATTAATATATTATAAGTTCTAGTATATTGATAATAAGAATAATAAGATTATTTAATTAGTATTGATCAAGAATTAATCTAGGATTAATTAAGTGATCAAAAGAAGACTAATTAAATATATGGGTTGATTGTCTAAATCATCCATACTTATATAGTGGGCTAATGCTCCATGGATTATCTAGTTGGGCCAAAACCCATATGATGCTCCATGGATGCTCCATGGTGTATTTGAACCCATGGATCCAAGGAAATGGAAAGTCATGACAATTAGAGTTTACCCTAATTGTATAACTATATAAGCATCTTATTCTTGAGGAAAATCGGCCACTAGATTATTCTAGAGAGGGCTAGTCGATTTCATGAAGTGTAGAATTCTCTCTAAGTTATTCCAAGTGTTTATGGTGTTGTGTGAACCATTTGAGGTGTCACACTTGGGGCACTAGGCACTCAAGCTTCATGAAGACATTCTACATCAAAGAGGTATGTATTCTATCTTGTTATATTGATAGTTTTGTATGCTAGATTAGGATAATACCTTGGATGTTCATATTTGCATGTATAATAGAGAAAACATAGATCCAAGTTATTTAGGGTTGCATGTACACTTAGGAGTGTTAGAATGCTCATAGCCCAACAGTGGTATGAGAGCCTAGGCTTGTTTTCTTGTTATACCTGCAATAGAAGCTGAAAAATCGAAATTGGTGCTGTCAGCCCAGCAGACTCGCCGAGTCCATCAAGGGACTCGACGAGTCCAAGGCAAAATGAATCCAACTCTCCGAGTTTTTTTCATGCACTCGACGAGTTGGACCCCAGACAGCATATTTTCGAGGTTTTTGGCTAGAAATGGACTAGGAACATTACCCTAAGTTGTTTTTGAACTTATAAACTTGTTTTTTAATGTGGTAATGTTCATGCTAATCCATTTTCAAAGATAATTGTCAATAGATTCATGTTTTGTATTAGTTTAAGGTTTAGACTAATTACATGAAAAAGTTTGATTTGAATTATCTTGTTCTTATGAGTTGCTTAGATTAATAGAAAAGTTAATTGAAATAGTTGCTTTCAATCCAAATTAATCTAAGAGTTGATTCTAAAATGTGTTTTTGTAACTTGTCCTCAAGTTATATGAAAAGTCACATTTAAGTTTCATAAAACTCATAAAAGTTGGCAAAGGTTACAAAAATGAAGAGTCTAGTTCTAATTAATTGGAGTTATGACTCCATAATTTGTCCTTAAGTTATGGAGGACCAAGAGTCTCTTCATTAAATAAATAAAAAAATAATAATGTAACCTTAATTAATTACATAAGTTATAAAATAAAGAAAAGTTAATTCTTTATTAGTTTAAAGTCTTCCATAATTTGTCCTCAAGTTATGGAACTTGAAGAGTTTTTGGATTAAAACTACTTTAAATACATAAGTTATGGAATTAATTAGTTTTGAATAGTTTCAAAACTTGCCCTCAAGTTTTGGAATTTGTAAAGTTTTCTCATATGAATACTTTAATTCCAAGTTAGCCCTTAGAATTTTAAAAGTTAAAATTCAACCCTTATACTTTATAATATTATAAGTTAATAATATTTATATATATATATATATATATATATATATATATATATATATATATATATATATAAGAGTAAAGTCGGTCTTACCGCTAGTACGCCTCATTCACGAAGCCGGTCTATAAGGTGGGTATAAGGTTGTTGCCTATAAAATGGCAACTTAATGGGTGTCCATTCTCACCCACCGCTTGCTTGACTAGTGGAGGGTCGTTAGCCGAACGGGTTTGACAGGACTATAATTCTCCCTTCATTAAAAGTATTAATGATAAATACTAAGTAACTAAACTCTTAATAATACCCAATCTTAGTTACTTAGGAAAATGTGAATAAGGTGCTAATCCATGAAATTACACTTTGCACTTTGTTTAAGTCGGTTAGTGGAGCGTGTGTGGTTAACCGGCACACTAACTCGTATTTAACAAGGTAGGCAAAGGGTAACTTAATGTTTATCATAGTATCGATGGAGCGTGTGTGGTTAACCGGCACATCGATTGAGGGATAAACACTTAAGGGTACCAAGTAATTTGCATGGTTACTTCACACCTTGTTTTGTGATCCTCGGCATCCCAGTCACAAAACCTGAAGGGCACACTCGAGATTGAAACATGCCATTGAACAGTTCAATGAATCTCAAAAGATCTAGGAGTTTCAAAACCAATTAAAACCTAATAATACATTTCGTTTATCTTGGTGGAAATTGGTGAATCGTCATTCACCTACCTTCAAATTGTTTTATAGCTTGGCTTACGGCATACCTCTTCTAAGTTATAAAATAGTTTGATGGGTCCTAGCCTTAATATTTCATATTGGGTGTATATTAAGGACTTTAAATCAACTATCTTGAATATCTCCCAAAACATGTCTGGTTTAGACATTTATGATCTTCCCAAATCTCTTGAAACAAGCTTTCCTAAATGAAGATGATGTCCCATGGAAATCATACTTCTTTCTCCTCCTCCAATTATTCTCCCTAACCCACAAGTTCTTGAAAAATTTAAGGTCACTCAAGCCCTATTGGCAAGGCAAGGTCTAGGTGTGATCACATCTTGGAGATGTAGTCACACATTGACAAGCCAGGAAAGTTAGGTGTCAAAGTCTTGAGAAAGTTGGTGGTTCAACTACTTTCTAAGTCACATAGTGAGTTCTTTTGGAACACCTATGAAACAGAGTATGACAAGACCCTTAATGATCTTATCTATTTGTTAAGATCAACTTCCTCAAAAACTTGATGGACATTGACAATAGTGACACAGGAAATCCAGAAAATCATTCTCTTCCCAATGGAAAGGGATCGGCCATAGTCAACTCGGTTGACCAAATGGTAAAGAGAAAAGGCTAAGTCTGTAATAGTCCCGTGTACCATTATCAAAGGTTCCATATGTTTATATTGCCAAAGGAATGGTCATTAGTTGCGAAGCTGCCAAATTTACCTAAGGAGGTTAAAGTCAATAAGTTTGATGCTACTTCAGGTAAAGTCCACTAATCTAAACTCTGTTAAGTTTCTATTCTAAGATTCCTGATACATGATGTGACTGGGTCACATGGTAATGTTTTAAGAATCAAAGAAAAGTAAAGGAACTTAAAGAAAGAATATGCTGAATCTGATCGCATAGATGGATTTCTATCGCGTAGTTTGAAGATCAGATTCTTGAGCTACTTCTTAGGAGTTATGAGGTATTGCTTAGGGATAGATAACAACAAGTTTTCATATGGATTGTAAGGATAAGTTTTTCCGCATAGTTTTAAAATAAAAGGAAATTTTTTATTTTAGTTATTTTAAAATATCCTTACAACGGCATTTGAGGAAAAATTGTTGCTTATATGATTCCATTAATAGCAAGAGTGGAAATATGAAATTGATTCTTTCATCTGTGGTAATGTCTAAATTTACCAAATAAGGAAAGATTCTCATCATCCAAAGTCTTAATTGGACCGGGACTTGAAATCATGCAAGTTCGATAGCATGATGAATGAGAACTTTCAAGTATTGAAAAAATTAAGACTAATTACTTATTCACATGGATGTGTGAGTCAAGTAATGGACTAAGGGATCGAGTACATAGTCATGTGCACTGATTAAGTCCACCACAAAAGATATAAGGCTATTTGTCATAGTTTACAAAAGCTCAGTAAATATGATTATACTTACAAGCTTAAGTGTAACTCTGAGACATTGGAAAAGGTTCCAATGCATGGCAGAGCGGATAAGAAGAATCAAATTAGGCAGAAGGATAAAAGTTTCTCAAATCTGAAAAGGTGGGAGAGTACTTTAGTATCAGTTTTTTGATCATCTTAATGATTAAGAAACCATATCAAAATTAGTTCTCTAAGGAAATCTTAGTGCATTCTGATGACTAAGAAGAGGGATCTTGAATTGTTGAAATGGTTAAATCAAGAAGATGAGTCATACTTCGTTCTAATACAAGTCTTAGAGTCATACTCTAAGATTGTAACTTGAGTGACATGTCTCAAAGAAGGTTTAAAACACTTGTCAAATGTAAGAGTAAAAGTTTTCTACTCTTGTACATTTGAAATTGGTATGTTGTGATGTTTTGGATAAAACAAAGACCAACTAAGGCCAATTGTGTGAAGTGTTTGTCTTGGTTAGAATCCACACTATCTCTTGGATGTTTGACAAGGGAGTCTTATAGGTCAAGAGGACAGTGGGAGTCTTAAAGGTCTTGAAAGTCTCAAGAACTAATCAAGAATAGAACCTGAAGTTCTTCACTAGCACGCGACTTGAGGTTTATAACCTATCGTGTTCACATATTCCGTGCCCATTCCAGTTAAAGTTGGCTTTGCATATGAGTTCTTAGAGTTCTCAATGTGTTGCACAACAACTTGGAAGCAATGGGAGGCCCTTGAGCTTCCAGGTGGCAAGAAATTAAGATTGAGTTCAGTCCATATGAGTTTGGATTTGTCATTATCCTTGTCTTGTGACTATGGTTTTGACAATTCACATGGATAAGAACACATACACCATTAAATCTAAGTGTCATAAGGTTTCTCTCTGATTTATGAAAATGATAGTGAGGAAACACTTTCACTAAGAAGATTTTAGTTAGATAGCAATTGTGATATTTGCATTCTCAAAGTCGTTAGTGGAGCGTGTGTGGTTTACCGGCACACTAACTTGGACTTGTGAGAAGTGGCAAAAAGGTCTAAGCATTATGATTACGGCATCCCTCTTCATAATTGTTTAGACACACAAATGTGCTATCTAAGGGAAGGTGTATGTTTTTGATAAAGTCTTATCAAAACAATCTAGTGTCAGAAATCTGAACTTTGGTAAGAAAGTCAATAAAGTATTGATTTCTAGAAGTCGAGCTTTTTGAGTACATGCTAAAGCTAGTGGGAGCATAAGTGTTATGCTAATAATCATCATGTTAGTGGGAGCATGATAATTATGATAAGTATTGCAAGTTAGCAATGTTAATTATAGAAAACAAAAGTTTCAAGTGGGAAAGAGTTGTGTTGCTATAATTAAGGGAGAGGAAATTATACTTCATCTCAAATCTATAAGCTTAGATCGTGAGGTTTTAATCATTTAGTCAAGGATATATATGTTGGGTTATGAGCATTCTAACACTCCTAAGTGTACATGCAACCCTAAATACCTTGGATCTATGTTTTCTCTATTATACATGCAAATATGAACATCCAAGGTATTATCCTAATCTAGCATACAATATTATCAATATAACAAGATAGAATACATACCTCTTTGATAGTGCTTGTCTTCATGAAGCTTGAGTGCTTAGTGCCTCAAGTGTGACACCTCAAATGGTTCACACAACACCAAATACACTTGTAATAACTTGAGAGAAACTAGAACACTTCATGAAATCGGTTAGCCCTCTCTAGAATAATCTAGTGACCGATTTTGGGAAGAATAATATCTTTATATAGTGTTACAATTAGGGTAAACCCTAATTGTCATGACTTTCCATTTCCTTGGATCCATGGGTTCAAATACACCATGGAGCATCCATGGAGCATCATATGGGTTTTGGCCCAACTAGATAATCCATGGAGCATTAGCCCACTATATAAGTATGGATGATTTACACAATCAACCCATATATTTAATTAGTCTTCTTTTGATCACTTAATTAATCCTAGATTAATTCTTGATCAATACTAATTAAATAATCTTATTATTCTTATTATTAATATACTAGAACTTATAATATATTAATAACCATAAGTGTCTTATTTCTCTCATTATAGTCTATCCAAGTGCATGATGCCATGCAACCCAAATGGACCATGCCGGGTCGGGTCAAGTCTTACCAATTATAGTTATGGACTTAGACATTAATCCAACAATATATATGAATTTCATGTTGGAATGGCTCAACATAAGGAAATTTTGTATATGAGTCCATTATTTGCGTTCTAAAATTCGATTATGATTACGGCTTCCCTTTTCATAATCTGAAGTATGAGAACTTGGCAAATTGAAATGGAAATGTTATAGCAAAAGATTGGTTTAGTCTTTATGTGAGACATCATGAATCGTGTCCCATATGCTTCGGATATAGGATCGATTACATGTGCTATATTCATCATTTCTAAAAATTTCCAAATGCCTGGGGCATTAAGAAGGGAAAAGGTTTAGAACTGGATATGACTAAAAGGATTAAACAATTGTCGAGGACAATCTAAGGTTTACCAAAGATTGGTTGCTCAAGGACAGTTGGAAGTATAGTGATAATTCTGGAAGGACCATATTGACATAATCTGTAAGGAGGCAACTCTTGTTCAGAAGTGATGGTCAAAATGAATCTGGAAATGTTTCAAAGTTAGAATTTTCAATCTGTGTAAGATTAAGGAAACTTAATGCAAGAAGGATGGTTCCAAGGACTTGATCTACTTTGGAATGCTCTATAATGATTGTTGTTAAGTCTTTCTGACTTTGTGCATAATCATTACAAGAGGATCGATGCATATAAGTTTAGAATCTAACAGATTTCAGTAAATGACATGAATTTGGAATTCTTGCATTTGCAGTAAGGAGTGTGAAAAGAGAATCATTGAAGTTATGTTCATTTGATCTAGTTCACAAAATAAAGATAATAGACAAACATATTATGCATACTTGGTGTATGGCATGACTATTGTTTAGAAAAACATAGTGTGCATGCTTGGAGCATGGGACAACTATTGTTTTAAATTCAAGAATAATGTTGATAGCTGAAACAATATACAATGAATAATGTGTAATCATATGGTGATAAATAAAAGGAGTTTTATTTATATTCATAAGTTCTGAGACCATATTGGATTCAATTATTATTGTGTTTCACTTTGCATGTTTTGACTTCCCGAATAAACTAGGTTATTCTTCCGGAATGACTAAGTTATTCAAACCATCCACAGTCGGTCATATGTTGGAAGTAGATATGAATTAAGACTGTCATGGGTTGGCTTGTAGAGGTCTAAGTTGTTGGACAAAGGGCTACAACACTCATGAGTGCTCATAAGTTCTGAGTATTGGATTCAACCCGCGCTCATTGGAATCACTTCATGGATTTTATCACGAGTGATCATGAGACGATAATATCTTATATTCTTCAAACCTAGAGATATGAGTTGTTACTATGAGTTGGTTGTACATTGATTGCACGAAACTGCATTTGGTAACTCGGTGCTATAAAACGTGTCTTTGTGTATGATTCAACAAGTAGTAGAACAAGCCATATGAGTCGAAGTTTATCCATTCCTTTTACCTTCGGGATAAAAGCGATATCTGTGGGCCCCTCGATGATTTGATGATGACCAATGGAAGTGCTCGGCCCGACCAGGACTGATTTGATTTGTTCAATTAGTCAGTCGTCATAAATTGGAAATCGAGAAACAACAAATGGATAGAGAGAATGATTATAATCCATGTCTCAGTCCATATGATATCTAGAATGGAGGAATATATGATCACTTATCTAATGGACAAGTCATTGACAAAGGTCAGAGTTCATTTACAAGGTCAAAGTTTGACAGAAGCTTTTGAGAGCTACGATTGCTAGTTGGTTCCTGAAGTCATACGCAATAATAGTTTTAGACTTATCCAAGTGGGAGACTGTTGGATTAATGTCTAAGTCCATAACTATAATTGGTAAGACTTGACCCGACCCGACATGGTCCATTTGGGTTGCATGGCATCATGCACTTGGATAGACTATAATGAGAGAAATAAGACACTTATGGTTATTAATATATTATAAGTTCTAGTATATTAATAATAAGAATAATAAGATTATTTAATTAGTATTGATCAAGAATTAATCTAGGATTAATTAAGTGATCAAAAGAAGACTAATTAAATATATGGGTTGATTGTGTAAATCATCCATACTTATATAGTGGGCTAATGCTCCATGGATTATCTAGTTGGGCCAAAACCCATATGATGCTCCTGTTGGATAAGGTGTCTAAGTCCATAACTATTTCTGGTATGTACTTGACCCGACCCGGCATGGTCCATTTGGGTTGCATGGCACCATGCAATTGGATAGACTAAATGAGAGAAATAACGCTTGGAGATTATTAATATATTATAAGTTCTAATATATTAATAATATTATTTGATTAGTTTGATCAAGAATTAATTTAGAATTAATTAAGTGATCAAAAGATAACTAATTAAATATATGGGTTGATTAAGTAAATCATCCATATCTTGTATAGTGGGCTAAAAGGCTCCATGGATCATCAAGTTGGGTTCCACCCATAGGATGCTCCATCGGAGTTACAAACCCATGGGTCATGGAAATGAAGAGTCATGACACATTAGGGTTTAACCCTAGGTGTGTCAACACTATATAAGTAACATGATCTCCTCCCAAATCGGTCACACTAAGAAATAGAGGGCTTGGCCAATTTTGTGAAGTGAGTATTCTCTCATAAGTTCTTCCAAGAGCATTTGGTGTTGTGTGAAGCATTTGAGGCATCACACTTGGGGTGCTAGGCTCACAAGGTTTCAAGGAACACAAGCAACAACAAGGTAAGTTATTCTATCTATACTTTATGTTAAAATTGTTCCCCATGTATGCTAGATAGGAATATAACCTTGGAAATCAACTTTGCATGACAAATTAGACAAACTTAGATCCAAGGTTATTAGGGTTGCATGTACACTTAGGAAGTGTTAGAATGCTCAAAACCCATCAGTGGTATCAGAGCCTAGGCTTGTTTGTTCTTATTTGTGCTTAAAAGTTGAAAACAGAATCGAAAATTTGCTGTCTGCGAATGGACTCGTCGAGTCCATTGGGGGGACTCGTCGAGTCCATGTGTATCTTCAACCAAATCGGCGAGTCATGTTCATGCACTCGGCGAGTAGGGTCGAATGAGTGCAGAATTTCGATTCAGTTGCTGGAAAATGAATTAGAAACATTACCCTAAACTGTTTTAGTAAATGTAAACTTGTTTTTGGTGGTGTAATGTCTTGCTAATTCATTTACAACAACTAGTTATCAAAAATTACAAAGTTTTATGTAATTTTTTGATTGTGTTCCTATTCATGTTCTTGTTCTTATGATGTTTTAGATGATCATAGGAATTATTTGTAACCTATTTGGTAGTTTAAATCTTGATCATAATGTGTTTTAATGGAGTTCATAACTTATCCTTAAGTTATGGAAAACCAAGAGTCACACTTGAGTTAAAACCATTAAGAAAACACAAGAGTTATAAAAAATGAAGAGTCTTCATTTTATGACTCTATTAAACTCATAAGTTACAAGAAATGAAAAGTTTTGAAAATTACAAAACTTGCCCTCAAGTTTTGGAACAAGTAAAGTTAAGTTAAAACTTTAGTTCCAACCCCTAGAATTTTAAAAGTTAAAATTCAACCCTTATACTTATATTATGATGATTTAATAATTATATATATATGTATAAGAACAAGTCGTCTTACCGCTAGTACGCCTCATTCACGAAGCCGGTCTATAAGGTGGGTATAAGGTTGTTGCCTATAAAATGGTGACTTAATGGGTGTATATTCTCACCCACCGCTTGCTTGACTGGTGGAGGGTCGTTAGCCGAACGGGTAAGACAAGGACTTATAAATTCTCATTCAAAGTATGATGAATATAATAAAGTAACTAAATGTTTATTAAATTCCCAATCTTAGTTACTTTAGGAAAAATGTGAATAAGGTGCTAATCCATGAAATTACACTTTACACTTTGTCTAAGTCATTGGTGGAGCGTGTGTGGTTAACCGGCACACTAACTTGGACTTAACAAGGTAGGTAAAGGGTGACTTAAGGTTTATTATAGTATCGGTGGAGCGTGTGTGGTTTACCGGCACATCGATTGAGTGATAAACTTTAAGGGTACCAAGTGATTTGCATGGTTACTTCACACCTCGTTTTGTGATCCTCGGCATCCCAGTCACAAAACCTGGAGGGCACTCCCGACATTGAAACATGCCTTTGAAAAGTTCATTGGATCTCAAAGAATCTAGGAATTTCTAAAACCAATAAAAACTAAATATCTAATATTTCAGTTTTCGTGGTGGAAATCGGTGAATCGTTATTCACCTGCCTTTCAAATATGGTATAGCTTAGATTACGGCATACCTCTTCTAAGTTATATTATATTGTGATTGGATCCTAGCCTTAATATTACATTTGGGTGTTTTATTAAGGACTCTCTTAAATCTAAACTAAACTTGTCCTTCCTTTTCAGATGTCTTCAACTAATGCTTCTGGCTCGAATCCTAATGGCTCCTTTACTCTTATGAGTCTATGTGGGAAAGTCACCTTTGATGGATCCAACTTCAATAAGTGGATCAGAAACATCAGGATGATTACCCGCTACGAGGACAAAGAATATGTCCTTGACAAGGAGCTTAAGGAAATTGACGAGTCCACTGCAACTCCCCAGGAGATCGCTGACTTTCATACTCATGAAAGAGATGCAACCAAGGTGGCTTGCATCATGTTAGCCACCATGAAAGTTGAACTCCAAAAGTCTTATGAAGACTTCTACCCTTATGAAATGCACCAAGATTTGATGGAAAGATACCATCAAAGTGCACAACAAGAGAGGTACGAAGTCATCTGCTCCATGATAACAACCATGATGAAGGACGGAGAGTCCGTCACGAGCCACATGCAGAAAATGCAAAGGTATGTGGATCGGTTGCTGAAGCTCAATGTGAACTTCCCTGAGGAGCTTGCAATAGATATCATTTTGCACTCCTTACCATCGTGCTATGATCAATTCCGCATGACATATCACATGAACAAGGAAGAGGTCACCCTCAGCAAACTTCAGGGACTTCTCAAGACCGCAGAAACAGGTCTTAAGGGGAATTCGGTTGCTATCACTCCTACTCCAGACTCAACTCCGGTCTTGGCAATCGGTCAAAGTCGAGGGAGGAAGAGAAAGAGATCTTCAAAGGGTACCAAGGCTCGGACCCTTGATGGCTCTTCTTCAAGTGGAACCAAGAAAGGTTTCATTACTCCTTCTTCTGACCCAAAAGAGGCTGAATGCTTCTATTGCTATGAAAAAGCTCATTGGAAGCGGAACTGCCCAAAGTACCAGCAAGATGTGAAGGATGGGAATGTCAAACCCAACCATGCAGGTATTTACACTATCATTTCTAATAACTCACCCCATTCGAAATCTTGGGTCCTTGATACAGGTTGCGGTATTCATATTTGTTGTAACTTGCAGGGACTAGGAAGAAGTGAGAATGTGGAGCAAGGAAGAATAAACTTAATCATGGGGAATAGGAAAGTTACACCTGTCACCAAGATTGGAGTTTATACTTTATCGCTAAGTAGTGGGTTAAATTTAGATTTGAATAAATGTTGTTATTCGCCAGAAATGGCAAGAAATATTATTTCCTTTCATGCATTGTACAAACAAGGTTTCACCTTTTCGTTTGATAATGAAGTTGGTTCGATTAATGCTTTCTTTAATAATGTACTTTATTTTAAAGCATTACCTTGTGATGGTGTGTATGAAGCTGTATCTATTGTAGATAACTTAGGAAATAATGTTTTGTGTATTGATTCTACTAATAATAATAACTTGGATAAAGCATCATTATGGCATTGTCGTCTTGGACATATAAGCAAGAAACGCATAGGCCAACTCCAAAAGGATGGAGTCTTGGAGTCGTTTGACCTAAAGTCAAATGATAGTTGCGAATCATGCTTACTTGGAAAAATGACAAAGTCACCCTTCACAGGCTCGTGTGAAAGGGGTGAAGGTTTGTTGGACCTTATACACACGGATGTGTGTGGACCATTTAAACATGCTACAAGAGATGCTAATCGTTATTATTTGACTTTTACTGATGATTACAGTAGATATGGATATGTCTACTTAATCAAGCATAAGTCAGAGACTTTCGAGAAGTTTAAGGAATTTAAACAGGAAGTCGAGAATCAATTCGGTAGGAACATTAAGATGCTTCGATCCGATCGAGGTGGTGAGTATCTTAGTTCAGAGTTCCTCGACTATCTAAAGGAATGTAGGATTGTCTCACAATTGAAACCTCCCAGGACACCGCAGTTGAATGGTGTGGCTAAGAGGTGTAATCGAACCTTGTTGGACATGGTTCGTTCCATGATGAGTCGAGCTTTGCTACCAATCTCATTCTGGGGGTATGCCTTAGAGACTGCCGCCCATATCCTTAATCTAGTCCCTACAAAGAAAGTTGCCAAAACTCCTCACGAGATGTGGACTGGTAAAGTACCTAAACTAGACCACATCAAGATTTGGGGCTGCGAGGCTTTCGTGAGACGCGAGACTCATGATAAGCTCGAACCCCGAAGCGAGAGGTGTATTTTCATCGGCTACCCACATCAATCCTTTGGTTACCTCTTCTACAGACCTAGTGACAATGTGGTCTTTGTAGCAAGAAGAGGAGTCTTTCGAGAAAGAGAGTTTATAAGCCAAGGAGACAGTGGGAGGCAAGTTGATCTTGAAGAAATTCAAGAGTCAAGTGGTGAAGGAACTTCAAACTCTAGCCCTCAACTTGAGGAGGAAACTCCTGTTAAGCCAATTGACGAATCTGTACCTCTGAGGCGTTCCACGAGAGTTAGGAGTGCACCTGAGCATTACTATGGATTCCATATTACTGCAGAAGGTGAGACACTTATTAGTGATGAGACACTAGTAAGTCAAGATGACCCTAACAGCTACGAGGAAGCCATGGCAGGCCCCGAGTCTGCCAAATGGAAAGAGGCTATGGATAGCGAGATACAATCCATGTATGACAATCAAGTTTGGAACTTGGTTGAGAATGTACCAGGTCGAAAGACTGTAGGGTGCAAATGGGTCTTCAAGAAGAAGACCGACATGGATGGTAAAGTACACACTTATAAGGCTAGACTGGTTGCAAAGGGCTTCTCTCAAATTCCTGGAGTGGACTATGATGAGACCTTTTCTCCGGTAGCCAAGATTAAGTCTATTCGGGTTCTGTTAGCCATAGCCGCATTTCATGACTATGAAATTTGGCAAATGGATGTCAAAACTGCTTTCCTTAATGGGAAGTTGGCTGAAGATGTTTACATGAGTCAGCCAGAGGGTTTTGTCAGTAACGAGTACCCTAATAGAGTGTGTAAGCTTGAGAAATCCATTTATGGATTAAAGCAAGCACCTCGCAGATGGAATCTTTGCTTTGATGAAAAGGTCAAGGAATTTGGCTTTTCTAGGAGTGAAGATGAATCTTGTGTATATGTCAAGGCTAGTGGGAGTATAGTTAGCTTTTTGGTATTGTATGTGGATGACATACTACTCATAGGAAACGACATTCCAACCCTGCAGGAAGTAAAGTCCTGGCTTGGAAAGTGTTTCGCTATGAAGGACCTTGGTGAAGCTGCCTATATTTTGGGGATAAGAATCTTGAGAGATCGGAGTAAAAGACTAATTGGACTTAGTCAAAGTACCTACTTGGAGAAGATTCTGAAGAGATTCAGAATGCAAGACTCCAAGAAAGGAGAGTTGCCCATCCAGAGTAGCGCCAAGCTGAGTAAGACACAAAGCCCTAGCACTGAGGCTGAGATAGCAGAAATGAGTCGAATACCTTATGCTTCGGCTGTAGGTTCGATCATGTATGCTATGACGTGTACTCGACCTGATGTAGCCTTTGCCTTGAGCATGGTTAGCAGGTTTCAGGGGAACCCTGGCAAGGCACACTAGATTGCGGTAAAGAATATTCTCAAGTACCTACGAAGGACTAAGGACTGGGTCCTTACCCTCGGTGGGAGTGATGACTTGAGAGTTATAGGGTATAGTGATGCTAGCTTCCAGACTGATAGGGATAACTTCCGCTCTCAGTCGGGCTGGGTCTTTACCCTAAATGGAGGAGCAATTTCTTGGAAGAGTTCCAAGCAAGAGACAGTAGCAGATTCTACTTGTGAATCAGAGTATATTGCAGCTAGCGAAGCGGCAAAGGAGGCGTTATGGCTGAGGAACTTCATTGGAGACCTTGGAGTTGTACCAGCTATTAAAGAGCCGATGGAAATTTTCTGTGATAGTGAAAGTGCTGTTGCCTTAGCCAAGGAACCAAGGGATCACGGGAGATGCAGACACATCGACAGAAAATACCATTTCATCAGACATCGGATCGAAGAAGGACTCCTCGTGGCAAAGAGGGTATCATCGGATGAGAACCCAGCAGATCCCCTCACGAAGGGACTGACTCGGGTTAAGCATCTCCAGCATGCTCGGAGCATAGGGCTGAAGGATGATATTAGATTTAGTAGTTAGATAATCTCGAAATTTGTAAAGTGTAATTGACATTTGATGATGAATAAAAGTGTTTTATTTATGAGTAAAGTGTTGCTATCTCTTGTCGATCGTTTACTATATTTCTTTTGCATGTTTTGACTTCCAGAATAATTTTGTTTGGTATAACATATTATTCAAACCTCCACAGTCGGTCATATGTCGGAAGTAGGTATGAATCAAGACTGTCATGTTTGGTTGTAGAGGTCTGGGACAAGGCTACAACAATCATGAGTACTCATAAGTTCTGAGCATTGGACCCAACCCACGCTCACTGGAATCACTTCATGGAATTCTATCTTGAGTGATCGTGAGACGGTAATATCATATAAGTCTTTAAACCTAGAGATATGATTTGTTACTTACAAGTTGGTTATCCATTGATTGTACGAAAAACGCATTGGTAACTCGATGTTATAAAATCGTGCTCTTGTGTGTAATTCAATGAGTAGTAGAAGAAACATATGAGTCGAAGTTTATCTGTTCCTTCTTGGATTAGAGGCTGATATCTGGGCCCCTCGATGATTTTGTTTTGACCTATGTACCGGGCCCGGTCAGAACTAAATTGATGTGTTCAATGAAGTTCTTTGTCAAACAAATCGGAAATCGGGAAAAAAATGTTGGACAATAAGTAAGACATTGTTCCATGTATTTGTCCGACTGATATCTAGAACAGAGGATTATATGATCACTTATCTTAAATGGCGTACCATCGTCTTCTCAAGTTTCGAGAAACCTTGTAAAGAGCTACGATTGCCGATCGGTTCCTGAAGTCATACTTGCAGTAATAGTTACTAGACTTATCCAAGTGGGAGACTGTTGGATAAGGTGTCTAAGTCCATAACTATTTCTGGTATGTACTTGACCCGACCCAGCATGGTCCATTTGGGTTGCATGGCACCATGCAATTGGATAGACTAAATGAGAGAAATAACGCTTGGAGATTATTAATATATTATAAGTTCTAATATATTAATAATATTATTTGATTAGTTTGATCAAGAATTAATTTAGAATTAATTAAGTGATCAAAAGATAACTAATTAGATATATGGGTTGATTAAGTAAATCATCCATATCTTGTATAGTGGGCTAAAAGGCTCCATGGATCATCAAGTTGGGTTCCACCCATAGGATGCTCCATGGATGCTCCATGGGAGTTACAAACCCATGGGTCATGGAAATGAAGAGTCATCACACATTAGGGTTTAACCCTAGGTGTGTCAACACTATATAAGTAACATGATCTCCTCCCAAATCGGTCACACTAAGAAATAGAGGGCTTGGCCAATTTTGTGAAGTGAGTATTCTCTCATAAGTTCTTCCAAGAGCATTTGGTGTTGTGTGAAGCATTTGAGGCATCACACTGGGGTGCTAGGCTCACAAGGTTTCAAGCAACACAAGCAACAACAAGGTAAGTTATTCTATCTATACTTTATGTTAAAATTGTTCCCCATGTATGCTAGATAGGAATATAACCTTGGAAATCAACTTTGCATGACAAATTAGACAAACATAGATCCAAGGTTATTAGGGTTGCATGTACACTTAGGAAGTGTTAGAATGCTCAAAACCCATCAGCTCCATGGATGCTCCATGGTGTATTTGAACCCATGGATCCAAGGAAATGGAAAGTCATGACAATTAGAGTTTACCCTAATTGTATAACTATATAAGCATCTTATTCTTGAGGAAAATCGGCCACTAGATTATTCTAGAAAGGGCTAGCCGATTTCATGAAGTGTAGAATTCTCTTTAAGTTATTCCAAGTGTTTATGGTGTTGTGTGAACCATTTGAGGTGTCACACTTGGGGCACTAGGCACTCAAGCTTCATGAAGACATTCTACATCAAAGAGGTATGTATTCTATCTTGTTATATTGATAGTTTTGTATGCTAGATTAGGATAATACCTTGGATGTTCATATTTGCATGTATAATAGAGAAAACATAGATCCAAGGTATTTAGGGTTTCATGTACACTTAGGAGTGTTAGAATGCTCATAACCCAACAATGCTATGGTAGAGATTGTCTTGCTGTTTAGCAGACATTTAGTGTACCGGTGGAGTAAGCAACTTAGACGATTTGGGAGGATTGCTGAGGAAAGTATGGATAAGTGTGGAAGGTAGTATTGGGCCTGTACTATAGATGCACAAGATCTGTACTCGAATCGGTGAGAGTCTTGGAGAATCTAAGAAGCTTATGAAAAGGAGAATTCTTGGTTATGCCTTGATTGTGGGAATAGTTGTTTTGTAGAATGAAGATGAGCATGCATGAGTGGGATCAGGATTTGGTCATAGCTCCAGTGGTGAGCCGGTTAGTTGAAGGACTGCTAGGATTTCGAGTTTGCCTTGGTTTTCTTGTATCAGGTGGTAAGGGTTGATTGTGCGATTTATTGCACATTAGGATTTGAAACTATGTATTAGGAATAGTTTATAGTTGATTTAGAGCAGAGATTGTTCCAACTATTGTAGTGCGACCATTGGCAATTGAACTGGTGAGTGTGTTAGGGTGCGAGACCCTGAATGATATGGATCTCAAAACCGAGGACAGAAGATTGATTAGGAGTACCTCAATGAGATAGGATCAAGTCAAGTGAATTTATTGGAGGTTCTCAGGCGGAGACCCAAGAGTCTTGAACGTCTTTTGAGAGGCAGTAGGGTCGGATCCTATGCAACACTTTCAGAAATTGCGTGATGAACTTTCATTCCAAGGGTACGGATTGTTATTGGGATCGGAATAAGGTGTTACATCATGTTATCACGATATTCGAGGTATCACAGGAGGAATTGGTCATGATCCCTTCAGATGTAAGAGGATACGCTATCTTCGGCCATTTCTGGTGGATATTGGATAATTGTATCGCTTGAGAATTTTGATAAGTTGGATCTTGGGTAGGTTTTATTCTATTGGCTAGGTTAGCAAGGTTTGTCAGATGAGAGTCAACATGTCAACGAATCTTTGAGAGATTTTCAGAACGATGTATCTCGCGGAGCGCATTCCACATGTCTCGTGAATGCTTCCAGTTGTTGTCAGAATTTGTTCAGTGATCTGGGTTGCTACAGGTGCAGCAGGTTTGGCCACGTCTTCAGGGATAGCCTATAGGGAGTAATCCCATTATATTTTTGTTGTGTTGATGAGGATGACAAAGAGGTGGACTGTCTAACGCTCAGGGAGGAGTAGTGAGTACAACCACTACAGTCATTTTCGGGGTTCATCCAAGGGCTTGAAATAAGGAGTTATGATTAGTTTTCAGTAGCCTTGGTATTTATGTTTGGAAGATCCATCGAGATTGTCGGGGGAAGAGAGAGTTGTCGTTGAGATATTGGTTAGACTATATGTTCGTTGGACTCTGATATCTGAGCATGATGTTACTTTTACGCATTGAAGTTATTGATGTAGTTTGGATACAAGAAGTGCTAGCTGGATTTCAGGTAGTGTGCTATTTGGGCATGGTTATTCATGGTGTTCTAGCTTTTGTAAGCACCATTCGTCAGCAAGGTGAACATTTGAACATAGTGCGGATTGGGAATCATTCAATTCATGTGTTCCGAGTGGACTTAGTTGAATCTAAGTGGGGAAGAACCGTCCAGGTATCCAGGACAGAAGAAAGGGTGAAAGTGATGTAAGACTACGGGGGAGGCGTAGCATTCACTAAGGGTCAATTAGGGTATAGTGTTGTAAGACTGCGAGGGAGCTGTAGCATTCACTACTAGTAGAGAGTGTTGTAAGATTGTGGGGGTGTCGTAGCGTTCATAGATTCTTTCATGTGATTTTGACTAGGGCAAGCTAGTTCGTAGGGTTGTGGGGGAGCCACAACTTAGTTAGGATCAGGACCAGAGGTTATTGACCGATTAGTTATTCGGGAGCAAGCCCAGATGTTTATGGGAATTTAGGATGGAACCAGTAGAGACTGCTAACCTAAGGGTTGGACCTTGTAATATAGGATCTTTCAGTCGAGCATTGCATGTTTTTTTAGGGCCACAGTTGGGTAGCCCTGTTATTCGATCTCATAAGAACCTGGTGGTTGGACCGAGTGCGAGACTGGAAGTGTCAGGGAATCGGCTAAGGGTGTATATTAATCGTTATAGTAAAGGATGACATGAAATCATGGTACATTATGCAAATGCCAATTCGAGGATCTTTGGATAGGACCGGAGTAACAATTTGGATTTGGATAGGAACCTGAATCCAAATTCGTGTGGTATTTTGTCTCTGTGATTTGGGATGTGGGGAATCAATATTCCAAGGGCATCGGCGACAGAATTCCAGGGTGGTGCTCGGGTTGGTTGGATAGTAGTTTAAGCCATTGTGATGTGTCTCTGGTGGTTCTATCTGTAATAGATCCACGACATGTCGGAAACAAGAAATGTTGGGTCGAAGGAGGTCGGGTATGGTGTAAGGCTATAGCTATTCTAGTAGTATTCACCTTTTTACATCAGATTTAGTGCCGCCAGGCTGTCAACCTATCTCAATTGGATAGATCAATGGATTGAAGGAGATAGGTTAGTTATGGTTAGACGAGGTATCTGTCGGAGGTTGCAGGGGATTGCTGAGTGTGTTTCTGGCTCAGCAACCGAGTATGTGTGTGGTGCTTTGGACAGTTGGAAGACAGGTTGGGACCAGGGATTTCCCTAGTTGTTTTCCAGGAAAGCATCCAGTTGGCAACAAGAGGAGTATGAGCAACTTCAGTGAGTTGGGGTCTATATATGGAATTTCTGGTTATTTGGTAGTCACATTTGACCGGTGATTTTGTTCTTTAGGAAGCCTCAAGGTATTACAAGTAGGAAGTATTCTATCTAGATTGGTTTCTTGTGAAATCAGTTGGATGCTGATTCGATATGGGCAATCTATCAGGGAGACAAACCATCTTGAGACTTCAGATTTCAAATGGGGCACGTGTGATCAGGTTGCAAGGAATTCGTTCATTTCCTTGTTCTAGAACCTTATAAGTATTGGTTTAAGTTGCCTTGGGTAGGTTGTGGTATTCACGGGTTTGTGGCGGTGTTGCTCAGGTTGTTTGTTATGTCAACGACGGTGATGCATGATTTCGAGGACGAACTCTAATTTAAGTGGGGGAGAGTTGTAATGCTCTGTTCCAAATTGACTCCTAGTTTGAGGTGGTGGCTTGAAGGTCGGTCATTATAAGTATTATGGCTCTTGGGAAGGTAAGATCTAGCCCCTTTTGGGTGCGGGTGATGTATTAGAACTGATATGGGTGATTTGTTCATGTTTTGGAGCCTAGGGGTATGTCAATAAAGTGGCAATTCAGACTTTTATTGAAAATGGATTTTTTTCGGATGGTCTTAAGAAAGGTTTGAGTTTTTAGAAGTGTAGGGCTTCTCATCACCTTTTCGTGGATATAAGGATCGTCAAAATTGGGCTTATAATGAAAAAGTTATGGCCTTCGAAAGTTTCACGGTTTTCAGGCTTAAATGAGTACACGGGGTGTACACAAAGTGTACGTGGGACATACTAGCAAAGAAGGTACTATTCTAGGCGTACCTTGGAGTACGTTGGGCGAACTGACCAGGAGGATCGCGAATGTTCCCCGAAGTATGCTGAGCATACCATATGTACGCTAGGCGTACTCTAGTCAAATCAGAACCGTATTTTAGGGTCGTTGACCCTATTTAAACCCCTTATCTGATAACCTAACCCTAACATCTTCAGCCTCGACCGCTCTAAACCCTAGAAATTCTCTTATACCATTCATGGTGTCATTTTAAGCTTATGGAGTCCATTTTTGGAGTGTTCGGCCCATTTTCAAGAATGTGGATTTGGATACAAAAGTGGAGATCAAGAAGAAGCTAATGGATCTGGCTTTTGTGACTCATTTTTAGCTTGATAAAGGTATAAAGATCTGAACATGACTATTGAATGCTTAGATCTATTATATTGAGGTTTTGGATCTTTTTGGTCCCAAGAATGGAGCTTTAAGGTTCCAAATCAGTTTTTAGGATTAGGGTTTCCACCCTTGGTGCTAACTAAGTGCCTAAGGCAGAAAGTTGTCATCTTAGAAGTCTTAATAGATTCATGCAAGTGTTATGGTCATTTTCATGAAAGTAGAATGTTATACTTTGATTTTAGTTTCATGTGGGTCATATAAGTCACGAAGTTAGTGACTTTATGGATTAAGACGTTAAGTAGAGCTCAGCCATTTCTATGTTGGGCGTACAATGTAGTACGTTGCGCGTACAACCCTTTTGCCTGGTTTGCTAAGTGTACAGAAGAGATAGGTTGGGCGTACGCTCTCAGGAGGTCTTGGACCTTTGTGGACTTCGGACCTTTAAGCCCTAATGGTTTAGGCCTGGATTTACTGACAGTTGGTCTTGAATGCATCTTTGGGCCAATAATGGAATAGTTAGGCCTAGTGGGCCTTGTGGCCCAATATAGAAATGAACTTCGCATTATGGGCCTCGGTTTGGGCTAATTCTTGTACTACATTGTTGTGGGACCTTGCGGGCCATTTGGGTCAGGATTATTGACTAAGGAGAATATTAGGCTTTTATATAAGGTCCATTACAAAGGTTTGGGCCCAATTTGGTAAATTGGGCCATTGATGGTTTTAGGAACATTATAATGTTGGGCTTTTGTTTTGGGTTTGGGCATTAGTTGTGGATCATGTTAGGCTGGGGATAAAATGGTCCTTTTACCCCATGTGCGGATTAAGGTTTATGGTAGTGGCAGCTTGGGAAGCTGGCGGGGTAGCAGCTAAGGAAATCTTCAGGAAGCTTCTGAGTTCGTCGTGAGTCTTCTCACCATACCAATGGGTCTAAGGCACTAAGGTCGGCCCATTTTATGTTATGTGGTATGATAGTTACCTTTATGCTAGGTGGTATGCTAGTAATCATATGATGTGTGGTATGCTAGTTTTCTTTGTGATATTTGCATGGGAGCCCATGGCATTGGATGTAAGACCATCTGGAGTAGCCCATGGCAGTCTTAGGTAAAGACCATGTGGAGTAGCCCATGGCTTTACATGTAAGACCATATGGGGTAGCCCATGGTACTCCTAAGTAAAGTCCATATAGGTAGCCCATGGCATCCAAACTGGTTTTTGTATGCATGGCCTATCTGTTATATGTGTTGGATTAGGTGTCCATGATCATAACTATTTTTGGAATGTACTTGACCTGTTTGACATGATCCATTTGGGTTGCATGACATTGCAACACTTGGATAAACTAAATGAGAGAAAGGAAACTTAAGGATTATTAATATATTATAAGTTCTTATATATTAATAATATTATTTAATTAGTATTGATCAAAGAACGAATTTGGAATAAATTAAGTGATCAAAGGAATCTAATTAAATATATGAGGTTGATTGTGTAAATCATTCATTCATGTATATCGGGCTAATGATCGATGTTTTATATGAATTAGGCTAAACACGTAAGGTGCCTCATGGATAGTCCATGGGAGTTATATACCCATGGATCATCGAATATGGAAAGCCATGACAATTAGGGTTTACATGGTGTAACCCTACTTGTGTCACAACTATATAAACACCCCTTGTTTAGCAAAATCGGCTCTACAAGCAATTAAAAGAGGGCTATCTGAATTTTGAGTGTAAGTGTACTTCTCTTAAGGTTATTCCAAGTGTTGTGGTGTTGTGTGAGACATTTGAGGTATTACACTTGAGGAGCAAGGCTCACAATGTTCTGAAAGAATCCAAACAACGAAAGGTACGTACTTCCGCTAGTTATTGTGTTTAAAATTTCCCCATGCCATGCTAGTTAGGTTAAGAACCTTGGAAACTTATATGTATCTTAGAAAATCATAGATCCAAGGTTTCTAGGATTGCATGTACACCTTAGGAGTGTTAGAATGCTCAAAACCCTACAGTGGTATCAGCGACTATACTTGATTACTTGATACTTGATGCAAACTTGTTGGAATAACTCAAAAATTTGCTATCTACTGAGTGAACTCGTCAAGTCCATAGGGGGACTGCACGAGTTCACGTGTAATATCATCCTACTGGTCGAGTAGGTTCTTGCACTCGATGAGTAGGAGCCCCTTATTGTAGATTTTCAGGTTTTGTTGTTGGAAATGGACTAGAAACGTTACGCTAAACTATTTTGGTCTTGTAAAACTTGTTTTAGATGGTGTAATGGTTATGCTAATCCATTTTCAATAGCTAATATCAAAATTTCAAGTTTTGTATGGTTTATTTATGAGTCTATAAATTGTTGGTGTGAACATTCATGAACTTATGAGTTTAGAAAATCATATGGATTATTTATAACAGGCTTGTTAGTTTAATTCTTGAACTTGATGTGTTTTAATGCAATCCATAATTTGTCCTCAAGTTATGGATTACTAAAAGTCACACTTTTAAAGTCCATTATGAAACACATAGGTTAAATAAAATTAACAGTCTCTCATTTTAATAAATCATTAAATCATAAGTTATGAAAGATGAAAAGTTTTGAAAGTTACAAAACGTGCCCTCAAGTTTTGAAACTTGTAAAGTCACTTCAAAAACTTTAGTTCCAACCCCTAGAATTTTTAAAGTTAAAATTCAACCCTTATACTTTACAATATTATAAGTTAATAATATATATATATATATATATATATATATATATATATATATATATATATATATATATGTATATATATATATATATATATATATATATATAAGAACATGTCGTTTTACCCTAGTAGGCCTCATTCACAAAACCGGTCTATAAGGGGGGTATAAGGTGGTTACCTAATAAATGGAAGTTTAATGGGTGTCCACTCTCACCCACCGCTTCCTTGACTGGTGGAGGGTCGTTAGCCGAATGGGTAGGACAACGACTTTAAATCCTCATTAAAAGTAGATGAATGTAAAGTAACTAACTGTTTTGTAAATTCCCAACTTTAGTTACTTTAGGAAAATGTGAATAAGGTGCTAACCAATGAAATTACACTTTGCACTTTGCTTAAGTCAGTAGTGGAGTGTGTGTGGTTAACCGGCACACAAACCTGGACTTAACAAGGTAGGCAAAGGGTGACTTATGTTTTATCATAGGTCGACGGAGCACGTGTGGTTAACCGACACATCTATTGAGTGATAAACATTAAGGGTACCATGTAATTTGCATGGTTACTTCACACCTTGTTTTGTGATTCTCAGCATCCCAGTCACAAAACTTGAAGGTCACACTCAATATTGAAACACGCCATTGAAAGTTCAATGAATCTCAAAGAATCCATGAGTTTCAAAACTAGTTAAAACCTAATAATTTATTTCATTTTTCATGGTGGAAATTGGTGAATCGTCATTCACCTACCTTCAAATATTTTATAGATTGGATTACCCATCCGTCTTATAATTTATAAAATATTTTTTTTGGTCCTAGCCTTAGTACTACATTTGGGTGTTAATCTAAACTTGTATTTCTTTGTTTTCAGACTTCTTCAAACAATGTTGCCTCTGGCTAAAACCTAATCGACTCCTTCTCTCTCATGAACCTTTATGTTAGAGTCATCTTTGATGGTTCCAACTTTATAGATTGGATCCGGAACATCAGGACTCATGATGTGTCCACTGTTACTCTAGAGGAGATCGCTGACTTTAGGACTCTTGAGAGAGACACCACTAAAATGGCATGTATCATGTTGGCCACGATGATAGCCGAGCTCCGAAATTCCTATGAGGACTATTACCCTTTTGAGATGCACCAAGACTTGATGGACTGCTACCATCAAAGTGCTCACCAAGAGAGGTATGACATTATCTACTCCACAATAACAAATCAGATGAAGGATGGTGAACCCATCATACACCACCTACAGAAAATGCAAAGGTATGTGAACCGTTTGCTAAAACTGAATGTGAACTTCCCCGAGGAGTTGGCAATTGATATCATTTTTCACTCCTTACCTTCTTGTTTTGATCAATTCTGAATGACATACCACATGAGAAGGAGGAACTTACACTCACCAGACTTCAAGGACTATTGAAGACCGCCGAAAGTAGTCTTAAGGTTAAATCGGTTGTTACCAATCCTACTCCTACCATGGCCCCGGTCTTGGGAATCGGGAAAGGCAAAGGGAACAAAAGGAAGAGCCCCTCGAAGGGGCACCAAGGGAAAGTCCCTTGAAGGCTCCTCTTCAAGTGGAACCAGGAAAGGTTTTGTCAGTCCTCCTGCTAAACCTAAAGAGGATAAATGATTCTATTTCCATGAAAAGTCGCACTGGAAGTGAGACAACCCAAACTACTTGAAAGATGTTAAGGATGGGAAAGTGAAACCCAGCCATGCAGGTATCTACACTATATTTTCTAATAACTCACCCCATTCTAATTATTGGGTCCTTAATATCGTTTGTGGTGTTCATATTTGTTCTTATTTGCAAGGAATAAGAAGAAGTGAGGATGTGGAGCATGGGAAGATAAGCTTAATCATGGGGAATAGGAAAGCTTCACATGTCACCAATATTGGAGTTTATACTTTGTTGCTAAGTAGTGGGTTAACATTAGATTTGAATAAATCTTGTTACTCGTCTGAAATGGCAACAAATATTATTTCCTTTCATGCTTTGTACAAACAAGGGTTTACCTTTTCTTTTGATAATGAATGCATTGGTATTAATGTCTTCTTTAATAATGTTCTTCATTTTAAAGCATTACCTTTTGATGGTGTGTATGAAGTTGTGTCTGTTGTAGATAACCTAGTAAATAATGTGTTGTGTATTGATTCTTCCAACTCCAAAAGGATGGACTATTGGAGTCATTTAACGTAAGGTCGGATGATAGTTGTGAATCTTTTCTACTTGGAAAAATGACAAAATCACCCTTCACTAGTTCTTATGCTAGGTGTAACACCCGAAAAATTCAAGCCAATTTAAAACTTTTTTTTAAAAAAAAAACATTTAAAATTATTAAGTTATTACCATTTGTTTTCAAAATAGTTTAAGTATCACAATATTCCTCAGAACCATATCACATAAATCATAGAATATGAGGAGCCGGTACGATCACGCCTTCGCCTTACCACGATCTCCTGAAGTACCTGAAACAAACACTAAACTGTAAGCCCGAAAGCTTAGTGAGTTACCCCCACAATACTGATACAAATACAGTCCACATAACCACGTCAACAATAACATATCATAACAAACTGAACAGAACAGCATGTACTGGGTCCACTGCTTTACAAGCTGGACTACCCATGGGCCCTCAGTACAAGTCTGGAATGCCTACCTGTAACAACCCGAAATTGTTCGTTGCCAAAACCCGTTCTACTCGAAAAAGTCATCGTTATCAAATTCGTTCCGTTTTCACTTTGGGTTAATTATTTAAAAACTTATATGTTTATTATAATTTAATTAGTGTTTAAATCACTCAGGAAATCATATAATTAGCCCAAAATATTTATTTCATAAGTTTTAGAAACATCCCTACCGGGTGACGGTAACTTAATCGGGTGCGACCAAAAGTCGCGTTTAACGTTGGTATCGGGTAGAATTCCACCGCGTACAAGTTTTAAGACCTATATAAACATGTTTTAGCATCCATTTGAAGCTTTTTCCTTCTCTCTCTACTCTCTCTCTAACCTCTCTCCAAAATCCAAAGTTTAAGGGTCGAAAACTCAATTTTAAGGCCTTAAATCTCTAAGGTACCTTCCTAACCTTAATGTATAGCATCTTTAGCCTTCAAATTCGAGTTGAAAACATGATTTATGACCACATTCATAAATTCACGGCCATGGAGCATTTATGGGCCGTAAACTCATATTAAGTGGGTTTTTAAGCCCTAAAACCCCTCCTGAGCACTATTGGACTTTAGATATGGATTAATGGCTTAGTGGAATGGACATATAACATTTAAAACATGGATTTTGTGGGATTTGAAGGAGTTTATGGCCAAGGCATGTGCTTGGGCCCTAAACTCATGTAAATGGGGTTTTCATGCCCTTAATCCCCTCCAAATCACTTATATGGCTTAGATATGAATTGTAGAACATTGATATTAGTATTTGGACACTTGAAACATGATTTTTAGGGGACTTATATGAGTTTACGGCCAAGGCTTGTGCTTGGGCCGTAAACTCCATGAAACATGGTGCGAATCCATCTCTAAGGTGTTAGAAAGCCATCCAAGACCACCAAAAGCCTTGGAATAAATCAAAGGACTAACCAAAAATAGTTTAAGGACCTTAAAAACATCAAAACCCTTTCAATTAAGAGTTTATGGCCATAGCATGTGTTCCTTGGCCGTAAACTCCAAAAAGTGTGTTAAAATGTGTCCCAAATTCACTCCAAGGCTTTAAGGGAATTTTAGAAGCTCTTACATGCAAGTTTTTAACCTCAAAACACAAGGATTTACTCTCTATGAGAGTTTACGGCCATGATAGGGGTCTCATTGGCCGTTAACTCCAAAAACCACTTCAAAACTTCAAACAAATGCATGTAAGGCTTTGATACAATTTTAGCAATCACATGTGATTAGTTTGGAATCCAAAAACACAACTTTTCATGGATTTATAGGAGTTTACGGCCATTAGACCATGATAGGCCGTAAACTCAATAAAATGTGTCATTTTGGTGATTAAAACTTATTTCAAACCCATAAACCAAATCTAGAAATTGTCCCCTAAGTGTTTGAAGTCCAAATTGCACCATAAACCATGTTGGGTTATGAGCATTCTAACACTTCTAAGTGTACATGCAACCCTAAATACCTTGGATCTATGTTTTCTCTATTATACA
The DNA here is from genome assembly GCF_052625555.1 of Lactuca saligna. Lineage (NCBI taxonomy): Eukaryota > Viridiplantae > Streptophyta > Magnoliopsida > Asterales > Asteraceae > Lactuca > Lactuca saligna. The sequence goes on along the minus strand of NC_136419.1, from coordinate 224,869,271 downwards.
TGCAAATATGAACATCCAAGGTATTATCCTAATCTAGCATACAAAACTATCAATATAACAAGATAGAATACATACCTCTTTGATGTAGAATGTCTTCATGAAGCTTGAGTGCCTAGTGCCCCAAGTGTGACACCTCAAATGGTTCACACAACACCAAATACACTTGGAATAACTTGAGAGAAACTAGAACACTTCATGAAATCGGTTAGCCCTCTCTAGAATAATCTAGTGACCGATTTTGGGAAGAATAATATCTTTATATAGTGTTACAATTAGGGTAAACCCTAATTGTCATGACTTTCCATTTCCTTGGATCCATGGTTTCAAATACACCATGGAGCATCCATGGAGCATCATATGGGTTTTGGCCCAACTAGATAATCCATGGAGCATTAGCCCACTATATAAGTATGGATGATTTACACAATCAACCCATATATTTAATTAGTCTTCTTTTGATCACTTAATTAATCCTAGATTAATTCTTGATTAATACTAATTAAATAATCTTATTATTCTTATTACTAATATACTAGAACTTATAATATATTAATAACCATAAGTGTCTTATTTCTCTCATTATAGTCTATCCAAGTGCATGATGCCATGCAACCCAAATGGACCATGCCGGGTCGGGTCAAGTCTTACCAATTATAGTTATGGACTTAGACATTAATCCAACAATCTCCCACTTGGATAAGTCTAAAACTATTATTGCGTATGACTTCAGGAACCAACCGGCAATCGTAGCTCTCAAAAGCTTCTGTCGAACTCTGACCTTGTAGATGAACTCTGATCTTTGTCAACGACTTGTCCATTAGATAAGGGATCATATATTCCTCCATTCTAGATATCATATGGACTGAGACATGGATTATAATCATTCTCTCTGTCCATTAGTTGTTTCCCGATTTCCGATTTATGACGACTGACTAATTGAACAAATCAAATCAGTCCTGGCCCGGCCGAGCACTTCCATTTGTCATCATCAAATCATCGAGGGGCCCACAGATATCGCTTTTATCCCGAAGGTAAAAGGAATGGATAAACTTCGACTCATATGGGTTGTTCTACTACTTGTTGAATCATACACAAAGGCACGTTTTATAGCACCGAGTTACCAAATGCTGTTTCGTGCAATCAATGTACAACCAACTCATAGTAACAACTCATATCTCTAGGTTTGAAGAATATAAGATATTATCGTCTCATGATCACTCGTGATAAAATCCATGAAGTGATTCCAATGAGCGCGGGTTGAATCCAATACTCAGAACTTATGAGCACTCATGAGTGTTGTAGCCCTTTGTCCAACATCTTAGACCTCTACAAGCCAACCCATGACAGTCTTGATTCATATCTACTTCCAACATATGACCGACTGTGGATGGTTTGAATAACTTAGTCATTCCGGAAGAATAACCTAGTTTATTCGGGAAGTCAAAACATGCAAAGTGAAACACAATAATAATTGAATCCAATATGGTCTCAGAACTTATGAATATAAATAAAACTCCTTTTATTTATCACCATATGATTACACATTATTCATTGTATATTGTTTCAGCTATCAACATTATTCTTGAATTTAAAACAATAGTTGTCCCATGCTCCAAGCATGCACACTATGTTTTTCTAAACAATAGTCATGCCATACACCAAGTATGCATAATATGTTTGTCTATGATCTTTATTTTGTGAACTAGATCAAATGAACATAACTTCAATGATTCTCTTTTCACACTCCCAAATCCTTACTGCAAATGAAAGAATTCCAAATTCATGTCATTTACTGAAATCTGTTAGATTCTAAACTTATATGCATCGATCCTCTTGTAATGATTATGCACAAAGTCAGAAAGACTTTGCAACAATCATTACAGAGTATTCCAAAGGAGATCAATTCCTTGGAAACATCCTTCTTGCATTAAGTTTCCTTAATCTTAAACAGATTGGAAAAATTCTAACTTTGAAACATTTCCAGATTCCATTTTGACTATCACTTCTGAACAAGAGTTGCCTCCTTACAGATTATGTCAATATGGTCCTTCCAGAATTATCACTATACTTCCAATTGTCCTTGAGAAACCAGTCTTTGGTAAACCTTAGATTGTCCTCGACAATTGTTTAATCCTTTTAGTCATATCCAGTTCTAAACCTTTTCCATTCTTAACGCCCTAGGCATTTGGAAAATTTTAGAAAGGATAAATATAGCACATGTAATCGATCCTATATCCGAAGCATATGGGACACGATTCATGATGTCTCACATAAAGACTAAACCAGTCTTTTGCTATAACATTTCCATTTCTATTTGCCAAGTTCTCATAATTCAGATTATGAAAAGGGATGCCGTAATCATAATCGAATTTAAGAACGCAAATAATGGACCCATATATACAGAATTTCCTTATGTTGAGCCATTCCAACATGAAATTCATATATATCCTTGACTAAATGATTAAAACCTCATGATCTAAGCTTATAGATTTGAGATGAAGTATAATTTCCTCTCCCTTAATTATAGCAAAACAACTTTTTTCCCAATTGAAACCTTTTGTTTTCTATAATTAACATTGCTAGCTTGCAATACTTATTGTAATTATCATGCTCCCACTAACATGATGATTATTAGCATAACACTTATGCTCCCACTAGCTTTGACATGTACTCAGAAATCAGCTGGACTTCTAGAAATCAATACTTTATTGACTTACCAAAGTTCAGATTTCTGATACTAGATTGTTTTGATAAGACTTTATCAAAAACATACACCTTCCCTTAGATAGCTCATGGGTGTGTCAAAACAATTTTAAGAACTATGAAAAGGGATGCCGTAATCATAGTCTTGATTGTTTTGACCTTTGCCATTTCTCACAAGTCCAAGTTAGTGTGCCGGTAAACCACACACGCTCCACTAACGACTTTGAGAATGGAATTGCTATCTAGCTAAAATCTACTTAGTGGAAGTGTTTCCTCACCATCATTTTCATGAATCGGAGGGAAACCTTATGACACTTAGATTTAATGGTGTATGAGTTCCTACCCATATGAATTTGTCAAAACCATAATCACAAGACAAGGATAATGACAAATCCAAAACCATATGGATTGAACTCAATCTTAATTTCTTGCCACCTGGCAGCTCAAGGGCCTACCATTGCTTCCAAGTTGTTGTGCAACACATTGAGAACTCTAAGAACTCATATGCAAAGCCAACTTTAACTGGAATGGGCACAGAATATGTCAACACGATAGGTTATAAACCTTAAGTCGTGTGCTAGTGAAGAACTTTAGGTTTTATTCTTGATTAGTTCTTGAGACTTTCAAGACCTTTAAGACTCCCACTGTTCTCTTGACCTATAAGACTCCCTTGTCAAACATCCAAGAGATAGTGTGGATTCTAATCAAGACAAACACTTCACACAATTGGCCGAAGTTGGTCTTTGTTTTATCCAAAACATCACAACTTACCAATTTCAAATGTACAAGAGTAGAAAACTTTTACTCTTACATTTGTCAAGTGTTTTAAACCTTATTTAAGACATGTCACTCATATTACAATCTTGGAGTATGACTCTAAGACTTGTATTGAAACGAAGTGTGACTCGTCTTCTTGATTTAACCATTTCAACAATTCAAGATCCCTTCTTCTTAGTCATAAGAATGCACTAAGACTTCCTTAGAGAACTAATTTTGATATGGTTTCTTAATCATTAAGATGATCACAAAACTGATACTAAAGTACTCTCCCATCTTTTCAGATTTGAGAAACTTTTATCCTTCTGCCTAATTTGATTCTTCTTATTCGCTCTGCCATGCATTGGAACCTTTTCCAATGTCTCAGAGTTACACTTAAGCTTGTAAGTATAATCATATTTACTGAGCTTTAGTAAACTATGACGAATAGCCTTACATCTTTTGTGGTGGACTTAATCAGTGCACATGACTATGTACTCGACCCCATAGTCCATTACTTGACTCACACATTCATGTGAATAAGTAATTAGTCTTAATTTTCCAATACTTGAAAGTTCTCATTCATCATGCTATAGAATTTGCATGATTCCAAGTCCCGGTCCAATTGAGACTTTGGATGATGAGAATCTTTCCTTGTTTGGTAAATTTAGACATTACCACAAATGAAAGGATCAATTTCATATTTCCACTCTTGCTATTAATGGAATCGTATAAGCAACAATTTTTCCTCAAATGCCATTGTAAGGATATTTTAAAATAAATACAATCAAAATTTTCCTTTTATTTTAAAACTATGCGGAAAAACTTATCCTTACAATCCATACGAAAACTTGTTGTTGTCTATTCCTTAGCAATATCTCATAACTCCTAAGAAGTAGCTCAAGAATCCGATCTTCAAACTACGCGATAGAAATCCATCTATGCGATCAGATTCAGCATATTCTTTCTTTAAGTTCCTTTACTTTTCTTTGATTCTTAAAACATTACCATGTGACCCAGTCACATCATGTATAAGGAATCTCAGAATAGAAACTTAACAGAGTTAGATAGTGGACTTTACCTGAAGTAGAGTCAATCTTATTGACATTAACATCCTTAGGTAAATTTGGCAGCTTCACAACTAATGCCCCTTCCTTTGGCAATATAAACATATGGACCCTTTGATAATGGTACACGAGACTATCACAGACTTAGACTTTTCTCTTTACCATTTGGTCAACCGAGTTGACTATGGCCGATCCCTTTCCATTGGGAAGAGAATGCTTTTTCTGTATTTCCAGTGTCACCATTGTCAATGTCCATAAAGTTTCAGGAAGTTGATCTTAACAATAGATAAGATCACTAAGGGTCTTGTCATAGTCTATTTCATAGGTGTCCCAAAGGAACTCACTATGTGACTTAGAAAGTGATTGAACCACCAACTTTCTCAAGACTTTGACACCCTTCTCTTCCGGCTTGTCAATATGTGACTACATCTCCAAGATGTGATCACACCTAGACCTTGCCTTGCCATTAGGGCTTGAGTGACCTTAAACTTTTTAAAGAACTTGTGGGGTAGGGAGAATAATTGGAGGAGGAGAGAGAAGCATGATATCCATGGGACATCATCTTCAATAGGAAAGCTTGTTTCAAGAGATTTGGGAAGATCATAAATGTCTAATTCAGACATGTTATGGGAGATATTCAAGATAGTTGATCTTTGAGTCCTTAATATGACACCCAATATGAAAATATTAAGGCTAGGACCCAACAAACTATTTTATAACTTAGAAGAGGTATGCCGTAATCCAAGCTATAAAACAATTTGAAGGTAGGTGAATGACGATTCACCAATTTCCACCAAGATAAACGAAATGTATTATTAGGTTTTAATTGGTTTTGAAACTCCTAGATCTTTTGAGATTCATTGAACTGTTCAATGGCATGTTTCAATATCGAGTGTGCCCTTCAAGTTTTGTGACTGGGATGCCGAGGATCACAAAACAAGGTGTGAAGTAACCATGCAAATTACTGGGTACCCTTAAGTGTTTATCCCTCAATCGATGTGCCGGTTAACCACACACGCTCCATCGATACTATGATAAACATTAAGTTACCCTTTGCCTACCTTGTTAAATACGAGTTAGTGTGCCGGTTAACCACACGCGTTCCAGTAACCGACTCAAACAAAGTGCAAAGTGTAATTTCGTGGATTAGCACCTTATTCACATTTTTCTAAGTAACTAAGATTGGGTATAATTAAAAGTTTAGTTACTTAGTATTTGTCATTAATACTTTTAATGAAAGGAGAATTATAGTCATATCAAACCCGTTCGGCTAACGACCCTCCACCAGTCAAGCGAGCGGTGGGTGAGAGTGAACACCCATTAAGTTGCCATTTTATAGGCAACAACCTTATACCCACCTTATAGACCGGCTTCGTGAATGAGGCGTAGTAGCGGTAAGACCGACTTTACTCTTATACATATAAATATTATTAACTTATAATATTATAAAGTATAAGGGTTGAATTTTAACTTTTAAAATTCTAAGGGCTAACTTGGAATTAAAGTATTCATAAGAGAAAACTTTACAAATTCCAAAACTTGAGGGCAAGTTTTGAAACTATTCAAAACTAATTAATTCCATAACTTATGTATTTAAAGTAGTTTTAATCCAAAAACTCTTCAAGTTCCATAACTTGTGGACAAATTATGGAAGACTTTAAATTAATAAAGAATTAATCTTTTCTTTATTTTTATAACTTATGGAATTAATTAAGGTTACATATTTTATTTATTTATTTTTTAATGAAGTGACTCTTGAACCTCCATAACTTAAGGACAAGACTCTTCATCTTTTTGTAACCTTTGCCAACTTTATGAGTTTTATGAGTCTTTAATGTGACTCTTCATGTAACTTAAGGATAAGTTACACAAACACATTTTATACTCAACTCTTAGATTAATTTGGATTGAAAACAACTTTTTCACTCAACTTTTCTATTAATCTAAGCAACTCATAAGAACAAGATAATTCAAATCAAACTTTTTCATGTAATTAGTCTAACCTTTAAACTAATACAAAACATGAATCTATTGACAATTATCTTGAAAATGGATTAGCATGAACATTACCACATTTAAAAAACAAGTTTATAAGTTCAAAACAACTTAGGGTAATGTTCCTAGTCCATTTCTAGCCAAAAACCTCGAAGATATGCTGTTTGGGGTCCAACTCGTCGAGTGCATGAACACAACTCGGCGAGTTGGATGCATTTTGCCTTGGACTCGTCGAGTCCCTTCATGGACTCGGCGAGTCAGCTGGGCTGATAGCATCAAAACTCGATTTTTCAGCTTCTATTGCAGGTATAACAAGAAAACAAGCCTAGGCTCTGATACCACTGTTGGGTTATGAGCATTCTAACACTTCTAAGTGTACATGCAACCCTAAATACCTTGGATCTATGTTTTCTCTATTATACATGCAAATATGAACATCCAAGGTATTATCCTAATCTAGCATACAAAACTATCAATATAACAAGATAGAATACATACCTCTTTGATGTAGAATGTCTTCATGAAGCTTGAGTGCCTAGTGCCCCAAGTGTGACACCTCAAATGGTTCACACAACACCAAATACACTTGGAATAACTTGAGAGAAACTAGAACACTTCATGAAATCGGTTAGCCCTCTCTAGAATAATCTAGTGACCGATTTTGGGAAGAATAATATCTTTATATAGTGTTACAATTAGGGTAAACCCTAATTGTCATGACTTTCCATTTCCTTGGATCCATGGGTTCAAATACACCATGGAGCATCCATGGAGCATCATATGAGTTTTGGCCCAACTAGATAATCCATGGAGCATTAGCCCACTATATAAGTATGGATGATTTACACAATCAACCCATATATTTAATTAGTCTTCTTTTGATCACTTAATTAATCCTAGATTAATTCTTGATCAATACTAATTAAATAATCTTATTATTCTTATTACTAATATACTAGAACTTATAATATATTAATAACCATAAGTGTCTTATTTCTTTCATTATAGTCTATCCAAGTGCATGATGCCATGCAACCCAAATGGACCATGCCGGGTCGGGTCAAGTCTTACCAACTATAGTTATGGACTTAGACATTAATCCAACAAACCACCCATCAAGAGTTTACGGACGTAAACTCATGGGGAATGGGTGTATTGGCCGTAAACACCATTTAGAAGTGTACTCTTGCGGAGTAAACTCATTTCCTAAGTCCCTCGCATCATTACATGTCCTTAAACGCCACCCGGGTCCCTCCAAACACTCGCATCGGAGTGTTTTTGCGACTAGAAACAATTGTCCCTATCCAACAATCAATCTAAGTCCTAATTAGATACAAATGTGTATCTTTACATCATAATTAGGAACCTTGTGTGTTTACAAGTCCCGGATCAACTCTTAGCATCCAAACCGTCACATATCTCGTCCGGTGATTTCATACCCCTACGCCTTTTTCGCTGTTTTTAAATGTTTCAGGGGGGGAATACAAGCAAACTATAACTGTTTTCAAATCATAATTTTGATATGTTTCAAACAATATCTAACAAACTTATAAACTCTTTTACTCCTTATGTATTATGCTGAGCATAAGGAATGATTTATCAATTACAACTAAATGGATTTTAGTTAAGGAAATAACAAAACTAATCAAATTATTATGGGAATAATTTGGGGTTCCTTACTATTCGTTTTATCATGTACTAATATCTAGATAAACTATGTCTGATTTCAGTTTATCTCTGTATCATTTGAATGTATTGTCAGATAATTTCATTGTATGTATCTATATTCACTGTATTTCGTTTCATAATCTTCTGTATGTCAATATCGTATGAGAACCCTGTGAATAGTTTAGTACTAGTTTGTGAGATAGTCACTACCCTTTATGGATGATCAGTAAATCGTCCCCGGAAGTGTAAAGAGTCTCCTGGAGGGAGAGCGCGGAATTTGTGAATAGATCTATATGGGACTGACAATCCCACACCTTAACTGCTAGCTACAGTTAGGCGGGCACGCCTAGGGTGACAAATTTCTGGATATTGTTTTGACGTCTGACAAACGTCAAGGAGGTCTCGTTTTGTATTAGCATGGTTACCCGACTCAAAATATGTATTAACATAAGTTATTCACAGCTTGGGTTTTATAATCTTATATCTGGTTCGGGATAGTGATCCCATGGTTTTGTCAAACTACTTTGTATCTAATTCGGGATAGTAGTCCCATGGGTTTTCAGTCTATTGAACTTGTATCTAGTACGGGATGTTATCCCCATGGTTTTTTTCAGTATGTATATATCTTATATCTTATACGGGATAGTGATCCCATGGTTAGGTATCTATAAGTTATACGGGATGTTTGCCCCATGATTTTTAACTATATCTTGTACGGGATAGTAATCCCATGGTTTACACTTATATCTTGTCCGGGATAGTGATCCTACAGTTTTCAATCTATATCTATTTCGGGATAGTAATCCCATGATTTCAATCTATATCTTGTCCGGGATAGTGATCCCATGGTTTTCAATCTATATTTCCATATATATCAAATTATCTCGTGTCTAGTCCGGGATGGTAGTCCCATGGTCTTAAATCTATACTTTCATATGTGTCAAACTATCTTATATCTCTTTCGGGATAGTGATCCCAAGATTTTCATAATATAGTTTTGTGTATTAAACTATACTTTGTGATATACAACCGATCTTACAATTAGGAAAATATGGGATTTTCCTGGGGTAAAACACAACACGCAATCGAATTGGTAACAAATGATAACTAAACTAACCTTACATAAGAAAATATGGGATTTTCTTGGATAACAAACATTTTCGGAAACTAAAGGAAACCGATACATTTTCATAAAACAAAACTGCTTATGAACTCACCAGCTTTATGCTGATTTTCAAACCGCTTGTATTCTCAGGTCCATGTTAGACAGGTACCCGGTGATCTCTTTTTGGTGAAGACGAAGTGCATGGAAGACTCGCCTCAACTTTTGTTAATATGATGCATATGTATATCTTGTATAACTTTACTTTTGAAACAAATGTAAACTTTCATATATATATATATATATATATATATATATATATATATATATATATATATATATATATATATATATATATATATATATATGTAATGTAATGGTTTACTATGATTACTATGTACATTGGATATGATACACAACGTCGTAGTCCACCCCGGAAATGTTTCCGCCTTTGATTTTCGGGGTGTGACAGATTGGTATCAGAGCCCTTGTTTATAGTGAACGGAGTATACCAAACCTTACATGGTATACAACTATAAACACTAAAGGGCCTCAGTGCTCTGAATTAAAAGTATCTTCAAAACTATAAGTATTTTCAAAAGTATACAAGTATACCGAACCGTCGAAATCCGTAACTACAAGTAGAACAAAACATAAGTAAATGGGTGTTGTACACTGCGGTTAAACCTGGGCAGTTATGTAGTCGTGTCTAGGGTCAATATAGCCTGGCCAACTATATTCATTCGAGACACGGCCAACATATGCTTGGGAGTGACTGTGGTATGCAGCATGCCTAAAACTTACCTAGTATCTCAAACAACGAATCGTCGCTGCAGCGAACCATGAAATACTATGGGAGCATTTCTCGAGCCAATCCTTCGTAGAAAATCCTCGTATACGCGATGTTACTTGACCATTCCACTAGCGATAAAATATCCTATCTTGATAACTCTTTCCGGCTTTATCGCTTAGTATGATGTTATATCTGTCTTGATGAGATATCCCCTATTTCATATCTTTTGATTCAATTCAGAGGACTTATAATCCTCTCATTCCTGATCTTTTTAGATCAAGATGCCTCCAAGAAAGAGACCCAGTTTGAAGAACAACGACAATCCTCCTCCACCACCACCTTCTCCTCAATTTGATCTCACATCATTTCAAACAGTTCTGACTGCTGCAATGGTGGCAGCCATGTCACAAATGAATCCCGGTGGCTCCGGAGGTGGTCCCCAACCTTAAAATCCAGAAGACAACCAGGAACACCGAAGAGGGGGTTCCTACAAAGATTTCATGAACGCGAAGCCCACAACCTTTGATGGGACTGGAGGTGTCATTTCCCTAACTCGATGGTTCGAGAAAATCGAATCAATCTTCGAAATATGTGCCTGTTCGGAGTCTGATAAATTCAAATTCGCCGCCTGCACTTTCCTTGACAAAGCCCTGACTTGGTGGAACGGCCGAGTCAAATCCTTAACCTTACCGGTAGCAAATGCCATGGGTTGGGAAGCTATGAAGGAGCTTCTGCTTGCAGAATACTGCCCTCGGGGCGAAATTCATAAACTAGAACATGAACTCTGGAACCTTAAGATGAAGGGTTCCAACATAGCTGCTTATACTTCAAGATTCGATGACCTAGCATTACTCTGCCCGGGAATGGTTACCCCGGAGAGTAAAAAGATCGAAAGATTCATCTAGGGATTGACCCAGCCAACTAAAGGGAATGTCTTGGCTGCAAAGCCAGACACGTACGACAGCGCTAAATGTCTTGCGAAAATCTTGATCGATCACGAAGACAACTCTGATGAAGAAGCTACCACTCCTGAGTTAGACACAAGTAGAGGTGAAAGTAAAAAGAAATCTCGGAACAAGCGGAAGGCCCCGAGTACAAAAGGGTCTTCTAAGAAACAGCAAATGGTAGCAGTCCATGCTGCTACTGCCCCTGTTGCTGTCTCAGCTGTGGGATCCACAACCCAAACTCCCGCCAGTGGATACATTGGTAGTCTTCCTTGGTGTGGTAAGTGCAACTACCATCACCGCATTCCTGGTCCATGTCACGAAAGGGTCTGCGACAACTGTGGCAAGAAGGGCCATCTTGCTCGAACCTGTAGAAAACCAGTCAAATCAACGAACCAATCATCGGGAGCAGGAATCAGTCCGGCTTGCTACAATTGTGGTGAAGCAGGGCACTTCAAAAGGAATTTCCCAAAACCAACTACCACCACTGATCCCTCTATCACCGCATGTATACTTCTCTTTGATAATTCTTATACCTGCAACTCTTTTCAATTCTGGTACAAAGAGGGAAACCTGTTATCTATCTATTCGAACGTTTTCTAAGCTCAATCCTTCATACGTAATCGAAATGTGTATCATCGAGATGACTAACCAGCGAGATTGAGAACACTAACTTCGTATCTATAGATTGAATCCTCGGTCCAGAGGACTATTCTGTTCCATTCGGTTAAATGGGAAACCTTTCACGAAAATGCTTTGATGCTACGTTTAACATGGAATGACTGAGCCTCATTCATGTTGTTATCTTGATTTCGAGAGGGTCTCATGTCTATATCTTTTTCCTTGACCTAACTCTCATGATCTTCAGCATCAAACCTTCGTATTGTGTCATGCTTTAAAACTCAAAAGTTCTCCTGATACGAACTACCACACATTCCTCGTTTCTGTGATCATTGAGAAATGGGAAGTTAGTAGCTCTTTCTACTAAATGTCTGTCCCGAAGAGTTTCCGGGAATTTCATTCGAACGTCTAAAGTTTAGTTCCACCTCATACTTTTCGAGGTCTTCGCAGAGATTGATTCTACAATCTTGAGGGTTCGGATGCTCGTAGAGCTTGTTAACATCTATCGAGTACATCATGTCTCGAATCCTTGAAAGCTTCTACCCAACGAAACCCTAGTGATTCCTTAAGGAAACCGAAGTCATTGAGGGTTGGTACTTCCATAAGAAAACCAATTGATAACATAGATTAAGAGAGAGTCAAGGTACGAAACAAGAACACGTCCCGATGGTGAGAATTCACTAGAACGCCTAGTAGAGACTCGATTCCACTTGAGAAAGTGAAGATCCGAAGTAACAAATTCATTCGTGTCTCATTTCAAGCTCATGATCTATATCTTACTCTTTGAATTTCGGGACGAAATTCCCTCTAACGGGGGGATAATGTAACAACCCGAAATTGTTCGTCGCCAAAACCCGTTCTACCCGAAAAAGTCGTCGTTATCAAATTCGTTCCGTTTTCACTTTGGGTTAATTATTTAAAAACTTATATGTTTATTATAATTTAATGAGTGTCTAAATCACTCAGGAACTCATGTAATTAGCGCAAAATATTTATTTCATAAGTTTTAGAAACGTCCCCGCCGGGTGACGGTAACTTAATCGAGTGCGACCAAAAGCTGGGTTTAACGTTGGTATCAGGTAGAATTCCACTGCGTACAAGTTTTAAGACCTATATAAACGTGTTTTAGCATCCATTTGAAGCTTTTTCCTTCTCTCTCTACTCTCTCTCTAACCACTCTCCAAAATCCAAAGTTTAAGGGTCCAAAACTCAATTTTAAGGCCTCAAATCTCTAAGGTACCTTCCTAACCTTAATGTATAGCATCTTTAGCCTTCAAATTCGAGTTGAAAACATGATTTATGACCACATTCATGAATTTACGGCCATGGAGCATTCATGGGTCGTAAACTCATATAAAGTGGGTTTTTAAGCCCTAAAACCCCTCCTAAGCACTATTGGACTTTAGATATGGATTAATGGCTTAATGGAATGGACATATAACATTTAAAACATGGATTTTGTGGGATTTGAAGGAGTTTACGGCCAAGGCATGTGCTTGGGCCGTAAACTCATGTAAATGGGGTTTTCATGCCCTTAAACCCCTCCAAATCACTTATATGGCTTAGATATGAATTGTAGAACATTGATATTAGTATTTGGACACTTGAAACATAATTTTTGGGGGACCTATATGAGTTTATGGCCAAGGCTTGTGCTTGGGCCGTAAACTCCATGAAACATGGTGCAAATCCATTTCTAAGGTGTTAGAAAGCCATCCAACACCACCAAAAGCCTTGGAATAAATCAAAGGACCAACCAAAAATAGTTTAAGGACCTTAACCACATCAAAACCCTTTCAATTAAGAGTTTATGGCCATAGCATGTGTTCCTTGGCCGTAAACTCCAAAAAGTGTGTTAAAATGTGTCCCAAATTCACTCCAAGGTTTTAAGGAAATTTTAGAAGCTCTTACATGCAAGTTTTTAACCTCAAAACACAAGGATTTACTCTCTATGAGAGTTTATGGCCATGAGAGGGGTCTCATTAGCCGTAAACTCCAAAAACCACTTCAAAACTTCAAACAAATGCATGTAAGGCTTTGATACAATTTTAGCAATCACATGTGATTAGTTTGGAATCCAAAAACACAACTTTTCATGGGTTTATAGGAGTTTACGGCCATGAGACCATGCTAGGCTGTAAACTCCCTAAAATGTGTCATTTTGGTGATTAAAGCTTATTTCAAACCCATAAACCAAATCTAGAAATTGTCCCCTAAGTGTTTGAAGTCCAAATTGCACCATAAACCACCCATCATGAGTTTACGACCGTAAACTCATGGGGAATGGGTGTATTGGCCATAAACACCATTTAGAAGTGTACTCTTGGGGATTAAACTCATTTCCAAAGTCCCTCGCATCATTACATGTCCTTAAACGCCACCCGGGTCCCTCCAAACACTCGCATCAGAGTGTTTTCGCGACTAGAAACAATTGTCCCTATCCAACAATCAATCTAAGTCCTAATTAGATACAAATGTGTATCTTTACATCATAATTAGGAACCTCGTGTGTTTACAAGTCCCGGATCAACTCTTAGCATCCAAACTGTCACATATCTCGTCCGGTGAGTTCATACCCCTACGCCCTTTTCACTGTTTTTAAATGTTTTCAGGGGGGGGGGGGAATACAAGCAAACTATAACTGTTTTCAAATCATAATGTTTATATATTTCAAACAATATCTGACAATCTTATAAACTCTTTTACTCCTTATGTATTATGTTGAGATTTTAGTTAAGGAAATAACAAAACTAATGAAATTATTATGGGAATAACTTGGGGTTCCTTACTATTCGTTTTATCATGTACTAATATCTAGATAAACTATGTCTGATTCAGTTTATCTCTGTATCATTTGAATGTATTGTCAGATAATTTCATTGTATGTATCTATATTCACTGTATTCCGTTTTATAATCTTTTGTATGTCAATATCGTATGAGAGCCTTGTGAATAGTTTACTACTAGTTTGTGAGATAGTCACTACCCTTTATGGATGATCAGTAAATCGTCCCCGGAAGTGTAACCAGAGTCTCCTGGAGGGAGAGCGCGGAATTTGTGAATAGATCTATTCGGGACTGACAATCCCACACCTTAACTGCTAGCTACAGTTAGGCGGCCACGCCTGGGGTGACAAATTTCTGGATATCGTTTCGACGTCTGACAAATGTCAAGGAGGTCTCGTTGTCGTATTAGCATGGTCACCCGACTCACAACATGTATTAACATAAGTTATTCACTGCTTGGGTTTTATAATCTTATATCTTGTTCGGGATAGTGATCCCATGGTTTTTTCAAACTATTTTGTATCTAATTCGGGATAGTAGTCCCATGGTTTTTTAGTCTATTGAACTTGTATCTAGTACGGGATGTTATTCCCATGGTTTTTTCAGTATGTATATATCTTATATCTTATACGGGATAGTGATCACATGGTTAGGTATCTATAACTTGTACGGGATGTTTGCCCCATGATTTTTAACTACATCTTGTACGGGATAGTAATCCCATGGTTTACACTTATATCTTGTCCGTGATAGTGATCCTACGGTTTTCAATCTATATCTATTTCGGGATAGTAATCCCATGATTTCAATCTATATCTTGTCTGGGATAGTGATCCCATGGTTTTCAATCTATATTTCCATATATATCAAATTATCTCGTGTCTAGTCCGGGATGGTAGTCCCATGGTCTTAAATCTGTACTTTCAGATGTGTCAAACTATCTTATATCTCTTTCGGGATAGTGATCCCAAGATTTTCATCATATAGTTTTGTGTATTAAACTATACTTTGTGATATACAACCGATCTTACAATTAGGAAAATATGGGATTTTCCTGGGGTAAAACACAACACGTAATCAAATTGGTAACAAATGATAACTAAACTAACCTTACATAAGAAAATATGGGATTTTCTTGGATAACAAACATTTTCGGAAACTATAGGAAACCGATACATTTTCATAAAACAAAACCGCTTATGAACTCACCAGCTTTATGCTGATTTTCAAACCGCTTGTATTCTCAGGTCCAAGTTAGACAGGTACCCGATGATCTCTTTTTGGTGAAGACAAAGTGCGTGGAAGACTCGCCTCAACTTTTGTTAATATGATGCATATGTATATCTTGTATAACTTTACTTTTGAAACAAATGTAAACTTTCATATATATGTAATGTGATGGTTGTTTACTGTGAGTACTATGTACATTGGATTTGATACACAACGTGGTAGTCCACCCCGGAAATGTTTCCGCCTTTGATTTTCGGGGTGTAACACTACCGGGCCCTCAGCTCGTATCTGGAATGCCATCGAGCCCTCAGTACGAGTCTGGAATGCCTACCGGGTCCTCAGCACATATCTGGAATGCTCCCGAGTCCTCAGTATGAGTCTGGAATGCCTATCGGGCCCTCAGCTCATATCTGGAATACACTCGGGTTTGTTGGCTACGTTACTAACTCAACCCAACATATCAATAACTACTAGGATATCAAATCCATTGGGCCGACCTTGGTGCCTTAGACCCCTTAGTATTGTGAGGATCACTCACCTCGCAACTGCTGACTGAAAGATAGGATCCCGCTGCTCCAACCGCTGACACGAACTCCACCACTGAACGACACCCAAACACTAAACTCAATAAATACCAATAATTACCAAAATACCCTCGGAAGTTAACTGATCAACTCTTGGTCAAAGTCAAAGTCCTTAGCCAAAGTCAACCTACCTGACGAACTCTACTCGTCGAGTCAACCCGCTGACTCGTCGAGTCCCTGTGTTCTGAAAACTCCCATATCGTGACCCAACTCGCTAAGTCGCCCCAAGACTCGCCGACTCCCATTAACTCTACGTCACTTCCTGCTCAACTCACCGGGTCGTCCCTCAACTCACCGATTCACAGCTCAACCAAAAACGTTAGGACTTCACGACCAGACTCGCCGAGTCCAAGGCAATCTTCAATAGACTCGCCGAGTTGTTCTTCCAACTCGTCGAGTTCCTGCCTATATTCATCCAACTTGTCGAGTTCACCCATGTGACTCGTCGAGTTCACCCATGTGACTCGTCGAGTACCTCTAGTTGTTAACCCATACAGTGGCTTTCCAAGCCATGCAGGGGCTCCATTCCATAGACCCACTCCCCTACAACCCATCCATCACGTAAACTGGCAAACTTTACATGAATCCAAAGAGATCGAAGCATAATACACTCTTGGGCTAAGGCCTGGGACAAAATAACTTCACCTATATCTCTTGATCATAGACTTTATGGCTCCCAGGGTCATTACAAGCCTGGATCTGAGGTAGCAACCTCAGATCTTACACCAAACTCGAGATGGACCTCATTTATAACACAAAACCCCACAATTGCTAGATCTAGATGCACAAAACCTCAAGCAACGAATTATTACCTCAAAAGGAAGCTCTGACTGAAGAATTAACAAAATCTCTACAAAGCCCTTTGCTCCAACCTTCTTAAGCTTCAAAGATCTCTTCACCAAGCACTTATCAAGGTTCCAAATATTCTCCAATGTTCTAACAAACAGATTTAGGGTTTCTGGACCTCAAAAGGGGCTAAGGGGACTGAGGGAGGGCATTAAGTCCTTTAAATAGATTGCAAACCCGAAGATTAGGGTTTTCTGTAACGCCCCAAAAGAACGAGCCAAAAATTTCATTTTTGAAAACATATACTTAGCAAAACATTCAAATTAAAACGTTTACTGATCATAACATTTTATAAAGATATCACATGTCTGGAAATCATTTCATAAAACATAATAATGTCAGAGTACAAATCCCCAGGAAGATCTCATGATGCGGAATACGAAACATGTGTGTGATGGGCCGCTACCGCGCCAACTCCTTCCCCTTCGAAGAAGAGGTACCTGAAACCAAAACTGAAAACTGTAAACACGAAGCTTAGTGAGTTCCCCCATCATACCGCATACCATACAATCACATATCATACATATTGCCAAGCATTTATGGGGTGCCCGACCTACCTGGTACGACCATTCTGGGGTGCCGACCTACCCATGTCAAGCCATTCTGGGGTGCTGACTACCCATGTCAAGCCATTCTGGGGTGCTGACTACCCTTCGGTCCTGACGACCGAACCTCGGGGACTATTTCACCCCCTACTGCTATTATCACATATATCATAACATAACATATTATCAAACATATCTGGGGTGCCTGAACTACCCTTCGGTCCTAGCAACCGAACTCGGGGATTGGTCCCCTCCTACTACCTCTATTGCATATAACATAACAAGCCAGCATGCAAACATATAATCACATACTGTTAGACGTATCTGGGGTGTCTGACTACCCTTCGGTTCTAACAACCGAACTCTACTACTATCACATATAACATACCATGCTGCCATATAACATATCAGGTAGTAGCAAACCTAGATGATATCACGAAGACAATCATCTATCATGCATCTCCCACTGGTGGGCCGGCATTGTGGCCTCAGACCCATCGCTACTGGAAGGTAACTCACCTCGAAAGTAGCTGCTGCAATCTGCTTCCTGAGCGTCTAACTGTTGGATCGCAAATTCTCCGGCTATAAACCATAAACATAGGTTAGACACCCATAAATACCATTAGGTCAAAAGACTGACCCTCCCTTACTCGACCAGTCCTTTTCCAAGTAACCCGGTCCTACTCGACCAGTCCTTCTTCCCTCTCACTGAATCACTCTTCATTCATGACTTTGGACGATTGAATTGACTCGTGACCCAACTCGCCGATTTTGAAGAACAACTCGCCGAGTTCTAGGAAATCTCATAGGACTCGTCGAGTTGTTCATCCAACTTGCCGAGTCTAAGGACATCTTCATGGAACTCGCCGAGTCCCTATGACCCATTTCCCATATACGCCAAATCTGAGACATGCAACGCTTCAAAACCACAGATCTATGCTCCTAGGGTATGTTTACCACATAAAGTTGCAAACTTTACGTGCTTGCATGGCCCAATGAGCTCAAACATGCAATTCCAAGCTCTTTAAGAGGTCCTACACTCAATAGGGACCTCAATCACCTCAACCACAGAGACTTTATGCTACTAGGATGTCTTAAAGGTCCAAATCCGAAGTCCTTGTAGAACATTAACCATAAACACATAGATATTTAGGTTCATAGGGCTTAAAACCTCTTTTTAGGGACAAGAAAGGGGGTTCAATGAACTAAAGGTCAAGGTAGGAACTTTTCTACCTGAATAGAGGCCCTTCACAAAGTATATTCCGGATCTTCTTCACTTCTTGCACTCTTCAACCTTCTCCTTCTTCTCCCAAGCTCCAAATCACCTTCAAAACGCTAAAAATCACCCACAAGGACACAAAGGTGGCTAGGGTTTCGTTCTACAGATCTCTGGGAGTGCTAGGGGTAGTGGAGGCTGGATTACATCGTTTAATGTCACACCCCGCTAAACGGTATGACAGCGATAACGGTTTCAATGCAAAAGATAAAGATACATCACCATAGTAGTATTTAAAAGTTTACAACCCATAACTTCAAAAGAAACAAAATACAAGTTTTTCAAAATAACATTGTTCAAAATATAGCTTCATAATAGCTTCAACACGATGCAGCATGCTCTATGATGATGAATCTTTACATCCACTTACTAATTACTTCCTGAAAAAGCATGTAAAACGAGCGTCAACTATGAAAATAGTTGGTGAGTATCACAAGTTTATAAATCGAGGGTACAATAATGCTTTTCGTAAGTACAAGTACATTGCTTTAATGATAAAACAAGGTTGATTGCTATTAAGGTATACAAGTTTATTGCTAGAACGGGAAACGCGTTTGTATGTGTATGAGCAAACAATGAGTCTCAACCAAACCTATGACTGAAGCCCTATCGAGATCTATCATTATCGTTCCATAGATGAATATGGTATCATGCACTCCAGCGATTCGGGCGAGTGAGGAGTTGTCAATTCCTAATAGCGCTATCCATAATGACCATTGGCTCAAAGAGTTAATGGTTAGAGATAAGGGAAGGGCAGTAGTACGATAAGTTCTCATGTTCTGTGTTGCATAAACATACATAAAGAAACATAGCAATACAATAGCAATCATGTTTGATACAATTCAATTTAAATACAACATGCAAACAATAGTTTTTCTGGACATGCTTTTCCACCCCAAAACATAAAAACCGAAAATAGGGGAGTGCGTGAATACTCACGATGTTTTGTGTAGACACAAGCGGTACTTCGGGATGCACCAACGTCTTACTACCGGGATCCTACGACATCAAACACACGCACTAGTGAGTTTCCATGTAGATATCTAATGCTAATATACTAAACTCTACATATAGGGAAATGCCAATTTATGTTTTAGTATTGGATTTTATATCAATTAGTTACACTTTTTCTGAAGTAATGAAATTCTATATATCGGGCGATTAATTACAACCTTGGAATATAAACTTTCCAAATTTTTAAGTCCTTGTTACAACATAAATTCACGAAAATAGCATTCGAGGGATAAAAATTCTCAAACTTTTTATTCAACTGTTATTACACAATACTAAGCTGGAAAAATTATAAAAATGGATTTCCAAGCTGTTTAATTATATTTTATGATTTTTGAGCATTTATTTCAATAAAAATTGAAATAAATAGAAAACAGTTTCCAAAATTACCCAAACTTTTTATTTAATTGTTATTATACATAAATAGGCTGGGAAAAATATAAAAGATATTTTTCAGTGGGTATTTCTATTTTTCCTTGCTTTATTCCTTTAAATAGTCATTAATTAAAGAAATAATATTAAACAGTTAAAATAAATCACCATAAATTTTTGTAACATCATTTACAGTATAAATATCCTGGGAAAAATATCAAAAGTGGTTTTCATAATGTATAAACTGGTTTTGGGTATTTATGTATATTTAAGTGTATTTTAGTGCAATTAACTTTAGAAAATAAGAGAAAACTAGTTTACAGTAGAGAAAAATATTCAAAGTTTTTATGTAACCTCCTACTCTATAATATTATATCATGGTAAATTTTCATGAATTTTGGATAAAAAGAACTATTTCTCCCATTTTTAGTCCATTATAATTACCAAAAATTGGGAAAAATAGTAAAACATGATGAAAAATCTTGAAATTATTTTCTGGAGTCACCCATCACAGGAAAGGTATGCGAAAATTGTTAGATACAATTTTCACATCCTATAAAGTGGTTTTGTAATTTATCATGTCCTAAATAAAAGAAAATTAGAAATCATATGAAACAGTAACAAAAATTGCTGAAATTTGGTGAGGGGTCATTATTCCCCATAAGGATCATCCATGAATTTATTTAGGATTTATTGACCTATGGAAGTATTTTATATGATTTATGCCCTTGGTTTTAGCAATAATTCTAATAAATCAAAGAAATAACAAAAGCTCTTGAAATTTTCTAGATTATCTCATGCATGCAAGGGCTTTCAAAAGGAAAAATGTAAAAAAATGTATTCAGAAGAGAAATGAGGGTATGATTCCAAACAATTTAAGAAAAGTTGCATGCAATAATGCATGAAGTGTAAATGTGGCTGAAGTTCATGAATTTGTGTAGCCCATTCAGTGAGGTTTTAAGCCACGAAATTTCAACCATAATTCACTGGATGTGTTAAGTTTCTAAGGTATTTTTCCTCAGATTTATGGTTGGGTTTAAGGCCATTGTTTAAGCAAGATAAAAATAGTGATCACAGAAGAAGACCTGTATGCGCAACCTTTTTGTAAAATCTGCTAAAAATAGGATATTTAATATTTTACAGTGAGACCAGTTGGGTTTGAAAGTTAACTCGTGGAGCTAACCAATACAAAAAGAATATCATGATTTGGTTAAGAAATGACTGAGTTATGACTGTTCAAAGTCGAACAAAGTAATTTGGCAGATTGCATGTTTGCTTGTGTGCATTATTAGGGTATTTCAACAAGAACATCATGCATGTCTTTGGTAAGGCCCGATTTCTAACACATGCATGGAATGAATGAGCATCCAAGATGTACTAGAAATGGTTTAAATGCTTTTGTTCATGCATGAATACAAAAGAAATGGAGAAGAACATGAAATATTAGGTTTTGATGTCACATGATCATATGTGCATCTTTTCCACTCCTTGCATGGGTTTGATCCCGGATTTTCACCATCTCTAACACATGCATTGTGTTATGGTGAGAATCTACAAACCACAAGGGGAGAATAAAGATTTCTAGCCATGGAAAGGCATAGAATCCGAAAAGTAGAGAAGACTAAGAAGAAAAAGAGGTTTAACCATGAAACTATGGAAGAAGATGTTGTTTACCTTGGTTTTGACCTTGAGAGAAGTAAGAACACTTCAAGGGCTTCACAATCTCGAAATTTTTCAGAGAAATGAGAGGATTTTCGTGAGTTTAGAGAGAGGGAAGAAGAGAGTGAAGTGTGTGAAGAGAGTGAAGTGAGAGAGTGAAGAGGGAAGAGGTGGAGTAAGGGTTTAAGCTTAATGATTGTGTTTTGGGGAAGAGAGAGAGCATGGGGAGAGGTGATGGCCGGTTTTTTCATGCATTTTGGCCTCCTCTCTCCTAAATTTTAAACTTTATAAACTTCCCTCCTATATTTTATATAAAAACATTCATTTTTATAAAATGTTTATTAAGCAATTTGATTTATTTAAAAATCTTGTTTTCAACAAATAATTTATGATTAATACTTGTAATTTATATTTCTAGTTCATTGGTATAATCCATAATTTGATTAATAAAATTTGATATTAGGAAGTTTATAGCCAAATTTTATAAAGTTTTTAAGCTTTATAATTTATAACTTTGGATTTTTGGCTCTTTAGGGTTTTTGGAATATTGTTTGATATTCAACAACATGTTGAAGTATAATTAGAATGTTTTAATTTATTTTTAGAGTTTTATACCCTATTTCAATTATAACAAAGCTTGAAGCTTTATTCTAATTATAGTATTGGCATTTCCTATTGTAGCTAAGCAACTTACTAGAATTGTAAGTATCAAGTATATTAGTCCTAGACCTTAGTTGGATCCTAGTTTATGCAACATTTTTGACCTAATTTATACTACTAGGTCATGGCATGTTGTGCATGAATGGTTATTATAAAGATGCATGAGTCCAAGAATGACCTGAATTGGCAGTTGTCACAGTATCCCCCACTTAAAAAGAATTTCGTCCCGAAATTCATTCTATGTCATCGCTTGTCATCGCAAGGGAATAGTTGCGGATACTTTTCCTTTATGTAGTCCTCGCGCTCCCAGGTGTACTCCGGCCCGCGTTTTGAGTTCCATCGAACTTTCACAATCGGGATCTTACTCCCCTTAAGTTGTTTTACCTCCCTGTCAAGGATTTCTATCGGTTCCTCAACGAAGCTCAGCTTATCATTGATCTTAATTTCCTCCAGGGGTACTATCAATGCTTCGTCGGCTAGGCATTTCTTAAGGTTGGAGACGTGGAATGTGTCGTGAATGGCGCTTAACTCTTGGGGCAATTGGAGTTTATACGCTACTGGACCAATCCTTTCAAGGATTTCAAAGGGTCCAACATATCTCGGGCTTAGTTTTCCTTTCTTACCAAAACGCACAAGCCCTTTCCAAGGCGACACTTTTAAAAGTACCTTGTCTCCTACTTGGAATTCTAATGGTTTTCGACGATTATCCGCATAACTTTTCTGACGATCTCTAGCAGCTTTAAGCTTATCCTTGATGATAGCAATCTTGTCGGATGTTTCCTGGATAAGTTCGACTCTAGTCAACTGTCTGTCTCCGATTTCTGTCCAGCATAAGGGCGAACGACACTTGCGTCCATACAATGCTTCATATGGAGCACATTGGATACTCGTGTGGTAACTGTTATTGTAGGAAAACTCAATTAGGGGTAAATGAGTATCCTAATTTCCTTTGAACTCAATGCCACACGCTCGTAGCATGTCTTCCAATGTTTGTATTGTTCTCTCTGTTTGCCCATCTGTCTGAGGGTGGTAAGCTGTGCTCAAATCTATCTTGGTTCCTAGTGCCCTCTGTAACATCCACCAAAATCGAGATGTAAAACGACTATCTCTATCAGAAATGATATATAGGGGTACACCATGCAGAGAAACAATTTTGTCGACTTAGATTTGGGCCAATTTTTCCATCTTGAAATCTTCTTGAATGGGGAGAAAGTGAGCAGATTTCGTCAGTCGATCCACTATGACCCAAATTGAGTCATGACCTTTAGCAGTTCTAGGAAGTTTGGTAACGAAATCCATAGATATTTGCTCCCATTTCCATTGGGGAATTTCAGGTTGTTGCAACAACCCGGATGGTTTCTGATGTTCAGCTTTGACTATTGAGCATGTCAAACACTTCCCAACGTACAAGGCAATATCCTTTTTCATTCCAGGCCACCAATAGTACTCTTTAAGATCCTTGTACATCTTATCTGCTCCAGGGTGGATGGAGTATTTAGATCGATGGGACTCCTCTAGTACCATGTCTCTCAGGTTGTTAACCCTTGGAATCCAGACCCTGTCTTTAAAATAACGAACTCCATCAGGTTTGGTTTCAAATCTTTCTTCCAAACCATGTAAAGTTTCGCCTGGAAGATTTTCCTTGCATAACGCTTTCTCCTGGGCATTAATGATTTGAGATTTCAAGCTTGTCTGAATTACCATTCCCAAAGCTCTCACATGGGAAGGTTTCACTCTTTCTTTCCTACTAAGAGCGTCGGCTACTACGTTAGCCTTCCCTGGGTGATATCGTATCTCACAATCATAATCACTAAACAACTCTACCCATCTTCTCTGCCGCATGTTTAACATTTTATGATCCAGGATATGCTGAAGGCTTTTGTGATCGGTATAAATGGTGCACTTGGTTCCGTACAAATAATGCCTCCATATCTTAAGGGAGAAAACTATTGCTCCTAGTTCTAGATCATGGGTGGTATAATTCTTCTCGTGCGGTTTGAGTTGTCTGGAAGCATATGCAATGACCTTATCTTTTTGCATTAACACACATCCTAACCCTTGATGAGATGCATCACAATACACCACAAAGTTTTCTGATCCTTCTGGTAAAGCCAGAATTGGTGCATTGCACAGCTTGTTTTTCAGGATTTGAAATGCCTCTTCGTGTTTCTCTTCCCAGAGAAATTTTCTATCCTTTTGGGTCAAAGATGTTAATGGTTGAGCAATCCTAGAGAAATTCTCAATGAAGCGTCTGTAGTACCCAGCTAATCCTAGGAATTGTCGTATTTCTGTCGGGGTTTTGGGGGCCTCCCATTTCTTGATTGCCTCTATCTTAGCTGGATCTACATGGATTCCTATTTCACCGATCACATGACCAAGAAAATGTACTTCCCGAATCCAAAATTCACTCTTAGTGAACTTGGCATACAATTTCTGTTCCTTCAACAGCTCCAACACTAGCTTTAGATGTCTATTGTGATCTTCTTTGGTCCGCGAGTAAACAAGTATGTCATCTATAAATACAATTACAAACCTGTCTAGGTATGGTCTACAGACCCTATTCATCAAATCCATGAATACAGCAGGTGCGTTCGTTAGTCCAAAAGGCATGACTAAGAACTCATAATGTCCATAACGGGTTCTAAATGCTGTTTTGTGAATGTCCTCTTCCTGAATTCTTAGCTGATGATACCCTGACCGAAGGTCGATTTTTGAGAAGTAGGAAGCGCCCTGCAACTGATCGAACAAGTCATCTATTTTAGGGAGGGGATATCGATTCTTGATTGTCAACTTGTTCAATTCTCTGTAATCAATGCACATTCGGAACGAACCATCTTTCTTTTTGACGAATAACACTAGGGCTCCCCAAGGTGAAGAACTTGGTCGAATAAACCCTTTGTCTAGAAGTTCTTGAAGTTGTCTGGATAGTTCTTGCATCTCGGATGGTGCAAGGCGATATGGTGCTTTTGCTACCGATGCCGCTCCGGGAATTAAGTCTATCCGAAATTCGACCTATCTATAAGGGGGTAGACCGGGCAATTCCTCTGGAAATACTTCGGGATAGTTTTGAACCACTGGAATCTCCTTGAGTTTCTTAGCTTCAGGTTCTCTTTCTAGCACGTGGGCCATGAATGCAATACAATTCTTCTTCAGGTACTTGTGAACCTTCATGCTTGATACTATGTTTAAACTTCTTCCTGGCTTCTCACCGTGTATGATAAGGGTTTCTCCATTAGGGAGAGGCACTCTGATGACTTTCTCATAACAACCAATGTCCGCTCTATTTTTGGATAACCAATCCATCCCTACTATCACATCAAAACTACCTAGCTCTATAGGAATTAGGTCAATGCTAAAGAGTTTATCAGCTAAATTCAAAGTACAACCAGGAATTATATCACTAGCCCTAATTTCATACCCATCAGCAAGTTCAATAGCATAAGCATTCCTCATCTTTACCGATTTCAAGCCAATTAACAGTCTAAATGCTAAAGAAACAAAACTCCTATCTGCTCCTGCATCGAATATTACTGATGCAAAATGGTTGTTCAGGAGGAACGTACCTGTTATCACTTCAGGGTTCTGACGAGCTTCTTCTGCACCAATCACAAAGGCTACACCTCTTGGCTGTCCAACTTGATTTCCTTGAAAGTTTTGCCTGGCTTGGCCTTGTCCATTGTTACCAGGTCCATTGTTCAGTTTGGGACATGCTCTACGGAGATGATCAGTACTCCCGCACTCATAACACGTCCTTTTTCTCTCCTTATTCACCTTACAATACTTCGAGTAATGGCCTGTTTGCTTACAGTTTTGGCACACTGGGCAAGCTCCCTTGTGATGGAAGTTCCACTTATTGCACTTCGGAAGCGGCCCTGAGTACTGCTTTTGCTCCTGCACTTCCCGTTCTTGAGTTTTCACTGGTTCTTGCTCCTGGGCTCTTACCATAAAGTTTCTTGAGACTTTCTGCTTCCTCCCTAACTTGCCTCCATACTTCTTCTCTCCCTGATCTGCTGGCTTCCTCTTGCTACTAGAGCTTTACTTTGTCGATGCTCCCATCCTTATCACTGTTGGATAAGGTGTCTAAGTCCATAACTATTTCTGGTATGTACTTGACCCGAC
Organism: Lactuca saligna; assembly: GCF_052625555.1. NCBI lineage: Eukaryota > Viridiplantae > Streptophyta > Magnoliopsida > Asterales > Asteraceae > Lactuca > Lactuca saligna. Next base: position 224,842,534 of record NC_136419.1, on the reverse strand, counting down.
CCGGCATGGTCCATTTGGGTTGCATGGCACCATGCAATTGGATAGACTAAATGAGAGAAATAACGCTTGGAGATTATTAATATATTATAAGTTCTAATATATTAATAATATTATTTGATTAGTTTGATCAAGAATTAATTTAGAATTAATTAAGTGATCAAAAGATAACTAATTAAATATATGGGTTGATTAAGTAAATCATCCATATCTTGTATAGTGGGCTAAAAGGCTCCATGGACTATCAAGTTGGGTTCCACCCATAGGATGCTCCATGGGAGTTACAAACCCATGGGTCATGGAAATGAAGAGTCATGACACATTAGGGTTTAACCCTAGATGTGTCAACACTATATAAGTAACTTATTCTCCACCCAAATCGGTTACACTAAGAAATAGAGGGCTTGGCCGATTTTTGTGAAGTGAGTATTCTCTCATAAGTTCTTCCAAGAGCATTTGGTGTTGTGTGAAGCATTTGAGGCATCACACTTGGGGTGCTAGGCTCACAAGGTTTCAAGGAACACAAGCAACAACAAGGTAAGTTATTCTATCTATACTTTATGTTAAAATTGGTCCCCATGTATGCTAGATAGGAATATAACCTTGGAAATCAACTTTGCATGACAAATTAGACAAACATAGATCCAAGGTTATTAGGGTTGCATGTACACTTAGGAAGTGTTAGAATGCTCAAAACCCATCAGTGGTATCAGAGCCTAGGCTTGTTTGTTCTTATTTGTGCTTAAAAGTTGAAAACAGAATCGGAAATTTGCTGTCTGCGAATGGACTCGTCGAGTCTATAGGGGGGACTCGTCGAGTCCATGTGTATCTTCAACCAACTCGGCGAGTCATGTTCTTGCACTCGGCGAGTAGGGTCGAATGAGTGCAGAATTTCGATTCAGTTGCGGGAAAATGAATTAGAAACATTACCCTAAACTGTTTTAGTAAATGTAAACGTGTTTTTGGTGGTGTAATGTCTTGCTAATTCATTTACAACAACTAGTTATCAAAATTACAAAGTTTTATGTAATTTTTGATTGTGTTCATATTCATGTTCTTGTTCTTATGATGTTTTAGATGATCATAGGAATTATTTGTAACCTATTTGGTAGTTTAATTCTTGATCATAATGTGTTTTAATGGAGTTCATAACTTATCCTTAAGTTATGGAAAACCAATAGTCACACTTGAGTTAAAACCATTAAGAAAACACAAGAGTTATAAAAAATGAAGAGTCTTCATTTTATGACTCTATTAAACTCATAAGTTACAAGAAATGAAAAGTTTTGAAAGTTACAAAACTTGCCCTCAAGTTTTGGAACAAGTAAAGTTAAGTTAAAACTTTAGTTCCAACCCCTAGAATTTTAAAAGTTAAAATTCAACCCTTATACTTATATTATGATGATTTAATAATTATATATATATATATATATATATATATATATATATATATATATATATATGTATAAGAACAAGTCGTCTTACCACTAGTACGCCTCATTCACGAAGCCGGTCTATAAGGTGGGTATAAGGTTGTTGCCTATAAAATGGTGACTTAATGGGTGTGTATTCTCACCCACCGCTTGCTTGACTGGTGGAGGGTCGTTAGCCGAACGGGTAAGACAAGGACTTATAAATTCTCATTCAAAGTATGATGAATATATAAAGTAACTAAATGTTTATTAAAATCCTAATCTAAGGTACTTTAGGAAATTACACTTTACACTTTGTCAAAGTCGTTGGTGGAGCGTGTGTGGTTAACCGACACACTAACTTGGACTTAACAAGGTAGGTAAAGGGTGACTTAAGGTTTATTATAGTATCGGTGGAGCGTGTGTGGTTTACCGGCACATCGATTGAGTGATAAACTTTAAAGGTACCAAGTGATTTGCATGGTTACTTCACACCTCGTTTTGTGATCCTTGGCATCCCAGTCACAAAACCTGGAGGGCACTCCCGAGATTGAAACATGCCTTTGAAAAGTTCATTGGATCTCAAAGAATCTAGGAATTTCTAAAACCAATAAAAACTAAATATTTATTATTTCGATTTTCGTGGTGGAAATTGGTGAATCGTCATTCACCTACCTTTCAAATATGGTATAGCTTAGATTACGGCATACCTCTTCTAAGTTATATTATATTGTGATTGGATCCTAGCCTTAATATTACATTTGGGTGTTTTATTAAGGACTCTCTTAAATCTAAACTAAGCTTGTTCTTCTTTTTCAGATGTCTTCAACTAATGCTTCTGGCTCGAATCCTAATGGCTCCTTTACTCTTATGAGTTTGTGCGGAAAAGTCACCTTTGATGGATCCAACTTCAATAAGTGGATCAGAAACATCAGGATGATTACCCGCTACGAGGACAAAGAATATGTCCTTGACAAGGAGCTTAAGGAAATTGATGAGTCCACTGCAACTCCCCAGGAGATCGCTGACTTTCATACTCATGAAAGAGATGCAACCAAGGTGGCTTGCATCATGTTAGCCACCATGACAGCTGAACTCCAAAAGTCTTATGAAGACTTCTACCCTTATGAAATGCACCAAGATTTGATGGAAAGATACCATCAAACTGCACGACAAGAGAGGTACGAAGTCATCTGCTCCATGATAACAACCATGATGAAGGACGGAGAGTCCGTCACGAGCCACATGTAGAAAATGCAAAGGTATGTGGATCGGTTGCTGAAGCTCAATGTGAACTTCCCTGAGGAGCTTGCAATAGATATCATTTTGCACTCCTTACCATCGTGCTATGATCAATTCCGCATGACATATCACATGAACAAGGAAGAGGTCACCCTCAGCAAACTTCAGGGACTTCTCAAGACCGTAGAAACAGGTCTTAAGGGGAAGTCGGTTGCTATCACTCCTACTCCAGACTCAACTCCGGTCTTGGCAATCGGGCAAAGTCGAGGGAGGAAGAGAAAGAGATCTTCAAAGGGTACCAAGGCTCGGACCCTTGATGGCTCTTCTTCAAGTGGAACCAAGAAAGGTTTCATTACTCCTTCTTCTGACCTAAAAGAGGCTGAATGCTTCTATTGCCACGAAAAAGCTCATTGGAAGCGGAACTGCCCAAAGTACCAGCAAGATGTGAAGGATGGGAAAGTGAAACCCAACCATGCAGGTATTTACACTATCATTTCTAATAACTCACCCCATTCGAAATCTTGGGTCCTTGATACAGGTTGCGGTATTCATATTGGTTGTGACTTGCAGGGACTAGGAAGAAGTGAGAATGTGGAGCAAGGAAGAATAAACTTAATCATGGGGAATAGGAAAGTTACACCTGTCACCAAGATTGGAGTTTATACTTTATCGCTAAGTAGTGGGTTAAATTTAGATTTGAATAAATGTTGTTATTCGCCAGAAATGGCAAGAAATATTATTTCCTTTCATGCATTGTACAAACAAGGTTTCACCTTTTCGTTTGATAATGAAGTTGGTTCGATTAATGCTTTCTTTAATAATGTACTTTATTTTAAAGCATTACCTTGTGATGGTGTGTATGAAGCTGTATCTATTGTAGATAACTTAGGAAATAATGTTTTGTGTATTGATTCTACTAATAATAATAACTTGGATAAAGCATCGTTATGGCATTGTCGTCTTGGACATATAAGCAAGAAACGCATAGGCCAACTCCAAAAGGATGGAGTCTTGGAGTCGTTTGACCTAAAGTCAAATGATAGTTGCGAATCATGCTTACTTGGAAAAATGACAAAGTCACCCTTCACAGGCTCATGTGAAAGGGGTGAAGGTTTGTTGGACCTTATACACACGGATGTGTGTGGACCATTCAAACATGCCACAAGAGATGCTAATCGTTATTATTTGACTTTTACTGATGATTACAGTAGATATGGATATGTCTACTTAATCAAGCATAAGTCATAGACTTTCGAGAAGTTTAAGGAATTTAAACAGGAAGTCGAGAATCAATTGGGCAGGAACATTAAGATGCTTCGATCCGATCGAGGTGGTGAGTATCTTAGTTCAGAGTTCCTCGACTATCTAAAGGAATGTGGGATTGTCTCACAATTGACACCTCCCAGGACGCCACAGTTGAATGGTGTGGCTGAGAGGCGTAATCGAACCTTGTTGGACATGGTTCGTTCCATGATGAGTCGAGCTTCGCTACCAATCTCATTCTGGGGGTATGCCTTAGAGACTGCCGCCCATATCCTTAATCTAGTCCCTACAAAGAAAGTTGCCAAAACTCCTTACGAGATGTGGACTGGTAAAGTACCTAAACTAGACCACATCAAGATTTGGGGATGCGAGGCTTTCGTGAGACGCGAGACTCATGATAAGCTCGAACCCCGAAGCGAGAGGTGTATTTTCATCGGCTACCCACAGCAATCCTTTGGTTACCTCTTCTACAGACCTAGTGACAACGTGGTCTTTGTAGCAAGAAGAGGAGTCTTTCGAGAAAGAGAGTTTATAAGCCAAGGAGACAGTGGGAGGCAAGTTGATCTTGAAGAAATTCAAGAGTCAAGTGGTGAAGGAACTTCAAACTCTAGCCCTCAACTTGAGGAGGAAACTCCTGTTGAGCCAATTGACGAATCTGTACCTCTGAGGCGTTCTACGAGAGTTAGGAGTGCACCTGAGCATTACTATGGATTCCATATTACTGCAGAAGGTGAGACACTTATTAGTGATGAGACACTAGTAAGTCAAGATGACCCTAACAGCTACGAGGAAGCCATGGCAGGCCCCGAGTCTGCTAAATGGAAAGAGGCTATGGATAGTGAGATACAATCCATGTATGACAATCAAGTTTGGAACTTGGTTGAGAATGTACCAGGTCAAAAGACTGTAGGATGCAAATGGGTCTTCAAGAAGAAGACCGACATGGATGGTAAAGTACACACTTATAAGGCTAGACTGGTTGCAAAGGGCTTCTCTCAAATTCCTGGAGTGGATTATGATGAGACCTTTTCTCCGGTAGCCAAGATTAAGTCTATTCGGGTTCTGTTAGCCATAGCTGCATTTCATGACTATGAAATTTGGCAAATGGATGTCAAAACCGCTTTCCTTAATGGGAAGTTGGCTGAAGATGTTTACATGAGTCAGCCAGAGGGTTTTGTCAGCAACGAGTACCCTAATAGAGTGTGTAAGCTTGAGAAATCCATTTATGGATTAAAGCAAGCACCTCGCAGATGGAATCTTTGCTTTGATGAAAAGGTCAAGGAATTTGGCTTTTCTAGGAGTGAAGATGAATCTTGTGTATATGTCAAGGCTAGTGGGAGTATAGTTAGCTTTTTGGTATTGTATGTGGATGACATACTACTCATAGGAAACGACATTCCAACCTTGCAGGAAGTAAAGTCCTGGCTTGGAAAGTGTTTCGCTATGAAGGACCTTGGTGAAGCTGCCTATATTTTGGGGATAAGGATCTTGAGAGATCGGAGTAAAAGACTAATTGGACTTAGTCAAAGTACCTACTTGGAGAAGGTTCTGAAGAGATTCAGAATGCAAGACTCCAAGAAAGGAGAGTTACCCATCCAGAGTAGCGCCAAGTTGAGTAAGACACAAAGCCCTAGCACTGAGGCTGAGATAGCAGAAATGAGTCGAATACCTTATGCTTCGGCTGTAGGTTCGATCATGTATGCTATGACGTGTACTCGACCTGATGTAGCCTTTGCCTTGAGCATGGTTAGCAGGTTTCAGGGGAACCCTGGCAAGGCACACTGGACTGCGGTAAAGACTATTCTCAAGTACCTACGAAGGACTAAGGACTGGGTCCTTACCCTCGGTGGGAGTGATGACTTGAGAGTTGTAGGGTATAGTGATGCTAGCTTCCAGACTGATAGGGATAACTTCCGCTCTCAGTCGGGCTGGGTCTTTACCCTAAATGGAGGAGCAATTTCTTGGAAGAGTTCCAAGCAAGAGACAGTGGCAGATTCTACTTGTGAATCAGAGTATATTGCAGCTAGCGAAGCGGCAAAGGAGGCGTTATGGCTGAGGAACTTCATTAGAGACCTTGGAGTTGTACCAGCTATTAAAGAGCCGATGGAAATTTTCTGTGATAGTGAAAGTGCTGTTGCCTTAGCCAAGGAACCAAGGGATCACGGGAGATCCAGACACATCGACAGAAAATACCATTTCATCAGACATCGGATCGAAGAAGGACTCCTCGTGGCAAAGAGGGTATCATCGGATGAGAACCCGGCAGATCCCCTCACGAAGGGACTGACTCGGGTTAAGCATCTCCAGCATGCTCGGAGCATAGGGCTGAAGGATGATATTAGATTTAGTAGTTAGATAATCTCGAAATTTGTAAAGTGTAATTGACATTTGATGATGAATAAAAGTGTTTTATTTATGAGTAAAGTGTTGCTATCTCTTGTCGATCGTTTACTATATTTCTTTTGCATGTTTTGACTTCCAGAATAATTTTGTTTGGTATAACATATTATTCAAACCTCCACAGTCGGTCATATGTCGGAAGTAGGTATGAATCAAGACTGTCATGTTTGGTTGTAGAGGTCTGGGACAAGGCTACAACAATCATGAGTGCTCATAAGTTCTGAGCATTGGACCCAACCCACGCTCACTGGAATCACTTCATGGAATTCTATCTCGAGTGATCGTGAGACGGTAATATCATATAAGTCTTTAAACCTAGAGATATGATTTGTTACTTACAAGTTGGTTATCCATTGATTGTACGAAAAACGCATTGGTAACTCGATGTTATAAAATCGTGCTCTTGTGTGTAATTCAATGAGTAGTAGAACAAACATATGAGTCGAAGTTTATCTGTTCCTTCTTGGATTAGAGGCTAATATTTGGGCCCCTCGATGATTTTGTTTTGACCTATGTATCGTGCCCGGTCAGAACTAAATTGATGTGTTCAATGAAGTTCTTTGTCAAACAAATCGGAAATCGGGAAACAAATGTTGGACAATAAGTAAGACATTGTTCCATGTATTTGTCCGACTGATATCTAGAACAGAGGATTATATGATCACTTATCTTAAATGGCGTACCATCGTCTTCTCAAGTTTCGAGAAACCTTGTAAAGAGCTACGATTGCCGATCGGTTCCTGAAGTCATACTTGCAGTAATAGTTACTAGACTTATCCAAGTGGGAGACTGTTGGATAAGGTGTCTAAGTCCATAACTATTTCTGGTATGTACTTGACCCGACCCGGCATGGTCCATTTGGGTTGCATGGCACCATGCAATTGGATAGACTAAATGAGAGAAATAACGCTTGGAGATTATTAATATATTATAAGTTCTAATATATTAATAATATTATTTGATTAGTTTGATCAAGAATTAATTTAGAATTAATTAAGTGATCAAAAGATAACTAATTAAATATATGGGTTGATTAAGTAAATCATCCATATCTTGTATAGTGGGCTAAAAGGCTCCATGGACTATCAAGTTGGGTTCCACCCATAGGATGCTCCATGGATGCTCCATGGGAGTTACAAACCCATGGGTCATGGAAATGAAGAGTCATGACACATTAGGGTTTAACCCTAGATGTGTCAACACTATATAAGTAACTTATTCTCCACCCAAATCGGTTACACTAAGAAATAGAGGGCTTGGCCGATTTTTGTGAAGTGAGTATTCTCTCATAAGTTCTTCCAAGAGCATTTGGTGTTGTGTGAAGCATTTGAGGCATCACACTTGGGGTGCTAGGCTCACAAGGTTTCAAGGAACACAAGCAACAACAAGGTAAGTTATTCTATCTATACTTTATGTTAAAATTGTTCCCCATGTATGCTAGATAGGAATATAACCTTGGAAATCAACTTTGCATGACAAATTAGACAAACATAGTGTTGGATAAGGTGTCTAAGTCCATAACTTATTTGGTATATACTTGACCCGACCAGCATGGTCCATTTGGGTTGCATCTCATCCAAACTATTATGGATAATTTTATGAGAGTTATACACATATGTTTATTAATATATTATGAGTTATAATATATTAATATGAAGTTACGTTATTTAATTAGTTTTAGTCTTAAATTAATTATGGATTAATTTAGAGATTAAAAGGAATACTAATTAAATTATGGGCTATTTGTTTTATATAGTGTGGGCTAATACTCATTTGTTAATGGGCTAGGCTTATGTGGAAGTCCATGGATGATCCATGGAGCTTTTAACCCATGGATCCTTGGAAAAGGAAAAGACATGGGTTATTAGGGTTTCACCCTAACCATGCACACTATATAAGCATGCTTATGGAGCATGAAATGAAGACTAAGAGAAAACTAGTGATCTAGTGTGTGTGTGCATGTGTGTGGCCGAAAATACAAGAGTGTGTATACTCTCTCAAAGTTTTCCAAGAGTTTGTGGTGTTTGTGATTCCATTTGAGGCATTCACACTATTGGTGCTTGGCCCTCAAACTCCTTAGAACCAAACTCACCAAAAGGTATGTAATCTCTTCTAACTCTTTTATGTTGAAATGTTCCCCATGCTATGTTAGATAGGTTATAAACCTTGGAAAATTATTATTTTTCATGTATTTAGACAAACATAGATCCAAGGTTTATTAGGGTTTCATGCACACTTAGGAAGTGTTAGATTGCTCAAAACCCAACAGTGGTATCAGAGCCTAGGCTTGCTTGTTTGATACTTGATGCAAAATAGTGAAAAAAGTCGAAATCGTTGCTGTCTGCATGGTGGACTCGCCGAGTCCATTGGGGGGACTCGACGAGTCCAAGGCAAACTTCAACCTACTCGACGAGTCAGTTCATGCACTCAACGAGTAGGATCGAAAGAATGCAGAATCTCGACTTTTGCTGCTGGAAATGGACTAGAAACATTACCCTAAACTGTTTTGGTGTTATAAAACTTATTTTAGTTGGTGTAATGGTTGTTCTAATCCATTTACAATAGCATATATCAAAATTCCATGATTTTATGTGTTCATATAATTCTTGAATTTTTGATGATCATGTTCATGTTCTTATGAATTTAGAAAATGATAGGAATTATTTGCTGAATTGTTTAGAATTAATTCTTGATCATTTATGTGTTTTAATGGAGTCCATAATTTGTCCTCAAGTTATGGATTACCAAAGGTCACTTTCATTTAACACACACTTAAAACACATAAGTTACATGAAAATGAAGAGTCTTCATTTTTATGAACCTTTAATTCATAAGTTATGAAATGAAGAGTTTTGCAAAGTTACAAAACTTGCCCTCAAGTTTTGGAATTTGTAAAGTTTCACACACTTTAATAAACTTTAATTCCAAACCTTAGAGTTTTAATAGTTAAAATTCAACCCTTATACTATTTATAACATTAATGGTTAATTATTATATATATGTATAAGAATAAGTCGTTTTACCGTTAGTAGGCCTCATTCATGAAGCCGGTCTATAAGGTGGGTATAAGGTTGTTGCCTATAAAATGGTGACTTAATGGGTGTATACTCTCACCCACCGCTTGCTTGATCGGTGGACGGTCGTTAGCCGAACGGGTAGAACAATGACTTTAAATCCTCATTAAAAGTATAATGAATATTATAAAATAACTAAACTCTTTTAATTCCCAATCTTAGTTATTTTAGGAAAAATGTGAACATGGTGCTAGTCCATGGAATTCACACTTTGTACCTTACCAAGTCGTTGGTGGAGCGTGTGTGGTTAACCGGCACATTGATTAGGTGATAATATTAAGAGTACCAAGTGAATTAGCATGGTTATTCACACCTTGTTTTGTGATCCTCGGCATCCCAGTCACAAAACTTGAAGGGCACAATCGAGATTGAAACATGCCATTGAAAAGTTCAATGAATCTCAAAAGAATCTAGGAATTTCAAATCCAATTAAACCTAATAAATCATTTCGTTTTCATGGTGGAAATTGGTGAATCGTCATTCACCTACCTTTCAAATATATTATTACTTAGATTACGGCATCCCTCTTCTAAGTGTAATATATTGTGATTGGATCCTAGCCTTAATATTACATTTGGGTGTCTTATTAAGGATCCTAAATATCTAATCTAAACTTACTTTCTTCTTTCAGATGTCTTCCAACACTAATGCTTCAGGCTCTAACCCAACTGGTTCTTTCTCTCTCATGAATCTTTGTGGGAGGGTCATCTTTGATGGTTCCAACTTCATGGATTGGATTAGGAACATCAGGATGGTTACTCGTTACGAGGACAAGGAATATGTCCTCGATAAGGAGTTAAAAGAACTTGATGAGTCTACTGCTACTCCTGAGGAGATCGCTGAATTCAGGACTCATGAGAGAGATGCTACTAAGGTGGCATGTATCATGATGGCCACGATGACAGCCGAGCTCCAAAAGTCGTATGAAGATTTCTACCCTTTTGAGATGCACCAAGACCTGATGGAAAGGTACCATCAGAGTGCTCGTCAGGAGCGGTATGAAATAATCTCCTCCATAATAACTACCCGCATGAAGGACGGTGAATCCGTCACGGGCCACATGCAGAAGATGCAAAGGTATGTGGACCGTTTGCTGAAGCTGAATGTTAACATCCCCGAGGAGTTGGCAATTGACATCATTTTGCACTCCTTGCCTTCTTGTTATGATCATTTTCGAATGACATATCATATGAACAAGGAGGAAGTTACCCTCAGCAAGCTTCAAGGACTCTTGAAGACCGCTGAAACCGGTCTTAAGGGTAAAGCGGTTGTTACCTCTACTACTCCTACTCCAACTTCTACCCCTGTTTTAGCTATTGGGCAAGGCAAAGGGAAAAAGAGGAAGCACCCTTCGAAGGGTACCAAGGGAAAGTCTGTTGAAGGCTCCTCATCAAAGACTAAGAACGGTTCTGTCACTCCTTCTGCCATTCCAAAGGATGCTGAATGCTTTTATTGCCATGAAAAGGCACACTAGAAGCGAAACTGCCCTAAGTACTTGCAGGATCTAAAGGATGGGAAAGTGAAACCCACCTATGCAGGTATTTACACTATATTGTCTAATTACTCAACATATTCTAACTCTTGGGTGCTTGATACAGGATGTGGTATTCACATATGTTCTGATTTGCAGGGCCTAAGAAGAAGTGAGGATGTGGAGCACGGGAAGATAAACTTAATCATGGGGAATAGGAAGGCTTCACCTGTTTCCAAGATTGGAGTTTATACTTTGTTGCTTAATAATGGGTTAAAATTAGATTTGAATAAATGTGTGTACTCGTCTGAAATGGCGAGGAATATTATTTCTTTTCATGCTTTGTACAAACAAGGTTTTACCTTTTCGTTTGATAATGAATGTGGTGGTATTAATGCTTTCTTTAATAATGTGTTTTATTTTAAAGCATTACCTTGTGATGGCGTGTATGAAACTGTGTCGATTGTAGACAACTTAGGAAATAATGTGTTGTATATTGATTCTTCTACTAGCCTAGATAAAGCATCATTGTGGCATTGTCGTCTTGGACATGTAAACAAGAAACGCATAGGACAACTCCAAAAGAGTGGAGTCTTGGAATCATTTGACCTCAAATCAGATGATAGTTGTGAATCTTGTCTACTTGGAAAAATGACAAAATCACCCTTCACTGGAACTTGTGAGAGGGGTGAAGGTTTGTTGGACCTAATACATACTGATGTATGTGGGCCATTCAAAACCGCCACAAGGGATGCTAATCGGTATTATGTGACTTTTATTGATGATTTTAGTAGATATGGGTATGTCTACTTAATCAAAAATAAGTCCGAAACCTTTGAAAGGTTTAAGGAATTCAAGCAGGAAGTAGAAAATCAATTGGGCAGGAACATTAAGATGCTTCGATCCGATCGAGGTGGTGAGTATCTTAGTACCGAGTTCCTTGACTACCTTAAGGAGTGTGGGATTGTCTCACAATTGACTCCTCCCAGGACACCACAACTGAATGGTGTAGCTGAGAGGCGTAATCGTACCTTGTTGGACATGGTTCGCTCTATGATGAGTCGAGTTTCGTTACCAATCTCTTTTTGGGGGTATGCCTTAGAGACTGTCGCCCATATCCTTAATCTAGTCCCTACAAAGAAGGTTACCAAAACACCTCATGAGATGTGGACTGGGAAGGTTCCCAATTTGGACCACATCAAAATTTGGGGTTGCGAAGCCTTCGTGAGGCGTGAAACTCATGATAAGCTTGAACCCCGAAGTGAAAGGTGTATTTTCATCGGCTACCCACAGAAATCCTTCGGTTACCTTTTCTACAGACCCAGTGAGAATGTGGTCTTTGTAGCACGAAGAGGGATCTTTCGCGAGAAAGAATTTATAAGCCAATGAGACAGTGGGAGGCAGATTAATCTTGAAGAAATTCAAGAATCAATTGACGAAGGAACCTCAGACACTGGCAATCAACCTGAGGAGGAAACTCCTGTTGATCCAGCTGACGAGTCTGTACCTCCGAGACGTTCCACACGGGTTAGGAACACACCTTCGTTTTATTATGGTTTTCATATTACTACGGAAAGTGATACGTTTATTAGTGATAGTACACTAGTAAATTTGGATGAACCTAGCAGTGTTAAGGAAGCCATGGCAGGCCCGGAGTCTGCTAAATGGAAGGAGGCTATGGACAGCGAGATACAGTCCATGTATGATAATCAAGTTTGGAACTTGGTTGACAATGTACCGGGCCGTAAAACAGTCGGGTGCAAATGGATCTTCAAGAAGAAGACAAACATGGAAGGAAAAGTGCATACTTATAAGGCTCGACTGGTTGCGAAGGGTTTTACTCAAACTCAAGGTGTTGATTATGATGAAACCTTCTCGCCGGTAGCCAAGATTAAGTCTATTAGGGTTATGTTAGCCATTGCAGCATTTCATGATTATGAAATATGGCAAATGGATGTCAAAACCGCTTTCCTTAATGGAAAGCTGGCTGAGGATGTGTACATGAATCAGCCAGAGGGTTTTGTCAATGCAGAGTACCCTAATAGAGTATGCAAGCTTGAGAAATCCATTTATGGATTAAAACAAGCATCTCGTAGCTGGAATCTTTGTTTTGATGAGAAGGTAAAAGAGTTTGGCTTCTTGAGAAGCGAAGATGAGTCTTGCGTGTATGTCAGAGCTAGTGGGAGTATAGTTAGCTTCTTGGTACTGTATGTGGATGACATACTACTCATAGGAAATGACATCCCAACCTTGCAGGAGGTTAAGTCCTGGCTTGGGAAGTGCTTTGCTATGAAGGACCTAGGGGAGGCTACCTATATCCTAGGGATAAGGATATTAAGAGAAAGGAGTAGAAGACTAATTGGACTTAGTCAGAGTATCTACTTGGATAAGGTGTTGAAAAGGTTCAACATGGAGAATTCCAAGAAAGGAGATTTACCGATCCAAAGCAATACCAAACTGAGTAAGACTCAGAGTCCGAGTACAGAGGCAGAGATAGCTGAGATGAGCCAATTACCATATGCTTCCGCAGTTGGCTCGATCATGTATGCTATGACTTGTACCCGTCCTGATGTGGCATTTGCTTTGAGCATGGTCAGCAGGTATCAGGGGAATCCTGGCAAGGCTCATTGGACCGAGGTAAAGAACATTCTCAAGTACCTGCGGAGGACTAAGGATTGGATCCTTACCCTTGGTGGCAGTGATGACTTGAGAATATTAGGGTATAGTGATGCTAGTTTTCAGACTGATAGGGATAATTTCCGCTCTCAGTCGGGCTGGATCTTTACCTTGAATGGAGGGGCAATTTCTTGGAAAAGTTCCAAACAGGAGACGGTGGCTGATTCGACTTGTGAATCAGAGTATATAGCAGCGAGTGAAGCAGCGAAGGAGGCGATATGGCTAAAGAACTTCATCGGAGACCTTGGAGTTGTACCAGCTATTAAGGAACCTATAGATATTTTCTGTGACAACAATGGTGCGGTTATCTTAGCCAAGGAACCAAGAGATCATGGCAGATCCCGACACATTGACAGAAAATATCACTTCATAAGACACAAGATTGAAGAAGGACTCCTTGTGACAAGGAGGATATCATCAGATGACAATCCTGCAGATCCCCTTACGAAGGGACTGACGAGGGTTAAGCATTTTCAGCATGCGAGACGCATCGGGCTGAGGGACGATATTAGTTTTACAGATTAGATAGTTTTCCTGAAACTTGTAAAATGTAATCGACGTTTGATGATGAATAAAATTTGTGATTTATTTATGAGTAAAGTGTTACTATCATTGTCAATTATTTACTATTGTTTCAGTTTTGCATGTTTTGACTTCCAGAATAATTAATTTATTCAAACCTCCACAATCGATCATACGTCGGAAGTAGGTATGAATCAAGATTATCATGAATTGGGTTTGTAGATGCCTTAAAGGTGTTTAGACATGGCAATGGTTGCTGCAACATTCATGAGTACTCATAAGTTATGAGTATTGGTATAAACCCACGCTCACTTGTATCACTTCATGGAATTTATCTCGAGTGATCGTGAGACGATAACATCATATAAATCTTTAAACCTAGAGATATGAGTTGTTACCTATGAGTTGGTTGTGCATTGATTGCACGTAAACGCATCAGTAACTTGATGTTATAAAACGTGCCTTTGTGTACAATTCAATAAGTAGTAGAACAAGCATATCAGTCGAAGTTTATCTGTTCCTTCTAGAAATAGAAGCGATATCTGGGCCCCTCGATGATTTTGTGTTGACCCATGTACCAGGCCTGGTCAGAACTAAACCGATGTGTTCAGTGAAGTTCTTCGTCAAACAAATCGGAAAATCGAGAAACAACTGCTACACAATAAGCAAGACATAGTTCCATGTGTTTGTCCGGCTGATATCATGAGAACAGAGGATTATGTGATCACTTATCTAAAATGGCGCTTCATAGTTCGACAGAGTCTTCATTGTTCGAGGGAGTTTTCGAGAGCTACGATTGTTGGTTGGTTCCTGAAGTTATAGGCAAATATAGTTATTAGACTTATCCAAGTGGGAGTCTGTTGGATAAGGTGTCTAAGTCCATAACTTATTTGGTATATACTTGACCCGACCGGCATGGTCCATTTGGGTTGCATCTCATCCAAACTATTATGGATAATTTTATGAGAGTTATACACATATGTTTATTAATATATTATGAGTTATAATATATTAATATGAAGTTACGTTATTTAATTACTTTTAGTCTTAAATTAATTATGGATTAATTTAGAGATTAAAAGGAATACTAATTAAATTATGGGCTATTTGTTTTATATAGTGTGGGCTAATACTCATTTGTTAATGGGCTAGGCTTATGTGGAAGTCCATGGATGATCCATGGAGCTTTTAACCCATGGATCCTTGGAAAAGGAAAAGACATGGGTTATTAGGGTTTCACCCTAACCATGCACACTATATAAGCATGCTTATGGAGCATGAAATGAAGACTAAGAGAAAACTAGTGATCTAGTGTGTGTGTGCATGTGTGTGGCCGAAAATACAAGAGTGTGTATACTCTCTCAAAGTTTTCCAAGAGTTTGTGGTGTTTGTGATTCCATTTGAGGCATTCACACTATTGGTGCTTGGCCCTCAAACTCCTTAGAACCAAACTCACCAAAAGGTATGTAATCTCTTCTAACTCTTTTATGTTGAAATGTTCCCCATGCCATGTTAGATAGGTTATAAACCTTGGAAAATTATTATTTTGCATGTATTTAGACAAACATAGATCCAAGGTTTATTAGGGTTGCATGCACACTTAGGAAGTGTTAGATTGCTCAAAACCCAACACATAGATCCAAGGTTATTAGGGTTGCATGTACACTTAGGAAGTGTTAGAATGCTCAAAACCCATCAATCACATCACAATCAGTAATAGCCCACCAAGCACATAATATGATGTCATCGCATGACCTACCTCTCGTCCAGCAGCACTAGCACTATTAGCAGTCTCCATCGAATGCTGATACAAGATTTCCATCCCTGTCATCAGTTCGTTCAATACCTCCTGTTTCCTGGCTATTACAGCGAGGCTGTGGCACAGATCCGCTGCCATCAAATGCATCCTCTGGGACTCCTCCGGGGTCATACCTGGCTGCCTGATAGGTATCCCTATGACTTGCTGAGGTGAGGGTGCTCTCGGTCCTGCATCGTTGGGTTCTGCTCCGCTAGGTCCTGCCGTGCCATGTCCTGCTGTGCTGGCGGGTATCCTTCCTGGAATGGGAACACTCTTCCTCGCTGTCCTCCGAATGCGAAGTCCATAGAGCGGTGGCTGTGGCAACACCGATGTAGGTGATGCCTCGCGTCGTTGACTCGGGGCGTTGTCATTGTTGATCTCCACCGAGTTCCCAGTATCTTCCGTATCCTCTGATGGGTCTTCTTCTACCGAGGCGGGGGGATTACGTCGAGGGATAACAGTGACGTAGCCGGATTCATCGGCTGAGGCGGTAGCGCGGGAAGATGACGATGTTGACATAGTGGACTGTGACATAGTTTCAATGAAATATGAAATAAATGACAATGCATGCCTATAATATGCAATGCTTACACACACCAAAATTAACCTTTTGAAATTTTGAAATAAAGTTTTCTCAAATATTTTTGTTGAACATATTCCCATTATAATTAGCTCAAGCTTTGTATAAATCTTTTCTTAATTAAACATAGGTGATCAGGCTATGTTTAATCAAGGTGCAATAATACAACTCCCGACCAAATTATACTAGTAATATGTTTGATGTAAAAAGAATTTCTTTGTATGTTTTAGTTATAGGTTGTGTTTTCTTAAAGAAAAACAGATGTTCTCTATAACTTTAGCTCTGATACCACTTCTGTCACACCCCGCTAAAGCGGAAACGCAAGGTATGACAGCGATAACGGTTTCAATGCAAAAGATAAAGATACATCACCATAACAGTATTTAAAAGTTTACAACCCATAGCTTCAAAAGAAACAAAATACAAGTTTTTCAAAATAACATTGTTCAAAATATAGCTTCATAGTAGCTTCAACACGATGCAGCATGCTCTATGATGATGAATCTTTACTTCCACTTACTAATTACTTCCTGAAAAAGCATGTAAAACGAGCGTCAACTATGAAAATAGTTGGTGAGTATCACAAGTTTATAAATCGAGGGTACAATAATGCTTTTCGTAAGTACAAGTACATTGCTTTAATGATAAAACAAGGTTGATTGCTATTAAGGTATACAAGTTTATTGCTAGAACGGGAAACGTGTTTGTATGTGTATGAGCAAACAATGAGTCTCAACCAAACCTATGACTGAAGCCCTATCGAGATCTATGCTTATCGTTCCATAGATGAATATGGTATCATGCACTCCAGCGATTCGGGCGAGTGAGGAGTTGTCAATTCCTAATAGCGCTATCCATAATGACCATTGGCTCAAAGAGTTAATGGTTATAGATAAGGGAAGGGCCTTAGTACGATAAGTTCTCATGTTCCGTGTTGCATAAACATACATAAAGAAACATAGCAATACAATAGCAATCATGTTTGATACAATTCAATTTAAATACAACATGCAAACAGTAGTTTTTTTGGACATGCTTTTCCACCCCAAAACATAAAAACCGAAAATAGGGGAGTGCGTGAATACTCACGATGTTTTGTGTAGACACAAGCGATACTTCGGGATGCACCAACGTCTTACTACCGGGATCCTACGACATCAAACACACGCACTAGTGAGTTTCTATGTCGATATCTAATGCTAATATACTAAACTCTACATATAGGGAAATGCCAATTTATGTTTTAGTATTGGATTTTATATCAATTAATTACACTTTTTCTGAAGTAATGAAATTCTATATATCGGGCGATTAATTACAACCTTGGAATATATACTTTCCAAATTTTTAAGTCCTTATTACAACATAAATTCACGAAAATAGCATTCAAGGGATAAAAATTCTCAAACTTTTTATTTAACTGTTATTACACAATACTAAGCTGGGAAAATTATAAAAATGGATTTCCAAGCTGTTTAATTATATTTTAAGATTTTTGAGCATTTATTTCAATAAAAATTGAAATAAATAGAAAACAGTTTCCAAAATATAAATAGTCATTAATTAAAGAAATAATATTAAACAGTCTTTAATTGTTATTATACATAAATAGGCTGGGAAAAATATAAAAGATATTTTTCAGTGGGTATTTCTATTTTTCCTTGCTTTATTCCTTTAAATAGTCATTAATTAAAGAAATAATATTAAACAGTTAAAATAAATCACCATAAATTTTTGTAACATCATTTACAGTATAAATATCCTGGGAAAAATATCAAAAGTGGTTTTCATAACGTATAAACTGGTTTTGGGTATTTATGTATTTAAGTGTATTTTAGTGCAATTAACTTTAGAAAATAAGAGAAAAATAGTTTACAGTAGAGAAAAATATTCAAAATTTTTATGTAACCTCCTACTCTATAACATTATATCATGGTAAATTTTCATGAATATTGGATAATCAGAACTATTTCTCCCATTTTTAGTCCATTATAATTACCAAAAATTGGGAAAAATAGTAAAACATGATGGAAAATCTTGAAATTATTTTCTGCAGTCACCCATCACAGGTAAGGTATGCGAAAATTGTTAGATACAATTTTCACATCCTATAAAGTGGTTTTGTAATTTATCATGTCCTAAATAAAAGAAAATTAGAAATCATATGAAAAAGTAACAAAAATTGCTGAAATTTGGTGAGGGGTCATTATTCCCCATAGGGATCATCCATGAATTTATTTAGGATTTATCGACCTCTGGAAGTATTTTATATGATTTATGCCCTTGGTTTTAGCAATAATTCTAATAAATCAAAGAAATAACAAAAGCTCTTGAAATTTTCCAGATTATCTCATGCATGCAAGGGCTTTCAAAAGGAAAAATGTAAAAAAAATGTATTCAGAAGAGAAATGAGGGTAATGATTCCAAACAATTTAAGAAAAGTTGCATGCAATAATGCATGAAGTGTAAATGTGGCTGAAGTTCATGAATTTGTGTAGCCCATTCAGTGAGATTTTAAGCCACGAAATTTCAACCATAATTCACTAGATATGTTAAGTTTCTAAGGTATTTCTCCTCAGATTTATGGTTGGGTTTAAGGCCATTGTTTAAGCAAGATAAAAATAGTGATCACAGAAAAAGACCTGTATGCGCAACCTTTTTGTAAAATCTACTAAAAATCGGATATTTAATATTTTACAGTGAGACCAGTTGGGTTTGAACGTTAACTCGTGGAACTAACCAATACAAAAAGAATATCATGATTTGGTTAAGAAATGACTGAGTTATGACTGTTCAAAGTCGAACAAAGTAATCTGGCAGATTGCATGTTTGCTTGTGTGCATTATTAGGGTATTTCAACAAGAACATCATGCATGTCTTTAGTAAGGCCCGATTTCTAACACATGCATGGAATGAATGAGCATCCAAGATGTACTAGAAATGGTTTAAATGCTTTTGTTCATGCATGAACACAAAAGAAATGGAGAAGAACATGAAATATTAGGTTTTGATGTCACATGATCATATGTGCATCTTTTCCACTCCTTGCATGGGTTTGATCCCGGATTTTCACCATCTCTAACACATGCATTGTGTTATGGTGAGAATCTACAAACCACAAGGGGAGAATAAAGATTTCTAGCCATGGAAAGGCATAGAATCCGAAAAGTAGAGAAGACTAAGAAGAAAAAGAGGTTTAACCATGAAACTATGGAAGAAGATGTTGTTGTTTACCTTGGTTTTGACCTTGAGAGAAGTAAGAACACTTCAAGGGCTTCACAATATCGAAATTTTGCAGAGAAATGAGAGGATTTTCGTGAGTTTAGAGAGAGGGAAGAAGAGAGTGAAGTGTGTGAAGAGAGTGAAGTGAGAGAGTGAAGAGGGAAGAGGTGGAGTAAGGGTTTAAGCTTAATGATTGTGTTTTGGGGAAGAGAGAGGGCATGGGGAGAGGTGATGGCCGGTTTTTGCATGCATTTTGGCCTCCTCTCTCCTAAATTTTAAACTTTATAAACTTCCCTCCTATATTTTATATAAAAACATTCATTTTTATAAAATGTTTATTAAGCAATTTGATTTATTTAAAAATCTTGTTTTCAACAAATAATTTATGATTAATACTTATAATTTATATTTCTAGTTCATTGGTATAATCCATAATTTGATTAATAAAATTTGATATTAGGAAGTTTATAGACAAATTTTATAAAGTTTTTAAGCTTTATAATTTATAACTTTGGATTTTTGGCTCTTTAGGGTTTTTGGAATATTGTTTGATATTCAACAACATGTTGAAGTATAATTAGAATGTTTTAATTTATTTTTAGAGTTTTATACCCTACTTCAATTATAACAAAGCTTGAAGCTTTATTCTAATTATAGTATTGGCATTTCCTATTGTAGCTAAGCAACTTACTAGAATTGTAAGTATCAAGTATATTAGTCCTAGACCTTAGTTGGATCCTAGTTTATGCAAGATTTTTGACCTAATTTATACTACTAGGTCATGGCATGTTGTGCATGAATAGTTATTATAAAGATGCATGAGTCCAAGAATGACCTGAATTGGCAGTTGTCACATTTAAATAGGGTGCAAACACCTGGGTTAGGGTTTTAGTCCATAGAGCGTCTACTCGCCGAGTCCCACGACCCTACTCGCCGAGTAGCCAGAGCTGAACCCGAGTCTAGACCTGCTTCTACTCGGCGAGTTAGTCCTTCAATTCGCCGAGTCCAATGTTAAAATGCAATACATAAGGAGAGTTAATAATCAAGAATACATACCAGGAACCAGGTGTTACAAATCTCCCCCACTTATTTTAGACTTCGTCATCGAAGTCTGCTAATCGATCCTGAAACAGCTCGGGGTAATGCTCAATCATTTCTTCCACCGGCTCAAGTCCACTCAGACCCCTTTCGGTGCTGCCACTGCACCATCACTAACTCCACCCTCTTGTTCCTCAGATCCTTCGACTTCCGGTCGAGGATTGCGACTGGGCAGTCAATGTAATTCAGGCTGTCATCAACCTGTATATCCTCTAATGGTACCATCACTGAATCATCCACGAGACACTTCCGCTGCTGGGAGACATGGAAGGTGCTGTGGATCTGGCTGAGCTCGGCTGGCAGATCCAGCCTATATGCCACCTTACCCACCCGGGCTATAACCCTGAACGGACTAATGAATCTTGGGCCCAACTTGCCCCGCTTATTGAATCGAATGTCGCCTTTCCAAGGCGACACCTTCAGGAGAACCATATCCCCGACCTAGAATTCAAGGTCTGATCGACGCTTGTCGGCATAACTTTTCTGCCGACTCTGCGCAGTCTACAGCCTGCTCCGAACCTGCTGAATCCTCTCGGTAGTCTTGAGCACCACTTCGGTACTCCCCATAACTCTCACTCCAACCTCTCCCCAGCATATCGGGGTCCTGCACCTCCGTCTGTACAACATCTCGAATGGAGGGTGGTCGATACTCGCGTGGTAGCTGTTGTTATACGAGAACTCAGCCAAGGGAAGATAAGTATCCCAGCTACCACCGATGTCTAGCACGTACGCCCGCACACATGTCCTCCAGAGTCTGGATGGTCCACTCGCTCTGACCATCTATCTGCGGGTGAAAGGCGGTGCTAAAATGCAAACGAGTACCCAATTTGTCATGAAACCTCTTCCAAAACCTGGAAGTAAAACGCACATCCCTGTCTAAGATAACAGATACTGGAACCCCATGCCGCGCCACAATCTCCCTAATATAGATTTTGGCCAACTTCTCGGTTGGAATGCTCTACTGAATCGGAATAAAAAGAGCACTCTTGGTCAATCGATCCACGATGACCCAAATCAAATCTACTCCATGCGCGGTCCTGGGAAGCTTCGTGATAAAATCCATCGTGATATCTTCCCATTTCCACAACGGGATGTCCAACGGCTGTACCTTTCCATGCGGTCTCTGATGTTCGGCCTTGACCTTCCTGCAGGTCAAGCACCGCTCGACGTACCAGGCCACATCCCGCTTCATGCAAGGCCACCAATAATCTAGACGAAGATCCCTATACATCTTTGTCGCCCCTGGATGAATAGAGAATCGGGATTTATGCGCCTCCTCCATCAAGATTTGGCGCACGCCACCGTGATACGACACCCACAACCTTCGGTGTAGTGTTAATAGCCCTCGGCTATCATAATCGAAGGAGGAAACCTGACCCACCACAAGCTCGCTCTTCCGATGCTCCTCCTTGATAGCCTCCTGTTGAGCTTCCCGAATCTGCTCCAATAGAGGAATCATCACAGTCATCCTCATGCAAACATCCATGATCGGCGCCTCCTTGCGGCTAAGTGCATCGGCCACCACATTCGCCTTTCCCGGGTGGTAAAGGATCTCACAGTCATAATCCTTCACCACGTCCAACCATCGATGCTGTCTCATGTTCAAATTCGGCTGATCCATGAGGTACCTCAAACTCTTGTGGTCCGTGTAAATGGTACACCGGACTACGTAAAGGTAATGTCACTAAATCTTGACGGCGAAAACAACTGCCCCCAACTCCAAATCATGCGTCGGGTAGTTCGCCTCATGAGGCTTCAATTGCCTTGAGGCATAAGCAATGGGATGCCCCCTCTGCATCAATACTGCGCCCAGGCCTGAGATCGACGCATCACAATATACCACAAAATCCTCTACCCCCTCGGGCAGGGCTAAGATCGGCGCCTCACACAATCTCTGTCTCAGAGTCTCGAACGTTGCCTGCTGCTCAGGCCCCCATCGAAAGACCACGACTTTCCTAGTCAACCATGCCAGGGGTATGACTATCTTGGAGAAATCCTGAATGAACCTCCGATAGTAGCCTGCTAATCCTAGGAAACTATGAATCTCGGATGGAGACTTCGGAACCTCCCATCTCATCACGGCCTCCACCTTGGCCGGGTCTACTGAAATCCCGTTCTGGTTGACAAGGTGCCCTAGAAACTGCACCTCGCGCAACCAAAACTCACATTTGGAGAACTTGGCATACAATCTCTCCCTCCTTAGGGTCTCCAAAACCTCCCTTAGATGCTCATCATGCTCCTCCTGATTCTTGGAATAAACCAAGATTTCATCAATGAAAACTATCACAGATCGATCCAACATCGGTCTACACACGCGGTTCATGAGGTCCATGAACACGGCAGGAGCATTGGTGAGCCCAAATGGCATCACTACGAACTCATAATGGCCATAACGCGTCCGAAACGTGGTCTTCTGTATATCCTCCTCTCTACCCCTCATCTGATGATAGCCTGAACGCAAATCGATCTTGGAGAACCATGATGCTCCCTGTAACTGATCAAAGAGGTCATCATTCCTCGGGAGTGGGTAACGGTTCTTCACCATCACCTTATTCAGCTCCCGGTAATCTATACACATCCGGTGCGACCCATCCTTCTTCTTCAGATACAGGATCGGTGCTCCCCAGGGTGAACTGCTCGGATGAATAAATCCCTTGTCTAGCAGCTCCTGCAGCTGCGTAGACAACTCCTGCATCTCGGGAGGAGCCAACCGATAGCGTGCCTTGGCTATCAGAGTCGCACCAGGAACTAGGTCGATCTTGAACTCTACCTAACGCTCCGGAGGTATTCCAGGAAGCTCCTCCGGGAACACATCAGCGTAGTCTCGCACCACTGGAACCTCGCTCATTGTCGCCTTACCTGACTCCCGGGTATCCATAACGTACGCGACATACCCCGCGCATCCCTGCTAAAGGTAGCGCCTAGCTCTCGCTTCTGAACATACTATAGGTCTATGTTGTGGCCTCTCGTCGTGGATCACCAACTCTCCCCCACTTGGGGTCCTGACCTGCACTAGCTGCTGTGCGCAATCTATCATCGCCCCATAAGGGCTCAACCAATCCATGCCTATAATCATCTTGATCCCCCGCAACGGTATGGGAACGAAATCCACCAGATAACGCTCCTCAAAATAACCTCAAAACACAATCCCTGAACACTGTTGATGCTCGCACCGATCGATCATCGGCGATCTCTACCTCTAAAGGGCAATCCAACATACCCGAGGACTCAATAAACCTCTTGCTAAGCGCAAGGGAAACAAATGACCGGGTGGAACCCGAGTCAAACAACACTTGAACCGGAATATCGTTCACATGGAATAATCCTAATGCATATACACAGAGCACATATCAATAACATAACATCACAAAATAAAGTAGAGGGAAAGAATCATACCCGTCACCACATCGGGTGCGGCGCATGCCTCTTCTGCGGTCAGCTGAAACGTCCGACTCCTCACCACTGAAGCCTCTGCCTTGCCCTGCCGGCCATCTGTAATCCGCAGGGTAGCTGGAGCTGGCGCCTTAACCGGCGCTGGTGATGTCAACTGGGGGAAATTGGCCTTCTTGTAGCCCCTGTGGTTACAGTGGAAACACATCAACTCCGATGTCTGAATCACAGGTGCAAGGGCGGTACAATCCCTACTGAAGTGCCCCGCCTTGCCGCACTTATAGCAGCCCGACGACCCCAATCTACATGTCCCCTCATGAGGCCCGCCGCATTTCCTACAGCGGCTCAGTCCTAACTGGCCTTTCGGCCTACCATCTGATCCCTTGGGCTTCTTCCCCGAAGTCCCTCCTCTCTGTCCCTCCTCAGTCTTCCTCTTCCGGATGTGCTCCAGATCTATCTCTCTCTCCCTCGCCCTGGAAATCATAGAGTCCAAGGTAGGGCAAGCTGAAAAACTGACATGTTCTCGAATATCAGCTCGGAGCATGTCATGGTAGCGGATCCTCCTCATGTCCTCATCACCCGCATACTGGGGCACTAACAATGCCCTCTCCCAAAACTCGGCAGTGATCTCTGCCACAGTCTCCATCGTCTGTCTCATGTCCAAAGACTCTCTGGCCAGCTGCTGAAGTTCGACAGCCGGCGCAAACTCCGCCCTGAACCTGGTGGCAAAGTTCGACCATGACATAGCCTCGACAGCCGAGGCTCCGAACGAGTCGCTCACGGACTCCCACCAATCCCTAGCTCGATCACGCAAACGCCCTCCCATAAAACCTCACCTTCGACCCCTCAGGGAAGAAGCTAATCATCTGTGCAGACTCAATGTCGGCAATCCATCGCCTGGCAGCTATGGGGTCCTTCGCCCCATGAAAATCCGGTGCACCACTGCCCCAAAAGACCTTGAAGGACAGCGTGCGAGATCCCAACTGGCCAGATGCCATGTCACTCCTGAATGCTCGGAGGTGATCCTCCATCATCTCCAATATCCCCTCCTTGATCGACCCGAAGATAATGGGGGTCGACTCAAGGATACCTCTGGTGATCTCAGACGCGATGAACTCGCGCAGCCTCTCATCTACTGGCTCGGAACCTGATCCCGAACCTGATCCCTCTCCTAAACTACCAACTGTTGGCTTCGGGCGTAGTAACACCATTCTAAAATACAAATGAAATAACAACTCTTAGTGATACTGATACCCCTGGAGGGATCCCACTCACTACAAGTTCCCTGGTCTTATCTTAGCCTTCCTTGGTTCGGGTACGAATCCTCTGCTTTCAGCAGTACGGGCCCATACTACCTTCCACATATATCTGTACCTTCCCCAAAGACTGCCTTGACTCATCCAGGTCCCTTCCACTACCGTTGATCACTCCTACTCATTATCCTAGGCTTACCCTAGGAAACCTCCAACTCCACCCAGCCTAGTCCTCAGCTGCTGAAGGCCTCTTGGTGATGCCAATTAACTATTACCTGAATACAATCACATGTGATGAGGCTCGGATAATCCTTCGAGTAAGGGACTCATCTCTACAATAGTTAGGACTCAAACAAGAGCTACGCAATAGAGTCAAATCCAACACTCTGAGATTATTCAACCCTGATCACATGTGACTTTGACGTATTCACCTAATACTTAACTCCCATCACTTCAAAGCCCACATAGCACAAAGCAAACAACATTTGGACATAAGGAAAACAATCTCAAGCAACTCTATCCTCGTAGAGAAAACTGAACTAGCATACAATGCTAAACTCATACTATCAGGAATAACCTAAACAGGTTACCCTGCTGCTGTCTACTCAACTCTAGCATGCAACTCTTTCATATACTGAAGCACATAAAGCAGGCACATAAGGCATCACTCCTAGATCCTTAGTCATATTCTAGCACGTTGTTCTACAGAAACTGATAAACATAAATAAACTTGTATGGGTACATTGGGGAATACTTACTTGAGCTCGGCCGGTCGCGCACATCACACACTTTGTTCTTTCTTAAAACCCCTTTACTTAGCCTTTTAGAAAACATTTTCTCTTTCCAAAATCTTTTAATCCCTCGATTTGAGTTCAAACACCCCCGAAGGTGTGTCCGAATCCCTCACACCAGGGCTCTGATAACAACTTGTAACACCCCAAAAGTACGAGCAAAAAGTTCATTTTTGAAAACGTATACTTAGCAAAACATTCGAATTAAAACGTTTATTGATCATAACATTTTATAAAGATATCACATGTCTGGAAAACATTTCATAAAACATAATAATGTCAGAGTACAAATCCCCAGGAAGATCTCATGATGCGGAAAACGAAACATGTGTGTGATGGGCCGCTACCACGCCAACTCCTTCCCCTTCGAAGAAGAGGTACATGAATCCAAAACTGAAAACTGTAAGCACGAAGCTTAGTGAGTTCCCCCATCATACCGCATACCATACACTCACAAATCATACATATTGCCAGGAATTTCTGGGGTGCCCGACCTACCCGGTACGACCATTCTAGGGTGCCGACCTACCCATGTCAAGCCATTCTGGGGTGCTGACTACCCATGTCAAGCCATTCTGGGGTGTTGACTACCCTTCAGTCCTAACGACCGAACCTCGGGGACTATTTCACACCTACTGCTACTATGACATATATCATAACATAACATATTATCAGACATATCGGGGTGCCTGAACTACCCTTCGGTCCTAGCAACCGAACTCGGGGATTGGTCCCCTCCTACTACCTCTATCGCATATAACATAACAAGCTAGCATGCAAACATATAATCACATACTGTCGGACGTATCTGGGGTGTCTGACTACCCTTCGGTCCTAACAACCGAACTGTACTACTATCACATATAACATACCATGCTAGCATGTAACATATCAGGTAGAAGCAAACCTAGATGATATCACAAAGATAATCATCTATCATGCATCTCCTACTAGTGGGCCGGCATTGTGGCCTTATACCCACTGCTACTGAACGGTAACTCACCTCAAAAGTAGCTGCTGAAATATGCTTGCTGAGCATCTAACTGCTGGATCGCAAATCCTCGGGCTATAAACCATAAACATAGGTTAGACACCCATAAATACCATTAGGTCAAAAGACTGATCCTCCCTTGGCACAAGGTCAATCCCTTGGTTAAAGTCAATGCCCGCTTGACTGGACTCGCCGAGTCGTGGCTTGGACTCGCCGAGTCCTTTTCCTAGTAACCCGGTCCTACTCGACCAGTCCTTCTTCCCTCTCACTGAATCACTCTTCATTCATGACTTGGGACGATTGAACTGACTCGTGACCCGACTCGCCGAGTTTGAAGAACAACTCGCCGAGTTCCAGGCAATCTTCATAGGACTCGTCGAGTTGTTCATCCAACTCGCCGAGTCTAAGGCCATATTCATGGAACTCGCCGAGTTCCTCCTTGGGACTCGCCAAGTCCCTATGACCCATTTCCCATATAGGCCAAATCTGAGACATGCAACGCTTCAAAACCACAGATGTATGGTCCTAGGGCATGTTTACCACGTAAAGTTGCAAACTTTACGTGGATGCATGGCCCAATGAGCTCAAACATAAAATTTCAAGCTCTTTAAGAGGTCCTACACTCAATAGGGACCTCAATCACCTCAACCATAGTGACTTTATGCTACTAGGATGTCTTAAAGGTCCAAATCCGAAGTCCTTGCAGAACATTAACCATAAACACATAGAGATTTAGGATCTTAGTGCTTAAAACCTCTTTTTAGGGACAAGAAAGGGGGTTCAACGAACTAAAGGTCAAGGTAGGAACTTTTCTACCTTAATAGAGGCCCTTCACAGAGTATATTCCGGATCTTCTTCCCTTCTTGCACTCTTTAACCTTCTCTTTCTTCTCCCAAGCTCCAAACCACCTTCAAAATGCTAAAAATCACCCACAAGGATACAAAGGGGGCTAGGGTTTCGTTCTACAGATCTCCGGGAGTGCTAGGGGTAGTGGAGGCTGGGTTAGATCGTTTAAATAAGGTGCAAACACCCGGGTTAGGGTTTTAGTCCATACAGGGACTACTCGTCGAGTCCCACAACCTTACTCGCCGAGTAGCCAGAGTTGAACCCGAGTCTAGACCTGCTTCTACTCAGCGAGTTAGTCCTTCAACTCGCCGAGTCCAAGGTTAAAATGCAATCCAAAAGGACAGTTAATAATCAAGAATACATACCAGGAACCAGGTGCTACATTTTCACTCTTCAGCACCAATTCGCCGAGTCCAGACTCCGACTCGCCGAGTTGGTCACTTAACGTGTGACCAGAATCGCGACTCGAGTTGGTCAATACAGTTCCTGGTCTCAACCGACCCAGGTTCCTCCAAAGACTTATATCGGACCTCTATAAAGTCGAACTCTTCCCTCCCAGAGTTACGACAATTGATTCAAGCCAGCCACCGACTTCTTTCTCTACTAACAATCCTTATTAGCCAAAGATCACCCGAGGATACTTTCATCACTCCAATTCATAACAATCACTTGGCCCTTACCAGGCTAGATATCACCCTGAACCATCGGGCCTTGACCTGGTACCAAGCTGCTACCCTTTTCCTCATCTGGCATATCCTTTACCGAGTTCACTTTTGGGACTCATCTCGCTTTCCTTTCCAATACCAACTCGTTTCTTTCTGAGCTGACATGATGGCACATCCTTCAGCTCCTGAGCAACTCCCATGAGCTCTTTTCTACAATCACATACAAATGTTGAACCTGCGCTAACATCGTCAGGCTGGAAAAAGAACCTCCAGACAATCCTAGGATGATTTACCGCCACATACGCAACCTCCTGAGTACAACCATACAGAAAATCCAAGGTTCCATCCTTTCATCCCTTACGAACTCCTCTGGTTCTATACCACTGAAATTTCATTTGCAACCTCAACAGACACCCAATTCGGATGTTCTTCCATACCACTGGTATTTCATAGTGCTTCAACAACCATAATTGAAATACTCTCAATCATCCATTCTCACTACTGATTCCACTTCTGTGAACCAACACTCCCTCTCGGAGTAACATATATTTCACTTTCTTTATCAAAGGAAGTCTACTTGCCAACCTTGCCACTTCAGACAAGTTCCACTATGTACACACCCCACTCTACACTATCCCCTGTAGAGTAACCGCTACTCCGCGCATCGCTCATGCTCTGAATCTACTCGTAAGGACTCTCGAGTCCATGCACCGCCTCCTACTAACATGATCAATACTTGGGGGCCAGACCTACTGGTTGCCATTGCATCGCATCATACTCAATCCATCTCCTCATATAGATCTATCAACACATACCGAGTCTTCAACATGACTGGACCGCCTTACAAGGCCTTCAGCTGATCTGGACCACTCTCAGAACCTTCACCATGTCTTGACCGTTCTCCGAGCCTTCGGCCTGACTGGTACGCCCATAGGCCTTCAGTATCCCCGGACCGTTCAGACTATCATATATCATCTCGAACCATCCTTCATGGGACTCTCTCCCGAACATATTGTTCTAGTCCTCAAGGGGTTTCGAACTCTAACTCCATTCTGATACCGGAATCCTTTCCATGGCCTAATCCAGGCCTAACATCAAGCACTATCTACCCTGAATCCATGGTCTGCACCCAGCCCCCACTAGTCTGCGACTTACTCATACCATCCCACACTCGTGGCTGACTGAAACACCATTGAATTCCAAACAGCTAATCAACCTCTAATACTTGTCGTTCCTCCTGAGAATTTTCCAAATCTCCCCTACTTAAAGCACTGACTACCAACCACTGGTGACCCAACCGACATCGCTTAAACATTCTTATTCAACAAATTCTCTTTTACTTGAACTGAATCAAAACGAGCTACCTCCACAAAATTACTTATCTGACATCGCACATCTCGAACTCTAAGGGAGTTCGACTCTTCACTGAACACTTTTCAAATCACAATTGCTATACCCGACAACAAGACCATACAATCAAAATCTAACCATCAATTCCTTGGATGCTAACTGATTTCAACCCCTAACTATCGACCCCTTAATATAACCATAAACCCAAAAGATCGAACGGATACAATACCATAAATTATGCGAACAAGACCAGCAGATATAATACTCCATAACAACCATAAGATAACAATATTTCAAGAAGGAAACATGCCCGCAGTTGTATCCGGCTCTACCTTGACCTCCTCTACTATAAGCTGAAAAGCACACCCCAGATCCCTTGGGGGCTCTACTCCACCTTGACTTCCACCTATAATCCTCAAAGTGGCCGATGTTAGAGCCTGCATAGGTCCTGCAGTAAGTTGTAGACAGTTGGCCCTCATGTGACCAACCTAATAACACTGATAGCAAATCCTCATATCCTGGACTGGGGTTGTCTGACGGCAATCCTTGGGTAATGCCCCTCTCTCCTGCAGTTGCAGCATGCACCACTGAATGTACAAACTCTAGTGTGCCCCTCCCGCACTTCCCACAAGTGCGCTGCTCTTATATCCAATCCTAGTATCAACGGTCTTGGACCGTTTCGCCACCGGCTGCGACTGTGTCGGGGCCCAGCTCTGTTCCCTCAATAGTAACTCAATCTCCAGCTCACGCCGCCGAGCGGCCTCCTGCAACTCCAACATGGTCTCACACCTATGCGTAGACACAAGCTGGCTGATGTCCCTCTTGATCATACTCAGGTATCGGGATATCTGAACCTGCTCTGAAGCAAACTTCAGGAAAAACATCACCCTCTCAGTGAACATCCTGGTGATCTCCGTCACCGACTCAAAATCCTTCTTCAGCTCCAAGATCTCCTGACCCAACCTCTGCGACTAACTGACCTGAGCTGGAATACAACCTGATCTTGTGTTACAAGCCTGCTCAACCCTTCGAACTCATAAACTGAAAGGGCACAATCCTTGCCCCGGGAAAATAAAATTCCATTCCTATCAGTTAACCATTCAAATTCCAGCTGCATAACTCTAGCTGAACATAATCATTACTCCTTTCCGAAGTCCCCTCGACTCACATTCCGGCCTCGAGCAAACCCCGAAGCCTCAAATCTAGAAACTCTAGTGCTAGACTCTCCCGCTTAACCTGAAGAATGTAATATGTACCAAACATCTCCCTAATCCCATGTAACTGCAACCTTCTGCTCATCAGAATATGTCCCAGTAACAAGTCACGGTACTAGAAAGCTCGACCAGCTCCTTCCCCTGCCGTCGTTACAGCTGCTATAGCTACCACGACAATCATCTTGACACTAGTTGTATAGCGCTCGTCGAAATACTCAACCATGGTGGTCTTGATAGACCCAAACATCTCCGAGAACTATCCCCAAACAATTTCGATCACCACCTCCCGGATGATCGCACTGACATGAGCCTCTGACAATGCTAGCCTATTCTAGCTATCAACTCTCGATCCTAACCCGAATCCATCTCAAGCCGTCTCATAACCACCACTCTGTTAAGATAATAGGAAGATCTCAAATAATCAATATAATGACAGGGGACCAGCTCCCAACCCAACCCTAGGGATTGTGGCTTACTTGACATGCGTATGGGTCTTGTGCATTCAGTAGTATGGGCCCCTACTACCTTCCACACCTACCCATCTTTATCTCAAGTGTCATCACAACACCCTAACAGTATACACAACATGGTGAACGCTCAATCCTCACTCCTAGAGGAACACTAAATATCTCATAATTGTCTGCCCGGCCACGCACAACCCACCCATCCATGAAACTTCCACCAACCCTGCAGTACTAGTGTATGCTAGCCATACATAACGCTGGAACCCTATAGACTTTCGAGTATCCAATCCTACCCTAAGCTCCCAATCAAACAAGAACAGAACATAACGCCAAATCAAACATTCTTAGGCTATAAGATCTTAGTTATGTATAACCGTGATACATACACTAAGAAACTACAGTAATGATGTCAATCTCATATAAAGGAAACCCTAGGCTAGGATGCACATGAAATTAGGAAATTCTATCATGCAACTCCTGAAGATCCCTAGCCTAGTACTAACATGTTGTTCTAACAAATCTCATAATAAAATAACTTGTATGGTATTTTGGGGTCTACTTACTGGCTTTGGCTAATCGTACACCCTACATCCTCCTTTACTCATTTGAAAACCTTTTTGAAAAAGTCATTTTGAAAATCCTTTCCTTGATTTGAGACTGGAGTTACACGAGTGTTCCTCCAATTCACTCAAACCAAGGATCTGATACCAACTTGTAACACCCGAAAAATTCAAGCCAATTTAAAACATTTTTGTTTAAACATTTAAAACCATTAAGTTATTACCATTTTTTTTCAAAACAGTTTAAGGACCAGAGTATTCCCCAGAACCATATCACATAAATCATAGAACATGAAGAGCAGTACGATCACACCTTCGCCTTGCCACGATCTCCTGAAGTACCTGAAACAAAACACTGAACTATAAGCCTGAAAGCTTAGCGAGTTACCCCCAAAATATCGATACACATACAGTCCACATAACCACATCAACAATAACATATCATAACAAACTGAACAGAACAACATGTACTGGGTCCATAGCTTTACAAGCTGGACTAACCCTGGGCCCTCAATACGAGTCTGGAATGCCTACCGGACCCTCAGCTCGTATCTGGAATGCCATCGAGCCCTCAGTATGAGTCTGGAATGCCTACCGGGCCCTCAGCTCGTATCTGGAATGCTCCCGAGTCCTCAGTATGAGGATAACTCACCTCGCAACTGCTGACTGAAAGATGGGATCACGCTGCTCCAACCTCCCACACGAACTCCACCACTGAGCGACACCCAAACACTGAACTCAATAAATACCAATAATTACAAAAAATACCCTCGGAAGTTAACTGGTCAACTCGTGTTCAAAGTCAAAGTCCTTAGCCAATGTCAACCTGCCTGACTAACTCTACTCGTCGAGTCAGCCGGCTGACTCGTCGAGTCCCTATGTTATGAAAACTCCCATATCGCGACCCAACTCGCCGAGTCGCCCAAAGACTCGCCGTGTCCCATGAACTCTAGGTCACTTCCTGCTCAACTCACCAAGGCGTCCCTCGACTCACCGATTCACAGCTCAACCAAAAAGGTTACGACTTCGCAACCAGACTCCCCATGTCCAAGAACAGACTTGCCGAGTCCAAGGCAATCTTTAACAGACTTGCCAAGTTGTTCTTCCAACTCGTCGAGTTCATCCATGTGACTCGTCGACTATCTCTAGTTCTTAACCCATACAGTGGCTTTCCAAGCCATGCAGGGGCTCCATTCCATAGATCCACTCCTCTACAACCCATCCATCACCTAAACTGGTGAACTTTACGTGAATCCAAAGAGATCCAAGCATAATACACTCTTGGGCTAAGCCATGGGACAAAAGAACTTCACCTACATCTCTTGATCATAGACTTTATGGCTCCTAGGGTCATTACAAGCCTGGATCTGAGGTAGCAACCTCAGATCTTACACCAAACTCGAGATGGACCTCATTTATGCCCCAAAACCCCACAATTGCTAGATCTAGATGCACAAAAGCTCAAGCAATGAATTATTACCTCAAAATGAAGTTCTAACTGAAGAAGGAACCAAATCTCTGGAAAGCCCTTTGCTCCAACCTTCTTAATCTTTAAAGATCTCTTCACCAAGCACTTATCAAGGTTCCAAATATTCACCAATGCTCTCACAAACGGATTTACGGTTTCTGGACATCAAAAGGGGCTAAGGGGACTGAGGGGAGGGCATTAAGTCCTTTAAATAGATTGCAACCCCAAAGATTAGGGTTTTTCTCTCTTCAGCACCAACTCGCCGAGTCCAGCCTCCGACTCGCCGAGTTGGTCACTTAACATGTGACCAGAATCGCGACTCGACTCGCCGAGTCTATCCATAGACTCGCCGAGTTGGCTTTCCATAATTACACTAAGAACTCTGAACTTGCACTTCTGAACTCGGGGTGTGTAACAACCCAAAAATTTCCATTCGGTAAAACCATCCACTTCAATAGAAGTCAAAACTGTTTCTACTAACTTTCAAGCTTGTTGGAGTAAGTGTGAGTGTTAGTTAGTGCTTCCAGAGGGTATCAGGAGAGAGGATACACTAGGGTTTAATATGTTGCAATAAGGGCCCAAACCTTCAAGAGTTTGGAATATTACAGTTCAAAAACCGTATTTGGATCAAAAACCCCTGAGACTATATAAGAAAAACTTAGCCATTTTCAATTCATTTGTAACATTTCCAACTAGAGAAAACTCAATTTCTCTCTCAAGGATCTTCAGACTTTTGTTTCTGGAAAGTGAGTACTTCTATCTAGTGTTATTTTAAAGCTTCATATATGCTTAATACACTAGAAATCATAGGAAAACAGTAAGATCTGTGAGTTTACCGCCCAAGAACACCTTGGGGAGTAAACTCCTTTCTAAGGGCCAAAGTGTGCCCAATGTCTCTCCAAGCCTTGGGATTAAATCTAGAGACTAACATTACTTGTTTTAGACCCCTAAAACATTAAGAAACAAGGCAAGAAGTGAGTTCACGGACAAGGAAGTTCTTGGGCCGTGAACTCAATTTTAGGGTGCCAAAATGACCTAAATGCCTTCCATAAGCCAAGAGACAAGCATAGCCCTTTACCATGATGTGGCTACGACCCAAAACAATCAAAATATCATCACCCATAAGTGTTTACGGCCGCAAACACATGACCAAATGGTCCATGGGCCGTAAACTCAAGATAGAGGTGTTTTGATGCCACAAACACTTCCAAGGGCTTAGGCATGAATTTAGAATGCTTCTTTATGACCTTTAGGACCCTCATAAGTATATATTTGGGCGATGAAAACCCCAAAAGTGCCAAAAGAAGTGTTCTTTCTCATCCTAGGCTAGAGCTAACGTCCCTAAATCATTCCCTAGCTTTCATACTTGCATTCCCACATGTGTAGCCATGAGTTTACGGCCGTAAACTCCCTTGGGCCTTGAACTCATGGTAGTAAACACATATGTGTGCCTTATACCTTCCTATGTTGAATCACATGTGATTCCAACACTTGGTCAAGGTGTTTCCTTGTCCCAGAATGAGTTATCTTTCATATAGTTGTTTATAAACACTATATTCATGTCATTATGTGTCCTTAAATATCATTTAGGATTTCTTGTGTCTCGGAACTTCATTCGTGGAACTTCTCATCCGTATGCGCATACCCGTTTGAGTCACCCACATCAGGTGAGTTCATACCCTGTAATGAATCTTTTAACTATTTTAATTGATTTAGGGGGGGGGGGATACAAGTTGAACACAATCAAATTGTGTAAATGTTTGTTATAAACATCTTTCAAAATGTTACTTATGTTATTTATAAGCTGTTAAAACATTTTAAAACTCTTTTAAAGGTTATGTTACTTTATAGTTATACAAAACTCAATTTTTAAAGTATAAGCATAACTTTGTAGATAAATGAGTCTTTTCAGTAAAAGTCCAGTTAGAGCATTAGTAAACTATTATAGGTATACTTTAAGAGAATGATATTCATTACTTCTAGTACAATGAAGCAAACACAGAACAGAACAGAATAGAAAAGAACAAACAGTGAAGAGAATCAAACGATACTAGAACAGAACATAACAAACTAGTAAATTTGCTATAGCATGACAATACGCAGATAGGATCTAACTTTAATGTGAATTACATAGCTTGCATGGATTTGCTCGAGTTGCATTTGGTTCCCTCAATCTCCATACATGAGAGCGGTTAGTAGGGATTCCAGCTTTCACATTATGACCGTAATAAAACAAATATGTTTTTAGGATTGATAGTACCTCCGTATGTCATTATAAACGACATCAGGGTACTCATTTCGCCCATTACTTTCATAAAGTGTCGGTAACACTTGAAGGTTAATCTATTCTCTATTCAAGATAGGTTATAAACTAGGGAGAATGTACTTTACAGTTGACAAAGGAACGGTAGAGTCTTGGTAGAAGACTACTTTCAAAAGAGTAGGGTCTTGGTAGAAGACTGTTTTCAAAACAATCGAGTCTTGGTAGAAGGCTACTTTTTAAAAGTTAGGACCATGATGCTAACCTTATGATTCCATAATGTATACACTATAGGATACATATATGCTAAGTAGATTCCGACAGCTAATAGGATGTGTGTTCTTCGTTGTACGTCCTGTTCCCGTTGGATGTGGGTTTACACCGAGGTCACCCAATCTATTATCTACCCGAATCTTTATATATTTATGCTTAGTATACATTAAGTCATCATAAGGGTACCAGGTATTGTTCAGGTCATAGGACACTAGAGTCAATGCATAGTTTTTCTAGTACAAAACTTTCATTTCAAAGTCAGTACTTTTGGTATACAAAACTAGTGATTTCCCAGTTAAGGGCTTAATCCATTTTACTAAGCCAGTACAGTTTTAAAGACTTTAAGTGAGTTAACTCTATAATACCTTAGTTTATACACCATGTTTATATATAAAACTAATATCCGACAGCTAATAGGATGTGTGTTCTTCGTTGAACGTCATGTTCCCGTTGGATGTGGGTTTACACCGAGGTCACCCAATCTACTATCTACCCAATACCAAATTATATATAGCAGTATAAACAAAGCTATTATAAAAGTAATCACCATAGTCAATATTTTACTATAAGACATATAGGTTTTCTTAAAAGGAACTCTCCATTAGATATAAAGCAACCATTACAAATAACTCCATGAGTAACAAGTGAATACACCAAGGTTATATATGTTAACGATCTAACAGCCAATGGAATATGTGCTATCTGCCTTACTTATTGTACCTCGTTAGGTTGTGGGTTGAGCGCAGATGCGCACAATCAATTATTTGTTTAGTCCAAGTATATATATAACTTATACCCACTTATTATGCATAGAAAGGCTTGTATTACCATTTTACTCAACTCCTATTTTAAGTAGGAAATATATGATTTTCTAGAGGAACAGGCAAACTTTACAAAACAACACCTTACAGCTTACAGTACCTTACATATACATTTTCAACCACGTTTTTACAGCTTACTCACATCACTAAAATCTTATGAACTCACCAGCTTAATTGCTGATCAACTCTTTCAAATAACTTGTATTCTCAGGAGAGTATTAGACAGGTGCTCGTGCTGGGACTTCAGAAGATGTAGCATTATAACTTCAAGTCTTGTTTTGTTATTTGTTTATGACTTCTATGTTTTGTGAACACATACATTGTAAACACTTCCTTTCTATATGAAATGGTTGCTCATTATTTGCTTACCATATACATATCTCGTGATACTTGACATGACGTCCTCCACCCCCGAACGTTTCCGTCGTTCCGGTTTTGGGGTGTGATAGATTGGTATCAGAGCATTGTTTATAGTGAACTATGTATATCAACTGATAAATGATATACGTCTATAAATACAATGGGGCTTAAGTGCTCTGTATAATGATATATTTTAGAGTATAACTTCAAGTTATAAAAATATACCTACTTGCTCATACATGTACATAATAGAACTAGGATCACAAGGAGAACATAACTAAAAGTATTTCAAGGTTGGACACTACGCCTTTGAGACCACCCTGTGTAGTCCGGACCGAGTTGTGGGGCGACTCAGTGAGTCGCAGAGAGTTGGAAAGGTTTTGACAGGTGGACCGAGTCAGGTTGGGACTCACCGAGTTGACCTTCGACTCGGCGAGTTGAGTCGCGGTGGCCCTGTGATTCAGGCCCAGGAGGAACTCGTCGAGTCGGGGGAGTACTCGATGAGTCAAAAGGGAAAACCTTGATAGTTGATTAAAATGTGTAGACTCGCCGAGTCACTAGTGTGCACTCGCCGAGTCCGGTCCAAATTGACTAAAGACTGTTGACCAAGTCAACCTGTGTTGAATTGATAAGGATGGCCCACCTTTGTGGTAAAAGTAATAATTATAGATTTACAATATCATAGGAGGATTGCATGTTGAGGGATCGAGCCCGAGATATTCCAGGATTCACAATTAGCGACTTAGCGAGGCATACGAGGTGAGTCTTCTCACTATACTGTACCCGGAAGGGTTTTGACTGTGTGACCGGAAGGTCGAATATGATATGAGATATATGCCTTATGTGTGTTAAGTTATTCGTTATATGTGCCATGTATGATATGTTTGATTTGGGCCGGAAGGCAACATGATATGGGCCGGAAGGCGTGGTCATATGGACAGTAAGGTTGACGTGGGCAGGACCGGAAGGTTTACCCAGTCGGGACGGAAGTCCCCTGAGACACATGGACCGGAAGGTCAAGGCCTAGAAAGGCGTACGTGCGTAGGTTGTATTTTGGGGAACTCATTAAACTTTATGCTTACAGTTGTTGTATTATGTGTTTCAGGTACTAGCGAGGACCGTGGGAAGGCGCCAGCATGACCGTACACACACTCAGGGAAACCATTTTGTTATCTTTTGTTATGTAATCGGTTGTGACTGAATTGTTACATTGGAATCTAAACTTATTACTCATGTTTTGATGATTGTAAAAATCAAAATTTTTGGTTGGAATTTTATGACGTTACAAGTTGGTATCTGAGCCTTGGTTTGAGGGATTCGGGTACACCTTCGGGCCTAACTGAACTCAAACCAGGGATCTGAGAAAATTTTAATTAATAAAAAAAAAATTTGATAAGTGAGACGACCAAAGAAGAAAAAGTGTGTACGGTCAGCCAGCGCCCGAACGGTAAAGATCCCCAAAATACTCTTACAATATGTGTTATGAGATATGATATGACATGATACGCATGCTAGTAGACTAGGTATACATATTAGGACTAGAGTGGCCTGATTTTGTGATGCCTTAGTCTAAGGAAATCTGTTTCTATGAGGTGCTCGAGAGCGAGTGGGTAACTAGTGTATGACAAGAATAGAGTACTCAGGATTCGGGGTTTGGGGAGGAGGACTTGGGGTGAATACCGATGCGGTGTAATTGGTAGTATTGGGCCTGTACTACCAAGGACACCGGGTCAGTTGGCAGCCCAAGTAAGAATCCCTGAGTATCGGAGACTGAGTGGGACTGCGTTATCGAGTGCGATTATGCCCGATAGAGTCTCTGATATTTTTATGTTGTATTTCAGAGACATCATGGTTGGACCACGACACAGACCTGGTATGAGTGGAGTGACTGACGAGGAGCTTCGTCAGATGATTCATGAGGAGGTAGCTGCAGCGATCTGGGCCGAGATTCCGGAGATGTTTGGGTCTATTAAGACCACGCTGATGGAAACGTTTGATGAGCGGTACGCCGCGTTGACTGAGGCTGCCACCGCTGCAGGTACCGCAGCTGTGGCTGCTGCCAGACCACAAGGAGGTGACTCATTGCTGTTCCGGGAGTTCAGCAACACGAAGCCACCAGAGTTTGACCGGATGCAGGATCCGATTGCTGCGATGAGATGGATTGTTGATATCGAGGGATGCTTCTATACTTGTTCATGTCCGGAGCATCTGAGGGTACGGTTCGCTTTGAACCAGCTCCGCCTGGGAGCAAAGGATTGGTGGAAGTACGTGACGGAGAACTTCACTCTTGCGGAGGTTTCAGCCGTGACTTGGGAGAGATTTACTGCTATGTTCAGAGACGAGTATGTTCCCCCGGTGGAGAGGGAACGGTTGGTTCAGGAGTTCTTGACCCTCAAGCAGCGGAATGATTCGGTTACGGTGATCACGCGGAAGTTTCATGAGAGGGCGATGTTCTGCCCCGAGCAGGTGTCCACGGAGCAGGCTCGGATGAGCCGGTATTTGGGAGTGCTGAGGAGAGATATCCGGGAGTTCGTATCGAACTTGTCATATCAAACTTTTGCTGAGCTTCAGGCGAATGCCAGGAAGCGTGAGATCGAGTTGGAGACCCAGGCCAGGGAGGAGGCCGAGTCTCAACGGGTGGATCGGCAGTCGGCTCAGTCTCAGCCGGCAGCCAAGCGGACCAAGTCCGCTGATTTGAGATCCGGAGGTCAGAAGAGCCGCACTTGTGGGAAGTGCAGCAAGGGTCACGAGTGGGCATGTCGATCGGGTGCTTGCTAGAAGTGTGGCAAGGAGGGGCACATTGCTAGGGATTGCCCCAAGGGATTCATGGTTTGCTTCCATTGCAACCAGACTGGCCATCGGAAGGCCGAGTGCCCCCAGCTTCGCCATGGATCTTCGCCTGCTGCCAGGGTTCTTGAGGTTCGGCCAGTGAAGACCGAGGCTCCGAAGGCTCGTGCGAGAGCTTTCCAGTTGACTGCGGAGGAGGTCCGCGCGGCGCCTGATGTCTTGGCCGGTATGTATTCTTTCATGTATTTACATTTATACTGAGATATTATGCTTATATTATTATCTGCGTAGGTACTTTTCTTATGAATCATGTGCCTGCCTTGGTATTATTCGACTCGGGTGCGAGTCGGTCCTTTGTTTCGTTGGCTTTTAGCCAGCACATCGATATCGATCAGGAGACGATGAGTCGTCCCCTGCGAGTTGCTATAGCGAATGAGAGAGCGGTATATGCCACCGAGGTGATTTGAGGATGCGTGCTCGAGATTTTTGGGGTTGAGTTTCCTATAGACTTGGTCCCTATAGCTATGGGGGATGTTTGCATTATCATGGGCATGGATTGGTTGAGCAAGTTTGGAGCAGTCATTAACTGCGAGAGACAGTTGGTGATGATTCGAGACCCTAGTAGGGGAGTGCTCACGGTTTATGGCGAGGGGACCCGGTGTGGGTCGGCGTTTTGTTCAGCTACCAGGCCGAGGCAGAGTTTGCAGCAAGGCTGTGATGGATTCATAGCCTATGTGATGGATACTCGAGTGACCGCGGAGAGGTCCAATTCGATTGATGACGTTTCGGTTGTATGCGAGTTTTCGGATGTGTTCCCCGGAGAGTTACCAGGTGTGCCTCCGGAGAGGCAAGTGGAGTTTCGTATCGATTTGGTTATGGGAGCGGCGCCCATCTCCAAGGCGCCTTATCGTCTCGCTCCGCTGGAAATGTAGGAATTATCCTCGCAGCTTCGGGAGCTGTTGGGAAAGGGATTCATTCGACCGAGTAGCTCGCCTTGGGGAGCGCCGATTTTGTTCGTGAAGAAAAAGGATGGTTCCCATCGGATGTGTATCGATTATCGGGAGTTGAACAAGTTGACGGTTAAGAACCGATATCCGTTACCTATGATCGACGATCTGTTCGATCAGTTGCAGGGGGCATCTTGGTTTTCCAAGATTGACTTGAGGTCGGGATATCATCAGATGAGGGTTCGCGAGGAGGATATCCAAAAGACTGCTTTCAGGACTCGTTATGGACATTATGAGTTTGTGGTGACGCCTTTTGGGCTCACCAATGCCTCGGCCGTGTTCATGCATCTCATGAACCGGGTGTGCCGACCGATGCTGGATCGGTCGGTGATCGTATTCATCGATGATATTTTGGTGTATTCGAAGACTAGGGACCAGCATGAGGAACATTTGCGGGAGATTCTTGGGGTTTTGAGATCGGAGAGACTGTACGCTTCGAGGCAGTACAAGCCTCATGAGTCGAGGTATCCCACGCACGACCTGGAATTGGGGGCGGTGGTGTTTGCCCTCAAGATCTGGCGACACTATTTGTACAGGGTTCGGTGTACGATTTACACGGACCATAAGAGCTTGAAATACTTGATGGATCAGCCAAATCTAAATATGCGACAGAGGAGGTGGTTGGATGTGGTGAAGGATTACGATTGTGAGATCCTGTACCACCCGGGCAAGGCTAATGTGGTAGCCGACGCATTGAGTCGTAGGGCGGATAGCGCCCCGATCTGAGATATTTGTATGAGATTGACGGTTTTGACCCCGATTTTGGATATTATTCCAGCGGCGCAAATGGAGGCTGCAAAGCCGGAACACCAGAAGAAGGAATGGGTTGTAGGTCAGGTATCAGGATTTGTTACGGATGGTCGAGGGCTTATGACTTTTCAGGGACGGATTTGGGTGCCGTTTGTGGGCGGTGCGCGCACTATTTTGATGGAGGAAGCACATCGATCGAAATTCTTGATTCATCCTGGTGCTACGGAAATGTATTTGGATCTCAAGAAGGAGTACTGGTGGCCATGTATGAAAAGGGATGTCACTTGGTTCGTCCAGAGGTGCTTGACTTGTCGGCAAGTCAAGGCCGAGCACCAGCGACCACACGGTAAGCTGCAACCGCTAGAGATTCCCGAATGGAAGTGCTAATAAATCTCTATGGATTTCATCACCAAGTTACTGCGAACGGAGAGAGGAGTCGATGCGATTTGGGTGATCGTGGATCGGCTGACAAAGAAAGCTCATTTTCTAGCCATTAGCGAGAGCTCTTCTGCGGAGAAGTTGGCCGAGTTATATGTGAGGGAAGTAGTATCTCGGCACGGGGTGCCGATGTCGATTATTTCGGACCGCGGCGTGCGTTTCACTTCCAGGTTCTGGAAGAAATTCCATGAGGAGTTGGGTACTAGGTTACATTTCAGTACGGCATATCATCCTCAGACAGACGGTCAGAGTGAGCGGACAATTCAGACACTCGAGGACATGCTTCGGGCATGTGTGTTGGACTTCGGAGGGAGCTGGGACACCTATCTACCTTTAGCAGAGTTCTCGTATAACAACAACCATCATTCGAGCATTGGTATGCCGCCCTTTAAGCTGTTGTATGGGCGGAGGTGTCGCACCCCCATCTATTGGGGTGAGGTGGGACAGCAGGTTATGGGTAGCACGGAGATCGTGCTTCAGACGACCGAGCAAATTCAGATGGTCAGGCAAAGGTTGTTGACCGCTCAGGGCCGACAGAAGAGTTATGCAGACAGGCGACGGTCCAAGCTTGAGTTCGAAGTTGGTGATCACGTACTCCTGAAGGTCTCTCCTTTGAAAGTAGTGATTCGGTTCAGGAAGAGGGGCACGTTGGGGCCCCGATATATTGGTCCTTTCCGTGTGATCGCAAGGGTGGGCCAGGTAGCCTACCGTTTAGACTTGCCAGCAGAGTTGGGACAGATTCACGATACTTTCCATGTGTCGCAACTGAGGAAATGTATAGCCAACGAATTGGCGGTGGTTCCATTAGGGGATATTCAGGTGGATGCAAACCTGAATTATGTTGAAAGACCTGTACCCATCAGAGATCGGAAGATCAAGGTTTTGAGAAACAAGGAGGTACCCCTGGTATTGGTTCAGTGGCAGCATCAGAAGGGATTAGAGATGACCTGGGAGTCGGAACGTGAGATGCGGGAGCAGCATCCGGAGGTATTTGCTTTGCGGGACTTCGAGGGCGAAGTCTTATTCTAGTGGGGGAGAATTGTAACAGCCCGGATCCCCAGGTACCTTCATTTCATATATTTTTGACATTCTGTGAGGGGACTCGGCGAGTTGGAGGTCGAACTCGCCGAGTTGGGTCGCGGTTTTGGGCGGGGGTTCGCGTCCGGACTCGGCGAGTCCAAAGGATGGACTCGGCAAGTCCGCGCTGTTTAATGAAACCGTAATTTCCCGGTCCTAAGCCCTATTTAAAGGACCTTATGGCCCTCATTTGCGGCCACCTTGAACCCTAAGAGCCCCCATACGTCTGTGAGCCCTTGTGAGTGTGTTTGGAGGCTTTTTGTTCATCATTTTGTGGGATATTGCAAGGAAAGGAGGGAGAGAATCAAGCTTGAAGAGTTGGGGAGCTTGGATCTGTTGCTACTTCATCAAGGGAGTCTTCTTGAGGTAATTTTCAGAGCCAAACTTCGTGTTTTGTGTTGATGTGCCAAATCTAGGGTTTCTTCTTGCATTTCTTGGCTTGAATTGGAAGTATGAGAGGTCCCATGGAGATATGGAACCTAGATCTGGACCTTAGCAGGTCCAGGAGACCCCATATGTCAAGCTTTATGTCCATTCTTTTGAGTTAGAAGCTAAACTTGCCATATTAGAGGTTGTTTCTTCAAAA
The DNA here is from genome assembly GCF_052625555.1 of Lactuca saligna. Taxonomy (NCBI): domain Eukaryota; kingdom Viridiplantae; phylum Streptophyta; class Magnoliopsida; order Asterales; family Asteraceae; genus Lactuca; species Lactuca saligna. Next base: position 224,798,428 of record NC_136419.1, on the reverse strand, counting down.
TAAGCCTTGTATGCATTGCATGGAAACCAAGACTGAGACTTTACGTGACAAATAAGCTTGGGAAGGCCAGATCTATGTATGTATGGAACGGATCTGACCGCAAAAGCCAGTTTTAGTTGGTGCATGGCATGGACTCGCCGAGTCTGAAGAACAGACTCGACGAGTCGCTTAAAGATTGCCTTTGAGACCACCCTGTGTGTAGTCCGGACCGAGTTGTGGGGCGACTCAGTGAGTCGCAGAGAGTTGGAAAGGTTTTGACAGGTGGACCGAGTCAGGTTGGGACTCGCCGAGTTGACCTTCGACTCGGCGAGTTGAGTCGTGGTGGCCCTGTGATTCAGGCCTAGGAGGAACTCGTCGATTCGGGGGAGTACTCGATGAGTCAATAGGGAAAAACCTTGATAGTTGATTAAAATGCGTAGACTCGCCGAGTCACTAGTGTGCACTCGTCGAGTCCGGTCCAAATTGACTAAAGACTGTTGACCAAGTCAACCTATGTTGACTTGATAAGGATGGCCCACCTTTGTGGTACAAGTAATAATTATAGATATATAATATCATAGGAGGATTGTAGCTCGAGGGATTGAGCCCGAGTGATTCCAGGATTCACGATTAGCGACTTAGCGAGGCATACAAGGTGAGTCTTCTCACTGTACTGTACCCGGAAGGGTTTTGACTGTGTGACCGGAAGGTCGAATATGATATGAGATATATGCCATATGTGTGTTAAGTTATTTGTTATATGTGCCACGTATGATATGTTTGATTTGGGCAGGAAAGGCAACATGATATGAGCCGGAAGGCGTGGTCATATGGACTGTAAGGTTAACGTGGGCAGGACCGGAAGGTTTACCTAGTCGGGACGGAAGTCCCATGAGACACATGGACCGGAAGGTCAAGGCCTGGAAAGGTGTACTTGCGTAGGTTGTATTTTGGGGAACTCACTAAGCTTTATGCTTACAGTTGTTGTATTATGTGTTTCAGGTACTAGCAAGGACCGTGGGAAGGCGCCAGCGTGACCGTACACACACTCAGGGAAACCATTTTGTTATCTTTTGTTATGTAATCGGTTGTGACTGAATTGTTACATTGGAATCTAAACTTATTACTCTTGTTTTGATGATTGTAAAAATCAAAATTTTTGGTTGGAATTTTATGACGTTACACATATCTTGAAGTGTTTGTATCGTTCTTTCACTCTGACCATCAGTCTGCGGATGGTAAGCTGTACTTAAAGAAAACTTGGTACCCATTTCCTCTTGTAGACTTTTCCAAAACCTTGAGGTGAAACGACTATCACGATCCAACACAATTGTTAGTGGAACACTGTGAAGTCTCACAATTTCCTTCACATAAGAATTCGCAAGCTTTTCCATAGACCATTTCTCCCTGGCTGCTATGAAATGCACACTCTTAGTGAATCGATTGACGACCACCCAAATCATGTCGTGACCATTCTTTGTCCTGGGCAGTTTAGTGACAAAATCCATAGCAATGTCTTCCCACTTACCCATAAGCACAGGTAAAGGTTCTAAACTCCCATACGGTTTCTGATGTTGTGTTTTGACTCTTGCACAAGTCACACACTCGGCCACATACTTTGCAACATCAAGCTTCATCGTCGGCCACCATTAGTAGGGTTTTAGGTCCGTATACATTTTAGTGCTACCGGGATGAATCGAGTACATGGTTTTATGAGCTTCCTCCATCAGAAGATCCCTGATTTCTCCTATCTTAGGTATCCAAATCCGATCTTGGAACACCTTAAGTCCGTGACAGTTTACACCGAACACCAACGTTTTTCTCAAACGTTCCTCCTTTCGGTCATTCTTTTCAGAAGCTTCCTCTTGAGCTTTCTCTATACTTTCCACAATGGTCGAGACAACTTCAATTCTCAAAGCTCTTGGCCTTTTTCTCTCAACATTGACTTTTCGACTGAGAGCATCAGCAACAACATTAGCTTTACCGGGATGGTAAAGTATCTCACAGTCGTGGTCCTTGAGTAACTCTAGCCAGCGTCGTTGCCTCATATTCAATTCCTTCTGATTAAAGAGATATTGGAGACTCTTATGATCAGTGAAAAGTTTGCACTTCGTGCCATAGAGGTAATGCCTCCATATCTTCAGAGCGAAAACTACCGCTGCCAACTCCAAATCATGAGTCGGGTAGTTCTTTTCATGCTCCTTTAGCTGTCGAGACGCATATGCTATCACCTTTTCTCTTTGGGTCAAAAAACAACCCAATCCAACCACAGACGCATTGCTATAAACAGCGAAGTCTTCAACTCCATCGGGTAAAGAAAGTATCGGTGCCTTGCATAGCTTCTTCTTTAGCTTCTCGAATGCTTCTTTATGCTTATCACTCCAAGCATAAGTAATTCCTTTGTGGGTCAAAGCTGTCAACGGAGTAGCGATCGAAGAAAAGCCTTGGATAAACCTTCGGTAATATCCGGCTAACCCTAAAAAGCTTCAGATCTCTGTGGCACTTTTTGGTTGTTCCCACTTCATTACAGCTTCAATCTTTGCTGGATCAACCGTTATCCCTTCTTGGTTGACCACATGACCCAAGAATTGGACTTCACGAATCCAAAAATCACATTTGGAGAACTTACATACAGTTTCTCCTTCTTAAAGACTTCTAACACTTCTCGCAAGTGTCTGCCATGCTCCTCCTAGCCTTTTGAGTAAATCATAATGTCGTCTATGAACACTATCACGGATTTATCAAGGAACAGGTTACAAACCCTATTCATTAAATCCATGAATGCTGCCGGAGCATTGGTTAGTCCAAACGACATAACCAAGAACTCGTAGTGTCCATATCTAGTTCTGAATGCAGTCTTCTCTATATCCTGCTCTCTTACTTTCAGCTGATGATATCCTGACCTAAGATCGATCTTCGAAAAATAGCTCGAACCTTGCGATTGATCAAATAGGTCATCAATCCTCGGCAACCGATATCTATTCTTTATTGTTTCCTTGTTCATCTCTCTGTAATCAATGCACATTCTCATACTTCCATCTTTCTTCTTCACGAATAACACCGGAGCTCCCCAGGGTGATGAACTAGGTCTAATGAAACCTTTGTCCAATAACTCCTGAAGTTGCATCATCAGCTCCTTCATCTCCGTCGGTGCTAATGATAAGGTGCTTTTGCTATTGGCGTGGTTCCTGGTAACAAGTCAATTCTGAACTCCACTTGTCTATCAGGCGGTAATCCAGAAAGATCTTCGGGAAATACATCCGGATAATCACACACCACTGGAATACTCTGCATCACCTTGTTTTCCTTCTTAGCATCAATCATGAATGCTAAATATGATGTACATCCCTTGGTCAAACACTTTCTGACTTTCATTAGGGAAATGATTCCAGAATTCACTCGGCGTTTGTCCCCATACACCATAAACGATTCCTTCCCAGGCGGGTTCACTTTAACTATCTTCTTCTTGCATAAAATTCTGGCATCATTGGCACTTAGCCAATCCATTCCTAACACGATGTCGAAACCATTAAGTTCGATAGGTAATAATTCTTCGTGAAACTTATTCCCATTATGGTCAATTAAGATGTTTTTCATACGATGGCTAAGAGGTACAAACCTGCCACTAGCAACTTCGACTAATAAAGCATTATCTAGTCTATCAACAGGCAAGGCTAGTTTTCTACCAAATTCATGCGATATAAAGGAGGAGTTGGCTCCAGAATCAAATAAAATTTGGGCAGGCAATGTGTTTACGAGAAAGGTACCTGAAGCGACATCAGCTTCATCTTTAGCAGCTTCCACTGTCATCTGGAATGCTCTCGCCTTTGGCTTTGGTGGAATGTTGGGCTTAGCTGCCTCCTTCTTCTTCGGACAGTCTTTCAAAATGTGCCCCTTTTCATTACAACCAAAACACATCCTTTTGTTGTTCGGATATTCATTGGCAAAATCTCCAACCTTTCCACACTTGTAGCAAGTTACATCCTCGCTACATTTCCCAAAGTGCTTTTTCTTACACTTATCACAGCACTTCGCTTCGCCTCCTTTTCCTCCAATCTTTTTCAAATCAGATTTCGAAAATTTTCCTTTCTTACCGAAACTAGATGTTCCCTCAAACTTTCTCTTCTCACCAACCTCAACCTTGTTGGAGGTTCTCCCCTTAATCATGTTCTCAACAGACTTGGCAGCCCAGATAGCTGCCTCTAAAGTATGTGCCTGACGTACTGGCACCTCGTACTCCCATGGGAGTCCCTTCGCATACCGGTCCACCTTTGTCAGCTCGTCTAGAACGATACGCAAGGCAAACTCCATTTTATCGGTGAAGTTACTGGTGTATTCATCAACTGACATGCTGCCTTTCGTTAGTGTCAGAAACTTGTTGTCTAGCTCCAATAGATTTTGAGCCGAGCAGAACTTGCACTTGAACTGCACCAAGAACTCTGCCCATGACAATTGCAATGGCTCATTTGGGCTCAAAGTCTTCCTTAGAGTATTCCACCAACGAACGGCTCCACCTTGGAACTGACACACTGCATAGATAGTCTGCAACTAGCCTTTGCAGCCACAAGTCATGAAGGCCAATTCCATTTCTGAGATTCAATCCATAACTCCAATCGGATCCTCCTTTCCATTGAAGGTCGATGGTTTGTAAGTTAGAAAGTCCTTGTACTTGCATCCCATTCCATCATTCCTTCCATCATGGTTGTCTCGCCTAACTATCGGTGGGTTGGCTTGACCAACTGATCCACTGAAGTTTCCACCTTCCGAGTGCCCTTCATTTAATTCAGGCTCTTCCACACGAATTGACAGTTCTTCACGATTCTGTTGAAGCAACCGTCTAGTTTCATCCATCTGACGATCCAACATTGTTTGAATCATCATTTGCACACCAGCCATCGTTATTGGCTCAGGTGCTGCTGCTACGACAGGTCTTTGTTCAATCACTGGTGGTTTATTTCTGTTTTCATCAGCATTTCCAACTCCACTTCTTGTTCTCACCATTTTTGATCTACACACCGAATAAGGTGAAATTAGATCCTCATTCACGATAGATATTCAAATCATCCTTATCACTCCGAAACGTTTACATGCTAGTTCTAATATCGTAGACGTACGCTTAGAATCCTACACACATAAAGTTTCTAGATCCGGTCGGCAACAGACCATAGATCCGAACAAATAATATCATATATGGCAACATATAACATTTAGCACATAAAGCATTTTTTAGGCAACTTTCCTAAAATAAACTAGTGCTCGTGTCTAAAATATAACAGACACACATCTCAAAATTCCACTTAGCATTCTATGTTTAAGTCTAGAAATCCTACAAATTCCTAGTTCGCTTAAACTAATGCTCTGATACCAACTGTGACATCCCCAAAATCTCGGCCAGAAAAGACCGATTTTCATTTATGCTTTTAAAATAATTTCAGAGTAAATCCTTTTTATTTGAAAGAGTTGCGGAATTTGTTCCCAAAAATAAAACATGATAAAACAATGTTTACCAAAGCATTTCATAAAAGAAATGCATTTTTCATTATATAATCAAAACTTGAGGTGTTATGTTCCGAAGCAGACCAATAAGCATAAACGATAACATTACAAGTCATTCAACAAATATATACATATACAGACTTGTAAACAAAACAACTTGATGGTTCATCCATCTTACGCCCTTGCGAAACTTCCTGTAATACAAATAAAACTGAGTGGGTCAGGCTTGGGAGCCTGGTGAGCATATAGGGTTTTCAACCCACAATAAATAATTAAATTAATTATTATCAACCAACAATAACCCAGTTACCCATTCTCGTTATTCTCACTTTATGTCCCTAAAATAAGTAACACAAGGGACCTAGTCTAAGAATATTTTCATCGGGGTGACAACACATGCTGCGGGGGTTCCTCAGCAATATAAGTCAAATAAGGCAAGCATGACGGGGATGGAATACAGCGAATGAACACCCAAGTTCATTAACACCTATAGGTTATGAGCTTGTTAGCGTTCCACTGGACTGTCTAGAAGAGCCCGTGCTCGTCATCTAAATTCCCCTAGATGACTGGATCAAAACAACAACGAGGCCTCTCATCTATTTACTACACACCAACTATCTACCCATGTTCTACCCAACATATTAGTAGATAAAAACATATATTTTTATACGTATTTTCAAAACCTGTATAGTATGCTTGATCAATACATTTTCCATATAACAGATGAGGCACACACCCATAACACGTATTTCATGTAGAAATAATCAGATCTGTAAGATAGAAGAAAGTGAATATACATTCACACACATAACAACAAAATATACACATAACACGTATCTCGTATAAAATACTTCATAATTATACGTTAGGAGAAAGTAACAACACACTCACACATATAAACAACAATATACATAATACACTCACACTATACTTGTATTATTATTTCATTTATGAAAGGTAGTATACACTCACGTGATCAGAAGATGATCGGACAATACTACGACTTGCAAAAGTAGTAATCCTCAGCAGATCTGGAAGATCACTACAAAAATCGAACTTCTCGCGGGCAGAGCTTTGGCTCGGAAACCGCACTTCTTGGGATCTTCGGGATCTCGGGACTTGCTTCGGGACTCAGGAATATTATCGGGGCTTCGGGGTATTTCTGGCACGCAAATCGAGGCAAAACGGGAGAGAGAATGGAGAAAAATAGCAAAGAAGCCGGCTGCCCTCGCATCCTATTTATAGGAGGCCGGAGCCTCGGAGTACGCACGGCGTACGCCTGTACGCGGGGCGTACAGGTCCGAAATCGTCACAGCGTTTGTCATCCAAATCCACTTGATGCGAGTGTCAACATCCTCAGTGTACGCGGGGCGTACTTCGGATGAGTCCGATGACTCGTCCTCGGATAATACCAGATTTTTCAATTAAATTTAAATACAAATTATTTAATAAACTTCGGAAATTCATAACTTCTGCATACGAACTCCGTTTTCAACGTTCTTTATATCCACGCGAAGGTGAGACTACGCACTACAGCTTCCGTTTAGACTTCCTCGGCTAATTTTGACTTTATTCTTTATTATTTATTTTTAATAGGCTGTCACACCCCGCTAAAGCGGAAACGCAAGGTATGACAGCGATAACGGTTTCATTGCAAAAGATAAAGATACATCACCATAGCAGTATTTAAAAGTTTACAACCCATAGCTTCAAAAGAACAAAATACAAGTTTTTCAAAATAACATTGTTCAAAATATAGCTTCATAATAGCTTCAACACGATGCAGCATGCTCTATGATGATGAATCTTTACATCCACTTACTAATTATTTCCTGAAAAAGCATGTAAAACGAGCGTCAACTATGAAAATAGTTGGTGAGTATCACAAGTTTATAAAATCGAGCGTACAATAAGGCTTTTCGTAAATACAAGTACATTGCTTCAATGATAAACAAGTTGATTGCTATTAATGAATACAAGTTTATTGCTATAACGAGAAACGCGTTTGTATGTGTATGAGCAAACAATGAGTCTCAACCAAACCTATGACTGAAGCCCTATCGAGATCTATGCTTATCGTTCCATAGATGAATATGGTATCATGCACTCCAGCGATTCGGGCGAGTGAGGAGTTGTCAATTCCTAATAGCGCTATCCATAACGACCATTGGCTCAAAGAGTTAATGGTTAGAGATAAGGGAAGGGCCTTTGTACGATAAGTTCTCATGTTCCGTGTTGCATAGACATACATAAAGAAACATAGCAATACAATAGCAATCATGTTTGATACAATTCAATTTAAGTACAACATGCAAACAATAGTTTTTCTGGACATGCTTTTCCACCCCAAAACATAAAACTGAAAATAGGGGAGTGCGTGAATACTCACGATGTTTTGTGTAGACACAAGCGGTACTTCGGGATGCACCAACGTCTTACTACCGGGATCCTACGACACCAAACACACGCACTAGTGAGTTTCCATGTCGATATCTAATGCTAATATACTAAACTCTACATATAGGGAAATGCCAATTTATGTTTTAGTATTGGATTTATATCATTTTGTTACACTTTTTCTGATGTATTGAAATTTTACAAGTCGTGCGATTAATTACAACCTTGGAAGGTTAATTTTCCAAATTTTAAGTCTCAATAACAACATAAATTCACGAAAAATAGCATTCGAGGGATAAAAATTCTCAAACTTTTTATTTAACTGTTAATACACAATACTAAGCTGGGAAAATTATAAAAATGGATTTCCAAGCTGTTTAATTATATTTTATAATTTTTGAGCATTTATTTCAATAAAAATTGAAATAAATAGTAAACAGTTTCCAAAATTACCCAAACTTTTTATTTAATTGTTATTATACATAAATAGGCTGGGAAAAATATAAAATATATTTTTCAGTGGTTATTTGTATTTTTCCTTGTTTTATTCCTTTAAATAGTCATTAATTAAAGAAATATTATTAAACAGTTAAAATAAATTACCATAAATTTTTGTAACATCATTTACAGTATAAATATCTTGGGAAAAATATCAAAAGTGGTTTTCATAATGTATAAACTGGTTTTGGGTATTTATGTATATTTAAGTGAATTTTAGTGCAATTAACTTTAGAAAATAAGGGAAAAATAGTTTACAGTGGAGAAAAATATTCAAAATTTTTATGTAACCTCCTACTATATAATATGATATCCTGGCAAATTTTCATGAATTTTGGATAACCAGAACTATTTTTCCCATTTTTAAGCCATTATAATTACCAAAAATTGGGAAAAATAGCTAGACATGATGAAAAATCTTGAAATTATTTTCTTGAGTCACCCATCACAAGTAAGGTATGCGAAAATTGTTAGATACAATTTTCACATCCTAAAAAGTGGTTTTGTAATTTATCATGTCCTAAATAAAAGAAAATTAGAAATCATATGAAACAGTAACAAAAATTGCTGAAATTTGGTGAGGGGTCATTATTCCCCATAAGTATCATCCATGAATTTATTTAGGATTTATTGACCTCTGGAAGTATTTTATATGATTTATGCCCTTGGTTTTAGCAATAATTCTAATAAATCAAATAAATAACAAAAGCTCTTGAAATTTTCCAGATTATCTCATGCATGCAAGGGCTTTCAAAAGTAAAAATGTTAAGAATGTATTCAGAAGAGAAATGAGGGTAATGATTCCAAACAATTTAAGAAAAGTTGCATGCAATAATGCATGAAGTGTAGATGTGGCTGAGGTTCATGAATTTTTGTAGCCCATTCAGTGAGGTTTTAAGCCACGAAATTTCAACCATAACTCACTAGATATGTTAAGTTTCTAAGGTATTTTTCCTAAGATTTATGGTTGGGTTTAAGACCATTGTTTAAGCAAGATAAAAATAGTGATCACAGAAAAAGAGCTGTATGCGCAACCTTTTTGTAAAATCTGCCAAAAATCGGATATTTAATATTTTACAGTAAGACCAGTTGGGTTTGAAAGTTAACTCGTGGAACTAACCAATACAAAAAGAATATCATGATTTGGTTAAAAAATGACTGAGTTATGACTGTTCAAAGTCGAACAAAATAATCTGGCAGATTGCATGTTTGCTTGTGTGCATTTTTAGGGTATTTCAATAAGAACATCATGCATGTCCTTGGTAAGGCCCGATTTCTAACACATGCATGGAATGAATGAGCATCCAAGATGTACTAGAAATGGTTTAATGCTTTCGTTCATGCATGAACACACAAGAAATGGAGAAGAACATGAAATATTATGTTTTGATGTCACATGATCATATGTGCTTCTTTTCCACTCCTTGCATGGGTTTGATCCCGGATTTTCACCATCTTTAACACATGCATTGTGTTATGGTGAGAATCTACAAACCACAAGGGGAGAATAAAGATTTCTAGCCATGGAAAGGCATAGAATCCGAAAAGTAGAGAAGACTAAGAAGAAAAAGAGGTTTAACCATGAAACTATGGAAGAAGATGTTGTTGTTTACCTTGGTTTTGATCTTGAGAGAAGTAAGAACACTTCAAGGGATTCAAAATCTGGAAATTTTGCAGAGGATTGAGAGGATTTTCGTGAGTTTAGAGAGAAGGAAGAAGAGAGTGAAGTGAGAGAGTGAAGTGGAAGAGGTGGAGTAAGGGTTTAGGCTTGATGATTGTGTTTTGGGGAAGAGAGAGGGCATGGGGAGAGGTGATGGCCGGTTTTTGCATGCCTTTTGGCCTCCTCTCTCCTAAATTTTAAACTTTATAAACTTCCCTCCCATATTTTATATAAAAACATTCATTTTTATAAAATGTTTATTAAGCAATTTGATTTATTTAAAAATCTTGTTTTCAACAAATAATTTATGATTAATACTTGTAATTTATATTTCTAGTTCATTGGTATAATCCATAATTTGATTAATATAATTTGATACTAGGAAGTTTATAGCCAAATTTTATAAAGTTTTTAAGCTTTATATTTTATAACTTTGGATTTTTGGCTCTTTAGGGTTTTTGGAACATTGTTTGGTATTCAACAACATGTTGAAGTATAATTAGAGTGTTTTAATTTATTTTTAGAGTTTTATACCCTATTTCAATTATAACAAAGTTTGAAGCTTATTCTAATTATAGTATTGGCATTTCCTATTGTAGCTAAGCAACTTACTAGAATTGTAAGTATCAAGTATATTAGTCCTAGACCTTAGTTGGATCCTAGTTTATGCAAGATTTTTGACCTAATTTATACTACTAGGTCATGGCATGTTGTGCATGAATGGTTATTATAAAGATGCATGAGTCCAAGAATGACCTGAATTGACAGTTGTCACAGTATCCCCCACTTAAAAAGAATTTCGTCCCGAAATTCATTCTATATCATCGCTTGTCATCGCATGGGAATAGTTGCGGATACTTTTCCTTTATGTAATCCTCGCGCTCCCAGGTGTACTCCGGCCCGCGTTTTGAGTTCCATCGAATTTTCACAATCGGGATCTTACTCCGCTTAAGTTGTTTTACCTCCCTGTCAAGGATTTCTATCGGTTCCTCAACGAAGCTCAGCTTATCATTGATCTTAATTTCCTCCAGGGGTACTATTAATGTTTCGTCGGCTAGACATTTCTTAAGGTTGGAGACGTGGAATGTGTCGTGAATGGCGCTTAACTCTTGGGGCAATTGGAGTTTATACGCTACCGGACCAATCCTTTCAAGGATTTCAAAGGGTCCAACATATCTCGGGCTTAGTTTTCCTTTCTTACCAAAACGCACAAGCCCTTTCCAAGGCGACACTTTTAAAAGTACCTTGTCTCCTACTTGGAATTCTAATGGTTTTCGACGATTATCCGCATAACTTTTCTGACGATCTCTAGCAGCTTTAAGCTTATCTTTGATGATAGTAATCTTGTCAGATGTTTCCTGGATAAGTTCGACTCTAGTCAACTGTCTGTCACCGATTTCTGTCCAGCATAAGGGCGAACGACACTTGCGTCCATACAATGCTTCATATGGAGCACATTGGATACTCGTGTGGTAACTGTTATTGTAGGAAAACTCAATTAGGGGCAAATGAGTATCCCAATTTCCTTTGAACTCAATGACACACGCTCGTAGCATGTCTTCCAATGTTTGTATTGTTCTCTCTGTTTGCCCATCTGTCTGAGGGTGGTAAGCTGTGCTCAAATCTATCTTGGTTCCTAGTGCCCTCTGTAACATCCACCAAAATCGAGATGTAAAACGACTATCTCTATCAGAAATGATAGATAGGGGTACACCATGCAGAGAAACAATTTTGTCGATGTAGATTTGGGCCAATTTTTCCATCTTGAAATCTTCTCGAATAGGGAGAAAGTGAGCGGATTTCGTCAGTCGATCCACTATGACCCAAATTGAGTCGTGACCTCTAGCAGTTCTAGGGAGTTTGGTAACGAAATCCATAGATATTTGCTCCCATTTCCATTGGGGAATTTCAGGTTGTTGCAACAACCCGGAAGGTTTCTGATGTTCAGCTTTGACTATTGAGCATGTCAAACACTTCCCGACGTACAAGGCAATATCCTTTTTCATTCCAGGCCACCAATAGTACTCTTTAAGATCCTTGTACATCTTATCTGCTCCAGGGTGGATGGAGTATTTAGATCGATGAGACTCTTCTAATACCATGTCTCTCAGGTTGTTAACCCTTGGAATCCAGACCCTGTCTTTAAAATAACGAACTCCATCAGGTTTGGTTTCAAATCTTTCTTCCAAACCATGTAAAGTTTCGCCTGGAAGATTTTCCTTGCATAACGCTTTCTCCTGGGCATTAATGATTTGAGATTTCAAGCTTGTCTGAATTACCATTCCCAAATCTCTCACACGGGAAGGTTTCACTCTTACTTTCCTACTAAGAGCGTCGGCTACGACGTTAGCCTTTCCTGGGTGGTATCGTATCTCACAATCATAATCACTAAACAACTCTACCCATCTTCTCTGCCGCATGTTTAACATTTTCTGATCCAGGATATGCTGAAGGCTTTTGTGATCGGTATAAATGGTGCATTTGGTTCCGTACAAATAATGCCTCCATATCTTAAGGGCGAAAACTATTGCTCCTAGTTCTAGATCATGGGTGGTATAATTCTTCTCGTGCGGTTTGAGTTGTCTGGAAGCATATGCAATGACCCTATCTTTTTGCATTAGCACACATCCTAATCCTTGATGAGACGCATCACAATACACCACAAAGTTCTCTGATCCTTCTGGTAAAGCCAGAATTGGTGCATTGCACAGCTTGTTTTTCAGGATTTGAAACGCCTCTTCGTGTTTCTCTTCCCAGAGAAATTTTCTATCCTTTTGGGTCAAAGATGTTAATGGTTGAGCAATCCTAGAGAAATTCTCAATGAAGCGTCTGTAGTACCCAGCTAATCCTAGGAATTGTCGTATTTCTGTCGGGGTTTTGGGGGCCTCCCATTTCTTGATTGCCTCTATCTTAGCTGGATCTACATGGATTCCTCTTTCACCGATCACATGACCAAGAAAATGTACTTCCCGAATCCAAAATTCACACTTAGTGAACTTGGCATACAATTTTTGTTCCTTCAACAGCTCCAACACTAGCTTTAGATGTCTATTGTGATCTTCTTTGGTCCGCGAGTAAACAAGTATGTCATCGATAAAGACAATTATAAACCTGTCTAGGTATGGTCTACAGACCCTATTCATCAAATCCATGAATACAGCGGGTGCGTTCGTTAGTCCAAAAGGCATGACTAAGAATTCATAATGTCCATAACGGGTTCTAAACGTTGTCTTGTGAATGTCCTCTTCGTGAATTCTTAGCTGATGATACCCTGACCGAAGGTCTATTTTTGAGAAGTAGGAAGCGCCCTGCAACTGATCGAACAAGTCATTTATTCTAGGGAGGGGATATCGATTCTTGATTGTCAACTTGTTCAATTCTCTGTAATCAATGCACATTCGGAACGAACCATCTTTCTTTTTGACGAATAACACTGGGGCTCCCCAAGGTGAAGAACTTGGTCGAATAAACCCTTTATCTAGAAGTTCTTGAAGTTGTCCGGATAGTTCTTGCATCTCGGATGGTGCAAGGCGATATGGTGCTTTTGCTACCGGTGCCGCTCCGGGAACTAAGTCTATCCGAAATTCGACCTGTCTATAAGGGGGTAGACCGAGCAATTCCTCCGGAAATACTTCGGGATAGTTTTGAACCACCGGAATCTCCTTGAGTTGCTTAGCTTCTAGTTCTCTTTCTAGCACGTGGGCCATGAATGCAATACAATTCCTCTTCAGGTACTTGTGAACCTTCACGCTTGATACTATGTTTAAACTTCTTCCTGGCTTCTCACCGTGTATGATAAGGGTTTCTCCATTAGGGAGAGGCACTCTGATGACTTTCTCATAACAACCAATGTCCGCTCTATTTTTGGATAACCAATCCATCCCTACTATCACATCAAAACTACCTAGCTCTATAGGAATTAGGTCAATGCTAAAGAGTTTATCAGCTAAATTCAGAGTACAACAAGGAATTATATCACTAGCCCTAATTTCATACCCATCAGCAAGTTCAATAGCATATGCAATCCTCATCTTTACCGATTTCAAGCCAATTAACGGTCTAAATGCTAAAGAAACAAAACTCCTATCTGCTCCCGCATCGAATATTACTGATGCAAAGTGGTTGTTCAGGAGGAACGTACCTGTTATCACTTCAGGGTTCTGACGAGCTTCTTCTGCACCAATCACAAAGGCTACACCTCTTGGTTGTCTAACTTGATTTCCTTGAAAGTTTTGCCTGGCTTGGCCTTGTCCATGGTTACCAGGTCCATTGTTCAGTTTAGGACATGCTCTACGGAGATGATCAATACTCCCGCACTCGTAACATGTCCTTTTTCCCTCCTTATTCACCTTACAATACTTCGAGTAATGGCCTGTTTGCTTACAGTTTTGGCACACCGGGCAAGCTCCCTTGTGATGGAAGTTACACTTATTGCACTTCGGAAGCGGCCCTGAGTACTGCTTTCGCTCCTGCACTTCTTGTCCTTGAGTTTTCACTGGTTCTTGCTCCTGGGCTCTTACCATAAAGTTTCTTGAGACTTTCTGCTCCCTCCCTGACTTGCCTCCATACTTCTTCTCTCCCTGATTTATTGGCTTCCTCTTGCTACTAGAGCTTTCCTTTGCTGATGCTCCCATCCTTATCACATCATTGGTTAGTCGATTTGCTAGGCTTACTGCACTTTGAATGGTAGTTGGGTTTGCTGAGGTAACCATTCCCCGAATCTCTGGTGCCAGACCCCAGATGTAACGATCTATCCGTTTCTCCTCAGGAGTAACCATGTGAGGTACTAGTTTTGCTAGTTCATGAAATCGGACTGTGTACTTCTCTATTTGTGTTCCAACCATAGAATGGTTCCAGAATTCATATTCAAGTTTCTGAAGTTCATCCTTGGGACAATACTCCTCTATCAGCAGCTTCTTTAGGTCTTCCCAAGTTAGCTGATATGCTGCTGTACGGCCTCGGGTTTGCACTAGAGTATTCCACCAGGTTAATGCCCTATCTTGGAATAGGCAAGATGCATACTCAACTTTGTTGCGCTCGAGGCATTTGCTAATATGAAGGACCGACTCCATGCTGTCAATCCATTTCAGTAACCCAACCGCACCTTCCTTTCCATGGAACTCCTTAGGTTTACAGGCCATAAAGGACTTGTAGTTGCATTCTCTTTCATTGTTTCCCCGGTTTCCTCCACTACTTCCTTGGTTAGCATTAAGTCCTGCAGTTACTTGAGTGACAATGTTTGGGATTGCTTGCATGAGTTGTTGTGCTACCATTTGAGCAACATCGGGCGTTTCGTTCTGTGGGCGCCCGCGATTAGGCCTTCCTGACATGGTTCTATGACACAGGAGAAGAAATACGTATAAATACATAAAATAATGTATAATGTGTATTTCACTACCATTTTGAAAACCGTAAGTGTTGTCAAATTAATGGGTTGCATTAATACTATGCATATAGATTTGAGAAAGGAGAGAAAAGAAAAATCTCTTTTATTCAACCATTTACCAAATAAATTTTAGGGTTTGACCTCATAGTAAAAGTTTTCAAACATAAAATAAAAATTTTCATTACCATTTGAAATAATCTTAAAGCCAAACCAATACGTCAATCCCAAAATAAAGTTTTAAATATTTTTCCCAAAAGACACCCAACATGGGTTTTCATTTCAAAACAAAATAAAACAAAATACTGAAATCAGAACCAAAAGCCAATCGCTATCCCAACAAGAAGCATCAACACCACAATCAGGAACAGCCCACCAAACACATAATATGCTGTCATCGCATGACCTGCCTCTCGTCTAGCAGCACTAGCAGTGTTAGCAGTCTCCATCGAATGCTGATACAGGATTTCCATTCCTGCTAAAACTTCATCCAAAACTTCTCGATGCCCAGCTATCGCAGCGAGACTGTGACGTAGGCCTGCTGCTATCGACTGCAATCTCCGGGACTCCTCCGGGGTCATACCTGGCTGTCGGACAGGTATCCCTATGACTTGCTGAGGTGAGGATGCTCTTGGTCCTGCATCGCTGGGTCCTACCCCGCTAGGTCCTGCCGTGCCATGTCCTGCTGTGCTGGCGGGTATCCTTCCTGGAATGGGGACACTCTTCCTCGCTGTCCTCCGAATGCGAAGTCGATAGAGCGGTGGCTGTGGCAACACCGATGTCGGTGATGCCTCGCGTCGTTGACTCGGGGCGTTGTCATTGCTGATCTCCACCGAGTTCCCAGTATCTTCCGTATCCTCTGATGGGTCTTCTTCTATCGAGGCGGGGGGATTACGTCGAGGGATAACAGTGACGTAGCCGGATTCATCGGCTGAGGCGGTAGCGCGGGAAGATGACGATCTTGACATAGTGGACTGTGACATAGTTTCAATGAGATATGAAATAAATGACAATGCATGCCTATAATATGCAATGCTTACACACACCAAAATTAACCTTTTGAAATTTTTAAATAAGGTTTTCTCAAATATTTTTGTTGAACATATTCCCATTATAATTAGCTCAAGCTTTGTATAAATCTTTTCTTAATTAAACATAGGTGATCAGGCTATGTTTAATCAAGGTCCAATAATACAACTCCCGACCTAATTAGACTAGTAATATGTTTGATGTAAAAAGAATTTCTTTGTAAGTTTTAGTTATAGGTTGTGTTTTCTTAAAGAAAAACCGATGTTCTCTATAACTTTAGCTCTGATACCACTTCTGTCACACCCCGCTAAAGCGGAAACGCAAGGTATGACAGCGATAACGGTTTCATTGCAAAAGATAAAGATACATCACCATAGCAGTATTTAAAAGTTTACAACCCATAGCTTCAAAAGAACAAAATACAAGTTTTTCAAAATAACATTGTTCAAAATATAGCTTCATAATAGCTTCAACACGATGCAGCATGCTCTATGATGATGAATCTTTACATCCACTTACTAATTATTTCCTGAAAAAGCATGTAAAACGAGCGTCAACTATGAAAATAGTTGGTGAGTATCACAAGTTTATAAAATCGAGCGTACAATAAGGCTTTTCGTAAATACAAGTACATTGCTTCAATGATAAACAAGTTGATTGCTATTAATGAATACAAGTTTATTGCTATAACGAGAAACGCGTTTGTATGTGTATGAGCAAACAATGAGTCTCAACCAAACCTATGACTGAAGCCCTATCGAGATCTATGCTTATCGTTCCATAGATGAATATGGTATCATGCACTCCAGCGATTCGGGCGAGTGAGGAGTTGTCAATTCCTAATAGCGCTATCCATAACGACCATTGGCTCAAAGAGTTAATGGTTAGAGATAAGGGAAGGGCCTTTGTACGATAAGTTCTCATGTTCCGTGTTGCATAGACATACATAAAGAAACATAGCAATACAATAGCAATCATGTTTGATACAATTCAATTTAAGTACAACATGCAAACAATAGTTTTTCTGGACATGCTTTTCCACCCCAAAACATAAAACTGAAAATAGGGGAGTGCGTGAATACTCACGATGTTTTGTGTAGACACAAGCGGTACTTCGGGATGCACCAACGTCTTACTACCGGGATCCTACGACACCAAACACACGCACTAGTGAGTTTCCATGTCGATATCTAATGCTAATATACTAAACTCTACATATAGGGAAATGCCAATTTATGTTTTAGTATTGGATTTATATCATTTTGTTACACTTTTTCTGATGTATTGAAATTTTACAAGTCGTGCGATTAATTACAACCTTGGAAGGTTAATTTTCCAAATTTTAAGTCTCAATAACAACATAAATTCACGAAAAATAGCATTCGAGGGATAAAAATTCTCAAACTTTTTATTTAACTGTTAATACACAATACTAAGCTGGGAAAATTATAAAAATGGATTTCCAAGCTGTTTAATTATATTTTATAATTTTTGAGCATTTATTTCAATAAAAATTGAAATAAATAGTAAACAGTTTCCAAAATTACCCAAACTTTTTATTTAATTGTTATTATACATAAATAGGCTGGGAAAAATATAAAATATATTTTTCAGTGGTTATTTGTATTTTTCCTTGTTTTATTCCTTTAAATAGTCATTAATTAAAGAAATATTATTAAACAGTTAAAATAAATTACCATAAATTTTTGTAACATCATTTACAGTATAAATATCTTGGGAAAAATATCAAAAGTGGTTTTCATAATGTATAAACTGGTTTTGGGTATTTATGTATATTTAAGTGAATTTTAGTGCAATTAACTTTAGAAAATAAGGGAAAAATAGTTTACAGTGGAGAAAAATATTCACAATTTTTATGTAACCTCCTACTATATAATATGATATCCTGGCAAATTTTCATGAATTTTGGATAATCAGAACTATTTTTCCCATTTTTAAGCCATTATAATTACCAAAAATTGGGAAAAATAGCTAGACATGATGAAAAATCTTGAAATTATTTTCTTGAGTCACCCATCACAAGTAAGGTATGCGAAAATTGTTAGATACAATTTTCACATCCTAAAAAGTGGTTTTGTAATTTATCATGTCCTAAATAAAAGAAAATTAGAAATCATATGAAACAGTAACAAAAATTGCTGAAATTTGGTGAGGGGTCATTATTCCCCATAAGTATCATCCATGAATTTATTTAGGATTTATTGACCTCTGGAAGTATTTTATATGATTTATGCCCTTGGTTTTAGCAATAATTCTAATAAATCAAATAAATAACAAAAGCTCTTGAAATTTTCCAGATTATCTCATGCATGCAAGGGCTTTCAAAAGTAAAAATGTTAAGAATGTATTCAGAAGAGAAATGAGGGTAATGATTCCAAACAATTTAAGAAAAGTTGCATGCAATAATGCATGAAGTGTAGATGTGGCTGAGGTTCATGAATTTTTGTAGCCCATTCAGTGAGGTTTTAAGCCACGAAATTTCAACCATAACTCACTAGATATGTTAAGTTTCTAAGGTATTTTTCCTAAGATTTATGGTTGGGTTTAAGACCATTGTTTAAGCAAGATAAAAATAGTGATCACAGAAAAAGAGCTGTATGCGCAACCTTTTTGTAAAATCTGCCAAAAATCGGATATTTAATATTTTACAGTAAGACCAGTTGGGTTTGAAAGTTAACTCGTGGAGCTAACCAATACAAAAAGAATATCATGATTTGGTTAAAAAATGACTGAGTTATGACTGTTCAAAGTCGAACAAAATAATCTGGCAGATTGCATGTTTGCTTGTGTGCATTTTTAGGGTATTTCAATAAGAACATCATGCATGTCCTTGGTAAGGCCCGATTTCTAACACATGCATGGAATGAATGAGCATCCAAGATGTACTAGAAATGGTTTAATGCTTTCGTTCATGCATGAACACACAAGAAATGGAGAAGAACATGAAATATTATGTTTTGATGTCACATGATCATATGTGCTTCTTTTCCACTCCTTGCATGGGTTTGATCCCGGATTTTCACCATCTTTAACACATGCATTGTGTTATGGTGAGAATCTACAAACCACAAGGGGAGAATAAAGATTTCTAGCCATGGAAAGGCATAGAATCCGAAAAGTAGAGAAGACTAAGAAGAAAAAGAGGTTTAACCATGAAACTATGGAAGAAGATGTTGTTGTTTACCTTGGTTTTGATCTTGAGAGAAGTAAGAACACTTCAAGGGATTCAAAATCTGGAAATTTTGCAGAGGATTGAGAGGATTTTCGTGAGTTTAGAGAGAAGGAAGAAGAGAGTGAAGTGAGAGAGTGAAGTGGAAGAGGTGGAGTAAGGGTTTAGGCTTGATGATTGTGTTTTGGGGAAGAGAGAGGGCATGGGGAGAGGTGATGGCCGGTTTTTGCATGCCTTTTGGCCTCCTCTCTCCTAAATTTTAAACTTTATAAACTTCCCTCCCATATTTTATATAAAAACATTCATTTTTATAAAATGTTTATTAAGCAATTTGATTTATTTAAAAATCTTGTTTTCAACAAATAATTTATGATTAATACTTGTAATTTATATTTCTAGTTCATTGGTATAATCCATAATTTGATTAATATAATTTGATACTAGGAAGTTTATAGCCAAATTTTATAAAGTTTTTAAGCTTTATATTTTATAACTTTGGATTTTTGGCTCTTTAGGGTTTTTGGAACATTGTTTGGTATTCAACAACATGTTGAAGTATAATTAGAGTGTTTTAATTTATTTTTAGAGTTTTATACCCTATTTCAATTATAACAAAGTTTGAAGCTTATTCTAATTATAGTATTGGCATTTCCTATTGTAGCTAAGCAACTTACTAGAATTGTAAGTATCAAGTATATTAGTCCTAGACCTTAGTTGGATCCTAGTTTATGCAAGATTTTTGACCTAATTTATACTACTAGGTCATGGCATGTTGTGCATGAATGGTTATTATAAAGATGCATGAGTCCAAGAATGACCTGAATTGACAGTTGTCACATAGGCCGGGACAGAAACTTTCGTTATAAATTCATAACTTCTTCGTTTGACGCCCGTTCTCGCCTAACTTTTTATCGTTTTACTACAATTAATGAGATGTTCGATTCTCATTTAGATTGTTTCGGCTAAATATCGCTCTAACGCAAATTCACTTTTTACATCGTGTTGTGTCGTGCCGGTTCTGTCGCGAAACTTCGACAGGTTATAACTTCTTCGTTATAACTCGGATTTCGGTATTCTTTATATCTTTGGAAACCTTGTTTCAACTACTACAACATTATCTAAAGATCAAGTTTATTTTACACTTAAATTTTGATGCATATTTTTATTCTTAATTAATCAAACCACATAATTAAGCAATTAAGCACAAAACACATAATACTCAAATAATACACTTCTATTATTTCAAAACGGGTTACAAAGGTTAACCTAGACTATTTCATTGCTAAAAATGGCAAGCCCAGAAACACAGGTGTTACAATATACCAGGTCGTAAGATAGTTGGGTGCAAATGGATCTTCAAGAAGAAGACCGACATGGATGGTAATGTACACACTTATAAGGTGCGACTGGTTGCCAAGGGATTTTCTCAAACACCAAGAGTTGATTATGATGAGACCTTTTCACCAGTATCAAAGATTAAGTCTATTAGGGTTATGTTAGCCATTACTGCATTTCATGATTATGAAATATGGCAAATGGATGTCAAAACCGCTTTTCATAATGGAAAGTTGGTTGAGGATGTTTACATGAGTCAGCTAGAGGGTTTTATCAGCACAGAGTACCCAAATAGAGTGTGTAAGGTTGAGAAATTCATCTATGGATTAAAACAATCACCTCGCAGTTGGAATCTTTGTTTCGATGAGAAAGTCAAAGAGTTTGGCTTTTTGAGGAACGAAGATGAATCTTGTGTATATGTAAAAGCTAGTGAGAGTCTAGTTAGATCTTTGGTATTATATGTGGATGAGATACTACTCATGGGAAATGACATCCCAAGTTTGCAAGAGGTTAAGTCCTGGCTTGGGAAGTGTTTCACTATAAAGGACCTTGGAGAAGCTTCCTATATCCTTGGGACAAGGATTTTGAGAGACAAGAGTAAAAGACTAATTGGACTTAGTCAAACTACCTACTTGGATAAGGTGCTGAATAGGTTTAGCATGCCGAAATCCAAGAAAGGAGATTTACTGATCCATAGTAACGCTAGATTAAGTAAGACTAAGAGTCCGAGTACAAAGGCTGATATAGCTGAGATGAGTCAAGCATTGTATGCTTTCATTGTAGGCTTGATCATGTAAGCTATGACTTGTACTCTTCCCGATGTGGCCTTTGCGTTGAGCATGGTCAGCAGATATCAGGGAACCCTGGCAAGGCTTACTGGACTGCGGTAAAGAACATTCTCAAGTACCTTCAGAGGACTAAGGACTAGGTCCTTACCCCCAGTGGGAGTGATGACTTGAGAGTAGTAGGGTATATTGATGCTAGTTTCCTAACTGATAGGGATAATTTCCGCTCTCAGTCAGGCTGGGTCATTACCTTAAACAAAAGAGAAATTACTCGCAAAAGTTCCAAGCAGGAGACAGTGGCTGATTCAACTTGTGAATCAGAGTATATAGCAACGAGCGAGGCAGCGAAGGAGGCTATGGCTAAAGAACTTCATTGGAGACCTTGGAGTTGTACCAGCTATAAAGGAGCCTATGCAAATTATCTATGATAGTGAAAGTGCAGTTGTCTTAGCCTAGGAACCAAGAGATCACGGGATATCCTGGCACATCGACAGAAAATATCATTTCATCAGACATCAAATAGAAGAAGGACTCCTCGTGGAAAAAAGGGTAACATCAGATGAGAACCCAGTAGATCCCCTCACGAAGGGAGTGGGTAGGGTGTCACACCCCCGAACCAGACGGCGGAAACGTCCGAGGGCTATCGTGACTCATTGAATACCATCACAATGCATATACATGAAACATAACATAAAACATCACCAACATTTGGAATAGTACAACCGATAGTGTTTACATTCGTTACATTGTTCAAACGTTACATTCTCAAAATAACTGTTCAACATCACTTAAACCACAGCAAACATCATAGAGTATAAATCATCCGTCACCTTATCTGTTACCTGAGAATACAAGTATTTTAAAAAAAACGTCAACATACGAAATGTTGGTGAGTTCATAAGTAGAGTTTGAAATCCAATGTAATGTTTGAAACCCGTCAGAAAATCCGATATTTTCTAATAATAGAATAGTGTAAAAATATGTGTTGATCCATGAGTATGCATGTTTGAATTCTATAGATGTAAGCGTAAGAGTTGTGAAAAATTCGACCGGTAATTCATAATTTGTAATTGTTGAAAACCCTAGGAAAACCCAACGTTTTCCTATCACTTCGTATTACTTAGTTTATATACCGTTGTTTCGTTTCGTTAGAGGGAAATCGTTGAGTTCCGGAGGCATTGAGAATACAATGGGTGGTGAAGTGCTGTGACGTACGTTAATGAAAACGTCCAATCGACAACCTTACAAGCGATCCCTTAGGTGCCACTCGTAATTCTTCACACAACTCGATCCTCCTGGACTTGTGTAGTCCCACGACCGGAGGGAAGGTGAGAAGGTGTGAAACCCTCGGTATTTCCCCGCGTCGTTCAGGACAAATGCAATTGCGAAGGGCCCGAAGCCCAACCCGCAATCGTGAGTTACCGACTTTACTAGCAGCACTGAAGGACCCTTGGGGACCAGCAGCACGTTTGCCATTGAAAGTCCTGTTACGTTATGTCGGATCGGTAAAACCCAACACTTCGTAAGAGAGAGAGATCTTCGGGCCTTAAGATCAGGTCATTGGGCTAGCTAGGCTCAACGAACAAGATTTTACACTTTTGGGGCCCAAAGATGGTGCATAGATGTCTGCGCACACTCGTATGTATAGTGAATTCTCCATCGTTATTAGTTATGAATCGAAATGTTGTGACGTCGTCGTGTTAGTGGTTTTGGATTTTTATTGGTTCGAGACCGAACCAATTCGTTTAACAACGACTTTTGGTATTGTAGTATATTGTATTTCGTCGACAAGCGTGGTACCATCAATTGGTCAAATTGCATGTATTAACTAGCCTTGAAGATTTTTCTGTTTTCAGCCCCTCCTTAATTGTAGAATTTACCCTTTTCACCCCTTTTATTTAAAAACTTGCCGGTTTGGTCCTTAAATCAATTTTCTTGACATTTTTATACCAAAAATTATTGAAATAAGTATTTTCCAGCATATTTATCATAGAAAACAGTTTAAGCCCTTGAAACTTCAGTTTTCTCGGTTATAGCCCCTCTTTTTCGCAACTTTTACATTTTTGACCCAATTTGGAAAATTTTTACAACTTTGGTCCCTTTTAAATTTGAAAAGCATTTTAAACCTTTGAAAAGCATATGGAACACTTATAGTCCACTGTTTTACAGAAAAATGCAGTTTTGGTCCTCCAATTTAGAGAATTTCGCATATTGGGCCTTATTGGGCCGAAAATGTCATATTTAGCCCAATAAGCTTGGAATTTATGTTTTTAACCCTCTAAATAGTATATTTCCAGAAAATACATTGTGTAAACTGTTTTGACTCATCTTACCCATCAGATTTAGAAATATTTCACTTTAGGCCCTTTAACTTTGTATTTTCAACATTTTATGTCAAAAAAAATGAGTTTTTAGCCCAAGTTAAGTGTTGTCAAGCTATTTAGCCATTTTCTTAGTATACTTTGCAATGAAGTAGTATATTTTATGCCATAATAGGATATAAGTCTCGGTTTTTAGCATTTCATACTAAATCTATCATCAAAATCATACAAAACATACACATAAGCATAGAAATCAACCACAACATACACATAATGATGGATCTACACTTTTTCTTGTATTCTCCCCCACAAAAACTCATAAAAACCGAAAATAAGGGGATATGAAACTCACCTTGGATGTTGATTCGGTTTTTGAAGAAAGAATGGAAGAAATGAAGTGATTTTTGGCCTTTGCACTCCTTGATGAAATTTTCGAGTTTATGGGGTTTCTAGAGTGCAAGATCATGATTTTTGCATGGATTAGGAAGAGATTTTTGATAAATAAGGAATACAAGTCATAGATCCAAGCAAAAACCTTACCTTAGATGATGATTTTGTGGAAGAACTTCCTTGAATGCTTCCTAAATTTCGAGATTTTGGATGGAGAAGAAGAAGAAGCCTTGAGTGAATTTTAGAGAGAGTTTGTGAGTGTTTTGTGTGTGTATGGTGTTGCTCTCGGCCGAGTTCAAGAAGAGAGAGGGAGATATAGACATGAGGTGATGTGCATGGATACATGGAATGGATTTGCATGGAGATCCACAAGACAATAAGGAGGTGGCACACTAAGGGCAACCCTATTCTTGGGCTTGAGCTTTTGGACCGAGAATAATGGAGGAAATGAGGGTGTTTGGGCCTTAAATACTTAAGCCCAATTTTTCATGGTTAAGTTGAGTGATTTTTGGTCCAAATAAATTTAAATGTGATTTTTATGACTTGTTAGGGTCAAATTAGGTTAATTATGGTTCATAGTCATTAATTTATTTCATTCTAGGTCCAACATGGCTCACAATGTTGAAATAAATAGATGTGGGTCCAATTAGAGCCCAATTAGAGTTCTGAGCCCATGATAGTCCAATTGGAAGCTTATTGGTCCATTTGGATCCAATAAGGAAGTTCTAGTCCAAAATAGACTTAACAAAAACTTCTAGGGTTTTCCAATTGTTTGTTGTAGTGAATTGGGGTTTAGCTTCCCATTGAGTAAACATCATACTTGTTTTTGAGTTTTTGATTTCAACATTTGATTGAGTATAGTGATTACAAGACATGGAATTTCTAGTTGTGACATCATCCCCCCGTTAGAGGGAATTTCGTCCCGAAATTCTGTTTGAAAGCTAGATTTGAGAAAACTAGAATAGGTGAGGGTACTTTTGCTTCATTTGGTCTTCGCGCTCCCAAGTGAATTCTGGCCCACGCTTTGCGTTCCACCGTACTTTCACGATCGGGATGCGACTCTGCTTAGTACGCTTTACCTCCCTGTCCATGATTTCGATTGGTTCTTCAACGAACAGGAGTTTCTCATTGATTTTGATTTCGTCAAGAGGAGTGACGAGTGTTTCATCTGAGAGACATTTCTTTAGATTAGATACGTGAAACACGGGGTGTACACCGTTTAGCTCTGCGGGTAGTTGTAGTTTGTATGCTACTGGGCCAATTCGAGCGATGATTTCGAAAGGTCCAATGTATCGCGGGTTCAGCTTTCCTTGTTTTCCGAAACGTATAACCCCCTTCCAAGGCGAGACTTTTAACAGTACTCGATCACCGACCTGAAATTCTAAGGGCTTTCGTCGTTTGTCAGCATAGCTCTTTTGTCGGTCACGTGATGCTTGCAATCGAGCTCTGATTTGAACGATCTTTTCCGTGGTTTCACGGATGATCTCCGGTCCCGTTAGTGCTTTGTCCGACGCACGCATTTTTGCTAGCTGGGTGTCTCCTACTTCAGCCCAACATAACGGTGATCTACATTTACATCCGTAAAGTGCTTCGAAAGGAGCCACTTTGATGCTCGAATGGTAACTATTGTTGTATGAGAACTCTACTAAGGGTAGGTGGGTATCCCAAGACTTTCCAAAGTCTATCACGTATGCACGGAGCATATCTTCGAGCGTTTGGATAGTTCGCTCGCTTTGACCATCCGTTTGTGGATGATAAGCGGTGCTCATATCGAGGTTTGTTCCCATCGCCTTATGGAGTGATTGCCAAAATCGGGACGTAAACCTACTGTCCCTATCCGAGATAATAGATTTTGGCACTCCATGGAGTCTCACAATTTCTCGTAGGTACAATCGCGTCAGTCTCTCCATCTTGTAAGATTCCTTGATTGGCAGGAAATGGGCAGATTTCGTTAGTCGATCGATTATTACCCATATGGTATCCAGTCCGCCCGACGTCTTGGGTAGCTTGGTAACGAAATCCATAGAAATCCCCTCCCATTTCCACTCGGGAATTTCTGGTTGCTGCAACAATCCTGAAGGTTTCTGGTATTCCACCTTTACTTTGGCGCATGTAAGGCACTTGCTGACGTAGGTCGCGATTTCCGCCTTCATGTTAGGCCACCAATAGTGTTGTTTAATATCCAGATACATCTTATCAGAACCAGGGTGAATGGAGTATCGCGTCTAGTGGGCTTCCTTCATGACAACATCTCTAAATCCTCCAAATTTAGGGACCCAGATACGGTTCATGAAATAGTATACCCCATTCTCCCTTGTTTCTAGGTTCTTTTCCATCCCGCGCAATGCCTCGCTAGCTCTATTTTCCGTCTTCATGGCCTCTGACTGGGCTACTGCAAGTTGAGTGGCCAGGTGAGATTGAATGGTTATCGAGAGAGTTTTCGTACGGCGGTTAGGGTACTCCTTCCGACTTAATGCATCAGCTACCACGTTGGCCTTGCCTGGGTGGTACTTGATCTCGCACTCATAATCGTTTAACAACTCAACCCATCTTCGTTGCCTCATGTTTAACTCCTTCTGGTTTAAGATGTGTTGGAGGCTCTTGTGATCTGTGAAGACGGTGCACTTTTTACCGTAAAGGTAATGCCTCCAAATTTTTAGGGCAAAGACTACAGCTCCCAACTCTAGGTCATGGGTTGTGTAGTTTACTTCATGTGTCTTTAGCTGGCGGGATGCATAGGCTATCACTCTCCCACGTTGCATGAGAACGCAACCTAAACCCTGATTTGATGCGTCGCAGTAGACTACAAAGTCTTCCATTCCTTCAGGCAGAGATAGTACAGGTGCGCTACAGAGAGCTTGCTTCAAGGTTCGAAATGCGATTTCTTGTTTGTCTGCCCATTTGAATGGTATGCCCTTTTGCGTAAGCGAGGTAAGTGGCTTGGCGATCTTAGAGAAGTTTTGAATGAATCTCCTATAGTAGCCTGCTAATCCCAAGAATTGACGAATTTCCGTGGGCGTTGTCGGGATTGCCCAACCTTCTACAGCTTTAACCTTAGAGGGATCCACATGGATTCCATCTCGGCTGACCACATGACCTAGGAAGTTCACGCTCCGCAGCCAGAACTCACACTTGGAGAGTTTGGCGTAAAGTTTTTCTGGCCGTAGAGTTTCTAAGACTTGTCGGAGATGTTGGTCATGCTCTTCCTTGCTTCGAGAATAGACGAGGATGTCATCGATAAAAACAATGACAAAGTTGTCAAGAAACGGTCGGCAGATTCGATTCATTAGGTCCATAAATGCGGCAGGGGCATTCGTTAGACCGAAGGGCATTACGACAAATTCATAATGTCCGTAACGAGTTCGGAAAGCGGTTTTTGGAATATCCTCTTCCCGGACTTTGAGTTGGTGGTACCCGGACCGTAAATCTATTTTAGAAAAATAACTAGCCCCTTGGAGCTGGTCAAATAGGTCATCGATTCGTGGGAGTGGGTAGCGGTTCTTGATTGTGAGTTTGTTTAACTCTCTGTAATTGATACACATTCTAAAAGATCCGTCTTTCTTTTTGACAAAGAGTACCGGAGCTCCCCATGGCGAGTAACTAGGTCGAATGAATCCCTTGTCTAAAAGTTCGCTGAGTTGGCTGGATAATTCCTGCATCTCGGCAGGAGCCAACCGATAGGGTGATTTAGCAAGAGGAGTTGCTCCTGGGATAAGGTCAATTCGAAATTCAACCTGTCTCTCTGGGGGCACTCCCGGAAGATCTTCAGGAAATACATCCGGAAATTCAGATACTACGGGAATGTCTTGAATGTTAATCTCCTCCTTGGTTTTGTCCACCACATGAGCCAGGAACGCCAGATTGTTCCTTCGTAGATATTTTTGTGCCTTGACACACGAAACGAGGCGAAGGTTCATGCTAGGTTTGTCCCCGTAGACCACTAAGGTTTCGTGATTTGGAAGACGAAGACGAACAGCCTTCTCGTGGCACAAAATTTCAGCATGGTGGGGGCTTAACCAGTCCATGCCGATGATCACATCGAAACTCCTAATTGATACTGGCATTAGGTCTATTCGGAAGACGTGTTGATTAAGAGTTAGGGTGCATCCGGTGTAGATTTCCCCAGTGGATTCGGTTTTCCCATTGGCCATTTCCACCGTATAGGCTTCATTTAGCTTTTGGGGAAGTTGTTTTAATAAGTGCTTAAACTTATTGCTTACGAAACTTCGCTCCGCTCCGGAGTCAAATAAGATGCATGCATAAGCGTGGTTTAAGAGAAACGTACCGGTAACAACAGAGGGATCCTGAATAGCTTCCCCCTGACCCATGGTCAGCATCCTTCCTGTTCCTCCATTTCTTAAATTGTTGTTGTTTGGACAGTCTCGGCGGACGTGTCCAGTCTTTCCGCATCCGTAGCTGGTGTAGCTAGGCCCTGCGTTGTTGCCGCTGGCATGGGCGTTGTTGTTGTTGTGAGGGTTGTTGTTGTTGATTCCCTGATTTTGGTTAGGGGGAGGGTAAGCCTTGCAGGACTTTGCAGTGTGACCCCTTCGGTTGCAGCTGGTGCACTGAAAATCCTTGCATTCTCCATAGTGATGGAAACCGCACTTGTTGCATTTGGGAAGATTACCGGAATAAGGTTTGGAAGTATTTGAAGTGGCTGAGGTTGGAGCATGTGGTGCGGCTGGAGCCGATGTGGTAACGGCATTAACCGCCACTGTCTGCTGTTTCTTGGAGGTGTCGGGGCCCTGGCGCCCCTTCCTCTTATTGTTCTTTCCCCTCTTGTCATCTCCTTCCTTCTTCTTCTCAGCCTCCACTGGCTTCTCTCCCTTTTTGTTATTATGATCGTACAACCTTTTTGCCAGTCTCTTTGCACTGTCAAATGTTTCGGGGTTTGCAGCTATCACATTCCCTTGAATTGGTGATGTGAGTCCCCAGATGAATCGCTCAATCTTCTTTCCTTCCGAGGTGATCATACCCGAGCACAGCAGAGATAGTTCGCTAAATCTCGATATGTAGGCATCGATATTCGCGTTCTGCACAGTGAGGTTCCATAGCTCTTGTTCCATCTTCTGTATTTCGCCTCGTGGGCAGTACTCTGCCATTAACATTTCTTTCATCTCCGTCCACGGCATAGAGTTGGCTACAGGGAGTGTCATGGATTCTACATGTCCGTTCCACCAGGTGAGTGCTTGATCCACAAAAGTGCAGGCTGCGAACTTCACTTTCATGTGCTCAGGGCAGTCGCATATCTTGAATACCGACTCCACTTTTTCGATCCATCGCTTCAGAGTGATCACTCCCCCAGTGCCATTAAAAGTTCGTGGTTTGGCATTTGTGAAGTCCTTGTAGGTACATGCCTTGGCGGGTCCTTGATTCATTCCATTGTTTGAACTTCCGGCTCCTTGCCCATTGACTCCTCCATTGTTCCCTTGTTGAATTTGCGCAATCGCTGCAGTGACTGCTGCGGATACAGCTGCCTGGAAGGCGGCTGAGTCAACTTCAGGTGGGGTTGGTCCTGGGTTTCCGCAAGTAGGTCGGAGAGGCATCTTTCTGTGACAAAACGGAAAGATGTTGAGGGTATGTGGTTTCGGTGAGGTCGTGATCCTACTGACTAGGTGCATAGTACGAACTCAAACACTACTACCATTTACCAATCAATAATATCTCAACACATAGCAATTTATAATATCGTAATAAAACACATAGAAATTTACTAATATTATCCGCATTTGATACATGAAAATTTTGCTCATAGGAGCATACATGGGTGATACTAGTTCGACAGCATAACGACTCTATGAGTAGTGTAGTCACTTAAACATAGAGTCGGAGTACATAACATATTTCCTAATGAACTACTATGATAAGTCTATCCCTAACCGCGATGAGCTGCGTCCGAAGTTGGTGCTGAGGATGTGGATGCTCCCTGAAGATGAGCCACCAAGCGTTCCGCATCCTGGAGTCGAGACTCCCACCGAACCTGCCTCATGTGAAACTCTTGAAGGACGTCACGCGTCTCCTGCTCCGCACGCTCGACCCTAGTCCTCAACTGGTGCACCAGATCCGCAGTGTCTTGGGCAAGATCGCCCGTATTCCGTAACCGTTTCACCATGACTGGAAGGGCTCGATCAGCCGGTCCTCCGTCTCTCAGGTCAAAGAACTCGCGTGACATGCCGTACGGGGGTCGCTGTCCCTGCTGTCTGCTCCATCTCCAAAGGTCAATACCCCAGGGAGGTGTAGGACCAGTGGGGCCTACTCGGTAGGCAGGCACCCTGATCGGATAAGGGGGGTTGATGACTTCGGACTCCGCATCCGAATCACCCCTGTCACTATCATCAGCATCCTCCTCGAGGCTTCCTTCATCTTCCTCTGATTCAGCAGGTTCGCCCTCAACTTCGGCCTCCGGTTCCCCGTCAGATTCCTCTTCGGGGTCTTCCTCAGGCTCCTCCTCAGGGTCTTCCTCGGGCTCCTCCTCTAACCATCCGTTGTTCCCCTGGTTAGGGAAGTAGGGATCTCTGGGGTGATGAAAACCAGCCATGCGGTCTGCGAGAGTGTGTAATTTTTGCTAACGTCATCCCTAGGGTGCTACAATTATCACATAGATCAAGTAGGCGTTCTCGTTTTTGTGGTAGATGGGTATACTTTTAGTTTCCCTAGCTATCCTGATCTCATCGAGACGTGTATTAGTTTTACTTTAGAGAGAATGTAGTTGATCAGGCTACATTCACTCCTTGGTATTACTAAGAACAGTCCCAATTTAACCGAGACACCAGCATTATTGTGTTTGATTCGGTGTTATGTTCTTATTCCTAATACAAGCAAGCGTATTTTATTTACTTGTTTTGTTCAGAGTTATGTTAGTCCCTCTTTTTGGTTTATAGTTGCATATCCGTGTGTGGTTAGATATGCTAGTTCACTATAAACAATGCTCTGATACTAACCTGTCACACCCCCGAACCAGACGGCGGAAACGTCCGAGGGTTATCATGACTCATTGAATACCATCACAATGCATATACATGAAACATAACATAAAACATCACCAACATTTGGAATAGTACAACCGATAGTGTTTACATTCGTTACATTGTTCAAACGTTACATTCTCAAAATAACTGTTCAACATCACTTAAACCACAACAAACATCATAGAGTATAAATCATCCGTCACCTTATCTGTTACCTGAGAATACAAGTATTTTAAAAAAAACGTCAACATACGAAATGTTGGTGAGTTCATAAGTAGAGTTTGAAATCCAATGTAATGTTTGAAACCCATCAGAAAATCCGATATTTTCTAATAATATAATAGTGTAAAAATATGTGTTGATCCATGAGTATGCATGTTTGTGATGGGTTTTGTGCATTCTAACACTTCCTAAGTGTACATGCAACCCTAATAACCTTGGATCTATGTTTGTCTAATTTGTCATGCAAAGTTGAATTCCAAGGTTATATTCCTATCTAGCATACATGGGGAACAATTTTAACATAAAGTATAGATAGAATAACTTACCTTGTTGTTGCTTGTGTTCCTTGAAACCTTGTGAGCCTAGCACCCCAAGTGGTGATGCCTCAAATGCTTCACACAACACCAAATGCTCTTGGAAGAACTTATGAGAGTATACTCACTTCTTCAAATCGGCCAAGCCCTCTATTTCTTGGTTGCAACCGATTTTGGTGGAGATTATGCTTCTTATATAGTGTTGACACATCTAGGGTTAAACCCTAATGTGTCATGACTCTTCATTTCCATGACCCATGGGTTTGTAACTCCCATGGAGCATCCTATGGGTGGAACCCAACTTGATGATCCATGGAGCCTTTTAGCCCACTATACAAGATATGGATGATTTACTTAATCAACCCATATATTTAATTAGTTATCTTTTGATCACTTAATTAATTCTAAATTAATTCTTGATCAAACTAATCAAATAATATTATTAATATATTAGAACTTATAATATATTAATAATCTCCAAGCGTTATTTCTCTCATTTAGTTTATCCAATTGCATGGTGCCATGCAACCCAAATGGACCATGCCGGGTCGGGTCAAGTACATACCAGAAATAGTTATGGACTTAGACACCTTATCCAACAGTCTCCCACTTGGATAAGTCTAGTAACTATTACTGCAAGTATGACTTCAGGAACCGATCGGCAATCGTAGCTCTTTACAAGGTTTCTCGAAACTTGAGAAAATGATGGTACGCCATTTAAGATAAGTGATCATATAATCCTCTGTTCTAGATATCAGTCGGACAAATACATGGAACAATGTCTTACTTATTGTCCAACATTTGTTTCCCGATTTCCGATTTGTTTGACAAAGAACTTTATTGAACACATCAATCTAGTTCTGACCGGGCCCGGTACATAGGTCAAAACAAAATCATCGAGGGGCCCAGATATCAGCTTCTAATCCAAGAAGGAACAGATAAACTTCGACTCATATGTTTGTTCTACTACTCATTGAATTACACATAAGAGAACGATTTTATAACATCGAGTTACCAATGCGTTTTTCGTACAATCAATGCATAACCAACTCGTAAGTAACAAATCATATCTCTAGGTTTAAAGACTTATATGATATTACCGTCTCACGATCACTCGAGATAGAATTCCATGAAGTGATTCCAGTGAGCGTGGGTTGAGTCCAATGCTCAGAACTTATGAGCACTCATGATTGTTGTAGCCTTGTCCCAGACCTCTACAACCAAACATGACAGTCTTGATTCATACCTACTTCCGACATATGACCGACTGTGGAGGTTTGAATAATATGTTATACCAAACAAAATTATTCTGGAAGTCAAAACATGCAAAAGAAATATAGTAAACGATCGACAAGAGATAGCAACACTTTACTCATAAATAAAACACTTTTATTCATCATCAAATGTCAATTACACTTTACAAATTTCAAGATTATCTAACTACTAAATCTAATATCATCCTTCAGCCCTATGCTCCGAGCATGCTGGAGATGATTAACCCGAGTCAGTCCCTTCGTGAGGGGATCTGCCGGGTTCTCATCCGATGATACCCTCTTTGCCACGAGGAGTCCTTCTTCGATCCGATGTCTGATGAAATGGTATTTTCTGTCGATGTGTCTGGATCTCCCGTGATCCCTTGGTTCCTTGGCTAAGGCAACAGCACTTTCACTATCACAGAAAATTTCCATCGGCTCTTTAATAGCTGGTACAACTCCAAGGTCTCCAATGAAGTTCCTCAGCCATAACGCCTCCTTTGCCGCTTCGCTAGCTGCAATATACTCTGATTCACAAGTGGAATCTGCCACTGTCTCTTGCTTGGAACTCTTCCAAGAAATTGCTCCTCCATTTAGGGTAAAGACCCAGCCCGACTGAGAGTGGAAGTTATCCCTATCAGTCTGGAAGCTAGCATCACTATACCCTACAACTCTCAAGTCATCACTCCCACCGAGGGTAAGGACCCAGTCCTTAGTCCTTCGTAGGTACTTGAGAATATTCTTTACCGCAATCCAGTGTGCCTTGCCAGGGTTCCCCTGAAACCTGCTAACCATGCTCAAGGCAAAGGCTACATCAGGTCGAGTACACGTCATAGCATACATGATCGAACCTACAGCCGAAGCATAAGGTATTCGACTCATTTCTGCTATCTCAGCCTCAGTGCTAGGGCTTTGTGTCTTACTCAGCTTGGCGCTACTCTGGATGGGCAACTCTCCTTTCTTGGAGTCTTGCATTCTGAATCTCTTCAGAATCTTCTCCAAGTAGGTACTTTGACTAAGTCCAATTAGTCTTTTACTCCGATCTCTCAAGATTCTTATCCCCAAAATATAGGCAGCTTCACCAAGGTCCTTCATAGCGAAACACTTTCCAAGCCAGGACTTTACTTCCTGCAAGGTTGGAATGTCGTTTCCTATGAGTAGTATGTCATCCACATACAATACCAAAAAGCTAACTATACTCCCACTAGCCTTGACATATACACAAGATTCATCTTCACTCCTAGAAAAGCCAAATTCCTTGACCTTTTCATCAAAGCAAAGATTCCATCTGCGAGGTGCTTGCTTTAATCCATAAATGGATTTCTCAAGCTTACACACTCTATTAGGGTACTCGTTGCTGACAAAACCCTCTGGCTGACTCATGTAAACATCTTCAGCCAATTTCCCATTAAGGAAAGCGGTTTTGACATCCATTTGCCAAATTTCATAGTCATGAAATGCAGCTATGGCTAACAGAACCCGAATAGACTTAATCTTGGCTACCGGAGAAAAGGTCTCATCATAATCCACTCCAGGAATTTGAGAGAAGCCCTTTGCAACCAGTCTAGCCTTATAAGTGTGTACTTTACCATCCATGTCGGTCTTCTTCTTGAAGACCCATTTGCATCCTACAGTCTTTTGACCTGGTACATTCTCAACCAAGTTCCAAACTTGATTGTCATACATGGATTGTATCTCGCTATCCATAGCCTCTTTCCATTTGGCAGACTCGGGGCCCGCCATGGCTTCCTCGTAGCTGTTAGGATCATCTTGACTTACTAGTGTCTCATCACTAATAAGTGTCTCACCTTCTGCAGTAATATGGAATCCATAGTAATGCTCAGGTGCACTCCTAACTCTCGTGGAACGCCTCAGAGGTACAGATTCGTCAATTGGCTCAACAGGAGTTTCCTCCTCAAGTTGAGGGCTAGAGTTTGAAGTTCCTTCACCACTTGACTCTTGAATTTCTTCAAGATCAACTTGCCTCCCACTGTCTCCTTGGCTTATAAACTCTCTTTCTCGAAAGACTCCTCTTCTTGCTACAAAGACCACATTGTCACTAGGTCTGTAGAAGAGGTAACCAAAGGATTGTTGTGGGTAGCCGATGAAAATACACCTCTCGCTTCGGGGTTCGAGCTTATCATGAGTCTCGTGTCTCACGAAAGCCTCGCAGCCCCAAATCTTGATGTGGTCTAGTTTTGGTACTTTACCAGTCCACATCTCGTGAGGAGTTTTGGCAACTTTCTTTGTAGGGACTAGATTAAGGATATGGGCGGCAGTCTCTAAGGCATACCCCCAGAATGAGATTGGTAGCGAAGCTCGACTCATCATGGAATGAACCATGTCCAACAAGGTTCGATTACGCCTCTCAGCCACACCATTCAACTGCGGTGTCCTGGGAGGTGTCAATTGTGAGACAATCCCACATTCCTTTAGATAGTCGAGGAACTCTGAACTAAGATACTCACCACCTCGATCGGATCGAAGCATCTTAATGTTCCTGCCCAATTGATTCTCGACTTCCTGTTTAAATTCCTTAAACTTCTCGAAAGTCTCTGACTTATGCTTGATTAAGTAGACATATCCATATCTACTGTAATCATCAGTAAAAGTCAAATAATAACGATTAGCATCTCTTGTGGCATGTTTGAATGGTCCACACACATCCGTGTGTATAAGGTCCAACAAACCTTCACCCCTTTCACATGAGCCTGTGAAGGGTGACTTTGTCATTTTTCCAAGTAAGCATGATTCGCAACTATCATTTGACTTTAGGTCAAACGACTCCAAGACTCCATCCTTTTGGAGTTGGCCTATGCGTTTCTTGCTTATATGTCCAAGACGACAATGCCATAACGATGCTTTATCCAAGTTATTATTATTAGTAGAATCAATACACAAAACATTATTTCCTAAGTTATCTACAATAGATACAGCTTCATACACACCATCACAAGGTAATGCTTTAAAATAAAGTACATTATTAAAGAAAGCATTAATCGAACCAACTTCATTATCAAACGAAAAGGTGAAACCTTGTTTGTACAATGCATGAAAGGAAATAATATTTTTTGCCATTTCTGGCGAATAACAACATTTATTCAAATCTAAATTTAACCCACTACTTAGCGATAAAGTATAAACTCCAATCTTGGTGACAGGTGTAACTTTCCTATTCCCCATGATTAAGTTTATTCTTCCTTGCTCCACATTCTCACTTCTTCCTAGTCCCTGCAAGTCACAACAAATATGAATACCGAAACCTGTATCAAGGACCCAAGATTTCGAATGGGGTGAGTTATTAGAAATGATCGTGTAAATACCTGCATGGTTGGGTTTGACTTTCCCATTCTTTACATCTTGCTGGTACTTTGGGCAGTTCCGCTTCCAATGAGCTTTTTCGTGGCAATAGAAGCATTCAGCCTCTTTTGGGTCAGAAGAATGAGTAATGAAACCTTTCTTGGTTCCACTTGAAGAAGAGCCATCAAGGGTCCGAGCCTTGGTACCCTTTGAAGATCTCTTTCTCTTCCTCCCTCGACTTTGCCCGATTGCCAAGACCGGAGTTGTTTCTGGAGTAGGAGTGATAGCAACCGACTTCCCCTTAAGAACTGTTTCTGCGGTCTTGAGAAGTCCCTGAAGTTTGCTGAGGGTGACCTCTTCCTTGTTCATGTGATATGTCATGCGGAATTGATCATAGCACGATGGTAAGGAGTGCAAAATGATATCTATTGCAAGCTCCTCAGGGAAGTTCACATTGAGCTTCAGCAACCGATCCACATACCTTTGCATTTTCTGCATGTGGCTCGTGACGGACTCTCCATCCTTCATCATGGTCGTTATCATGGAGCAGATGACTTCGTACCTCTCTTGTCGTGCACTTTGATGGTATCTTTCTATCAAATCTTGGTGCATTTCATAAGGGTAGAAGTCTTCGTAAGACTTTTGGAGTTCAGCTGTCATGGTGGCTAACATGATGCAAGCCACCTTGGTTGCATCTCTTTCATGAGTATGAAAGTCAGCGATCTCCTGGGGAGTTGCAGTGGACTCATCAATTTCCTTAAGCTCCTTGTCAAGGACATATTCTTTGTCCTCGTAGCGGGTAATCATCCTGATGTTTCTGATCCACTTATTGAAGTTGGATCCATCAAAGGTGACTTTCCCACATAGACTCATAAGAGTAAAGGAGCCATTATGATTCGAGCCAGAAGCATTAGTTGAAGACATCTGAAAAAGAAGAACAAGTTTAGTTTAGATTTAAGAGAGTCCTTAATAAAACACCCAAATGTAATATTAAGGCTAGGACCCAATCACAATATAATATAACTTAGAAGAGGTATGCCGTAATCTAAGCTATACCATATTTGAAAGGTAGGTGAATGACGATTCACCAATTTCCACCACGAAAACCGAAATAATAAATATTTAGTTTTTATTGGTTTTAGATATTCGTAGATTCTTTGAGATCCAATGAACTTTTCAAAGGCATGTTTCAATCTCGGGAGTGCCCTCCAGGTTTTGTGACTGGGATGCCGAGGATCACAAAACGAGGTGTGAAGTAACCATGCAAATAACTTGGTACCCTTAAATTTTTATCACTCAATCGATGTGCCGGTAAACCACACACGCTCCACCGATACTATAATAAACCTTAAGTCGCCCTTTACCTACCTTGTTAAGTCCAAGTTAGTGTGCCGGTTAACCACACACGCTCCACCAACGACTCAGACAAAGTGTAAAGTGTAATTTCATGGATTAGCACCTTATTCACATTTTTCCTAAAGTAACTAAGATTGGGAATTTAATAAACATTTAGTTACTTTATATATTCATCATACTTTGAATGAGAATTTATAAGTCCTTGTCTTACCCGTTCGGCTAACGACCCTCCACCAGTCAAGCAAGCGGTGGGTGAGAATATTCACCCATTAAGTCACCATTTTATAGGCAACAACCTTATACCCACCTTATAGACCGGCTTCGTGAATGAGGCGTACTAGCGGTAAGACGACTTGTTCTTATACATATATATATAATTATTAAATCATCATAATATAAGTATAAGGGTTGAATTTTAACTTTTAAAATTCTAGGGGTTAGAACTAAAGTTTTAACTTAACTTTACTTGTTCCAAAACTTGAGGGCAAGTTTTGTAACTTTCAAAACTTTTCATTTCTTGTAACTTATGAGTTTAATAGAGTCATAAAATGAAGACTCTTCATTTTTATAACTCTTGTGTTTTCTTAATGGTTTTAACTCAAGTGTGACTCTTGGTTTTCCATAACTTAAGGATAAGTTATGGACTCCATTAAAACACATTATGATCAAGAATTAAACTACCAAATAGGTTACAAATAATTCCTATGATCATCTAAAACATCATAAGAACAAGAACATGAATATGAACATAATCAAAAATTACATAAAACTTTGTAATTTTGATAACTAGTTGTTGTAAATGAATTAGCAAAGCATTACACCACCAAAAACAAGTTTACAATTACCAAAACAGTTTAGGGTAATGTTTCTAATTCATTTTCCAGCAACTGAATCGAAATTCTGCACTCAGTCGACCCTACTCGCCGAGTGCATGAACATGACTCGCCGAGTTGGTTGAAGATACACATGGACTCGACGAGTCCCCCCTATAGACTCGACGAGTCCGTTCGCAGACAGCAAATTTCCGATTCTGTTTTCAACTTTTAAGCACAAATAAGAACAAACAAGCCTAGGCTCTGATACCACTGATGGGTTTTGAGCATTCTAACACTTCCTAAGTGTACATGCAACCCTAATAACCTTGGATCTA
This sequence comes from Lactuca saligna, assembly GCF_052625555.1. NCBI lineage: Eukaryota > Viridiplantae > Streptophyta > Magnoliopsida > Asterales > Asteraceae > Lactuca > Lactuca saligna. The sequence goes on along the minus strand of NC_136419.1, from coordinate 224,759,402 downwards.
TGTTTGTCTAATTTGTCATGCAAAGTTGAATTCCAAGGTTATATTCCTATCTAGCATACATGGGGAACAATTTTAACATAAAGTATAGATAGAATAACTTACCTTGTTGTTGCTTGTGTTCCTTGAAACCTTGTGAGCCTAGCACCCCAAGTGGTGATGCCTCAAATGCTTCACACAACACCAAATGCTCTTGGAAGAACTTATGAGAGTATACTCACTTCTTCAAATCGGCCAAGCCCTCTATTTCTTTGTTGCAGCCGATTTTGGTGGAGATTATGCTTCTTATATAGTGTTGACACATCTAGGGTTAAACCCTAATGTGTCATGACTCTTCATTTCCATGACCCATGGGTTTGTAACTCCCATGGAGCATCCATGGAGCATCCTATGGGTGGAACCCAACTTGATGATCCATGGAGCCTTTTAGCCCACTATACAAGATATGGATGATTTACTTAATCAACCCATATATTTAATTAGTTATCTTTTGATCACTTAATTAATTCTAAATTAATTCTTGATCAAACTAATCAAATAATATTATTAATATATTAGAACTTATAATATATTAATAATCTCCAAGCGTTATTTCTCTCATTTAGTTTATCCAATTGCATGGTGCCATGCAACCCAAATGGACCATGCCGGGTCGGGTCAAGTACATACCAGAAATAGTTATGGACTTAGACACCTTATCCAACAGTTTGAATTCTATAGATGTAAGCGTAAGAGTTGTGAAAAATTCGACCGGTAATTCATAATTTGTAATTGTTGAAAACCCTAGGAAAACCCAACGTTTTCCTATCACTTCGTATTACTTAGTTTGTATACCGTTGTTTCGTTTCGTTAGAGGGAAATCGTTGAGTTCCGGAGGCATTGAGAATACAATGGGTGGTGAAGTGTTGTGACGTACGTTAATGAAAACGTCCAATCGACAACCTTAAAAGCGATCCCTTAGGTGCCACTCGTAGTTCTTCACACAACTCGATCCTCTCGGACTTGTGTAGTCCCACGACCGGAGGGAAGGTGAGAAGGTGCGAAACCCTCGGTATTTCCCCGCGTCGTTCAGGACAAATGCAATTGCGAAGGGCCCGAAGACCAACCCGCAATCGTGAGTTACCGACTTTACTAGCAGCACTGAAGGACCCTTGGGGACCAGCAGCACGTTTGCCATTGAAAGTCCTGTTACGTTATGTCGGATCGGTAAAACCCAACACTTCGTAAGAGAGAGAGATCTTCGGGCCTTAAGATCAGGTCATTGGGCTAGCTAGGCTCAACGAACAAGATTTTACACTTTTGGGGCCCAAAGATGGTGCATAGACGTCTACGCACACTCGTATGTATAGTGAATTCTGCATCGTTATTAGTTATGAATCGAAATGTCGTAACGTCGTCGTGTTAGTGGTTTTGGATTTTTATTGGTTCGAGACGGAACCAATTCGTTTAACAACGACTTTTGGTATTGTAGTATATTGTATTTCGTCGACAAGCGTGGTACCATCAATTGGTCAAATTGCATGTATTAACTAGCCTTGAAGATTTTTCTGTTTTCAGCCCCTCCTTAATTGTAGAATTTACCCTTTTCACCCCTTTTATTTAAAAACTTGCCGGTTTGGTCCTTAAATCAATTTTCTTGACATTTTTATACCAAAAATTATTGAAATAAGTATTTTCCAGCATATTTATCATAGAAAACAGTTTAAGCCCTTGAAACTTCAGTTTTCTCGGTTATAGCCCCTCTTTTTCGCAACTTTTACATTTTTGACCCAATTTGGAAAAATTTTACAACTTTGGTCCCTTTTAAATTTGAAAAGCATTTTAAAGCTTTGAAAAGCATATGGAACACTTATAGTCCACTGTTTTACAGAAAAATGCAGTTTTGGTCCTCCAATTTAGAGAATTTCGCATATTGGGCCTTATTGGGTCGAAAATGTCATATTTAGCCCAATAAGCTTGGAATTTATGTTTTTAACCCTCTAAATAGTATATTTCCAGAAAATACATTGTGTAAACTGTTTTGACTCATCTTACCCATCAGATTTCGAAATATTTCACTTTAGGCCCTTTAACTTTGTATTTTCAACATTTTATGTCAAAAAAATGAGTTTTTAGCCCAAGTTAAGTGTTGTCAAGCTATTTAGCCATTTTCTTAGTATACTTTGCAATGAAGTAGTATATTTTATGCCATAATAGAATATAAGTCTCGGTTTTTAGCATTTCATACTAAATCTATCATCAAAATCATACAAAACATACACATAAGCATAGAAATCAACCACAACATACACATAATGATGGATCTACACTTTTTCTTGTATTCTCCCCCACAAAAACTCATAAAAACCGAAAATAAGGGGATATGAAACTCACCTTGGATGTTGATTTGGTTTTTGAAGAAAGAATGGATGAAATGAAGTGATTTTTGGCCTTTGCACTCCTTGGTGAAATTTTCGAGTTTATGGGGTTTCTAGAGTGCAAGATCATGATTTTTGCATGGATTAGGAAGAGATTTTTGATAAATAAGGAATACAAGTCATAGATCCAAGCAAAAACCTTACCTTAGATGATGATTTTGTGGAAGAACTTCCTTGAATGCTTCCTAAATTTCGAGATTTTGGATGGAGAAGAAGAAGAAGCCTTGAGTGAATTTTAGAGAGAGTTTGTGAGTGTTTTGTGTGTGTGTGGTGTTGCTCTCGGCCGAGTTCAAGAAGAGAGAGGGAGATATAGACATGAGGTGATGTGCATGGATACATGGAATGGATTTGCATGGAGATCCACAAGACAATAAGGAGGTGGCACACTAAGGTCAACCCTCTTCTTGGGCTTGAGCTTTTGGGCCGAGAATAATGGAGGAAATGAGGGTGGTTGGGCCTTAAATACTTAAGCCCAATTTTTCATGGTTAAGTTGAGTGATTTTTGGTCCAAATAAATTTAAATGTGATTTTTATGACTTGTTAGGGTCAAATTAGGTTAATTATGGTTCATAGTCATTAATTTATTTCATTCTAGGTCCAACATGGCTCACAATGTTGAAATAAATAGATGTGGGTCCAATTAGAGCCCAATTAGAGTTCTAAGCCCATGATAGTCCAATTGGAAGCTTATTGGTCCATTTGGATCCAATAAGGAAGTTCTAGTCCAAAATAGACTTAACAAGAACTTCTAGGGTTTTCCAATTGTTTGTTGTAGTGAATTGGGGTTTAGCTTCCCATTGAGTAAACATCATACTTGTTTTTGAGTTTTTGATTTCAACATTTGATTGAGTATAGTGATTACAAGACATAGAATTTCTAGTTGTGACATAGGGTTAAGCATCTCTAGCATGCGAGACGCATAGGGCTGAAGGATGATATTAGTTTTAGTAGTTAGGCAATAATATCTCGAGTGATCGTGAGATGGTAATATCATATAAGTCTTCAAACCTAGAGATATGAGTTGTTGACTATGAGTTGGTTATACAATGGTTGTACAAAAACGCATTGGTAAGTCGAAGTTATAAATCGTACCTTTGTGTATGGCTCAACAAGTAGTAAAACAAGCATATGAGCCGAAGTTTATTTATTCCTTCTTGGATTAGAAGTGATATCTGGGCCCCACGATGATTGTGTTGTGACCTATGTATTGGGCCCGGTCAGAACTAAATTGATGTTTTCGATTAAGTTCTATGTCAAACAAATCGGGAATCAAGAAACAAACTCCTAGACAATAAGTTAGACATTATTCCATGTATTTGTTGGCTGATATCTTGAACATAGGATTATATGATCACTTATCTTAATGGCGTATCATCATCATCTCAGTCCCGCAATACCTTTAAAGAGCTACGATTGTTGATTGGTTCCTGAAGTCATTCTTGCAGTTATAGTTATTAAACTTATCCAAGTGGGAGAATGTTATATTAGGTGTCTAAGTTCATAAGTATTTCTGGAATTTACTTGACCCGGTTGGCATGGTCCATTTGGGTTTCATGGCATTGCAACACTTGGAGAGACTAAATGAGAGAAAGGACACTTAAGAATTATTAATATATTATTAGGTCTAATATATTAACAATATTATTTAATTAGTATTGATCAAAGAATTAATTTGGAATTAATTAAGTGATCAAAAGAGACTAATTAAATATATAGGGTTGATTGTGTAAATCATTCATTTTTGTATAGTGGGCTAATGATCCATGGTTTATATGAATTGGGCTAAACCCAAAAGGTGCTCCATTGATAGTCCATGGGAGTTATAAACCCATGGATCATGGAATATGGAAAGTTATGACAATTAGGGTTTAGATGATGTAACCCTACTTGTGTCACAACTATATAAGACCCCTTGTCTAACAAAATCGGCTCTACAAGCAAGTACAATAGGGCTAGCGGAATTTTGAGCGTAAGTGTACTTCTCTCAGGGTTATTCCAAGTGTTGTGGTGTTGTGTGAGACATTTGAGGCATTACACTTGAGGTGCTAGGCTCACAAGGTTCTCAAGGAATCCAAACAACCAAAGGTATGTACTTCAACTAGTTATTATGTTTAAAACTTCCCCATGCCATGCTAGTTAGGTTCAGAACCTTGTAAAATAATATTTACATGTATCTTACTAAAACATAGATACAATGTTTCTAGGGTTTCATGTACATCCTAGGAGTGTTAGAATGTTAAAAACCCTACAATAATATGTAGCTTTTATAGCTAGCAGGATATGTGATACAAGTAGCTTTTATAGCAACATGATATGTGATATGTGGTTTCTGTGTATGGTATGCTCTAGGAAGCTCACTAAGCTCCGTGCTTACATGTTTTGTTTATGATTTCAGGTATCATCGTATTGGAAAGGAAAGGCTTGGATTGATCGTAGTGCACACACCTATGATTTCTGCAATGAATGGTTTTAGGATGAACTCTGATAAACGTTTTACTTAATGAAGATTTGAATTGTTTAGAATAAATGGTATCAATGTTTAGCTATATTAAAAATGAAATTTTTACCGTTGATTTTTGGGTCGTTACAGTGGAATATCTTCATAATGGTATAATCCCAAGGGAATAGAAAATCGATAGAGCATTCCGGATGAGGGTATCAAGATTCGTGATAATCTAAGGGAAGCTATACATGAAATCTATGGTTGGTCCATATTTGAGATGCCTAGAAAATCATGAAGCTACCAAAGTATTAAAGGACATACACTAAGGATATTATGGTAACATGCTAGGCGTAGATCCTTATGCTCTAACGTATTAAGGACATGATAATACTGGTCAACGGTGAAAAAATACGGCTTCTTATATGCACAAAAATGTGATGCTAGTCAAGGGCATAACAATATCCTTCATCAACATCCAGAACCATTACATCCTATCATTTACCCTTGGCCAGTTATGAAATAGGGAATGAATATAGTGGCGAAGTTAGAAAAAGCTCCTAGTGGAAAGGTCTTCATACTAGTAATGATAGACCATTTCTCAAAATGGATAGAGGCCAAAGCATTTTTTCAAATACGACACAAGGAAGTACTCTTGTTTATAAAGCAAGATATCATGACTAGGTCCAGGATCCCTACAGAGATCATATACGACAACATAACCCAATTTATAAGCAAAAGGACTCAAGACTTTTGCACGAGTTTCGGAATTAAAATGATGTTGAAACAATAATAACATAGATCAATGGATTCTATAAACGATGCCAATAATTAATAAGAACAATGAAGATCAAGTGGTGTCAAATGCTTATGGTGAATAGCTTTAGAATAGTTCAACATGAACTTCACTGTTTAAGCTACGTAGGGTGACACAATCGTTAAACCCTAGTGTTACATGCATGTAATATTTATAGTCTAACCCTAGGAAGAAATAATCACGGATAGACAAGCCCAAACAATAATAAATTAGACTACAAAAAATTTGACGCAACACTTTAATAACCCAACAATATCCCCCTTTGTGTCAAAATGCGAAGGAGATTCTTCATTCATGTCTTTTCTGAACCTTGAATAACTTTGATATCATATTCAGAAGTGTGTTCTGAACAACAATGTACCATTTGATCATCTTAAAAATGCATTTATGATAACCAACATCATTCAATTTGCATGTTTTGGTTAATTCCAGGATGTAGTTCAGAGCAGATTTTGAATGTAAGTTCTTATGTAGAAAAAAGAATATACATCTCTAAACTTTCTGATCAATTTTCCTCTGGTAAATTACACTCCAGTTCGCTTTTTTAATTTTGCCCAGCTTCATCTTATTTAGATCCTTCAATTCTTCTTCTGGTTACAAAATTGGTTTCTTTTTCATCACAGCTGCAATTTCTACATCCATTTTTGCAATCTCCTAAATGTAGCAAATCATCATTCTCTTAAGATGAGTTATGATGGGCTCATACTTCTATTCATCTTTGGATAAAATTACGAACAAGGAAATCCAATGATAAGGATTCACGCAAGGTATACTAGCAAGAGTGAATTCAAAATCATTACGATTGGTTCCTCTGAATCCTTTGAATTTGATGTTGATGAAGCTTTCGGTTGGATAGGGCGTATACACCTTCACTGCGACAATATTTTGTAAACTCCAAGTCTGGAATTGGGGTTTTCCATATTTGATATTAAAGAAAAGAGTATTTGATTAACATCATCATACGAAAGACAGAATTTCTCAATCTTCCCAAAACACCTGAATAAAACGCCCTAGGAGTAATTGTGAAGTCAAGTTGTGATTTTTAAGTGTTGTTTAGCTCAAAGGAAACCAAAGGCTCTAACCAATTTTTTATTGGTTCATCAATAGCCTCCTTCTGAATCCTTTCAAGTGTCCATGGGGGAAATAGGGACTTCTAAGTTGCAAGAGTGATTTTCACAATCTCGGCATCAGCATCCTTCGCTTCTAACTCTTTGTAAACTCTTAAGAGATTATCAAGTTCAACATCACGCTTCTTTCCTATCAGCTTTTCACCTTCGAATAATACTTCCTCTTCTTCTTCATCATTAAATAGTTTCTCTTTGTATTTTGATGTAGAAGTTTCATTATCCTTTTGATCCTTTGTGTTTGGTTTCTACTAAGTTTCGTCAGTTGGTTCCACAATCTTTTTCTTCGTCTTTTCTTTTGTATCCATTTCTCCCCTTTGTTTCGGAACAACATCACATTCTAAAACACCCTCTATCTTTTTAAGCATTGAAAATATTGTTTTTAGTTTTTCGGCAAGATGTTGCCGAACCGAGACAGTGAGAAAGTGAATCATGTGTCTTAATCAGTTGTTGCAAATACGGATTTACTTCGGAAATGTTGTTCTTGATGACAGTCTTCTCGGATTCCAAATCATCAAGACGCGCTTACGAGTAGTTCAACTTGAAAGAAATAAATTTAACCTTCTCAGTCTTCTGAGCGAGTTTATCCATAATAGTGTTCTCAGTAGCAAGATATGCCTTAAGTTTCTCAATATTGGACACAACAGAGGTATTTAGTTCATCACTATCAGCCTTGATCTCGGAGTGGACACGAGAAAGAGCTTCCTTTTCATCTTGCAGATTGGATCTAAGACCAGCAATAACCTTATTGACATCTCAGATATTTTAATTAGAGGACTTTCGAAAGTCAACCATGAACTGTGTAACTTCATTATGTAGTTTTTCAACTTTTGCGGTCACATCTGAAATTGTTGACTCTGATGCTTGGATAGTCTTTGTAGCTTCAGCAAGGACTTTTGCATTGTCTTTGTTGAGAATCTTAACCATTGGTTTATGTGACTTTAGCATGAACTCGTAGTTAGATGAAGTAATAGTTGACTCCATAATTGAATCCAACATAGTACTAAGTTGTTTAAATTGCCCACGAGTCATTGGGACATCGTCGTTGTTCTGATGAATGGTAAAGGGGTTGAAGGTAAAATCCTGAAAAGCCTCTTGATGACCCCCAAAAACAATGTCGAGATCATCTTCTCGTAGAAGTGAAGTAGTATATTTTCTTAGGCCCTTAGTAATACAAAAATCAACATGTACCCCTGTATCAGATACATTGATAGTTGACATCAGAGTACTCATTGTGGAAGTTGTGGTTGGGTTTGAGTCTGTATAGAATGGAGTGGAGAATGGAAAAAAGAATTATGGTAGAGAAACACCCACATAGAAATTCGGTAATGGACAAATGAAGATTGGTACATTGGTGGTGATTGGAGATTAAGTGGTTATCAGAGATGGTGGTGGAGTGTGAATCTAAAAGAAACTAGAAACAAGTGTAGTAGTGGGACGTGGAGTGGATGACTTTAGAATAGGAGTTGATGAAGGTGGTAAAAAAGTAGATATGGTATCTTCGACTTCATTTTGAATCGGTTCACCCTCACAAAACTCCGATTGAGTTCTTGACTCTGATGCCTCCTATACTGGAGATGGTGACCTCAGTTTTCGAGTGGCCTTCATAACCTTCTTCTTTGGTGTTTTAAAAGCTTCCGAAGGGACAACTATTCCCTTTCGTTTTGCAACCAACTTCGGCTTCTTTTCTTCATCAATCACCTATTTCAAGTCATCTGGCACAAGCCAAGCACCAGAAACAGGCTACTTGCGATACCCATTTATGATCATGTGGTCAGAGGGCACCTTCGCAAGCATCACCTTTGGAATCGATCCTACAAATGTGAACTTCATTTGATCAGATATCACAAATGTCAACATTTGAACGACCGAAATAGCAGTAACAACAGAATCCTATGAGATGGGAAATTTGAAGTGAACAGGTGCTTGTTCAACAACGATTGACCAAAAACGTGCACATGATATCTCAGTGCTGCGAGTAGAAGACGAAGTGCTTTGAATAAGTAGAGTCTAGAGGATGGAGCCTTTGTCCAGATTAATCCCATAGTAGAGGCCATAAATAATGGTGTAAAAGAGCCTACTAGCATTCTCTTATCCTGCCACTAGTTCGGAAAAGCTTTTAAATAATAACATAAAAAGCCCGTTCCACATTAAAGGAAGATTGGGCTTTGCTGACTTTGACAGCAACGTGATATCCCCAATATATCTCATCTGATAAAACATGTTGATGAGATAAGTTTATGATATCGAGTATGGATCAACAAGGCCTTCAGATGAATACAGCCCTACCACTCTACAAAAATGAGCTTTTTTGATCGAAGACTTGTAATGGCAACCTTGAAGGTTATGAGGCCATCAGGTTGAAGGTATGTTGCAAACGAATATGCCTTTGAGAGATGAAATAGTGGAATTGAATCTACCATTATCAAAGCTTGAGCAATTAGGGAAAACTGCAGACATTCAATCATCGGCTTTAGGGGTTCATTGTATCGTGATGAATGCAGATCAAGAATGAGATTCTGACTAGGCTTTACGCTCAACATGATCTCAGCTGTAGTTTGGTCAGTTAATCAAGTTGTTTTAGATGATCTGTCCATGATAGAAGTTAAAGAAGATTAATAGTGAGTAGAGAGAAAAGGGTTTTTCCTTTTGCCTTGAGAGTATTTGAGAGCTATCAGAGAAAAGAAATTGTCAAAGCCTTGATATACATCATGATAGGTAAGAGAAAATCATGCCTTGATTTTTCCATATCCTAGTAAATCAGCCTTGGAAGACGTGACAGTTATATGTGTCAGGCGGTATTGTAACCGACACCTGTGATGTTAGGGATTTGAAATAAACGTGCCTTATTTGAATCCTTATCCCGATGAAACAGGTTTTTCAACTTTGATGTTTCGGAATAAGATGTCACTTCACTTTAACACATTCTCTGGATAACAGTAATCATCACGAATTAGAACCAGACATGGAAAAATTCTAAATATTTTTGTGCAAGACTGTGCGAAATAAAAAGAAATAAAACAAAATAAATTTATGGGATTTAGTGATGTAAAAGAAAAATAACAACAAATTTAGATTGATTTTGGGCAACGATCTTTAACTTCGAAGTCAAGAGAGGCTCGGAAGTGCTTTTGTGGCAACCCGTTGAATTATGATCATGTATTTATTATGAAATAGTGAAACGCTTCTTTTAAGTAGGTTGTATGGGTTGCTTAGGCTTCAACCAAATTCTGAAACTCAACATAAGTTTGAAGATATGGAAAAAAGTACTTGTTTGACTAGTGTAGCCATAAGAACAGGTAAGCTTTAGATATTGTTTATGTTATTGGATATAAAAGAAATCTCAAGAAAAAAATTCTTGATCTTTTGGGAAAAAACGTCTTAGGTAGAGAACATTTCATTAAGATCACTCAAAAAGAAAAATGAGATTTAACAAGAAAATTATACTAACCAATAAGGTATTAATCATCAATTCATTCTTGAAAATTCTAGAAAATTTATTGTTCACTGTTAATTCAGAAATGGGTTTCGCATTTTGGGTCTCACTTAAAATCTTGGTTATTACGATTTCAAGATCATCAACACTGAAGTTGTGTAACCATAAACCTCAGTGGTAGATGTTGACAGTTTCAACATAAACCTCAGTGGTAGATGCGTAACCATAAACCTCAGTGGTAGATGTTGTGTAGCCATTAACCTCAGTGGTATATGTTGAGAGTTGTGTAACCATAAACCTCAGTGGTAGATGTTGTGTAACCATAAACCTCAGTGGTAGTTGTGTAACCATAATTCTCAGATGTGTAACCATAAACCTCAGTGGTAGATGTAAAAATAAGAGGTTGGTTCTGAAGAAGAAACTATACCTCTACTATAAATTAGTGACAAAGTAGTCAACTCGTAACAAAACAGTCAACGCTTTCTTTCTTGTAAGTTTTTCATATATCTAGCGTTCATTAGTCTTTTCTTAGCAAAAATTTCTTCAGTAGACAAATGAACATTAATCCTGGGTTTCTCTTTTCAGATTTGTGTATGGGTCTGTTCAAATGAAGTTTCACTTGGAACATCTTTAGTGTCACTAGGACCAGCCTAATCGTAACAGAGGTCAACACGATTCAGTGGTTCCGAAACATATTTTCCTTTTGTTTTCCATAAGATCATTTCGAATAAACATCTTGTCTCATCTGCATTGTCAATTGGTCGAAACCATAAAAATTCATCACACCCATCAACATTATCATTGTTAACTAGGGACGTTGGTTATGACGTATCATTTTTGTCCAGTCCAGTTGTTATGAAAACTTGATGTGGAACAGTTGTACTGTTGGAAAGACCATGGATTTTGCATTTAAAACACTGGAACCTTTATTTTCTACAACACGAACGTATTCAATTAAATTTTCAGAAATTAACTTTCCTTTGGTTCAGGATTAGTTGGTACAAACTCTGAGCAATCAACTTCATCCTCTACAAAAACTTCATTTATATCCAGAATCACCTAGAACCTTTTTCTCCTTTTTCTCATCACCAGCTTGAGATTTCTTGAAACCCTCATGTCTAGCCTTTTTGGAACTAGAATTTCCACCCTACCAGTATTTGTTTCAAAAGTGAGAGTAGTTTTTCTTTTAGAACTTGTTACAGTTGGAAACTAGTTGTGCCATGTCTTCAGTGAAGATTTCACTGTCAGAGAGATAAGATTCAAAATCTTCTTTGGTCGCCTTCTTTCCCTTTGCTACAAATGCAAGGGATCCCATACCTGAGACAGTCTTTATCTCATTCGTAACCTCATCCTCATAAGATCTCAAAACTCCTACAAGCTTCGCCAAAAAATAACTCTTCAGTTGTTCATGTTTCTTCATAGTGGACACAATCACTTTCCATTATGACCTAAGTCTATTCATAAACATCACTTTCTATTTCATGACCCTTCCCTGAAGATTATATTTAATAATTTTACTCAACAAGTGGTTGAAGCGATTGAATGTTTGATCAAGCTTTTCATCAGGTTTCTGAATGAATGAACCAAGCTCACATAAAAGAGTATGCATCTCCAGAATACAAATTCTTCGGTTTATCCCATATTTCTTTAGCAGTTGTACATGTACTTACCAGATGAAAGGTATCCAGTGGAAGATCTAACCGTATAATTATCATCTCCTTTATGTTGCTTAACAGCTTATCCTTCTCATTATGAGGAACATTAGTGTGTTCAACAAGAAGTGCATTGTAGTCAGCTTGAGTCTTGATAACTTTCTTGGTTGCAATGGCAAAAAAAGGTTTCCTGAGTCATCACTTGTAACATTATTGCACCATGTTCTTCAAGACCTATAATATAGCCTTCAAAGTGCAACACCCCAAACTTCATAATCCTGAGGAAAAAGGATTGGAATCCTAGTTTTGGATCCAATACTGCTAGAGAGATTGAACGATAATGTATGAGGTTCTTCATTCTGCATGATGTCAAGGATTCACAAAACACAAATATAGAATCAAATGTGTGAAACGAAACTTCGAGTTTTAGGGTAAACAAATCAAAGATCTAGATCTGACGTCTACAATCGATAGAAACAATAGAGACGACAATAAAATATCCATGAAAAACACAAAAACCCTAATCGAACTCGACAGAAGAGTAGTGACTAAGTTACACTATCTCCTGCTTTGATACCAATTGTTGAAACAATAATAACTTAGATCGATAAATTCTATAAACAATGTGAATAAATAACAGGAACAATGAAGACCAAATAATGTCGAATGCTTATATTGAACAGCCTTAGAAAAGTTCAACGTGAACTTCTCTGTGTAAGCTAAGTAGAGTGATACAATCGTTAAATCCTAATTTTACATGAATTCAATATTTATACATCCCAAACAAATAAAGGTGTCAAGCATCATGCAAATCAGAGTACGTCCCATAAACAGAATCTCTATAGTGTTTGTGATGCAGTCAACCAGAGCTCTTCCACTTGGAACCAGAAGTACTTGAAACATAAACTAAAAACTATAAGCATAAATCTTAGTGAGTTCCCCAAGATACCACATAACATACATATCACGTAACGGGCCCTGCCCAAAGAGATACATGCCTCGCTCATACTCGCATAACTTTCCCCGCCCAATGTGGTACGGGCCCCACCCACACTCGTATAAGAGGCCCCTCCCAATGAGATACGGGCCCCGCCCAATGAGTGATACATATACAATCTCATACTTGCATGACACAGACAACAAGTATATCAAGATACTAAAACAAGGGTCGGCCTTGGTGCCTTGGACCCACTAAACCCAGTGAGGAAACTCACCTCAAAAAGCTGAATGAAACAAATGATCCCTCACTGCTGGTCCTACAGCTCCCCGAGCTACCAATTACCAAATAAAAACTAATTAACAACGGAATATGCATCATTAACCAAAAACCGCTACATGGGTTAAAAAGACTATTTTACCACTAATATAACTTGGTCCAAGAATGAAACCCAAAATCATAATCTAATGACCCAGAAGAGATAAACAATTCAACAAGGCCCAATATATGGCCCAATTTCCAATTTTAACCGAATCCCTTTGCATTGGCCTTGGCCCAAGAGCCCAATAATTCTTCCCTAGTCCAAACATTCAGTTCCATATGGCCCACTAAGTCCCAAGAGACAAATTCCATGAAAGTTGCCCAAACCTAGGCCTAACAACACAAAGCCCTGATTCCTTTGAGTACACAAGGCATGCTTCAAGTGTACGCTAACCGTACAGACTCTATGGCTTGTGCACTTGAATACTCACTAATTAATCCATAATCCCTGAAACACCGTAAAATTTAAAACAAATTTTCAACAAAATCCCATTGTATCATAACTTTGTTTCACAAAATATTTCACAAGATCAAAATACATAAAAACCCATGCGTGTGTACGAATCATGCCGGCGCCTTCCTGCGATCATCGTTGGTACCTGAAACACATAACACATAACACCCTAAGCATAAATCTTAGTGAGTACCCCAAAATACCATACATAACACATACTAGCCACTCGAGGCTATAACTCTATGGGCCCGTGGGCCCTAACTCTGAGGACCCTCTGGTCCTAGTTATGTGAACCTTCTGGTTCTAACTCTGATATACTCTAATCTACACATGGCATAAATCCCATAGAAATAATGCAGTGCAACACATCACGTAAATAGCATACAATAACTTTGCCACATGACTATAATTACCACTCAAGGTAAAGTATAGTGAGAAGACTCACCTCAGATGTCTCGGTAAATCACTGACTCAGTAGAAATACGATCTAGCCTCCGCCTAAACACATAAAGTAATGCTCTCATAAATATAACTCTCAGAACTAGACTCGACCCTCTCTAGGCACCCTCAGAAGGGTAAAAGACCATTTTACCCCTTCTTTGGCCCAGAGGCCCTGATTATTGACCAAACCCTAAAACTCAACCAAAGTCAATGACAAACTTTAACCCAACTCGTCGAGTGCACTTGGGCAACTCAGCGAGTCCACATGTGTCCACTAACTCTTTAGTCTCGTTTGACGCATCGAGTCCCTCCCTTTACTCGACGAGTCCCCAAGCATGAATTACGGGGCCACCCCGACTCAACTTGCCAAGTCTCAAGAACAACTCGGCGAGTACATGCCATGCACAAACTCCATTGACCTCCTGAGTTCAGATTTGGTCCTCTAATCCATAGATTTGGCCTTCCCAAGCATAATAATCATGTAAACTCCAGACCTTGACACTCATATATCATCTAGATGGTCTCATTTGGTGATTTAGCCCCAAAAATGACATTCTGAGCTCATGAATCCCAAGATAACTCATAAAGCTCCAAGGGTTAAGGTCTCTAGACCTCTTTAAGTCCAGATCCAAAGCATAAACTTGAGAAGGCATTAATTACTCCACATAACCATCCTCAAAAGAGGTTAGAAAACCCTAACTCTAAGAATCAACACCAAAACTGAAGAAAGTCGGAATAAATACCTCAAGATGAAGTCTCTGGACTCTGAAACCACTAGAATCACACCTCCTTTAGTCTCCTCTTGCTCTTGAATACCTTCTTCTTGGTAAACCAAAGATAGAAAGGTCAAATATAGCTTCTCCTTCCTCCCCAACGATTTAGCTCACTTAGGGTTCTCTCAAAGGACTGGTAGCCGCAATAGGGAACTATGAGTACCCTTAAATAGGCTCCAACCCCGGGAAATTAGGGTTTCATTAAACAGTGTGGACTCACCGAGTCCACTAATGGACTCGCCGATTCTAGTCGTGAATCGGGATGATAATCCACGACCCTACTCGGTGAGTCTAAGCATCAACTCGCCGAGTTCCTTCACAAACTCCAAAAAAATAAAATGTTAGAATAATGTACCTAGGAATCAGGATGTTTCAATTCTCCCCCACTAGAATCAGACTTCGCCTTAGAATTCTCACTCTACAAACAACTCTGGATGCTGCTCACGCATCTCGCACTCTGGATCCCAAGTCAGCTCTGACCCTTTCTTATGCTGCCACTGCACCTAGACCAGAGTCACTTCGTTGTTCCTCAGAACCATGACCTTCTGATCTCTAATTGCTACCGGTCTCTCAACATAGTTTAGGCCCACATCCACCTGAATATCCTCTAATGGTACCACTACTGACTCGTCGGCTATACACTTTTTCAACTGCGACACGTGAAAAGTGTCTTGAATCTGACCCAACTCCGCAGGTAGATCCAAACAGTAGGCTACCCTGCCTACTCTCGCGATCACCCTGAAAGTTCCCATATACCGAGGACCCAACTTGCCCTTCTTCCTGAATCAGATTACTCCTTTCCAAGGAGACACCTACAAGAGAACGAGGTCACTGACCTGAAACTCGAGCTCGGACCGACGTCTGTCCGCATAACTCTTCTGACTACTCTGAGTGGTCAGCAACCTCTGTCTGACTTGCTGTATCTACTCAATCGTCTGAAGCACAATCTTCGTACTACCCATTACACGTTGCCCCACCTCTCCCCAACAAATGGGGGTCCGACGCCTCCTCCCATACAACAGCTGAAAGGGTGGCATACCAATGCTCGAATGATTGCTGTTGTTGTAGGAAAACTCTGGAAAAGGAAAATATGTGTCCCAACTCCCGCTGAAATCGAACACACACGCTCGGAGCATGTCCTCGAGCGTGTGGATCGTCCGCTCGCTCTGCCCGTCAGTCTGTGGGTGGTATGCAGTATTAAAATGCAGTCTTGTACCCAACTCTTCATGAAATTTCTTCTAGAATCTGGAAGTGAAACGCACATCTCGTTCCGAGACAATCGAAATTGGCACTCCATGCCGCGATACCACCTTCCTCAAGTACATCTCTGCCAACTTCTCTGTGGAAGAGCTCTCACTGATAGCAATAAAATGAGCGCTCTATGTCAACCGGTCTACAATCTCCCAAATTGCATCGACGCCCCTCGCAGTCCTTAGCAATTTGGTGATAAATTCCATACTAATTTGTTCACACTTCCACTCGGGAACCTCTAATGGCTGCAACTTACCATGTGGTCTCTGGTGCTCGGCCTTAACCCGACCACAGGTTAGGCACCCCTCAACAAACCACGCAACTTCCTTCTTCATACAGGGCCACCAATACTCCCTCTTTAGGTCTAAATACATCTTAGTGGCTTCGCGATGGATAGAGAACTTCGATCGATGTGCCTCTTCCATCAAAATGGTACGCGTCCTGCCCACAAACGGTACCCAAATCCGACCTTGAAATGTCATACATCCCCGACTATTGGTAACGAACTCCGATACCTGCCCAATAACTCGCTCCCTCTTTTGGTTTTTTGGTCTCACAGCCTACGTCTGGGCCCTTGAAATGGTGTCCAACACCGGAGTCATCACTAACAATCTCATACAAACGTCTCGCATCGGGATGCTCTCCGACCTACGGCTCAGGGCATCGGCTACCACGTTAGCCTTACCCGGGTGGTACAGGATCTCACAATTATAATCCTTTACCACATCCAACCATCTCCTCTACCGCATGATCAGGTTGGGCTGATCCATCAAGTATTTCAGGCTCTTGTGATCCGTGTATATGGTACACCGGACCCCATACAGATAGTGACGCCAGATCTTGAGGGTGAACACGACTGCCCCCAACTATAAATCGTGGGTGCGATACCTTGCCTCATGAGGCTTCAGCTACCTCGATGCATATGCTATCACATGCCCCCTCTACATAAGCACTGCTCCCAACCCTGATATCGATACGTCACAATACACCACAAAATCCTTTATTCCCTCCGGAAGGGCCAACACCGGAGCTTCGCATAATCTCTGGCGAACTGTCTCGAAGGAGGCCTGCTGCTCTGGGCACCATGAAAAATCTACACCCTTCCGAGTCAACTTGGTGAGTGGCACGGTGCTCTTGGAGAAATCACTAATATGTCGTCAATGAACACGATCACCGAGTGATCCAACATCGTCCTACATTCTCTGTTCATGAGGTCCATGAACACCACCGGCGCATTCGTGAGCCTGAAAGGCATCACCACGAACTCGTAATGCCCGTAACAATTCTTGAATGCTGTCTTCCAGATGTCCTCATCGCACACCCTCACCTGATGATATCCCGACCTCAAATCGATCTTGTAGAACCAAGATGCTCCCTGTAACTGGTCGAACAAATCGTTGATCCTCGGCAACGGGTAACGGTTCTTGACTGTCAGCTTGTTCAATTCCCTGTAATCAACACACATTTGGTGTGAGCCATCCTTCTTCTTAACAAAAAGGATATGCGCTCCCCATGGAGAACTGCTCGGCCGAATAAACCCCTTCCCCAGCAGCTCCTAAAGCTGCGAGGATAACTCCTGCATCTCTGGAGGCGCAAGGCGATAAGGTGCCTTGGTGATAGGCGCAGCTCCCGGAACCAAATCGATGCTTAACTCATCCTGCCTCTTGGGAGGCACACCTGGTAACTCTTCCGGGAATACATCCAGGAACTCACGTACTATCGAAAAATCATCAACTGACCTCGGTCTCTCTGAATCAACCTTCGTATCCATCACATATGCTACAAATCCCTTACAGCCCTACTGTAGACTCTTCCTCGCTCTAGCGGCTAAACATAATGTCGACCCAGAACGCGTACCCTCGCCGTATACGGTATGAACACCCCACTAGGATCTCGTATGGTCACTAGTTGTCTCTCGCAATCAATAACCGCACCAAACTTCCTCAACCAGTCCATGCCCATGATGACACAGACATCTCCCATCGCAATAGGAACTAGATCCATCGGGAACTTGACGCCGAAAATCTCGCGTACACATCCTCGGATTACCTTGGTGGCATAGACCGCTCTCTCTTCAGCTATGGAAACTCTCAGAGGTCGACTCATCACCTCTCGACTAATACTGATGTGCTGACTAAAAGCCAAAGATACCAAAGATCGACTCGCACCTGAGTCAAATAACACCAAGGTAGGTACAGAATTCACAAGAAAAGTACCTACGCATATCATAATATAAGCATAATATCTCAACATAAAAGTAAATATATGAAAGAATACATACCAGCCACGACATCGGGTGCTGCACGGACCTCCTCCGCAGTCAACTAGAAGGCTCCCCTCGCGCCTTCGGTACCTCAGCCTTCACTGACCGGCTCTCAGTAGCTCTGATAGCAGCAGGGGCAGATCCCTGAGGTGCTCCCTGGGTAGTCCCTCGTAACTGTGGACACTCTACCATGCGGTGTCCAGTCTGGTTGCAGTGAAAGCATACTGCAAACCCCTTGGGGCAATCCTTGGCCATATGCCCCTCCTTGCCACATTTGTAGCAAGACCCCGCTCTGCACACCCCCTCGTGGCTCTTGCCGCACTTGCCACAAGTGCGACCCTTCTGACTCCCAGATCACGAATCATTGGGCTTCACGCGCTTGGTTGCTAGCTGAGACTGTTCCAGTCGCCGATTCCTCACCTAAGACTCAGCCTCCTCCCTAGCCTGGGTCTCCAGCTCTATCTCCCTCTTTCGGGTATTTTCCTGAAGCTCAGAAAATGTCTGATATGTCGAGTTCGCCACGAACTCCTGTATATACCTCCTCAAAATGCTCAGGTAGCGGCTCATACGTGCCTGCTCGAAGGACACTTGCTTTGGGCAAAACATCGCCCGCTCATGGAACTTCCTTGTAATCACCGTAATAGAATCAGTACCCTGCTTGAGGGTCAAAAACTCCTGGGCCAAACACTCCCTTTCCACCTGGGGAACGTACTCATCTCGGAACATAGCAGTGAACCTCTCCCAAGTTACTGCAGCAAGCTCAACAAATGAATAATGTTTCGTCACAAACTTCCACCAATCCTTCGCTCCCAAGCGAAGCTGGTTCAGTGCGAACCGGACCCTCAAATGCTCAGGAGACGAGAAAGTAAAGAAACATCCCACTATGTCTGATATCCACCTCATCGCTGCAATCGGGTCCTGGGTCCCATCAAACTCTGGTGGTTTTGTGTTGCTGAACTCCCGAAACAGCAACGCATCACCACCCTGCGGTCTAGCCGCAGCTAGAGCTGCAGTGATCGCAGCAACAGCAGCCTCAAAAAGAGTAGCGTATCTCTCATCGATTGTCTCTATCAGGGTGGTCTTAATAGACCCAAACATCTCTGGAATCTCGTCACGGATGGCAACAGCCACCTCATAATGAATCATCTGGCGGAGCTCCTCATCGCTCACACCCACTCCAATGGTCCATGGTTTGTGACGTGTCCCTACCATGATGCCTCTCTGAAATACAACACAAGATATCAGTAATTTTCTCAGATGTACATACACTCGATATCCCAACCCTACTTGATCTCTGGTACCCTAAGGGTTCTTACTTGCATTGCGCATTGACCTGGTGCCTTCAGTAGTACGGGCCCAATACTACCGACAACACCGACTCAGTATTCACACCAAGTCCTCCTCCCTGAGTCCCAAATCCCAAGTACGCTATTCTCTCTAATCATGTGCTACTCACTAGGAGATCTCTCATAAGCTCCTTGCTGCTATCTCAACACTCTCAAGCATCCCTAACAGCAAAACCCCTAGACTAAGGCATCATATATCAGGCCACTCTAGTCCTAATAAGAGTACCTAGTGTTATTCTAGCATGCATAATATAATTCATAATATAGCATAGCATAACGTGTCTTTTAAAACTTATTGTAAGGGTATTTTAGGAAATCACCGTTCGGGTGCTGGCTGATCGTACACTCGGCTCTGCTCTGTTTTTCTAAAAACTCTTATTTTTTACTCCTTTTAAAAATTTACTTTATTATAAAAAATAAAAAAAATTTCCTCAAATCCTCAGTCTGAGTTCAAATACGCCCGAAGATGCATCTGAATCCCTCTAACCAAGGCTCTGACACCAAATTGTAACACCGTAAAATTTAAAAAACTTTCACATTTTTAAACACATTTTTCCAAACACATTTATCAACAAAATCCCATTGTATCATAACTTAGTTTCACAAAATATTTCCCAAGATCAAAACACATAAAAACTCATGCGTGAGTACGAATCATGACGGCGCCTTCCTGCGATCATCACTGGTACCTGAAACACATAACACTTAACAACGTAAGCATAAAGCTTAGTGAGTTCCGCAAAATACCATACATAACACATACTAGCCACTCGAGGCAATAACTCTGTGGGCCCGTGGGCCCTAACTCTGAGGACCCTCTGGTCCTAGCTCACTGAACCTTCCGGTTCCAACTCTGATATATACTCTAATATACACATGGAATAAATCACATAGAAATAATGCAGTGCAACACATCACATAAATAACATACAATAACTCTGCCACATGACTCTAATTACCACTCAAGGTAAAGTATAGTGAGAAGACTCACCTCAGATGTCTCGGTAAATCACTGACTCGGTAGAAATACGATCCACCCTCCGCCTAAACACATAAAGTAATGCTCTCATAAATATAACTCTCAGAACTAGACTCGACCCTCTCTAGGCACCCTCAGAAGGGTAAAAGACCATTTTACCCCTTCTTTGGCTCAGAGGCCCTCATTGTTGACCAAACCCTAAAAGTCAACCAAAGTCAACGGCAAACTTTAACCCAACTCATCGAGTGCACTTGGGCAACTCAGCGAGTCCGCATGTGTCCACTAACTCTTTAGTCTCGTCCGATGCGTCGAGTCCCTCCCTTTACTCGAAGAGTCCCCAGGCATGAATCGTGGGGCCACCCCGACTCAACTTGCCGAGTCTCAAGAACAACTCGGAGAGTACATGCCATGCACAAAGTCCATTGACCTCATGAGGTCAGATCTGGTCCTCTAATCAATAGATCTGGCCTTCCCAAGCATACTAATCATGTAAAGTCTAGACGTTGATACTCATATATCATCTAGATGGTCTCATTTGGTGATTTAGCCCCAAAAATGACATTCTAAGCTCATGACTCCCAAGATAACTCAGAAAGCTCCAAGGGTTAAGGTCTATAGACCTCTTTAAGTCCAGATCCAAAGCATAAACTCGAGAAGGGATCAATTGCTCCACATAACCATCCTCAAAAGAGGTTTGAAAACCCTAACTCTAAGAATCAACACCAAAACTGAAGAAGGTCGGAATAAATACCTCAAGATGAAGTCTCTAGACTCTGAAACCACTAGAATCACACCTCCTTCAGTCTCCTCTTGCTCTTGATCACCATCTTCTTGCTAAACCAAAGATAGAAAGGTCAAATATAGCTTCTCCTTCCTCCCAAACGATTTAGCTCACTTAGGGTTCTCTTAAGGGACTGGTAGCCGCAATATGGAACTATGAGTACCCTTAAATAGGATCCAACCCCGGGGGATTAGGGTTTCATTAAACAGCATGGACTCACCGAGTCCACTAATGGACTCGCCGAGTCTAGTCGCAAACTCGGATGATAATCCACGACCCTACTCGACGATTCTAAGCATCAACCCGCCGAGTTCCTTCACAAACTCCAAAAAAATAAAATTTTAGAATAGTGTACCTAGGAATCCGGATGTTACAATCCCATAAAGTAATTAAATCTTTAAGACCTGTGGTTCTGATTACAGACCTGAATCATATGAAGTGTCTTAAACCATAAAGTTGACCACTTGATAACTTGCATGCGCCCAAATGAACTGAAACTCGAAATATGACAATCTACTTCCATAAAAATGAGTAATACTCATGCATGGATGATCCAAAGTCTCAAAGATGACAACTTTATGATTATAGGACCCAAATAATACCAAGAGTGGCAACTTAAAGCTTTAGAAATGACAATGGCTAATAAGATCTCGATAATAGGAACAAAATGGTCCAACAACATAAACAAAAGAGATCTAGGCTATGAAGTATCAAGTTCAAGACTTTATACCTTGCAAAAGATTGAAATGAAGGAAACAACTCAGATCTACAAACTTCTCCTTTAACCACTACATTGCTCCAACCTTCACTTCCTTGGAAATGGATGAAATCAACAAGAATGCACTCAAGGGACCTTCCAAGCACAAGAACAGACAATATAGGGGTTAGGGTTTCGCAGAAGCTGATTAGAGATAAGAGGGAAGCTGGCCCTGAAAGCATAATGTTCTTTATGTAGTGCTCAAACCCTAAAATATAGGTTTTTGGGTCTGGACACGTACGCTGCGTGTACTCCTCAATCCGCAGTGAGTACATGCATGGCATTCGCGTCCAACATCAACCTGTACTCCCATCATACGTAATGTGGTACGCAAGTGTACAGCACCCCCACATAGCCCAAAATGATAAAATCCCAAGGACTCTAAGGCCCAACCAAAAAATACTTATGCAATTAATCCATTAAAGTAAATACCTTGGAATTCGAGCGTTACACAGGAAGCAATAATCACGGACGAACAAGCCCAAATCGGATTAAGTGAGAGTACAAAACAATTTGACACAAGAATTTAATAACCCAACAAATTATAATGTCCACTCCTGTTCAACCTCAAGCTAATTGTCAAGTTGAATCGAGAAACTATATCATAGTCAATAATTTAAAGAAAAGACTAGACAAAAAGAAATAACGATGGGCAGAAGAACTCCCTTTCGCCCTATGGGCAGATAGGACCACTTCGAAAACAAGCACATGACAAACTCCATACTCCTTGGTGTTTGAGACAGAATTCGTGATCCCGAACACCCCTAAACCGAGATGGTGTAAATGTTCAGGGGCGGAGGAGATCATGTACAATATCACAATCATTGCATCATTGTAATCAAAGTAAAGACAACCATTACATTGAATAATTAACGTATTCACATCTGTTCAATACATAGTTAGTATGACAAAAAAATGTATACTCCGAAGTATAAAAGGCATGACTCTAAACGCTCCGTCTTCTCAAAATCTGCAGGTGTAACTGTCTACCGGTTTCCTAAGAATACAAGTGGTTTTGAAAAGTGTATCAACATTTAAGCTGGTGAGTTCATAAAAATATTTTTGTAATGAAAACTTGTTCATTGAATCTATGAAAATGTTTGTATGTTTCTCAAGAAAATCCAATATTTTCTTTAGTAGTAAAAAGTATTCTTAAACACTAAGACCCAAAATGTATGTTGGTTACTGTATTCTATAGTTATGTATGAAAGTATTAGTATGTATGCCTGGCTACCACCAGTTTTATTGTATTGTATTGTTTTGTATAAAAACTCTTGTATGAATCCCTAGATACCAACAGTAATTATGTATAGTAATTTTATGTATGTAAACATTGGCTACCACCAGTATGTATAGTATTGTTCTGTATGAAAACCCTGGTTGCCACCAGTAATGTATAGTAATTTTACTAACTAAAATAAAACCATCTATTTGTATTCCATGGAATCCTCTAGTTGTATTGTACAGTAGTTCTATTAATGAAATTAAAACTATATGAAAAATCGAAATCCCATAAACAAATGGTTAGTTTATATTGTTGTGAGTTTGGTATAACAATGCTTGATATGACCTAGTGACCTTTACAACGTTCTTTAGGCATCAAAACGGTTTGATATTTTTCACCCCAGGCATGCTTGCCTAACAGTAGCAAGTAGTTCAGGTGTGGGATTGCCAGTCCCGTATAGATCTATAAACAAAGCTCACACTCTCCCTCCAAGAGACTCTGGTTATACAGTGGTAGGATTTAGTTTTGCACCCCGGATGGTACAATCGAAGTAGTGCTTCACAACCCTGTATTAACTAGTTTACGTGTAGTGTTGTAGTCTTCTCTTGTACTTGAAACTATATGTATAACTTGTAAAGTAAAAATAATTATACTTAAATAATTATTTAGTATTGTATTCTTGTGTTCGGAAAAATAGTATTGTATATTGTAGACTATATCTACCATAGTTTATATGTTTGTTACTATATAAGGCTCTTAAATTAGTAAACCTGTGGATTGTATCCCAATATATACCTATTATAGTTTGTATGTATCTTCTCGTTTCATGTATTGAATTCTATAAAAGTTTTGTAATGTTCCCAAACTATATCGACCATAGTTTGATTGCATGTTACATACTGTACTGAAAACTTTGCAATTATGGTTGTATGTTGAAAACTACCCTTATGCTCAACATGTTACAAAACGGCTAAAAATATCTAAATATTTTTTTAAAACGTAGTGATTTCTCAATTTGTATCAATTGCAAAAGTTTTTAAATCTGTTTGAAATCGTTTGTATAAAAACACAAAAATCCTTGTGTTTTACTTGTATTCCCCCCTAAAAACATTAAAAACGTTGAAAATGTAGGGGTATGAACTCATAGTTGTTTCAGTGTACGTGCTAGACAGCGAGACTGGAAATACGACCCTCAAGTTGATGTAAGCGGGATTAACGGTATTATAGTGATAGTTAAACATATAATTGTATTTACATTAGCGAAACCATTAATTTAAGTGTTAGAAAACACTTGTTTTTGGGTTAGGAAATGTTATCAAAAATTGTTTGAAGTTAATGGATAGGTCCTCGGTCAAGGTTCAATCCGAGAACCAGGTTCTCGATCCAGAGGGGTATTCGGTCGGACCTAGTTTTCGGTCGAACACAGGTTCTCAGCCGAAAATAGATTCTCGATATTGCTGTTGTTTTTGGCCACTTGAAGATACGAAGGCTATTCTTGGTGTTCTTGGCGTTCTCGGAGAAAAATATGAAGATCTGAAGGTTTCTTCTTTGAAGATATGAGTGTTCTTGGATGATCCTTGAGAGCAAAATGAGAGTGTTTTTGTAACATTCGGATTCCCAGGTATATTATTTTATTCATTTATTTTGGAGTTTATAGAGGGACTCGGCGAGTTGGTGCTTAGACTCGCCGAGTAGGGTCGTGGATTCTCATCCGGGTTCATGACCGGACTCGACGAGTCCATGAGTGGACTCGGCGAGTCCACACTGTTTAATGAAACTCTAATTTCCCGGGTTTGGAACCTATTTAAAGGCCCTTAGGGACGTCATTTGCGGCTACCAAACCCTAGAGAGGAACCCTAAGAGATCTGGAGCGATTGTGAGGAAGGGGAGAAGTGACTTTTAATCATTTTGTTCGTGTGATTGCAAAAAGGAGGTGACCAAGGCAAGAGGAGGTTGAAGGAGGAGCGGTTCTGGTGATTTCAGAGTTCAGAGACTTCATCTTGAGGTATTTATTCGGACCTTGTTCAGTTTTGGTGTTGATTCTTAGAGTTAGGGTTTTCTTACCCCTTTAGAGAATGGATATGTGGATCAATTGGTTCCTTCTCGATTTTATGCTTTGGATCTAGACTCAAAGAGGTCCAGAGACCTTAACCCTTGGAGCTTTATGGGTTATCTTAGGATCCATGAACATAGGAGGTTATTTTTGGGGCTAAATCACCAAGTAGGACCTTCTAGATGTTATATGAGTGTCAAGGTCTGAACTTTATGTTATTATAATGCTTGGGAAGGTCAGATATATGGATTTAAGGAACAGATCTGACCTCAGGAGGTCAATGGAGTTTTTGCATGGCATGAAATCGCCGAGTCCAAAGATCAAACTCGACAAGTAGGGTTAGGGTTTCCCATAAATCACTCACCGAGTTGGGTGAATAACTCAGTGAGTCAGAGAGGGATTAGAGGACTGGAGTTCAAGATGGAACTCGCTGAGTTGATCTTGAGACTCGGTGAGTTGAGTCGGGGTAGCCCCGCGATTCATGTCAGGTGTGACTCGTCGAGCAAGGGGAGGGACTCGACATGTCAAGCGAGACTAGGGAGTTAGTGGACACGTGTAGACTTGCCGAGTTGCCCAAGTGCACTCGACGAGTTGGCTCAAAATTTGAAAGTTGACTTTGGTTGACTTTTAGGGTTTGGTTAACAATGAGGGCCTTTAAGCCAAAGGATGGGTAAAATGGTCTTTTACCCTTCTGAGGGTGCCTAGAGAGGGTTGAGTCTAGTCCTGAGAGTTATATTTATGAGAGTATTACTTTATGTGATTAGGTGGAGGCTATATCGTATTTCTACCAAGTCAGAGATTTACCGAGACATCTGAGGTGAGTCTTCTCACTATACTTTACCTTGAGTGGTAGTTAGAGTCATGTGACAGAGTTATTGTATACTATTTATGTGATGTGTTGCACTGCATTATTTCTACGTGATCTATGCCATGTGTATATCATAGTATATCAGAGTTAGAACTGGAAGGTTCACAGAGTTAGGACCAGAGGGTTCAAAGAGTTAGGGCCCATGGGCCCATAGATTTATAGCCTCGAGTGGCTAGTATGTGTTATGTATGGTAGTTTGGGGAACTCACTAAGCTTTATGCTTACAATGTTATGTGTTATGCGTTTCAGGTACCAGTGATGATCGTGGGAAGGCGCCGGCATGATTCGTACACATGCATGGGATTTATGTATTTTGATCTTGGGAAATATTTTGTGAAACAAAGTTATGATACAATGGGATTTTGTTAATAAATGTTTTTTGGAAAATGTGTTTTAAAATGCAAAATTTTGTTTTAAATTTTGCGGTATTACAGTTTTCGGGTGAAATGAGTGAGAAATGATCAAGTTTTTGAGGGAAGACCTTTATACCCGTTGGGTTTTCGGCCAAGATCAGTTTTCCGCCTGAGGGTTTTCGGCCGAAAACGAGTTACTGGATGAGTTTTCGCTGATTTGAGGGAAAAATATTGGATTTTCGAGTGCTTTGTTTCCAAAAACTTATATAAATTTTATTTATATATTTTAGATTATTTTCTAACCATCACAAACCTAACAGAATAATGAAAAACTCCAATTTTTATTTATCGGGTGTTGACTTTTATTGAATGAAAAGTATCAGGTTATCATAACTAAAGCAAGCATCCCAACAGCATGATACCAATTGCAGGATCAAGACAACAACAATAGGATCCTAGACCGGGACCTTCACACTATCGACGAACTCAAGGATCTTTCTAGGATCCATTGTTTCCCATGAACAAAGGATCTCTAAAACATATAATAAGAACATTAAAGTAAGAAGATTCTAAATAGGTGACTTGGTCTGTAGGAAGACATTCCAAAATAGCAAGGATCCCAATGTAGGTAAATTGACACATAAATGGGAAGGGCCATGTCTCATCCATTCAGATGCAGGAATGGGAGCATATTGGCTAGTTACCCTTAAAGGAAATGTCTTGCCAAGATCTTGGAATTCTATAAATTTAAAGGCATGCTTCATGTTAATGTTATTAATTATTTTTCAACAAACTTAAGGTACACACTCTCTACCTGTAACATCCATAAAATTCGAGCCAATTTAAAACTTATTAAATCATATAAAACCATTCAGTTGTTAAAATTCGTTTCCAAAATACTTTAATCATAAGAGTTCCTAGAAATCATAATCATCAATCAAGGATGTGTATAGTCACACCTTCGCCTTCCCGCGGCCATCCGCTGAACCTGAAACAATAAACTAAAACTGAAAGCCAGAAAGCTTAGTGAGTTACCCCAAAATACCCATACCCACAATAATACACATATAATCATAAACAACATACTATAGGTCTAATCATCCATCGAGATGGAATACCCCAGTCCCTCAACCATTGGGTTAGAATGGCAACATACCGATACACTTCACATAACACATATACAAATAACAACATTTATTGGGTCCACAAATTTATAGACTAGATTATCCCTGGGCCCATAGTGTGAGTCTCGATTGCCTTCCGGGCCCACAACTCACATCTGGATTGCCATCGAGCCCACAGTATGAGTCTCTCTCAGCTCATATCTGGAATGCTCCTGGGTTTGTTGGTTATTGCACGAAGCAGTTTCACCTCAACCGATCCCATATAATATGTCGACATATAACACAACTAATGCACATACAGATAATCACATAATACTACAGGTTGTCCTACAGATCTACCTAACTTGCACTAGCATGCAGACAGTAAGACCAGCTATAGGTCACTAAGCATAACCACATCCGATCTACCAGGATATCGATCTAACAGATCATACTAGCATATAACCATCATATCTACCAGGATACCAAGCTAACATATCACAACAGTAATAATCCCAATAACCAAACAAAGGACCGGCCTTGGTGCCTTAGACCCTTGAGTACAGTGAGGATAACTCACCGCGAATGTAGAAGCTTCCTGAATGAAATCAATAGTTGCTGCCCTGACCACTTCCTGAGCTATCAATACTAATCAATATACCCAATTAGCAACTGGATCCCATAATATAATGCTTAATCCATGCATGGGGTAAAATGACCATTCTACCCCTGACCCATTATGATCCTAAATCTAAGGCATAACTCAAACAAAAGCCCAACACTATAATGTTATAAATCCATTAATGGCCCAGTTTGGAAAATTTGGCCCAAACCTCTACATAGGTGTTGCCATGAGTCCCAAATCCTTCTTTTCAGTCCAACCCTCCTAGCATCCCGATGGTCCAATAATAATCCAAACAATTAAGCCCAAAATGCTAAAAAAACACTCGTAGCCTAAACCATGGCCTAAGTTTCTAAATTGGGACCAAATCCTTCCAGGGCCTTTTTCCCATATCATTAACAGCCCACAACCAGATGACCCAATGGGCGCAAGATAAACAAGCCCAACATTTGGCCTACACCGAAGCCCAATAAGCGAAACCCATTCTGACCGAGTACGCAGGGCGTACTCAGCTGTATGCAGCGTGTACTAGGTTCGTGACTTGTACGCTGTGGGTACCAGCTTGTACGCCCAACGTACTCCTCTGTTAAGTCCTTTATGTTATTAAGATATTAATGCTTCAACCAAGGGACCAAATTACAGATCTGAGTTCTACTTAATGTCTTAATCCATAAAGTTACCGACTAGGTGACTTATATGACCTACATGAACCCAATACTCAAACTATAGCAATCTACTTTCATGGAAATGGACATAAATCTTGCATGAACCCATTAAGACCTCCAAGATGGCAACTTTCTGCCTTAGGGACTCAAATAGCACCAAGGCTGGCAACCCTAAGCCTAAGAATTGGATTTGAACCATAAAGCTTCATCCTTGGGACCAAAAAGGGACCAAAACCCATAAATGCTAGATCTAAGAGATGAATGATCAAGTTCAAAGCCTTATACCTTCAATAAGCTGAAAATAAGTCACAAAAGCCAGATCCATAAGCTTCTTCTTGATCCCCCCATCTTTGCATCAACTCCACCTTCTTGGAAATGGACCAAATACTCCAAATATGGACTCCATGAGCTCCAAAATGTCACCATGGATGATTAAGGACGATTTCTAGGGTTTAGAGGGATGGAGGCTGGAGATATTAGGGTTAGGTTATGAGATAAGGTGTTTAAATAGCATCTAATACCCTAAAATAGGGTTCTGATTTGATTGGTGTACGCCCAACGTACTCCGAAGAACATTCGCGACCATCCTAGTCAGTACGCCCAGCGTACTCCAAGGTATGCCCAACGTACTGCCTTCTTCACTAGTACTCCCCGCGTACTCGGTTAAGCCTGAAAACCATGAAATTTTTGAAGGCCATAACTTCTTCGTTATAAATCCGATTCTGACGATCCTTATATCCATGGAAAGGTAATGAGAAGCCCCACACTTATATAAACTTTATTTAACCTGAAACCAAACCGAACTAAAATACAAAATTTATACAAGAAGTCTGAAACACTACATTCCCGTTTTACCCTTGCCCTAAAGAGCAAACATGGCTATTGGGTCACATACCTACATTACCCACATACAAATGGGCCTAAATCTTTCCTTTATAAAAGTCCTAATCCTTATGATGACCCCTCTTCGGGCTACAACCTCGATTTACAACTTTATTCGATACAGGGTGTTACACTACCCCTTACTTTTATCAATTTCTTTCGTTTAATTATTTCAAAAACCATTACCGACTTAAGAATTGGAGGAGCGTTAGTCAAGTTAATGAGCACCCCAAGCTAATGATTTCTACACACAGGAACTCATGATCTGATAAGCTAATATTGGATACCATCCACCACCATATTCTCTCTCTCTCTCTCTCTCTCTTTTTCTCTCACTTACTCTCTCTCAACTTAAGTACAACCACCACCACGACCACCAAACGTGTCCACCATCCATAACCACTAGAACCACCTTTTTCTTGTACCACCTAATCAACTAACACTATTTTCATAATCAAACACCAACTGAAAAACCACAACGACACCCTCTTCCACCATTCTCCACCATCAGCCATCATTAAACTACACCACCGCCATCAGCCACCATCAAGCACCACCTTCACATGGTTTTCAATTTAAAAAATAGGGAGATGGAAAGTTACTGAGAAAGCGATTGTTAGGGGGTCAAAGAAATAGATTTTTCATTACATAGAAAGCTATAGAGAAAGAGAATGTTAGAGTTCAAGAAATATATTTTTCTTTGTAAAATTAAAGTTAGTAACTTTTTTGGATTTACCTAGATATAAAGGCTGATATAAACTTTGTTAGATTAATGTGAACATAATTTTTTTACTTCGTGTTTGTTGTTTCTTTTATTTGCTCATTTTTATGTAATCCTGAACCATTTTAAGGAATATATTCCGATCATGGATGAACTCCATTCAAGATGAACATCATAATCATATAGCAATCCTGCAATCAATACTTTTTTATTAAAAAAATTAATTAGCAATAGCGGTGACAACAATAGGGTTGATAGCAACATTAGTGATGACTGCTGAGCAACAACTACATGACAATAAAGACGATGCATCGTCGCTAAAGGGTTTACGGACAATTTTTAAGGGCTTTAAGGACGACAAGTGTTGCCCCTATTGACTTGATTCCTTGTTGTGATCGGAGATGAAGATGGGGATGTAGACGATGTTAGACACTCAGGATGGGGACATGGATGTTTAATACCGCACTATTTCCATCCCTTGCTTTGAAAAACATGTATATGAAAAGTTGAAACCTTCACATTTTCAAAACTAAAATTAATGTAATATAAGATTAGTCTTCTAATTAGAAGTATGTATTTGCTTTTGTGTAACCAATTAATTTGTTAACAATTTTTTATAAAATAAACTAAAAGTTACTCGCTTTTTGTGATTTTACTTTTGTGAAAATAATAATGAATATTAGCTTGTGTTATTTACAATACAT
Organism: Lactuca saligna; assembly: GCF_052625555.1. Taxonomy (NCBI): domain Eukaryota; kingdom Viridiplantae; phylum Streptophyta; class Magnoliopsida; order Asterales; family Asteraceae; genus Lactuca; species Lactuca saligna. Next base: position 224,728,020 of record NC_136419.1, on the reverse strand, counting down.
ATGACCTGTTCTAAATAATTAAAAATTATAGACAAAATGAACTACCATGTTTTTCTAATAATTTTTGAAAACATGGTTGGGTAAGTATTCTTTTTAAATATATCATACCTAGGTAGAATTTAAAAACTAGTTTGTTAGAACGCCAATAAGGAAACTCACCTGGCCATCTTCAGTTTTAACAACCGCCTTCAATTCTTTATGTTTTTAATGTCAGTTTTTTTTGCTATATATGCATCAACTTTCTTCATGAGTAACCACTGAGTTTCCTACAGTCATCCAGAAGAACACATTTACAAAAGTAATTCCTTCTCTGGAATGGCTATTTCCATGGATTTTCTCTCAAATCCATTCTCCATCCCCGTAATCACAACCACATATCTTTTTCTTCTCCTTTGCCTGTATGTCTACACTCAACAAAGAAAAGGCAAGTTGATGAAGAAGCATCATCCAATTGCTGGAACCATGTTGAATCAGCTTTTTAATTTCCACAGACTCCATGATTACATGGTTGATCTTGCTTCAAAACACAGAACTTATAGATTGATTACTCCTTTTCGCTATGAGGTTTATACATCTGATCCCGTGAATGTTGAGTACATTCTCACGACCAATCCCGAAAATTATATCAAGGTATGTGACCTAATGTTCACTGATTTGAGTTTACAAGCTTCTTCCTTTAATGTTGTACGATTTCACGAGGTTTTATGGAATAATCATTCCAATTGCATTTCAACTTCTTGAACCAGTTTATTACTTATTTATTGATATTGATTTTACTTTCTCAGTGATTTGATTATTGAAACATTTTACGTAAAAATCATACTTATTATAGTTTCTCAGTGATTTGATTTTTGATTTTTGAAACATTTGCATTTCACGAGGTTTTATGCAACAAAGAATTTGGTTTTAGTTTTTAAACCTTAACTGTGCCCTAATTGATTGGAGATTGTTCCATGATAGTTTTTAAACATTGCATAATGTGTTTGACATGTTTACTTATTTAGAATTGGGTTCATGGTAAGGCATCTACAATACATTAATTTTTATAAAGTTCAATGGATTGACATATAATTTTTCTACAATTCAAACAATTATATTATTTTTTTTCTCTATAATATATTGAACTCTATAAATTTCACTTGAATATTATAAAATGTAATTTATAGAAAATATTAAATAATTATAAACATTCATTTTTCCATTAAAAAGTTCAACAACCATTAAACTAGAAATCCATTCAATACTAAAATGACATCTCATAATAGTAGAGTTTCATCAATTGAATGATATATAGATCTGATATCTTATTCGACTCTTCAGTTGAACTCACTGTTATCGATGCTCTAAATGAGTTTAACATAATAATGTAGCATGCACTAAACTTTATCTCCTAGTTATAATTAAAACAAAATTATATTAATTTTAACGTTAAAATAACTATATATACTGTCAGGAAAAGTAATCATTGATTAGTTTTCAAGCTTTTTGTTTTTTAGTATTAGATTTCGAATAACTTTATATAAAAAATATATATATATCATAATAAACATTCTTTATTAGTGACGATATCGAAAATTGTTTGTTTAACTGTAATTTAACTCATTGCTGTGAAATGTTTGGTAAAAGCCTTTCCATTCATATTTTCAGAGAAAGATTATTCGACAACTAACATGAAACACATATATATTACAATATACTTATAAAATTAGAAAGTGAATTATGTCGAGTAATTTTTATACAAGAATATGAAAGACGTTAAAATTATTACATATATAAATATTAATATTTAAAAAAAAATATTAAGACTATATGGCCGTTACTAATTTAATATTTGAAGCTTGGGATTTGGATCCGATCCAACTCTGGTGGATCGGATTAATCTGACGAGGTCCACCAAATGTAGTTTTCCGATCAGGTCGTATTTTGATCAAAGATCCAGTTCTTTACGTATTTTGAACACGTAAGATTCCATTTGGGGCCTTCAAGTTACGAGATATATTTGCTTCAGTCGCTCACGTCCTAACCAAATAAAAAATCGTGTCTTTCAACCTCATGAAATCATAATACATTTTCTTATTGCAATATATGATCCAAAAGTTGCAATATTCACTTTATTGAAACCATCTTTGATGATTAACAATTATCCAAAAAGTTAAATCGAGGTATAAAGTGACATCTTACAAAATACAAATGTATTTGCAGGGAACTTATAACCACACCATTCTAAAGGATCTTCTTGGTAATGGAATATTTACCGTTGATGCGGACAAGTGGCGAGAGCAAAGGAAGGTCAAAAGCCACAATTTCTCCACGAAAGCCTTAAGAGAAGTCAACACTTTAATATTTAGAGAGAATGCGGTAGAACTCGCTCACACATTATCTGAAGCAGCAACTAACAATCAAATTCTCGATATGAGTGTAAGTCCATTAGATACATTAGATACATATGACTTATTATGTCCAACCCAAAAATGTGTGATATATATATATATATATATATATATATATATATATATATATATATATATATATATATATATATATATATATATATATATATATATAGTTCGTGAAAACAAAAGCGAGATATCATTATTATTTTGTGATTACTGAAATTCATGATATATATATATATATATATATATATATATATATATATATATATATATATATATATATATATATATATATATATATATATATATATATATAATGTATAAACAGGTTATCTTTATGAGAGCTTCATTGGATGCGGTTTTTAAAGTTGCATTCGGAATGGATCCAGAGAGCATGTTTGGTTCATCTGAAGAAAGTGTAAGATTTAATGAGTTTTTCGATGACGCAAGTGCAATGACACTTAAAAGGTATGTAGACGTAACATGGAAAATCAAGAAATTTCTCAACATCGGAACGGAAGCAAAGTTAAAGGAAAATGTCAAAGTGGTTGATGAATTCGTTTACAAGTTGATCAAGATCAAAACCGAACAAATTGATAAAAATGAAGATTCGGTAAGCTTTTGTAATTCTTTAATTAATGATACAAGTTGTGGACCTTACTTTCTTTAATCATTTCCCATAATTAAAAAAAATGTACTTTGACGCTCGAAGTTATACAAACTATATTCAACTTCGAAGCATATATCATATCATTTGACCATCGATTATGAATATTGCAGCGATACAAAGGAGACGTTCTAACAAGGTTTCTTCAATTCAAGCACATGAGTCCAAAATATTTGCGAGATATAATACTCAACTTTATAATTGCTGGAAAAGACACGACCTCTTCGGGCATGACTTGGTTTATTTACTTGCTTTGCAAACATCCTGAGATCCAAGATAAGGTTGCAAAAGAAATCAAAGAAGTAATAAAGTTTAAGGATGTAACGGATTATACGGGGTTTGTAAATGCTATGACTGAAGATATTTTAGAAAAGATGCATTATCTTCATGCGACTTTGACAGAAACTCTCAGACTCTATCCAGCAGTTCCATTGGTAAATATTCTAGGGATTTCTTTATTTCATATTAAGTTTTTTTTTTTTTTTTTTGGATAAATTATGTTTAATAAAACATGTGACAAATCTTTGGGAATGGGACGGAAGAATAAAGGTTAAATGCATAATAAAAACCCATTTTCAGTAATTATTTGACATATCATCCTACTTTCATTTATGTTTATTACAACATTGTATTTTCACTAAAATATTTATTTAAGGGATTAGACTTTGGAAAATCTATAAATTTATAACATGGTGCTTTAAGGTTTTTCATATTAGGATATTTTAAATAAAAAAAATCCAGTGTGCTGTGAAAGTGATATTGGTAGTTGGTCTGTTTTCAAAGCCCAATAATATAATAAGAAGAATTCTAATAGAAAAAATAAGTACATTTTAATAAAGAAATGCAAGAAATAACCTATATAGTTTTTAGTAAATAATTCTACTTTTAATTCTTCTCTTACAATATTTTACTTGCATTTTTCCCTAATAAACACATTATACTTTAACATGTCTATCTATTTATTGTGTAGTACTTTCAATATTGTCGTTGTACTTTGAAAATACTACCTAATTATACCAATAAAAATCACATCAGTTTTTTATATAAGATTGCTAAATTGTTCCAAACTAGAATACTACTTTTTCAGAAATAATCAACGATCTTTATTTATTGTCTCCTTTTTCAAATCTTACAAAACCAAGTATTCATTGTGTAATGTTCTATGCATGATCTTATTTATAATGATTAAATGTTTATATAGAGATAATAATACGCATACATATTTTTAAATTATATAGGGCGTGAAGATATGTGCGGAAGATGATGTTCTACCTGATGGTTGTCACGTGAACAAAGGGGATATGATGACTTATCAGCCATATGCAATGGGAAGAATGAAGTTCTTATGGGGTGAAGATGCAAATGAATTCAAACCAGAGAGATGGATCGATGAAAATGGCTGCTTCCGACCCGAAAGCCCATTTAAATTTACAGCTTTTCAGGTTAGTAAACTGTAATTATTTTATATATGTGTGTGTGTGTGTGTTGAAACTGCACATTGTCATTAATATTCATCGCCTTAAATTCTTAGCAATGATGCTAATTTGTCAAATATAGTTGTTAGATACAATTGAAGTGTGATTCTAACATACTTTTATTTTGAATTCAATACAGGCAGGGCAAAGAATTTGTTTGGGAAAAGAATTTGCATATAGGGAGATGAAGATATTTGCATCCATGATCTTAGGTTGCTTCGTTTTCAAGTTAGACGATGAAAATAAACAAGCAAAATTTAAAAAGACACTTAATCTTCATATCAATGGTGGACTGCATGTTCGTGTTTCCAAGAGAGTTCAATAAGATAACCTTTCAACTTATGGCTATGGTGTATGTTTGTATTTACTTTTCCGTGAACGTTTTTATTCCTAAGATTGAAATATGTTTCCAATAAAGCTATGATTGTAATAAAAGCGTGTGTGATGTATTTTCTTGTTCATAGTGTTTTAAATTCATATTAATTATGTATATTTCTTTTATTGTTCTCTTATTAGTATTGTGGATATTTCAAAATGCGGTATTTTTTGTTAACTAGACAAGATGCTTCATTTTTTTCTCTAATAAGCCTTAGAAATCTTTTTTCCTCCGGTGAAAAAATTATTACAAAAGTTTTCCAAAATAGTAATGAATAACCTCATATTGGAGGTGTTTCATTCAGTATCGACTTATTACAAATTTGTCCTTATATTTTTATTTTCCCAAGTATTGCATAATTTCCTTAAATTTCATTAAGCAATATATATACATACAACATTTCTTTAGAAATAAAAGGAACACAACCAAACTCAAAACATTACGTAATTATTTAACACATGTGTCGCTTAAACAAAAACATCAAAAATGTTTTCAATCTTATAAGTAGTGTTACTCATTTTACGTCGCTTAAACAAAAACACCGGCAATTTTACCAAAAAAAAAAAAAAAAACACTATAATGTTGGTGGTGTTATGTTTAATGATGTCGGTTGGTGAAGTTCGAGTCTCTCCTCTTTGATCCCTACACATCTTATTAGCTCTCAATGTAAAAATTCTTTTTGAGATGGCATTAGTGTCCATAGTTAGTGATCTTACCATCATAAAAGTTAGGTGACACCGTGTATTTTTTAAAGAAAAAATTAATATATATAGGTGAGCATTACATGTTATTTTAGTAATAACTTTACATAAAGACAATAATATATAATATAAGCGACACACAACCTCCATAGATAGGAAGTGTATCATTAATCTATAATATAAGCGACACACAACCTCCATAGATAGGAAGTGTATCATTCAGCATATGTATATATCAATCATATAGATTTACCATATATACCTCCTGTAATCTCTCCATTTCCCTGTTGTATGCTGTCTACAAAAAGGGCTAGCCTCCTCTGTAATAAATATACAATTCAATATTCATTCTCTAATACTTAACATGGTATCAGAGCTTCTCACGTTCCTTTGGGCCTTCACGGTCCTAAATTAAGGCAATCATCACCAAATCCCTAACCATGACCACCATTTTCGAAATTACCACCCATACACACTTTCCCATCAAACTTACTTTAGCCAATTTCCCTGTTTGGAGAAAGCAGGTCCTCTCCACTCTCATCGGGCTTGATCTTGACAAATTTGTCAAAGATGTACCAGAGACACCACCACAAAAAATCAACAACAAACCAAATCCTCTGTATCAACAATGGTATCGCCAAGATCAAATCTTACTTGGTGCTCTTCTTGGTAGCTGTTCTGAAACCATTCAACCGATCGTATCCTCTACAGAGACATCCAGTGAAGTCTTCAAACGTCTCACTGAGAGTTATGCAAGTGTCTCCCGATCTCGCATCATCTCTCTAAAATCAAAACTTGCAAAGAACCCAAAAGGCTCTAAATCCATGGCAGAATTCCTTCATGAGATGAAAGCTATTTCAGATGAACTAGCCCTAGCCTAGTTACCAGTCACTGAAGAAGACCTAATTGTGCATATCCTCACTCAATTAGGTGAAGATTACAAGCACATCACCGCTGCCCTCAAAGTGCGAGACACACCGCTTACCTTCTCAGATCTATTCGCAAAATTAATTGACTATGAAAGATCTCTCCAAGAACAAGTCGCAACACCCACAATCGCTACAGTAAATGTTGGGCTGAAGATTATTTTGAAGATTGCGTCTTTTGGGCTCGATAGTATAAGTTACTTTGCATTCCGGTTTGGGCCTGTCCAACCGAGAACCTTTTATGTTTTGTATATAAGTTTACGCTTGCATGCTTATTAGGTAAACGATTTTAGAGATTAACGACATAGCGTTTCATCTAGAGTATAACAGGTTTCTTTAATCGTTCTTGTAACCTACCAATCCTCTACAGTTGATGTTCTTAATCGAGCTCTTCTGAGGATTTTGTTTAATCATTCGACACGTTTAATTCCATCTTGACTTGTTCTTATTATTGCGTTCATACAGTTTTATATTTACATACTTGTTCAAGATCTAATCGATCTTTGTAGATTAAAGGTTGGTTTAATCGCATCAATTGGTATCAGAGCAGGAGGCTGTGTAATTGATACACATCTTTTCTGTGAAAAAGATTTCCATTAGGGTTTTTCCGCAATTATCAATATTTATTGAGCCGTCATCTCTTTATTGACGTATCTTGATATTTATTGTTTTGCCCTAATATGCTTTATTACAAGTCTGATCTTTGAACAGGTTTTTACGATCATAATGGACGCGACGCAATCAAACCCTATTAATATTTCCAACAGCATCGGTTCGACGACAAAGATTCCAATCTTATACACCCATGACTATGAAGTATGGGCGCATCACTTTGAAGACTACGTGATTGGATCGGAGGATAATAGGTACCTCATATGGGAAGCCATCATCAATGGACCGTTTTCTCATTCTGCAACGTCCAGAATTATTAAGACTCAAAAGGAGTACAATGATCTGCTAAAGGACGTGAAGGATATTGCACAAGATGAAAAGGACAAATTCCAGTGCAATATTAAGGCGTTAAGGTTGATCAGATTCGCCCTTCAGTCCGACACATTCAGGTTGGTCAACTCATGCACGACGGCAAAGGAAGTTTGGGATAGACTTCGTGAACTGTATTCTACAGACGAGGATCTTGAACATTCTATTCAAACTTTGCTTTTATCTGAGTTTGGAGAATTCAGGCAAGGGGCCGAAGAAACGGTGACCCAGACGTTTGATCGCTTCAATCATCTTCTCGGCAAGATGATCAAACATGATATTGAAAGGAAGCTTATCGAACAGAAGGTTACTTTCTTGAATGGACTTAGGTCTGAATGGAGAGCAGTGGTTTCCACAGTCAAAGCCCATGAGCAGTTTAAATCATACTCTTTGGTGAAACTGGTGGGTATTCTCAAGTCCCAAGAGAAGATTGTGTTGCAAGAAAAGAACATCATTTCTAGTCTTGGTTCATTGGCCCTCCTATCTAAAAGTAAAACTGTGATGGAGGATGAAGACCTCAACTTGGAGGAATATGACCTCACGTCTGAAGATTATGCCATGATGGTGTCCAATCCCAAGAGGTTCATAAAGAAGAGATTCCCCAGCAACAAAAACCGAAACTGGCAGGGGAGTTACAGCTCTGAAAAAGTGAACAATGAACCGAAGGCTGAGGAGCCCAAGAAGGAACCGAAGGTGGATGGCGATTCCGGAGTAAGCTGCTTCTACTGTGGTGAGAAAAACCACTATGCTAAGGACTGTGTCCTTAAGAAGATGGCTGAAAAGGATGATGGAAATGATGAGGAAGCCGTGTTACAGAAAAGATTGGACGAGTTGAGAAAGAAGAAGTCTACCGCTAACCCTTATATTAATGCTCTCATTGTGCAGGGTTCGGTTAATGATGACGAGTTCGGTAGCACGGAAGTTTGGTCTACGGACTCAGAAGACAATGAAGTGAGGAAGCCTACCCATGGAAAGGCTTATGTGGCTAAGGAGGAAAGCAGTGGAGGAAGATGCTTCATGGTGACTGACATATCCCAAATGAGGGAATACAACACCGATGGAGGAAGCGATGGACCGAAGGTACAGGAGGACATGTGCTTTACGGCCAAACCACTCAGTCAGCAGTTCAATGAGCTCGATGAACTGATAAAGAAGGTACAATCTGTTTTTATTTCATCCAAAGTACCACCATCCTCATATGAGAAAGAACTAAAAAATGTTAGTACAAGAATTTCTCATCTAGATAGTAGCTTAACTCAAACTCGAATCACCAATTCTAACCTAACTGATCAATTAAGCAGGGTGGCGTCGAAGAGTGAGGAGCAGAGAATGTGGATCGAGTTAAAGGAGTCGGAATTAGTTAGAGTTAAAGATGAAAACATTTATTTGCAAAGAGACAATTTAAAATTGTTAAAACAGCGGAATGTTTTTTGTTTAATTTCTAAACATTTGTATTCTAATATTACTCAGCTTCACTTGGATTGTGAAATAGGCCATAAGATCCATCGCATGATTTTGCCCTTCCTAGAGTTTAAGGAGGATGAAATCGATGCCGAAGCCTACAATTGTGAGAGTGTGATATCGTCTGATGATGTCAATCCAACCTACATGTATGGACTGGACAAAATTGAGTCCTTCATTAAATCCAAGGACCACAAGGACATGCTTAAAAACCTTTTGGATGAAAATGACAGACTTAAACTGAGAACCAAAACCATGCAAAATTTTGGCTCTTTAAACGCCAATGTAAGCTCAGAAAACAAAATTGATGTTGAAAATGCATCTGAGCTTAACGAGAACGAAAACATGAGTGAAATTTCTGTAGAGGACACGGTTGACTGCTCAGAATTTGTTAAAAACGAACCTGAAAACCACAAGAATCTTATTTCTGAAAATTCAGTGGAGTTCGCTCGATTGTCCCATCAAAAGTCCCCAATATTAGTTGAGAAAGCAGTTGTGTATCAAAAGGTTAGGACCACTCCGAATCAAGTATACAAGGTGACAGGAGTAACCGAACATCAAACAGCTGAACTCACAGCTATTGTAAACGAAGACAATGCTGATGGCTGCGATGAGTACTTTTGGGAAGCTCCAATAGATAATGCAAACGAAACCGTTGGCTTATCTGAAAGAACCTCCTGGATGAGTAAAGGAAGATACATACCTGAACCCTTGAATAAGCCGGACAATTTCGATGAGCCAAGCACCAGTGGTACGAAAGATATTCCTCAGGAGGATGATCGTTCGGCAAAAGAAGATACTCCCTCTGCTCCTTCGGCTCAAAGTAAAACTCCTGCAGTTCAAAAGGAACCAGCCAAGGAGACACCGGAAACGAAAGCGAATGTTCATCATCAACCTAAACAGATGAGGAATAGGAAGAGAGAAAGGAACCATAGATACAGGAAGAACCTTTCTGAAAGGAAACAATTCTGGCATTCCCAGAATGCATACTTCTCACACCAAGACAAGAATCTGAAGTATGAAAACAATCCTGTAGGAAAGCCTGAAAGTCACAACAACCGAAAGCCAAGGTTCGGTTCACAAGAAAATATCAACCGAAGGCAAAGGTTCGGTTCTGAAAAAGACTCCAACCGAAACCAAAGGTTCGGTTCCAAGGACAGCTCAAACCGAACGCAAAGGTTCGGTTCTGAAGTCAAAAGAAAACAAGACTCTAAGATCGGTCCCCCCAACGATCAAAAGCAAAAGGGTCATCTAGAGTCTCCAGCCAGGAAGTCCTCTCAATACAAACCCTCTCATTCTAATTCTTCTCGTTCTTCTAACTCTTCTACTTCCACCGATTCATCTCCATCTTGCTCTAAAGCCAATTCCCCTTTTTCTCAAAAATCTCGTTCGTCAGCTAAACAAAAGGGAAAGCAGAAGGTCAATGAATCCAAACCAGAGTCCAAACCGAGCACACCCAATCCTAACAAAATAAAAGTTTTTACCATTAAAAGGAAAGATGAAACAACTCTTATAAAACGAACATATCTAGTTGACATCTCTCTTACTGTTCCCGTTCCCATGAAAAGCTCACATGGACCCAAGAAACTTTGGGTTCCTAAATCTGCCTAATTTTTGCAGGTTATAAGTGACGAGCAGTTCGACGAAGAATGGTACATCGATAGTGGCTGCTCACGTCACATGACAGGGAGGAAAGATGAGCTTAGGGAATACAGATCTCTTGCAAATGGTGGCAACGTCAAGTTTGGAAATAATTCTTTCGGCACCATAAAGGGATACGGGATGATAACAAATGGGGACTTTACTATAAGGAAGGTGGCTTATGTGGAAGGACTCCAACACAACCTCATTAGTGTATCTCAGCTTGTTGGAGGTACAGGTCTCAAAGTCTCATTCGATGATGAAGGTTCTGAAATCATAGAGAAAAGGACAAAGAAAGTGATTCTCAAGTCAGAGCGAAAGGGTGAAATGTTTCCCTTAAACCTTAAACCCATCAAAGGAAACCCAACTATATGCTTGTTATCAAAAGCTCAATCCAACGAAAGCTGGTTGTGGCACCGAAGGCTCTCTCATCTCAATTTTAAAGATATCAACCGACTTGTCACTGGAGGTCATGTTAGGGGTCTTCCATTGCTCAAGTTCGACAGAGATCATTTGTGTGCTGCATGCGAAATGGGGAAGCAGAGTCGTCAAAGTCACCCATCTATAATCAACACAAAAGTTATTGAACCACTCGAATTACTTCATATCGATTTGTGTGGTCCTTCATCTATCGAAAGCATCGGTGGTAGCAAGTATATTCTTGTTATTATTGATGACTTTTCACAATTTACATGGGTATTCTTTCTAAATCTTAAATCTGAAGAGACTCAAAAGCTGAAAGTGTTTATCAAGCAAATTGAAGTACAGCTCAAGAAGGTTGTTCGCAACATCAGGAGCGACAATGGTCTTGAATTCAAGAACAGGGAGTTTGAAGAGTTTCTTGCAGAAAAGGGAATTAGTCACAATTTCTCAGCTCCCTACACACCACAACAGAACGGAATAGTCGAAAGACGAAACCGATCTTTGTGTGAAGCTGCCCGAACTATGCTAAGTTTCGCTTCCTTACCTCTTTATTTTTGGGCTGATGCTATTTCGGCTGCTTGTTTTACACAGAACAGGTCCTATCTCAACAAGCGATTCATGCTCACACCATATGAGATACTAAACAACAGAAAGCCCAATGTGAAATTTTTCCATGTGTTCGGCTCAAGGTGTTTCATCTTTAACTCTAAAGAACACCGCAACAAGTTTGATGTCAAAGCCGACGAGGGAATTTTTCTGGGTTATTCGCTCACATCCAAGGCATACAGGGTCCTAAACAAGCGTTCGAGAAGGATTGAAGAGACATACTATGTGACCTTTGACGATAGCTATGTCAAGAAGCTACAGGCCAAAGAAGACACCGCTGGGGAAATCCTTCCTCTAACTGGCCAGGTCACAGTCTCGGTCGCCAATTTATACGACAAATTTCTAGAGCTCTTTGACGAACCGGAGAAAGCTTCACTCTCCGAGCAGGTGCAGCAGACAACAAAGTTGATAATATGAAGCAGATTGTCGAAGATGCTGCAAGAAAAATGCAGGAAGGAGAATCGACCACTAATGACTCTCCATCCTTTAGTCGAGGGGGAGCCAAGCTCTCATGTCGAGGGGGAGCCAAATTCTCATGTCGAGGGGGAGCCAAGCTCACAATTCCAGGGGGAGCCAAATTCTACAACATCAACCGAAGGTGCTTCTCCAACCGAAGATACCTCTCCAACCGAAGGTGCTTCAACGCCTGGAAGCTCAGCACCACAAGAAACACCTGAACCTCATGTTTCTCAAAGCTCATCAATTGAGGGGGAACATAATGATATGACGCTCGATTACGATAGCCAATCTGAGCCAGAAGAAATGATTAATGCTTAACTAGACCCAACCTTTGATCCGAATTACCCTCCTCTTGTCAAATGGACCAGAGATCATCCTATCTCTCAAGTAGTTGGTGATGTATCTGAAAAGGTTCTGACCCAATCACAACTGAAGGCAAAACAGACATCCTTATTTTCAAAGGTTGAGTTTTGTATGTTTAACTCATTCGTATCAAAAGTTGAACCGAAGACAGTTAACACTGCCCTAGATCACTCTGATTGGGTTCAAGCAATGCAAGACGAACTGAACGAATTTGAAAGGAACAAAGTCTGGCGCCTCATTCCAACTCCTCCAGATGCTTCGGTTGTTGGTCTCAAATGGGTTTTTAGGAACAAAATGGACAAGGAAGGTAATGTTATCAGGAACAAGGCTCGTCTGGTGGTAAAGGGATACTGTCAGGAGGAAGGGATAGACTATGAAGAGACTTTCGCTCCAGTAGCTAGGCTAGAATCTGTTAGAATATTTCTGGCTTATGCTGCTCACAAAAACTTTGAGGTTTTCCAAATGGACGTCAAGTGTGCATTTCTCAATGGAGAACTCGAAGAAACTGTGTATGTGGAGAAACCTCCTAGGTTCGTGAACGAAAAGCATCCAAATCATTGCTATATTCTGGATAAAGCTGTGTACGGCCTCAAACAAGCTCCGAGAGCCTGGTATGAAACGCTTACAAAATTTTTAAAGATGTCTAAATTTAAACAAGGTTCGGTTGACCCAACCTTCTTTCGCAAAAAGGAAGGTAACCACCTTATGATAGTTCAAATTTATGTCGATGACATCATCTTTGGCTCCACGAATCCCAGCTTAACAGCTGAATTCAGAAAGCTGATTGAGACTAAGTTTGAAATGAGCTCAATGGGTCCTATTAACTTTTTCCTTGGTTTAAACATAAGACAGGGACCCGAAGGCATCTTTATTAATCAGGAAGCTTACACGAAAACTCTCCTAGCAAAGTTTGGCATGATGGGAGACTCAAAAGTCAAAGTCCCAATGGCATTCGGCACCAAACTTACCCCATCTCTAGATAAACCGGCTGTCGATATCACGCTCTATCGTCAAATGATAGGCTCACTGATGTATCTAACTGCTAGCAGACCTGATATCATGTTTTCTGTGTGTTATTGTGCTCGATTTCAGGCAAACCCACGCGAACCTCACATGCTTGCAGCGAAGAACATCTTACGCTATCTCAAACGGACCACCTCCTTAGGTCTATGGTATCCATCCAACTCAGGCTTCTTCGTTCAAGCCTATTTTGATGCTGACCTTGGAGGATGTGGACTCGACCGTAAAAGCACAACTGGTGGCTGTCAATTCCTTGACGGGAAGTTGGTCAGCTGGCAATCCAAGAAACAAACGTGTGTGTCATTGTCTACTGCCGAAGCGGAATACATTGCCGCTGCATCCTGCACATCACAAGTGATTTGGATCCAAAGTCAACTTCGAGACTATGGACTCAATATGAAGAAGATCCCACTATATTGTGACTCTGAAAGTGCAATTAGGATCTGTCATAACCCAGTGCAACACTCTAAAACCAAACACATAGCACTGAGGTATCACTTCATCAAAGATCACGTGGAAGATGGAAACGTTGAAGTTCACTTCGTAAGAACCACTGATCAACTGGCGGACGTCTTTACCAAAGCTCTTCCTGAAGCATCATTCACTAAAATATTGCAAGGGCTAGGTATGATGGAATCAGAGTCAGTACCTCACACTACCTCTCAACCTCAAACGTAAGAAGCGAAACCAACCGAACGTTAGGGTTCGGTTCAACTATCTGACTCGCTCATTACTTCAAAGGTAGTCTTTCTCTGTTGTATATTTCTTGTACAATTTTGTTTTTCCTTGTGTTAAAAATATTTTTCCTTGTATGTCTAAATTCCTTAGTTTCTCAAAATTTCTTCAAAACCGAAACCTACCGAAGGTTCGGGTTAGGTTTTTCAAAATTTTGTTGAACCAAAACCAACCGAAGGTTCGGGTTCGGTTTTTCAACATTTTCCTAAACCGAAACCAACCGAAGGTTCGGGTTCGGTTTTTCAAAATTTTCTTGAACCGAAACCAACCAAACGTTCGGGTTCAGTTTTTCATATTCTTTCCAAAGTTTTTTTTTAAGTTTTATTCTTTTTCTTTTCTTTTTACTTATTTTTTTTTAATCTCAAAAACTCCAAATTTTTTTTTTTTTTAATTTCTTGTGTGTTCGTGTTCGTTTATGGTGATAAATTTGATGAATTACCTAAGTGTCCCTAGAAGCATGCTGCTGTATGTGTCTCAAGCCTCATAAGATTTTGAATAATGGCCTTCATGACCTGGTATACACAAACCTTGTCTTCCCAATAAGGCAAACTCATTTATTCTAATCGTGAGCTACCTCACTCTTTTCTCACATGAGTTCAGAGTTTCCTGCTTGGTCCTTATTTTCGCAGCAGAGGTACTACATTCTCTTACACCATCTCCATTTTACTTCTCCACTACACTCGTTCCATCATAGTAACCCTTGAGACTCTCAGAAATTACCGCTGAGGTTTATGGTTACACAACATCTGTGTTTATGATCTTAGTCTCGTGTCACTACGAGCTGCGTGAAACCCAAAATTCAACACCTAATGAATTGACGGTGAACAATTAAGTTGCTCAAGTTTTCACTAAAGGATTGACGAATGTACCCTACTAAAATCTCAAATTCTATTTTGTGTGATTCCTATGAAATTGTTAAACACCATAACATTTCTTCCCTTGGGATCCAGTTTTTAATTTTCTTCTGAGATTTTATATTTTTCCAAGCCACCCTTATTTAGTCTAATTAAAAGAAGCCTTTCAACATTTCTTAATAAATGTTTGATCGTAATTTAACGAGAATCCACACTTAAACCTTAAGGTCTCTCTTGTCCTGTGGCATTAAATGCGCGTGTGGAAATGGTAACGGCTTTTCTCTCTGAAACGGCGCTAGTTGGGCGGCATGATACTAGGAACCTGACACTCTCTCTCCTACGTGATCATCGCACGCCTCAACTGTCATCCATCTGTCACTCAAGAACCCGGTTCATATTTCCATACGACATTTGAAACGATTTTTCTCTCTCCTCTCACTCACTATAAAAAGTCCTCTACACCACCTTTTACCTCTTTACTGCCTCCAAAATTTCCAAAGAGCAAATACTCCCAAACAGTTTCCTGTTCATCCTCTTCTTCATACCTGCATAAATGGCTGACTCATCTTCCGTTCATGCTACCTCACAAATCCTTCCCATCCGCCCACAACAATGTCTGGTCATTGATCTTAACCCACTGGCGTACGACTCCTATATGTCGCCGGTCATAGAATGTTTGAAGTATTCCCAACTTGCTCCGGCTCTCTCAAGAATTGAATCTGTGTCAATGGTGGCCCTATCGCAGGTTTACGTGACTGCCTACTACGACAAGGCCGTTGACCGGGTGTTTTTTGAGCTTGCAGAACACAAGACCTCAGTCTCTCGCCAACGCTTCTGCACCTTGCTAGGGTTTGCTGTTGACCCTTCAAGAGTTCATCTGGAGTCGATTCAGATTGGTCATCTGTATAACATGTTTTACAACATGGGATACACAGAGGTTCTCACCTCTGTCGCTAAGTTTAAAAAGTCTTGCCTGCCGCCACAGTGGAATGGCATATTTACAGTCCTTTTCAAGGGCTTGTCGGAAAGGAGCTCAGGATCCGATGGTGCAAGTCGTCTCTTCCTGTCAATAATGTATGGGCTTTACAATGGGATGTACCTGGACTATGGGTTTGTCCTATGGCAGCAGCTTATCCAGAGCCTCTCCTCATCATCCCGACACTCTGAGGTGTCGTTAGCCCGGTTCTGGATCTTGATTACACGATGGGCCATGGATAAATTTGATGTTCCTACTGCTGACGGTGCATCGATGTCTTCTGTCGGTACGTTCCATACCAAGAAGATTATCGTCTCAGATGCATCGAAATTTTCCTTCATTGGCTCCATCCCGGAGTCAATGTATGGCGACGTGCCATCTGACAGCAGGTTAATTCGGAAGATCAAGGAGCTTAGGCCATCTGGTCCAAGGGAACTGACACCGGATATGCTTAGGACGATTCACGATGCAAACAAACCGGTGAGCAGGGGCAAAAAGGCAGAAAAAGGGAAGCATGCGTCCAAAGCTCCAAAGGGACCTTCTCCCAAAAAGAGGAAACAACCGAAGGCTGCACAATCCCCACAGCCGAAGAGGAGGAAGACTCAACAGAAGCGAAAGCTTGTAATTCCCTCTTCTTCGAGTGATTCTGAGGGTGAGAGTTCGGGCTCCGACGGCTCTCAAGGAGACGAATCTCCTCAACGAGGCAACACACCACCTCGGTCCCCTACCCCAGAGATGGAACTTCACAATTCCCCAGTTCCTTCACCTCCACCAATCTTTACCACTGTAACCGAAACACCACCAGTAACCGACCTACCTCCCGTAACCGAACCACCACAAACCGAAACCCATACAACCGAAACTACCCATACTGAACCACCACCCAAAATTATACCAACACCCACTCAACCTGATCCTACCAAACCCACAACACCCCCAACTTCACCACCCCCTTCATCTCCTGAAAATGCCTTTGATGGCGAAAACCCTTACCTTGGTGGTGAACACATGATCTTTGATTCGGTCTACTATAGTCCGTTTCAAGTTCAAAGTGACGAGGAGGATGATGCTCCAGTGACAAAGAAGCATCTCAAAGAGCTTAACGAGAAGGTTGACCTACTTCTCGCCTCCTCTTCCAACCAGCAGTCCTCTCTTTCTGAAGCTGCCCTTCAGAAAATTGTTGATGTCTTTTCCAGGGCTCAACATGATTCGGTGGCCTCAGCAACTGCTGCGATTGATGCCTCCACCAGAGCCTGTGAGGCTGCGACCGAAAAAGTCGATAAACTATTCTCCGATGCTTCTGTCCTGCTGAAGTCCTTGCAGGAAAGCGCCCATGCCACCAAGACATCTTTGGAACCAATTGTTCAGCAATTGGCCAACTTTGTCTCAACGGAGTTGACTTCGTTCGCTACTCTTCGCCAAAACCTAAGCGATGACAACTCGGCACTTCGTGCCTCCATCGATGCTCGCCTCGCTAAGCTACAAGAGGATCTTGCAGCTGAGCATTCTTTGATGGACGTTCTGGCAGGCAAATCAACCGCCCTCGAAGTCAAGAGCACACAACTCTCCAACTCCCAACAACAACTGGACGATCTTCGATCCGAAAGGGAGGTGATCAAAACGTGTGTTTTGGATGTCCATGCCGCATTATCCAACATCCTGGAAGCACACGATCCCATTCTAAACTTTTCGGTGAGGCGTACCTTCGCTGAAAAACTCTCTCCGGCCATCGATCTTCTCAACAAAATCGAAGGACTACCGAGTTTCGTGTCCATTCCGAAACAAGGGGGAGATGAGAAGACTGGATCGAAACCACCTCCTTCCTCTAAAGCTACTCACACGACCGAATCTCCTCCGGCTGGTCAAGCTTTGGGTTCGGGTGTGAAGAACAAAGGCAAAAACTTAGCTGAGGAAGAAGATGAAGAAGGAGACAAGGAGACCATTGCTGACATATTAAAAAGAAAGAACAGTCGCAAGGTTGACGATGATGGCAGTCGTGTGGCGCGAGAGGCTGAAGAAGCCGAACGCAAACAAAAGGAAGCCCACGATCTCCTTAAAAGCCAAAAGACTCTCTTCCCTGCCTGGACCAGGGAGCGTTTGATTAAAGAGGCCATAGAAACTCCTAGCATTTTATGGCTCGAGCCGGTTATCTCGTTCGACTGCAACAATATTGTCGATTCGCAGTTTGACATGTCGCTGACTCGAAAGGCGTTCATCTTCCACGTCTTCTCAAACATTTTTGAAGTCCCTCACCCGAATGCTGAGCTTGACAGGGAGCTCATTGACTTTTATCTGGCGGCTGCTCGTCCTCAATTCCTCACTTGGAGCGCCCAGAAGATTGTAAACGTTCGGGTGCTGAAACCTTATACCGAAGGTCGTTTTATAAACGTTCGGTTCAAGTTGATTCGGGGATCTGCAAGAACTGCTCATATTATCTCCCTGGCAGATCTACCGAATCTAAATCCTCATGATTGGATTGTCCTGTATAATATCCTTTTGACTAATGAAGCCGAATATGGTCCCATTCTAGACCATGTCAAAAGGATGTTAGCCTGCTACATCATGGAGGTTGCCCTAATGGATCAGGAGGTCGCCACAGTCTTCAAGAAGAAACCAAAGATTGCTCCTGTGGGATCGGCCAGTGATCTCAACCAAATACAATTGGGCAGGATCGACCCGAGACGCAACTCAGTTATGTTCACTAGAGCGGAAGGACAGAAATGTCTCTTCGCTTTAGCTGACAAGCACCTTTACACCACAACTTGTTTGGAGCATGTGTTATTCATTATCAAACGGTGTAAAGAGAACACGGCTGATGACATCAAGTACTTCAATGATATGATCAATTGGTACATCCGGTTTAGACAGACCATTCTCTCCATCACCAAATGTCTGTTTAGCACCGTGAAGAAGAAGGTACCTGCTTCAGCTGCTGGCCCAAGTAACTAGTGAAGATCTCGCTCCAAATTGACGCAAAGGGGGAGATTGTTGGGCTGAAGATTATTTTGAAGATTGCGTCTTTTGGGCTCGATAGTATAAGTTACTTTGCATTCCGGTTTGGGCCTGTCCAACCGAGAACCTTTTATGTTTTGTATATAAGTTTATGCTTGCATGCTTATTAGGTAAACGATTTTAGAGATTAACGACATAGCGTTTCATCTAGAGTATAACAGGTTTCTTTAATCGTTCTTGTAACCTACCAATCCTCTACAGTTGATGTTCTTAATCGAGCTCTTCTGAGGATTTTGTTTAATCATTCGACACGTTTAATTCCATCTTGACTTGTTCTTATTATTGCGTTCATACAGTTTTATATTTACATACTTATTCAAGATCTAATCGATCTTTGTAGATTAAAGGTTGGTTTAATCGCATCAGTAAACTATACCCACAAAACATCTGCTTGAACCCATGGATGTGACTCACGGACTAATGCACGACCCAACACCTTTAGGCCACGAAACCCCAGATCATCAAACATTGGGCCCCATTTCCACAATAATCGTAACTACATGTTTTGTCAATATTGCTCTATTGCAGGTCACAAAACAAAAGAATGCAGAAAATTGGCTAGGTTTCTCAAAGAAAACAACATCATTATTGCCCAGACATCACAACCGTCTCCAACCATAAACCACTCAGTAGCTGCTCCAACTTCAACAACTCCACATTGGATGTTTGACAGTGGTGCATCCCATCACATAGCATCCGACCGGTCCTCGTTGCACACTCTATCAGACTATGGAGGGCCTGAGGAAATTATCCTTGGTAATGGTACTATTCTACCCATCTCTCACTTCGGTCAATCCTCAATTTCAACTCAATCTCGATCCTTACAATTACAAAATGTTCTCTTTGTTCCCCAATTACGAAACAATCTTATCTCTGTGGCAAAACTTTGTAAATCTAACGATGTTTCGGTTGAATTTTTTTCCCATCATTTCTTGGTCAAGGATCTTTGCACGGGGGCGCCAATCACGCGGGGAATGAACGTAAATGATGTTTACTATGCTGCCATCACTTCTCTTCGCTGTTTGTCACAAATAAACTCCACTACAACTTCCACCAGATCACTTCTCTACTGGCATCACACTTTTGGTCATCCATCTATCAAAGTTCTCATGAATTTACTTAATACTTTAGGCATTTCTTACAATAAAATGTCTAGTACTCTATTTCATTGTGATGCATGTTCTCTTAATAAAAGTCATAAGCAGCCTTTTGGTGCAAACTCCTTTCATGTATCCAAACCTCTAGAACTTATATACTCTGATGTTTAGGGATCAGTTCAAACTTCCAATGATGGATACACTTACTATGTTATATTTGTAGATTTCTACTCGAAATACACTTGGCTGTATCCCATGAAACACAAGTCAGACGTTGCGGTCCTCTTTCCCCAGTTTAAAACACTAGTCGAAAAATATTTTCATACCCCTCTTGTGTCACTCTTCTCAGACAATGGTGGAGAATACATAGGTCTTCGCTTATACCTTCAACAAAATGGTATTTCTCACTTCACTACTCCTCCCCATACACCGGAACAAAATGGTGTCGCTGAAAGACACCATCGACACATAGTTGAAACCGGTCTCTCTCTCCTTCACCACGCAAAATTGCCTCTCTCATTCTGGACTCATGCCTTTGAAACAACAGTCCACTTAATAAATCGCCTTCCCACTAAAATTCTTGATTCTCACTCCCCATACACCAATCTTTACAACACAGCACCCACCTATACCAAACTCAAACCATTTGGGTGCATATGCTTTCCATGGTTGCGACCCTATGCTGCCTCCAAACTCCATCCACGATCAGCCAAGTGCCTTTTCCTTGGCTACCTTGACGCCAAATCAGCCTACAAGTGTTATGATCCAACTACACAACGCTTATACCATTCCCGACATGTTGAGTTCGTCGAACATGAATTTCCCTCCATATCAGAACTTGCAGACCCCACTAACCTACCAACAGCAGACTCCTTCATATCTACCATCTCGATTTCCCAACCATCCTCTACTCCTTCACCTCCACCATCGACTACCCAACACCCCCCTCTACTAGCTTCTCATCCCAAACCTTCATACATCATCTTAATCCCTCACAGCCATCTTCATTACATGCTAGTCCATCCAACACAGTACCAACACCCTCATCAGATCCTCCCACACCAGACCCCCCTTCACCACATGCTACTGACCCCCCTCCCCACATCCATCTCCACACAACCTCCATCCTCACCGCCACCGCAAACCAAATTCCAAATATTTCAATCCAAACCTCATTAACACCACCACCCTTCACCCTTTACCATCCACACTTGAACCCACTACTTCAACTCAAGCTCTTAAAGACCCAAATTAGAGAAATGCCATGGATACAGAATTCAACGCACTCATTCAAAATCAGACTTGGGAACTTGTTCCCCTGCACTCTCACACTCCTATTGGTTGTAAATGGATATTTCGTATCAAACGGAATCCCTATGGTTCTATTTCCAAATACAAAGTGCATCTCGTAGCTAAAGGCTTCCTTCAACAATATGGAAAAGACTACTTTGACACCTTTATTCCTGTCACCAAACCAGTCACCATTCGTACCATTCTTTCTATTACTATATCCAACAATTGGCAGTTACGACAACTAGATGTCAACAATGCCTTTCTTCATGGGACACTTCATGAAGATGTCTTCATGACTCAACCACCTAGATACATCGATCCCAAATTTCCTAATCATATATGTAAACTCAAAAAATCTCTCTATGGCTTAAAGCAAGCTCCGCGTGCTTGGTACATAGAACTCACAACCTTACTACTTCAATTTGGATTCCACAAGTCTCTCGCCAATGCATCTCTCTTCATCTATCAACATAACGATATCACATGCTACTTTCTAGTTTATGTTGACGACATTGTTCTCACAGGAAACGATACAAATTCCTTAATCACTTTACTCAAGCCCTAAGCACCAAGTTCAGTGTCAAAGATCTAGGCATGCTTCATCATTTTCTTGGTGTTGAAGTCATTCCTACCCCTACTGGCCTATTTCTCTCCCAACACCGTCACATCCAAGACATTCTCCAGCAATTCAACATGGATGGTGCTAAGGAAGTTCTCACACCTCTTAGCACCACGAAACCATTGTATCTAAATGATCCCTCTCCATCTATAGATGCCACTCCCTACCGAAAACTTTTTGGCTCCCTTCAATATCTTGGCTTCATCCGACTAGATATATCCTTTGCTGTCAACAAACTCTCTCAATTTATGCATGCTCCTAGACAGACCCACTTCCAAGCCTTAAAGCGTGTCCTACGGTACCTAAAAGGCACTATTCATCATGGTCTATTTCTCAAACGAAACTATCCTCTCACCCTCTCAGCCTTCTCTAATTCTAATTGGGGTGGGGTCAATGATGTCGGTCGGTCAACTACAACTTATGTTCTTTATTTAGGTACCAACATTGTCTCATGGAAATCCACTCGTCAAAAATTAGTATCCCGTTCCTCCACCGAAGCTGAATACAAAGCCTTAGCTAATGCATCTGCTGAGCTCATGTGGATGAAGAATCTCCTTCAAGAACTAGGTGTCTACAGTCAACACACACCAACTCTATTTTGTGATAACACAGGTGCTACGTATCTATGTGCAAATCCAGTCTACCACTCCAGAATGAAACACATTGCTCTCGACTACCACTTTGTACGAGAACAAGTATCAGCTGGGCTTCTCCGAGTCTTCCATGTTCACTCCCAAGATCAACTTGCAAATATGCTCACCAAGCCTTTGGCAAAGGGTCCGTTTCTCAACAACAGGTCCAAGATCGGAGTCTCTGATGGATCCTCCATCTTGCGGGGGCGTATAAGCGACACACAACCTCCATAGATAGGAAGTGTATCATTCAGCATATGTATATATCAATCATAAATATTTACCATATATACCTCATGTAATCTCTCCATTTCCCTGTTGTATGTTGTCTATAAAAAGGGCTAGCCTCCTCTGTAATAAATATACAATTCAATATTCATTCTCCAATACTTAACATATAATGAATAAATTAACTATTTCAATGTGTAAACAAATAAAATGAAAACGTATGTATTTATAAAGTGATAACGATGACAAAAGAAATATACTTCTTATTATATGCTTTTCATATCATTATAACATTTTTGATCATTTTTATGTTGTGTAAACGACAAAAAATGAAAAAATTGTCAAAATGACTAAATTTACCAAAATGGCAACAGTTGTTAATTCACCAAAAAAGACTACCTCTTGTTGTGCTATGAAGTTCTAAGGTATTCCCTTGTGGCCATGGAGGTTCGCTTGCAGTGACTCCAGTGCATGAGGCAAAGCTTTATATTTGCAGCGGGGGATTAGTCGGTGCGCGAAAGCTGGCCCGGAAACCCTCGTTAGGGAAGTTCCCTTTCCAAAAAAAAGTTCTAAGGTATTGTATTTATACGACTCGACCATTCATCATATATAAGTTTTTAATGAATGATGTATTTAATGGCCTTATTGTTGCATTCTGTTGACGCAGGATGACATTAATCAGACAATGAATTGGAAACATTCATTCAAATTGACAAAGCTATACATGTGGTTGATGTTGTTAATACTACGCAATATTCATTTTCACATTTAAGTTGAATACTTTCAAGCAGTGAGTTAAACAAATGCATGAAGATTTCAAAAAAAAAAAAAAAACCATTCCTACTGAAAAGTCAAAAAAAAAAGTTAAAAGAGGTAACAGATTCAATCTTTGAGCAAGTTCTAACAAAAAAAAAATCGATTATTGAATCAATACAAATATGATTCCAACATCAAAATCGGAAGAAAAAGTAAATTAAGTGTAAAACTGTCCAAAACACTAATTACAATCACTCTGTGATTTCACATTTGGTTAATCATTATAACGAAATTATGTAATTACCAAGTTTGTTCCTATGAATTTTACCTGTACTCTCTGTATTGATCGAACGAATCACCACTCCAGCCTTGAGTTTTATTTGGTGTCCTAAATGAGAGTAAATAAAGATAAAACGCAACCACAGAGTAATAGCTATGGATGCCGATTGTAGACAGTGAGAGTAAACGATTTGACAAAAATTATGAATTTGATCAGCAAAGTTAATGGCACATCAATTGTAAAAGGTAATTGGTGAAATTTTGATATGTAAATTTCTAGAAATTTGTGCGATATAGGAAGAGATTACAATCATACAGTTGGGAAAAAATTTGTTCCTCATTTTAGATTGTCTATGTTAATGATTTAGTAGTATAATTGACTTTGGTTATATGTATTTTAATGCAAGTAAACACTAATAGTAGGTAAATGAAGATAAATTCTAACATTAACAAAGAAAACATAGTACATCACATGAAACACAACAAAAAGATTTTTTGATGGTTACTACTAAAAAAAAAAAAAAAAAAAAAGCCAATATTTTTACTCTAAACTGAATCGTAAAAAAGAGCAGAAAAAGACAAAAATACTCTTTAGTTAGCCCCTCAGTTCTACTCATTATGTCTTTCGTTTTCCAGCTTATCCAACACAAAAACATGAAAAAAAATATATTAGAAATGTTTGTTTTAACAATAAACCAAAAAAATACTAGATTGCCAACCTCAAAGGAAAAGACCAGAATGTCCTCGTGTGCAAAGCATGAGAATGGGAGCAAAAATGTTATGAAATTGTAAAAGAGGAACCAAAAAGAAAGAAAACTATATTAATTTCAACTAAGAACTAGACAAAAACTGTAGTTTTACTCTAATAATAGTGAAAGTCCATATACTAAAAAATGAAACATGAAGCAAAAAAATTTGAGTTCAAATCATTAAAACTTAAAAGGGATTGTAGAAACATTAAGTTAAAACATTTAAGGAAATGGAGAAACATGAAAAAAATATTAGACATGTTTATTTTAACAATAAACCAAAAAAGACCCATGTTGCCCTTTATTCATATTATTGCAGCAAAACATTCATCTATCTTTAAAATACCTAACTAGGTGTGAAACCCCGCTACTCAGGGTTCGGTTAAGACCATAGTTTTAGTCCTTTCTTTATCGGTTATGTATGTGGTGTAGCGATAGGTAGTGTGTTGTTGGCTGTTATATTTAAGATGCAGGGTTAATTAATGTTAGTATGTGGGACACTTTACTAAACAGGAGCATGTTTTATTTATTTATGCATGGACAACGGCTTCAATAATAAAAAACACACTAAAATCAAATTTATAATACAACGTATTTTGGTTTTTTGTAAAAAAAAAAAATTAAACAAATTGAAAAAAACAGAAATAAAAAGATGAAAGGTAAATGTACATTGCTATTTACTAGGTATACCAACTAAATACGAGAAAAAATGCACGAAATACCAATGTGTTCTAGTTTTTGGTAAAAAAAATCAAATAAATTATTAGAAAAAGAAGTACCAATTCCTCCACTTGTTGGACTCATATTCTTGCATACAAAAAAGCCAAACTTCATATTCAATGCCAACTATTTTATTATTTGCCTGTGTTTACACCATTGGTTTATTAGCAGAATCCAAAACAAAAGGTTTGCATGAAGTAGTTGTCTTATTCATTAGTTGTAAATCCAGAGAGATAGACAGAGCTCCATAATAACTTCACAAGTGGATTACATACATACCAAAATAAACGAACAACCATAAAAAAAATAACATAGTTAGTCCCTTCAGATTGATCATCTTTTCTATATGCTTCTACATTGGGCTAAAAACTCTTGTTTCCTGTTTAAAGCATTATGTACAACCCTAAAAAATCAACATTTAAGTCGAAAATAATATAATTTCAATGCCATTATTGGATTTAATTCGGTAAAATTGGCAAGAAATGGAAAATAATATTTTGTTGAATTGAAAATTTAAGCATTAATTTGGGAATATAAATATCAATCTTATTGATTCGAAAATTGTAACGTGCAATTTTTAGGTTATAAAGTATGCATATGTAAGGTAATGATTTAGGTTTATAATCACAACTAAAATCACTTACTTGTTCCTAAAAGGTAAATACTTGGGCAAAGTTTGCAGTAGAAGTGAGACAAAGCTCCATAAGAGCTTCATTAGTTGGATTTATAGAAACATGTAATTTGCCTCCTGTATGCTCCCATATCTTAGACCCACTTCCCTGTTAATAAGCTTTGTACTTTGCTAAGTTCTTAAATTGATACACAAAGAAGACATGTTAGAAGCATTTTATTTTGGAAATTAATAAGGGAATGTGTGAAAAATTTAAATACAGGTGACTCAGGTCGAACTGTAACACCGTAAATTTCAAAACAATTTTTCTTTTAAATATAATGGTTTAATTCTTAAAAACATTTTTCTTAAAATCTCATTCATAATCAAATTACAAAACATAACTCCATTTTCACTTGCATAATAAACCAGGATCCTCAAA
Source organism: Lactuca saligna (assembly GCF_052625555.1). NCBI lineage: Eukaryota > Viridiplantae > Streptophyta > Magnoliopsida > Asterales > Asteraceae > Lactuca > Lactuca saligna. The sequence goes on along the minus strand of NC_136419.1, from coordinate 224,701,523 downwards.
ACATGACTCTTTCGCTGGTGTGTACAATCAAGCCGGTGTCGTCCCGTAATCCTGAGAGAAACCTGAAACACATAACACAAAACCCTATAAGCACGAAGCCTAGTGAGTTCCCCAAAATACCACATATAACACATATTAGCCACTCGAGGCTATAACTATGTGGGTCCGTGCACCCAAACTCTGTGAACCCTCAGGTTCTTACTCTGCAAGAATGCACAGCATAAACCACATAGAAGAATGCAGTACCACAAACAATATATATAAAGAACTATATCACATAACTCTATTTACCTACTCAAGGTAAAGTATAGTGAGAAGACACACCTCGCGCATCTCGATAACTCGTAAATCCCTGAAATCACTAGTGCTCGATCTCCCAAGCTATAGTCCTCCTATAACACAATACATCTCTAGTTAACACTTTCCCAACTAAGTTTGACTAACCCTATCAAGTCAACATCGGTCAACTCTGGTCAATGGTCAACGGTCAACCCCAACTTGTCGAGTCTGGCATGGACTCGCCGAGTCTCTATGGGGACCCGATTCCTCTGAGTCCTTTCCGACTCACCGAGTCACTCACCCAACTCGGTTACTCAACCCCTAGTTCGAAATCCTTGAACAACCCGCACCAACTCGTCGAGTCTGACAATGGACTCGGCGAGTGCATTCCATGCACAACCCCAAACGACCTTCTAAGGTTAGATTTGTTCCACTAACTCATAGATCCAGTCCTTCCAAGCTTATTTATCACGTAAAGTTCATGTCTTAGTGGTCATATCACACATAATGACTCATAAATGGTGTTTTGACCTCAAACACAAAGATCCCAAACCAAAACCTCCATGGATTCATAAAAAGCTTGGACACAGGGACACTCTGGACCTCCAAAGGTCCAGATCCAGAACCTAACTCACTTAAGGGACCATGGGAGCACTAGATCTAGCCACAAAAGGGCTCAATAAACCCTAAATCAACATGAACATCACCTCAACATAAAATCGTTCGAAAATAGTACCTTAAACGTGATGTTCTGGACCTTAGATCTTTAGGACGTTAACCTTCTTGCTTCCTCTTGGCTATAGCTTCCTTTCCCTTGCTAGACAACACCTCCAAGGTTGATAATGGCTCCTTCTCTCACTCTAAACGCTCAAGTGAACTGGGGTTTCGCTCTGGGGGCTGGTGAGCACAAATGACGGCCATAAGGCCCTTTAAATAGGCCCCAAACCCGAGAAATTAGGGTTTCATTAAACAGCGCTGACTCACTGAGTCCACCAATGCGACTCGTCGAGTCCAGTCATTAATCCGGATGAGAAATCGCGTCTCTACTCGGTGAGTCTACGCACCAACTCGTCGAGTTCTTCCTCAAAACTCAAAATAAAATGAATAAATATAATACCTAAAATTCAGGATGTTACAATTCTCCCCCACTTGAATCTGACTTCGCCCTCGAAGTCTCATCCCTGAAATAGCTCCGGATGCTGCACACGCATCTCACGCTCCGGTTCCCAAATTAGCTCTGACCCTTTCCGATGTTGCCACTGGACCTGCACCAGATGCACCTCCTTGTTCCTCAAAACCTTGATCTTCCAATCCACAGTCGCAACTGGTCTCTCCGCGTAGTTCAGGCTCGCATCCACCGGAATGTCCTCTGACGGCACTACCTCCAACTCTTCGGCTATACACTTGCTCAACTGAGACACATGGAAGGTATTATGAATCCGCTCCAATTCCGCAGGTAGCTCCAAGCGATACGCTACCTTGCCCACCCTCGCGATTACTCTAAATGACCCGATATACCGGGGACCTAACTTGCCCCTCCTCCTGAATCGAATCACTCCTTTCCAAGGAGATGCCTTCAGGAGAACATAGTCACCGACCTGGAACTCAAGATCGGATCGTCGCCTATCCGCATAACTCTTCTGGCGGCTCTAAGCGGTCAACAAGCTCTATCTGACCCGTTGTATCTGCTCTATCTTCTGCAGCATAATCTCTGTACTCCCCATCACCCGTTGCCCTACCTCTCCCCAAAAAATGGGGTCCGATACCTTCTCCCCTACAACAGCTCAAAGGGTGGCATACTGATACACTAATGATGGCTGTTGCTATAGGAAAACTCTGCCAAGGGCAAATATGGGCCACAATCCCCCCCCCCCAAAATCTAATACACATGGCCGAAGCATATCCTCAAGCGTCTGAATCGTTCGCTCGCCCCCAAGTGTCCACAGACATCACCTACGGCAAACTCTAGCTCATTTCTCATATTCATCTTCGATACTGAGCACCAGGTCAGCTTTTGGCCCCACAGTTGAACCCCCAAAGGTCACACATAACATGATCCAAAATGTTTCAGTAACTTCCTCCCCGTGACCACTATCACGGCCCATTGACACGCAAGTCACAAAATTCTCTTTCCCTCATAAAAAAAACAATCCAATCGAAGATCGACTCAGCTCCAACCTCTGGCATCTGCTGCGCATATTCTCCCGCGCGCCACGCTGACCCTCCGGACAGAGACGGAGACCCTAGTCTCACCCCGGTTTAACCACTAGGCTCCATAAACTCAACACTAGGGCTACTCCAGCCTAGAACTCTTCTGCATCATGCACTTATCGGAGAACACTCCATCATCATACTCTCTTTCCGTCTAGTGGGTACTATGGCTTCCCGCAATATTACGACAGCCTCTGACTAGTGATAATACGGCTCCCCGTAGTATCACAACGCCAGCTAACTAGTGAGTGCTATGGCTCCACGTAGTACCACGACTCCCTCTCTCTGACTTGTGAGAACTACGGCTCCCCATAGCATTACAACACCCTCTGACTGGTGAATACTACGGCTCCCCATAGCACACGACTCTCTCTCTCTCTCTCTCTCTCTCTCTCTCTCTCTCTCTTTCTCTCTCAGACTTGTGAGTACTACAGCTCCCCGTAGCATCACAACTCCCTCTGATTGGTGAATACTATAGCTCCCCGTAGCTTCACCCTATACTCTCATTCTCATTACAACGCCACACTATGTTCACTACTCCTGCACCGAAGACTATCGTAGATAGTTACACACACACTTGCCCCGATATGCATTACAGACTCTGGCGGCAACCGCCATAAAACAGAACCTACCTCTGTGGAGATCCACTTCCTTAAATAATCTCTCTTGATGATAATACACGAAGGGCTCCCACTGGAACCGTAGATACATGATACATCACTAGTCGTCTTAAACTCAAGACTCTAAATAACTCCGAAATCGGGATGCTATACGCGGAAACCACGGAACACCATAACAGAGCATCACAATGTCCTGCCTCTACCACTGATTCCCTCACTCCCAGCACCATACACATACATCAATACATTTCCTCTGAATCCCATAATAATTTCCTATTTCACTCATTGCGCAACTTCAGTGCATCCAAACACTCAATTGGAATACAAGGAAGGCGCTAACTCTTCAGAACACACTGATGATCCTCTGAAACCCTTTCCAATACTGCTTAAAATCCAAGCAAGTATACACATCCCAGCCCGGGAGTTGGCTACTCAACATTCTTCTACCCATATTTCAACCCAGAAGTTCTCAACTGCCCATACCATCATTACGAGTTTTCCGCTTGAAACGCCTCTTACCACTACCAGATTCCTGACCATTGACCACCCACCGTGGAGACACCCATCCTTCTCTCAGACATATACCACATGCATTATCTCGCCCTGCACCTTTCCTTGATCACCAATGACCCTGATCTCATGAATTCAAGCCGCAAGTTTCTGTATCTAATCCCCTAACCGCTCTTGCACAAATCTTTGGTTCTCTCGATAAACCACCGGGTTCTCCCCCACTTAGGGTTCGAACCATCACTATCTGACACATCAACAATCTCACAAACTAGTTTCACCAGCAATAACGCACCTTCCCCTGGAAAGTGCTACGCAACGCCCGATAATCCCCTTTAAGGAAATCAATCGATCTCATATACTCTGAACCTCAGATGAATTCCTCAAGAACTTCTCGTCACAACTGCCTCTAGTCGTTCCAAGTCTCGTACCAATCCAAAACCAAACAACTCAACTGTCCAATAACATCACTGCCTCATAGACTAGACCACGAAATCATCATACTCCGCCACCTCGACTTATCAACTGACGTTCCATGACATGGATCCTCCCAAGAACAGGGACCCACTCCCATATTCAATACCCAACATAGATAGAAAAACCACTGCATTGATAAACTCGGCTGGACTCCCCACTGATACCTCTACAATATGCCCTACTATACTCAAATAGGTGTAACGTGGTCCTCGACTATCTCAGTCCCAACTGACTATCTGCTCATGGTAAATTACTGCCTCGTGGCATACATGCTACCTGATACTCTGATGGAAAATCATTCTCAATGACAACCTACAGGGTTTACCCCCAAACCCAAAACTTAAACATCATGCCTCCCATGTTTCGCGCACTAACATAAATAGCACCACCCAGGTCATAGAAGGTGACATCTCCTCCATCGACTGATTGCTCAACTTAGACCGAAATTCTCCCCTCCCTCTGGCTCCTTACCAAAATACTCTCAAAGGCTCTCGACCTCCCTCTCAATGGACGTCTCTTCGAACTCAATCATGGTCTACTGGCCTAAAGCCCATAGCATCCAATCTCTACCTCATCAATCATGACCGAATAACCGAAGAACCACGAGCATCATTCACTACGAACCATGGTACTCGTCCCATGACATTTCTTCTCAATATACTCCGGTGTATGGTATACGAACCATAGCATCATTCCTCCATCTACTCTGATGTATGGTACTCGAACCATAATATCACTCCTCCATCCGTTCCGATGTATGGTACTCGAACCAAAAATTCACTCCTCGATCCGCTCCGATGTATGGTACTCGAACCATAACATCACTCCTCAATCTGCTCTGATGTATGGTAATCGAACCATAACATCACTCCTCAATCCGCTCCGATGCATGGTACTCGAACCTTAACATCACTCCTCCATTCGCTCCGATGTATGGTACTCAAACCATAACATACCTCTTCCATCCGCTCCGATGCATGGTACTCGAACCATAACATCACTCCTCCATTCGGTCCGATGTATGGTACTCGAACCATAACATCACTCCTCCATTCTCTCCGATGTATGGTACTCAAACCATAACATCACTCCTCCATCTGCTCTGATGTATGGTACTCGAACCATAACTTCACTCCTCCATCTGCTCCGATGTATGGTACTCGAACCATAACATCACTCCTCCATCTGCTCCGATGTATGGTACTCGAACCATAACATCACTCCTCATTCCGCTCATTAGAACCTTCGGAATACTCCCTGTCTCAAGTATGGGTCCTCTGCTTTCAGTAGTACGGGCCCATACTACCTTCCACATCTACCCATACTTTCCACACGAACTATCCCAGAGCTCCTAAGTAATTGCTCGACCTTCTCGTTCACCAACTCTGTCATGCGTGCTCGCTCCCTAGGGAAATTCTTTAATCTGCCAGCACACTCATCTGGCTAAGGTTACTCCCTTGGCTCTTCCTAGATTCGCACACTTCTCTGCAATCAGCTGTTGAAGAGCTCCTAATGATGCCAGCCATCTACCTCCTGAATATCGTCATATCCGCTTGGTAGCTGACTCCCATCATCGAGAGTTCCACAAAGCACGAAGCAAGCAACATTCGAGCATCGAAGAATACATAGGACTCACTCTGGGTGATAACTCCGCTTGCTCTGCTCATCCTCGAAAGTACCACCGAACTCTGCAACTCTTCCCCTCGCGGGTTCTAACTATTCTTTTGCTAAGTACCACGGTACTCATCTAGGTATCTCACCTAGATTACTCCTCTACTCAAATCCCCCAAGAGGATTCCATCTAAATATTCTCACTCATCACATACTCAAAAGCACATCGCATATAACAGCAATTCCTAGGCTAAGGCATCACAAATTAGGCCACTCTAGTCCTAAGATATGAAATACCTAGCTTGTCTTTAGCATGCAATAATATCTCATAAAGTGTATCATAAATATCTCATATCACAAAAGCAATTGTATTTTGGGAAATCACCGTTCGGGCTCTGGCTGATTGTACACACTGCTCTTTGTTGCTTTCTCTTTGAGCACTTATTCGCTTTAGAAAATTATTTCTTTGAAAACTTTTCTTACTTCCTTAGTTTGAGTCCATATTTACCCGAAGGTGCATCTGAATCCCTCAAACCAAGGCTCTGATACCAACTTGTAACACCGTAAATTTCAAAACAATTGTTCTTTTAAATATAATGGTTTAATTCGTAAAAACATTTTTCTTAAAATCTCATTCATAATCAAATTACAAAACATAACTCCATTTTCACTTGCATAATAAACCAGGATCCTCAAAACATGACTCTATCACTGGTGTGTACAATCACTCCGGTGTCGTCCCGTGATCCTGAGAGAAACCTGAAACACATAACACAAAACCCTATAAGCACGAAGCTTACTGAGTTCCCCAAAATAGCACATATAACACATATTAGTCACTCGAGGCTATAACTATGTGGGTCCATCCACCCAAACTCTGTGAACCCTCAGGTTCTTACTCTGCAAGAATGCACAGCATAAACCACATAGAAGAATGCAGTACCACAAACAATATATATAAAGAACTATATCACATAACTCTATTTACCTACTCAAGGTAAAGTATAGTGAGAAGACACACCTCGCGCATCTCGATAACTCGTAAATCCCTGAAATCACTAGTGCTCGATCTCCCAAGCTATAGTCCTCCTATAACACAATACATCTCTAGTTAACACTTTCCCAACTAAGTTTGACTAACCCTATCAAGTCGACACCGATCAACTCTGCTCAATGGTCAATGGTCAACCCCAACTCACCGAGTCTGGCGTGGACTCGCCGAGTCTCTATGGGGACCCGATTCCTCTGAGTCCTTTCCGACTCACCGAGTCACTCACCCAACTCGGTTACTCAACCCATGGTTTGAAATCCTTGAAAAACCCGCACCAACTCGTCGAGTCTGCCAATGGACTCGGCGAGTGCATTCCATCCACAACCCCAAACGACCTTCTAAGGTCAGATCTGTTCCACTAACTCATAGATCCAGTCCTTCCAAGCTTATTTATCACGTAAAGTTCATGTCTTAGTGGTCATATCACACATAATGACTCATAAATGGTGTTTTGACCTCAAACACAAAGATACCAAACTAAAACCTCCATGGATTCATAAAAAGCTTGGGCACAGGGACACTCTGGACCTCCAAGGGTCTAGATCCAGAACCTAACTCACTTAAGGGACCATGGGAGCACTAGATCTAGCCACAAAAGGGCTCAATAAACCCTAAATCAACATGAACATCACCTCAACAGAAAATGGTTCGAAAATAGTACCTTAAATGTGATGTTCTGGACCTTAGATCTTCAGGAAGTTAACCTTCTTGCTTCCTCTTGGCTAAAGCTTCCTTTCCCTTGCTAGACAACACCTCCAAGGTTGATAATGGCTCCTTCTCTCACTCTAACCGCTCAAGTGCACTAGGGTTTCGCTAATGGGGTTCGTGAGCACAAATAACAGCTATAAGGCCCTTTAAATATGCCCCAAAGCCGAGAAATTAGGGTTTCATTAAACAACGCTGACTCCCCGAGTCCACCAATGCGACTCGTCGAGTCCAGTCATTAATCCTTATGAGAAATCGCGTCTCTACTAGGCGAGTCTATGCACCAACTCGCCGAGTTCTTCCTCAAAAATCAAAATAAAATGAATAATATAATACCACAAATTCTGGATGTTACACGAACCAACTTAAATATGTTATCCATAGGTTCTGAAACTGATATGCAGTTTTACAGATCTGTAAATTGATATTTATCAGCTTCTTTTCACTTTTATCAATCACATCATGGAAAATAAGTCAGAAACAAACCAATAAGATGGAATTTAGGAACGGAGAAAAAAGTAGAAATACAAAATAAGGATATGGATGCACGATGAACTAGGGCGTAGGGGTTTCTTATCGCAATGGTGAAAACACCTCTTCTCACGATGACCAAAAATACAAAATAAGGATATGGATGCACGATGAACTTACTAAATGTCACAACTAGGAATTCTATACCATGTAACAACAATAATGATAACATTTGTGAACCAAATATGTGAAAGCACATATGATGCTTATTCAATAACAACAAATTTTCCATCAAACGCTCTATGCAACCACTTTAAATAATCAACAAAGAATTGGAAACACTACTACAAAAACAGCCTTTTACGACGCTCATTGCACGTCGTAAAAGACTCAGATGACGCGCAAATGCGCGTCAAGGAAGGCCCTGTCATAAAGAGAGACGACGCGCTTTTGCGCGTGGTCTGTAGATGACGCGCATTTATGACACTCATTGTGACAACCCGATATTTCAAGACAATGAAATGTAACACCAGTCAAATATAGGTAAAAAATTAACTTTCCTAAAATATTATTTGGGTTAAATAAAGTGGTAGGACTCGTATCAAGCTTTTCGTGCATATAAAGAACATTAAAATCTGAGTTATAACGAAGAAGTTATGACCAATCTAAGATTCGCAGCAAAAATCGGTAACACTGATAGACGTAAAACGCGAAGTTTCAATACAATAATTTTTAGCCTTAGGTATCTAAATGAAAGTTTTAGATATCCCAAAACCATAAGCATACATAAAAAGAATGCCCAAATCTGACTTCATATGAGAAAGTTATGATTTTTCGAAGTTTCAGACATAGCTGTAGACAGCTAAAAACTCGAAATCGAGATCGAGCGGATTTTTGCCAACATGACCTAAACGAGAATCGAAGATCTCATAAATGGTATTACAACGGTAAAAAGTTTGGCGAAAACTGTTGGATAAGGTGTCTAAGTCCATAACTATTTCTGGTATGTACTTGACCCGACCCGGCATGGTCCATTTGGGTTGCATGGCACCATGCAATTGGATAGACTAAATGAGAGAAATAACACTTGGAGATTATTAATATATTATAAGTTCTAATATATTAATAATATTATTTGATTAGTTTGATCAAGAATTAATTTAGAATTAATTAAGTGATCAAAAGATAACTAATTAAATATATGGGTTGATTAAGTAAATCATCCATATCTTGTATAGTGGGCTAAAAGGCTCCATGGATCGTCAAGTTGGGTTCCACCCATAGGATGCTCCATGGGAGTTACAAACCCATGGGTCATGGAAATGAAGAGTCATGACACATTAGGGTTTAACCCTAGGTGTGTCAACACTATATAAGCAATATGATCTCCTCCCAAATCGGCTACACACTAAGAAATAGAGGGCTTGGCCGATTTTGTGAAGTGAGTATACTCTCATAAGTTCTTCCAAGAGCATTTGGTGTTGTGTGAAGCATTTGAGGCATCACACTTGGGGTGCTAGGCTCACAAGGTTTCAAGGAACACAAACAACAACAAGGTAAGTTATTCTATCTATACTTTATGTTAAAATTGTTCCCCATGTATGCTAGATAGGAATATAACCTTGGAAATCAACTTTGCATGACAATTAGACAAACATAGATCCAAGGTTATTAGGGTTGCATGTACACTTAGGAAGTGTTAGAATGCTCAAAACCCATCAGTGGTATCAGAGCCTAGGCTTGTTTGTTCTTATTTGTTCTTAAAAGTTGAAAACAGAATCGGAAATTTGCTGTCTGCGAATGGACTCGTCGAGTCTATAGGGGGGACTCGTCGAGTCCATGTGTATCTTCAACCAACTCGGCGAGTCATGTTCATGCACTCGGCGAGTAGGGTCGAATGAGTGCAGAATTTCGATTCAGTTGCTGGAAATGAATTAGAAACATTACTCTAAACTGTTTTAGGAAATGTAAACTTGTTTTTGGAGGTGTAATGTCTTGCTAATTCATTTACAACAACTAGTTATCAAAAATTACAAAGTTTTATGTAATTTTTTGATTGTGTTCATATTCATGTTCTTGTTCTTATGATGTTTTAGATGATCATAAGAATTATTTGTAACCTATTTGGTAGTTTAATTCTTGATCATAATGTGTTTTAATGGAGTCCATAACTTATCCTTAAGTTATGGAAAACCAAGAGTCACACTTGAGTTAAAACCATTAAGAAAACACAAGAGTTATAAAAAATGAAGAGTCTTCATTTTATGACTCTATTAAACTCATAAGTTACAAGAAATGAAAAGTTTTGAAAGTTACAAAACTTGCCCTCAAGTTTTGGAACAAGTAAAGTTAAGTTAAAACTTTAGTTCCAACCCCTAGAATTTTAAAAGTTAAAATTCAACCCTTATACTTATATTATGATAATTTAATAATTATATATATATGTATAAGAATAAAGTCGTCTTACCGCTAGTACGCCTCATTCACGAAGCCGGTCTATAAGGTGGGTATAAGGTTGTTGCCTATAAAATGGTGACTTAATGGGTGTATATTCTCACCCACCGCTTGCTTGGCTGGTGGAGGGTCGTTAGCCGAACGGGTAAGACAAGGACTTATAAATTCTCATTCAAAGTATGATGAATATAATAAAGTAATTAAACGTTTTATTAAATTCCCAATCTTAGTTACTTCAGGAAAATTTTGAATAAGGTGCTAATCCATGAAATTACACTTTACACTTTGTCTGAGTCGTTGGTGGAGCGTGTGTGGTTAACCGGCACACTAACTTGGACTTAACAAGGTAGGTAAAGGGTGACTTAAGGTTTATTATAGTATCGGTGGAGCGTGTGTGGTTTACCGGCACATCGATTGAGTGATAAACTTTAAGGGTACCAAGTGATTTGCATGGTTACTTCACACCTCGTTTTGTGATCCTCGGCATCCCAGTCACAAAACCTGGAGGGCACTCCCGAGATTGAAACATGCCTTTGAAAAGTTCATTGGATCTCAAAGAATCTAGGAATTTCTAAAACCAATAAAAACTAAATATTTAATATTTCGGTTTTCATGGTGGAAATTGGTGAATCGTCATTCACCTACCTTTCAAATATGATATAGCTTAGATTACGGCATACCTCTTCTAAGTTATATTATATTGTGATTGGATCCTAGCCTTAATATTACATTTGGGTGTTTTATTAAGGACTCTCTTAAATCTAAACTAAACTTGTTCTTCTTTTCAGATGTCTTCAAATAATGCTTCTGGCTCGAATCCTAATGGCTCCTTTACTCTTATGAGTCTATGTGGGAAAGTCACCTTCGATGGATCCAACTTCAATAAGTGGATCAGAAACATCAGGATGATTACCCGCTACGAGGACAAAGAATATGTCCTTGACAAGGAGCTTAAGGAAATTGACGATTCCACTGCAACTCCCCAGGAGATCGCTGACTTTCATACTCATGAAAGAGATGCAACCAAGGTGGCTTGCATCATGTTAGCCACCATGACAGCTGAACTCCAAAAGTCTTATGAAGACTTCTACCCTTATGAAATGCACCAAGATTTGATGGAAACATACCATCAAAGTGCACGACAAGAGAGGTACGAAGTCATCTGCTCCATGATAACAACCATGATGAAGGACGGAGAGTCCGTCACGAGCCACATGCAGAAAATGCAAAGGTATGTGGATCGGTTGCTGAAGCTCAATGTGAACTTCCCTGAGGAGCTTGCAATAGATATCATTTTGCACTCCTTACCATCGTGCTATGATCAATTCCGCATGACATATCACATGAACAAGGAAGAGGTCACCCTCAGCAAACTTCAGGGACTTCTCAAGACCGCAGAAACAGGTCTTAAGGGGAAGTCGGTTGCTATCACTCCTACTCCAGACTCAACTCCGGTCTTGGCAATCGGGCAAAGTCGAGGGAGGAAGAGAAAGAGATCTTCAAAGGGTACCAAGGCTGGGACCCTTGATGGCTCTTCTTCAAGTGGAACCAAGAAAGGTTTCATTACTCCTTCTTCTGACCCAAAAGAGGCTGAATGCTTCTATTGCCACGAAAAAGCTCATTGGAAGCGGAACTGCCCAAAGTACCAGCAAGATGTAAAGGATGGGAAAGTCAAACCCAACCATGCAGGTATTTACACTATCATTTCTAATAACTCACCCCACTCGAAATCTTGGGTCCTTGATACAGGTTGCGGTATTCATATTTGTTGTGACTTGCAGGGACTAGGAAGAAGTGAGAATGTGGAGCAAGGAAGAATAAACTTAATCATGGGGAATAGGAAAGTTACACCTGTCACCAAGATTGGAGTTTATACTTTATCGCTAAGTAGTGGGTTAAATTTAGATTTGAATAAATGTTGTTATTCGCCAGAAATGGCAAGAAATATTATTTCCTTTCATGCATTGTACAAACAAGGTTTCACCTTTTCGTTTGATAATGAAGTTGGTTCGATTAATGCTTTCTTTAATAATGTACTTTATTTTAAAGCATTACCTTGTGATGGTGTGTATGAAGCTGTATCTATTGTAGATAACTTAGGAAATAATGTTTTGTGTATTGATTCTACTAATAATAATAACTTGGATAAAGCATCATTATGGCATTGTCGTCTTGGACATATAAGCAAGAAACGCATAGGCCAACTCCAAAAGGATGGAGTCTTGGAGTCGTTTGACCTAAAGTCAAATGATAGTTGCGAATCATGCTTACTTGGAAAAATGACAAAGTCACCCTTCATAGGCTCGTGTGAAAGGGGTGAAGGTTTATTGGACCTTATACACACGGATGTGTGTGGACCATTCAAACATGCCACAAGGGATGCTAATCGTTATTATTTGACTTTTACCGATGATTACAGTAGATATGGATATGTCTACTTAATCAAGCATAAGTCAGAGACTTTCGAGAAGTTTAAGGAATTTAAACAGGAAGTCGAGAATCAATTGGGCAGGAACATTAAGATGCTTCGATCCGATCGAGGTGGTGAGTATCTTAGTTCAGAGTTCCTCGACTATCTAAAGGAATGTGGGATTGTCTCATAATTGACACCTCCCAGGACACCGCAGTTGAATGGTGTGGCTGAGAGGCGTAATCGAACCTTGTTGGACATGGTTCCTTCCATGATGAGTCGAGCTTCGCTACCAATCTCATTCTGGGGGTATGCCTTAGAGACTGCCGCCCATATCCTTAATCTAGTCCCTACAAAGAAAGTTGCCAAAACTCCTCACGAGATGTGGACTGGTAAAGTACCTAAACTAGACCACATCAAGATTTGGGGATGCGAGGCTTTCGTGAGACGCGAGACTCATGATAAGCTCGAACCCCGAAGCGAGAGGTGTATTTTCATCGGCTACCCACAACAATCCTTTGGTTACCTCTTCTACAGACCTAGTGACAATGTGGTCTTTGTAGCAAGAAGAGGAGTCTTTCGAGAAAGAGAGTTTATAAGCCAAGGAGACAGTGGGAGGCAAGTTGATCTTGAAGAAATTCAAGAGTCAAGTGGTGAAGGAACTTCAAACTCTAGCCCTCAACTTGAGGAGGAAACTCCTGTTGAGCCAATTGACGAATCTGTACCTCTGAGGCGTTCCACGAGAGTTAGGAGTGCACCTGAGCATTACTATGGATTCCATATTACTGCAGAAGGTGAGACACTTATTAGTGATGAGACACTAGTAAGTCAAGATGACCCTAACAACTACGAGGAAGCCATGGCGGGCCCCGAGTCTGCCAAATGGAAAGAGGCTATGGATAGCGAGATACAATCCATGTATGACAATCAAGTTTGGAACTTGGTTGAGAATGTACCAGGTCGAAAGACTGTAAGGTGCAAATGGGTTTTCAAGAAGAAGACCGACATGGATGGTAAAGTACACACTTATAAGGCTAGACTGGTTGCAAAGGGCTTCTCTCAAATTCCTGGAGTGGATTATGATGAGACCTTTTCTCCGGTAGCCAAGATTAAGTCTATTCGGGTTCTGTTAGCCATAGCCGCATTTCATGACTATGAAATTTGGCAAATGGATGTCAAAACCGCTTTCCTTAATGGGAAGTTGGCTGAAGATGTTTACATGAGTCAGCCAGAGGGTTTTATCAGTAACGAGTACCCCAATAGAGTGTGTAAGCTTGAGAAATCCATCTATGGATTAAAGCAAGCACCTCGCAGATGGAATCTTTGCTTTGATGAAAAGGTCAAGGAATTTGGCTTTTCTAGGAGTGAAGATGAATCTTGTGTATATGTCAAGGCTAGTGGGAGTATAGTTAGCTTTTTGGTATTGTATGTGGATGACATACTACTCATAGGAAACGACATTCCAACCCTGCAGGAAGTAAAGTCCTGGCTTGGAAAGTGTTTCGCTATGAAGGACCTTGGTGAAGCTGCCTATATTTTGGGGATAAGAATCTTGAGAGATCGGAGTAAAAGACTAATTGGACTTAGTCAAAGTACCTACTTGGAGAAGATTCTGAAGAGATTCAGAATGCAAGACTCCAAGAAAGGAGAGTTGCCCATCCAGAGTAGCGCCAAGTTGAGTAAGACACAAAGCCCTAGCACTGAGGCTGAGATAGCAGAAATGAGTCGAATACCTTATGCTTCGGCTGTAGGTTCGATCATGTACGCTATAACGTGTACTCGACCTGATGTAGCCTTTGCCTTGAGCATGGTTAGCAGGTTTCAGGGGAACCCTGGCAAGGCACACTGGAATGCGGTAAAGAATATTCTCAAGTACCTACGAAGGACTAAGGACTGGGTCCTTACCCTCGGTGGGAGTGATGACTTGAGAGTTGTAGGGTATAGTAATGCTAGCTTCCAGACTGATAGGGATAACTTCCGCTCTCAGTCGGGCTGGGTCTTTACCCTAAATGGAGGAGCAATTTCTTGGAAGAGTTCCAAGCAAGAGACAATGGCAGATTCTACTTGTGAATCAGAGTATATTGCAGCTAGCGAAGCGGCAAAGGAGGCATTATGGCTGAGGAACTTCATTGGAGACCTTGGAGTTGTACCAGCTATTAAAGAGCCAATGGAAATTTTCTGTGATAGTGAAAGTGTTGTTGCCTTAGCCAAGGAACCAAGGGATCACGGGAGATCCAAACACATCGACAGAAAATACCATTTCATCAGACATCGGATCGAAGAAGGACTCCTCGTGGCAAAGAGGGTATCATCAGATGAGAATCCGGCAGATCCCCTCACGAAGGGACTGACTCGGGTTAAGCATCTTCAGCATGCTCGGAGCATAGGGCTGAAGGATGATATTAGATTTAGTAGTTAGATAATCTTGAAATTTGTAAAGTGTAATTGACATTTGATGATGAATAAAAGTGTTTTATTTATGAGTAAAGTGTTGCTATCTCTTGTCGATCGTTTACTATATTTCTTTTGCATATTTTGACTTCCAGAATAATTTTGTTTGGTATAACATATTGTTCAAACCTCCACAGTCGGTCATATGTTGGAAGTAGGTATGAATCAAGACTGTCATGTTTGGTTGTAGAGGTCTGGGACAAGGCTACAACAATCATGAGTGCTCATAAGTTCTGAGCATTGGACTCAACCCATGCTCACTGGAATCACTTCATGGAATTCTATCTCGAGTGATCGTGAGACGGTAATATCATATAAGTCTTTAAACCTAGAGATATGATTTGTTACTTACGAGTTGGTTATGCATTGATTGTACGAAAAACGCATTGGTAACTCGATGTTATAAAATCGTGCTCTTGTGTGTAATTCAATGAGTAGTAGAACAAACATATGAGTCGAAGTTTATCTGTTCCTTCTTGGATTAGAAGCTGATATCTGGGCCCCTCGATGATTTTGTTTTGACCTATGTACCGGGCCCGGTCAGAACTAAATTGATGTGTTCAATAAAGTTCTTTGTCAAACAAATCGGAAATCAGGAAACAAATGTTGGACAATAAGTAAGACATTGTTCCATGTATTTGTCCGACTGATATCTAGAACAGAGGATTATATGATCACTTATCTTAAATGGCGTACCATCATCTTCTCAAGTTTCGAGAAACCTTGTAAAGAGCTACGATTGCCGATCGGTTCTTGAAGTCATACTTGCAGTAATAGTTACTAGACTTATCCAAGTGGGAGACTGTTGGATAAGGTGTCTAAGTCCATAACTATTTCTGGTATGTACTTGACCCGACCCAGCATGGTCCATTTGGGTTGCATGGCACCATGCAATTGGATAGACTAAATGAGAGAAATAACACTTGGAGATTATTAATATATTATAAGTTCTAATATATTAATAATATTATTTGATTAGTTTGATCAAGAATTAATTTAGAATTAATTAAGTGATCAAAAGATAACTAATTAAATATATGGGTTGATTAAGTAAATCATCCGTATCTTGTATAGTGGCCTAAAAGGCTCCATGGATCATCAAGTTGGGTTCCACCCATAGGATGCTCCATGGATGCTCCATGGGAGTTACAAACCCATGGGTCATGGAAATGAAGAGTCATGACACATTAGGGTTTAACCCTAGGTGTGTCAACACTATATAAGCAATATGATCTCCTCCCAAATCGGCTACACACTAAGAAATAGAGGGCTTGGCCGATTTTGTGAAGTGAGTATACTCTCATAAGTTCTTCCAAGAGCATTTCGTGTTGTGTGAAGCATTTGAGGCATCACACTTGGGGTGCTAGGCTCACAAGGTTTCAAGGAACACAAACAACAACAAGGTAAGTTATTCTATCTATACTTTATGTTAAAATTGTTCCCCATGTATGCTAGATAGGAATATAACCTTGGAAATCAACTTTGCATGACAATTAGACAAACATAGATCCAAGGTTATTAGGGTTGCATGTACACTTAGGAAGTGTTAGAATGCTCAAAACCCATCAAAAACTGACAGCGGATGAAGGAGTTATGACATTTTAACGGACTTTTCCTGTCCCGGTCTATTAAAAATATAATATTAAAAATAAAATCAAAATTAACCGATGGAGTTTAAATGAAAGTTGTAGATCGTTGTGTCACCTACGAGTGGATTTAAAGAACGTCGAAAACGGAGTTCGTATGAGGAAAATATGAATTCTTGAAGTTTATTAATAATTAAAATATTAAATTTAATTAAAAATACCGGATATTATCCGTTGGAGGGGGAGTCACCGGTCTGATCCGGATTACGCCCAGCGTAATTCCTTGGTACGCCCAGCGTAATCCGAGGAATCAGACCCTATATAAAGGGTGCGAGGATGTTGGCCGATAGTGCTCATTTCCTCCTTTTCTCGCGCCGAAGCTCTACGTTTCAACTCTCGGAGTCATCCCAAAGTCCGAGTATTCATATCCAAGTTCGGAAGGAAGTTTTACGCTCCCGAGAGTCCTGAGAATCCCGAGAAATCAGTTTTCTCGAGTAGAAGTTCTACTCGGTTTTCATCACGCTTTCTTCAATCTATCAAGTGAGTTTATACCCCTATAAACTACAGTTTTAAATGTTTTTATAAATACATTTATATGCTTTTAAGGGGGGGGGGGGGGGAATACTGGTAAAATACTCGATTATTATCGTGTGTTATATAATAAAGTTTCATTATATGATTTTTATCAACGGAATCATATGTCATTTAAAACTATTATAGGGAAACTTTCGTATGAAAAATATCTCATCGATAACATCATAACTTTTGAAATGAAAAGTGTTGTTATATATATATATATATATATATATATATATATATATATATATATATATATATATATATATATATATATATATATATAAAATAAATTAAACACTCTGCTTATATGGTATGTATATGTGTCCATCTTTTGTACCACAAACATACGATTAATTTGGCACGAAAAACATCAATCTTTTGCGATACTTGCTGTTAATAAATCAATCATATGGGATTTATAACTAGTATACAAATGGATTTGCTACAGGTTTAGCAATTTTACTAAACATATTACTTCAAATGACTTTCTTAAATGTTTTTACATGTTTAACGCTCTTTATCAAACTGTCTTACACACTGTAAGCTTCCTTTCAAACTGTATTACAAAGGTGTTTTCAAACAGAGGTTTTCCGTATACTGAAACTGTCTTATCAAACAAAATATTTTCAATCGTTTTATAAACTGACATCAGGCATCGTTTCTTATTATTAAACTTTTCAAAGGTTATAGAAAACTTCTTTTACGCTATTATATTGTCAAATGCATACCCATATATGTATAGTTATATAAGTATGTTTAAAGGACTTAGGACAGTTAGCTTACTTTATTTCCTTTTCCTCGTTGGGATGTGGCATTAGGGTATCAGTTGTTCGTCCGAATGTCGTCTAAATATTATTTATATATAATGTATACATATATAGGTATAAAGATTATATTAATCAGTTCAGTACCTTTGAGTAACAAAGGTATATTTCCGGTTATACTCGTACGTTACTAGTAACTATAATAGGTATAGTTAGAAGATACTACTTACAATTCCAGATACAAGGAATCCCACAAGAGTTAGTTCATTCATGAGTCTATACTAATACATAACATGTTACATGATTACGTTTACATATATACGCTTACATGAGTACATTTTCATAGATACGCTTACATGAATACGTTTACATAGATATGCTTACAGAGATACGTTTACATTGATACGTTTATAGAGATACGCTTACATGAACACGTCTAGATTAATACGTTTATTAGATACTATTACATAGAATCAGTTACAAACATTTCGGGACTTACCATTCCTATAACCTCTATTAGCTACAGAGGTAAATGCATATCTACGGATGTCTACGGTTGATACCATTATAGGTATACTTTAAGGGACTAACTATTCCTACACCCAGCTATTAGCAACAGAGGTAAATGTACATCTTCGGATGACTACGGTTAATACTAATCGGTAATTCCTATGCCGTGTTTATCCTAGTACCAAAGGATAATATTTAAGTTATTAGTTCATTTCCTTTACCTTGTGATACATTCGCATAAACGTCGAGGCAGATTAATACTTATATAATTATATTACTACCTTTATAATGTGACTCATACACATAAACGATGAGGTATACTATAGTTTTATACTAATAGTTAAAACAGGGAAAAACAGTCACATTTACAGTGATGCTTACTTTCAAAACAGTCGAGTCTTGGTAGAAGACTACTTTTATACTAGTAGGAAATATAGGATTTCCTAGGGTTTTCAAACGTTTACATTTACTTACAAACATTTTCCAACTTTTCTCCAAATGTTTACAAGTCTTTACTTTACAGTTTTTACAAATCAAAGACACATTAATACTTATGAATTCACCAGCTTTATTGTTGATACTCACTTTCAAAATAACTTGTATTCTCAGGTCACAAATAGACAGGTACGACGACCACGTTTTGTGAAGACGGAGAAATCAAGATTTCTTTTTATTTTGATTAGTTATTGTGTTGTTTGATACTATGAAAGAACACACTTGTAATTATATTTATACTATTAAGGCAATGGATGATGTTGTTGCTTGTTTACTACTTTACATTGTTGTGATACATTACATGACGTCCTCCGCCCCAGAACGTTTCCGCCGTTCTTGGTTTTAGGGTGTGACAGATTGGTATCAGAGCATTGTTTATAGCGAATTAAGTATATCAACCCATAAAAGATATACTAACTATAACTACAATGGGATTTAAAATACTCTGACCAAGAGTTTTTACTTTTAAATAATAAAATATTTAATTAAGTATACGTGTCTGCATTCATACTAAAATCAATGTCACAATGACAAGAACAAAAGTATTACGATTGTTGAATATCACAAGTAAGCTTGGGGATGTATGGTCAGTCCTGGGAATGGCATAGCCTGATCAACTATGATGGTCCGAGAAGTGATTAGCATATGCCCAAGAATGGTTGTGATGTGGCAACAAGTCTAAAAACTTACCAACACTACCACAATGAGAACATTATAACAGAACCTAAGTCTAAAATACTATAGGTGTATTTCGTGTTACTATAATTACTTACTTGAGACCTAAAAAGGATCTTCACTACTAACTTGATGGTTTCAAATTGGATATACTAAGGTTATATGTAACTAGGATGTCATAGACTTAGAATCTGTGAAATTCTGCTTTACCCCGGTTCCTTGTGAATTTGGAGTTGAGCTCACTTATTCGAAAGCCTATCCTGTTTTCATTACATATAACTGGTATGCACTTTACAAATAATGATGTAACTAATGAAGATTATCTAATAATTATCTAGATAGTTCGTCTAATAATTATTTCTTTACCCAAATTCTCGTGCAGATAACATGGCTGGACTCCATCCCACGGCAACCCGTACTTCCCGAACAAAGGCAGTGCTGGATGGTTCAGAGATGAACCGGAGAATGATCATCCACTCCCTTTTGAATGATCACCATGCTGAAGACCTTTCGGATGATGATAACTCCGAACTCGAGGATGAAAACCTACCCCCAGTAGCTCCCAATTCAAACGCTAACCCTCGTCCAACACTTCATGACCTGACGCCTCCTTGGGTTGAATGCTTGGAAACATGGAGTGAAGAGCAAGATCAACTTATGTTGTTTAATGGATACTGAAGCTTCTACCACTCAAGCGAAGGAATCTCAGCAGACAGAGTTCTACAAATCCTAATCCGTAGAGTTGCCCGAAATGAAATTCAGGGCAGGACGAATTTTCGACGTATCGAAGAGGTTATTACCAATACAAAAATGCATACCATTCACACCAATTTCCTTGATCACGAGTGAGAGATCTGAGAGAAACCATGAAACCCTGCTACGAACACTAGCTGAAACCCGAACCGAAGTCATAGAGCTCTAAGTACGCCAGAGATTGTACGAGAGATACCTGCTTCATATGAAATGTCAATTAACCGAACTAAGGATTCACCATAGGGGTGACCATCACCAGTAGGAGATACCTTACCTCCTTCTTTGTTTTAAAGAACTATGTTCCTGTCTATGTTCTGTGTAGTACTTTCTATGTGACTATCTTGTACTGTAAGTACTTTTAGTTAAGTCTTTATGCTGTCAATGACTTTTCTACTCTGAATATGATGTACGACCTACAATAAGCTCAATTTCCCCAAACCTATTACATCGTAAACATCGAATATATGAACAGTCGACTAACTTCCGTGTTACTCTTTGTTCAAATACCTTCATTATACTATCGTTGGAGTCTATCTGAAACCCCACCTAGTCAAGTTATTGGACAATGGTAATTTAACTCCGGAATCATCTTCAAGCCTCTTTTAAAGGTTGGATCATATTATCAACCAACCTATAATACCTCGGCTTGAACGACAAATGTTTAAAGACCAATCTACAAATATACTTCTACTCTGGACTAGAACTGCATCATAGGGATGTAGGTCAAACCTTCAAGAACATGCTTCTACTCTTTACTTAAGCGATCGAAGTACATCCAGGTTCAACCATACTCACTCACAAATTCATTTTCTTTCCATGTAACAGAATCATGTCGCCGAAGAAAAACGATCAACCCATCAACCAAACACCAACTCTTCACCTCAACGAGCAACAAACTACCACGCCACCCCGAATCACGAGCGAAGAATAGCAAACTAAAGTTTTGGGCTAAAGCTAAAGGCAAACCACTCCAAGGGGCGAGCAAAAGACAACAAACGGTGGTAGCCTTCGCAACCATGACATTTGTACCTCCTACTACCATCCCTTCTGGAATACCAATTGCCCCTAACCCAGCCAGACAATATGCTGGAAACCTACCAAACTGCAATAAGTGCAGCTTCCATTATCTAGGTAGTTGTCGTCCGTTACACTGCTTTAAATGCAACAAGAACGGACATACTACCAATTGCTGCCGGACTCGGACACGACACATTACTTCAAACCCCAATGTCGAAATCTCTCGAATATGCCATCTATGTGGCGTAATGGGACACTTCAAGAGGGACTGTCAAACAGAGAAGGACGACGGCAAATCCGGAGGAGTTTGACCTCAGAATGGAAAGAGGCAATGAAGGACCCTACTATAGTATAAGTTCACTTCCAATCGTCAGTATTATGTATGTCTTTTTAAAAAATAAAAAACATGTTTAAAACTAGTGCAACTCGAGTCTTATCTTTTGTGAGATCCCATCAGTAAAGGGGACCCTCGTGCTGCGTATACTTGCCTTTTGTAGTATACCTTGTTCGTGATGGGTTTTGAGCATTCTAACACTTCCTAAGTGTACATGCAACCCTAATAACCTTGGATCTATGTTTGTCTAATTGTCATGCAAAGTTGAATTCCAAGGTTATATTCCTATCTAGCATACATGGGGAACAATTTTAACATAAAGTATAGATAGAATAACTTACCTTGTTGTTGCTTGTGTTCCTTGAAACCTTGTGAGCCTAGCACCCCAAGTGTGATGCCTCAAATGCTTCACACAACACCAAATGCTCTTGGAAGAACTTATGAGAGAATACTCACTTTTTCAAAATCGGCCAAGCCCTCTTGATTCTTAGTGTAGCTGATTTTGGGTGGAGAACATGTTACTTATATAGTGTTGACACATCTAGGGTTAAACCCTAATGTGTCATGACACTTCATTTCCATGACCCATGGGTTTGTAACTCCCATGGAGCATCCATGGAGCATCCTATGGGTGGAACCCAACTTGATAGTCCATGGAGCCTTTTAGCCCACTATACAAGATATGGATGATTTACATAATCAACCCATATATTTAATTAGTTATCTTTTGATCACTTAATTAATTCTAAATTAATTCTTGATCAAACTAATCAAATAATATTATTAATATATTAGAACTTATAATATATTAATAATCTCCAAGTGTTATTTCTCTCATTTAGTCTATCCAATTGCATGGTGCCATGCAACCCAAATGGACCATGCCGGGTCGGGTCAAGTACATACTAGAAATAGTTATGGACTTAGACACCTTATCCAATAGTCTCCCACTTGGATAAGTCTAATAACTATTACTGCAAGTATGACTTCAGGAACCGATCGGCAATCGTAGCTCTTTTCAAGGTTTCTCGAAACTGAGAAGATGATGGTACGCCATTTAAGATAAGTGATCATATAATCCTCTGTTCTAGATATCAGTCGGACAAATACATGGAACAATGTCTTACTTATTGTCCAACAATTTGTTCCCTGATTTCCGATTTGTTTGACAAAGAACTTCATTGAACACATCAATTTAGTTCTGACCGGGCCCGGTACATAGGTCAAAACAAAATCATCGAGGGGCCCAGATATCAGCTTCTAATCCAAGAAGGAACAGATAAACTTCGACTCATATGTTTGTTCTACTACTCATTGAATTACACATAAGAGCGCGATTTTATAACATCGAGTTACCAATGCGTTTTTCGTACAATCAATGCATAACCAACTTGTAAGTAACAAATCATATCTCTAGGTTTAAAGATTTATATGATATTACCGTCTCACGATCACTCGAGATAGAATTCCATGAAGTGATTCCAGTGAGCGTGGGTTGAGTCCAATGCTCAGAACTTATGAGCACTCATGATTGTTGTAGCCTTGTCCCAGACCTCTACAACCAAACATGACAGTCTTGATTCATACCTACTTCCGACATATGACCGACTGTGGAGGTTTGAATAATATGTTATACCAAACAAAATTATTCTGGAAGTCAAAACATGCAAAAGAAATATAGTAAACGATCGACAAGAGATAGCAACACTTTACTCATAAATAAAATACTTTTATTCATCATCAAATGTCAATTACACTTTACAAATTTCGAGGTTATCTAACTACTAAATCTAATATCATCCTTCAGCCCTATGCTCCGAGCATGCTGGAGATGCTTAATCCGAGTCAGTCCCTTCGTGAGGGGATCTGCCGGATTCTCATCTGATGATACCCTCTTTGCCACGAGGAGTCCTTCTTCGATCCGATGTCTGATGAAATGGTATTTTCTGTCGATGTGTCTGGATCTCCCGTGATCCCTTGGTTCCTTGGCTAAGGCAACAGCACTTTCACTATCACAGAAAATTTCCATTGGCTCTTTAATAGCTGGTACAACTCCAAGGTCTCCAATGAAGTTCCTCAGCCGTAACGCCTCCTTTGCTGCTTTGCTAGCTGCAATGTACTCTGATTCATAAGTAGAATCTGCCACTGTCTCTTGCTTGGAACTCTTCCAAGAAATTGCTCCTCCATTTAGGGTAAAGACCCAGCCCGACTGAGAGCGGAAGTTATCCCTATCAGTCTGGAAGCTAGCATCACTATACCCTACAACTCTCAAGTCATCACTCCCACCGAGGGTAAGGACCCAGTCCTTAGTCCTTCGTAGGTACTTGAGAATATTCTTTACCGCAGTCCAGTGTGTCTTGCCAGGGTTCCCCTGAAACCTGCTAACCATGCTCAAGGAAAAGGCTACATCAGGTCGAGTACACGTCATAGCATACATGATCGAACCTACAGCCGAAGCATAAGGTACTCGACTCATTTCTGCTATCTCAGCCTCAGTGCTAGGGCTTTGTGTCTTACTCAGCTTGGCGCTACTCTGGATGGGCAACTCTCCTTTCTTGGAGTCTTGCATTCTGAATCTCTTCAGAACCTTCTCCAAGTAGGTACTTTGACTAAGTCCAATTAGTCTTTTACTCTGATCTCTCAAGATCCTTATCCCCAAAATATAGGCAGCTTCACCAAGGTCCTTCATAGCGGAACACTTTCCAAGCCAGGACTTTACTTCCTGCAGGGTTGGAATGTCGTTTCCTATGAGTAGTATGTCATCCACATACAATACCAAAAAGCTAACTATACTCCCACTAGCCTTGACATATACACAAGATTCATCTTCACTCCTAGAAAAGCCAAATTCCTTGACCTTTTCATCAAAGCAAAGATTCCATCTGCGAGGTGCTTGCTTTAATCCATAAATGGATTTCTCAAGCTTACACACTCTATTAGGGTACTTGTTGCTGACAAAACCCTCTGGCTGACTCATGTAAACATCTTCAGCCAACTTCCCATTAAGGAAAGCGGTTTTGACATCCATTTGCCAAATTTCATAGTCATGAAATGCGGCTATGGCTAACAGAACCCGAATAGACTTAATCTTGGCTACTGGAGAAAAGGTCTCATCATAATCCACTCCAGGAATTTGAGAGAAGCCCTTTGCAACCAGTCTAGCCTTATAAGTGTGTACTTTACCATCCATGTCGGTCTTCTTCTTGAAAACCCATTTGCACCCTACAATCTTTCGACCTGGTAGATTCTCAACCAAGTTCCAAACTTGATTGTCATACATGGATTGTATCTCGCTATCCATAGCCTCTTTCCATTTAGCAGACTCGGGGCCTGCCATGGCTTCCTCGTAGCTGTTAGGGTCATCTTGACTTACTAGTGTCTCATCACTAATAAGTGTCT
Source organism: Lactuca saligna (assembly GCF_052625555.1). Classification (NCBI taxonomy): domain Eukaryota; kingdom Viridiplantae; phylum Streptophyta; class Magnoliopsida; order Asterales; family Asteraceae; genus Lactuca; species Lactuca saligna. The sequence continues at coordinate 224,676,164 of NC_136419.1, read as the reverse complement.
CACCTTCTGCAGTAATATGGAATCCATAGTAATGCTCAGGTGCACTCCTAACTCTCGTGGAACACCTCAGAGGTACAGATTCGTCAATTGGCTCAACAGGAGTTTCCTCCTCAAGTTGAGGGCTAGAGTTTGAAGTTCCTTCATCACTTGACTCTTGAATTTCTTCAAGATCAACTTGCCTCCCACTGTCTCCTTGGCTTATAAACTCTCTTTCTAGAAAGACTCCTCTTCTTGCTACAAAGACCACATTGTCACTAGGTATGTAGAAGAGGTAACCAAAGGATTGCTGTGGGTAGCCGATGAAAATACACCTCTCGCTTCGGGGTTCGAGCTTATCATGAGTCTCGCGTCTCATGAAAGCCTCGCATCCCCAAATCTTGATGTGGTCTAGTTTAGGTACTTTACCAGTCCACATCTCGTGAGGAGTTTTGGCAACTTTCTTTGTAGGGACTAGATTAAGGATATGGGCGGCAGTCTCTAAGGCATACCCCCAGAATGAGATTGGTAGCGAAGCTCGACTCATCATGGAACGAACCATGTCCAACAAGGTTCGATTACGCCTCTCAGCCACACCATTCAACTGCGGTGTCCTGGGAGGTGTCAATTGTGAGACAATCCCACATTCCCTTAGATAGTCGAGGAACTCTGAACTAAGATACTCACCACCTCGATCGGATCGAAGCATCTTAATGTTCCTGCCCAATTGATTCTCGACTTCCTGTTTAAATTCCTTAAACTTCTCGAAAGTCTCTGACTTATGCTTGATTAAGTAGACATATCCATATCTATTGTAATCATCAGTAAAAGTCAAATAATAACGATTAGCATCTCTTATGGCATGTTTGAATGGTCCACACACATCCGTGTGTATAAGGTCCAACAAACCTTCACCCCTTTCACACGAGCCTGTGAAGGGTGACTTTGTCATTTTTCTAGGTAAGCATGGTTCGCAACTATCATTTGACTTTAGGTCAAACGACTCCAAGACTCCATCTTTTTAGAGTTGGCCTATGCATTTCTTGCTTATATGTCCAAGACGACAATGCCATAATGATGCTTTATCCAAGTTATTATTATTAGTAGAATCAATACACAAAACATTATTTCCTAAGTTATCTACAATAGATACAGCTTCATACACACTATCACAAGGTAATGCTTTAAAATAAAGTACATTATTAAAGAAAGCATTAATCGAACCAACTTCATTATCAAACGAAAAGGTGAAACCTTGTTTGTACAATGCATGAAAGGAAATAATATTTCTTGCCATTTCTGGCGAATAACAACATTTATTCAAATCTAAATTTAACCCACTACTTAGCGATAAAGTATAAACTCCAATCTTGGTGACAGGTGTAACTTTCCTATTCCCCATGATTAAGTTTATTCTTCCTTGCTCCACATTCTCACTTCTTCCTAGTCCCTGCAAGTCACAACAAATATGAATACCGCAACCGGTATCAAGGACCCAAGATTTTGAATGGGGTGAGTTATTAGAAATGATAGTGTAAATACCTGCATGGTTGGGTTTGACTTTCCCATCCTTCACATCCTGCTGGTACTTTAGGCAGTTCCGCTTCCAATGAGCTTTTTCATGGCAATAGAAGCATTCAGTCTCTTTTGGGTCAGAAGAAGGAGTAATGAAACCTTTCTTGGTTCCACTTGAAGAACAGCCATCAAGGGTCCAAGCCTTGGTACCCTTCGATGATCTCTTTCTCTTCCTCCCTCGACTTTGCCCGATTGCCAAGACCAGAGTTGAGTCTGGAGTAGGAGTGATAGCAACCGACTTCCCCTTAAGACCTGTTTCTGCGGTCTTGAGAAGTCCCTGAAGTTTGCTGAGGGTGACCTCTTCCTTGTTCATGTGATATGTCATGCGGAATTGATCATAGCACGATGGTAAGGAGTGCAAAATGATATCTATTGCAAGCTCCTCAGGGAAGTTCACATTGAGCTTCAGCAAACGATCCACATACCTTTGCATTTTCTGCATGTGACTCGTGACGGACTCTCCGTCCTTCATCATGGTTGTTATCATGGAGCAGATGACTTCGTACCTCTCTTGTCGTGCACTTTGATGGTATCTTTCCATCAAATCTTGGTGCATTTCATAAGGGTAGAAATCTTCATAAGACTTTTGGAGTTCAGCTGTCATGGTGGCCAACATGATGCAAGCCACCTTGGTTGCATCTCTTTCATGAGTATGAAAGTCAGCGATCTCCTGGGGAGTTGCAGTGGACTCGTCAATTTCCTTAAGCTCCTTGTCAAGGACATATTCTTTGTCCTCGTAGCGGGTAATCATCCTGATGTTTCTGATCCACTTATTGAAGTTGGATCCATCAAAGGTGACTTTCCCACACAAACTCATAAGAGTAAAGGAGCCATTAGGATTCGAGCCAGAAGCATTATTTGAAGACATCTGAAAGAGAAGAACGAGTTTAGTTTAGATTTAAGAGAGTCCTTAATAAAACACCCAAATGTAATATTAAGGCTAGGATCCAATCACAATATAATATAACTTAGAAGAGGTATGCCGTAATCTAAGCTATACCATATTTGAAAGGTAGGTGAGTGACGATTCACCAATTTCCACCACGAAAACCGAAATATTAAATATTTAGTTTTTATTGGTTTTAGAAATTCCTAGATTCTTTGAGATCCAATGAACTTTTCAAAGGCATGTTTCAATCTCGAGAGTGCCCTCCAGGTTTTGTGACTGGGATGCCGAGGATCACAAAACGAGGTGTGAAGTAACCATGCAAATCACTTGGTACCCTTAAAGTTTATCACTCAATCGATGTGCCGGTAAACCACACACGCTCCACCGATACTATAATAAACCTTAAGTCACCCTTTACCTACCTTGTTAAGTCCAAGTTAGTGTGCCGGTTAACCACACACGCTCCACCAACGACTTAGACAAAGTGTAAAGTGTAATTTCATGGATTAGCACCTTATTCACATTTTTCCTAAAGTAACTAAGATTGGGAATTTAATAAACATTTAGTTACTTTATTATATTCATCATACTTTGAATGAGAATTTATAAGTCCTTGTCTTACCCGTTCGGCTAATGACCCTCCACCAGTCAAGCAAGCGGTGGGTGAGAATATTCACCCATTAAGTCTCCATTTTATAGGCAACAACCTTATACCCACCTTATAGACCGGCTTCGTGAATGAGGCGTACTAGCGGTAAGACGACTTTATTCTTATACATATATATATATAATTATTAAATTATCATAATATAAGTATAAGGGTTGAATTTTAACTTTTAAAATTCTAGGGGTTGGAACTTAAAGTTTTAACTTCACTTTACTTGTTCCAAAACTTGAGGGCAAGTTTTGTAACTTTCAAAACTTTTCATTTCTTGTAACTTATGAGTTTAATAGAGTAATAAAATGAAGACTCTTCATTTTTCTAACTCTTGTGTTTTGTTAATGGTTTTAACTCAAGTGTGACTCTTGGTTTTCCATAACTTAAGGATAAGTTATGGACTCCATTAAAACAAATTATAATCAAGAATTAAACTACCAAATAGGTTACAAATAATTCCTATGATCATCTAAAACATCATAAGAAAAAGAACATGAATATGAACAAAATCAAAAATTACATAAAACTTTGTAATTTTGATAACTAGTTGTTGTAAATGAATTAGCAAAGACATTACACCACCAAAAACAAGTTTTCAATTACCAAAACAGTTTAGGGTAATGTTTCTAATTCATTTTCCAGCAACTGAATTGAAATTCTGCACTCATTCGACCCTACTCGCCGAGTGCATAAACTGACTCGCCGAGTTGGTTGAAGATACTCATGGACTCGACGAGTCCCCCTATAGACTCGACGAGTCCATTCGCAGACAGCAAAATTTCCGATTCTGTTTTCAACTTTTAAGCACAAATAAGAGCAAACAAGCCTAGGCTCTGATACCACTGATGGGTTTTGAGCATTCTAACACTTCCTAAGTGTACATGCAACCCTAATAACCTTGGATCTATGTTTGTCTAATTGTCATGCAAAGTTGAATTCCAAGGTTATATTCCTATCTAGCATACATGGGGAACAATTTTAACATAAAGTATAGATAGAATAACTTACCTTGTTGTTGCTTGTGTTCCTTGAAACCTTGTGAGCCTAGCACCCCAAGTGTGATGCCTCAAATGCTTCACACAACACCAAATGCTCTTGGAAGAACTTATGAGAGAATACTCACTTCTTCAAAATCGGCCAAGCCCTCTTGATTCTTAGTGTAGCCGATTTTGGGTGGAGAACATGTTACTTATATAGTGTTGACACATCTAGGGTTAAACCCTAATGTGTCATGACTCTTCATTTCCATGACCCATGGGTTTGTAACTCCCATGGAGCATCCATGGAGCATCCTATGGGTGGAACCCAACTTGATAGTCCATGGAGCCTTTTAGCCCACTATACAAGATATGGATGATTTACATAATCAACCCATATATTTAATTAGTTATCTTTTGATCACTTAATTAATTCTAAATTAATTCTTGATCAAACTAATCAAATAATATTATTAATATATTAGAACTTATAATATATTAATAATCTCCAAGTGTTATTTCTCTCATTTAGTCTATCCAATTGCATGGTGCCATGCAACCCAAATGGACCATGCCGGGTCGGGTCAAGTACATACCAGAAATAGTTATGGACTTAGACACCTTATCCAACAGTTCGCAGCAATAGTCTTATAGTAAAACTAAAGTACTGTAACTCCTTTAAAAGTTGCATTGTTGTCTTTTGTCTGTAACACCCTTATGATCAAATCTAATGCCTTTATTTCCAAGTTAGTCCGATATCATCATACAACTTGACTCAATTCGATCCTTACAATACCAATTTCGTGCGCACATCTCTTTCTCCGAAATTTCCTTTCTATGCGAAGCCGTCATTCCAAAACTCCAAGGTACTCATGCATAGAGTCCCTTATGTTTCTTATCCTTCCGAAGAAAAACTCAGCAAACCTCCCCGAAGTACCACTCGTACAGCACGTCAAGTTCAATCCAAAGACCCATACGGTTGATCTATCGCTGAAGAATGTATACATAGGGGTGGTATATAATCAAGGTTCTACAGGTTTAGAACTGATGATTCCAGTTTAACTTCTTTTCCTCGTTGGGATGTGGGCTTAAAGAAGAATCATTTATTCGACTACCTTTTCAATCTTAAATATACACGACTCATATACGCGAAACTGTAAGTGATGAACCAGGTATGAGTTCTAATATGAACTTCAGGATGAAGACTGCTTAAGACTACGAGTGATCATGCTGCCATGCAAATAAACTTAGAAGCCAAACACATGCCCTTCCCGCCGATCGGGACAAGAGAGACAGGTGGAACAAAAGTACCTATTCTTTTTCCTTAATTCATGAGTAATCATACTTACTTTTATATCTTCACGACATCTAATAGACCACAAGGTTTTGACTTTATAATCACTATGAATTGGATGTGTTCTTATGCAAGAGGAAAGGTCATTGCCTATACCTGAAGACAGCTTAAGACATAGGAAGTTAACTATACAACACATGATCTTGAGTCAGGAGCAGCGATAATTGCTCTGAAGATCTGGAGACACTACTTGTAGGGTACAAGGTGTACTAATTTCACAGTGCACAAAACATTCAACATACATTCGACCAAGAAGAGTTATCACACCAGTAAGGCAAATGAAAGAAACAAAGCCGTTCCCCGATAGTGAAAGGTTCGCTGGAAGGCCATGCGAGGATCTGAATTCACTTGGGAACGCAAAGATCAAATAAAACTTCTATCCATAGCATAGTATCAATTCTGCTTAAACTCAAATTTCAGGACGAAATTCCCTCTAACGGGGGATGATGTGACAACCTGATATTTCGAGACAATGAAATGTAACACCAGTCAAATATAGGTAAATATTTAACTTTCCTAAAATATTATTTGGGTTAAATAAAGTTATGACCAATCTAAGATTCGCAGCAAAAATCGGCAACACTGATAGACGTAAAACGTGAAGTTTCAATACAATAATTTTTAGCCTTAGGTATCTAAATGAAAGTTTTAGATATCCCAAAACCGTAATCATACATAAAAAGAATGCCCAAATCTGACTTCATATGAGAAAGTTATGATTTTTCGAAGTTTCAAACATAGTAGTAAACAGCTAAAAACTCGAAATCGAGATCGAGCGGATTTTTGCCAACATGACCTAAACGAGAATCGAAGATCTCATCAATGGTATTACAAAGGTAAAAAGTCTAGCGAAAACTGACAGCGGATGAAGGAGTTATGAAATTTTAACGGACTTTTCCTGTCCCGGCCTATTAAAAATATACTATTAAAAATATATTCAAAATTAGCCGACGGAGTCTAAACAAAATTTGTAGATCGTAGTCTCACCTACGCATGGATATAAAGAACGTCGAAAACGGAGTTCGTATGAGGAAGATATGAATTTTTGAAGTTTATTAATAATTAAAATATTTAACTTAATTAAAAATACCGGATATTATCCGTTCGTGGGGGAGTCGCCGGTCTGATCCGGATTACGCCCAGCGTAATTCCTTGGTACGCCCAGCGTAATCCGAGGAATCAGACCCTATATAAAGGGTGCGAGGATGCCGGCCCATATTGCTCATTTCCTCCCTTTCTCGTGCCGAAGCTCTACGTTTCAACCCTCGGAGTCATCCCAAAGTCTGGGTTTTCATATCCAAGTTCGGAAGGAAGTTTTACGCTCCCGAGATTCCCAAGAATCCCGAGAAATCAATTTTCTCGAGTAGAAGTTCTACTCGGTTTTCATCACGCTTTCTTCAATCTATCAAGTGAGTTCATACCCCTATAAACTACACTTCTAAATGTTTTTATAAATACTTTTATATGGTTTTAAGGGGGAGGGGGGGGGGGAATACAAGTAAAATACTTGATTATTATCGTGTGTTATATAATAAAGTTTCATTATACGCTTTTTATCAACGAAATCATATGTGATTTATAACTATTATAGGGAAACTTTCATATGAAAAATGTCTCATCGATAACATCATAACTTTTGAAATGAAAAGTGTTGTTATATATATATATATATATATATATATATATATATATATATATTAAACACTCTGCTTATACGGTATGTATATGTGTCCATCTTTTGTACCACAAATATACGATTAATTTGGCACGAAAAACATCAATCTTTTGCGATACTTGCTATTAATAAATCAATCATATGGGATTTATAACTAGTATACAAATGGATTTACTATAGGTTTAGCAGTTTTACTTAAACTGTCTTACACACTATACGCTTCCTTTCAAACTCTGTTACAAAGGTGTTTTCAAACAGAGGTGTTCCGTATACTTAAACTGTCTTATCAAACAAAATATTTTCAATTGTTTTATAAACTGACATCAGGTCATTGTTTCTTATTATTAAACTTTTCAAAGGTTTTAGAAAACTTCTTTTACGCTTTTATATTGTCAAATGCATGCCCATATATGTATAGTTATATAAGTATGTTTAAAGGACTTACGACGGTTAGCTTACTTTATTTCCTTTTCCTCGTTGGGATGTGGCATTAGGGTATCGGTTGTTCATCCGAATGTCGTCTAAATATTATTTATATATCATGTATACATATATAGGTATAAAGATTACATTAATCAGTTCAGTACCTTTGAGTAACAAAGGTATATTTCCGGTTATACTCATACATTACTAGTAACTATAATAGGTATAGTTAGAAGATACTACCTACAATTCCAGGGACAAGGAATCACACAAGAGTTAGTTCATTCATCAGTCTATACTAATGCATTAGATGTTACATGACTACGTTTACATATATACGCTTACGTGAGTACATTTTCATAGATACGCTTACATGAATACGTTTACATAGATACGCTTACAGAGATACGTTTACATTGATACGTTTATAGAGATACGCTTACATGAACACGTCTACATTAATACGTTTAATAGATACTATTACATAGGATCAGTTACAAACATTTCAGGACTTACCATTCCTATAACCTCTATTAGCTACAGAGGTAAATGCACATCTACGGATGTCTACGGTTGATACCATTATATGTATACTTTAAGGGACTAACTATTCATACACCCAGTTGTTAGCAACAGAGGTAAATGTACATCTTCGGATGGCTACGGTTAATACTAATCGATAATTCCTATGCCGTGTTTATCCTAGTACCAAAGGATAATATTTGAGTTATTAGTTCATTTCCTTTACCTTGTGATACAATCGCATAAACGTCGAGGCAGATTAATACTTATATAATTATCTTAATACCTTTATAATGTGACTCATACACATAAACGATGATGTAAACTATAGTTTTATACTAATAGTTAAAATAGGGAAAAACCATCACATTTACAGTGATGCTTACTTTCAAAACAGTCGAGTCTTGGTAGAAGACTACTTTTATACTAGTAGGAAATATAGGATTTCCTAGGGTTTTCAAACGTTTATAATTACTTATAAACATTTTCCAACTTTTCTCCAAATGTTAGAAGTCTTTACTTTACAGGCTTTACAAATCAAAGACACATTAATACTTATGAATTCACCAGCTTTATTGTTGATACTCGCTTTCAAAATAACTTGTATTCTCAGGTCACAAATAGGTAGGTACCACGACCACGTTTTGTGAAGACAGAGAAATCAAGATTTCTTTTTATTTTGATTAGTTATTATGTTGTCTGATACTATGAAAGAACACACTTGTAATTAAATTTATACTATTAAGGCAATGGTTGATGTTGTTTTTTGTTTACTACTTTACAATGTTGTGATACATTACATGACGTCCTCCACCCCAGAACGTTTCCTCCGTTCTCAGTTTTGGGGTGTGACACTCATTTATGACGTGAAATTACGACGTGGATTTACGACACGCAATGCGTATCAAGGAAGGCCCTGTCATAAAGGAAAACGACACGCATTCGCGTGTCATAAACTTACGACGAGCGTGTTGATGACACGCAATCCGTATCAAGAAAGCCCTTGTCAAGAAAGGCCATGGCATAAATGAAGATGACCCACATTTTTGCGTATCATAATTTTAAATGTTTAAAAAAATATATTATTTATATATTTACTTATTTTCAAATTAGATTTGTATTTAATGTTTCATAATAGAAAATAAAATATCATATACAAAAAATAGAATCCATTGCATAAATTTAATGTCATAAAATTCTATTTCTTACGATATATAAATTGGCATCTAATCTACTATGTACATCAAGTTCCAACTAAGTAAAGTTGCATCTTGCCTTTCATAATTCTTTAAAACTAATGTTCCAAACAGCTAATTATATGGATATGCAATTGTACATTGGCCAATCTCACTCAATAATGACTTAGCCAAATTCAACTCCAAGTCTTTACTGCATCTTGCCGATAATGCTGCAAGATTTAAATCAAGTGGCTTCATATTCCTTTCTTCCATCAACTTTACCTAATGCACAAAATACACAGAAAAAAAAACATTGTAGAGGAAGGGGATATTTGGGAAAATGTGAGGGGTATAATATAATAAGAATGCCAATACTTAATACCACTTTCATGCCATCATGGAAACCTATTGTGCATTACATAAAGGCCCTACACCAACACAAGGCTTTTGTTTGATTATGATCCTCAACTGTTAAACCAAATGCAAAAAGCATGTTAGAAGAATAAAGCTAGATGTAGATGAAACTTTAAAAGAGGTTGATCCATCACATTACATAAAGGCCCTCCACTACCTTAAGCAATAGTTGTAGAAAAAGTACTTCTTAAGGGCTAAGGTTGCCTACATAAACGGTTGTGTATTGATTACTCTTAATTTGAGAAATTTTTCAGAGACAAGTCCATCATTTTCAGCCATTGACAATTCCTGGACAACTTTTTTCAAGTCCTTTGATAATAGCTTGCATTTCCTCTGCCAAATATTTTAATTGTACCTAAAAAATAATAAATAATCAATAAATTCTTAATTACATTTACACATGTTTTAAATTTCTAAATATTTGAATAAGATTAATTGTGATCACCACCTTTGATGTAGGTTCAAACTGTCAAGATCCTTGGAGAAATCAAGGAGTTCAGGTAGTTTATCAACAAGCACCTAAAATTAATTAATTATCCACCACAACATTATCTTACTATTTTAAAATTTAATTATTTTCCATACAACATATTAATCAAATCTGAACCCAATCTGAACCCAACAGCAGAAGGCTATCCAATCTGAACCCAACAACAGCGCCTAAAATGACACCAAATTAATCAAAGTCAAACTCAAAGTCAAAATCAACTATAACAAAATATTATTATATTTAATAACATAAAATAAACAATGAAAATATTGACCTTTTGCTGTTCCTTGGTTCAGAGCATTTCCAAGTGTGACAATTGTTTGCATTACTCTCTTGAACTTACAGGAACTTCTGACCTAATAAAAGTTTAATTAGATTAAATTGTTGGATTCGTGAATTGAATCATAACTATGTTGCTGTTATAGCAAGAAATGGTTATCTAGGTGCTAGAGTTGAAGGATGCTTCTCCAGATGGAAGGTAATTTAGAGGGTCAAAGGAATCTGTTGGGCTTTGTAGATTGCGTCTTTTGGGCTCGACTGATTATGCTATTCTGTATTCTGGTTTGGGCCTGTCCAACCGTGAACCTTTTATGTTTTGTATATAAGTTTTCGCTTGCATGCATATTAGGTTAAGGTTTTAGAGATCTGAGAATAGCGATACATCTAGACGACAACAGGTTTCTTTGATCGTTCTTGTAACCTTCCAATCCTCTACAGTTGATGGTCTTAATCGAGCTCTTCTGAGGATTTTGTTTAATCATTCGACACGTTTGATTCAATCTTGTCTCGTTCTTATTATTGTGTTTTTATCGTCTTTGTTTACTTACCTGTTCAAGATCTAATTGATCTTTATAGATTAAAAGATTGTTAAATCTCATCAATTGGTATCAAAGCAGGAGGCTGTGTAATTGATACACATCTTTTCTGTGAAAAAGATTTCCATTAGGGTTTTTCCGCAATCATCAATATTTATTGAGCCGTCATCTCTTTATTGACGTATCTTGATATTTATTACTTTGCCCTAATCTGCTTTATTACAAGTCTGATCTTTGAACAGGTTTTTACGATCATAATGGACGCGACACAATCAAACCTTATTAATATTTCCAACAGCATTGGTTCGACGACAAAGATTCCGATCTTATACACCCATGACTATGAAGTATGGGTACATCACTTCGAAGACTATGTTATTGGATTGGAGGATAATGGGTATCTCATTTGGGAAGCCATCACCAATGGACCATTTTCTCATTCTGCAACGTCCAGAATCATCAAGACACAAAAAGAGTACAATGATCTGCTAAAGGACGTGAAAGATATTGCACAAGATGAAAAGGATAAGTTCCAGTGCAATATCAAGGCATTAAGGTTGATCAGGTTCGCCCTTCAGTCCGATACATTCAGATTGGTTAGCTCATGCACGATGGCAAAGGATGTTTGGGATAGACTTCGTGGACTGTATTCTACAGACGAGGATCTTGAACATTCTATTCAAACTTTGCTCCTATCTGAGTTTGGAGAATTCAGGCAAGGGGTTGAAGAAACTGTGACCCAGACGTTCGATCGCTTCAATCATCTTCTCAGCAAGATGATCAAACATGATATTGAAAGGAAGCTTATCGAACAGAAGGCTACATTCCTGAATGGTCTGAGGTCTGAATGGAGAGCAGTGGTTTCCACAGTTAAAGCCCATGAGCAGTTTAAATCATACTCTTTGGCGAAACTGGTGGGTATTCTCAAGTCCCAAGAGAAGATTGTGCTGCAAGAAAAGAACGTCGTTTCCAGTCTCGGTTCGTTGGCCCTCCTATCTAAAAGTAAAGCTGCGATGGAGGATGAAGATCTTAACCTGGAGGAATATGATCTCACGTCTGAGGATTATGCCATGATGGTGTCCAATCCCAAGAGGTTCATAAAGAAGAGATTCCCCAGCAACAAAAACCGAAGCTGGCAGGGGAGTTACAGCTCTGAAAAAGTGATTAATGAACCGAAAGCTGAGGAGCACAAAAAGGAACCGAAGGTGGATGGCGATTCTGGAGTAAGCTGTTTCTACTGTGGTGGGAAGAATCACTATGCTAAGGACTGTGTCCTTAAGAAGATGGCTGAAAAAGATGATGGGAATGACGAGGAAGCCGTGTTGCAGAAAAGACTGGATAAGTTGAGAAAGAAGAAGTTTGTCGTTAACCCTTCTATTAATGCTCTTATTGTGCAGGGTTCGGTTAAAGGTGATGAATTCGGCAGCACGGAAGTTTGGTCTACCGACTCAGAAGACGAGGAAGTGAGGCAGCCTACCCATGGAAAGGCCTACGTGACTAAGGAAGAAAGTAATGGTGAAAAGTGCTTCATGGTAACTGACGTATCTCAAATGAGGGGATATAACACCGATGGAGGAAGTGATGGACCGAAGGCAAAGGAGGATATGTGCTTTACGACCAAACCGCTCAGCCAGCAGTTCAATGAGCTCGATGAACTGATAAAGAAGGTACAATCTGTTTTTATTTCATGCAAAGTACCATCATCCTCTTATGAGAAAGAACTAAAAAACGTCAATACAAGAATTTCACATCTAGATAGTAGCTTAACTCAAACTCGAGTCACAAATTCTAACCTAACTGATCAATTGAGCAGGGTGGCGTCGAAGAGTGAGGAGCGGAGAATGTGGATAGAGTTAAAGGAGTCAGACTTAGTCAAAGTTAAAGATGAAAACATTTATTTGCAAAGAGACAATTTAAAATTGTTAAAACAACGAAATGTTTTTTGTTTAATCGCTAAACGTCTGTATTCTAATATTACTCAGCTTCATTTGGATTGTGAAATAGGCCAAAAGATCCACCGCATGATCTTGCCCTTCCTAGAGTTTAAGGAAGATGAAATCGATGCCGAAGCCTATAATTGTGAGAGTGTGATATCGTCTGATGATATCAATCCAACCTACATGTATGGACTGTACAAAATTGAGTCCTTCATTAAATCCAAAGACCACAAGAACATGCTTAAAAATCTTTTGGATGAAAATGACAGAGTTAAACTGAGAACCGAAACCATGCAAAAATTTGACTCTTTAAACACCAACGTAAGCTCAGAAAACAAAATTGATGTTGAAAATGCATCTGAGCTTAACGAGGACGATAACATGAGCGAAATTTCTGTAGAGGACACGGTTGACTGCTCAGAATTTATTAAAACAGAGCCTGAAAATCACAAGAATCTAATTTTTGAAAATTCAGTGGAGTTCGCTCGGTTGACCCATCAAAAGTCCCCAAAATTAGTTGAGAAAGCTGTTGTGTATCAAAAGGTCAGGACCACTCCAAATCAAGTATACAAGGTAACAGGAGTAACCGAACATCAAACAGCTGAACTTGTAGCCATTGTAAACGAAGACAATGCTGATGGCTGTGATGAGTACTTCTGGGAAGCTCCAATTGATAATGCAGACGAAACCATTGGTTTATCTGAAAGAACTTCCTGGAAGAGCAAAGGAAGATACATACCTGAACCCTTGAATAAGCCGAACAACTTCGATGAGCCGAGCACCAGTGGTACAAAAGATATTCCTCAGAAGAATGATCACTCAGCAAAAGAAGACATTCCCTCGGCTCCTTCGGCTCAAAGTAAAACTCCTGCAGTTCAAAAGGAACCAGCCAAGGAGTCACCAAAAACGAAAGCAAATGTTCATCATCAACCTTCTCAGATGAGGAATAGGAAGATAGAAAGGAACAATAGATACAGAAAGAACCTTTCTGAAAGGAAACAATTCTGGCATTCCCAGAATGCATATTTCTCTCATCAAGACAAGAATCTAAAGTATGAAAACAATCCTGTAGGAAAGCTTGAAAGTCACAAAAACCAAAAGCCAAGGTTCGGTTCACAAGAAGATATCAACCGAAAGCCAAGGTTTGGTTCACAAGAAGATATCAACCGAAGGCAAAAGTTCGGTTCTGAAAAGGACTTCAACCGAAACCAAAGGTTCGGTTCCAAAGACAGTTCCAACCGAACGCAAAGGTTCGGTTCTGAAGTCAAAAGAGAACAAAACTCTAAGGTCATTCCCTCCAATGATCAAAAGCAAAAGGGTCACCTAGCGTCTCAAGCCCGGAACTTCTCTCAATCCAAACCCTCTTGTTCAAATTCTTCTCGTTCTTCTAATTCCTCTTCTCGGTCTCATAATTCTTCTACTCCCACCGATTCGTCTCCATCTTACTCTAAAGCTGATTTCTCTTGTTTTCAAAAATCTCATTCGTCAACTGAGCAAAAGTGGAAGAAAAAGGTCAATGAATCCCAACCAGAATCCAAACCTAATTCACCCAATCCTAACAAAATAAAAGTTTTTACCATTAAAAGGAAAGATGCAACAACTCTTATAAAACGAACTTATCTTGTTGATGTCTCTCTTATTGTTCCCGTTCCCATGCAAAGCTCACGTGGACCCAAGAAATTTTGGGTTCCTAAATCTGTCTAATTTTTGCAGGTTATAAGTGACGAGCAGTTCGACGAAGAATGGTACATCGATAGTGGCTGCTCACATCACATGACAGGGAGGAAAAAGGAGCTTAGGGAATACAAATCTCTTGCAAACGGTGGCAACGTCAAGTTTGGAAACAATTCTTTTGGCACCATAAAGGGATACGGGATGATAACAAATGGAGACTTTACTATAAGGAAGGTGGCTTATGTGGAAGGACTCCAACACAACCTCATTAGTGTATCTCAGCTTGTTGGAGGTACAGGCGCAAAGTCTCGTTCGATGATGAAGGTTCTGAAATCATAGAGAAAAAGTCAAAGAAAGTGATTCTCAAGTCAGAGCGAAAGGGTGAAATGTTTCCCTTAAACCTTAAACCCATCAAAGGAAACCCAGCTATATGCTTGTTGTCAAAAGCTTAATCCGATGAAAGTTCGTTGTTGCACCAAAGATTATCTCATCTTAATTTTAAAGATATCAACCGTCTTGTTACTGGAGGTCATGTAAGGGGCCTTCCATTGCTCAACTTCGACAGGGATCATATGTGCGTTGCATGCGAAATGGGGAAGCAGAGTCGTCAAAGTCATCCATCTATAATCAACACAAAAGTTGTTGAACCACTCGAATTACTTCATATCGATTTGTGTGGTCCTTCATCTATCGAAAGCATCGGTGGTAGCAAGTATATTCTTGTTATTGTTGATGACTTTTCACGATTTACATGGGTGTTCTTTCTAAAGCTCAAATCTGAAGCGAATCAAAAGCTGAAAGTGTTTATCAAGCTAATTGAAGTACAGCTTAAGAAGGTTGTTCGTAACATCAGAAGCGACAATGGTCTCGAATTCAAGAACAGGGAGTTTGAAGAATTTCTTGCAGAAAAGGGAATTAGTCATAATTTCTCAGCTCCCTACACACCGCAACAGAACGGAATAGTCGAAAGACGAAACCGATCTTTGTGTGAAGCTGCCCGAACTATGCTAAGTTTCGCTTCCTTACCTCTTTATTTTTGGGCTGACGCTATTTCGGCTGCTTGTTTTACACAGAACAGGTCATATCTCAACAAGAGGTTCACGCTCACTCCATATGAGATACTGAACAGCAGAAAGCCAAATGTGAAATTTTTCCATGTGTTCAGCTCAAGGTGTTTCATCTTTAATTCTAAAGAACAACGCAACAAGTTTGATGTCAAAGCCGACGAGGGAATATTTCTGGGTTACTCGCTCACATCCAAGGCATACAGGGTCCTAAACAAGCGTTCGAGAAAGATTGAAGAGACATACTATGTGACCTTTGATGACAACTATGTCAAGAAGCTACAGGCTAAAGAAGACATCACTGGGGAAATCTTTCCTCTAAATGGCCAGGTTACAGTCTCGGTCGCCAACTTATTCGAGACATTAATGGACATCTTTGACGAACCGGAGAACGCTTCACTTTCCGAAGCAGGTGCAGCAGACAACAAAGTTGATCACATGGAGCAGATTGTCGAAGACGCTGCAAGGAGAATGCATGAAGAAGCATCAATCTCTAACGACTCTCCTTCCAACTACGCTCAAGTCGAGGGGGAGCCAAGTGCTCAAGTCGAGGGGGAGCCAAGCTCTCAAGTCCAGGGGGAGCCAAGTTCTACAACTTCAACCAAAGAGGTCTCAACACCAGAAAGCTCAAAATCACACGAAACACCTGAACCTCATGTCTTTCAAAGCTCATCAACTGAGGGGGAACATAATGATATGACACTCGGTTACGATAGCCAATCTGAGCCAGACGAAATAATTAATGCTGAACTAGACCCAACCTTTGATCCAAATTACCCTCCTCTTATCAAATGGACCAGAGATCATCCTGTCTCTCAAGTAGTTGGAGATGTCTCTGAAAAGGTCTTGACCCGATCACAACTGAAAGCAAAACAGACTTCCTTATTTTCAAAGGTTGAGTTTTGCATGTTCAACTCATTCGTATCAAAAGTTGAACCAAAGACAGTTAATACTGCCCTCGATCACTCTGATTGGGTTCAAGCAATGCAAGACGAGCTGAACGAATTTGAAAGGAACAAAGTCTGGCGCCTCATTCCAACTCCTCCAGATGCTTTGATTGTTGGTCTCAAATGGGTATTTAGGAACAAAATGGACAAGGAAGGTAATGTTATACGGAACAAGGCTCGTCTGGTGGTAAAGGGATACTGTCAGGAGGAAGGGATAGACTATGAAGAGACTTTCACTCCAGTAGCTCGGCTAGAATCTGTTAGAATATTTCTGGCTTATGCTGCTCACAAGAACTTTGAGGTTTTCCAAATGGACGTCAAGTGTGCATTTCTCAATGGAGAACTCGAAGAAACGGTGTACGTGGAGCAACCTCCTCGGTTCGTGAACGAAAGGCATCCAAATCATTGCTATATTCTGGATAAAGCTGTGTACGGCCTTAAGCAAGCTCCGAGAGCCTGGTATGAAACGCTTACAAAATTTTTAAAGATGTCTAAATTCAAACAAGGTTCGGTTGACCCAACCTTCTTTCGCAAAAAGGAAGGTAACCACCTTATGATAGTTCAAATTTATGTCGATGACATCATCTTTGGTTCCACGAATCCTAGCTTAACAGCTGAATTCAGAAAGCTGATGGAGACTAAGTTTGAAATGAGCTCAATGGGTCCCATTAATTTTTTCCTCGATTTAAACATAAGACAGGGACCCGAAGGCATCTTTATTAATCAGGAAGCCTACACGAAGACTCTCCTAGCAAAGTTTGGAATGATGGGAGACTCAAAAGTCAAAGTCCCAATGGCATTCGGCACCAAGCTTACCCCATCCCTAGACAAACCGGTTGTTGATATCACGCTCTATCGTCAAATGATTGGCTCATTAATGTATCTAACCGCTATCAGACCTGATATCATGTTTTCTGTTTGTTACTGTGCTCGATTTCAGGCAAACCCACGCGAACCTCACATGCTTGCAGTGAAGAACATCCTACGCTACCTCAAGCGAACCACCTCCTTAGGTCTATGGTATCCATCCAACTCAGGCTTCTTTGTTCAAGCCTATTCTGATGCTGACCTTGGAGGATGTGGACTCGACCGTAAAAGCACAACTGGTGGCTGTCAATTTCTTGACGGGAAGTTAGTCAGCTGGCAATCCAAGAAACAAACGTGCGTGTCGCTATCTACTGCCGAAGCGGAATACATTGCAGCTGCATCATGCACGTCACAAGTGATTTGGATCCAAAGTCAACTTCGAGACTACGGACTCAATATGAAGAAGATCCCACTATATTGTGACTCTGAAAGTGCAATTAGGATCTGTCATAACCCAGTGCAACACTCCAAAACCAAACACATAGCACTGAGGTATCACTTCATCAAAGATCACGTGGAAGATGGAAACGTCGAAGTTCACTTCGTAAGAACCACTGATCAACTGCCTGACGTCTTTACAAAAGCTCTTCCTGAAGCATCATTCAATAAAATATTGCAAGGACTAGGTATGATGGAATCAGAGTCAGTACCTCACGCTACCTCTCAAACTCAAACATAAGAACCGAAACCAACCGAACGTTCGGGTTCGGTTCAACTATCTGACCCACTCATTTCTTCAAAGGTAGTTTTTCAATGTTGTATATTACTTGTACAATTCTGTTTTCCTTGTTTGATTCAAAAAAAAAAAAATAAAAATAAAAATAAAAATAAAAAATTCTTGTTTTCTTACATTTCCAGGTTCTTCAAAATTTTCTAGAACCGAAACCAACCAAAGGTTCGGGTTCGGTTTTTCAGAATTTTCTAGAACCGAAATCAACCGAAGGTTCGGGTTCGGTTTTTCAAAACTTTTCTGAACCAAAACCAACCGAAGGTTCGGGTTCGGTTTATCTCAAAAATTCCAAATTTTTTTTTCTTGTGTGTTAGTGTTCGTTTATGGGGATACATTTGATGAAATACCTAAATGTCCCTAGAAGCATGCTGCTGTATGTGTCTCAAGCCTCATAAGATTTTGAATAATGGCCTTCATGACCTGGTATACACAAGCCTTGTCTTCCCAATAAGGCCAATTCATTTATTCTAATCGTGAGCTACCTCACTCTTTTCTCACATGAGTTAAGAGTTTCCTGCTTGGTCCTTCTTTTCGCAGTAGAGGTACTTTGTTCTCTTACACCATCTCTACATTACTTCTCCACTACACTCATTCCATCATGGTAACCCTTGAGACTCTCAGAAATTACCACTGAGGTTTACGGTTACACAACATCTGTGTTTATGATCTTAGTATTGTGTCACTACGAACTAAGTGAAACCCAAAATTCCACACCTAACAAATTGACGGTGAACAATTAAATTGCTCAAGTTCTCACTAAAGAATTGATGAAAGTACCCTATTAAAATCTCCAATTTTATGTGATTCCTATGAAATTGTTACAAACCCATAACATTTCTTCACTTGGGATCTAGTTCTTATTTTTCTTTCTGAGATTTTATTTTCAAGCTAGTCGTTTTTAGCCTAATTCAAAGAAGCCTTTCAACATTTCTTTATAACTGGTTGATCGTAATTTTAACGGACATTCTTTTAAACCTTAAGTTCTTTCTTGTCCTGTGGCATTCAATGCGCGTGGTTAAACAGTAACGGCTTGTCCCTATGAAACGACGCTTATTGGGCGGCGTGGTCCTAGGAACCTGACACTCTCTCTCCTACGTGATCATCGCACGTCCCAACTGTCATCCATAAGAGATTTGAAACGATTTTTCTCTCTCTTATCACCCACTATAAATAGCCCGTTACACCTCCTTTTACCTCTTTACCACTTTCAAAATTTCCGAAACGCAAACACTCCCATACAGTTTCCTGTTCATCATCCTCTTCTCACCTGCATCAATGGCTGACTCCTCTTCAGTTCATGCTACCTCACAGATTCTTCCCATTCGCCCACAACAATGTTTGGTCATTGATCTTAACCCAATGGCATACGACTCCTACATGTCGCCGGTCATAGAGTGCTTAAAGTATTCCCAACTCGTTCCAGCACTTTCCAGAATCGAATCGGTGTCGATGGCGGCCCTATCGCAGGTCTACGCGACTGCATATTACGACAAGGCTGTCGAACGGGTATTTTTTGAGAGTGGAGACCACAAAACCTCCGTCTCTCGCCCGCGTTTCTGCACTTTGCTCGGATTTGCTACTGACCATTCCAGAGTTCATCCGGAGTCGATACAGATTGGTCATCTGTATAACATGTTTTACAACATGGGATACACAGAAGTTCTTACCTCCGTTGCAAAATTCAAAAATTCATGCTTGCCGCCACAATGGAACGGTTTATTTACAGTCCTTTTCAAGGGATTGTCGGAGAGAAGTTCAGGTTCAGATGGTGCAAGTCATCTGTTCCTCACCATCATGTACGGAGTTTACAATGGGATCAACCTGGATTATGGGTTTGTTCTATGGCAACAACTTATTCAAAGCCTCTCCTCTTCATCCCGACACTCTGAAGTCTCGTTGGCCCGATTCTGGATACTGATAACTAAATGGGCCATGGACAAATTTGATGTTCCCACTGCTGAAGATGCATCGATGTCTTCTGTTGGTACTTTCCACACCAAGAAGATCATCGTCTCAGATGCATCAAAATTCTCCTTTATTGGCTCTATCCCGGAGTCAATGTATGGTGATGTGCCTTCGGATAGCAGGTTGATTCGGAAGCTCAAGGAGCTAAGGCCATCTGGTCCAAGGGATCTGACCCCGGATATGCTCAGGTCTATTCATGATGCAGATAAACAGGTGAGCAGAGGTAAAAAGGCAGAAAAAGGAAAGCAAGCCTCCAAAGCTTCAAAGGGACCTTCTTCTAAAAAGAGGAAACAACCAAAAGCCGCACCATCCCCACCACCGAAGAAGAGGAAGACCCAACCGAAGCAAAAGCTTGTTATACCCTCTTCTTCGAGTGAATCTGAGGGTGAGAGTTCGGGTTCTGACGACTCTCAAGGGGATGCATCTCTTCAACGAGGCAATACACCACCTCGGTCCCCTACCCCAGAGATTGAACTACCCATTTCCCCAATTCCTTCCCCTCCACCAATCTTTACAACTACAACTGAATCACCACATGTAACCGAACCTCCTCAACCCAAAACCCACACAACCGAAACTACTCATACCCAACCACCAACCGAATCTATACCATCACCCACTCAACCTGCTCCTGCCAAACCCTCAACACCCCCAACCTCTCCACCCTCTTCATCTCATGAAAATGCATCTGAGGGTGAAAAACCTTATCTTGGGGGAGAAAACATGATCTTTGATTCGGTCTACTATAGTCCGTTTCAAGTTCAAAGTGACGAGGAGGATAATGCTCTAGTAACCAAGAAACATCTCAAAGAGCTCAACAAGAAGATTGACCTACTTCTCGCCTCCTCGTCTAACCAACAGTCCACTTTGTCTGAAGCTGCCCTTCAGAAGATTGTTGATGCCTTCTCAAGGGCTCAAAATGATTCAGCGGCCTCAGTAACTGCTGCAACTCAGGCATCTACCAGGGCATGTGAGGCAGCGACCGAAAAAGTCGATAAACTATTTTCTGATGCCTCTACCCTGCTGCAGTCCCTGCAGGAAAGTACAGATGCCACAAAGGAATCTTTGGAACCAATTGTCCAACAATTGGTCAATTTTGTCTCATCGGAGTTGCCTTCGTTCGCAACTCTACGTCAAACCATAAGCGACGACAACTCGGCCTTTACTGCCTCCATTGATGCTCGCCTCGCCAAGCTACAAGAAGATCTGGCAACCGAGCGTTCGTTAATGGACGATCTGGCAATCAAAACAACTGCACTTAAGGTCAAGACCACACAACTCTCTCAATCCCAACAACAACTGGAAGATCTTCGATCTAAACGGGAGGTGGTCAAGACGTGTGTTTCGGATGTCCACGCTATTATATCCAACATTCTGGAAGCACACGATCCAATCTTAAACTTTTCGGTGAGGCGTTCCCTTGCTAAAAATCTCTCTCCAGCCATCGATCTTCTTAACAAAGTAGAAGGCCTCCCAAGTTTTGTGTCCATTCCGAAACAAGGGGGAGATGAGAAGACAGGATCAAAACCACCTCCTTCCTCCAAACCTACTCACACGACCGAACCATCTCCAACTGATCAAACTTTAGGTTTGGGTGTGAAGAACAAAGGCAAAAACATAGCTGAGGACGAAGATGAAGAAGGCGACAAGGAGACCATTGCTGACATTTTAAAATGAAAGAACAGTCGCAAGGTTGGTGAAGATGCCAGTCGTGTGGCGCGTGAGGCTGCCGAAGCCGAACGCAAACAAAAAGAAGCCCACGATCTCCTTGAGAGCCGAAAGACTCTCTTCCCTGCCTGGACCAGGGAACGCTTAATCAAAGAGGCTATTGAAACTCCCAGCATCTTATGGCTCGAGCCGGTTATATCATTCGACTGCAACAACACTGTCGATTCGCAGTTCGATATGCCGCTGACTCGAAAGGCGTTCATCTTCCACGTCTTCTCTAACATCTTTGAAGTCCCTCACCCGAATGTTGAGCTTGACAGGGAGCTCATTGACTTCTATCTGGCGGCTGCTCGTCCACAATTCCTTACATGGAGCGCCCAGAAGATTGTAAACGTTCGGGTGCTAAAACCTTATACTGAGGGACGTTTTATAAACGTTCGGTTCAAATTGATTCGGGGATCTGCAAAAACTGCTCATCTTATCTCCCTGGCAGATCTACCGAATCTAAATCCTCATGATTGGATCGTCCTGTATAATATCCTTTTGACTAATGAAGCTGAATATGGTCCCATTCTAGACCATGTCAAAAGGATGTTAATCTGCTACATCATGGAGGTTGCCCTAATGGATCAGGAGGTCGCCACAGTCTTCAAGAAGAAACCCAAAATTGCTCCTGTGGGATCGGCCAGTGATCTCAATCAAATGCTACTGGGCAGGATCGACCCAAGACGTAACACGGTTATGTTCACTCCAGCGGAAGGATAGAAATGTCTCTTCGCTTTAGCTGACAAGCATCTTTACACCACAACCTGTTTGGAGCATGTGCTGTTCATTGTCAAACGGTGTAAAGAGAACTCGACCGATAATGTCAAGTATTTTGAAGATATGATTAACTGGTACATCCGGTTTAGACAGACCATTCTTTCAATCACCAAATGCCTGTTTAGTACCGTGAAGAAGGTACCGGTTTCAGCTGCTGGCCCAAGTAATTAGTGAAGGTCTCGCTCCAAATTGACGCAAAGGGGGAGATTGTTGGGCTTTGTAGATTGCATCTTTTGGGCTCGACTGATTATGCTATTCTGTATTCTGGTTTGGGCCTGTCCAACCGTGAACCTTTTATGTTTTGTATATAAGTTTTCGCTTGCATGCATATTAGGTTAAGGTTTTAGAGATCTGAGAATAGCGATACATCTAGACGACAACAGGTTTCTTTGATCGTTCTTGTAACCTTCCAATCCTCTACAGTTGATGTTCTTAATCGAGCTCTTCTGAGGATTTTGTTTAATCATTCGACACGTTTGATTCAATCTTGTCTCGTTCTTATTATTGTGTTTTTATCGTCTTTGTTTACTTACCTGTTCAAGATCTAATCGATCTTTATAGATTAAAAGATTGTTAAATCTCATCAGAATCTACCTTTTGATTAAAAGACCAAAATACCCTCGTTATATATACATACATATATATATATATACATACACACACACAATACATTGAAATAAAATTTTCTTTTTTAGTGGTGAGGGCAGGGGGCTTGAACCAAAGTTATATGGACAAAATGTTAGTGGGCCTCCTAGTTATGAAGATGCTGTGAGTGACGGTCATAGCCCTGTTGATACCAAGAGTTAAACTAATTAATTAATAAGTCAAAAGATTTATTTACTTCTAAATTGTAATATATATATATATATATATATATATATATATATATACAATAATGGAATCTAGTCTAACTTGTAAGCATTTGAAGGACTGGAGAAACGGCAAAATCATCACCTCAGGTGAACATTAACCATCAAGAAATTCTGGAAGCAGCTGCTCCACCACCACCAGCTGCCGCCGCCACACCACCTCCAGTTACCACTACACCGCCACCACCTGCAGTGACAGTTAACAATGAAAACGATGGGTTTGACTTTTTTGATCCCCGTGTTGCTGCTCCTGCTCCTGTCCTTGCGCTTGCCCCGCAAGGATCAGGTGGTGGAGAGATGGAGGATTTGTTTGGTTCTCTACCAGAGTCTTTCTCTTCTTCAAATGCATTGGCTCTTGTAACATATACTTCATCTATAACCACTAAAGTTCATCCTCCAGCAAATATTAATCCTTATCTCACCTTCGATACCTCATCGACAAGTCGGGTGCATGAGTGTCTTAAAAGCTGGATTCTACACACACATATTGATAGTTTGTTTATATTGTAAATGTACACTCTTTAAGCATTGATTGCATGCAGGCATTTGATGATCCGTTTGGTAATGGTCCATTTAAATCTGTTCCTTTTACTGATGGATTTTCGGCTTAACCACCAACATCACCCTTCACTATAACTGCTGCTGCACCACCATCATTTTCAGTTGACCCAATGTCAAGGTCAGGGGGATTTGGGGATACTTTTGATTTTGATTCAACTGTTGACATTTTAGCTGATATATTGCCTCCACCTGGACCCTCACAAACTGCTTTTACTTCTCAAAATGATCAAGCATCTAGTCTTTCAGCAGAACCTAACCATACCACATTTCCTTCAAGTTTTTCAACTCCATTTGGCCAACCACCTACTTTTTCATCACAAGGTCAAGGTGGTCAACCTTTTCAACCTCAAGCTGCCCAATCTATGCTATACCCAGCTTTTCCACCTCAAGGTGTCCAGCAGCAGCAGCCTATGCCACAGTTAGGTTTTCATCTTCTAGGTGGACACCAATCTATGTGTAACATACACGTTTTGAAATCGTGTTTTGTAATGAATACTAAAATTGTGAAATATTATGTAAAATTTGAGTGTTGAGTTCTAACAGATGGTTTTTACTAGAAATAAAGTAAAACTATATTTAGAATCACTCAGAAAATATTGGAAGTCTTATGAGATTTCAATTAAAAGCCAAATAATGAAATTTAGCAAAAATATAAAATTTTAAATAAGTAAAATTTTATTATTTGATTTTGTATAGAATCTCATTAGAAACTTGTAGGCGAAAACCTCGTCAAAATCCGAGTTATAACGAAGAAGTTATGACCAACCAAAGATCTGCGACAAAACCGGCACAGCGCCGAATGACCTAAAAAGTGAGTTTTTTATAAACTGCTTTTTAGCTTTAGTAATCTAAATGAAATTCTTAGTATTCGTTAAACCGAGAAATTCGATAAAAAGAACGTCAAAATCTGACTTCGTATGAGGAAGTTATGATTTTTCGAAGTTTCAACTTAGCAGTAGACAGCTAAAAACTCGAATTTTAGATCAAGCGATATTTTACCGATACATCCTAAACGAGAATGGAAGGTCTCGTCATTTGTAGTTCAACGGTAAAAAGTCTGACGAAAACGGATGTCGGATGAAGAAGTTATGAATTTTTAACGGATTTTCCTGTCCAGGTCTTTTAAAAATAATAATATTAACAATAAAATCAAAATTAGCCAACGAAGTCTAAATGAAAGTTGTAGAGCGTAATCTTAGCTACGCGAGCATATAAAGAACGTCAAAAACGGAGCTGGTATGCGAAAGTTATGGATTTTAGAAGTTTGGGGACCGAAAACCGAAGAAATTCGCATGAATAGTGTTCGGACACGTCACTCGCACGAAGCATCAGCGTCACCGAGACGTGGCCCAATCCGGAGACCGATGCGTGTTCCTTTCCGATTCGCTGAGGCTGAGGTCCAGCAGGAGCGAGACACGTCTCGCCTACCAGCCTCGTATCCGAACCTCACTGACCGAGCCTCGTATGCGCGCCAGCTGGTCCGACCCTCGCATCCGAGCCTCGCGTCCGCGCCACCTGCCCTTCGCTGCTGCTGCCACCGAGCCCTTCGCTGCTTATCTGACTCCGAACCTCGGCCCTATATAAAGGGGGCTGCTTTTAGCCCCTCTTTCCATATTTTCTTCATTTTGACTTTCCCCGAAGCCCCGATATCAATTTTAGCACCCGAAACACGTCTCGAGATCCGCGAGAAGCCCGAAAATTTTATCTTTTCGGTTTTGAAGCCCTACCTTTGTAGAGCCCGGTTTTCAATCAAGCTCCCGGTTTTCAACATAGAAAGACATATTTAAAGCCGAAGTGTTGTCCAAATTACTATTTTAACCCCCGGTTAACTTAAAGTGAGTTCAATATATAGGAACAATTGTATGTTATGTGTTATATGTGTTATATGCTTTTCAGTGTTATTATTCTAAGTTATTTTCTCGTGTTATTCGCTAATGTTTTAGCAATTGTAATACCTTTGACCATGTGATCAATGAAAGGACTTAGATTCACATTGGTACTGGTACGTAGCCTCTGGCCATTTAGAGCATGTCTCCGTAAGAGAATGACTTCTATTCTATGGCATTTTGCCGGCAAATGGTTAGACAGGACTATAAGCATGAATTCTAACAAGATGTTAATCAAAAATTGCATGTCTTATATGATATTTAGGCCAAAGCTTTATTGATATATATCAAGAATTGAAAAGAATACCTTTGAATAAAGTCTTTGATTGATATGAACGCTTGTCACATGATCTCACATACATCTTGTTGTTCCTCTTTGCTTTTGCCACATTGAAGTATATATATGGCATAACATTATATTGTATCTATTTTTGAACTCACTAAGCGTCACCGCTTACCCTATCAATGTTTAACAATTGCAGGTGATAAGTAACTAGTATGTTTACATACTATTGAAAGATGTAGAATAGTTTGTAATAGTACTTTTGTACTACAGTTTATGTTTGTATAAATTACAATATCCTGGGTAGTTATGTAATAAAAATAACACTTTGTAATAGAAGGTTTGTATCCAATAGTTTTAAATTCCCTTTTTATCAAAGTAAAATATTTCTTTTATGAATATGCAAATAGCATGTTTTGGAGTAATGATATTGTGAAGTATGAAAGTTTGGGTCTTTCAAAAATACGAAAGTTGGGGTCTTTCACTATGCCATAGTCAACTTCTCAACTTCCAAGTGTCCAGCAGCAGCAGCAGTTGCCACAGTCAGCTTTTCAACTTCTATGTGGCCACCAGTCAGCTTTTCAAAGTCTAAGTGTCCAGCAGTGTATGCCACAGTTAGCATCTTTACAATTCCAAGGAGTCCAATAGTGTATGCTACATTCAGCAGCTTTTCAACTTCCATATATGCATTAGGTCACATTTTGTGCAATGTATACGTCTTGATTCATCAGAAAAGTAATCACTAGTCTCTTGATGAGATGTACTCGTAATCTTCTGATGGATGAATCCTTTGATGCCATTCAAGACTACTTTGGGTATCTGACCCTGAATCCAATCTTCTGATGGATGAATCCTAAACACACATGCAAGGTGTTTAAAGAGATCTCTTACTCTTTACGTATAGCCAACATGAATATTAATGTAGCATATGAATTTTAAATAGTAGTACCCGCTCCACATTATTAAATTACTGGAAATGACATGGAGCATTATGAAGTGTGGCCTCACATATTGCAATTCGAAATGTGTTTGTGGGATACAAAGCCTGGATAGAATCTCTTGCAATTCAGTCTGTCATTAGAATATTTTTTCAAAGTTGTAAATCTTGAAAAAAGAGCTGGCATAAAATCATAAACAAATATGTATAGTCATCCTTCCTGCCAAAGAGTTAACTTTAAGTACATTAGACCCAAAGCAATTATAGCTCCAAGTGAAATTACATCTATATTGATCTGGGATCCATCCATCATCTGCAAGCAACAGAAAACAAAAACAGAAAATTAATGAAAAAGATAGAAAGGGTAATCAACTTTCTAAAAAAAACAAGTAAAAAGCACAACCTGCCCCGAACCACGATTGTGGTCATCCATTGATCCATTGGAGAGATGGGATCTTTCCTGAGAAAAAGCAATTTAACAAAAAAAAAGTCATCTACATGAAATATTAATTCTAGTCATCTCTAAAGTTTAGTGTGTGTGTGTGTGTGTGTGGAAAAGATACCTGGACTAGGGTGGATGCGATCAGCCTACCGCCTACTGTTTTGCTGAATGTAATCCCAACAAACATACAATATTAATTCTCCACTAAAATTGAAACAAGAGAAGAAAATATTTATATAAGGAAAAAGAATAATCTCTGCATTATAACAATGGAGAACACAACCTTAAGCATGTCTTTTGCTCGATGGAGCCTTCATTGTTAAAGGAAGTGATAATCCGCAAGGCAAGATTTTCTAAAATGTGTAGGAACTACTTGTCGGCATTCTCAGCATTTCTTTTAGCTTCCTCCTCCTGAAGATAAAAGACCATGTTAATTAGATTCCTTGTCAAATGTTTGAAAGTCCTGTATATAATTCAGCCTTACGTACAGTCAGTTCCTTCTTAATCATTTTTGTTGCTCTTCATCAATAAAAGGAATATTTGCAGATACCCTACAAAAGAGATATTTTTGAAACATAAGAAAATTATAGGCTTATTAAACATGGTTGTTGAAGGGATCCATAGGCGTTTGGAACAATAATCATATCCCCTAACCTGCCAAATAAATCTTTTCCCATCTGTGTCGACATTAAAATCTGAGTATAAACGAGAACATGTGTATATAATCAATAGCGTTCATAATGATATTAAGAACAAAATTTATCTACCAAACAGCTTAGAATGGGACATACCATCAACATATAAATCAAGAATCCTCGAATCATCAGTTATCATGAGTGACTGATATGAAGGTGGAAGTGCATGGGCACTACAAGAGCACAAATTAGATAAGATCATGAAAACAACCAGATCAACCAATGTAACCAAGTTTATAAAAAAGAAATTTAAGAACATACCTAGTTTCACCTAACAAAATTTAGTTTAACTGTTGCTTAGTTGTGATAATCTACAGCTTGAAAAGAAGAAATGCTTACAAGAACGATCCTTAGTTACCATCTCCAACAAATTAAGAAAAAGAATCCATACAAGCTTGCCCTGTATGGATTCGAGTGCAAGGTGTGATTAGGTACCATATCACTTGGTCTTGTGTACATTAGGTAATGTTATAAGGTATGAATTAGGTAAGATTCTTCTTTTAAGCATTTATTCGAACACTTGGAGTGCATAGCTCATCTCCTTCCTTTTCTACAAGTTCCCAGAATCTAGGGTTTAATATTCTATTCTCAAAACATATGTTCAATATTATCAATACAAGCAGAAAGTAAAGAGACCACAAGAACATAGAAAAATACCTGCTTACTTTTTTTGAAAGAGCAAAGGAACGAGAATTTTGAGGTAAGGATGATGACGATGTGTTGGCTGTGAGCATATGCGAGCAATAGAAACAGGAAAATGAAGGCTGAGAAATTAAGTCTAGCTAGTGTTTGCAAACAGATTTGAACCTAAAAATTGATTTTAGGGGCAATCTTGTGAGGATTTCGAGAAGGAGAGACTCAGTGAGGTTTTGAATATCGTATGAGAACGTATGAGCAAGGAGAACAAGCCCTAGAACTGATGATTCGGAAAGAGGGTTTACTTGTGTTGAATCGATTAGTGTGATTACCTGAGATTGAGAGTGTTTTCTCTTTCTTGAACAGGTGATGATCTGATGACGGTGACTTGGAAAAGAGTTGTGATCACCATCATTGTCGATGTGATTGTCGATTTGATTGATTGAGTTGTTGGGTTCCATTTAACGGTGGTTTGAGGTTGGAAATGGAAATGGAAAGAGCTCCGCCAAGGAGATTAGGGAGCGAAAGAAGAGAGAATCAGAGATGTTCGAAGTGTGGATTGATTTTTTAGGGTTAAATTTCAACTCAATTAGTAAAGATTCCAAAACGATTACACCTCCCTGTACCCCACTCAATAATTGAAACTATTGAAATTCTTGAGTTTTGTATGAACTTTTCTCATGAATGATGTTCACGTCGTCGGCTCCAAAGCACCATAATCATGCCGAGATCCAGAATCGTATACGTTTGTTGTTTACAAATCTGTTGTTGAACCGTGAATAATCAACCTAGGTATTCCCACCGCTGAAGATGAAGATGAAGGACCTAGGGCTTTTTCTTGCTAAGTAGAAAATGCGGGGGATTAATGTTTGGGATACAATAGGCGGGGGTAATTTTAGTGGATTCCATTTCCCTGCCTAAAACGCGTGTTTCACTTAAAAATTATAAAGCAACTCACTTACATGATGCACAATTTATGAAAGGCACCCTCCGCATTTTTTTTTCTTTTCTAACACCAATTTTAGGGCACTCACAAATGCGTGCCCTCTATCCTTTAAATTTTGCAATACTGGAATTATTTTTTAGGGTACTTACAAATGTGCATCCTGTATCAGCGAGTGTCATTGTTTGCGAGTCATTAAAGGGCTGTTTTCTTGTAGTGCAACAAGAAGGTGTGTTATGGATGTAACAAAGAAGGGCATATTTCTAGGGACTGCCTGAGGAAAAATAAAGCAGCAAGACCAGAAACGCCACCAAGGCCAAGGGCATTTCACATGATCCTCGACGAAGCAGAAAACCATGTGAGGAATCAAGGATGACGACTTCATATCTGAATATCAAGTTATGCAATAGCCATAGTATCGTATGATGTAGCCTATTAGAGGCATAGTCTAGGGTGAACTTGAACACCTATGTAATAGTTTCGAGAAATAATAAATCCCTCGTTTTGTTATCTTATGTGTTAAACTGTTATGTGATTTTTCCTATATGGTGACTTGGAAAACTGCAAGACAATACTTGGGACGAGTATGAGTAGGTGTGAAAGGTAGTAGATGCATATACTACCGGAAGCACATGACTCCCGCTTGGATTACGGAAAGTCACAAGGTTACCAAGAAGCCAATAATTTAGTCTGTTTTATTCAAGCATGTTGTTACCATCGTTTTGGTAATGACTAAGAAGATTGTTGTTACTATGATCCTAGTGGTCATATCAAATTGAGTCTGAATACGATGAGTATGTTACGTGGTTCAGAGAACCAAGTTCGATGTAGCATCTAACTTAAACCAAAAGATTGAAATGAAAGCTAACCTAGGGCGATCAGTAGAAGTATCGCGGTGATCATTAAAGAAGTTGGTAGCTAGAAATACTACATATTGAAATGTGAGTGTATCACATTAGAACATGAAGTAAGGTATACTCTGTTTTGGAGTTTGACTCTAAGAGACCTAAGTCTACAGCGTTGCAACATACGATGATAGGTCATTAGAATATGACACATAGATCCATAGTAGTAATAAAAGAACTTATCTTAAGTT
The DNA here is from genome assembly GCF_052625555.1 of Lactuca saligna. Taxonomy (NCBI): domain Eukaryota; kingdom Viridiplantae; phylum Streptophyta; class Magnoliopsida; order Asterales; family Asteraceae; genus Lactuca; species Lactuca saligna. Next base: position 224,645,196 of record NC_136419.1, on the reverse strand, counting down.
TGTATCCAGTAAGGATTGAGATTGTGACTTGAAGGTCATAATTTGGAGTCTAGCCTGAGGTAAAGAGCGGGTGCACGATCGAGTACTGCTTACAGTCAATGAGTCTAAGAGATAGACTTGAAGGAATATAGAAGTTATAATTATTACCTAGGATGAAGAGATGACATATGGAGTCATTATACGAGCCCTGTTTCGTTGATGTTTCCGAGACGTACTCATCCTAAGGGGGAGATAATTGTAACGCCCATAGATCCGGGCTAGTCAATTTAGAGGTAATATGGGTCGAAAATGACTTTTCGACAACCAAGTTGTAGAATATGTCACAAAGTTTCTGTACATATAAAGAGCGTCAAAATCCAAGTTATAAGGAAGAAGTCATGACTCATCGAAGTTTCGCGACGGAACCAACACGGCACCGGGAAGCGTACATAGTGATTTTATGATGGATGACTTTTTAGCCTTAGTGATCTAAACAAAAGACGTAAAATATGTTAAACCCAGAAAGTCCATAAAAAGAACGCCCAAATCTGACTTCGTATGAAGAACTTATGATTTTTCTAAGATTCGGCTTAGTAGTGCACGACCCGAAACTCGAATTTTAGTTCGAGAGGATTTTGGCTTACGTGACTTAAATGAGAGTTGAAGATATCATTAATAGGAACTTAACAGTAAAAAGACAGACGAAAACAGAGTCCGTATGAAGGAGTTACGAATTCTTCGCGGTCATTTAACAGTCTAAATGCCTCGTACTGTTAAATTTAAGATCAGTCGAGAATTAGCTGACGGAGTCAAAATGAAAGTTGTAGATATTATTTTTAGCTACGCGTGGATATAAATAACTTCAAAAACAGAGGTCGTATGTGAAATTTACGGATTTTAGAAGTCGGAAGTGTGTTGTGCGAAAATGGGTAATGTGGCACAATCTTGACCATTGCTTTCTCCCCAAGTCTTGCCACTAGATGGTGACATGTGGCACCAAGTTTAGCCATTTTCACCCTATAAATAGAACCTCTCCCACCCTCATTTTCTTCACACCTTTCTCATTCTTTCTTCACTTTACTCTCTCTCTAGAACCTCTCTCTAGCCCCCGAAACCCCTCGAAAAGCTTAGGCAACCTCCCTAGCACGAGGTGGAAGCCCCTGAGTGCTCGACGGCTACGAGAAGAAGAGATTTTCCGCACGGGAATGTTGCTCCAAGCAAAGCATGGTTTTCTATAAAACCAGCTATAAGTGAGCTACGCCTACGCTATTTTTAATATAGTTTTTATTTAATTATATTAACGTTATAAAGAACATATAATAAGTAATTGGGCTATTATTATGGGTTATGTAAGTATTATTTAACGGTTATATAATAGTAATAATAGCTAGACTATTAATTAGTCTCGGTGAATAATAGACTAAGCTCTAGTGGTAATAATACTAGGTTTCGTCGAAGGAAATTATTTTTTTTCAAGAAGTGAAGCGCTGTCTGAGTTCGGAATCACCACCTTTTCAAGTGAGTGCATATTTACTTTCATCTTACACATAGATATGAAGTATTTTATATAAATTACGTGCTATGTGTGCATATTATCTGAGTACTTGTTCTCTATGCTAAATGAACGATTTTATACATGTTTTAAATGATTTAAACTGTATATGTATTTTATATCTACGATAATGTTGGGGTAAACATGGGTAGATATAATAGATGGAATATGAGTTGAATGATGAGTTGAGAGGTGTTATAGACCACGAGGTGAGGGTGAGAGGTGGACGATGTGAGAAGCCTTTTTCCCAAATGATAGCCCCGTCATTCAGTAGAGTATGGATGACAACCACGGACTATTCTAGACAGTCCAGTGGAACACTAGCAGGCTTACAACCTGTAGGTGTTGTGAACGATGTGTTCACCCGGTGTACTCTAAACCCCGGTGATCATGCAGACTTGATTCCTAAACCCTGGTGATCATGCAGACTTGATGCCTAACCTTGGTGATCATGCAAACTTGATGCCTAAACCTTGGTGATCATGCAGACTTGATGCCCAAACCCTGGCGACTATGCAGACTTAGTACCCGTTGTGTAAACCGTGGCAACGATGGACTTTGTGCCAATTCCTTAGGATGATCCTTAGGAATGAATGAACGAGGAATAGCTGATTCTTAGGGTAGATCCTTAAGATTAAATAAGATAATGGGGATGGGTAATTGGGTTGATTGTTTGATTGTTTAAACATAATAATTATATTATTGTGGGTTGAAAACCCTATGTACTCACCAGGTTTCCCAACCTGACCCACTCGGTTTATACATATCACAGGTGCTGATATGAAGTCACATTACACTGAGAGATTACAGAGATGTAGATCACTAGTGTAAATAAATTTAAGTTATGTTTATGCTTATGTTTCTGTATTGACGATGACATCCCAAAAGTTTTAAAATGAATAAAATACGTTTCTTCGAAAATATTTTGATAACGTATTTATCGTATTTTTCTGGGAACAAATTCCGCAACATTTTTATGAAAAGAAGTACTCTGATTTTTATAAAGCATAAACAAAATCAGTCTTTTCTGGCCATGAAAGTGGGGATGTCATTGAGGACAAAGTCCCAGTCAGTTCCGGACTTCAGTCTGATGCAGTTTCCGAACTTATGTCCGATGCAGAGGGCAAGGCCCTGGTTAGTTCCAGACTTCGGTCCGATGCAGTTTCCAGACTTCGGTCTGATGCAGTGGGAAAGGCCCAGTATGTTTTTATATGTTGTTGTATGGTATGTGGTAGTTTGGGGGAGCTCACTAAGCTTCATGCTTACAGTTTTAGTTTTGGTTTCAAGTACTTCCGCAAGTAAAGGGAAGGGCTCGGGTTGATGGCATCACACACACCACGGCTTCAGCTTTATTCCTGGGAGTTTTGTTCAGATACTTAGATATGATTTGATACATCTCTTGATATGAGATTTTATTATGGCTTTTAAGATACCCGATGTATGGTTTTGTTATATGACATTCAGTGTCATGACTTTTATTATTATTTTAAAAACAAAATTTTTGGGTCGTATTTTTGGGATTTTTCACATATCGTTATAATAGAAATTTATACGATGACGGACATCCATCACCGATTCCTAATCTCGTGTCCTTTGTCCTTCTAGCCTTCGCACTCTTCTAGAGAGATGAGTAGCCCTCCCTTCGACAATTTCCATCTTATCTTCAATTTTCACATTTTTCTCAAACAATTGTGATAAGGCGTTCACTTCAGAAGAATGTGGGGGATGTGGTCGAGATAATTGACCAGTCTCATACATCTTAGCAGCTCTTTCTTCTGCCACCCACCTATCGACGGTTTAGGCTATCCGTGCAGGTTCATCTTGAACTCTATGACTTCCTGAAGAAGTCGCCTTCTGATTCTTCTTAATCTTTTTCAATATTGGTATGGATTTACGTTTCGTGCGTTTCATCTTTGCTCCTCCTAGAACTTGACGATAAAGAGTGTTCGTTGGTGGTAAAGATGATGCTACTGATTCTATCTCCTCCATTGGTTTGCTTTGTTCCATTGGTTCACTCTCTTCCCATTCATTGGGAAGTAAAGGTGCTCCATCATCAGAAGGGATTGGATGGAAGGTGGTTGGATTTATAGGGTAGTAAGGATCGCCTACCATCCTGGGAAATGAAACTTTCTCTTCTTCATCCGTATCCTCGATGATTATCCATTCTCGTGAATGTGCCATGTCTAATTCCTATACATTTTGGATCATCAAGAGTTTAGTCTATCAAATATTTCTCCCAAATTAAATATTCCATATGATCTGATCATAATAAAATGTAGTTGCGCACCTACACCTAGTTGTGAGAGGATCTATGAGCATATAAACTTTAGTTGGAATATTTAATCTAAATCCTTGAGATCAAAAACATTCTAGGTATTAAGGTGTATTTTCTTCGCGGGTCTGAGTCTTTATATAAGACTTTATTTTCTTATTGTATTCATGCTTTAATTATTGTTTGTTACTTTACTAGAATAATTAATAATACTTGTATCGTAGGCTAAGAGATATATCTAAACCTAATAGAGTAAGCCCTAAACTATAGACGTTCTTTCCTAAGAAAGTACTAGTTCACTATAGTTAATAGCTCTGATACCAATCTGTCACACCCCGGCCGTCGGCGGAAACACCGGGTAGTCTAACGTCATTTTTCGTATCACAGTTATATAACATACATTGAACAATACTTAAAGAAAGTACATACCTTTATTGATGTTTGAAAGTTACATTATTGTTTTCCTAGTATTTATTACATAATTTTTGACTATGACATACTTCTTAATGAACAGAAAGATAATAGTAAAACTTCTTTTGCTCGAATACATACCAACTTTTCAAGTTCCTGAAAACACATGCATTTTAAATTACATCAACATAAAGTTGGTGAGTTCATAGGTTTTGACTCCATAAAATAATACATTTTTACACATTCAAAAGTATAGTTTTGAAAGTATCATTTTGACTCTCCAACATTAGGTATAATAGTATACTTATCAATTAAGTGTTATACCAAAAAAGTTCTTAATCTTAAGGTATAAGTAGGGGAAAACTTATACTTAACATTAATACTTGTATACGACAAGGTATAATGTTTCTAACAATGTGCTACCAGGAGCCTGTAACCGTTGCTATGACATAATACCTCAGATAGAACAATACACTCATGTTTTACCATGAGAACAAATACACTCATGAGTTAACATGAGAAACAACACCGTACGCTTCATCGATACTGGAATAATAAAAAATAAAACAATAGTTCATCACTTGCTTTTGGTTGACTGTAGCTAACAGTCGCAAGTGGGGTGGTAAGCCCGTATACTAATTATACACGACTTCCTTGCTCACACGGGATTAACGGTTATAGTTCAGAGGATTTCCCCTAAGATTTCCAATCTTAGTTGATGAATATAATTACTCATGTAGACTTTGAGGGCTTCCTATAGCTCTAAAAACAAAAGCATCTTCGTGTCTAAAACCTTATGTTACTAGACTTTGCTTTTAAACATTACTCCTAGCTTCATAATATTTAGGCAGTATAACAACTATATCTTGAAGTAAAAACCAGGTTTTATCTTAACCTAAAACCAGTAATAACAACATATAACGTTTCTAGTTTTATCTTGACATAAAACTATCAATAACAATACCAACTTTTATCTTGACATAAAACTAACAATAACAACATATAACATATCCAGTTTTATCTTGACATAAAACTATTAATAACAACATACTATATAACCTAACATTTAGAACTTTCAAATATTACTTCGGTATTATATCGCACACAACATATATGTAGAATCCTAAGTATAACTCAAGATCTACATTAGTAAACTTAACATACTGATAAATTAATAATAGTTGAATGTATTCAAAATGTTATATTTAGAACAATCATATTTCGATTATCATAACTATATACTATCATATAGACCAAATAATAACATATATACAATGACTAGTATGCGTTTTCCCCCAAAATAATAGAAAGTGGGGTCGTGAAACTCACCCTAGTAGCGTGAGTTTATGATATCTGTGCAAAACGGTCAGCATGCAAGATCTTCGGGGCTCAGGATGCAAGATGGCCTCAGCAAAGGAGAGAAAGGGAAGAAGTTTTGGTGTAAGAATGGCTGAAGTCGGACCTACTATTTATAGTAGGAATTTAGGACACTCACGTCGTGAATTTGGATCCTATCCTCTCGCAATCTTGTCACACCTTCTAGATTCTGAAATGTGACAAAATGACTCCTCACGTCGTGAGTGTCATAAAACTCACATCGTGAATTAGTTAGCTTCGGGTTTCTGAAAGCTAAATCTTCGGAAGGCCATAAATTTTGCATACGAACTCCGTTTTTGATGTTCTTTATATGCACGTGTAGGTATTTACGAGTACTACAACTCTATTTTAGACTTAAACAGCTAATTCGAAGTCTATTTTAAATTTCTCTTATTATAGAGATTTATAGTGTTCGGTTATTATAACTTCTTCATGCGAAGTCAGATTCAAGGTTCTCTATATATTTGAAATCGTATGGACGTATACTTTAAGTTGTATCATAAAGAAAGTTCATATTTGTATTAGAATTTATCATGAGCTACATAACATTCTTACCACATTACTAGGTTAACATAATCACATTACATGATTGGCATAATCACATGTGATTGCCTATTGACCTATTTTGACTAGTGTTACAAATTGACAACCTCCACTTGTGCTTTTCCTATCCAGATTGCAACCACCTAAGTCAGCATCTGAAAATGCTTGTATGAAGAATCCAATTTTCGAAGGATACCACAATCCTAACAAAATTGATCCTTTGAGATAACGAAAAATATTCTTGAGTGCAGTGAGACGTGGTTATCGTGGATTCGACTAATACCTAGCACAATTACAAACAGAAAACATGATATCAGGGCTACCTACTAAGAGATAAAGTAATGAACCTATCATGCTTCTCTAAACACCCTAAAGTGCACCAAAGTGTGCCTAAGTCCTTATCTAAGCCCTAATTTGATGTATAAACCATCCTGGACATGTTTAAACCTTCCTTTATTGTGTCTAAACCTTGAAAAACATCAAATACCCACAAATATAGGTGTTTACGGTTTGGGGATCTCCCAAAACCGTAAACACCCTAAAGTATGTTAAAATGGGTCGTTTTCCTTCCTTAGGCCTATAAACTAGCTTATGCACTTACCTAATTGTGTTAAGGACTTGAAAACATGTCTATACACTCCTCAATATGGGTTTACGGTTTTAAACCCAAAGGAAAACGCCATGAGGCCGTAAACTCCTCAAAGGAGGTGTTTTGTTGCCCTAGTCCATTCCAAAGGCCAAACCACTTAGTAGAAATGCTTCAATGGCTTGCTAAACCACAAAACAACACTTGGACTTTAAGACTAGAGCTTACGGCCATAAACTCTAGAGTTTACTACCGTAAACTCCCTAAGTCTTGACCATCAAAACCGTAAACTCCAAGGGAGTTTACCCTTGGACTCCAAACACACTAGTCTTACCCTACCAACACTCAGATGCAATCCTTGTGATCTTTAAGACTTGAAACAAAGTGTTTTCATGTTCTAGGGTGTCCCAACCTAATTTATTAGTTATAAATTGGCTAATTTGTTATATATATGTTCATTATATGATAACTAGGCTCGTGCATGTGTACAAGTCATCATTTGTCACCTAGCACCGTACCCGACACTTCAATCAAATGCACTCACCACAAGTGAGTTCATACCCCTTTAATTAACCATTGATATAATTTTAAATTTGTTAAATGCTTTTATGCGGGGGAATACAAGTTGAATACTTTTAGTTGTTACATCAATCACATGTGATTAATAACTACAAAACCAATGATTTTACTACTATTCAAACTGTTTATCAAAGCTGTTTACTTCAAACTGTTTTACAAACTATTTTACTTATCAAATACTTTTACTTAAAATTTGTTATGCTTATTATAAATTGCATGCTCGTATATGTATATTTATATAAACAGTGTTTAAAAGGTTTAGAAAGGTTGCACGCCCTATTTCCTTTTCCTCGATTTGGATGTGGTCTGGTGGGATATCGGGTAGCCATCCGAAGGTCGTTTCAATATTAATTATATATCATGTGTACATATATAGACATAAAAGTTCTTCCATGTTCATACATACTAGTTACATCATTTGTAAGTTACCATCGGGGTAACACAAGATCATACATATACTATTGTTAGATCAATGAGTCAGTTCATTTATGAGTCAGTACTTATTACTATGAGAACATATACAACTATACTAGAAAGAGAACATATACAACTATACTAGAAAGAGAACATATACAACTATACTAGAAAGAGAACATATACAACTATACTAGAAGGAGAACATATACAACTATACTAAAAAGAGAACATATACAACTATACTAAAAGGAGAACATATACAACTTTACTAGAAACAGAACATATACAACGATACTAGTACGAGTAACATTACATTACATATACATGAATACATTAACCATTGTGATCCGAATCGGAGCATGACTTCAATGTCATGACCGGTGTTGTAGCTAGAGTCTCTTGAAGGGAGAGCGTGAGTTTGCGTATAGATCTATACTGGATTGACTATCCTACACCTTGCTGCTAGCTACAGCCGGGCCTGCAGGTCTGCGGGTGCCAAACGTCATTTCATTTTACAACCTACATTTGCCGTTGTTTATCCAGTCGATAGTATGGTACAATTAATCACATGATACCTTAATATAAATCCGGTTTAAGGTAGTTAGTACAGCACTAGTTCCTATAATACAACAACTACACTACTACATTAATTTACCCTTTACATATTTAGTGATCTTTTCACTTAAATGGTATTGTACAAACTATATTTTGAGAATGTTAGTTACAATGGGGAAAATTACACACTTTTACAGTAAACGAACATACAAAATAGTTATGCCTCGGTAGAAGGCTACTTTTAATAGAAAATATAGGTTTTTCTAGGAGATTCAAACATTTACAAACACTTACAAACGTTTACAAACTCATACTTATAACTACGTTCAAAAATTTTGATACAACCACCGACACTAAAATACTTATGAACTCACCAGCTTAATGCCGATAAACTCTTTCAAAATAACTTGTATTCGCAGGTCATCAGTAGACAGGTACCGAGACCAGCTTTTGAGAAGATGGAGCGCTTTTAAGACTCATCTTATTATTTTGATTTACATTTTTGGTGTCTATAACTGTACAGAACACGCTTGTATTAAAATTATATATATTTAATGCAATGGATGATGTTGTTTGCTTGTTTACTATTATACTGTGTTGTGATACTGTACATGACGTCGTCCGCCCAGAACGTTTCTGCCGTTCTTGGTTTTGAGGTGTGACAAAAGGCAAGTCATCGTCTTCTCTACTCTACCAGACATTAATATCAATTTATATATTTTAGTTTACCATTAAATGATATGTTATCTTTCTCTAGTAAATTAAGCTTAACAACCGAAGTGATTCTCATCTATCATGCAAGCATTGCTGGTGTGCCTCTGTCTATCAAATCTAGTGCCCACCCTATGTTGAACTGATTAAAGATTGCAAGCTTTGAGTCATGCTTCGATTTGGGTTAAATATATACATAAAACAGACATAAATTGATGCCCTATCCCAAGTTGCTGCCCTGGGCCTTTCTCAACTCGCCCAGGTAGTGGGTAGGGCCTATACCTATGTATCCTAAATTCGATTTCAAAGACCTAAAAAAATCATTATCCTTGTAGGAGTGATGACATGATGGGGAGAGAAAGGGTTGGGTAAGTGTAAATTGAGTTGTTATCATCGAGAGGGGGCCTTGAATTTTTCATCTTCGAACGTGTTCGGTGTGGAGGTATTGTTAGTATAGATGGTGCAAATAAATTTAGTAGAGTGAGACAAGTTGTTTGGGTAGATTTTTGGTGCACAAATGGGAAACAATGAAATTATCATAGTGAGTCGTGGTGGATGAAAAAAAAAAAAAAAAAAAAAAAAAAAAAAAAAAAAAGACGGGTCGACTCTAAATAAAAAAAAGTTGAAAATATTAGGTATTTTAGAAAAAGTTAAAATTTAAGCATTTATAAATAATATTCCACAAAAAAAATCCTAAACACTACCATATATAAAATATTTTCTTATTAATACACAACAAGATTTCTTCATACATGATAATTTACGTTTTAAAATATTGTATTATACAACTCTATTAAACATAAAATATTTTGTACAGAGAACCATTATTACGTATGTATCACTTCTCATAGAAAATACAAGCTTAACGTAAACTTTCAAATCTAACCTAATAAATGAAAATCAATTTTAACAAATGTTATGTTTTCATAGAATTTGACACATATCATTTTCTAAAAGTTTGAATTATTTTTTCCATTTTTCATTTTCTTGTATTTTTTATTTTCTTAAATTTAAAATTCTTTTTTAGTGAGATTTATATATCCAAGATAGATTATTCTATTAAATTTTATAAAAAAAATACTCTACAACCTTTAAAATCTCATACATTATATATTAAATTACTTACTTTATTTATTATATCGTTTATATTTATATAAAACCATTACTTTAAAAAAAAATATAATGCTTATAACTTTATATTAATTTTTTTTATAAACCCTTGTAATACACAGATCACACACTTGATTCTAAGACTGTAAGGAGTGGGAGGGATGGTTCCCTCACTTTTGGTGGGCCATACCTTTCCTTCCCTCACTCTCCTTTCCCTCACCTAAAAGCCAAGGAGTGGGAGGGAAACCTTCCCTCACTTTTTTTTTATATAATTTTAAAATTAATATCAAACATAAAATTTAATAAAAAATAAAAAGTATTTCACTAAGTAAAATAAAAATTACATTAACCTAAAATTTAAATAAGAAGACAAAAAATCCCAAAAAAAAAAATCAAACAAACTACAACATAGTAAAAATTATTAATTAATATCGTAATATTATTTAAACCTAGATACGTCACTCGGAATCAGCGTCTTCGTCCTCGCCTACATCACCTGCATCATTCTCCCCAGCGTCACTCTCGTCTTCGGAATCTTCACTCTCGACAAACATATCAGAATCCTCGTCTGATTCGTCAAACAAATTATCATCGTAAAATAACTCTTGCGATGGTTGAACATGAGCCCTATAAATGTTCTCCACCAAATCAGCACGAAGGGCCTGATGAAGGTCGCGATTGTGTACTTCTCTTTTGTTCACCCTATACTCTTGTGTACCAACGGCTACTCCTTCGACATTTGGCAAAACTTCATTTTCATTATATCGGCATATCGCTCTTCCTTCGTCTTCAAGAATCATACTATGCAATATGATACATGCATACATTACGTGTTGTAACCTTTTCACCTCATATGACCTTGCCCCGACCGTTAGTACTTGCCAACGTCTCTTAAGTACACCAAATGCTCGCTCCACATCCTTCCTAGCTGACTCTTGCACCTCTTTAAACTTTTTCCTTTTTGGGTCGTTAGGATATGTAAACGATTTCACAAAAACAGACAAAGGAGGATATATAACGTTAGTAAGATAGTATCTGTAACATCCCCCTCTAGCACGTATCACAATATTGTCCGCTTTGGGCCACTCGGCACGAGGACTTCCCAGGGGGTCACCCATCCTGCTACTACTCCCGCCCGAGCACGCTTAACTGTAGAGTTCTTATGGGATCTGCTGCCCTCACGACTTTAAAACGCGTTGTGATAGGGAAGGTATCCACACCCCTTATAAGGAATGCTTAGTTCTCCTTCCCAGCCGATGTGGGATCAGATCTAACCCACTTTCACCCCCCATTATAGGGTTCGACGTCCCTGTCAAACACATCGACCCGTGCCCTAGCTCTGATACCATTTGTACCAGGATGGGTGACCCCCTGGGAAGTCCTCGTGCCGAGTGGCCCTAAGCGGACAATATTGTGATACGTGCCAGGGGGGATGTTACAAATGGTATCAGAGCTAGGGCACGGGTCGATGTGTTCGACAGGGACGTCGAACCCTATAATGGGGGGTGAAAGTGGGTTAGATCTAATCCCACATCGGCTTGGAAGGAGAACGAAACATTTCCTTATAAAGGGGTGTAGATACCTTCCTTGTCACAACGCGTTTTAAAGTCGTGAGGGCAGCAGATCCCATAAGAACTCTGCAGTTAAGCGTGCCCAGGCGGGAGTAGTACCAGGATGGGTGACCCCCTGGGAAGTCCTCGTGCCGAGTGGCCCAAAGCAGACAATATTGTGATACGTGCCAGAGGGGGGTGTTACAGTATCCAAGCTTACATGCTGCCCCATTTGCTTGAAAAGGTACATCGTGTGTCACACCCCCAAACCAAGGATGGCGGAAACGTCCGGGGATGGAGGACTTCATGTAAAGTATCACAACAATGAGTATAATAGTGCTCAAAGTAAATACAACCAACACAAATATAATTGAAAACATTACATCAAATCACATGTTTACATGATTCACATCAATTACATTATGATACAAAATGAACTGTTTGACGATTTATCATCCCATCCTCAAAACGTTGTTGATTTCCTGTTTTCACTGAATTCCTGAGAATACAAGTAGTTTTGAAAAGTGTCAACACAAAGGTTGGTGAGTTCATAAGAGATTTCGTGAGAAAAGTAAGCCGTTTTCCTTGTAAAAGCGTTAGAATTTGTATCCAGAAAATCTGATATTTTCTTTAAAACCTGTGTAATGTAGTCTTATGACCGAAGACCAAAATGTATAAGTAACCCTTCTTACTAATAGAAAATGTTATGTGTTTAAATGGACATGGACGCGTGTGAATTAAATGAAATTTTCGTATGTTCTCATGTTTGTTAATACTTTATGTATATGTAGTCCTAAATCCGAGGACCAAGAAAGAACAAGTATTGACTATACTTAAAGGTATAAATGTGGTTTCAAATGATGTATAGTCATAACTACCAAAACCGAAAGTGTACAGTAATATTTGTACTCATTGAGATAAAAAGTGATTTTAAATCGACATAAAACTCATTTAGGTTTTATAAATAAAATCCCGTAAACTTTATGGATTTTTATATCCCTATGTGAGTCGCTATAATCATACTATGACTATGTGAACCTGCCACGACGTTTCTCAGGAGTCGCAAAAACTGAAATGACATTTGTCACCCGTAGACCTGCAGGTCCCACTGTAGCTAGGAGCAAGGTGTGGGGTGTCAAACCCAATATAGATCTATATGCAAGTATCACGTTCTCCCTCAAGGAGATTCTGATTATAACTACCAGGAATTATATCCCGCACTCGGACGTACGGGGAGAGAATGTCTCACAATATAGGTTAACAAGTTTACGTGAAATGTGTGTGAATATAAATCTTTTTTGTATGAATGTACCCTTTCTGTACGAGTGTGTTGTGTGATGTATCATGAACTATACCTATTATAGTTTATCTAAAACGTTTGTAATATGTATGAACTCTTTTATGGAAATGTATTAGTGTTATGAATTTATTAAACTATACTTTTTATAATTTACTATACGTGTTCTAAAATGAATGTATAATATTTATTACGAATGACTTAGTTTCAGTTCATGATGATAACTAACAAAGAAACACATTCAATAATTAGAACTTATGATTATACACTTTGCTCAACATAATACAAAGTGTTATGATATTTTTATGCTGTTGGCTAACATTAGCCATTCTGCACTGTTTTGGAAAAATCATAGAAAAATCATACGAAGTCGAAAACTAGATCCGTAAATTTTGAGAGTTCACAAAATGTGTCTAGTTTACTCATAATTTTTATCACGATTTTTAATGACCTCCAACTTGGGTGAAAAAGTCCAAACTCACAGACTGGTCCGGATCGTTGCTTGAAATGATAGGCACTTTTGTAAAAATCACCATAAATTGTAGAAAAATCGTATGGAGATGTGCAAGTAGTCATTTTAAATATAAGAACTTGAATTATTTGCACCTTGTACAGTTTTGAAAACAAAAATGTTTAAGATGCCCAAAACAGTCCGTGAATGGAGTTGAACTTTTCTGATGAAGGCTGTTAGAAAAATGTAGTTATGTTCTTGGTGTTTTAACTTGTATTCCCCCCCCCCCCCCCCCCCTGAAAACTTGAGAAAACATGAAAATGTAGGGGTATGAACTCACCTTGAGTGATTTCAGTATATAAGTGTTGAAGAAAGAAGTGTTAAACCCAAGAACACTTGAAGAATCACTTGGAGATTCGAAGCTCTAACACAAATATGATGGAGTTTGTGTAAGATATCCATGATTTGAGTGGAAATAAGTGAGATAATCATAAGGAGAATGGATTATGCTTACCAAATGTGGAAGAACACTTGATAATCAGCCTTGAATATCGATTTTGGTGGAGAAAAAACTTTGAGAGAAAAGTGGTGTTTGATACTTAGTTAAATGAGAGCAAATGAGAGAAATGAGGAGAGAGGATGTTTGTTCCAGCTCTAAAAACGTGAGAATGAGTGTAAATTGAGTGTAAGGGACATTGAAGTGACCTAGGTAAGGTGGGGAGGTATGGCTGGTCATAGAGTGGGTGTGGGGAGGTTGCTTGTGACATAAGTTAAGGCAAGGTCAACACTCCACCTTAAATAAATCCCCCATTAGATCTTTATTATTTAGATAATGATTTTCATCAAAATATGTTTAAATTATGAATATTTAGGGTTTATTATGTTAAAATATAATTTCTGGAGAAAATCCCGCTTTAAAATCACGAAAAACGGGCTATAAATTTTAAAAATATCAAAAAGGGGCTAAAAGTGACAATATTCCGAATTCTGGCCGAGGTTCGGCCTTCTGATGTTGAAACCGAGAGGAGAGAGGGTAGAAACCGAGAGGGGAGAAGAGAGAGGGCAGGAACCGAGAGGCGCAAAGAGACAGAGAGAAGAGAAGGAGCAGAGACTGAGAGAAGAGAAGAGAGAGCAGAGAGGCGGAAGGCGAATAGAGAGTGTGAGAAGCGACAGAAAGGAGGCGACAGAGACCGAGACTCAGTCTATTCTACAGGGATTCGGTCCTCCGGGTTCAGCCAACAAAGGCTCGGTCCGGTCTGGTGCTCTCAGTCCTAGGTCTCGACCTTAAGGAGCTTCGGCTCCTTGAGAAGGGTTTCGGTTCCTAAGGTCCATTTTTCTCGTTTTTACCCCGTTTTAAGCCGTTTTTGACCTGGTTAAGGGTCGGAATGACCCGAATGATTCTAAAAAGTTACGGGAACTTTTTGAGAGAGATTTGGGAGAGATTTCACATACTTGGAGAGATTTGGGAGAGATTTGACATTCTCTGAGAGATTTCTCATACAGAGAGATATTTGAGAGAGGTTTCACATACTTGGAGAGATTTGGGAGAGATTTGACATAGGGAGAGATAGAGTGAAAATGATTGAGAGAATTGTGAGTGTCTGGCATCGCAATGCATGGTTCGTAAACCCTGTTAAGCCTTGTTTAAGGATCTTACACACTCCCGAGGAGTATGCAACATTGTTTTATCAGTTTGGCTCGCCACGTACCACAGTTTTAGGTTAAGGAGATCTAGATGTTCGCACTTTTTGCTTTATGATTTCTTATTAGAATAGAGAGTTATGTAGAAGTTTCATAATGTAAATTCTAGTACCCACAGGCAAATTGAGTCAAACGGTTTGACTTGTTGACTTCGGTTAACTTTGTCTTGACCGGAACTTGATGGTTGTCACATCATCCCCCGATAGAGGGAATTTCATCCGGAAATTTGAATTCAGGCAAGGAGTAGGCATAAACAATCGAGCCAAGAAGTGAGGATACTTCCTAATCGACTGACTCACGCGCTCCCATGTGACTCTAGGTCCTTGGTTAGTATTCCAGCGAACTTTCACTAATGAGAAGCGGCGTTGTTTCATCCGCTTGACCTCGGTCCATGGTCACTATGGTTCTTCCAAGAAGGTGAGGCTCTTGTGGAACTCAATCTCGTCGAGGGGAATTGCAAGAGTCTTGTCGGACAGATACTTCTTGTAAGTTTGGAACGCGTTGGGTAGAGTGTACTTTACCAAGCTCGCGGAAGTAGATTGAAGTAGCGAGTTACAGAGCTGATTCTGCCAAGAATCTCGAAAGGCATAATTATTTGGGGTATTGGCTTTCCATGCTTTCCGAAGCGTACTAAGCCTTCCCAGAGTGAGTGTTTCCAGAGGAATTTGGTCACTTATACTGGAGTTCTAAAGGTTTCTCCGTCTTGTTTCTCTTCCTGTCAAGGGTTGCCCCCTTTAGGGTCAAAGTTGGGAGGGGGTCCGTATTTTTCGAGAAGTTCCAAAGGAACTAAGACGGTAGGTCAGCGAGACCCAGAATTTTGGCGTATTCTTGCTAACGCCTTCGGTGCTGACTGTTTCTCAACGGTTTTGATCAATTGAAAGGGTTCTTATGAATTTCCACCTTGATAACGATGTGTCTTGAGAATTGAACTCCTCAATTCCAAAACCCGTATCTAGAGAACTTCGGGTAATACTTCTCTGATCGTATTGCTTCCCTAGTTTGTTGTAGCTGCTCTCCTTGGTTTCCGTCTTACTACGAGGGTAGATAAGTAAGTCATTTGTAATGACTATGATGAACTGATCCTAGCAAGAATGGCATATCCTATTTGTTACATTCATGAATCCTACGAGTGGGTTTGGTCCTATCCGAGGGTATCACTACGAACTTTCAGCGTCCGCATCGAAATTGGAGGATTGTTCTCGGACATCCTTCTTCAATACTCATGACTGGTGATATTCAGATCTCAGGTCCAATTCCTGAAGGGTACCTCGTTCATTGCGGTTGGTCGTCTTATTCGTCTATGCGAGGCAGATAGTAAAGGTTTCTATTGGAGATGTTGTCGGCGCCTCTGAAATCGATGGAATTATGAGCAATTTGCTTTTCTATTTGACGAATAAGACGAGAGTTTTCCAGGGTGAGAAGCTTGGTTCTTCAATTTCATTGTTGAGTAGTTCGACAAGTTTGACCTGACAGCTCTTGTAGCTCGGTAGGAAGTATGTGGGTTTGGTTTACGCGACTAGGCCTTTTTTTGAATGGTAGGACATTTACTCATCCTTCTGGGCAACCTTAGCCCGAAGCTCATGGTAGGACTCGTACCATATCTGTCCCAAGCTTCTATGCTTGAATCTTGTCTGCTACATGCGCGACATTCCCGAAGGTCTCCTGTATATACATGTGATAAGGCTTCGGGAAGTATAACACTCCTCTGGTGCGTGTTTTGGAGTTCCACAGCGAGAGATGACCCAAAGGTCCATGCTGGATGTTTATGAGAGACGATAGTTTCGACATTCGGGGGGGTTAGGCGAAGGGCCCTTTTGTAATCGTTAAATCGGGAAGACGAGGGCTATATCAATCAAAATTGGATAACGACAACAATATCTTTTTAGATAACATGAGATAAGTTGTATTCAAAGGAAGAGATCACTAGAGTGATAGAGTGTCCTTTATTTCTTTTCTGTGTGTTCCGTTTTGTTAAATGTTATGATTA
This sequence comes from Lactuca saligna, assembly GCF_052625555.1. Taxonomy (NCBI): domain Eukaryota; kingdom Viridiplantae; phylum Streptophyta; class Magnoliopsida; order Asterales; family Asteraceae; genus Lactuca; species Lactuca saligna. The sequence continues at coordinate 224,628,118 of NC_136419.1, read as the reverse complement.
TTGCAGATGATTCATACCACAGTGTCTAGCACTGGTAGTGGGTGTGTTTTCGATAGCCAGTAATGATACTTGATATCATGATTCCTGACAGGTCTCCTCACGATCGAGCAATATATGATCGTCGTATGTAAATTGATATCGTGCAATCATCGAGTGGGTGACCCCACTCAACCTCTAATACTAGACATGGAATTGGAGTCAGGATGGAATTATCTGTTTCAATACTCTAGTATTTTGATTTTTAAATTAACCCCGGTGTATGGACAAGGTCATCACAACTTATAGGTAATGCTCCTAAGGTCACATATGAATCTCTTTGGTTTGATTTGTATGAGAGAGAAAATATTTTCGCTACTTTTTAGAAGGAAGGTTACTTTAGTAAGCGTACCAAATTCATTACAAACATATAGTACCTAAACGTTTGGTCGTTGGAAACATTACAAAAGTCCTAACATGGTTCCCTTGCTGCTCCTGTTGGTGTGTTCATCACATTCCTCCTGTTCCTTCGTTATTCTTCTCAGTTGGACATTCTCTCTTGAAGTGTCCCGTTTCACCGCATAGGTAGCATACTGGGCCTACCTTGGTGCAGGTGATTGAAGGGAGGTGATGGGCCGGGGCCCTACAGAAACGCACGGTATGCCCTTTCCTGTTGCAGTTTTTATAGTGCATCTCCCGGCAAGCCCCATGGTGATGAAATCCACATTGGTTGCACTTTGGGAGTGATCCCTCATATGGTCTGGCAGGTATTTCGGTGGCAGACCCTGTGGCTAGTGTCGAGGCATGTGTCATGACTGCTGTTGTAATGGTAGGGGTGGCCCTAGGTTGTTGTCTTTTAGTGTATCCTTGAGATCGGTGACGCTCTTTCATGTTCCAAAACTTTCTCTTCTTGTTCGTAGGTTCGTGGCCTGAGGTATTTTTGTTGGTAGGTACCCATTGGTGTCCCTGATTGTTACCACAATTTGTATTGTTAGTACCGCTTCCACCCCTGCTAACGTTGGTAGTATTGAAATGCACCATGACGGCTGCCACATCTGCCGTGACTGCAGCTTGAAAAGTAGCAGCGTCTATCTGTAGTGTTGGCGCCTTGCTAGTTGGTTTGTTGCCTCTTGGTGAAGACATAGCTCTGTTTCATGACGAAAAACGACTTCGTTAGTGGAAATGATTGTCTTAAGTGCATCCTTACAATTTATATTTACGCATATAAATTTTTGCACATTACTGTACTATTCTTAGTGTTTCTGCTAACGCTCCCGAGATGGAGTTATGGCAGTAGGTAGGAGTAGGTTTCATACGGACGTTAAGCTTTACTCCTCTTAGAATCATGTTTGTCCGAACACACTTGGCTAAGGAATTTTGATGGGATCCGGTGCATTAGTGCTGGAACGTTCGCAATCCATAGGTCTATGAAGAAGAAACTTCTCAACAAATGTTTAAAGGTGAGACGATAATGAGTTTTTTTTTAGAATGCCTATATGTCGTGAGTTTTCTAACTAATTTTATGTCATATCGATTCGTATCGAAGTTCGGTTGTTTAGGGTGTTCTGAAAACAATTTTTAACGAGATTCTTTGTATAATAAACTCATGTATTTTAGTAGCTCTGTATCCAAGTGAAACCTTATACTTGACCCAAGCTAGGTCCTTATCACGACCTATTGATGTATGCTTAGTTATATAATTAAGGCTAGATAGTCCTTCGAGTCTAATAGGTACATCCTAAGCCCATCTTGTTAATATGACTTTAGTAATCATGATTTTAGTGAAAATTTTGACCTCGATGCAGGTCTACTTCACATTTGTGCATGGGCGGTTTTTGATAGTAGATAGATTTCTCGATTAGTATGACCACTTAATTTGTAGTGTCGTGATTTTACTTACAATAGAGTAGCACCAGCGCATACTTATGAAGCTAATTTACTAGGTCTGGTGAGCGGCATGAACTCTACTTACGATGATCCATCCCTTGTGATGCCTGAGGCAAGGTCGATGCAATTTTGTAGCTTTGCCAATCAACGCTTTGCTACAATCATCATTTCTTTGAATGATGTGTGTCCTACCCTGTTACTCTCTTTCCTCTTCACGAGTGGCGATAAGGTCCTAAAAAGAGAGTTGGTCTCGGGAATAGTAGTATAATTCTGAGTCACCTGTACATGAGATGGTGGGGTCTATACTAGCGTGCAGTTTTCTGAACTCAGATTTTAGTCTTCCTGTTTTAATCCCCAATGATCGCGATCCGCCGGGTCCTTGCCGGGAGGGCTCTGTTCGTCAGTCCCCCGTGGTTGAGGTCATAGCACCCTCGTTGGTCTCCACATGGTGGTTGTTGTCATTGTTGTCAACATTCAACCCTCGATCACGATTGTCCAACGGGGTACAGGTTCGATATAGTCGAAACGGTTCGCGGAACCCTTGCTATGCATGGAGGATTGATTACCTCTGGTCCCGCTTATGATTCTTCTCATAACCATTCACCATTCCTCGAGTTCGGATTAGGAAAGTAAGGGTCGTCCGGTAAGTAGGATTTTGCTATGCCGTATTTGCGAGAATAGAAGTGGAGGAGATAAGTACTATGTGTCTAACTCTATTATCACTTACTTATAGGGGGTGATCCTTATTAGTTACTTCTATAATGACATAGTGAATACTAATTACATATAACAAGATACGATAGACCTTTGAATAAGTGATCCCACTCTAGGTCCACATCCAAACAAGGAAAAGGAAGTAAAGTAATGACCACAAATTCTAAGTCTATAATTTCTAAGTTATATATAACCTTAAAGTATCCACTTAGGGACTATAGACCTATTATTAAGGATCTATTTAGTTTTCATATAAGTTATGATATTACAAAATACTCCTATAGTATTTTAAACTCATGTTCTGTTCTAATGTTCTCATTGTGGTAGTGTTGGTAAGTTTTTAGACTTGTTGCCATATCACAACTATTCTTGGGCATGTGTTAATCACTCCTCGGACCAGCATAGTTGATCAGGCTATGCCACTCCCAAGACTGACCATACATCCCCGAACTTACCTGTGATATTCAACAATCATTACTTTTGTTTTGTCCTAGAGTGGTGCTGCCCTTAATATGTATGTATGCATTTATACCTTTAATAAGAAAACTATTTATTTCTAAAAGTATAGTTGTTTTGAAACTTTAAATCAGAGACTTAGTCCCAATGCATTTATAGTTTGTATATCTTATGTGGTTTGATATACTGAGTTCAGTATAAACAATGCTCTGATACTAATCTGTCACACCCCCAAACCAAGGATGGCGGAAACGTCCGGGGGTGGAGGACTTCATGTAGAGTATCACAACAATGAGTATAATAGTGCTCAAAGTAAATACAACCAACACAAATATAATTGAAAACATTACATCAAAACACATGTTTACATGATTCACATCAATTACATTATGATACAAAATGAACTGTTTGAAGATTTATCGTCCCATCCTCAAAACGTTGTTGATTTCTTGTTTTCACTGAATTCCTGAGAATACAAGTAGTTTTGAAAAGTGTCAACACAAAGGTTGGTGAGTTCATAAGAGATTTCATTAGAAAAGTAAATCGTTTTCCTTGTAAAAGCGTTAGAATTTGTATCCATAAAATCCGATATTTTTCTTTAAAATCTGTGTAATGTAGTCTTATGACCGAAGACCAAAATGTATAAGTAACCTTTCTTACTAATAGAAAATGTTATGTGTTTAAATGGACATGGATGCGTGTGAATTAAATTAAATTTCCGTATGTTCTCATGTTTGTTAATACTTTACGTATATGTAGTCCTAAATCCGAGGACCGAGAAAGAACAAGTATTGACGATACTTAAAGGTATAAATGTGGTTTCAAATGATGTATAGTCATAACTACCAAAACCAAAAGTGTACAGTAATATATGTACTCATTGAGATAAAAAGTGATTTTAAAATGACATAAAACTCATTTAGGTTTTATAAATAAAATCCCGTAAACTTTATGGATTTTTATATCCCTATGTGAGTCGCTATAATCATACTATGACTATGTGAACCTGCCACGACGTTTCTCAGGAGTCGCGAAAACTGAAATGACATTTGTCACCCGTAGACCTGCAGGTCCCACTGTAGCTAGGATCAAGGTGTGGGGTGTCAAACCCAATATAGATCTATATGCAAGTATCACGTTCTCCCTCAAGGAGATTCTGATTATAACTACCAGGAATTATATCCCGCACTCGGACGTACGGGGACAGAATGTCTCACAATATAGGTTAACAAGTTTACGTGAAATGTGTGTGAATATAAATCTTTTCTGTATGAATGTATCCTTTCTGTACGAGTGTGTTGTGTGATGTATCATAAACTATACCTATTATAGTTTATCTAAAACATTTGTAATATGTATGAACTCTTTTATGGAAATGTATTAGTGTTATGAATTTATTAAACTATACTTTTTATAGTTTACTATACGTGTTCTAAAATGAATGTATAATATTTATTATGAATGACTTAGTTTCAGTTCATGATGATAAACTAACAAAGAAACACATTCAATAATTAGAACTTATAATTATACACTTTGCTCAACATAATACAAAGTGTTATGATATTTATATGCTGTTGGCTAACTTTAGCCATTCTGCACTTTTTTGGAAAAATCATAAAAAAATCATACGAAGTCGAAAAGTAGATCCGTAAATTCTGAGAGTTCAAAAAATGTGTCTAGTTTACTCATAATTTTTATCACGATTTTTAATGACCTCAAACTTGGGTGAAAAAGTCCAAAATCACAGACTGGTCCGGATCGTTGTTTGAAATGATAGGCAGTTTTGTAAAAATCACCATAAATTGTAGAAAAATCGTATGGAGATGTGCAAGTAGTCATTTTAAAGCTACGAACTTGAATTATTTGCACCTTGTACAGTTTTGAAAACAACAATGTTTAAGATGCCCAAAATAGTCCGTGAATGGAGTTGAACTTTTCTGATGAAGGCTGTTAGAAAAATGTAGTTATGTTCTTGGTGTTTTAACTTGTATTCCCCCCCCCCCCCCCCCCCCCCTCTGAAAACTTGAGAAAACATGAAAATGTAGGGGTATGAACTCACCTTGAGTGATTTAAGTAGATAAGTGTTGAAGAAGAGAAGTGTTCAACCCAAGAACACTTGAAGAATCACTTGGAGATTCGAAGCTCTAACACAAATATGATGGAGTTTGTGTAAGATATCCATGATTTGAGTGTAAATAAGTGAGATAATCATAAGGATAATGGATTATGCTTACCAAATGTGGAAGAACACTTGATAATCTGCCTTGAATCTCGAGTTTGGTGGAGAAAAAGTTTGAGAGAAAAGTGGTGTTTGATACTTAGTGAAATGAGAGCAAATGAGAGAAATGAGGAGAGAGGATGTTTGTTCCAGCTCTAAAAACGTGGGAATGAGTGTAAAATGAGTGTAAAATAAGTGTAAGGGACATTGAAGTGACCTAGGTAAGGTGGGGAGGTATGGCTGGTCATAGAGTGAGTGTGGGGTGGTTGCTTGTGACATAAGTTAAGGCAAGGTCAACACTCCACATTAAATAAATCCCCCATTTGATCTTTATTATTTAGATAATGATTTTCATCAAAATATGTTTAAATTATGAATATTTAGGGTTTATTATGTTAAAATATAATTTCTGGAGAAAATCCCGCTTTAAAATCACGAAAAGCGGGCTTAAAATGTTAAAAATATCAAAAAGGGGCTAAAAGTGACAATATTCTGAATTCTGGCCGAGGTTCGGCCTTCTGATGTTGAAACCGAGAGGAGAGAGGGTAGAAACCGAGAGGGGAGAAGAGAGAGGGCAAGAACCGAGAGGGGAGAAGAGAGAGGTCAGGAACCGAGAGGCGCGAAGAGACAGAGAGGAGAGAAGGAGCAAAGACCGAGAGAAGAGAAGAGAGAGCAGAGAGGCGGAAGGCGAACAGAGAGTGTGAGAAGCGACAGAGCGTGCGAGAAGCGACAGAGAGGAGGCGACAGAGACCGAGACTCGGTCTCTTCTACAGGGATTCGGTCCTCCGGGTTCAGCCAACAGAGGCTCGGTCCGGTCTGGTACTCTCGGTCCTAGGTCTCGGCCTTAAGGAGCTTCGGCTCCTTGAGAATGGTTTCGGTTCCTATGGTCCATTTTTCTCGTTTTTACCCCGTTTTAAGCTATTTTTGACCTGGTTAAGGATCGGAATGACCCGAATGATTCTAAAAAGTTACGGGAACTTTTTGAGAGAGATTTGGGAGAGATTTCTCATACTTGGAGAGATTTGGGAGAGATTTGACATTCTTGGAGAGATTTCTTATACAAAGAGATATTTGCGAGAGGTTTCACATACTTGGAGAGATTTGGGAGAGATTTGACATTCTTGGAGAGATTTCTCATACAGAGAGATATTTGAGAGAGATTTCACATACTTGGAGAGATTTGGGAGAGATTTGACATTCTTGGAGAGATTTCTCATACAGAGAGATATTTGAGAGAGATTTCACATACTTGGAGAGATTTGGGAGAGATTTGACATTCTTGGAGAGATTTCTCATACAGAGAGATATTTGAGAGAGATTTCACATACTTGGAGAGATTTGGGAGAGATTTGACATTCTTGGAGGGATTTCTCGTACAGAGAGATATTTGAGAGAGGTTTCGCATACTTGGAGAGATTTGGGAGAGATTTGACATAGGGAGAGATAGAGTGAAAACGATTGAGAGAGGTTCCATGTGTGACAATTGTGAGTGTCCGGCATCGCAATGCATGGTTCGTAAACCCTGTTAAGCCTTGTTTAAGGATCTTACACACTCCCGAGGAGTATGCAACATTGTTTTATCGGTTTGGCTCGCCACGTACCACAGTTTTAGGTTAAGGAGATCTAGATGTTCGCACTTTTTGCTTTATGATTTCTCATTAGAATAGAGAGTTATGTAGAAGTTTCATAATGTAAATTCTAGTACCCACGGGCAAATTGAGTCAAACGGTTTGACTTGTTGACTTCGGTTGACTTTTTCTTGACCGGAAATTGACAGTTGTCACATCGTGTGACTTTCCAAGGTAGATATCGTTGAATACAGGCGACTGGTCTAGCACGTTAATGTCATTGTTTGCACCAGCTGGACCAAAGAATGCATGCCATATCCAAAGATCATGTGATGCGATAGCCTCTAGAATAATCGTCGGCTCTTTGTGGTCGCCTCTCATGTACTGACCATGCCATGCGTTGGGGCATAATGCCCAACTCCAATGCATGCAATCGATACTACCTAGCATTCCAGGGAATCCATGTCTGCCTTCATGTACCTTATACAATTGGTGGATATCATTGATAGTTGGTTTGCGCAAATATCGTTGCCCGTAAACCAAATAGATCGTTTTGCAGAACTTGTACATAGAGTCCCTCACGGTACGCTCTGACATTCTAAAATATTCGTCCCATTTGTCTGCGCCCATGTCGTATGCTAGCTGACGAATTGAAGCCGTGCATTTTTGAATGGGAGAGAAACCTTTTTTCCCCTTGCATCCATTTTCCATTGGAAATATGGAAAACGGCCTTCCAAATCGCCAACAATACGTAAAAATAGTTCCTTTCTCATTCGGAACCGACGTCGAAATTTTACAGCGTAGACGGCGTCATCTGCAAAATAATCTTCTATAAGACGATCGTGTCCGGCTTCGTGATTTCTACGTAATGGCGGCATTCTTAGGTTAGGTTCTGGACGTGATGTTTCACCAAGTCGGTTTTGATAGTATGCAACCGTTTTCGCCATGACGGAACCGATGAACTTAGCCTCCTCTACTACTGTTGAATCGGATGATGAAGATGATGACATTTTGAGTAATATTTTTAAGAAAGAAATATAGAAAAATATAGATTATGGTTTAAAAAATGATAGAATATTTAAGTATTTATAGATTAAGAAAAGGAAAGGAAAAAAGAATATATATATATATATATATATATATATATATATATATATATATATTAACGGTTATATAGCCGTTTGAATTTAAAATAGAAAAAAAAAATTGCAGCCAATAGTTGGAAGAGAGAGAGAGAACCGGACTCTCTCCCCCCAGTCCATTCCCGCGGTTCCTTTCCTGCACCAGCGGTGCGGTGTGCACAGGTGCGGGATCGGTCTCGCCCTTTGCCCGCATAGCCACTCCGTCCGATCTAATGATATAAGGATAAATTTATAACTTTTATTAATATATCATATCTCAAATAAATGAATAAAATATTCTTTATCGTAGAAATTTGAATGAAATAAACGAGCGAATAGGGCATTACTATATTTATTCCAGCTAGCAGACACGACCGCAGGAAAAATAAATTATACAATTAAACAAATAATAATTTATTCTACAACTAACAATTTTTTGGACCATCTATTACCAAACAACAATTTGTTTTTGACATAAATATATAGTTATTCTACAACAAACAATTTTTTGGACTATCTATTTACAAACAACATTTTGTTTGTTACCATAAATCATATAAGTAATCAAGTAGTAAATTCTACATCTAACCAGTTGGCGAACCAGCTAGCAATAAACAACAATTTGTTATTGACATAAAATATAAGCATTATAAATATTTATGTATGCATTGCAAATACATGGGCCCAAATACATCCAATATTTCCATATCGTTATTTGTCTTACATGTATTTAAGTTTAATATAATATTTATCTAATGCTTAAATAGTAATAACTTGCACTAACCTAATTAATTAAATTACTGATAATAATTCAAATAAAACTCCAAATTTCAAATTTATGAATACAGATAAACCGTAATATAATAAATATTTTATTCATATATGAATATAATATATAACGACAACTAATATAAGTTTTATTCATATATAAATATAAAATATAATGAAAGAATTATATAAAAATATATTTTAGGTAAGAAAACTTTATTACATGTTATATATTCATATATTAACGTTAACTAAAGTGTAAAAAATTTAAGCATACGTTTTATTCATAGTTGAGTGATGAATGTACTGTAATAAAAATCTGATGTATTTTTATTTATTTATGAATAACGAAAGTTGAAACTCTAAAAAAATAAATTTTTATTTTATCTTAAAACTATATCAATATAGATGTATATTTATAGAAAATAAAAAATTATGAATTTTGATATATTTATAATCGTGTTTCGATAAAAATAGCTTTCTAAAAATCAAAAAACAAAAAATATAATATATTTTTGTGTATATTAAGATAAGGATTAGTATAGTTTAAGTAAATATGTTTTGTTGGAAACATATGTATATTTGTTATCTAATTTCACTAATACACCTAAGACTATAGAGAGTGGTGTGGTCTCTACCGTACATTTTTCCACATAAACAGGGGAACATCGCCCCCTGTATGCGATCATTGCGACAATGCGGTAGAAATTAGCTGTAGTCTTCATTCTCTCTCTCTTCTTTTATTTGCTTTCTTTCTTCTCTTTCAACAAATCACATTCCTTCTTTTCTCTCTCTTTACCTTATTCCTACTCTCACCATATGGTTTCATAGTGTTAAAATGAGAAAAATTATGAGTTGAAGTCGACATGGCATTGGAGGGTGTGCGGTTTCTTTTTCACCACTCCCTCTAGCCTAAGTGTTTTTCGTCAAAATAAATGTGTGGTTGAGAATGATTCCCTTATTTTCAATCTTTTTTCCTCAATTAAACTCTACTATATATATATATATATATATATATATATATATATATATATATATATATATATATATGATTGTTCAAGTGAAAACAGTAAATAAAGTGAAGACGTAAAAACACTTAGGCTAGACGGTTAAGTTCAAATGAGAACACAATTTAATATGAGAACGTGAGAACAGTACTTTATGTTACTATTCTACTATGAATTTAATATGTATAGTATTGTAGTAATTATAATATAAATATATTCAATTTTATATTGCTATTCTACTATAAATTTTTTATATATATGTAGTAATTTAGTAAATTCTAATGTGAATGTTAAATATGTGATTGTTTTTATATTCGGTGATGAATAATGTCATAAAGTTGTACACACAAAATTTTAATGTGAATATTAATGTGTGATTGGTCGTATATTTGTTGATGAATAATGGCATATCGTTGTATTTACAAAATTCATAGTAGAATAGTAACATAAAGTAGTGTTCTCACGTTCTCACATTAAATAGTGTTCTCATTTGAACTTAACCCTATATATATATATATATATATATATATATATATATATATATATATATATATATATATATATATATATATATATATATATATATATGATTGTTCAAGTGAAAACAGTAAATAAAGTGAAGACGTAAAAACACTACTTTTATGATACTATTCAGCTATGAATTTTATATATATGTAGTATTATTTTAATTCTAATGTGAATATTAGACGTGCGATTATTCATATATTCATTTGTAGTAAATTATAAGCCAATATACATAAGATTCATGGCAGAATAATAACATAAAAGTAGTGTGTTCATGTCATCACTTCTTCTTTCTTCCTTCAAAGGCTTCAAAGAACAACAAAGGGGGTTAAAATAAGAAAGGAATTTAGGGTTTTTCAAATCTCAAAGAGACTGGTGTAGGTTGAGGGTGAGTAGACCATAGCCTCATCATTCATCTAAATAGGGAACAAAACCCGAAAAATAGGGTTTGTCACTTGCAAACTGCTACATCGTGGCCTATACTGGCATGTCGTGGTGGCTTAAATGAGACACGTGGACAAACCTAGACTTGCCACTTCGTGATGCCCCTATATGTCGATGATTCCATCTTTGTTGGTGATTGGGATAAAAAAAATCCATTAGGAACTTAGCATGAATTTGCAAATGCTTTCAAATTTCTTAGATCTTAATGTAAACTTCCAAAAATCGAGACTTTTTAGAATTGGAACTACTAGTTTGGAATTTCAAAGTCAGGCACAGGTGTTGGGATGTCTAGAAGGAACTATTCCTTTTACTTATCTTGGGGTTCTGGTTGGAGCAAATATGGGACTAAAGAAGCATTAGCAACCCATAGTTATGAAATTTCAATCAAGATTGTCGACTTGGAAATCAAAGGCATTTTCATTCGGTGGTAGACTAACTTTAATCAAATTTGATCTCAACAGCTTGCTGACATACTTCTTCTCATTGTTTAAAGCTCCTAATGGCATCATCTATGATCTAGAAAAAATGAGGCGCAAATTTATATGGGGTAGATATGATTCAAAAGCAAAAATTCATTGGGTATCATGGTAAAAAATAATTTATGAAAAAAAGATGGAGGTTTGGGAGTTGGAACATTGTAAGCACAAAATTTAGCCCTGCTCACCAAGTGGTGGTGGTGGTTCAAAGTTCAAACTAGAAATTTATGGTAGGATTGTATTGTTAGTATAGACAATCTAATGAGAAAACCGATTGATTACATTAGCAAGAAATGAATTCCTAGAGCATGGAACAGCATATCGAAAAACATCACATGTCTCAATGATCATCATATTGATCAGGACACACTTTTCTCCCTAATCACAAGCTCCAATATCAACATCTTATTCTGGAAAGACAGGTGGTGTGGTGACTTTACCTTAAAAAATTGTTTTCCCCATTTACATGACTTGGAATTTAGGTAGAATTGCTTTGTCAATGAGCGAGTTTCCAATTCGAATTTCACATGGAATTGGAAAAGCCAATCAAGAGATACGAATCTTCAACAAGACTTATCAAACATATGCTTCATTATCATGTCGAAAAATATGACAGCATTAGAGATAGGTTTTCGATTCAATAATAATTTTGATTGTAGGTATAGAGTTAGCATATTAACAAGAATGCTTGATTCGAGCACAACCACACCGTACCGTGTCATAATCTACGATTTAAATGAGGTACAAGTCAAAATCATATGTTTTTTTGGAGAGCTGCATGAGGAAGGTTGTCAGTGGCTAGCAATTTGGCATGTAAGGGGATAAATTTCCAATCCACATTATGTCCATTGTGTGAAATGGAATCGGAATCTAAAGATCACCTCCTTATTTGATGTATCCTGGAGCATGAAGCTTTGAAATGGATTTTGACATGGTTTGGTATTATTAAAAGAGAATTTTCATCCGTATCTGAAAATATAATTTTGCAGCCACATGGGGTAATTGTCCTAGGAAACGGTTGATCTTAACTTCCATCATCCATTATTTATTACTGTTATGGCATATCTGGCTCGAAAGGAACAATAACGTGATGAGAACAAAAACTCTAGATCGATTAGATCTTTCACAGGTATGATTATAGAGATAGAACAAATCAAAAACAGTATGAAAGTAAACACTGGATGGAATCAAATGTATGCTTATGATTCAAAACAAAGTCACACCTCAGCAGAGTTCTACAAAGAACTTCCGCTGTAGAGGCGAGCTAGGGTTTACAAAACTTAGAGTAAATATAATAACGAAAGCGATCCTGACTAATACTACATGCATGCAACTTATATACTAAAACCTAATACAAAACATGCACGGTTGGACAGGTCCAATACCGGCAATTAAAATTGGGCTAAGGACCGAGCCCATGACGCAATCTATTAACCCCAACAATATCCCCCTTTGCGTCAAATGAGGCGAGAGATCATTTCTTCTGTGTGGGCTTCACTGTCTTTAAAACTTTAAACATATGAGGAATTATTACAAGAAGTGTCTGTCAAAATTGTAAGTACCACCTCAACATGTCAGTGAATAATTTCTTATCAGCAACACTGTTCTGATCACACCTCTGGGTGATTTCTAAGATATGCTCCAGGCATGATGTTGAGAAGAAGTGTTTTTCAACAAGAGAGAACAGACATTTCTAACCTTCTCCCCTGAGGAACATAACAGTTTGGTAAATTATATCAATCTTCCCCTTGACCATAGTGTTGACATTGCCAGGCTTGCCCATAGCTTTGATTGTAGTTCGTTTGTGAATGGCTGAGACAATCTCCTGGTCCATCTTCGCCACTTCGTGTATGTAGCAAACAAGCATACGCTTGATATGATCAATTATTGGCTGGTACTCCTTAGGATTTGACAGAAGAATGTTGTTGGGGAGTATCCAGTCATGGGGATTCAGGTTCGGCAGATCGGCAAGGGTGAAGCTGTGAACCGAGCCTTCGGAGCCTCGAGTCACTTTAAATTGAACATTAACAAACTTCCCCGCTGAGTAAGGCTTTAAAACCTTCACAGTTGTGAACTTTTTCAAACTCCAGGTCAAGTACTGGGGTTGAGCAAACTCCAGGTAGAACTCCAACAGATCCCTATCTACCTTCGGGTCTGGGGAAGGAACAACAACAATTGAATTAAAGCAATGGAAGACAAATGCCTTTCAGTTGATTGGCATGTCAAATTGTGCGTCCTTGGAGATCTCGACCCCAAAAGACATAAGTGGCTCAAGCCAAAGAATGCTCGGCTCATCAATCGCGAATCTCTGGAGCAAAACTGCAGTCCACACAGGAAACATGGACTTTTTCTTCTCTAGGATCTCCATCTCCTTGTTCTTTCGCTCCATATCAACCTGTTGTTTCTTGAGATTTTCTTCCAGCTCTTTTTCAGAGAGCTTTATTTTCTTAGGATTTTCGGCATATATGTCATCCTCATCATATGTGTCATCTTCTCCAATTTTCTTCTTTTTCTTCCCTTTGTTACTAACCAAAGCTTCATTACCCTTCGGTTCAGATGACGGTTTCGGTTCAGTAGGAGGTTCAGTTGACTTTTCTCCCCCTTGTTTCGACTGGACACCAGTAATTGGAACACCCTCTATACGACTAAGGATGTCCAATGTTGGCCTAAGCTTATAAGTCAGATGCCGACGGGTGGTAATTGTGATGATTGGATCATGTGCTTCTACAAGATGAAGGAGGATGGAGTGAACATCAGCCACCGATCTACGAACGATCTCCTTCTCTAACTTGAGATCATTGAGCTCAGTAGTAGCAATACGCAGCTTGAGGTTTTGCATTTTCAGCGGGGAGGTGCACGTGTCAAGCTCATCCATAATCAATTCTCTACAGCCAATTCGGCCTTAAGCTGAATCAGACGATCATTGACATTAGCATGTAGAGATGCATTGGCTGCTTCAATGGCTTGTCGTGCCGCTTCAAAATTTGAGCGTTCAGTTTGAAGAGACCGTTAAAGGTTCTCTAGTGAAGCGTTGACAGCTTGAGCGTTCTTAGCAGCAGCATCCTGCAAGGAATGGGAGTAGGGATGGGAATTGTAGTGAATGGTAGAGTAGTTGGAATGGGAAAAATGGGAGGGATAGATACAGGGATGGTTACAGGTGGAGGTGAAGGAGGATGAGAGCGAACTAGAATTTCTGGGGTTGGGGAGCGAGGTGGAGTATCACCTCGGCCCGAAGACTCTTCATCAGAGCTTTCGCTCTCAGATGCTGAAGGAGAAGCAATCTTGTCTTGGGGAGGAACATACTCAGAATCTGAGACACTGGAAGATTGTAGTATTAGCCTCCTAGCAGGCTTCTTCAGCTTCTTCGGTTTGGGAGGAGAGGTAACAGCTCGATCAGACTTTCGCTTCAAAGGGGTTTTCGCCTTGGTGGGTTTGGAAACCTGTGCCTCTTTTTGGGTTTCCGCTTTCTTACCCCTTTTTGCGGGTTTGTCAGCCTCATCAATAGAGCGAACCATGGCTGGGGTAAGCTCCCTCGGACCTGAAGACGGATGCTTCCTGTATTGTTGGAGAACGTTGCTCGAGGCAAAGATAGGAGCGAGCATAGCCTCCGGAATAGATCCAATAAATGAGTACTTGGTTGGATCGTTGACAATAATCTTCATAGTATGAAAGGTAGCAATGGAGGAGAGAAGAGAATCCGCCATGATTGGAACATGAAGGCGGTCCATTGCCCAGTTGGTGATGATCATCCAAAATCTCCTACACGAGATCTCAGAGTGCCTGGAGGAAGAGACCAAGCTTTGTACAAACTGCTGCCAGATTATAGTCCCAAAATCCAAGTTGATCCCATGGTATAGCCCATAAAGCACAGTCATGAAAGAATTGTTTGCACCATCTGAGCCAGCGCTTCATTCAGAGAGTCCTTTGAAAAGCAGCGTGAAAAGGCCATTCCATTGAGGATGAAGGTAGTACTTTTTGAACTTTGCGATGGTGGTAAGGGTTTCTGTATATCCCATCTGATAAAACATAGAAAACATTTGACCAGTGGTAATGGATTCAGGATTTACCAGAGATTAATCTTGAGAAAGACCAATTAGGGCACAGAAGCGGTGCTTGGAGATAGAGGTCTTCTCATTGTGGATTTCGAAGTGAATCCATTCATGAATCTTGTCATAGTAGGCAGTAGAGTAAACAATTGAGAGGCATGACATTGGAACAACTTCGACGTTGGTGAGCGCTTCGACGAGAGGTGAGTATTTGAGACACTCAACGACGTACAGCATGTAAGGCTCATAAACAAACGGAGTAAGGTTGATGATCAGGTTCTGTTATGGTTTGATGGTGAGTAATGGTTGAAGAACGAAGGTATCGTGAACTGATAAAGAATCTGCCATTGTAGCTACTTGAAGAAGATGATGAACAGTAGGAGAGATCGCCATTATTCTTTAAGAGAATTTGGGAAGTGGTAGAGGTTAAAGTGTACCATTCGAATCCCTTTTATACATACAACTAGGAGTGAGAAAAATCCGGTTGAGATCATGGATTGTTTCAAAAATAGCGCCTAATTTGATGTGTGAATAGTTGGCAAACCGAGGATAACGCAGGAAAGAGAAATATCTTTTCCTTTTTGGCACGCCATTCCATAATTTGTGCTTTTTCAAATTACCAAACCGATTGGATAAACGATGAGTCAGCTTCCACTTTATCCCAATTTTCACTCCTTTAACATTTGAATCGTCACTGCCTGTGATGCTTTATTGAACACTATTAATAGAACCAGAGTGTGGAAAATTAAAATTTTTGTGCATAGAGTGTGAAAGATGATGAAAGAAAGCAAATTTTTTGGAATAATTTGTGATGCCTTAAATAGACAGTAAACAATGGATTATGGGCATGAATCACTTCCATCAAAGTCAAGAGAGACATTGAAGTTCTTGCTTGGTTTCCCATTAAATAATGATCAATAACTTTTTAAGAAGTATTGAAAGGCATCTTTTAAAGGTTATAAAGGGTAGCTCTCGCTTCAATTCATGAAGTCGATACTCGACATGAGACCGAAATTGAATGAAGTACTTGTGAGATTATTGTGATCTGTTGAACAAGTAGGTTAGATAACTTTTATAGTGACAAGAGGAAATATCTCAAAAAAAATAAACTAGATCTTTAAAGGAAGAAAAGCCTTGGTTTTAGAAAAATTCATAAAAGATCACGCAAAAATAAAAAGAGATTTCTTTAGGTAACAAGTAAACTCTTGAATATGAGAATTCACCGTTAATTCATTTGAGGTGTTGAATTGTGGATTTCACTTAGTACATAGTGGCATGAGACTAAGATCATTAACACAGATTTTGTATAACCATAAACCTTAGTGGTAAATGCTGAGAGTCTCAGAGGTTATATTGGTGACACGAAGTATAATGGAGAAAAATATTGGAGATGGTATATGAAGCGAATGTACCTTTGCTTTAAAGAAAAGAGTGACCAAGCAGAAAACTCTAAACTCAATATGAGTAGAGTAAGGCAGCTCTTGATCAGAGTATTACAGCCTGAATTGGGAAAACATGATTTGTATATATCATGTTATTAAGGCTTCACTCAAAATCTTTCGAGGCTTTAGTCAACATACAACAACATGCTTCTAGGGACACCTAACTAATGGAGTAAAATAAAATAAATATACCTGCTTGAGCTCCACCATCGAGAAATACACTTAGACAAATAAAAGTGTTAGAAAGAAATGAAAGAAAATATTTTTGTGTTTTGTGAGAATTGACCAATTGAATCGAAAGAGAAAAATATTTTTGGATTTTATAGGTATATTTATGAGAATAAAAGTGAAAAATATTTTTGGAATTTTATATGTGGGTAAGAAGGATTGAAAAAGATTAAAAAGAAATACAGTTAAAATGCCTTGTTAAGAAAAAGAAGCGAACAAGTTCAGAAGGATCGAACCCGAAATAGACTGAACCCGAAATAGACCGAACGTTCAGTGTATTTCGGTCGCTCTATTTCGCTTGTTACCTTTATGAAAGCGAAGGCATTTTTGGCACACATTCAGCTTGCATCATTCCTAGGCCTTGTAGAATCTTATTGAAGCTTGCTTCAGGTAAAGCCTTTGTGAATATGTCTACCAGTTGATCAGTCGTTCTGACGAAGTGAATTTCTACGTTACCATCTTCGGCGTGATCCTTGATGAAATGGTACCTTAGTGCTATATGCTTGGTCTTCAAAGGTTGCACTGGGTTGTGCCATATCCTAATTGCGCTTTCAGAGTCGCAATATAGTGGGATTTTCTTCGTGTTTAGCCCATAATCCCTAAGTTGACTTTGTATCCAAACGACTTGAGATGTGTAGGATGCTGCAGCAATGTATTCAGCTTCTGTAGTGGATAGAGAAATGCAAGTTTGTTTCTTTGATTGCCAACTAACCAATTTACCATCTAGAAATTGACATCCTCCAATTGTGCTTTTACGATCTAATCCACAGCCACCTAAGTCAGCATATGAGAATGCTTGAACAAAGAATCCTAAGTTGGTTGGATACCACAGACCGAGAGAGAAGGTTCGTTTCAGATAGCGAAAGCGTTTTTTCATGGCTTGTAGATGAGGTTCGCGTGGGTTGGCTTGAAATCTTGCACAGTAACAGACTGAAAACATGATGTCATGTCTACTGGCTATAAGATACATCAGAGACCCAATCATTTTTCGATAGAGTGTCACGTCAGCTGCTGGTTTCTCCAATGAGGGTGTAAGCTTAGTTCCAAAGGCCATAGGCACTTTCACTTTGGAGTCTCCCATCATCCCAAATTTAGCTATAAGTCTTGGTGTATGCCTCCTGATTATTAGAAATGCATTCAGGTCCCTGTCTAATGTTCAATCCAAGAAAAAAGTTAATTGGACCCATTGAGCTCATCTCAAATTTAGTTTCCATCAACTTTCTGAATTCAGCTGTGAAGCTAGGATTCGTGGAGTCGAAGATGATGTCATCAACATAAATTTGGACTATCATAAGGTGGTTACCTTCTCGCTTACGAAAGAAGGTTGGGTCAACCGAATCTTGTTTGAATTTAGATATTTTTAAGAAACGAGTGAGAGTTTCATACCATGCTCTGGGAGCCTGTTTGAGGCCATATACCACTTTGTCAAGGACATAACAATGATTTAGATACTTTCGTTCACGAAGCCTGGCGGTTTCTTAACATATACAGTTTCTTCAAGTTCACCATTGAGGAAGGCACATTTGACATCCATCTGATAAAATTCAAAGTTCTTGTGAGCTGCATAAGCAATAAAGATACGAACATACTCTAATCTTGCAACTAGAGTGAAGGTCTCTTCATAATCGATTCCCTCTTCCTGACAGTATCCTTTGACCACCAACCTCGCTTTGTTACGAATGACATTCCCCTCCTTATCCATCTTGTTCCTAAAAACCCATTTGATACCGACAACTAAAGCATCCTTTGGAGTTGGAATAAGATGCCATACTTTGTTTCTTTCAAACTCGTTTAATTCATCTTGCATGGCTTGAACCCAATCTGCATGATCAAGCGTTGAGTTAACAGTCTTCGGTTCAACTGTGGAAACAAAGGAGTTGAACATGCAAAACTCGATTTTAGAAAAGAGTGTAGCCTGTTTCGCTTCGATTTGAGAATGAGTTAACACATTTTCCGAAGATTCCCCTATAATTTGACTTTGAGGGTGATCTTTGGACCATTTGATAAGTGGAGGGAAATTTGGATCATACATGGGATTCAATTCAGCATTTATTTCTTCCTTTAGCTCGGACTGAATGTCATCGTCACCGACGTTGGTGTTCTCCCCCTCGAAGACTGACGCCTGTTTGGTATCTGGATTGGAGTTCCCTTCTTTGAGTGGAATCTTAGAATAGCTCGAAGAATGAGGTGATAAGCTCTCCCCCTGGAACGATGAACCTTGATCATGAAAAAGAGATGGACCCTCCCCCTCAACATCAGGACGGTCACTTACAGGTTCACTTGCTTCTGTCCTTTCAGTTTCTTTAGATTGATCATCAACCATCTTTTGAGCAGCATCGTCAATAATTTGTTTTAGATGATCAACTTTGTTGTCTTTTGCCGATGATTCAGAATCAATTGCCTTTTGAGGCTCGTCAAACAAAAGCAAGTGTTGCTCGAAAAGATTTGAAAAAGAGGCCATAACTTGACCGTTCTTTGGAAAGATTTCTTGCATAGCACCATTTGTTGATTTCACCTTCATAACATAACTATCGTCAAAGGTGATATAGTATGTTTCTTCGATCTTCTTTGAGCGCTTATTGAGAATTCGATATGCTTTGGAGGTCAGGGAGTAGCCTAAGAAAATTCATTCATCAGCCTTCGCATCAAACTTGTTCCGATTCTCTCTTGAGTTGAAGACGAAGCATCTTGAACCAAACACATGAAAGAATTTCACTTTTGGTTTACGATTGTTCAAGATCTTGTAGGAGTGACAGAGAATCGTTTGTTCAAAAATGATCTATTTTGGGTATAACAAGCAGCAGCACTTGCATCGGCCCAAAAATACAACGACAAGGAGGCGAAGCATAACATTGTGCGAGCTGCTTCACATAGAGAGCGGTTCCGTCTTTCGACGATACCATTCTGTTGTGGAGTGTATGGAACTGAGAAGTTGTGAGTCATTGTCACACCCCGCTAAAGCGGAAACGCAAGGTATGACAGCGATAACGGTTTCATTGCAAAAGATAAAGATACATCACCATAGCAGTATTTAAAAGTTTACAACCCATAGCTTCAAAAGAACAAAATACAAGTTTTTCAAAATAACATTGTTCAAAATATAGCTTCATAATAGCTTCAACACGATGCAGCATGCTCTATGATGATGAATCTTTACATCCACTTACTAATTATTTCCTGAAAAAGCATGTAAAACGAGCGTCAACTATGAAAATAGTTGGTGAGTATCACAAGTTTATAAAATCGAGCGTACAATAAGGCTTTTCGTAAATACAAGTACATTGCTTCAATGATAAACAAGTTGATTGCTATTAATGAATACAAGTTTATTGCTATAACGAGAAACGAGTTTGTATGTGTATGAGCAAACAATGAGTCTCAACCAAACCTATGACTGAAGCCCTATCGAGATCTATGCTTATCGTTCCATAGATGAATATGGTATCATGCACTCCAGCGATTCGGGCGAGTGAGGAGTTGTCAATTCCTAATAGCGCTATCCATAACGACCATTGGCTCAAAGAGTTAATGGTTAGAGATAAGGGAAGGGCCTTTGTACGATAAGTTCTCATGTTCCGTGTTGCATAGACATACATAAAGAAACATAGCAATACAATAGCAATCATGTTTGATACAATTCAATTTAAGTACAACATGCAAACAATAGTTTTTCTGGACATGCTTTTCCACCCCAAAACATAAAAAAAAAACGAAAATAGGGGAGTGCGTGAATACTCACGATGTTTTGTGTAGACACAAGCGGTACTTCGGGATGCACCAACGTCTTACTACCGGGATCCTACGACACCAAACACACGCACTAGTGAGTTTCCATGTCGATATCTAATGCTAATATACTAAACTCTACATATAGGGAAATGCCAATTTATGTTTTAGTATTGGATTTATATCATTTTGTTACACTTTTTCTGATGTATTGAAATTTTACAAGTCGTGCGATTAATTACAACCTTGGAAGGTTAATTTTCCAAATTTTAAGTCTCAATAACAACATAAATTCACGAAAAATAGTATTCGAGGGATAAAAATTCTCAAACTTTTTATTTAACTGTTAATACACAACACTAAGCTGGGAAAATTATAAAAATGGATTTCCAAGCTGTTTAATTATATTTTATAATTTTTGAGCATTTATTTCAATAAAAATTGAAATAAATAGTAAACAGTTTCCAAAATTACCCAAACTTTTTATTTAATTGTTATTATACATAAATAGGCTGGGAAAAATATAAAATATATTTTTCAGTGGTTATTTGTATTTTTCCTTGTTTTATTTCTTTAAATAGTCATTAATTAAAGAAATATTATTAAACAGTTAAAATAAATTACCATAAATTTTTGTAACATCATTTACAGTATAAATATCTTGGGAAAAATATCAAAAGTGGTTTTCATAATGTATAAACTGGTTTTGGGTATTTATGTATATTTAAGTGAATTTTAGTGCAATTAACTTTAGAAAATAAGGGAAAAATAGTTTACAGTGGAGAAAAATATTCAAAATTTTTATGTAACCTCCTACTATATAATATGATATCCTGGCAAATTTTCATGAATTTTGGATAATCAGAACTATTTTTCCCATTTTTAAGCCATTATAATTACCAAAAATTGGGAAAAATAGCTAGACATGATGAAAAATCTTGAAATTATTTTCTTGAGTCACCCATCACAAGTAAGGTATGCGAAAATTGTTAGATAAAATTTTCACATCCTAAAAAGTGGTTTTGTAATTTATCATGTCCTAAATAAAAGAAAATTAGAAATCATATGAAACAGTAACAAAAATTGCTGAAATTTGGTGAAGGGTCATTATTCCCCATAAGTATCATCCATGAATTTATTTAGGATTTATTGACCTCTGGAAGTATTTTATATGATTTATGCCCTTGGTTTTAGCAATAATTCTAATAAATCAAATAAATAACAAAAGCTCTTGAAATTTTCCAGATTATCTCATGCATGCAAGGGCTTTCAAAAGTAAAAATGTTAAGAATGTATTCAGAAGAGAAATGAGGGTAATGATTCCAAACAATTTAAGAAAAGTTGCATGCAATAATGCATGAAGTGTAGATGTGGCTGAGGTTCATGAATTTTTGTAGCCCATTCAGTGAGGTTTTAAGCCACGAAATTTCAACCATAACTCACTAGATATGTTAAGTTTCTAAGGTATTTTTCCTAAGATTTATGGTTGGGTTTAAGACCATTGTTTAAGCAAGATAAAAATAGTGATCACAGAAAAAGAGCTGTATGAGCAACCTTTTTGTAAAATCTGCCAAAAATCGGATATTTAATATTTTACAGTAAGACCAGTTGGGTTTGAAAGTTAACTCGTGGAACTAACCAATACAAAAAGAATATCATGATTTGGTTAAAAAATGACTGAGTTATGACTGTTCAAAGTCGAACAAAATAATCTGGCAGATTGCATGTTTGCTTGTGTGCATTTTTAGGGTATTTCAATAAGAACATCATGCATGTCTTTGGTAAGATCCGATTTCTAACACATGCATGGAATGAATGAGGATTCAATATGTACTAGAAATGGTTTAAATGCTTTTGGTCATGCATGAACATAAAAGAGATGGAGAAGAACATGAAATATTAGATTTTGATGTCACATGATCATATGTGCATCTTTTTCACTCCTTGCATGGGTTTGATCCCGGATTTTCACCATTTCAAACACATGCATTGTGTTATGGTGAGAATCTACAAACCACAAGGGGAGAATAAAGATTTCTAGCCATGGAAAGGCATAGAATCCTAAAAGAAGAGAAAACTAAGAAGGAAAAGAAGTAGAATCATCAAACTATGGAAGAAGATGATGTTGTTTACCTTGGTTATGATCTTGAGAGAAGTAAGAACACTTCAAGGTCTTCAAAGTCTTGAAATTTGGCAGAGAAATGAGAGAAATTTCGTGAGTTTAGAGAGAGAGAGGAAGAGGGTGAAGTGTGTGAAGAGAGTGAAGTGAGAAGAGTGAAGAGAGAAGAGGTGGAGTGTGGGTTTGAGTTTAATCATGAGTTTTGGGAAGAGAGTGCATGGGGAGAGGGGAGATGGCCAGATTTTTGAGGCATTAAAGCCTCCTCTCTCCTAAATTCAAATTTTTATAAAAAATCCCTCCTTAATTTTTATAAAAATCTAATTTTTATAAAAATCTAATTTTTATAAAAGTGATTCTTTAAGCAATTTTTGATTTATTTAAAAATCTTGTTTTTAACTAATAAATTATGATTAATACTTGTAATTTATATTTCTATTTCATTGGTATAATCCATAATTTGATTAATAAAATTTGATACTAGGAAGTTTATAGCCAAATTTTATAAAGTTTTTAAGCTTTATATTTTATAACTTTGGATTTTTGGCTCTTTAGGGTTTTTGGAACATTGTTTGGTATTCAACAACATGTTGAAGTATAATTAGAGTGTTTTAATTTATTTTTAGAGTTTTATACCCTATTTCAATTATAACAAAGTTTGAAGCTTATTCTAATTATAGTATTGGCATTTCCTATTGTAGCTAAGCAACTTACTAGAATTGTAAGTATCAAGTATATTAGTCCTAGACCTTAGTTGGATCCTAGTTTATGCAAGATTTTTGACCTAATTTATACTACTAGGTCATGGCATGTTGTGCATGAATGGTTATTATAAAGATGCATGAGTCCAAGAATGACCTGAATTGACAGTTGTCACAGTATCCCCCACTTAAAAAGAATTTCGTCCCGAAATTCATTCTATATCATCGCTTGTCATCGCATGGGAATAGTTGCGGATAATTTTCCTTTATGTAATCCTCGCGCTCCCAGGTGTACTCCGGCCCGCGTTTTGAGTTCCATCGAACTTTCACAATCGGGATCTTACTCCGCTTAAGTTGTTTTACCTCCCTGTCAAGGATTTCTATCGGTTCCTCAACGAAGCTCAGCTTATCATTGATCTTAATTTCCTCCAGGGGTACTATTAATGTTTCGTCGGCTAGACATTTCTTAAGGTTGGAGACGTGGAATGTGTCGTGAATGGCGCTTAACTCTTGGGGCAATTGGAGTTTATACGCTACCGGACCAATCCTTTCAAGGATTTCAAAGGGTCCAACATATCTCGGGCTTAGTTTTCCTTTCTTACCAAAACGCACAAGCCCTTTCCAAGGCGACACTTTTAAAAGTACCTTGTCTCCTACTTGGAATTCTAATGGTTTTCGACGATTATCCGCATAACTTTTCTGACGATCTCTAGCAGCTTTAAGCTTATCTTTGATGATAGTAATCTTGTCAGATGTTTCCTGGATAAGTTCGACTCTAGTCAACTGTCTGTCACCGATTTCTGTCCAGCATAAGGGCGAACGACACTTGCGTCCATACAATGCTTCATATGGAGCACATTGGATACTCGTGTGGTAACTGTTATTGTAGGAAAACTCAATTAGGGGCAAATGAGTATCCCAATTTCCTTTGAACTCAATGACACACGCTCGTAGCATGTCTTCCAATGTTTGTATTGTTCTCTCTGTTTGCCCATCTGTCTGAGGGTGGTAAACTGTGCTCAAATCTATCTTGGTTCCTAGTGCCCTCTGTAACATCCACCAAAATCGAGATGTAAAACGACTATCTCTATCAGAAATGATAGATAGGGGTACACCATGCAGAGAAACAATTTTGTCGATGTAGATTTGGGCCAATTTTTCCATCTTGAAATCTTCTCGAATAGGGAGAAAGTGAGCGGATTTCGTCAGTCGATCCACTATGACCCAAATTGAGTCGTGACCTCTAGCAGTTCTAGGGAGTTTGGTAACGAAATCCATAGATATTTGCTCCCATTTCCATTGGGGAATTTCAGGTTGTTGCAACAACCCGGAAGGTTTCTGATGTTCAGCTTTGACTATTGAGCATGTCAAACACTTCCCGACGTACAAGGCAATATCCTTTTTCATTCCAGGCCACCAATAGTACTCTTTAAGATCCTTGTACATCTTATCTGCTCCAGGGTGGATGGAGTATTTAGATCGATGAGACTCTTCTAATACCATGTCTCTCAGGTTGTTAACCCTTGGAATCCAGACCTTGTCTTTAAAATAACGAACTCCATCAGGTTTGGTTTCAAATCTTTCTTCCAAACCATGTAAAGTTTCGCCTGGAAGATTTTCCTTGCATAACGCTTTCTCCTGGGCATTAATGATTTGAGATTTCAAGCTTGTCTGAATTACCATTCCCAAAGCTCTCACACGGGAAGGTTTCACTCTTACTTTCCTACTAAGAGCGTCGGCTACTACGTTAGCCTTTCCTGGGTGGTATCGTATCTCACAATCATAATCACTAAACAACTCTACCCATCTTCTCTGCCGCATGTTTAACATTTTCTGATCCAGAATATGCTGAAGGCTTTTGTGATCGGTATAAATGGTGCATTTGGTTCCGTACAAATAATGCCTCCATATCTTAAGGGCGAAAACTATTGCTCCTAGTTCTAGATCATGGGTGGTATAATTCTTCTCGTGCGGTTTGAGTTGTCTGGAAGCATATGCAATGACCCTATCTTTTTGCATTAGCACACATCCTAATCCTTGATGAGACGCATCACAATACACCACAAAGTTCTCTGATCCTTCTGGTAAAGCCAGAATTGGTGCATTGCACAGCTTGTTTTTCAGGATTTGAAACGCCTCTTCGTGTTTCTCTTCCCAGAGAAATTTTCTATCCTTTTGGGTCAAAGATGTTAATGGTTGAGCAATCCTAGAGAAATTCTCAATGAAGCGTCTGTAGTACCCAGCTAATCCTAGGAATTGTCGTATTTCTGTCGGGGTTTTGGGGGCCTCCCATTTCTTGATTGCCTCTATCTTAGCTGGATCTACATGGATTCCTCTTTCACCGATCACATGACCAAGAAAATGTACTTCCCGAATCCAAAATTCACACTTAGTGAACTTGGCATACAATTTTTGTTCCTTCAACAGCTCCAACACTAGCTTTAGATGTCTATTGTGATCTTCTTTGGTCCGCGAGTAAACAAGTATGTCATCGATAAAGACAATTATAAACCTGTCTAGGTATGGTCTACAGACCCTATTCATCAAATCCATGAATACAGCGGGTGCGTTCGTTAGTCCAAAAGGCATGACTAAGAATTCATAATGTCCATAACGGGTTCTAAACGCTGTCTTGTGAATGTCCTCTTCGTGAATTCTTAGCTGATGATACCCTGACCGAAGGTCGATTTTTGAGAAGTAGGAAGCGCCCTGCAACTGATCGAACAAGTCATCTATTCTAGGGAGGGGATATCGATTCTTGATTGTCAACTTGTTCAATTCTCTGTAATCAATGCACATTCGGAACGAACCATCTTTCTTTTTGACGAATAACACTGGGGCTCCCCAAGGTGAAGAACTTGGTCGAATAAACCCTTTGTCTAGAAGTTCTTGAAGTTGTCCGGATAGTTCTTGCATCTCGGATGGTGCAAGGCGATATGGTGCTTTTGCTACCGGTGCCGCTCCGGGAACTAAGTCTATCCGAAATTCGACCTGTCTATAAGGGGGTAGACCGGGCAATTCCTCCGGAAATACTTCGGGATAGTTTTGAACCACCGGAATCTCCTTGAGTTGCTTAGCTTCTAGTTCTCTTTCTAGCACGTGGGCCATGAATGCAATACAATTCCTCTTCAGGTACTTGTGAACCTTCACGCTTGATACTATGTTTAAACTTCTTCCTGGCTTCTCACCGTGTATGATAAGGGTTTCTCCATTAGGGAGAGGCACTCTGATGACTTTCTCATAACAACCAATGTCTGCTCTATTTTTGGATAACCAATCCATCCCTACTATCACATCAAAACTACCTAGCTCTATAGGAATTAGGTCAATGCTAAAGAGTTTATCAGCTAAATTCAAAGTACAACCAGGAATTATATCACTAGCCCTAATTTCATACCCATCAGCAAGTTCAATAGCATAAGCATTCCTCATCTTTACCGATTTCAAGCCAATTAACGGTCTAAATGCTAAAGAAACAAAACTCCTATCTGCTCCCGCATCGAATATTACTGATGCAAAATGGTTGTTCAGGAGGAACGTACCTGTTATCACTTCAGGGTCCTGACAAGCTTCTTCTGCACCAATCACAAAGGCTACACCTCTTGGTTGTCTAACTTGATTTCCTTGAAAGTTTTGCCTGGCTTGGCCTTGTCCATGGTTACCAGGTCCATTGTTCAGTTTAGGACATGCTCTACGGAGATGATCAATACTCCCGCACTCGTAACATGTCCTTTTTCCCTCCTTATTCACCTTACAATACTTCGAGTAATGGCCTGTTTGCTTACAGTTTTGGCACACCGGGCAAGCTCCCTTGTGATGGAAGTTACACTTATTGCACTTCGGAAGCGACCCTGAGTACTGCTTTCGCTCCTGCACTTCTTGTCCTTGAGTTTTCACTGGTTCTTGCTCCTGGGCTCTTACCATAAAGTTTCTTGAGACTTTCTGCTTCCTCCCTGACTTGCCTCCATACTTCTTCTCTCCCTGATCTGCTGGCTTCCTCTTGCTACTAGAGCTTTCCATTGTCGATGCTCCCATCCTTATCACATCACAATCAATAATAGCCAACCAAACATATAATATGCTTTCATCGCATGACCTGCCTCTCGTCTAGCAGCACTAGCAGTGTCAGCAGTCTCCATCGAATGCTGATACAGGATTTCCATTCCTGCCAAGACTTCATCCAAAACTTCTCGATGCCCAGCTATCGCAGCGAGACTGTGACGTAGGCCTGCTGCTATCGACTGCAATCTCCGGGACTCCTCCGGGGTCATACCTGGCTGTCGGACAGGTATCCCTATGACTTGCTGAGGTGAGGATGCTCTTGGTCCTGCATCGCTGGGTCCTACCCCGCTAGGTCCTGCCGTGCCATGTCCTGCTGTGCTGGCGGGTATCCTTCCTGGAATGGGGACACTCTTCCTCGCTGTCCTCCGAATGCGAAGTCCATAGAGCGGTGGCTGTGGCAACACCGATGTCGGTGATGCCTCGCGTCGTTGACTCGGGGCGTTGTCATTGCTGATCTCCACCGAGTTCCCAGTATCTTCCGTATCCTCTGATGGGTCTTCTTCTATCGAGGCGGGGGGATTACGTCGAGGGATAACAGTGACGTAGCCGGATTCATCGGCTGAGGCGGTAGCGCGGGAAGATGACGATCTTGACATAGTGGACTGTGACATAGTTTCAATGAGATATGAAATAAATGACAATGCATGCCTATAATATGCAATGCTTACACACACCAAAATTAACCTTTTGAAATTTTTAAATAAGGTTTTCTCAAATATTTTTGTTGAACATATTCCCATTATAATTAGCTCAAGCTTTGTATAAATCTTTTCTTAATTAAACATAGGTGATCAGGCTATGTTTAATCAAGGTCCAATAATACAACTCCCAACCTAATTATACTTGTAATATGTTTGATGTAAAAGGAATTTCTTTGTAAGTTTTAGTTATAGGTTGTGTTTTCTTAAAGAAAAACCGATGTTCTCTATAACTTTAGCTCTGATACCACTTCTGTCACACCCCGCTAAAGCGGAAACGCAAGGTATGACAGCGATAACGGTTTCATTGCAAAAGATAAAGATACATCACCATAGCAGTATTTAAAAGTTTACAACCCATAGCTTCAAAAGAACAAAATACAAGTTTTTCAAAATAACATTGTTCAAAATATAGCTTCATAATAGCTTCAACACGATGCAGCATGCTCTATGATGATGAATCTTTACATCCACTTACTAATTATTTCCTGAAAAAGCATGTAAAACGAGCGTCAACTATGAAAATAGTTGGTGAGTATCACAAGTTTATAAAATCGAGCGTACAATAAGGCTTTTCGTAAATACAAGTACATTGCTTCAATGATAAACAAGTTGATTGCTATTAATGAATACAAGTTTATTGCTATAACGAGAAACGAGTTTGTATGTGTATGAGCAAACAATGAGTCTCAACCAAACCTATGACTGAAGCCCTATCGAGATCTATGCTTATCGTTCCATAGATGAATATGGTATCATGCACTCCAGCGATTCGGGCGAGTGAGGAGTTGTCAATTCCTAATAGCGCTATCCATAACGACCATTGGCTCAAAGAGTTAATGGTTAGAGATAAGGGAAGGGCCTTTGTACGATAAGTTCTCATGTTCCGTGTTGCATAGACATACATAAAGAAACATAGCAATACAATAGCAATCATGTTTGATACAATTCAATTTAAGTACAACATGCAAACAATAGTTTTTCTGGACATGCTTTTCCACCCCAAAACATTAAAAAAAAACGAAAATAGGGGAGTGCGTGAATACTCACGATGTTTTGTGTAGACACAAGCGGTACTTCGGGATGCACCAACGTCTTACTACCGGGATCCTACGACACCAAACACACGCACTAGTGAGTTTCCATGTCGATATCTAATGCTAATATACTAAACTCTACATATAGGGAAATGCCAATTTATGTTTTAGTATTGGATTTATATCATTTTGTTACACTTTTTCTGATGTATTGAAATTTTACAAGTCGTGCGATTAATTACAACCTTGGAAGGTTAATTTTCCAAATTTTAAGTCTCAATAACAACATAAATTCACGAAAAATAGTATTCGAGGGATAAAAATTCTCAAACTTTTTATTTAACTGTTAATACACAACACTAAGCTGGGAAAATTATAAAAATGGATTTCCAAGCTGTTTAATTATATTTTATAATTTTTGAGCATTTATTTCAATAAAAATTGAAATAAATAGTAAACAGTTTCCAAAATTACCCAAACTTTTTATTTAATTGTTATTATACATAAATAGGCTGGGAAAAATATAAAATATATTTTTCAGTGGTTATTTGTATTTTTCCTTGTTTTATTTCTTTAAATAGTCATTAATTAAAGAAATATTATTAAACAGTTAAAATAAATTACCATAAATTTTTGTAACATCATTTACAGTATAAATATCTTGGGAAAAATATCAAAAGTGGTTTTCATAATGTATAAACTGGTTTTGGGTATTTATGTATATTTAAGTGAATTTTAGTGCAATTAACTTTAGAAAATAAGGGAAAAATAGTTTACAGTGGAGAAAAATATTCAAAATTTTTATGTAACCTCCTACTATATAATATGATATCCTGGCAAATTTTCATGAATTTTGGATAATCAGAACTATTTTTCCCATTTTTAAGCCATTATAATTACCAAAAATTGGGAAAAATAGCTAGACATGATGAAAAATCTTGAAATTATTTTCTTGAGTCACCCATCACAAGTAAGGTATGCGAAAATTGTTAGATAAAATTTTCACATCCTAAAAAGTGGTTTTGTAATTTATCATGTCCTAAATAAAAGAAAATTAGAAATCATATGAAACAGTAACAAAAATTGCTGAAATTTGGTGAAGGGTCATTATTCCCCATAAGTATCATCCATGAATTTATTTAGGATTTATTGACCTCTGGAAGTATTTTATATGATTTATGCCCTTGGTTTTAGCAATAATTCTAATAAATCAAATAAATAACAAAAGCTCTTGAAATTTTCCAGATTATCTCATGCATGCAAGGGCTTTCAAAAGTAAAAATGTTAAGAATGTATTCAGAAGAGAAATGAGGGTAATGATTCCAAACAATTTAAGAAAAGTTGCATGCAATAATGCATGAAGTGTAGATGTGGCTGAGGTTCATGAATTTTTGTAGCCCATTCAGTGAGGTTTTAAGCCACGAAATTTCAACCATAACTCACTAGATATGTTAAGTTTCTAAGGTATTTTTCCTAAGATTTATGGTTGGGTTTAAGACCATTGTTTAAGCAAGATAAAAATAGTGATCACAGAAAAAGAGCTGTATGAGCAACCTTTTTGTAAAATCTGCCAAAAATCGGATATTTAATATTTTACAGTAAGACCAGTTGGGTTTGAAAGTTAACTCGTGGAACTAACCAATACAAAAAGAATATCATGATTTGGTTAAAAAATGACTGAGTTATGACTGTTCAAAGTCGAACAAAATAATCTGGCAGATTGCATGTTTGCTTGTGTGCATTTTTAGGGTATTTCAATAAGAACATCATGCATGTCTTTGGTAAGATCCGATTTCTAACACATGCATGGAATGAATGAGGATTCAATATGTACTAGAAATGGTTTAAATGCTTTTGGTCATGCATGAACATAAAAGAGATGGAGAAGAACATGAAATATTAGATTTTGATGTCACATGATCATATGTGCATCTTTTTCACTCCTTGCATGGGTTTGATCCCGGATTTTCACCATTTCAAACACATGCATTGTGTTATGGTGAGAATCTACAAACCACAAGGGGAGAATAAAGATTTCTAGCCATGGAAAGGCATAGAATCCTAAAAGAAGAGAAAACTAAGAAGGAAAAGAAGTAGAATCATCAAACTATGGAAGAAGATGATGTTGTTTACCTTGGTTATGATCTTGAGAGAAGTAAGAACACTTCAAGGTCTTCAAAGTCTTGAAATTTGGCAGAGAAATGAGAGAAATTTCGTGAGTTTAGAGAGAGAGAGAGGAAGAGGGTGAAGTGTGTGAAGAGAGTGAAGTGAGAAGAGTGAAGAGAGAAGAGGTGGAGTGTGGGTTTGAGTTTAATCATGAGTTTTGGGAAGAGAGTGCATGGGGAGAGGGGAGATGGCCAGATTTTTGAGGCATTAAAGCCTCCTCTCTCCTAAATTCAAATTTTTATAAAAAATCCCTCCTTAATTTTTATAAAAATCTAATTTTTATAAAAATCTAATTTTATAAAAGTGATTCTTTAAGCAATTTTTGATTTATTTAAAAATCTTGTTTTTAACTAATAAATTATGATTAATACTTGTAATTTATATTTCTATTTCATTGGTATAATCCATAATTTGATTAATAAAATTTGATACTAGGAAGTTTATAGCCAAATTTTATAAAGTTTTTAAGCTTTATATTTTATAACTTTGGATTTTTGGCTCTTTAGGGTTTTTGGAACATTGTTTGGTATTCAACAACATGTTGAAGTATAATTAGAGTGTTTTAATTTATTTTTAGAGTTTTATACCCTATTTCAATTATAACAAAGTTTGAAGCTTATTCTAATTATAGTATTGGCATTTCCTATTGTAGCTAAGCAACTTACTAGAATTGTAAGTATCAAGTATATTAGTCCTAGACCTTAGTTGGATCCTAGTTTATGCAAGATTTTTGACCTAATTTATACTACTAGGTCATGGCATGTTGTGCATGAATGGTTATTATAAAGATGCATGAGTCCAAGAATGACCTGAATTGACAGTTGTCACAGTCATTCCCTTTTTCAGTGAGAAAGTCTTCAAAGTCTTTGTTCTTGAATTCCATGTTATTGTCACTTTCGTCGTTGCGAACAACCTTCCTTAGTTGAGTCTCGACCTATTTTATGAAGAGCTTGAGCCTTAGAGTAGCTTCATATTTTTGCTTTAAAAAGAACACCCAAGTGAAACGAGAGAAATCGTCCACTATTACCAGAACATATTTGTTTCCCCCAATGCTTTCATTGGACGAGGGTCCACATAAATCAATATGTAACATCTCCAAAGGTTCTATTACCTTAGTATTGATAATAGAAGGATGACGTTTCCTACTCTGCTTTCCCATTTCACATGCTGCAAAAAGATGTTCTTTATCAAATTTTAGAACCGGAAGTCCTCGAACATGATCGCCCAAAACCAACTTGTTGATATCCTTGAAATTTAGATGAGAGAGTCTTCGATGCCATAACCAGCTTTCATCCGAGTGAGCTCTAGCGAGCAAGCAAACTGCTGGTTTGCCCTGAATGGGGTTTAGATTCAAAGGGGCATTTCCCCCTTTCGCTTAGACTTCAGCAGAACATTATTAGATCTCTTCTCGACAATCTTTCAACCTTCATCATCAAATGATACTTTCAATCCGGTGCCAACTACCTGCTGTGACACGTTGATAAGGTTATGTTGGAACCCTTCAACATAAGCCACTTTTCTTATAGAGAACTCACCATTAGTGATCATTCCATAGCCTTTGATAGTACCAAATGAGTTGTTGTTGTACTTCACATTGCCACCATCCTTAAGAGACCGAAACTCCCTTAATTCTTCCTTCCTCCCTGTTATGTGACAAGAGCAGCCACTATCAATGTACCATTCTTCGTCGAACTGCTCGTCACGAATTACCTGCAAAAATTTTAAGCAGATTTAGGAACCCAAAGTTGCTTGGGTCCTCGTGAGCCTTTTACAAAACAGGGTGTAGTAAGAGAAATATCAACTAAGTAAGTACGTTTAATTAAAGTTTTTTCATCTTTTCATTTTATAGTGAAAACTTTAATTTTGGTTGGTTTAGATTCAGTGGGTTTGGGATTACTGTGATGCCGTCAGCATCCTTTTGGATCTCTTTTGGACATTTGTTATCTTCTTGAAAGAACTTTCCTTTTCCCTTTACATCCTTTGACGAAGGATAACTAGAATTGGAGGATTTGGGTGTAACGCTTGTGTTTCCGGGCTCGTCATTAACATTGATATAGTAGTCTAGGTTAACCTTTGTAACCTGTTTTGAAATAACAGGAGTGTATTATTTGAATATTATGTGTTATGTGCTTAATTGTATATCTTAATTTAATTAAGAATAAAAAATAAGCATCAAAATGAAATGTTAGATAAATCCGATATCTATAGATAATGTTGTAGTAGTTGAAACGAGGTTTCCGAATATATAAAAAATGCCGAAATCCGAGTTATAACGAACAAGTTATGACTTGTCGAAGTTTCGCGACAGAACCGACAACGATGAATGACTTAAAATGTGAAATTTACATTAGAGCGATATTTATCCTTAGCGATCTAGCCGAAAGTCGTAGAGTTCGTTAAACTGAGAGCGTGCATGAAAAGAACGCCCAAATCTGACTTCGTTTGAGGAAGTTATGATTTTTTGAAGTTTCGACTTAGCGGTATGCAGCCCGAATACTCGAAATAGAGATCGAGTGATATTTATCCAAAAATTTCTAAATGATAATTGAAGATCTCATCAATATTATTCCAACGATAAAAAGACGGACGAAAATGGAGTTCAGATGAAAGAGTTATGAATTTCGAATAGAGTTTTCTAGTCCCGGCCTACTAAAAATAATATATAAGTAATATACTTATAATATATTAAAAATCAAATCAAAACTAACCAATGGAGTCTAAACGAGAGTTGTAGAGCATAATCTCACCTTCGCGTCGATATAAAAAACGTCGAAAACGGAGTTCGTATGTGAAAGTTATGAATTTCTGAAGTTCAAATCGCGGAACCCCAAAACTTTCAGTTACCATGACGTGGCAAGCAGTGCCATGACGTGGCGAGTCTTCTGACACCTCTGGGAGTCCCCCAGACGCAACTTGCGATGACGCATGTAGTGACGACCAATCCCACGACGTGGAAAAAGGTGCCACGATGTGGCAAGGGCCAGTTTTGCCCTATAAATAGATTTGAAGGGCCAGTCGAGCTTAGTAGCTCATTCTCTCATCTCTCACTTGTATTGCGTTGATTTACATGCAAAGATGTCACACCCCAAAACAAAGAATGGCGGAAACGTTCTAGGGCGGAGGACGTCATGTAAAGTATCACAACACAGTAAATGTAAATAAGCAAACAACATCATCCATTGCATTAAATATAAAATTTTAATACAAGCGTATTCCGTACAGTTTTAGACACCAAAAATATAATGTAAATCAAAATAGTATGATGAGTCTTGAATGCGCTCCATCTTCTCAAAAGCTATGTATCTGTCTACTGATGACCTGAGAATACAAGTTATTTTGAAAGAGTTTATCAGCATTAAGCTGGTGAATTCATAAGTATTTTAGTGTCGAGGTTTATTATCAAAACGTTTGAACCTGTCGCAAGTATGAGTTGTAAATGTATGTAAGTGTTTGTAAAAGTTTGAATCTCTCAGAAAAACCTATATTTTCTGTTAAAGTAGCCCTCTACCAAGGCTTAACTGTTTTGTATGCTCGTTTGATGTAAAAGTGTGTAATTTCCCAAGTGTAACTATCATTTAACAAAATATAGTTTGTACATTAAAGTTTAAGTGAGGTTATCACCAAAATGTAATGGGTAAATTATTGTAGTACGGTAGTTTTGTTTTATAGGAACTACTGTTGTAATAACTACCTTAAACCGGATTTATATTAAGGTATCATGTGATAAATTGCACCATACTATCGACTGGTAACATCGACAACGTATAGTCGAAAAATAAGGTATGACGTTTGGCACCCGCAGACCTATCGGTGCCACTGTAGCTAGCAGCGAGGTGTAGGATAGTCAATCCAGTATAGATCTATTAGCAAACTCACGCTCTCCCTCCAAGAGACTCTGGCTACAACTCGGGTCATGACCATTAAGACATGCTCCCATACATTGGATCACAATTGTTAACGTATTCGTGTATATGCAATATAATATAACTTGTTCTAGTATCGTTGTATATGTTCTCTTAGTAATAAGTATTGACTCCTGGATGAACTGACTCGTTGATCTAGAAATTGTAGTAGTATGATCCTGTGTTACCCCGATGGTAACTTACTAATGATGTGCTAATAAGTATGAATATGGAAGTACTTTTATGTCTATACATGTATATATGATATAGAACTAATATTGTAACGACCCTCGGATGGTCACCCGAAATCCCACCAGACCACATCTCAGTGCGCGAAAAGGAAATAGGGCGGATGGCCTTCCTAAGCCCTTTAAACATTACTTATATATCTATACATATATGGGCATGTAATTTATAAGTAGTAAAACAAAGTTTAAATAAAAGCATTTGATAAGTAAAAGAGTTTGTGAAACATTTTGAAGTAAAACAGTTTGAACAGTGATAAAAATCATTGGTTTCCTAGTTATTAATCACATGTGATTAATGCAATCACATGTGATCGAAACAATAACTATAAGTGTTTAACTTGTATTCCCCCCCCCCCCCCCCATAAAGTATTTAAAACATTTAAAAGCATTTCAAAGGTTGAATAAAGGGGTATGAACTCACTTGGAAGTTTGAAGATAGCGAGATTGAAAACCGGGCAGAGTTTCGTCTCGCGAAACGGATTTTTCTCGGGATTCTCGGGAATCTCGGGAGTTAAATCGACCCTCGGGACTTGAGCAAAAATGACCAGGGCTTCGGGGTAGTGCGAGCATGGAAAACGAGGTAAAACGCAAGAAAAAGGAGAGTGAATGAGCAATTTTTCCGGAACCCCTCGCACCCCTTCTATAGGGGGCTGGAAGGCCCTCGTACGCGGGGCGTACTCCCGTACGCGGCGCGTACAGGACGTCACTGCTTACGTATTTCGGATGGGGCGGGTCGGATGGGACGGCGGGTCGGGTAGCTTCGCATAGGGCGACGTGGACGATCCGAGGCCGTGGCCTCGAGTACGCGGGGCGTACGAGGGTACGCGGCGCGTACCTCGGCCCTAGGCTGACTCCTCTTCGGATAATACCGAATTTTTAATAAAAATTATATATAAATTATTTATCAAACTTCAAAAATTCATATCTCCTTCATACGAACTCCGTTTTCGATGTTCTTTATATCCCCGTGAAGGTGAGACTACGATCTACAACTTTCGTTTAGATTTTGTTGGCAAATTCCGAAATTATTTTTATTATTTATTTATTAAAATGACGTGATTAAGGAATTTCTTTAAAAATTCATAACTTCTTTATCTGACGTCGGTTTTTGCCAGACTTTTTACCGTTGAAATACCATTGTCGAGACCTTCGATTCTCGTTTAGGTCATTCCGGCCAAATGTCGCTCGATCTCCGTTTCGAGTTTTTAGCTGTCTGTTGCTAAGCTGAACTTGGAAAAATCATAACTTCAATATACGAAGTCGGATTTGGGCGTTCTTTTTACGTACGATCATGGTTTAATGATATTTAAACATAGAAGAATTTAAATAGAAACTTTTTGGACATTTTATTATCAAAGTTAATTTTATTAACTCAAAAAAAATGTTTACAATACTTGACCTATTAGGCCATTACAAAGAGTTGCAATATCGGGTTGTCACATCATCCCCCCGTTAGAGGGAATTTCGTCCCGAAATTCAAAGTAAGAGAACACTCGTGGATTAGGGAAACAGATGTGGGTACTTGCGTTGCATCTGATCTTCGCGTTCCCATGTGAATTCAGGTCCCCGCTTAGCGTTCCAGCGAACCTTCACGATGGGTGTGCGACTTTGTTTCGTTTGCTTGACCTCTCGGTCCATGATTTCTACTTGTTCTTCCACAAAATTAAGGCTCTCGTTAATCTCAATCTCGTCGAGTGGGATTACGAGAGTCTTGTCGGATAGACACTTTTTCAAGTTAGATACGTGGAATGTAGAATGTACGTTACGAAGTGCACCTGGTAGATTGAGTTTGTAAGCTACGGGGCCGACTCTTGCAAGAATTTTGAAAGGCCCTATGTACCTCGGATTAAGCTTCCCACACTTGCCGAAGCGTATCAAGCCCTTCCAGGGTGAGACTTTGAGACGGACTCGGTCTCATACCTGAAATTCCAAAGGTTTCCTTCGTTTATCTGCGTAGCTCTTCTGTCGGTCTCTAGAGGCTTTCAATCGTTCACGGATCTGAACGATCTTCTCTGTCGTTTCCCGGATGATTTTCGGACCGGTAAGAGTACTGTCGGAAGCTTGCCCCCTTGCTAGTTGGGTATCACCCACCTCGGCCCAGCACAGAGGGGATCTGCACTTTCGGCCGTAGAGGGCTTCAAATGGAGCAGCCTTGATGCTCGTGTGATAACTGTTATTATAGGAAAACTCAACAAGGGGTAAATGAGTATCCCATGCCTTCCCAAAGTCAATCACGCAGGCTCACAACATATCTTCTAGTGTTTGGATGGTCCTCTCACTCTGTCCGTCGGTCTGCGGATGGTAGGCTGTGCTCATGTCCAGCCTTGTTCCTAGGGAATGTTGTAGTGATTGCCAGAATCTTGAGGTGAACCTACTATCTCTATCGGAGATAATAGATATAGGCACACCATGTAGCCGTACGATTTCCCTAATGTATGTCCTAGTCAGTTTCTCCATCTTGTTGGTTTCTTTGATACGTAGGAAGTGTGCAGACTTGGTTAATCTATCAACGATGACCCATATGGTGTCAAGTGCACCCGTTGTCTTGGGCAACTTGGTTATGAAATCCATAGTGATCCGCTCCCACTTCCATTCCGGGATCTCTGGTTGTTGCAATAAACCAGAGGGCTTCTAGTACTCGACCTTAACCTTTGCGCAAGTAAGGCATTTACTCACGAAGGTTGCAATCTCTGCTTTCATATTAGGCCACCAGTATAGCTTTTTAAGATCCAGATACATCTTATCTGAACCTGGGTGGACGGAATACCGAGTGTTGTGCGCCTCGGTCATGACCAAGTCTCGGAAACCACCGTGTTTCGGTGTCCAGATCCGATCCATGAAATATAAGGCTCCGTCACCCTTGGCTTCTAAATTCTTGTCCATTCCTCTGAGGGATTCACTCGTCACATTTTCAGGTTTCATGGCTTCAAGTTGGGCCGTCTGAATTTGATTAGACAAGTGTGAATGGATGGTTATTGACAATGACTTGATTTTGCGACCAGAATATTCCTTTCGACTTAGGGCGTCTGCTACTACGTTGGCTTACCCGGATGATAACGAATATCACATTCGTAATCACTGAGTAGTTCGACCCACCGTCGTTGTCTCATGTTGAGATCCTTTTGATCGAAAATGTGTTGTAAACTCTTGTGGTAGGTAAAGATAGTGCTCTTCGTTCCATACAAGTAATGTCTCCAGATCTTCAGAGCAAACACCACTGCTCCTAGTTCAAGATCGTGGGTCGTGTAGTTAACCTCGTGTGTCTTCAACTGTCTCGAGGCGTAGGCGATGACCTTACCTCGCTGCATCAGAACACACCCGAGCCCTTGGTTCGATGCATCGCAATAGACTACGAAGTCTTCTATCCCTTCGGGGAGAGATAGTATTGGCGCAGTGCACAAGGCTCGCTTAAGCGTTTGGAACGCCCTCTCTTGTTTCTCTTCCCAGTCAAAGGCCACGCCTTTCTGGGTCAGGGTTGTAAGAGGTTTCGCTATTCGGGAGAAGTTCTGAATGAATCTGCGGTAGTAGCCAGCAAGACCTAGAAATTGATGAATTTCTGTCGGCGTCTTGGGTGCTGACCAGTTCTCAATGGCTTTAATTTTGGATGGGTCCACGTGGATTCCCTTTTTGCTTACCACGTGTCCTAAGAATTCGACTCTCCGGATCCAAAATTCACATTTCGAGAACTTCGCATAAAGCTTCTCTTTTCGTAACGTCTCTAGAATTTGTCGCAGGTGATCGCCATGCTCTTTCTTACTTCGGGAGTAGATCAGGATGTCGTCAATGAAAACGATGACGAACTGATCCAAATAAGGTCGGCATACTCTATTCATCAGATCCATGAAGACTGCTGGCGCATTGGTCAATCCGAATGGCATCACCACGAACTCGTAGTGTCCGTAACGAGTTCGGAAGGCTGTCTTTGGAACATCCTTCGCTAGAACTCATAACTGGTGATATCCGGATCTCAGATCAATCTTAGAAAAATAGTTCGCCCCTTCCAGTTGGTCAAATAGATCGTCGATGCGAGGCAGAGGGTAACGATTCTTGACCGTCAGTTTGTTGAGTTCTCTGTAGTCAATACACATACGGAATGATCCGTCTTTCTTCTTAACGAACAAGACCGGTGCTCCCCAAGGTGAGAAGCTTGGTCTTATGAAGCCCTTGCTGAGCAGTTCGTTAAGTTGACCAGAGAGTTCCTGCATCTCAGTTGGTGCTAAACGGTAGGGCGACTTGGCTACTGGGGTAGCTTGTGGGACTAAGTCGATTCTGAACTCGACCTGTCGTTGCGGAGGTAACCCGGGTAGTTCTTCTGGAAAATGTTGGGGAAATCGCTCACTACAGGGAAGTTCTTTAGTTCTTTCGTTTCGAGGCTCGTGTCGACGACGTGAGCAAGGAATGCATGGTATTCCTTACGCAGATACTTCTGTGCTTGAATACTTGATATGATGCGAAGACTTGCACCGGTTTTGTCGCCATAGACTATAAGAGTTTCGTTAGACGGAAGGTTTAGACGGACTGCTTTCTCGTAGCACATGATGTCGGCACGGTGAAGGCTTAACCAATCCATGCCAACGATAACGTTGAAACTTTTTATTGAGACTGGCATGAGGTCGATTGGGAATGAATGGTTATCTAGAGTTAGGGTACAACCTAAGTATATGCTACTCGTACTTTCAGTTTTTCCATTAGCCATTTCTACTGTGAATAGTTCTTTGAGTGCGTGTGGTGGTTGATTAAGCATGCGAGTAAATTTATGGTTTACGAAGCTTCGCTCCGCTCCACTATCGAATAGAATGCATGCATAGGAGTCATCGAGGAGGAACATACCAGTCACCACTGTCGGGTCAGCAACTGCTTCCCCGTGGCCTATCGCTGGTACCCTCCCTGCTCTGCCAGCATTTTTCGCCTTGGGGCAGTCCCTCTTATAGTGGCCTGTTTCGCCACATCCATAGCAGGTCGGGCTCGCGCCAGAGCTGGGGACTTGGG
Organism: Lactuca saligna; assembly: GCF_052625555.1. Taxonomy (NCBI): domain Eukaryota; kingdom Viridiplantae; phylum Streptophyta; class Magnoliopsida; order Asterales; family Asteraceae; genus Lactuca; species Lactuca saligna. The sequence goes on along the minus strand of NC_136419.1, from coordinate 224,587,594 downwards.
CGATCGGTCTCGCTGGAGATTTACAGAAACGGACTGTGTGTCCTCTCTTGTGGCAGTTACAGCACTGCATTTCATGGCAGGGGCCATTGTGGTGGTAGTTGCATTTGTTGCACTTGGGCGAACTTCCAGCTTACCCACCCACCGGAGTAGTAGTAGCAGCAGCAGGGGTTATTGTGGCATGTATTGCCACAATTTGCTGCTTTTTGGCATCCTGTTGCTTCTTCTTTTCATCCCAGAATTTCCGCTTAGTATCAACGGGTTTGGAGGGTTCCGGGATGGCTAGGGTGGTTGTGGTTGCAGGGGTTTTGACTCCATGGTCAATGAGTCGTTGTGCCAATCGTTTGGCACTGTCGAAGGTAGCGGTGTTTGATGCTAGAACATTCCCCTGATACAGAGGCACAAGCCCCCATATGTACCTTTCGATCTTTTTCCCTTCAGTGGGAACCATATTAGGGCAGAGGGCCACCAGTTCGCTGAACCTGGCGGTATAAGCAACAATATTGGTGCCCTTCATGGTCAGGATCCAAAGCTCCTGCTCTAGTTTCTGGATCTCGCCCCTCGGGCAGTATTCCTCAATCATGAGGTCTTTCATCGTTTCCCAGCCTATGTCGTTGGCTACGACGAGAGTTAGAGATTTAATGTGGCCGTTCCACCACGTCAGGGCCTTTCCTTCAAAGGTGCATGCGACATATTTCACTTTGCTCGCAGCAGGGCATGAACATATTTCGAAGACCGCTTCAGTCTTCTCGAACCATTGCGAGAGGGCAATGACTCCGCCGGTCCCATGAAAGGACTTCGGCTTGCAGTTGGTGAAATCCTTGTAAGAGCACTCTCTCGAGCGCACAGGGGTTTCAACCGGGATTGATTCCACAGGGGTTCCACCTCTGCTGGCATCAGGAGAGTGATACTGAGCCATGGCAGTTGCCACTGCTGCAGCTACGGCAGCATTTAGGGCTGCAGTATCGATGACCGGAGGCGGGGGAGGTGGTGGTGCAGGATTATTCCTGGGAGATTTGCGAGGAGGCATCTTTCAGCTATAATTTTATAAAGATAATAAAAATGGTAAGAATCAATTTGTAAGCAATGTGCGAGTGACACATGGACTAACTAACCATAGCCCAACAGTTGAATGAGTGTTTGAAATCACAACAAGAAATATTAGTAGGAAAACACAAGTGTATAGATTTTTCCCACAATTTAGATAGATTTCAATAATACTGGTATCACTGATGAAATAAGTTCAAGGAAAATCGACCTAACAGTAGGTCTTACATCATACCATATAGAAAAGTTTGACAGTTCTTAGATTCCTAATTAGAGTACTGAAAGTTAGGAATATTTTACAGACAAGTGCTACTTAGAGCACAGATGTTAAAGGCTAATCCTTAACCCTAAAGATAATGATGTACTAGACATCATCTAACGGCGATGAATATTCCTCGGGGGAACCCTAAGGTCTCTCATTTGACGGACCACCTCTTGAAGGTGTCACTCATGAGCCCTTTGACAAGCTCGAAGTTCCATGACTTCAGCTTGAGAGGCAACCAGATGTTGCTGTAGGGTTTCATTGGTTCTCCGGGTCTGTTCCATGTCTTCTTCAAGACGGCGGATGCGGACTGTGTTGACACCTGAATTGGCATCAATCTCCATGACCCGGTCGATGGCTGCTCGACATTACGAGTTATTTTGTGGATAATGACAGGCAGGGCTCGATCAGCAGAGCCACCATTGCTGACGTTGTAAAAGCTTCGGTCCCCAAAGTATGGTAAGGGTTGACCCTGTTCATCACTCCAACGATTCAATTTGTTTGCCCATAAGGGAGTAGGACCTGGAAAAGCTGGTCGATGGTTGTTGTTTGGGGGTTGACCTACGAGCGGTAGGTTGCTGACATCAGGCTCAGAGTCTGATCCATCTGAGAAGCCTTCAGCTTGATGATCATCCAACGGAATTTGGTGTTCATCGTCAGACTCTGCTTCGAGCATTCCTATGTTGCCTTCATTTGGAAAGTACGAGTCGTCGTGATGGAATCCAGCCATTTAAATCTACGCGAGAAGAGAGGTATAAAGATATAGTATGTATGTAGTTAATAGCACAAAATACACCTATAGTATTTTAAGTTTAAGTTCCACTGATTTTTTTGTGGCATTGTTGGTAAGTTTTTAGACTTGTTAACACATCACAACTATTCTAGGGCATATGCTAATCACTCCTCGGACCAGCATAGTTGATCAGGCTATGCCATTCCCAGGACTGACCATACATCCCCTAGCTTACCTGTGATATTTAACAATCGTAATACTCTTGTTCTTGTCGTTGTGACACTGTTTTAGTATGAATGTAGACTAGTATACTTAATTAACTATTTTTGTATTTAAAGTATAGACTCTTGGTCAAAGTGTTTTAATCCCAAATGGGTTTATAGTTTAGTATATCTTTTATGGGTTGATATACTTGCTTCACTATAAACAATGCTTTGATACCAATCTGTCACACCCCAAAACCAAGAATGGCGGAAACGTTCTAGGGCGGAGGATGTCATGTAAAGTATCACAACACAGTAAATGTAAATAAGCAAACAACATCATCCATTGCATTAAATACAAAATTTTAATACAAGCGTGTTCCGTACAGTTTTAGACACCAAAAATATAATGTAAATCAAAATAGTATGATGAGTCTTGAATGTGCCCCATCTTCTCAAAAGCTAGCATCGGTACCTGTCTACTGATGACCTGAGAATACAAATTATTTTGAAAGAGTTTATCAGCATTAAGCTGGTGAATTCATAAGTATTTTAGTGTCGAGGTTTATTATCAAAACGTTTGAACCTGTCGCAAGTATGAGTTGTAAATGTATGTAAGTGTTTGTAAAAGTTTGAATCTCTCAGAAAAACCTATATTTTCTGTTAAAGTAGCCCTCTACCAAGGCTTAACTGTTTTGTATGCTCGTTTGATGTAAAAGTGTGTAATTTCCCAAGTGTAACTATCATTTAACAAAATATAGTTTGTACATTAAAGTTTAAGTGAGGTTATCACCAAAATGTAATGGGTAAATTATTGTAGTACGGTAGTTTTGTTTTATAGGAACTACTGTTGTACTAACTACCTTAAACCGGATTTATATTAAGGTATCATGTGATAAATTGCACCATACTATCGACTGGTAACATCGACAACGTATAGTCGAAAAATAAGGTATGATGTTTGGCACCCGCAGACCTGTCGGTCCCACTGTAGCTAGCAGCGAGGTGTAGGATAGTCAATCCAGTATAGATCTATACGCAAACTCACGCTCTCCCTCCAAGAGACTCTGGCTACAACTTGGGTCATGACCATTAAGACATGCCCCCATACAGTGGATCACAATTGTTAACGTATTCGTGTATATGCAATATAATATTACTTGTTCTAGTATCGTTGTATATGTTCTCTTAGTAATAAGTATTGACTCCTGGATGAACTGACTCGTTGATCTAGAAATTGTAGTAGTATGATCCTGTGTTACCCCGATGGTAACTTACTAATGATGTGCTAATAAGTATGAATATGGAAGTACTTTTATGTCTATACATGTATATATGATATATAACTAATATTGTAACGACCCTCGGATGGTCACCCGAAATCCCACTAGACCACATCTCAGTGCGCGAAAAGGAAATAGGGCGGATGGCCTTCCTAAGCCCTTTAAACATTACTTATATATCTATACATATATGGGCATGTAATTTATAAGTACTAAAACAAAGTTTAAATAAAAGCATTTGATAAGTAAAAGAGTTTGTGAAACATTTTGAAGTAAAACAGTTTGAACAGTGATAAAAATCATTGGTTTCCTAGTTATTAATCACATGTGATTAATGCAATCACATGTGATCGAAACAATAACTATAAGTGTTTAACTTGTATTCCCCCCCCCCCCCATAAAGTATTTAAAACATTTAAAAGCATTTCAAAGGTTGAATAAAGGGGTATGAACTCACTTGGAAGTTTGAAGATAGCGAGATTGAAAACCGGGAAGACTTTCGTCTCGCGAAACGGATTTTTCTCGGGATTCTCGGGAATCTCGGGAGTAAAATCGACCCTCGGGACTTGAGCAAAAATGACCAGGGCTTCAGGGTAGTGAGAGCACGGAAAACGAGGTAAAACGCAAGAAAAAGGAGAGTGAATGAGCAATTTTTCCGGAACCCCTCGCACCCCTTTTATAAGGGGGCTGGAAGGCCCTCGTATGCGGGGCTTACGTATTTCGAATGGGGCGGGTCGGATGGGACGGCGGGTCGGGTAGCTTCGCATAGGGCGACGTGGACGATCCGAGGCCGTGGCCTCGAGTACGCGGGGCGTACGAGGGTACGATATACGTGTTATGTGTATATTTTGTTTTTATATGTGTGAATGTATGTTTACTTTCTTCTATCTCATAGATCTAATTTATTCTCTATGAAATGTGTGTTATGTGTGTGTCTCTCGTCTGTTATGTGGAATATGTATTGATTGAACATGCTATACAAGTTTTAAACTATGTATAAAAATATATGTTTTTGTCTACTAATATGTTGGGTAGAGCATGGGTAGATAGTTGATGTGTGATAAACAGATGAGAGGCCTTGATATTGTTATTGTTGATCTACTTATTCAGCGAAGTATGGATAACAACTATAGACTCTTTCAAGACAGTCTTGTGGAATGCTAGCAGGTTCATAACCTGTAGGTGTTGTGAACGATGTGTTCACCGGTGTACTCTATACCCCTCATGGTTGCCTTTAGGATATCTATTGTTGAGGAAACCCCTTGGCAGTAATGTCCATCCCGATGAAAATCCTAGATTAGGTCCCTTGAGATAGATGTTGTTTTAGGGACGTAAAGTGATGATAGCGGGAATGGGTAGTCGGGTTATTGTTGGTTGGTGAAATTAAATATAATTTATTTATTATGGGTTGAAAACCCTATATGCTCACCATGCTCCCAAGCCTGACCCACTCAGTCTTATTTGCATTACAGGAAGTGACGCGAGGGCATAAGATGGATGAATCATCAAGTTGTTTTGTTTACAAGTCTGTATATGTATATATTTGTTGAATGACGTGTAATGTTATTGTTTATGCTTTATGGTCTGTATCGGAACATGACATCCCGAGTTGTGATTATATAACGAAAATGCATCTCTTGATGAAATGCTTTGATAAATATTATTTTATCATATTTTGTTTTGGGAACAAATTCCGCAACTCTTTTAAATCAAAAGGATTTACTCTGAAATTATTTCAAAAAGCATAAATGAAATCGGTCTTTTCTGGCCGTAATTTTGGTTGATGTCACAGTTGGTATCAGAGCATTAGTTTAAGCGAACTAGGAATTTGTAGGATTTCTAGACTTAAACTTAGAATGCTAAGTGGAGATTGTGAGATGTGTTTCTGATATATCATAGACACGAGCACAAGTATATTTTAGGAAGTTGACTAAAATGCTTTTATGTGCTAAATGTTATATGGTGCCATATATGATATTATTTGTTCGGAACTATGGTCTGTTGCCGACAGGATTCGGAAACGTTATGTGTGTAGGATTCTAAGCGTACGTCTACGATATTAGAACTAGCATGTAAACGTTTCAGAGTAATAAGGAGGATTTGAATATCTATCATGAATGAGGATCTAATTTCTCCTTATTTGGTGTGTATATCAAAAATGGTGAGAACAAGGAGTGGCGTTGGAAACGCGGATGAAAACAGGAATCAACCGCCAGTGATTAAGCAAATACCTATTGTAGCAGCAGCACCAGAACATATAACAATGGCTAGGGTACAATCCATGATTCGGGCTATGTTAGCAGAACAAACGGATGAGATGCAGCAGATGTTGCATGATAATAGGGACGAACCTATCATGCCCATCGAGGAACCTGAATTGATTCAGGAGCAATCGGAGGAAGGAACACAATAGTAGCATTATCAGTCAAGTTGGGACTCAAGGAGAACGAATGAACAACCCGGAAAGGTGAAACAACAAGGATGGGCGAATGTACAAGAATTTCTTGGGTGCCAAGCCTCCAAGTATTTCTGGAAGCCCAAAGCCTGTTGAGATAATGGATTGGATCTCTGAAATGGAGATGGTATTTGAAAGTTGCGATTGTAGCAACAAACAGAAGACTGTCTTTGCAGTTAGACAACTGAAGACTAGAGTCTTGAGTTGGTGGAAGTTGCTGGCAGATACTATGCCACGAGGAGAAGCCATGAAAATGTCATAGGAGGAGTTCTTGGAACAACTAAGGGTGCAATATTGTTCAGAGATAGATCTAATTGATCTGAACAATGAGTTCCAAAACTTGAAGAAGGGGAGGATGAGCATAGACGACTATGCTACTGCATCCACTGAGAAAACGAAGTTATTTCCGTACCTAGTGCCAACAGAACTCGCCAAGATTGAGAGGTTCGCTATTGGACAGCCTGCCGACTTTGGTCCAACACTCAAGATGGCAACTACTCTGAAAACAGTTGTTCGAGCAGCTAAGAATATGGAGGCCCAGCAGAAGGAAAATGGTATGGAGAGGATAGAGGTTGGTGAAAAGAGGAAGTTCGATGGAACTTCAGGGTCCAACAAGAAAAACAAGTTCTCGAAGTCTAGTTCGAGAGGAGAAGGAGGGGAAGCAAAATGGTGCGAAAAATGTAAGAAGAAGCATCATGGAAAATGTGAGGTAGTGGCCACATGCTTCAAATGTGGAAAGCCAGGGCACTATGCCAATGAATGCACCCTCACTAAGAAAATTTGCTATGGTTGTGGTGAGGAGGGACACATGTCGAGGGACTGCCCGAAAAAGGAGGCAACAAGACCCAACATTCCTCCAAAGCCGAAGGCGAGAGCATTCCAGATGACACTGGAAGTTGCTAAAGATGAAGTTGATGTCGCTTCAGGTACCTTTCTCGTAAACACATTGCCTGCCTAAATTTTATTTGACTCTAGATCCAACTACTCCTTTATTTCGCACGAATTTGGTAAAAAACTAGCTTTGCCAGTTGATAGACTAGATAATGCCTTATTAGTCGAAGTTGCTAGTGGCAAGTTTGTACCTGTTAGCCATTGTATGAAAAACATCTTAATTGATTTAAATGGGAATATGTTCCACGAGGAATTATTACCTATAGAATTAATGGTTTCGACATCGTGTTGGGAATGGATTGGCTTAGCGCCAATGACACCGAGATATTGTGCAAGAAGAAGATTGTAAAGGTAAACTTGCCTGGGAAAGAGTCATTTATGGTGTATGGAGATAAACGCAGAGTAAATTCTGGAATCATTTCATTGATGAAAGCCAGAAAGTGTTAGGCCAAAGGATGTACATTGTATCTAGCATTTGTGATAGATGCTAAGAAGGAGAAAAAGGAGATGCAGAGTATTCCTGTCGTACGTAATTATCCGGAAGTATTTCCCGAAGATCTTCCCAGATTACCGCCTGATAGACAAGTGGAGTTTAGAATAGACTTGTTACCAGGGACGACGCCAATAGCAAAATCACCTTACCGATTAGCACCGACGGAGATGAAGGAGCTAATGATGCAACTTCAGGATTTATTGGAAAGAGGTTTCATTAGACCTAGTTCATCACCTTGGGGAGCTCCAGTGTTATTCATGAAGAAGAAAGATGGAAGTATGAGAATGTGCATTGATTATAGAGAACTGAATAAAGCAACGATAAAGAATAGATATCTATTGTCAAGGATTGATGACCTATTCGATCAACTCCAAGGTTCAAGCTATTTCTCGAAGTTCGATCTTAGGTCAGGTTATCATTAGCTGAAAGTAAGAGAGCAGGATATAGAGAAGACTGCATTCAGAACACGATATGGGCACTACGAGTTTTTGGTTATGTCGTTTGGACTAACCAATGCTCCAGCAGCATTCATGTGTTTAATGAACATGGTTTGTAATCCGTTCCTAGATAAATCTGTGATAGTGTTCATAGATGACATTCTGATTTATTCGAAAATCCAAGAGGAGCATGGCAGAAACTTGCGAGAAGTGTTAGAAGTTTTGAAGAATGAGAAGTTGTATGCAAAGTTCTCCAAATGTGATTTTTGGATTTGAGAAGTCCAATTCTTGGGTCACGTGGTCAACCAAGAAGGGATAATGGTTGATCCAGCAAAGATTGAAGCTGTGATGAAGTGGGAACAACCAAAAAGTCCCACGGAGATCCAAAGCTTTTTGGGATTAGCCGGATATTACCGAAGGTTTATCCAAGGCTTTTCTTCGATCGCTAGTCCATTAACAGCTTTGACCCACAAAGGAGATACTTATGCTTGGAATGATAAGCATAAAGAAGCATTCGAGAAGCTAAAGAAGAAACTATGCGAGGCACCGATACATTCTCTCGATGGAGTTGAAGACTTCGTTGTTTATAGGGATGTGTCTGGTGTTGGATTGGGTTGTGTTTTGACCCAAAGAGATAAGGTGATCGTGTATGCATCTGGATAGTTGAAAGATCATGAAAAGAACTAGCCAAATCATGATTTGGAGTTGGCAGCGGTAGTTTTCGCTCTAAAGATATGGAGGCATTACCTCTATGGCACGAAGTGCAAACTTTTTAGTGATCATAAAAGTCTCCAATATCTCTTTAATCAGAAAGAATTGAATATGAGGTAACGACGCTGGCTAGAATTACTTAAGGACTACGACTGTGAGATACTTTACCACCCCGGTAAAGCAAATGTTGTTGCTGATGCTCTCAGTCGGAAACTCAATCTTGAAAGAAAAAGGCCAAGAGCGTTAAGAATAGAAGTTGTCTCAACAATTGTGGAGAGTACAAAGAAAGCTCAAGAGGAAGCTTCTGAGAAGAATGACCGAAAGCAGGAACGTTTGGGCAAAACGTTGGTGTTCGGTATAAACAGTCATGGACTGAAGGTGTTCCAAGATCGGATTTGGATACCAAACACAGGAGGAGTCAGAGATCTTCTGATGAAAGAAGCTCACAAGACCATATACTCGATTCATCCCGGTAGCACTAAAATGTATAGGGACCTAAAACCCTATTACTGGTGGCCGACGATGAAGCTTGATGTTGCAAACTATGTGGCCGAGTGTGTGACTTGTGCTAGAGTCAAGACACAACATCAGAAACCGTATGGGAGTTTAGAACCTTTGAATATACCTATGGGTAGATGGGAAGAAATTGCTATGGATTTTGTCACTAAACTGCCCAGAACAAAAAGTGGTCACGACATGATTTGGGTGGTCGTTGATCGATTCACTAAGAGTGCGCATTTCATACCATCCAATGAGAAATTTTCTATGGAAAAGCTTGCGAATTCTTACGAGAAGGAAATTGTGAGGCTTCACAGTGTTCCGTTAACGATTGTATCGGATCGTGATAGCCGTTTCACCTCGAGGTTTTGGAAAAGTCTACAAGAGGAAATGGGTACCAAGTTGTGTTTAAGTACAACTTACCATCCGCAGATTGATGGTCAGAGCGCAACAACAATACAAACACTTGAAGATATGCTGAGAGCATGTACCCTGGAATTCCTAGGTAATTGGGATGAACATTTACCTTTGGTAGAATTTTCCTACAATAATAGTTTTCACTCGAGCATAATGATGGCACCTTATCAAGGTTTTTACGGACATAAGTGTCGTACGCCGTCTTGTTGGCTTGAGGCTGGGGAAAAGCAGTTTATGGGACCCGAGATGGTTCATCAAACCACTGAAAAGTTGAAAATAATTAGGGAAAGAATGTTAGCCGCTCAGGATCGTCAAAAGAGCTATGCTGACAAAAAGAGAAGACTGATGACTTTTGAAGTTGGAGATTCGGTTTTGCTTAAAGTCTTGCTGTGGAAGGGACTTATAAGATTTGGTAAAAGAAAAAAATTAAGTCCAAGGTTTATTGGACCGTTTCAAGTTCTTCAGAGGATTGGGAACCAAGCTTACAAGCTCGAACTACCAGAAGAACTGAATGGAATTCATAACACTTTCCATGTGTGTTATTTGAGGAAGTTCACGGGAGAAGTTCCTGACATGATTCCACTTTCGGAGTTGAGAATCGATGAGAACAAAAGGTTGATTGAAGAACCAGAGACATTCTTTGACCGAAAGATTAAGAAGTTGCGATGCAATATGGTCGAGTTAGTGCTTTTCCGATGGAAACACACGAATGGGCCAAATCTCACCTGGGAAACGGAGAGTGACATGATGAGTCACTACCTGCATTTGCTTCTTGATGTGTGATTCCGGGGACAGAATCATTCTAAGGTGGAGAGAATTGTAACGCTTGTGTTTCCGGTCTCGTCATTAATATTGATATAGTAGTCTAGGTTAACCTTTGTAACCCGTTTTGAAATAATAGAAGTGTATTATTTGAGTATTATGTGTTATGTGCTTAATTGTGTGTCTAAATTTAATTAAGAATAAAAAATAATCATCAAAATGAAATGTTAGATAAAGCCGATATCTATGGATAATGTTGTAGTAGTTAAAACGAGGTTTCCGAATATATAAAGAATACCAAAATCCAAGTTATAACGAAGAAGTTATGACCTGTCGAAGTTTCGCGATAGAACCGGCAACGCTGAATGACGTAAAAAGTGAAATTTATGTTAGAGTGATATTTAGCCTTAGCGATCTAGACGAAAGTCGTAGAGTTCGTTAAACCGAGAGCGTGCATGAAAAGAACGCCCAAATCTGACTTCGTATCAGGAAGTTATGATTTTTCGAAGTTTCGAATTAGCGGTATGCAGCCCGAATACTCGAAATAGAGATCGAGTGATATTTAACCAAAATTTTCTAAATGAGAATTAAATATCTCATCGATAGTAGTCCAACGATAAAAAGACAGACGAAAACAGAGTTCAGATGAAGGAATTATGAATTTCGAACAGAGTTTTCCTGTCCCGACCTACTAAAAATAATATATAAGTTATATACTTATACTATATTAAAAATAAATTCAAAATTGACCAATGGAGTCTAAACAAGAGTTGTAGATTATAATCTCACCTTCGCGTCAATATAAAGAACGTCGAAAACGGAGTTCGTATGCGAAAGCTATGAATTTCTGAAGTTCGGGGCGCGGAACCCCAAAACTGTCAGATACCACGACGTGGCAACCAGTGCCATGACGTGGCGAGTCTTCTGACACCTCCAGGAGTCCCCCAGACATAACTTGCGATCACGCATGCAGTGGCGACCAAGCCCACGACGTGGAAAAGGGTGCAACGACGTGGCAAGGGCCAGTTTTGCCCTATAAATAGATTTGAAGGGCCAACTGAGTTTGGTTGCTCATTCTCTCATCTCTCACCTGTATTGCATCGATTTACGTGCAAAGAATTACTACGAAGCCCCAGTATCATTCTCGAGTCCCGAAGCAAGTCCTGAAGCAACAAAGATCCCGAGAAGTGCAATTCCCGAGCCGAAGCTCTGCCTGCGAGGAGCCCGGTTTTTGTGAAGATCTTCAAGATCTACTGAAGAAAACTACTTCTGCAAGTCGTAGTGCTGTCCGATCAAGTTCTGATCAAGTGATTGTGTAGTTAATTTCGTCTAACGCATAACTATGAAGTATTTTATACGATATACGTGTTATGTGTATATTTTGTTGTTATATGTGTGAATGTATATTCACTTTCTTCTATCTCATAGATCTGATTTATTCTCTATGAAATGTGTGTTATGTGTGTGTGCCTCGTCTGTTATGTGGAATATGTATTGATTGAACATGCTATACATGTTTTAAACTATCTATAAAAATATATATTTTTATCTACTAATATGTTGGGTAGAACATGGGTAGATAGTTGATGTGTGATAAATAGATGAGAGGCCTTGATGTTGTTATTGTTGATCTAGTTATTCAGCGGAGTATGGATAACGACCACAGACTCTTTCTAGATAGTCTTGTGGAACGCTAGCAGGTTCATAACCTATAGGTGTTGTGAACGCTGTGTTCACCGGTGTACTCTATCCCCCTCATGGTTGCCGTTAGGATATCTATTGTTGAGGAAACCCCTTAGCAGTAATGTCCATCCCGATGAAAATTCTAGATTACGTCCCTTGAGATAGATGTTGTTTTAGGGACGTAAAGTGAGGATAATGGGAATGGGTAATCGGGTTATTATTGGTTGGTGAAATTAAATATAATTTAGTTATTGTGGGTTGAAAACCCTATATGCTCACCAGGCTCCCAAGCCTGACCCACTCAGTCTTATTTGCATTACAGGAAGTGGTGCGAGGGCATAAGATGGATGAATCATCAAGTTGTTTTGTTTACAAGTCTGTATATGTATATATTTGTTGAATGACTTGAAATGTTATCGTTTATGCTTTATGGTTTGTATCGGAACATGACATCCCGAGTTTTGACTATATAATGAAAATGCATCTCTTGATGAAATGCTTTGATAAATATTATTTTATCATATTTTGTTTTGGGAACAAATTCTGCAACTCTTTTAAATCAAAAGGATTTACTCTGAAATTATTTCAAAAAGCAAAAATGAAATCAGTCTTTTCTGGCCATGATTTTGGGGATGTCACATTGGGTTTAGAAGTGTCATTTGAACTTCTGTGTGTCTGATTGAACTTGGACAGATGAGGACCGAAACCGTTGTTTCGGTTGTTATCGGATGAGGGACCGAAACCGCTTTTTCGGTTGCTATGGGACGGAGTACCCAAACCGCTCTTTCGGTTGATATGGGACGGAGGACCGAAGCTCTCCTTTCAGTTCCTATTGGTCTTTGGACCGAAACTTTCCTTTCAGTTCCTGTCATTCAAAGGACCGAAACCACCCTTTTGGTTCCTTTCGATCGAAGGACCGAAATCAACCTTTCGGTTGATATTTTCTTGAGGACCAAAGCTATTCTTTCGGTTCCTTTTAGGTGTGGGAGCGAAATAACCCTTTCCATTCCTTGATTCCTTTGGATATTTGTGCTTCTTTTCAATCCTTACATAGTGTGGATTTTGCAATCTCCGAAACTGTTTCCTTTCTGAGAGATTCTTCTTGTATCTCAGATTTCGTTTGTGTTTATGATCAGCCACCTGTTTTGGATTCCTGTGGATGTTAGCCTTTTTCCTTGAAGAAGGAGCATCGTCACTTTTTGTTGAGGATGTTTCGCTAGTGGTTTGCACAGGTTTGCCCGTTGAAGTTTTGGTTCCACTTGCACTCGGCACATCATATCTTGTTGGCTCATTAAGTGGTTCGGGTATGTATCTACCTTTCACTCTCCATGAAGTTTTCTGAGATACACCCTTTATCTCATCAGCGTTGTCTATTGGGGCCGACCAAAAAAATTCATCACATCCGCCAGCAGTGTCTTCTTCTACCATAGCTGCTAACTCTGCAGTTTGTTGTGGAGTGACACCTGGTACTGTGTAGACTTGATTTGGAGTGGTTTGTACTTTCTGGTAGACTACAGCTTTAGCCTTGAGAACTTTGGTTTTGTCAGTAGACGAGCGAGCGAACTCAACAAAGTTTTCAGAAATTAGGTTTTTGCGTGAATTAGGTTCACTTTTGATGAATTCTGAACAATCCACCACATCCTCTACAGAGATTTCACTCAGATCATCATCCCCATTAAGTTCAGATGCATTTTCAACATCAATTTTATTTTCGGAACTTAATTTGGCATTCAACGAGTCAAATTTCTGTACAGTTTCGGTTCTTAATTTCAATCTATCATTTTCGTCTAACAGATTTTTGAGCATGTCCTTATGGTCCTTGGACTTTATGTAAGATTCAATTTTGTCCAGACCTATTTTATATGCTAGAGAAACCTCGTCAGAAGATACAACGCTTTCACAGTTGTAGGCTTCAGCATCGATTTCATCCTCCTTTAACTCAAGGAAGGGTAAAATCATGTGATGTATCTTCTTCCCTATTTCACAATCAAGATGCAACTAAGTGATGTTAAAATAGAGTCGTTTAGCAATTAAAAAACACACATTTCACTGTTTAAGAAGTTTGAGATTGTCTCTTTGTAAATAAATTGATTCATCCTTAGATCTAATTAACTCCTTCTCTTTCTGCTCGATCCACATTCTCTTTTCCTCACTCTTTGATGAAATCCTGCTGATTTGATCAGTTAGGTTAGAATTTGTGACACGGGTTTGGGTGAGACTACTACTTATACTTGAAAATTTAGATTTTAAGCTATTTAATTCCTTTTCATAGTTACTAACAGGTATTTTTAGAGAGACAAGAATATTTTGTACCTTCTTGATCAACTCATCACATTCGTTGATCTGTGCACTGACAGGTTTAGCAGCGAAACACCTGTCCTCTCACTCCCTTTCGTCTTCAACTCCCCCGTCGGTTTTGTATCCTCTCAGTTGATACACGCCTTTGGTTACCACAAAGCACCTTCCTGTAACACGTTCTTCTTTTGCCAGCATAACCTTCCCATGAGTGGGCTTTCGGACTTCATCATCCTCGGAATATGTGGACCAAACTTCCACACCACCGAATTCATTACAGTTTTATGTACCCTACATAATTAAAGCATTCATTGTAGTATTTTAGCGGCATACTTTCTTTTCTTGATTTCCTCTAATCTTCTCAGGAGGCTCGCTTCCTCATCTTCTTCATTTGTCTTCTCTTCCTTCTTTCTCAGCATGCAATCTTTTGCAAAATGATTCTTGCCTCCACAGTAATGGCAGTCAAATCCTGAGTCTACTCCAACTTTCGCTTCTTTCTTTGACTCTTCAGACTTTGACCCCATATTCGGTTCCTCCTTGATCTTTTCGGTGTTGTAACTACCCTACCAGTTTCGGTTCTTGTTAGCTGGGAATTTCTTCTTAATAAATTTTCTAGGGTTAGACACCATCAAGGCATATTCATCGTCGGTTAGATCATAATTGGCAAGATATAATTCCTCTTCTTCTTCAATTGAGCTTTTTCCTTTAGAGATAAGAGCTAAAGAACCCAGATTGGAAACCACATTCGTTTTCTTAGACAGAGCACTTTCATGAGATTTCAAAATACCCACTAGTTTCGCCAAGGAGTGTGACTTGAACTGTTCATGAGCTTTCACTGTAGATACAACAGCCATCCATTCGGATCTGAGACCATTCATAAAAGTAACCTTTTGTTTGATAACCTTCCTTTCGATCCCATGTTTTATCATCTTGCTTAAAAGACGAGTGACGCGATCAAAGGCTTGAACAAGTTTCTCTTCAGGCTTCTTCTTAAAGTCTCCAAATTCAGACAACAAGAGAGTTTGAATTGAATGTTCCAAATCTTCATCAGTGGAATACAATTCTTTTAATCTATCCCAAATCTCTTTAGCCATGGCACAAGAACTTACCAAACGGAACGTATTTGACTACAGCACAAACCTAATCATCCTCAGAGCTTTTATGTTGCATTGAAACTTTTCCTTCTCGTCTTGAGGAATATCTTTGATGTCGTTAACAAGCTGATTGTATTCCTTTTGAGTTTTAACAATCTTAGAGGTGCTTGAGTGAGCAAATGGGCCAACGGTGATTGCTTCCCAGATCAAGTATCCATTGTCCTCCGATCCAATCACATAATCTTCGAAGTGATGCGTCCAGACTTCATAGTCTTGTGTATACAAGATTGGTATCCTTTTCGTCGAACCAATGTTGTTAGAGATGTTGATTGGATTGGCTTGTGAATCTTCCATGGACATTGTAATGACTTTTGATCAATAACCTGTAAAAGATCAGACTTGTAATATATCGTTAGGGTTAGATCAACAATTAATGAGATACGTTAATATGGAATAACAGCTCAATTAATATCAATCAATGCGGAATTAAAACCCTAATATTTCTTCGACATAAGAGATGTGTATGAATCACACAGCCTCCTGCTCTGATACCAATTGATGAGAACAAAAACTCTAGATCGATTAGATCTTTCACATGTATGATTATAGAGATCGAACAAATCAAAAACAGTATGAAAGTAAACACTGGATGGAATCAAATGTATGCTTATAATTCAAAACAAAGTCACGCCTCAGCAGAGCTCGACAAAGAACTTCCGCTGTAGAGGCGAGCTAGGGTTTACAAAACTTAGAGTAAATATAATAATGAAAGCGATCCCGACTAATACTGCATGCATGCAACTTATATACTAAACCCTAATACAAAACATGCACGGTTGGATAGGCCCAATACCGGCAATTAAAATTGGGCTAAGGATCGAGCCCATGATGCAATCTATTAACCCCAACATAAGGTGTTCAAAAACTTACGCCTCACTCCACCGATGTGTGTTGACTGTGTTGTTACATAGTCATATGTTTTGTTTGAGCATAGAAGTTCAGTCGGTTGTGGCAACTGAGCAGATTGGTGTGTTTCCCCTTTTAACCATTTCATGTGTAACTCTCAATTTTGTAGCTCTTCTCAACTCGCGTTTTAGTTACTTGCTAAGCGTGGATCTTGTTATTAATATATTTTTCGTTTCCAAAAAAAAAAAAACTTTAAAGTACATGAAGGTGGTTGTCAGCTTTCAAAAGATTACTAGTGTAACTGGACATAACAACTATATTTTGAAGATTGCAGATAGAAATCTGATTTGGTCGCTTTTTCTTTGTAGCCTTTAATTTGGTTATTTCTTCTTAGTAGCCTTTGTTTTGATCATTTCTTCTTTGTTTCAACAAGTGTAGAGATGATAGCTTTTTTTTTAGGTCATGGGTGAGGGAAAAGGTGAGAGTGATGGTTTTTTACTACAATTAATATAATAACAGTAATAAAGAATTAAAAGAAATAACAAATAATGTAAAACTATAAGAAAGGGAAATGGTGTCTTCTAAATTGGGATCTCTATATATATTAAAGCAGAAACCTAATTACATCACCTAAAACAATCTGGCCCCTTCAATGTTTTTCATTAATTATTTTAAACCACTGGATCAATTTCACTGATGTCATTGTAACAAATGGAAACTACAAATACGCCTTTGTTGCCGTCTATAACCATTTTTTCCTCCAAAATACGGATTGCTCTCTTCCTCTTTCTCTCTCTGATGAAGATAATATCAAGATCTGATGATCTCTCCGATTTCTATCCATGGTCTTCCTCCTCAAGAGCCAATGATCTCTCCAATTTATATCTATGTTCTTCTCCATGAATGCATCTCTTGCATCGTGTTTGTCACCAACAACTTCAAATTGAGATTCACTACGAAAGATTATTCCCAATGTACTTTTCTTCTTCTCAAGGTATTAGAATTTTTATGAATCTGCAACTGGTTTTCCATTTTGATTATTCTAACGAGAATTTTGATTTGAATCACTCTTATTTGAGTTTTAGGTTTATGTTATGCATATCCGATTTATGTTTCTATCTATGATTTTTTAGTAAGCAAATTGAAATGGTATTGATTCATTCGATATTTGACTACGATTAACGAAATCAAATAAGCTATTGTATGTGAAGCAAGGTGTAAACAAATATGTGAAAGCAGTCCTCTTGGGTAAAAATTCTTAAAAAAAGTACATTTTCGATTGACAAAATGGTTATAATTCTTTATAAAAGTTAAATTTGAAGATTGCTAAATAACTTGTATCATTTCAGATATTGACCCTTTCCTATAGAGCTCCAGAAGTCCTTTTGGGTGCTACTCATTATTCAACAGCTATTGACATGTGGTCTGTTGGATGCATATTTGGTACTCATTCTTTCTGAATTAATTAAGTCTGTTATGTATTAAGTAAAAAAAACACTAATATGTTCACCTTATTTGAAGACAGTAGTAGTCAGAACACAACCGATGGCATTATTACCACCTACACATACTATAATTATACTTCTGGATTCATCCATCATTGCAATCTTACTGATTTGGAGGTACTAATTTTGATTTCTACTACCAAATGTAACATCTCAAAAATACAGGACAGAATTATCATTTTAATTAAGTAATTACATAACAACATTAGTATAAAAACACTCATATGAATATCATAGGTCAAAGCCAAAGTGTCAATAATCAAAACATAGTATCATAAAACCGTATCAGAGTGTAATCCCAAAGATCCCGTGTGCGGAAATCATGGTGTGATACGTTGTGATCGAGCTGGATCCCTTCCTTTGAAAACAACGTACCTGAAATCAAAACTAAAAACCATAAGCATGAAGCTTAGTGAGTTCCCCCATCATACCACATACCACATAATGCCTATCCCTCGGTATCTTTCAACCGGTATCTATCTGGCATAACTGGGAGCTGGACTCCCTTTTGGTATCTTTCAACTGGTACTCGGGAACTAACCTCTCCTTTGGTATCTTTCAACTGGTAACTGTGAGCTGACCTCCCCTTTGATATCTTTCAACCGGTATCCAGGAACTGACCTCCCCTTCGGTATCTTCCAACCGGTATCCAGGGACTATTTCACCCCTATCACTATCACATAATAATAGGTCATGTACATATTGGATCCATGATAACATAACATAAATATAATGAATCACATAATGGCATATCATAACCATACTGGTCACATAATATCATATCATAAACATACTGCTCACACAATGGCATATCACAACCATACATGTCACATAAATAACATATCATAAACATACTACTAGCCATGCATGGGTTCTGTCCACCCCTTCGGTATCTTTCAACCGGTAATCGTCTTCGGTATCTTTCAACCGGTAACTGGAGACTATTGCACAACCTACTACTACTGACACATATCTCATAGCATCCCAGCACAATAAGCATATCAATTAATGGCAACCAGATAATTATCAAAAAGACAATCATCTCAAACATAATCACATACTGGTGGGCCGACATTGGTGCCTTAGACCGACCCCTACTGGAAGGTAACATACCTCACACGGCTGAAGTCCCGCAGACTCAACCCCACATTGCTGAAGTCCCGCAGACTCAACCCCAACTGCTAGATGATAGATTCCCGAACTGTCAACACCAAAATAACACCCAATTAATAATTGGGTTCCAATACATAATCATAAGTACATACTTTGGATAATTACTACATTACCCTAAACTTGGCTTTATGCGAGCCCAAGTCCCAATCCATAGGCCCACAAGTCAACTATGAGTCAAAGCCCATCATATGGCCCAATTTTCTAAATTAGGCCCAAACCCTTACAAGGTCTTACCATAAGGCCCAACCATTTATTCTAGTCCAACATTCAACATTCTAATGGCCCAATAACACATAATCATACAGGCCCAAACTATGGCCCATCTATGGCCCAATTTTCCAAATTGGGCCCAACTCCTCATATGGGCCTTACCACAAGCCCATTAATTAATCTTGTCCATTTGCTTCATCTTGGATGGCCCATTAATAAGGTCCAATAATAAATCCAAGTGAAATTAGGGTTTCACATAAATAATGATTAGGGTTAACTTTCCTACTTAACCCATTAAGGACTTAATCTTCTAAGCACTTAATCCATTAAGTCCATTATCGCTTAGATTAATCTTGCCAATGATTATTATTTATCATTGCACGTTATTAATAATTCCCGTGTGTTCCGATTAAATTCCCCAAAATTAGGGTTTTGATGGCATTAGGGTTTTCCAAACCCTAATTAGGGATTCCAACCCAAATACTAGCCCATTTATTACTTTGCTAGGCTTTAAGGTCATTTAGGGCTTTATTGGGCCTGTTCAGGTATCTTTGGGTCAATTAGGGTCCATTAGACCCGTTAGGGTTTCCTTACGCCCATTGATCACATGTTTGGGCTTTTATGTCTATTAAGCCTCATTGGGCCTATTAGGGTTTCAAGGCCAATTAAGGTTGTAGTCCCTTGTCCAAACTAGAAATCCCAACACAACTAAGCACACCGCCACCCGACACGGCGGCCGGTGGTGGTTTGATTTTTTCCTTTTCATTATTTCGTGATGGTTATAGTTTACAATGCTAATTCTCAAAATAAACACAAAGTAACAAAATAAACAAACACAACCACCCTATGGTGGCCGGTGGAGGCCTTTCTCATAATTTTCAGCCAAATAAAGTCACACACTACAATCGGAACACACTCACCCACACGTTCCTGCTTGCAAAGTTAATCCAATACCCACCTGTGGTGGGTGGCGATGGCAGCAGCACCTAAAATGACGGTAGCAGCGGTGGTTGCGGCAACGAACCGGAGAAGAGGAAGCTTTCACAACGTCACAGCCACTTTCCAGTTCTTTCCGGCTTCTCCTGACGTCCTCATTGTTCCTTTCATCGCTTCATGTTCTTCACCAGTGATGACCTTTTCCTCCTGATGGAAAGAGCTGGTCGGATGCATCCCAATCGTGACGAGCCCTTGGTGACGGCGACGGCGTTCATAAACCGATGTGTATCTGCGGGAGGACACGGAGGAAGCGATAACATCAAACATAGCAAACACAACCTTCGAGCATCACGACTAGAAACCGACTCCTCCCCCCCCCCTTCCTTGTTAGTGGTAAGATGACAATGGCGCTTATGGTGGTCTTTGGCTTCGATTGCAGCGGTAGCGGAAGGTGGTGGAGTGGCATCGGAGATCGTGAGAGTGGAGGTGGCGGTTGGAGATCTCCGATGATAGCAACTGCACCCTCTTAGCTAGGGTTAGGGTTTGTTGTGACATATATACCCACCTCCACACCAAACTTGTTACCATAATGGCAAGACTGACCCCTCCCCATGATATTTTCTTTCAAAATAACGTCGTATTTTACATAGCAGCCCCCTCGCATCCAAAATCCTTTCACAATCAGTCCATAAGTTACCATTTGAACCTCACCATCTGAAACCCTTTACAAATTAGATACACAATTTACCAAACAATTCCCCAATGTCTTAATTATAACATATTCAGCCCCTCCGCCTCATTTCTTTTAAAAAATAATCTCGGTAATTACCACAGAGCCCCTGTCTTCATAAATATTTATAAAA
This sequence comes from Lactuca saligna, assembly GCF_052625555.1. Lineage (NCBI taxonomy): Eukaryota > Viridiplantae > Streptophyta > Magnoliopsida > Asterales > Asteraceae > Lactuca > Lactuca saligna. The sequence goes on along the minus strand of NC_136419.1, from coordinate 224,566,740 downwards.
TGAGTCTCAAACTCATGCTTTTAACCCCCGACTTCTAAAAATGTGGCAATTAACTCCTCGAACCCAACACCCTACATTTATAATTATTTATTTTAGGCTACCATTCGTTCATTAATTAATTTATTTAACAAATAAGTAAACGAGTGTTACACCAAACTTTCTTATAATTTGTCAACATTTAGGATCTTTACCCTAATTAAAATAAAATTTTGTTCGGAATCATATCGATTAGTTCTATTTTGCAGCATGATACAATTATATTTCAACTATTTTTTAAAAGTATATACACATTATATAATCCTACTTTTCAAATCTTCAATAGGATCCCAATATTTGACTTTACCGCTTATACTTTGGCCAAAAAGTTACTTCTTCATCCATTAATCTTTGGCTTAAGCCACTGAGTTCGTTATTCCACAAACAAGATTTTATAACAATAATTTTTTTAGTTGTTCGTAACAAACTATGTTGACCAAGTCTATTATTGTCAATTTGTTTTAAGTTTAAATAACAAACTATGTTGACCAAGTATATTATTGTCAATTTGTTTTAAGCTTAAAGGTAATCTTCTTAATCTTTGGCCTAAGCCACTGAGTTTGTTATTCCACAAACAAGATTTTATAACAATAATTTTTTTATTGTGTTGACCAAGTCTATTATTGTTGATTTGTTTTAAACTTAAATAACAAACAACGTTGAGATGTGGTATGTTAGCTGCATATTAGGTACTTGTTCTTTCTGAATTAATTAAGTGTGTTATGTTTTAAGTAAAAAAAAAACACTAATTTGTTCTTCAAATTTAAAGACAACAGTAGTCAGAACACAGTCGATGACATTATTACCACCTAAACATACTATGATTATACTTTTGGATTCATCCATCATTGCAATCTTACTGATTTGGGGGAACTAATTTTGATTTCTACTACCAAACTTTCTTATAATTTGTCAAAATTTATGATATTTACCCTAATTAAGAGATTTTTTTTTGGAATCATATTAATTAGTTCTGTTTTGTAGCATGATACAATTATATTTCAACTAATGTTTAAAAGTATATACACATTATATCATCCTACTTTGCAAATCTCCAATAGGATCCCAATATTTGACTTTGCCAGTTAAACTTTGGCTAAAAATTTACTTATCGAGCCTTTAATCTTTGGCTTAAGCCAATGGGTTTATTATTCCACAAACAAGATTTTATAACAATAATTTTTTTTAATTGTTCGTAACAAAATATATTGACCACGTCTATTATTGTCAATTTGTTTTAAGTTTAAATAACAAACTATGTTGACCAAGTCTGTTATTGTCAACTTGTTTTAAGTTTTAAGGTAATCTCATTAATCTTTGGCTTAAGCCACTGAGTTTGTTATTCCACAAACAATATTTTATAACAATAACTTTTTATTGTTCATAACAAACCATGTTGAGCAAGTCTATTATTGTCAATTTGTTTTAAAGTTAAATAACAAACTATGTTGACATGTAGTCTGTTGGCATATTTGAAGACAGAAGTAGTCAGAACAGAGCTGATGGCATTGTTACCACCTACACATACTATGATTATACTTCTTAATTCATCCATCATTGCAATCTTACTGATTTGGAGGTACTAATTTTGATTTCTACTACCAAACTTTCTTATAATTCGTCAACATTTAGGATCTTTACCCTAATTAAAAGAAAATTATGTTTGGAATCATATTGATTATTAGTCTATTTTACAACATGATAAATTATATTAAAACTCTTTTTGAAAAGTATATACACATTATATCATCCTACTTTGCAAATATGCAATAGGATCCCAATATTTAACTTTACTGGTTAGACTTTGGCCAAAAAGTTACTTCTTTATCCCTTAATCTTTGGCTTAAGCCACTGAGTTTGTTATTCCACAAACAAGATTTTATAAAATTAATTTTTTAAATTGTTCATAACAAACTATGTTGACCAAGTCTATTATTGCAATTTGTTTTAAGTTTAAATAACAAACTATGTTGACCAAGTCTATTATTGTCAATTTGTTTTAAGTTTAAAGGTAATATCCTTAATCTTTGACTTAAGCCACTGAGTTTGTTATTCCACAAACAAGACTTTATAACAATAATTTTTTTATTGTTCGTAACAAACTATGTTGACCAAGTTTATTATTGTCAATTTGTTTTAAGTTTAAAGGTAATTTCCTTATGCCCAAGCGGATAATTTTCAACGCGTGCACATACTCTACAAATTTTAATTTCTTTCATAAATCTGATGTTCTTAATTATGCAGATTATCATTCAAATTATACCATCAATCATAAACACTTTTCAAAATAATTATATGTATATTTATCATGTTTCAATACATAGAATCAAGACATTTATGATTAAATCGTTTAAAAAGGAAATATTATCAATAAATCTTTTGAAATTCATGCACCCTTATCAATTTCAAATCGAGCCATTTAATTATATCTTATTAATTATGGATGTAAATCACATATTTTTATAACTATTTTAACTTAATATAATATCAGGACTCATGTTTTCCAATTATACCATTTTTCATATTTTGTTATGATACATAGATATAGATATCTTATAAAATCATTGTTTACCATTCTATATATCCTTATTAATCCTATATAATATTATGTATCATACAAATCACGAATAAAAAATTGTTTCTTCAACCTCTCAATCACGAAGAAAAATTGTTTCTTCAACCTCTATTTACACTTGCTACTGCCTACTTCCATCATCCATCATCCATAACAGGTTCCATTATCATCTGCAGCGTTTGTTTTTCTTGTTATATTATGAATTATGTATCGAATGGTATTTTGAATATGTTTATCATGTTTGCAAACTGTTTTATTTTTTCCTTTCTTTCGTGTTAAAATATTTAATAACTCTAACTCTTCTTAATTCACATTGTGTCATCAAACTTCCTTTGCCGAATGCTATTTGATTTCCGTCTTTATTGAATTGAAAACTGTTTTTTGGTGAAAATGTGGGTTACACTTTTTCCTTTATTAAAACAACAATCATGACAGCAACAATCATTGTCAAGGTGCATAAAACCAACATGCTAGAATATATCGATGTATTAGGCAACAATGTTTACAAATAATATGGACCATTTATGTTACAATCTCCTAAATAAACATGTATTCAATATATTCTGCCACAAAGATCAAAAGATAATTTCACTTCCAATGTTGTCCCATATTATCATTAATAACAATTATGTTTCAACTATTTTTTTAAAAGTAAGTACACATTATATCATCCTACTTTGCAAATCTGCAATACGATCCCAATATCTGACTTTACCGCTTAAACTTCGGTCTAAAAGTTACTTCTTCATACCTTAATTTCTGGCTTAAGCCACCGATTTTGTTATTCCACAAACAAGATTTTATAACAATAATTTTTTATTATTGTTCGTAACACACTATGTTGACCAAGTCTATTATTGTAACAACGTGAATTTTCAAAAAGATTTTTCATTTTTCAAACAATATAAACCATCATATAATATTCTCAAATCTCATGTTTAGCAAATATCATCATAATAAATATACATCCCAAGATCATAAAATAAATCTTCCGTTAGTGTGTACAGATCATGCTGACGCCTTCCCACGGTCCTCGCTAGTACCTGAAACCCATAACACAACAACCGTAAGCATAAATGCTTAGTGAGTTCCACAAAATACCACTTACACACATACGTCGTTCCAGGCCATGACCTTCCGGTCCATGTGTCTCAAGGGACTTCCGTCCCAACCCAGTAAACCATCCGGTCCTACCCGTGTCGACCTTCCGATCCATGACTCCCTGACCTTCCGGTCCACATCATAATGCCTTCCGGCCCATAACAAGCATATCATACATAACACATACAAAACGGTCAACTAATCACATACAATGCATGCATCTTATAGCATATCCGACCTTCCGGTCACACATAGCCCTTCCAGGTACAGTATAGTGAGAAGACTCACCTCTGATATCTCGGTAAATCACTGACTCGAAGAAATACGATCTAGCCTCCACCTAAACACATAAAACAAATACCCCCATAAATATAACTATACTCCAACCTTTCTTAACATGCTCAGAAGGGTAAAAGACCATTTTACCCCTCTTCTGGCTCAAAAAGCCTCATTGCTAACCAAACCCTAAAAGTCAACTAAAGTCAACGGTCAAACTTTGACCCGACTCGGCGAGTGCACTTGGGCAACTCGGCGAGTCCACCTGTGTCCACTTAACTCCTTAATCCCATTTAACACGTCAAGTCCCTCTCTTTGCTCGACGAGTCCCCAAGCAAGAATCGCAGGGCTACCTTGACTCAACTCGCCGAGTCCCAAGAACAACTCGGCGAGTACATGCCATGCACAAATTCTATTGACCTCCTGAGGTCAGATCTGTTCCTCAAATCCATAGATCTATCCTTCCCAAGCAATATAATCATGTAAAGCTCGAAACTTGATGCTTATATATATACATAATGGCATCAAATGTTGATTTAGTCCCAAAAATGGCAACCTAAGTCCAATCAACACACAAGGACTCATAAAGCTTAATGGATTGAAGTCTTTGGACCACTTTGAGTCCAAATCAAAGCATAGACTCGATAAGGGACCAATTGCTCCACATAAACATCCTCAAAAGAGGTTAGAAAACCCTAATCTCTAAGTTCAATACCAAAACTGAAGAAGTTCTGAATGAATACCTCAAGTTGAAGTCTCTGGACTCTGAAACCACTTGAATCACACCTCCTTCAGTCTCCTCTTGCTCTTGATCACCTTCTTTTTGCCAAACCAATGATAGAAAGATCAATTATGGCTTCTCCTTCCTCCCAAACGATATAGATCACTAAGGGTGCTCTCAAGGGACTGGTAGCCGCAATGAAAGGCTAAGAGTGCCCTTAAATAGGCTCCAACCCCAGAGGATTAGGGTTTCATTAAACAGCATGGACTCGCTGAGTCCAATACGAACTCGGATGATCAACCACGACCCTACTCAGCGAGTCTACGCATCAAATCGCTGAGTTCCTTCACATAATCCAAAAAAATAAATATTAAAATAATATACCTTGGATTCCAGATGTTACAATTCTCCCCCACTAGAATCAGAGTTCGCCCTCGAAGTCTCATTCTGCAAACAACTCAGGATGCTGCTCACGCATCTCGTGCTCCGGCTCCCAAGTCAGCTATGACCCCTTCCTATGATGCCACTGCACTTGCACAAAAGGCACTTCCTTGTTCTTCATAACCTTGACCTTCCGATCCCTAATTTCCACCGGTCTCTCAACATAGTTCAGGCCTGCGTCCACCTGAATATCCTCTAATGGTACCACTGCTGACTCGTCGGCTATACACTTCCTCAACTGCGACACGTGAAAAGTGTCGTGAATTTGACCCAACTCCGCAGGTAGATCCAAATGGTAGGCTACCCTGCCTACCCTCGCGATTACTCTGAAAGGTCAAATATATCAAGGCCCCAACTTGCCCCTCTTCCTGAATCGGATCACTCCTTTCCAAGGAGAGACCTTTAAGAGTACGAAGTCACCAACATGAAATTCAAGTTCGGACCTACACCTGTCCGCATAAATCTTCTGGCGACTCTGAGCGGTCAACAACCTCTGCCTGACCTGTTGTATCTGCTCAGTCTTCTAAAGTACGATCTTTGTACTACCCATTACACGTTGCGCCACCTCTCCCCAACAAATGGGGGTCCGACACCTCCTCACATACAACAGCTCAAAGATTGGAATACCTATGCTCGAATGATGGTTGTTGTTGTACGAAAACTCTGCCAAGGGTAAATATGTGTCCCAACTTACGCCAAAATCCAAAACACATGCTCGGAGCATATCCTCGAGTGTCTGAATCATCCGCTCACTCTGCCTGTCCGTTTGTGGGTGGTATACGGTACTAAAATGTAGCCTCGTACCCAACTCCTCGTGAAACTTCTTCCAAAATCTGGAAGTAAATCGTATGTCTCGATCTGAAACAATCAACATCGGAACCCCATGCCGTGTTACCACCTCCCTTACATACAACTGTGCCAACCTCTCAGCAGAAGAGCTCTCACTGATAGCAAGAAAATGAGTGCTCTTCTTTAACCTATCCATAATCACCCAAATTGCATCGAATCCCCTAGCAGTCCTTGGATATTTGGTGATAAAATCCATGGTAATCTGTTCCCACTTCCACTCGGGGATCTCCAGCAGCTGTAGCTTACCATGCGGACGCTGGTGCTCGGCCTTAACCTGGCGACAAGTTAGGCACCTCTTAATGAACCATGCAACATCCCTTTTCATATAGGGCCACCAATACTCCTTCTTTAGGTCCAAATACATCTTAGTGGCCCCGAGATGGATCGAGAACTTCGATCGATGTGCCTCTTCCATCAAAATGGTATGCGTCCCACCCACAAACGGTACCCAAATCCGACCCTGAAATGTCATAAGTCCCCGGCTATCGGTGACGAACTTCGATACCTGCCCGACAACTCACTCCCTCTTTCGGTTTTCTGGTCTCACAGCCTCAGCCTGGGCCCCTCGAATGGTGTCCAATACCGGAGTCATCACTGTAAACCTCAAACAAACGTCTCGAATCAGGGTGCTCTCTGCCCTACGGCTCAAAGCATCGGCTACGACATTAGCCTTGCCCAGGTGGTATAGGATCTCACAATCATAATCCTTCACCACATCCAACCATCTCCTCTGGTGCATATTCAGGTTGGGCTGATCCATCAAGTACTTCAGACTCTTGTGGTCCGTGTATATGGTACACCGAACCCCATACAGATAGTGACGCCAGATCTTGAGGGCAAACACCACAACCCCCAGCTCCAGATCGTGGGTGGGATATCTCGACTCATGAGGCTTCAGTTGCCTCGATGCATACGCTATCACGTGCCCCCTTTGCATAACCACTACCCCTAACCCAGATATTGATGCATCACAGTATACGACAAAATCCTCCATCCCTTCCGGGAGTGCGAGCACCGGGGCTTCGCACAACTTCTGGCGAAGTGTCTCAAATGAGGATTGTTGCTCCGGACCCCATGAAAATGCGATACCCTTCCGGGTCATCTTGGTAAGTGGCACGGCGATCTTGTAGAAATCCCTAATAAACCTCTGATAATAGCCTCCCAATCCCAAAAAGCTCCTGATCTCAGTGGGTGATCTCGGCACCTCCCATCTCATCACCGCCTCGATCTTGGCCGGATCGACCAATATCCCTTTCTGGACCTCTCGTAACCAGAAATCACACTTGGAGAATTTGGCATACAACCTCTACGATCTTAGAACTCCAAGGATCTCCCTCCAATTCTCCTCATGTTGCTCTCTAGACCTCGAATATACCAAAATATCATCAATGAATACGATCACCAACCAATCCAGCATCGGCCTGCACACTCTGTTCATGAGATCCATGAACGCAGCTGGGGCATTGGTGAGCCCAAAAGGCATCACCACAAACTCGTAATGTCCATAACGAGTTCTGAATGCAGTCTTCTGGATATCTTCATCCCGAACCCTCATCTGATGATAGCCCAACCTCAAGTCTCTCTTAGAAAAACCAAGATGCCCCCTGCAACTGACCGAACAGGTCATCGATCCTCGACAACGGATACCGGTTCTTGACCGTCAACTTGTTCAACTCCCGGTAATCAAAAACACATCTGGTGTGAACCATCCTTCTTTTTGACAAAAAGGATCGACGCTCCCCACAGTGAACTACTCGGTCGAATAAACCCATTCCCCAACACTCCTGAAGCTACGAGGATAATTCCTGCATCTCTGGTGGTGCGAGGCGATAAGGCGCCTTGGCGATAGGTGCTGCTCCCGGAACCAAATCGATACGGAACTCCACTTGTCTATCCGGAGGCACGCCTGGCAGTTCCTCGGGAAAAACATCCAGAAACTCGCACACTATCGGGACCTCATAAATCAAACTTGGCCTCCCCGTGGCCATTCGTGTGTCCATCACATAAGCTACAAACCCACGACAACCTTGCTGTAAACTCTGCCTTGACATGGCAGCCGAACAAAACACCGACCCAGGATGCATACCCCCGCCGTACACGGTAAGAACTCCCCCACTAGGGTCTCGTATGGTCACCAGTTGTCTCTCGCAGTCAATAACCGCTCCAAACTTACTCAACCAGTCCATGCCCACGATGACACAAACATCTCCCACCGCGATAGGAACTAGATCAATTGGGAACTTGATGCGAAAAATCTCAATCACATCCTCGAATCACCTCGGTGGCATACACCGCTTTCTCATCAGCTATGGAAACCCTCAGGGGTCGACTCATCACCTCCCGACTAACACTGATGTGCTGACTAAAAGCCAAAGATACAAAAGACCGACTCGCACCCGAGTCAAATAATACCAAGGCAGATACATAATTCACAAGAAGAGTACCTACGCATATCATAATATAAGCATGATATCTCAACATGAAAGTAAATACATGAAAGAATACATACCAGCCATGACATCGGGCGCCGTGCGGACCTCCTCCGCAGTCAACTGGAAAGCTCTCCCACGAGCCTTCGGAGCCTCGGCCTTCGTCGGTCGAATCTCGGTAACCTTAGCAGCAGGCGCAGATCCCTGCGCTGATCCCAGGTGTACTTGAGGACACTCGGCCTTCCGATGGCCTGTCTGGTTGCAATGGAAGCAAACCATAAATCCTTTCGGGTAATCCCTGGCGATATGCCCCTCCTTTCCACATTTGTAGCAAGCACCCGATCGACAGGCCCCCTCATGACCCTTGCTGCACTTCCCGCAAGTGCGACCCTTCTGGACTCCCGTCCTCGAATCGGCGGACTTGGTCCGCTTGGCTGCCGGATGAGACTGAGCCGGCAGCCGATCCATCCTCTGAGACTCAGCCTCCTCCCTGGCCTGAGTCTCCAAATCAATCTCCCTCTTTCAGGAATTTGCTTGGAGCTCAGTAAATGTCTGGTATGTCGAGTTCGACACGAACTCCCGAATGTCCCTCCTCAAAATACCCAAATATCGGCTCATCCGTGCATGCTCAGTAGACACCTGCTCAGGGTAGAACATCGCCCTCTCATGAAACTTCCAAGTGACCATAATAACCAAATCATTACCTGCTTGAGGGTCAAGAACTCCTGAATCATTTGTTCCCTCTCCACCGTGGGAGCATACTCGTCTCTGAACATGGTGGTGAACCTCTCCTAAGTCACTGCTGAAATCTCTGCAAGAGTGAAGTTCGATGTCACAAACTTCCACCAATCCTTCGCTCCTAGGCGAAGCTGGTTCAAAGTGAACCATACCCTCAGATGCTTCGAACATGAACACGTATAGAAGCATCCCTCAATGTCAGCAATCCATCTCATTGCAGCGATCGGATCCTACGTCCCATCAAACTCAGGTGGCTTCGTGTTGCTGAACTCCCGAAACAACAACGAGTCACCTCCCTGAGGTCTGGCAGCAGCCACAACTGTTGTAGCTGCAGCGGCTACAACCTCAGTCACTGCGGCATATCGCTCATCAAAAGTCTCCAACAGTGTGGTCTTGATAGACCCAAACATCTCCGGAAACTCTACCCTGATTGCCGCAGCCACCTCATCGTGGATCATCTAACGAAGCTCCTCGTCACTCACACTGCTCTCCCCAGGTCTGTGGCGTGTCCCAATCATAATACCTCTGAAATACAACATAAAAATATCAGAGACTCGATCGAGCATACTCGCACTCGATAACGCAACCCTACTCGACCTCCAATACCCAAAGGATTCTTACTTGGGCTGCCCACTGATCTGGTGTCTTCAGTAGTACGGGCCCTATACTACTGATTACACCGCATCAGCATTCACCCCAAATCCTCCTCCTTGGATCCCGAAACGCAATTACTCTATTTACGCTATGCATTGCCTACCTACTCGCTATCAAGGCATCTCATAGCAGTAGGATTCTCTTAGACTAAGGCATCACAAATCAGGCCACTCTAGTCCTAATATGAATACCTAGTCTACTCTAGCATGCATAACATATCATAGCATGTCTCATAACACATATTGTAAGGGTATTTCGGGGATTTACTGTTCGGACGTTGGCTGACCGTATACACTGTTCATTTTTTGGTTATCTCAAAACCTCTTATAAAACTTTGTTTTTTTTTTACTATTGGAAAATTTTTCTCAAATCCTCAATTTGAGTTCAGTTACGCCCGAAGGTGCACCCGAATCCCTCAAACCAAGGCTCTGATACCAACTTGTAACAACGTAAATTTTAAAAAAGATTTTTCATTTTTCAAACAATATAAACCATCATATAATATTCTCAAATCTCATGTTTAGCAAATGTCATCATAATAAATATACATCCCAAGATCATAAAATAAATCTTCTGTCAGTGTGTACAGATCATGTCAACGCCTCCCCACGGTCCTCGCTAGTACCTGAAACCCATAACACAACAACTGTAAGCATAAATGCTAAGTGAGTTCCCCAAAATACCACTTACACACATACGCCCTTCCAGGCCATGACCTTCCGGTCCATGTGTCTCAGGGGACTTCCGTCCCAACCCAGTAAACCTTCTGGTCCTACCCGTGTCGACCTTCCGGTCCACGACTCCCTGACCTTCCAGTCCACATATGCCTTCCGGTCCATAACAAGCATAGCATACATAGCACATACAAAACGGTCAACTAATCACATACAATGCATACATCTTATAGCATATCCGACCTTCCGGTCACACATAGGTACCCTTCCAGGTACAGTATAGTGAGAAGACTCACCTCTGATATCTCGATAAATCACTGACTCGGTAAAAGACCATTTTACCCCTCTTCTGGCTCCCATAAATATACTATACTCCAACCTTTCTTAACATCCTCAGAAGGGTAAAAGACCATTTTACCCCTCTTCTGGCTCAAAAGGCCTCACTGCTAACCAAACCCTAAAAGTCAACCAAAGTCAACGGTCAAACTTTGACCCGACTCGGCGAGTGCACTTGGGCAACTCGGCGAGTCCACCTGTGTCCACTTAACTCCTTAATCCCATTTAACACGTCGAGTCCCTCCCTTTACTCGATGAGTCCCCAGGCAAGAATCACGGGGCTACCTTGACTCAACTCGGCGAGTCCCAAGAACAAATCGGCGGGTACATGCCATGCACAAATTCTATTGACCTCCTGAGGTCAGATCTGTTCCTCAAATCCATAGATCTGAACTTCCCAAGCAATATGATCACGTAAAGCTTGAAACTTGATGCTTATATATATACATAATGGCATCAAATGGTGATTTAGTCCCAAAAATGGCAACCTAAGTCCAATCACCCCACAAGGACTCATACAGCTTAATGGATTGAAGTCTCTGGACCTCTTTGAGTCCAGATCCAAAGCATAGACTCGATAAGGGACCAATTGCTCCACATAAACATCCTCAAAAGAGGTTAGAAAACCCTAATCTCTAAGTTCAATACCAAAACTGAAGAAGGTCCGAATGAATACCTCAAGTTGAAGTCTCTGGACTCTGAAACCACTTGAATCACACCTCCTTCAGTCTCCTCTTGCTCTTGATCACCTTCTTTTTGCCAAACCAAGGATAGAAAGATCAATTGTAGCTTATCCTTCCTCCCAAACGATATAGATCACTAAGGGTGCTCTCAAGGGACTGGTAGCCGCAATGGAAGGCTAAGAGTACCCTTAAATAGGCTCCAACCCCGGAGGATTAGGGTTTCATTAAACAGCGTGGACTCGCCGAGTCCACTCATGGACTCACCGAGTCCAATGCAAACCCGGATGATCAACCACGACCCTACTCGGCGAGTCTACGCATCAACTCGTCGAGTTCCTTCACATAATCCAAAAAAATAAATATTAAAATAATATACCTGGGATTCCGGATGTTACAATTATTGTCAATTTGTTTAAGTTTAAATAACAAACTATGTTGACCAAGTCTATTATTGTCAATTTGTTTTAAGTTTAAAGGTAATCTCCTTAATATTTGACTTAAACCACTGATTTTGTTATTCCACAAACAAGTTTTTATAACAATATTTTTTTTATTGTTCTTAATAAACTATGTTGACCAAGTCTATTATTGTTAATTTATTTTAAGTTTAAATAACAAATTATATTTACCAAGTTTATTATTGTCACTTTAGTTTAAGTTTAAAGGTAATTTCGTTATGACCAAGGGTATAATTATCAATACGAGCACATACTCTATAAATTTTAATTTCTTTCATGAATCTTATATTCTTATTTATACAGATTATCATTCCAATTATACCGTCAGTCATAAACACTTTCCCAAATAATTATATGTGTATTTATCATGTTTCAATAAACATTTATGATTAATTCGTTTAATAAGTCATTATTATCTTTAAATCTTTTCAAGATCATATATCCTTATCAATTTAGAAACAATCATTTAATTTAATCTTATTAAGAAGATATAATTCATCTATTTTTGATATATTTTTATTTAATATAAAATCATGACACATGCTTTTCAATTATATCTTTACATTTGTTAACCAATTTTACTTCGTTATTATCTTTACTAATATTCTTTAATTCCATTATTTGTATAATTATGAGGACTGTTATAAATGTTTCAAAACTCTATATGCTAGAGGTATTGGCAAAATTGTTATTTCCATATGTTTAACAAATGGACATTGTTTACTTTTGATTTATTACCATATTACATTAGACAAGCCTCACAATTGCAGATTTATAATTTTTTTAGATTGTTATACTAATTATTTTAAATTAATATATACTTTTATTTTAATATTTGATATATGTTATGTATGTTAGGACATCTAATATAGTTAGGCCCTATAGAACATAATATAATTTTAAAATCCATTTATAGGTTAAAATTTGTGTAATACACATGTTGATAACATAAATGAGCAAAAATAACAATGTACTTTGAAAGTATGTTGCTATAAATAACAGAAATTGTTCATGTTACTATTTTTTGTTAATAATTTTTTATAGTTTTTAGAACTCAATAAAATTATATATTTCGGGACATAACCCTAAAATAACAATCAAAATTATATAGGTTTTGTTCATAACCCTAAAATAACAAAGTATACTTTGAAATTAAGAAAATAATAATAATAGTATTTAAATAATAAATTTCAAAGATGTTTGTATGTTTTTATGCGTTCGTCCGCATTTAACACAGGTTATAATCTAGTTTGGACCAAAATCGATATTTCATAATAAGGACCAATATTGAGAAAGAAAACTTTTGGCATCAAATCTATAAAAATAAGCTGTATTCAAGGACCAAAACTGTAATTTACTCTTAAACCAAAGTTGAGACGTGCGTATTTCCATAACTTCTTTGCAAGCACCAAGACTACCAATATTGACTATCCAACAACTACTAAGTCGCATGTGGCGGCTCAAAGATTAATTAAATATTTTTTCGATATGTATCAGTATATATATGCCTAAAGTAACTAACCATTCTAGATCACCACAGAGGCCTTGCAATATCTCAGAGAGTTTCTATACAATTACCTTCTTCAAAAATCAAACTGAAAAAGTTCTCTAATATCAATTGAATTATGGGTTCCGGTGGGCGTGCAACCCAGACAGATAACTCCGGGAATAAAGTTGTTAAAAGAGCTCCATCTTCAAAGCCACCTTTCACGCTTTCCGATATAAAAAAAGCTATTCCACCACACTGTTTCAATCGATCCCTACTCCGATCTTCATCTTACCTTTTCGTTGATCTCTTTTTCTCCTTCTTCTTTTACTACGTTGCCTCCACCTACATCATCCACCTTCCAACCCCTCTTTCTTATGTAGCGTGGGTCGTTTACTGGATCCTTCAAGGTAGTGTCCAGATGGGTTTGTGGGTCATTGGCCATGAATGTGGTCATCAAGCGTTTAGTGATTACACATGGTTAAATGACACCATCGGTTATTTTCTACACACTAGTCTACTTGCTCCTTATTTCTCTTGGAAATACAGTCATCGTCGTCATCATTCTAACACTGCTTCACTTGAGCACGATGAATCTTTTGTCCCAAAAAAGAAGTCGAGCTTAAATTCTTTTGCAAGACTACTCAACACTCCACCTGGTCGTCTCTTTAGGCTCGTGATTTTATGCACTGTAGGTTGGCTCTTGTACGTTTGTTTCAATGTTTCTGGACGAAAGTATGAGAAATTTGCCAACCATTTCGACCCAAAAAGTCCTATTTACAGTGATCGTGAACGACTCCAAATACTCGTCACAGATATTGGACTTGTTGTAGTAAGTTTTGGCCTCTACAAAGTGGCCTTAGCACAAGGGTTGACATGGTTAGTGTTGGTTTACTTTGCTCCTTTGGTTATCGTGTATGGATTCCTCGTTGTCATCACTTGGTTGCATCACACTCACGCATCACTTCCCCATTACGACTCCACTGAGTGGAACTGGTTGAGGGGAGCTTTGTCGACCATTGATAGGGATTATGGTGTTTTGAACACAGTTCTTCACCATATCACGGATACACATGTCACCCACCATATGTTCAGTACTATTCCTCATTATAATGCCATGGAGGCCACAAATGCAATCAAGCCCATGTTAGGGGAATACTATCAGTATGACGACACCCCTATAGTTAAAGCAATGTGGAGAGAAGCTACCGAGTGTTTCTTTGTTGAGGCTGATGCAGGTGACGACAACAGCAAAGGTGTTTATTGGTTCAACAATAAGATGTAATTTTCTTACGTTAATTCTGGCTAATTCCTACTACATTCGCACTAAGCTTTTAAAATGTATTCCTTACGCCAATAGCGTTAGTGTAGATTTGAAGTTCAAACGTTGCAAAGTATTTATGAATAAAAGTACGTCTACTTTAAAATTACAGTTTCCATTATTGAACTTATAACGATAAGAAGTTTTTAACGACTATTAACATCTATATAATACCTTTTTAGATCTATTTTCTTTGAAACTTTAACTTACAACCGTTATTATTTATTTATATCTAAATTCCTTTATATATTAAATACATAAATTCTTTGAACGAGTCGTTATAGTTTTGGATAGTTTATTTTTCTTTAATTTTTTTTTGTTAAAATGCATGTATAGCCCAAAAAGGACGGCATTTAAAATCAAGTCAAAGTTTAATTGTTCAAGTTGCTAAAAGCATCTACAATGGTGAGTTCAATGGAAGAGTTGAATGTGGTGACAAGTTCATGTGTCATTCAATGGATAAAACTCTACCATTATCAGATGTCACATTGGCATTCAATGGATTTGGGGTTCAATGGTCATTGAACTCTTCAATGGAAAAAATGAAAGTTTTAATTCTTAAATATATACTATAAATTACATCATATAACATTCTATTAAACTTTGTAGAGTTTAATGCATTGTAGAGAAAAATATATAAAGTTGTATAGATTGTAGAATGATGATGTGGCAATACATTGAACTCTATGGAGTTCAATGCATTGTAGATGCCCTAAGAGTAGAAGGTATGAGACATATGGAACATCATCAACGCTGTTAAGATACATCAACACCATCCCCTTTTTTTGTATCTAGTTGTGTTCTTCTTGTTGTGGTCAAGACTAGATGAAACGTGATTTTCTATTGGTTGCACAAATTCACTCTCTCTATCTCTCTCCTCTTAACTTAGTGTTATAACACCATAAACATCATCACCTTTTCTTGTTGCTTTTTGTTATAATATCACTTCAAGTTGCCCATACCATATGTTCTAAGCGTTATTTGGCTAGTCCAAGAACAACTATTTATTGACATTATATTATGTGGAAAAAATTTTAAAAAGTAAAGATGCTAAAAAAAATCATGTTTTGTTGAAAATATTGGAATTGAAAAGTTTGATCCTAATATATGCGGACTCATCTCTATTTATCGATAAATAAATTTTTGTTATGTTGATGTTATTTGAAAATTCGTTCCTGTTAGCAATTAATAATAATAATAAAATGAGAATTTCAAATATATGCTTTATAAAGAATAAAATATCATATTTGTCCAACCTAATTTTTTAATATTATATTTACCCTTTGTAAGTTTTTAAAATATCATATTTACCCTATTCTATTTTTTAAATAGCTTTTTTTATATTTTAAAATCATTATTTACGTTTTCAAATCTTTTTACTTATAAAAATAAATAAAATGACCATTTTTGTCCTATTATAAATTGACCATTATCCCTTCGAATTCAACTCAAAGTCTTCATTTCTAATTTTTCCACATCTCCGACTGCCATTTTATTTCTTAAACGAGGTATACCGATTCATCTTGATTTTATCATTTTTCCACACAAAAATTGCTCAAGATTATTCCATTGATTTAGTAGTATTGATTGAAATTTAGTTGAAAAAAGAGTGATTATTGTTGTTCTTCGTTTTCTATGAGCAAAAAAACGACAATATGTAGGTCAAAATCTTTTGTTAGTATTTTACAATGTTTTAAAACACTAAAACTGGAACAAGTGTTTTTAATAGATGGATAAGAGTCCTATAAGTATCTCAGCAGTGGCGGATGTGTGTGGTGCCCGGGGGTCCCGGGCCACTGCTCCGCTTCGGTCCATTAGAGTAAAAAAAAAAAAAATTATATTAGGTGCACCAGCTTCAAATTCGTTCGGGTGATACTATACTTTTGAGAATTCGAGGTCCAAAAAATAAAACTATAAAAAATGATAGTCCAACAAATAAAGAAAATTAATCAAATACCTCAATTTAGAATTAACCCAAATGCATTTTGAGTTTGTAGCCCAACTGCCCAAGTTGCTTATTTAATTTTTTAACCAATAGAATTAGCCATTTAGCCCAATACCCAATCTCTATTAAGTGTCCATCGGCTTTTGAAGAAAAGAAATTGGAGTGCTGTCCTTGTGAACGAGATTACAGGAAAAAAAAACAAAAAAAAAACGGCACTGTGAACTATCGACAAAGAAAAATAATTCGGACATTGGGACTTGCTTCTTTCATTCGATTTTGTTTAGCTTGGCTTGGAACTCCTTTCAATCCTACAAATACAATGAAACAAGTAAGTATTGATAATTTTAGGTTTATGAAATTAGTCAAATTAGTTGTTTTTTGTTGAAATTTCTTATTGTTTAGGTGAAATTAGTAGTTGTTAACCTTGAACTTACTTGTTTACTTGAAATTAGTAATTGTTATTTGTTAACCTTGAAATTACTTGAATTTACTTGGAATCTTGGATGGCTTATTTGTTTGATATTGAATTGTTAGGATAAAATTGGGTCTTTTTTTTGGAAGAACAAGCATCAATAAATCAAGTGTTGGAGAATCCTCCAAAAGACCATGCTCCAACGATTTAAGTTTTGAAGCATCCTCTAAAAGACCATGTCCTTCTAATCAATCATTCCCTTCGGTTTCTAATGTAAATCCACAACCTACAACTACTCCAATTACAAATGTTGAATTGAAAGATCTTCCAAAAGACCCGGGTGTAAGACCAAAGATTACAACTTACCATCCAATCAAAGAGATGAAATAAGGAGGGCATATTTACTTCAAGGACCTTGTCAACCAAGGGGTTATATATTCCCTTCAAAAAAAATAGGTTCAAAAGAAAGACGTTTTGTTGTTAAGTGGTTTGATGACTTTGATTGGTTAAAATATAGCATAAAAGAGAACAAAGCTTTTTGTTTATTTTGCTATGTATGTGGAGACATGGCGGGAAAACAACATGGGAGAGATGCATTTGTTTCGCAAGGTTTTGATAGTTGGAATAAAAGACAATCATTGAGAGATCATATGGGTGGTATTGATAGTTTTCATCACAAAGCAAAAGAAAATTGTGAATTTTTATTGAAAGAAAAACAATCTATTAGTGCAGCCTTCAACAAGCAAACCAAGATTGAGGAGAGTAATTATAAACTTCGTTTAGGTGCTTCAATTTGGTGTTGTAAATTTTTATTGAAAAATGGTTTACTATTTCGGGGTCATGATTAATCGAGTGACTCTCTTAATAGAGGGATTTTCTTGGAGTTATTATCTTTCTTGAGAGACAATAATGAAGGCATTCGCAATGTTACCTTAGAAAATGCTCCACAAAATAATCAAGTGACGTGCCCGAGGACTCAAAAGCAAACTGTTGAATGCTTTTCAACAGAGATAGTTTTAGATATTTGCAAAGAAATTGGTAAAGATGTGTTTTCTTTATTGGTTGATGAATCGAGTGATGTATTAAAAAAAGAACAAATGGTCATAGTTTTGAGATATGTCGACAACCGTGGAGTGGTGAAGGAAAGATTCTTTGGAGTGGTGCACGTGAAGGATACATCCTCTTTGACTCTTAAAGCAGCCATAGATGACGTTTTTACCCGTAACAATTTGAGTATGTCTCAGGTAAATATAACATTTTTTCTTCCTTATTATGAATTTTAATTGAATATTATTCGCTTTAATGTTTAATATCTTTTTTTATCAGGTAAGAGGATAAGGTTACGATGGGGCAAGCAATATGCGTGGTGCATTTAATGGTCTAAAAGCTTTGATCAGCGCATTATGTGCATTGCTTTGCACACCAACTTCAGTTAGTTATTGTGGGTGTGGCAAAGAAGCATGATGGTGTTGATGATTTCTTTAAGCAACTTTCTTTGGTGGTTAATGTGGTAGGTGGTTCATGTAAAAGACAAGACATGCTACGGGAAAGTCAAAGAGAAAGGGTGCAAATGTCAATTGGAAATGGTGAACTTGAAACTGGAAGAGGGTTAAACCAAGAGAGCTCTCTTATTCGAGCAGAAGATACAAGATGGGGTTCACATTTCAAAACCATCACAAGTTTGATGAACTTATTTCCGGAGGTTCGTCATGTTCTTGCTTATGTCGAGGAAGGATCCACTTTAAGTAACCGAAATCAAGCATTTGGTATCTTAAAATATTTCAAGACATTAGATTTCATGTTTTACTTACATTTGATGTATGAAATTTTACACCTCACGAACGTATTGTCCAAGCATCTTAAAAAAAAGGATCAAGATATTTTAGAAGCGACTTCTTTGGTTAGAAGGACAATGGACGCATTGAAGTCTTTAAGAGACACGGGGTTTGCTAAACTTTTATCGAAGGTATTCTCTTTTTGTCAAAAACATGATATTAATATTGTGGAGATGACGGAAAATTATGTCACATCAAGAGGCCGTAAGACTTAAGTTACTAATCAATTTCATTTTGAAGTTGAAATTTTCAACACCGTCATGGATATGCAAATTATAGAATTTGGGGACCGATTTAGTGAACTTAGCACCCAATTACTAAAATACATTGGGGCTTTGAGTCCTTGTGATTCATTTGCTAAATTTAACAAAACAAAGTTGTTAAAGTTGAGTGAGTTATACACAAAAGATTTTGATGATGCGGAGAGGATGCAACTTGATGGTGAACTTGAAATATATTATCACGCTTTGTATAAAGATGATCAGTTCCCTAGTTTGCAAGGAATTTCCGACCTTTCTCGTTTGATGGTGGAAACGGGAAAACATCGGTCTTATCCTATAGTTTATAGGTTGTTGAAGTTGGTTTTGGTTTTACCCGTTGCAACCGCAACGGTTGAAAGATGTTTTTCAGCGATGAAGTTTTTGAAGACGGATTTTCGTAACAAAATAGGTGATGATTTTTTGAACGATGTCATGATTTCTTATGTTGAAAAAGAAGCACTTATGAAAGTAAAGATCGAAGATGTAATGGATCGGTCTCAAAAAATGTGTACCCGTAGATGTCAAATTTAGATATTAAGATATAATGGATTGATTTGATGTACTAGTACTTTTAACATTTTTTATGTTATTATATTCGGACGAAAAAAAATTGTGCCACTGTGACAACTTTCTACCTCCTCCACTGTATCTCAGACATTTAGAAGATGTTTTTTATAGTTTTAAACTCACTAATATTTTTGAATGGGGTGAATCGTAAGTTGATGTAGCCTTTGACCCACATTGCAGAATCATATATAAAGCTTTTGGATGCTTTTACTTCAAATGTAAAAGATTTACTACGGAACAGATGTAAAAGGTTGGCTTTTAATCCTAAAAATTGCAGAGTCGAAATTTTCCTTTACTATGGAAGAGCTAGGCAATATTATTGAATGTGGCAAAGCAAAGGATTGCATTTGAAGTATTTCTTCTTTATTTTGTCTTATGTATAATTTCTTGTATTTGATAAGTTTGTTTTTTTATCCTTTCATAGATTTATGAACATCTAATTAACGATGATGAACTGCATAATAGTGAAGGGTAATATGGTCAAACTGTTTTATTGATAAGTTATAATGATTTAGAATATAAAAAAAGATTCTGAAATGTTTTTAAATTAAATAAAAAATAGATTTGTGTAAATACAATGTTGTAAAATTTAAGAAGGATAAATATGATATTTAAATTTTAGGTTAGGCAAATACGATATTTTGAAGCTTAATAAATGTATATACGAATTTCTCCCATAAAAAAATATTTGTCGCCGTTGTTATTTGTAGACTCGTTACTATTTGATACTTGATTAATCTTATTAATATAACATTATTGGTAAGACATTGGAAGATACGAAGACATTGGAATATATGATGGATAGTCTATTGATTCATATTCAAATCATGGCCCTACTCAATCCATGTAGTCATGGAGGTTCGTCTGTAGTGATTCTAGAACATTATGCGTAACCTCATGTTTGTAGCGGGGATTAGACGGTATGCAAAAAATGGTCCAAAAACCTTGTTTTTTTTCCACAAAAAAATGACATAAAAATTACTTGTCTTCACGAGTTACTCTCCACCTAATGGGCTTGAAATGGGTTTAGAAAAATTAACATAAGTACATCACATATGACATGACGGGATAATGACTTAAAAGGGTAATATATTTTTCGATTTTGTACATAT
Source organism: Lactuca saligna (assembly GCF_052625555.1). Lineage (NCBI taxonomy): Eukaryota > Viridiplantae > Streptophyta > Magnoliopsida > Asterales > Asteraceae > Lactuca > Lactuca saligna. Next base: position 224,545,831 of record NC_136419.1, on the reverse strand, counting down.
TTGGTCATTGAGTTTTTTTCTTCTACATTTACTCATTCAACTTGTTAAACTGTACACATCCAGTCCTTATGACCGGTTAGTCCAGGTTAGCCGGAAAAAATGACTTATTAGGGTAATATATTTCTCATTTTGTACACATTTAGTTCTTAATATTTTTGTACACATTTAGTCCTTATTTTTTTTGTTTCAAAATAAGTCATTTTTTGTTTTTGTACCAATTCAGTACTTATGAATGATTTATTTAAGGTTTTTCTCATGACATCTAACATGAGACTATCATTGATCACAGAGACGGTTCTCTTTGGGTGCCCGCAGTGATACCGACAACCCCTGCTTTTTATGTACGCGGTGTAAATTTTTCAATGTTTTTCGATTGTTTTTCTTTTTTCTACTTACCGGCAACGCCTACTACAGACTGACAACACCTACTACCAAATCTTACGTCTGTCCCTGGTTGATGATGTGTTTGGGGTTGTTGATGCTTATGTCCATCGCGGCCTCGACTGCTTTGTTGCATAGGTCTTGTGGTTTAGCTTAGGTTTTGTATTCCAAATGTCGTAACTTCTTCATATGATATCTAATTTTAACGATCTTTATGTCTATGTGTTCGTTTTTCAAGTCTGCTATAAATTTCGTTAAGATTACTCCCGTTAAAATATAATTTGTTTTTACTTACAATTTTATAAAAAAACATTCATAAATACATTCATAAAAAAACATATGGATATAAAGATCGTAATTAAAGAATATATAACTTTTTAACGGGATTAATCTAAACGAAAGTTGTAGTAGACTAAAATACAAACATATAGATATAAAGATCGTTAATATCCGAGATAGTATGAAAAAGTTATGATGTTCAAAACGCATGACCTAAACAACCAAATAGTCGAGATCACGATGAACATAAGCATCAAAAGCCTAAAACACATCGTTAATGATTGTTCCATGTAAGATGTTGTGAGAAAAACTTAAAGAAAACATTCATAAGTATTGAATGAGTATATATATAAATATATATATATATATATATATATATATATATATATATATATATATATATATATATATATATATATATATTGTAACAAAAAGAAAATTAAGGACTAAATGTGTATAAAAATATTAAGAATTAAATGTGTACAAAATAAGAAATATATTACCCTATTAAGATATTTTTACCGGTTAACCTGAAATAACCGGTCATAAGGATTAAATGTGTACAGTTTAACAAGTTGAAGGGGTAAATGTGAGCAAAAAATAAACTCAATGACCAAATGTGTACAAATCAAAGAATATATTATCCTTTTAAGTCATTATCTCAAGACATGACACATATCCTCACGATTTATTTTCTATTTAATGGGCCTTAGATGAGTTTAGAGTGCGTTAACCAACGATCATCTATCATATATATGTCTATAGATATCAATTAAAACGATCATTTATTTATAGTTTCAAAAAAACATGTTTTATTTTCACGTATTTTAAAAGCTAACCTGCTATTTTGAATGCACCATTCTGGACTCCATGACAACTAGACATGACTCATTCGAGTGGTTCCTCTTATATAAAAGGAGTTCACCTCCTATCGGAACGTTATTTTGGAAAATTCTAAAAATTGCGAACTTATTATATATACTATTAATCATTAAAATGTTGAGAAACAGACTTAAGTTTTCATTTTCATAAAAACGCCACAGCTCTTCGCTTTTTTCCTTTGCATCTTATCCGTTCCTCTAACCTCACCCTAGCTAGTTTACTCACTCCACCGCCGAACACCTCTAATACGGATGCTTCTAGATTATATCCTTCTTCTACGACTACCTTCCACCGCTACCTTTTCATCTCTCAAACTGAGTCGCCGCCGATTCGATTCATCCTAATCGCCTACAACCCTAGACGGCGTCGTTCAACACCGACGCATCCCTGCTTTGACTTCTCTGTCACACCCCAAAACCGAGAACGACGGAAACATTCTGGGGCGAGGACGTCATGTAAAGTATCACAACAATGCAAAGTAGTAAACAAGCAACAACATCATCCACTGCATTAATAGTATAATTTTAAATACAAGTGTGTTCTTTCATAGAATAAGACAATATAATGAATATTCAAAATAAAAGACAAGTCTTGACTGCTCCGTCTTCACAAAACCTTGTCGTCATACATGTCTATTGGTGACCTGAGAATACAAGTTATTTTGAAAGCAAGTATCAACATAAAGCTTGTGAATTCATAAGTATTTAATGTCATTATTTGTATAACTATCAATGAAAATGTTTATAAGTAATTGTAAACGTTTAAACTTCCTATAAAATCTCATATTTTCTACTAGTATAAAAGGAGCTATCTACCGAGACCCGAATGAAAGTAAGTAAGTAGTCTTCTAACGAGACCCGTTGAAAGTAAGTAAGTAGTCTTCTCATGAAACCTGCTGAAAGTAAATAAGTAGTCTTCTCATGAGACCCGCTGAAAGTAAGTAATAATGTGATTGATAGTCCCCATACTAAAAGTTCTCCATATTAAGAGATTTTGGGAACTAAAGGTGACTTCCGCAACGAATTGCTAGGTCGAATAATCCACATTAATGTTACGAAATCATATATATATACCCAAAACTATACCTATATATATATATATATATATATATATATATATATATATATATATATATATATATATATGAACGTATACATTTGCTACCCAAAGGTACTGAACTGACTGATTAGAACCATTATCTACATATGTATACATAATATATAAGTAAGATTTAGACGACCTTCGGATAACTAACCGATACCTTAAGTACACATCCAAATAAGGAAAAAGAAATAAAGCGAGTTAGTAGTTCTAAGTCCTTTAAACATTATTTATATAACTATACGTATCTAGACACGCTTTTAACAATTGTACTAGGAATAGTAAATAGTATCTCCTAACTATACCTATTATAGTTGCTAGTAATGTATGTGAATAACTGAAAGTATGCCTTTGCTACCGAAAGGTAGTGAATTGACTAATATAACTTTTATGTCTATATATGTATACATAATATATAACTGATATTTAGATGACATTCGGACAAATAACCGATACCCTAAGGCCACATCCAAACAAGGAAAATGAATTAAAGCGAGCTAGTAGTCCTAAGTCCTTTAAACATTACTTATATAACTATACATATATAGGCATGCAATTGACAATATAAAAGTATAAAAGAAGTTTTAATAAAACCTTTGAAAAGTTTAATAAATAAGAATTTATGATTTGATGTCAGTTTTTAAAATAATTTGAAAGCATTTTGTTTGATAAGAACATTTTAATGTATAAGAAATCATTTGTTTGAAACATAGATACAACGGAGTTTGAAAGGAAAGATATTAGTTCGAAATATAGTTTGATAAAGAGTTTAGTATGAAAAGATGTTTTGAGAAATCATTTTGAAGTAGTATACTTGGTAAAACAGCTAAAAGTGTACTAAATCCATAGTTTAATAGTTATTAATCACATGTGATTGATATTATAACTATCATGATTCAACTTGTATTCCCCCCCCCCCCCCCCCCCCAACCATAAAAGCATTTATAAACATTTAAAAACATTTAAAAGGTTAATTAAGGGGTATGAACTCACCTATTGTGAGTGGATTGTACGGAAGTGTTGTGAGTGGATTGTATGGATACACATGTCACCCACAATATGTTAAGTACTATTCCTCATTATAATGCCATGGAGACCATAAATGCAATCAAGCCCATCTTAAGGGAATACTATCAGTATGATGACACCGCCATAGTTAAAGCAATGTGGAGAGAAGCCACCGAGTGTTTCTTTGTTGACGCTGATGAAGGTGACGACAACAGCAAAGGTGTTTATTAGTTCAACAATAAGATGTAATTTTTTTTTTTGTAATTTTCTTTCGTTAATTCTGGCTAATTCCTACTGCATTCGCACTAAGCTTTTAAAATGTAGTCCTTACGCCAATAGCGTTGGTGTGGATTTGAATTGCAAACGTTGCAAAGTATTTATGAATACAAGTCTATTTTGAAATTACAGTTTTCATTGTACTTGTAACAATAAAAAGTTTTTAACTATTTAACATCTATATAATATCTTTTTATATCTATTTTCTTTGAAAGTTTAGCTTACAACCGTTATTATTTATTTATATATAAATTCCTTTATATATTAAATATATAAATTCTTTGAACCGGTCGTTAGTTTTGGATAGATTTTATTTTTTGGTTAAAATGTATGTATAGCCCAAAAAGGACGGCATTTAAAATCGAGTCAAAGTTTAGTTGTTCAAGTTGAGTCTAGTGGTAGTACCACAACTAAGTCTTATTGGGCTAGCCCAAGAACAACTATTTATTGACATTATATTATGTGGAAAAATTTTAAAAAAAGGAAAGATGTAAGAAAAACGTTATACTTAAAATGTTGGAATTCAAAAGTTTGACCCTAATATATGCGGACTCATCTCAATTTATCGATAAATAAATTTTTGTCATGTTGATGTTATTCGAAGACTCGTTCCTAATGACAATTAATAATAAAAAAATATTGTCATTGTTGTTATTTGTAGACTCGTTACTATTTGATAATATTAATCTTATTAATATAACAATATTGGTAAAACATTAGAAGATATGATGGATAATCTATTAATTCATATTTAAATCATGATACTACTCAGCCCTATGACCATGAAGGTACATCTGCAGTGACTCTAGGATATTATGCGCAACCTCATTTGCAACTGGGATTATACGGTGCACAAAAAAGAGCTCGAAAACCTTTTTCCCTTTCCAAAATGAAAAAAATGACATAAGAATCACATGTCTTCACGAGTTACTCTCCACCCAATGGGTTTAAAATGGGTTTAGAAAAAATGATATAAGTATATCACATGTGACATGACAAATTAGATCTGCACAAAAAGATCAATCTCGGATCGGATCCAAAAAAAGACCAAGATCGAACCGGTCTAAAACGAGACCGGACCGAAAAAATATCTGCTTGAGACCGTCCCGGATCGGTCCAAAAAAGATCGGACCGTTCAGAGACTGGTCCTAAAAAAGACCGGACCACTTTGAGACCAGTTTGAAAAAAATAGACTTATAACCAAACTTTATAAATATATAATATTTGTGTTAATTATACAATTTTTAATCACAACTATCTAATTTATTTTATTTTTTTTCTTTTATAAAATTTAAATTATCATTTTTAATAATTTTTAATTTATTATTTTGGTGATAATCTCATATTTATTAATGGAAAAAACTCGAAACCAAAACAAAATAATCGAAAAATATCGAAACCAAACAAAAAAAACCGTAAATGGAACCGAAAAAGACTTAAGGAAATACCGAGAGACGAGACCGAAAAATACCGGTCAAAAAAAAGACCGATCCTAAAAAATACCGGATAGGAAAAATACTGAACGAGACCGGTCTGAAAAAAGACCAGACCGTTTCGAGACCAACCTCAAAAAGATGGAACCATTTCGAGATCGACCCAAGATCGGTCTAGGACCACAAATGTGCAGGTCTATGACAAATATCCTCATTGATTTAATTTATACTTAATGGGCGTTAGATGAGTTTAGAGTGCGTTAACCAACGATCATCTATCATATATACGTCTAGAGATATCAATTAAAACGATCATTTTATTATAGTTTAAACAAAAATATTTTATTTTCACGTATATATGATAGATGGCAGTTCTGGACTCTACGAAAACTGACATGGCTCATTTGAGTGGTTCTTCTTATATAATGTCACACCCCAAACCGAATTGGCGGAAACGTTCGGGAGTGGAGGACATCATATACAGTATCATAACAATGCATAATAGTAAAACAAGCAACAACATCCATTACATTAATATAATAGTTAAATACATGTGTGTTCTTTTGTAAGGTTTAAATGACACCAAAAATGTACAATCAATATACAGGCGATTCTTGGATCCACTTCGTCCTTCAAAAGTTGCATGGGTGTACCTGTCTTACTGGTTCCCTGAGAATAAAAGTTATTTTAAAAGAGAGTATAAGCACAAAAAGCTGGTGAGTTCATAAGTATTTAGTGTCATTTAGTAGTTAAAAACCTCAAAATGTTTGTATTTAAAACCTAGTAAAGTTTGTAAAGTTTTCCCAGAAAATCCTATATTTCCTGCTTGTAAAGTTAAAAACCTCGACTGTTCTACATGTTTGTTTTTGTATAAAAATGTAATGTTTACATATGTACTTGTAATAGTATGGAAAATATAATGCTACTTCGTTACTGTGCAAAAGTAAGTTTCCTCCCAATTTTTTCTGTCATCTACTAGGAAAATAGTGTATTCTACCTCAACAGTGACACTGCTGACTATGAAATGATAAAAATGAAGACTCAAGGTCGTATTAAATGTACCATACTCCTTGGTGAGTCTTATTGCCTTTAATTTCAAGTTGGTTAATTAAAGGTTTAGATGTGAATTAGTTTGTAACCATACTAATCGACGACTGAATACTTGACGACCTTCTTGCGTCATAAAATAGTGAGGTGACATTTTGCCACCCCTTGGCCTTACCGGCTGGGACTGTAGCTAGCAGTCATGGTGTAGGAGTGTTTGTCCCGTATAGATCTATTGTAACAGCCCGAAATTCAGGTACAACTAATTAGCCCTTCATTTTTTAAATAATTGTCATTTTTGGCCTTTGTGTTGGGCGAGTACGCTGGGCGTACAAGGAGTACGTTGCGCGTACTCGCGCGCTTCATTAAACGTGTTATCACCCGGGTACGCTGGGCGTACCCAAGGTTACGCCAGGCGTAACCGGTCCAGGCCCAAAACCCTAATTTGGGTTGCTGGCTATAAAAGGAATGGGATGGCTTGGTTCCTCAGCCACCATCCTTCAGAAAGAAACCCAAAGAGAGTTGTTCCTTCGTTTATAGCTTGAGTGTGAGTGTTCTAAGCTTTGAGGTTTCATTTCAAGGTAGCAAAAGAGAAGAGGAGTCCATTGTGGAGGCTAGAAGTTGGTGTACAAGTGTAGATCCGTGGATAACAAAGGTTGGAGCTTCTACCCGAGGTAAAAAGACAGATCTTGCCTTGTAGTTCTTATGGTATGCTTCTTGGACCAATTTCTAGGGTTTTGGTCCCAAAGATGGAGACTTTATGAGCAAGTAGTCTCCATTGGCTTAGATCTATCATATTCCAGGTCTATTTGAGTTGTATGTTCATAAAAATGTAATCTTGGACGTAAATGATTAGCCATGCATGAGATCTAGATCTTTTGAGTTAAAAAGGAAAGGTATTAGAGAGTGTAGGAGCCTTTACAACCATGTCAAGGCTTAAAGGTTCCGACTTTATGGGTTAGGAGACTTAAAGAGAGCCGGATCTAGAAGTTGGAAAAGTGTCTTAACCATTTAAGACAAAAAAAACAAGGTATGGATGAATCTAGGAATTATGTTGGGCGTAACTCCCAGTACGCGCAACATAAGGGGTTGAGACCCCGATTGTGGTTCATTGAGTCAAGGAGGGTTGAAATGATCTTTTACTCCTCTGAGGAATAATAAAAAGGGTGAAGCCTAGTCTTAGAAGTCTATGTTAATTAGAATGATATTTCGTTATCATTAGGCGGGGTTGGGTCTTCGTTTCGAGATTCGGAGATAGCGAGCTCGTGAGATTCTAAACTTCCTACGAGGTGAGTCTTCTCACTATACTGTACCCAGAAGGGTATTTATGTGTGACCGGAAGGTCGGATATGTTATGAGTTGTATGCATTGTATATGAATAAGTTAACCGTTTGTATGTGCTATGTATGCTATGCTTGATATGGGCTGGAAGGCATTATGTTATGGGCCTGAAGGCATTTATGTATGGGCCGGAAGGCATTGTGATGTGGACCGCAAGGTCGACGCGGGTAGGACCGGAAGGTTTACCGGGGTGGGACGGAAGTCCCCTGAGACACATGGACCGGAATGTCATGGCCTGGAAGGGCGTATGTGCGTAAGTAGTATTTTGGGGAACTCACTAAGCATTTATGCTTACAGTTGTTGTGTTATGTGTTTTAGGTACTAGCGAGGACCGTGGGAAGGCGCCGGCGTGATCTGTACACACTAGCGGAGGATTTATTTTATGATCTTGGGATTTATATGTTTTGTGTGATGATATGATACATTGGATTTTTATGACTTGATTTGGACGAAAACATGTTTAAGAAATGAAAATTTACGTTGTTACAAGTTGGTATCAGAGCCTTGGTTTGAGGGATTCGGGTGCACCTTCGGGCGTAACTGAACTCAAACCGAGGATTTGAGAAAAAAATTTCAATAATAAAAACATAAAAAATTTATAAGAGATTTTGTGATAACCAAAGAAGAAGCAGTGTGTACGGTCAGCCAGCACCCGAACAGTAAAATCCACAAAATACCCTTACAATATGTGTTATGAGATATATTATGATATGTTATGCATTCTAGAGTAGACTAGGTACTCATATTAGGACTAGAGTGGCCTGATTTGTGATGCCTTAGTCTAGGGAATCCTGCTGCTATGAGGTGTCTTGAGAGCGAGTAGGTAGCCAATGCATAGCAAGAATAGAGTACTCGTGATTCGGGGTCCAAGGAGGAGGACTTGGGGTGAATGTTGATGCAGTGTAGTCAGTAGTATAGGGCCCATACTACTGAAGACACCGGATCAGTGGGCAGCCCAAGTAAGAATCCTTTGGGTATCGGAGATCGATTAGGGTTGCGTTATCGAGTGCGAGTATGCTCGATTGAGTCTCTGATATTTTTGTGTTGTATTTCAGAGGCATTATGGTTGGGACACGTCACAGACCTGGGACAAGCGGTGTGAGTGACGAGGAGCTTCGTCAGATGATCCACGATGAGGTGGCTGCGGCAATCCAGGCCGAGATTCCGGAGATGTTTGGGTCAATCAAGACCACGCTGATGGAGAATTTCAATAACCGGTACGCCGCGGTGACTGAGGCCGCATCTGCTGTAGCTACAGCAGCTGTGGCTGCTGTCAGACCTCAGGGAGGTGACTCGTTGCTATTCCGGGAGTTCAGCAACACGAAGCCACCCGAGTTTGATGGGACGTAGGATCCGATCGCTGCGATGAGATGGATTACTGACATTGAGGGATGCTTCTATACGTGTTCATGTCCGGAGCATCTCAGGGTACGGTTCGATTTGAACCAGCTCCGCCTAGGAGCGAAGGATTGGTGGAAGTTCGTGACGGAGAACTTCACTCTTGTAGAGATTTCAGCAGTGACTTGGGAGAGATTCACTACCATGTTCAGAGACGAGTATGTTCCCCCGGTGGAGAGGGAACGGTTAATTCAGGAGTTCTTGACCGTCAAGTAGGGTAATGATTCAGTTGTTGTGGTCACCCGGAGGTTTCATGAGAGGGCAATGTTCTGCCCTGAGCAGGTGTCTACTGAGCAGGCATGGATGAGCCGATATTTGGGTATTCTGAGGAGGGACATACGGGAGTTCGTATCGAACTCGACTTACCGAACATTTGCTGAGCTCCAGGCAAATACCCGGAAGAGGGAGATCGAGTTGGAGACTCAAGCCATGGAGCAGGCCGAGTCTCAGCGGGTGGATCGGCGGCCGGCTCAGTCTCAGCCGGCAGCCAAGCGGACCAAGTCCGCCGATTCGAGGATGGGAGGTCAGAAGGGCGCACTTGCGGAAAGTGCGGCAAGGTTTATGAGGGGGCCTGTCAATCAGGTACTTGCTACAAATGTGGCAAGGAGGGGCACATCGTCAGGGATTTCCCCAAGGGATTTATGGTTTGCTTCCATTGTAACTAGACCGGCCATCGGAAGGCCGAATGTCCTCAGCTTCACCAGGGATCAGCTCAGGGATCTGCGCCTGTTGCTAGGGTTACCGAGACTCGACCGGCGAAGGCCGAGGCTCCGAAGGCTCGTCGAAGAGCTTTTCAGTTGACTACGGAGGAGGTTCGCGCAGCGCCCGATGTCGTGGCTGGTATGTATTCTTTCGTGTATTTACTTTTATGCTGAGATATTGTGCTTATATTATGATATCCGTAGGTACTTTTCTTGTGAATTATGTACTTGCCTTGGTATTATTTGACTCGGGTGCGAGTCGGTCTTTTGTATCTTTGGCTTTTAGTCTGCACATCAGTATTGATCGGGAGGTGATGAGTCGACCCCTGAGGGTTTCCATAGCTGATGAGAAAGAGGTATATGCCACCGACGTGATTCGAGGATGTGTGCTCGATATTTTTGGTGTCAAGTTTCCTATAGATCTAGTTCCTATCGCGATGGGAGATGTCTGTGTCATCATGGGCATGAACTGGTTGAGTAAGTTTGGAGCGGTCATTGACTGCGAGAGATAGCTGGTGACCATACGAGACCCTAGTGGGGGAGTGCTTACTGTGTATGGTGAGGGGACCCGATGTGGGTCAGCATTTTGTTCGGCTACTAGGGCGAGACAGAGTTTGCAGCAGGGCTGCAGTGGATTCATAGCCTATGTGATAGACACACGAGTGGCCGCGGGGAGGCCAAGTTCGGTTGACGAGGTTCCAGTAGTTTGCGAGTTTCTGGATGTTTTTCCCGAGGAACTACCGGGCGTGCCTCCGGAAAGGCAAGTGGAGTTCCGTATTGATCTGGTTCCGGGAGCAGCACCCATCGCCAACGCCTTATCGCCTCGCTCCACCAAATATGCAGGAGTTATCCTCGTAGCTTCAGGAGCTGCTGGGAAAGGGGTTTATTCGACCGAGTAGCTCACCTTGGGGAGCGCCAATCCTTTTTGTCAAGAAGAAGGATGGTTCAAACCGGATGTGTATTGATTACTGGGAGTTGAACAAGTTGACGGTCAAGAACCGATATCCGTTACCTAGGATAGATGATATGTTCGATCAATTGCAGGGGGCATCTTGGTTCTCCAAGATAGACTTGAGATCGGGTTATCATTAGATGAGGGTTCGGGATGAAGATATCCAGAAGACTGCATTCAAAACTCGTTATGGACATTACGAGTTTGTGGTGATGCCTTTTGGGCTCACCAATGCCCCGACTGCATTCATGGATCTCATAAATAGGGTGTGCAGGCCGATGTTGGATCGGTCGGTGATCGTATTCATTGATGATATTTTGGTATATTCGAGGTCTAGAGAGCAGCATGAGGAGCATTTGAGGGAAATCCTTGGAGTCCTGAGATTGGAGAGGCTGTATGCCAAATTCTCCAAGTGTGATTTTTGGTTACAAGAGGTCCAGTTCCTAGGGCATCTTGTTAACCAAAAAGGGATATTGGTCGATCCGGTCAAAATCGAGGTGGTGATGAGATGGGAGGTGCCGAAATCACCCACTGACAGGAGTTTTATGGGATTGGGCGGCTATTATCGGAGGTTTATTAGGGATTTCTCCAAGATCGTTGTGCCACTTACCAAGATGACCCGAAACGGTGTTGCATTTTCATGGGGTCCGGAGCAGCAGTCCTCATTTGAGACACTTCGCCAGAAGTTGTGCAAAGCCCCGATGCTCGCACTCCCGGAGGGGATGGAGGATTTTGTGGTATATTGTGATGCATCAATATATGGGTTAGGGGCAGTACTTATGCAGAGGGGGCACATTATAGCGTATGCATCGAGGCAGCTGAAGCCTCATGAGTCAAGATATCCCACCCACGATCTGGAGCTGGGGGCTGTGGTGTTTGCCCTCAAGATCTAGAGGCACTATCTATATGGGGTTCGGTGTACCATATACACGGACCACAAGAGTCTGAAGTACTTGATGGATCAGCCAAACCGGAATATGCGCCAGAGGAGATGGTTGGATGTGGTGAAGGACTATGATTGTGAGATCCTGTACCACCCGAGCAAGGCTAATGTCGTAGCCGATGCTTTGAGCTGTAGGACGGAGAGCGCCCCGATCCGAGACGTTTGTATGAGGTTGACGGTGATGACTCCGGTATTGGACACCATCCGAGGGGCCCAGGCTGAGGCTGCGAGACCAGAAAACCGAAAGAAGGAGCGGGTTGTCGGGCAGGTATCAGAATTCGTTACCGATAGTCGGGGACTTATGACATTTTAGGGTCGGATTTGGGTACCGTTTGGGGGCGGGACGCGTACCATTTTGATGGAAGAAGCACATTGATCGAAGTTCTCGATTTATCCTGGGGTTACTAAGATGTATTTGGACCTAAAGAAGGAGTATTGGTGGCCATGTATGAAGAGGGATGTTGCATGGTTCATCGAGAGGTGCCTGACTTGTCGCCAGGTTAAGGCCGAGCACCAGTGTCCGCATGGTAAGCTGCAGCCACTGGATATTCCTGAGTGGAAGTGGGAGCAGATTACCATGGATTTTATCAACAAATTGCCAAGGACTGCAAGAGGGGTCGATGCAATTTGGGTGATTGTGGATAGGTTGACGAAGAGCGCTCATTTTCTTTCTATCAGTGAGAGGTCTTCTGTTGAGAGGTTGGCAAAGTTGTATGTGAGGGAGGTGGTATCGCGGCATGGGGTCCTGATATCGATTGTTTCAGATCGGGACGTACGATTTACTTGCAGATTTTGGAAGAAGTTTCACGAGGAGTTGGGAACGAGACTGCATTTCAGTACCGCATACCACCCATAGATGGACGGACAGAGTGAGCGGATGATTCAGACGCTCAAGGATATGCTCCGAGCTTGTGTTTTGGATTTTGGAGGGAGTTGGGACACCTATCTAACCTTGGCTGAGTTTTTGTACAACAACAACCATCACTCGAGCATTGGTATGCCACCCTTTGAGCTGTTGTATGGGAGGAGGTGTCGGACCCCCATCTGCTGGGGAGAGGTGGGGCAACGGGTAATGGGTAGTACGGAGATTGTGCTTTAGACGACAGAGCAGATACAGCAGGTCAGGCAGAGATTTTTGACCGCTCAGAGTCGCCAGAAGAGTTATGCAAACATGCGTCGGTCCGAGCTCGACTTTCAGGTTGGTGACCTTGTACTCTTAAAGGTCTCCCCTTGGAAAGGAGTGATTCGATTCATGAAGAGGGGCAAGTTGGGACCTCGATATATTAGACCTTTCAGGGTAATCGCGAGAGTAGGCAGGGTAGCCTACCGTTTGGATCTACCTGCGGAGCTGGGTCAGATTCACGACACCTTTCATGTGTCGCAGTTAAGGAAGTGTATTGCCGACGAGTCGGAAGTAGTACCATTGGAGGATATTCAGGTCGATGCACGTACTCGCACGCTTCATTAAACGTGTTATCACCTGGGTACGTTGGGCGTACCCAACGTTACATCGGGCGTAACCGGTCCAGACCCAAAACCCTAATTTGGGTTGTTGGCTATAAAAGGAATGAGATGGCTTGGTTCCTTAGCCACCATCCTCTCTCTCTCTCTCTCTCTCTCTCTCCATATAAGATCATTCATTCAACCATCAACTGATTTCAACAGAATTGAACAAGCGAACAAAATAAGATCATATAAGATCATTCATTCAACCTTCAGTTTTGATAACTATATTCGATTGGACATTTGTATATGAATTAAACACTCAATCGAACAAAAAAAGAGAGTTTCAAATGAAATTTGACCTAAGATTAAGAAATGATGAAATAATCTATTTGAGAATTACGAACATATTAAAGAAATGAATTTGGGCTTCATAGTGAACAGTAACAAATTTAACTTTTGGACTTCAAAATGATTAATTGAATACTAATTGGAAAATGAAATTGATTGGGCTCAATGAATTTGGACATGCACAATATTTGCATTTAGTTTTTGTTTTTGGTTGGATTTGATCTAAAACAATTATTGGATCATCAATGGGGTTTGTTAAGAAAAATTTGATCCAACGAGACAAACGATCAAAAATCAAGAACGTAACGCACGATTCAAAAAGAATTAAGAGAGATCATAGAGAGAGAGAGAGAGAGACTTACCAAAATTGCTGCAAATTGCGACAAAAGTTGCCAAATAGAGAATCGTTCTTCAAAAACACCTTGATCTTGAAGACCCGCTCTGACACCAATTGTAGTGACAAAGAACATGGTTTGGCATGCGAAATTAAAGATTGCACAATTGAACATGGTGATTTAGGTGTTCAAGAGATGTATTGATTGTATATGGTGTTACAAAAAGGATCTCGATCTAGACTACATAAATAACACACACTTACACACTCAACTTGTACATCCCTCAAGCACACCTTTACAAGTTGACTAAACCCACCTTATATAGAGGTGTTTACATGTATCTCTCTCACTCTCACTAACTCATGGGTCTAAAGGCTAATGCACCACATGCAAGTGGGTTTTACAAGAATCAAACATTTAAAAATTCAATCATGAATAACTTTGTACCCCAACACTTACAGTTTCAGTTCTGGTTTCAGGTACACCTGCTAGCAAGGGGAAGAGCTTGGGTTGATGGCATGGCACACACAACAGTCACAGTTTTATCCTGGGATTTTTATTCAGACATTTTGATATGATTTGATTTCAGTTTGATTTGATACATTTATTATGGCATTTTGAGATACGTGATGCATGGTTTTGTTAAATAACATTTGATGTTGTGGCTTTTAGTAATGTTAAAATAAAAAATTTTGGGTTGTATTTTTGGGATGTTACACCAATTTTCCAAATTTGGCCCAAACCCTCATATGGGCCTTACCCTAAAGCCCATCCAATTACTCTAGTCAATATGATTGTTCTTGAATAGCCCATTATTGGCCCAATCACCAAGGCCCAAAAGAAAGGCCCAACTTAAGGCCCAAGTAAAATTCAGGTTTTCACATAAAATGATAATTAGGGTTAAGTGTTTCTCACTTAACCCATTAAGTCCATCAATCTATTGGGTCAATCATGTATTATGGAATGGTTTAATATACAATCCCAATCTAGTCATCCAAAATGCAAGTCCCAACAATCCAAAACCCATATGTCCAATATTAGGGTTTTCTGAAACCTAATTAGGGTTGACAACCCAATCATAGCCTAATAGGCCCAATAGCTAGGTCTTTTGATCAATTAGGGTTCATTAGGCCCACTAGGGTCTCATAAGGCCCATTAGGGTTTCATTAGTCGGGCACCACCCACTACCACCTCGGGTAGTGGTGGTCAACGACAGATCACGGCCGCGGCCACCACCTCACGGTGGTGGTTAGGGTTTCTAGTCCATTTTGTCCAAGCATCCAAAAAGCAATCCAAACACATGAAAAGCACACCGCCACCCAACACGGTGGCCGGTGGTGGTTTTGAGTTTCTTTTCATTATTCCGACCTGATTACAATTTACAATGCTTAAACTCAAAAATAAACACACACACACACACACTAATAGATAAATACACACATAACAACCTTGTGGTGGCAGGCGATGGTGGAGAGTGGCAGCCACCACCTCACGGTGGTGGCGTTGGGGTTTTCCTTCGTATCTCCGGCCAAGAATCGCTCCAGTAGCCTTATACCATCACAATACACAAACACCACAATACGCACACAGCCACCTCTCACAGTGGCTAGTGGCGGCAGAATGGGGTAGTATGGTGGTAACAGCAACACTATCGACAATCAGGGAGGCTAACAGTGGTAACAACATTGGTTGCGGTGATATTGACAACGACAACCACCATGGCCGGCTACCATGGTGGTTCTTCACAACTCTTACTCGACAAAACCCTCCCCATAAACGAAACCACCTCGTGAGCCACGAACGATGTCGTCATTGATCCGTGATAACATAAAACGCAACTCGCACGTCAACCTCAAGACGACAGACAACGACCGGAGAGTACCAACGTCACAACAAGGTCGTATGGCGGCTACAACTACAGCAAAATGCGATGGGACGAAAACGACTGATGCTCCGGTGCTCTTTGGTGCTTTCCAGCTTCATCAGCGGCAACCATGGTGGCGTAGCAGCGGTACCATAAATAATGGGAGTGAGGGTGGCGGCTGGGAGGATCCGGAGGCATAAGGTGGCGGCGGGTGTTGTTGCTTAGGATTAGGGTTTGGACTAGGGATGATGGGTTATATATCCCGATCCCCCGTAAACTTATGTCCATAATAACATAATCGGTCCCTCATTCCCTTTTTTCTTTCAAAATGAGTCCATAAGTTACTCTTTTAACCCCAGCCATCTAAAATCTCTTCAAATGAAGTCCAACATTTTACCAAGTAGCCCCTCCCTCTACATTTATTTTCAAATGAAGTCCAGAATTTACTCTTTATACCCCTGCTCCCATAATCCTTCTAACATAAGTCCAAAAGTTACCAATTACACCCTGTCTCCTAAAATCCTTACAAAATAAGTCCTGAAATTACACTTTAACCACGAAATTCTAAAATATATCGTTTGGCTCCCCAAAACCAAGTCTCCACTAAATATTATTGGTTTTAGGGCCATTATAAAATAATATAAATCATAAATTTACATCTTGAGGTTCCGGTCTATTACCCTACTTCAAACAGGATGTTACAAATTTATATGCACACATAATGTTTTTATGTATTTAATAAATACCTATTTTATAAATGTTTCTTAAGGTATATATGGGTATAATAACGTATATAACATAAGTTTATTTCATGCATTTTCACATCACTTTGTTTTTATAAATATGTATTTAAAATAAAAAAAATAATAATAAATATGTATTTTGCATACAAAAATTGTTTTTTTTTTTTAAGTTTTTATATAGGTATTTTGCATACAAAATATATTTTTTTTAAAAGTTATATATAAGAAAGATGGTTTTTTATTTGAAAAATATGTCTTTTTTCTTTGTAGAAATATGATTTTATACAACAAACAAAACATATTCGATTTTTTAAAAACAAAGGTAAACAACTTAATTTAGGATGAAAACGTAACAAAATTTTAAAATTGGGTCAAAAGTGTAAATTTTAGATCAAATTTGTAATAAAATTTAAAATCTGGGAAAGTGATATGACATGTTGGCCGGTAAAATGGTCAAATTGAATATAATTCCCGGTTTTTGGGACTTAATTGAATAAAAAACATATAATAACTAAATCGATTATGAGATCAAAACGTAAGGATTTTTATGGGGTTTTGTGACTTTTAACACTAAATGTGTGATGCTTCCAATGGATGAGCATATGCGGGTACCCACTTGTGCTCATCAGAACCGGCACTGGAACCGACAGTTCCTATGAAATTGGAACTGGAACTAGAACCGGTCTAGACGGATCTTAAGCTTCTGGAACCAGGAGCGAGTAATCTAGTTACATTAGTTTTTTAGCTTCATTAATTCAAAATAACTTTTAGCCATTGAAACAAATAGTAAACATTATAACTAGTTCATTATGATACACATTACATGTCACACCACAAAACCAAGAACGGCGGAAACGTTCTGAGGCGGAGGACGTCATGTACAGTATCACAACAATGAAAAGTAGTAAGCAAGCAACAACATCATCCATTGCATTAATAATATAATTATTATACAAGTGTTTTCTATCAAATTTTGATAAACACTAAACCATAAATCAACATGAAAGATGAGTCTTAAACGAGCTCCATCTTCTCTAAACCTTGCATCGGTACCTGTCTATGTTTGGCCTGAGGATACAAGTAATTTTGAAAGAGAGTATCAACTTTAAAGCTGGTGAGATCATAAGTATTTTAGTGTTATTTTGTGTGTAAATACTTGTATGTATTTGAACTGTAAGTATTGAAAATGTTTTGTAAAACAACTGTAAATGTTTGAGAAACCATAGAAATCCCTATGATTCCTACTAGTATATAAAGGTGTCTTCTACCAAGACCTAACTGTTCTGAATGCAGTCTTCTATCAAGACTTAACTGTTCTAAATGTTTGTTTCTTGTAAAAGCGTGTAATTTTCCCAAGTATAACTATCATTAACAAAATATAGTTTTTACATTTAATGTTTAAGTGAAAAGAATCACTAGATATATGTAAAAGGAAAATTAATGTACTACTGTAATGTAGTGCTATAAGAACTACTACTGTACTAACTACCTTAAACCGGATTTATATTAAGGTATCATGTGATTAATTGTACCATACTATCGACTGGATAACAACGACAAATGTAGGTCGTAAAAAGAAATGACATTTGGCACACGCAAACCTGCAGGTTCGGCTGTAGCTAGCAGCAAGGTGTAGGATAGTCAATCCAGTATAGATCTATACGCAAACTCACGCTCTCCCTCCAAGAGACTCTGGCTGCAACTCGGGCCATGACATTGAAGGCATGCTCCGATACAGTGGATCACAACTTTGTTAACGTATTCATGTATATGTACTTATGTAAGCGTAATCATGTAAAAGTATATGAACGTATGCCTTTGCTACCCAACGGTACTGAACTGACTAAAAGGAACTATTATGTCCATATATATACACATGATATATATAACTAATGGTTAAACGGCCTTCGGACGGGTACCCGATATCCCACCAAACCACATCTCAAGCGCGAAAAGGAAATAGGGTGGATAGCCTTCCTAAGTCCTTTAAACATTGCTTATATAATTATACATATATAGGCGCGCTTATAACAGGATCTCTATGTAAACGTATCAATGTAAATGTAAAGTAATGTACTGTAATGTTCTGCGTGTGCTAGCTGTAATGTGTGTTCTTTCTCTATTAGCAAGTATTGACTCATGAATGAACTGACTCATTGTATGATATCACGTTCTAGTAATGGTTCTAGTATCTTCCTAAACTACACATATGGTAGCTTACTAGTAATTAAACTGGTACGTATGAGTATGGATGTATACCCTTGCTACCCAAGGGCATTGGCTGAACTGGAAGGACCTTTATGACTATATATGTACACATGATATATAAATAATATTTAAACGACCTTCAGACGGGTACCCGATATCCCACCAGATCACATCTCAAGCGCGAAAAGGAAATAGGGTGGATAGCCTTCCTAAGTCTTTTAAACATTCCTTATATAACTATACATATATAGGCATGCAATTTATAACATAAAAGCATAAAGGAAGTTTTGTAAAACCTTTGAACATAATTATTATCTAAGAAAAGATCGACTTGATGTCAATCTATAAAACGGTTTGAAGGCATGGGTTTGATAAAACAGTTTAGTATAAAGAAACATTTGTTTGAAACACAGTTGTAAATAAGTTTGAAATGAAACATACAGAGTAAAAGGTACAGTTTAATAAGGAGTTTTAAACACATAAAGTCTTTATGAAAAACATTTGAAGGAAACTATTTGGTAAAACGGCTAATGAGTAGTAAATCATTTGAATGTTGCTTATTAATCACATGTGATTGATATAATAAGTAGCATGATTCTACTTGTATCCCCCCCCCCCATAAAACATTTAAAAATAGTTAAAACATTGATTAAGGGGTATGAACTCACCTGTAGTAAGTGACTGGAATTAAACGGACTGTATCGTAAGGAAGGATCGGACAAGTGCTTGGTGTCAAGTGAAAACTTTAGACACACACAATGATCCTAATTACATATGAAGACATATGGATATAAACAATTAGTGATTAAAACACTAATTAAACATGTATAAACATTCTAATGCGAGGTAAACACTTTGGTCAAGTGCTAGGTGGCTAATGGGTTGCAAGAAAGGAGTGCAAGACCTCTCATGGAAGTTTATGGTCAAAAGACCATATATGTTGGAGTTTACGGCCCAGGGGAGTAAAATCCTGGCCGTAAACTCTCAATAAGGTTCCTAAATGAAGCCTAACATTATTACAACTCAAGTGGTGAATTGCGTCAAGGCTTAAACAACTGTTTGGGCTTCCTTTTAACTCCTTTGAGGAGTTTACGGCCCTGGGACCATATCCCTTGGAGATTACGGCCGTAATCTCCCTTGGGAGGATGTTTATGGTGTTTTCAAGTCCCTAAATTAACTAGAAACTAAACTAGGCTGTTGTACTAGGCATTAGAAGAGTTTAAGGCACCATTTTATGGAGTTCACGGACCTAGAATTTCTTGGGCCGTGAACACCTTAATCTTGGTGTTCTAAGTGTGTTTGCTAGTCCTAAACTCATTTAGGTACATGTCCAATTTAGTCTCTTGGCTTAAGGGGGGTCTTTAAGGCATTTTGGCACAAAAACATGGAGTTCACGGCCCAAGAACTTCCTTGGCCGTGAACTCACTTCTAGCTTTGATTTTAAATTGTTTTGGTGGTCTAAACATGTAATGGTAGTCCCTATGTTGAGTTCCAAGGCTTTGAGGGACATTGGGCACACTTTTGGCCCTTAAAATGGAGTTTACTCTCCATGTGTTATTGGGCGGTAAACTCCCGAATCTTGGGGTTTTGATCCAATTTTGATGTTATAAACTACGATCTATGCTATATAATATGACTAGATAGAAGTACTCACGATTTGGGATAAAAACCCGAAGATGCGTGAGAGAGAATTCGGCTTTTCTCTAGTTGGAAATGCAACTAATGAATGGATATGGTTCAGATTTCTATATATAGTCATGAGATTTTTGGCAGAAAATATTTTATTCCCGGAATGAACTCTAATATCATAGATTATTGGAATAACAGTGTTGCACAAAACCCTAGTGCATCCACTCTCCTGATATCTCCTTAAGTGTTAAACCTAAAATACTCAAACTTATACCTAAAGTCTGGAATTTCTCTGTAACTGTTCTAACTTCTATTGGCTTGGTATGGTTTGTTCAGAATGGAAATGTCGGGTTGTCACATCATCCCCCTATTAATGGGAATTTCGTCCTGAAATTAGAATTTAGATAAGTGAGTAGGTATGAATGATCGAGTTGCGAGGAGGAAATTTCCTAATCGATTGGTTCTAGCGCTCCTAAGTCAAATTGGGTTCTCGGTTGGTATCCCAACGAACCTTCACTAACTGGCAACAGCGTTTGCTTCGTCCGTTTGACCTCTTGGTCGAGGGTCACTACGGTTCTAATACGAAGGCGAGGATCTCGACGAGTGGACTTACAAGAGTCCTAACGGAAAGGTATGGTTTCACGATCGAGACGCAAAGAATAGAATGTACACTACTGAGTTCGCCGAGTAGGTCTAGTCTCTGAGATACAGGGTCGTTTCTCGTAAGAATCTCGGAGGTCCTATCTATCTTGGATTTAGCTTTCCACGCTTTACGAAGTGTATTAAGCCGCTCCCAGAGTGAGACTTCCTAAAGAACTTAGTCTCTAATTTGGAATCTCCAAGTTTTCCTTTTCTTGTTTAACTTCTCAGTCGAGGGCCACTCCTTGCTGGATCAAGGTCGTACGGTTTCCTTTGATTTGCGAGGGGTTCTGGATGAACTATGACAGTAGGTCTGTAAGGCCTACAATTTGGCGAATGACTGTCGGTGTCTCTGGTTTCGACAAATTCTCAACGGTTTTGACAAATGGTAAGAGTACTCAAAATTTCCCACATCAATAACAGTGTGTCATAGAAATTTGACTCTTCAATTTCAAAACTCGTGCCTAGGGAACTTCACGAAAAGTACCTCTGAAGGTAATGTTCCCATGGGTTCCTTCTTACTACGAGGGTAGATAAGTAATTCATTACATGGAGAAATGACGAACTGATCCAAGTAAGAAAGACGTACCCTACTCATTTAGCTCATGAAAACTATGGGCGTATTGGTCCTATCCGAGGGGTATTACTACGGACTCGAAGTGTCCGCATCGAGTTCGGAAGGTAGTCTTCCGGACATCCTTCCCTAACACTCAAACTGGTGATATTCGGATATCAGATCCATTTATGAATGTAATTCTTTCCTTGCGTTTTCTCAACCAAATCATTTATGCGAGGCAGAGATAATGATTTCTACTGAAAAATCTTGATGGAGTCCTCGATAGCCGAGGTACATACAATGCAATCCGTCGATCTCTGGAAGAATATGACCGGGGTTCTCCAGGGTGAGAAGCCTAGTCTTCTAATTCTATTTTTGTGTAGTTCCCTAAGTTTTCCGGGTTGTTCTCGTATCTCCGTAGGTGTTTAGACTGTAGGGAATCTGTTTACAGAAGTTGTACTGGGTTCTAGGTCTGTTCACATGACGTTGCGATTACTCGTAGACTTGGGCAGTCTCCATTCTGAAGTTCATATTTAGGATTCATACATGGTTTCACAATCACAATATCGTGTATACGAGTCATATATAATTAAGATTGAAAAGGTAGTCGAATAACTGATTCTTCTTTAAGCTCATATCCCATCGGGAAAAAAAAGTTAAAGTGGAATCATCAATTCTAATCATGTAGAACCTTTATTATATATTACCCTTATGTATACATTCCCCGGTGATGGATCAATCGCATGAATCATTGGATTGAACTCGACGTACTGTACGACTGGTACTTCGGGGATTTCTGTAACGACCCAATTTTCACGTCCAAAAAATTCGTTTTTAAAACATTAATTTAGAAAATGTTAATATATAAAAACATTGTTTAACCAAACTACATCACAACATAAACCATGTTCAAAAGTCAAGTCATACAACCAATCGAAACATCAGAGTATAAATCCCAGGGAAATCTAGAAAATGCAGAAACCAATGTGTGTGCATGATGTGCCGCTACCGAGCCAGCTCCTTCCCCTTCGATGAAGAGGTACCTGAAACCAAAACTGTAAACTGGTAGCACAAAGCTTAGTGAGTTACCCCATCATACCACATACCATACAATACATAGCATACATAATGCCAGGCTATTCTGGGGTGCCTGACTACCCGGTACGGCCATTCTGGGGTGCCGACTACCCGTGTCAAGCCATTCTGGGGTGCTGACCTACCCCTGTCGAGCTATTCTGGGATGCTGACTACCCTTCAGTCCTAACAACCAAACCTCGGGGACTATTTCACCCCCTACTATTACCATCACATATATCATAACACAAACGTAATATCAGACATATCTGGGGTGTCTGACCACCCTTCGGTCCTAGCAACCGAACTCTACTACTATCACACACAACATATCATGCCAACATATAACATATCAGGTAGTAGCAAACCTAGATGATATCATAAAGACAATCATCTAACATACAACTCCTACTGGTGGGTCGGCATTGTGGCCTTAGACCCACCGCTACTGGAAGGAAACTCACCTCGGAGTAGCTGCTGATCTTCGTGGGAATAGTCTGACTGCTGCTGCTGCTGTTCCGGAAATCCTCCGGCTGAATTCCTACCAAAAACTGCTAACTGACCTTTGGGTAAAATGACCATTTTACCCCTGATCATACCCTAAGTCAAAGTCAGAGTCAACTTCCAGTTGACCCGACTTGCCGAGTTGGCTCGCCAACTCGCCGAGTCCATGTCCAAACGACTGTCCTGAATTCTGTTTCTACTCGTCGAGTTAGGCGTCGACTCGACGAGTTCTCCTTCCAAACTGATGTTCAAGTCCTTCATCCTACTCGCCGAGTTGTATGAACAACTCGCCGAGTTCATCTTCATCCGATGAACAAGTTATACTGTGACTCGCCGAGTTGTATGAACAACTCGCCGAGTCTGATCTTGATCTAAGGAGATTGCCTTGAACTCTCCGAGTCTGGGCATCGACTCGCCGAGTTCCACTATGGGTGAGTTTTGGCTTCCAACTCACCGAGTCCCTCCTGGACTCACCACACGACTCGACATAACAAAAAGGGGACAAACCCGGAGACTCGCGACTGGACTCGCCGAGTCAGATGAGCGACTCGCTGAGTCCGCTCCATGCAAGAGCTAAAAATGCGATTTTGCTCGAATCCAATCCATGTCATTCGTAGATCTGGGCTCCTAGAGCATGAATAACACGTAAAGTTTCAAACTTTACATGTAAATATCCATCTATGGGGTTTTTAGGGTTCAAAATGCACCAAAAGAGTAGATCTAAGGTTTATATGCAATATGGGCTCATAGAGTTAGTGGATCTGAGCTCCTGGAGCTCAACTATGCTTGGATCTAGAGACCAATCAACTTATTTCGAAATATGATGCACATACAAGCTTGGAAATGAGCCATGATGGACTTTAATGGGGGCATAAGCATGGAGACAAGGGGGAAAACGAGCCATACCTTAGATATCACTCTGAAATTGCTTACAAGTGCTTGACCTCCTCTTCTTCTTCTTGATCTCCTTCCCTACTCACTCCAATCTCCAAGAGGACACACCAAATGGCTTCAAATCCACAAAACAAGGCTTAGAACGAGGTATATGGCTCTTAGGGTGAACGGGGGATGGATTGGGGGGCGGAAAGGGGGATTAAATAGGGTGTAAATCCCTGAAACTTAGGGTTTCATCCAACAGCGGTGACTCGCAGAGTCCAGGATATGGACTCGCCGAGTCGCCAACTTAAACATGTCCCGGGTCCCGTCCCTACTTGGTGAGTCGGACCTATGACTCGCCGAGTCCAAGGCTTAAAAAGGAAAAATACTCAATTAAGATTTACATACCAGGAACCAGGTGCTACAAATCTCCCCCACTTATTTTAGACTTCGTCCTCGAAGTCTGCTGCTCAATCCTGGAACAGCTCGTGGTAATGCTCCATCATTTCATCCACCGGCTCCCAAGTCCACTCCGAACCCTTGCGGTGCTGCCATTGTACCTTCACTAACTCCACCCTTTTGTTTCTCAAATCCTTCGACTTCCTGTCGAGCATTGCGACTGGGCGCTCAATGTAATTCAGGCTGTCGTCAACCTGAATATCCTCCAACGGCACTACTGCTGAATCATCCACTAAGCACTTCCGCAACTAAGAGACATGGAAAGTGTTGTGGATCTGGCTGAGCTCGACCGGCAGATCCAATCTATACGCCACCTTGCCCACCCGAGCTACAACCCTGAACGGTCCGATAAATCTCGGGCCCAATTTTCCCCGCTTCCTGAGTTGAATGACGCCTTTCCAAGGTGACACCTTCAGGATAACCATATCCCCGACTTGGAACTCCAAGTCGGATTGACGCTTGTCGGCGTAACTTTTCTGCCAACTCTGAGCAGTCTGAAGCCTGCTCCGAACCTGCTGGATCCTCTCGGTCATCTCGAGCACCACCTTGGTGCTCCCCATGACCCTCTGGCCAACTTCACCCCAGCATATCAGGGTTCTGCACCTCCTCCCGTACAACATCTCGAATGGGGGACGGTCAATACTCGCGTGGTAGCTGTTGTTGTATGAGAACTCAGCCAACGGAAGATAGGTATCCCAACTACCACCAAAATCTAACACGCATGCCCGCAACATATCCTCCAAATTCTGGATGGTCGGCTTGCTCTGACCATCCATCTGCGGGTGAAAGGCGGTGCTAAAATGCAAACGAGTGCCCAACTCGTCATGAAACTTCTTCCAAAATATGGAAGTGAATCGCACATCTCGGTCTGATATCACTGACACCGGCACCCCGTGCCGCACTACTATCTCCCTGATGTAGATATCGGCCAACTTCTCGACCGAGATGCTCTCCTGGATCGGAATAAAATGGGCACTCTTGGTCAATCGATCCACGATGACCCAAATCGAATCTACTCCGCGCGCAGTCCTGGGAAGCTTTGTGATAAAATCCATCGTGATGTCTTCCCATTTCCACAATGGGATGTCCAACAGCTGCATCTTCCCATGCGGTCTCTAATGTTCGGCCTTGACCTTCCTGCAAGTCAAGCACCACTCGACGTACCATGCCACATCCCACTTCATGCAAGGCCACCAATAATCTAGACGAAGATCCCTATACATCTTCGTCGCCCCGGGATGAATAGAGAATCGGGACTTGTGCGCCTCCTCCATCAAGATCTGGCACACGCCTCCGTGATACGGCACCCACACCCTGCGGTGTAGTGTCAATAGTCATCGACTATCATAATCGAAGGAGGAAACCTAACCCACCACACGTTCGCTCTTCCGATGTTCCTCCTTGATAGCCTCCTGTTGAGCCTCCCGAATCTGCTCCAACAAGGGAGTCACCACAGTCATCCTCATGCAAATATCCCTGATCGGCTCCGCCTTGCGGCTAAGCGCATCGGCCACCACGTTGGCCTTTCCTGGGTGGTAAAGGATCTCACAATCATAATCCTTCACCACGTCCAACCATTGACGCTGCCTCATGTTCAGATTCGGCTAATCCATGAGGTACCTCAAACTCTTGTGATCCGTGTAAATGGTACATCGAACCCCGTAGAGATAATGCCGCCAAATCTTGAGGGCGAAAACCACCGCCCCCAACTCCAAATCATGCGTCGGGTAGTTCGCCTCGTGAGGCTTGAGTTGCCTCGAAGCGTAGGCAATGACATGCCCCCTATGCATCAATACTGCGCCCAACCCTGAGATAGATGCGTCACAATAAACCACAAAATCCTCAACGCCCTCTGGCAGGGCTATGATCGGCGCCTCGCACAATCTCTGTCTTAGTGTCTCAAATGTTGCCTGCTGTTCGGTTCCCCACCAAAAGACCACGACTTTCTTCGTCAACCGTGTCAGGGGTACAACTATCTTGGAGAAATCCTGAATGAACCTCCGATAATAGCCTGCCAATCCCAGGAAACTCCGAACCTCAGATGGAGACTTCGGAACCTCCCATCTCATCACGGCCTCGACCTTGACCGGATCGACCAGAATCCCGTTATGGTTGACAAGGTGTCCAAGAAATTGCACCTCGCGCAACCAAAACTCACACTTGGAGAACTTGGCATACAAGCTCTCCCTCCTCAGGGTCTCCAAAACCTCTCTCAGATGCTCCTCATGATCCTCCTGCGTCTTGGAATAAACCAAGATGTCATCGATAAAAACTATCACAGACCGATCCAACATCGGTCTGCATACGCGGTTCATGAGGTCCATGAACGCGGCAAGAGCATTGGTGAGCCCAAACGGCATCACCACGAACTCATAGTGGCCATAGCGCGTCCGAAACGCGGTCTTCTGCGTATCCTCCTCCCTCACCCTCATCTGATGATAACCCGGATGCAAATCAATCTTGGAGAACCAAGATGCTCCCTGAAGCTGATCAAAGAGATCATCAATCCTCGGGAGTGGGTAACGGTTCTTCACAGTTACCTTATTCAACTCCCGATAATCTATACACATCCGGTGCGACCCGTCCTTCTTCTTCACAAACAGAATCGGGGCTCCCTAGGGTGAACTGCTCGGTCTAATGAATCCCTTGTCTAGCAGCTCCTGCAGCTGCGTAGACAACTCCTGCATCTCGGGAGGAGCCAGCCGATATGGTGCCTTGGCTATCGGTGCCGCACCAGTAACGAGGTCAATTCTGAACTCCACCTGTCGCTCCGGAGGTATCCCAGGAAGCTCTTCTGGGAAAACATCTGCCAAATCTCGCACCACTGGAACCTCGCTCACGGTCACATTACCCGCCTCCCGGGTATCCATCACGTACGCGACATATCCTGCGCATCCCTGCTGAAAGTAACGTCTAGCCCTCGCTGCTGAACATATAGCGGGTCCGCGCTGTGGCCTCTCGCCATGGATCACTAACTCTCCCCCACCTGGGGTCCTGACTCGCACTAGTTGCTGGGCGCAATCTATCACTGCCCCATTAGGGCTCAACCAGTCCATGCCTATAATCACCTTGTTCCCACGCAACGGAATGGGAACCAAATCTACCAAGTAGCGCTCCTCGAACAAACGCAACACGCAGTCCCAAAATACCATCGATGCTCGCACCGATCAATCATCAGCAATCTCTACTTCCAAAGGGCAATCCAGCTTGCCCGAAGACTCAGGAAACTTCTTGCTAAGCGTAAGGGACACAAACGATCGGGATACACCCGAGTCGAACAACACCTGAACTGGGATACCGTTCACATGGAACGATCCTAACACATATGCATATACCGGACACATATCAATATCATAACATCATATAAATAAACGAGAGGGAAAGGAATCATACCCGTCACCACATCGGGTGCTGCACGTGCCTCCTCGGTGGTCAGCTGGAATGCTCGGTTCCTCACCACTGGTGCATCTGCCTTGCCCTGCCGGCCATCTGTGATCCGCAGGGTCGCTGGAGCTGGCGCCTTCACCGGTGCTGAAGCTGTCAACAGGGGATAATTGGCCTTCTTGTGGCCCCTCTGGTTGCAGTGAAAACACAGCAACTCCAATGTCTGAATAACTGCTGCTGGAGCAGTGCAATCCCTGCTATAGTGCCCAGTCTTGTCGCACTTGTAGCAGCCTGATGATCCCATCCTGCACGCCCCCTCGTGCAGCCTGCCGCATTTCCTGCAGCAGCTCGGTCCTGACTGGCCTTTCGGCCTACCATCTGATCCCTTGGGCTTCTTCCCCAAAGCCCCTCCTGCCTGACCCTCTTCTGACTTTCGTTTTTGGATATGCTCCAAATCTATCTCCCTTTCCCTCGCCCTGGCAATCATGGAGTCCAGGGTGGGGCAAGCCGAAAAACTAATGTGCTCCCGGATATCGGCCCGGAGCATGTCATGATAGCGGGTCCTCCTCATGTCCTCATCACCCGCGTATTAGGGAACCAACAGTGCCCTCTCCTGGAACTTGGCGGTGATCTCCGCCACAGTCTCAGTTGTCTGCCTCATATCCAAAAACTCCCTGGCCAGCTGCTGATGCTCGATAGCCGGCGCAAACTCTGCCCTGAACCTGGTCACAAAGTCCGACCAGGTCATAACCTCAATAGCAGAGGCTCCCAAAGAATCACCCACTGACTCCCACCAATCTTGATCGACCCGAAGATAATGGGGGTCGACTCAAGGATACCTCTGGTGATCTCTGATGCGATGAACTCGTGTAGCCTCTCATCTACTGGCTCGGAACCTAATCCCGAACCCGATCCCTCTCCTGAACTGCCAACTGCTGGTCTCGGGCGTAGTACCACCATTCTGAAATACAAAGAAATAATAACTGTTAGCGATACTGATACCCCTGGAGGGATCCCACCCACTACTGGTTCCTTAGTCTTATCTTAGCCTTCCTCGGTTCGGGTACGGATCCTCTGCTTTCAGTAGTACGGGCCCATACTACCTTCTACATCTATCCGTACCTACCCCAAAGACCGCCTCGACTCGACCAGCTCCCTTTCCCTACTGTTGATCACCGCTACTCATTATCCTAGGCTTACCCTAGGAAACCTCTAACTCCACCCAACCCAGTCCTTAACTGCTGAAGGCCTCTTGGTGATGCCAATTAACTATTACCTGAATACAATCACATGCACTGAGGCTCGGATAATCCTTCGAGTAAGGGACTCATCTCTACAACGATTAAGACTCAAACAAGAGCTACGCAATAGAGTCAAATCCAACACTCTGAGATTATTCAACCCTGATCACATGTGACTTAAACGTATTCACCTAACAGTTAACTCCCATCACTTCAAGCCCCACATAGCACAAAGCAAACAACATTTAGACGTAAGAAAAACAATCTCAAGCAACTCTATCCTCGAAGAGAGAACTAAACTAGCATACAATGCTAAACTCATACTATCAGGAATAACCTAAACAGGCTATCCTACTGCTGTCTACT
Source organism: Lactuca saligna (assembly GCF_052625555.1). Classification (NCBI taxonomy): domain Eukaryota; kingdom Viridiplantae; phylum Streptophyta; class Magnoliopsida; order Asterales; family Asteraceae; genus Lactuca; species Lactuca saligna. Next base: position 224,516,420 of record NC_136419.1, on the reverse strand, counting down.
CAGCTCTAGCATGCAACTCTTTCATATAATGAAGCACATAAAGCAGGCACATAAGGCATCACTCCTAGATCCTTAGTCCTATTCTAGCACGCTGTTCTATAGAAACTTATAAACATAAATAAACTTGTATTGGTGCATTGGGGAATACTTACTAGAGCTTGGCCAGTTGCGCACATCACACACATTATTCTTTCTTAAAACCCTTTACTTAACCCTTTTAGAAAACATTTTCACTTTCCAAAATCTTTTAATCCCTCGATTTGAGTTCAAACACCCCCGAAGGTGTGTCCGAATCCCTCAAACCAGGGCTCTGATACCAACTTGTAACGACCCAATTTTCACGTCCAAAAATTTTGTTTTTAAAACATTACTTTAGAAAATGTTAATAGATAAAAACATTGTTTGACCAAACTACATCACAACATAAACCATGTTCAAAAGTCAAGTCATACAACCAATCAAAACATCAGAGTATAAATTGATGGGTTTTGGTCATAAGACATCCTATGTGCTCATATAAACCCTAATGCTTGGATCTAGGTTTCTCTATTGTACATGCTTTGAATCCAAGACTATAAACCCTAATTCTAGCATTCAAATAATCATATTAACATGAGAATAGGTTTATAATGTTACCTTGATTGTTATGTAGCAATAACAATCACAAATCTCCTTGAATTGACTTTGGAAGGCTTAGAGTCACAAGTGTCACTCCTTTAATGGTTCACAAACACCATAAGCAAGAGGATGAAGAGGAGAGAGGTTGGAGGCTACCCAATAACGTGTGAAACCCTAGAAAGATCATTAGCCACGTTTTTGAGCCTTAAGGGGTCTTTATATAGTTGGGCTATTAGGGTTATCTAACAAGGAAACCCTAATTTGGATGCTTAAGCCCTAAGCAACTCATGGACTCCTTTAATTAAGCCCATGGACGATTTCCTTATGGGTTTCCCATTAGAATTCGTCCATCCCTTAATATAAGGCACTCCATGGCCCAAATTGCAATTATCTTATAATTACAATTCCAGTCCCTTAAGTTTAATTAATCTCTTTTAGTCACAAAACTAATTACCAATTAATTATTGACTAATATTAATTAAACAATATGATTTCTCCTTTAATATATTATTCCCATAATATATTAATAAATCATATTTAATCCTTTCTCTCCATAATTCATCCTATCAAGTTGCTTTGGTGAAGGCAACCCAAAAGGACCATGCACCATCGGGTCAAGTACATACCAAAATAGTTATGGACTTAGACACTAATCCAACAGTCTCCCACTTGGATAAGTCTAATAACTATTTTGCGTATGACTTCAGATCCTGATCTGCAATCGTAGCTTTCCAAAGCCGTTGTCAACTCTGATCCTATCAGATGCGCGTGTCCTTAGATAAGGGATCATATATTCCTCCATTATAGATATCGTAAGACATGATTTCTAATCATTCTCTTTGTACTATTTCTCGATTTCTGATTTATGATGACAGACTAATTGAACAAATCAAATTAACCCTAGCCCATCCGAGCATTTACGTTTTTCATCACTAAACCATCGAGGGGCCCAAAGATATTGCTTTTATTCTACTTTGAATAAAAGGAATGGATAAAATTTGATACAATGCTTGCTTCCACTCACCAACCAAATCACGCACAACAATATGTTTTATAACACCAAGTTACTAGTGCGTTTACATATTATCAATGTGCAACCGATTAGCAAGATACAACTCACACATCTCGGTTTCAAGAATATAAGATGTTATCGTCTCACCAATCACTCGTGATACAATTCACGGAGTGATCCAAGTGAGCGTGGGTTTAATCCAATGCTTAAATTCATATTCATAAGCACTCATGAACGTTGCAGCAAACATTTGCTTATGTCTAATACTCTTTTAGACAATCCACACACCAATTCACGACAATCTTTATTCATATCTACTTCCAACATATGAACGACTGTGGCCCGTTTGAATAATTTGATTATTCTTAATAAACTCAATTATTCTGGAAGTCAAAACATGCAAAATGAAACAAAAGAATAATACTAATCCCATATGGCCTCAACCCTTTGAGCATAAATAAAACACCTTTTATTTATCACCATATCGATTACTCATTATTTGTCGTTTCGGGTAATCAACTTCTTGCTTGAATTATTACACTTGTCCCATGCTCCTAGCATGCACACAATGTTTACCTATGGTTCTTACTTTGTGAAATAGATCACATTGAACACATTTCCAATCATTCTCATTTCACAACTCCAAATCCTTTTTCATAAGTGAAAGAATATCAAATTCTTGCTACTTATAGAATATGCTAGATTCTAACATTCTATGCAACAATCCTTTCGTAATGTCACTGCACCAAAGTCACAAAGACTATTGCCAATGATATTACAAAATCTTCTATCGGAAATTGTTACAAGACAATTCCTTCGATATGATGTCTCTCACTCAAAGTACATTCCTTTTAACATCCTTTTGCATAAAAGTTTCTAATCTAGACATAGATTTTCAATATTCAATTCCCAATATGAACAAGCTTCCATATTTTCCATTTGACAAATCATTCTTAATAGAATCTTGTCTATTCATAATAATGTCGATATGGTCCATTCAATACCATGCTTCCAACTACTCACAAGCAACCAATCCTCGTCGAACTTTGGATTGTCCTTTGATATTTGTTTAATTATTTTAGTCAAAACCAATTCTAGTCCCTTGTCCCTCTAAATGCGCTAGACATTTGGAAAATTTTAGAATGGTTAAATATTAAAGCATTTGCAATCGATCCTATACCCGAAGTGTATGGGACACGACGCATAATGTTTTATTTGCTATGTTCTCAAAATTCCATAATCATAATCGAAATTTTAAGAACACACTATGTACCTTTGACTAAATTTATTAACATTTCTCAACCTAAGCCTTTAGATTTGAAATGAAGCATAATATTCTCTCCCTTAGTTATAGCAAAACAATTATTCCATCCTTACAACTTTGCAAAGAATGACTCTTGTTTTCTATAATTAATATTGCCAACTTGCAATAATTTCCTTAATAATCATACAATCATAACATTTATGCTCCCACTATCATGATGATTATTATAAAACATAACACTTATGCTCCCACTAGCTTCGACATGTATTCATGAACATCTTAACTTTCAGAAAAACAATACTTATTGAATTTCTTAAGTTCATGTTTCTAATACTTAGTGCTTTGATAATCTTTTATCAAGGCTTCTTGAACTTATACACCTTTGCCTTAGATAGTTCATATGTGTGTCTTAAACAATTAAGACTAATTGCCAAACCTCACAACTCAAATCATGGAAAGGGATATTGTAACCATAATTGAATTCGAGAATGCAACTTTACAATCACTATCTTCTTAAAATCTTTCTTAGTGAAAGCATTTCCTCACAATCATATTCATGAAGGAGGAAATCTTTTGACACTTAGATTTTAATGGTGTATATGTTCCTATCCATGTGAATTTGTTAAAAACAAAGTTTATGACAAATTCAAACTCATATGGACCGAACTTTCTTAATCTTGATTTCTTGCCTTATGGTAGCACAGCTGCCCACCACGTCTTCCAAGTAGTTAAGCAGCTCACCTTTTCGTATCAATGTACCTTTCATTGATTCAGGTGCCTTGCCTTTTATGCGTTGAAGATGAGAACTCATAGGACTCACATGCATAATTAACTCAATTGGAAAAGCACAGAATCAAAATATTGTCAACACAATAGGTTGTAAACCTCTACTCGTGTGCTAGTGATGATCGATAAGGTTTATTTGATTTGTTCTTGAAACCTTTCCAGACCATTAAGACTCCCACTGACTCCTTGACATATAAGATTCTCTTGTCAATAAATATTTGTTGACAACCAAATATTCAAGATTTAGTGTAGCTTTTATCAAAACACTTCATAAATTGCTCCTAGTTGACCTTTGTCTTATCCAAGACATCACAACTTTCCACATTTGATGAATGTTATAAACCTTTAATACTTTTCACTCATTGTCACAATCTTAACTTTAAGACTTGTTATTGGAACGAAGTATGATGGACTTCTTGATTTAACCATTTTTTTAATCCTTGATTCCTCTTCTTAAACATACAATTGTACTAAGACTCACTTAGAGGATTAATTGAGATATGGTTCTTAATCATTAAGACCTATCATAAAGCATAAAAGCTACTCTCCCTTCTTCTTAGAATGGAGAAACTTTTATTTTTCTGCCTACTTGATTCTTCTTATTCGTTCTACTATTGATCTAAACCCTTTAATCAATTCAGAATTACACTTAATCATTAAGTATAATCATATTTACTAAACCTTCAGTAAATCATGACGAATATCTTTGTTGCTCTTATGGTGAACTTGATCAACACACAACTTTGTGTACTCGATCTCCTAGTCCTTCACTTGACACTTTGTCAACGAATTTTTCTAATTTCCAAATATGAAATTTCTCGTTCATCATGCAACCAAGTTGCGTGATTCCAAATTTCAGTCCAATTGAAACTTTGGGCAATGAGAAACTCTCCCTATTTGGAAATTCTCGACATTTCCATAACATAACTAAGAATCATATCCATTCGTTGTAGAAATATGCAAACATCAATTTTCATAACGATTTCATTGCAAGGAAGTAAACAAATAAGTCAAACAAAATTTATTTTATAAAAGCAGCGGAAAAACATTTGTCCTTGCAATGCAAAATCTATTGAAAACTATGTAAAAGGAAAAATTCTAACAACTCTATCATAACTATCTAAGCTCAAAATCCAATCTTCAAGTCCATGTGATCAAGATCCATCTCTTGTGATTATATTCATCTTGCTCTCTTATCAAGCCTCCTTTCTTTTCACCGATCCTTCAAAACATTCAAATGCAATCTTATCACATCATGTATTAAGAATCAATGAATAGGAACTTAAAGGAGTTAGATAGTGGATTTTACCTGAAGCGTAGTCATACTTTTGACTCTCCCATCTCTTAGATCTCTTAGGTAAATAGGGCAACTTCGTCTCCAATGCCCCATCTCTTTGCAATAAAAGCAAATTGACTCTTTTGGAACAACACATGGAACTACTTCAGACATCGCCTTTCTCTTATGATCAAACTTTTTGATCATTGCATTTCTTTCATTTCCATTGTCTATATCCATAGAGTTCTTGAAGGCAGATTCACCAATCAACTTTGCTTTTCTATTGCGCCAAACCATTGCTGATTCAACAGCAATAAGCATATAGGTGAGATCAATAAGGGTCACGTCGTGGTTCATCATATAGTACTCTCTTACGAACTCACTATATGAGTTAGGAAGTGACTGAAGAACCCAATCAACAGCCATCTTTTCACCAACAACGGATCCCATCATTCTTAACCTATCAATGTGTGACTTCATCCCTAAGACGTGTGCTCACACCGACTTTCCTTCATTATGTTTACTTGCTAAAAGGGCTTGAGTGATATTGAATCTTTCAATTCTTCGATCTTGTGGGTTAGGGAGAACAATTGGAGGAGGTGTAGGAAGTGAAGCATGATTTCTTGTTCCTCGATCAATTCGTGGAAAATCATCTTCATGTGGAATAATTGTTCCACGGGATTCGGGAAGACCATAGTTGTCGAACTTTGACATCTACAAAACGGGAGAAAACGAATTCAAGTTAGTTGATTGATTGAGTCCGTGGTAAATCACCCAAATGAAATTCCAAGGCTAGGACCCAGCACAATACGCTACAACCTAGAAGAGGGATGTCGTAATCTAGTTGGAGAATATTTGAAGGTAAGTGAATGACGATTCACTAATTTCCACCATGAAAAACAAAAAAATAAATTTAAGTTTTAAATCTATAAAAACTCCTAGATCCTTTGAGATTCATTGAACATTTCAATGGCATGTTTAAATCTTGATATGCCCCTCTTGTTTGTGACTGGGATGCCGAGGATCACAAAGCGGGTGTGAATAACCATGCAAACTTACATGGTTCCCTCACATGTTACAGTCACCTATTCGATGTGCCAGTAAACCACACACGCTCCACCGAACTATGACAAACATTGAGTCACCCTTTGCAACCTTTGCTTAGAACCATTTAGTGTGCCGGTAAACCACACACGCTCCACTAACGTCTTCGCAAGGGCACAAAGTGTAATTTCATGGAATTGCATCAATTCACTTTGCCTAAGTAACTAAGATTGGGAATTTGAAAAACATTTAGTTACTTTTGTACTTCATTATACTTATAATGGAATGTTTCGTCCTATCCTACCCGTTCGGCTAACGACCCTCCACTAGTCAAGAGTGCGGTGGGTAAGAGTGGATACCCATTCAATCGCCATATTATAGGCAATTTCCTTAAACACCCCATATAGACCAGCTTCGTGAATGAGGCCTACTAACGGTAAGACTTACTTTTACTTATACATATATATAATGTTAGACTTTTAATGTTATATATAGTATAGGGTGCATTTTACACTTTTAAAATACTATGTGGTTAACTTTAACAATTACACTTTTAATTCAATTAAATGGTTAACCTAAACTTTTATGGATTTATTAAATCTCTTTTAATTATACTCCTTAATTAATTAATAAAACCATAAGGGTGTGAATTGAACTTTTCAAAACATTACTATGGTTTTAGAATTGAACATTCCTAATTAAACTCTTAATCAACTTTTAAATTCCAAAACTTGAGGACAAGTTTTGAGACCTTTTTCAAAACATTAGGGTTTTAACTATTTAAATTTTAAAACAACAAAACTTTTGGGTTCAAATTTAAACTATAAAACCTAAAGGGAAAAATATGAAACTTTTCATAACAACAAGGATCAAATAACAAATAATCTAAACTAACATTTAATTACATAATTATCCATATTTGATTTGTTTAATGATTTCTTGCAAAACAATTTATCAATTTACTCAAAATAATTAATCAATTATCTTATAAGGAAACAATTATCTTATTAATTGATAATTATCTTTAATTAGATCAAGAATATAGTCATATATATCATAAAATCGGATTTATATTGATCTAATATGATAAGGTAACTATCCTAATGCAAAAACAGCAAGAAATCCCGAGATAAGCACTATCTGACGAGTTGACTCGTCGAGTCAAGCCTGGACTCATCGAGTCACCCTGGACTCGGCGAGTTCAGCTATGGACTCGGCGAGTTCCAGCCTCTAGAACACTAAAAAAACGAATTTTTTAGATATACAATGCATCAATACAATTGAAACCATCCTAGTCTCTGATACCACTGATGGGTTTTGGTCATAAGACATCCTATGTGCTCATATAAACCCTAATGCTTGGATCTAGGTTTCTCTATTGTACATGCTTTGAATCCAAGACTATAAACCCTAATTGTAGCATTCAAATAATCATATTAACATGAGAATAGGTTTATAATGTTACCTTGATTGTTATGTAGCAATAACAATCACAAATCTCCTTGAATTGACTTTGGAAGGCTTAGAGTCACAAGTGTCACTCCTCTAATGGTTCACAAACACCATAAGCAAGAGGATGAAGAGGAGAGAGGTTGGAGGCTGCCCAATAACGTGTGAAACCCTAGAAAGATCATTAGCCACGTTTTTTAGCCTTAAGGGGTCTTTATATAGTTGGGCTATTAGGGTTATCTAACAAGGAAACCCTAATTTGGATGCTTAAGCCCTAAGCAACTCATGGACTCCTTTAATTAAGCCCATGGACGATTTCCTTATGGGTTTCCCATTAGAATTCGTCCATCCCTTAATATAAGGCACTCCATGGCCCAAATTGCAATTATCTTATAATTACAATTCCAGTCCCTTAAGTTTAATTAATCTCTTTTAGTCACAAAACTAATTACCAATTAATTATTGACTAATATTAATTAAACAATATGATTTCTCCTTTAATATATTATTCCCATAATATATTAATAAATCATATTTAATCCTTTCTCTCCATAATTCATCCTATCAAGTTGCTTTGGTGAAGGCAACCCAAAAGGACCATGCACCATCGGGTCAAGTACATACCAAAATAGTTATGGACTTAGACACTAATCCAACATAAATCCCAGGGAAATCTAGTAAATGTGGAAACCAATGTGTGTGCATGATGTGTCGCTACCGAGCCAGCTCCTTCCCCTTCGATAAAGAGGTACCTGAAACCAAAACTGTAAACTGTAAGCACAAATCTTAGTGAGTTCCCCCATTGTACCACATACCATACAATACATAGCATACATACTGCCAGGCTATTCTGGGGTGCCTGACTACCCGGTACGGCCATTCTGGGGTGCCGACTACCCGCGTCAAGCCATTCTGGGGTGCTGACCTACCCATGTCGAGCTATTCTGGGGTGCTGACTACCCTTCGGTCCTAACAACCGAACCTCGGGGACTATTTCACCCCTACTACTACCATCACATATATCATAACACAAACATAATATCAGACATATCTGGGGTGTCTAACCACCCTTCGGTCCTAGCAACCGGACTCTACTACTATCACATACAACATATCATGCCAACATATAACATATCAGGTAATTGCAAACCTAGATGATATCATAAAGACAATCATCTAACATATAACTCCTACTGGTGGGCCGGCATTGTGGCCTTAGACCCACCGCTACTGGAAGGCAACTCACCTCGGAGTAGCTTCTGATCTTCATGGGAATAGTCTGACTGCTGCTACTGCTGTTCCAGAAATCCTCCGGCTGAATTCCCATGAAACACTTAGTCAAAAACTGCTAACTGACCTTTGGGTAAAATGACCATTTTACCCCTGATCATGCCCTAAGTCAAAGTCAGAGTCAACTTCCAGTTGACCCGACTCGCCGAGTCCATGTCCAAACGACTGTCCTGAATTCTGTTTCTACTCGTCGAGTTAGGCGTCGACTCAACGAGTTCTCCTTCCAAACTGATGTTCAAGTCCTTCATCCTATTCGCCGAGTTGTATGAACAACTCGCCAAGTTCATCTTCATCCGATGAACAAGTTATACTGTGACTCGCCGAGTTGTATGAACAACTCGCCGAGTCTGATCTTGATCTAAGGAGATTGCCTTGAACTCGCCGAGTCTGGGCATCGACTCGCCGAGTTCCACTATGGGTGAGTTTTGGCTTCCAACTCACCGATTCCCTCCTGGACTCACCACACGACTCGACATAACAAAAAGGGGACAAACCCGGAGACTCGCGACTAGACTCGCCGAGTCTGATGAGCGACTCGCCGAGTCTGCTCCATGCAAGAGCTAAAAATGCGATTTTGCTCGAATCCAATCCATGTCATTCATAGATCTGGGCTCCTATAGCATGAATAACACGTAAAGTTTCCAACTTTACGTGTAAATATCCATCTATGGGGTTTTTAGGGTTCAAAATGCACCAAAAGAGTAGATCTAAGGTTTATATGCAATATGGGCTCATAAAGGTAGTGGATCTGAGCTCCTGGAGCTCAATTATGCTTGGATCTAGAGACCAATCAACTTATTTCGAAATATGATGCACATACAAGCTTGGAAATGAGCCATGATGGACTTTAATGGGGCCATAAGCATGGAGACAAGGGGGAAAATGAGCCATACCTTAGATATCACTCTGAAATTGCTCACAAGTGCTTGACCTCCTCTTATTCTTCTTGATCTCCTTCCCTAATCACTCCAATCTCCAAGAGGACACACCAAATGGCTTCAAATCCACAAAACAAGGCTTAGAACGAGGTATATGGCTCTTAGGGTGAATGGGGGCTGGCTTGGGGGGCGGAAAGGGGGATTAAATAGGGTGCAAACCCCTGAAACTTAGGGTTTCATCCAACAGCGGTGACTCGCCGAGTCCAGGATATGGACTCGCCAAGTCGCCAACTTAAACGTGTCCCGGGTCCCGTCCCTACTCGGCGAGTCGGACCTATGACTCGCTGAGTCCAAGGCTTAAAAAGGAAAAATACTCAATTAAGATTTACATACCAGCAACCAGGTGCTACAATTTCTTCGGAAAAGAAAAGAACTATGAGGTACTCTACGCATGAGTACTTCGGTGTTTTGATATGACGGCTTCGCTAAGAAGCCGTTGACTGAAAAAGAGATGTACATAAGGAAAGTGGTTACAGCAGCTGCTACTGCAACTTGTAATGTAGCAACGTCAATATGGAGGATAGGGGTTTCGTTGTTCGACTGATTGTTTCTGGATGATGACATGATTCTGTAACACGAAAGATAAGGATTTTGTGGGCGATTCTGGTTGAGCCTAGATGTACTACGATTGTTCAAGAAAAGGGTAAGAGTATGTTCTCGAAAGTTTGAATTACATCCCTATGATGCAGTCCTAGCACGGAATGGAAGTATGTTTGCGAAGGTTTGACCTACATCCCTATGATGCAGTCCTAGTAATGGGTAGAATTAAGTTCGTAGAATGGTCTCAAGACGTTTGTCGTTCATGCTGAGGTATCGTGGGTTCGTGAATAACATGATTCAACCACTGAAAGAGACTTGGAAATGTCTCCGGAACTAAATTACTATAGTCCAATGACTTGACTAAAGCATGTTTCAGATAGACTCCAATGAAAGTATGATAAGAGTACTTGAATGAAGAATGACACAGAAGTTAGCCGGCTGTCAATATCTTTGATATTCATGATGTAAAAGTTCGGGAAAATGACCTTGTAAAGGTCTTACATCATATCCAGAGAAGATAGTTCCTGACAGCATAAAGACCTAACCAAAAGTACTTACATTACAAGGTAATTTCAAAGAAAATGCCACTTCGGGCATAGACAGAAAACAATTCCTTTTAACAAGGACAAATAAAGTAAAACATTTATTACTGGCGACGGTAATCCCTCTGGTGATCTCTTAGTTCAGCCAGTTGATGTTCCATATCAAGCAGGTATCTTTCGTATACCCTCTAACGTACTCGGAGCTCAATGACTTCAGCTCGGGTTTCAGCTAGTGCTTGCAGCAGGGTTTCGTGGTTCTCTCAGATCTCTCACGAGCATGTTCAAGGTTGTTGGTGCAAAGGATATGCATCCCTCCATTGGTGTCAACTTCTGTGATCCGACGTAGAGCTGTCCTGCCCTGAATTTCGTTTCGGGTAACTCTACGGATTAGGATTGGTAGAACTCTATCTGTTTTGCTCCCTTCATTTACGTTGTAGAAGCTTCGGTCTCCATTAAACGGCATAGGTTGGTCCTGATCTTCGCTCCATGCTTCCAAACATTCAACCCATGGAGGTGTTGGGCCATGAAAAGCCGGACGAAGGTTAGGAATTTGAACGGGAGCTGCCTGGGGCAGATCTTCAACCTCGGGTTCGGAGTTAGCACCATCCGAAAGGTCTTCAGCATGGTGATCATTCAGAAGGATAGGATGATCATTATCTGGTTCTTCTCCAAACCAACCAGCAATGACTTCGTTCAAAAGATACTGGTTATCGTGGGGATGGAGTCCAACCATGTTATCTACGCGACAATTTGGGGTAAGAAAATAATTATTATATGAACTATCTAGATAATTATTTAAAGAATCTTCATTAGTTACATCGCTATTTGTGAAGTGCATACCGGTTATATGTAATCGAAACAGGATAGGCCATCGAATAAGTGACCTTAACTCCAAATTCACACAGAAATAGGGGTAAAGTAAAATTTTCACAGATTCTAAGTCTATAACATCCTAATTACATATAGCTTTAGTGTATCCACTTAGCAACTATCAACTTAGTAATGAAGATCCCGTTTTAGTTCTCAAGTATGAAGTACTTATAGTAACACCAAATACTCCTATAGTATTTTAAGTTTAATGTTATGTTCTACTATTCTCATTGTGGTAGGGTTGGTAAGATTTTAGACTTGTTGTAACCACACAACTACACTTAGGCACATGCTAGTCAACCATCGGATAATATAGGTGATCAGGCTATATCTTTCCAGTTTTGACCATATGTCTCTAAGCCACCTGTGTTGCCTAACAATCGTAATTCTTTTGTACTGTCCTAGTGACACTAATTTTAGTATGAATGCAGACACGTATACTTAATTAAATATTTTATTATTTAAAGTATAAACTCTTGGTCAAAGTATTTTTAATTCCTTATGTATTTATAGTTAGTATATCTTTTATGGGTTGATATACTTAATTCACTATAAACAATGCTCTGATACCAATCTGTCACACCCCAAAACCAAGAACGGCAGAAACGTTTTGGGGCGGAGGACGTCATGTACAGTATCACAACAATGAAAAGTAGTAAACAAGCAACAACATCATCCATTGCATTAGTAATATAATTATTATACAAGTGTGTTATGTCAAATTTTGATAAACACTAAAGCATAAATCAAAATGAAAGATGAGTCTTGAACAAGCTCCATCTTCTCTAAACCTTGCATCGGTACATGTCTATGTTTGACCTGAGGATACAAGTAATTTTGAAAGAGAGTATCAACTTTAAAGCTGGTGAGATCATAAGTATTTTAGTGTCTTATTTTGTGTGTAAATACTTGTATGTATTTGAACTGTAAGTATTGAAAATGTTTTGTAAAACAAATGTAAATGTTTGAGAAACCATAGAAATCCCTATGATTCCTACTAGTATATAAAGGTGTCTTCTACCAAGACCTAACTGTTCTGAATGCAGTCTTCTACCAAGACTTAACTGTTCTAAATGTTCGTTTCTTGTAAAAGCATGTAATTTTCCCAAGTGTAACTATCATTAACAAAATATAGTTTTTACATTTAATGTTTAAATGAAAAGAATCACTAAATATATGTAAAAGGAAAATTAATGTAGTACTGTAATGTAGTGCTATAAGAACTACTAATGTACTAACTACCTTAAACCGGATTTATATTAAGGTATCATGTGATTAATTGTACCTAGAGATGCACACAAAAACCGGTTTCACTATTCAAAACCGGATCCAATCCGAAACCGGATTGGGTCAAAACCGGTTTTGACCAAACCGGATCGGATCGGATTTAAAACCGGATTTTCAATCGGATCCTAATCCTATATTCCAAATCGGATTTGATACCGGATCGTAAACCGGATTCGCTAAAAACCGGATCCAAATCCGCCCCAAAATCCGATTAAAACCCACTAAAATCGGTTTAAACCGTTTTCAAATCGGATTAGAATCGGATTCGGATTTTGGTTAGAACCGGATCGGATTTTGACCGGATTCGGATCGGATTTTGACTGGATCGGATTTTTGATGACGTAAGCGAAACCGGATCGGATTCGGGTTTTGTGCATCTCTAATTGTACCATACCATCGACTGGATAACAACGACAAATGTAGGTCGTAAAAAGAAATGACATTTGGCACCCGCAGACCTGCAGGTCTGGCTGTAGCTAGCAGCAAGACGTAGGATAGTCAATCCAGTATAGATCTATATACAAACTCACGCTCTCCCTCCAAGAGACTCTGGCTACAACTCGGGCCATGACATTGAAGGCATGCTCCGATACAGTGGATCATAACTTTGTTAACGTATTCATGTATATGTACTTATGTAAGCGTAATCATGTAAAAGTATATGAACGTATGCCTTTGCTACCCAAAGGTACTGAACTGACTAAAAGGAACTATTATGTCCAATATGTACACATGATATATAACTAATGGTTAAACGGCCTTCGGACGGGTACCCGATATCCCACCAGACCACATCTCAAGCGCGAAAAGGAAATAGGGTGGATAGCCTTCCTAAGTCCTTTAAACATTGCTTATATAATTATACATATATAGGCATGCTTATAACAGTATCTCTATGTAAACATATCAATGTAAATGTAAAGTAATGTACTGTAATGTTCTGCGTGTGCTAGTTGTAATGTGTGTTCTTTCTCTATTTAGCAAGTATTGACTCATGAATGAACTGACTCATTGTATGATATTGCGTTCTAGTAATGGTTCTAGTATCTTCCTAAACTACCCATATGGTAGCTTACTAGTAATTAAATTGGTACGTATGAATATGGATGTATACCCTTGCTACCCAAGGGCATTGGCTGAACTGGAAGGACCTTTATGACTATATATGTACACATGATATATAACTAATATTTAAACGACCTTCGCACGGGTACCCGATATCCCACCAAATCACATCTCAAGCGCGAAAAGGAAATAGGGTGGATAGCCTTCCTAAGTCTTTTAAACATTCCTTATATAACTATACATATATAGGCATGCAATTTATAACATAAAATCATAAAGGAAGTTTTGTAAAACCTTTGAACATAATTATTATCTAAGAAAAGATCGACTTGATGTCAATCTATAAAACGGTTTGAAGGCATGGGTATGATAAAACAGTTTAGTATAAAGAAACATTTGTTTGAAACACAGTTGTAAATAAGTTTGAAATGAAACATACAGAGTAAAAGGTACAGTGTAATAAGGAGTTTTAAACACATAAAGTATTTATGAAAAACATTTGAAGGAAACTGTTTGGTAAAACGGCTAATGAGTAGTAAATCATTTGAATGCTGCTTATTAATCACATGTGATTGATATAATAAGTAGCATGATTCTACTTGGATCCCCCCTCCCCATAAAACATTTAAAAATAGTTAAAACATTGATTAAGGGGTACGAACTCACCTGTAGTAAGTGATTGGAATTAAACGGACTGTATCGTAAGGAAGGATCGGATAAGTGCTTGGTGTCAAGTGAAGACTTTAGACACACACAATGATCCTAATTACTTATGAAGACATATGTATATAAACAATTAGTGATTAAAACACTAATTAAACATGTATAAACATTCTAATGCGAGGTAAACACTTTGGTCAAGTGCTAGGAGGCTAATGGATTGCAACAAAGGAGTGCAAGACCTCTCATGGAAGTTTATGGTCAAAAGACCATATATGTTGGAGTTTATGGCCCAGGGGAGTAAACTCCTGGCCGTAAACTCTCAATAAGTTTCCTAAATGAAGCCTAACATTATTACAACTCAAGTGGTGAATTGCTTCAAGGGTTAAACAAGTGTTTGGGCTTCCTTTTAACTCCTTTGAAGAGTTTACGGCCCTGGGACCATATCCCTTGGAGATTACGGCCATAATCTCCCTTGGGAGGATGTTTATGGTGTTTTCAAGTCCCTAAATTAACTAGGAACTAAACTAGGCTCTTGTACTTGGCATTAGAAGAGTTTATGGCACCATTTGGCACCATTTTATGGAGTTCACGGCCCTAGAACTTCTTGGGCCGTGAACACCTTAATCTTGGTGTTCTAAGTGTGTTTTCTAGTCCTAAACTCATTTAGGTACATGTCCAATTTAGTCTCTTGGCTTAAGGGGGGGTTTTTAGGGCATTTTGGCACAAAAACATGGAGTTCACGGCCCAAGAACTTCCTTGGCCGTGAACTCACTTCTAGCTTTGATTTTAAATTGTTTTGGTGGTCTAAACATGTAATGGTAGTCCCTATGTTGAGTTCCAAGGCTTTGAGGGACATTGGGCACACTTTTGGCCCTTAAAATGGAGTTTACTCTCCAAGTGTTCTTAGGCGGTAAACTCCCGAATCTTGGGGTTTTGATCCAATTTTGATGTTATAAACTACAATCTAAGCTATATAATATAACTAGATAGAAGTACTCATGATTTGGGATAAAAACCCGAAGATCCGTGAGAGAGAATTCGGCTTTTCTCTAGTTGGAAATGCAACTAATGAATGGATATGGTTCAGATTTCTGAGATTTTTGGCAGAAAATATTTTATTCCCGGAATGAACTCTAATATCATATAGTATTGGAATAACAGTGTTGCACAAAACCCTAGTGCATCCACTTTCCTGATATCTCCTTAAGTGTTAAACCTGAAATACTCAAACTTATACCTAAAGTCTGGAATTTCTCTATAACTGTTCTAACTTCTATTGGCTTGGTATGGTTTGTTCAGAATGGAAATTTCAGGTTGTCACATTACATATGACAAAAAAATAATTGTTTTAAAACATAATGCAAGTTGTTAAATATAATTCATAAACCAAATTCATGATCTTACCATCATTCTATTAATGTTATTTTATATCATATCTTTTCAAAAGATATTACCATAATATATGTTTAAATTGTTTTATAGTCATGCATTCACATTTACTTCAGACCATGTATTTTGAAAAAAAGTTGCAAATACGACTTATTAGCATGTTACTTCCCATATCTAGTTAGATAGTCGCAACAAATGTCTTAGTCGTCAATGTTGTTACGAAAAATTTGTTTAAGTATTAAGGAGGACGGAGTTGAGACTGGTTTCGTCGATGGTACCACGGGTCATAACCCCTTGAATGGCGGGTTCCAGTGGTTCAGGGAGGTGGGAGCTCTTGTGTACAGGGGCGGAACACGAACGCTATAAGTAGAGGGGCCGAAACTAAAATATCATAAAATTCATATAATTCTTTAGTTAGTTAAGAAATGATAAATAAATTATTTTGACCGTAGTAAAATGCTTTACAAAAAATTTAACTATACTAACTAACAAGCAATAATAAGGGATGATGAATATGTTAGACTTCTTCAGAATTCTGCAATATTCAATATAGTTCAATATATATGGAATAAAATATTATTCAATATAGTTCAATATATATAAAATAAAATAAAATTGAGGTTTTAGTTAGAATTAATAAGTTACTACAATAACAAGTAATTTTTTTCCTCGATAAGACAAATAAACAAGAAAATACTAAATATTTAAAAGTTGGCAGAAGACCTTTTATCTTTTCAGAATTCACAGTCTTCTTTTTCTTATCTCCATCTCTCGTAATCACTAGTGATAGAAAATAAAGAAATAGATAAAAAGAATTACCGGTGAGAGAAAGAGTGCACACACAACTTCAAAGAGCAGATTGAGAGAATGCACGGAGGTTGCACGGAGGTCGCCGGTCGGAGATGGTGAGCAGCACAGAAAAGGATGGACCACATATAGAGATACTGCACGGAGGTGAACAGCAAGGGCGAAGAACAGAGAGAGCGTGCACGAAGGTCACTAGTTCAGTGAACAAAGGCTGTGAGCACTTAGTCGTCTAAGGCATCCACCGGTGAGATCTAAAGGTTCTTTTTCCAGTGTGAGAGATACTTTTCAGAGTTTTTTATTTCTACAAGATCATATGAATAAATTGTACATTAGATTTTTATAGAACTCAATATCCTATATTTTTACTTGGATTGCTCTTAATTCTTTCCGTAATTCTTGGATTTTTGTTAGTTATTGATTTAGTTCCTAATTTATCTGATTTTCTTAGATGTATTTTATGCACCTCAGGGGCCATGAGATGGTTTTTTAATTTTTGGATTTAATTACATGTATACAACTTGTATAGTGACATTAGTAAGGCAAAAAGTGGGGTGGCCATGGCCCCTCCTGGCCCTATACAGGATCCGTCAGTGCTTGTGTAGGTTGGCGAACCCACTTGAATCTTTATATTCACCGGATTTTTCCCATCTTCTATTTTTTGAATAGATTCTCCTTCCAATAATGATGACAAAAAAGGAGCCTTGGATTTAATATAGTTTGTTTTTTTGCCCATATTTCATCAAGTAGGTTTTAGTTGAAAATAAGTAGTCAAAATTATTAGATTCAAAACACGTGAATGTAATTTTGTATTATTACTTATTTTTTTTGGTTATATAATTCTATAAACATTTTATTTATTTTCAATGAATAAATCTTAAATATTTTGTTTTTTTTTTAATTATTTTTGATTTTTTTTTTTTGTTTTAAATAGCAAAAGTTCTTTATAGAAAAAAAATGATGTCTTATTTTATTTTATATTTTATAATTAAATTAAATAAATAATAATGATGTGACAAGTAGTAATCATCCTTTCCGCTTCCACTTCAATTCAAAGTGTTGTCTGATTTTAACACTCATACGTCATAAGTTGACATTCATATTTCATACCAATAAATCCAACCTTTGGAGTAGCAATTTCAATGGAATTTCTCTCAAACCCAGTTTCCATATCAGCAATCTCAACCATATCTCTTCTTCTTCTTCTTTGCATCTATGTCTACAATCAACATAATCAGAGGAAGAAGACGAAGACGCATCATCCAATTGCTGGAACCATGTTCAATCAGCTTCTTAACTTCAACAGATTGCATGATTACATGACTGACCTTGCTAAAAAACACAAAACTTATCGATTGATTAGTCCTTTCCGCTACGAGGTTTATACATCTGATCCAGTTAATGTTGAGTACATCCTCAAGACAAATTTCGAAAATTATGTCAAGGTATGTGACCTAAATGTTTAATTTTGGCTTTAACTACATGTTCTTTCAATGTTAAACGAATTCATCTGGTTTTATGCGCTAATTAGATTTCAATTTCATTATACCTTTTTCCAAAATTATCTTTGGATTTCAGTTTCTTAATCCGGATTATAACTTGTATATTGATTCGGGTTTGCTCCATGAATTGATTTCTGAAACATGTTACTTGAAACTTAAGTGAATTTATCTAGTTTTAGTTTGTTTCATGATTGATTTGTTTCTGGTTTTCTAAAATGTACACTAATCGGATTTGAGTTTGTTTAATCCATTTTACATTTTCATTGATTTAGAATTTCTTCCTTCGTAAGTGAAGTACAGATTTAAGAAAAGCCTTCTGACATTGATTGCCAAACCACCATTGTCCCCTACATCTATCTTTTTCTTGGCATTTTTAGATATTTATTTTGGTGTTGATTTTATTCAAAGCAAAGGGAAGACAAGAGGATAAGCTTTTCAAGCAAATATGTATGGTGAATATTTTCAAACATGTGAACTCCTTGTACTTGGTAGTTGGTAGATTTATTTAGTATTTACCAACAAAATAAATTAAAATGATGAGTCAACATCAATTCAATTCGTATTATTATTAAAGCCAAGAACTTTGGGCATGTTAGGCAGGGGGTTTTTGGCTTTAAAGAAATAGCTTAAAAATTCTAAAAAAAAAAAAAAATCATTCGGTTGTAAGAGCTTTTAGTTTTTCTTTTAAATTAAAAGTTATTAATCAAAAAGGTATTTAATGTAGCTTTCGGGAGCATTTATCTTTTATTTTTTTTTTGGAGCTTTTAACTTTTGGTTTTTATATAATTTTATATCTTTTAAAAGTTTTTAACAGCTACTTTTCCCAAACAAGTATAAAGTTGAGCTATCAACTACCAGTTAGTTTTGCTAAACACGTCTTTATATGTTATCCAAATCCAACTGAATTTAGCTTTTGGCTTTAAAGAAAAAGCTTTAAAAAAAATTTAAAAAGCTTCATTGGGCAATATGAACTTTTTGCTTTTCTTTTAAGTCAAAAGTTATTAATCCAAAAGGTATTTCTTGTAGCTTTCGCGAGCTTTTTAGTCTTTTTTTTTGAAGCTTTTAGCTTTTGGTTTTATATAATTTTATATCGTTAAAAGTTAACAGCTACTTTTGTCAAACGAGTATGCATAAATAAAAGCTACAGCTACTAGCTGCCAACTATCAGCTAGTTTTGTCAAACACGTCTTTATATGTTATCAAAATCCAACTAAATTTATATTAATTGTTACTTTTAAAATAACATTTTCATTGATTGAGTGTATTATTACAAGCTTAAACACATCATATTTTAAGTTATTGCTATATTAGTCCCTCATTTCATAACCTAATAAAATCTAGTCTTTCCACCACATGAAGATCTCAATAACTTCTATTACTAGTATGTACAATCAAAATTAGAAAAAGTTCATGTCAAAATTATCTTTCCCTCATTATCATTATTAGTTATTACAACCTAGTATGATGATACTGATTTGTGTCCATAAGATTTTCTATTTTGTCTTTATTTAAGTCACATTTTAATAATTCAAGAAGTAGTTAAACTACAAATATTTTACAGGGAACATACACCCACGACATTCTAAAAGATCTTCTTGGTGATGGAATCTTCACTGTTGATGGTGACAAGTGGCGAGAGCAGAGAAAGGTCTCAAGCCATGAGTTTTCCACAAAAGTCTTGAGGGATTTTAGCAGTGTAATTTTCAGAAAAAATGCAGTAAAACTCGCACATATATTATCTGAAGCAGCTTGTAACAATCAAATTCTCGATATAAACGTAAGAACCTTTTTGTCACTAAGACCAGGAGATGACAAAACAGATTGTACTGTGTGTCTTTCTGACATACATACATTTTAGACCAGGACTGAGACTGAGACTGATGTCAATGGACAAAAACTCGATCACAATCTCTTGTTTGAAAAAAAAATAAATAAATAAAAAGAGAGGGGATTATCCATCTTTAATTACCTTGTTATAATTATTAGTGTTGATGATATTACGTATAAACAGGACTTTTTCATGAAAGCGACATTGGATTCAATATTTAAAGTTGCATTTGGGATCGATCTTGATAGCATGTGTGGTTCAAGTGAAGAAGGTGTAAGATTTAGTAATGCTTTTGATGAGTCAAGTGCAATGACACTCAAAAGATACGTAGATATCACATGGAAAATCAAGAAATTTTTCAACATCGGATCAGAAGCAAAGTTAAAAGAAAGTGTCAAAGTGGTCGATGAGTTTGTTTATAAACTTATAAAGACAAAAACCGAACAAATGCACAAGAATCAAGATGATTTTTCCGTAAGTTTATACTCTTTTTAATAATAGGTTTGACCAGAGTTGACTCTGAATTATGTAATTGCAGTGGAAAAGAGAAGACATTCTATCAAGGTTTCTTCAAATCAATGACACAGATCCCAAGTACTTACGAGATATAATACTAAACTTTATAATTGCTGGAAAAGACACGACATCTACAGCTATGACTTGGTTTATTTACATGCTTTGCAAACATCCTGAGATCCAAGATAAAGTTGCAAAAGAAATCAAAGAAGCAATCAACTTTAAAAATGATGTAACAAATGTTGAAGTGTTTTCAAATGTTGTGAGTGAAGAAGCATTAGAAAAGATGCATTATCTTCATGCAGCTTTGACGGAAACTCTCAGACTCTTTCCTGCTGTTCCAGTGGTAATAATCTCATATTACTATATATATATGATGAAATATTATCAACTTTTTTATGATAAATTTATGTAGGATGCGAAGATATGTGCTTCAGATGATGTTTTACCTGATGGATATAATGTAAACAAAGGGGATTTGGTGGCTTATCAACCATATGCAATGGGAAGAATGAAGTTTTTATGGGGTGAAGATGCACAACAATTTAAACCAGAAAGATGGATTGATGAAAATGGTTGCTTTAGGCCTGAAAGTCCCTTTAAATTTACAGCTTTTCAGGTTAGTATAATATCGTTACTTTTTTCAAAGTGATAAATGTTGGTTTTCGTCAGAGTAAATTACAGTTTTGGTCCCTGGGTATTGCTGATTCTTTCAATTATGGTCCCAAAAATGTTTTCTCTTGTGATTTTGGACCTTGTTTACAGTTTTAGTGGCGTCTTTGGTCCTGTTCTAACCAAATTTGTAGAAATCAATTATATTTATGGAACAAACTTTGTTATTTTACATGGAACAAGGACAAAAACCTCAAATAAGAATCAAAATTGCAAAAAAAAAAAAAAAAAAAAAAAAGAGTAAATTACATGAATGGTCCCTATGGGTTAGGGTAATTTACGTGTTTGGTCTCTAACTTGTTTTTTTAAAGACCAAAAATAGTAATTAATTTCTAGAAAACAGGGACCAAAAAAGCTACAAGAATCTCAAATAAGGAACAAAAGTGAAAAAAAAAAAAAAAACTTTTTGGGACCAAAATTGAAAATATCAGCTATACTCAAGGACAAAAAATGTAATTTACATTAAATAAAACAAGCAAAAAACATTATTTATATGCGACGTTCTGAAAATGATTATAGCGACTTAAAGAATCAGAATCCTAATCCAAGTAATCATGATTATCCGATTCCGATTCTCCAAATTTCACTCTAATGACATTAAATGACAAAAATACCCTTTAAAACTCACATCCAAACATTCACAACCAATATCTTATCTCAAAGTATAAACCTTCCACACAATGTCAAGAGAGTGAAACTTGAATGTGAGGGTATTTTCATCATTTGGCCAAAATCCAACAAATGTCTACATTTATCTTATAAACATTTTGTAAAATGTATATTTTTATGTTCTCCTAATCCGATTTTTCATGCATTTTTGTTTTCATGTTGAAAAAAAAAAAAAAAAAACAGGCAGGACAAAGAATTTGTTTGGGTCGAGAATTTGCGTATAGGCAAATGAAGATTTTTGCATCCATTTTATTAGGTTGCTTTGTTTTTAAGCTAAGTGATGAAAACAAAACTTCAAAGTACAAAACAATGCTTAATCTTCACATCGATGGTGGATTGCATGTTCGTGTTTTTAGTAGATACGTGTGATATATATATATATATATATATATATATATATATATATATATATATATATATATATATATATATATATATATATATATATATATACTAATATGAAACTTTAACTTGTAAGTATAATGTGTTAATGTATGTTTGTACTTTGTAATAAACGTGTTGGTGAATAAATACATTCATAAAACCAGAAAAAGAAAAATTAATATGGAAAATAGTTTATGTCATTCGATTGTACCTCAAAAGATTTAAGAGGTTTTACATTCATGTTTCATTTTTGTTCTATCTGTGTGGAAAAGAAAAATAGATTATAACTTTTTTTTATATGTTTGATTAAGCTTCACTATTGAATTGACAATGACGTGGGAACGCATTTGAAATAATTTCATTAGATATTAAGCAACGTTTAAACTTGTTCAAATAGATCCATTAATTCTTTTATTTAAATGATTTTATGACTAACGTTTATGTTTTGTTCCATTGTTACAAAGTTTTTACTTTTTTAGTATATTTTCCTTTATAAAATTAAGAAAAACACTATACTAATACAATAATAATCTATTTTTTTTCAATAAAGGTATTTACGATATTTTAAGATTGTTAGCTCGTTTCATTTTATTAAGTTTATTAAAACCCTATCTCTACTAATAAAACGAAAAAGAAAATATCTAATAAAAATAATGGTTTTCCAAGAATTAAACATAACATTTGCAAATTACAAAAATAACCATCCATTTTAACCGAAAGCGAAAAGTGATGTCATCCTAGAAATACCCGTTTTTTTAATGCCCAGTTTCACACCATTTCACAAACACCAACTGGTATTTTCTGAAAAAAAAAAAAAAAAAAAATTAAGGGTGTTTTAAGTATGGGATTGGCTAAAAAGACACCCCATATTTCAATATGGACACCCTAATTAATTTTTAAAATATTTTTATTGACTGAAATTGCATTGTTTTCCGGAAAAGCTGATTATAAGCACTTAATTATTGGTTGACTTTTTAAAAAGTGGTCAATTAGGTGTCTAAGAGGTGTCTTATTAGCAACACCTTTTAAGTATTTAGCCATAAAATTTTGAGTTTTGTAAAATGGCTATGTGGATCACTAAATGTTTCAAGAGTTTTTTTTTTTTTTTTTTTCAAAAACAAGCAATAGTAATTTCACAAGTAAAATCTTCGAACAAAGCGAGGGCATTTTCTAGTTAAAGATTAAAAAGGAATGTAATTAAAAGGTCTTGAACCCCCAAACCCCTTACTAAGAGGATGCAATCCAATCTCCGTATTTGTTCAAAATCAGCATTTCGTTTTGTTAGTATTATCACATACCAAAACTTTTCCAACTTCCTTCTAATTCTCCAACTGTATTTTGTTTGCTCTTTAAAAAAAAAAAAAACTGTATTTTGTCATTTTCTCAAATATTTTTAACATCATTTATCCGAATCACTTTATCCTTAAAAAACTTAATGTATTACAAAAAAAAATGACCTAACTCACAACATTACATAATTCTGAATTAACACATTTGCCAAGAAAAAAAAAAGCACTATAAAGATGGTTGTGTTATGTCTATTGTGGGTTGGTGAACTCCGGGTCTTGAAGCCCATTTCTTTTGATCTCTATACGCTTCAATGGCTCTCAATCGGATCCTCTCTTGAGATGCATTCGAAGACCCAAATTTCTACAAACCATAAAACAAAAAACTTAAAAATCTACATAATCACTTTTTTAATAGTAGAGATAGGTAGGTAGCATTAAATATATCTCAATAATCACTTTTCCCTTCAAATATGACAGATTTTATTAGATAATCTAACCTTGGGAACATTAACCAACTTTGGTGGAGCTTTAACAACGTCTCCAAATTTGATCTCTTCACGCCCTGGAAAGTTTATTTCACCCTCATTTGTCTTCTTCTTTTTCTTTTTCCGTTCTTCTAGAAGTCTGTAAATATCATTCAAATTGTTCATAAAGACATTTGGGAAAGAAAAAAAAAAGGAAAACATGTTTGCAAAAACCAAAAAGAATACGACTTAACAAATAAGTTAGAAAGAAATAACTTATTAAAATGTGATTATTTAAGTCATCCAAACACTCAAAAAGAAAATGGTAGAAACAAATGAAAAACTTACTTTCTCTGTTGTTATATAACATATTAATAACTTATAAAAATTTAAAAATACAAATGGGAAACTTACTTTTTCTTGCGTTCCTTTCTTTTTGAACCAACTGCACCTAATTCTGCCTCAAACCGAAGATCATCTACCTGCTTCCTTTTCCTTTTCTTCTTTTTCTTTTCTGTTCCTTCATCATTATCTTTAATCTTGGAATCAGAAACCACAAAATCAGGTTTTTCATTTGCACCAACTTTCTGCAAAAAAAAAAAAAAAAAAAAAAATATATATATATTAAAAAACTCTAATAATGTGTCACACAAGGATTAAATACCAATAACTTTCACCAATGTTCTAAGTTGTTCACTTTTATTTAGATGCACATGTTATTAGGTTAGTATATAAAAACGGTATCAGACAATGTTATATGGATAAAAGATGTTGAGAATGAGGGCAAATTTGTAAAATGACAAGCAGTTAACAGAAAAAGTCTTATTCTCTATTAAGTCGTTTTTCTACATTAAAGCTTATTGATTATAGATTAAGCCATGTAAACATGATTCCAAGGTTTTCATATTAAGTACTGTTTGAAAGTACCCATGAGTCTTCCATTAAGCTCGAATAAATACATATCTATTGTTGGACCACTGAAATCAAGTCCATTGGCATTGGAAATCAAAAAAATGTAACCAATTTCGAAATTTGCAACTTTAAATTTTAAATCAAGCCATGTTTTTTAGGCTATGTAATGCAATATTGTAGAAATTGATGAACAAAAACAACCAGGACATGAGAATTACTTACATTTTCTATTAAATTTCCACCACCAGAGCCACCGCGGCTATCGCCGCCTCTCTTATGCTCTTCAACGTCAACTGTTAACTTTCCAGACCCTGAAATCGACATTGTAAGTGCACTAAAAACAGATTTTTTTTTTCTCAAAAGAAAAGGGATAAAAAGCGAAAAGCTAAAACTGCTTATATTTGTGGATTTATGCATATAAATTGATAAAAGAAAGGGGATCAGAACCTGAGGTATATGACATGAGTTGGCGAAGCTTGGAGGGAATTACATCGAGGGATGAACGAACAGGCGGTGGGGGTAATCGATTCTTGCCGACTCCATGAGCTTCTTTGTAATTCTTTTCTCTTCTCTTCTTTCCTTTCCCTCCCATCTCTCTGCTACTTTCTAGGGTTTATGCCGCAGGGGGTTTTGTTGTTTTGGGGGATGGGTTTGATTTCGTGTGCCCTATTGGCAAAGAGCGTTTCTTGTCTCAACGCAGTAGACCCTTGTGGGATGTTAAATGAGTCAAAAATAAGGTTTTTTGTTTTATTTGTCTTTTGTAATTTGTAACAGGTAAAATGTTTTGTACTTTTTTATATATAAAATACAGATAAAAAAGTTTTTTTTTGGGTGGCCTTTATAAAAAATTTGTTTGTTCATAACAAAAGACTGTTGTTGGTGGTGGTGTTGTCGGTGTTGATGTTGGTGTTGGTAGAGGTAGTGATAGTGGAGCTGGTGGCGGTTGTTGCAGCATTGATGGTGATATCGGTGGTGAAAAAAAATATATCACATAAGCGTTAGAAATTAAAAAATGTTTCCAAAATCAAAAGTTATTTTTTGTTTTTTGGAAAAAAAGATATCAAAAAGATTTTTTTATGTATTTTGTTTCTGGAATCTATTCATCAATTATCTTTCTACGACAAAATGTCAAAAAGACTTTTTACCAAAAAAAAAACACCATTTTAGTTTACATAAAAATAAGGATAATGTAGAAATTGATTCATTTTTTTGTCATGTACTCATTTAGTCATTTAACTTAATTTAAGCTTTAAAATGTTATTTAACCTAATATTTTTGTCTGAAATGATCATTATGATTGGCTACATCTGGTTTTGTCTACGTAGCAGTTGACATAGGTTGTTGGGGTAATGTCGTTTAAAAGTGTGTTTAAAAAAAAAACATTAAACGAGTCTTTTTGTCTACGTAACAGTTGAAGGACCTAAAATCTATTGTATTTAGCATCTTCTGGGAGGATTTTCTTGGAGAAAAGAGCTTGGAGATCAAGCATTCGGAAGCAAGGAGCTTGAAGGACCTAAAATCTATTGTATTTAGCATCTTCTGAGAGGTATAAATCGTTACCCTAACCTCATTCATTCTAGATCCCCTCTTTGGTCAAATTCTAGGGTTTTCATAGTATGATTGGAAGCTATTCTTCTTTGCAATCTCAGATCTGAAGTTGTAACTTCAGAACTTAGCTCCTTTGGGCTTCTTAGTACATAAAGTTTCCAGGTTGAAGAATGAGACTCTCCTAAGGTGTAAAGCTCCATTAGAGGCATAGATTGGTCATTTAGGGCCTTTAGAACCTTGCATGTGCGTAAAGTTTGCAACTTTACGTGTGTAACATCGTGAAATTTCAAAACAATTTTGCATTTTAAATTAATAAAAATACCCCAATCACAATTCTCAAAAACGTGTATCAATTGTTTTTACATAACATAAGTGCAAATCAAATTCCCCGGAATCTCAAAACATCTCCACCATAAGTGTGTACTGATCATGTCGGTGCCTTCCCGCGATCATCACTGGTACCTGAAACACATAACACGCAAACGGTAAGCAATAATGTTTAGTGAGTTCCCTAAAATACCACGTACAACACATACACCTTTTCAGGTCATAGCTCTATGGGATCTTCCGATCCAGGTGTCTTAGGGGATTTCCATCCCATAACTCTGTTGACCTTCCGGTCCATGCTTTGTTGACCTTCCGGTCCATATTATCATACTCATATCATAACATATTACATATACACCATACATCACATTTTCATCATACACATAAGACCTTCCGGTCACACATAATAACCCCATCGGGTAAGGCATAGTG
Organism: Lactuca saligna; assembly: GCF_052625555.1. NCBI lineage: Eukaryota > Viridiplantae > Streptophyta > Magnoliopsida > Asterales > Asteraceae > Lactuca > Lactuca saligna. The sequence continues at coordinate 224,489,040 of NC_136419.1, read as the reverse complement.
AGAAGACTCACCTCGAAGATGTCGGATAATCACTCGCACTCAATCCTCCGACCTAGCTTCCTCCTACAGCATAAATACATCTCTAATTAATACCTTCCTGACTTAATTTAACTAATGCCCTTAAGTCAACACAAGTCAACTCTGGTCAACTGTAACGACCCAATTTTTACGTCCGAAAATTTCATTTTTAAGATATTACTTTAGAAAACATTAATAAATAAAAACATTGTTTGTTCACACCATAACACATTGCAACCATGTTCTCAAAAGCCAAACCGTACATCCCATCAAAATATCAGAGTACAATCCCAGTAAACCTCATAAATGCGGAAACCGAAGAGTGTGTGTATGACGTGCCGCTACCGCGCCGGCTCCTTCCCCTTCGATGCAGAGGTACCTGAAAACAAAACTGTAAATGTAAGCACAAAGCTTAGTGAGTTCCCCCAACGTACCGCATACCATACAAACACATAACATACGAACTGCCAGGCTATTCTGGGGTGCCTGACTACCCGGTACGGCCATTCTGGGGTACCGACCTACCCATACGGCCATTCTGGGGTGCCGTCTTACCCGTGTCAAGCCATTCTGGGGTGCTAACTACCCATGTCAAGCCATTCTGGGGTGCTGACTACCCATCGGTCCTAACAATCGATCCTCGGGGACTATTTCACCCCTACTACTACGATCACATATAACATAACAAGCCAGCATGCATACATATCATCACATACTGTCAGACGTATCTGGGGTGTCTGACTACCCTTCGGTCCTAACAACCAAACTCTACTACTATCACATACAACATATCATGCTAGCATATAACATGTCAGGTAATAGCGAACTTAGATGATATCACAAAGACAATCATCTATCATACATCTCCTACTGGTGGGTCGGCATTGTGGCCTTAGACCCACCGCTACTGGAAGGTAACTCACCTCAAAGTAGCTGCTGAACTGATCGGGAACTAACTGACTGCTGCTGCTCCGGGAGTCCTCCGGCTGCAATTTCCACGACATACTCAATCAAACACTGCTAACTGTCCTTTAGGTAAAATGACCATTTTACCCCTGGTTTAGCTCTAAGCCAAAGCTGGAGTCAACTTTCAGTTGACCCGACTCGCCGAGTGGATCACCACTCGCCGAGTCCCTAGCAAACCAATGTCCTGGGTCCCTGGTTCTACTCGTCGAGTCGGGCTATGACTCGACGAGTTCACCTTCTAACTGTCATTCAACACCTTCATCCTACTCGCCGAGTTGTATGAACAACTCGTCGAGTTCATCTTCATCCGATGAACACTTTGTGCTAAGACTCGCCGAGTTGTATGAACAACTCGCCGAGTCTGTTCTTGAGCTATGAAGATTGCCTTGGACTCGCCGAGTCAGGGCATTGACTCGCCGAGTCCTAACATGGGTGAGTTCAGCTCCCAACTCACCGAGTCACCCCCTGTGACTCATGGCTCAACTCGACACATGAAGAAGGGACCAAATCGGTGACTCGCGACCAGACTCGCCGAGTCACCTATGCGACTCGCCGAGTCGTCGCCATGCACTCCTTAAATATACCGATTTGCTCGGTTCCAGTCCATGCCATTCATAGATCTGGACTTCTAGGACACGAATCACACGTAAAGTTTCCAACTTTACGTGTGGATATTCACCAATATGGATTATAGGGCTCAAAATGTCTCAAAAGGGTAGATCTAGGGCTAACAAGCCTCATGGGGCCAAAAAGCTAACAGATCTGAGCTCCTGGAGCTCAATCTTGCATAGATCCAAAGGCCAAACGCCTTATTACGGCATATAATGCACATACAAACTTGGGGAATTGACCAAGAAGGACCCAAATGAAGTTTTAAGCATAGAATCAAGGGGAAAACGGGTTATACCTCAAAGGAAATGTTGAAATGACACAAAGATGGCTGATCTCCTTCTCCTCTTCTTGATCTACTCCTCTTACTCCTCAAAACCTTCAAGAACACACCAAGAACACCTCAAACTCTCAAGGAAACAAGGGAAAACGATGTAGGGGGAGTTCTGGGGGTGAATGGGGACGAGTTGGGGCGGAATGAGAGTTTAAATAGGGTGTAAACCCTTGAAACTTAGGGTTTCATCCAGCAGCGGTGACTCGCCGAGTCCAGGATGTGGACTCGCCGAGTCGCCTACTTAAAACGTGTCCTGAGTCTCGTCCCTACTCGGCGAGTCGGACCCTATGACTCGCCGAGTCCAAGGCTAAATTAGGGCAATGCTCAAATAAAATTCACATACCGGAAACCAGGTGCTACATCAACGTTGTTCAATGGCCACCCCTTTGACCCAACTCGTCGAGTCAGGCATTGACTCGGCGAGTTCAGACGTGAACTCAAGTCCCCTAAATCCCCCTCTGACTCACTAAGTCACTCTCCCAACTCGGCGAGTCACCAACTGTGTGAGTCACGAGACAACCCCGTCCGACTCATCAAGTATGCTCATGGACTCGGTGAGTTCATTCCATGCTCAAACTCAAATGGCCTTCTGAGGTCAGATCTGTTCCTCTAATCCATAGATATGGCCTTCCCAAGCTTAATAAACACGTAAAGGTTCAAACTTGATACTCATGCATCGTCCAAATAACTCTACTTGAAGCATTTGCCCCAAATACAACATCCTAAGCCCATTTCTTCCATAACTCATCATAAAGCAAGATGGATAAAGCTCTCTGGACCACTATGGGTCCAGATCCGAAGTCTAAACATGATAAGGGATCATATATCCAACAATCATCCCAGTAAAGGGTATAGAAAACCCTAGATCCATGGATTCTTCAACAAAATAGAAAAAGGATCGATATGCTACCTCAAGGATGATGTCCTTTGCTCAAGATCCACAAATATGCAACCTTCTTGGCCTCCTCTAAGCTGGAACCACCTTCTTCTTGCAAAACTAACCCACAAAGATCAAATAATGGCTTCTTTCCTCTCACAAACGCTCAAGCACTCTTAGGGTCTATCTCAAGGGTCTGGTAGCCGCAAATGGTGGCTATAAGGGTCCTTAAATAGGTCCCAAACCCGAGAAATTAGGGTTTCTTTCGCCAGCTCTGACTCGGCGAGTGCATTCCCCTGACTCGTCGAGTCTAGTCATTTTCCACGTCACCCATTCGCGACCTGACTCGACGAGTCTAAGCACCTCGTCGAGTCACCTCAACACAATTTAAATTATAATATTAATTAATGTACCTGGTAAACCGGGCATTACAACGTGATAAACATGCCTTAGAAGCTTGGATCTGTAATCTGGAGCATTGCCATGGCTTAAAAAGCGTCTGCATGGATGAAGGTCTGCGAGGACTCAGCGAGTTGAATGAACAACTCGGCGAGCCCGATAAAGATGGCTATGAACTCGACAAGTTGGATGAACAACTCGGCAAGCCCGATGAAGATCGCCATGAACTCGACGAGTTGGATGAACAACTTGACGAGTCCGTTGAAGTTTGCCTTGAACTCAGCGACTCATTAGAAGATTCGGCGAGTCTGCTGGGGTTTCTTCCAATTCATGGACACGTATGAATTCGGTGAGTTAAAGGAGAACTCGACGAGCCAATCAAGGATTTCACAACTTCTCGAGTTCAGGAAGGACTCAACGAGTAGGTGAACTGCACTCGATGAGTCGAGTCAACATGGACAGTTGACTTTGTGTAACGCCTCATTTCTGCTATGTGATTTAAATAAAGTATTTTCATTTCTTAAGGGGGTACTCGACGAGTCTGTAGCCCAACTCGTCGAGTAGAGACAGGATGATCATGCAAATTGAGTTGGCTACTCGACGAGTCCATACGCTAGGACTCAGCGAGTCCGTATGTCTGGATGAAGCCCTAATTTTAAGGGTTTGCACCCTATTTAAACTCATTTATGCGCCCCAACCTCGCCTCCATTACCCTCAGAGCATCCTTTACCGAACCCTTGCCCCCTTAAAGAGTGTGTGAGTGATTGTTACTTTGTGAATGAACTTTTTGATCAAGTAGAAGAAGGAGAAGGTTGAAGAGTTCAAGGAAGAGGAAGTAGATCCAAAACACACTCATTTGTGGTCATCTTTTCTGGTAATAAAGTCTCCATCTTGCTTATTGATCTAGTAGATCTTGTTTGTCCCCAAATTGTTGCTTTTAAGCCTAAAAACCCCCCAAATCCTTTGTGATAAAGCGTTTTGATCGAGTTATACTTCAGATCTGGACCCTCATTGTATTCTAGAAGTGTAAAGTTCCAGTTGTGGTCGTGATTGAGGTTCCTCTTGAGCTTAGAACCCTATTAAGAGCCTAGATTTGGCATTTGAAGCCTTTAAAGCGATGCATGCACGTAAAGTTTGCAACTTTATGTGATAAGCATGCCCTAGAAGCTTGGATCTGTGATTTGGAGTCGCTGCATGGCTCAAATCAGGTCTGTATGGAAAAAGGACTGAATGGACTCAGTGAGTCGCAAGGTTGACTCGATGAGTCATATGAAGATAGCCGTGGACTCAGCGAGTTGGATGAGCAACTCTGCGAGTCCGATGAAGATTGCCTTAGACTTGACAAGTTGTTCATACAACTCGGCGAGTCGGATGAGTTTTCCCGATTAAAGTAGAGTTTGAGTGAAATAGCTTCATTTCTTCTTAGTTACACGTAAAGTTAGCAACTTCACGTGTTCAGATGGTTCCAGGAGATTAGATCTACGAGTTAGATGCTCTGGAATGGATTAAAATCGATTGTATGAATTATGCACGTTATGTGACATCCCCATTTTACGGCCAGAAAAGACCAATTTTGTTGATGCTTGTTTGAAAATCAGAGTAATATTTTACATAAAAGTGTTGCGGAATTTGTTCCCAAAATAAAAATATGATAAAGATTTATCAAAGCATTTGCATAGAAATGTATTTCATTAAAAAGACTCGGGATGTCATGTTTGATGCAGATCAAAAGCATAAAACAATACATTATAAGCCTTACAACAGTTATTTACAACTACTAGTCTATAATCCAAAAATCACTCATTATCATCTAAATTATGCTCTGGGAAAAATTCCTCATTATCATCCAAATTATGCTCTGGGTCCACTACCTGTAAAACAGAAAGTTGAGTGGGTCAGGCTTGGGAGCCTGGTGAGCATATAGGGTTTTCAACCAACAAATAATAATAAATTTATTAATTTCATTGATCAACAATAAATTTATTAATTTTATCAAACCAACAATAACCCTGATTACCCATTTCCGTTATCCTTACATTACATCCCTAAACACCTATACAAGGGACCTAGTCTAAGGATTTTATCATCGGGATGGACTTTACTGCTAAGGGGATTCCTTAGCCATATATGTCCGTAAGGCAACCATGAGGGGGATGGAGACACCGGTGAACATCAAGCCCACAAACACCTACAGGTTGCGAGCCTGCTAGCGTTCCACTAGACTGTCTAGAAGAGTCCGTGGTCGTCATCCATATTCCGCTAGATGACTGGAACAACAACAACATCGAGGCCTCTCACCATTTTAACACACATCAACTGTTTCGTCTACCCATGTTTTACCCAACATATATGTAGATAAAATACATATACAGTTTATAACTTGTATAAAACATTTATTCAACAGTCATCTCAAATAAACAATCAATATAATTACACATAGCACGTATTTTATAGAAAATACTTCATATCTATGTGTAAGATGAGAATGACTATACACTCACTTGATTTGATGATAATCGGGCAACAATTCATTCCCTAAAATGATCGTTTCTGATAAAACCGGGAGTTTTATTGAGAAACCGGGCTTTGCGAGGGTTGGAGCTTCAAAACCGAAAAGATAAAAAATTTCGGGTCTTCGGGCACTTCGGGACATATTATGGGCTTTAAAAATGATACCGGGGCTTCGAGAAAAATCAAAATAGTCAAAATATGGAGAGAGGGGCCAAAAATGGCAATTTTCTAATTCTAGTCGGCAAATCTTGCAACCCCCTATTTATAGGGTGTGAAACCGAGGATTGATTGGCTAAGGAGGCTCCACATAGCAGGCTGCTAGGCTCGGACATGGAGGCTGAGAAGCGAACACGCGGCACCAGGGGTTCGGACACGTCTCGCATGCGAGGGCTTGCCACCGTGGTCACACGCATCTTCAGATGATTGGACCGGAGCTCGAACTTAGAAGGATGTGACACGCATCACTCCTCGGATGCGCCACGATCAGATGACGCAGCTACTTCGGACACGAGGCGAGGGTGACGTGGCCGGCTCCTATCCATGCGAATTTTTCGAAAATTGCACCCAAAACTTTTAAAAATTCATAACTTTCGCATACGAGCTCCGTTTTTGACGTTCTTTATATGCACGCGTAGGTGGGAATATATTCTACAACTTTCGTTTAGACTTCATCGGCTATTTTTGAATTTAATTTTAATATTTTTATTTTTAACAGACCAGGACAGGAAAATCCGTTAAAAATTCATAACTTCTTCATCCGACGTCCGTTTCCGTCAGTCTTTTTACCGTTGTACTACTATTAACGATACCTTTGATTCTCGTTTAGGTTGTGTTGGCTAAATATCGCTCGATTTTAAATTCGAGTTTTTAGCTGTCTATTGCCCCGCTAAAATTTAGAAAAATCATAACTTCCTCATACGAAGTCAGATTTGAAAGTTCTTTTTAACAAAATTCTCGGCTTAACGAATACTATGACTTTTGTTTAGATTGTTAAGGCTAAAAAGCATCTTGTCGTAAATTCACTTTTTACACTTCCCGATGTCATGTCGTCGCGAAACTTCGACAGGTCATAACTTCTTCATTATAACTCGGATTTCGGTGTTCTTTATATATCCAGAATCCTTGTTTCGGCCACTACAACTTTTTTAAAAGATATTGGATTTTTCTAATATTTATTTTCAATGCTTATTTTCATTATTAATTAATTAAATCATAATAATTAAGCAAATAAGCATATAATTCACATGATATTCACATAATTCCTCTTTATTACTTCATAATGAGTTACAAAGGTTGACCTAGACTATTACAATGTTATTAATGCTTTTAGCCCATAAACACGAGCGTTACAATTCTCTCCCCCTTAGGATGATTCCGTCCCCGGAATCACACATCAGTAAACAAATGCGGGTAGCGACTCATCATGTCACTTCTGTTTACCATGTGAGATTTGGCCCATTCGTATGTTTCCATTGCACAAGCACTAAATCGACCATCTTGCGTCGCAACTTTTTAGTTTTACGGTCAACGGTTGCCTCTGGTTCTTCGATTAACCTCTTGCTTTTATCCAGCCTTAACTCAGATATTGGAATTATGTTGGGAACATCTCCCGTGAACTTCCTTAAATAACACACATGGAAAGTGTTATGAATACCATCTAGTTCTTCTGGTAGTTCTAGCTTGTAAGCTTGATTCCCAATCATCTGAAGAACTTTAAATGGTCCAATAAACCTTGGACTCAACTTTCCTCTTTTACCAAATTTTATAAGTCCCTTCCACGGTGAGACTTTAAGCAAAACCGAATCACCAACTTCGAATGTTATCGATTTTCTTTTCTTGTCAGCATAGCTCTTTTAACGATCTTGAGCTGCTAACATCCTTTCCCTAATCACTTTCAACTTTTCAGCAGTCTGATGGACTATCTCAGGTCCCATAAACTGCTTTTCTCCAGCTTCAAGCCAACAAGACGGCGTACGACACTTCTATCCATACAAAGCGTGATAAGGTGCCATCTTTATGCTCGATTGGAAACTATTGTTGTCGGAAAATTCTACCAAAGGTAAATGTTCATCCCAGTTACCTTGGAATTCCAGGGTACGTGCTCTCAGCATATCTTCAAGTGTTTGTATTGTTCTTTCGCTCTGACCATCAGTTTGTGGATGGTAAGTTGTACTTAAACACAACTTGGTACCCATTTCCTCTTGTAGACTTTTCCAAAATCATGACGTGAAACGACTATCACGATCTGATACAAATGTTAGAGGAACACCGTGAAGTCTCACAATTTCCTTCACGTAAGCATCCGCAAGCTTATCCATAGACCATTTTTCATTGGTTGCTATGAAGTGTGCACTCTTGGTGAAACGATCCACGACTACCCAAATCATGTCGTGACCGCTCTTTGTTCTGGGTAGTTTAGTCACAAAATCCATGGTGATGTCTTCCCATTTACCCATGGGTACAGGTAAAGGTTCTAAACTCTCATACGGTTTCTGATGTTGTGCCTTGACTCTTGCACATGTCACACACTCAGCCACATACTTAGCAACATCGAGCTTCATCGTTGGCCACCAGTAATAGGGTTTTAAATCCCTATACATTTTCGTACTGCTGGGATGAATCGAGTACATGGTCTTGTGAGCTTCTTCCATCAGAACATCTCTTACTCCTCCCATCTTAGGTACCCAAATCCTATCTTGGAATACCTTTAACCCTTGGTTGTTTGTACCGAATACTAATGTTTTGCCCAATTCTTCTCTGAAGCTTCTTCCTGAGCTTTCTTTATACTCTCCACAATTGTTGAGACAACCTCAATTCTCAACACTCTTGGCCTTTTCTTTTCAAGGTTGACTTTCCGACTGAGATAGGTTACATTTCATAGCAACATCAAAGTAATACAAGAAATAATATAGATGCAGCTTGGTACTAGGCTGTCTTCGCAAATGCTACCGGGATGTACCTGTCTATCGATGACCTGAGAATACAAGTTATTTTGAAAGCGATTATTAGCATTTTTATAATGTTGGTGAGTTCATAAGTATTTAGTTCCATTTGTATAAATACACATTTTTATTCAGAATAACTTTATGAAAGATAGTAGTTTAGAATCTACGGTGTATTAGCGTCCTTTCTAGAAAATCCTATATTTTCTAAATAAAAGAAGTCTTCTACCAAGACCTGACAGATTTACTTTATAAGGAGTAATTTTCCCCAAAAATACTATCATTACTAAAATACAGTATTGACTTTAAAGGAATAATGAGAAACTCACAAATAAAAATACCAGGGGAAAATAATATATATCTCAACATTAATACTGCTGACTAAAACACAAGAAACCATAGACTCCAGGCAGTATAACATGAACGATACAACTAGCAAAGTCTAAAACAATGAGTGAATGTGAACTAGTATGTAACCATGTTGATCGACGATAGAGTTTCCGATGACCCTCCAGGTCACGCGTAGAGGTAGTGGCATTATGTCACCCATGGGTCTTACCGACGTGGACTGTAGCTAGTAGTCTGGGTGTGGAAGTGTCAGTTCCGTATAGATCTATACACATGATGTTCGCTCTCCTTCCCGGAGACTCTGGTTACACGACGTTGGCGCAATGAAGCGTCGTAGAGGGAAATAATGTGTCACATTCTAAAGCAAAAGAGAGAGAGCGAGAGAAAGAGAGAGAGAGTGAGTGATAGAGAGAGAGAGAGATAGAGAGAGATAGAGATAGAGATAGAGAGAGAGAGAGAGAAAGAAAGAGAAATAGAGTTAGAGAGATAGAGTGAGAGATAGAGTTAGAGAGATAGATTCAGAGATAGAGTCTCCTAACTATTCCTATAATAGTTACTAGGGTTCCAGAAACATGAATAATAGAAGAATGCATGTACTACTCAAGGTGATGAATCGACTGAGAGAGAGAGAGAGAGAGCTTTTATGTCCATACATGTATACATGATATATAATTAATGTTTAAACGACCTTCGGACGGATATCCGATACCCACCAAACCACATCCCAACGAGGAAAAGGAAATAGGGCGAACTAGCCTTCCTAAGTCCTTTAAACATTATTTATATAACTATACAAATATAGGCATGCATTTAAGAAATAAAAGCATAAAAGAAAACTTTGGTAAAACCATAATACTTAAGAAATTTACGACTTGATGTCATTTTGTAAAACAAGCTTTGAAAAGGGTTTTTGTAACGCCTGTGTTTCTGGGCTTGCCATTTTTAGCAATGTGATAGTCTAGGTTAACCTTTGTAACCCGTTTTGAAATAATAGAAGTGTATTATTTGAGTATTATGTGTTTTGTGCTTAATTGATTAATTAGGTGGTTTGATTAATTAAGAATAAAAATAAGCGTCAAAATTTAAGTGTAACCTAATATCTTTAGATAATGTTTTAGTAGTTGAAACGAGGTTTCCGAATATATAAATAATGTCGAAATCCGAGTTATAACGAAGAAGTTATGACCTGTCGAAGTTTCGTGACAGAACCGGCACGACCCAACGCGACCCAACGCGATGTAAATAGTGAATTTAAGGTAGATAGATATCTATCCTTAGTGATCTAAATGAGAATTGAAGATCTCATCGATAGTAGTGCAACAACGGAAAGACGGACGGAATCGGAGTTCAGATGAAGGAGTTATGAATTTCGAACGGAGTTTTCCTATCTCGGCCTACTAAAAATAATATATAAGTAATATACTTATAATATATTAAAAACAAAGTCAAAATTAGCCAATGGAGTCTAAACGAGAGTTGTAGATCATGATCTCACCTTCGCGGCGATATAAAGAACGTCGAAAACGGAGTTCGTATGCGAAAGTTATGAATTTCTGAAGTTCGGGGCGCGAAACCCCAAAACTGTCAGAGACCACGACGTGGCAAGTGTCCTGACACCTCCGGGAGGCCCCCAGATGCAACTTGGGATGACGCATGCAGTGACGACCAAGCCCACGATGTGGAAAAAGGTTGCCACGACGTGGCAAGGGCCAAAATTGCCCTATAAATTGATTTGAAGGGCCAGCCGTTTAGGGTTGCTATTTTCTCTCTTCTCTCTCCCGTTTTACCTCGATTTGCGTGCCAGAAGTACCTCGAAGCCCCGGTAATATCCCCGAGTCCCGAAGCAAGTCCCGAGATCCCGAAGATCCCGAGAAGTGCGGTTTCCGAGCCGAAGCTCTGCCCGCGAGAAGTTCGACTTTTGTAGAGATCTTCCAGATCTGCTGAGGATTACTACTTCTGCAAGCCGTAGTGCTGTCCGATCATCTTCTGATCAAGTGAGTGTGTAGTTACTTTCTTCTAACGCATAATTATGAAGTATTTTATACGAAATACGTGTTATGTGTATAGTTTTGTTGTTATGTAAGTGAATGTATATTCACTCTCTTTAATCACATACGTGTTATGTGGGTATGCCTCATCTGTTGTGTGGAATATATATTGAATGAAAATGATATATACAGGTTTTAAACTATGTATAAAAATATATATTTGTATCTACTAATATGTTGGGTAGAACATGGGTAGATAGTTGGTGTGTAATAAACAGATGAGAGGCCTCGATGTTGTTGTTGTTGTTGACCTAGTTATTCAGCGAAGTATGGATAACGACCACAGACTCCTTCTAGACAGTCTCGTGGAACGCTAGCAGGTTCATAACCTGTAGGTGTTGTGAACGATGTGTTCACCGGTGTACTCTATCCCCCTCATGGTTGCCTTTAGGATATCTATTGTTGAGGAAACCCCTTAGCAGTAATGTCCGTCCTGATGAAAATCCTAGATTAGGTCCCTTAAGATAGATGTTGTTTTAGGGACGTAAAGTGAGGATAACGGGAATGGGTAATCGGGATAGTGATTGGTTCGTGAATTTAAATATAATTTATTTATTGTGGGTTGAAAACCCTATATGCTCACCAGGCTCCCAAGCCTGACCCACTCAGTTTTATTTGTATTACAGGAAGTGGCGCAAGGGCGTAAGATGGACGAACCATCAAGTTGTTTTGTTTACAAGTCTGTATATGTATATATTTGTTGAATGACTTGTAATGTTATTGTTTATGCTTAATGGTCTATATCAGAACATGACACCCCGAGTTTTAATTATATAATGAAAATGCATCTCTTGATGAAATGCTTTGATAAATATTATTTTATCATGTTTTGTTTTGGGAACAAATTCCGCAACACTTTTAAATCAAAAGGATTTACTCTGAAATTATTTTAAAAAACATAAATGAAATCGGTCTTTGCCGAAATTTTGGGGATGTCACAGTTTTTATAAAACAGTTTAAGTGAAGAAAACATTTCGAAAACCTTTATTAAGACATTACGACTGGATGTCTCTTTAACAAACGAACTTTGGAAAAACTTTGGATAACCTTTAATGATATAAAAGGAGATGTTCATACTTTAACGAAATTTGAAAACATGATTTAAGAATCTTAATCCGATTAAAACGGTTAACATGCAAAAGTCTAGTTGCTATATAATTATTAATCACATGCGATTTATCTAATAACTGTACAGTTCAACTTGTATTCCCCCCCCCCCCCTATAAAAGTAGTTAAAATCATTTAAAAGGTTAATTCAAGGGTATGAACTCACCTGTGGCAAGTGGATCCGATTGGAAGTGTCGGTCGAGTGCTCGGTGTCAAGTGAAGACTTGAACACACTTAATGACCTAGTAACATATGATGACATATGTTTACATACAATTAGTGATTATAATACTATTTAAACATGTATAAGCATCCTAATGAGCAGAAAACACTTTGGTCGAGTGCTAGGAGGCTATTGGGTTGCAATAAGGGATTGTATGGCCTAGTTAGGGAGTTTACTCTTCAAGAGTAAACTCTTTATGGAGATTTCGGCCCTAAGACCATATCCCCATGAGTTTACGGCCGTAAACTCAAGGGTGGTGTGTTCTTGGATGTTTTAAGATCTTATATCACTTGTAGAATTAGGCTAGGTTCAAATCTAGGGCATAGGAAGGGGTTAAGGCTCCAAATGAACCATTTAAGGGAGTTCACGGCTATAAACATAGAGTTTACGGCCTTAAACTCTCACTTGGCCCTTCAACTCATGATTTAAGGTCTTAAATGAAAGAGTATAAGGTTCTATGCATTTTTCCAAGCCAAAGGGGGAGGTTAGGGCATCATATGGCCTTCTTAAGGGAGTTTACGGCCCATGGACCAATCCTTGGGGGGTTTACGGCCGTAAACTCCTAAGTCCATAGTTTCTTTGATGTTTAATTCCCTTACTTCATTGGTGGTTGATTCTAGACATTTACCCAAGCCTTAGGAGGTGTTTAAGGGAAAATTTAACACCTTAATTGGTGTTCACGGGCCATGAAGAGGGGTTTACGGTCCAAGAGTGTTCTTGGGCCATAAACTCATGTTTACTCCTCCAAAGCCAAGGTTTTGGTGTTCTAAGCTCATACATGCAAGTCCACAAGTCATATCTAAGCCTTAGGAGTGATTTGGAAGGGTTTTGGGGCTTCAAAACCCCATTTATGAGTGTTTGCGGTCCAAGAGTGTTCTTGGGCCGTAAACACATGTTTATGAGGGGTTTGGGTGATTTAAACACGAATTTGCAGGTATATTAAGCTAAACAATAAGGTAGGATAGATTACTTACGATTATGGAGCTCGAAATGGGCATTTTTGGATCGAAAGCAACTTGTAGAGAGAGAGAGTGAAAAAGGTGTAAATGAGGTTCACTCACCCTTATATAGGGTTTGAGTTTGTGGCTCGGTGGAAATCTACCTGATACTGATTTTGAACGGGGCTTTTGGTCGTACCCGATTGAATGGTTGTAACTCGACGGGGTTGTGAATTAGAAACTTTTAAAAAGTGTATCGAGGGCTTTTCACGTGTTTCTACTGCATTTTGAACACTCATGAAGTTATAGTAAAAGTCCCAAATTAATTAACCTAATCCAAAAAGGTTAACGGAACAGTTTAATAAAACAAGTTTTATTAGCGAAACAAGGGTTTACCGCGACGAAATAAATTTCGGGTTGTCACATTATGTTATGTTTCATGTATATTCATTGTGATGATATTCAATTTGAGTCATGCGAGCCCTCGGACGTTTCCGCCATCTGGTTCAGGGGTGTGACACTATGTCCATAAACTTGATTTCTGTTAAGCTCTTCTCATCCAAAGGGTAGATCTGACCTCCTAGGGTCGTTATAACACGTAAAGCCACGAACTTTAAGTCCATGCATGGGTCTTTAAGCTCAAAAGGACCAAAAATGAGACCCACAAGATGCATGGGGCTCTCATGGCCATAAAGTTGGCACCTTTATGCCATGAGAACCTTCCAAAGACCAAGATATGAAGCCATAACTCTATATTGCACTCCATAACCTGAAATGGCTTAGAAATGCCTTAAAGTTACAAAAATCCAAGCCCTAAAGTTGATCTAACAAGTAAGAAGTCAAGGTAGGAGCTTTTTACCTCAAACAAGCTGGAAATGCACCTTACTTTCTAGATCTACTGACTTCCTCTTGAATCTCCAAGCCTTCTTCTTCTTCTTCCACTTCAAACACACACAAAAAGGGCACCAAAAGCTTAAGAACACACAATAGTGGTGAAAGGTTTCAATCTAAGGCTTCTCTGAGTTGGGAGAGTGATGGAGGCTGGTTTGGGGCGAGATAAAGTGATTAAATAGGGTGCAAACACTAAGCATTAGGGTTTTGTCCAGACAGCCCCTACTCGCCGAGTCGGCCTTCCAACTTGTCGAGCAGGTCACTTAAACTCCCTATGAAAGACGAGTCTACTCGACTAGTTTTTCCTCTAACTTATCGAGTCCCAGGGTAAAACATGAAGTTCTTTTGAATTAAATACGTACCAGGAATTGGGTGTTACACTTCATCTTCCTGTTGAGAATGGCTACACGCCTCTCAATGTAGTTCAAAATATCATCTACCTGAATGTCCTAAAACGGAACCACCGCGGAATCATCAGATATGCACTTCCGCAGCTGCGAAACATGAAAAGTGTTGTGGATCTGTCTAAGCTCCCCCAAAAGGTCCAAACGGTATGCTACCTTGCCCACCCAGGCTATAACCCTGAAAGGTGTAACATCCCGATTTTCAAGAATGAGATTTTAGGGATTTCGTGCAATTAAGGAAGTCTACCCTATGAGTTGGAGGCCCCAACTTGTCGTGTAGAGTTTTAGTCAGCCCGTGTAGAGTTTTAGGGATTTCATGCAATTAAGGAATTCTACTCGATGAGTTGGAGGCCCCAACTCGTCATGTAGAGTTTTACTTGACGAGTTATAGGCCCCATCAATGTCCGATTTTTATGACTCTAAATGCTTCCAAGAGCTCAAAAGGACAGCTCTTATGGTCTGGAACTATCAAGACACAAGAAGCCTCAACAATGGAGTCAAAATAACCCATAAAACACCCCAACACTAAAACTAAACATACAATGGTCAAGTTTGAAGCTTGATACCTCAAATGAGTCATAAATGGTGCTAATCTCCTGGATCTATAAGCTCTCTTCAAGTCCTTTCTCCTTCTTCAAACTTCTTTCTCTTTAAAATCACCAAAACAATACCAAAATGCTCTCAAATGGCTACCAGATCGCAAGAACACACAAATATGGATTAGGATTTTCGTGAGAGTTGCTTAAAGGTGAGAGGGAGGCTAGACTAAGAGCATAAGGTTCTTTATATAGGGATCAAACCCTAAACTTTAGGGTTTTAGAGACTGGATGCATATGCTACACGTACGTGCATGGAATCCGCACCCTTATCTCTTGAGTACGTTGAGTGTACATCACATGGTACCCCCACGTAAGGCACTTCCTCAGCCCAATCACAAGGGCCCAATGATCCAAGTCCAAACCAATTCAATTCAATTCAATTCCTTAACCTTATATAAATATAAATAATACCTTATAAGTCTTGGGCATTACATTTATGATGTCTAATAACTTAACTATTAAGACTTATGGAATATAAAAACTTAAATGAGATTAAATATTGGTTATGAAATTTTTTGAGGGTGTTTAGACTCACTTGTAAAGTTAGGCAAACATATAAACAAAGTATAATAGTCAAATGGGGAAAATGTTATTTGACTTTTTTTCAATATAATATTGAGCTTAATGTCTCTTTAGAATTCTAAGGTGGTAGGGTAGCTGGTTTGGGTGGGGATGACGATTCCTAAACTTCTTTCATTTTAGGTTAATAAGTGGCTAGTTGGGGAGGAAACCTCAATGGAATCAAGGATATATTTCTATTTAGAGAGGTGCTTACAGAAATAGTTCAACACTATGTTTATTTCTTTTCTTCTAATGTCCCTTGATAACACTACACTTATTTCTCTTCTTTTAATTTCCCTTGAAGCCAATTAGTTCCTAAAGCTTGACATGATGAAGGCACTTTGAAGCCAATCAATTCCCCTACAACACAAGTACAAGTAGGCTAAATGGAGCCCTAAATGATCCCGGGTGGGCCTAAGTCCAATACCCATACATCTAACCCTCATTTTCAGGTTTTATCGTATTTGTCTAGCTAAAGATCGGTTTCAACAATATAATGGTCACTTCACTTAAAGTTTACAAAATTCAAGAAAGAATCTATCGAAATTCATTAAGTGGTTTAGAGTTACCTTTTAGCCATGTCACCAATTGCAACCTAAATTCACATAGAAACAAAACTGAAGATTGGTCTTAGCACTTTTTCTTCTATTTCTAACATATGAGAATACATGTAGTATTACATTAGAGTAAAAATGTACAATTTACAAGGTCAAAGTCAAAATTTACTCAAAAGCCCCTCTAGTGTACATCTAATACTCTGCAATTCATATATACGAAGCCGGGAGAAATATTTGTACACGATAACTCAAGTCAAGATACTGGCCATCTTGCTCTTCTGGTCAACGGTCAAAAAGTTGACTTTCCCCATAAATTTCATAAAATTAGCATCTCATCCACCATCTTCAAGCTGAGCCTACATGCATTGAAGGTTAACTTTCAAATATTGGAGTTTCGATCACATCATTCGAACAAAATAATCTTGTTAAAAAAAATTCAAGATAAATTACTCATTTGTCTATTATTGTTATTATCGTAAAAAGGGGACCATGTTTACTATTAAGGGGTACTCTAGACATTTTACTTGTAGGGATCAATCAATAATAAGAGGATTAAAAATGCATTTTATGCAAAACCGTTTCAAATTTTGTTTTCCAATTTATTTAACAAGGTGATTTTTTACATGAAATATGGAACGACGTTTTATTTGAAGGCCAAAAGATGCAATATTTTACTGGTTGCATAATTCACAACAATGACCGAAGTTGGTAATATGTGAAACATCATTGCAAAAACTAGTAAAAATGTGAATTGTATAAATTGGTAAAATAAATAAGTAACAAAATTATTGCATAAATAAGGATAACCACATCATGAGTTGATAAATAAAGTGAATAAATTGGTAAAAGAGTAACACATTGTTGCATAAATAAGCATTTAAAATGTTTGCATTTTTTGGTTCTTGAATAGAACTTAGAACACATTGTATATTTCGTCTAAAAACCCGCTGTCTCATAAATTTGAAAAAAAAAAAAAGTGAAACTTTTCTGCATAAAATGTGCATTTAACCCTTATCAATATTGAATTTTTTTAGGTTGTCATGTTTGACAAACAAAAATATAGCTTATAAGCTATCTTCTTAAAAAGCAACTCAGAGTAGCGCTTCAACGAGCTTACTGAACTTTTTATTTTGTTTTTCCACATATACCCTTTAGTAATTACAAAAAACTCAATCTTCTGCATGCATTTTATGTCGTTTTACATATTTCAGCTAGTTTATCGGTTAGCAACAATTTTCCAGTTAGCACTAGCAGCTAGCTTTTCAGTTAGTCCTCCAAACATTGCTAAATTTATCATACAAAAATTGTTTGATATAATTACCAAACGTACCTCTGACTTGGTCAAAGTAGTAAGAAGTCTTCTTGATGTGACACTTGCTATTCATCATCACTGGAAACACTTGCCAAGCTCCTCCTTGATCTCCTCCTGCCCCTGGTCAATCCTATAAGACTGCTTCCTGCCCTCCGAACAACCGTTGTGAACTTCACCTGAAAGACCCCCGAATTAATTCTCTGGAATAATAACAGTAACACCAATCAACCACTAATCATGATACCACTGCATGTGTTTACGTGCAAAGAACGATTTTTTTTTTTTTTCGGGAAAGAGAATAGTCTTTTGAAGATTCTGGATTGGATTTGTTAACTTACAGCAGGATCTGTGAAGATTATTAACTTTTTGTCAGATGTTGACACCAATAGATTAGTGTTGTCCTTGTTCATCGTGAGTGCTGTTATATCTTGCCCTTCTTCAAGTCTCATTGTGTGAAATACCTGTTAAAATCCGTTAACAAAATCCAAATCCGAATGAAAAAGTATGTATCATGAATCAAAAACATTCCCGATTTTTACCTTCAAAGTATGCAGATCGATGAAACAAACGGAAGGAGATGGAACATCTAATCTCTCGATTTTAGAACCTTCATTCGATTCAACAGTTTCCGAGCAAGAATTTATTCCGATCAAACCACTCCGGCCATCGAAAGAAATCTCCATACAGTGAACGCTACACGAGAGAGGAAGACGTGATTGAGCAATTAAGATCCCGTTAAGCGTGAAGCTTGAGAGAACACGCAGTGAATTATTCCAGGTCACAATAATGCCATGTTTTGAAAGCCTGACAATATCAGCCTTCACACCATGAAGCTTTCGAAGCAATCGACCTCTAATCACCGAATGAAGCAAAACATCTGACAAATTAGAGCAGGACGCAACAGCTCCAAGATCTGAATTCACACAACAATCAATAACTTCTCCGAGATGACCACGGATTATCTGTATGGGACCTTCGATACGTCTTCTTCTGTTTTTATCAATGAAGCTACTAGCAGCGGTGGTGGCGCTGACTGAAGTTGGTGTGACAGTGCCGGTGGGCGGCTCTGAGATGTTGCCTGACCGGAATCGTGGTGACCGGTGTATTCTCCAGATTAAAATGGTGGTGTCTCGGGAACCACTAACCAGGTATTTGCTATCGGGTGATAGAGATAAACAAGTCACCGGTGCGCAATGGCCTTTTGCTATCTCTAGGGTTTTTGCTCCATCGGGTGAAATCAAGCGGATACTGTTGTCCACGTGTCCACCTAGTATGATATACAATATTTGTTATACAGCAAGTAAAGTTTCATAATGATAATGAGAGAATTAGGTGTGAGATCCATGTATTACATGAATTTAATTAAAAAAAACAAATATAAAATTTTAACAATTTGATAAGTTTGAATTTATAAGAAAAATAAGAAAAATTTGAATTATTAAAATTAATGAGACTTTAATTTATTGAATACATTATATTTATAAACTATTTCTAATAAATCCTTTACATATATATTACCTTACACATTAAATGTGAAATTTTAATTTAATAAAACAAAAAATACAATAAAATGACAAGTGGAAAATAGAAAATTTAAAAAATTTAGAAAATATCATGTATCTAAAATCTAAATGAATGAGAAGAGGATAAGTGGCAAAAAAACCCTTCATTTATTAAGGAGGATTGAAAGAGGGATATGCCTAATTGATATTCAATGGATTAAACTCTATCATTATAATATCTTATTTTAGCCTTCAATAATGGTCATTGAACTCTTAATAGAGAAAATGAAATTTATTGATAAATAATTTCTTTTTTTAAATGTCATATTGAACTTTGTAGAGTTCATTTTATTGTATGAAAATTTTGGTAGGTTTGTATGAAGAGTAGATAGACAAAATGACAATCTATTAAACTCTAAAGAATTCAATACAGGCCATACAATTTTTAGTAACCCTAAACTGTAGAAAAATCTTCATTTTAAGACTATAAAACATCTTAAAAAGGGTAACAAAATATTAGGAATATTGATTATTGACAATAAACTTACATATTTTAATTATTATTTAGGATGTGTTTGGTATAGTTAATTTTAACATAACTTATTTTTTTAAAGTTTATTATTGGATTATGTGGTATCAAAACAGTATAGCGGTTTAATCAATACAAAAACTAACCAAGTGTCTAAACCATTAAGATTGTGAAAGTACGTTGTGTTTTTCCATATATTCCGAATTATCAATATAAAAAAAAAAAAAAAAAATCCTTACCTGTGATAACTTCATTGTTATATGTGATGGAGACGATCGAAGAGCTTCTAATCCCAGAAGCTGGGTAGGCATGAGCCTGGGGAAACGTCCGTGAGCGGGACCTACTTTTTCCTTTAAACATACGCAAGAAACCACCACCGCCACTTGAGTTTACACTACTTTTTCCATGTTGAAATATGAAGGGCAGTCCATGTTCATCGGGTGTATTTGGATGCCATTTATGTAATGCTATGTTTGCTGAGGGGGCATTCGTGTCAACTATTACAAGAGCATCTGAAGTTGCATGAATGGCAGATGCAGGTAGATTGCAGTGTTGTGGAGATGGAACATGATAGGGTTTCACTTCTTTGGGATTCCGAAAGATTGTCTGGCATTAGAATAGAGTAATATCACTTATTTACCTTTATTTCACATTTTTATTAGAGTAAAGAGTTACATTTTTTTGTGTCTAAAAACTGTCTAGAAATTTTTATCCTTATCTGAGGTTTTTGTAATGTTTCAGGCCCATGTTCTACGTAAACCGACTATTTTTGTTCCCCGAGTATAGCTTTTTTTTTTTTTTTTTTTTCTAAATTTGGTTCTAAAACATTACAAAAACCTCAAATAAGGACCAAAATAGCAAAAGAAAACTTTTTGGGACCAAAATTACAAATTTTGGTTATGCTTTGGAACCAAAGATGTAATTTACGGTAAGAGTAAATTACAAAAAAGATCCCATGCTTTTTATTTTTACCGTGTTTTGTCCAAAACTGAATCCTTTTTCAGTTTGGTTATATATCAACGTTTCATATCGATTTTGGAACTTTGAGATAAGGACCAAAATCAAAAATTCTCAGGGACCCAAATCCATATGAAACTTTGAAAAAAAGGACTAAAATCGAAAAACGTTTTAATTTAGACAAAACATAGTAACAACAGTAAGTAAACAGACCATACATTATAATTTCCTATTTTTATCTTTTGCTTTCTTAAATAAGAGGTCACCTGCATATGAAGAACATCTGCAACTTGCATCTTTTTTATATGAGGGATCGCCAAAAGACGTGAAGGGGTTTGTCCAACATAAGCAATTTGATCTTGTACAACACGTCTTTGAACCTTTGTAATGTTCATTCAACAGAATAAGAAAAAGAAGTACAAATCCAACAACAAAATACAATAAAAGTGTTAGTAAGGGTAAACTGGTCATTTTCTACTGATCCGGTGGTGGAAATTAGATAGTGTTAAGTAGAGGGACGAAAATCGTTTCGATTTCTTCTTTAAGGGATTAAAAAGCTTAAATTGAA
Source organism: Lactuca saligna (assembly GCF_052625555.1). Classification (NCBI taxonomy): domain Eukaryota; kingdom Viridiplantae; phylum Streptophyta; class Magnoliopsida; order Asterales; family Asteraceae; genus Lactuca; species Lactuca saligna. Next base: position 224,467,840 of record NC_136419.1, on the reverse strand, counting down.
GTCGAAGACCAAATCCGTAATTTTCACATATCGTTGACCCAAATCATTATCACAAACTTCATAAAAAGTAAATGTTGCAATTTTCATGAGACTTCCCATATAAGGAAGAATGTCAAGTTTCATGGGACAGTGGGGCAATAATAATAATGAATAAAATCATAAAGAGACTTAGATTTTTCTTTTTTAATTAATGAATTTAGCATAGACATGACTTGATCGGGTAAGCTATATGTAAGTCTTAATTAATGTAGAAAAAACAGCTTAAAAATGAGTTACTAAGTCCTAACTTGTCACAAATTTTGTCCTCTCATTTCCCAAGTGTGATGTCACTTTCTCAAATATTTTAAAGAGTAAGTTATATTTATGGTTCCCAACTTTTAAATATCATTTATTTTGATGAAGGAAAAACAAAAAGGGTCTTACTGGATCCTGAATTTTGTCTATATCAACAGCCCCTTCATACGTGATGTGAAAGAACACATTGTTTGCTGCAACAGCTTCTTTCCCTTGTTGCTTGTACCTAATATCATAAAACCATCAACCAAAATTGCAATTTTTTAAAATACAAGATAATAAATGAAAAAAAAAAAAACCTACCCAAATATGAGATCAATCCACTCATGCAAATGTGCAGAGACATGTTCACTCTCGAGAGCCATTCGATGCTTATGCATGAAATCAACCGCGTTTTCAGCCCATGGAGGAAGCTTAACAGAATCTGAGAACAAAAGCTATATTAGAAAAAAAAAAAAAAAAAAAGATAGCTTTCAAAAGTGAAGGGCGAAAATGGAAAGTAATTGAAGTTTATACCTATTCTATCTCCATGTTGTGTGGTACCAAAATCAACAGAATTCTCATTCGTCAACATTTCCGGAAGGTAAAACATCTCAGGGACCTTTAAAATAAAGAAAATCAAAAAAAGATAATATAAAATATGTTCTGTAGAAACAGAAAGACAAAAGCATCTGACAATCGTACAATTTAAACAAATATACTCAACAGAAGCTAATCAGCTTTAAAAAAAATAAAGCGCGATAATTTGTACAAATTTAAACAAAGTCATACCAATTCCTTCACATCATTCATATCCTCAAGAACTCCATTCCAGGTGGCATTGATATCAGAGAACATTCTGTCTGCATGTTCAAATTTGCCACCATGTAATCGAATTGAAAGGGTAGTAAATGGTTCGACTCTCATGAGATAATACAGCACCTGTCAGATAAGAACACAAATTAATTTTACATTTGCATGTCATAAACTCATAATCTTGTTAAAACAGACTTTAGAAACAATTTGAAGGGTATTTTGGGTACAACATTCACAAAATAATGTGCAAATAATTGGAAAACCTACTGTCCCAGCTGTTGAGTAATGTGAGCCATAATGGTACTTGGGTATGGCAGGATTGTTATAGCTGGAGTAGTTTTCCTGGAACTTTTTAAATCTTTCATCATTTAGTTCTCCAATGGGCTGAAAAGTAATTTTGACCTCTTTGTTAGGGTAAAGTTTGAAATGCAAATTATAAAAGAAAAAAAAAAAATTGACCTTGGAAAGATCTCGATAAGATGAAGGATTGGAAAGATCCAAATGAGTTGACTTGTAATCTGAAAGAATCCAGGGGAAAACAGGATACTGCAGTGAAATGCAAACTTATTAGCATAATCAATGAAAATTTAATCCAATAACATGATTAAAATATGGGACTAATCACAAAAATAACCAAAACTGAGAAGGTAATATCACAAAATGATCACCTTTTCAACTTTTATCAAAAAATTACCACCTATTTCGTGAAATACCTTTTATTTTATTTTTTGAAAATTGCTTCTTCTGTAGCCCCCAACTAGTGGGGATCACAGATAAAGCAGTTTCGTAAAAAAAAAGGTTATTTCACCAAAAATAGGTGGTCATTTTGTGGTATTGCCTTGGCTATTTTTGTGATTAACCTTAAATATTTATTTTTGGAGATATTCACCTGGGTGATGTCATTATAACTACGCCCAGCCAGTGTATTGAGCTGCATTAAATATTCAAAGTTGCTGATCTGTAACAGAAATAATTAGCAATTTTCATTATTTAAAGTCAAGATATAAATAATTAAAAAAAAAAAACGTGGCATAAAAATTAAAATTTCTTATTTTCTATTGTACCTCCCAGCGTGACCACCTTTCCATAAGTTGAGCCCGTTTGAGAAGTTGTTCAGGTCTCTAAGACAAAAATAAAACAAATGTAACATGGTTCTTAAATTAAACTATTGTGCGTAGTAAAAAACTGCAATTTTCTTGAGACAAAAGGGTATATTAGTCATTAACAACGTTTGTTGGATGCAAAAAAACCTGAGTTGCCAAGTAAATATTGTTTAAACGGGGAGGGCGTGCATGAACAATAGCTCGATACGCGCTCATTCTTGCCTCAGCATTCTGAACAAAAAAATGTCAACAAAAAAGATTTTATAAACTAAAGTCAACATCATGTTCTTCAAGGAACATATTGAAATGTTAATAAAAAATACCCCGAAATCGAAGAAGAAGTTTGACCGGTCAAGCATAAATAACTCCAGAGCACTTCTCCGTAGGAGATATCTGTAAGAATGGTACAACTGTGAAGCTAGTCAAATGTTGTTACTGAAGGGTATTTTAGACATTTGTACATACACAACCCATGTTAGGGTTTGTTTCTTTTTTGACTTAATGGGTATTTTATTCATCATTGGAATGACTTAATGTGTTAAGCCAAAAACCCAGCTTAATGTATTACGACACTAACCATCCTTTACCTATTTGTCTTTTTTCTTTTTTCTTTTTTCCTCGTAGACCCTCTCACGCTAAAAAAGATGAATTGTGAAATTCGTTTTTTGGAATATAAGGATAAATGGTCATTTAGTCTCTTATATGTGTACATTAGTTTATCTAGATAAACATCATTACCCATTCAGTCACTTTAACCTAAGTAGTCTATTTATCTGACCTTCTATTGTGTACTTGATGAAGTAAAGACATCAACCAACTTCGGTCCTTATCTTCACCTTTATCTTCGGATTTTCTCTCAGACTTATCAACAAGAAAGTTAAGTCTCCTAGTTGTTATCTGGAAACAAAAATTGTACATATAATTAAAAACACTTTAAAAAAATGTAATAATGTTGCCATTATGGGTGAAAAGTTTGAAGTAAATTGCTATTATGGTAGAAACAAGAGTATAATTATTTTTACCTATAATAACAAGGTGCTTTACGTTTGTTACCAATATGGGCAATATACATTAATTTTGACCTATAATAGCAACATATTTTTATTTCTTTACTGATAATATCAATGTACTTCATTTTTTTTACCTATAAATTATAGTAATAGCAATATACTTTACCTTTATAACCAATACAACAATGTACTTTATTTTTTACCCATAATATCAACATACTTACATTTTCATTTTCTATCTATAACATCAACATACTTGCATTTCGTTACCAATATGAGCATTGTACATTATACCTCACATATGCCTATTATCAGAAAAAATATAAAAGTATGTTGTGATTATAAATATTGTTGTTATGTGCACAGAAAATGTAAGCATGTTGTGTTTATATATATTTTGGGTAAAAAATAATTTACCTGAAATGTTCCTTGGCGAACTTTTAGTGGTCGAATCATTGATGCAGGAAGTTCAAGAATAATTATTTCATAATGTTCACTAGCAATGTATCCAGGTCCAGCTGCTGATGGACTTTGTGGAAAATCTTGATAATTTGTAACTTGTGGTTCTGTAGAATCCATTGGAATCTGCAACTGTTGTTCAGCAGTTGCAGATGATCTTGTATGAATATCTTCATACAACCACATATCATCTGTGTTTCCCTCAATGTTAACAACTGTGTCTTGTTCATCATCTTCATTTGCTAGTTCTATTGAGATAGATTCTAGGGCTAAGATTGAGGCCTTAGGATCTTTATCGTGGTCTAGAGAAATTGGAGGAACATTGGAATGATCTGATCCTTTGTAGTCTCTTCTTAGACATCTATGCATCCTTGAAGGAGTTTCCATGTAGTCTACTTTCCAAAAAACCTATAAATCGGAAAAGTTCTAATTTTCAGAATTTTTTTTAAGCGGACTCATATGCATGAGATTACAATTCATTGAGTGGTGTATGTAACAGTGATGAAATGGTAGAAACATGATAAATGCAAGTAACATACACGTTTAGGATTGCAAAGCTTTTTACTCAATAATCCAAAAAGACTTTCTGTCTCAATTAGGTAATGGATGAGTTTACGCCAGGCACGTATACCAGTAGATAAACGATGTCGAGCAACAAAATCAACTCGAGCACGTCTATCAACCTAAAAATAAGAAGTTTAAATTAGAACTTCATTTGAATTTAGAAAGAAAATAAAACATAGAAGGAAAGATCAAATTACAAAATGAAAACAATTATATATTGGGAAATTTTGCACTTTAACCACTTATATTTTTTTCCCAATCAAACCATAAAAGTTTGACATTTACATGTCAAAATGGTTAATTAGAAAAATTACAGGTTTTGGTTGATATAAGAAATTACGTGTGAAACCTTATATAACCGGTCAAAAACACTTATACTTTATTTTTTCTAATCATAGCGTAACAGTCTCAAAAAAAAAAAAAAAATTAACAATTTTGACCTGCTAAAGCAGATTAAAATGGTTAATTTGCAAAATTACACGCAAAATCTAATATAACAAAATCATTGGGGAAACCTCATACAACATGTCAAAAATTCTGAAACTTTTATTGTTGATTGAATAAAGTTTAATATTACTGATTAAACCGTATAGCTGCCCAAAATTTAATAGTTTCTTTTTCGTAATCTGTTTATGGAAAAAAGAGGGAAAATTACAAAAAAGAATTATATATTTTGAACAATTTTGAGGTTTAAGCCCGTATACTTTTTTTTTCTTCCAGTCAAACAATAAAAGTTCTAAATTTTTTTTTTTTTCCAAAATACCCATTTTTACTGGGGATAAAATCAGTCATGTTCTAAAAATTACTGGTGAAACCTCACATATTAAAAGTACTGTGCAACCTAATATAACAAGTTAAAATGGTTAATTTACAAAGATACCGGTTTTTACCTGATAGAACAAAATTACCAAAGAACCCTAACATAATGTGTCAAATTACTTATGAAACTTATACAATTTGATAAAAGTATTAGTGTTTTAACCACAAAACTGCCCAAAATATAAAGTGTTTTTTTTTTCTGTAAGTTGCCTAAAGAAAAAGAAATAAACCTCGGATCGTTGCATGTTTCTGGCAAAAGCTAAACTTCCAACAAGCAGAGCAACAAATTTATACGACAATGCATTAAAATCTTTCCCATAAACCGATTTCGTATCAACCGACTGCAAACATTCAGTCCAAGCAGTTCCCATTGCTTCAGAGACATTCCATCTCATCACACGTTCCATATCACTTTTCCCCCTCCTCTGTCCAGATGTAGCCATAGCTATAGCACTCAATCCTCTTCCAGACCCTATTTTTGCATTCCTTTCAAGATCACGTGCAGCAGCCAAAGCAGCTGCTCTTGCAGCAGCTTTATCCTTTAAAGCAGCTGTTGCTTTCTTGGAAGCGTCTAAGGATTCCTGAAAGCTTGAAAACGTATGAAGTTTGGCTGTTTTTCTTCCAAGTAAAGTAGAAGAATCACGCTTTAAATGGACATTCACTGCAGGAGCAGGAGCCACTGAGTCCCCTCCAGCAGCACCTGCTGCAATCATGGCCAATGACATTGCGGCAGGTGGCGATGCAAAAGCAGCAGCCCATCCAGGAGCAATCATAGCAAGCGCACCCTAATCACAACAAACAGTTTTTCATTTTTTCCGATTCAATACATTATAAAGATATTCAGAGTATGCATGGCTTCCATGTGTTGAGAGATGTTGGTTAACATGAAAGAAAGAATATGCCCCACATTGGTGGAGTGTAAAAAGGTAGAGTGGGCTCCAGATGTATGCAACTACAAAGAGTCCACAGCTAGAGTGTCACGGTGCCCCAAACGCCCCAATCAAATACACTTTTTAATCTTTTATGTGTTTAATTCTTTTCTTTTCTTTTCGTTCTTTCTTTCTTTAGATAGTAGAAAAGTGTTGGTTAAATATAGGGGTGCCAATTGATAACAAAACACGAAACAAAATTGGAACAAAACTGAAACTTGAATTTGTGTTCGTGTCGAATTCAAAAAAACACAAAGTCATGTCGGATTGTGTTCATGTTCGAAAATCAAAACAAATTTGACATGACATTACACATGAATGTCATGTTTGCCTTGTTTTGTATAATTAGACAAAAGTTAAGTAAACTAATTGTTATTTTTGTCGTGTTTTCATCGAGTCATTTTCATGTTAGCAAGAAATATATGACATCATGTCGTGTTGTGTTTGTGTTGCATAAAATATTGTCGTGTCAGATAAAAAAAACAACATAGTTACCCAATCTGACACCCCTAATTAATTCTTTAGAATTTGGAGAGTGCAGGTTTATCGAGGAAGGGGGTGGGATTAGCTTGAGAGATATGTCTCTACGATCGCAATAATTTATCATATAGTGAATTTTTCTCCGCAGATGCCTATGGTTTTTTTTTTCCAGTTTTGTAGGTTTTTACACATTTTTGTGTTCAAATTTTATATTATTTTCCATTAGAGGGATTGTTGGGAATCATTGAGACCATTTTCAAAACACGATGCAGGTCTGCCAATGCATTCCGGTGAAAGATACTAAGAGAGGAAAGTAGGGGAAATTAGTTCAACCTCTATAGGTGTTGCATCAACGTCTAGGGCTGGATCATCAATAGCAAGGGGATTTAGTTCATCAGGGGGGCCAAGTTCATAAATTTTTGCCAAAAGTGGGCGCCACCTCCTTAGAACCGCAACAAGTGGTGGGACAATAGCTTCTAAATATTGTTTCCTTAAAGGGAGTCTATCCTGGCTAACAGCATGCCACACCTGCACATAACCAGGATACTTTCCAAATTAAGCAAGTGCAAACCTTGAATTCAAGATTACAAGAAACAGTTATTTAAGGTTTTCTATTTAAATGTGAAACAAACCTCAGAATATATAACGCATGATGCAACCAATACTCTTTGTCGCTTGGTCTCAGAAACCGGCATGTTCAAGATTGGTGAAAGCACACTATTGATCATAGATGGAAAAAGTGTTAAATCTGTTAGAAATCACATTATCTCAGATGAAATAGAAGTAAAAAGAGGAGAATGTTAAGGAAGTACCTCCACAATAATTCTGAATGGGGTTGCCTCATTGATCTTCCAGGACTACTTGCTACGGATGAAGGGGCACTTCCATCATCTCCATGTAATCTTTCATGCAATCCATAATCACCATTATTAACACTCCTCATAATCAACCCATATTCACCACCATCATCATCTTCCCTCAAAGAAAGAAGTGCCATACGAAGCATGCATAAAAATGGCTGATCACTATCTAACAACTGATAAAGAGCAGACATACCCCCCATTCCTCCACTCGTACCTACACTCATACCCAACCCCCCACCCAACCCACATTCATCTATCAACAAAGCTTGTAGCATGTTGACACATTTCTTTATTAATGGAATTTCAACCCAATTACCATTTGAATCTGTTTCTAAACAAGATTTCCAAGAGTCCCACCCACTGCCACCACCACCAAAGTCAACGGGGTTTGAGGGTTGACCAACACCATACCATAACCGACTTCTGTATTTCCATCCTTCTGATAAATCCATCACACAACTTCCGTATGATACAAAAGCACATGAAACAGCATCATAAGGTTCAGCTGCTGCTGCAGCTGCAAGGCGTTCCATTTCAGATGCTGAAATCTCACCTTTACCATCAGCCATATATGAAAGATCCTGATCAAAATAAAAAATAAAAAATAATTACAACTTTAGCACTCAAGTTTAGATGTGGAAAAGCATCCAGACATAAAAAAATCAAAATGGGTTGAGGTGAGAACAAGTAATTTTTACACTTTGTATCCATTTCTGTTGAGTTTTGTAAATAAGTAATATATACAATATGATTCCAATGAAAATAAGTATTAAAATACAGTATGGCCGACTTTTTCCATTTTAGCTGAACTATTTTTATTTGACCCGATAATATTTAGGGGTAAATGCCAGCAATAGCAATGTAGTTTCATTGACATTTTTCCTATTACAACATTATAGTTTAAATAATCTACCCTTATAGCAATGTCATTCAAATACAAAGCAATTGTCACTACTTAATTTGGTAGATTTTTTCAATCATAATGTTCTAAAAAGAAAAAAGAACTGAAAACTACGGTGTTATAATTGGGTTGATTCTACAAAGTAAAATGTCATAAAAAGAAAAAATAATTAAAGTGCAGTGCTATAATAGAATAAAAAAACAAATGCAGCTCTCCCTAACAAACAAAGAAACAAAAGTATGTTTCCATTTCAAGCAATTTACCCCTAAAACATGACCCAAAAGTTGATCCATTTTTAGGTAAATGTGTCGAAATGGTGGTCTCTACTCAATGAATTGAATTATTTACCAAGGCATCTCAACAAATAGAACAAAATGAAAACATACATCAAAAGAAAGTCCTTCAAAGTCTTTAGATGAATTCCCTTGTTCCAATGGTTTTAAACCAGCTTGAAAATGGCTAGAGCTAAATAGTTTGCTTTGAAGGCGTAAATGATCCTCAACAAGCATTAACATCACAATTGCATTTTCCACCAAAGCCACAGAAAGTATGGCAGCATTTTCCACTTCTGCCCTTGAGACCTCAGGAGGTAACCCAAAGGATCCCAGACCAGCAGATGCTGTGGCAATAACTTGTGTCTGCAGTGAAAAAAAAAATGAAATTAAAATGCTATAATTGCTTAGATTTTTCAAAGTACAATGTCTTAGTGAAAGTAGATACTAGCAACAATGCAAATACAAATAATAACGTTGAAGGTAAAGAGAAGCAAGGGTAGGCAGGTGAATACTGTACGAATACACAAATAGTGAAAGCAGATACTGACAATAAAGCAGATACAAGCAATAAAGCAGAAAGTAAAAAGAAGCAATTTCAGTCACCCACAATGTTCACAAGCCAAAAAAAGAGGGAGAAAAGGAAGAAAATTGAATAAAACTTTTGACCTGAACCCGTAGGTCTCTAGCAATGAAGTCCAACGACTCCCCCAAGAGCCTTCTTTTAAAGATGGGCAATGATTTCTCACGTCTTGAAGATTAAAAAAAATAAAAAGATCATTGTTAAAGATTGGTTTATAATCGTCTTTATTATTTCAAATCATGGTAATTTTATAGAGCACAACATACCTAGCCCTCTTCTCTCCCGTGCTTGATCCCCCTACCATTGAAAGCCATTCTGCACAATGAACTGTAGCTTCAATATCCTGTCAATGGAAAGTATGATCAAAAACAATATAAATGAACTGATAATGATTGAAATTATGAACCACAGATGCTTTTCATAAGAAATCGAAAGAAACAAGCACGCAATGTTTTAGTGCAAATCGATAGCCTATTCTTCAAAAGATTAACAATAATTCATTAATAAGTTGCAAGTTAATTAATACTACAACAAACCTTCCATCCATCCTTTTCACGCATTGAATGCTCTAATATGATGATGAGAAAATTGTGTACGAGGTCTTCAACCTCTCTTATGCTTGTAGACATTGAAGCGTTTGTTGCGCCCATCTGTAGGAACAAGAAATACATTTAAGGTTTGTTTGTTGTAATGGAGTGTAATCACAAAGGAATGGAATGAACGTAATGGAATGGAATGGATCATTACATTCCATTACGTTTGGTATGCTCAAGGGAATGGAAAATCATTCAAACACATTTGTTATCTATAATTAGAAAACTAAAGCACTAATTTGATGAATAAAGAAAAAACGTTATTTTATAAAAATAAACTTTACTCAAATAAAGATATATCTTTAAATAATTTGCATATATAAACTAGTCTTGATTTTTTTTAAAACAAAAATATATTTATCATTTTAAAATAATTGAAGTTTTGATTTTTTTTTTTAAAACAAAATTAATAGAATTGAAGATAATAATAATACTCCTCCCCCATGGAATTAAAATCAATTCAAGAGAAGAATTCGCATTCCATGATGAATGCTCCATTCGATTCCTTTGTGGCAAACAAACAAGATTTTCAAGAGGAAAAGTAAGACCTCATAATTAGATATAAGAATTTCCAAGAGCCACTCAGGCCATTCCTCCATCTTAGTGAGACTGATTCTGTTTTCTGAATGACTGCAAGCCAAAATCAAAAGATCCTGAAACAAATGGAAAAGCAAATACATATAAAAGTGAAAATAAAAAACAAATTACACAATACTCCTGAAATACGGTGAGTGAAAATAGTAGTACCTGTAACGCTCGAATTTGAAAACTCTTTGTTGCATATGGGAGTGAACGCAAAAGAACCAACAAGAGCTCTAAATGCTCAAAACGATGTTGTGGATCATAGAAATTAAGTTCCTCATCTCTTGCTGATGAATTTAACTAAAAATGGAAAAAAAAAATAAAATAAAGACCATGTTTATTACATGGGAAAAGGGTCATAAAAAATGTTTGGAATAGTTTATGCAGTATTAAAACGCAATAAGCTAATAAGTTGTTTTTAAAGAAGCGATTTTGTTCAATCCAAATGCTCAAAGTGCTCATTAGCATTACTAAACCGCCGATTAGTTAATATGTAACTATTTTTATGAAACTGCTTATTAATGGTACCAAATCGCAATAATTTAATAAGCACTTTAAACAGTCAATCCCAAACACCCTCTTAATACAAATTAAAAACAAAAGAGAAAACTGAAAGATTGTTAAAATAGTAAGACTTATTGAGGTACCCAATAAAGATATGTAGACTAAAAACTTGATTACAAGTAAGAATGTCAGATTGATCTGAAACTAAGAGTGAGGATAAGCGAGTCTGCTTAAAAGCCATTTGTTTCTATACTTAAGTCATCATTAAGCTGTAAGCAAGGGGGGAGATGCTTATTAAAATTAACTTATTTAGCTTATTCCTAACACAACAAGCTGATTTTTAAGGATTTTATCAAAACACTTAAACTTAGCTTATTGTGGTGGGAATAAACAATAAGCAATAAGAACCCTCTTTTTTCCTATCCAAACACCCCCTTAAGTCATCATCAAATCTAATAAAATTCCAATGAAAGTGAAACTACAAGATTAGTAAAATAGCATGACATACCGAGGCACTCAATAAAGCAGTATAGACATTCCCAGTCATAAGCCTATTTGGTGCAGCTTGAAGAGTCTTTTGAAGAGCAAAATGTAGAAGTGAAACTTTATCATCAAACATACTCCCTGCACCCTCAAGCAAACTATGAAGGTTACCCGAAAGATCCGTAGGCGCATGAGAACCAAATTTTAAATATCCTGAGCTAACTAAAGCCCCAAAAAGCCCAATTATCGCAACAACAATTCCATCACCTTTATCAATGTTATAAATATTGGTTCTTGCATTTTCAGCATTTATTGAGAAACTTATACCACCCAAATTCTTGATGAGTTGACTTTCGGAAGCTGATAGTCTGCTTCCTACACTGGACGCTGCAAAGACACTGTTTTGTCTATGAGGGTCAAATGATGAAAATTCACTTCCATTGAAGGATGTGTTATCATCAGCATGACTATTATCTGGATACCCACTACCACTTTCGGCTTCATAATCGTGGTCTTGTATATCATGATCTCCAGATTTTGCTTCCCGTTGTAATAAGACTAGAAGTGTTTCTATACCACCACATGATATGAATGCCTCTGCAAAAGTTTGAGCTCTAGAAGTGTTTGGTTGTATCACTAGTCTGTATATTAGGTGCAATGCCCTTGAAACCTGTATTGCAGATAAAGTAATCAAGAATCAAGGGATTAACAAAGCCACAAAGGATTAAAACCATAAACAATATTCAAGAACGACAAAGGAATAGGATAGATCATTACATTCCATTGTCCTGATGGAATGAATCATTCAAACAAGTTGTTTGTTAAGTATAACTACAAAACTAAATAAAATTTAACTAATAAAACAAGTTATTTCCCAACATGATGAAGACAAGGGTGGAATGTTACCTGATTTGGTTGTGGACAATCAACCAAGAAGCCAAGCAAACAACGAATATCATTCATAGCCATTGGAGGAGGTGCTGCCACCAAAATAAGCTCAATAACTACTAAAAGCTCATCAACTAAAGCGTTCACTTCTCCAACTGGACGTGGTCCATCACTCAAAGAAAACGTATTCATTGAATCTTTTTCATGAATTGTCCAATAACATCTCCTACATCCATCAAGTAATGTTTGAATAGCTTTCGCATCACGCATTACACTTGACTCTTCAAAAACCATATCTGCTAACGATGATAAAAGCTTCTTCTGTATCCCATAGCTACATAAGCTCCAAATCCTCAAATCCAACAACAAGGTACTAAAAAGTTGTACTTTAAGCGTAAAATCGCTCTTCTGAGATTGACATAAACTCACAACAGCTGCAACAATTTCCTCATCTGCAACAGTATGCTTGGCAACATCAACTGAAGATAAAGTTTTTAATAGATGTGTTAAAACTTTTGATAGAACTTCAGGGCCTCTTGCACGACAAAGTTCGTTGCTATTTCCAAGGTGTTTGATTGCTAGTGATATGATTCTGAATATTGGTGCAGCAAGAGCCGTTGATGCTAGACATGCATTAAGATTGCCTTCTTCGGGTTCCAGTGTATCATTGTTAACTTTGCTTACTACAAATGGAAGTAAAGACATTGGGCCTCCATATGCTAAGGCCCACAAAGCTTCTGCAGGTCGCATTCTTGTAGTTACAGGCACGTGACCTATAACCTCAGCAGGTCTTTGGAGTAAACCTGCTGAAACATAAATAAGTAACGTATGTCAAAAAAAATTTAAACAATAATCCAAGTATTCAGAAAGAGGTACTCCCTAAGGATCATAAAATTTTAAGAGAAATATTTATCCGTTTGCTTATTTTCTGAACTACCCTACAACAGAGACAATATGTTGTGGATTCATTTTCTTTGTAATGATGATGGATACCCTACAACAGAAAGAGCCTAAAAGGTCATAAAAAGATATATATTTAAGCAGTATAAATTGGAAATCTTTGTAAAAACATATATTAGCAAAATTAGTTTTTCAACAACAATATCCAATCCCATTAGAATGGGGTAATGGGAAGGTAAGATGTAGGTAGCCTCTACCGAGGATAGGAAGACTGAGACCATATATGACATCATAAGGAAAAACATGATTCAACACTGATAATATCATTCATATGTAACGTGAATAATAAACAATGATGCGTGACTAAAGAAAGAAAAGCAAAAGAAGATACAAACAATAAAGCTGAAAGGAATGCTAGGCAAGGGTAGGTCGGTAAATCAAGCACTAACAATAAAGCAGGAAGCAGATACTAGCAATACAAGCTCAAAGTAAAGAAGGGGACAATATATTTGAATTCATTATTTACGATACATGAAAACAAGATAAATGCACAAAACCTGAGGGGCCGGAGGGGGAAGCATCCGGACAATGACGACCACTAAGTAAAATCGGATGATAAAGAAGGTGAAGGTACCCTCCAATTTCTGTATCCAAACGCGCACTTTCCTCTTCAACATTTTGCACATGTGGATTTGTTGGCAACCATAATAAGCCTGAAGCATTACCAAATGAAGGAAGTGAATCTGGTCCCCTAGAAGCCAACCTACCAACCATCTCTGGTCCAATCGGTTCTTTAAAAATATAAATAGGCCCCATTTCTGCAAACAAGGGGCATTGTCGTAAATTTCGCAGCAAACCACCCTTTTTTGGCGACGGACTTGTACCAATACAACAAAATGATAGCGGCTTTGTGATACGAGGGAGATCAATAGAACGAGTTTCTTGCAAATTCCCATCAATGTACAATCTCAATTCATTACTTGAAGTATGCTCCACACCAATAAAATACCACCGTCGTGCCTTAAACGCATGAGTAAAAGACACATTTGCCCTTTTCCCCTTTCCACTTCCAACCTCAACCTCCAAGAACTGAGCTTGAAAATACGCCTCTATACCCTGATTATTATCACCCGATATAAAACTAAACAAAAACCTCTTGGATTTAGATTCCGCGTCCTTTGTTTTATGTGTAGTCTCTGAAAACGACTCAACAAAAATCCACGTGGCAAACGTGTATCCATGAAGAAAAGGCCAACGACCTTCACCCGGACATAACAAACCGGAACTTTCCCCATCAAACTCAAACGAAGCTTTTGGGCCCCTCGACTCCTTCCCACGTAACGCCTTTTCTAAAGAAACCATTAACCTTAAAGCCCATGGAGTTTTAATCATTCGTTTAACTAACCGAAACCACGTCTTCAATTCGGTTACAGTAACTGAATGTCCCGCCAAATACTGCAAACACGAACACAACGGGCCCCCATTCCAATGTAACTGCTTTGTGGACCCCACATCATCTAAAAATATCTTCTCAGCTGTTTCCAAAAGTACCATTGTCAAACCAGCCGAACAACACAAGGATCGGTTTCTTGTACATGCGCGTAAAATAGTACGCAAACCACGAACTAACCGAGTTCTAGGTGACATGAAACCAACACTGTCTGTTAACCATGGAAGCCACGGAATAAGCTCGCCTGAAATTATCGCAGCTTTTGAGTTTTTCATCACACTAGGTTTATTATTATCATCATCATCTTCATCAAAAGATTCAACTCCCCCCATTGTTGTGAGAAGTGTATCAACTAGTAAAAAAGCAACACTTTCTGGATCGAATCCATCTCCACAATCCTCTACACCACTCACCATATTCTTTATGGTGTCCATACTTTCGGGTTGACCCATGATTGCAGAATCCACTAACCGTAGGATTTCTGTGTTCATATCAAGTGGGATGGATTTCGGTTTGGGTTTTGGTGATGAGGGAACAAAGTAAAACTGTTCGGTGAAAAAAGGTGAACGACCCTCTTCTAGATTATTAGGATCATGGTTTGCTTTAATAGCAGCTAGTGAAGATCCGTTTGTAATAGGTAAGTCATACGTGTCATCTGTAACAACACCATATGGATTCATTAATTTATCCAAATCTTTCTCTCTATCTAAACATGCTTGCTTCCAAAGAGCATCCACATCATTAGTATCGGTATAGGCCTTGTTATTTACACGGCCATTATCACCACCACTTTTTTCTTTTCCACCGTCCATGATCTCACTTTAACTAGTTGTAAAGAAACAAATCTTTATGCATGGTAACCTGAAAGATATCATTTTATTTAAAGTGTCAATTAATCAAACATAAAACAAGATAAAGTAATATTATAAAATGAATAAAGAAATTTATTATGATAATTCATGATTATGGGTAATGATCAGAATAACAAAATAAATCATAGTGCAGGAGATTGTGTTTGGATGTCCTTCTACCGGTTGAAGCAGTAATAATCAGTTTTGATTGTATCGACCATTACAATGAATGGAATAAGGGCATATAAGTAATTTTAATTGCCCTTTGATAATGTAGAGATGGATGTGGCTTGAAAGTAATTGTGTGGGAGTGTTTGGTTGTGCTTTTATTGCTTGAAGTTCTAATAATCATGTATTTTGATGGTTTTTGATGTTTAACAAATTCTGATATAAGGAAGAAATTAAATATAATGAGTTCTATCAAATGTGACCCCAAGTAGCCAAGTTATAGAAGACGATCATACACAGAAAAAGATGATTACTTTCACGTTGAAAATCCAAACACTTCTTTAGAACCATAGAGTTTACAAGTGAAGCTCAGTCATGCAATTTAAAGAAAGTAAACAACTACTTAAAAAGGTTTGAAATTGGAAATACCCAATTTGCAGTGATCCAAAGAGACAAGGAAACACAATTTGAAAGATTAGCAACCACATTGTAACGCAAACTAGCATCTTTAAATTCCAAACTTAATTCTCACCCTACAAACCCCCAAATGGTATCAACATCGTAGAGAATTTCTCAAAATTTCCATACAATACGCAAAATTCCCATTTGGGGACAAGCATGGAATCAGGGTTTTCATCATTTTTTGAGCAAATAATCGAAGAAAAGAGTAGGAAAAAAAATCAGAACATTACCTAATCGTCGTTTCTTAAATGCTATAACAGCTCCGTCTTGTTGGTATCATGGATCCATACGGGTTTGATGATATGAAATCGTAATCTTCTGTGGGTTTTTCGTTTTCGTGGATAATTCAAAATCCCAGTTGATGAAATTGACATGAGGAACGATGAATCAAGGCGGATTGTGGGATTAATTTTGTTCCGGCGATGTTCATATCACCGAATTTCGAGCGTCGTAACTCCGTAAGCCACCCCGTCCATGCAACGGTTTGTCGTTAAAGATTTGGGCAAATATAATTCGTCAACTTTCGTCAAATTCATACGCATGGTCTAAAATCTAGCATAGCTTGAAGGGTGTTTTTGTCTTTTGATCATTTTTTCTTCAATCTATCATGAAATTAAGTGGATATTTATCTAATAATTTCTGCTTCAACCTTTCGTACCCTTACTAACATAATAACTCATACATGGACGATATACATAGACTCAAACACTAACATGTGGGGTATGTATAAAATTAGCCATAAAAACTAGAGGTTACAAAAATTGACACGACACGAAACCCGATACGAAATAAACAGGTTTTGATAAGATATTTCAACCCGTTTAAATATACGGGTTGACACGACACGACACAAAAATTAAATGGGTAAGGTTAAGGTATGACTCGAAAATGACCCATTTATTTATATGCAAGTTTTTTGAATTATTTCAATAAACTAGAAAGATACAAAACGAAAACCATAAGTAAAAGAACACCTTCGAATTGAATCATTTTGTAATGTTGAAATGGCTTAGTCGTCGAGATCAAGATTCATTTCAGTTTTTCCATTCTCGCCCAAATTACCTAGTCTTTTTCACAACCCTCACATCCTCATGACCTTGTCATCCCCTCCCTAGCTCCCACTCTTTTAATTTTGTCATCTGAACATGCTATGACTTCATCTATTCTGCATCCAAACTATTAGTTTTTCCTTTTCGCCTACCCAACTCCTACTCTTTCAACATGCTCAATCTTTTAACCTCACATGACACGACATATCTCACACGACACGACATATTTCATGGTATAGCCCTAACCCGAAACCCGACATGAACTCGACACGAAAATAAACGGGTTGACACGACACGACACGTTAATTAAATGGGTCGAGTTAGTGTCAAGCACTTTCAACCCGTTTAGTATTTCGACACGACACGAACCCGACACGACACGACACGATTGCCACCTCTAATAAAAACCTACAAAATATAGGTTAAATACATAATTATACAAGAGATATTAAACTAACCATAATTTCAACTATGTTTAATTAAAATAACATGTTTTTTGGTAAACCGATGAAATAACCAATAAGTTTGGAACCGATCATTTTGTATTAAGTCCAGTATTAGCCTATTATAAAATAGTTACCTGGGTGGTACCCCTATTTTAAAGTAATTCCAGAATGCACACTAAAGCATTACAAATAGATCTTATTGGCGAACTACAAAAAGTGCACTCAGTCATGTTGATATTAAAGACTTTACGGGTTAGTTCCCATTTGTTATCGTGTTTTTTAGGGAGTAACAACTTAAAGAATATGGATGGAATTTTGAAATCATGTCCAAAATGCTTAGAATATGTCCGAGATAGATTTTTATTTCGTATCCAAAACCTTATATATTTATTTTTTGTTAGCAACATTTTTATAAATTAGAAAAGTAGTATAAGGTCTTTTTTGTTGCCTTTAGCCGACCTTTTGAGTACTCTTGAATGATCTACCTATTCCGAAATATGAAGAACAGCCTGAATATACTCTTGGTAGTATAAGGCCTTTTCAGGCAAATCCCCATGAACCACATATGGTAGTTGTGAAGAACATATTCCAATACCTCAAAAGAACATCTCTCAGAATTTGCTATACTTCTAATTCCGGATTCTTTGTGCAAGCATATTCCAATGCCGATCTTGGTGGATGTGGACTTGATCATAAAAGCACTTCTAGGGGTTGTCAGTTTTTGGATGGCAAACTTGTAAGTTGGCAATCTAAGAAGCTACTTGTGTCTCCCTATCTACAGTTGAAGCTAAATATCTAGTTGTAGCATCATGTACATCACAAGTAGTATGGATTCAGAATCAACTCAGAGATTATGGAATTAACATGAAGGGAATCTCATTATACTGTGATTCTGAAAGTGCTATAAGGATATACCACAATTCAGTGCAACACTTAAAGACGAAACGCATAGCATTGCGATAAGATTTTATTAAGGATCACGTCGAGAATGAAAATGTTTAAGTTCATTTTGTTAGATCCTCGGATCAGTTGGCGAACATCTTTAAAAAAGCCCTACCTGAAGTAACATTCAATCGGAATTTATAAGGGCTAAGCATGATTGAAGCGGACTCAGTTCCGAAATCCCCTTCGTAATCAGAATTTATTGTTCATGTTCCGAAATGTTCCGAGCTTCGGAATGCTTCGGAATTCATTTTTCAAATTCTGATCGGTTCCGAGCTTCGGAATGGTTCAGAATCTACTGTTGATCAGAGTTTCAAAATTCTCTGTACCCTTTGTACATTAAGTTGCTTCCAATTAGTTCCGAGCTTCGGAATGATTCGGAAGTTACCATTCATTTGTGTTTCTGGATTGATTAATCTTTAATTTTTTCTTTATTTCTCACAAGACCTCGATCTCCAAATCCTATTTTTGCATACTTTTAGGGTTTGCTTCATCTGAAGGACTCGTGGATCCAGAATCGATTTCAACTTCTGCTCTCATCGATATGTTTTACCAGATGGGATACAATGAAGATATTTCATTATTGTCAAATTTCAGGAAGCCCTTTCTTCCTCCAATATGGAATGGGCTGTTCACTCTTCTGTTCAAGAGCTTCTCAAAAAGAGTTGCAGGCTCTAACAGTGCAAGCAAGCTATTCTATACTATTCTCTATGGCCTCTACCATGGAGTAACTCTTGATTTTGGTTCTATCTTCTAGACTCAGTTGATCCAAAGCACAGTCTCCACCACCCGTCACACTGAGATCTCATGTGCTTGTTTTTAGTCTATTGTGGTCAAACGAGCCCTAAGCCACTTCAAGGTTCCACAATTGGATGATTCGATAATTGTTTCCATTCCAATTCTGCAAACATCAATTTATGATCTCCGATCCGAGCAAGTTCAACTTTGTTGGTTCTATTCTAGAATCCATGCTAGTAAAAGTTCCCACAAACAATATGATAGTGAATGAATACCACAAGTTACCTACATCTGGTGTTCACCCTATGACAAATGAATTGCGAATGGTCATGGAGGAAGGTAACAAACCAAAGAGGAGAGGAAAGAGAAAAGTGAAAGTTGTTCCTTCTAAAGTAGTGAAAACTCCAAAGAAGGTCAAGAAGCATGCTAGGAAACCGAGATCTCTATCTTTGGTTGCTCTGGAGGATGCGGAATCCTAAATGATTTCAGAAATTCGAGGGAATGCCACAGTTCAAAATGAAGTTTAGGATATTGTTCCAACTTCAGAACGCGTCCCTACCGATTCAATTCCGAAGGTATCCACTCCAATTCCTTCTTATGTTACTTTTTCAGAAAACTTTCTAATTCCCACTCCATCATCCTCTCCTATCACCATAATTATTCCGATCACTTCCATCCCTCCATTACCACCAAATTTTTCTGTTGGAATCTCACTTCCTCAAATCTCTATTCCCTTAACCTCCACCATCTTGTTTGAATCTACCCCTCCACCAGAAATCATTGTGTCACACTTGACAAAATTAGATTAAGATGTAAACACCTTTATTAGGTCATAATGGGCCCAAAACTCCATCTCGGCATTTTTTTAGGGCTAAAGCACTCTTAATGGACCGAACCCTTCTTATTAGGCCCTAGTGGGCCAATAAGCCCTCAACTTAGTTCATTGAGCCATAAGACATTCTTATTGGGCCTTTTGGGCTGATAACACATACTAAGACTTCTTTAGTTGGGCCAAAAACTAATATTGTTAGGCCCTTTGAAACCAAAACCCAGTTGTTAAATTTTGATGGGCCGAAAAAACACTTTTGGGCCATACCAAAAATCGGATTTGATCTTTTGGGCTAGCCTTGGGCCAAGTGTCTCTCCAAACTAGGTTAGCCCATTATGAAAAAAAGGATTATTCCAATACTTGACACCTCACTAAAATATGTTGTGTATCTATGCAAAAATCCCCCATACATCTAGGTTCAAGATATTAAACTTTCATGTAATAACCACTAAACTAATCCTCCCTATTCCCCTACCTTAAACTCTCGTCTACAACATATCACACACACTCACAAAAATCAATTTCCAATTTACTCTCCAAACACTCTCAAATCCTCCCATTCTCCTTCAAAATTTTTCAAGATCATCTTCAAGGGAGGAGCCATCTTCAAGAATCTTTCTTCAAAACTCACAAACTAGGTAAGATCTTTATGAAACTCAAGGTGTTTCATGTTTGTTCTTAAGATCACTCCATTCACCCACCATTTTCGTGTGTATGACTCTTATAACTCCATCCAATGTCAAGTGACCTTCAAAACTACACCAAGCTAGGTTCAAAGTTTCATCTTCTTCTTCATCAACATCACAAAAACTTCAAGGTGAGTGTATACCCCTTGTTTTCGGTTTTATAATGTTTTTGGGGGAGAATACAAGTGCTTTTGTGTTAGATCTATGTATATATGCATGTTTATGTGTTTAACTTTTAGATCTTTACTTGAAAATGAAGTTTATCACTTGGATCTTCATATAAAACTTGCGAAAAGTATGTTTCATCACATATAATACATGTAAAATTGTGGATATGGGATTTATCCACTTAAAATAGCAAAAACAAGTGTTGTGAAGAAACTTAGATAACTTAAACTCAAAAGTCAACCCTTAACAGAAAAGTTTTAGTCCAATCTCGAACTGTTTTGACCTCCTTAATGGTAATATTTTTCAAAACTATTTTACATTCAAATAGTTCAAGTTATTACCTTCAAAATGACTACACTCACGTTTTCATACGATTTTTCTACTATTTTTGGCGAATTTTACAAAACTGCGTATCAGATTTGAAATAAGTTCGGACCAACCTGTGAAGGTGAGCAATTTCACACTTGTTAGAGGCCAATAAAAATTATGAGAAAATTGTGAACAAAGTAGACAAAATTTCCAAACTTCCAGAATTTACGGATCCAAATTTCGACTTACGATGATTTTTCTACAAATTTTCCAACGACTAGGTCAGAAAAACCAAAAACCAGAAAAATATGTATTTCAAAAAAATCAAGCCAATGATATTTTTAACAAAAATGAGTTTAAAATGTTATTTTTACCACAAACTAGTCAAAAACACAAGTTTTGAACAAAATGGGGAGTAAAGTGTTATTTTTACTATGTTTGGTCCTTAATTGAAAATTTGTGGTTTATTGGGCCAAGAACGTCATTTTTACAGAAAGTGTGCTTTTTATATCAATTGTATAAATAATCGAGCTAAAATAAACAAAACAATAACAAACGGGTTAAAAATGATGTTCTTATCCTTATTGGACCTGGAAATAATATACATGTTTAGTGGGTCTTAGTGTCCTTTACATGTATATTGGGCTCAGGATAGACATTCATATTCCATTTGAGCCTAGAAATAATAGACACGTATAATGGGCCTTAGTGGTCCACTTACATGTTTATTGGGCATGGGGATGAGTTTTATATGTGTTCTTCTTTATTTCCCGTGTAAATTTTCGATTAAGGATCTAGTGAGACTTGTCGGTTGGCATCTTTGAGTGTACAATCGTAGTCTGTAGTTATAACTAGAGTTTCTTGGAGGGAAAATGGATGTTTGTGTATAGATCTATACGGGGGTGACACCCCACACCTGAGCTGTTCGCTACAATTAGACTAGGCCAGTCTACGGTGACAAAAACCTTATCCTATTTCGTCGGCATCCCAAAGACGCAAAGACAGACGAAATTGTCATTATTTAGTAGGGTTATAACGAATCACTTAGAGGAATTAACGTTATAATATTTACGAGAAACCATTCTATTTTCTTTTTGGATAAAACAAGAAACTTTCTTCTTGATAAAACGGTAATCTATACGCATTGGTACTCAACCACGGGGGTTGAGATTCCAGCATCATCTAACGCAGACAACATCGGGTTGTCTGGAAATCATTCTCTTTCTATTTTTGTAAACTTTAACACACATGCATTAATATAAGATCGGATACAAATATTTCAAACCAATTCTTATTAGAAAATATCAGATTTTTGAAAGCACTATGAAAACGATTCTAAACAAGTACAAAAACCATTTTTATTCAAAATTGCTTATGAACTCACCAACTTTTTAGTTGACGCTTTTCAAAACGACATGTATTCTCAGGAATTCTAGTAGCAGGTAATAAGCTCGACTATGAGGTCAAGTGGTGCAACTTCAAGAAATTTTACTTTCTTACTTTTGTGTAACTGATGAACAAATCCCATATGTAAACTATGTAAGCGTGTATCTTCAATGTATGATGTTTGGTTGCTATGTTTCATTCATATTCAATTATTATGATACTATACACGAAGTCGTCCTCCTGCGGACATTTCCGCCGTCCAGGTTCAGGGGTGTGACACACTTTTACTAAGTCTATTATGTAGGAGGTATATACTTCCAGCATTTATGTCAATGTATCTGATACGGTGGCAAATGTCGATTTTGGTGTAACTATGGGTCCAGGCACCTTTACAGCTTCTCCATTACATGATGAGGATCCATACATCCTTTTTTGTGATGATCCAAGGTCTTTCATCGATTTCGTTTTTAGCCCCTTCACTGTTAATGTCATCAGTGAGGATGATGATGCCCCTATGACGAAAGGGCGGTTCAAGCTACTAAATGAAAAATTGGATTCACTCTTAGAGTCTTCCAAATCTTCATCATCATCTTCACCCAATTGGGAGTATCTGTTAACAACCTACATGGCTACAGTGGAGATGATTACCAAGGAAAATGCCATTGGCCTTGAAGCATCGTCCAAGGAAATTAAAGAGTCCGAACAGACAATTTCAGAAGTGACCGCGAAAGTCAAAATACTACATGAAAAGGTAACTAAGTTTATGGTTGAGTTCAGAACCTCCTCCGAATCAAATATCGAAGCCATGAACAAAGTCACGTAGGATTTCGTTCATCTTTACAAGCTGAGAAGGAGGCTCTCTCACTTGTCCTTTCCGAAATAAAACCTGACAACGCTGAACTCAATGCCTCCATCATCTCAAAAATAGAAAATCTTCAATCAGAGCTTGCGACTAAAAAACATCAAGTATCAAATGGTAGAAAAGACACAAAAGGCCAGGGTTCTTTCAGTAAAGTTGCAGTATAATCATAAGCGTGTTGATGACTTGGAATCTGAGAAGACAGTCGTCAAAAGTTGTGATTCTGAAATTAATCAGTATCTGCAACGTCTTTTCGAGACTCATGATTCCATATTCATAATCTCTGTTAGACAACATCTTTCGGATAAACTTCAACCAGTGTTTTCCATGTTAAATGAAATAGAATGTGTTTCAGGAAGTGGTGCTCTTACGAAACAAGGGGGAAAAGGTAAAGGAGAAACCCAAGCAAAGCAAACCGCTGGTGAACAAGAACAAGAACAAAAACCAAAGGCAAATGATCAGAATGGTAATGAAGCTTCTGCATCAAACAAGGGAAAAGAGAAACTTGTTGATAAAGAAGAAGAAGAGTTTTCAGAAACCGAGAATCTCATTCGGAAAAAGAGAGATAAAGAGTTGAACAATCTTCTAAAAATTTGTAAGGAGTTGGAAGCACAAGAAGCAGAGGCCAAAATTGCAAAAGTGATGCTTGAAAATCTGAAGTCACTCTTTCCTTCTTGGTCAATTAAAAGAATTCAGAAGGAAGCTATTAATAATCCAAGTGTTTATTGGCTGCTTACAATATCTTTTGAGCTGAATAACGAAGTAGATTCACAATTTGATTTTCCAATAACACCAAGAGCTTTTCGGTTTTGGTGTTTTGAGAAAATAGAGAAGGCTCTGATTCCTAACAATGAGGTGAGTCTGAAACTCTTCAACTTCTACTTGAAGTATGCCAAGCCTCAGTATCAGTCTTGGAGCTTGAAGAGGATTATGGGGTTGAAGGTTTACTCAGCTATGCCTATAAAAGATTTTATGAACATAAGGCTCAAGGGATTTGTAGGAGTCGATAGAGTATTGGATGAATTCACTTTGGCAGACCTACCGTTTATGAATCCATACCACTGGATCTCTTTTTTCAACATTGTTGTGAAAGATGAGAAGAAATACGAGCCCATTATTGCCCATCTAAGAAGAATGCTTATTTGCTATATCCTAGTGATTGCAAAGATGGATACAAAGATAGCCTTGGTTTTGCAGAAAATACCCACTATGAAACCCGAAGAGGAGCCTAGGAATTTTTAGAAGCTTAGGCTGGGAGTTATTTAGAAAGAACACTGGAGTGTTACTTATAACTAAAAGGTTGGTAATGTAGTTCAGAAGAGTATGTTCTTTCTGAGAGACAAACATCTTTACCCAACTACAACTCTGAAGAGTATTCTCTCCATGGTTAAAAGCTACAAAGCGAACTCAACTGCGGATTTGAAAAGCTTCTTAGATATGATCAAATGTATCTAAGTGTCTGAAACGTTCTTCTGAATTTAATGCACAAAATTTTCAACATACAGAGAAGGCAACAATGAATTTGACAAAAAGGGGGAGATTGTTGGTTTATTCGTGTTGTGTCAGATATGTCTTATATAGGTTTATTTATTCCGAGATGGGCATGTCCATTCTCGTTTTGGTCTTTATATAGTGCATGCATGTAATATTAGGGTTAATGCTTTTTACACTTTAGCAACCCTAACAGTTGCATGTACACTCTTACAGAGAAGTTCCTTAGAACTCTTATAGAGTTGTTTAATCAAAGCATTTGACGCACATTTGATCTTTATTGTTTTTGTCTTTAACTTACTCCATTATTATAGAATCTTTCGATCTTATTTATTATTCCTATAATACAATAGAAATGGTGCACAAACTCTGGATCTACAAGCTCCTTCTTCTCCTTTGCTTCTTCCCAAACTTCCTTCTTCTTCAAAACCACCAAAGAACACCCAAACACTCAAGGTAAGCTCAAAAATGCACTCAAGAAGGCTATGGTTTGAGATTGGCACTAAAAGAGCAATGAATGTTGAAAGGGTAATGGACTTGAGGAAGTTAAGGACTTTAAATAGGGTGCAAACCCTAAAATTTAGGGTTTTCCCTTGACTCGAGTACGCCCAGCAGCCGAGATCAGCCTCGATGGGGCGCATGCACAGAGTACGTCGTGCATACCTAATGTACACCCAGCTTACTCACGAGCCCATTCCCCCTTATTGGTCTAATTAAATAGGATAATAGGTTAAATCCATACCTGACGACTTGGGCACTACAAAATTCATGACTAATTTTATCCTTTAGTGGACGTAGCGCATTTGGCCGTTGACCGTTTTCTTTGACTAGTTGACCGTTGACTTTTTTAGCAGTTTTACTTTTTGTCAAACTTTGATGGATTTCAGCTTTAGACATAGGATAGACCTCTGTTTGGTTATATGTGATCTCTACATCTAGGTGTGCTATTGTGATATTGTAGTTGTTTGCACCAGTTGATTTTTCTCACTATGTTGGGTCTAAAAATATGGTTTATACTTTGCTGTTCTAGGCTTTTATAGCATTTTTCTAGAACCAAAAACAATCTAGTGTTTTTGGTTGAGGTGGTGTTTTCAGTTGGAGTGTTTGCCGCTATGAGGGTGTTCACGATCGTGAACGTGTATACGGGCGTGAACGTGTTTGCGACTCATGTTTCCTATATATATATAGTGTTAGTGGAGTCATAAGAGTGTACGGCTCGAGGAGGGGGATAAGTGTGTGAAAATCAAGGTGTCCTAGAGAGAGAAAGTGAGAGAGAAGAAGAGTGTATGTGAGAGAATCTTGTATTGGAGCATCAATCTAATCAAATAATCATAGATTCATCTTCATCTTTTTCTCCTTCTTTTTCATTTTGATCTTGCATCATCCAACTGATTGGGATTCGGCACCATCAATTGGATCTGATTGATACATCAAGCAAATTTGGGACATACAATTGGTATCAGAGCTTGGATTATATCAATCATATTGGCAAGATCTGGAGCATTTTTGCTCTTTTTCTTGAAGGATTTTGCATTTTTGGATAGTTTTTGACAAAATAGTGGGGGTTTGTTCTTTGTGTTTTTTCATAAAAACGAGTTTTTTAAACGAGTTTTTGAGAAAAAAATGGTGAAAAATGATGTTTTCTTTTTTGTAATTTGTGAAGAAGGGTTTATTTTTGAAAAAGGGTTTACTGCCCGAAGAACCGTTTATGGCCCAACTCGTTTGCGCCCTCGGACAGTTCACGACCCAGCACGTGTTCAGCCTCTTTCTTGTTCAGCAACCTCTTTTCATCAGAAACAAATATTCAAAAAATTCAGGAGGTAGATGGTTGTCCTCATAAGGAGTTCTTCAGCAGCTGATGGCAGAGAAGTGAGAGAACCTAGGAAGAGCTAAGGGGGTATCCTTCGTCAGTTAAGTACGCTGATAGAGGAGAGTATTCGCTGGGGAGCGACCGGGTTTAACGAGAATGGTGATCGAGAAGGTTGAGCAGCTACTTAGGAACTCTGGGATGGATTGTGTGGAAAGTATGGGTAGATGTGGTAGGTAATATGGGTCCGTACTACTGAAAGTAGAGGACTTATACTCAATACAGGGAGCATACCAAAGGTTTTGAGTAGCAGATTTAAAGGTGATCACATGGTTCGAGTACCATGATTCATGGCGGTTAGTGTTTCAAGTTCGCTAGTTATTTCCATTGTGATTAACCAGGCTGAGATCAGATGTGATAGAGTGTGGGGTTAGAGGGCCATGTTGAGCAATTTTTAATGGTATATACCCTGAAAGGGGAAATCGAGTTCGTTTCCGAAGGATTTTATTGGTGAGATGTTAGTTGGAGTCGCAATACTCAGGGATGAGTAGAGATGATGCTTATTGGAGGATCGAGGTCTGAGACGAGCCATCGACTGATGGATGAGACGCCACCTTCTGTGGAAAGAGTTGCATTGTTTCCGTTTCAGGGAGAAGAGAAGGAGATATCGAGTTTCAGGTTTCAAAGTTTGGCGTTAAACCCCATGGGGTAGCATTGGTTGTGACATTTTCATCAAAGTATGTGGGAAGTTTGTCTGTTGTGAGGTAATTCTGGTACCATGGAGTCATTGGTGGAGGCTAAGATGGAAGAGACCCAAGAAGGTGCCTTTATGAGTGTGACATGCTTTTAACAACAATTTCAAGTGGTTAAGAGGAACATATCGGGGCAGTGGCTCTCGTTGTTATGTTGTGTATCAATTATGAGAGTGAGGTCTCATGCTTTGATGATGATCCTCATGTTGGGAGGCTGGTTGAGGAATCAGAGATAAGGTGTGTGATAGTGCATTATTTT
The DNA here is from genome assembly GCF_052625555.1 of Lactuca saligna. NCBI lineage: Eukaryota > Viridiplantae > Streptophyta > Magnoliopsida > Asterales > Asteraceae > Lactuca > Lactuca saligna. The sequence continues at coordinate 224,440,166 of NC_136419.1, read as the reverse complement.
CGGACTGCGGATCAAGGTTATTTCATAATAGTTGAGGTATTCGGCAGTGTGTTAGTCTGAGCTTTCGAGATAACCTGAGGCAGTCAAGTTGGAAGGATTCTGAGGTTCTTGTCTGAATTACGTGATATTTGGAGTCCCTTGGTTTCCATCGGGAGGATCATTAAGTGGTTGTGTGGTACGTTCCAAGAGTCAAGTGTGATGTACCTGGTGATGGTTCGAACCCTAAGTGGGGGAGAACTGGGTATTCAATTAAGAAGATCAACAATTCGTCCAAGTGCAACTGATTATGGAAATCTACGATGCATACACATGAAACCTGGGATATTGGTGGATGCGGTATGTACGAGGCAAGATGATGTATGAGTATATGCTTAAGGAAAGATGATTGAATCCATGGCAGGTGGCCGTTGGTTAGGGAACTTATTATGGCTAGAGATTTTTCGGGTTTGCAATTGTTGAGTTCGAAGCGGATGAGTCACTAAGTTCAGGGTGCAATAGCTGAGATTTGCAGGTATGGGTATAAATTGTGATCTATACTCTAGAAGAGGGCAGCAGTTGGTTTGTCGACCAATTTTAGAGTCGGTATGAGTGGTTCATATGGGCGGTGATCAGTAGAGGGTGGAGCTTCAGATTCTTGCCAACGGGTATTCAATCGTTGACGATTCCTCCGTGTTCAATTTGGGAAATGGGAGTATTTTGAGGTTTCGAGTTGTGTAAGCGGAAGACCAATTTTAAAGGTAAGACCACGTGAGACGTTGTGATGATGTACCGAGGCACCCATGTATGATGTCCTAATTTCTTGGGTTGTGTTAAGACTCGAGTTGTGAGATGGCGAGTGGGGTACCTAGTGGTCTTGTTCCAATGAGGACCCATCAGCTAATTATCACCGGAGTAAGACTATCTAAGGGCGTATCTGTGTTGAGGCTAGTGCCTTGCCTGCGAGAACTTGCATCAGGAGTGGTGATGCGTAAGCTGGGTGGGTGTAAACACCTATCTATGTGGAACTACAGAGCTTGAGTTGGTGAACTCAGTTTGGTGCTGACTTGAGGATGAGATTATAATTCTCTTGGGATTATCAGGAGAAACCATGGAGTGAGCCCATGGTGAGTCAGGGAGCGAGAGAGTTTTGTAAGACTACGGGGAGTCGTAGCCTCCATGAGTTAGTGGAAGGGAGTGTCGTGATACTACGGGGAGCCGAAGTATTCACCGAATAGTGGGTAAGGGTTGTGATACTGCGGGGAGACGTGGTATTCAGTAGTTAGTGAGAGAGTGTCGTGATGCTGCGGGGAGCCGTAGTATTCGTTGGATAGAGAGAGTGTGTTGTGATACTATGGGGAGCCATAGCATTCACAAGTCAGTAAGAGAGAGTAACGCAAGACTACGGGAGAGGCCGTAGCACCCGGTAATCGATAAGGGTGAATATTGTTCTGCCGGGAGCGGTAGTATTCACTAGTCAGAGTATGGCACAGAGAAATTCTTATGCTTGGGTAGCCTTACCACTTAAGTCTTCGGGAGCCTAGCTGCCAAACCAGGGGAAAGACGGGAGTCTTCGTGTTGGTTGGGAATCGTTGTGTCCCTGGGATGAGGAGGGATTATCGTAATCGAAAGGAATTAGAGAGATGGTGTGTGCTTAAATTCGCGAATCTTGGGTCACGAGTTGAGTACCATATTAGAATTGAGTGGTTCCAATTCTGTTGTTGAATCAGACTCTTGAGTTTGAGTTTGGATTCGTTCATGTGTTGAGTAGATGAGATGAGGTATCAGATTCGTAGATGGGTTCAAGTTGAGGGTATTGTTCTTCATCAGATGTCTTAGTCCAGAGTGAGTTAGTTTCATCGGTAGGGGAAAAACCACGAGACACATAGGATAAGTGGGTGGTAAACGACAGAGGTCGGAGGTGAGACGATTTCAGATGAGCTATAGCATTCACTTGGGGTAAAGCGAACCTCGTGACTTGTATGTCACGAAGAGCCGAGATAGTTATCATGAGAAGGAAGTCAGTGAAATGTTTTCTGGCTTGCAACGAGTAACCTATTGAGAATCATCTTTTGGTTCGGGAGTTGATCTGATGCTCGATGCTGAAAGGGATGATTGAGAGGAAGTTGGGGATCGTGTCTATAGATATCAGAGTATACTTCCAAGCGAGCACAATCTTTTCTTGTGTTGAGTTTGGGGTTCTTTCCTTCCGATGAGTTCTGATAGCTGTTCAGGCGGAGGGTCCTTAGGGGATTATAACCTTCCGTCCCTTTTGAGAATGCGATCGGGATCGATTAGAGAATCAGAGTTGGGAATGTGTTCTTAGAGTCTGTTAGTCGATGGGCGATTAGCAGGTTGATGTTCTACGAGGGAGGTCTGGTAGGGAGAAAGACCATTAGAGTTTCAAGTTTTGGAGAGTCAGATCGAGTCTTTCAGCGGTAGTTGGGTTTGTCCATCTTCTAAATCAGGAGTCCCTGTTGGGTTCAGGTGCTTTTGGATGAGATTGTTGTAGTATGTGGGGTCTTTCCCGTGGTGCTTCTCGGGTTTGGTTTCGTTCTATGTGTTGATAAGGAGCGATTTCAAGGGCGCAATCTAATTCTAGTGGGGGGGGGGGGGGGGATTGTAACATCATGTTTTGGATCATCCGTGATTAGGGTTCGTGGGCTGCAAACTGGACATGAGGAGGTCTCGGGGTTGCGACGAGTTGCTAGAAGCATAGGTAATCTCGTCACCTTTCCATAGGTATGAGGTTCATGGGAATCGAGGTTACATTGAGGAAGCGTTGGAAGTTTGAAGTTGTGGCAGGATAAGTCCATTATTTAAGAAAGGTGGTAACTAAGTACGCTAGGCGTACATATGTGTACCCTTAGTGTACTTATGAGTGTGTTTTTTAAGCAGAGACACCTCGTACGTTGGGCGTACTAGGCACATAGTGGAAACCCTAACTTTGGATGTTTCCCTATATAAAGAATGAGATGGCCTCATTGCTGGCCACCATCCTCAGTCAATAAACCCTCTAAAACCCTAACCCTTCGTTCATGAAGCTTGTGAGTGCATTTGAGAGACTTAAGTGATTTTGTGTGATCTGGAGTAAAGAAGGAGCCTTGGAGAAGAAGGAGTGTGAAGTCCAGGCCTTGGATTTGAGCATGTCTGAGTTGGAAGCTTCATTTGAAGGTATAAAGCTCAAAGCCTTTCCCATCTTTTTTGTTTTGTGCATGATATGGTCCATTTTAGGGTTTTTGATCCCAAAGCTTGAGGCTTTATGATTTGTTGCACTCCAGAGTTTAATATCTGTCCTTTTAAGTGTTTCTAGTGGAGAGAATCCATCAAGATGAGGTCTTGAATGTGAGAATCAACCCATGCATGAGATATGAGCATTTTGAGTTAAGAGAGTACGAATTTTATGTGTTTGTGACCAAATCAGCCACGCAAAGGCTTAAAGTCATTGACTTTATAGAGTAGGAGATATTAGGGAGTCTAGATCTGAGAAATGAGCCAAGGTCTTAACGGGTTAAGACCAAGGGAGTGGACTTAAGCAAAACTGAGTGTACGCCTAACTTAAGATCATGTATTCCCCGCGTACTTGGTTGGTGTCCCCAATCAGTTCATGCATGCGTGGGTATGTCGAGCGTATAAAGAGAGGTATGCCCCGCGTAACCTCACTGTGCGCCTTTGGACAAAGTATCATTTTGGGCCTTGTGTGTTGGGCCAGGAGTTTAGGCTTGTTGCAATAGAGTCTTGGACCAGAGGATTATATATATATATGCTTTGCCATTAGATGTGAGAGTTGGGCCTCGGGAGAGTCTATTTATTATTGGGCCTTAGTAGACCCAATGGGTTTAGGTCATTGATGGGCTGGTTAGTGGGCTACCTTTAGACCTAATGAGTGAGAGTTTAGGCATAGTTCCTAATTGGGATAACTGTGGGTTTGACATAGAGTTAGAGGCCGGTGTGTAGCAGCAATATTTATAGAGGTTGTGCATCATCCGAGGTGAGTCTTCTCACTATACTTTACCATGAGTGGTATTTTGTGTGATAGAGATGTCTTTTGTGCTTATATGTGTATCGTGATATCCTGTATTATTTCTTTGTGATTTATGTTGTGTATTATTCAGAGTTTACACATTTAGGACCGGATGGTCCGCAAAGTTAGGACCACAGGGTCCATTAGAGTTATGGGACTAGAGGGTTTCACTGAGACACTTTGACCCGAGGGTCTTACAAAGCTATAGCCTCGAGTGGCTGATTATATGTGCATGGTATTTTAGGGAACTCACTAAGCTTCGTGCTTACGGGTTATGTGTTATGTGTTTTGGGTTCTTACCAGGATCGTAGGAAGGCACTGGCTTGATTGTACACACCAGAGAATGAGTTATGTTCGAGGATTCTGGATTATTAATTAAATAATTACGAGGATGTGTTTTGTAAATTAAGTAAATGAGGATTTTGAGAAATGTGTTATGAGAATTATGCAATTTATAAATGAAAATTTTGTTTGAAAATTTACGGTGTTACAATATTATGTTAGTGACCTGGTTTAGGTCGGTATCCTGGTATATAGGATGATGTTATGTTACTGACCGGTTGGGTCGGTATCCTGGTTATATGATGGTTGTTGTGTTAGTGATCTGTTAGATCGGTATGATTATCTATTATATACATGCTAGCGTACGATATATATGTGCTCATGATTGTTTGATTGGTACGGGGGCTGGGTTGAGACGGGTCTTGCTTCGTGTTGTAGGCCAACATACCCAGTACAGACCGGATAGACTGCAGGCCCAGGAGGGCACATAGTTAGGCCGAAGGCCCGACAAGCGGTCCGGATAGTCTAAAGGCCCCGAGAGAGCGGTCCAGACGTGCCGATGCTTGGAGAGTGGGCCAGATAGACTAAAGTCCCAGTGCGGGTGGTCCAGTCATACTGTAGACCCAGAGAGTGGACCAGGTGGACTGAAGGCCCGGTGCGGGAGGACCAATCAAACTGTAGACTCGAGATGCATGGTTGTTTTGTGTTTGTTATATGATATGTTTATGTTTGTATGAGGTTGATATTTTGGGGGTAACTCGCTAAGCCTTCGAGCTTACATTTATTGATTATTGTTTCAGGTGCAGTGGATGACCGCGTGAAGGCGAAGGCGTGATTGTACACTCCCTCATATTTTGATTTAGATTTATGGGATACTCTGATATGAAACTATTTGGAAACCTTTTTGTAATAACTTTTAGTATTTAAAATGTTTTTAAAAGTTTCAAATTGGCATGATTTTTATGGGTGTTACAATGTCCCAACCCTGCATGAGGTTAAATCTTAGCTTGGGAAGTGCTTCGCTATGAAGGACCTCAGAGAAGTTGCTTATATTCTTAGGATAAGGATATTAAGAAATAGGAGTAAAAGACTAATATGATATAGTCAAAGTACTTACTTGGATAAAGTGTTAAAACGTTTTAACATGGAGAATTCCAAGAAAACGGAGTTACCGATCCAAAGCAAAACCAAGTTGAGTAAGACTCAAAGCCTAAGTACCAAAGCCGAGATAGCAAATATGAGCCGATTACCTTATGCTTCTATGGTTGGCTCAATTATGTATGATATGACGTGTACTCGCCCTGATGTGTCCTTCGCTTTGAGTATGGTCAGCAGATATCAAGGGAACCTTAGTAGAGCACATTAGACTGTAGTAAAGAACATTCTCAAGTACCTACGAAGGACTAAAGAATGGTTCCTTATCCTCGGTGGGAGTGATGACTTGACAGTGCGAGGGTGTAGTGACGCCAGTTTTCAGACCAATCGGGATAATTTCCATTCGAAGTCGGTCTGGGTTTTTACTCTAAATAGAGGAGCACTAACTTGGAAAAGTTCCAAGCAGGAGACCATAGACCATAGTTGATTCAACGTGAAAATCAAAGTACATAGCAGCAAGTGAAGCGTCAAAGGAGGCAATATGGATAAAGAATTCATCGAAGATCTTGGAGTTGTACCTGTTATAAAAGAGCCTATGGAGATTTTCTACAATAAGGAAGGTGCGGTTTCCTTGACCAAGGAACCGAGGGATCATGGCAGATCCAATCATATCGACAGGAATTATCATTTCATTAGAGATCGGGTAGAAGAAAGACTCCTCGTAGTAAAGAGGGTATCGTTAGAGGAGAACTCGGTAGATCCCCTTATGAAGGGACTGAGTAGGGTTAAACACTTGCAGCACGCTAGGAGCATTGGGCTAAAGGACAATATTAGTTTTAATGATTAGATATCTTTTTCAAACATGTAATAGATAAATTGTAATTAACATTAGATGATTAAATAAAGGAGTATTATTTATAAATAAAGTTATTGTCGTGTGTTAATTATTTACTATTGTTTCACTTTTCATGTTTTGACTTCCTAAATAATAAGATTATTTAAACTATCCACAGTCGATCATATGTTGGAAGTAAGTATGAATCAAGACTGTCATGAACTGGCTTGTAGACTATCTAAAGCGTTTGGACATAGAAAAGTTTGTTGCAACGTTCATGACTGCTTCTGAAATATGATTTGAGTATTGGATTAAACTCGCGCTCACATGAATCACTTCATCGAATTTATTCACGATTGATGGTGAGACGATAATATTGTATTGTCTTTAAACCTAGATATAGGAGTTGTTGTTTACGAGTTGGTTGTGCATTGATAATATGTAAACACATCAGTAACTTGATGTTATAAAACGTATTGTTGTGTATAATTTGATGAGTAAATAGTACACACATATAAGTGAAAATTTATATGTTCCTTTTATCCTACGAGGTTAAAAGTGATATATGGGGCCCCTCGATGAATTTTTGACTTATGTGTCGAGCCCAATTAGAACTAAGTTGATGTGTTCAATTAAGTTCTATGTCAGACAAATCGGAAATTGGGAAACAAATTGCTGGACAATAAGGATGACTATGTTCCACGTAATTGTCCACACAATATCTTAAGAACGGAGGACTATATGATCCCTTATCTAAAGGACGTGTTAGAGTTCGACAACGGATTTTGAAAGCTACGATTGCTAATCAGATTTTAAAGTTGTACTTGCATTTATAGCTATTAGACTTATCCAAGTGGGAGACTGTTGGATTTGGTGTCTAAGCTTGTAACGACCCAAAATACGACCCAAAAATTTTTGTTTTAATATTACTAAAAATTACATCATATATAATAACCATGGAATAAACAACTCAAATGTCATAGTATTGTGTCATCAACCTGAGCTCTTCCCTTTGCTTACGGAAGTACCTGGCACCAAAACTAAAACTGTAAGTACAAAGCTTAGTGAGCTCCCCCAAACTACCACATACCATACAGTAACACATAAACAACTATTGGGCCTAGCCCACTGCATCGGACTGTAGTCCAGAAACTACATCGGACCGAAGTCCAAACACTGCATCGGACCGAGGTTCAGAACTGACCAGGGCCTTGCCCTCTGCATCGGACCGAATTCCGGAAACTACATCGGACCAAAGTCAGGAACTAACTGCATCGGAACGAAGTCCGGAACCGACTGAGCATAACATAGCATAACATAGACATATCAACTAGCATAAGCACATATACTACATACTGCATCGGACTGAAGTCCGGAACACATAACACAAAGACATGCTTGAATCACAAAGACATCAAGCACCCTGAACTACTGCATCAGACCAACGTCTGAAACTACTGCTAACTAAACGGGCTGGAATTGTGGTCGTCGATCCATTCCTACTGGAAGGAAAACTCACCTCGTAATGTTGGCTGCTGAGATGCAAATTCTAAAAGTGGTTGACTGCTGCTCCGGAAATGTCCTGCTACAAATCCCAAAAATACTCGAACAGGTACTAATAAATGCCCTCAGGGTAAAATGATTGTTTTACCCCTGGTCAAAGTCAACTCCCTGATCAAAGTCAACCCCCAGTTGACCGAACTCACCGAGTCAGGGCGCAGACTCATCGAGTCCCTCCAATACTAATTTTGACTTTAACTCACCGAGTCCTTTCCCCACTCACTGATTCACCCTGAACTCACAAATCGAAGAAAGACGGGGGACTCGCGACTCGACTCGTCGAGTCCGAAGAACAACTCGCCGAGTCCTAACGTGCAGATTTCATACAATCGATTCTAATCCATTCCAGAGCATCTAACTCATCGATCTAAGCTCCTGGGAGCACCTGAACACATGAAGTTGCTAACTTTACGTGTAACTAAAAAGAAATAAAGCTATTTCACTCAAACTCTACTTTAATCGGGAAAACTCATCTGAATTGCCGAGTTGTATGAACAACTCGTCGAGTCTAAGGCAATTTTCATCAGACTCGTCGAGTTACTCATCCAATTCTTCGAGTCCACGACTATCTTCATATGACTCACCGAGTCAACCTTGCGACTCGTCGAGTCCATTCAGTCCTTTTTCCATACATACTTGATTTGATCCATGCAGCGGCTCCAAATCACAGATCCAAGCTTCTAGGGCATGCTTATCACATAAAGTTGCAAACTTTACGTGCATGCATGTCTTTAAAGGCTTCAAATGCCAAATCTAGGCTCTTAATGGGGTGCCAACCTCAAGAGGGACCTCAATCACGACCACAACTGAAACTTTACACTTCTAGAATGTAATGAGGGTCCAGATCTAAAGTATAACCTGATCATAAGGCTTTATCACAAAGGATTTGGGGTTTTTTGGGCTTAAAAGCAACAATTTGGGGACAAACAAGATCTACTAGATCAATAAGCAAGATGGAGACTTTATTACCAGAATAGATGACCACAAATGAGTGTGTTCCATATCTACTTCCTCTTCCTTGAACTCTTCAACCTTCTCCTTCTTCTACTTGCTCCAAAGTTCCTTCACAAAGTAACAATCACTCACACACTCTTTAAGGGGGATAGGGTTCGGTAAAGGATGCTCTGAGGGTAATGGAGGTGAGGTTGGGGCGCATTAATGAATTTAAATAGGGTGCAAAACCTTAAAATTAGGGCTTCATCTAGATAGGCGGACTCGCCGAGTCCCAGCGTATGGACTCGTCGAGTAGCCAACTCAATTTGCGTGATCATCCTGTCTTTACTCGACGAGTCGGGTTACAGACTCGTCGAGTCGGGTTACAGACTCGTCGAGTCGGGTTACAGACTCGTCGAGTCTGGTTACAGACTCGTCGAGCACCCCTTAAGAAATGAAAATACTTTATTTAAATCACATACCAGAAATGAGGCGTTACAACTCTCCCCCACTTATCTTAGACTTCGTCCTAGAAGTCTATTGCTACTGTTGTATCTGAAAATAACTCTGGATAATGCTCCCTCATCTCCCCCTCAGACTCCCACGTCCGATCTGAACCATTTCGGTGTTGCCACTGCATCTTCACTAACTGAACCACCTTGTTCCTCAAGGTCTTCGTCTTTCGATCTAAGATCGCCACTGGTCTCTCGATATAATTCAGGATGCGATCAACCTGAATATCCTCTAAGGGTACAACTGCTGACTCGTCCACCAAACACTTTCTCAACTGAGAAACATGGAGAGTATTGTGGATCTGGCTAAGCTCTGCTAGAAGATCCAACCGATAAGCAACCCGACCCACCCGGGCCAAAACCCTAAAAAGTCCAATGAACTTGGGGCCCAACTTGCCCCTCTTCCGAATCCTGATAACACCCTTCCAGGGTGATACCTTCAGGAGGACCATATCACCCACCTAAAACTCCAAGTCCGAATGCCTCATGTCGGCGTAACTCTTCTGCCTACTCTGCGCAGTATGCAGTCTGCTACGAACCTGCTGGATCAACTATGTGGTCTTGAGCACCACCTCGGTGCTCCCGATGATTCGCTGGCTGACCTTTCCTTAACAAATTGGGGTCCTGCACTTCCTTCCGTAGAGCATCTCGAAAGGAGGACGGTCAATGCTAGTGTGGTAATTGTTGTTATACGAAATTTACGCTAGGGGAAGATACGTATCCCAACTACTACCGAAGTCTAGAACACATACCCAGATCATGTCCTCGAGAGTCTGAATTGTCCTCTCGCTCTGCCCGTCCGTCTGGTGGCGGTGCTAAAATGAAGACGAGTCGCCATCTCATCATGGAACCGCTTCCAAAATCTAGAAGTAAAGCGGATGTCTCGATCTGACACTACCGAAACAGGCACTCCGTGTCGTGCCACTACCTCACGCACATAGATGTCGGCTAGCTTCTCAGCCGATATGCTCTCCTGGATCGGTATAAAATACGCGCTCTTGGTCAGCCGATCCACTATGACCCAAATCGAATTCACTCCCTGTGCGGTCCTGGGAAGCTTAGTGATAAAATCAATGGTAATGTCCTCCCATTTCCATACGGGAATGTCTAACGGCTGCATCTTGCCATGGGGTCTCTGGTGCTCTGCCCTGACCTTCCTGCAGGTCAGGCATCTCTCCACATACCAGGCGACATCCGACTTCATGCAGGGCCACAAATAGTCGGGTCGAAGATCTCTGTACATCTTCGTCACCCCTGGGTGAATGGAAAATTGAGACTTATGGGCCTCATCCATCAACACCTGCCGTACTCCGCCCCAGTACGGTACCCAAACCCTCCCATGAAGGGTCAACAATCCCTGATTGTCATAATCAAAGGAAGTTACTCAGCCCACGATCCTCTCACACTTCTGCCTCTACTCCCTAAGGCCCTCGACCTGTGCCTCCCTTATCTGCTCCAACAATGGAGTAATCACTATCATCCTCTGGCATATATCCCTGATTGGTGTTGTTTCCGCCTTGCGGCTCAGGGCATCAGCCACTACGTTGGCCTTCCCCGGGTGATAAAGGATCTCACAGTCGTAATCCTTCACCATATCTAATCACCGACGTTGCCTAATGTTAAGATTCAGCTGGTCCATGAGGTATCTTAGACTCTTGTGATCCCTGTAAATGGTACAACGGACCCCATAAAGGTAGTGTCTCCAGATCTTGAGGGCGAACACCACTGCCCCCAACTCCAGATCGTGCGTCAGATAGTTAGCCTCGTGGGGCTTCAACTGTCTGGAGGCGTAAGCTATCACATGCCCCCGCTGCATCAAAACTGCTCCCATACCTGTGATCGAGGCATCATAGTAGACTACAAAATCATCCACTCCCTCCGGCAGGGTCAGAATCGGTGCCTCACACAATCTTTGTCTGAGAATCTCGAATGCCTCCTACTGCTCAGGCCCCCAATGAAACACCACCAACTTCTTGGTTAGTCGGGTGAGTGGAACTGCTATCTTGGAGAAATCCTAGATGAATCTCTTGTAGTACCCTGCCAATCCTAGGAAGCTCCGAATCTCAGATGGAGACCTCGGGACCTCCCACTGCATCACGGCCTCGATCTTGGCCGGATCCACTAGAATACCCTTCTGGATGACAAGGTGACCAAGGAACTGCACCTCGCGCAACCAGAACTCGCACATGGAGAACTTCACAAACAATCTCTCCCTCCTCAACGTCTCTAACACCTCTCTCAAGTGCTCCTCGTGCTGCTCCTTATTCATTGAGTAAACCAAGATGTCATCAATGAATACTATCACAGACCGATCCAACATCATCCTGCATACGCAGTTCATGAGATCCATGAACGCGGCTAGAGTGTTGGTGAGCCCAAACGGCATCACCACAAACTCATAACGACCATAACGGGTCCTAAAAACTGTCTTCTGAACGTCCTCACCCCTGACCCGCATCTGATGATAACCGGAGCGCAGATTAATCTTGGAAAACCAAGATGCTCCCTGAAGCTGATCGAACAAGTCGTCTATCCTCGAGAGTGGGTAACGGCTCTTCACCGTAACCTTTTTCAACTCTCGGTAATCTATGCACATACGGTGTGACCCATCCTTCTTCTTCACAAACAGGATCGGGGCTCAACATGGTGAACTACTCAATCTGATGAAACCCTTGTCTAGTAGCTCCTGCAGCTGTGTAGACAACTCCTGCATCTTTGGAGGAGCTGCCCGATACGGTACCTTGGCTATCGGAGCCGCACCAGGAACCAGATCAATCCTGAACTCAACCTGTCTCTCCGGAGGTATCCCAGACAATTCCTCTGGGAAAATGTATGGGTACTCTAGCACCACTGCTACGTCATCTACTGTCGTCTTACCCTTATCACGGGTATCCATCACATATGCGACATAACATGCGCAACCCTGCTGGAAGTGGTGCCTCGCTCTCGCTGCTGAACAAAGAATCGGTCCACGTTGTGGCCTCTTGCCCTGAATCACTAACTCTCCCCCACTGGAAGTGTGAATCCTCACTAGCTGCAACTCGCAATCAATCACCACCGCATTGGGGCTTAACCAGTCCATGCCTACTATAACCTTATTCCCTCGCAAAGGAATAGGGACCAGGTCTACCGAAAACTACTCATCAAATAACTAGAGCGAGCATGCCTTATGCTCCCTCACAACCCTGACGGTCCTATCATCGGCCATCTCCACCTCAACTGGACAATCCAACTCCCCTGGAGCTCTGCTAAACCTCTTGCTAAGCGCAAGAGAGATAAACGATCGGGTAGTCTCCGAATCAAATAACATTTTAGGTGAAAGGTCGTTCACTAAGAACGACCTTATACGCAAACATATAACATTAGAACCAATAAATAATAAATGCAGAGATAAAAGGAAAATATGTACCCGTCACCACGTCAGGAGTCGCTCGCGCCTCCTCTACTGTCATCTGAAAAGCTCTACTCTTTTCCACTGGTGCCTCGGCCCAGCCCTGACGACCGTCTGTAATCCTCAATGTAGCAGGGGCAGGTGCCGACACCTTCCCCGCTGTAACTAAGCTCGGGCACTGAGACTTTTTATGTCCCCTCTGATTGCAATGGAAGCAAATTAGATTTGATGATGCGATGGCAGTGGTAGAAGCTATACAATCTCTGCTCATATGCCTTATCCGACCGCACTTGTAGCAGCCGAAACTCCCTGCCTTGCATGCCCCATCGTGCAATCTCCCACATTTTCCACACCGATTGTGGCTCTGCTGACCTCTGGACCTATGATCCGCAACCTTGGGCTTCTTGCCCAAACTCCCTGTACCTGAAGCCACCTCCAGCTTCCTCTTCTTCTCCATCTCAAGATCAATATCTCTCTCTTGAGCCCTCGCAATCATATCATCCAACGTCTTACAGTTGGATCGGCTCACAAACTGGCGGATATCACTCCGCAACATCTCATGATAATGTGTGTTCTTCATTTCATCATTAGTTGCATACTGAGGAACAAGAAGATCCCTCTCTCTGAACTTGGCGGTAATCTCCGCCACTGACTCTGTAGTCTAAGTAAGATCCTGAAACTCCCTGACTAAGTGTTTCACCTCGTGCAAACTCGAGTCTGAACCTGGTGGTAAATCAGCCCAAGTCATAGCATCTAGTGTCATGTCATCCCCGATACCATGCCTAACATCCTCCCACCAGTCACGTGCCCTGTCCTTCAGAAGACAAGATGCTAATCTTGTTGGATTAGTGTCTAAGTCCATAACTATTTTGGTATGTACTTGACCCGATGGTGCATGGTCCTTTTCGGTTGCCTTCACCAAAGCAACTGATGGGTTTTTGTCCTAAGAACATCCTATGTGCTCATACAAACCCTAATGCTTGGATCTAGGTTTCTCTATTCTACATGCAAGTTATCCAAGACTATAAACCCTAATTCTAGCATACAAGTAATCATATTAACATAAGAATGGGTTTAAGATATTACCTTGATTGTTATGTAGCAATAACAATCTCAATTCCTCCTTGTATTGACTTTAGAAAGCTTAGAGTCACAAATGTCACTCCTCTAATGGCTCACAAACACCATAAGCAAGAGGATGAAGAGGAGAGGATGGAGGCTGCCCAAAACCGTCTACAAACCCTAGAGAATTCCTAGCCCCGTTTTTTGGGTCATAATGGGTCTTTATATAGTAAGGCTATTAGGGTTATCTAATAAGGAAACCCTAAATTTGATGCTTAAGCCCTAAGCAACCCATGGAGCCCTTTCCTCAAGGACTTGGACGATTTCATATGGGCTTCCCCATAGAATTCGTCCACCTTATAATATAAGGCAATCCATGGCCCAAATTGCAATTATCTTATAATTACAATTCCAGTCCCTTAAGTTTAATTAATCTCTTTTAGTCACAAAACTAATTACCAATTAATTATTGACTAATATTAATTAAACAATATGATGTCTCCTTTAATATATTATTCTCACAATACATTAATAAATCATATTTAATCCTTTCTCTCCATAATTCATCCTATCAAGTTGCTTTGGTGAAGGCACCCCAAAAGGACCATGCACCATCGGGTCAAGTACATACCAAAATAGTTATGGACTTAGACACTAATCCAACAGTCTCCCACTTGGATAAGTCTAATAACTATTCTGCGTATGACTTCAGATCCTGATCTGCAATCGTAGCTTTCCAAAGCCGCTGTCAACTCTGATCCTATCAGATACCCGTGTCCTTAGATAAGGGATCACATGTTCCTCTATTGTTGATATCGTATGAGATATGATTTCTAATCATTCTCTTTGTACTATTTCTCGATTCCCGATTTATGACGACTGACTAATTGAACAAATCAAATTAGCCCTAGCCTGGCCGATCATTTACGTTTGTCATCACTAAACCATCGAGGGGCCCAAAGATATCGCTTTTATCCTACTTGGGATACAAGGAACAGATAAACGTTGATACAATGCTCGCTTGCACTTACTCACCGAATAACACACAACAATATGTTTTATAACACCAGGTTACTAGTGCATTTTCATATTATCAATGTGCAACCAATTAGCAAGATACAACTCACACATCTCGGTTTCAAGAATATAAGATGTTATCGTCTCACCAATCACTCGTGATACAATTCATGGAGTGATCCAAGTGAGCGTGGGTTTAATCCAATGCTCAAATTCATATTCATAAGCACTCATGAACGTTGCAACAAACATTTGCTTATGTCTAATACTCTTTTAGACAATCCACACACCAATTCACGATAGTCTTCATTCATACGTACTTCCAACATATGAACGACTGTGGCCCGTTCGAATAATTTGACTGTTCTTAACCAATTAAATTATTCAGGAAGTCAAAACATGCAAAGTGAAACACAAGAATAATACTAACCCCATATGGCCTCAAACCTTTGAGCATAAATAAAACACCTTTTATTTATCACCATATTGATTACTCATTATTTGTTGTTTCGGGTAATCAACTTCTTACTTGAATTATTACACTTGTCCCATGCTCCTAGCATGCACACAATGTTTACCTATGGTTCTTACTTTTTGAAATAGATCAAATTGAACACATTTCCAATCATTCTCATTTCACAACTCCAACTCCTTTTCTATCTAAATGCGCTAGACATTTGGAAAATTTTAGAATGGTCAAATATTAAAGCATTTGCAATCGACACTATACCCGAAGCGTATGGGACACGATGCATAATGTTTTATTTGCTATGTTCTTAAAATTCGAATTGTGAAGAGGAATGTCGTAATCATAATCGAAATTTTAAGAACACACTATGTACGTTTGATTAAATTTATTAACATTTCTCAAC
Organism: Lactuca saligna; assembly: GCF_052625555.1. Lineage (NCBI taxonomy): Eukaryota > Viridiplantae > Streptophyta > Magnoliopsida > Asterales > Asteraceae > Lactuca > Lactuca saligna. The sequence continues at coordinate 224,424,607 of NC_136419.1, read as the reverse complement.
CTAAGCCTTTAGATTTGAAATGAAGCAGAATATTCTCTCCCTTAATTATAGCAAAACAACTTTACAACCCTTACCACTTTGCAAGGTATAACTCTCGTTTTCTATAATTAATATTGCCAACTTGCAATACGTGCCTTAATAATCATACAATCATAACATTTATGCTCCCACTATCATGATGATTATTATAAAACATAACACTTATGCTCCTGCTAGCTTTGACATGTATTCATAAACACCTTAACTTTCAGAAAAACAATACTTATTGAATTTCTTAAGTTCATGTTTCTAATACTTAGTGCTTTGATAATCTTTTATCAATGCCTCTTAAACTTATACACCTTTTCCTTAGATAGCTCATATGTGTGTCTAAACAATTAAGACTAGTTGCCAAACCTCATATGGACCGAACTTTCTTAATCTTGATTTATTGCCTTATGGTAACACAGCTGCCCACCATGTCTTCCAAGTAGTTAAGCAGCTCACCCTTTCCTATCAATGTACCTTTCATTGATTAAGGTTCCTTGCCTTTTATGCATTCAAAATGAGAACTCATAGAACTCACATGCATAATTAACTCAATTGAAACAGCACAGAAACAAAATAATGTCAACACGATAGCTTGTAAACCTCAACTCGTGTGCTAGTGATGATCGATAAGATTTATTTGATTTTTTCTTGAAACCTTTCAAGACCATTAAGACTCCCACTGACTTCTTGACATATAAGATTCTCTTGTCAATAACCATTTCTTGAAAAAACAAATATTCAAGAGTTAGTGTAGCTTTTATCAAAACACTTCATAAATTGGTCCTAGTTGGTCTTTGTCTTATCCAAGACATCACAACTTTCCACATTTGATGAACGTTATAAACCTTTTAATACTTGTCACTCATTGTCACAATCTTAACTCTAAGACTTGTTTTGGAACGAAGAATGATTGACTTCTTGATTTAATCATTTCTTCAATTTTTGATTCCTCTACTTAGACATACAATTGTACTAAGACTCACTTAGAGTATCAATTAAGATATGGTTCTTAATCATAAAGACCTATCATAAAGCATAAAAGGTACTCTCCCTTCTTCTTAGATTGGAGAAACTTTTATCTTTCTGCCTACTTGATTCTTCTTATTCGTTTTGCTATTAATTTAAACCCTTTTAATCAATTCCGAATTACACTTCATCTTATAAGTACAATCATATTTACTAAACCTTTAGTAAATCATGACGAATATCTATGTTACTCTTATGGTGGACTTGATCAACACGCAACTTTGTGTACTCGATCTCCTAGTCCTTCATTTGACACTTTGTCAATGAATTAGTCTAATTTCCAAATATGAAATTTCTCATTCATCATGAAACCAAGTTGCGTGATTCCAAATTTCTGTCCAATTGAAACTTGGGCGATGAGAAACTCTCCCTATTTGGTAAATTCTCGACTTTTTCCATAAACACCATAAATAAGAATCATATCCGTTCGTTGTAGAAATATTCAAACATTAATTTTCATAACGATTTCATTGCAAGGAAGTAAACAAATAAATAAATACGTCAAACCAAAATTTATTTTATTTATAAAAGCAGTGGAAAACATTTGTCCTTACAATGCAAAATCCATTGAATACTATGTATTTCAAAAGGAAAATTTCTAACAACTCTATCAAAACTATCTAAGCTCAAAATCTAATCTTCAAGTCCATGCGATGAAGATCCATTTCTTGTGATTAGATTCATCTTGCTCTTTCACCAAGCTTCCTTTCTTTTCACAAGCTTCCTTTCTTTTCACCGATCCTACAAAAACATTCAAATGCAATCTTATCACATCATGTATTTTGAATCAATGAATAGGAACTTAACGAAGTTAGATAGTGGATTTTACCTGAAGCGCAGCCATACACTTTGACTCTCCCATCTTTGGAATTTTCAGGCTCTTGGGGCAGACTTCTATCCAACACCCTTTCTCTTGGCAGCAAACGCAGGTCGCTTCTCTTAGAACGTCCTTGGAAGCATGGTCGGTTGACTTTCCCAACAAATACGCTCCATTGCTTCGCCAAATCATTTCTGATTCAGCAGCAATGAGCATGTAAGTTAGGTCAATGAGGTTGTCATCATGATCCATCATATAATACTTTCTTTTGAACTCATTATATGATTCAGGAAGCGACTACAAAACCCAATTTATAGCCAACTCATTCGGGAATGACACACCCAACATTATCAACCTATCAATGTGTGATTTCATTCCTAAAACGTGGGCACACACGGATTTACCATCTTCATGTTTCATTTCCAATAAGGCCTTAGTGATATTGAACCTTTCAATTCTTCGATCTAGTGGGTTAGGGAGAACAATTGGAGGAGGTGGAGGAAGTGAAGCATGATTTCTTGTTCCTCAATTGAATCGTGGAATATCATCTTCATGTGGAATGCTTGTTCCACGGGATTTGGGAAGACCATAGTTGTCGAACTTTGACATCTATAAAATGGGAGAAAACGAATTCAAGTTAGTTGATTGATTGAGTCCTTGGTAAATCACCCAAATGAGATACTAAGGCTAGGACCCAACACAATATTCTACAACTCAGGAGAGGGATGCCATAACCCAAATTGCAAAACATTTGAAGGTAAGTGAATGACGATTCACCAATTTCCACCATGAAAAACGAAAAAGACATTTAAGTTTTAAATCTATGAAAACTCCTAGATCCTTTGAGATTCATTGAACATTTCAATGGCATGTTTAAATCTCGATATCCCCCTCTTGTTTGTGATTGGGATGCCGAGGATCACAAAACGGGTGTGAATAACCATGCAAACTTACATCGTGCCCTCACATGTTACAGTCACCTATTCGATGTGCCGGTAAACCACACACGCTCCATCGAACTATGAAAAACATTGATTCACCCTTTGCTACCTTTGCTTAGAACCATTTAGTGTGCCGGTAAACCACACACGCTCCACTAACATCTTCGCAAGGGCACAAAGTGTAATTTCATGGAATTGCATCAATTCACTTTGCCTAAGTAACTAAGATTGGGAATTTGAAAAACATTTAGTTACTTTTGTACTTCATCATACTTATAATGGAAGGTTTCGTCCTATCCTACCCGTTCGGCTAACGCCCCCCACTAGTCAAGAGTGCGGTGGGTAAGAGTGGATACCCATTCAATCGCCATATTATAGGCAATTTCCTTAAACACCCCTTATAGACCAGCTTCGTGAATGAGGCCTACTAACGGTAAGCCTGACTTTTACTCATACATATATATATATATATATATATACACACACACACACACATATATATATATATATATATATATATATATATATATATAATGTTAGACTTTTAATGTTATATATATAGTATAGGGTGTATTTTATACTTTTAAAATACTAGGTGGTCAAATTTAACAATTATACTTTTAATTCAATTAAATTGTAAACCTAAACTTTTATGGATTTATTAAACCTCTTTTAATTATATGCCTTAATTAATTAATAAAACCATAAAGGTGTGAATTGAACTTTTCAAAAATTACTAGGGTTTTAGAAGTTAACATTCCTAATTAAACTCTTAATCAACTTTTAAATTCCAAAACTTGAGGGCAAGTTTTGAAACATTTCAAAAAATTAGGGTTTAGAATTTAAATATACATCACAATTAAACTATTAATCAAAATTTAAATTCCAAAACTTGAAGGCAAGTTTTGAAACCTTTTTCAAAACATTAGGGTTTTAACTATTTAAATTTCAAAACAACAAAAACATTGGGTTCAAATTTAAAATATAAAACCTAAAGGGGAAAATATGAAACTTTTCATAACAACAAGGATCAAATAACAAATAATCTAAAATTAACATTTAATCACATAATTATCCATATTTGATTTATTTAATGATTTCTTGCAAAACAATTTATCAATTTAATCAAAATAATCAATCAATTATCACATAAGGAAACAATTATCTTATTAATTGATAAATATCTTCAATTAGTCAGGAATATAGTCAAATATATCATAAAATCGGATTTATATTGATCTAATATGATAAGGTAACTATCCCAAAACAAAAACAGCAAGAAATCCCGAGATATGCTCCATCTGACGAGTTGACTCGTTGAGTCAAGCTTAGACTCATCGAGTCTGCATGGACTCGGCGAGTTCAGCTATGGACTTGGCGAGTCCAGCCTCCAGAAACCAAAAAATCGAATTTTTCAAACATGTATAGCATCAATACAATAGAAACCAGTCTAGTCTCTGATACCACTGATGGGTTTTTGTCCTAAGAACATCCTATGTGCTCATACAAACCCTAATGCGTGGATCTAGGTTTCTCTATTGTACATGCAAGTTATCCAAGACTATAAACCCGAATTCTAGCATACAAGTAATCATATTAACATAAGAATGGGTTTAAGATATTACCTTGATTGTTATGTAGCAATAACAATCTCAATTCCTCCTTGTATTACCTCCTTGTTATGTAGCAAATGTCACCCCATTTTTGGGTCATAAGGGGTCTTTATATAGCAAATGTCACAAATGTCACTCCTCAAGGCCTTGGACGATTTCATATGGGCTTCCCCATAGAATTCGTCCACCTTATAATATAACGCAATCCATGGCCCAAATTGCAATTATCTTATAGTTACAATTCCAATCCCTTAAGTTTAATTAATCTCTTTTAGTCACAAAACTAATTACCAATTAATTATTGACTGATATTAATTAAACAATATGATTTCTCCTTTAATATATTATTCTCATAATACATTAATAAATCATATTTAATCCTTTCTCTCCATAATTCATCCTATCAAGTTGCTTTGGTGAAGGCAACCCAAAAGGACCATGCACCATCGGGTCAAGTACATACCAAAATAGTTATGGACTTAGACACTAATCCAACAGCAACTTGATAGGATGAATTATGGAGAGAAAGGATTAAACATGATTTATTAATATATTATGGGAATAATATATTAAAGGAGAAATCATATTGTTTTATTAATATTAGTCAAGAATTAATAAGAATTAAGTTTGTGACTAAAAGAGATTAATTAAACTTAAGGGACTGGAATTGTAATTATAAGATAATTGCAATTAGGCTATGGATTGACTTATATTAATAAGGTTGGACGAATTCTATGGGGAAACCCATAAGAAATCGTCCAAGGCCTTTAAGGAAAGGAATCCATGGGTTGCTTAGGGCTTAAGCATCCAAATTAGGGTTTCCTTGTTAGATAACCCTAATAGCCTCACTATATATAGAACCCTTATGCCTCAAAAACGTGGTGAAGCTTCCTTCTAGGGTTTTAGATGGTTTTGGGCAGCCTCCTTCTCTTCTCCTCTTCATCCTCTTGCTTTTGGTGTTTGTGAACCATTAAAGGAGTGACATTTGTGACTCTAAGCTTTCTAAAGTCATTACAAGAAGGAATTGTGATTGTTATTGCTACATAACAATCAAGGTATGATCTAAACCCTAATTATATGTAATATTGATTATCATATGCTAGATCTAGGGTTTATAGTCTTGGATAAATTGCATGTATAATAGAGAAACCTAGATCCAAGCATTAGGGTTTATATGAGCACATAGGATGTTCTTATGACTAAAACCCATCAGTGGTATCAGAGCCTAGATTGGTTTCTATTGTATTGATGCATTATGTAGTTGAAAATCGTTTTCTGGCCTTCTGTTCGACCTGACTTGGCGAGTCACTACCTGGACTCGGCGAGTCATCCCTACTCGGCGAGTTCCAGAGTGTGACTCGGCGAGTCGGAGCGTCAGACAGAGGGATTTTCGGATTTTGTTGCTGTTTTGCTTAAGGATAATTACCATATTCGTTTTAAACCTATAAAATACAAATTTTATTGTTTCTTAATGAATATCCTTGCCAAAATACAAGATAATTACCAATTGATTAAATAATAACTTCCTTATATGATTAAAGTTGATTATTTGTATTAATTGGGTAACTTATTTTGCAAGAAATTAAAATTAGGTCAAATATAGATAATGATGAAATTAATTGTTTAATTTATATTATTTGTTATTTGATCCTTGTGTTATGAAAAGTTTAAATTTAAACTCAAAAGTTTAGTTTTGAAATTTAAATAGTTAAAACCCAAATGTTTTGAATAGTTTCAAAACTTGCCCTCAAGTTTTTGGAATTTAAAAGTTGATTAAAAGTTTAAATTAGAAATGTTAAATTCTAAAACCCTAGTATTGTTTTGAAAAGGTCAATTCACACCCTTATGGTTTTATTAATTAATTAAGGTGTATAATTAAAAGATGTTTAATAAATCCATAAAGTTTAGGTTTACAATTTAATTGAATTAAAAAGTATAATTGTTAAATTTGATCACCTAGTGTTTTAAAAGTATAAAATACACCCTATACTATATCTAACATTAAAAGTCTAACATTATATATATGTATGAGTAAAAGTCAGTCTTACCGTTAGTAGGCCTCATTCACGAAGCTGGTCTATAAGGGGTGTTTAAGGAAATTGCCTATAAAATGACGATTGAATGGGTATCCACTCTTACCCACCGCACTCTTGACTAGTGGAGGGTCGTTAGACGAACGGGTAGGATAGGACAAAACCTTCCATTATAAGTATAATGAAGTACAAAAGTAATTAAATGTTTTTATAAATTCTCAATCTTAGTTACTTAGGCAAAAGTGAATTGATGCAATTCCTTGAAATTACACTTTGTGCCCTTGCGAAGACGTTAGTGGAGCGTGTGTGGTTTACCGACACACTAAATGGTTCTAAGCAAAGGTAGAAAAGGGTGACTCAATGTTTGTCATAGTTCGGTGGAGCGTGTGTGGTTTATCGGCACATCGAGTAGGTGATCGTAACATGTGAGGGCACCATGTAAGTTTGCATGGTTATTCACACCCACTTTGTGATCCTCGGCATCCCAGTCACAAACTAGAGGGCCATATCGAGATTTAAACATGCCATTGAAAATTTCAATGAATCTCAAAGGATCTAGGAGTTTTCATAGATTTAAAACTTAAATTTTTTTCGTTTTTCATGGTGGAAATTAGTGAATCGTCATTCACTTACCTTCAAATATTCTGCAACTAGATTACGGCATCCCTTTTCTAGGTTGTAGCGTGTTGTGTTGGATCCTAGCCTTAGTATCTCATTTGGGTGATTTACTGAGGACTCAATCAATCAACTAGCTTGAATTTATTTTCTCCCGTTTTGTAGATGTCAAAGTTCGACAACTATGGTCTTCCCAAGTCCCGTGGAACAAGCATTCCACATGAAGATGATATTCCACGATTCGATCGAGGAACAAGAAATCATGCTTCACTTCCTCCTCCTCGTCCTGTTGTTCTCCCTAACCCACAAGATCGAAGAATTGAAAGGTTCAATGTCACTAAAGCCCTATTGGAAATGAAACATGAAGATGGTAAATCCGTGTGTGCCCACATTTTAGGAATGAAATCACACATTGATAGGTTGAGAATGTTGGGTGTGTCATTCCCGGATAAGTTGGCTATGAACTGGGTTCTACAGTCACTTCCCGAATCATATAATGAGTTCAAAAGAAAGTATTATATGATGGATCATGACGAAAGCCTCATTAACCTAACTTACATGCTCATTGTTGTTGAATCAGAAATGATTTGGCAAAGCAATGGAGCGTATTTGTTGGGAAAGTCAACCAACCATGCTTCCGAGGACGTTCTAGGAGAACCGACATGCGTTTGCTGCCAAGAGAAAGGGCGTTGGATACAAGTCTGCCCAAAGAGCCTGAAGAGTCCAGAAGATGGGAGAGTCAAAGAGTATGGTTGTACTTCATGTAAAATCCACTATCTAACTCGATTAAGTTCCTATTCGTTGATTCTTAATACATAATGTGATAAGATTGCATTTGAATGTTTTGCAGGATCGATGAAAAGAGAGGAAGCTTAATAAAATAGCAAGATGAATCTAATCACGAAGACATGGATTCGAAGATTAGATTTTGAGCTTAGATAGAGTTGTTAGGAATATTTATTACATAGTTTTTCAGTTGATTTTGCATTGTAAGGACAAATGTTTTCCGCTGCTTTTATAAATAAAATGAATTTTGTTTTGACGTGTGTATTTATTTATCTCCTTGCAATGAAATCGTTATGAAAAATTGGTGTTTGTATATTTACAACAAATGGATGTGATTCTTAATTATGTTGTTTATGGAAATGTCGAGAATTTACCAAATAGGGAATGTTTCTCATAGCCCAAGTTTCAATTGGATAGAGATTTGGAATCGTAACAAGAATTGTATGATGAATGAATAAACTTTCACATTTGGAAATTAGACTAGTTCGTTGACAAAGTGTCAAGTGAAGGACTAGGAGATCAAGTACATAAGGTTATGTGTTGATCAAGTCCATCACAAGAGTAACAAAGATATTCATCATGATTTACTAAAAGTTTAGCAAATATGATTACACTTATAAGATTGAGTGTAATTCTGAATTGATAGTAAAAGTTTAAATCAATTAGCAGAACGAATAAGAAGAATCAAGTAGGCAGAAAGATAAAAAGTTTCTCTATTCTAAGAAGAAGGGAGAGTACCTTTTATGTTTTATGATAAGTCTTAATGATTAAGAACCATATCTAAATTGATCCTCTAAGTAAGTCTTAGTACAACTGTATGTCTAAAAAGAGGAATCAAGAATTAAAGAAATGGTTAAATCAAGAATTCAATCATACTTCATTCCAAAACAAGTCTTAGAGTTAAGATTGTGACATTGAGTAATAAGAAGGTTTATCACATTCATCAAATGAGGAAAGTTGTGATGTCTTGGATAAGACAAAGACCAACTAGGACAAATTTATGAAGTGTTTTAATAAAAGCTACACTAACTCTTGAATATTTGCTTGTCAAGAAATGTTTATTGACAAGAGAATATTATATGTCAAAGAGTCAGTGGGAGTCTTAATGGTCTTGAAACGTTCAAGAACAAATCAAAATACACCTTATTGATCATCACTAGCACACGAGCTGAGGTTTACAACCTATCGTGTTGACACTATATTATTTATGTGCCATTCCAATTGAGTTAATTATGCATGTGAGTTATATGAGTTGTCATTTGAACGCATAAAAGGCAAGGACCTTAATCAATGAAAAGTACATTGACATGAAAGGGTGAGCTGCTTAACTACTTGGAAGACATGGTGGGCAGTCGTGTTGCCATAAGGCAAGAAATCAAGATTAAGAATGTTCGGTCCATATGAGTTTGAATTTGTCGTAAAACTTGGTTTTGACAAATTCAAATGGATAGGAACACATACACTATTAAAATCTAAGTGTCATAAGATTCCCTCCATGAAAATGACTGTGAGGAAATGCTTTCACTAAGAGAGATTTTAAGAAGACAGCAATTGCAAAATTGTATTCTCGAATTCGATTATGGTTACGATATCCTTTTCCATGATTCGAATTGTGAGATTTGACAATTAGTCTGAATTGTTTAGACACACGTATAAGCTATCTAAGGGAAATGTGTATAAGCTTAGATAAAGGATTATCAAAGCATTAGGTATTAGAAACATGAACTTAAGAAATTCAATAAGTATTGTTTTTCTAGAAGTTAAGCTGGTTTCTGAATACATGTCAAAGCTAGTGAGAGCATAAGTGTTATGTTTATAATAATCATCATGATAGTGGGAGCATAAATGTTATGATTATATTATTATTAAGGCAGGTATTGCAAGTTGGCAATGTTAATTATAGAAAACAATAGTCATACTTTACAAAGTTGTAAGGGTTGAATAGTTGTTTTGCTATAATTAAGGGAGAGAATATTATGCTTCATTTCAAATCTAAAGGTTTAGGTTGGGGAATGTTAATAATATTAGTCAAAGGATACATAATGCGTTCTTAAATTTCGATTATGATTACGACATTCCTCTTCATAGTTCGAATTTTTAGAACGTAGCACATAAAACATTATGGCAGAAGATTGATAAAGTATCAAATCTTTATGTAAGACGTTATGTATCATATTCCATATGCTTCGGGTATAGGATTGATTGCAAATGTTTGCTGCAACGTTCATGAGTGCTTACGAATATGATTTGAGCATTGGATTAAACCCACGCTCACTTGGATCACTCCATGAATTGTATCACAAGTGATTGGTGAGATGATAACATCTTATATTCTTGAAACCGAGATGTGTGAGTTGTATCTTGCGAGTCGGTTGCACATTGATAGTATGTAAACGCACCAGTAACTTGGTGTTATAAAACATATTGTTGTGTGTGATTCGGTGAGTGAGTGCAAGTGAACATTGAGTCGAAGTTTATCCGTTCCTTTTATCCAAAGTAGGATAAAAGCGATATCTTTGGGCCCCTCGATGATTTAGTGATGACAAACGTAAATGCTCGGCCGGGCTAGGGCTAATTTGATTTGTTCAATTAGTCAGTCGTCATAAATCGGAATTCGGGAAATAGTACAAAGAGAATGATTAGAAATCATGTCTTATATGATATCTAGAATGGAGGAATATATGATCCCTTATCTAAAGGACACGCATATCTGATGAGATCAGAGTTGACAGCGGCTTTGGAAAGCTACGATTGCAGATCAGGATCTAAAGTCATACGCAGAATAGTTATTAGACTTATCTAAGTGGGAGACTGTTGGATTAGTGTCTAAGTCCATAACTATTTTGGTATGTACTTGACCCGATGGTGCATGGTCCTTTTGGGTTACCTTCACCAAAGCAACTTGATAGAATGAATTATGGAGAGAAAGGATTAAATATGATTTATTAATATATTAAGGGAATAATATATTAAAGGAAAAATCATATTGCTTAATTAATATTAGTCAAGAATTAATAAGAATTCAGTTTGTGACTAAAAGAGATTAATTAAACTTAAGGGACTGGAATTGTAATTATAAGATAATTGCAATTAGGCTATGGATTGCCTTATATTAATAAGGTTGGATGAATTCTATGGGGAAACCCATAAGAAATCGTCCAAGGCCTTTAAGGAAAGGAATCCATGGGTTGCTTAGGGCTTAAGCATCCAAATTAGGGTTTCCTTGTTAGATAACCCTAATAGCCTCACTATATATAGAACCCTTATGCCTCAAAAACGTGGTGAAGCTTCCTTCTAGGGTTTTGGATGGTTTTGGGCAGCCTCCTTCTCTTCTCCTCTTCATCCTCTTGTTTTTGGTGTTTGTGAACCATTAGAGGAGTGACATTTGTGACTCTAAGCTTTCTAAAGTCATTACAAGAAGGAATTGTGATTGTTATTGCTACATAACAATCAAGGTATGATCTAAACCCTAATTTTATGTTATATTGATTATCATATGCTAGATCTAGGTTTTATAGTCTTGGATAAATTGCATGTACAATAGAGAAACCTAGATCCAAGCATTAGGGTTTGTATGAGCACATAGGATGTTCTTATGACTAAAACCCATCAAATCTGACCTTGTCCCCATCGGGACAAATGCTGGTGCGGAAAGCATTGGCGACATCTGCCAACCACCTAGTACTCGCAATGGGGTCTCACGCCCCATGGTAGCCTGGAGCTCCATAAGCTATGAACTCCCTGAAGGTGAGTGTGTGCGACTCCATCATAGTCGCCACCTCAGCACGAAACGTGCTCAACTTCTCCTCCATCAACTCCAAAATACCCTCCTTGATCAAACCAAAGATCACAAGAGTCTGCTCAAGTATGATATGGGTAACCTCTGAAGTGAAAAGCTCCATATTCTGCTCATCCAAATGCTCGGCCCCCGAGCCTGATCCGGATCCCTCCCCGGCACCTGAACTGCCGCCTGCTGGTCTAGGATGTAGAACCACCATTCTGAAAACACATCAAGATAAACGTAAGAAACACTGATATATCTCGAGGGATCGCTACTACTACAGGTTTCATCTATCCGTACTTTCCTCAAGAACTGCCTCGACTCCATTAAGTCGCTACTACTGCTACTGATCTCTGCTACTCTCATCCTAGGCTTGCCCTAGGGAATCTCTGACTTAACAAAACCCAGTCCTCAGCTGCTGAAGGCCTCTTTGTAATGCCAATTAGTCATCATCTGAATACCATCACATGTGACGAGGCTCAGATAATCCTTCAAGTAAAAGACTAATTCCTACAACGGTTGGACTCAAACAAGAGCTGCACAGTAGGGCCAAATCCAACACTCTGAGATTATTCAACCTTGATCACATGTGATGTAACGTATTCACCTAATGGCTAACTCCCATCACTCGGAGTTCCACAAAGCACAAAGAAAGCAACATTCGGACACAGAAAACTAATCAAGCAACTCTATTCTCATAATAAGAAACTGTACTAGCATACAATGCTAAGCTCATAATATCAAGCATAACCTAAACAGGCTATCCTATTGCTGTCTACTTGATACTAGCATGAAATTCTCATAAAGATGACACACATATAGCAGGCACATAAGGCATCCTCCTAGATCCTTAGTCCCATTCTAGCATGTTGTTCTACTGAAACTGAAATAGATAATCATAAAATAAACTTGTATGGGTAATTTGGGAGTACTTACTTGAGCTCAGCAGATCGCATCCACCACACCCTCTTTTAAGAAAACTGTTTTTCTTTCTAAGTTCTTTTCGAATATGTTTCTCTTTTGAAAATCTTTTACTATTTCCTTAGTTTGAGTTCAGTCACACCCGTAAGTGTGCCTGAATCCCTCAAACCAAGGCTCTGATACCAACTTGTAATGACCCAAAATTTTTTGTTTTAATATTACTAAAAATCACATCATATATAATAACCACAGAATAAACAACTCAAATATCATAGTACTACGTCAAACAAATCTGTATCAATCATAGTAACATCCAAAATAAACTCCCGGGATAAACTGAAGTTGTGGTGTGTGCGATGCCATCAACCCTGGCTCTTCCCTTTTCTTGCGGAAGTACCTGACATTAAAACTAAAATTGTAAGCATGAAGCTTAGTGGGATCCCCCAAACTACCACATAACATACAATAACACATAAACAACTATTGGGCCTAACCCACTACATCGGACTGGAGTCCGGAAATTTCATCGGACTGAGGTCCGGAACTGACCAGGGCCTTGCACTCTGCATCGGACCGAAGTCCAAAAACTGCATCGGACCGAAGTCCGGAACAAACTGGGACATTGTCCCTTGCATCAGGCCGAAGTCTGGAGCCGACTGAGCATAACATAGCATAGCATAGACATATCAACTAGCATAAACACATATACTGCATACTACATCGGACTGAAGTTCGGAACATATAACACAAAGACATGCTTGAATCACAAAGACATGAAGCACCCTGAACTACTGCATTGAACCAAAGTCTGAAACTACTACTAACTAAATGGGCCGACATTGTGGCCGTAGACTCGTTCCTACTAGAAGGAAAACTCACCTCGTAATGTTGGCTACTAAGATGCTAACTCTAAAAGTGGCTGACTGCTTCTCCGGAACTGTCCGGCTACAAATCCCAAAAACACTAGAACAGGTACTAATAAATTCCCTCAGGGTAAAATGATTGTTTTACCCCTGGTCAAAGTCAACTCCCTAGTCAAAGTTAACTCCCAATTGATCGAACTCGCCGAGTCAGCGCGTAGACTCCCCGAGTCCCTCCAATACTAATTCTGACTTTAACTCACTGAGTCCTTTCCCCACTAACTGATTCACCCCGAACTCACAAATCGAAGAAAGAAGGGGGACTCGCGACTCGACTCATCGAGTCCGAAGAACAACTCGCCGAGTCCTAACATGCAGATTTCATACAATCGATGCTAATCCATTCCAAAGCATCTAACTCGTAGATTTAAGTTCCTAGGACCATCTGAACACGTGAAGTTGCCAACTTTATGTGTAACTAAGAAGGAATGAAGCTATTTCACTCAAAATCTACTTTAATCGGGAAAACTCATCCGACTCGCCGAGTTGTATGAACAACTTATCGAGTCTAAGGCAATCTTCATCGGACTCGTCGACTTGCTCATCCAACTCGTTAAATCCACGGCTATCTTCATATGACTCGCCGAGTCAACCTTGTGACTTGCTGAGTCCATTCAATCCTTTTTCCATACAGACTTGATTTGAGCCATGCAGTGGCTCCAATTCACAGATCCAAGCTTCTAGGGCATGGTTATCACGTAAAGTTGCAAACTTTACGTGCATGCATGGCTTTAAAGGCTTCAAATGCCAAATATGGGTTCTTAATGGAATCCCAAGCTCAAGAGGGACCTCAATCATGAACACAACTGAAACTTTACACTTCCAGAATGTAATGAGGGTCCAGATCTGAAGTATAACCCGATCATAAGGCTTTATCATAAATGATTTGGGGTTTTTGGGCTTAAAAGCAACAATTTAGGGACAAACAAGATCTACTAGATTAATAAGCAAGATGGAGACTTTATTACCAGAATAGACGACCACAAATGAGTGTGTTCTGGATCTACTTCCTCTTCCTTGAACTCTTCAACCTTCTCCTTCTTCTACTTTCTCCAAAGTTCCTTCACAAAGTAACAATCACTCACACACTCTTTAAGGGGATAGGGTTCGGTAAAGGATGCCCTGAGGGTGATGGAGGCAAGGTTGGGGCGCATTAATGTGTTTAAATAGGGTGCAAACCCTTAAAATTAGAGCTTCATCCAGACAAGCGGACTCGCCGAGTCCCAGCGTATGGACTCATCGAGTAGCCAACTCAATTTGCATGATCATCCTACCTCTACTCGACGAGTCAGACTATAGACTCTTCGAGCACCCCTTAAGAAATGAAAATACTTTATTTAAATCACATACCAGAAATGAGGCATTACAAAGCCCATAACTATATATGGTCATTTTGGGTTGCCTTCACCAAAGCAACTTGACTGGAAGAATAATGGAGAAAGAGGATAAATGTGATTTATTAATATATTATGTGAATAATATATTAAAAGACAAATCATATTATTTAATTAACATTGGTCAATAATTAATTTATAATTAGTTTTGTGGTCAAAAGAGGTTAACTGAATTAAAGGGACTGATATTGTAATTATGTGATAAATGATAAATGGGTTGTAGATCCCTAAGTTAAGGGATGAACGAAATCCTTGTGGAAGTACACTAGATTTCGTCCATAGGGTATTATAGAAAGATCCTATAGGTGGCTTGGAGCCTAAACAACCGGATTAGGTCTTTTACTGAAACCCTAACTCTTCAACTATATAAAGGACTCCTTGGGCACCTAAAATCGGCTACCAGAAATCCTAGAAAGATCCTAGAGTCGATTTTGTGCCTCCTCTCTCTCTCTCTCATATATTCTCCAACTTGCTTCTTGATGTTTGTGATCGATTATAGGTATTACATTTGTGATACTAAGCTCTCAAAGGCAAAGATCTTCAAGCTACAATTGAAAGGTAACATTCTTACTTGTTTAGTTATATTGATCTTGGATTTTGTATGCTAGATTTAGGATTTACAAGCTTTTGATGATTACTGCATGTACATTTAGAAAAACCTAGATCCAAAGCTTTAGGGTTTACATGTGAACCATAGGATTGATGTTTTGCTCAAAACCCATCAAATTGTTGGTGTAGGAATAACGCTAGGTTGTGATTCACACAGAACAACGCAATGTCGCAAACTATTTGTTTATATGCATTGTATATGTATTAGAGTATGTGGTATCTTTGGGGACTCACTAAGCTTTGTACTTATAGTTGTTAATTAAATGTTTTCAGGTAGTTATGCTGATTAGGGGAACGGCTTGACTTGACTGTACCACATTCACATCAATGTTAATATTTTGTTACTACTTCAGCTATTATGGCTATTACTCTGATTTTGGATACTTTCGTTTTATGATTATCAAACAAATGGGTTTTTATCTAGGTTTTGAATGATTTTTCTTATTTTAAAAATGAAAATTTTGGTTTGAAATTTAGGACTTTACAATACATAATTTGATTACAAAATATAAAATATTATATTTGGATGAAAATACTATGAGATTTGAATATATTATACAAACTTTAATATTTGGATGAAAATATTACATAATCCTCACTGCATAAAGCAATTGAGGAATTCCATGCTCTTATTTCTAATAACACTTGGGTTCTTGTTCCCCAAGCTAGCAGAGTTAATGTACGTTTTATATGGTTGTTTAAACAAAATTTAATGTTGATGGTAGCTTTGCTATCTATAATGATTAACTTATGCCCAATGGTCAAAATCAACAATAAAGGATTGATTTTGATGAGACATTTGGCGCCGTTATGAAACCATCAACCATACAAACAATTCTCATTCTTGCATTTTGTTGATATTGGTCGATTTATCAGCTCGATATCAAGAACACCTTCCTTTAAGGTCACATGCACAAAACCATATACATATATAATAGGTTCTTGGGTTTCACGCTTCATGACTACTAGATCATGTATGTTTCCTTCGATGTTCTTTATACAATCTCAAACATAACCCAAGCATATGGTATTATCAATTTTATGAGCATGCCACTCATCTTGGGTTTCTTCAGCTGTACATATTTATCTATATTTATCTACCATATTCTATGATCCACATCATATCTTTTATTGTATGATGATTGATTATTCTTACAACATCCACTTCTACTTTTCTATATCATATTATCTCCCAACTCAGTTTGGGGAATTTTCCAAGACAGACCTCAATGCAATAATTAGTTTCTCTACATCTCTATAGTTTATGGGCCAAATGGGTTCTTATTATCTCAACAACAATATGTCTCAAAAATTCCAGAACGTACTAAAATGTTGAACTACAAGCCGAACAAAAACTCCAACCAAATCCATTTAGAAGCTCGAATCGGGCAACACCCTATTTTTAGATCCCACTTTATACCATATTCTCTCCAATGCCTTTAGTACATGTGTTGTCAAAAGTGAAGGGTTTTGAGCATCCTAACAACCATAAGGTGCACATACAACCCTAAATGCTTTGGATCTATGTTTTCTCTAATTATACATGTAAGATGATTTTCCAAAGCATTTCCCTAACTAGCATGCAAACATAGGTACAACACATACCATTTATTATAGCTTGATTGCATGGACCTTTAAGAGCCTAGCACCCTAAATGTAATGCCTCAAATGCTTCACACAACACCACCAACAATAGAGGAATTGAGAGAGGCTTACTTGCTTCACAAAAGCGGCTTACTTGCTTCACAAAAGCGGCTATCTTCTAAGCTCACTTAGGTGCTGATTTTGGCAGCCTTAGGGTCTCTTATATAGTGTGGAAAAACTAGGGTTACACCATGTAAACCCTAATGTGCATGACCTTCCATATTCCTCATGCTCCATGGCTCTAAACCTCCATGGATCATCCATAGGTTGTCACATGGGTTTAGCCCAACATAAGGAATCATGGATCATTGGCCCACACCATAAGAATGAATGATTTACCAAATCAACCCCTTATATTTAATTAGTCTCTTTTGATCACAAAATTAATTCCAAATTAATTCTTGATCAATAATAATTAAATAATATGATTTCATATTAATATATTAGAACTTATAATATATTAATAAATCAAGAATATCCTCTTCTCAAAAATCCATCCTTACAAATTGTTCCGGTGCCATGCAACCCAAATTGACCATGCTACTCTCGGGTCAAGTACATATTAATTATATTTATGATCTTATACAATAAATCCAAAAATAAGAACTAAAACGAAAGGTTTCAGTTAGTGAAGAGGTTTTTGGTTTTGGTTTATTCACAGGAAGAGGATGAACATCAGATATAGGTGGTGATAATAGAGGAAGTCATGATCCATATCTAAAGCTTCATCTAATATTAGATGTTATTGATGGGTTTTGGTCCTAAGAACATCCTTTATGCTCATACAAACCCTATAGCTTGGATCTAGGTTTCTCTATTGTACATGCTAGTTATCCAAGACTATAAACCCTAGTGCTAGCATACAAGTAATCATATTAACATAAGAATAAGTTTATAATGTTACCTTGATTGTTATGTAGCAATAACAATCCCAAATCTCCTTGTACTAACTTTAGAAAGCTTAGAGTCACAATTGTCACTCCTCTAATGGTTCACAAACACCAAGAGCAAATGGAGAAGATATGAGGAGAGAGGGGAGGTATTGAATTCGTCCCTAAGAAGCCTTGGGGAGGTCTTACACGAATTCATGAGCCAAGAGGGTTTATATAGGTGTACAGATAGGGTTTCAGTCGTTATCCTTATCTAGTTGCTTGCTTACCAAGCAACCCATAAGATAATCCTTGAATCCTTATCATAGTCGAATTCTAAGGCATTATCACCTTAAATTCGTCCATCCTATACTTAGGATAATCCTTACCTTATTTTGTAACTATCACATAATTACAATTCAACCCCTCTAGTTTAATTAATTACACTTGATCACAAAATTAATTCCTAATTAATTATTGACCAATACTAATTAAACAAATATGATTTCTACTTTAATATATTATTCTTATAACATATTAATAAATCATAATAACATCTCTCTCTATTTATTTCTCCAATCAAGTTGCTTTGGTGAAGGCAACCCAAAAGGACCATGCACCATCGGGTCAAGTACATACCAAAATAGTTATGGACTTAGACACTAATCCAATAGTCTCCCACTTGGATAAGTCTAATAACTATTATGCGTATGACTTCAGATCCTGATCTGCAATCGTAGCTTTCCAAAGCCGCTGTCAACTCTGATCATATCAGATACGCATGTCCTTTGATAAGGGATCATATATTCCTCCATTCTAGATATCATATAAGACATGATTTCAAATCATTCTCTTTGTACTATTTCTCGATCTCCGATTTATGGCGAATGACTAATTGAACAAATCAAATTAGCCCTAGCCCGGCCGAGCATTTACGTTTGTCATCACTAAACCATTGAGGGGCCCAAAGATATCGCTTTTATCCTACTTTGAATAAAAGGAACGGATAAACTTTGATACAATGCTCGCTTGCACTCACTCACCGAATCACCCACAACAATATGTTTTATAACACTTTGACTCTCCCATCTTTGGAATTTTCAGGCTCTTGGGGCAGACTTCTATCCAACACCCTTTCTCTTGGCAGAAAACGCAGGTCGCTTCTCTTAGAACGTCCTCGGAAGCATGGTCGGTTGACTTTCACAACAAATACGCTCCATTGCCTCACCAAATCATTTCTGATTCAGCAGCAATGAGCATGTAAGTTAGGTCAATGAGGTTGTCGTCATGATCCATCATATAATACTTTCTTTTGAACTCATTATATGATTCAGGAAGTGACTGCAAAACCCAATTTACAACCAACTCATTCGGGATTGACACACCCAACACTATCAACCTATCAATGTGTGATTTCATTCCTAGAACGTGGGCACACACGGGTTTACCATCTTCATGTTTCATTTCCAATAGGGCTTTAGTGATATTCAACCTTTCAATTCTTCAATCTTGTGGGTTAGGGAGAACAATTGGAGGAGGTGGAGGAAGTTAAGCATGATTTCTTGTTCCTTGATCGAATCGTGGAATACCATCTTCATGTGGAATTCTTGTTCCACGGGATTTGGGAAGACCATAGTTGTCGAACTTTGACATCTACAAAACGGGATAAAAAACGAATTCAAGTTAGTTGATAGATTGAGTCCTTAGTAAATCACCCAAATGAAATACTAAGGCTAGGACGCAACACAATATGCTACAACCTAGAAAAGGGATGCCGTAATCTAGTTGCAGAATATTTGAAGGTAAGTGAATGACGATCACTAATTTCCACCATGAAAAACGAAAAAGAAATTTAAGTTTTAAATCTATGAAAACTCCTAGATTCTTTGAGATTCATTGAACATTTCAATGGCATGTTAAAATCTCGATATGCCCCTCTTGTTTGTGACGGAGATGCCGAGGATCACAAAGCGGGTGTGAATAACCATGCGAACTTACATGGTGCCCTCATATGCTACAGTCACCTATTCGATGTGCCGGTAAAGCACACACGCTCCACCGAACTATGACAAACATTGAGTCACCCTTTGCTACCTTTGCTTAGAACCATTTAGTGTGCCGGTAAACCACACACGCTCCACTAACGTCTTCGCAAGGGCACAAAGTGTAATTTCATGGAATTGCATCAATTCACTTTTGCCTAAGTAACTAAGATTGGGAATTTGAAAAACATTTAGTTACTTTGTATTTCATTATACTTATAACGGAAGGTTTCGTCCTATCCTACTCGTTCGGCTAATGACCCTCCACTAGTCAAGAGTGCGGTGGGTAAGAGTGGATACCCATTCAATCGTCATATTATAGGCAATTTCCTTAAACACCCATTATAGACCAGCTTCGTGAATGAGGCCTACTAACGGTAAGACTAACTTTCACTCATACATATATATAATGTTAGACTTTTAATGTTATATATAGTATAGGGTGTATTTTATACTTTTAAAATTCTAGGTGGTTAAATTTAACATTTATACTTTTAATTTAATTAAATTGTAAACCTAAGCTTTTATGGATTTATTAAACCCCTTTTAATTATACACCTTAATTAATTAATAAAACCATAAGGGTGTGAATTGAACTTTTCAAAACATTACTAGGGTTTTAGAATTTAACATTCCTAATTAAACTTTTAATCAACTTTTAAATTCCAAAACTTGAGGGCAAGTTTTGAAACATTTCAAAACATTAGGGTTCAGAATTTAAATATATATATCACAATTAAACTATTAATCAAAATTTAAATTCCAAAACTTGAGGGCAAGTTTTGAAACCTTTTTCAAAACATTAGGGTTTCAACTATTTAAATTTCAAAACAACACAACTTTTGGGTTCAAATTTAAACTATAAAACCTAAAGGGGAAAATATGAAACTTTTCATAACAACAAGGATCAAATAACAAATCATTCAAATTAACATTTAATCATATAATAATCCATATTTGATTTATTTAATGATTTCTTGCAAAACAATTTATCAATTTACTCAAAATAATTAATCAATTATCACATAAGGAAACAATTATCTTATTAATTGATAAATATCTTCAATTAGATCAAAATTATAGTCAAATATATCATATAATCAGATTAATATTGATCTAACATGATAAGGTAACTATCCATAAGCAAAAACAGCAAGAAAACCTGAGATACCCTCCATCTGACGAGTTGACTCGTCGAGTCAAGTCTGGACTCGTCGAGTCTGCTTGGACTCGGCGAGTCCAGCCTCCAGAACATCAAAAATTGAATTTTTTGAACATGTAATGCATCAATACAATTGAAACCAGTCTAGGCTCTGATACCACTGATGGGCTTTGGTCCTAAGAACATCCTTTGTGCTCATACAAACCCTAAAGCTTGGATCTAAGTTTCTTTATTGTACATGCAAGTTATCCAAGACTATAAACCCTAGTTCTAGCATACAAGTAATCATATTAACATAAGAATAAGTTTATAATGTTACCTTGATTGTTATGTAGCAATAACAATCCCAAATCTTCTTGTATTGACTTTAGAAAGCTTAGAGTCACAATTGTCACTCCTCTAATGGTTCACAAACACCAAGAGCAAATGGAGAAGATATGAGGAGAGAGGGGAGGTATTGAATTCGTCCCTAAGAAGCCTTGGGGAGGTCTTACACGAATTCATGAGCCAAAAGGGTTTATATAGGTGTACAGATAGGGTTTCAGTCATTATCCTTATCTAGTTGCTTGCTTACCAAGCAACCAATAAGATAATCCTTGAATCCTTATCATAGTCGAATTCTAAGGCATTATCACCTTAAATTCGTCCATCCTATACTTAGGATAATCCTTACCTTATTTTGTAACTATCACATAATTACAATTCAGCCCCTCTAGTTTTATTAATTACACTTGATCACAAAATTAATTCCTAATTAACTATTGACCAATATTAATTAAACAAATATGATTTCTCCTTTAATATATTATTCTTATAACATATTAATAAATCATAATAACCTATCTCTCTATTTATTTCTCCAATCAAGTTGCTTTGGTGAAGGCAACCCAAAAGGACCATGCACCATCGGGTTAAGTACATACCAAAATAGTTATGGACTTAGACACTAATCCAACAGTTATAACTTCAAGGATAATGGGCACTGATGTGCATGGAAGTACCCACTAATTTTAATATTTATAACCTAACAAACTTAGACTAACTATGCACTTATAGGCAGTGTACCTAGTTAGATTACAGTATAGCTTAGGTATGTCGGGTGTCGATCACAGGGAAAGGTGGTGAATTAATTTAAAATATTTGATTATAGGTTGTAAGTCACACGCAAGAAATAAAGAAATGGTTATTGAATTTCAAACTAACAATTAATTAACAATTCTCGATAAATTAACAGGAAAACAAATCTCTTCAGGTACTTTGGTTTAGATAAATTACACCTTAAAAGCATAGACAATTGCATATACAAATTCATTTATTCATGTTCAACGATTCCTAAAATGATTAGATTTGCGTTCACTATAACTAATACTTTAGCAAACAAGTCAATTCAAACATTGATCAGTTGATTAAACTAACATGCTTCCTAGTGTTCAGTTCGTATCAAGCAAGACTTGTAATAATAGTTAATCAAATTACTAATTCAATTAACCTCTTGTTGATGGTCATCAAACAAGGATCACACATTAACTTACTTATTCCCAAGTTAATCCTAGTTTCACATTCGTTATTCCTAGACTTATAATCTCGATGGTCATCAAAATCATAAGAGACAATCAATCAAGCATATGTTCATACAACTCAATTCACTTAACAATTAACAGTAAATAATTGTCATTAATACGTAAGGATCTTTTAACAAGCTTGGCAAGATAAATTAAACACAAAAAAACAATTCAATATAGCAATTAGTCTAATAATCAAAGTTTCATTCAATCATAAACACAAAGTAAAAGGTTTTTACACCTAAATCAGAAACTAAATACATAATAGCAACACAATGGAATGCTAAACATGGTCACGTTAACAACCCATATGATTACCGACATGTATCCGCTCTCCAACCCTTCCGATCTCCGCTTCCGTTAGCTTAACGGCCTTCCAGCCACCTCCTAGACCCTCAAAACGGCAACTATGAAGTTTTCTTGTTGCACAAGTTGAAGTGGAATATCATAGATTATTCAAATTGGTGGAATGATATGGGGTATTTATAGTTGTTGGAGATAGAATTTATATGGAATATTAGAGTTGGATTGGAATAAGGAAACTAATGGTGGCTTAGGGATTAAGCAAATAAAAATAAGATAAGTGGAGCTTAGGGAATAAGTAACTTGGAGGGAATTTCCTTCCAGCTTTTATGCTTCATCTTCAAGGCCGATTTTGGATAAGATAAGTTCCGAATTAGCAAAAAGTTCCTCTCACATAAGTCGTAGGAAATTTCATCTAGTTTTCAGAACAGTTTGAACCTCATCAATTGGACTTATGAGTCATCAGATATACCCGAAACACTGAAGATGGGTCAATCTGCCAGAAATATCCTTTTTGCATCTTTTCAGCTCCATTCTCTTTCTTTTGCATTCCATCTCCCATTTTAACTGTAATTAAATATTTCAAAGCATATTAAGTTTATTTTAGTTCTAAATAATAATAATAAATGCTAAAATATTAAGATATGTTATATATAAATATATATAAAAATACACATATCAAAATACCCCACACTTAGCCTTTGCTTGCCCCCAAGCAAATTTAGTTTTATTTTACCACTATTGCACTAAACAATCCATTTAAAACTCAGCCATTATGCCAAGACCTCAACGCATGCATTTGTGTCTAAAATTTTCCTAAAGTACCCCCCATACTTTAAATACTCACAATCTTCATAAACACTTGCCCACTTTTTCCGAACAATGCTCATTTTATGCAACCCTCCGAATCCATCCGCAGAAAACCTCCTAACCTTAAGGTACTTTTGGTTGAGAAACCTAAGCATACATAATCTAGAATTACAACTTTTCGATACCACTATGGAGCTCTTTTGGAATTCTTCAATTCTTTGACATTTGATCTTTGATTTCTTTGAATTCACCACCTTTGTTGATTTGATTTCTGGTATCTTAAACTTTTTGGATTTCTTCATAATTTTGATCTTTTGATCTTCACTTTATTTGCTCCAAAATTCTTCAAACTTTACTCATAATTCTCTCTCTTTTTTTTACATGTACCTCAATTTTTTTTTCACTCAAAACCTACATGCTTAAGCAGAGGCACTCAACCTCAACCTTTATTGGTTAATGATAATAGTTTTCCTGGATACATTTCAGGTTTAGGCTGCTAAACATATTGCATCCCTCAAACCAAGCGGGGTTATGTTTTTGTTCCATGATTTCACTAAAAAGGGAGGCCACAAATGCACTATAACGTATATTGGCTCACCTAAACATTTGAGTTCTCATCGGATCATTTTATACAATATTAGCAAAATTTAAATTATCACTAGATTTTTCTAAATTAAACTATTATTTCAAGTTTTCTTTTAAATTTTTAAATTTCCCTAAATCTAGCAATTTCCAACTATTATTTCATTTTTATAATTTATTTTTACCGACCCCCTACCCCACACTTATTTCATACAATTCCCTCATTGTATGCTAAAACAAATTAAGAACATAAAAAGGGAGAAAAAGGAACAGACTCCCCTGGGTAGTTGTGGCGAGATCGAATGGGGCTGCTACAGGCTGCTTCAAATATTGCTGAAAAACTGAAAACTGGAACTGCTGCTTCTGAATGTGCCGGAAAATACAAAAGAACATTGACTTATGAAATATGGTGCGAACGATTACAAACTAAAGCAATGTATAGTGACCATGACGTGGGAAAGTGTCAACCACGTCGTGTCATCGAGTGAGAAAAAATCCATATCGCGAATAATAGCATGGCCACGACGTGGTAAGTGGTGGTCACGTTGTGGTATGTAGAATAGCAGCCTCCTCTCGCGATGAAAAAATCCCCCACGACATAGCAAAGTGTCAACCATGTCATGGCAGCAGGGATGATACTTCTACATCGCGTCAAAATAAAACCCCATGGTGTGGGAACAGCTCATCCATGCCATGGGAATCAATGTATAGTTAGAAACGCCACTCTTCGAAATAATAATCCCTCCAAATATCGACGCACACCCCACACTTATTGAAAGTCATGGCTCTCAAGTGTCAACTTCAAACCCTCACACGGTTTTTCTCTCGTGACAAATCAACATTCGACCCCAATTATTGAAATTTCTGAAAGCATCTGAAGGGTAAAAGTTCTACAAAGATCTGAAACATCAAGAGCATCAACATGGAAAACAAATTTTAAATAAACTAAAAATAAAAATCAAAAAAACCAAAAAAATAGCAAACCAAAATAACTAAAAAGGATACCACAATCACTCGTCTTCGTCGAAATCAAGCTACAATTGTTGATTAAATCCCTTGCATGTAAGAGGTGGTTTGTGAAAGCAAAAACTTTCGGGACCTGTCAGACTATTTCCTTTGTTTTCTTTGAACCATTAACTAAAAAGTAGAACAAGAGTCGACCCAACTAGTCAAGAACAGCAAGAGCTCGGTCTTCCACTTAACCACCATGATACGCCTTGCTATACTACGCCTCGTGGATTGAGTTGGACAAATCACCAAAGTAGTAGACTAAACAAGTCAAGAATTCCCTAATCGCTTGCAATCTCGAAACCCATGCAAAAGGTAAAGCCAATCGATGTGTATGATCACAAATTCCTACAAATAACAACAAGAACCTTCCCGACAAGTGAAATGATATCAATGAAAATAAAACTAAAAAAATAAAATAAATAACTAACTAAAAATAAATAACGAATAATCAAATAAACTAAATTAATTGAAAGCCGTTCCCCGGCAACGGCGCCAAAAACTTGATGTGCATGGAAGTACCCACTAATTTTAATATTTATAACCTAACAAACTTAGACTAACTATGCACTTATAGGCAGTGTACCTAGTTAGATTACAGTATAGCTTAGGTATGTCGGGTGTCGATCACAGGGAAAGGTGGTGAATTAATTTAAAATATTTGATTATAGGTTGTAAGTCACACGCAAGAAATAAAGAAATGGTTATTGAATTTCAAACTAACAATTAATTAACAATTCTCGATAAATTAACAGGAAAACAAATCTCTTCAGGTACTTTGGTTTAGATAAATTACACCTTAAAAGCATAGACAATTGCATATACAAATTCATTTATTCATGTTCAACGATTCCTAAAATGATTAGATTTGCGTTCACTATAACTAATACTTTAGCAAACAAGTCAATTCAAACATTGATCAGTTGATTAAACTAACATGCTTCCTAGTGTTCAGTTCGTATCAAGCAAGACTTGTAATAATAGTTAATCAAATTACTAATTCAATTAACCTCTTGTTGATGGTCATCAAACAAGGATCACACATTAACTTACTTATTCCCAAGTTAATCCTAGTTTCACATTCGTTATTCCTAGACTTATAATCTCGATGGTCATCAAAATCATAAGAGACAATCAATCAAGCATATGTTCATACAACTCAATTCACTTAACAATTAACAGCAAATAATTATCATTAATACGTAAGGATCTTTTAACAAGCTTGGCAAGATAAATTAAACACAAACAAACGATTCAATATAGCAATTAGTCTAATAATCAAAGTTTCATTCAATCATAAACACAAAGTAAAAGGTTTTTACACCTAAATCAGAAACTAAATACATAATAGCAACACAATGGAATGCTAAACATGGTCACGTTAACAACCCATATGATTACCGACATGTATCTGCTCTCCAACCCTTCTGATCTCCGCTTCCGTTAGCTTAACGGCCTTCCGGCTACCTCCTAGACCCTCAAAACGGCAACTATGAAGTTTTCTTGTTGCACAAGTTGAAGTGGAATATCATAGATTATTCAAATTGGTGGAATGATATGGGGTATTTATAGTTGTTGGATATGGAATTTATATGGAATATTAGAGTTGGATTGGAATAAGGAAACTAATGGTGGCTTAGGGATTAAGCAAATAAAAATAAGATAAGTGGAGCTTGGGGAATAAGTAACTTGGAGGGAATTTCCTTCCAGCTTTTATGCTTCATCTTCAAGGCCGATTTTGGATAAGATAAGTTCCGAATTAGCAAAAAGTTCCTCTCACATAAGTCGTAGGAAATTTCATCTAGTTTTCAGAACAGTTTGAACCTCATCAATTGGACTTATGAGTCATCAGATATACCCGAAACACTGAAGAGGGGTCAATCTGCCAGCAATATCCTTTTTGCATCTTTTCAGCTCCATTCTCTTTCTTTTGCATTCCATCTCCCATTTTAACTGTAATTAAATATTTCAAAGCATATTAAGTTTATTTTAGTTCTAAATAATAATAATAAATGCTAAAATATTAAGATATGTTATATATAAATATATATAACAATACACATATTAGGCACTTTAGAAGAGATTATACGTTTCTGAAGAAAAGGAAATAAGAAGTTGAATCAAGAAACAATAACAATGTTGTTGTGGTTCAAAAGAGTTCGGATGAAGGGGATGATGGTAAAGTTTTGACTGTATGTACAACTAGTTCTACATATGCTTGGATCTTGGACTTAAGAGCATGTTTCATATGACTTATAATTCTGAATATTTCGATTCCTATAAAGACTTGAACGACAAAGTGAAGATGGTTGATGATGGGATATGCAATATCAAGGGCAGTGGCATGGTGAAAATCAAGATGCACAATGGTATGGTCAAAAAAACAGGATTGTTAGTTTGTCTCATATCTTTGAAAGAACCTAATTTTTCTTTGCACTTTTGAAGGATGAACTAAAGTTTCCTGATGAAGGGACTGGTTAAGGGTCTCTAAAGGAGCTCTTGTGGTTGTAAAAGTTTAAACTACAATATGTTATTTGTTTTCTGGAAGGTTGTATGGTGAGAGGAATGGTGGCTATATTCCAATCCTTGGATTAGTTTAATGATAAAATAAATTTTTGGCATCATATGGTGGGACATATGAGCGAGAAGGTCATGAAAATTTTGAGTAAACGGGGGATGTTTGGTGGAGAAGTAATTGTAAATGTTAAACCTGGTGAAGCTCGTGTTTAATAGATGCAACGTAGGTTGAAGTTTAGTTCGATTCAACACTCAAGCAATGAGATCCTCAAGTAAGTTCACATAGATTTATGGATTCCCTCTCTAGTGAAGTCTCATGGTGGAGGTCAATACTTTGTGACTTTTATCGATGACAACTCAAAGAAGGTTTAGGTGTACTTTCTAAAGACAAAATATGAATATAAGGAGTTTGGGTGGTTCAACGAGTGGAAAACTTTTGTTGAAAAACAGATTGTGGATCAAGTTAGGAATCTCGTAACATAAAATGGGTTCGAGTTATGCAAGGCTTTTTTTGAAAACTTTCGTAAATAAAAAGGTATAGTGAGACATCATATTATATGGTACACACCACAGCAAAATGAAGTGGCATAACGGATGAACCAAGCACTAATACAACATGCTCAATGCATGCGTCTATCTGCTAATTTATAGCAATTTTGGGCAAAAGTATACAACACCACTTGCTACTTGGTGATTAGGTCTCCATCAACTGCAATTGATTGTAAGAATCCTTACGAGGTGTGGTCTGGGAAACCCTTCGATTATTCTAGTTTATAATTTTTGGATACCCTCTTACGCTTGAATGAATGATGTTCAACTAGGTTTAAGGTAAATGAAGTGCATATTTATATGATATGAAACTAGAGTGAAAGGTCGCTTTCTATGATGTATAGAAAAAGGAAATACTCTAAAATCCGTTAGTAGTAGAGATGTGACCTTTGATGAATCTCCTATGTGTAACAAAAAAAGGAGGTGGTATACATGTTGTAGGGAATGATATGGGTATTACCTAAAATGTGGAGTTTGTAACACAGATCCCACATAGATTGTGATAAAATAAGGAACACCAAGGTGGAAAGGAACAACATAGAAATGAGGAATCCCTTTTACAACATAGGGAAAAAGGGTATGGTGATGTTGATGCTGAAAAAGATGACTTGAAGGAGCTTATGAAGAATGAGTTTGTAATGAAGGATTTAGGAGCTAAAATCCTCCCTAATAAATAAAGAATTTTTTGCCACATGTCCTCTTCTCCTTCATTTGGACACATGAGATTTTCAAGAATTTTTGAATTTTCTATTTTCCACATATCATTTTATTGTATTTTTCATTTTATTAAAATAAAATTCCACATTTAATATATAAGGTAATATATATGTAAGGTATTTATTAGAAAGGGTTTATATATGTAATATATTCAATACATTAAAGCCTCATTAATTTTAATAATTCAAAATTTTTCTCATTTTTCTTATAAATTCAAACTTTCAAATTGTTAAAACTTGATATATTTTTTATAAATAAACCAATGTAATACATATGTCTCACACCTAGGTAGATATCATAAATGGAGAGTCAGCAGGATAGAAGAGCAAGACGGTTATACATTTCTCTTTACATTGAGTAAGTCTTGTAGTTGTTCTACCTTGATTAGTAAAAAGCTATTGATACTCCTTTGGCGGTTCGACATAATCCTAGGAAAGCTCAATGTGAAGTGGTCAAGTGGATCTTGCGACAGTTGACGAGAACGTTTGATGTCTGGTTGGTGTATGGTGCTAACGCATGACATAGTAACTTGGTTGAATCTGTAGACTCGTACCATCGAGGTGATCTGATGATAAGTAGATCATTTGTGTATGGTACTTTTTAGAGTTCTATTTTGAAGGTGGATAAACTTATCGTGTTCTGTGACAAGTTTTGCATTCAAAAGATTGGTACCAAGGAGAATCTAACAGACATATTGACAAGGTAATTGCCTAGAGAGAAGTTCAAGCTTTGTTTGGACTTGATTGAAGTTTGCATGTGTTAAGTCCTTACCAGGGCATGATGGCAGGGAGTTTTCGATTTCTAGAGTTAATATCATAAAAGAGCTTATTTATTGTAAATTGTTTAGTCATTTATTTTTTTTTCTTTTATCAATGAGTTGATATCATAAAAAGAGTCTACATATTTTCATATTAAACCTCAAAAAAAAATTCTAAAAAAATAGCATTTTTTCATTTTTTTCCACTTGGTCTCCTTTAACAGGTTTACATGTAATCTTCTAATTACAACTTTTAAAAAGAAAAAAAAACCTAAACTTTTTTTCCCGAAAAACATCCTCAACATCTTCCTCGAAAAAACCCTCACACAGTCACACGTGATAAACTTTTTCTTTTAAACCAACTTTTTTTTTGTTCTTAGTAAAAAGCTATTGATACTCCTTTGCCAAACTAGCTAATTGTTGTTCACATACTACAATCTTTTAACATCAAAATATTTAAGAAAATATTTGATTTTTTCAAACAAAAAAAGACATGTCCAATTTATGTTGGCAAAATGCATATCTTTATGTAATCGCAAGATGCTAAAAGATTGTAGTATGTGAACAACAATTAACTAGTTTGGCTTGATAATGTTTCTAATAGGGAAAACATAAAAAACTTAAAGCATATTCCAAACATAGATTGGTGTTTAGAAATTGTCTTCCTATTTAATTCTTAAGACAATTTAAAATACTAAGTCAACATAAACCGTTGTTCTTCACTTGCTACAATCTTGAATATGTACAAATATATTTCGAACAAGACAAATGATTCTTTCATATTATAATGCATAAAACCATTAAGAAACACTATAATGCATAAAACCATTAAGAAACACTATAAGAAACAACAAAAAGAACATGTGAATTATGAGTCAATACAAAAAGTTGGCTCAAACCGAAGCAAAAATTGAGTCTCAAATGGGTATAATGACATTATTATGAGTCTCAAATGGGTATAATGACATTATTATGGATCAGACTGACAATGTTTCCAACAAAAAAACATAAAAGATGAAATTATATTTCAAACAAATTTGTCAAATGGAAGTTTTTTTGAAAAGAAAAAAAGTTGAGAGATGTTCCAGAAAAAAATGATGGTTTTTCTGGAAAAAAAAAATTGTCTAAGACAGAAATATTATCAAGTAACACCATTAAAAACAGGAAAATGACTTATTAGGGTAAGAATGATTCAAAAATGTTCAAAAAAGACCATCAAAGTTTTGCATGTTTAAAAAATATCATCCAATTAAAGTCTTTGTATAAAAAACACCAATGAAATATACCTTTTGTTCACATCCCACCTAATGGTAACCGGTTCTTATGGGTAAAATTGTTGAGTTGACCTAAGATTAATGATGTGGGAGAAATAGTAGATGACATGGAATTTCTTTATATGTTTATTTCTTTCTTCAGGTCCCGTGATGGCATTTATGTGTGTATTTATTTCTTTACATCCAATAACCTTCCCATGTACAGAAGCAACACCCAAATCCATTTTTAATTACAAATGATTAACGCACTATGCATTATACCCATGACTCTCAAAACATTTGCTAAAATATAAGTGGTTGATTATATTAACATAAAAAATACAAATGAAGTAAATAAGCGTCTACAACGACAACAAAATAAACTTAAACATCAAGCTGGAAAACAGAGCACAACAACAACATTACATAAAAATTAACTAATAAGGGGTTGCAATGTACTCATAGTTGGACCATTTTGCCCCTCACAGCTGGACTAATTTATCCCTATTGTTATCCTCAGTTTGGTATAATGATTCACAGATGGATTATAAGGATTGCAATTGTTCTGGTGTAACTTATTTCCAACATCAAGTACTTTTTTTATAAATAGTTAGACAATAGGGGTAAAATGCTCCTTAATGCATAGTTAATGCATCATATTTATAGGAAAACTAGTAAACTACTTTACCAAAAGACAGCAGGGGTAAAATCATCCAACGTGTTCAAGATAAATGGAGGCACAACATATGACTAATTACATCAATGTACTTTTCACAAGTCGTATGTAGACAGAGGAATGCAAAATAATTTTTCAAACACCTTTGAATTGATCACCATCCTCCTTCGGGGGGTTTTTAAACACCTTAATTTGAACTGATCATGATTTTTATAACCCCATTTGAAGTTAACTATATGCTCTCTTCTATATATAAGTATGCCATTGTTATTGATCAAACTCACCAAATTAACTAAACATGAAGAATTCTCAACTTAGATCTTCTGTCTTCTTCTTGGTTCTAATTTTCTTGTTTTTTGTTTCACTCCAACAATATCACTACCATCTCTCAATTCATTTTCACCCCTTGTCAATGCTTCTTTCCTACCCATTTGGCAAGTTGCAGTTCAAAACACCAGGTTCCTTAAGCCCTCCATGCCTAGACCATCAGTCATCGTGACACCTAAGGAGGAAACCCTTACAGAAAAATTCCATTGTGTAAAATCTGGACTTGTATTATGCTTAAAACACAAGTTGAATCTTTGAAGAATCAAGAAAATACATTAACTTTGAGATGATTCTTCACAAACTGTATAAATCGAAATCAAGATGAGAGTATAACTTACATAAAGATGAACATATCCGATTGTAGAGAAGAATCGACTTCACAGTTTGTTGGAGTAACTGTTGATCGATCGAAAGTGAGAAACATACGAGAATTGGGGTAAAATCCCACGTGTGACTAACTTGTCCAATGTCTTTTTTTTTCTTTTTTTTTAACAAGTAAAATCAAAAAGGAAACCTCCCGGTTACTATAGGTTAGATGTGAACACATAAAATACTTTTTTGGTGTTTCTTTTACAAAACTTTTTAGTTAGAGGGTATTTATTGAACAAGGAAAACTTCATATGGTCTTTTTTAAACGTTTTTGAAACATCCTTACTCTTACAAGTCATTTTTCCGTTAAAAACTTTAAGTAATCAAATAAAAAACTAAAATTTTTTAAAAATAAAAGGTCTTTTTAAATATAAAAAAATTAATCCGGAAATTTAACTATCTGAGGAAACTTTGTTTCTCTTTTCTATTTTGCATTGTATTTTGATATTAAGACAAAAGTTTCATAAAGACAAAATTGCAAAAACGGCCCATGTGGTTGGTAAATTTATGTATTTTTGGTCCAAAACGAAATCCCTATGCATCACTAGTCAAAATTTTTATTTTTCTATTGTTTTTTGTCCCTATCAACATAAAAAGACAGTATACCCTTTATATTTGTTTTTTTATTTTTAAATATATTTTAATGGTTTTAAGCTATTAAAAATAAGAATATAGCCCACCACCCTTCTTCTCCTCCTATCTCTCTCTTTCTTTATCAGTTAATTCATTTGCTTCTTCTCCCCAAACACGACACCCACCAAAACCAGTCAACACCACCACCACCGGTGTTGAAAGAATTCATCAGAATCTAACACACATTAATTAACAAGATTCCACTAGTGGTGGATCCATCTTTTTTTCCTCATCTCTATACAGAAGGCTATAGATGACGGCGGCAAGTCTTGTTTTTCGAGAAGTTGCAGCTCCGGTAAGCACTAACCGATAATTTGTTATCCTCCTATGTCGGCACTCATGTGAAACAAAAGAAATTGGATGTTGAAGTCGTCAGAAAACATAGACGACGAGAGAGAACCAGTATACTAAAACCAAAAATTCGAATCTGGTGGTTTTGTGGCCTTTTCCCTTTTGATCACTCAACTCCTACTGTACCCTCTCCGAAGAGATTTGTGCTTTCTCCGACCACTGTCCACCGCCACCAATGAAATGGAAAGCGACGAACGCTGGTGACGGAAGAGGAACGAATATGTGCATAAACGAAGTTAGGGTTTTCTAATGGTGGGACTATGGTTTTCCATCGGATCTGATGGTATAATGGTCATCGGTGAGGGTATGGATGGTAAGGGGTGACAGTGTCGGACTCGGTGACGGTGAAGGGAGGTAACAATGATGAATGCCGATAGTGGAAGATGGTTGTTATGATGACATCGGATCCGTTTTGCAGATCTGGAAATGAAAAGATGGTTGTCCAGCAGGTGCATATCCAACATATGGTGGTTTGGTAGGTGGTAGGGTGACTAGTGATAGTGTTGTTTGTGTGTGTGTGATATATATATATATATATATATATATAGAGAGAGAGAGAGAGAGAGAGAGAGAGAGAGAATATAAGTGAGTAAGGGTAAATGTGAGTAGGAGGGGTGGGGTAGGTGTTTTTTCTTTTTATTTTAATAATAAGAAATTAATAAAAGAAATATAAGGGCATATCCGTCTTTTTAAGTTGGGTGTGGATCAAAACCACACAAAATATCAATCATAGGGACCAAAATCGCACAAGGTATTTAAAATTGGACCAATGGTGCATTAATATTTCATTTTGGACCAAAAGTACATAAATTTGCCAACCACAGGGACCGTTTTTGCAATTTTTTCTTTCGTAAAAGCACTTTTTTGTCCAACATATTATTCACGGAATCACAAATCATCAACAAATTTACATGCAATCAAAACTTCGATGTGAACCTAGATGAACATCTACAGCTCCTTTTTGCAATCACTTGTCATCATATTTTCATCATCACGCTACCTTTGATCCTTCATCCGCAAAAACATGGATACTTATTAAGAGAGAATGCCATGAACCAACAAAACCTATTGGAATTTCGAGAGACAAAAACATACACACATTGGATACACATAGTGGGTATCGATCTATCTTTCTCATTGTGATCATTGAGTCGAAATTTTGATTTCCAATTGATTTGTGTTTACAGGTGATTTGATTTCGATCAAAAATGGGTTTCATGTCTGGGATGTTTCTTGGGGCTTTATTTGGAATTGGGATTATGGTGGGTTGGCGTCATATGATGAGACAAAGAAGCAAAAATCGTACTGCAAAAGTAATTAGTCACCTGATCATCAAATTTTTGTTATGATTAGTTGATATTATGAATAATTTGATTGTTTTTTATATTGAGTTTTTGTAAATTGTAATAATAGTTCATTAGGGATTCGTATTAAGTATTCATCTCTGACTTTGATATCATATTAATTTTAGTGATGATAGGGTTTATACAAAATAGTTTGAGCTTTATTGAGATGCTTCACTTTTATCATCAGGCAGGTGACATAAAGCTTCTGGGGTCTCTTGATAGAGAAGATTTAAAAAAACTTTGTGGTGATAATTTTCCTGAATGGATATCGTTTCCTGTTTATGAGCAGGTTAGAGTTAAATTTATTATTATATATTTTAGAAAAAATTACATAAAGTCTTTATATTTTTTGGTAATTTTTGTATTTTAACCATTAAAGTGGTCGTGGTAGAAAATTTTGTTAAAGTTTACTGGCTCTAGTGAACATTTTGACACTAAATATTCCACTAAAGCCACTAAGTTTTCACAAAAATTTTATTGTGATCACTTTGACACGCTATACAAAAAAGGTTATACTTTGGTGGGTTTCTTTAACGAAACTGAAGTACAGTAGATCGACCACAAAAATGGTCAAAATGTAGTGCTTTTATGGATTTCCCAAAGGAAGATTTTATTTTATTTTTCTTGGAAATATTTTGAATTACACATAATACCCATTTGCCCATAGTAAACATTACTATATTCTATTGAAACTTTGTGGTGATAATTTTTTTATTTTTAGCCTCTCACCTTCCTGACTAATATTTCAGGTGAAATGGCTTAACAAACAACTGAGCAAATTGTGGCCGTATGTTGCCGAAGTAATGTCTTCACCTTTTCTAAGTATTTTCGATAGGGTTAAATGTACATGTATGCAATAATGTTTCACTTTTTTTTTCATTTTTTGTAAAATGTGGCTTTTTTTTAGATTAAATATGCAATCATTTTCAATCTATTACTAAAATATGTAGCATCATAACCAAGAACTAGTTACCTCATGATGATTGTATCGGTTAAATGCTTATTTACGCAAATACATTTCACTTGCTTTTTACCAATTTATGCAACAATGTTTCGCTTCTTTTACTAATTTATGCAACGAAGTTTCATTTCTTTTACCAATTTATGGAATAGTTTTTCACTTTTTTCTTTAACAATTTATGCTACATGTATTATACAACCATGTTTCAACTGGTAACTACATGTAAAATATTGCATCTTTTGTTCCTAATTTTCTTGATTGATTATTATATTTATGTATTAAATGTTACATTTTATAGGCTGCTACTATAATAATTAAAGAATCTGTTGAACCCATATTGGAAGAGTATCGTCCATCGGGAATTTCATCTTTGAAGTTCAGCAAACTTTCTCTTGGAAGTGTGGCACCAAAAATTGAAGGTATAATTTATAGGAAAATTCCAACACTCACAACTTCTTTAAAATATTTCATTCCTTCAAAAACCATATGTGTAGGAATCCGTATTCAAAGCCCTAAGAAAGGTCAAATATCAATGGACATGGATTTTCGATGGGGTGGTGATCCAAATATTGTTTTAGGAGTCGAAGCTGCAGGTGTTGCTTCATTACCTATTCAGGTAACCTAATTTTGAACCAATGATTACAATGATGTTATTGAACTATATACTTAATTAATTGTCATCTTGTTTTTGTTCTTCTATTCCTTATAGTTGAAGGATCTTCAAGTGTTTACAATTATTCGTGTTATTTTCCAACTCTCTGAGGAAATTCCTTGCATCTCTGCTGTTGTTGTGGCTTTACTTTCTGAGGTATCTCTCAAATTATTATATGACACCTTGTAAATAAATTCTATTAATCATAGTCATGAT
The DNA here is from genome assembly GCF_052625555.1 of Lactuca saligna. Classification (NCBI taxonomy): domain Eukaryota; kingdom Viridiplantae; phylum Streptophyta; class Magnoliopsida; order Asterales; family Asteraceae; genus Lactuca; species Lactuca saligna. The sequence goes on along the minus strand of NC_136419.1, from coordinate 224,387,815 downwards.
GTGGAAATTTGAAAAAGGAAAGTTTAATTTGAAACAATGAACAACTTTAGCTAATTTCTGAAACATAAATGCCGAAAAAACACTTGATTCTTTTGTTAAAAAACGCTCATTCTTAAAAAACTAGTGTTCTTTTTCATTTTAGAATAATAATGATTTTTTTTGTAATAGAAAAATGATTATAATGGTTTGAATGGTTAAACACTCAAGTACGATTGTAGATTAATGATCGTACATCTCACTCTTTCTCTAAATTGCTAATACTTGTAAAAAGTGTAGTGTTTATTTATGTTTTTTTTTTTTTGGATTTTCATGAGAACACTTGTTTATTTGCAAGGAAATCCAAATACAATGGAAAAAGTAAATAAATCTTTTTCGGGAGAATGCAAAAAGCGCATCACACTTTTATTTATTTGTTTATTCTAGCATCATACTTCCACTTCAGTGTATTAGAGTATTGTACTTTGAGATTTTTTTTCTTTATCCATTGTACTTCAAAAATCTACCCAATGATAGCAATGTATTTTAAAACTTCTTTTAGTTGGAGAGTGTACTTTGAAAAATCTACCTATTATAGCAGTGATTTGTATTCGGATGCCATTGCCATAAATGTATAGATTTTTCAAAGTACAATATTATATTAGGAAGAAATGAAAATAGGATGTTATAATAAACAAATAAATGAAATTTTAACCTGATCTTTTTTTGGTATCAGCCAAAGCCAAGATTCGATTATACATTGAAGGCTGTTGGTGGAAGTTTAACAGCCATTCCTGGACTTTCGGACATGATTGAAGTAAGTTTTTTATATAATTGGATTGCTATTTTCTGAATCATTTAGGCATTATAAAAAATTCTAATACTTATATCTTGATTTATGTAGGATACAGTAACTTCAATTATTACCGATATGCTTCAATGGCCACATAGAATTGTTGTTCCCCTTGGTGGTATACCTGTAGATACAAGGTAAACTTCATTCTTAAAATATTATATTTACATAATATCACTCATTTTTAGGAAAAAGTTCAATGACTTTACTTGACTTTTCACCGAAATCGCAAAAAAAAATATATATATCTAAGAGTCTAAAAAAATGGCAATTCTACACAATTACAAAAATATTTTGGGCGGTTTTATGCTTTAACCACTAATACTTTGTTTTCTTTTAAGAATAAAAGTTAATGATGTTTTGTTAATAATTATGCAGTGATTTGGAGCTTAAACCACAAGGAAAGCTCATGTTAACAGTTGTGAAGGCACATAATTTAAAAAATATGGAAATGATGGGAAAATCTGATCCGTATGTAGTTGCATTTATTCGGCCACTTGAAAAATTCAAAACCAAAGTCATTGAGAACAACTTGAATCCTGTTTGGAATCAAACATTTCATCTCACTGTGGAAGATAGAGAGACCCAATTTGCTATTGTTGAGGTCAAATTCGTACTTTCCCCTTGTTTGTTTTCTTGTCTAATATAAATGTAACAACTTCCTCTTTTAGAAAGCACAAACATACAGAAGAGCACTTGCACTTTCACCACTTTATCGGTTTAGCTACTTAACCATTTTCTATAGTGAATAAACCATTATAATATTTTTGATGCTTTAAAAACAAAGGTTAATCACAAAATTGACCCAAACAAGAGGTGTATAACCATGGACTTACGCATAATTTCTTTTATTGCAAAATGACTCTATGAAGGGACCCCACTACATAAAAATCTTAAATTTTTTGTGAAGCTCTTTTTTTTTGTTTACAAAATGAAATCACTCTTCGCAAGAAAAAAGTAGAAAAAAGATTGTTTCAAAATGGGTGGTTATTTTTGTCATTAACCCTTAAAAACATTTTTCCCCATTACCATGTTATGAACGTTGAAAAGCACAATGTACTTTCACAATTTTGTTGATTTTTCCATTGAACTACTAAGAATATAATCATTAAAGATTAATAATTTAGTGGCTAAATGAATGAAGTAGTGAAAGTGCGATGTGTTTTTCAGTATTTTGTTGTTTTTGGAAAATGGTTATTTTCTTTAAACCGTCAAAAGAGTATAATGGTTTAATTACTACCGAAATTAGTCTAGTGGCTTAATTGATTAAATGGTTAAGATAATACAATTACAAAGGCCTTTTTATTGTATTTAAAATACATAATGTGTAAATTCAAAATAGGTTTTTGATGAAGATATTGGAGCTGACCAACGGTTGGGCATAGCAAAATTACAGTTGATTGATCTTCAACCTGAAATTGAGAAGGAACTTGAATTAAGACTACAACCTTCCCTTGATATGATGAAGATAAAAGATAAGAAGGATAGAGGAACTATTACAATCAAGGTAAAAAAACATATTGATTGTTTCCTTTATTTTTAGAGCTAAATGAAAGAAATAGCAACGTACTCTTAGTTTTATTTTCTTGTTAAGGCATTTAACATTGAAAAATCTACCAAATTTAGCATATTTTTTAATAGGACATTATACTTTGAAAAATCTACCCAATTATAGCAATGCACTTTCCTTTGAATTCAGATGACATTGTTATAATTGGATCGATTTTTTAAACCTTAACACTAGAATAGGAAAAAAATGAAAGGCTAATGTTACATTATAATAAACTAATTAATGATAGTGCATTGCTATTCCCTTCATTTAACCTTATTGCTTAAGATAACTGTTTTTATGATCGAGTAACTATTGGATGATGAGGATGAGGATGAAAATGATATCAGTATAATTGGATAGATTTTTCAAAGGTTAATGCTATAATAAACAAATTAATAAGGTATGTTGCTCTTTCTTGAAAATGTTTGAATATGTAGGCAAGGTATCATCAATTCACTAAAGAAGAACAAGATGCAGCATTAGCAGAAGAGAAGAGGGCACTTGAAGAGAAAGAGAAAATGAGAAACGAAGGTGCCATTAATAGCACCATGGATGCCATTGATGATCCCACACACGTGGATAAATGAGCTTGAGACAATATTCAAGTGTAGGAATCTTAAGTCTTTTTGAAAAGAGTCCTAAAAATTCATTGATATTTTTTTTGTAACTATTATGTTTGTAGATCGACTACATGTAAATTTTGTTGCATAGGAGATTATGATTTCTCACTTCTTTGAGATGCACCTTTTCATAAATGAAATTTTTTTTTGTCTTGTTTATTATTGTCGCTTTACCAATGATATTATGTATACAAATGATTTATCTCATTTGTATGACATTCATTTTAATGATTTAAGGTAAATATAGGTACCTTACGTACATTATCTATAACTCAATGCACCTTGTGGCTTCTGTTGTCTTTCAACATGTCAATGTGGTCATACGATACCTAAAATGACAGGACCTTTGGTCACACTTGAACTTATAAAATAACATGTGGCAAAAGGCATATGGTCACACTTTTTTGTATGTCACACTTTTTTGTGTGGTCTATGTCGATTTTTGTACTAGTGCATGTGATCCAAACGATCCTTGACTTCTCGATTTTGCACCACTCCACACACTCCTTGTGCTTGCATGTTTACCCATATTTCCAAAGCGTGTTGATTCATACACAACATTTTTTTTGCCACAATAATGGCATGGTCTTTTTGCATATTGTACAACCCATCTAAAGCATGCTCTGTTGGGTATAGCAAAAAAACTGTTTATTCGAATCATTTCTCATTTTCAAAGCCTACAATGATTCGTGTAATGTAAGGTGACACTACCTTTTTCACCAACTCTTTGAGCTCCATTTTAGCTAGAGAAAATCGAACTCGGCATTGTTGGCTTTGGAATACATGTACAACGAGCCTTTGATATCACTTGTTGGATCAAAATATGACCAAAATATATGCAGTTTGAAGCTGAAAGGTGTCACCAGAAAATTGCTTGGGGCTGCAAGAATGGTCTAATGAAACAAAGAGAACTGAGAAGGGAGAGTGGAAAAGTTGAATCCAAAATTTTCCTTCAATTAAACAACATGAAACTGTATAGTGCATCGAAATAAAGAAACAAAAGGGGACTACTGCTACTGCTATATCTACTTTTTGGAAAGGTTGGAAACAGACGAAGGCAAATCAATCTATTTGAATGTAGAGGGTGACCCACTCCTCATCCCACTCCCCAATAATACGCATGAAAGAGCAAATGAAAAAGCTCCACAAAATTGGCCACTTGCTAAAGAAAAAGTAACCTCCTTTTTAGTTTTAAATTGTCAAGTTTGTCCTTAATCCTTGCAAGACTTTGGTTGGAGTTGGACTCCGGTCAACCCGCTCGAGTTTGGTTTAAACTCACAGTCACAAACACAAGTGTTACATATGTGAATTGCTCTTTCATCGATTTGAACAAACATTAACTAGATGGAAAAATGAAAAATCCATTCGTTCAAAAGAACAATGATATTAAACAAAGCTAAAAACTCTAAACTAGTAGGACTTCATGTGGAGATTATTGACAACATTAAGTCGTTTATTGTATTCATCTTGACATGCATATGGCAAAATTGGAGTTCTGCAAATCGGACAAGTACCTTGAACAAGATCCATCCAACGATCCAAACAACCTTGATGGAAAGTATGCGTACAATTTATCAAGCATCTAATCTTGTCATCACCCTCAAACTCATTCAAGCAAACTGCACAACTTTCTTGCAAATCTTTCCTCTCATTAATGTCCTTGAAGTTTCTGACCACAAGGAATTCACGTGTCACCATAGCTGAAACAGGACTGCTTCTAGATAGTTTTTGATGATCATGATGATGTTGGGGTTGAACCAAATTGAAGATACGAAAAAGAAACAGAACCATGTTTTGAATTGAACATAAAACAAAACATGCGTATAGAATATACTTGGAAAATCCCGTTTCTTTGAAACCCATATACATGCCCATTGATGTCCTTGTATGTGTGTGTTATTAGGGTGTGGAGAAAAAAGAGGTTGGATCTGATTATAGGTTCCCTTCAAACTTCAAAGCATTATGGATCCCTATATATTAATGTGTGTGAGGGGGTGAGGGGGGATCATTATTAAACGAATAATAATTTAGAAACAAGCGCACTTTAACTTTAAACATATATAAACTTTAACTTTAAACATATATAGTGATAGCATGGGCCAAAGTAACGAATAATTAAATTATATTAAAAGAGCATATAGCCTTTCACACGTGGCCAACCAAAATAATCGTGGGCAACTATTTTATTGATCCATGATACTCCACACATGGTCTAAACGTATCAAAAATATACTTTAAAAAACGTATATACAAATGCAAAGAAGTTCAACTACATAAATGAATAAAAACAATTAATTTTTTGTTTTCTATAATGATAATAAAAAGAATATGTGTATATAATTTATAAAAATATTGATCAACTTGCATACATATGAGAGATGAGTTGATATCATAAAATTATAGTCGTTTGTTTTTAATTTATTTTTTGGTCATTGATATTGAGTCTATATGGTTTCCATTAGGGATATAAAAATATAAATTTTGAATATTTAAAATTCAAATAGGGATTCAAGATAATACATATCAAAATACCCCCACAACATTTATTTTCATCTTCTAAAGACAAAGTAAAACCTATAACAAAATATACTAAAATGTATATGGTGTCAAACTCACCATATGCCAACAATTCAGCATAGCCCTTCACAAAATTAGATCAAACAAATACACACACACTTTCTTGAATCAATTTTTGCAAACAATATTTACCACAAAAACAAAAATACAAATTTTAAAACACCAAAATTTGTTCTTATTCTAATTACCAAAAAAAAAAATGTCAAAATTCGATCCATATGAACACCTCAAGATTCTTAATAATGAAGATGGTACAATTACTCGCCTTGTTCAATTCCCACAAAAGCCTGCCACCGGCGACGGTGAGCTCCTCCCTGGTCAAACGGTGGTCAGCAAGGATGTAACGCTCGACGCCACCAAAAACACATGGATACGAATTTTCCGGCCGGCGAAAATACCCTCCAACGACAGCAAAATCGCACGCCTCCCATTGGTTATCTACTTCCACGCCGGAGGTTGGATTCTTTTCAATGTAAACGACATGATGAACCACGACGCCATGAACAAACTCTCGGAGGAGATTCCGGCCATCGCAGTTTCAGTCAACTTCCGGCTAGCTCCGGAGACCAGACTCCCAGGGCAATACGAGGATGCGATGGACGCTTTAAATTGGGTGAAAAAACAAGCCACGGATCCAAACGGCGAACCATGGATCACACAATACGCCGATTTCTCTAGGGTTTTCCTCTACGGAACCTCATGCGGCGCCAACATTGTTTTGAACACAGCATTACGAGTTCTGGATCAGGATCTATCGCCATTGACAATCGGGGGAATCATACTGAACCAGCCCTTTTTCGGAGGCAAAAAACGAACGAAATCGGAGCTAAAAATGGCGGCGGATATGTTCTTTCCGTTGCCGGTGATCGATCTTTTGTGGGAACTTGCTTTACCGAAGGGTACGGATCGAGATCATCGATTTTGTAATCCGTTAGGGGATGAACAAGTGAAGCAAAAGATGAAGAGATTAGGGAGGTGTTTGGTTATAGGGTTTGGAGGGGATCCATTGATTGATAGGCAACAAGATCTTGTGCAATTGATGGTGATGCAAGGGGTTATGGTTGAAGCCAGATTTGATGATGTGGGGTTTCATGGGATTGAAATGATTGATCCAAGAAGAGCTTCTGCAATTCTTAATTTTGTTAAAGAGTTCATCATATGATTTTTTTTTTCTTTATTAAACTTTTATTTGAAGAAAATGTAACATTTCGTAACTTTTGTGAAGATGTAATGATTGTACTGACTTAAAAGGGTTAATATCAAATTTTATGTTTTTAATACAATCAAAATAGATGGGTTGAATTGAGAGCCTTGCAAACTAATTAAAAAAATGGATTATGATTTGAGAAGGTAACATACTTTTGAATTTAATCACATTTGATCACTTAATTTTTTTTCGTGCTCTATTAACCCTTAAACTTGTTGAATTGTGCTAATTTTCCCCTTATGACCGGGTTTAGCTGGTTTCAATGGATTTATTGATCCTACGTGTCAGTTTGATCTACGTGGCATGTAGGTTCTTGTTATTAAAGGAGGGGCGTTTGTTGTTCCTTTATTGTGCCCTAATACCTCGTTGCCCTAATACCCGATGGCTTCCTCCTACAGCTTCTCATCCTCCCTCAATCGATCAAGCAAGAAATCCACAGTGAATGATCCAAAAACTTGTGATTGTGGGTTCCCTGCACGTATTCTAACATCAACAACACCAAAGAATCCAAGGAGGCATTTCATGGTGTGCAATGAGGTAAGTAATTTCACTTAAATTTTCCCTCTTTTCTGATTCATTTATTCCAGATTTGAAATCTCACTTTGAAATTTTATTGTGGAAGGGTAAATGCAAATATTGGAAATGGTTGGATGTAGAACCTGTACAGATGCCTTTAATGGAAGTGGTGGAGGGAATGAAAGCTGAATTAGTAGCATTGAAGACCGAAGTAGAGAAGGTGAAGGAAGACATGGAACAAATGAAGAAGGAAAAGTACTCTTATGCCATTGCAATGAAGGAGAAAATATATAAGTTTACCATTGGATTTCTTTTTTTGATCATCGTGTATATGATGAAATGAAGTCAAATGATGTATTGAAAGATGTTTTTTGAATAGAATAGAGTTGTTATCTTAACTTCTTGTTGGAATGGAATGAAGTAACATTGATTGTAATGGAATCAGAAAGAAGTAATTTTGACTGGAATATAATTATAAAGAAGCATACATATTAACTGCATACATATTAACTTTCATTGGAATGGAATCACAAAGAATGGAGCCAGTATATCAACTTCTTGTTGGAATGGAATGAAGTAACTTTGACTGGAATGGAATCACAAAGAAGTAATTTTGACTGGAATGTAATTATAAAGAAGCATACATATTATCTGCATACATATTAACTTTCATTGGAATGGAATCACAAAGAATGGAGCCATTATCTCAACTTCTTGTTGGAATGGAATGAAGTAACTTTGACTGGAATGGAATCACAAAGAAGTATTTTTGACTGGAATGGAATCATAAAGAAGCATACATATAACAATGAATACATATATGATTTTGACTGGAATAGAATCACAAAGTAGCATACATATAAAGAATTAGTTTTGACTGGAATGGAATCATACATATATGATTTAATAATGAATACATATAATAAAAAAATAAGTGAATGTGGTGGTTGGATTCATTGAAATACTCCATTAATATTCGAAATTAAATAAGTTTTTGTCTGCATACACAAAAGTAGTTTCTAGGTAACCACAAAAGATTCCTGCATAGACAAAAGAAGGGTCACCATGTACCCATACACCTACTTGATAGTACCATATAAAAGCATAATAAAAAGACTACTACTTTGTCTTTACATCACAACTGCCTTACAAAAGATATTCCTACCCACCCACTACACACCCACTAAATTAATCAATAACTGAAGGGTTATCTGCATTGCTCCCAACCCCAGGTATCTGCCTCCTTAATGCTTGTTTGATGATCCGTTCAGAATATTTCCTCCTTCCACTTCTACTAACTGGGACCCTTCTTCTTGGTATGGGGACTGCAGGTGGTGGTGGAGGAGGTTGTTGGGTTGCAGGTGGTGGTGGTGGAGGAGGTTGTTGGACTACAGGTGGTGGTGGAGGAGGTTGTTGGGCTACAGGTGGTGGTGGTGGTGGTGGTTGGGCTGCAGGTGGTGGTGGTGGTTGGGCTGCAGGAGGTGGTGGAGGAGGTGGTTGGGTTGTAGGTGGTGGTCCTTCATTGCCCCTGGATAAACTTGGGTCTGCTCCACTGCCCCTGGATGAACATGGTACTGCAAACAACAATTAAAATGTCAATTATTTGTTCAAATGATGTAATGTTTTTAAAAATATTCACCTGATGTATTGCTTTGCTGGTTAGATGGACACTTTTTCTTGTTGTGACCTGGTTCCTTACAAATACCACACTTTATCATGCTTCCCCTTCTTGAGACAGTTTGTCTACTTGGTCTAGTTAACTCTCGTTCAATTGCATCCCTCTTCCTTTTCACTGATGGCCTACCAGGTAATCTTCTTCTTTTGGGAGGCAAAGGCTTATGGTATGGAACATCTAGCCACATATCACTACTATTGAGAGGATTAATACTATATTTGTAGCATTCTAGGTAAGCCTCAGTAGTGTATGTTTGGGTCACATATGTCTCTGCATCATGATTTAAGTAAGAGATTACTGCCACTCCATGTAAGCATGGTATCCCTGTAAGTTGCCATATTCTATAGGCACACTTCTTTGCAATTAGATCCACTCCATATGCAACATCAGTGAATCTAACCTCATACTTTTGATAACCACAAGGAGTAACTCCCCACAATCTGTTTAAAGCAAAAAATATAAATCAATAACACATCCGCATAATTAACATAAGCATATTAAAGTAAAAAACTTACCTCTGTTTAACCTTCAGCTCTTCTATATGCTTCCTAATAGTTGGGCATATAAGCAAATCCCATTCCATTCCTTCAACTCTCTGAGTGTATATCCTTTCCATCACAAATAACATAATCTCCTCCAGCATAGTGATTATAGGTCTCCTTCTAGCATGCCTAATAGCAGAATTGAAACTCTCACTGACCCCATTCTCCACAGCATCACAATCTCTTCCTTCTTGAAAGAATGCCTTAGACCAGGTAGTAGGATCTCTGTCTATAAGGTAATCATAAGCATGAGTATCAATTGATTTGATCTACTCCATTACACCTCTAAACTTCTCCACAGTACTAGCCCTTACAACCCTCCAAAATAACTTTAAGTATGCTTGACCAGTAAACCTTTTATTAAAATTGGCCACAATGTGTCTAGCACATTGCCTATGTCCAGCTTCTGGACATCTTTCCTTAACTGCTTGTAATAACCCCTACAAATCACAACATCATTATGAGTGAAAAAGCATAAAAATGAAGCATAAAAATGACCTAGTACTAACCTTGTGTCCATCAGAAAGAAGGGTAATGCCTGCACCAAGACCACCATTAATGTCATCCATAAGCAAATCTATGAACCACTTCCATGTTTCTTTATTCTCAACACATACCACAACCCATGTTAAAGGGTAGATGTGGTTGTTTGCATCTCTCCCAACAGCTGAAAGAACTTCTCCTCTAACTATACCCTTTAAAAAGCAACCATCAAGCCTAATTACAGGCCTGCACCCTTCTAACCAACCATCCCTTACAGCTTTGAAACACACATAAAACTTGGAAAACAAAGTTGTGGAATCTGGCATGATGTCTACATCCAATCTCACAGTAGACCCAGGATTTGACCTGATAATTTCCTCACCATATGACCACAATCTCCCATAATGTTCAATTAGACTTCCTTCAATCTCTTGTAATGCAAATTTCTTTGCATTTCTGCATTGCCCCACACTCACATTTATGTTGAATGTTGTTGACACTTTAAATTTCATCTTCCTTGTACTAATTTTTGGGTTCTCTATAATTTGACTCATAAAATGTATCCCTATCCATCTATAACTTACAATTGACCCAAACTTAAACACCCTACAACAATTATGTTCATTCACTAGAGATTTGATTTGAAAAGTCTTTTCTTTACTCATCCAGGAGGCCTATAGTCTGAAAGGGCAAGATGGTGACTTATGTTGGGTTTTGAGCAATCTAACACTTCCTAAGTGTGCATGCAACCCTAATAAACCTTGAATCTATGTTTGTCTAAATACATGCAAAATAATAATTTTCCAAGGTTTATAACCTATCTAACATGGCATGGGGAACATTTCAACATAAAGAGTTAGAAGAGATTACATACCTTTTTGATGAGTTTGGTTCTTGAGGAGTTTGAGGGCCAAGCACCAATAGTGTGAATGCCTCAAATGGAATCACAAAACACCACAAACTCTTGGAAAACTTTGAGAGAGTATATACACTTGTATATTTCGGCCACACACAAGCTCACACACACTAGTTCACTAGTTACACTTAGGCACCATTTCATGCTCCATAAGCATGCTTATATAGTGTGCATGGTTAGGGTGAAACCCTAATAACCCATGACCTTTCCTTTCCAAGGATCCATGGGTTAAAAGCTCCATGGATCATCCATGGAATTCCATATAAGCCTATCCAATTAACAAAAGAGCATTAGCCCACACTATATAAAACCAATAGCCCATAATCTAATTAGTCTTCCTTTTAATCTCTAAATTAATTCATAAGTAATTTAAGACTAAAACTAATTAAATAACATAATCTCATATTAATATATTATAACTTATAATATATTAATAAACATATGTGTATAACTCTCATAAAATTATCCATAAATAGTTTGGATGAGATGCAACCCAAATGGACCATGCCGGGTCGGGTCAAGTATATACCAAATAAGTTATGGACTTAGACACCTTATCCAACAGACTCCCACTTGGATAAGTCTAATAACTATATTTGCGTATGTTACTTCAGGAACCAACCAGAAATCGTAGCTCTCGAAAACTCCGTTGAACTATGAAGACTCTGTTGAACTATGAAGCGCCATTTTAGATAAGTGATCATATAATCCTCTGTCCTCATGATATCAGCCGGACAAATACATGGAACAACGTCGTACTTATTGTCCAGCAGTTTGTTTCCCGATTTCCGATTTGTTTGACAAAGAACTTAATCGAACACATCAATTTAGTTCTGGCCGGCTAGTACATAGGTCACAACAAAATCATCGAGGGGCCCAGATATCGCTTCTATTTCTAGAAGGAACAGATAAACTTCGACTCATATACTTGTTCTACTACTTGTTGAATTGTACACAAAGGCACGTTTTATAACATCAAGTTACTGATGCGTTTACGTGCAATCAATGCACAACCAACTCATAGGTAACAACTCATATCTCTAGGTTTGAAGATTTATATGATATTACCGTCTCACGATCACTCGAGATAAATTCCATAAAGTGATACAAGTGAGCGTGGGTTTATTCCAATACTCATAACTTATGAGCACTCATGAATGTTGTAGCAACCATTGCTATGACTAAACCCATTTAGCCATCTACAAACCCGATTCATGACAGTCTTGATTCATACCTACTTCCAACATATGAACGACTGTGGAGTGTTTAAATAACTTAGTCATTCGAAAGAATAACTTAGCTATTTTGGAAGTCAAAACATGCAAAGTGAAACACAATAATAATCGAATCTAATATGGTCTCAGAACCCTTTTGAATATAAATAAAACCACATTTTATTTATCACCATATTGATTACACATTATTCATTGTATATGTTTCAAATAATCAACTTAAGACTTGAATAAAACAACAGTTGTCCCATGCTCCTAGCATGTACACTTTGTTTTTCAAAACAATAGTTATGCCATACTCCTAGTATGCACACTATGTTTGTCTAGGATCTTTACTTTGTGATGTAGATCAATTGAACATGATTCCAATGATACTCATTTCACAATCCCAAATCCTTATTGTAAATGTGAGAATCCCCGATTCCTATCATTTTCCAAAAAATTTGTTAGATTTTAAACTTTTATGCAATGTCCCTCTTGTAATGATTATTCACAAAGTCACCAAAACCTTGTCACCAGTCATTATAGAGTATTCCAAAGAAGGTCAACTTCTATGGAACGGAAGTTGCATATTCAAAGTACATTGCTTTGAACATCCTTCTTGCATTAAGGTTTTCTAATCTTACATAGATTGAATAACTTCCACCTATGGAGACATTTCCATAGTCCCATTTTGACTATCACTTCCGAACAAGAGTTACTTCTTTTCAGAACATGTCAATACGGTCCTTTCCGATAACTTACATCATACTTCCAACTTTCCCTGAGCAACCAATCTTTGGCGAACCTCAGATTTGTCCTCGACAATTGCTTAATCACTTTAGTCATATCCAGTTCTAGACTTTTCCCTTCTCAATACCTTAAGCATTTGGAAAATTTAGAAAAGATGAATATTATAGCACATGAAATCGATCCTATATCCGAAGCATATGGGACACGATTCATGATGTTTCACATAAAGACATGATACTAGACCAGTCTTTTGCTACAATATTTTTTATTTGCCATGTTTTCAAAATTTAACTATGAAGAGGGATGTCGTAGTCATAATTGAATTTTGAGAACGCAATATATATAGAATTTCCTTAAGTCGAACCATTCGAACATAAAATTCATATATATGTCCTTGACTAAAGATGATTAAAATCTCAATCTAAGCTTTAGAATTGAAATGAAGTATAATTTCCTCTCCCTTAATTATAGCAAAATGACTTTTCAACCCCTGCAACTTCACGAATTGAAACTTTGTTTTCTATAATTAACATTGCTAACTTGCAACACTAAATGTAATAATCATGCTCCCACTAACATGATGATTATCAGCATAACACTTATACTCCCACTAGCTCTGACATATTTCCAGAAATCTGCTGGACTTCTGAAATTTAGATTCATACACCCTTTCTTAAATAGCTCACATGTGTGTCTAAACAATTTTCAGAACTATGAAAAGGGATGCCGTAATCATAGTCTCAATTGCTTAGGTATTTGCCATTTCTCACAAGTCCATGTTAGTGTGCTGGTTAACCACACATGCTCCACTAACAACTTTTGAAAATGAAAATAACACAATTGATATCTACGTAAAATCTACTTAGTGAAAGCGTTTCCTCACCATCATTTTCATGAATCGGAGTGAAACCTTATGACACTTAGATTTTATAGTCTATGAGTTCCTATCCATGTGAATTTGTCAAAACTATAATCACAAGATAAGGTTAGTGACAAATTCAGCCTTACATGGATTAAACTTGTTCAATCTTAGTTTCATGTCACCTTGGTAGCACAAGGCCCACCAATGCTTCCAAGTTGAACTCTGATAACTCACATGCAAATTCAACTTATTTGAAGTAGGTAGAGAAATAAGAATTATGTCAACACGATAGGTTGCAAACCTTAAGTCGTGTGCTAGTGATAAATTACAGGTTTTACTCTTGATTAAATCTTGAAACTCTTTCAGGATCTTTAAGGCTCCCACTGTCCCCTTGACATATAAGTTTCCCCAGTCAAGAACCATTCCTTGACAAAACAAATATTCAAGGGATAGTGCGGATTATTATCAAGACTAACACTTCACACAATTGTCAACACGATAGGTTGCAAACCTTAAGTCGTGTGCTAGTGATAAATTACAGGTTTTACTCTTGATTAAATCTTGAAACTCTTTCAGGATCTTTAAGGCTCCCACTGTCCCCTTGACATATAAGTTTCCCCAATCAAGAACCATTCCTTGACAAAACAAATATTCAAGGGATAGTGCGGATTATTATCAAGACTAACACTTCAAACAATTGGTCTTAGTTGGTCTTTGTCTCATCCAAGACATCATAACTTTACCAATCTCAAATGTACAAGAGTAGAAAACATTTTACTCTTACATTTGACTAGTGTTAATAAATCTTCCTTTACGTCACTCAAGGTTACAATCTTGGAGTATGACTCTAAGAATTGTTTTGGAACGAAGTATGACTCGTCTTCTTGATTTGAACCAATCCAACAATAAATGACCTCTCTTCTTAGCCATAACAATGCACTAAGACGTCCTTAGAGTATGAATTTGTGATATGGTTTCATAATCATTAAGATGATCATGAAATATGATACTAAAGTACTCTTCCATCCTTTCAGATTTGAGAAACTTTTATCTTTCTGTCTAATTTGATTCTTCTCATTTGTTTTGTCATACATTGTAACCTTTCCAATGTTACATAATTATACTTAACCTTATAAGTATAATCATATTTACTAATCTTTTAGTAAATCATGACAAATCAATCTTTGTGGTGGACCTTGACCAGCGCACACCCAGTGTACCTAATTCCTTAGTCCTTCAATTGACTCACATATACATGTGATCAAAGAATTAGTCTTAATTTTCAAAGATGAAAATTCTCATTCATCATACAATACAACTTGTATGATTCCAAGTTTCTGTCCAATTGAAACTTGGGTGATGAAAAACTTTCTTCATTTGGTAAATTCAGACACTACCACAAATGAAAGAGTCAAATCCACTTTCCAATATTGCTATTACTAGAAACATATAAGCAACAATTTTCCACATATGCCATTGTAAGGATATTTTTTTTAAAAATAAATAAAATTAAAACCCTTTTTTTCTTTTATTTTAAAACTTTGCGGAAAAACTTATCCTTACAATCCACATGAAAACTTGGTTGTTATCTATTCCTAAGCAATATATTATAACTCTTAAGCAATAGCTCAAAATTCTGATTACCGAACCATGCGATCGAAACCCACCTTCGCAATCAGAATCAACATATACTTACTTTAAGCTTCCTATCTTTTCTTTGATTCTTAAAACATCAGCATGTGACCCATTCACATTATGTAATAAGAATCTCCAAATAAGAACTTAATAGAGTTAGTCAGTGGACTTTAATTGAAGTAGAGTCAAACTTTTTGACTTGATCAATCTTATGACCTTTCAGGTAAATATGGCAGCTTCGCAACCAATGCCCCTTCCTTTGGCAATAAAACACATAGACCCTTTGGTAATGGCACATGAGACTATCTCAGACTCAGCCTTTCTCTTTACCATTTGGTCAACCGAGTTGACTATGGCCAATCCCTTTCCATTGGGAAGAGAAATGCTTTTCTAGATATCCAATGCTACCATTGCCAATGTCCATTTAAGGTCTGGGAAGTTGATCTTCTAATAAAATTTGCTTTACTGGTGTTCCAAATCATTGCTGATTCCACATCACAAAGCAAATAGATAAGATCATTAAGGCTCGTGTCATAGTCTGTCTCATAGTAGTCCCAAAGAGACTCACTATGTTACTAAGAAAGTGATTGAACATCCAACTTTCATGAGACTTTGACACCCAACTCTCCCGGCTCGTCAATATGTGACTTTATCTTCAAGATGTGAGCACACATAGACTATGCTTGCCAATAGGGATTGAGTGACTTTAAACTTTTCAAGAACTTGTGGGTGAGGGAGAATAATTGGAGGAGGTGGAGGAAGTGAAGCATGATGTTGAGGGACACCATCTTCAAGAGATTTGGGAAGATCATAGTTGTCTGAACCAGACATCTATAATGGGAGAAAATCAAGTTAGTTGATTCAAAGTCCTTAATATAACACCCAATATGAAATATTAAGGCTAGGACCCAACACAATATTTTATAATTTGGAAGAGGGATGCCGTAATCCAAGCTATAAAATATTTGAAGGTAGGCGAATGACGATTCACCAATTTCCACCATGAAAAACAAAATAATTTATTAGGTTTTAATTGGATTTGAAATTCCTAGATCTTTTGAGATTCATTGAACTTTTCAATGGCATGTTTCAATCTTGAGTGTGCCCTCTCAAATTTTGTGACTGGTATGCCGAGGATCACAAAACAAGGTGTGAATAACCATACCAATTCACTTGGTACCCTTAATATTATCACCTAATCAATGTGCCGGTTAACCACACACGCTCCATTGATCTATGACAAACATTAAGTCACCCTTCGTGATCCTTACTAGTCCAAGTTAGTGTGCCGGTTACCCACACACGCTCCACCAACGACTTGGTAAGGTACAAAGTGTGAATTCCATGGGCTAGCACCAAATTCACATTTTTCCTAAAGTAACTAAGATTGGGAATTAAATAAAAAATATTTAGTTACTCTATAATATTCATTATACTTTTAATGAGAATTTAAAGTCATTGTCCTACCCGTTCGGCTAACGACCCTCCACCGATCAAGCAAGCGGTGGGTGAGAGTGGACACCCATTAAGTCTCCATTTTATAGGCAACAACCTTATACCCACCTTATAGACCGGCTTCGTGAATGAGGCCTACTAATGGTAAAACGACTTGTTCTTATACATATATATATAATAATTAATCATTAATGTTATAAATAGTATAAGTGTTGAATTTTAACTTTTAAAATTCTAAGTGTTGGAATTAAAGTTTATTAAAGTGTGTGAAACTTTTCCAAATTCCAATACTTGAGGGAAAGTTTTGAACAATTCATAAACTTTTGGATATTCATAACTTATGAGTTTTAATTAAGTGTTTTAAAGCTTTTAATGAAGAGTCTCTTGGAAATTCATAACTTGAGGACAAGTTATGGAGTCCATAAAACATTTATGGGAAAAACTCTTCAAGAAAATGTAACCTACAACTTCTTTAAAAAAAACATTTAAAAGAAAACTCTTGGAATTCCATAACTTGAGGACAAATTAAGAATTCCATTAAAACACATTAAGATCAAGAATTAACTAACAAACAATTTGCAAATAATTCCTATGATCTAACAAAATTCATATGAACATGAACATCCACATCAACAATTTCAAGAATCATATGAACACGTATAAACTTGAAATTTTGATTATAACTTTGAAATTGGTCCACCATCATCATTACCACATCAAAAACAGGTTTTATGAGTCCAAAACAATTTAAGGTAATGATTCTAGACCAATTCCAGCACCAAAACTCGAAGATATGCTGTCAGGGGGTCCAACTCGTCGAGTGCATGAACCAACTCGACGAGTTGGATGAGTTTTGCCTTGGACTCGTCGAGTGCCTACATGGACTCGGCGAGTCAGCTGTGCATACAGCATAAAATCTTCGTTTTTCAGCAATTTGCATCAAGTATTCAAACAAGCAAGCCTAGGCTCTGATACCACTGTTGGGTTTTGAGCAATCTAACACTTCCTAAGTGTGCATGCAACCCTAATAAACCTTGGATCTATATTTGTCTAAATACATGCAAAATAATAATTTTCCAAGGTTTATAACCTATCTAACATGGCATGGGGAACATTTCAACATAAAGAGTTAGAAGAGATTACATACCTTTTTGATGAGTTTGGTTCTTGAGGAGTTTGAGGGCCAAGCACCAATAGTGTGAATGCCTCAAATGGAATCACAAAACACCACAAACTCTTGGAAAACTTTGAGAGAGTATATACACTTGTATATTTCGGCCACACACAAGCTCACACACACTAGTTCACTAGTTACACTTAGGCACCATTTCATGATCCATAAGCATGCTTATATAGTGTGCATGGTTAGGATGAAACCCTAATAACTCATGACCTTTCCTTTCCAAGGATCCATGGGTTAAAAGCTCCATGGATCATCCATGGAATTCCATATAAGCCTAGCCCATTAACAAAAGAGCATTAGCCCACACTATATAAAACCAATAGCCTATAATCTAATTAGTCTTCCTTTTAATCTCTAAATTAATTCATAATTAATTTAAGACTAAAACTAATTAAATAACATAATCTCATATTAATATATTATAACTTATAATATATTAATAAACATATGTGTATAACTCTCATAAAATTATCCATAAATAGTTTGGATGAGATGCAACCCAAATGGACCATGCTGGGTCGGGTCAAGTATATACCAAATAAGTTATGGACTTAGACACCTTATCCAACAACTCATTCTTTTTGCAACATTTCACTAACAATCTATTAGAGTCATTTTTTTCAAACCATAGATCATACCCATTAGCAACTGCATAATTGCTTAACATATGTTTAAGCTCAGTAGGGTTAGAAAATCGCATACCTATAATTGGTTTCATCTGATCCCATGGCTGTCTCTCATCATACATAGGGTATTGGGGTGGCACGTATTCATCATCTTGATCTTCACTCTCTATAGGTTCACAAAGGATGTTTAAAAATCTATCATGTGTAGTTTTGTTTGCTGGAAATGGATAGGTAGCATCATCTTCTTCATGATCAACAGAATATGAATCTTGAATAACTGAATCCTCATCTTCATCTAAGTCTTCGTTTTCACTTTCACTTTCCTCAGCCTCAATCCAGTCGAAGATAGGTTCATTATGGTGATCCACATATACATTCATTCTCTTGTCATTAGCATATGCCAAATCCAAAAATTCCTTGTAATCACCCTCGTTCACCAGTGTATGAATTCCAAGACCTAAAGACTCTTGTGGAAGGCAGAAATAGATGTCTTTGCTTCTCGATTTGGTGAGCTTGTGAAGGAATTCCATGAATTGCTCATACCCAAACCCACTGAAGTCAACATCTCGCACTGATGCTCTGTCGAGATCAAAGTAAACTAATGGATTGGGGGCAAACTGACCATTGTAGTGGAAATCTACTACAATGAAGTTCTGGTCAGTAGGATTTGGAGATGATGCCATTCTACAGAACGATTGAAGGAGACGAAGGATTGATGGAGAATTTTGTGCCCTAGTCGAGTTTAAGGACCAAATGAGACTTCGGGGTGTGGTTTAACGAGAAGGAGACGAAAAATCGGGGCCTACATGCCACCTCTTTCGCCACGTAGGATACAAAAATACACGTAGGATCAATAAACCCTTTGAAACCGGCTAAACCCGGTCATAAGGGGAAAATTAGCACAATTCAACAAGTTTAAGGGTTAATAGAGCACGAAAAAAAGTTCAGTGACCAAATTCAAAAGTATGTTACCCTCTCAAGTCATTATCCCTTAAAAAAAAGGCTAAAATTAAGGAACTATAATGCCATATAATTTACTTGGTCATTATATAAATGTGTTTTACTGGTTCTATTGTTGGTCCTTCATCATCTAGCTGTTAAAATTATGAGAATAACCAATTACTATATCTCTTCATAGGAACCCAATAGTAAAAATGTTTGTTCATGCTTTATAGAGTATCCTTGTAAAAGAACTGTCTTTGGTTGCTTCAAACATGACATATTTGAAATATTTTCTAGAAAATTGTCTTCCTCTTGTAATGGGCAATTTCATTATCTATCTTTGCAATGGCTATTATCCGTAAGATAATGATATTTAGCACCAAACCTATCTTGAACAACCCATAAAGTGGTTTCTCCATCCTTATTGACCATTCTGCATGTCAATAATGTCATTATAGCTTGTAACATGATAAAATTAGGTCATAATTAGACGAAATAAATTAAGAAAGAAATATAAAACATATACATGCAATTTTAATAGGTGATGAGTACATGTACAGACATATATATATTACATCAAAAATTATATTTTTTAAATAAAAAAATAATTTTGAATTAATAATAAGATGTACATGAAAGTTTGTATATAGAGTTAAGATTTTTTTTTTCTTTTATGCAATATAAAGAAATATACACATTAATGAAGGCATTATCTACTCACATGAATGTTTTTCAAATGGTTCGTCAATAATTGTTATTTTGCAAGGACATACGAAGAAAAGTGCATAGTATTAATCTATTAAAACCAATTTATCGTTATAATGCACTTCTTTTACTTCATTCTTTCTTACATTTTAGTACTTGTCAAAATCTCAAAAAAATAATAATCAATAAAATGAAAATAAAAAAACTCATTTGATAATGATCTAAGTTTGAGAGCAAACATGGAGGTTGCATACTTATGTTCTAAAGATATAGTAAACACCAAGATACAAATTAGCAAAATGACAATCATGAAATAATTCATTTTAGCAACTTTTGAATGTTCATGGAAAAACAAATTCATTATGTAATCTCACTTGCTTTATTTTTTATGCATGTTTTACTTTTACCTTTTAACCATAGCTCCTAAACTTACACTTACTTTTCATCTTATAAAACCATTGTCTAGGGTCAAAAATTATCTACACTCATAAATGATTCAATAAAAGGTATACATTACCTGCACCCTACAAAATTTGTCACTGTGGGTCTAATGGTCATATATTAAGCTACTCTTAGTCCCACATTATACAAATATTTATACATGTCAGCGTATACAATAAGAAAAAGATAAAACAATGAAGATAATGCAACAGTCGTAAGAATAGTATAGATATACCTGAGCTCAACGACAATATATGTAGCCAAAATCATTGATTTTATAAGCCAAAACAAAGCTAACAATCAAAAAACCCATCGTGGTTTGATGATAACAACTATTGGTTTGAATTGGCAAACTGCATAAACACCTCAAAATCCAAGCTTGTTGACATCAATGCTTAGACCTAAAAAAAAAGTTATGTAAAAAACAATAATCGTTAATTTTATATGTTCTTGCATGTAACAGGAGATAAGAAGGGGCTATAAAAATTGGAAACTTTGGTCTCGTGAAGATCATAGCCACAAACCAGGTCCCATGTAGATCAAAACTACAAACTAGAAAACTAAATATACTAAATTACTCATGGTTTAAGAATAATTGAACATGATTTGAAGCTTACATTATCTTTATAGAATTTTCATTTTTGACAAAAGTAATTCCCTATGCATACCTTAAAAGTTATACAATTTTTTCGGACCTGAAGAAAGTAAAAATGTTAAACCACAAATCATGTATGTTTAATGAAGTGGTTCTTGTCATATAAGGTAGAGGGAATTTTGGTTTGAGGAATGATATAGAAAGTTAGAAACTAATCAAAATTCACAATTTAAATTTAAGTCTAAAAAAGGTCAATGTATCAATATTACAATTTACAATCAAGGTGAGAAAAATTATTGTATGCTTCATTTCAGTTTAGAGAGTAGAACTATGGAAGTGGTGACATTTCCATTCTTGATAAACAAAATTAAGAAATTGATCGTAGTGGGGATTTTGATTTTCTTGATTTTTGTTTATTTGAATCATAACATTCACCATGGAAACCAAGTAAATTTCTTGGATTAGTAAAAACATTACAACTTAAATCGAAAGGTTAACAATAGAATTAGTTATATATACAAAATCAGAAGTTGTGTTCAATGTACCAATACTGTAAATCTCGATTCTAAGCCTAGAGACCTTACTCCACAGTGGGCCATGAGGCCCAAAGTTTTAAGGCCCAAAAACCCATATTTGCTACTCTGCATGTGTATGCGCGGTGTACCTGACACATATGTCCAGCGTACGTTGGCCTTGACCAAAAGCGGGAAGTTGATCCAGTACGCACAGCGTATCAAGTTGTACGCCGAGCGCACTGGCCAACTTCCTTAAGACTCCTTTTGTGACTTAATCCATTAATTCCTCACGTCCAGAACATTGATCCATGTCCTTTAAGACATCCTAATCCATAAAGTTACGAACTTTATGTTTTTACATGCATAAATGGGGGTTAAAACAAGATTTAATTCCTTAAACAAACTTTATGACTATCAAACACTTGCATGGTTGTGGCTTAACCATCAAGGTCTGATTTTTATTACTCTAAATGCTTCCAAGAGCTCAAAAGGACAGCTCTTATGGTCTGGAACTACCAAGACACAAGAAACCTCAACAATGGAGTCAAAATAACCCATAAAACACCCCAACACTACAACTAAGTATGCAATGGTCAAGTTTGAAGTTTGATACCTTAAATGAGTCAGAAAATGTGTTGATCCCTTGGATCTACAAGAGCTCTCTTCAAGTACTTTCTCCTTCTTCAAACTTCCTTCTCTTCAAAATCACAAAAACAACACCAAAATGCTCAAAGTAAGCTCCAAAATACAAACAAGAGGGTTAGGGTTCGAGTTGGGCCCTGAGAGAACAATGGAGGCTGGGAGGATAATGGTTTTGAAGATTATAAGTTGTTTAAATATAGTGAAAACCTTAAATTTTAGGGTTTGCATCTGGCCACCTTACAAATCTCCCTAACTTGAATTAGACTTTATCCTCGAATTTTGTTGCTGCTGTCAGGAATAACTCGGGATAATGCTCCCTCATCTCGTCCTCTGGCTCCCACGTCTATTCTGAGCCCTTACAGTGTTGCCTTTGCACCATGACCAAATCTACTTCCTTGTTTCTTAGAGCCTTCGTCTTCCTGTCAAGAATGGCTACAGGCCTAACGATGTAGTTCAGGTTGTCATCCACCTGAATGTCCTCAAACAGAACCACCGCGGAATCATCGACTATGCACTTTTGCAGCTGTGAAACATGAAAAGTGTTGTGGATCTGTCTAAGCTCCTTCGGAATATCCAACTTATATGTTACCTTGCCCACTTGGGCTGAAGGGTCTGATATACATGGGGCCCAACTTGCCCCGCTTTCTGAAGTGAATGACACCCTTCCAAGGTGACACCTTCAGAAGGACCATGTCCCCGACCTAGAACTCCAAGTCTAATCGGCATTTGTCGACTAGCTCTTCTGACGACTCTGGGCTGTTTGGAGTCTACTCCAAACCTGTTGGATCTTCTCTATTATCCTGAGTACCACCTCCGTACTCCCCATGACTCTCTGGTTGACCTTACCCTAATATATTGGGGTCCTGCACTTCCTCCTATAAAGCATCTCGAAGGGAGGTCGATCGATACTGGCATGGTAACTATTATTATAGGAAAACTCTGCTAAGGGAAGGTAGGTATCACAGCTACCACCGAAGTCTAAAACGCACGCCCGCAACATATCCTCCAAAGTATTGATGGTCCGCTCGCTCTAACCATCCGTCTGCGGGTGGAAAGCCATGTTGAAGTGCAGATGAGTACCCAACTAGTCATGAAATTCTTCCAGAATCTGGAAGTGAACCGTACATCCCTGTCAGAAATCACAAAAATTGGCACCCCATGTCGAGCTACTACCTCCTGGATGTAGATGTCTATCAACTTCTCGGCCGAAATACTCTCCTGAATCAGTATGAAGTGCGAGTTCTTGGTCAACCGATCGACGATGACCCATATCGCGTCAACTCTACGCGCCATCCGAGGTAACTTCATAATGAAGTCCATGGTAATATTCTACCATTTCCACACAGGGATATCCAACAGGTGCGTCATGCCGTGAGGCCTCTGGTGTTCGGCCTTGACGTTCCTACAGGTCAAGCACCTCTCGACGTACCAAGCAACATCCTGCTTCATGTAGGGCCACCAGTAATCAGGAAAAATATATCGATACATCTTCGTCGCCCCCGGGATGAATGGAAAATCTGGATTTGTGTGCCTCCTCCATCAGGACTTGGCGCACACCACCCGAGAATGGAACCCACACCCTACAATGGAGTGTCAATAAACCATGGCTATCATAGTCGAAGGAGGAAATCTGACCCACGATATGCTCACTCTTCTGGTGCTCCTCCTTTATAGCCTCCTGCTGAGCCTCCCGAATCTGCTCCAAAAGCGGATTCACTACCTTCATCCTCGAGCAGATGTCTCTGATCGGGGCCGCGAATGCCTTGTGGCTAAGTGCATCATCCACAACATTGGCCTTCCCTGGGTAGTAGAGGATCACGTAATCGTAATCCTTCACCACGTCCAACCACTGTCTCTGTCTCATGTTTAGATTTGGTTGTTCCATCAAGTACCTCAAACTCTTGTGATCTGTGTAAATGGTACAACAGACGCCATAGAGGTAGTGTCGCCAAAATCTTGAGGGAAAACACAACCGCCCCCAAACCCAGGTCGTGCGTCGGATAGTTCACCTCGTGAGGCTTCAACTACCTCGAGGTGTAAGCACTGACATGTCCCATCTGCATCAATAATGTGCCCAAACCTGAGATGGATTCATCATAATATACTACAAAATCCTCAACACCCTCTGGTAAAGTCAATATCGGTGGCTCGCATAACCTCTGCCTCAAAGTCTCGATGACCTGCCTGTTGCTCAGGCCCCCATCAGAAAATCACCGACTTTTTGGTCAATCGGGTCAGTGGAACAGTAATCTTGGAGAAATCCATAATGAATCTCTGATAGTAACCCGCCAGACCAAGAAAACTCTGAATCTCGGATGGAGACCTCGGAACCTACCATCTTATCACGGCCTCTAGCTTGGCGGGATCGACCAATATACCGTTTTGGTTGATAAGATGCCCCAGAAACTACATCTCCCACAACCAAAACTCGCACTTGGAGAACTTTGTGAAAAGTCTCTCCCTCCTCAATGTCTCTAGCACCTCCCTTGGGTGCTCCTCGTGTTGCTCCTGTGTCTTGGAGTACACCAAGATGTCATCGATAAAAACTATCACAAATCGATCTAGCATCGTTTTGCACACGCGGTTCATGAGATCCATGAACACGCCAGGAGCATTGGTGTTCCCTCTCCAATGGAGGAACATACTCATCTCGAAAAATCAATGTAAACCTCTCCCAAGTCACTACAGTATGCTCTACAGGAGTAAAACTGGTTGTCACAAACTTCCACTAGTCATTTTCTCCCAAGCGAAGCTGGTTCAATGCGAACCGAACCCTCAAATGCTCTGGGCAAGAACATGTGTAAGAACATCCCTCAATATCAAAGATCCACC
This sequence comes from Lactuca saligna, assembly GCF_052625555.1. Classification (NCBI taxonomy): domain Eukaryota; kingdom Viridiplantae; phylum Streptophyta; class Magnoliopsida; order Asterales; family Asteraceae; genus Lactuca; species Lactuca saligna. Next base: position 224,362,501 of record NC_136419.1, on the reverse strand, counting down.
TCATAGCAGCAATCAAATCTTGTGTCCCATCGAACTCTAGTGGCTTCGTGTTGTTTAACTCACGAAACAACAACGAGTCACCTCCCTGTGGCCTGGCAGCGGCGACAAATGCGGTGGCTGCAGCAACAACAACCTCGGTAACAGCAGCATACCGCTCATCAAACATCTCAATCAGATTGGTCTTAATAGACCCAAATATCTCCATAATCGCCTCTCGTATGGCTGCAACCACCTCCTCATGAATCATCCTGCAAATCTCGTAATCTCTAGTCCCACTGCTCCCTGGGGTATGGCGTGTACTCACCATGATGTCTCTGAAACACAACACAAAATCATCAGAGACTCGCTCGGGCATACTCACACTCAATCACTCGTGTAACATCCATAAATTTTATGCCAAATTTAAACTTTTTCAATCATAAATAAAATCAAACAGCGTTTGTTTACAAAAATGTTTTTAAATCAATATCCATTAGAGTGTCACAAAATCATAACATAAGGATAAGGAGCAGTACGATCATGCCTTCGCCTTGCCATGATCTCTTGAAGTACCTCAAACAATAAACTGAAAACTGTAATCTCGAGGGCTTAGTGAGCTACCCCCAAAATACCAATAGCACACTAACAATACCATATCAGTAATAATCAATCAATAAATCATGCATACGGGGCCATCAGCCTGACTGGACCGCCCTACTGGGCCTACAGTCTGTCTGGATCTATCCCGAACCTTCGGCATGACTGGTCCACTACATACCTAATTATTTATGCAGATCACTTATACTTGGTCAAGGCTCAGCTAATCCCGTTGTAAGTAACTTGTCACTTCCCAATCAACCAGCTATTATGTCCGTATTTGCAACCTAAAACACAAATACTAACACTGCCCAAACACTAAACTGTCCGAAAACTCAATTGCCTAAAGCAGTATGTTGCCACATGGCTACTTTCTAGAATCTACCGAGACTTGCTTGATTTCAATTCTTTCGCCAATCATCTGAAATACTGGGCCCCTGCCCGATTGCGGAGTCAAAAGACCCACACGTAGTCGCTCCATGTGACTTCTGGATGAAATCCTTGTCTGTCAATTGTTGCCATTAGTTATCTTACCACTTTGGCTCTAACAACATCCTGATCCAAATGGTCAGGTCCATGCGTCAAATCCCGACATCACCAAAATCCAAGATTGAAAGTGATTGCTACCCGACCAGTGATAGCCTTATATCACAATACAGTCCATTGCTTCCCTGATCCCATAACTGTAGTGGCGCTCCTACAGTCGTATCACTAGCCCAACCAGATCTAATCCATTTGGGTAAATCCGAAATCTAATTCGTGAATTTCCATATCCTCACTACTGCACCCGAACTGGTGGGTACTACTGTTCCTTCTGCATCCTAACAACGCACTCATGATATCTACCAACCTAGTGAATGCTAGGGATACACCCGCAGAATTCCAACACTCTATCACTATCTGGCTACTAGTGAATGCTATAGCTACACCTGCAGACTTACAACACTATAATACTATCTGACTGCTAGTGAATGTTACGGCTACACCCGCAGACTTACAACACTCTAACACTATCTAGCTGCTAGTGAATGTTACGGCTACACCCGCAGACTTACAACACTCTAACACTATCTGGCTGCTAGTGAATGCTACGGCTACACCCGCAGACTTACAACACTCTAACACTATCTGACTACTAGTGAATGCTACGACTACCCCCATAGTCTTACAACACTTTCCATACTGGGTCGAACACGCACTCGACCATACACACAAATGAACTTGAATCCAAATTGGAGCTCTAACCTGGTTCCTAAAACCTATTGTCTGAGAGTCTCGAAGGTTGTCTGCTGCTCAAACCCCCAATGAAAGGCCAACGACTTCTTGGTCAGTCGGGTCAATAGAACTGCAATATCGGAAAAGTCCCGTATAAATCTTCGGTAATAACCCGATAGACCCAGGAAACTCCAAATCTCAGTTGGATACCTCGGAATCTCACATTGCATCATGGCCTCTATCTTGGATGGATCGACCAGAATACCCTTCTGGTTGACAATGTGCCCAGGAGACTGCACCTCGCGCGACCAGAAATCACATTTAAAGAACATTACAAAAAGTTTCTCCCACACTTAGATTCGACTAAGTCATCATGATATGTGAGAATTGAAGGATTCCTAATCCTTCTTACTTCCTAATAATACACTGCCGACAATCTAAGTTTACCAATGCTAACGATCAATTACCAGTCAAACCTCGAGATCGCCTATCCCCTGAAATCCAGAAGAGTACTCTTGAAATCTGGTACAGTCTGACACCTCAGTCCATCTCCCATGCTATCAACAGAAGGCCTTAATCTTCACCCCGATTGACAAATCCTCGTTCCTACTCCCAATCTCGCAACACTACTAAACTCTAATCGATCACAACCCATGCGAAAAATACAAGTCTCTTGAACATCTGATGACCAACCACTTGTGCATCTAACACCTGCAACTGACACTACCCTCTTCATGTTACCAGTCCTATCCTAGAAACGGCAGTGGCTTGAACTCCAAAGTTCATCCAAAGATAATTGTCGACCACACCTGAACCATGATAGAACCATTGAACGCTGACTTCACTGAAGAACTATCGCTCTAACCCTGACCAAGTATCCTCTAAATAATACTCCTGCACAAATCCCGAAAAAGATCCGGGATGATAACGGTCCACGCGGAACCCACTCTGAAAGATGCGTCCCTCTGTGGGTTCATCAAGGACTTTTCGGCATGTAGGATGGTATATATGATCCTTGATAACCCAAACACTCACAGAAAACCAACCCGATATCTGACTTATCCAAAGTCACTCACAATTCCAAAGGGAAACATATTCCCAACATCCAGCTAATAGCAATAGAAGATGACATACCCGCAACATCTGGAGGAATACCGGTCACCTTCTCCAAAGATACTTAGACCATCCTGAGAACACGGTACAAAACTCTCTCTAAACTCGATGACAGGAACTAACAATAGGTTCCTCCTTCTTGAAGGATTCTAAGAATCCACAAACCTTGGGTTTTAGATGAACCCCTAACTGTCCTGCGATGAATCTGGCCTGAAAGACCCCGAGACGACGGTCAAAAGCTCCCAAATCCCTTCCTTAGCTGAATGAAAGACCACCAATGTCCATTCCCAAACTCCAGACGTAATCTTCGATGATATGAACTTTCACGATCGCGCATCGACTGGTTCAGGCTCTGCTCCTGAGCCGGAACCAAAATCTGAGTTCCATTCTTGGGTGCTTAACACCATACCGAGCTAGCATTCCAAAGATTCGAATATACCCAAGAATCCTTATCACTTTTTGTTGACATGACCAACCCTGCTACCTTGTAGTAGCCTAAACCCTTGGAGCGACAAACTCCCTTGTGCACTTTCCCATACATGCTGCACTGACTCCGGACTCGCTGGCCTTTCACCCAATTATCAGAAGTCATGGGTCTCTTCCCGGGAACCTCTACTATATGCACCTGGCACGACCCTCTCTTCCTAAGGCGCTCCAACCAGTCCTCGGTTGCTAAAAGATTCGAGTAAAAGACCCATCCCTAGAACGGTTGGACTCAAACAAGAGTTACACAATAAGGTCAAGTCCATCACTCTAAGATTATCCAGCCTGTGTCCCAAGTGACTTAACATATTCACTTAGTAGCTAACTTGTAACATCCTAAAAATACAGTCTAAAATTTTTGTTGAAAAGCATTACTAAAACATAATCATCCATAATTAAAATGAAAACAAGTGTCGTGTGTCTCAAAATATCATATCAAATATTGTTTCAAAAACTGAATAACAAAATATCAGAGTTAATACATCCCAGGCGAAAAGTTGTGGTGTGTGCCATGCCATCAACTCGAGCCCTTCCCTTTGCTAGCTGAAGTACCTGAAACCAAAACTGAAACTGTAAGCATGAAGCTTATTGAGCTCCCCCAAGCTACCACATATGATACATATATAACATGCAACTACGAGATACGGGCCCCGCCCACACTCATGGAGATACGTCCCCGCCCACACTCATGGAGATACGGGCCCCACCCACATTCCACTAACTCTGAGATACGGGCCCTACCCACACTCGGTGTGACAACCCAAAATTTGTTTCCTTGTAAAGCCCAACCAGTCAACTCAATTGAGTGTCAAACTCATTTCTGCTATCATTTAGCCTTGTTTAGAGTCTGTTTAAAGCTTCAAAGCTCAATACATTCAAGAATTGAGTATAGGATTAGGTCGTGTACACTTCTAGCACTGAAAACAAGCCTTACACTCCAACATGAGGAGTGTAAGGTCGTACACTTGAGTGTGAGGTTGCAAACCCCTCTCTTAGTATTACACTCTCGAGTATATAGGTGGGACTTAGCTTTCCTTTACCTCTTTTCACCCGCCCAAGCCAAAAACTCGACTTCTCTCTTAACTACCACCCAATTTTCATCCTAGATCTTCAAGATTGTAAGTGTTCTTCCCTTGATTTGTTGTTAATCCTTTTAACCTAGTAACACCCTCTAATTTCATCCATTAGGAATCATATTTTGGCTAGATCTTCAAATCTCACCAAGAACACACACTTGTTCTTGGTGATTTTGAGCCTTCTTGAGCCTCCAGATCGTAAGTAGTCTTTCCCTATGCTTAGATCTTGTTAATAACACTAGATTAACACCTTAAAATGCCCAGAACTCATGAACACAAGGTGTGTGTGGCTGCACACCCATGTGTGGCCGTACACCCCTCAAAACACCCCTAAAGGGCCTTCAAAATGCATTTCTAGCTTCAACACTTGGTGAGCAATTTTCCCACAAGCCTCCCTACCTTTGGAATACACTTTTTTGCACCCATTTCCATGAGTGTGCGGCCGCAGACCCATGGCCTCACACTCCTCAAAGTGGTTGTACACTCCCCTTAGATGAATCACATGTGATTCTAACACTTGGTCCAAGTGTTTCCTAGTCCCTAAAGGTGTTTCCTTGCATGTGGTTTCTTCTAAACACTATATCCATGCCAATATATGTCATTATATGTCATTTTAGGACTCGTATGTGTCTCGGGGCTTTACTAGTGGAGCTTTTCATCCTTACGTGCATATTCGTTTGAATCACCCACATAAGGTGAGTTCGTACCCCTATAATCAATCTTTTAAACTGTTTTAAATGCTTTTAAGAGGGGGGGGGGGGGGGGAATACAAGTTTAACATAGTTGATAATTGTGTAAATGTTTATTAAAAACCTTTCAAAGGATTGCTTATGTTTTTATAAGTGATCAAAACATTTCAAAAAAAAAAAAAAACTCTTTTTAAGTTATGATACTTTATAGTTTATAAAACTCCACTTTTAAAGTACAATCATAACTTAGTATATAAATGAGTCTTTTCAATAAAAGTTCAAGTAAACATACTAGTAAACTATAATAGGTATAGTTTAGGGGTTCAGTTCAAACTAGATACTAGAACATACTATAAAGAGAAATAGGGAGGTAGATACAATACATGATAACAAAAGGAACATACTAAGATATTATAACAGAAATAACATACTAAATGCTATAGCAGGAGAACAATACAAGATCTAATTATACCAATAATCACTAACTCATTGTTATAAACAAAAGGTGATAGTAAATTGGGTATACATGATCATATAACTTTAATGTGAATTTACACGGCCTAGCAATTTGTTTGCGGAAGTCGCGTTTTGTCCTCAGAATCTCTTGCAGGGAGAGCGTATAGTATGGGTACTACTCATCATATTATGAACTTAATAAAACAAACTTATTTTAAGGTAATCAGTATGTCAGGATGTCAATTCAAAAGACAACTATGTACTTACATTTGCCCATTACATTCATATTGTGACAATTCCACTTGAAAGTTAATGCAAACTATTTTCGAGTTAAGATAGTTATAAACTAGGTAAAACTTACATCTTTTCAAACAACAAACAGAACAGTCGAGTCTAGTACATTCAGTAGAAAGGGACCTATAATGCTAACTTTATGATTCCATAGTGTATACATCAGGGATGTATATTAATCAGATTCAACAGGTGGTAGGATGTGTGCTTTCTGCTTCATTTCCTATTCCTTGTTTGGTTGTGGGTATAGAGCAGATTCACCCAACCTACTATATATTCAATCTTAGTAACATATATGTTTCATATACACCAAGTCATCATAAGGGGTACCAGGTATGGGTCAGGTCATAGGACACTAATTCAATGCACATTTTTCTAGTACAAACATACTTTTCAAATAGAATATTTAGTATACAAAACTAGAAACTTGCCAATAAAGGGTTTAATCCATTTTATTAAACCAGTATAACTTAAAGGACCTTAAGTGGTTAACTCTATAATACCTTGGTTTATACATCAGGATTATATAAAATTAATACCCGATAGGTAGTTGGATGTGTGCTTTCCGCCTTACTTCATGTTCCTTGTTTGGTTGTGGACTTAGGGAGGATTTACACAACTAACTATCTATTTAATATTAGATTATATATAGCTAGTATAAAACAAGTGATTATAGAGGGAGCAATCATGGTTACCATTTTTACTAAAAGAAATAAGGGTTTTCTTAAAGAATGTTTTCATCAAATATAAAGGAACCATTGCAATTAACTACGTGAGTACCAAGTGAATACGCCAGGGTTATATACAATGATGATCTAACAACCAATGGGAGGTGTGTCTTCCGCCTCATTCTCTATTCCTTGTTTGGTTGTGGGCCTAGGGAAGATACATGCCATCGATTGTTTGTTTACTCTGGGTTTTATATAACTTGTATCCACTTAGTACTCATAGAAAGGATTGTAGAGTCGTTTTTACTTATCTTTTATCAAAGAAGGAAATATAGGATTTTCTGGAGGAACAGGCGAACTTTTCTAAACAAAACTTACAACTTTCTTACCACTTACTTACATCACAAAAATCTTATGAACTGTAACGCCCGTAGATTAGGGCTAGTCAACTTAAGGACAATAAGCATCAAAAATGACTTTTTGATGGAAGATTTTTTTAGAATGAATAATCATAACCAAGTTATAGTATATGTCATAAGGTTTCCGTGCATATAAAACACGCCGAAAATCGAGTTATAACGAAGAAGTTATGACCTATCGAAGTTTCGCAACAAAATCGGCAAAACGTTGTGTGACGTAAAAAGTAAATTTACTATAGAGTGATATTTAGCCTTAGTAATCTAAAATAATGCTGTAGAGTTCGTTAAACCGAGAACGTGCATAAAAGGAACGCCCAAATCTGACTTCGTATGAAGAAGTTATGATTTTTCGAAGTTTCGGCTTAGCAATGTACATCCCGAAGTTCGAATATGAGATCGAGCGATATTTAGACGAAACAATCTAAACGAGAATTGAATATCTCATCAATAGTAGTCCAACGGTGAAAATACAGAAGAAAACGGATGACAGATGAAGAAGTTATGAGTTTATAACGGAGTTTTCTTGTCCCGACCTACTAAAAATAATATAAAAATAATATAATAAAAATATAGTCAAAATTAGCCGACAGAGACTAAATGAAAGTTGTAGATCTTGTTTTTACCTACGCGTCCATATAAAGAACGTCGAAAACGGAGCTCGTATGCGAAAGTTATGAATTTTTGAAGTTCAGGGCGTGAACCCCAAGGCTGTGTCAGAGCTCACGAGGTGAACAGATGACGAATGTCTTCCAGGGAAAGTGGCCATGACGAATGCAATAACGTATCGAGCTCATGAGGTGAGCATATGTAGCTCACGAGGTGAGCATATGTGGCTCACAAGGTGAACCCAAAAAATTCACCCTATAAATAGAATTCAAGGGGTAACCGAGTTTGGTTGCTCATCTCTTACTGTCCCACTCCCGATACTCTCTATAAGCCCTATTTTAACCCCCTAAATCCCCGATATCATCCTGAGACCCGAAGCGAGTCCCGAAGCCCGAATATCCTGAGAAGTGAAATTCCCAAGACGAAGCACTGTCTGCGAGAAGCCGGTTTTTGTGAAGATCTTCCAGATCTACCGAATAATATTACTTTTACGAGCCGTAGTGCTGTCCGAGCATCGTCTTATCAAGTGAGTGTATAATCCCTCTCATAAACATGATTTTAATACAAGTATTGTATGAACGTATTGAGTATATGTTTTGGGTAAGTGTGTAGTCACTTTCTTCTAACACATAAATATGAGGTATTTGCTATGAAACACATACTATGTGTTAATAAATTGTTTGTTTATCAAAGATGAGTGTTGAATACGAAGTATTGGCTATAAAATACGTGATATGTGTTAAAAAGTTGTTTGTTTATTTGAGATGGGTGTTGAATGCAATGTTTGGTACAAGTTTTAAATAAGCTAAACTGTATATATATGTATTTTATATCTACGAATATGTTGGGGAAAACATGGGTAGATAAATGATGAGGTACGAAAGATGATTAAGAATAATATTGGCAGATGCACCAAATAGAGAATGTCATAATACTAGCAGATGCGCTTAAGAATAATGTCGGCATATGCGTCTAATAGTGAATGTCGTAATGCAGGCAGTGGCGCCTAATAAAGTATGTCATAATCCAGGCAGTGGTGCCTAATATTGTATGTAGGAATTCAGGATGTGACGCCTAATAGTAAATGTCGTAATCCTGGCAGAGGCGCTTAAAGGATAATGTTGGTAGATGCGCCTTATGCAGCGATGGATTTTGTGCCAATTCCTTAGGTCAATCCTTAGGAATGAATGAAAGAAGGATAGTTGATCCTTAGGGTAAAACCTTAAGAAATAAAGAAGACAATGGGGATGGGTAATTGGGTTGATTGTTTGATGATTGAATATAATAATTGTATTATTGTGGGTTGAAAACCCTATATGCTCACCGGGCTCCCAAGCCTGACCCAATCAGTTTTCTTTGTATCACAGGTATCGATACGAAGATATATTTCACGGAGAGATTAAAGGAGATGTAAAATCTTTAGTGTAAATGATGTAAGTTTTGTTTATGCTTATGTGTCTGTATCGAAACATGACATCCCGAGAGTTTGTTGTATAATGAAAATACATTTCTTTAAAGAAATGATTTGATAAATCTTTATCATATTTTGGGAACAAATTTCGCAACTGTTTTCTTTAAAAGATTACTCTGATTTTTAAACAAAGCATAAACAAATCGGTCTTTTGTGGCCATGAAATTGGGGATGTCACAGTTGGTATCAGAGCATTAGTTTAAGCGGACTAGGAATTTGTAGGATTTCTAGACTTAAACTTAGAATGCTAAGTAAAGATCGTGAGGAGTGTGTCTAGAATATGTTAGGTAATACACCTAAATTGACACAAGCACTAGTTTATTTTAGGAATGATACCTAAAATGCTTTTATGTGCTAAATGTTTTGTGTGATAGCTATATCGATGCTATTATTTGTTCGGATCCATGGTCTGTTGCCGACCAGATCTGGAAACCTAATGTGTTTAGGATTCTAAGCGTACGACTATGGTATTGGAACTAGCATGTAAACGTTTCGGAGTGATAAAGATGATTTAATTATCTATCATGATTGAGGATCTGAATTCACCATATTCGGTGTGTAGATCAAAAATGGTAAGAACCAGAAGTGGAGTTGGAAACGTGAACGAAGACAGGAATCAACCACCTGTGATTGAGCGAGTACGTGTTGTAGCGGCAGCACCTGAGCCAATAACAATGGTTGGTGTACAATTAATGATTCAGACGATGTTGGATCGTCAAATGGATGAAACTAGACGTCTGCTTCGGCAGAATCCTGAGGAACTTTCAATGCTAATTGAACAGCCCAAGTTGAATGAAGGGAATTCGGAAGAAGGTAACTTTAGTGGGATTGTTGGTCAATCCAACCCACCGTTGGTCAGATAAAACAAACAAGAGGTAGGAATTAATGGACTTGGATGCAAGTACAAAGACTTTTTGACTTGCAAACCATCGACCTTCATTGGAAAAAAGGATCCAATCAGAGTGATGGATTGGATCTCAGAAATGGAGCTAGCCTTCATGACGTGTGGTTGCAGAGGAAAGTTGCAGACCACGTTCGCAGTACGTCAGTTCAGAGGTGGCGCTGCTCGTTAGTGGAACACTTTGGGGAAGACCCTAAGCCCTAATGAGCCACTGCAACTAACTTGGGCAGAGTTTTTGGTGCAATTTAAGCGCAAGTACTGCTCGGCCTAAAATTTGCTTGAGCTAGAAAACCAATTTTCGACATTGAAGAAGGGAAGTGTGTTCATCGATGAATACACCAATAACTTCACAGACAAAATGGAGTTTGCTTTGCGTATTGTCCCAGATGAGCTGAAAAAAATCAACAGGTATGCAAAGGGACCTCCATGGGAGTATGCGGTGCCAGTGCGTTAGGCACTTACTCTGGAGGCAGCTATCTGGGCTGCCAAGTCTGTTGAAGTTATGATTAAGGGAAGAGCCGCCAACAAGGTTGAAGTTGGCGAGAAGAGGAAGTTGGAAGGAACTTCAGGGTATAATGAGAAAAGAAAATTCTCGAAGTCTGGAGGAGGAGGAAGAGATGAAGCAAGATGGTGCGATAAGTGCAAGAAGAAGCACTGGGGAAAATGTGGCGCGGAGGTGACATGTTTTAATTGTGGAAAGCATGGGCACTATGCCGATGAATGTATATTCAACAAAAAGGTATGTTACGAATGTAACGAAGAAGGGCACTTCAAGCAAGACTACCCAAAGAAAAATTAAGTAGCAAGGCTAGAGGCACCGCCAAAGCCAAAGGCATTCCACATGATCCTCGACGAAGCAGAAAACAACACGAGGAATCAAGGATGAAGACTTCGTATCAATATATAAAGTCTATATCACGAAGCGTAGCCTGTTACAGCCATAGTATAAGGTAAACTTGAACTTTTATGTAATCATTTTGAGAATTTATATAAACCTTGGTTTTATTATATGATGTGTTGAATGATTTTATGATTGTTGTATGGTGACTTGGTCGACTACGGGACAATACTTGGGATGAGTATGAGTAGGTGTGAAAAGTAGTAGATGCATATACTACCAGAAGCACATTACTTGTACTTTGATCAAGGAAAGTCACAAGGTTTCCAAGAAGCTAGTAATTAATTCTGTTTTATTCAAGTATGTCATTACCATTGTTTAGGTAATGACTAGTAGGATGGTTGTTATTCCGACCCTAGTGGTCATATCAAATTGAGTCCGAATACGATGAGAGGTCATCGGGACATGACCCATCGGTCTGTTACAATAGATAAAGGAATGTATTTATCCTAAGAAGAAGAAGGAGTCCACAATAAGGATTCATTTTGTAACTTGAAGGTTACGATTGAAAGTCCAACATAGTATGAAGAGCAGATGTAAGATTGAGCATCACGGTTATTAATTAGGATGGAAATTTAATGTATGGAATCATTATTCAAGCCCTGTTTCGTTAATGATTCTGGGACGTAATCAACCTAAGGGGGAGATAATTGTAACGCCCGTAGATTAGGGCTAGCCAATTTAAGGACAATAAGCGTCAAATATGACTTTTTGATGAAATCTTTTATAATGAATAATCATAACCAAGTTTTAGTATATGTCACAAGGTTTCCACGCATATAAAGAACGCCAAAAACCGAGTTATATCGAAGAAGTTATGACCTGTCGAAGTTTCGCGACAGAACCGACACAATATTGTGTGACGTAAAAAGTGAATTTACGATAGAGCAATATTTAGTCTTAGTAATCTAAATGAATGTTGTATAGTTCGTTAAACCGAGAACATGCATAAAAAGAACGCCCAAATCTGACTTCATATGAGGAAGTTATGATTTTTTCAAAGTTTCGGCTTAGTAGTGTACAACCCGAAGTTCGAATATGAGATCGAGCGGTATTTAGCTGAAACATTCTAAACGAGAATTGAAGATCTCGTCGATAGTAGTCCAACGGTGAAAAGACAAACGAAAACGGACGACAGATGAAGAAGTTATGAGTTGATAACGGATTTTTCCTGTCCCGGTCTACTAAAAATAATATAATAAAAATAAAGTAAAAATTAGCCGATGGAGACTAAATGAAAGTTGTAGATCTTGTTTTTACCTACACGTTGATATAAAGTCAAAAACAGAGCTCATATGCGAAAGTTATGAATTTATTAAGTTCGGGGCGTGAACCCCAAGGTTGTGTCAGAGCTCATGAGGTGAGCATTAGTGGCTCACGAGGTGAACAGATGACGGACGTATCCCAGGAAAAGTGAACATGACGAACGCAATGACGTATCAAGCTCATGAGGTGAGCATATGTAGCTCACGAGGTGAGCATATGCGGCTCACGAGGTGAACCCAGAAAATTCACCTTATAAATAGAATTCAAGGGGCAGCCAAGATTGGTTGCTCATCTCTTACTCTCCCTCTCCCAATACTCTCTCTAAGCCCTATTTTAACTCCTCGAATCCCCGACATCATCCCGAGACCCGAAGCGAGTCCTGAAGCCTAAAGATCTCGAGAAGTGAAATTCCCAAGACGAAGCTCTGCCTGCGAGAAGCCAGTTTTTGTGAAGATCTTCCAGATCTACCGAATAATACTACTTTTACGAGCCGTAGTGCTGTCCGGAAATCGTCTTATCAAGTGAGTGTATAGTCCCTTTCATAAACACGATTTTAATAAATATTTTTTGAACGTATTGAGTATATGTTTCGGGTAAGTGTGTAGTCACTTTCTTCTAACACATAAATATGAGGTATTTGCTATGAAACACATACTATGTGTTAATAAATTGTTTGTTTATCTGAGATGAATGTTGAATACAAAGTATTAGCTATAAAATACGTGATATGTGTTGATAAGTTGTTTGTTTATTTGAGATGGGTGTTGAATGCAATGTTTGGTACAAGTTTTAAATAAGCTAAATTGTATATATGTATTTTATATCTATGAATATGTTGGGGAAAACATGGGTAGATAAATGATGAGGTACGGAAGATGATTAAGAATAATATTGGCAGATGCACCAAATAGTGAATGTCATAATACTAGCAGATGCGCTTAAGAATAATGTCGACAGATGCGCCTAATAGTGTATGTCGCAATTAGGCAGTGGCGCCTGGTAAAGTATGTCGTAATCTAGGCAGTGGCGCCGAATATTGTATGTAGTAATTTAGGTTGTGACGTCTAATAGTGAATGTCGTAATCCTAGCAGAGGCGCTTAAAGGATAATGTTGGCAGATGCGTCTTATGCAACGATGGATTTTGTGCCAATTCCTTAGGTCAATCCTTAGGAATGAATGAAAGAAGGATAGTTGATCCTTAGGGTAAAACCTTAAGAAATAAAGAAGACAATAAGGATGGGTAATTGGGTTGATTGTTTGATGATTGAATATAATAATTGTATTATTGTGGGTTGAAAACCCTATATGCTCACCGGGCTCCCAAGCCTAACCCACTTAGTTTTCTTTGTATCACAGGTATCGATATGAAGATATATTTCATGAAGAGATTAAAGGAAATGTAAAATCTTTAGTGTAAATGATGTAAGTTTTGTTTATGCTTATGTGTCTGTATCGGAACATGACATCCGAGATTTTGTTATATAATGAAAATACATTTCTTTAAAGAAATGATTTGATAAATCAGTCTTTTCTGGCTGTGAAATTGGGGATGTCACTTGAACTCACTAGCTTAAATGTTGATCAACTCTTTCAAAATAACTTGTATTCTCATGAAACCAGTAGACAGGTACTCGCGCTGGGAATTCAGAAGATGGAGCAATATAGCTAAATGACTTGTTTTGTTATTTACTTTTTGTCTATGTTATGTGAACCACATACTTTGTAAACACTTTCTTTCTAATAAAATGGTTGTTTATTACTTTGATTACTATGATGCATGTCTTGTGATACTAAACATGACGTCCTCCACCCCCGAACATTTCCATCGTTCCGGTTTTGGGGTGTGACACTTGGCTGCTATAAGATACGGGTCCTGCCCACACTTAGCTACTAGGAAAACATACAAGCATCACACAGATAGCAAGTATAACTAGATCTATCATTCAGATGTATATCATAATCAAATTCCGCTAATGGGAGATATGGGCCCCACCCACTATCATCTACTAATCATAACATACTACGAACCGGCCTTGGTGCCTTAAACCCGTTCTTACTGAAGGAAACTCACCTGGTGAAACTGAATATTGAAAAACTGAGCGGTAAAAGTCTGGTTACTGCTCTAGCAACTCCCAAGCTATAATTTCCATAAAGACACTTAGTCAGAACTGATAACAAATCTTAGGGTAAAGTGACTATTTTACCCCTACTCAAAGTCAATATCTTGGTCAAAGGCAACTTCCAGTTTACCGGACTCGCTGAGTTGGGCCGCCAACTCATCGAGTCCCTATCCTTTATTTTATCCTTCTATCTGAATCTACTCGTCGAGTATAGCTAAGACTTGACGAGTTCCCCTTCTATAAAGACATCTAGTCAACCTTCATCTGACTCGCCGAGTTGTATGAACAACTCGTCGAGTCCTCCTTCATCATATGAACACGTCCAAACTATGACTCACCGAGTTGTATGAACAACTCATCGAGTCTGTTCTTGTGGGTAAGGAGATTGCCTTGGACTCGCCGAGTGTGGTCTAACATTCGTCGAGTCCCATGGTTTCCAGATTGTGGCTATATCTCAATATGTCGAATCACTCCTTTGGACTTGACTAAATCATTGCTATCACTCAGTTGGGTTCCTTTGAACCACCACATTGAAAAGGCCTTTAGATCAATCAATTTATCAAACAATAACAGTAAATAAGAATAAGAAGAATTCACGAAGAAAAACTTTCACTAAGAAAGATAATCTCACAAAGAGATTATCGTGTGCACAAAGCAGCGATTAGGGTTTGTGAAAGGCGTAGTGTTTCACAAACCGATACAAAAGATTATATACTACTATACTAGACAATCCCTACAAACCAGGGATATGGCAGCTAACAAATTTAAGCTAACTATGGAAACACGATAAGTATAAAATCTGTTACAATGCACTAACTAAACTAAACAAGCTGAGCTGCTGACATGTTGATGCTGACACTGAGATCTATTTGAAACATCATCATATTTCAAGGTTTGACCTTACAATCTCCCCCAATATGATGATGTTCAAAACCAACTAAATTAAAACACCTCTGGACAAGAACTCTTCATATTCAGCTTCAGCTTCTATTTTTACTGGCCAGTAAGGACTATCCAGTAACTCCTATCTTCTATTCAGCAACTCCATGGCGATAAGGATATGAAACTCTCCGAAGAGATCTTGATGACTCATGCACATTTGCCTTAAGCCCACGAGATGAGTGGTTGGAGCCTTTGGGATCTCAGCAGTTCGCTGAAAACACATCTTTCTGTTTTTATCGAGATAGAACATCCCATGTTCAGGAACTGAGATAAACTTATATTGAACTGGGTCAACACTGATAGGAAGAGAATTGTTTATCCCACCAGCACCAAAGTCTAGAACCAACATATCTTCACAATCAACTTGAAATTTTGTTCTTCGAGTTCTAGGAACAGGTGACCTTTGGCCTTGATGCTGAGGTCGTTCTTTAGGAACAAGGTCCAAACGCTGAACTTTCTTGATCAGCAGATGAAGAGCACATGTCAGTTCAGAGGAGTGAGCTGAGGTTTGCTTGGACGCTAATTCGAGCAATTCCATCCATCTATAATATCCATATTTGATCAGCTCATCCCTCTTGACAACTTCAGTGTATGAATGTTGTGGACCTTGACGAGTGATCAGTAACTTAAGAATTTTCTCATTGCGTGGTTTGGAAGCTTTAACTTTAATGATCTTATCACCACACACTCGTCGTTTAAGAACATCTTCAAATCTCTTTCGATCAATCCTGTCTAGAGCACTGCCAGTCTTCGGCTTACTGCTGCTAGGAGGAGGCCGAGAAGATTGAGATTTGGACTGAAATTCCAAGAATTTCTGCATCTGAGCTTCAAAAGATCCTTTGCCCTGAAGTTTATGCTGAATGAGAGATTCATCAGCTTGAGCAATGTTCTTTAGAAGCTGATCTTGATTAGCTTCATCATGAATTTGCTTAACTTGATCAGAAGACATATTCCATTCAGCCGCCAAATTTGATATACTGACTATGGACTTGGGCTTCTTGCAGGACAAAGAAGTATCAGTGTGTGAATAAGCCAAGTCAGTATCTGCTACCTTTCACTTGCGAGATAACGGATGAGAATCTTCACTAGCAACGTCTGAATCTTCTCCTTGGACCGGAATAATGGGATCAACAGTGGGATCAACGACTTTTATGTCTGTCCTTTGCAGTTCATTATCAAGATCATCTGAATCTTCTTCTTGAACTAGAATAAAGGGATCAATGAAGTTCATATCCAGTATTTAACATTCATCATCTTGTTCATCATCATGCTCACTGTCTTCAACACGTTTTTCAGTATCTGTAGGACTATTAGGCTTCACAAAGTCAGACTCGAGCATCTGCTTTGGTGGCTCAATCTGAACTAAGGAGTTGTCAGCAGGTTCGGTGTCTTTCTCTTTTGGATTTTCATCATCATTATCATGATCAACATTATCTTCAGCATCATCATCATCATCAGTATCAGTATTTCCCCCTTTTTGAGCATCATCAGATTGAGGGCTGGAGGAAGAAGTATGCAAGAGAACTTCCTTAAGCTGATGAACATCAGCCTCAATGCGTAGAAGATGCTGACTCATGTCCCGAGTCAGTGTCAGAAGTTCATTAAATGTTGAGGCCGTAATTTGAACGAATGAAGCACCTGGAGCTGCGTGTGAGTGTGGTGGCATCCCCAGAGAAGAGTGGTCTCCTTGGGGTGGATTCTCCCCCTGTGAGGGATGCTCCCCCTGAGATTGTTGCTCCCCTTGAAATTGTTGCTCCCCCGGAATCAGGGAATCCTTTTGAGCTGAGTGAACTTTCTCAGTAACAGAGACGATATGATGAGAAAGTTGAGGGGAGAAATGACCACCATCATATGCTTCATCCTCTTGACCAGCAGGATCTTCATTGTTACCATCAGCTCCTCCTTCATCAGTATCAGCGGTGAGTGAAGGAACAGTGTATGGGTTTGCAATCCATTCCCTCATCCTATCAGATATTCCGATGTTAGTATCCAGCGGATCATCTTGATACATTCAAATTGACATGTGAGGGCATTGAATAGGATTTCCAGAGTGCGAGAAGTAATCTGCAGCAAAGAATTTATCGAGCACGAGAGCAATCCAGCGTGGGAAGGGAACGTGATCAGCGCGTACATTTGCATGAAGAAGCTGAACAAGTTGATCAAAGAAAAAGGCCCCATAGTCAAGTCTTTTGTTGAGAAGCAGTGAGCAGACGATTTGTTGCTCATAGGTGCTCAGTTGATCACCACTTCGAGACTTATGACCCACACATTTGCACAAAGCACCGGTGAAGAACTTCCATCCTGGGGTCATACATTTGCACAGAACAAGAGCTAATCGAGCACCAGCCTTTGAGTGATCATATCCCAGTTGATTGAATAGACGTCGACAGCGTTCAATAGAAGGAAGATCAAAGAATGGTTCAAAGATAGGTAACCTGAGTGCATCACTGAGAAGTTCTGCTATAACAAAGACAGAGTGTCTTCCACGGCCAATGGTCCCGGTGATGACATTGTTTTCATCATTGACTGTTGCGGTGTAGTAGAACTCACAGACTTGTTCAGGGAAGAACTCTGATGGAATGTCACTGATAGCGTATCGTAGGCGGCAGGAGGCTAAGAAATTAACAAAATCATCGAGTCCAAGACCTTGATGAACATCGGGAATATCAGGGTTGAAAACAACGTTGGTGGCTTTGATGTATATAGGAAGAGGAGGAGAGTTTGGGGCAGGAACTACCCTTCATGAAGTAGAGGAGAAAGTGAACATCGATGCCGCCATTAGAGAGTTTTTTTTTAGGGTGCTAGGGTTTTGAATATAAGTGAAGGAAGTGTAGATTGTGGAAGGAAAGTTTGAAATAAGGGCGAAAGAGGTTTAAATATGGAATGAAACGGATCTTTTAGAAAAGGTAATGATTATCTTCTTCAAAAATAACGGCGTATCGTAACAACCTATCAGATCAAAAAATAGCCGTTGAGTAAAAGAGTCGTTGACTGAAGATGAAACGTCAATCAGTGTCACAAAAGTTACATGCTGAGGATATCTCTGCGTCAATTCAAGGTACAACTTGCTCGGTTGGGGCTAGCAAGGAGATTGGTGCGTGTGATAGATACTAGTTGCATTATCTAAACATCAGCACAGAGTGTTGTGTCTTTATCAGTGAGAGGTTTATCTTACTGAATCATTAGACACTGAATGAGAAGAAGGTAAAGGAAGGATAGTTGCGAGTGATAAACCTTGGTGTTTTGGTCTAACCATCGGCAAAGATTTTTAGATTCTCATCAGTGTGTGTTTTGTCACACTGAATCACGGAATCAGTGTAAGATTGGTAAGAAGAGATAGTTGCGTGTGATAGATCTTGGTGTTTTGATCTAACCATCGGAAAAGATTTTTAGATTCTCATCAGTGTGTGTTTTGACACACTGAATCATGGAATCAGTGTAAGATTGGTAAGAAGAGATAGTTGCGTGTGATAGATCTTGGTGTTTCGATCTAACCATCGGCAAAGAGTTTCAAGTGGTTATCAGTGTATGGTTTAATACAGTGAATCATTCAACTTTAGTTAAGAAGAGTTGAAGAAGAGAGAAAGATAGGAGATCAAACCAAGTACTTAGTATGCAAATATCATCAGCATGTCATCATCAGCAAAATGGACATCAGCTTATAAGACAATACCAAACATTAGCAAAATTAATCAGCAAAATTAATTACAAGGTGATCATTCCAAGTTCTCCAATAATGTAAGCAGTTGTTTGAGAATCCAGTGCCTTAGTGAAGATATCAGCAAGTTGTTCTGAATTCATGACATGTTCAAGAACAATCTTTCCTTTCTCAACGTTATTTCTGATGAAATGATGTCTGATTTCGATATGCTTTGTTTTTTAGTGCTGAACAGGGTTTTGTGTGATTTGAATGGCACTGGTGTTATCACAATATATGGGAGTCTTTGAGAACTTGATCCCATAGTCGAAAAGCTGATTTTGAATCCATAAGAGCTGAGCACAACATCTCCCAGCTGCAACATACTCTGCAGTCGAGATGGCTACTAATGTTTGCTTCTTGCTAGACCAGCTGATGAGACGATTTCCAAGGAAGTGACATCCACCAGACGTACTTTTTTTTGTTTAAGTTGCATCCTGCATAGTCGGAATCAGTGTATCCAAAGAGTTCGAATGCTGAGTCGCGAGGATACCACAGTGCTAGATTTTGAGTTCCTTTTAAGTATCGAAAGATACGTTTGACGGCCATGAGATGGGATTCCTTGGGATTAGCTTGGAATCGAGCACAGAGAATGGTTCCAAACATGATGTCAGGATGACTTGCCGTGAGATATAAAAGAGATCCAATCATTCCTCGATACAGAGAGTGATTGACATCAGTTCTAGTTGGATCAGAGTGAATCTTGTCAGTCTTGGAAACTGGAGTAGAGGCTGATTTGCAGTCACTGAGAGAATACTTAACAAGCAAGTCAGAAATATATTTACTTTGACAAATAGAAATACCTGACTTTTTTTGTTGAACTTCAAGACCTAAGAAAAAGGTCATCTTTCCCATCATGCTCATATCGAACCTTTGAGACATGATCTCTGCAAATTCCTTGCTCAGTGTCTCATTTGGAAAGCCAAAAATGATGTCATCGACATAGATTTGAACAAGAACCATGTCTGAGCCTTTGTTTTTGATGAAGAGAGTATTGTCGATTGCTCCTCGTCTGTATCCATTTTCAAGAAGATACGATGTCAGCGTCTCATACCAAGCCCTGGGTGCTTGCTTCAGTCCATAAACAGCTTTGTCTAATCGGTACACATAATCAGGGTGATCTTTGTCAACAAAGCCTGGGGGCTGATTGAGGAAAACTTCTTCTTCTAACACACCATGAAGATAGGCTGTTTTCACATCCATCTGATAGACAATGAAATTCATGTAGGATGCGTATGTGAGAAACAGTCTGATCGCTTCAATGCGAGCAACTGGAGCAAAGGTTTCTCCGTAGTCGATGGATTCAATTTGAGTAAACCCTTGAGCGACAAGCCTTGCCTTGTTGCGAGTAATGATTCCATCTTTATCAACCTTGTTGCGATAGACCCAACGAGTTCCGGTGATAGTCTTTCCTGATGGTCTTGGGACAAGAGTCAAAACTTTGTGCCTTTCAAACTCATTCAGTTCTTCTTGCATGGCTTTAATCCAGTTAGCATCTTAAAGAGCTGTGTGTATCTTGTCAGGTAAGATCATTGAAACGAAATTAACATACATGCAAAAGTTATTAGAAACACGAGATTTGGTTCGGACACCATCATGAATATTCCCAATAATTTGATCGACAGGATGATATCGATGTTCAGAGACTGATGCTGATTCCGAAGAATTTGACACTGACAATGACAGGTTATCAGTTGTAGGAGAATCTTCAGCTTCAAGAGTTTCATCAGCACCTAATGAATTATTTGATGATCTGGCTGCAGTATCTTGATTCAAGGACCATGGAACTGGAACGATAGAATCAAAAATATCAGCTTCATCTCCAGCAAGAGGAGCTTCGTCAAATGGGCAAGAGAGAAGCTCTTGAAAAATAGAGGAAGAATGAGTGACTCTTTCATCAGTGTATGATTCCTCATCAAACTTCACATGAATTGATTCTTCAATGCATTGCCTGTTCATATGAAAAACACGAAAAGCCTTTGAAATAGATGAGTATCCAACAAAAATACCTTTATCAGCTTTAGGTTCAAATTTAGATCTTGGGTCACGCTGATTTAGAATATAACAAATACATCCGAACACGTGAAAGAAGGATACGTCTGGCTTTCGACTTTTCAGCATTTTATATGGTGTTTTCTTATGAATCCTGTGAATTAAAGATCGATTTTGCGTAAAGCACGTTGTATTGACAGCTTCACCCCAAAATGACATGGGAAGACCAGCATGAATCATTAAGGTCCTTCCTGCTTCAATCAGTGTTCTATTTCTTCGTTCAGCAATTCCATTTTGTTGAGGAGTATGAGGAGCTGAGAAGTTTTGCCCAATGCCTTTATGATCACAAAATTCTTCAAGAGTTGAGTTTCGGAACTCAGTACCATGATCACTTCTCAATTGCTTAACTTTGAGACCTGTCATTGTCTCATTTTTGCGAATCAGTGAGATAATTTCCTGTGCACCATGACTTTTCTTCTTCAGGAATACCACCCATGTAAATCGAGTGAACTCATCCACAACCACTAGAGTATACTTATTTCCACCTAGAGAACGGACAGGAATAGGTCCAAATAAGTCCATGTGGAGTAAATGAAGAGGGACTGATATACTGGAACATGACTTGGGTTTGAAAGAGGACTTGGTTTGTTTTCCTTGTTCACAAGCTGAGCACATCTTGTCTTTCACAACGCTGAATTTTGGGAGCCCTCTAACTAGATCTTGATTGGATATTTTGGATAGGTCCTTGAAGTTCAGATGAGAGAACCTTTTGTGCCAAATCCAGCTAAGATTGGTCTGAGACTTTGTAAAGAAGCATTGCATCAGCGCCTTGTCACTTAAGAACATATCAAGAACATATATATCATCTTTTCTACTTGCTTAAAGTACGATGTTCTTGTCAGTGTTGACAACTCTACCTTCCTTCTTTGTAAAGTGAACTTCATAGTCAGCATCACACAATTGACTGATGGAGATAAGGTTGTGTTTGAGACCCTTTACATATGAAACATTTTGAAAAAACATGTTATTGCATTTGATATTTCCATATCCTTTAGTGAACCCCTTTCCATTGTCTCCATAAGTTACTGCAGGACCATTTTTCTTGACATAATCTTCCAGGAGAGACTTTGATCCTGTCATATGTCTTGAGCAACCACTATCT
Organism: Lactuca saligna; assembly: GCF_052625555.1. Classification (NCBI taxonomy): domain Eukaryota; kingdom Viridiplantae; phylum Streptophyta; class Magnoliopsida; order Asterales; family Asteraceae; genus Lactuca; species Lactuca saligna. Next base: position 224,340,459 of record NC_136419.1, on the reverse strand, counting down.
AAGTACCAAAGATGCTCCTGACCCTGCAGTGCTGAGAAACTAGTTAGAACATACTGACCCATTCAAGGATGGGTCATTCACAAAGTTATATGATAATAGATTATAACACTCCTTAGGAAGACAGTTTAAAGAATTTGACTTAAGAGTCCATTTTTCATTTCTAACTTTAATATTATCAGCTCTTAAAGATGATTTATCAAATGAACATTCACTAATCTTATGAGAGGTATCACCACATTTGTAACAAACTCTAGTACCAAAGTTCCTCTTGGTAGGCAATTTTTTGGACTTAACACATTTCGACTTGTAAGATTCACCAAGAGAGCTTTGTGTCCTTTTGTTTATTATTGAATCACAACAGAATTCAGTGTTAGGCAAATTATGATCAGTGATAGACGATGAGCTATCATCAGTGTCTGATTTGGACTTATTCACAATTGCATTGCAATCAGGAAAATGCTTAAGTTGTTCATGAACAGCATGAAACACTCCATTTGAGATAGGATAAGCAATAATATTCTCAGTGAGAGGAGTTGGTCTTACAAGATGTGCAGGGAAAGAGGTTGGGTCAACTCCGGTAATTTCAACATTACACTCAGTAACACCATTAGAGTTAGTAACACAGTATTCATCAATTAAACTCTAATTAATAAAAGAGTTACTGACAAACTTATTTTTGAAATTGTTTTTCATCTCATTCATGGAATGAAATTCAGATTCCTTTTCTTGTGATTTAAAAGCCTTTTCAGCTTCTGCAAAATTACCCCCAAGAATTTTCTCACATGAGTGTGGAATTTGAGCAGAAATAATATAATTTGCATTCTTGTGAGATTTTACCCAAGTATGAAGCACAGTTTGTTCTTTGATCAAAAGATCTTTAACATTATCAATTTCAGCAGACAAAGATGAATTTGACAAATTAGTGATTCGAAGATTTTCCTGAGTGGAATCAATAAGGTTATTTTTCATGGATATTTCAGTTTTAAGAAGATCAAGTTGATTTTGCAAGTCCCTTATTGTTTGATTCTTCTTAGAATTAATGACACCCAAATACTCAAAAATTTTGATTTTTTCATTCATTGAATAGGAAACAAAGTTTTTAACCTGATACATTGAAGGAGAGTCAGTGTTGTGCTTCTTGGATTTTTCAACTGCATCAGACATATCAGCATCAAATGTACTTGTGCCTTTTTCAGGAACATCCGTGTCTTCTATCTTTACCATTAGACACTTGACTTCATCATCTGATGACTCCTCATCAGTCTTCCAATTTTCTTCTTCAGCAACTAGAACTTTATGTTCCAAGTTTTCTGCTTTCAGTTTCTCAATCAGCTTGTTGTACTTCTGCTTCTAGTATTCATCCGAGCCTTGTTTTTTTTGTTTACATTCCATTGCAAAATGATCAGTGCTCCCACAGTTAAAGCACTGAGCCTTCCCTTTCTTATCAGCACCATGCCTTTTATCAGCATTTGATCCTTTTGAAAACTTTCCTCCCATCTTCTTCTGAAACTTTGAGAAGTTTCGGCCTGATTTCTCAAAAGTCTTTACAATCAAAGATGCACTAGCCACAACCTTTTCAAGATCATCAGTGTCAGTTTTAGAGGAATCAGTATCTGAATAGCTTTCAGTGTCTGAATCTGACACTAGCTTTTTGTTTGAGAACAAAGCTACAGATGATTCACGCTGAGAATCCTTCATCAGCTCCTTTCTTTGAAGCTTGGATTCCTCATAGTATCGAAGATTTCCATAGAGACTTTGTAAGTCTATAGTATTGATCTTCTCACTATTTTTCAGCACATCAACATGGTTCTCCCGACCTGCACCCAGAGAATCCAAAAACTTCTGCACTAGAACAGTTCTATGCTTCAACTGATCTAATCTCCGCAAATCATTAACAATAGTATTGAATCTGTTAAAGGTTTGAGTCAAAGTTTCACCTTTCTTTGCAAAAAAATGTTCATACCTTCTAATAAGATCATTTATTTGAGTGGCCTTGACTTCTTCAGTGCCTTCAAACGACACAGTCAGAGTATCCATCATCTCTTTTGTTGAGATGCAATTCTGAACCAACCTAAAGATATTATATGGTAGAGCATAGCTGATTGCAGCACGAGCACGAACATCTAGACCATGTTTTCTTTTGTCATCTACCGTCCAGTTTTCTTTAGGTGTTTTCTTCATAGCACCATCAGGAACGTTATTTTTTAGAGGTTGATGCATCGGGACGTATGGACCATTTTCGACGATGTCCAACATGTCTTCATCTACTGACTCTAAAGCATATAGAGCCTTTATTTTCCACATGGAAAAATTTGTTTCATCAAACGGAGGAATTTTAGCGGAAGGATGATTTGATGAGTTCGACGAAGAAGAAGATGAAGCCATTTGTTTGATAAAAGAAACCCGCTCTGATACCAATTGAAAAGGCCTTTAGATCAATCAATTTATCCAATTGATACAAAATATTAGGGTTTGTGAAAGGCGTAGTGTTTCACAAACCGATAAAAAAGATTATATACTACTATACTAGACAATCCCTACAAACCAGGGATATGCCAGCTAACAAATTTAAGCTAACAATGGAAACACGATAAGTATAAAATATGTTACAATGCACTAACTAAACTAAACAAGCTGAGCTGCTGACACGCTGATGCTGACACTGAGATCTATTTGAAACATCATCATATTTCAAGGTTTGACCTTACACACATATTGGGGATTTAAGCCCCCGGACTCGCCGAGTTCCAAGAACAACTCGTCGAGTCGCCTATTGTCCAAGTCTATAACTCGATTTCTGGCGTACAACTCTCATTCAGAATGTAGATTTGGGCTTCTAAGATCGATCTAGCACATAAAGTTATGAAGTTTACGTGCATGCATGGAAGTATAGGCTTTAAGGACCCAAAATGAGGTCTAAAGGGAGTGCATGGGCTAATATGGCCGTAAAGCTTGCATCTTTATGCCATTAACTTGGTTATAGAGTCTAGATCTGAAGGTGATTCAACTTGGGACGTCCAAGTCTTAAGGATCAAGCTTATTGACCCTAAAAATCCATAAAGGGGCAAAGGAGAAAATCTATAAAACCACAAGTCAAGTTTTGAGCTTGAATACCTGAAAGTGAAGAGAAAATTATGTTGCTCTCTGATCTAGTCCTTCCCCCTAGTCCTTCTTCCTTCCAACTCTTCTACTAGATACATAATGCACTAAAAACCCTCCAAGTCACTAAGAAAGCTCAAGTTTGCCAAGAGGGAATTAGGGTTTCGAAAGTAATGCTCTGGAGGTGGTGGAGGTTAGACCTGAAGCTCATAATGTTGTTTAAATATGGTGTAAACCCTTTAATTAGGGTTTCATCCAAACCGGCCTACTCGTCGAGTCCAAGCGTAGACTCGGTGAGTAGATTACTTACACCCGCGTCCCAAACTTGCATTTACTCGACGAGTTAGGGCTGCCACTCGTCGAGTCACTAATACAAATGATATAAAAGTAGATCAATTACGTACCAAAAATGGGGCGTTACATAACTCACATCACTAAGATTCCCACAAAGCACAAAGCAAACAGCATTCGGACAATGGAAAATCTAACCATCATATTCCAATCAACCCATTCTATCCTCTACTCAGGAATCTATACATGCAATTCAAAGGATCATACAATTAGGCATAACCTAAGCGGGCTATCCCATCACTGATTGATCGGTACTATCATGCAGCTCATTAAGCACATATAACAGATATATAAGGCATCTTCCTAGATCCTTAGCCCTAATCTAGCATGCAATTCTCATACACATGCAGTAGGTGTATAAGGCATCCTTAATAGATCCTTAGCGCTAATCTAGCTTGTAGTTCTCATAATCATATCATATCATAACATAACATTTATGGGTATCTTGGGGAAAACTTACTTGAGCTCGACATATTGCACGCATCACACACTTTTTTCTTTTCAAACTTTTGTTCTCTTCTCAAATTCTTTTCAAACTTCTTTCTATAAAATGATTTTACTTTTGAAAATTTTCATACCAAGTCCTTAGTTTGAGTTCAGACACACCCGAAGGTATGTCCGAATCCCTCAAACCAAGGCTCTGATACCAACTTGTAACATCCTAAAAATACAGGCCAAAATTTTCATTTTAAAATACGTTATTATAAAACCAACAGTATAATAAAACATCCATAATATCATGTCATGTTAAAACCAAAGTAGAAATAATCAAAACATGTTCTCATAAACAATATCAGAGTGTAATCCTAAAGATCTCATGTGCGGAAAACCATAGTGTGATGCACTGCGATTGAGCCGACTCCTTTCCTTTGAAAACTAAGTACATGACATCAAAACTGAAAACCATAAGCATGAAGCTTAGTGAGTTCCCCCATCATACCATATACCATACAATCACATAGTCTACATACTGCTAGGAAATTCTGGGGTGCCCGACCTACCCGGTTCGGCCATTCTGGGGTGCCGACCTACCCGTGTCAAGCCATTATGGGGTGCTGACCTACCCATGTCAGCCTTTTTGGGGTGATGACCTACCCTTCGGTCCTAACAACCAAACTCCAAGGACTATTTCACCCCTACTACTACTACCACACATATCATAGCATAATCATATTGTCATGCATATCTGGGGTGCCCGACCTACCCTTCGGTCCTAATAATTGAACTTAGGGACTATTCCCCTCCTACTACCACTATCACATATAACATATCATGCTAACACATAAACATACCAAGTAGTAGCAAACCAAACAATTATCACAAAGACAATCATCACAACTATAATCAACTACTAGTGGGCTGGCCTTGGTGCCTTAGACCCACTTCTACTAGAAGGTAACTCACTTTACACTGTTGAAGTCCTGCAGACCCAACCCCAGCTATTGGATGAGAGGTTCCCGAACTGTCAACATCAAAATAACACCCAATTAACAATTGGTTTCCAATACATAACCATAAGTCCATGCTTGGGGTAAAAGACTGCTTTACCCTAATCTTAGCTTGATCCAAGCCTAAGGCCCAATCTAAAGGCCCAAAAGTCAATTATTGGTCAAAGCCCAACACATGGCCCAATTTTCCAAATTGGACCCAAACCTTTATAAGGTCTTACCATAAGGCCCAACCATTTAGTCCAATCCAACATTCAACATTCTAATGGCCTAATATCATATAATCATAAAGGCTCAAACTATGACCCATCTATGGCCCAATTTTCCAAATTGGGTCAAACTCCTCATATGGCCCTTACCTCAAAGCCCGTCAATTATTCTAGTCCATTTTCTTGATCTTGGATGGCCCATTAATAACCTAATCATCAAGGCCCAATAAGAGGCCCAACAATGAACCAAAGTGAAATTAGGGTTTCACATAAAATGACGATTAGGGTTAAGTGTTTATCGCTTAACCCATTAAGGACTTAATCCATTAAGTCCATCACTCTTCTAAATAAATCATATGGTGTGATTGGGCTTAATACACAATTCCATTCCAATGGCCCAAAAGTGGGTCTCGATAAGTCCAAGCCCATAAATAGTATTAGGGTTTTCTAAACCCTAACTAGGGATTCCAACCCCATCCTAGCCCAATAGCTAGGTCTTTTGATCAATTAGGGTTCATTAGGCCCCTTAGTTACGTGTTTGGGCCTTTAGGTCCATTAGGGCTTTATTGAGCCCATTAGGGTTTATTAGACCCATTAGGGTTTAAGTCCCTTTGTCCAAACATTCTGAACGAGTCACAATCCAAACCAGGTACACTGCCACCCAACACGGCGGCCGGTGGCGGCAGCCACCACCTCACGGTGGTGGTTTTGACTTTCTTTCCATTATTCCATTTTTGTTACAATTTACAATGCTAATCTCCAAAATAAACACACACACTAATGCTAAATACACACACACACATAACCACCTTGTAGTGGTTGGCGGCGGCAAATGGTGGCAACCACCATGTAACATCCGGACTCCCATGTATATTATTTTATTCATTTATTTTGGAGTTTGTAGAGGGACTCAGCGAGTTGGTGCTTAGACTCGCCGAGTAGGGTCGCAGATTCTCATCCGGGTTCATGACCGGACTCGGCGAGTCCACGCTGTTTATTGAAACCCTAATTTCTCGGGTTTGGGACCTATTTAAAGGCCCTTATGGTCTTCATTTGCGGCTACCAAACCCCGGAGAGAAACCCTAAGAGATCTTGAGCGATTGTAAGGAAGGAGAGGCCACTTTTGATCATTTTGTTGGTGTGATTGCAAAAAGGAAGTGACCAAGGCAAGAAGAGGCTGAAGGAGGAGCGGTTCTGGTGATTTCAGAGTTCAGAGACTTCATCTTGAGGTATTTATTCGGACCTTCTTCAGTTTTGGTGTTGATTCTTAGAGTTAGGGTTTTCTAACCCCCTTTTAGAGAATATATATATATATATATGTGTGTGTGTGTGTGTGTGTGTGGAGCAATTGGTCCCTTATCGAGTTTATGCTTTGGATCTAGACTCAAAGAGGTCCAGAGACCTTAACCCTTGGAGCTTTATGGGTTATTTTGGAAGCCATGAACTTAAGAGGTTATTTTTTGGGTAAATCACCAAGTAGGACCATCTAGATGTTATATGAGTGTCAAGGTTTGAACTTTACGTGATTATCATGCTTGGGAAGGTCAGATCTATTGATTTAAGGAACAGATCTGACCTCAGGAGGTCAATGAAGTTTTTGCATGGCATGAACTCGCCGAGTCCAAAGATCAGACTCGGCGAGTAGGGTTAGAGTTTCCCGTAAATCACTCAGCGAGTAGACCCACCGAGTTGGGGGAATAACTCAGTGAGTTAGAGAGGGATTAGAGGATTGGAGTTCAAGATAAAACTCGCCGAGTTGATCTTGAGACTCAGCGAGTTGAGTCAGGGTAGCCCCGCGATTCACGCCAGCTGTGACTCGTCGAGCAAGGGGAGGGACTCGACATGTCAAGCGAGACTAGGGAGTTAGTGGACACGTGTAGACTCGCCGAGTTGCCCAAGTGCACTGGACGAGTCGGGCCAAAATTTGACTGTTGACTTTGGTTGACTTTTAGGGTTTGGTCAACAATGAGGGCCTTTGAGCCAAATGAGGGGTAAAATGGTCTTTTACCCTTCTGAGGGTGCCAAGAGAGGGTTGAGTCTGGTCCTGAGAGTTATATTTATGAGAGTATTACTTTATGTGATTAGGTGGAGGCTAGCTCATATTTCTACCGAGTTAGAGATTTACTGAGACATCTGAGGTGAGTCTTCTCACTACACTTTACCTTGAGTGGTAATTAGAGTCATGTGACAGAGTTATTGTATGCTATTTATGTGATGTGTTGCACTGCATTATTTCTACGTGATTTATGCCATGTGTATATCAGAGTATATCAGAGTTAGAATCGGAAGGGTCACAGAGTTAGGACCAGAGGGTCCATAGAGTTAGGGCTAAGGGCCCACAGAGTTATAGCCTCGAGTGGCTAGTATGTGTTACGTATGGTATTTTGGGGAACTCACTAAGCTTTATGCTTACAGTGTTATGTGTTATGTGTTTCAGGTACCAGTGATGATTGTGGGAAGGTGCCGACATGATTTGTACACACGCATGGGATTTATGTATTTTGATCTTGGGAAATATTTTGTGAAACAAAGTTATGATACAATGTGATTTTGTTAATATATGTGTTTTGGAAAATGTGTTTTAAAATGAAAAAAATTTGTTTTAAATTTTACGGTGTTACAATTTGGTATCAAAGCCTTGGTTTGAGGGATTCAGATGCATCTTCGGGCGTATCTGAACTCAAACTGAGGATTTGAGGAAAATGTTGATAATAAAGTAAATTTTTTTAAAGAGTAAAAAGAGTTTTGAGACAAACAGAGCAGAGCCGTGTGTACGATCAACCAGCGCCCGAATGGTAATTTCCCAAAATACCCTTACAATAAGTGTTAAAAGATACGTTGTGCTATGCTATATGATGAATTATATTATGCATGCTAGAGTAAGACTAGGCATTCTTATTAGGACTAGAGTGGCCTGATATATGATGCCTTAGTCTAGGGGTTTTGCTACTAGAGAAGCTCGAGAGTGTTTAGATAGCAGCAAGGAGCTTATGAGAGATATGCTAGTGAGTAGCACATGATTAGAGAGAATAGCGTACTTGGGATTTGGGACTCTGGGAGGAGGACTTGGAGTGAATGCTGAGTCGGTGTGGTCAGTAGTATTGGGCCCTTACTACCAAAGGCATCGGGTCAGTGCGCAACCCAAGTAAGAATCCTTAGGGTACTAGAGATCAAGTAGGGTTGGGATATCGAGTGTGTGTACATCCGAGCAATTTACTAATATCTTATGTTGTATTTCAGAGAGGCATCATGGTAAGGACACGCCACAGACCAGGGACCAGTAGAGGGGGTGTGAGCGACGAGGAGCTCCGCCAGATGATTCATGATGAGGTGGCTGCTGCCATCCGTGATGAGATTCCAGAGATGTTCGGGTCTATCAAGCCCACCCTGATAGAGACATTCGATGAGAGATACGTTGCTCTTTCTGATGTTGTTGTTGTTGTGGCCATTACAGCTGTAGCTGCGGCTAGACCGCAGGGTGGTGATGCGTTGCTGTTCTGGGAGTTCAGCAACACAAAACCACCGGAGTTTGATGGGACCCAGGACTCGATTGCAACGATGAGGTGGATATCAGACATGGAGGGATGTTTCTTTACTTGCTCATCTCCTGAGCATTTGAGAGTCCGATTCGCACTGAACCAGCTTCGCTTGGGAGCGAAGGATTGGTGGAAGTTGGTAACGACGCATTATTCGCTTGCTGAGCTTGCTGCAGTGACTTGGGAGAGGTTCACTGCTATGTTTTGAGATGAGTACGTTCCCCAGGTGGAGAGGGAGTGTTTGGCCCAGGAGTTTCTGACCCTCAAGCATGGTACTGATTCTGTCACAGTGATTACGAGGAAGTTCCATGAGCGGGCGATGTTTTTCCCAAAGCACGTGTCCTCCGAGTAGGCACGTATGAGCCGCTATCTGAGTATTTTGATGAGGGATATACGAGAGTTCATGGCGAACTCGATGTACTGGATATTTGGTGAGCTTCAGGCAAATGCCCGGAAGAGGGAGATAGAGCTGGAGACCCAGGCTAGGGAGGAGGCTGAGTCTCAGGGGAGGGATCGGCGACCAGCACAGTCTCAGCCGGCAGCCAAGCGGGCCAAGCCCGCTGATTCGAGATCTGGGAGTCAGAAGGGTCGCACTTGTAGCAAGTGCGGCAAGAGCCACAATGGGGTGTGTAGAGCGGGGTCTTGCTACAAATGTGGCAAGGAGGGGCATATGGCCAAGGATTTCCCCAAGGGGTTTGCAGTATGCTTTCACTGCAACCAGACCGGACACCGCAAGGTAAAGTGTCCACAGTTACGAGGGACAGCCCAGGGAGCACCTCAGTGATCTGCCCCTGCTACTATCAGATCTACTGAGAGCCGGCCAGTAAAGGCCGAGGTACCGAAGGCACGAGGGAGAGCCTTCCAGTTGACTGCGGAGGAGGTTCGCGCAGCGCCCGATGTCGTGGCTGGTACGTATTCTTTCATATATTTACTTTTATGTTGAGATATTGTGCTTATATTATGATATGCGTAGGTACTTTTCTTGTGAATTATGTACATGCGTTGGTGTTATTTAACTCGGGTGCGAGTCGGTCTTTTGTATCTTTGACTTTTAGTCAGCACATCAATATTAGTCGAGAGGCGTTGAGTCGACCTCTGAGAGTTTCCATAGCTGATGAGAGAGCGGTGTATGCCACTAGAGCGAGGCAGAGTCTACATCAAGGTTGTAAGGGATTTGGGATTAATAGAGGCGATTTGGGATTAATAATAACAATTATTATTTTGTCAAATATCAACATTTTATTTAGAAATAAATTAAAGATTTTAAAATATTATTTAACCTGTTTTAATATTAAGTGATTAAGTATTTACAATAAATAAATTTTCTAATAAATTTTATCAATAATCCAAGTTATTTTGGATAAACATATGAACATCCTTAACCTTTAACTTTAGATAAATTAGATGTACTGCATATAAAATGCCGGTGACACACTTTTCAACTGTCTTCGTCTGATCTCTCTTCAACGCCTTCACCATAAACAATGGTCGGCGGTGGAGGCGATGCTCCGCCACCACCTCCAATAAACGGCGGCGAGTTCCTTCTCCACTTGCTAAAAAACCCACCTCAGCATCCACGTTCGCACTCCCAACCACCACCACCACAACCTTCACAAGTACTCCCTCACGATCCGGCCGTCGCCGCGGTTGGTCCGTCGATACCTTTCCCGCCACAATCATTCCCACCACATGGTACCGATTACCTCTCCCCCTCCCGTCCTCCGCTTTTCCCGCCTCATAATTACTTCAATCAAGGGTTAGGGTTCCCCCAAAACCCTAACCCTAATCCCAATCTGAATCCAAATCTTATCAATCCAAACCCCAATTGGCACTTGAATTTCATGCAGAATCACCACCAAGTAAACAACCAGGGCGTGTTTGATGATCTGTCAAAACTTGGACTTATTTACGGCAACAACCAGCAGCAGCAGCAAGATCGACAGAACAAGCTCATTTTTGGTACTTTGCAATCTGATATTCAAAGCTCTAAAGTGTCGAGAAATGGTAATTTGGATTACGATCTTGCTAATATTGAGAAACATTTAATGAAGGAGAGAGAACTGAGTATGGGGAATGGCAGGCTGAACGGTTCAGAGGTTGATCTCCATCGCAATGCTGAGTTAATGCAAAATCTCCAAATCAGTTCATTGGAGTTCGGTAATTATGGATCAAAGGGAGCTTCTTCTCAACAGCAAGTGAGGCGTATACCACCACCAGGGTTTTCGAGCAACCCAAGGAGTGTAGGCAAGAAGAATATGGAACAGAGTATGGATAGGGGAAAGGGTAATCACAGAGATGTTATAAGTTCAGGAGAAAGATTACACACTGGGGAAAGAAGAGGGCTTATTCAACAGTTTGATGACCCAGGTCCTTCAAGAGGAAGTCATCTTCATTCAGTTCCTGCTACTGATGTTGAAGAGTCCTTGATGGCATTACATGCTATGGATGAAAAAAAATCCAGAAGCAATGACATTGACTCGAGGGAATTGGATGAGTGTGATGAACATCTCGATAATTTACTACTTGAAGATGGAACAGATGAGAAAAGTGATGCAACAAAGGGTCCTAAATCTCGAGATAAGGTAAATGTTTACTGCTACGTGATCTTTCTTTGTAACTGTACACTACCAGATAAGTAATTTGTTGGATAATTTGGTATGCGTCTTGATACTTTAATTATCTTTCTTTAAAAAAAATACCAAAATCAGAACCTGTAATATTAATTAAAGGGAATAATAACTGGGGGGGGGGGGGGGGGGGTCACATATGGATAAAGTGTCTGAATGAAGAATGGAATCTGTCTGGATTAACTGTTGTATACATAAGGTCTGAAAGGTCTGTTTCTTTTCCAGACTGAATAAACAGTCTGATTCTGAATCAGACTAAATGACCGTTTTACTCTTACATTCTAAAATTAAATTTCACAATATTCATCAAATTTAAGGATGGGCAAATAGCTTCCATTAACTTTATAGTGACTCATCTTATCTCTAGCTTTATTAGCAAGTCTTGTGATATGAATTCAGGATTACAGATCAGATAAAAGGGGACAATGGATACTGAACCAAAGAATGAGGAACTATAGAAGTCGAACAGAATGTAGGGGAGATATACAAAGGCTAAATGCGTCTTTTCTTGCAATATATGAGTCACTGATTCCACCAGAAGAAGAGAAGGAAAAGCAGAAGCAACTGATGGCATTATTGGATAAACATGTTACAAAAGAATGGCCTGAAGCTCGGTTGTTTCTTTATGGATCATGTGCCAACTCATTTGGTTTTCGTAAAAGTGACATTGATGTTTGTCTTGCAATGGGGGATGCTGATATTGACAAAGCACAGATTTTGTTGAAGCTTGCTGATATTTTGAAATCAGATAATCTTGAGAATGTTCAGGTAATTCTCTTCAAGGGTAAATCTGTCTTTTTAGGCTCTGTTTGTTACAGTGGACAGGATAGGACTGCATGAAAAGGCTGGACAGGGTAACACTGTTGATTTGTTTGAGCAAAAGACAAGAATGCCCTCTTCATCCTCATCATTGAAAATAGACATAGAAAGTTCTGTTGTCTTGTGCTATTAACAAAGGAGAGAAAGATTGATGTGCATGTGAAATATTATACAGTAAAATTACTTTTTTGTCCTTGGGATATAGTGGTTTCTGTTGGATTTGTCCACAAAGGAATCTTTTTGCTTTTTTGATCTCTGTGGTGTGATTTTTTCACCTTTTTGGTCCTGAGACTTACTGTCTATTTTCAGCCGTTAAAACCATGTAAATTTACCATTTTACCCTATTAGTTATGAGAGGAAATTACAGAAATTGTCCCTGTGGTTTGGTGTTTTTTCATGATTTGGTCCTGTTTTTTTTCTTTTCTAACATTCATCGTCCTGAAAAGTATTGTCGGGACATTTCAGTCCCTCGGGTGTTGAAATCATTCAAATGACAATTTTGCCCCTATCTTCTTTTTCATCTCAAACAAATTTGACCAATCTCATTATCTATAAACGTGAATCCTAAAATTAAGCAAAACAAAATCAATTGTCAATTCTGAAATGACCGTTTTACCCCTGTTTCTGCAGGCATTGACTCGAGCCAGGGTTCCCATAGTGAAGCTTATGGATCCTACTACTGGAATCTCTTGTGATATATGTGTAAACAACTTGCTTGCTGTTATAAATACAAAGCTTCTACGTGATTACTCAAAGATAGATGTAAGATTGAGACAATTGGCCTTCATTATCAAACATTGGGCAAAGTCTAGGGGTGTTAATGAAACTTATCAAGGAACTCTATCTAGCTATGCGTGAGTTAACCTCATTTTTGTACACATGTCATGTCATGTCCTTTTTTTTTTTTTTTTCATAATCTGAATTTATGTTTTTTATTTATTTACTTTTCAGGTATGTTTTGATGTGCATTCATTTCTTACAGATGCGTACACCTTCCATCCTTCCATGTCTACAGGTTTTTTTTTTTCTTTCTTATAATATCAATAATGGCTAAATGCAAGAAATAGCAATGTACTTTTATTTATTTGTGTATTGTAGTATCCTACTTCCATTTCTTTCTATTAAATAACACGAAATCATTAAAAAATAAAATCTCTCAACATGTTATTTTTTTAGAAGACCAAAATTGGCTTATTGATAGATATATATTTTAAATCAGGAAATGGAGACGACTTATAAAATAAATGTGGACAATGTGGAATGTTGTTATTTTGATAAAGTGGAGAAACTTGAAGGTTTTGGGTCCCGCAATAGTGAAAGTATTGCTCAATTGGTTTGGGCTTTTTTTAACTATTGGGCTCATTCTCATGATTATGCAAATGATGTTATATCTATTCGGACTGGAAGCTTAGTAAGGTCAGTTTCGTAATTCTTCTTCTTATTCTTTTTTAATTATCATATATCACATTTATTATTATTATTTTGTAAATACAAACTTTCCAACTGTAATATCAAAAGAAAAACTTTATTACTTCTCAGTTCTCATCAATCAACAGGTTGTACTGCTTCTGACTTGTGTCAATGGAACTAAAATTGCATTTTTGTCAGATTCAAAACTCTAGCAAAAAGACATAAATGCCCTTTTCATCCTCATCATCGAAATTAACCCTAGAAACATTTTCTACTCCCATCTTGTCAAGTCCTTGTGCAGGGCAAGGCATGCATTAGACAGGAACTTGATACTTGATCTCTAGTTTATGGAAAAAAGACGTAAATGCCCTTTTCATCCTCTTCATGGAAGAGAACTTTTCTAGTCCCATCTAGCCAAGGCCTTACGCAGGACAAGACAAAGCAGACAAAAAATTACAATTTTGTGTCCCATGAACTCACTCTTAACACAGTGGAAAAAGACGTAAATGCCCTTTTAAGATTGATTGATATTGAAATGATAATGATAATAATAATAATAATAATTAAAAAAAAAAAATAACAGCAAAAGAGCAAAAGACTGGACAAGGAGGATTGGGAATGACAGGCATTTGATATGCATAGAAGATCCGTTTGAGGTATCACATGATTTGGGTCGGGTCGTGGACAAACGGAGCATCCGTGTTTTGAGAGAGGAATTTGAACGTGCTGCTGAAATCATGCAATATGATCCAAATCCTTGTGTGAAGCTATTCGAGCCTTATAGTCCCACTTGAATTCCTTCTACTCCCCTTTTTTTTTGTGACAACTTTAGTTGCTAGTAACATGTAAATTCCTTTGCCCTAGATGGTGATTTTATGGACTTGTTAGGGTTTGTGTAGCTATGGATTTCATCTTCCGTAAAAAAGTGTTTTTTCTTGTCTAAATGTTTACGTGATTAATTTGATTATTGTATAATTTTTATTGTATTTGGTGTTGCATTGAATGAGGCAGTAGTTGCAAATTTTGTCCGCCCCAAAAAGATATAAAATTTGAAATTTTGTTGAACATCTTGGTTAGATTTGTTTTCTTTAGTACGTCATATTAATCAAATAAAAGTAGGTATTCCCGTTTTGTATTTTTTCAGATATAATATGTGGTTTAAATTGAAAATTACATGAAAAAAATAAATCACCATTGTTTTTACACTTTATGTTTGTGTTTTATTATTTACTAGGTGTAAGATTTATGTATTATATGAATTTATTTTAAAGAAAAAAAATATGAAATTTTAAACATTTGAGAAGTTTGAATTTATAAGAAAAAAATTAAAAAAAAATATTGAATTATTAAAATTAAATTGTTTGTTTTTTTTTTTTTAATTAAACAAATCATTTAGATAAATAAATAAAGAAAACTAATTAAACTTTAATTTAGAAAATTTTAAATTAGAAGAAAGTGAATTAATGAAAATGATATACATTTATTATTATATTTATTGTAATTATTACATTTAAATATTAGGGAAGAGGTAGTCGTTTCCTCCCAACCCACCGAACCTACTGTCACATTAATTTTTGTCTCTTCTTTTTCTTCATCTTTCCTAACCTACAGTACACGAAAATCCTATCTTTTTGAACCCATTCAACCCACTCAATTAAAAAAAATACAAAACTACTAAGGTACAAGTTTTAAAACACATGGTACAAGAGAAAATAAGAAAGAGAAAGTAGAAAGAGATGATGAAGTGGGTTAGTGAAACCAATCAACCCACTCGTTGAAGCGTGAATGGTATCGCCGATAACTCTTGCAAATTAAGATATTACATTTGATTGTTTTGTATTTTTTTAATTGAGTGGATTAAAAAAGATAAAGTTTTTATGTGTTGTGGATTTGGAAAGATGAAGAAAAATAAAAGAGAAAAAATGATGTGACAGTGGGTTGGAAGGGAATGACTCCCTTCTCCCTTATGTGGAAATTAATAAAATGAAAAAAAAAAAAAAAAAAAAAACCACAAAATGTCATATGGAAAAAAATTAAGTGAAAATAACCACAAAATAACATGTGATCAAATTAATGAAAGTATGATATGTGGCAAAAAGTTTTTTATTTATTATGAAAGATTTTAAAAAATTACTAGTTTTTTCTGTTAGTGGGAAAGAAACCCAAAATTTTAAAAAGACAAGAAAGAAAAAACCTAAGAATTTGTTTTCTACAAAGTCAAAAACTGATATTTCTGTAAAAAAGATTTTGAATCGAATTATGCTATCCCTACAAAAAGATGCTATATGAACTTGCTCTTGATCTCTCTATAAAAGACATGAATACTCATTATGTTTATCATTCTACAAAGAGAAAATGTACAAAATAATGCTATTATCAATGAAGAACTATAAGTATAATGCTATTATGTGTAAAGGAATATACATACATAGTAATTATGGATTAAACGTCGTATCGATAAAATAAATATAACTACATTTCTTTTACAACTAAAGAAATGTAAACACACTGCTATTACAAGTAAAAAATAAAACACCATACTTACTTTCCTACCGATTTTCCATTTTCTTTATGATTAAAAAATCCACAAACCGACAAAAAATGCATAAATTTTTGAAAAACGATGGGTAACATATTCACATAGAACACATTTACAATTCGAAACTATCATCATCTTCACTACATCTATTCATAAGAAAAGAAAAGAAAAGTTTGCGTACACTAATACAAGGGGGAGTTATCACATGAACAACTTTGATAACAAAGAATAGAATGAAATGATATGCAAGAATAAACATGAAAACCAAACTCATCATCATCATCATCATTATCATTGACCCAACTTGCAACCCCGAATGTAGGGATGATCAAACTTTATGTACTTGATCCAATATGATCGGTACCTTGTCATTGCCAACTCCAGCCATGGTTTCATGTTCCCGTTGTAGTGGATCACAGCCGCTTTATCAATGTCGTTTTTGTCTATGCTTGGATTGTAGCCTAGCCCAAGTACATGCCATGACTTGTCAAGTGGTTGTGTTAGCCCGTAAAATGTCATTAATCCAGGTGGCAATGTTCCAAGCTTCCATAGGACCCGATCTTCATTCTATAACAAAGAAACAAAAATAAAATATATAAAAAAAAAAACTTTAGAAGAAACAAGAAAAACACATCTTAATGGAAGAGATTTAAGGCTTTAGGGTTTAGGGCAATCTATGGAGACATTTGGAAGAAATGGAATCTTTCGAACGAAATGGAATTAGAAGGAATCATAATCTATCACGGGTTTGGTTGGCAGGAAATAGAACGGAATTCAATAATATAAATTTAAATTAATTTTTAATTTTTATTTATCTCACATATTTTTTGTTTATTGTAATATAAGAGAGGGTGATACTACAAACGATGTTACACATATTGAGACACCAAAAATTTAGGGCTCAGGGTTTAGAGTTTAGGGTTTAACGTTTTAATAATGTACACAATTGGTCCGTTTTTGTTAATATTAAACAAATAAAAACAAACAAGCTTACCATATTTTGCCACCTGTGATAAATCCCCGTTATATCCTTCTTCTTCCACACATCAAGATCAAACACATTCATCCCATACGCCCACCCACACGCATTCGGATCAAAATTCCTTGCGATATTCGGATTTGAAAAATTCAAATACTTATCAAACCGATGAAAACTCTCCCCACACGTCTCAACCGCTCCATTCACATTCCCTTTCAAATCCACCCTCCACAATCCCGTCAAATCCTTTTGCACCACAATATCATCATCAAGAAAAAGGATTTTGTTCAATTTAGGGTAAACTTGTGGGAGATAGAATCGAAGATGATTCAACATGGAAAGATATTTAGGGTTTCGGTATTTTAAATTTGATGAGCCTGCGGAAAGTGTGGTTTGGTGATCGGATTTGAAGTAGTATTCTTTCATTGCGGAGGATTCTAATTGGCGAAGAACCGGGCAATAAGACGAATTTAGCCATTTAAATTCGTCCACATTTTCTACATGGATTGTGGATTTACCCGGTGGGTTTAATAGGAACCACATGTTCATTGCTCCAAAGTTTAGTTTATCGGAGACAAGATGGAATACGTGTTTCTCGGGTTCCTATAAAAAAATTTATATCATTAGTTTATAATATAGTTGTGAATAGAAAATTAGAAACCGATATAAGAAAATAATAAAAGAGGATAAAAATTTGTAAAAAGTTAGGAATTAAACGGAGGAAGCCTCGCTCAAAAAGTTTAAGTACTTAATAAAGAATACATTCAAGCATGCCATGATGACTTTTTTATTCGGATATAGCAACAAATTTTGTTTCTTTTCATAAAAAGGGTTAATCTCATTAAAGACCTTATATATATATATATATATATATATATATATATATATATATATATATATATATATATATATATATATATATATATATATATATATATATATATATATATGGGTAAAGTGAATATACCTAACAACCTTATATAAGCTTAGATACCTAACCATATTATACTACATTGTTTTGCATTATATTTCCATTACAATCGTCTAAGGTTCTTAAACTTCAACCCTTAACTTGATTTACTTCCAAGATTTTTAGACATTCACCATTATATTCCTCCTACACCACTTGATTTGTAACGGTAGTATACGAAGCCCACCAGGGGGTCTCCGATAGAAAGACGTCATTTGAAAGAAGATAATGGTGAAAGTCCAAAGATTTTGGAAGCAATCAAATTATGAGGTTGAATTTTAAGAACTTTGGGTGATTACAATGCAAATATGATACAAAATTACATAGTATAATGTGGTTAGGTACTTAAGCTTATATAAGGTTGTTAGGTATATTCACTTTACCCTATATATATATATATATATATATATATATATATATATATATATATATATATATATATATATATATATATATATATATATATATATTTCGGATTAAACCTAAACTTTATTTTTTTCCCTAAAAAAAGCCTTGCACTTTTTCTTTTCTTTTGATCCGGCCCTTTTAGTAATTTTTTTCCGAAAAAACTTGAAAAATGTGAGGGTTTTTTTTTCCGGAAAAAACTAAAAAAGTTGAGGGTTTTTTCGGAAAAAAAGACAAAGTTGAGGGTTTTTCGGAAAATGAAAAATACAACATTTTTTTTTTCAAAAAAAAAAAAAAAACAAAGTTGAGGTTTAATCCGAAAAAAAGCACAAAGCATAAGTTCTTTTATTTTATGAGACCAACCTTTCTAAATATAGGCGATATACTTCATTTTTTTACACATAACAACAATGTATTTACATTTCTTTAAACATAATAACAACATACTTATATTTTCTCACTCACTAATAATCGCAATATGAATATAAAACTTGTTAAACTCTCATAAGTTTCACATTATATATTGTTTAAGAAATGCAAGTACTACGTTGCTATTTTGGTGAAGAAAAAAAAAAGAACTTATAATAAGAGTAGATATATGGATATACCTTGGCATTGATGATAGTGGAGTTGACAACAACGGATGCAGCCAAAACATTATCAGAAAAGAGAGCATAATGATAAAGATTTGGATTTTCAAGATTCTCACTTCTTGGGAACTTTCTTTTTTCAGGTGGAAGAAGGTAATAATCAATGGTTAATCGCATTGATAAGCAATGAATTCCATTTGGGATTGTTTTTGCTGCTAATTGGCTTAAAAAAGTGCTTTGTTTCTTCAAGCTACGAACTTCTTCATCAGCTGATTGAAGCATGGCTCTTAGTTTTCCAGTTACTAATTTGCAATCATAAACTTCATTTTTTGCTTTTGATAGTACTTGCCCCATAATTTTTATTCTCTCTGGTACACTACAAATATTTATATATAAAAAATGAAATCAGTTAGAAAAATAGCAATCAAATACATATATTATTGAGTTGTTCATAAGCAAAAAACATTTTGAAAAGTTATATACAATAACGCAGCTAAGTTGAGTGCAATTTGAATCAGAATGACCTTTAAATACTTATTTAAAGGGAAAAATACAGGAAAGCATTTGTACTTTTGTTGGGTATTTAATAAAAAGTATTTTTTCGGTTGGGAGTTTTGATATAAAGAAAACAATACAGAAATGTGCAGACATACTTTCCTACTTTTATTGATTTAGCCACCGAATTATTACTTTTTCTTTTACCGATTTCTGAACTATTACTATAAGAAATTAAGAATCATAATAAAAATCGATAATTCAGTGGCTAAAATGACAAAATGCTGAAAGTACGTTTTGACTTTCTGTTTTTTTCAAAACCGAAAAAGTGTTTTTTTTTTTTTTTTTTTTTCTAAAGGAAAAATTACAGAAAACCATTTTTTGGGCAATTTTGCTGTATAATCACTTTTACTTTATTTTTTCCATTCAAACAATAAAAGCTTCAGACCTTTTTTTTTTTTTTTTTTTTTCCAAATTAACTATTTTGAATGGATATAACAGATCAAATGGTTAATTTTCTGAAATTTTTTATGGTGCGTTTGGTTGTGGAAAAATACCTTGTTTTCCAGAAATTTCTTTGAAGAGAAATGAAAATTATAAAAACACGTTTTTTTTTAATATTTTTGTTTTTCATGTAACTTTTTAATTGAAACGAAAATTTTGAAAACGCGTTTTGTTGATTCAGTTTTCAAAAATTTTCCAAGAAAATGAAAAACTTTCTGTTTTCCAAATTGTATGTAAATTAGAAAAGTGATTTTTACAGTTTCCCAAAGTTTTCCAAATTTCTAAAATGAAAAATGAGAACTCCACCAGTTTCAACCAAACGCGTTTGAAAATGAAAACACAACTCAATTTTCTGAAAAACATTTTCTAGAAAAAAAAACACATTTTTTGGTTTTTGTTTTTTTTCTTGATTTGCAACGGGTAAAAATTCAAATTCAAAAGACGGGTCAACCGAAAACTTTGACCGGGACCCACCAACTAACCTTCGATTAAGATCAGCATCTGCAGCAACATCCCCTAAAGCGCGATGACTTTCTTTAATCTGATTTTGTAATTCACGTGCCAATTTTGTGTTGTTTTTCATCATTGCAATGCTTTTATAAACCCTTGCCATAATAATTTGGTCCCTAACCAATCGCACAGTTGTATCTGTATTATCATTATCATTTTCTTTTCTCCAAATACTGTACTTCCCAAGAACAGCTGAGTCAACCGATTTTGACCTCTCGATTGCTGCATTTTCAAGCTTTATGATGATGTCATCATCTTTTTTTACTAAATCCGCTGCTCGGGTTTCTCGTCTTTTTTCTCTTAGTTGCTGCACAAAAAGGGTAAAACCGTCATTTACCCCACGGAAGATGAACATGGTAAGCTGTTTTTTTTTTTTTTTTTTTTTTTTTTTTTTTTCCGAATTGGTAGATATAAAACGTTGTAATGAGGACAAGAGTTAATTCGGTATGATTTCTAGACAGAAGGGTAAAACCGTCATTTTCCACGGAAGATAAAATGGTCAGCTGTTGTTTCTTTTTGACCTAATGGGAACAGGACTTGGGGTATGTTCATTTATTTTTCAATTATGTTTTGTATGGATAGTGTTGTATAAACAAAGACTTTTTTTTTTTGGATTAAATGAACTGTCTGAATATGAGTAAATGACAATTTTACCCTTTTCAGATAAGAACACAATTTTCCTTGCTAACTACATGAAATCCATTGAATGGATAAACTCATCTTCCTTGCAATTAATCCATTAAGACTTTTTGTATGTATTAAGTCAAAAAGAAACACTTCTATATATGGGTGTTCTTTTTTTTTTTTACTTGATGCAGAAAAATCGACTTAATAAAGAAATTGAGGGAAATGATGCTTTTCCCAACTAGTCTTTTGACATTTTTTTTTACAAATTTGCCTTTTTCATTTTTTTCCTTCCATTTCCCCAATTGTGACATCATTTTCTCAAATATATTTTAAACCTCATTTATCTTGACAACACTTAATTGGAAAAAAGAAACAAGCCCTTTTGATCCTCAAGGAAAAAAAGAGCATATCTATGTGTATGTTCATAGGAAATTCAAATTACAATATTACCCTTCTTGCTAGCTTTGCAGGCGTATCAACAGATTGAGGATGACTATCTGTATTAAACACAAAATCAAACATAATTAAGATTCACACATTAGCAAACATCTTAATATACATCATGAAAGAAACATTGTTAGTTGTTACCATCAAAAAGTTTCTCCTCTTTATCTGTTGGGGTCCGTTTTTTATTTGTCTCCACAATCTGATAAACACAATGCATAATCAAACTTTTTTTTTGTTTTATTTATTTCCACAACCAACTTATCCATAAATAATAAAATCAAAGAAAAACTTCTATACTAACCTCAGTAGGACCCACATCTTCTTGTCCAGAAAATTTCCAAGAAGCTGACAAGTTGTTCTTTCGAAAAGAATCAAAGCTCAAAGGTCCTAAATCATCCGTGTTTGCCTTGATGACATCAATAACCTAAATATATAAGAAATAAAAATTAGAAAAAATCAAGAAAATTTGATGGATAAACGTTTTATCTACTTTTTAGGAGCATACCTTTTTTGAAAAAAGAGATTGGACATGCATTAAAGCCAGTCTTGCTCTCCAATCTACATTCTGCAAAATGATTTTAGACTTGCATAAGTGTAAAGAGCTGAATGCAAGAACTAGCAATGTACTTTCATTTATGTGTTTTATTACAGCATTGTACTTTTAAATTCTTTTCTCATTAAGGCATTGTACTCTTTTATATATCTTTCAAAGTATAATGTTGTAATAGGAAGAAATGAAAGTAGGATGCTATAGTGAACAGATAAATGAAAGTGCATGGCTAATTCTTGCATTTTACACTGTTGTAAATGACATAGAAGTGTACCTGTTTGCTAATATCTTGATCTGCATAAGAATAATAAAAAAAAAAAAAAAAAAAGAATTATAGAAGTATTAGGAATTTGTTCAAAGTCGACTAAAAAAAAAGGCTAAATTCACTAAAACCTTAAAACAAAAGAAGCATTTCTAAAGTCAAATTTGCAACACAGACTAGCAAGTTATTTTAATTTTGTAACCAAATGAAACGATTATAATCAGTTTAAATCCACATTAAACACCCCTGGAAACTAATTCATTCAATAAGTAGCAACCAAACAAGACTAAATTCACATAAACCCTAAACCTAAAGAACACCTTTCAAAGAAACTCGCATTTTGCAAAATAGAAACTAGCGAAATGGATAAAATTACTAACCAATTGAAGCAGCAGAATAAACCCTACGTCCAACGAAGAACCCAACAGGAGCAAGAACTAAAAACAATACAAGAACCACAATTGACATCCAAGATCCACCTCCGCCATTGTTCCTGCGGATACCCATATTCGAATTTCCCCTCTTAATCGCCATTTTCGCCCCTAATTACATAAATTTCAGACTAAAGCCAAAAAGAAAAGGCAAATTCACCACTGTTGCTCTTAAATCCATGCATACAGTCGAAGATAATGTAATCAAAGAAAATTACCGGGCATGGAGGTAGATCAAGTTGATGGGTATTGCTGCTCAGACTAAAAACCTAATCTTTGTCTCATTACATTGAGACACTGCGAACATAGAAGTTGCAGTGAAGTGCGATTTGGAAGCAACACTGGATATTCTCAAGAATCAATGCTTTAATGGGAAATTGTGGTTTGTGGGTTTTCTGGGGAGGTAGGAATAGAGATCTACAATGGCGGATTTGGGTTTTATGAATCTAATGAGTTTAATTCAATTGAAACTTTTAGATTGATTTTCTCGATTCGGATGTGTTCTTATTTTCTTGTTTTTTTTTCTGTTTCTATATAACACGATGTCGTTTGAACCGTAGCATGGCCGACACTCGTTGAGTAAAGTGTACTCTATAAGACTTTGGATTATTCTCATCTAGGTCCTTACGGTTTACAGAATTTACAAGTTGGTCCACAACAAATAGAGCTGGTAAAAAGCAATCCAACCCGAACCCAACAAAAAGTTAACGGGTTAAGTTAAGATTTTCAATATGTTTAAGTTAAATGGGTCAACACATCTAAACAATTTACATTTAATATGCACACACACAAACACACGCACACACACACACACACACACACACACATATATATATATATATATATATATATATATATATATATAGAGAGAGAGAGAGAGAGAGAGAGAAGAGTTATATGGAAAAGGGAGATGATTTGTATACAACAATTTTTCTCCATACACAACAATTGATGTTTTATAATGTTGTACTGTACAACTCTATAATGCATACATTGTTGTGTTTAGCAAAAAACTGTTGTGTACGAATCACTTCCTTATGGAAAATAAATGATTAGGGCAACACATGTTTGAACCAATGAAAACATGACAACACATCAATTTACAATAACTACATAAATGAGTTTCACAATACATTACTTGTGAATAAAGAAATGGACACGTGACACTTGATTATTGGTTCCAACATATGTTGCCCTAGTTATTCGTTTTCCATATAACTCATTTCTATATATATTATTTGATATTTATATTTATATAAAAGATTATGCTTAACTGTATTACTATAACCTTATAAAATTATTAAATTATATTAGGCTTAGTTTCTTTGGAGCCTATGGAGTCATTTCATACAATATTGTAACATCCAGTTTTGAGGTACATAATTTCAAGGTTTTCTTTAAGCTTTTGGATGTTGTCACGATGTGAGCAATGCCTCTTACGTCGTGAGCCAAAGTTGACTTATTGACTTGTATTCTTTGAGTCTTACGACGTGAGCCCTTGTTGCTCACTACATGAGTGCAGCCTGATGACCAAAACCCTAACTTTTCGGTATTTAATGGAATGAGAGGGTTAGGGTTGTTCACCCTCGGCCTCCTTCACACTCTAAGCCTCCACAAACCTTGATATCAATCATTCTTGAAGCCTTAGTCTATTTTGGTGTATTTCTTAGTTAAAAGAAGAAAAGGATAAGAGGAAAAGAAGTGTCCTAGTGGTGGAGTTTGCAAAGTAGCATCATTATCAGCACCTCGTGTTTTTAGACCATTGTAAGTGCTAAAGGTTCAAACTTTATTTCATATTATTGATAGATCTAGGATTTTGTCCATATTTCTCTATGTTAAGCATGTTCTAGTGAAGTAAATCCATAAAGTTAGCAGCTTTATGGATTCCAAGGGTTCCGTGATTATCATATTGTCCAGATCTATAAGTTAGTGAGGTTTAAGAGTCATTTTCCATATTTTTTGACCTAAAATGGATTGGGACATGCATGGTGCATGTATGTCAGCAAAGCAACATTTTTATGAACCTTTAGGGTCCCCTTAAGCTCCTCCAGAAGTTGGGTTTAACGACTTATTGAGTTAAGGACTTAGAACCGAGATCTTTGGCTTCAGACCAAAGCCATGTTGTGAGACATAAGGTCTCATGACGTGACAATGAAGAAAACCCGTGACTGAGTTGTCTGAGTCTGGAGCGAGTTGTTGGAATCGGGCTTGGTTGACTCTCACAATGCGACCAAGGAATGGTCACGACATGAGACCTTATATTAGGGTTTTGTCCAATGGATTTGAACCGATTGACTTTTGAATTTAACCAAGATTTTGATCAAGTTTTGTAACATCCGGAATCCCAGGTATATTATTCTAATATTTTATTTTTGAAATTTGTGAAGGAACTCGGCGAGTTGATGCTTAGACTCACCAAGTAGGGTCACGGTTGATCATCCGAGTTCGCGTTGGACTCGGCGAGTCCACACTGTTTAATGAAACCCTAATCCTCCGGGGTTGGAACCTATTTAAGGGCACTCTTAGCCTTCCATTGCAGCTACCAGTCCCTTGAGAGCACCCTAAGTGAGATAGATCGTTTGGGAGGAAGGAGAAGCCATATTTGACCTTTCTATCCTTGATTTTGCAAGAAGAAGGTGATCAAGAGCAAGAGGAGACTGAAGGAGGTGTGGTTCTAGTGGTTTTAGAGTTCAGAGACTTCAACTTGAGGTATTTATTCGGACCTTCTTCAGTTTTGGTATTGATACCTAGAGTTAGGGTTTTCTAACCACCTTTAAGGAGGTTTATGTGGAGCAATTGGTCCCTTATCAAGTTTATGCTTTGGATCTAGACTCAAAGAGGTCCAGAGACCTTAACCCTTGGAGCTTTATGAGTTATCTTGGGAGTTATGAGCTTAGGATGCCATTTTTGGGCTAAAATCTCTAAGTGTTACCATCTAGATGATATATGAGTGTCAAGGTCTGGACTTTACATGATTATTATGCTTGGGAAGGACAGATCTATGGATTTGAGTAACAGATTTGACCTCAGGAGGTCAATAGAGTTTGTGCATGGCATGTACTCACCGAGTTGTTCTTGAGACTCGACGAGTTGAGTCAGGGTAGCCCCACGATTCTTACTTGGGGACTCGTCGAGTAAAGGGAGGGACTCGACGTGTTAAATGGGACTAAAGAATTAAGTGGACACAGATGGACTCGTTGAGTTGCCCAAGTGAACTTGCCGAGTCGGGTCAAAGTTTGACCGTTGACTTTGGTTGACTTTTAGGGTTTGGTCAACAACGAGAGCCTTTGAGTCAAAGGAGGGGTAAAATGGTCTTTCACCCTTCTGAGGGAGCTTAGAGAAAGTAGAGTCTAGTTCTGAGAGTTACATTTATGAGAATATTACTTTATGTGTTTAGGCGGAGGCTAGATCGTATTTCTACCGAGTCAGTGATTTACCGGGACATCTGAGGTGAGTCTTCTCACTATACTGTAACTGGAAGGGTACCTATGTGTGACCGGAAGGTCTGGTATGCTATAAGATATATGCATTGTATGTGATTAGTTACCTATTTTGTATGTGTTATTTATGCTATGCTTGTTATCGGCTGGAAGGCATTATGATGTAGACCGGAAGGTCAGGGAGTTATGGGCCGAAAGGTCGACATGGGTAGGACCGGAAGGTTTATCGAGTTGGGACGGAAGTCCCATGAGACACATGGACCGAAAGGTCATTGCCTGGAAGGGCGTATGTGTGTAAGTGGTATATTGGGGAACTCACTAAGCATTTATGCTTACAGTTGTTGTGTTATGTGTTTCAGGTACTAGCGAGGACCGTGGGAAGGCGCCGACATGATTCGTACACACTAGAGAAAGGATTTGATTTTTGTGATCTTGGGATACAATATGTTTTGATAATTATTGTTGGATGTTTTTGGAAATATTTTATGTGAAAATGGTTGTGACAGAAATAAAATTTTTGTTTTGAAAATTACGTTGTTACAAGTTGGTATCAGAGCCTTGGTTTGAGGGATTCGGATGCACCTTCGGGCGTAACTGAACTCAAACCGAGGATTTAAGAAAAAAATCCATTAATAAAAACATTAAATTTTACAAGAGGTTTTGAGATAACCAAAGAGGAGCAGTGTGTACGGTCAGCCAGCGCCCGAACGGTAAATCCCCAAAATACCCTTACAATATGTGTTATGAGATATGCTATGATATGTTATGCATACTAGAGTAGACTAGGTATTCATATTAGGACTAGAGTGACCTGATTTGTGATGCCTTAGTCTAGGAGAATCCTACTGCTATGAGGTGCCTTGAGAGCGAGTAGGTAGCCAATGTATAGCGAGAATAGAGTACTTGGGCTCCGGGATCCAAGGAGGAGGACTTGGGGTGAACGCTGATGCGGTGTAGTCAGAAGTATAGGGCCCGTACTACTAAAGACATCGGATCGGTGAGCAGCCCAAGTAAGAATCCTTTGGGTATAAGAGGACGAGTAGGGTTGCGTTATCGAGTGCGAGTATGCTCGATCGAGTCTCTGATATTTTTATGTTGTGTTTCAGGGGCATCATGGTTGGGACACGCCACAGACTTGAGGCGAGCGGTGTGAGTGACGAGGAGCTTCGTCAGATGATCCACGATGAGGTGGCTGCGGCGATCAGGGCTGAGATTCCGGAGATGTTTGGGTCTATCAAGACCACATTGTTGGAGACTTTTGATGAGCGGTACGCCGCGGTGACTGAGGCCGCAGCCACTGCAGCTGTGGCTACTGCCAGACCTCAGGGATGTGACTCTTTGTTGTTCCGGGAGTTCAGCAACATGAAGCCACCCGAGTTTGATGGGACGCAGGATCCGTTCGCTACGATGAGATGGATTACTGACATTGAGGGATGCTTCTATATGTGTTCATGTCCGGAGCATCTGAGGGTACGGCTCACTTTGAACTAGCTTCGCTTGGGAGCGAATGATTGGTAGAAGTTCGTGACAGCAAACTTCACTCTTGCAAAGATTTCAGCGGTGACCTAGGAGAGGTTCACCACCATGTTGAGAGATAAGTATGTTCCCCCCGTGGAGAGAGAACAACTGGTTCAGGAGTTCTTGACCCTCAAGCAGGGTAATGATTCGGTTACTGTGGTCACCTGGAAGTTTCATGAGAGGACGATGTTCTTCCCTGAGCAGGCACGGATGAGCCGGTATTTGGGTATTCTGAGGAGGGACATTCGTGAGTTCGTGTCGTACTCGACGTACTGGACATTTGTTGAGCTCCATGCAAATGCCCGGAAGAGGGAGATTGAGTTGGAGACTCGTGCCAGGGAGGAGGTCAAGTCTTAGAGGATGGATCGGCGGCCGACACAGTCTCAGCTGGCAGCCAAGCGGACCAAGTCCGTTGAACCGAGGACTGGAGGCCAGAAGGGCCGCACTTGCGGAAAGTGCGGCAAGGGTCATGAGGGGGTCTGTCGTTCGGGTGCTTGCTACAAATGTGGCAAGGAGGGGCATATCGCCAGGGATTGCCCCAAAGGAATTATGGTTTGCTTCCATTGCAACCAGACCGGCCATCGGAAGGCTGAGTGTCCTCAGCTACACCAGGGATCTGTGCCTACTGCTAGGGTTACCGAGGTTCGATCGGTGAAGGCCGAGGGTCCGAAGGCTCGTGGGAGAGCTTTCCAGTTGACTGCAGAAGAGGTCCGCACGGTGCCCGATGTCGTGGCTGGTATGTATTCTTTCGTATATTTACTTTTATGTTGAGATATTGTGCTTATATTATGATATGCGTAGTTACTTTTCTTGTGAATTCTATACCTGCCTTGGTGTTATTTGACTCGGGTGCGAGTCGGTCTTTTGTATATTTGGCTTTTAGTCAGCACATCAGTATTAGTCGGAAGGTGATGAGTCGACCTCTGAGAGTTTCCATAGCTGATGAGAGAGTATTGTATGCCACCGAGGTGATTCGAGGATGTGTACTCGAGATTTTCGGCGTTAAGTTCCCGATTGATCTAGTTTCTATCGCGCTGGGAGATGTCTGTGTCATCGTGGGCATGGACTGGTTGAGTAAGTTTGGAGTGGTTATTGACTGCGAGAGACATCTGGTAACCATACGAGATCCTAGTGGGGGATTTCTTACCGTGTACGGTGAGGGTACGCGTTCTGGGTTGGCATTTTGTTAAGCCGCTAGAGCGATGCAGAGTGTACAGCAGGGTTGTAAGGGGTTTGTAGTATATGTGATGGATACGAGGATTGATTCAGAGAGACCGAGGTCAGTTGATGAGGTTCCGATAGTGCATGAGTTTCCGGATGTATTTCTGGAAGAGTTACCGGGTATGCCTCCCGAGAGGTAGGTTGAGTTCAGTATCGATTTGGTTTCGGGAGCTACAC
The DNA here is from genome assembly GCF_052625555.1 of Lactuca saligna. NCBI lineage: Eukaryota > Viridiplantae > Streptophyta > Magnoliopsida > Asterales > Asteraceae > Lactuca > Lactuca saligna. The sequence continues at coordinate 224,311,295 of NC_136419.1, read as the reverse complement.
TTATTGCCAAGGCACCTTATCGCCTTGCGCCTCCAGAGATGCAGGAGTTATCCTCGAAGCTTCAGGAGCTGCTGGGGAAGGGATTTATTTGGCCGAGCAGTTCGTCATGGGGAGCACCTATCCTTTTTGTTAAGAAGAAGGATGGCTCACATCGAATGTGCATTGATTACAGGGAATTGAACAAGCTGACGGTCAAGAACCGTTACCCGTTGCCGAGGATTGATGATTTGTTCGATCAATTGCATGGAGCATCTTGGTTCTCCAAGATCGATTTGAGGTCGGGTTATCATTAGGTGAGGGTGCGAGATGAGGACATCCAGAAGACAGCGTTCAGGACATCCTAGGGCATCTTGTTAACCAGAAAGGGATATTGGTCAATCTGGCCAAGATTGAGGTGGTGATAAGTTGGGAGGTGCCGAGGTCACCTACAGAGATCAGGAGTTTCCTAGGATTGGCAGTGTAACATCCCGAGTTTAGGAGTGCAAGTTCAGGGTTCAAAGTGTAAATGTGAAAGGGTAACTCGGCGAGTCCATGGGTGGACTCGGCGAGTAGGGTCGCGATGTTGGTCGTGTGTTAAGTGACCAACTCAGCGAGTCTCATGGGTGGACTCAGCGAGTTGGTGCTGTATGGAGAAAACCCTAATCCCGGGGGTTGAGCCCTATATAATGAACATAAAACCCTCTCCATAGCCTCTTTACCCTCTCTTGAAGTCCATAAAACCCTAATGCACGTTTGTGAGTAATTTGAGAGCATTTGAACCTTGGAGAAGAGATTTTAGAAGAGATCTTGGAGAGTTAAGAGGCTTGGAGCAAGGGGCTTTGCTAGGATTCAGATTTCTCTTCTGTTGGAGCTTCCTTTTGAGGTATTATTTCGTTGCTTGGGCTGTTATTCATCTAGATTCATCATTTTGGAGTATTTGGAAAGAATAGCTTGTGATATTTCGAGTTTGGAGGTTGGATCTGGGGTTGCTACCTCAGATCTGGAATGGAGAAGGCCTAGAGTGCATTAAAGTCCCTGTTCTTGAGTGATTGGTGAAACCATCTTGTCCCAAACCGTAACTATAGAGTGCTATATGCTTAGATCTCTTTGGGTTCACGTAAAGTTTGCCACTTTACGTGATGGATGGGTTGTAGAAGGGCAGATCTATGGTTTGGATCATCTGCATGGCCTGAAAAGGTTCTGTATGGATTAAGATCTAGGGGTACTCGGCGAGTCATAAGGGTGTACTCGGCGAGTTGCATGAAGGTGGGCAGGAACTCGACGAGTTGGTTGAAGATAACCTTGGACTCGGCAAGTCTGGTCTTGAGGTTCTAGCCTTTTCTGATTAAGCTGAGAATCAGTGAGTCAAGGGATGACTCAGTGAGTTGAGATGGGACTTTTCAGAGTTGGGGGACTCAGTGAGTCAGCGGGCTGACTCGGCGAGTAGAGTCAGTCAGGAAGTTGACCTTGACTGAGGACTTTGACTTTGACCAAGAGTTGACCAGTTGACTTCCAAGGGCATTTTAGTAATTTTTGGTATTTATTGGGTTCAGTCTTTTGGTATTATCAGGGGTGGAGTTCGTGTCGAAGGTTGGAGCAACGTGATCTTATCTTTTCAGTCAGCAGTTGCAAGGTGAGTTATCCTCACTATATCAACAGGGTCTAAGGCACCAAGGCTGACCCTTTATCGGATTGTAATCCGGGTATTGTTGTTATGTTGTTGCTTTGCTATGTTGCATCCTGGTAGTTAGGATGGTATATGTTAGAGACCTGGTTAAGGTCGGTATCTTGGTATATAGGATGATGCTATGCTAGTGGCCGGTTAGGTCGATATTCTATTTAGAGTATGTTATGTTATGTGATCTGCTATATCGGTTTGATTGGATGTGAATTTTTATATGATTGTATGTTTATGTGCACATGGTTGTTTGACTGGGGTTGGGTTGAGGTGGGTCCTGCTTTGTGCTGTAGGTCAACATACCCATGGAGGACCGGTTATTCCGAAGGCCCAGGAAGCGGTCTGGATAGGCTGTAGGCCCCACGCGGACCAGACGTGCTGAGGCTCGGAGAGTGGACCAGACCGACAGAAGGCCCGATGCGGGCGGACCAGTCATACTGTAGACTCAGAGAGTGGACCAGGTGGCTTAAAGGCTCGGTGCGGGCGGACCAACCACACTGCAGACTCGAGGGATATGGCTAGACTCGGAGGGTGGACCAGTGGACTGAAGGCTCGGTGCGGCGGACCAGTCACACAGTAGACCCGAAGTGCATGGCTGTTCTGTTCGGTTATGATATGTTATGCGTGGTATATGTGGTTGGTATTTTGGGGGTATCTCACTAAGCTTTCGGGCTTACAGTTGTGGTTTAATGTTTTTCAGGTACTTCCGGATATTGTGGCATGGCGAAGGCGTGATCGTACCGCTCCTCATGTTTATGTTTTATGTTATGGTTTTGTAACACTAATTTTTCAAACAAAATTTTCGATTTTTTTATAAAACATAATTCCATCAATATTCATAGAAACAACCCCTTTTAATTGTTCAACAAAATAGTACAAAATCCCAAGATCAAAATGTCAAGCTCCAAACGTGTGTGTACGAATCAAGCCGGCGCCTTCCCACGGTCGTCACTAGTACCTGAAACAAATAACATCAACACTGTAAGCACAAGGCTTAGTGAGTTTCCCAAAATACTACATATAACACATATTAGCCACTCGAGGCTATAACTCTGTGGGTCCGTGCACCCAAACTCTGTGAACCCTCAGGTTCTGACTCTGTGAACCTTCCGGTTCTAGCTCTGTAAACATGCACAGTATCAAACACATAAAAGTAATGCAGTACAACACATAACATACATAGCATACAAATACTCTATCACATAACTCTGGATACCTACTCAAGGTAAAGTATAGTGAGAAGACTCACCTCGCGTGTCTCGGTAAACAGTAACCCTGAAATCGCTAAACACTCGATCTGCCGAGCTGAAGTCCCCCTATAGCACAATACATCTCTAGTTAACACTTTCCCAACTAGGGTTGACCATACCATAACAAGACAATCTAGGTCAACGCTGGTCAACGGTCAACTTGACCGGACTCGGCGAGTGCACTATAGCGACTCGGCGAGTCTGAGCGCATTCACCAATTTCCCTGGAATCCTCTCTTGACACGTCGAGCATCCCCTCCCAACTCGACGAGCTCCACCTGGCACGAGTTGTGGGGCCACCACGACTCAACTCGCCGAGTCTCAAGAACAACTCGGCGAGTCCGGTTTGACTCGGTCCACCTGTCCATCCTGACTCCCCCTTGACCCACTGAGTTCACTCATCCCAACTCGGCGAGGCCACTCGCTGAGTGGTCGTGCAACATTCAAGCTACTCGCCGAGTCTGTTCTTCGGACTCGGCGAGTCCGTGCCATGCACTGACTCAATCTTGCTCTAAAGGCCAGATCCAGTCCACTAATCCATAGATCCAGTCCCCCCATGCTTATTTAGCACGTAAAGTCACAACCTTGATGCATAAATAACCTCTACATGATCACAAATGATGTTTTTGACTCAACTACTTCAACACAAGGCCAAGGACTCCATTTCCACCCATAAAGCTTGATGAGTGAGGCCCTCTGGACCTCTAGGGATCCAGATCCATGGTCTCAACTCAAAGAGGGAACCAAAGGGGCACCAAATCACCCCATAAATGATCATATTAAGCCCTAACTTGCATCAAGTTTCACCAAACAGAAAATGGTCCGAAAATAATACCTCTAGAGTGATGATCCAAGCTCTAATCCACGAAATAGCAACCTCCTTTGCTTCCTCTTGCCTAGGGCCTCCTTCTTCTTGCTAAACAACACACACAAGATCAAGATTGGCTCTCTTTCCTTCACAAAACGCTCAAGAACTCTAGGGACACTCTCTGGGGGTTGGGTGAGCGCAAATGACGGCCATAAGGCCCCTTAAATAGGCCACAAACCCGGAGATTTAGGGTTTCATAACACAGCGCAGACTCGTCGAGTCCATACCCTGGACTCGCCGAGTCCAAGTGCGCACCCTCGATCAATCCCGCGTCCCTACTCGGTGAGTCTGAGCCCCGACTCGCCGAGTCCCTCTCACAATATAACACAATTAAACTTACATTATACCTGGTAAAATCCGGATGTTACAACTCTCCCCCACTAGAACTGGACTTCGCCCTCGAAGTCCCGCTCTAAAACAGCTCCGGATGCTGCTCCCGCATCATACCCTCCGGCTCCCAGGTCATCTCTGATCCCTTCCGATGTTGCCACTGAACCAATACCAGAGGTACCTCCTTGTTCCTCAAAACTTTGATCTTCCGATCCCTAATAGCCACTGGTCTCTCCGCATAATTCAGGCTCGCATCAACCTGAATATCCTCAAGTGGAACCACTGTCGACTCATCGGCTATACATTTCCTCAACTGCGATACATGAAAAGTGTTGTGAATCTGTCCCAACTCTGCTGGTAACTCCAGCCGATAGGCTACCCGGCCTACCCTGGCGATCACACGAAACAGGCCAATAAACCGGGGTCCCAATTTGCCCCTCTTCCTGAACCGGATCACTCCTTTCCAAGGAGAGACCTTCAGGAGAACAAAGTCGCCGACCTGAAATTCCAGCTCGGACCGGCGTCTATCCGCGTAACTCTTCTGTCGGCTCTGAGCGGTCAATAACCTCTGCCTGACCAGCTGTATCTGCTCTGTCGTCTGATTCACGATCTTTGTACTGCCCATTACCCTTTGCCCAACCTCTCCCCAACATATGGGAGTCCGACACCTCCTACCATATAACAGCTCAAAGGGCGGCATACCAATGCTCGAATGATAGCTGTTATTGTAGGAAAACTCCGCTAAAGGAAAATACGAGTCCCAACTACCCCCAAAATCCAATACACAAGCTCGAAGCATGTCCTCGAGTGTCTGTATCGTCCGCTCACTCTGACCGTCGGTCTGGGGGTGGTATGCGGTACTAAAATGCAACTTAGTACCCAACTCCTCATGAAATTTCTTCCAAAAACGGGAAGTGAAACGCACATCGCGGTCTGAAATAATCGAGATCGGCACCCCATGCCGAGATACAACCTCCCTCACGTAAACCTCCGCCAACTTCTCTGCTGAAGAACTCTCACTGATGGGAAGAAAATGAGCGCTCTTTGTCAATCTATCCACAATCACCCAAATCACATCAACTCCCCTGGCAGTCCTTGGCAATTTGGTGATAAAGTCCATAGTGATATGTTCCCACTTCCACTCGGGAACCTCCAATGGCTGCAACTTTCCATGCGGTCTCTTGTGTTCGGCCTTTACCCTTCGACAGGTCAAACACCTCTCGACAAACCATGCTACATCCCTCTTCATACAGGGCCACCAATACTCCTTCCTTAGGTCCAAATACATCTTCGTGGCCCCGGGGTGGATCGAAAATTTCGATCTATGAGCCTCCTCCAACAATGTGGTACGGGTACCGCCCACAAACGGTACCCAAATCCTGCCCTAATAAGTCATAAGGCCTCGATTATCCGATATAAACTCAGAAACCATCCCAACAACCCGCTCTCTCTTCTGCATCTCCGGACGCACGGCCTCGGCCTGAGCCCCACGAATGGCGTCCAGAACTGGAGCTATCACGGTCAATCTCAAACATACATCTCGCAGGGGAGTACTCTCCGCCCTGCGACTCAACGCGTCGGCTACCACATTAGCCTTGCCCGGGTGGTACAAGATCTCACAATCATAATCCTTGACCACGTCTAACCATCTCCTCTGCCGCATATTTAGGTTAGGCTGATCCATCAAGTACTTCAAACTCTTATGGTCCGTGTATATCGTACAACGAACCCCATACAAGTAGTGTCGCCAAATCTTGAGGGCGAACACCACTGCCCCCAACTCCAAATCATGTGTGGGGTACCTCGTCTCGTAGGGCTTCAACTGCCTCGATGCATAAGCTATCACATGACCCTTCTGCATCAATACCGCTCCCAATCCTAGGATCGATGCATCACAGAATACCACAAAACCTTCCATACCTTCCGGAAGGGCTAATACTGGAGCTTCACACAACCTCTGGCGAAGCGTCTCAAAGGAGGTCTGCTGCTCGGGACCCCATGCAAATGCCACACCCTTCCGGGTCAATCTGGTGAGTGGAACCGCAATCTTGGAGAAGTCCTTAATAAATCTCCGATAATACCCTGCCAACCCGAGGAAACTCCGTATCTCAGAAGGTGACCTTGGCACCTCCCACCTCATCACTGCGTCAACCTTGGCCGGATCGACCAATATCCCCTTCTGGTTAACGAGATGTCCCAGAAACTGGACCCCCCGTAACCAGAAATCGCACTTGGAGAACTTTGCGTAAAGTTTCTCCGCTCTCAAAACCCCAAGCACCTCCCTCAAATGCTCCTCGTGCTGCTCACTAGATCTCGAATATACCAGAATATCATCAATGAAAACAATCACCGACCGATCCAACATTGGCCGACATACCCTGTTCATGAGGTCCATGAACACAGCCGGGGCATTAGTGAGCCCAAAAGGCATCACTACAAACTCATAATGCCCATAACGCGTCCTGAATGCTGTCTTCTGGACGTCCTCGTCCCGCACTCTCACCTGATGATAGCCCGACCTCAAATCAATCTTGGAGAACCAAGATGCTCCCTGTAGCTGATCGAATAAATCGTCGATCCTCGGTAGCGGGTAACGGTTCTTGACCGTCAGCTTATTCAATTCCCGGTAATCAATACACATGCGATGCGAGCCATCCTTCTTCTTCACAAACAAGATGGGTGCTCCCCACGGCGAGCTACTCAGCCGAATAAACCCCTTCCCCAGCAACTCCTGAAGTTGCGAGGATAACTCCTGCATCTCTGGAGGCGCAAGGCGATACGGCACCTTAGCAATAGGCGCGGCCCCCGGAACCAAATCGATGCCAAACTCCACTTGCCTCGCGGGAGGCACACCTGGTAACTCTTCAGGAAATACATCTGGAAACTCCCGCACCACCGGAACTTCCTCCACAGAGCTCGGTCTCTCAGAGATCACTCGCGTATCCATCACATACGCTACATAACCCTTACAGCCCTGCTGTAAACACTGCCTCGCCCTAGCAGCCGAACAAAAGGCTGATCCAGAACGTGTACCCTCGCCGTACACTGAAAGAACTCGCCCACTAGGATCTCGTATAGTCACCAGCTGTTGCTCGCAATCGATAACCGCACCGAATCGGCTCAACCAATCCATGCCCACTATAACACAGACATCACCCATCGCAATCGGAATCAGGTCGATCGGAAACTCGACCCCGAATATCTCCAATACACATCCCCGGAAGACCTCTGTGGCACAAATCACTCTGTCGGCGGCTATGGAAACCCGCAGGGGCCGACTCAATACTCCACGACTAACACTGATACGCTGACTAAATGCCAAGGACACAAAAGATCGACTCGCACCCGAGTCAAATAACACTAAAGCAGGTACAGAATTCACAAGGAAGGTACCTAAGCATAGCATGATATAAGCATAATATCTCAACACCATAAACAATAATGAAAAGGAAACATACCAGCCACAACATCGGGTGCAGCGCGGACCTCTTCCGCAGTCAGCTGGAAGGCTCTCCCCCGAGCCCTCGGTGCCTCGGCCTTCACGGGCCGACTCTCTGCAGCAGCAGCTCTGATGGCGGCGGGAGCAGACCCCTGAGATGCTCCGCGCAGCAGCGGACACTCCGCCTTCCGGTGTCCAGTCTGGTTGCAGTGGAAGCACACTCCAAATCCCTTGGGGCAGTCCTTAGCCATATGCCCCTCCTTGCCACATTTGTAGCAAGACCCTGCCCGACATGCGCCATCGTGACCCTTGCCGCACTTCCCACAGGTGCGGCCCTTCTGGCTCCCGGGTCTGGGATCAGCGGGCTTGGCCCGCTTGGCTGCCGGCTGGGACTGTGCCGGCCGCCGATCCCTCCCCATAGACTCCGCCTCCTCCCTGGCCTGAGTCTCAAGCTCAATCTCCCTCTTCCGAGCATTTGCCTGAAGCTCGGCAAATGTCCGGTATGAGGAGTTCGAAGCGAACTCCCGAATATCCCGCCTCAAAATGCTCAGATAACGGCTCATACGTGCCTGCTCGGTGGACACGTGCTCAGGGCAAAACATCGCCCTCTCCTGAAACATCCTCGTAATCGCTGTAACTGACTCGGTACCCTGCTTGAGGGTCAGAAACTCCTGTGCCAGACGTTCCCTCTCCACCTGAGGAACATACTCATCTCGGAACATGGAAGTGAACCTCTCCCAGGTCACTGCCGAAAGCTCAGTCGGTGTGAAATGCGCAGTCACAAACTTCCACCAGTCCTTCGCTCCCAAGCGAAGCTGGTTCAGCGCGAACCGAACCTTCAAATGCTCAGGGGACGAGCAAGTGAAGAAGCATCCCTCCATATCAGATATACACCTCATAGCTGCCACCGGGTCCTGCGTACCATCAAACTCTGGTGGCTTGGTGTTGCTGAACTCCCTGAACAACATCGCATCACCTCCCTGGGGTCTTGCCGCAGCAATCGCTGCGGTAGCTGCTGCAACCGCAGCCTCAGAAAGAGCGGCATAACGCTCGTCAAATGTCTCAATCAAAGCGGTCTTAATGGACCCGAACATCTCTGGTATCTCGGCTCTGATGACCGCAACCACCTCCTCATGAATGATCTGTCGAATGTCCTCATCACTAGATCCGGCATCCTCCGGCATGTGTCGTGTCCTCACCATGATCAACCTCTGAAATACAACATGCGATAATTAGAATTCACTCGAACACTCTTACATTCAACAATCCACCCCTCCTTGATTCTTGGCATCCCCAGATTCTTATTTGAACTGTGTACCGCTCCGGTGCTTTTAGTAGTACGGGCCCAATACTACTGTCCGCACCGTCTCAGTACACACCCCAAATCGTCCTCTTCGGATCCCAGTCCCCAAGTACTCTATCATACTTAAATCTCTCTGAACAGATCTCACACAAAGCCATAGCTGCTACCTAATTACTCTCAGCGTCTCATAGCAGCTCACCATTCCCTAAGCTAAGGCATCACAAAACAGGCCACTCTAGCCCTATCAGCAATACCTAGCCTACTCTAGCATGCACACACATCACAATAATAGTTATTACATAACAAAAGATATTTTGGGAATTCACCGTTCGGGCGCTGACTGATCGTACACACATTTATTCCTGGAAAACCCTTTACTCTTAGAAAATTTTGGTTTTTATTTTGAAAATATCTCTTTATTTCCTCAGTTTGAGTTCAAATACCCCCGAAGGTGTACCCGAATCCCTCAAACCAAGGCTCTGATACCAATTTGTAACACTAATTTTTCAAACAAAATTTTCGATTTTTTTATAAAACATAATTCCATCAATATTCATAGAAACAACCCCTTTTAATTGTTCAACAAAATAGTACAAAATCCCAAGATCAAAATGTCAAGCTCCAAACGTGTGTGTACGGATCAAGCCGGCGCCTTCCCACGGTCGTCACTAGTACCTGAAACAAATAACATCAACACTGTAAGCACAAGGCTTAGTGAGTTTCCCAAAATACTACATATAACACATATTAGCCACTCGAGGCTATAACTCTGTGGGTCCGTGCACCCAAACTCTGTGAACCCTCAGGTTCTGACTCTGTGAACCTTCCGGTTCTAGCTCTGTAAACATGCACAGCATCAAACACATAAAAGTAATGCAGTACAACACATAACATACATAGCATACAAATACTCTATCACATAACTCTGGATACCTACTCAAGGTAAAGTATAGTGAGAAGACTCACCTCGCGTGTCTCGGTAAACAGTAACCCTGAAATCGCTAAACACTCAATCTGCCGAGCTGAAGTCCCCCTATAGCACAATACATCTCTAGTTAACACTTTCCCAACTAGGGTTGACCATACCATAACAAGACAATCTAGGTCAACGCTGGTCAACGGTCAACTTGACCGGACTCGGCGAGTGCACTATAGCGACTCGGCGAGTCTGAGCGCATTCACCAATTTCCCTGGAATCCTCTCTTGACACGTCGAGCATCCCCTCCCAACTCGACGAGCTCCACCTGGCACGAGTTGTGGGGCCACCACGACTCAACTCGCCGAGTCTCAAGAACAACTCGGCGAGTCCGGTTTGACTCGGTCCACCTGTCCATCCTGACTCCCCCTTGACCCACTGAGTTCACTCATCCCAACTCGGCGAGGCCACTCGCTGAGTGGTCGTGCAACATTCAAGCTACTCGCCGAGTCTGTTCTTCGGACTCGGCGAGTCCGTGCCATGCACTGACTCAATCTTGCTCTAAAGGCCAGATCCAGTCCACTAATCCATAGATCCAGTCCCCCCATGCTTATTTAGCACGTAAAGTCACAACCTTGATGCATAAATAACCTCTACATGATCACAAATGATGTTTTTGACTCAACTACTTCAACACAAGGCCAAGGACTCCATTTCCACCCATAAAGCTTGATGAGTGAGGCCCTCTGGACCTCTATGGATCCAGATCCATGGTCTCAACTCAAAGAGGGAACCAAAGGGGCACCAAATCACCCCATAAATGATCATATTAAGCCCTAACTTGCATCAAGTTTCACCAAACAGAAAATGGTCCGAAAATAATACCTCTAGAGTGATGATCCAAGCTCTAATCCACGAAATAGCAACCTCCTTTGCTTCCTCTTGCCTAGGGCCTCCTTCTTCTTGCTAAACAACACACACAAGATCAAGATTGGCTCTCTTTCCTTCACAAAACGCTCAAGAACTCTAGGGACACTCTCTGGGGGTTGGGTGAGCGCAAATGACGGCCATAAGGCCCCTTAAATAGGCCACAAACCCGGAGATTTAGGGTTTCATAACACAGCGCAGACTCGTCGAGTCCATACCCTGGACTCGCCGAGTCCAAGTGCGCACCCTCGATCAATCCCGCGTCCCTACTCGGCGAGTCTGAGCCCCGACTCGCCGAGTCCCTCTCACAATATAACACAATTAAACTTACATTATACCTGGTAAAATCCGGATGTTACAGGTTTTGGGAATACTCTGATAATAAATGTATTGAAAACCTTTTTGTAATAACTTAATGAATTGGGATGCTTTTGAAAAGTTTAAATTGGCTTGAATTTTTAGAGTGTTACAGGCAGGCTATTATCAGAGATTTATCAGGGATTTCTCCAAGATCGCTGTGCCACTCACCAAGTTGACTCGGAAGGGCGTTGCCTTCTCATGGGGCCCAAAGCAGCAGGCCTCCTTTGAAACACTTCGTCAGAAGTTATGTGAAGCCCCGGTGCTAGCCCTTCCGGAGGTATGGAGGACTTCGTGGTATATTGTGATGCGTCGATATCAGGGTTGGGAGCGGTGCTTATGCAGAGGGGGCACGTGATAGCATATGCATCTAGGCAGCTGAAGCCTCATGAGGCAAGGTATCCCACCCACGATTTAGAGTTGGGGGCAGTGGTGTTCGCCCTCAAGATCTAGCGTCACTACCTGTATGGGGTCCGGTGTACCATATACACGGATCATAAGAGCCTGAAGTACTTGATGGATCAGCCCAGCTTGAACATGCGGCAGAGGAGATGGTTGGATGTGGTAAAAGATTATGATTGTGAGATCCTGTACCACCCGGGTAAGGCTAATGTGGTAGTCGATGCCCTGAGCCGTAGGACGGAGAGCGTCCCAATGCGAGACATTTGTATGAGATTGATAGTGATGACTCCGGTGTTGGACACCATTCGAGGGGCCTAGGCCAAGGCTGTGAGACCAGAAAACCAAAAGAGGGAGCGAATTGTCGGGCAGGTATCAGAGTTCGTTACTAATAGCCGGGGACTTATGACATTTCAGGGTCGGATTTGGGTACCGTTTGTGGACGGGATGCGTACCATTTTAATGGAAGAGGCACATCGATCGAAGTTCTCGATCCATCCCGGGGCCACTAAGATGTATCTAGACCTAAAGAAGGAGTATTGGTGGCCCTGTATGAAAAGGGATGTTGCATGGTTTGTTGAGAGGTGCCTAACCTGTCATCGGGTTAAGGACGAGCACTAGAGACCGCATGGTAAGTGGCAGCCGTTAGAGGTTCCCGAGTGGAAGTGGGAACAAATTGCTATGGACTTTATCACCAAATTGCCAAGGACTGCTAGGGGTGTCGATACAATTTGGGTGATTATAGACCGGTTGACGAAGAACGCTCACTTCCTTGCCATTAACGAGAGCTCTTCTGTGGAGAAACTGTGTCACACCCCAAAACCAAGAACGGCGGAAACGTTCTGGGGCGGAGGACGTCATGTACAGTATCACAACAATGAAAAGTAGTAAACAAGCAACAACATCATCCATTGCATTAATAATATAATTATTATACAAGTGTATTCTGTCACATTTTGATAAACACTAAAGCATAAATCAAAATGAAAGATGAGTCTTCAACGAGCTCCATCTTCCCTAATCCTTGCATCGGTACCTGTCTATGTTGACCTGAGGATACAAGTAATTTTGAAAGCGAGTATCAGCTTTAAAGCTGGTGAGATCATAAGTATTTAGTGTCTTAATTTGTAAGTAAGTATTTGTATGTAAGAATTTGTATGTGAACTGTAAGTATGAAGATGTTTGTAAAACAACTGTAAACGTTTGAAAAACTCTAGAATCCCTATGATTCCTACTATTGTATAAGGGTGTCTTCTACCAAGACCTAACTGTTCTCAATGTTCATGTCATGTGAAAGTGTCTAATTTTCCCAAGTGTAACTATTATTAACACAATATAGTTTTTACATTACCGTGCATCGTGTGAAAATTCACGAAGTGAATGTAATGGGAAAAGAAATAGTACTATGGTGTAGTGTCGAACTACAACCGTACCTATTACCTTAAATATAGGGTAATACTTCCAAGTACTGTAGTATTTAATATAAATAACTACATCGGTACTCAACTGCCGTATTTGAGGGATAAGGTATAATGTGATGTCTAGATCCCAGACTATACGCTCCCCTATCAAAGGGATTTTGGGACCTACCCACGACCGTTGCATGTATGCAAGCTGTGAGCATCCACATTACTATGATCATGTATACTTGATATAACTATCACAATTGCGTTGTGATTCATCAGTATAGTTAGATCCTGAACTGGCTCCGTGCTATAACACCTAGTGACGTCTGTTCTAAGTATATGTAAGCGTACTACTGTAAGTGTGATCATGTACTTGTACTTATGTAAGTGTGATCATGTATTAGTATAATAGTGTACTGTAATGTTCTACGTGTGCTAGTTGTAATGTACGTGCTCTCTACCTAGCAAGTACAGTAATGTAATCGTTCTAGTATCGTTGTATATGTTCTCTTTCTAGTATAGTTGTATATGTTCTTCTAGTAGTAAGTATTGACTCATGAATGAACTGACTCATAGTATGATATCGCGTTCTAGTAATAGTTCCAGTATCTTCCTAAACTACCCATATGGTAGTTTACTAGTAATCTAACTGGTACGTATGAACATGGGTGTATACCCTTGCTACCCAAGGTCATGGGATGAACTGGAAGGGCCTTTTATGACTATATATGTACACATGATATATAATTAATATTTAAACGACCTTCGGACGGGTACCCGATATCCCACCAGACCACATCTCAAGCGCGAAAAGGAAATAGGGTGGATAGCCTTCCTAAGTCTTTTAAACATTACTTATATAACTATACATATAGAGGCATGCAATTTATAATATATAAGCATAAATAAGTTTTGTAAAACATTTGAACATAATTATTATCTTCAGAAAAGATCGACTTGATGTCAATCTACAAAACAATTTGAAGGCATGGGTTTGATAAACCGGTTTAGTATAAAGAAACATTTGTTTGAAACACAGTTGTAAATAAGTTTGAAATATGATATACAGAGTAAACTGTACAGAGTTATAAGGAGTTTAAAACATATAGAATGTTTATAAAAATCATTTGAAGGAAATTGTTTGGTAAAACGGCTAATGTGTAGCCAAATCATTTAAATATTGTATATTAATCACATGTGATTGATGTAATAACTAGCATAAATCTACTTATTAATCACACGTGAATGATATAAAACTAGCATGATTGTACTTGTATCCCCCCCATAAAACATTTAAAAATAGTTTAAAACATTAGTTAAGGGGTATGAACTCACCTGCAGTAAGTGACTGGAATTGAACGGACTGTTATCGTAAGGTAGGATCGGACAAGTGCTTGGTGTCAAGTGAAGAATTTAGACACACACAATGATCCTAATTACATATGAAGACATATGTATATAAATAATTAGTGATTAAAACACTAATTATACAAGTATAAACATTTAAACGCGAGGAAAACACTTTTGGTCAAGTGCTAGGAGGCTAAAAGGGTTGCAACAAAGGAGTGCAATGCCCCTAATGGGAGTTTATGGTCTAAAGACCATATGTTTTGGAGTTTACGGCTCAGGGGAGTAAAATCTTGGCCGTAAACTCTCCTTAGGGTCACTAAATGGAGCTTAGAATTACTACAACTCTAGTGGTGAATTGTTTCAAGGTTTAAACAAGTGTTTGGGTGCCATATTAACTCCTTTAAGGATTTTACGGCCTTGGGACCATATTCCCTTGGAGTTTACGGCCATAAACTCCCTTGGGAGGGTGGTTATGGTGTTTTCAAGTCTCAAACATTTCAAGGTAAAGATCTATGTTGGGTTCTAGGCATAAGGAAGGAGTTAGGGTGTCATTTGACCCCTTTATAGGTGTTTGCGGCCCAAGAGCATGTCTTTGCCGTAAACTCCTTAACTCATGTGATTCCTTGTGTTTTCTAGGCTTTAAACACTTTAGGGTACTTGTCTAAAATCAAGTCTAAGCCTTAGGTGCCTTAAAAGCACCATTTGAGCATTCTTTTTGGAGTTTACGGCCTAAGATATTCTTGGGCCGTGAACTCCTAAACTTGGGTGATTCTTGGTTGATTTCATGTCCCTAACACACTCCTATACAAGTCCAAGGTAGTTACAAATCACGGGGGACAATCTAGGCTTGGTTTCGGGAGTTTACCGCCCAAGAACACCTTGGGGAGTAAACTCCTAGATCAGATGATTTAGCTATGTAATCTATGTTATGAACACATTTAAAGCTTTCTAACACTACTAGAAAGAGTTACTCACAATTTGGGATGAAAACCCGAAGATCCGTGAGAGAGAATTTTGGCTTTTCTCTAATTGGAATTCAACTAATGAACTATTTGGTTCAGTTTTCTATATATAGTCCTGGGATTTTTGGCAGAAATTATTTCTATTCTCGGAATGAACTCTAATATCCTAGAGTATTGGAATAACAGTGTTGCACAAAACCCTAGTGCATCCACTCTCCTAATATCTCCTTAAGTGTAAAATCCTGAAAACTGCCAAACTTATACTCGAAATCTGAGTTTTCACTGTAACTGTTCTACTTCTTTTGGCTTCAAATGGTTTGTTAAGAATAGAAATTTCGGGTTGTCACAAACTGGCAGAATTGTATGTGAGAGAGGTGGTCTCGCGGCATGGAGTTCCGAAGTCGATTGTCTCGGATCTAGATGTACGCTTCACTTCCAGGTTTTGGAAGAAATTTCATGAGGAGTTGGGTATGCGGTTGCATTTTAGTACCGCATATCACCCACAAACTGACGGGCAGAGCGAGCGGACAATTTAGACACTCGAGGATATGCTCCGAGCATGTGTTTTGGATTTTGGCGGGAGTTGGGACACATATTTTCCCTTGACAGAGTTTTCGTACAACAACAGCCATCATTCAAGCATTGGTATGCCACCCTTCGAGCTGTTGTATGGGAGGAGATGTCGGACCCCCATTTGCTAGGGAGAGGTGGGGCAACGTGTAATGCGTAATACAGAGATCGTGCTCCAAACGACTGAGCAGATACATCAGGTCAGACAGAGGTTGTTGACCGCTCAGAGTCGTCATAAGAGTTATGCGGACACGCATCAGTCCGAGCTCGAGTTTCAGGTCGGTGACTTCATACTCTTAAAGGTCTCTCCTTGGAAAGGAGTGATCCGATTCAGGAAGAGGGGCAAGTTGGGGCCTCGATATATTGGACCTTTTAGAGTAATCGCGAGGGTAGGTAGGGTGGCCTACCGTTTGGAGCTACCTGCGGAGTGGGGTTAGATTCACGACACTTTTCACGTGTCGCAGTTGAGAAAGTGTATAGCCAACGAGTCGGCAGTGGTACCATTAGAGGATATTCAGGTGGATGTAGGCCTGAACTATGTTGAGAGACCAGTGGAAATTAGGGATCGGAAGGTCAAGGTTCTGAGGAACAAGGAAGTGCCTCTGGTGCAGGTGCAGTGGCAACATAGGAAGGGGTCAGAGCTGACTTGGGAGCCGGAAGGCGAGATGCGTGAGCAGCATCCTGAGTTGTTTGTAGAATGAGACTTCGAGGGCGAAGTCTGATTCTAGTGGGGGAGAATTGTAACATCCGGAATCCCAGGTATATTATTCTAATATTTTATTTTTGAAATTTGTGAAGGAACTCGGCGAGTTGATGCTTAGACTCGCCGAGTAGGGTTGCGGTTGATCATCCGGGTTCGCGTTGGACTCGGCGAGTCCATGCTGTTTAATGAAACCCTAATCCTCTGGGGTTGGAGCCTATTTAAGGGCACTCTTAGACTTCCATTGCGGCTACCAATCCCTGGAGAGCACCCTAAGTGAGATAGATCATTTGGGAGGAAGGAGAAGCCATATTTGACCTTTCTATCTTTGGTTTAGCAAGAGGAGACTGAAGGAGGTGTGGTTCTAGTGGTTTCAGAGTTCAGATACTTCAACTTGAGGTATTTATTAAGACCTTCTTCAGTTTTGTATTGATACCTAGAGTTAGGGTTTTCTAACCACCTTTGAGGAGGTTCATGTGGAGCAATTGGTCCCTTATCAAGTTTATGCTTTGGATCTGGACTCAAAGAGGTCCAGAGACCTTAACCCTTGGAGCTTTATGAGTTATGAGCTTAGGATGCCATTTTTGGGCTAAAATCTCCAAGTGTTACCATCTAGATGATATATGAGTGTCAAGGTCTGGACTTTACGTGATTATTATGCTTGGGAAGGACAGATCTATGGATTTGAGGAACAGATCTGACCTCAGGAGGTCAATAGAGGTTGTGCATGGCATGTACTCGCCGAGTTGTTCTTGAGACTCGGCGAGTTGAGTTGCGGTAGCCCCACGATTCTTACCTGGGGACTCGTCGAGTAAAGGGAGGGACTCAACGTGTTAAATGGGACTAAAGAATTAAGTGGACTCAGGTGGACTCGCCGAGTTGACCAAGTGCACTCGCCGAGTCAGGTTAAAGTTTGACCGTTGACTTTGGTTGACTTTTAGGGTTTGGTTAACAACGAGGGCCTTTGAGTCAAAGGAGGGGTAAAATGGTCTTTCACCCTTCTAAGAGATCTTAGAGAAAGTAGAGTCTAGTTCTGAGAGTTATATTTATGAGAATATTACTTTATGTGTTTAGGGGGAGGCTAGATCATATTTCTACCGAGTCAGTGATTTACCGGGACATCTGAGGTGAGTCTTCTCACTATACTGTACCTGGAAGGGTACCTATGTGTGACCAGAAGGTTTGGTATGCTATAAGATATATGCATTGTATGTGATTAGTTACCTGTTTTGAATGTTTTATGTATTCTATGATTGTTATGGGCCAGAAGGCATTATGATGTAGACCAGAAGGTCAGGGAGTTATACGCCAGAAGGTCGACACAGGTAGGACCGAAAGGTTTACCAAGTTGGGATGGAAGTCCCCTGAGACACATGGACCGGAAGGTCATGGTCTGGAAGGGCGTATGTGTGTAAGTGGTATATTGGGGAACTCACTAAGCATTTATGCTTACAGTTGTTGTGTTATGTGTTTCAGGTACTAGAGAGGACCGTTGGAAGGTGCCGACGTGATTCGTACACACTAGAGAAAGGATTTGATTTTTGTGATCTTGAATGTTTTGATAATTATTGTTTGATGTTTTTGGAAATATTTTATGTGAAAATGGTTGTGACAAAAAAATAAAATTTTGTTTTGAAAATTACATTGTTACAAGTTTGACTTAAGGGTATTTTGGGTATTTTGAACTGTAATATGATTTTTAGTAATTGTTATTTGTAAGGTAACATGTATAGTTGGTTTTGGACCAGCGTGTTGTTTCAACTTTTATCCGTCTGTGAGGCGAGTCCCTTCATTGTTGTAACATCCCAAAATTTGAGGCCAAAAATTTCATTTTTAAATTAAGTAAATCATAAAATATGTTACCAAAACATTGTTAATATTACATCAGGTTTAAACCACAATGTCGTATCTCAAAATCATAACATCATAAGTGATGGAAATCAGAGTACAATCCCAGAATCTCATTGCGGAAATCATGTGTGAATGTGTGATGCGCTGCTACACCGCCGACTCCTTCCCCTTAGATGAAGAGGTACCTGAAATCAAAACTAAAACTGTAAGCACAAAGCTTAGTGAGTTCTCCCATCATACCACATACCATATAATATCATCGGTATCTTTCAACCGGTAACTGTCATCGGTGTCTTTCAACCGATATCTGTCATCGGTATCTTTCAACCCGTAACTGTCATCAGTATCTTTCAACCGGTAACTACCATCGATATCTTTCAACCGGTAACTGGGGACTATTTCATCCCCTACCACTATCATACAATAACAAGATATAATCATATAGTCAGGCATAACTGGGTACTGACCTACCCCTCGATCCTAAAGACCGATGTCGGGGAAAGACTAATCCCTACCATTACCATTAACACACATAACATATCACACAGGTATATATCATGACCAAAGCACATAATCATACCAAGGTAATTATCACAAAGACAATTATCTACCAAATACCCTTGTTGATGGGCCAACATTGTGGCCTTAGACTCACCCTACTAGAAGGTAACTCACCTCGAACGAGTAACTGTTGATAATTTGTGTGGGAAATCTCTGTCTGCTGCTGCTCCGGAAATCCTCCGGCAATAATCCCCACAAAACACTTAATCAGATTATGATATCTATTCTTAGGGTAAAATGACCATTTTACCCCTGACCAAGTCCAAGTCAAAGTCAAAGTCAAGGTCAACTTCCAGTTGACGTAACTCACCGAGCTGGGCCGCCAACTCGTCGAGTCCCTATCCCTTTAACTGTTCTCATCCATGACTCAACTCGCCGAGTCGCTCCAAGACTCGTCGAGTCCAACAAACTCAGAGTCCCTTCCTGCTCAACTCACCAAGTCATCCCCCCCGACTCACCGATTCACAGCTCAACCAAAGTGGTTAGGACTTCACGACCAGACTCGCCGAGCCCAAGAACAGACTCGCCGAGTCCAAGGCAATATTTAACAGACTCACCGAGTTGTTCTTCCAACTCGTCGAGTTCCTGCCCATCTTCATACAACTCGCCGAGTCTACCCATGTGACTCGCCGAGTTACTATGCGAATCAAGACTGATATCAAGCCCAACTCGCTGAGTCATCTACCAGACTCGTCGAGTCCATACGTAATCTATTCATTCAGACGATCACAGGCCATTCCATTGCTTCCAATACATAGATCTGGACTCCTAGGGCCAGATTCACACGTAAAGTTTCCAACTTTACGTGCATGCAAGGCTCAACAAGCTCTAATCAAACTAAAATGGAGGTTTAAGGCAAGGACACTCTCAATAAAGCCCCAAAGCTATCACTTCCCAGGTTCATGAGTCAAGACCAATCTAGATCGTAGTAGCAACCACATATCTGAGCCCAATACTCGAAAAGAGACTCATATATGACAATTTAGCCCTAAACTTCATCCATGAACAATCTAAGCACAAAAAGGTCAAGGCAACAACTTTTTACCTTCAATCTGATGCCAACAAGCAAGGAAATCAGATCCACTTCGCTCCTCTATGATTCCACCAACTCTTGCTTCAAGTATCCTTCTTCTCCAAGCTCCAAAACACACTTAGATCCTTCTCACTCTCAAATTAGGGTTTGAAATCGATGGGGAAAGCTTTTGGACGTCAAAGGGAGTGCTAAAGAGGCTGGGGTGGGTTATAAGGTGCTTTATATAGGGCACAACCCGCAGATTAGGGTTTTCTTCCTTCATCACCAACTCGTCGAGTCCAGCCGCCGACTCGCCGAGTCGGTCACTTAACACCTGACCAGAATCGCGACTCGACTCGCCGAGTCTATCCATCGACTCATTGAGTCGACCTTCCTCATTTACACTAAGAACCCTGAACTTGCACTTCTGAACTCGGGGTGTTACAAATGCATTTTATGACACCAATTTACTGATGCGGTTTCGCATTATCAATGTACAATTAATTAGCAAACAATAAACCATATATCTTGGTTTTAAGACCATATGATATTATCGTCTTGCGATCACTCGTGATAGATTCCATTAAGTGATTCCAGCAAGCGCGAGTTTATTCCAATGCTCAAAAACTTATTCATAAGCACTCATGAACGTTGTAACTGTTGGAATAGTGTCTAAGGCTGCAACTATATTAGATAAGTATTTGACCCGATTGTGCATGGTCCTTTTGGGTTGCCTTCACCATAGCAACTTGACAGGATGATTTATAATGAGAGAAGAAATATTATTAATATATTATGAGAATAATATAAGGAATAATAATATTGTTATTTGATTAATATAAGTCATAAATTAATTAGGAATTAATTTGGTGACTTAAGGAGATTAATTAAATAGAAGGGCATAAACTGTCAAGTGTATGATAGTTGTACTTTGGGCTATAATCCCTTAAGGATAAAGGGGGACGGTTTTGAGGACTTTGGATAGACCTTGAAATCGTCCAAGGCTTATCATTAGGGTATTAGATTACTTAGGGCCTAAGTCATCGAATTAGGGTTTAAGGGTGAAACCCTAGGAGCCTTACAAGTATAAATAGACCCAAGGGGTTGATGAAATCGACTATCTTGCCTTTAGAAGAACCTTGACCGATTTCTAGCTCTCTCCCTTCTCTCTCCAATCATCCTCTTTCTAGTTGGTGTTTGTAAGCCATTAGAGGAGTGACAATTGTGACTCTAAGCTCCAAGGACAAGAAGATTCAAGCAAGCAACTTAAGGTAATCTTCTAGATCGGTTTTTCTTATGTTATTACCTAGATCTATTGTTCAAAAGTCTTGGATTCAATGCATGTTCAATTAGAGAAACCTAGATCCAAGCATTAGGGTTTGTATGTGCACATAGGATGTTCATGTGGCTAAAACCCATCAGTGGTATCAGAGCCTAGATTGATTTCTATTGAATTGATGCATTGGTTGCTTGTTTGATGCTTACAAAATTCGAATTTTGTCACTCTGCCTGATGAACTCGACGAGTCCCATAGTGGACTCGGCGAGTAAGCTCAACTCGGCGAGTCCATTGTGGTACTCGGCGAGTTCGAGCGTCAGAAAGAGCTAATTTTGGGATTTCTTGCTGTTTATCTTTTGGATACTTACCTTAATCATGTTAGGTCAATATAAATCCGATTTTAAGATATATTTGAGTATATTCTTGACCTAATTGAAGATATTTATCAATTAATTAAATACTAATTTCCTTATGTGATAATTGATTAATTATTTTAATTAAATTGGTAAATTGTTTTGCAAGAAATAATTAAATAAATCAAATATGGATAATTATGTGATTAAATGTTAATTTAGATTATTTGTTATTTGATCCCCAATGTTTGAAAAGTTTAAAACTTGCCCTCAAGTTTTGAAATTTATGTTTTGTGATTAAAAGTTTAATTTAGACAATTTAAATTTCAAACCCTAGAATTTTACAAGTTTAAAATTCAACCCTATACTAATAAAATATTACAAGATTTATATATATATATATATATATATATATATATATATATATATATATATATATATATATATATATGTATAATTAAAATGCTAGTCTTACCGTTAGTAGGCCTCATTCACGAAGCCGGTCTATAACGTGGGTATAAGGTTGTTGCCTATAAAATGGCGCATAATAGGTGTACACTCACACCCACCGCTTGCTTGATCGGTGGAGGGTCGTTAGCCGACCGGGTAGGATAGAGCAACCTCATCTCCTCATTAAAAGTATAATATGAAATACAAAGTAACTACATGTTTTTCAAAATTCCCAGTCCTAGTTACTTTAGGAAAAGTGAATTGATGCAATCCCATGAAATTACACTTTGCACCCTTGCTAAGAAGTTAGTGGAACGTGTGTGGTTTACCGGCACACTAATTGGTTCTAAGCAAAGGTGGAAAAAGGTGATTCATTGTTTATCATAGTTCGATGGAGCGTGAGTGCTTTACCGGTACATCGAATAGGTGATTGTTACAATGAAGGCACCATGTGAATTTGCATGGTAATTCACACCCACTTTGTGATCCTTGGTATCCTAGTCACAAACGAGAGGGGCATATCGAGATTTAAACATGCCATTGAAAAGTTTCAATGAATCTCATCTAAACCTAGGAATTCTCAATACATTTAGACTTAAAGTTATGTTTTTATGGTGGAGAATTAGTGAATCGTCATTCATTTACCTTCAAATTGTTTGCATGTTAGATTACGACATCCCTTTTCTAATATGTAAATATTGTTGTTGGATCCTAGCCCTAATTTTTCTTATTGGGTAATAATTAGGGATTCAAATTCTAATCTATCTTTGTCCTTTCTATTTGTAGATGTCGAACACGAACAATGTTGCTGCTAGCTCGTTCACATTGATGAGCCTTTGCCAAAAGGTGACTTTTGATGGGACGAACTTTAGCGAATGGATAAGATACATTCGCACAATTGCTCGCTACGAGGACAAGGAGTATGTCCTCGATGAGAAGCTCGAGAAGATCAATCCAGAAATCGCTACTCCGGATGAAATCGCCGCCTTTGAAACTCATGAGCGTGATGCAACGAAGGTTCATTGCATCATGATAGCCACTATGAACTCCGAATTCCGAAAGTTCTATGAGGACATGTATCCGTACGAAATGCACCAAGACTTGTTGGAGAGATACCACCAAAACGCGAGGCAGGAACGTTACGAGATCTTCACTAACATGATCTCTGCCAAAATGGATCATGGTGAATCTCTAACCGTGCACCTGAAAAAGATGCAAAGGTATGTCGGTCGTCTTCGCAAGTTGAATGTTAACTTTGGGGAAGACTTGGCGATCGACATGGTGCTTCACTCCTTGCCTCCGTGTTACAACAAATTTAGGATGACCTACCACATGAACAAAGAAGAGGTCACCCTAAGTAAGCTCCAAGGTCTCCTTATGGTTTCTGAGAGCAACCTCAAGGACAAGTCTGTTGCACCCACTCCCAATCCACCCGCAGCTCCTGTTTTGGCTATTGGGCAAGGAAGAGGCAAGAAGAGGAAGGCTCCGTCTAAGAGCCACCGCAAGGGAAAGTCCCGAGAGGAAGGCTCCTGTTTTGAAGGATCCTTCCTCTTTTTGGCCTTCCCTTGCCCAATGGCCAAAACAGGAGCAGCGGGTGGAGTGGGAGTTGGTGCAATAGATTTGTCCTTGAGGTTGCTCTCAACAGCCCTTAGGAGTCCTTGGAGTTTGCTTAGGGTGACTTCTTATTTCTTCATGTGGTAGGTCATCCTAAATTGGTTGTAGCACGAGGGCAATGAGTAGAGAATGATGTCGATAGCCAAGTCTTCCCCAAAGTTAACATATAACTTGCGAAGACGATCAACATACCTTTTCATCTTTTGCAAATGCGAGGTTAGGGATTCTCCACTTCCTATCTTAGCGGTGATCATGTTGGTGATGATCTCATAGCGCTCTTGCCTTGCGCTTTGGTGGTACCTCTCCAGCAAATCTTGGTGAATTTCATAGGGATACATGTCCTCATAGGACTTTTGGAGTTCAAGGTTCATAGTGGCCATTAGCGATAATTGATCTTTTCAAGCTTCTCATCAAGGACATATTCTTTGTCCTCGTAGCGAGCAATCATGCGAATTTATCTTATCCATTCGTTGAAATTCGATCCGTCGAATGTCACCTTTTGACATAGGCTCATTAGCGAGAATGAACCAACAGCAACGTTGTTGGCGTTTGCATTAGACATCTGCAAATAGAAAGGAATAGAGTTTGATTAGAATTGAATCCCTAATTAAACACCCAAAAATGAGAAATTAGGGCTAGGATCCAACAACATTATTTACACATTAGAAAAGGGATGTCGTAATCCAACATGCAAATAAATTGGAGGTAAGTGAATGACGACGATTCACTAATTCTTCACCATGAAAAACCTAAAGGCTTAGGTTTTAAATGTATTGAGAATTCCCTAGATTTTTGAGATTCATTGAACTTTTCAATGGCATGTTTATATCTCGATATGCCCCTCTTGTTTATGACTGGGATGCCGAGGATCACAAAGCGGGTGTGAATAACCATGCAAATGTACATGGTGCCCTCATTGTTATAGTCACCTATTCGATGTGCCGGTTAACCACACACGCTCCATCAAACTATGACAAACAATGACTCACCCTTTGCCACCTTTGCTTAGAACCAATTAGTGGGCCGGTTAACCACATTCGCTCCACTAACTTCTTAGCAAGGGTGCAAAGTGTAATTTCACGGGATTGCATCAATTCACTTTTGCCTAAAGTAACTAGGATTGGGAATTTTGTAAAAACGTTTAGTTACTTTATATAGTTTCATTATACTTATTAATGAAGAGAGGATTGCCCTATCCTACCCGTTCGGCTAACGACCCTCCACCAATCAAGGAAGAGGTGGGTAAGAGTGGATACCCATTAAACAGCCATTTTATAGGCCATAACCTTATACCCCCCCCCCCCCCCCCCCCTTAATAGATCGGCTTCATGAATGAGGCCTACTAACGGTAAGAATAACATTTTAGTTATACATACATACATACACACACATATATATATATATATATATATATATATATATATATATATATATATTAATCTTGTAATAATATAATAGTATAAGGTGTATTTTAAACATTTTAAAATACTAGGGTTTTAATTTCAATTTAAAATTTTTCGAAATTTATAACCTTTAAATTGAAATTTTAAATATTAAAACTCTTGATTTAATAATTATCTAAATTAAACAATTAATTTGAATTACTAAATCATAAAGGATTATCTTAAATTAAACAATTAATTTTATCCTAATCCCTTAAATCCCTCTAAATTTCGAAAATATGGGAGGAGATAATTCAAAATCTTTAATTACCATATTTAACCATTAAAAAATAATTATAAGATATGAGATTATCCAAATCCCTAAATTTTAGGAACTTATCTTGCGGAGGAGGCACATCTCAAAAATCTAGGGTTTGCAAACCCTAGATCTCGAAATCTTGGGTAACAAGGAAAAGGGTTTGAAAACCCTTCTCAAAATTTCGAACACTAGGGTTCAAGAACCCTAAAATCGAAATCCTTGCCTCCTAGGGTTTATTGGCCATAAACCCTAAAGTGTTAAAATCATACAATTGTATAATTCTAATTGAAGACAATTAAACCATAAACTCTGATACCACTGATGGGTTTTATATACAAACAATCCTATATGTGCATGCAATCCTAGATTTGGATCTATGTTTTCTTTATTAGATACAAAACTTTATGAACACAAGAAGAACCCTAGAATGCATCTAGGTATTTCGAAAATTATATATACTAAAAGGTATTACATACCTCTTGTTGTTATATTGTAATAACAACACAAATCTTCAATCTCTTGTCTTGGAAAGCATGTACCACAAGTGTAGTACCTCTAATGGCTCACAAACACCACAAGCAAATAGAGAGGCAAAAGAGAGAGAGGGGAGGTGCTAGAAATAGGCTCTAAGCCTTCTTAGAAACAAGTGGCCGATTTCCCTTAGCCAATGGGTCTTTATATAGGGTAGAGATTAGGGTTTCAATCCTTATCCTTATCTAGTTGCTTGCTCACCAAACAATCTATAAGATAAGTCTATATCCTTATCCTTGGATGAATTCTAGGGCCTTATCCCCTTGAATTCGTCCACCCCTTCCTTATGGCATCCATTGCCCTAATTTGCAACTATCACATAATTACAATTAAGCCCTGCAGTTTAATTAATTACATTTGATCACAAAATTAATTCTTAATTAATTATTGACCAATATTAATTAAACAAATATGATTTCTCCTTTAATATATTATTCCTATAATATATTAATAAATCATAATAACATTTTTCTCTTTTATTTCTCCAGTTAAGTTGCTTTGGTGAAGGCAACCCAAAAGGACCATGCACAACCGGGTCAAGTACTTACCAAATATGGTTATGGGCTTATACAATAATCCAACAATCATACTCTAGCACAACATCAGTTCGTGGTCAAGGATGATCTTCTGGAGGTTGCTGCCAAAGACTTTTCCGGTATGGTCGCTGAGATTATCAACAAAAAGATATGGGCAGGTGCAATGGGGAACTCAGATGTATTATTGATCGAAAAGTCTTGAATTCATGCTAGCTTTAAACCAAGGGGGAGACTGTTAGGAGATGTTTTGTTGGTTTGAGCTAGGCATTTATGTTGTGTAGAATTTATTACTCATTGTTTGGGCTTTTTATGAGTTTTCGGTTGGGTGGACCAAAAACGTAATGTTTTCGGTCCTATAGTGTTTTCGGTTGTAAACTGTTTGGTGCTACTGTTCCCTATAAATAGTGTCATAGGCTGCTAGATGCGAGCGAGTTGTTTTCGGTCATTAGTGTGTGTTTTGCATCCATTGTACCTGGCGATTGTTTCAATTGAAATCGTGTGCATTTGGAATTAATATTGCCTCTACTCCTTCTTGTCTTTATCATTTTGGCTTGTTTATTTTGTTAATCACTAGTTGGTTCTTAGTTTTGGGGACTTACTATATATATATATATATATATATATATATATGTTTAGGTTTATTTGAGACTATGCTAATTTTGTGAGACCGTGGGATGCAACCTAAAAATAATTTTAAAATGCAAAATAAAAGAAAAAATTCGAATTTTTTTTAATTATTATTTTCGTCATTTTATTTACCTAAAAAAATAAAAATAAAATAAAATAAAAATAAATAAAAATTACCGTTTTATTAAATACGTGAAATATTCCAATAGGATATTACACTGTAGATATTATAATTTGATTTTTAGAATGTTACAATATTTTAGTATTCTATTAAATTTGTCAGATATGTAAAATATTTTTATATTTTACTAGAATACTTTTAATATTCTACTAGAATATGTAAAAAACGATAATTTTTTTTAATTTTTTTAATTTTTTCTTGAAAATATAAATGACGAAACTAATATTTAATTTTTTTTTTTCGAAAAATATCAATTATTTTGTATTTTAAAAATGTTTTTTTATCTAGAAAATGAATGACTAGAATTACGTCTGCCTTCCAGTCTCACAAAATTAGACCGTCTCACATAAACATATATATATATATATATATATTCATTCATTTAATTTTTAAATAATTAATATGTTATCTATTTTTCAAAATTATATCCAACAGTATCAGGTGGTGTCTTCCTTCTTTGAGGTCGAGGGTTCAAGTCTGATCGTGGATATAGGTGGAATATGTGTTGTTAGTTTAGGAGTAGATTAGATTTACCGATTAAAAAAAATATATATTAATAAAATACTATTAAATGGTTTTAGGCATCTTAAACCACATGTTTCAAAAATTTCAACCCTTCTTAAAAAAAACGTGTCATATTATCTAAATTTCTATTTACCACTCAAAATCAAAAAGAACTTAAACCATTTTAAATGTAAACTTGAATATGTAACTTAAGGTTGCATATCAATATATATATATATATATATATATATATATATATATATATATATATATATATATATATATATATATATATATATATATATATATATATATATATATTATAAAATTACTAATTCATACTTATGTTATTTACCTTTAAATTTATATATGTTAGTGAAGTATATGATTTGAATCTTCAATTTTATTTAACTCTTACACTCATTATTTTAAGTCATAAATCTATATTGTTTTTCATCAACGGCTTATACCTTTATTTTGTTGTCCCTTTGATAACAAAAAAACAAATTTGTGTGGTGTACAAAAATAAAACAACAAAATTTTAGGTTGTATTAATTTTCATTTTTACTAAATATATTATTTATGACAAGTTGATTTTATTCTATAAATATATCTATTTTTAAGAATAGTAGAACTTTTATTTTAATTTATATTAAATAATAGCATTATTTGTTATTGTTTATTAAATTTGTATTCTTATATTATTTATTTTATTTATAATAATCATTATAAAACGTTGATAATACAGTATTAGTTTATAATTAGAAACAAAGTTTTATAGCATAACCACGTTAAAATTTCTCGATATCTTTCAAGATTGAAACCACTATTACATCATCGAAAAATGTAATTAAATCTAATTATTCATATCTCGGGGGCACGCAAGTTATTGTTAAATTCAAATCTACGTATGCAGCTGTTATGTTCAAAGCTAACAGGTGTATATGGCTGAAGTGGTTCAATTGGGTCGTATTCATGGGCAAAAAATAGTTTTGTTTTGAGACGATCATGTTGATAAAGATTGTGGACATCCCTATTCATGTCTGGGACGAATCTAGTTTTGCCTCCATTGCAGGTAGTTTCGGAATGGTCCTAGTGAACAGTTGTTCGTTCATGAATAACAATGGTATATCATATGGTAAGTTTTGTATCCTTACAGTGTCCTGGAATAATTTAAATGAAGAGGTTTTCGTGGTGCTTAAGGGTATATCTCATAGAATTGGAGTATGATTGAACTCCGTTTAAGCCTTTATTGTCGGCTCCCACGTTGCTTCATAGGAAGATTTTGACCATGAAGATGGTGTCTAAGATACATGGAACCATGCGGGGATGGATATTGAAAACGGAAAAATTGAGCCTAAGGACTCCGACTACGTTAAGGCTAATCCGACGAAACTTAGGGTTCATGCAACGCATGCTTATGTTGATGTTGATGATGCTGCGTCAATTGGCATTCCTACGATGTTATTTGCGAGGAAGATCAAGGGTTTGGATCTGGATCTTCTAGAATTGGGCTCCTAACATCCCATAATCATATTAAGCCCATGCCTCATGGGCTGACTTGTAGTCCACTTCATGTGGGCAATTCCAGCAGTCCAGATTTTGCTCCCAGTGGGTCTACTCTTAAGAGACGACGAACACAAATGAAAGGTAACTCTGCTTGTTCAATTAATCATATATAGATTCTCCTTCTCCCTCTGTTCCTTCTCTAAAGAATGCTACTCCTTTAATTTCAATGGATCTTAATGGACAAGCGGATGTGTCAAGTGGTGCTGTTGGGAATCATGGATCTCCTTCTCACTCGAGGTCATTGATAGAAGCATGGCTAATCCCTAGTACTACCTAGTGGGAACAACGTGAATAAAACGAATGCTAATACTACCTAGTGGGAACAACGTGAATGCTAGTAAATAAAACGAATGCTGGTAAATAAATTAAGGGGGTGTTTGGGTTAGATTTTTAGCTTATTGCTTATAGCTTATTTGTGGTGGGAATAAGCAATAAGCAATAAGCATGGGGAGGAATGCTTATTAAAATTAGCTTATTTAGTCTAATAAGCTGGATTTTATCCAAACACTTAAATTAACTTTGTTGGGCTTAGAAGATTGCGTCTTTTGGGCTCGTTTGTTTATAATTCTTTGTATTACGGTTTGGGCCTGTCCAACCGTGTGTCTTTTATGCTTTGTATATAAGCTTATGCTTGCATGCATATTAGGTTAAGGTTTTAGAGATCTGAGAATACAATATTTTCCAGACGACTAAAGGTTTCTTTGATCATACTTGTAACCTTCCAATCCTCTACAGTTGATGTTCTTAATCGAGCTCTTCTGAGGATTTTGTTTTAATATTCAACACGTTTGATTCATTCTTGTTCCATAATTTTACTGTGTTTATATCGTCATTGTTTTCATAACTTGTTCAAGATCTTATCGATCTTCAAAGATTAAAAGGTTTATTAATCTCATCAATTGGTATCAGAGCAGGAGGCTGTGTAATTGATACACATCTTTTCTGTGAAAAAGATTATCATTAGGGTTTTTCCGCAATCATCAATATTTATTGAGCCGTCATCTCTTTATTGACGTATCTTGATATTTATTATTTTGCCCTAATCTGCTTTATTACAAGTCTGATCTTTGAACAGGTTTTTTCGATCATAATGGACGCGACACAATCAAACGTAATTAATATTTCAAACAACATTGGTTCAACGACAAGGATTCCGATCTTATACACCAACGATTATGAAGTATGGGCACATCATTTCGAAGACTATGTTATTGGGTCGGAGGAAAATGGGTATCTGATCTGGGAAGCCATCACAAACGGACCGTTCTCTCATTCTGCAACGTCCAGAATCATTAAAACTCAAAAGGAATACAATGATCTGCTCAAGGACGTGAAAGACATAGCACAAGATGAAAAGGACAAGTTCCAATGCAATATCAAAGCACTAAGATTGATCCGATTCGCCCTTCAGTCTGATACATTCAGATTGGTTAGCTCATGCACGACGGCGAAGGATGTTTGGGACAGACTTCGTGAACTGTACTCTACAGACGAAGATCTCGAACATTCTATACAAACTCTGCTTCTATCTGAGTTCGGTGAATTCAGACAAGGGGCTGAAGAATCTGTGACCCAGACGTTCGATCGCTTCAATCATCTTCTCAGCAAGATGATCAAACATGATATCGAAAGGAAGCTCATCGAACAGAAGGTTACATTCCTGAATGGTCTAAAGTCTGAGTGGAGGGCAGTAGTTTCCACAGTTAAAGCCCATGAGCAATTTAAATCATACTCTCTGGCGAAACTGGTGGGAATTCTCAAGTCTCAAGAGAAAAATGTTGTGCAAGAGAAAAATGTCGTTTCTGGTCTCGGTTCGTTGGCTCTCTTGTCAAAAAGTAAAGCCGTTATGGAGGATGAAGACCTCAGCCTGGAAGAATATGATCTCACATCAGAAGATTATGCCTTGATGGTATCCAATCCCAAAAGGTTCATAAAGAAGAAATTTCCCAGCAACAAAAACCGAAACTGGCAGGGAAGTTACAGCTCTGAAAAGGTGGTTAATGAACCGAAAGTTGAGGAGCACAAGAAGGAACCGAAGGTTGACATCAACTCTGGAGTGAGCTGTTTCTACTGTGGTGGGAAAAATCATTATGCTAAGGACTGTGTCCTCAAGAAAATGGGTGAGAAAGATGATGGAAACAATGAGGAAGCTGTGTTGCAGAAAAGGCTAGATGAGTTAAGAAAGAAGAAGTCTGCTGCTAACCCGCCTAGTAATGCTCTTATTGTGCAGGATTCTGTTCCAGGTGGTGAGTTCGGTAGCACGGAAGTTTGGTCTACCGACTCAGAAGACGAGGAAGTGAGACAGCCTACTCATGGAAAGGCGTTCGTGTCTAAGGAAGAAGGCAGTGGTGGTAAATGCCTTATGGTTTCTGGTGTATCTCAATTGAGGGGATACAACAACGATGGAGGTCATGATGGACAGAATGCAAAGGAGGACATGTGCTTCACAGCCAAACCACTCAGCCAGCAGTTCAATGAGCTGGATGAACTGATAAAGAAGGTACAATCTGTTTTTATTTCATGCAAAGTACCATCATCCTCTTATGAGAAAGAACTAAAAAGTGTCAATTCAAGAATATCTCATCTAGATAGTAGCTTAACTCAAACTCGGGTCACAAATTCTAACCTAACTGATCAATTGAGCAGGGCAGCGTCGAAGAGTGAGGAGCGGAGAATGTGGATAGAGTTAAAGGAATCGGAATTAGTCAGAGTTAAAGATGAAAACATTTATTTGCAAAGAGACAATTTGAAATTGTTAAAACAACGAAATGTTTTTTGTTTAATTGCTAAACGTCTGTATTCTAATATTACTCAGCTCCACTTGTATTGTGAAATAGGCCAAAGAATTCACCGCATGATTTTGCCCTTTCTAGAATTTAAGGAAGATGAAATCGATGCCGAAGCCTATAACTGTGAAAGTGTGATATCGTCTGATGACATAAATCCCACCTACATGTATGGACTGGACAAAATTGAGTCCTTCATTAAATCTAAAGACCACAAGCTCATGCTTAAAAATCTTTTGGATGAAAATGACAGACTTAAACTGAGGACCAAAACCATGCAAAAATTTAACTCTTTAAACGCCAGGGTAAGCTCAGAAAACAAAATTGATGTTGAAAATGCATCTGAGCTTAACGAGGACGACAATATGAGTGAAATTTCTGTAGAGGACACGGTTGACTGCTCAGAATTTATTAAAACCGAGCCAGAAAATCACAAGAATCTTATTTCTGAAAATTCAGTAGAGTTCGCTCGGTTGTCCCATCAAAAGTTCCCGAAATTAGTTGAGAAAGCTGTTGTGTATCAAAAGGTCAGGACTACTCCAAATCAAGTATACAAGGTAACAGGAGTAACTGAACATCAAACAGCTGAACTTGCAGCCATTGTAAACAAAGACAATGCTGATGGCTGTGATGAATACTTCTGGGAAGCTCCTATTGATAATGCAGACGAAACCATTGGTTTATCTGAACGAACTTCCTGGAAGAGCAAAGGAAGATACATACCCGAACCGTTGAATAAGCCAAATAACTTCAGTGAGCCGAGCACTAGTGGTACAAAAGATACTCCTCAGAAGGATGTTCACTCACCAAAAGAAACCATTCCTTCGGCTTCTTCAGCTCAAAGTAATTCTACCGAAGTTCAAATGGAACCGGTCAAGGAGTCAGCAAAAACGAAAGCAAATGTTCATCATCAACCATCTCAGATACGGAACAGGAAGATAGAAAGGAACAATAGATACCGGAAGAACCTTTCTGAAAGGAAATAATTCTGGCGTTCCCAGAATGCATACTTCACTCATCAAGACAAGAATCTAAAGTATGAAAACATTCCTGCGGAAAATCTTGAAATTCCCAAAAACCGAAAGCCGAGGTTCGGTTCACAAAAGGATAACAACCGAAAGCAGAAGTTCGGTTCTGAAAAGGATATCAACCAGAACCAAAGGTTCGGTTCCAAAGGTGGCTCCAACCGAACACAAAGGTTCGGTTCTGAAGACAAAAGAGTACAAAACTCTAAGGTCGGTCCCTCCAATGATCAAAAACAAAAGGGTCACCTAGAGTCTCATTCTAAGTCTAATTCTTCTCATTCTTCTAATTCTTCTTCACCCTCTGTTTCATATCGATCTCGCTCTAAATCTCATTCATCAACTGAGCAAAAGTGGAAGCAGAAGGTCAATAAATCCACACCAAAGACCGAATCTAACACTACTAATCTTAACAAAATAAAAGTGTACACCATTAAAAGGAAAGATAAAACAACTCTCGTAAAAAGAACTTATCTTGTTGATATCTCTCTCATTGCTCCTGTTTCCATGCAAAGCTCACGTGGACCCAAGAAACTTTGGGTTCCTAAATCTCTCTAAATTTTGCAGGTTATAAGTGACGAGCAGTTTGACGAAGAATGGTACATTGATAGTGGCTGCTCACGTCACATGACAGGGAGGAAAGAAGAACTTAGGGAGTACAGATCGCTTGCAAATGGTGGCAACGTCAAGTTCGGAAACAATTCTTTCGGCACCATAAAGGGATACAGGATGATAACCAATGGGGACTTCTCTATAAGGAAGGTGGCTTATGTGGAAGGACTCCAACACAACCTCATTAGTGTATCTCAACTGGTTGGAGGTACAGGTCTCAGAGTCTCATTCGATGATGAAGGTTCAGAAATTATAGAGAAAAAGTCAAATAAAATAATTCTCAAGTCAGAGCGAAAGGGTGAAATGTTTCCCTTAAACATGAAACCCAGCTGTATGCTTATTGTCAAAAGCGCAATCCGATGAAAGCTGGTTGTGGCACCGAAGATTATCTCATCTTAACTTCAAAGATATCAATCGTCTTGTTACAAGAGGTCATGTAAGGGGCCTTCCATTACTCAAGTTCGATAGGGATCATCTATGTGCTGCATGCGAAATGGGAAAGCAGAGTCGTCAAAGTCATCCATCTATTATCAACACAAAAGTTGTTGAACCACTCGAATTAATTCATATTGATTTGTGTGGTCCTTCATCTATCGAAAGCATCGGTGGTAGCAAGTACATTCTTGTTATCGTTGATGACTTTTCTCGATTTACATGGGTGTTCTTTCTAAAGCTCAAATCTGAAGCGACTCAAAAGCTGAAAACGTTTATTACGCAAATTGAAGTACAGCTCAAAAAGGTTGTTCGCAACATCCGAAGTGACAATGGTCTCGAATTCAAGAACAGGGAGTTTGAAGAGTTTCTTGCAGAGAAGGGAATTAGTCATAATTTCTCAGCTCCCTACACACCACAACAGAACGGAATAGTCGAAAGACGAAACCGATCCTTGTGTGAAGCTGCCCGAACCATGCTAAGTTTCGCTTCTTTACCTCTTTATTTTTGGGCTGATGCTATTTGTGCTGCTTGTTTTACACAGAACAGGTCATATCTCAACAAAAGATTCGCACTCACCCCATATGAGATATTGAACAACAGGAAGCCAAATGTGAAATTTTTCCATGTGTTCGGCTCAAGGTGTTTCATCTTCAACTCTAAAGAACACCGCAACAAGTTTGATGTCAAAGCCGACGAAGGAATTTTCCTGGGTTACTCTCTCACATCCAAGGCATACAGGGTCCTAAACAAGCGTTCAAGAAAAATTGAAGAGACGTATTATGTGACCTTTGACGACAACTATGTCAAGAAGCTGCAGAATAAAGAAAATATCACCGGGGAAATATTTCCTCCAAATGGCATGATTACAGTCTCGGTTGCTAATCTATTCGAGACATTTCTGGAGCTCTTTGACGAACCAGAGAATGCTTCACTTTCTGAAGCTGGTGCAGCAGATAACAAAGTTGATCACATGGAGCAGATTGTTGAAGATGCTGCAAGGAGAATGTATGAAGAAGAATCAATCTGTAACGACTCCCCTTCCAACGAAGCTCAAATCGAGGGGGAGCCAAGTGCTCAAGTCGAGGGGGAGCCATGCACGCAAGTCGAGGGGGAGCCATGCACACAAGTCGAGGGGGAACCAAACGCTCAAGTCCAGGGGGAGCCAAATTCCACAACTTCAACCGAAGGGATCTCAACACCAGCAGGCTCAGGCTCACTAGAATCACACGAACCTCATATCTTCCAAAGTACACCAACTGAGGTAGAACATGACGATGTGACACTCGGTTATGATAGCCAATCTGAACTAGAAGAAATAATCAATGCAGAATTAGACCCAACCGTTGATCCAAATTACCCTCCTCTTATCAAATGGACCAGAGATCATCCTGTCTCTCAAGTAGTTGGGGATGTATCTGAAAAAGTTCTGACCCGATCCCAACTGAAGGAAAAACAAACTTCCTTATTTTCAAAGGTAGAGTTTTTCATGTTCAATTCTTTCGTATCAAAAGTTGAACCAAAGACAGTTAACACTGCTCTCGACCACTCTGATTGGGTTCAAGCAATGCAAGACGAGTTGAACGAATTTGAAAGAAACAAAGTCTGGCGTCTAATTCCAACTCCTCCAGATGCTTCGGTTGTTGGTCTCAAATGGGTTTTTAGGAACAAAATGGACAAGGAAGGTAATGTTATACGGAACAAGGCTCGTCTGGTGGTAAAGGGATATTGTCAGGAGGAAGGGATAGACTACGAAGAGACTTTCGCTCCAGTAGCTCGGCTAGAATCTGTTAGAATATTTCTAGCTTATGCTGCTCACAAGAACTTTGAGGTTTTCCAAATGGACGTCAAGTGTGCATTTCTCAATGGAGAACTTGAAGAGACGGTGTACGTAGAGCAACCTCCTGGATTCGTGAACGAAAAGCATCCAAATCATTGCTATATTCTGGATAAAGCTGTGTACGGCCTTAAACAAGCTCCGAGAGCCTGGTATGAAACGCTTACAAAATTTTTAAAGATGTCTAAATTCAAACAAGGTTCGGTTGACCCAACCTTCTTTCGCAAAAAGGAAGGTAACCACCTTATGATAGTTCAAATTTATGTCGATGATATCATCTTTGGCTCCACGAATCCAAGCTTAACGGCTGAATTCAGAAAGCTGATGGAGACTAAGTTTGAAATGAGCTCAATGGGTCCTATTAACTTTTTCCTTGGTTTAAACATAAGACAGGGACCTGAAGGCATCTTTATTAATTAGGAAGCTTACACGAAGACTCTCCTAGCAAAATTCGGTATGATGGGAGACTCAAAAGTCAAAGTCCCAATGGCATTCGGCACTAAGCTTACCCCATCTCTAGACAAACCAGCTGTTGATATCACGCTCTATCGTCAAATGATTGGATCGTTAATGTATCTTACTGCTAGCAGACCTGATATCATGTTTTCTGTGTGTTATTGTGCTCGATTTCAGGCAAACCCTCGTGAACCTCACATGCTTGCAGTGAAGAACATCCTACGATATCTCAAGCGAACCACCTCCTTAGGTCTTTGGTATCCATCCAACTCAGGCTTCTTCGTTCAAGCCTATTCTGATGCTGACCTTGGAGGATGTGGACTTGACCGAAAAAGCACGACCGGTGGATGTCAATTTCTTGACGGGAAGTTAGTTAGCTGGCAATCCAAGAAACAGACATGCGTGTCTCTATCCACAGCCGAAGCAGAATACATTGCAGCTGCATCATGCACATCACAAGTGGTTTGGATCCAAAGTCAACTTCGAGACTATGGACTCAATATGAAGAAGATCCCACTATATTGCGACTCCGAAAGTGCAATTAGGATCTGTCATAACCCAGTGCAACACTCCAAAACCAAACACATAGCACTAAGGTATCACTTCATCAAAGATCATGTGGAAGATGGAAATGTCGAAGTTCACTTTGTAAGAACCACTGATCAGCTGGCTGACATCTTTACAAAAGCTCTTCCTGAAGCATCATTCAATCAGATATTGCAAGGCTTAGGCATGATGGTTGCAGAATCGGTCCCAAATCCTCATGTCTCTATTTAAAAAAAAAAAAAAAAAATCAAAGAACCGAACCTACCAGACCGCTCTGTTGCTCTCTGCTCTGGTAAAATCTAAGAACCAAACCTAACAGACCGCTCTGTTGCTCTCTGCTCTGGTAAAATCTAAGAACCGAACCTAACAGACCGCTCTGTTGCTCTCTGCTCTGGTAAAATCTAAGAACCGAACCTAACAGACCGCTCTGTTGCTCTCTGCTCTGGTAAAATCTAAGAACCGAACCTAACAGACCGCTCTGTTGCTCTCTGCTCTGGCAAAATCAAAGAACCGAACCTAACAGAACGCTCTGTTTCTCTCTGCTCTGATAAAATCAAGGAACCGAATCAACCAGACCGCTCGGTTACTCTCTACTCTAGTAACATAATGGAACCAAATCAACCAGATTGTTCGGTCTCTCTCTACCTCTACAATATAGGCGCTCATTCACACAAACCGCTCGGTTCTTCCAAATCTCTGCTTCTTTTCTTTGTCTAAATTTTATCTTTCTGTTTTTTTTATTTCTTTTTCAGAAAATTCAAATTTAACAAAAATATTTTATCTTTCTGATTTTATTTCTTTTTCAGAAAATTAAAAATTAACAAAAATATTTTGTCTTTCAGTATTT
This sequence comes from Lactuca saligna, assembly GCF_052625555.1. Classification (NCBI taxonomy): domain Eukaryota; kingdom Viridiplantae; phylum Streptophyta; class Magnoliopsida; order Asterales; family Asteraceae; genus Lactuca; species Lactuca saligna. The sequence goes on along the minus strand of NC_136419.1, from coordinate 224,273,556 downwards.
ATTTATCTCTAAGTAAATTTCAAAAATTTCAAAAATATTTTATATTTCTAGTATATGTACTTCTTGCTCAAGTGAATACAAGTATCTCCTTATGGAACGTTCATCCAGGTATGTTTTTCTCTTATAAGACTAGTTAGACGTCCCTAGAAGCATGCTGCTGTATGTTGTCTCAAGCCTCTATGACCTCGAGCATGCCTTAATGATTCGATCAATACCTATCGTTTCTTCCCAATCAGGCTATTCTCTCATATTCGGTCTAGAGCTACCTTCTTTTACTCATCTGAAATATGAGTTGCTCTGCTTTGTCCCATTTATGTAGCAGAAGGTACGTTCGGTCTCTTAACCATCTCTTCAACTTCTTCACTTACATTCGCTCCCCAAAGTAACCCTTGATGCTCTCGGTCTTTACCACTGAGGCTTATGGTTGCAAAACATCTGAGTTCATGATCTTAGATTCGATTACCACGTTCTGAGTGAAACCCAAAATCCAACACCAAAAATGAATTGACGGTGAGTAATTAACTCAAGCTTTTACTTGGAAATCTTTTTTTTGTGAGTGATCTTTTATGAAACTGTCTCGTCCTAAGACATTTCTTCCCAAAGAGATCCAGTTTAATTTATTTTGAGATTTCTGTCTATATCATTCCCATCACGAACTACTTCCCTCCTACCTATTCAACAGATCACATCGGTCTCACATGTAACTCTACCACCACTTAGTTTTATGTCAAGACTTAATGTTTGGTTTGAGTTCAGCCACCTCTTAGCCATCAACAGAAGACGCCTTTCATTGTTTCTCTAAAGACAACTGATCGTATTTCTCGGGAAACCACACAAACACTTCAGGTCTCTCTTGACTCTGAAGGACGCGATTCTTGCCCGGAATCTTCTGCCTTCTGTCTTTTATTTAGACAACACGCACTTCCAAACACATTTGATTTATTTCCTTGTCTTTTACACTCTTATGCACGAATTTTTTTTCCCACATTCTAATTGCTGTTTGGCACATGGTTCTAAGTTTCAGTTGTAACCAAACAAGGGCACAAGGAATTTCAAACGGTACGAAAAAGATTTGGGCGCGTGCAAAGGATTCGTTTCAACCCCACGTGTGCTGACGTCTTCATTGAATACACCATAACTTCTAATCGCGCTTTTTCAGGCGACGTTTTGGGTTCCTCATCATCACGATTTTCTCTCTCCTGAGAACGGTATAAATAAGACGTGATCGTGTTCTTTGGCAGTTACCTCTCAAAGCATTATCTCTCTGATAAAGTTGCCACTGTTCATCTTCTTCCAAAAACTCAACAATGGCGACTTCTTCTTCTGCTCACGATCAATCTGCTTCTTCTTCTTTTCTTACAATCAGACCAAATCAGAACATGATCATAGAGTTATCTCCATTCGTCTATGACTCATATATGCTCTACGTGGTGGAATGCCTCAAATATTCCCCATTGGTATTGGCATTAACGCAGGTGGAGGCAGTTCCTATGTCCCTGCTATCTCAAGTCTACACCACCGCTAGCTACGACAGAAACAAAGACCGTATCTACTTCCCTATTCACGACAAGAAGACTTCCGTTTCCAAAACACGGTGTTGCTCTCTTCTAGGGCTTGCCGTGGACGCTTCTGTCATCTCACTAGACTTCATCACAACCGCCCAGATCTTTAAGATGATGTACGAGATGGGGTATACAGATGTTCTAACATCTATTGCCAAAGTCAAGAAATCATGTCTTCCATCTCAGTGGAATGGATTGCTTACCCTTTTAATTAAGGGTTTAGCGGAGCGATGTGGTGGTTCCGACACCACGAGCAAAGGATTTCTTACAATGCTGTACGGGCTTTACAACGACATCAATCTTGACTATGGGTCAATTCTCTGGTCTCAAGTGGTTCAGAGTCTCAACACTACCGCAAGGCACTCAGAAATTTCATGCGCCAGGTTTTGGACCCTCATCACCAGGAGAGCCATTGATTCTCTTGACATCCCTGTCATGAAGGATGTTCTTGTGGCTTCCATTGCCACATATCACACCAAGAAAATCATTCTCTTAGATCCAAGTAAGTTCCTCCACTATGGACTAATCCCTGAGTCCATGTACAGATGCGTCACGCCCCACAGCAAGATTATGGCGGACTACAGCTCCAGAACCCCCTGCCTCCTAGGGTTCTTTCCGAGGAACAACGTGCAGCTCTTGAGGCTCTGGATCAGCCTGCTAACCGGGGAAAAAGAGTGAGCAAAAAGGAGAAGGCTGAGATGAAGGAACCTGCACCCCAAACGGAGAAAAAGAGAAGGTCCTCCAAACGCAAATCCGAGGCAGAGGAACCTTCTCAGCCCAGAACGAAAAAGGTCAAGAAGATGGCTAAAAGAGCCAAAGGATCTCCTTCTGAATCAAAACAGAATGCACCATCCGAAACAGAAGATGTTGATCCTCAACCAGAAACTGCACCCGTTTCGTCTCCACAAAACTCACCTACCCCACCAGCCGTTAATCCTAAACCCGAAACTACACCCGTTTCGTCTCCACAAAACTCACCTACCCCACCTAAATCTCCCCAAATTACCAAATCTCCTTCCCCTCCTTCTTCCCCAAAATTTCCAACCCCAACCCAATCACCCAAACAGAACATCTCAAGTTCTGTTCCAACATCAATTCCCCAAACCTCAACCGAAACCACTATTCCCTTCACCGTTTCTCAACCTTCATCTTCTATCTCCCAACCTATTATCACAGAATCTATCACCATAACCACAACCCAACCACCAGTAACGGTGAACGTATCTGATACGGGGGCTGCTTCTGTGGTTGAAACCCCGGTCATCAATCTTCAATCCTCTCCTTCTCCATCTTCAAACTCCGGTGCTACCCTAGGGGGTGATGATGAAGAATTTGATTCCATCTATTACAGCCCTTACCGGATCCCTACCGACACCGATACAGATACCCCTGTGTCAAGTCAGCAACTTCAAGAGATTCACGCAAAACTCGACAGTCTGCTGGCTGACAGTAAAGCATATGGGGGTGCTGTGCTGAAGGCTTTTATCGAGTCAGCGATCCAGACTTACACCAAAGCCTTGGATTGCTCTACTGATGCCGTAGAGAATTTAGCGGCCTCATGCTCCAAAGCCACTAAGGAAGTTTCTGAGGTTGTTCATACAACTCAGATCTTTCTTGATTCTCTCAAGGATCATGCTGACTCAAATGCTTCCAAATTTCAAGCGTCAGTAGACTCGTTCACAGCCACCCTTCAGGGAGAAACCAGGAAATTTGAGGCTCTGCGTGCTGACCTCAAAACTGAATCCACTTCACTTCTCAAATCTTTGGATTCACGTTTTGCCTCTTTGGCAGCCGAGAGCACCCTGAAGGAAGAAGTTATCAAGCACCAGGCAACTATTGACTTACAGAAGGTTCAACTGGCCCAGGCACAACAAGAAATCACTTTGCTTCAAACTCAACGGGCAGTTCTTCAGAGTTGCGCTGGTGACGTTAAAAATCTGTTAACCGGTGTTCTTGACTCCCATGATCCCTTCCTAACCCTCACTATTCGTCAGCATCTCCAGGCGAAACTCCTTCCGGCAATCACTATCCTAAGTGAAATGAAGGGTGTCTCGGAGAAGCCTGTTCTTCCGAGACAAGGGGGAGAGGAAGGTATGTCCAAAACAGATACGAAGGGTAATGTAGCTTCGGGTTCTGGTAAACATGTCCAAGTTGAGAGCGAATCAGAATCAGATGAAACCATTACTGAAGCTCTTCAACGCAAGAAACGAGACAGAGAGCTTGATGAAACATTGAAAATAGCTCGTGAGGCAGAAGCCAGAGAAAGGAAAATCCGGGAGGATGAGGAGGCTATTCAAGCTAAAAAGACTCTGTTCCCAGATTGGGACAGAGACACACTCATCACTCAAGCAATTGAGTTTCCTTCTATTTATTGGTTGGAACCGATTGCATCTTTTGAGTGTGAAAATTCCAAAGACTCGCAGTTCGACATGCCCATTACGCGTAAAGCCTTCACTTTTCACTGCTTTGATGTCACTGCAAACGTCCCTCATCCGAACCCGAAGGTTGACAGGGAGCTTATCGATTTCTATCTGAAATTCGGTCAACCTCAGTACTTGACTTGGAGTGCCCAGAAAATTATTAGAGTCAAGGTACTGAAACCAACCCAGGCTGGGAAATTTGTAAACGTCAATTTCAAAATCAACAGAGGAACTGCCAACTCCGAACATCTTATTTCTCTGGCAGATCTTCCCAGTCTGAACCCCCACGATTGGATCTTGCTATACAACATTCTTCTCTCCAACCAGAGAGAATATGAACCAATTCTTTCTCATCTTAAAAGAATGTTGGCTTCCTATGTCCATGAGCTAGCCACTATGGATCAGGAAATAGCAAAGATGATGAATAAGAAACCGACTGTCAAGCCCACTTCCAAAACCGGAGATGTCCATAAAATGAAGTTGGGGCAGATTGATTCTTCCAATCTGACAGTTATGTTCACAAGGGGGGATAAGCACAAGTTTCTGTTTGCGTTGGTAGACAAGCATCTGTTCTCTACAGAGTGTCTGGAGCACATCATCAATATTATTCACCGATGCAAACAGAATACAACAGCAGATAAGAAGAACTTTACAGATATGCTTCGTTGGTATATTACCTTCAGGCATCATATTCTAGCTTTGATACCGAAAATTTTTCAAACGGTAAAGAAGCCATCTGCTTTGAAGACAGAGTGAAGATCTCGCCCCAAATTGACGCAAAGGGGGAGATTGTTGGGCTTAGAAGATTGCGTCTTTTGGGCTCGTTTGTTTATAATTCTTTGTATTACGGTTTGGGCCTGTCCAACCGTGTGTCTTTTATGCTTTGTATATAAGCTTATGCTTGCATGCATATTAGGTTAAGGTTTTAGAGATCTGAGAATACAATATTTTCCGAACGACTAAAGGTTTCTTTGATCATACTTGTAACCTTCCAATCCTCTACAGTTGATGTTCTTAATCGAGCTCTTCTGAGGATTTTGTTTTAATCATTCAACACGTTTGATTCATTCTTGTTCCATAATTTTACTGTGTTTATATCGTCATTGTTTTCATAACTTGTTCAAGATCTTATCGATCTTCAAAGATTAAAAGGTTTATTAATCTCATCAAACTTATTGTGGGAATAAACAATAAGCACCTCTTTTTTTCCTATCCAAACACCCCCTTAAGCAAATATCAATTGAACCTCTTTTGTTTGACTAAGTCAAGCACATGGACTAAATAGCATAATTAATATACTACCCACACATGTACGTATCAATACTCCACCTCTGAAAAATGGCCACTTCAATTATGTTCTCAAGGCCGATTTATGCCGATTTTTGGTAGCAATCGGGTCGTAACTGTGGATGGAAGGATCTGGCCATGGAGGCGGCCTCAGGTATGGCCAGAGATCTGTATTAGTTCGTCTCCGATTAAAAAGGACACCGTTCTTGAGGCCCGGTGAGTTTGTTTGGAATTGTTTTCGGTTGTTTTTGTTGGCCGAAATTGTTTTCTATAGTTTTATGAAGGTAGTTTTCGGGGGTGACATCATCGGTGGTAGGAATTGGTGTTGTAGTGAAGGTGTCGTGGTTAATGATGGCGACGACTGTAAAGGTAGAAGTGGTTGTTGGGTTGGCATGGGCGATTGCAATGGTTTTGGAGGCGGCGGTGGCAATAATGGTTGTTGTGGCGGCGACAGTGGCAGTGTGGATGTCGGCAACAATGGCCTTTGTCGTTGATTCGGTGGTGGTAGCGGAGGTGGCGGGATGAGTTTGGCCATTGTTCCGGTTTGAAGGCCAATGAGGGTGTTAACGGTGGCCATTTGTGTGATATTTGCATCAAGACGATGTACATTAGCGGTGAAAATAGCGATGAGTGTGGAGAGTTGCTTGCGTATACTTGGCGGTGTGACATTGGTGGATGGATCATGACGGGGAGGCATGATGAACGAGAATGAAAGCACTAGTTGATAGAAGCCAATTATGGATAGCTAATCCCCTTTAGAAATATAGATAGGAGAGATACTACATAAACACAATTTAAACCATTTTCTTCTTCATCCATAACCTCAAAACGATTACATTGAATTAAATATGTATCCAATTAACCAACACAATAACTAAACAAAGAAGTAGGAGAAAACTAAGGGAAATCGTGGCCTAGTACTACGTAATGGGAACAACATGAATGCTAGTAAATAAAATGAATGCTAGTAAATAAATAAGAAAATATCAATTGAACTTCTTTTGTTTGACTAAGTCATGCACGTGGACTAAATAACATAATTACCAAAGGGTCGATGGTCTAGCGGTACGAAGTGACTTTCTCAATTGAGAGGTCATGAGTTCTAGTCTCTTTGGAGACATAGGTGGTTATTTAAGAGTAGGTTAATTAGTTAGTTTGCCGTTTAAAAAAAAGACTAAATAGCATAATTAAATATACTACCCACATAAGTACATATCATCATCCTACTATTTCGAGATTGGAAGAACCATTGAGGCTGGAAATCAAATTGGTTTCCAGTTCGAAGCTCAATACCCAAGCTTACTGGAGGTTGTTAACGGCGGTGGTGGCAATAAATCTTCCTTATGAATTTACTTTTTCTAAACATAAGGGGCATGGGCGAGTCAAACAAAATTGACAGACTTCAGAGACTCGTTAAGGATAACATAATTACATTTTTTGGTATTCAAGAATCCTGTCTCTCCTCCCTCCCTCACGATATCAGGTATGGTTGGGAATACTCAAATGTGGAAATTGATTTTGTCAAATCCACATGTAGATCGGGTGGTTTGATTTGTTTCTAGGACAAAGAGCTTTTCTAGGAGATCACTATCATTAAATTTAGGTATTATTTGGCGATTGTTGGATATTGGAATGGAGTTAAGGATGAGACCATCTTTCTTAATGTTTATGCTCCTCAAGTTCCCTCGAATTTTTCGGGGATCTCAATGTTGTTCAGAGGCCGGATGTGAGACTCAACTCTTCCTTTTATCTGAGGATCCTTTTTGCCTTTAATAAAATTATTCATGATGCAAGTCTCATTGAGCTTAACATGGGAGGTAGGAAATTCACATATTTTTGCAATGATGGGTGCAAGCTAATTAAATTGGATCGTATCCTTGTATGTCCAAATTTAACGGTTGCCTTTCCTGCTATTTCTATTTTGGCCCTACCTAGAGAATACTTTGACAACTTCCTTATTCTTATGAGAACTCATTTCTTGGATTTTGGCCACACACATCTAAATTCTTTAGTTCCGGGATCTTTCATGATAGGTTTGATCAAGTTGTAAAAACTATGTGGGATAAATTTGTATGTAGAGGTGCTCCAGATGGTTACTTATTTGATAAGCTCCGATTTGTAAAAATTTCCATAAAAGCTTGGAGAAAGATTGAATTAAAAAAGGAGAATAAGAAGCTTCTTGATGTCAAAAGACTTGTGGAACATCTGGATAATGTTGTCGTCACACCCAAAAACCGGAACGGCGGAAACGTTCGGGGGCGGAGGATGCCATGTATAGTATCACAACAATGCAAAGTAGTAAATAAGCAACAACATCATCCATTGAATTAATAGTATAATTTCATACAAGCGTGTTCTTTAATAGTATTAAGACACCAAGAATGAATAATCAAATTAAAGACGAGTCTTGATTGTGCTCCGTCTTCTCAAAACCTGCCATCGGTACCTATCTACTGATGACCTGAGAATACAAGTTATTTTGAAAGCGTAGATCAACATTTAAGCTGGTGAGTTCATAAGTATTTAGTGTCAATGTTTGTATAAGTTCGATGAAAATGTTTGTAAATGTATAATGTAAATGTTTGTATATGCATGAAAACTCCTAAAAAATCCTATATTTTCTACTAGTATAAAAAGTAGTCTTCTACCAAGACCCAACTGTTTTGTGTGTTTGTTTCTCTGTAAAAGTGAATGCTTTTCCAAAATATGACTGTCATTACCAAAATAAAGTTTTATATTACCCTTTATGTGAGAAGATCACAATTTGAATATAATGGGAAAATATATGTGTACTGTAGTATTATTTATATTAACTACTGAAGTAATAACTACCTTAAAACCAATGGTTTAATTAAGGCAAAATGTGATAAGATTGTTACCATACTAAACTGACTTTAACACGACGATGAAAGACGTCAGAAGAAATGACATTTGACACCCGTGGACTTGCAAATCCCAATGTAGCGAACACCAAGGGTGTAGGATAATCAATCCAGTATAGATCTATACGCAAACCCACGCTCTCCCTCCAGGAGATTCTGGTTACAAAACGTGACACAACAAAATGGTCGCTGTGTCATGAAGTAGTATCTCACATTATGTTATTTTTGAACCTTGTTATAGTATACTTGTTATAGTAATAGTATTATATGTATGTTATTCCATGTATAGCATCCTCTGTATAGTATTCTCTGTATACTATTCTCTGTTATAATATTCTCTTGTAACACCCCGTTCTTCAAGTGTTAATTATGAGTCCCTGAGATTTAAGAGAAAGGTAATTCTGGTCCTTTTCGAGGAATAAGTTTCATCCGAGATGGTTTCGGGCGAGTGTATGTGTTAGAAGTATTGGGCTTCTCGTCACCCTCGTATGAACGTAAGTTATTTGAGAGTGGGTTTAGATTAGAGGAGTTGTGGTGCCTCGAAGTTGATCATTGTTTATAGTTCTTTATGGAATAAGAAGAAGATGGTCCCATGCATGCATGCATGCATGCTTTTGATTGTTGAAAGGTGGCTGGGTACGCCCAGCGTAAGCTGGACGTACGCCCAACGTAAGCTGGACGTACGCCCAGCGTAATGGGACGAAAGGTTGTGGGTGGCCGGGTGAGTACGCCCAGCGTACCAGGGAGGTACGCCCAGCGTACTCTCAGAAACCCCAAACCCTATTTTTAGGGTCAACCACTATATAAGGAACATGTTGGTTCACCCCTCAGCCCCCTTATGCTCATCTGCTACCTCAGAGAAACCCTAGATCTCGTATTCTCTCATTTTTGGGTGTGTTTGGCCTTGGAAAGCTCTTGTTGGCAAAAGAAAGGCTTGAAGGAGAAAAGGGAAGTTGTCAAAGAAGAAGAAGGACGTGTGGAACTTGTGGATCTGAAGAAATATCACCCTTTGGAGCTGGTTTAAGGTATAAAGCTTCTTGCTTGACCTTCATATTGCATAGATCTATGTATTTTGAAGCCTTGTTATCATTCTTGTCCCAAAAGTCCTCATCTTGTTGCATAGTTCGATTTGGTTAAGATTATTTGTCCTTTTAGACCTTTGGAGAGGTCTTGAGTGATAAAAATGAGGTCCCAAGAGCTGTAGTTGTTCCATGTATGAGTTATATAGGTCTTAATGGATTAAGACCTTGGATTAAGAGCTTAAGGACGTCCCAAGTGATAAAGTCTGAGACTTTATGATTTCTAATCATATTTGGCCTATAGATCTGAAGTTTGGGCTTAAGAGCTTAAGCCATTAAGATGTTAAAAGGACTTAATAGATCTCCAAGTTACGCCCCGCGTAACCTTCGAGTACACCCCGCGTAGCGGGCCAATGCCCCATTTTCGTTTGGTGATCATTGCTGTACGCCCAACGTACCAGGGAGGGTACGCCCAACATACTCCTCCTGTGGACTTTCTTTTGGGCTTTTGAGTTGGGCCAATTGTGGGCTGTTGGTGCTTAGGCCAAGTCTGGAAATTATGAATAGAGTATTTTGGGCCCAATTAGTATTAAGGATATTGGATCTAGGCCCATTTGGTGAGGTGGGCCCAATTTGGTAAATTGGGCCAATGTTGGACTTTGTGTGAGATTTGGACTTTAGTCTTGGTCCGATAAGTGGAAGTATGTTTGACCTAATGCTTATGCTTGTTATGTTGGTTAGTTCGGGATTTGCGGTGAGTTGGTGGTTCGAGAGTCTGCTTCTTCCGTTCCGAGTATCAGCATTCATGAGGTGAGTTATCCTCACTATATCGACAGGGTCTACGGCACCAAGGCCGACCCTTTATCGGATGGAAATCCGGATAGTTGTCTGTTATGGTATTGCTTGATATGGACCGGAAGGCATTATGTTATGGGCCGGAAGGCATTATGATATGGACCGGAAGGCATTATATGTTATGTGGACCGGAAGGTCATGGCCTGGAAAGGCGTATGTGCGTAAGTAGTATTTTGGCTGAGACGTAGGGTGATGTCATGCTAGTGATCGGTTAGGTTGGTATCCTGGTTAGGATGATGATATGTTATGTGATCTGTTTGATCGATTTGTTGACTGTGAACTGTTATATGATTGTATGTTATGTACACAGGGTTGTTTGGACTAGAGTTTGACCCGATATGGATGGCTGTTCTATGTTCTGTTATGTTATGTATGCTATTTATGTTATGGGCCGGAAGGCAATATGTTATGGCCCGGAAGATAATATGTTACGGGCCGGAAGGCGATATGTTATGGACCGGAAGGTCGTAGCCTGGAAGGGCATATGTGGGGTTGGTATTTTGGGGGTATCTCACTAAGCTTTCAGGCTTACAGTTGTGGTTTAATGTTTTTCAGGTTCTTCAGGAGACTGTGGCAAGGCAAAGGTGTGATCGTACCGTTTGTCGCGTTTATGTTTTATGAAATGGACCTGGGAATACTCTGATAAATAATGTATTGAAAACCTTTTTGTAATAATGTTATTAAAATGGATTGTTTTGAAAAGTTTAAATTATGTTGAAATTTTTGATCGTTACAAGTTGGTATCAGAGCCTTGGTTTGAGTGAATTGGAGGAACACTCGTGTGACTCCAGTCTCAAATCGAGGAGGGTTTTAAAAAGAGAAATTTAAAATGGTTTTCAAATTAAGTAAAAGGAGGACGTGGAGGTACGATCAGCCGGAGCCAGTAAGTAACCCCAAATTACCATTCATGATATTTGTCTTATTGAGCTTGATAGAACAGCATGCTAGTGTTAGGCTAGGGATCTTTAGGATTTTATGATAATGGTGCCTGTTTTGTGATGCCTGCTAGCCTAGGGTTTTTCCTCTGTTGAGATTTCCAGTGTTCCTCTAGGAGTGAGGACCGAGCGCTTGCTAAGTATATTTGTCGCTAGGGTGTTGTGGTAGTACTTCATACAAATATGGGTAGGTGTGGAAGGTAGTATGGGCCCGTACTACTGAAAGCACAGGACCCATACGCGTATCAGGGAAACCATGACCTCTAGGGTTGGGTTGAGAGTTGGTTCCCGGGATAGAGGGAAGTGTCTGAGGTTTTCGTGGTTTCTTTTCAGTATGGAGATTTCGAGGCATGCTGGGAATGGATCCGGGTCAGGATCAGGTGCAGGAGAAGGAGTTGCGGGCGGGTCAGTACCGCCCAAGGTTATTGGTCAGATGAGTACGCATGAGTTGGATGCGAGGATTCGTGAGATCCTGCATGATGAGGTTGCTGCTTTGTTCCGGGCCGAGCTGTCGGAACTGTTTGGGTCGATCAAGACCGCCATGGTGGAGTATTTTGATGAGCGCTATGCGGCTCTCACGGAGACGGCTGCCGCGGCGGCTACAACAACTGTAGCAGCGGTAGGGGAGGAGCTAGTAAGGGTTTTTAGTATCGGGCCTCCCACCTTTGATGGAGTTCAGGATCCGATCGTTGCTATGAGATGGTTATCTGTCACACCCCCGAACCAGACGGCGGAAACGTCCGAGGGCTATCGTGACTCATTGAATACCATCACAATGCATATACATGAAACATAACATTATACATCACCAACATTTGGAATGATACAACTGGTAGCGTTTACATTCATTACATTGTTCAAAACATTACATTCTCAAAAAAATAACTGTTTGATACTACTTAAACCACAGCAAAACGTCATAGAGTACAAATCATCCTTCACCTTATCTGTTACCTGAGAATACAAGTATTTTGAAAACGTCAACATATGAAATGTTGGTGAGTTCATAAGTAGTGTTTGAAATCCAATGTATTGTTTGAAAACCATCAGAAAATCCGATATTTTCTAAAAATAGAATAGTGTAAAAATATGTGATGATCCATGAGTATGCTTGTTTGAATTCTATAGATGTAAGCGTAAGAGTTGTGAAATTCGACCGGTAATTCATAATTGTACTTGTTGAAAACCCTAGGAAAACCCGACGTTTTCCTACCACTTTGCTTTACTTAGTTTGTGTACCGTTGTTTCGTTGCGTTAGAGGAAACCGTTGAGCTTCGGAGGCATTGAGAATACAGTAGGTGGTGAAGTGTTGTGACGTGCGTTAATGAAAACGTCCAATCGACAACCTTACAAGCGATCCCTTAGGCGTCACTTGTAATCCTTCACACAACTCAATCCTCCCGGACTTGTGTAGTCCCACGACCGGAGGGAAGAAGAGAAGGTGCGAAACCCTCGGTATTTCCCCGCGTCGTTCAAGACCATTGCAATTGCGAAGGGCCCGAAGCCCAACCCGCAATCGTGAGTTACAGACTTTACTAGCAGCACTGAAGGACCCTTGGGGACCAGCAACATGTTTGCCATTGAAAGTCCTTTTACGTTATGTCGGATCGGTAAAACCCAACACTTCGTAAGCTTGAGGTCTTTGGGCCTTAAGATTAGGTCATTGGGCTAGCTAGGCTCAACAAACAAGATTTTACACTTTTGGGGCCCAAAGATGGTGCGTAGACGTCTGTGCACACTCGCATGTATAGTGACTTCCCAATCGTTATTAGTTATGAATCGTAATGTCGTAAATGTCATAGTGTCGTCGTGTTAGTAGTTTCGGATTTTTATTGGTTCGAGACCGAACCAATTCGTTTGATGACTTTTGGTATTGTAATGTATTGTATTTCGTCGATAGGCATGGTACCATCATTTGGTCAAATTGCATGTATTGAACTAGCCTTGAGAATTTTCTATTTTCAGTCCCTCCTTGTTTGTAAAATTTACCCTTTTCACCCCTTTATTTAAAAACTTTCCGGTTTGGTCCTTAAATCAATTTTCTTGACATTTTAATACCAAAAATTATTGAAATAAGTATTTTCCAGCATATTTTTCATAGAAAACAGCTTAAGTCCTTGAAATTGCAGTTTTCTCGGTTATAACCCCTCTTTTTCGCAATTTTTACATTTTTGGCCCAATTTGGAAAAATTTTGCAACTTTGGTCCTTTTTAAAGTTGAAAAGCATTTTAAACCTTTGAAAAGTACATGGAACACTTATAGTCCACTGTTTTACTGAGAAATGCAGTTTTGGTCCTCCAAAACAGAAAATTTCGCATATTGGGCCTCATTGGGCCGAAAATGTCATCTTTAGCCCAATAAGCTTGGAATTTATGTTTTTAACCCTCCAAATAGTATATTTTCAGAAAATACATTATGTAAACTATTTTGACTCATCTTACCCATCAGATTTCGAAATATTTCATTTTAGGCCCTTCAACTTTGTATTTTCAACATTTTATGTCAAAAAAATGAGTTTTTAGCCCAAATTAAGTGTTGTCAAGCCATTTGGCTATTTTTCTTAGTATACTTTGCATGTAGTAGTATATTTTATGCTATAATGAAATACATATCTCGGTTTTAGCATTTCATAACTAGATCTAGCATCAAAATCATACAAAACATACATATAAGCATAGAAATCAACCACAACATACACATAATGATGGATCTACACCTTTGCTTGTATTCTCCCCCACAAAAACTTATAAAAACCGAAAATAAGGGGGTATGAAACTCACCTTGGGTGTTGATTCGGTTATTGAAGAGAGGATGGAAGAAATGAAGTGATTTTTCGGCCTTAGCACCCCTTGATGAAGATCTCGGCCTTGAGGTGTTTCTAAGATACAAGATCATGATTTCTCATGAATTAAGAAGAGATATTTGATAGATCAAGGAAGCTAGATCATAGAATTGAGTAAAAACTTACCTAAGATGATGACTAACTTGCAAGATCCTCTTGAAAGCTCCTAATTTTCGAGATTTTTGGAGTGAGGAGGAAGGAGTGGTCTTGAATGATCTAGAGAGAATGGGATGGATTTTGTGAGTGTGTGTGTGTTGTGTTCGGCCGAGAGTGAGAGGGAGGAGAGGAGAGAGTGATTTTTGAAGTGATGTGCATACATGGAAGTATGAGATGTTGCATGGATATCCATTAGGTAATAATGATGTGGCACAAGAAAGTCAAACCCTTCTCTTGGGCTTGCTTTTGGGCCGAGAACATGGAAGGAGAAAGGAAAAGTTTGGGCTTTTTGCTCCTAAGCCCAATATTAGAGTTAGTCTTAGGTATTTATTGGCCTTATAAAATAAAATTGTGATTTTTATGTTTTAATAAGCTAGATTGGGTTAATCATGGATCAAAGCTTTCAATTTATTTCATTCTAGGCCCAATATGGCCCATAATATTGAAGTAAATGAATGTGGGTCCAATTAGAGCCCAATTAGGGTTCTAAGCCCATGATAGTCCAATTGGAAGCTTATTGGTCCATTTGGATCCAATAAGGAAGTTCTAGTCCAAAAATGGACTTAACAAGAACTTCTAGGGTTTTCCAATTGCTTGATGTAGTGAATTGGGGTTTAGTTTTCCATTGAGTAAGCATCATACATGCTTTTGAGTTTTTGATCTCAACATTTACTTGAGTATAGTGATTACAAGACATAAAATTTCTAGTTGTGACATCATCCCCCCGTTAGAGGGAATTTCGTCCCGAAATTCTGTTTGAAAGCTAGATTTGAGAATGCTAGAATAGGTGAGGGTACTTTTGCTTCATTTGGTCTTCGCGTTCCCAAGTGAATTCTGGCCCACGCTTTGCGTTCCACCGTACCTTCACGATCGGGATGCGGCTCTGTTTAGTACGCTTTACCTCCCTGTCCATGATTTCAATTGGTTCCTCAACGAACAGGAGTTTCTCATTGATTTCGATTTCGTCAAGAGGAATGACGAGTGTTTCATCTGAGAGACACTTCTTCAGATTAGAGACGTGAAACACGGGGTGTACACCGTTTAGCTCTGCGGGTAGTTGCAGTCTGTATGCTACTGGACCAATTCGGGCGACGATTTCGAAAGGTCCAATGTATCGTGGATTTAGTTTTCCCCGCTTCCCAAAACGAATGACTCCTTTCCAAGGCGAGACTTTTAACAGTACTCGATCACCGACCTGAAATTCTAAGGGCTTTTGCCGTTTATCAGCGTAGCTCTTTTGTCGGTCACGCGATGCTTGGAATCGAGCTCTGATTTGAACGATCTTTTCCGTGGTTTCACGGATGATCTCCGGTCTCGTTAGTGCTTTGTCCGACGTATGGGTTTTTGCTAGCTGGGTGTCACCTACTTCAGCCCAACATAACGGTGATCTACATTTACGCCCGTACAGTGCTTCGAAAGGAGCCACCTTGATGCTCGAATGGTAACTATTGTTGTATGAGAACTCGATTAAGGGTAGGTGGGTATCCCAAGACTTTCCAAAGTCTATCACGCACGCGCGGAGCATATCTTTGAGCGTTTGGATGGTTCGCTCGCTTTGACCATCCGTTTGTGGATGATAAGCGGTGCTCATATCGAGGTTTGTTCCCATCGCCTTATGGAGTGATTGCTAAAATCGGGACGTGAACCTACTGTCCCTATCCGAGATGATAGATGTTGGTATTCCGTGGAGTCTCACGATCTCTCGAATGTATAAACGCGTCAATCTCTCCATCTTGTACGATTCTTTAATTGACAGGAAATGGGCAAATTTCGTCAGTCGGTCGATTATTACCCATATGGTGTCTAATCCATCCGACGTTTTGGGTAGCTTGGTCACGAAATCCTTAGAAATCCCCTCCGATTTCCACTCAGGGATTGCCGGTTGCTGTAACAATCCTGAGGGTTTTTGGTATTCCACCTTTACTTTGGCGCATGTAAGGCACTTACTGACGTAGGTCGCGATTTCCGCCTTCATGTTGGGCCACCAATAGTGTTGTTTAATATCCAAATACATCTTATCGGAACCGGGATGAATGGAGTATCGTGTCTTGTGGGCTTCCTTCATGACAACATCTCTAAACCCTCCAAATTTAGGGACCCAAATACGGTTCATGAAATAGTATACTCCATTCTCCTTTGCCTCCAGGTTCTTTTCCATTCCTTGCAATACTTCGCTTGCTCTATTTTCCGTCTTCATGGCCTCTGACTGGGCTACTGCAATTTGAGTGGCCAGGTGTGATTGAATGGTTATCGATAGAGTTTTCGTACAACGATTAGAGTACTCCTTCCGACTTAATGCATCAACTACCACGTTGGCCTTGCCTGGGTGGTACTTAATCTCTCACTCATAATCATTTAGCAACTCAACCCATCTTCGTTGCCTCATGTTTAACTCCTTTTGGTTCAAGATGTGTTGGAGACTCTTGTGATCCGTGTAGACGGTGCACTTTGTATCGTAAAGGTAATGCCTCCAAATTTTTAGGGCAAAGACTACAGCTCCCAACTCTAGGTCATGTTTCGTGTAGTTTACTTCATGCGTCTTTAGCTGGCGGGATGCATAGGCTATCACTCTCCCACGTTGCATGAGAACGCAACCTAAGCCCTGATTTGACGCGTCGCAGTAGACTACAAAATCCTCCGTTCCTTCAGGCAGAGATAGTACAGGTGCGCTACAGAGAGCTTGTTTCAAGGTTCGAAACGCAATCTCTTGTTTGTCTGTCCATTTGAATGGTACGCCCTTTTGCGTAAGCGAGGTAAGTGGCTTGGCGATCTTAGAGAAGTTTTGAATGAACCTCCTATAGTAGCCTGCTAAACCCAAGAATTGACGAATTTCCGTGGGCGTTGTCGGGGTTGCCCATCCTTCTACAGCTTTGACCTTAGAGGGATCCACATGGATTCCATCTTGGCTGACTACATGACCTAGGAAGTTCACGCTCCGCAGCCAGAACTAACACTTGGAGAGTTTGGTGTAAAGTTTTTCTGATCGTAGAGTTTCTAAGACTTGTCGGAGATGTTGGCCATGCTCTTCCTTGCTTCTAGAATAGACGAGGATGTCATCGATAAAAATAATGACAAAGTTGTCGAGGAACGGTCGGCAGATTCGATTCATTAGGTCCATAAATGCGGCAGGGGCATTCGTTAGACCGAAGGGCATTACGACAAATTCATAATGTTCGTAGCGAGTTCGGAAAGCGGTTTTTGGGATATCCTCTTCCCGGACTTTGAGTTGGTGGTATCCGGACCGTAAATCTATTTTAGAAAAACAACTAGCCCCCTGGAGCTGGTCAAATAGGTCATCGATTCGTGGGAGTGGGTAGCGGTTCTTGATTGTGAGTTTATTTAACTCTCTGTAATCGATACACATTCTAAAAGATCCGTCTTTCTTTTTGACAAAGAGCACCGGAGCTGCCCATGGCGAGTAACTAGGTCGAATAAATCCCTTGTCCAAAAGTTCGCTAAGTTGGCTGGATAATTCCTGCATCTCGGCAGGAGCCAACCGGTAGGGTGATTTAGCAAGAGGAGTTGCTCCTGGAATAAGGTCGATTCTAAATTCAACCTGTCTCTCTGGGGGTACTCCCGGAAGATCTTCAGGAAACACGTCCGGAAATTCACATACTACGGGAATGTCTCGAACGTTAATCTCCTCCTTGGTTTTGTCCACCACGTGAGCCAGGAACACCAGATTGTTCCTTCGTAGATATTTTTGTGCCTTGACACACGAAACGAGGCGAAGGTTCATGCTAGATTTGTCTCCGTAAATTACTAGGGTTTCGTGATTTGGAAGGCGAAGACGGACAGCCTTCTCATGACACATAATTTCGGCATGGTGGGGGCTTAACCAGTCCATGCTGATGATCACATCGAAGCTCATAATTGACACTAGCATTAGGTCTATTCGAAAAACGTGTTGATTAAGTGTTAGGGTACATCCGGTGTAGATTTCCCCAGTGGATTCGGTTTTCCCATTGGCCATTTCCACCGTATAGGCTTCATTTAGCTTTTGGGGAAGTTGTTTTAATAAGTGCTTAAACTTATTGCTTACGAAACTTCGCTCCGCTCCGGTGTCAAATAAGATGCATGCATATGCGTGGTTTAAGAGAAACGTACCGGTAACAACAGAGGGGTCTTGAATAGCCTCACTCTGACCCATGGTCAACATCCTTCCGGTTCCTCCATTTCTTAAATTGTTGTTGTTGGGACAGTCTCAGCGGATGTGTCCAGTCTTCCCGCATCCGAAGCAGGTGTAGCTAGGCCCTGCGCTATTGCCGCTGGCATGGGCGTTGTTGTTGTTGCGAGGGTTGTTGTTGTTGATTCCCTGATTTTGGTTATGAGGAGGGTAAGCCTTGCAGTACTTTGCGGTGTGACCCCTTCGGTTGCAACTGGTGTACTGAAAATCCTTGCATTCTCCATAGTAATGGAAACCGCACTTGTTGCATTTGGGAAGATTACCGGAATAAGGTTTGGAAGCATTTGAAGTGGCTGAGGTTGGAGCATGTGGTGCGGCTGGAACCGATGTGGTAACAGCATTAACCGCCACTGTCTGCTGCTTCTTGGAGGTGTCGGGGCCCTGGCACCCCTTCCTCTTATTGTTCTTTCCCCTCTTGCCATCTCCCTCCTTCGTCTTCTCAGCCTCCACTGGCTTCTCTCCCTTTTTGTTGTTATGGTCGTACAACCTTTTTGCCAATCTCTTTGCACTGTCAAATGTTTCGGGGTTTGCAGCTATCACATTCCCTTGAATTGGTGATGTGAGTCCCCAGATGAATCGCTCAATCTTCTTTCCTTCCGAGGCGATCATACCCGGGCACAGCAGAGATAGTTCGCTAAATCTCGATATGTAGGCATCGATATTTGCGTTCTGCACAGTGAGGTTCCATAGCTCTTGTTCCATCTTCTGTATTTCGCCTCGTGTGCAGTACTCTGCCATTAACATTTCTTTCATCTCTGTCCACGACATAGAGTTGGCTACAGGGAGCGTCATGGATTCTACATGTCCGTTCCACCAGGTGAGCGCTTGATCCACAAAAGTGCAAGCCGCGAACTTCACCTTCATGTGCTCAGGGCAGTCGCATATCTCGAATACCGACTCCACCTTTTCGATCCATCGCTTCAGAGTGATCACCCCTCCAGTTCCATTAAAAGGTCGTGGTTTGGCGTTTGTGAAGTCCTTGTAGGTACATGTCTTGGTGGGTCCTTGATTCATTCCATTGTTTGAACTTCCGACTCCTTGCCCATTGACCCCTCCATTGTTCCCTTGTTGAATTTGCGCAATCGCTGCAGTGACTGCTGCAGATACAGCTGCCTGGAAAGCGGCTGAGTCAACTTCAGGTGGGGTTGGTCCTGGGTTTCCGCGAGCAGGTCGGGGAGGCATCTTTCTGTCACAATACGGAAAGATGTTGAGGGTATGTTGTTTCGGTGAGGTCGTGATCCTACTGACTAAGTGCATGGTACGAACTACTACCATTGACCAATCAATAATAATTTCTCAACACATCGTAATAAAACACGTAAAAATTTATTAATATTATCCGCATTTGATACATGAAAACTTGCTCGTAGGAGCATACATGAGTGATACTAGTTCGACCGCATAACGACTCTATGAGTAGTGTAGTCACTTAAACATAGAGTCGGAGTATATAGCATATTTCCTAACGATCTACTAAGATAAATCTATCCCTAACCGCGATGAGCTGTGTCCGGAGGTGGTGCTGAGGATGTGGATGCTCCCGGAAGACGAGCCACCAAGCGTTCCGCGTCCCGGAGTCGAGACTCCCACCGAACCTGCCTCATGTGAAACTCTCGAAGGACGTCACGCGTCTCCTGCTCCGCACGCTCGACCCTAGTCCTCAACTGGCGCACCTGATCCGCAGTGTCCTGGGCAAGGTCGCCCGTATTCCGTAACCGTTTCACCATGACTGGAAGGGCTCGATCAGCTGGTCCTCCGTCTCTCAGGTCAAAGAACTCGCGTGACATGCCGTACGGGGGTCGCTGTCCCTGTTGTCTGCTCCATCTCCAAAGATCAATACCCCAGGGAGGTGTAGGACCAGTGGGGCCTACGCGATAGGCAGGCACCCTGATCGGGTAAGGGGGGTTGATGACTTCGAACTCCGCATCCGAATCACCCCCTTCTCCATCATCAGCATCCTCCTCGAGGCTTCCTTCATCTTCCTCTGATTCAGCCGGCTCACCATCATCTTCGGCCTCCGGTTCCCCGTCAGATTCCTCTTCGGGGTCTTCCTCAGGCTCTTCCTCGGGCTCCTCCTCTAACCATCCGTTGTTCCCCTGGTTAGGGAAGTAGGGGTCTCCAGGGTGATGAAAACCAGCCATGCGGTCTGCGAGAGTGTGTAATTATGCTAACGTTATTCCTAGGGTTCTACAATTATCGCATAGATCAAGTAGGCGTTCTCTTTTCGGTGGTAGGGGTATAGTTTTAGGTTCCCTAGAAATCCCGATCTCATCAGAACGTGCGTTAGTTATACTTTGGAGAGAGTGTAGTTGATCAGGCTACATCCACTCCTTGGTACCACTAAGAACAGTCCTGAATTAACCGAGACACTAGTATTATTTTTGTTTGGTTCGGCGTTAGGCTCCTATTCCTAGTGCAAACAAGGTTATTTTATTTACTTGTTTTGTTCAGAGTTATGTTAGTCCCTCTTTTTGGTTTATAGTTGCATATCCATGTGTGGCTAGATATGCTAGTTCACTATAAACAAAGCTCTGATACCAACTTGTCACACCCCCGAACCAGACGGCGGAAACGTCCGAGGGCTATCGTGACTCATTGAATACCATCACAATGCATATACATGAAACATAACATTATACATCACCAACATTTGGAATGATACAACTGGTAGCGTTTACATTCATTACATTGTTCAAACATTACATTCTCAAAAAAATAACTGTTTGATACTACTTAAACCACAGAAAAACGTCATAGAGTACAAATCATCCTTCACCTTATTTGTTACCTGAGAATACAAGTATTTTGAAAACGTCAACATATGAAATGTTGGTGAGTTCATAAGTAGTGTTTGAAATCCAATGTATTGTTCGAAAACCATCAGAAAATCCGATATTTTCTAAAAATAGAATAGTGTAAAAATATGTGATGATCCATGAGTATGCTTGTTTGAATTCTATAGATGTAAGCGTAAGAGTTGTGAAATTCGACCGGTAATTCATAATTGTACTTGTTGAAAACCCTAGGAAAACCCGACGTTTTCCTACCACTTTGCTTTACTTAGTTTGTGTACCGTTGTTTCGTTGCGTTAGAGGAAACCGTTGAGCTCCGGAGGCATTGAGAATACAGTGGGTGGTGAAGTGTTGTGACGTGCGTTAATGAAAACGTCCAATCGACAACGTTACAAGCGATCCCTTAGGCGTCACTCGTAATCCTTCACACAACTCAATCCTCCCGGACTTGTGTAGTCCCACGACCGGAGGGAAGAAGAGAAGGTGCGAAACCCTCGGTATTTCCCCGCGTCGTTCAAGACCATTGCAATTGCGAAGGGCCCGAAGCCCAACCCGCAATCGTGAGTTACAGACTTTACTAGCAGCACTGAAGGACCCTTGGGGACCAGCAGCATGTTTGCCATTGAAAGTCCTTTTACGTTATGTCGGATCGGTAAAACCCAACACTTCGTAAGAGAGAGGTCTTCGGGCCTTAAGATCAGGTCATTGGGCTAGCTAGGCTCAACAAACAAGATTTTACACTTTTGGGGCCCAAAGATGGTGCGTAGACGTCTGTGCACACTCGCATGTATAGTGACTTCCCAATCGTTATTAGTTATGAATCGTAATGTCGTAAATGTCATAGTGTCGTCGTGTTAGTAGTTTCGGATTTTTATTGGTTCGAGACCGAACCAATTCGTTTGACAACGACTTTTGGTATTGTAATGTATTGTATTTCGTCGATAGGCGTGGTACCATCATTTGGTCAAATTGCATGTATTGAGCTAGCCTTGAGAATTTTCTGTTTTCAGTCCCTCCTTGTTTGTAAAATTTACCCTTTTCACCCCTTTATTTAAAAACTTTCCGGTTTGGTCCTTAAATCAATTTTCTTGACATTTTAATACCAAAAATTATTGAAATAAGTATTTTCCAGCATATTTTTCATAGAAAACAGCTTAAGTCCTTGAAATTGCAGTTTTCTCGGTTATAACCCCTCTTTTTCGCAATTTTTACATTTTTGGCCCAATTTGGAAAATTTTTGCAACTTTGGTCCTTTTTAAACTTGAAAAGCATTTTAAACCTTTGAAAAGTACATGGAACACTTATAGTCCACTGTTTTTCTGAGAAATGCAGTTTTGGTCCTCCAAAACAGAAAATTTCGCATATTGGGCCTCATTGGGCCGAAAATGTCATCTTTAGCCCAATAAGCTTGGAATTTATGTTTTTAACCCTCCAAATAGTATATTTTCAGAAAATACATTATGTAAAAT
Organism: Lactuca saligna; assembly: GCF_052625555.1. Taxonomy (NCBI): domain Eukaryota; kingdom Viridiplantae; phylum Streptophyta; class Magnoliopsida; order Asterales; family Asteraceae; genus Lactuca; species Lactuca saligna. The sequence goes on along the minus strand of NC_136419.1, from coordinate 224,251,151 downwards.
GTTTTGACTCATCTTACCCATCAGATTTCGAAATATTTCATTTTAGGCCCTTCAACTTTGTATTTTCAACATTTTATGTCAAAAAATGAGTTTTTAGCCCAAATTAAGTGTTGTCAAGCCATTTGGCTATTTTTCTTAGTATACTTTGCATGTAGTAGTATATTTTATGCTATAATGAAATACATATCTCGGTTTTAGCATTTCATAACTAGATCTAGCATCAAAATCATACAAAACATACATATAAGCATAGAAATCAACCACAACATACACATAATGATGGATCTACACCTTTGCTTGTATTCTCCCCCACAAAAACTTATAAAAACCGAAAATAAGGGGGTATGAAACTCACCTTGGGTGTTGATTCGGTTATTGAAGAGAGGATGGAAGAAATGAAGTGATTTTTCGGCCTTAGCACCTCTTGATGAAGATCTCGGCCTTAAGGTGTTTCTAAGATACAAGATCATGATTTCTCATGAATTAAGAAGAGATATCTGATAGATCAAGGAAGCTAGATCATAGAATTGAGTAAAAACTTACCTAAGATGATGACTAACTTGCAAGATCCTCTTGAAAGCTCCTAATTTTCGAGATTTTTGGAGTGAGGAGGAAGGAGTGGTCTTGAATGATCTAGAGAGAATGGGATGGATTTTGTGAGTGTGTGTGTGTTGTGTTCGGCCGAGAGTGAGAGGGAGGAGAGGAGAGAGTGATTTTTGAAGTGATGTGCATACATGGAAGTATGAGATGTTGCATGGATATCCATTAGGTAATAATGATGTGGCACAAGAAAGTCAAACCCTTCTCTTGGGCTTGCTTTTGGGCCGAGAACTGATGGGTTTTGAGCATTTTAACACTTCCTAAGTGTACATGCAACCCTAATAACCTTGGATCTATGTTTGTCTAATTGTCATGCAAAGTTGAGTTCCAAGGTTATATTCCTATCTAGCATACATGGGGAACAATTTTAACATAAAGTATAGATAGAATAACTTACCTTGTTGTTGCTTGTGTTCCTTGAAATCTTGTGAGCCTAGCACCCCAAGTGTGATGCCTCAAATGCTTCACACAACACCAAATGCTCTTGGAAGAACTTATGAGAGAACACACACTTCTTCAAAATCGGCCAAGCCCTCTTATTTCTTAGTGTAGTCGATTTTGAGTGGAGAATATGTTACTTATATAGTGTTGACACATCTAGGGTTAAACCCTAATGTGTCATGACTCTTCATTTCCATGACCCATGGGTTTGTAACTCCCATGGAGCATCCATGGAGCATCCTATGGGTGGAACCCAACTTGATGGTCCATGGAGCCTTTTAGCCCACTATACAAGATATGGATGATTTACATAATCAACCTATATATTTAATTAGTTATCTTTTGATCACTTAATTAATTCTATATTAATTCTTGATCAAACTAATCAAATAATATTATTAATATATTAGAACTTATAATATATTAATAATCTCCAAGTGTTATTTCTCTCATTTAGTCTATCCAATTGCATGGTGCCATGCAACCCAAATGGACCATGCCGGGTCGGGTCAAGTACATACCAGAAATAGTTATGGACTTAGACACCTTATCCAACAGTCTCCCACTTGGATAAGTCTAATAACTATTACTGCAAGTATGACTTCAGGAACCAATCGACAATCGTAGCTCTTTACAAGGTTTCTCGAAACTGAGAAGATGATGGTACGCCATTTAAGATAAGTGATCATATAATCCTCTGTTCTAGATATCAGTCGGACAAATACATGGAACAATGTCTTACTTATTGTCCAACAGTTTGTTTCCCGATTTCCGATTTGTTTGACAAAGAACTTCATTGAACACATCAATTTAGTTCTGACCGGGCCCGGTACATAGGTCAAAACAAAATCATCGAGGGGCCCATATATCAGCTTCTAATCCAAGAAGGAACAGATAAACTTCGACTCATATGTTTGTTCTACTACTCATTCAATTACACACAAGAGCACGATTTTATAACATCGAGTTAACAATGCGTTTTTCGTACAATCAATGCATAACCAACTTGTAAGTAACAAATCATATCTCTAGGTTTAAAGACTTATATGATATTACCGTCTCACGATCACTCGAGATAGAATTCCATGAAGTGATTCCAGTGAGCGTGGGTTGAGTCCAATGCTCAGTACTTATGAGCACTCATGATTGTTGTAGCCTTGTCCCAGACCTCTACAACCAAACATGACAGTCTTGATTCATACCTATTTCCGACATATGACCGACTGTGGAGGTTTGAATAATATGTTATACCAAACAAAATTATTCTGGAAGTCAAAACATGCAAAAGAAATATAGTAAACGATTGACAAGAGATAGCAACACTTTACTCATAAATAAAACACTTTTATTCATCATCAAATGTCAATTACACTTTACAAATTTCGAGATTATCTAACTACTAAATCTAATATCATCCTTCAGCCCTATGCTCCGAGCATGCTGGAGATGCTTAACCCGAGTCAGTCCCTTCGTGAGGGGATCTGCCGGATTCTCATCTGATGATACCCTCTTTTCCACGAGGAGTCCTTCTTCGATCCGATGTCTGATGAAATGGTATTTTCTGTCGATGTGTCTGGATCTCCCGTGATCCCTTGGTTCCTTGGCTAAGGCAACAGCGCTTTCACTATCACAGAAAATTTCCATTAGCTCTTTAATAGCTGGTACAACTCCAAGGTCTCCAATGAAGTTCCTCAGCCATAACGCCTCCTTTGCCGCTTCGCTAGCTGCAATATACTCTGATTCACAAGTAGAATCTGCCACTGCCTCTTGCTTGGAACTCTTCCAAGAAATTGCTCCTCCATTTAGGGTAAAGACCCAGCCCGACTGAGAGCGGAAGTTATCCCTATCAGTCTGGAAGCTAGCATCACTATACCCTACAACTCTCAAGTCATCACTCCCACCGAGGGTAAGGACCCAGTCCTTAGTCCTTCGTAGGTACTTGAGAATATTCTTTACCGCAGTCCAGTGTGCCTTGCCAGGGTTCCCCTGAAACTTGCTAACCATGCTCAAGGCAAAGGCTACATCAGGTCGAGTACACGTCATAGCATACATGATCGAACCTACAGCCGAAGCATAAGGTACTCGACTCATTTCTGCTATCTCAGCCTCAGTGCTAGGGCTTTGTGTCTTACTCAACTTGGCGCTACTCTGGATGGGCAACTCTCCTTTCTTGGAGTCTTGCATTCTGAATCTCTTCAGAACCTTATCCAAGTAGGTACTTTGACTAAGTCCAATTAGTCTTTTACTCCGATCTCTCAAGATCCTTATCCCCAAAATATAGGCAGCTTCACCAAGGTCCTTCATAGCGAAACACTTTCCAAGCCAGGACTTTACTTCCTGCAGGGTTGGAATGTCGTTTCCTATGAGTAGTATGTCATCCACATACAATACCAAAAAGCTAACTATACTCCCACTAGCCTTGACATATACACAAGATTCATCTTCACTCCTAGAAAAGCCAAATTCCTTGACCTTTTCATTAAAGCAAAGATTCCATCTGCGAGGTGCTTGCTTTAATCCATAAATGGACTTTTCAAGCTTACACACTCTATTAGGGTACTCGTTGCTGACAAAACCCTCTGGCTGACTCATGTAAATATCTTCAGCCAACTTCCCATTAAGGAAAGCGGTTTTGACATCCATTTGCCAAATTTCATAGTCATGAAATGCGGCTATGGCTAACAGAACCCGAATAGACTTAATCTTGGCTACCGGAGAAAAGGTCTCATCATAGTCCACTCCAGGAATTTGAGAGAAGCCCTTTGCAACCAGTCTAGCCTTATAAGTGTGTACTTTACCATCCATGTCGGTCTTCTTCTTGAAGACCCATTTGCACCCTACAGTCTTTCGACCTGGTACATTCTCAACCAAGTTCCAAACTTGATTGTCATACATGGATTGTATCTCGCTATCCATAGCCTCTTTCCATTTGGCAGACTCGGGGCCCGCCATGGCTTCCTCGTAGCTGTTAGGGTCATCTTGACTTACTAGTGCCTCATCACTAATAAGTGTCTCACCTTCTGCAGTAATATGGAATCCATAGTAATGCTCAGGTGCACTCCTAACTCTCGTGGAATGCCTCAGAGGTACAGATTCGTCAATTGGCTCAACAGGAGTTTCCTCCTCAAGTTGAGGGCTAGAGTTTGAAGTTCCTTCACCACTTGACTCTTGAATTTCTTCAAGATCAACTTTCCTCCCACTGTCTCCTTGGCTTATAAACTCTCTTTCTTGAAAGACTCCTCTTCTTGCTACAAAGACCACATTGTCACTAGGTCTGTAGAAGAGGTAACCAAAGGATTGCTGTGGGTAGCCGATGAAAATACACCTCTCGCTTCGGGGTTCGAGCTTATCATGAGTCTCGCGTCTCACGAAAGCCTCGCATCCCCAAATCTTGATGTGGTCTAGTTTAGGTACTTTACCAGTCCACATCTCGTGAGGAGTTTTGGCAACTTTCTTTGTAGGGACTAGATTAAGGATATGGGTGGCAGTCTCTAAGGCATACCCCCAGAATGAGATTGGTAGCGAAGCTCGACTCATCATGGAACGAACCATGTCCAACAAGGTTCGATTACGCCTCTCAGCCACACCATTCAACTGCGGTGTCCTGGGAGGTGTCAATTGTGAGACAATCCCACATTCCTTTAGATAGTCGAGGAACTCTGAACTAAGATACTCACCACCTCGATCGGATAGAAGCATCTTAATGTTCCTGCCCAATTGATTCTCGACTTCCTGTTTAAATTCCTTAAACTTCTCGAAAGTCTCTGACTTATGCTTGATTAAGTAGACATATCCATATCTACTGTAATCATCGGTAAAAGTCAAATAATAACGATTAGCATCTCTTGTGGCATGTTTGAATGGTCCACACACATCTGTGTGTATAAGGTCCAACAAACCTTCACCCCTTTCACACGAGCCTGTGAAGGGTGACTTTGTCATTTTTCCAAGTAAGCATGATTCGCAACTATCATTTGACTTTAGGTCAAACGACTCCAAGACTCCATCCTTTTGGAGTTGGCCTATGCGTTTCTTGCTTATATGTCCAAGACGACAATGCCATAATGATGCTTTATCCAAGTTATTATTATTAGTAGAATCAATACACAAAACATTATTTCCTAAGTTATCTACAATAGATACAGCTTCATACACACCATCACAAGGTAATGCTTTAAAATAAAGTACATTATTAAAGAAAGCATTAATCGAACCAACTTCATTATCAAACGAAAAGGTGAAACCTTGTTTGTACAATGCATGAAAGGAAATAATATTTCTTGCCATTTCTGGCGAATATCAACATTTATTCAAATCTAAATTTAACCCACTACTTAGCGATAAAGTATAAACTCCAATCTTGGTGACAGGTGTAACTTTCCTATTCCCCATGATTAAGTTTATTCTTCCTTGCTCCACATTCTCACTTCTTCCTAGTCCCTGCAAGTCACAACAAATATGAATACCGCAACCTGTATCAAGGACCCAAGATTTCGAATGGGGTGAGTTATTAGAAATGATAGTGTAAATACCTGCATGGTTGGGTTTGACTTTCCCATCCTTCACATCCTGCTGGTACTTTGGGCAGTTCCGCTTCCAATGAGCTTTTTCATGGCAATAGAAGCATTCAGCCTCTTTTGGGTTAGAAGAAGGAGTAATGAAACCTTTCTTGGTTCCACTTGAAGAAGAGCCATCAAGGGTCCGAGCCTTGGTACCCTTCGAAGATCTCTTTCTCTTCCTCCCTCGACTTTGCCCGATTGCCAAGACCGGAGTTGAGTCTGGAGTAGGAGTGATAGCAATCGACTTCCCCTTAAGACCTGTTTCTGCGGTCTTGAGAAGTCCCTGAAGTTTGCTGAGGGTGACCTCTTCCTTGTTCATGTGATATGTCATGCGGAATTGATCATAGTACGATGGTAAGGAGTGCAAAATGATATCTATTGCAAGTTCCTTAGGGAAGTTCACATTGAGCTTCAGCAAACGATCCACATACCTTTGCATTTTCTGCATGTGGCTCGTAACGGACTCTCCGTCCTTCATCATGGTTGTTATCATGGAGCAGATGACTTCGTACCTCTCTTGTCGTGCACTTTGATGGTATCTTTCCATCAAATCTTGGTGCATTTCATAAGGGTAGAAATCTTCATAAGACTTTTGGAGTTCAGCTGTCATGGTGGCCGACATGATGCAAGCCACCTTGGTTGCATCTCTTTCATGAGTATGAAAGTCAGCGATCTCCTGGGGAGTTGCAGTGGACTCGTCAATTTCCTTAAGCTCCTTGTCAAGGACATATTCTTTGTCCTCGTAGCGGGTAATCATCCTGATGTTTCTGATCCACTTATTGAAGTTGGATCCATCAAAGGTGACTTTCCCACATAGACTCATAAGAGTAAAGGAGCCATTAGGATTCGAGCCAGAAGCATTATTTGAAGACATCTGAAAAAGAAGAACAAGTTTAGTTTAGATTTAAGAGAGTCCTTAATAAAACACCCAAATGCAATATTAAGGCTAGGATCCAATCACAATATAATATAACTTAGAAGAGGTATGCCGTAATCTAAGCTATACCATATTTGAAAGGTAGGTGAATGACGATTCACCAATTTCCACCACGAAAACCGAAATATTAGATATTTAGTTTTTATTGGTTTTTTTAGAAATTCCTAGATTCTTTGAGATCCAATAAACTTTTCAAAGGCATGCTTCAATCTCGGGAGTGCCCTCCAGGTTTTGTGACTGGGATGCTGAGGATCACAAAACGAGGTGTGAAGTAACCATGCAAATCACTTGGTACCCTTAAAGTTTATCACTCAATCGATGTGCCGGTAAACCACACACGCTCCACCGATACTATAATAAACCTTAAGTCACCCTTTACCTACCTTGTTAAGTCCAAGTTAGTGTGCCGGTTAACCACACACGCTCCACCAACGACTTAGACAAAGTGTAAAGTGTAATTTCATGGATTAGCATCTTATTCACATTTTTCCTAAAGTAACTAAGATTGGGAATTTAATAAACATTTAGTTACTTTATTATATTCATCATACTTTGAATGAGAATTTATAAGTCCTTGTCTTACCCGTTCGGCTAACGACGCTCCACCAGTCAAGCAAGCGGTGGGTGAGAATATTCACCCATTAAGTCACCATTTTATAGGCAACAACCTTATACCCACCTTATAGACCGGCTTCGTGAATGAGGAGTACTAGCGGTAAGACGACTTTATTCTTATACATATATATATATATATATATATATATATATATATATATATATATATATATATAATTATTAAATTATCATAATATAAGTATAAGGGTTGAATTTTAACTTTTAAAATTCTAGGGGTTGGAACTTAAAGTTTTAACTTAACTTTACTTGTTCCAAAACTTGAGGGCAAGTTTTGTAACTTTCAAAACTTTTCATTTCTTGTAACTTATGAGTTTAATAGAGTAATAAAATGAAGACTCTTCATTTTTCTAACTCTTGTGTTTTCTTAATGGTTTTAACTCAAGTGTGACTCTTGGTTTTCCATAACTTAAGGATAAGTTATGGACTCCATTAAAACACATTATGATCAAGAATTAAACTACCAAATAGGTTACAAATAATTCCTATGATCATCTAAAACATCATAAGAACAAGAACATGAATATGAACACAATCAAAAATTACATAAAACTTTGTAATATTGATAACTAGTTGTTGTAAATGAATTAGCAAAGACATTACACCACCAAAAACAAGTTTTCAATTACCAAAACAGTTTAGGGTAATGTTTCTAATTCATTTTCCAGCAACTGAATCGAAATTCTGCACTCATTCGACCCTACTCGCCGAGTGCATAAACTGACTCGTCGAGTTGGTTGAAGATACTCATGGACTCGACGAGTCCCCCCTATAGACTCGACGAGTCCATTCGCAGACAGCAAAATTTCCGATTCTGTTTTCAACTTTTAAGCACAAATAAGAACAAACAAGCCTAGGCTCTGATACCACTGATGGGTTTTGAGCATTCTAACACTTCCTAAGTGTACATGCAACCCTAATAACCTTGGATCTATGTTTGTCTAATTGTCATGCAAAGTTGAGTTCCAAGGTTATATTCCTATCTAGCATACATGGGGAACAATTTTAACATAAAGTATAGATAGAATAACTTACCTTGTTGTTGCTTGTGTTCCTTGAAACCTTGTGAGCCTAGCACCCCAAGTGTGATGCCTCAAATGCTTCACACAACACCAAATGCTCTTGGAAGAACTTATGAGAGAATACTCACTTCTTCAAAATCGGCCAAGCCCTCTTATTTCTTAGTGTAGTCGATTTTGAGTGGAGAATATGTTATTTATATAGTGTTGACACATCTAGGGTTAAACCCTAATGTGTCATGACTCTTCATTTCCATGACCCATGGGTTTGTAACTCCCATGGAGCATCCATGGAGCATCCTATGGGTGGAACCCAACTTGATGGTCCATGGAGCCTTTTAGCCCACTATACAAGATATGGATGATTTACATAATCAACCCATATATTTAATTAGTTATCTTTTGATCACTTAATTAATTCTAAATTAATTCTTGATCAAACTAATCAAATAATATTATTAATATATTAGAACTTATAATATATTAATAATCTCCAAGTGTTATTTCTCTCATTTAGTCTATCCAATTGCATGGTGCCATGCAACCCAAATGGACCATGCCGGGTCGGGTCAAGTACATACCAGAAATAGTTATGGACTTAGACACCTTATCCAACAAGAACATGGAAGGAGAAAGGAAAAGTTTGGGCTTTTTGCTCCTAAGCCCAATATTAGAGTTAGTCTTAGGTATTTATTGGCCTTATAAAATAAAATTGTGATTTTTATGTTTTAATAAGCTAGATTGGGTTAATCATGGATCAAAGCTTTCAATTTATTTCATTCTAGGCCCAATATGGCCCATAATATTGAAGTAAATGAATGTGGGTCCAATTAGAGCCCAATTAGGGTTCTAAGCCCATGATAGTCCAATTGGAAGCTTATTGGTCCATTTGGATCCAATAAAGAAGTTCTAGTCCAAAAATGGACTTAACAAGAACTTCTAGGGTTTTCCAATTGCTTGATGTAGTGAATTGGGGTTTAGTTTTCCATTGAGTAAGCATCATACATGCTTTTGAGTTTTTGATTTCAACATTTACTTGAGTATAGTGATTACAAGACATTAAATTTCTAGTTGTGACATCATCCCCCCGTTAGAGGGAATTTCGTCCCGAAATTCTGTTTGAAAGCTAGATTTCAGAATGCTAGAATAGGTGAGGGTACTTATGCTTCATTTGGTCTTCGCATTCCCAAGTGAATTCTGGCCCACGCTTTGCGTTCCACCGTACCTTCACGATCGGGATGCGGCTCTGTTTAGTACGCTTCACCTCCCTGTCCATGATTTCAATTGGTTCCTCAACGAATAGGAGTTTCTCATTGATTTTGATTTCGTCAAGAGGAATGACGAGTGTTTCATCTGAGAGACACTTCTTCAGATTAGAGACGTGAAACACGGGACTTTTAACAGTATGACTCCCAAAACGAATGACTCCTTTCCAAGGCGAGACTTTTAACAGTACTCGATCACCGACCTGAAATTCTAAGGGCTTTCGTCGTTTATCAGCGTAGCTCTTTTGTCGGTCACGCGATGCTTGCAATCGAGCTCTGATTTGAACTATCTTTTCCGTGGTTTCACGGATGATCTCTGGTCCCGTTAGTGCTTTGTCCGACGTATGGGTTTTTGCTAGCTGGGTGTCACCTACTTCAGCCCAACATAATGGTGATCTACATTTACGCCCGTACAGTGCTTCGAAAGGAGCCACCTTGATGCTCGAATGGTAACTATTGTTGTATGAGAACTCGATTAAGGGTAGGTGGGTATCCCAAGACTTTCCAAAGTCTATCACGCACGCGCGGAGCATATCTTCGAGCGTTTGGATGGTTCGCTCGCTTTGACCATCCGTTTGTGGATGATAAGCGGTGCTCATATCGAGGTTTGTTCCCATCGCCTTATGGAGTGATTGCCAAAATCGGGACGTGAACCTACTATCCCTATCCGAGATGATAGATGTTGGTATTCCGTGGAGTCTCATGATCTATCGAATGTATAAACGCGTCAATCTCTCCATCTTGTACGATTCTTTAATTGGCAGGAAATGGGCAGATTTCGTCAGTCGGTCGATTATTACCCATATGGTGTCTAATCCATCCGACGTTTTGGGTAGCTTGGTCACGAAATCCTTAGAAATCCCCTCCCATTTCCACTCAGGGATTGCCGGTTGCTGTAACAATCCTGAGGGTTTTTGGTATTCCACATTTACTTTGGCGCACGTAAGGCACTTACTGACGTAGGTCGCGATTTCCGCCTTCATGTTGGGCCACCAATAGTGTTGTTTAATATCCAAATACATCTTATCGGAACCGGGATGAATGGAGTATCGCGTCTTGTGGGCTTCCTTCATGACAACATCTCTAAACCCTCCAAATTTAGGGACCCAAATACGGTTCATGAAATAGTATACTCCATTCTCCTTTGCCTCCAGGTTCTTTTCCATTCCTTGCAATACTTCGCTTGCTCTATTTTCCGTCTTCATGGCCTCTGACTGGGCTACTGCAATTTGAGTGGCCAGGTGTGATTGAATGGTTATCGATAGAGTTTTCGTACAACGATTAGAGTACTCCTTCCGACTTAATGCATCAAATACCACGTTGGCCTTGCCTGGGTGGTACTTAATCTCTCACTCATAATCATTTAGCAACTCAACCCATCTTCGTTGCCTCATGTTTAACTCCTTTTGGTTCAAGATGTGTTGGAGACTCTTGTGATCCGTGTAGACGGTGCACTTTGTACCGTAAAGGTAATGCCTCCAAATTTTTAGGGCAAAGACTACAACTCCCAACTCTAGGTCATGTTTCGTGTAGTTTACTTCATGCGTCTTTAGCTGGCGGGATGCATAGGCTATCACTCTCCCACGTTGCATGAGAACGCAACCTAAGCCCTGATTTGACGCGTTGCAGTAGACTACAAAATCTTCCGTTCCTTCAGGCAGAGATAGTACAGGTGCGCTACAGAGAGCTTGTTTCAAGGTTCGAAACGCAATCTCTTGTTTGTCTGTCCATTTGAATGGTACGCCCTTTTGCGTAAGCGAGGTAAGTGGCTTGGCGATCTTAGAGAAGTTTTGAATGAACCTCCTATAGTAGCCTGCTAAACCCAAGAATTGACGAATTTCCGTGGGCGTTGTCGGGGTTGCCCATCCTTCTACAGCTTTGACCTTAGAGGGATCCACATGGATTCCATCTTGGCTGACTACATGACCTAGGAAGTTCACGCTCCGCAGCCAGAACTCACACTTGGAGAGTTTGGCGTAAAGTTTTTCTGATCGTAGAGTTTCTAAGACTTGTCGGAGATGTTGGCCATGCTCTTCCTTGCTTCTAGAATAGACGAGGATGTCATCGATAAAAATAATGACAAAGTTGTCGAGGAACGGTCGGCAGATTCGATTCATTAGGTCCATAAATGCGGCAGGGGCATTCGTTAGACCGAAGGGCATTACGACAAATTCATAATGTCCGTAGCGAGTTCGGAAAGCGGTTTTTGGGATATCCTCTTCCCAGACTTTGAGTTGGTGGTATCCGGACCGTAAATCTATTTTAGAAAAACAACTAGCCCCCTGGAGCTGGTCAAATAGGTCATCGATTCGTGGGAGTGGGTGGCGGTTCTTGATTGTGAGTTTATTTAACTCTCTGTAATCGATACACATTCTAAAAGATCCGTCTTTCTTTTTGATAAAGAGCACCGGAGCTCCCGATGGCGAGTAACTAGGTCGAATAAATCCCTTGTCCAAAAGTTCGCTAAGTTGGCTGGATAATTCCTGCATCTCGGCAGGAGCCAACCGGTAGGGTGATTTAGTAAGAGGAGTTGCTCCTAGAATAAGGTCGATTCGAAATTCAACCTGTCTCTCTGGGGGTACTCCCGGAAGATCTTCAGGAAACACGTCCGGAAATTCACATACTACGGGAATGTCTCGAACGTTAATCTCCTCCTTGGTTTTGTCCACCACGTGAGCCAGGAACGCCAGATTGTTCCTTTGTAGATATTTTTGTGCCTTGACACACGAAACGAGGCGAAGGTTCATGCTAGATTTGTCTCCGTAAATTACTAGGGTTTCGTGATTTGGAAGGCGAAGACGGACGGCCTTCTCATGACACATAATTTCGGCATGGTGGGGGCTTAACCAGTCCATGCCGATGATCACATCGAAGCTCCTAATTGACACTGGCATTAGGTCTATTCGAAAAACGTGCTGATTAAGTGTTAGGGTACATCCGGTGTATATTTCCCCAGTGGATTCGGTTTTCCCATTGGCCATTTCCACCGTATAGGCTTCATTTAGCTTTTGGGGAAGTTGTTTTAATAAGTGCTTAAACTTATTGCTTACGAAACTTCGCTCCGCTCCGGTGTCAAATAAGATGCATGCATATGCGTGGTTTAAGAGAAACGTACCGGTAACAACAGAGGGGTCTTGAATAGCCTCACTCTGACCCATGGTCAACATCCTTCCTGTTCCTCCAGTTCTTAAATTGTTGTTGTTGGGACAGTCTCAGCGGATGTGTCCAGTCTTCCCGCATCCGAAGCAGGTGTAGCTAGGCCCTGCGCTATTGCCGCTGGCATGGGCGTTGTTGTTGTTGCGAGGGTTGTTGTTGTTGATTCCCTGATTTTGGTTATGGGGAGGGTAAGCCTTGCAGTACTTTGCGGTGTGACCCCTTCGGTTGCAACTGGTGCACTGAAAATCCTTGCATTCTCCATAGTGATGGAAACCGCACTTGTTGCATTTGGGAAGATTACCGGAATAAGGTTTGGAAGCATTTGAAGTGGCTGAGGTTGGAGCATGTGGTGCGGCTGGAACCGATGTGGTAACAGCATTAACCGCCACTGTCTGCTGCTTCTTGGAGGTGTCGGGGCCCTGGCGCCCCTTCCTCTTATTGTTCTTTCCCCTCTTGCCATCTCCCTCCTTCGTCTTCTCAGCCTCCACTGGCTTCTCTCCTTTTTGTTGTTATAGTCGTACAACCTTTTTGCCAATCTCTTTGCACTGTCAAATGTTTCGGGGTTTGCAGCTATCACATTCCCTTGAAATGGTGATGTGAGTCCCCAGATGAATCGCTCAATCTTTTTTCCTTCCGAGGCGATCATACCCGGGCACAGCAGAGATAGTTCGCTAAATCTCGATATGTAGGCATCGATATTCGCGTTCTGCACAGTGAGGTTCCATAGCTCTTGTTCCATCTTTTGTATTTCGCCTCGTGTGCAGTACTCTGCCATTAACATTTCTTTCATCTCTGTCCACGGCATAGAGTTGGCTACAGGGAGCGTCATGGATTCTACATGTCTGTTCCACCAGGTGAGCGCTTGATCCACAAAAGTGCAAGCCGCGAACTTCACCTTCATGTGCTTAGGGCAGTCGCATATCTCGAATACCGACTCCACCTTTTCGATCCATCGCTTCAGAGTGATCACCCCTCCAGTGCCATTAAAAGTTCGTGGTTTGGCGTTTGTGAAGTCCTTGTAGGTACATGTCTTGGTGGGTCCTTGATTCATTCCATCGTTTGAACTTCCGGCTCCTTGCCCATTGACTCCTCCATTGTTCCCTTGTTGAATTTGCGCAATCGCTGCAGTGACTGCTGCAGATACAGCTGCCTGGAAAGCGGCTGAGTCAACTTCAGGTGGGGTTGGTCCTGGGTTTCCGCGAGCAGGTCGGGGAGGCATCTTTCTGTCACAATACAGAAAGATGTTGAGGGTATGTTGTTTCGGTGAGGTCGTGATCCTACTGACTAAGTGCATGGTACGAACTACTACCATTGACCAATCAATAATAATTTCTCAACACATCGTAATAAAACACGTAAAAATTTATTAATATTATCCGCATTTGATACATGAAAACTTGCTCGTAGGAGCATACATGAGTGATACTAGTTCGACCGCATAACGACTCTATGAGTAGTGTAGTCACTTAAACATAGAGTCGGAGTATATAGCATATTTCCTAACGATCTACTAAGATAAATCTATCCCTAACCGCGATGAGCTGTGTCCGGAGGTGGTGCTGAGGATGTGGATGCTCCCGGAAGACGAGCTACCAAGCGTTCCGCGTCCCGGAGTCGAGACTCCCACCGAACCTGCCTCATGTGAAACTCTCGAAGGACGTCACGCGTCTCCTGCTCCGCACGCTCGACCCTAGTCCTCAACTGGCGCACCTGATCCGTAGTGTCCTGGGCAAGATCGCCCGTATTCCGTAACCGTTTCAGCATTACTGGAAGGGCTCGATCAGCTGGTCCTCTGTCTCTCAGGTCAAAGAACTCGCGTGACATGCCGTACGGGGGTCGCTGTCCCTGCTGTCTGCTCCATCTCCAAAGATCAATACCCCAAGGAGGTGTAGGACCAGTGGGGCCTACGCGATAGGCAGGCACCCTGATCGGGTAAGGGGGGTTGATGACTTCGGACTCCGCATCCGAATCACCCCCTTCTCCATCATCAGCATCCTCCTCGAGGCTTCCTTCATCTTCCTCTGATTCAGCCGGCTCGCCATCAACTTCGGCCTCCGGTTCCCCGTCAGATTCCTCTTCGGGGTCTTCCTCAGGCTCTTCCTCGGGCTCCTCCTCTAACCATCCGTTGTTCCCCTGGTTAGGGAAGTAGGGGTCTCCAGGGTGATGAAAACCAGCCATGCGGTCTGCGAGAGTGTGTAATTATGCTAACGTTATTCCTAGGGTGCTACAATTATCGCATAGATCAAGTAGGCGTTCTCTTTTCGGTGGTAGGGGTATAGTTTTAGGTTCCCTAGAAATCCCGATCTCATCAGAACGTGCGTTAGTTATACTTTGGAGAGAGTGTAGTTGATCAGGCTACATCCACTCCTTGGTACCACTAAGAACAGTCCTGAATTAACCGAGACACTAGTATTATTTTTGTTTGGTTCGGCGTTAGGCTCCTATTCCTAGTGCAAACAAGGTTGTTTTATTTACTTGTTTTGTTCAGAGTCATGTTAGTCCCTCTTTTTGGTTTATAGTTGCATATCCATGTGTGGCTAGATATGCTAGTTCACTATAAACAAAGCTCTGATACCAACCTGTCACACCCCCGAACCGGACGGCGGAAACGTCCGAGGGCTATCGTGACTCATTGAATACCATCACAATGCATATACATGAAACATAACATTATACATCACCAACATTTGGAATGATACAACTGGTAGCGTTTACATTCATTACATTGTTCAAAACATTACATTCTCAAAAAAATAACTGTTTGATACTACTTAAACCACAGCAAAACGTCATAGAGTACAAATCATCCTTCACCTTATCTGTTACCTGAGAATACAAGTATTTTGAAAACGTCAACATATGAAATGTTGGTGAGTTCATAAGTAGTGTTTGAAATCCAATGTATTGTTTGAAAACCATCAGAAAATCCGATATTTTCTAAAAATAGAATAGTGTAAAAATATGTGATGATCCATGAGTATGCTTGTTTGAATTCTATAGATGTAAGCGTAAGAGTTGTGAAATTCGACCGGTAATTCATAATTGTACTTGTTGAAAACCCTAGGAAAACCCGACGTTTTCCTACCACTTTGCTTTACTTAGTTTGTGTACCATTGTTTCGTTGCGTTAGAGGAAACCGTTGAGCTCCGGAGGCATTGAGAATACAGTGGGTGGTGAAGTGTTGTGACGTGCGTTAATGAAAACGTCCAATCGACAACCTTACAAGCGATCCCTTAGGCGTCACTCGTAATCCTTCACACAACTCAATCCTCCCGGACTTGTGTAGTCCCACGACCGGAGGGAAGAAGAGAAGGTGCGAAACCCTCGGTATTTCCCCGCGTCGTTCAAGACCATTGCAATTGCGAAGGGCCCGAAGCCCAACCCGCAATCGTGAGTTACAGACTTTACTAGCAGCACTGAAGGACCCTTGGGGACCAGCAGCATGTTTGCCATTGAAAGTCCTTTTACGTTATGTCGGATCGGTAAAACCCAACACTTCGTAAGAGAGAGGTCTTTGGGCCTTAAGATCAGGTCATTGGGCTAGCTAGGCTCAACAAACAAGATTTTACACTTTTGGGGCCCAAAGATGGTGCGTAGACGTCTGTGCACACTCGCATGTATAGTGACTTCCCAATCGTTATTAGTTATGAATCGTAATGTCGTAAATGTCATAGTGTCGTCGTGTTAGTAGTTTCGGATTTTTATTGGTTCGAGACCGAACCAATTCGTTTGACAACGACTTTTGGTATTGTAATGTATTGTATTTCGTCGATAGGCGTGGTACCATCATTTGGTCAAATTGCATGTATTGAGCTAGCCTTGAGAATTTTCTGTTTTCAGTCCCTCCTTGTTTGTAAAATTTACCCTTTTCACCCCTTTATTTAAAAACTTTCCGGTTTGGTCCTTAAATCAATTTTCTTGACATTTTAATACCAAAAATTATTGAAATAAGTATTTTCCAGCATATTTTTCATAGAAAACAGCTTAAGTCCTTGAAATTGCAGTTTTCTCGGTTATAACCCCTCTTTTTCGCAATTTTTACATTTTTGGCCCAATTTGGAAAATTTTTGCAACTTTGGTCCTTTTTAAATTTGAAAAGCATTTTAAACCTTTGAAAAGTACATGGAACACTTATAGTCCACTGTTTTACTGAGAAATGCAGTTTTGGTCCTCCAAAACAGAAAATTTCACATATTGGGCCTCATTGGGCCGAAAATGTCATCTTTAGCCCAATAAGCTTGGAATTTATGTTTTTAACCCTCCAAATAGTATATTTTCAGAAAATACATTATGTAAACTGTTTTGACTCATCTTACCCATCAGATTTCGAAATATTTCATTTTAGGCCCTTCAACTTTGTATTTTCAACATTTTATGTCAAAAAAAAGAGTTTTTAGCCCAAATTAAGTGTTGTCAAGTCATTTGGCTATTTTTCTTAGTATACTTTGCATGTAGTAGTATATTTTATGCTATAATGAAATACATATCTCGGTTTTAGCATTTCATAACTAGATCTAGTATCAAAATCATACAAAACATACATATAAGCATAGAAATCAACCACAACATACACATAATGATGGATCTACACCTTTGCTTGTATTCTCCCCCACAAAAACTTATAAAAACCGAAAATAAGGGGGTATGAAACTCACCTTGGGTGTTGATTCGGTTATTGAAGAGAGGATGGAAGAAATGAAGTGATTTTTCGGCCTTAGCACCCCTTGATGAAGATCTCGGCCTTGAGGTGTTTCTAAGATACAAGATCATGATTTCTCATGAATTAAGAAGAGATATTTGATAGATCAAGGAAGCTAGATCATAGAATTGAGTAAAAACTTACCTAAGATGATGACTAACTTGCAAGATCCTCTTGAAAGCTCCTAATTTTCGAGATTTTTGGAGTGAGGAGGAAGGAGTGGTCTTGAATGATCTAGAGAGAATGGGATGGATTTTGTGAGTGTGTGTGTGTTGTGTTCGGCCGAGAGTGAGAGGGAGGAGAGGAGAGAGTGATTTTTGAAGTGATGTGCATACATGGAAGTATGAGATGTTGCATGGATATCCATTAGGTAATAATGATGTGGCACAAGAAAGTCAAACCCTTCTCTTGGGCTTGCTTTTGGGCCGAGAACATGGAAGGGGAAAGGAAAAGTTTGGGCTTTTTGCTCCTAATCCCAATATTAGAGTTAGTCTTAGGTATTTATTGGCCTTATAAAATAAAATTGTGATTTTTATGTTTTAATAAGCTAGATTGGGTTAATCATGGATCAAAGCTTTCAATTTATTTCATTCTAGGCCCAATATGGCCCATAATATTGAAGTAAATGAATGTGGGTCCAATTAGAGCCCAATTAGGGTTCTAAGCCCATGATAGTCCAATTGGAAGCTTATTGGTCCATTTGGATCCAATAAGGAAGTTCTAGTCCAAAAATGGACTTAACAAGAACTTCTAGGGTTTTCCAATTGCTTGATGTAGTGAATTGGGGTTTAGTTTTCCATTGAGTAAGCATCATACATGCTTTTGAGTTTTTGATTTCAACATTTACTTGAGTATAGTGATTACAAGACATAAAATTTCTAGTTGTGACATTATCAGACGTGGAGGGGTGTTTCTTCACGTGTTCATGCCCTGCTGATCAGAGGGTGAGGTGTGCTCTGAACCTGTTAAGGCTCGGGGCAAAGGATTGGTGGAGATTGACCACGGGGTCATACTCGGATGCGCAGAGGGCTGCGATTTCATGGGATCAATTCAGAGAGATGTTCAACACTCGTTATGTTCCGCAGGTCGAGAGAGAGAGGTTGGCTCAGGAGTTCCTGGAGCTGAAGCAGGATACGGAGTCGGTGACGGAAATCACCAGGATGTTTACTGAGAGGGCGATGTTTTGCCCTGAGTTCACTTCGGAGTAGGCTCAGATGTCCCGATATCTGAGTATGCTAAAGGAAGATATCAGACAGTTTGTGTCCGCGCAGAGGTGCGAGACCTTGTTGGAGTTGCAGGAGGCCGCCAGACGGCGTGAGTTAGAGATTGAGTTGCAGTTGCGTGAGCTGAGGCAAGCTCCGGTTCAGTCGTAGTCGGCGACGAAACGGTCTAAGACCGTTGATTCCAAGATGGGAGATCAGGGCAGCCACGTTTGTGGAAAGTGTGGGAGGGGTTACACCGGAGTTTTTCGGTCCGGTGGTGCATGCCGCAAATGCGGAAAGGAGGGGCACTATACGAGGGATTGTTGGCAGTCAGTGCCGGTTCGGGATTTGAGGATATGTTATCATTGTCATCAGGTTGGACACTTGAGGGTCAACTGTCCACAGTTTGCTGCAGGACCGGTGCAGGCTCCAGCACCAGCCACGTTGAGGATCACGGGTGGAGGTCAGAGTGGAGCGGAGCCCCCAAGGGCTTAGAGTGCTTTTCAGCTTGCAGCGGAGGAGGTTAGAGCAGTGCCGGATGCAGCTGCGGGTATGTTTCTTTCTTGTTGTCTTGTTGATTTATGATTATTGTGGAGTATCGTTTATCTGCTAGTCTCGTTGGCATGGTTATGGATTAGTGTTTCGGGTTTTCGTTTTGGTATCCATTGTTCCTTGAGGGTTTGGCATGGTTATGGATTTGTGTTTTGGGTTTTCGTTTTGGTATCCGTTGTTCCTTGAGGGTTTGGCATGGTTATGGATTAGTGTTTCGGGTTTTCGTTTTGGTATTTGTTGTTCCTTGAGGGTTTGGCATGGTTATGGATTTGTGTTTTGGGTTTTCGTTTTGGTATCCGTTGTTCCTTGAGGGTTTGGCATGGTTATGGATTTGTGTTTTGGATTTTCGTTTGGTATCCGTTGTTCCTTGAGGGTTTGGCATGGTTATGGATTAGTGTTTCGGGTTTTCGTTTTGGTATCCGTTGTTCCCTGAAGGTTTGGTATGGTTATAGTTTGGTGTTTCGTGCTATCGTTGGTTATCATTCGTGAGGGTGATTAGTGGAGATATGGTGTTGGTTGAATGTCGGGTAGCATCTTCAGTCTGAGGAGTGGTTAGCTGAGGAATGAGTACTTTTGAACGGATTGATCAGTGTGGAAATGTGTTTTGTGAAGGTTGCGAGTGCTAGTGGGAATCAGTCTGCGTGTAAGCGTTGGGTTTTGTGCAAGGTTATTTTGGGAGGTCGGTGTTAGCGGCCGGTGGTTGATAGTCAGTTCCCTAAGTGGGGGAGAATTGGAAATTCTTCGGATGATTGATAGACTTGAGAGGTTGTTTAGGTGCTTGGGATTCGGCGGTATTTCTTTCAGCCGAGAGTAGGCTGGTATGGGTGAGTAGCAGGCGTACGGGGCGGATTACAGACCTATGGCATTGATTGTGTAGGACCTGGGATCAGGCTGGGATCGAGTATGTATGATAGAGATAGAGTTCAGAACCCCTGAGGGGCTAGAACAGTATGCATGGGAGGATTTCCCGGAGAGATAACTCGGAATGATGAATGCTAGTTGAGCGGTCCGGATAGACTGAAGGCCGGAAGGCGTACCAGTCAGACCGAAGGCTCGGGGGACGGTCCAGCCAGACTGAAGGCCCTGGAGGGCGGCCCAGATTGGCTGAAGGTTTTCAGAGTGGTCCAGGTTGAATGAAGACCTGGTGAGGTGGCCCAGTCATGCTGGAGACTCTGTAGGTATTATCGGATCGGTTTGAGGAAATGGGTTGGGTGTGTTGTGATGTGTTAGCATTAGGAGGTCCTGGCCCCGGGTATTGATTGTGAGTAGCAGAGGTGGTGCATGGACTCGAGAGTCCTCGCGAGCAGGTTCAGGACATGTATGTCTCAGGGTTAGCGGTCATGCTAAGGGAATGTGAATCCACGAAAGTGGAAGTAGTAGCGCAGGGTTGCGATGGGAGTGGTACAATTATGGTCATTGAACAACGAGATTTCGGCAGTGGTATGGAGAACATCCGGGTGGGATGGTTGCTGAGGCTTGTCAGGAATGCATGGATGGAAATTTCGGAATTCCAGATAGATTTGTTTATGTGGTGGAAATGCATCCGGAAGGGTGTTTGGAAGTGTCATCAGGGTATCGGGGTTTTCCTTAACCCAAGGACACTAGAGCCAGTTGGTGCGGTTATGAGATTGCGATGGAGAACTTGTGGGAGTTGCTCTAGGGCTGAAGCTCGTTTCATTCTGTCGGCAAGAAAGGTAAAGTTGGGTTAATAATAATAATTATAATAAGTGGTTTTAAAACTAATGAACCATAATTATAAATAACAAAATCAAATTATAAAAATCATGGATATGTCACATTATCCATGCAAGTCTCTTTTGAAATCCAAATTATCTATATTATTAGTTTATATTTAGTGTATGTTTCACATTTTAATAGTAATATTAAGTGTTTCTAAAAAGTTTCCTTTAACTTATTAATAATAATAAGTAGTTTAAAACTAAAGAATAATAATTTTAAATCATAATAACATCAATTTATAAATTACATAAACTTAACAACAAATAAATTGTATTTTAAATGAACATCATTATTGAAATTAAAAAATAATCGCATAACAAATTTAAATTAATCAATCATAACAATTGTTAAAAATAATATTAAATAGATAATTATATATTAAATTTTATTAATAAGGAAGGTGGATTGATATCAATGAATAAAATTGTTCAAAATATTATGTCACAGTTAATGTCAATAACAAAACTATTTTAAACATATATTTTTCAATATTTTAACAATATGTTTTTAACTTACGCTGCGCAACGTGCAAGAATTCGTCTAGTGAGACCAATGTTCTAAAAAGCTCACTATGGCTCCAAGGCTTGCATCTGCCGCCAAACTTTGCCAAAACGTCGCCTTAACTCATATATATGTATAAAAATGAATAAAAGTTGAAAATACATATAAAAATATTAATTATATAGAAAATTGCCGCCTTAAGTCACGCCTTACAAACATCATGACTCGCCAACGTTCGAAAAAGCTTGATGATTGATATTACCACCAAATCACGCCTTACGTTATTTAGAACCTTGAGTGAGACTATAAGCTAATCGAGTACAAGTGAATTCATATATTTTTAAGTGGAGATATATAATCATAAATCATCACAGAAGTTGATGTTAATAAAATCAAGATGTTTGTAAGTTATTTTAATTTTAGTCAACAGAATTATTATTTAATTTGTATGAATGCGACATTACATAATATCTAATTTACTGCAGATAAAATTTCATATTTTATAAATGTACAATTTATTAATATAAAATAAGTCCCATTTAAATACAACCATTCATGATTGTTTATGGCTTTGCTACACCCAATACAAGTTACGATCGCTGACTACGACATTTCATCACCATGTAACCATGTATCGATGGTACCAGTACCTGTATATTGTATACACCAACCATATCCCACAATAAATACTTGGAATAAACTTATATTTGTTATATAACCAGATTATGTTTTTCATAACGAAAAATATCAAACAAATTACATCAACTTTGTAAATCTATGAAATGACAATTATCGTTAACAAAAACCATTATTCGCTATTTACAGATGAAAGCGACCAAGTTGATGCTCGACAAGTAAAACAATTGTTAACTTTTCCGGTGACGGATCTGTGGTCACTCAAAACCTGATAAACAAATACATAGGTTCACAACACACACACACACACACACATATATATATATATATATATATATATATATATATATATATATATATATATATATATATATATATATATATATATATATATATATGGTAAAGTGAATATACCTAACAACCTTATATAAGCTTAGGTACCTAACCACATCATACTATGTAAATTTATATCATATTTGCATTGTAATGACCCAAAGTTATTAAATTTCAACCTCCTAACTTGATTGTTTCCAAAATCTTTGGACTTTCATCATTATCTTCTTTCAAATGACGTCTTTCTATCGGAGACCCCCTGGTGGGCTTCATATATTATCGTTACAAATCAAATGGTGTAAGAGGAATATAATGGTGAATGTCTGAAAATCTTGGAAGTAAATCAAGTTAAGAGTTGAAGTTTAAGAACCTTAAACGATTGCAATGGAAATATAAGGCAAAACAACGTAGTATAATGTGGTTAGATACCTAAGCTTATATAAGGTTGTTAGGTATATTCACTTTACCCATATATATATATATATATATATATATATATATATATATATATATATATATATATATATATATATATATATATACACTCCCAAAGCGGCAGCGACAATTATTACTTTCTTGACGAACAATTTTTTTTTCTTCAGAAAATACTATTTATCTGTTTTGGTGGCTATACAAATTTTCTAGTATATGTTAGAAAAATTCCATGTCCATTAGACAAAACATCAAACCTATATTAAAAAATAAATAAAATTTAATTGATGTTCACTCCTTAGATATTTTCTTTGTTAATTTTTTTTAATAATAATTAGTTTCTGAAAAGTTAAGTGGTTTGTACATAAAAGATTTGTACATCAACTTATTGCTTGTACCTTTTAAATTTCAAGAAAAATTAAATATGTTTTATAGTTTAGTTAAGATATATATATATATATATATATATATATATATATATATATATATATATATATATATATATATATATATATATATATATATATATATATCATTGATTGCATATTCTGTTTTTATTTTTGTTTTGTTCAAATTTATGCTTATTTTGGTTTGTTTTATTGTTATAGTAATAGTTAATGACCAGAGTATTTAATTCCAATCTAGCTTCTCCATTTAAAGAACTCGAACACGAATTACATAAAAGACAAAAACATGTCGAGCTAGAGAAAGAAGTTGATCAAGTAAATGATCACTTAATAGAAATGAACTATCATGATTCAGAGGAGGAGGATCAAAGCGATTGAGAAGACATGACAGACACACTCATTTTGGAAGAATATGCCATTAGGATGCGAGAAAACACCGGTCTAGGATTAGTTTGACCCGCAATTCCACCTATGAAATTTTTTGAATTGAAAGGCCAATTCCTAAACGTGCTAAAAGAAACACCGTTTTCGGGAAAGATCATGAATATGCCAAAAAGCACATTGATGAAGTTCAAGAAATTGAGGGGTACTTCAACATTCCGCGAGTATCAAGAGATAGACTGATGTTACGAGTGTTACTGATCACGCCAAGAGATGCAGCTAAGAGTTCGGTAAAATCATTACCGGTTGGATCAATTACAACATGGGATGCACTTAAGGCAAAGTTTATGCAACAATTCAACCCACCATCATGAATTGCTTAGGTGAAAGCGAAAATTCTAAGCTTTTAACAAATAGAAGGGGAAACATTGTTGGAAGCTGGGGATCATTACAAGGCTATGTTGTTAAATTGTACACAACATGACCTCAATGCACATCAAGAGATACTAACGTTCTATAATGGTATCAATGTTTACACAAGGCCGCTTATTGACTTAGAAGGTACGATCACGAAAAGAAATCTGACAACATGCAAGGAGATTGTAGAGAATTTGGCAAATCATTCTCACGAATGCCTCTCACTTACAAATGGAGGGATTCAAGATACATAAATGAGACAAGGATCTGATTGGATGCATCTTTAATGCAAAACTCAAAACTATGGATAGGAGTATCAAGAAAATCAATCAAACCATACTTGGTATTCAAGTTGGTTGTGATAATTGTAGTGGAGTTCATTTCTTAATGGTTTGTGATCTCAATGAGTGGTAGAAACAAATCACAAGTATATTACTCGAGTGGTGACAAGTATGATCAAGATAGGAGGCTAAATGAGAAAGAAAGGAAGCTATATGAGGTGTATAGAAAAGAGAGGGATGAGAAATGGAGCTAATTTCTCAAGGGTTTGTGATCTTGATGAGAATGGTAGAAAGAAAGCACAAGTATATTACTTCAATGGCGACGAGTATGATCAAGACATGAGGCAAAATAAGAAGGAATGGAATCCATACGAGGAGTATAGAAAAGAGAGGGACGAGAAATACACTAAAAAAGATGGAGGCTTTATAAAAAGAGAAACCAACGCAAGATAAGAAAAGAAACTTGGAGTTACTTTTAACTCAATTCACTGAATCGTTTGAAAAATGCCATACATGGTGCTCTTAAAGAACAAAAAGCAACCCTTCGTAATCAACAAGCTTCTATTCTAAATATAGTGCAACAAATAGGACAAGTCTCTAGACTCCTATAAGATCACCTTTCGGGAACATTATCGATCAATATGGAAACCAACTCGAAAGTCCATGTAAAGGCTTTTTTCAAAAAAGGTATAGTATTTGAGACTTTGAAACTAGTTGATACTAATACATTATCGGTTGTGTAGTTAGAAACATAAACAATAATAATAAAGTTCTACTGGAAGTCTTTCACATTATAAACACCATCTATTTACACTGCAAAGAATGATGTACAATGCAAATTTGGAAATAAAGGTTTTTCAACAACCTTTGTCATATCTTGAAAGGAAGGTTCAAAATGAGCTACAAAAGAAGTACAACATAATCTTATTGCAAATTGGATTAAGATCGATCAAGATTACCATAGTTGAATATTAAAGGAAAGGGAATGTAAGAGTTAGCTATAGAAGGTGAGTATAAGCAGAAGTTAGCTGGAGTTTCAAGTAACATTACGGAAAAGAAAGAAGATCCGAGAATTTTAACGATACTTGGGAATTTGGAAGCTTAAATATTTGCGCTGTAAATGTTTCTGGAGCAAGTGTAAGTCTTATGCCACGTTCATTCCTACTCAAGGTTGGAGCACCAAAACTGAAGCCCACAAAGATAAAAACCCATATGGAAAATAAATCAGTGACTCATCCAAAAGGTATTATTTGGAATATGCTCATGTATATAGATAGCTTTATTTTCATATAGATTTTGTTATTCTAGAACTATAGGAGGATAAAGAAGTTCTAATCATTTTGGGAAGAACAGTTCTAAACAAGGTAAGATCGGTGGTTGATATTAGTGAATCTAAACTCACATTGACGATAGGCCGAAATCAATTACATTTGGCCCCGAAGACTTAAAGATAATTAAAAGAGAGCATGAAATATTTCATGTGGATATATGTGATGAGAATGAAGCTGAAAAATTTGAAGAATTCATGAAGATTATGGATGAGAAATATGAATAATACATATCTACACTTTATAATGAAGAAAAATTGGATGATACAATATTTTAAGCATAATTCGAAAAGATAGATGAAGAGTGTGTAAAATTAGAGAAAATGGAGGATGGAGAAATTCTACACCGTACAACACAATAGATCGCGCCGAAACTAGTCGAAGAAATTTAAAAAAATCAAACACAATTTATTTTTCGCACCGCGATGAGGATTAAGTAGCATTGAGAGCAGCGAAATTCAGGAGGAAATTTAATGTGAAGAAGAATAACATATCAGACAAATGCAAGAAGAATATGATTTTTGAGTCGATACATTATACACAGATTTGATGGTAAACTTCTAAAATTATGAATATATATCTCAAAGTGTGATAAATGGTGATGATATTGAAAAGAGTATGAGAATATTTTCTCATTGCTTGGAAAAAGGAATTTCACAATATTTTGATTAAGATGCAACACCATTAGATTACCAAGAAGAAGCTGAAGTAAGGTGTGAAGAAAAAACACAAAGATAAGTCCAACCTGATCTGTGCACTGAGAATTGATATACTACTTAAACAAGGTAATGAAGATTTCATTCAAATACCAAAATTTGAAAGTGCTAGAATAATAAAAGAGAAGAAAAATGCATGGGAAAATAAGAAAGAAGGAAGAAGACAGGTGAAGAAGGATCAATGTCAAGCAATAAGAGTAGGAAACAAGCATATAGGAAAGGAGTGGGTGGATACGAGAAGGGAAGGGATAAATATAAGAAATGACCATCAGTAATTGAAAAGAGCTAAATGAAGGAAGACTTTGACTAAAAGACTATAGTAGAAAGAAAGCGCTTGGTGGGAGGCAACTCGACCTGTGTTTGGATTTTTATTTTCTATATTTTAAAACAATTTTTATATTTTGTTTAGTACTCTATTTCCTTATAAGGTTTTTTTTCTTTATGAGATATTTTTTTCTGTGTTTTCTTCAACCATATTGATGTTTAGCACCTTTGAAGTTTATGTTTTTAATGTTTTAAGGGATGTCAAATTTTAAGTGTGGGGTTCTTGTATTTTTTATAAAAATTATTTTCAAAATAAAAAATATCACAAGGATGATGATGAGAATCCGAAAAAATGAAGTAGAAGGCCAATTCAAACTCTTGAAGAAAAAAGTGCATTGTTTGCTTTTCACGGTGCGAACAACACATTTTAGCGTCGTGAAGGATAAACTGAATCATGAGTAAATGTTGGGATAAATAATGTTGTTTCAATTGTTATGAACTAGAATAGTCCGTATTTTAACGGGTTGGGCCTGTCCACCTGAGATTTAATGGTATTACAGTTAAACTATTTATAATGCATGCATGCACTATTTTAGGGGTAACAAGTTGTATTTCCTTACGTAGTCTTTACAGAGAAGTTCTTTTTGAACTCTTCTAAGGCTATTGAATCTAATCATTCGTCACATTTTAATCTTCATTGTTCTTATTGTTTTGTTGATTGCACTTGTTAGAATCTATGGATCTATTATTTATTGGTTCAACAATTGGTATCAAAGTAGGAGATGGTGTAGCTCATACGCATATCTTCTGTCGAGCATTATTAGGTTTTTACATTTCTGGTGGATTTGTTCTTATCGTTTTCAACATTTTGATTGATTGGAGATGTTAGATTTGGTTCCTTGTTTATCCCTAAACTCGATTATAGTTTAGACATCTGATTCTTAATAGGTATTTGTGAATCAACATCATGCAACACTAAGATCCATACACTCTCTCTTTCAATCTTTCTAGCAGTATCGGATCTACTATCATGATCCCTATCCTCTGCCCACAAGACTATGGAGTCTGGGCCTTACACTTTGAAGACTATGTTCTGTGTCTTGAAGAACACGGTTCAACCATATAGGAGGCTATAACGCAACAAAATTTCTCTCACATGACTACGAGGAAGATCGTTAAAACTCAAGCTGACTACAATGCTATTCTAGTCGATCATAAAGATACTCATCAAGGTGAGAAAGAAAAGCTATTAAGAAACATCAAGGCAATGAGAATAATCAGATTTGCTCTTCCACCAAACACTTTTCGTTTGGTAAGTGCTTGTGATACATCAAAGGACATATGGGATAGATTAAAGGAACTCTACTCAAGCGATGCAGATCTGGAACATTCTGTACAAACTTTGCTTTTTCAGAGTTTGGTGCCTTTGTTCAAAAGCCAGGAGAGAAAATTGATCAAAAACTTAATCGTTTTAATCATCTCTTGTCCATGACGTTAAAACACAAGATTAGGCGTGAACCGATAGATCAAAAAGTCATGTTTAGGAATGGGTTGAGATTAGAATTGAAAGTTGTAGTGTCCACAGTTAAAGCACATGAACAGTTTAAAAGTTATTCTTTCGAAAAGATGGTGGGAATTTTGAGGTCCCATGAAGATGAAGTAACGAAAGATGTTAAGCTTGTCTCTAGCATGGGATCGTTGGCCCTGGTTGCGAAGAGTAAAATGGTTGTTGAAGAATATTCATAATTTGACATCTCGGAGTTTGAATTTACCAAGGAAGAATATGCTATGATGGTTTCTAATCTGAAAAGATTCATCAACAAGAACTTTGGTCGGTTCAAAGCCAAAAACAGAGCAGGAAACTTCAGTTCGGAAAAGTCGAGAGATGAAAGCTTCAAAAGCTCCCAAAAGGATGAAGATAAACAAGACAAGAAGCTGCTAGGAGAATCTTTGTATGACTGTAACTAATACCATGGCAAGAACCATTTTGCCAAAGAGTCTATGCTGGGAAGGATAAGTGAAAAGAAGGAACAAGATAAAGATGAAGCTTACTATCTTCAAAATATAGAAGAGCTTAAAAAGAAAAAGTGTGTTGATAGTGCTAAGCCTGCTTTGACTGCGTAGGAGGATGATGATGAGTTTGGACGTGTTGAAGTATGGTCAACTTATTCGGAAGAAAAGGATGTTCGGGAGCCCACGCATGGTGGATGTTTTGTAGTGAAGTTTGAAGTCCCTAAGAATGAGGAAAGATGCTTGATGGTTTGCAGTGATGTCTTGGAGTAGAGTGGATCCGCCACTGATAGAGGCTATGCCTCTGACAACTGTTTTGCTACAAGACCTGTTTCTGAACAGGTCAGTGAATGCGAGAAAGTCAGCAGTAAGGTACAATCCATACTCTAATCTCTTAATATTTCGGTCTCACATTATGAATCTGAATTAGATGATTTAAATTATACTTTCTGTAATTTTAGTGATAGTTTAAAAAGAACTCGTCTAAGCAATTCTAACCTAAGTGATCAAATCAGCAGGATAAAAAATAAGAGTGAAGAGAGGAGAATATGAATAGCGAATATAGAGTTAGAGCTTAGTAGATTAAAAGATGATATTATTTATTTTAAAAGAGGCAACTTAGTGCTTTTAAAACAAATAAATATTTTATGTTTGATTGCGAAGTGGTTATATTTTAACATTACTCAACAGTATCTTGATTGTGAAATAGGTAAAAATATAAACAAAATGATTTTACCCTTTCTCGAACTGAAAGAGGATGAAATCGATGCAGAGTTGTCACACCCCGAAAACCGAAGGCGAAACATTTCCGGGGTTGACTCCATGTTGAGTATCAAATCCAATGCACATAGTAAGTAAAGTAGAACAACCATACATTACATATTGAAAAGTTTTGCAGTTGTTATAATAGTAAAGTTATACAGTTGTGATACATAGCATATAATAACAAAATGAATTAATCTTCTGCGCACTCCAACCTGGAACAAAAATGATCTTCGGATACCTGTTCTAATGCTGACCTGAGAACACAAGCGATTTGAAAATCAGCATAATGCTGGTGAGTTCATAAGCGGTTTTTGTTTTATGAAAATGTTTGAGTTTCCTTTTCTGTTTCTGAAATGTTACGCACACCAAGAAAATCTCATATTTTCTTAAAAAGGTTGGTTATTGTTTCTCAATATGTAAAGTAAAGTTGTACACTAAAAACATGTTTACCCTTGTGAAAATGTACAGTTAGGTTATCTGGTTGGATATACTGTTCTGGTTAGGTACTAATGTATTCCCAGTAAAGTCGCATACTTTACTGATTGTGTTTTACCAATTGTGAAAGATGTAAAGTTATCGGGTTTGTTACCCTTTTCTAGTTATGTAAACGTTCCCCAGGAATGTCCCATTCTTTCCTGACTGTTGGTTATCAATGTAAAAGATGTATTACGTTATTCATTATTACTATAGAGTAAATCTCTGTTATCCTAATTGCGAGTTCCATAACCATACAATAGACTAAATTTGGCAATAAGTAGTCCACATCACCTTATGGCTCTCGTCACCCTTGAACCTTTCGGTTCGGCTGTAGCTAGCAGCCAGGTGTGGGGTAGTCAGCCCCGTATAGATTTATACACTCAAGTCACGCTCTCTAAATCCCATAGATTCTGGTTACGGGTGTAGTCCTCCACTCGCGTATCTCTGTGGAGTGTTCACCGAGGATGTGTCTCCAATCATACAGGATTACCAAATTTACTAGTAATAATATGATAGTCCTCTACTCGTGTATATATGTGGAGTGTTACCGAGGACAAAATAGTGTACAGGTATTATGTTCAAATGTCTAATGTCATGCTTTTAACTGATAAAATGTGGAAAGCCATTTGTGAAATATATGAAAAACATAACAGTTTAAAACCCATTTCACAAATATATGTTTACGTGATCTGCATGTTGAAACGGCTATCGGTTGTAACGATCAGTTTTAAAAGCATATAAAATGTGAAACACGCACATGAAATCAAGTTTCGAGTACAAGAAACCTCTTGTAATTTGCTTGTGTTCCCTTCCTTAAAACAGTTAAAAACATTGAAAAAGAGTAGGGGTATGAACTCACCGCTTAATGTAGGGTTCGAGTGTCGACGGATGCCCTGAACGTCTATGGCCCCTATTATTCATGTGACGACACATAGATGAGTTAGAATTAAGGTGTTTCATGACTAAACATGATGGGAAAACACCCTTAGGGCTTGGAATGACTAAGAATAAGTACCCTAGGATCCAGGCTTAAAGATTTATGCAAGTTTAGGGCCAAATGTGGGCATTAAAGTGAGTGTATGGCCTTGAAAATGAGTGTGCGGCTGGGGTGTGTGGCTAGGAGTGTGTGTGAGGCAGCACACAAGAGTGTGCGGCCGTACAGAGTGTGTGTGCGGCCGTACACTCCTCATTTGAGTCCATTTGATGACTTTTGAAGTGTTTGCTCTTCACACTTAGGAGGTTTGAAGGTATGATGCCCCATATGAAGGTGTGCGGCCGTACACCTTCATGGGATGATGAATATGATGAACATAATGAGTTTAAGCTTGGAGTTCAAGTGTTTACCACTATACTTAGCTTGAAGATGGAGTAGATCACGATTTGGAAGCTTTCCAAGTGTTCTTGGTTGATGATTTTAGAGAGAGAAAGTAGAGACAGGGAAGAGAAACATCCAAATGAATGAATGAAGGGGTATCCATCCATATAAAGGTTTGAGTGTGAGGTTGAGTGTGTGTGCGGTTGGGTGTGCGGCCGTACACACAGGTGTGTGGCCGCACACACAAGTGTGTGGCCACACACACCTTATTTGGTGTGTTTGGTCCGATTTTGGATACTTAAGCACTTTCCACCCCTTCCTAGAGCTTATATCCAGGTTATACTAAATCTAGAGCACTCAAATGGAACCACAAGATGTAACAAAAGATAATGAACTCGAGTTTTAGTGCTAAACACAGATTAATTACATGGCTAGAAGTTTCGGGTTGTCACAAGAGTGCTATAAGTGTGAATCCGTTGTGTCCTTGGATGATGTATATGAATCTTAAAAAAATTTACTTGACTAAATTGAAGCATATATTTAGTCCAAAGAACATAAAAGCAATGTTAAAGCATATGTTGGATGAAAATGATAAAGCACATACTAAATCAGATACTGTGCAAATATTTTACTATTTATGCACAAAATTGAGTTTGGAAAACACTTTCGATGCTGAAAATGTTTTTGAATTTGACGAAAGTGATATGAGTGAGATATCTGTAAAGGATGAGATTGATTGTTCAACATTTGTACAAAATGAGTCTGAATCAAAGAATAAATTGATTTCTGAAAACTCAGTTGAATATGTTCGTGTTGTTGAAACTAAGGGTTCGTATGTTTTAAAAGCAAAAAGCTACAATATTTATGAAAGTATAAACTGTTCCTAATCAAGTTTTTTGTAAAAACCGAACTGAACAAAATTCAAACATCTGGACTGACGTCCTTTGTATATGATGATAATGTAGATGATTGCAATGAATTCATTTGGTCAGGACCAATTGATACCAAAGGTCTTTCTTAAATGACCTCATGGAAAACCAAAGGGATATATGTCGCATAACCATTGAATTGCATTAACCCTTGTAACGATAAAGCTAGTTCGAATGGCACAAAAAATGACCCAAGTGAAATATCATCTGAATAGACTGACATTCGTGTTAGAAAAATAAAAACCTAGGGTGAGCATTCATAAGTTAGCCGAGGAATTCATTGGTAAGAAATGTCAACTAAATGCTAGATATCATAAAATTTTAAAAGAAAGAAAGCGATTATGGAAATCTAAAAATTTCAATTCTGTTAACCCCGAAAGATATGCAAATCAAAATGCAAAATTCTCTTCAAATCATAAACCTAAATCGTTTTCAAAGCCATAGTCTTCAAATCCACAGGTTTGAAAACCAAAAGCTTTTCCGAAACCATCATTTGCAAAACAATAGAAACCACTGGAAAAGACAAAGCCCAATTTTCCTCCAATGCCAAATGTTTCAAAATCTATATATACATCAAAAGATGTTAAGGGCAAAGGAAAAGTTGTTTCGGACCCTGGAATTTCCTTTAAGGATTTCGAAGCAAATTTGAAAAAAGGAGGAAAAGAAGTTAATGAAAAAGGCATCCAGACAACACATAAAATCTAAACAAAGACAAATTCCTTTTAAAGAAAAGAATCCTAAAGATAAGAAACTTTTTTTTTTCAAAATCATGAAAGGAGAGAATTCCACTTTGATAAAGAGATCTTATTTGGTTGATGAAGCTATAAAATTTCTTGTTCTTAAGAAAAGCTCACAAGGACCCAAAAAACTTTGGGTTTCTAAATCTCTCTGAATTTTATAGGTGATTTGTGATGAACAATATGACTCGGAATGGTATATTAACCATGGTTGTCCGGGTCACATAACTAGAAGGAGAGAAGATCTGATGGAATTTTGATCACCGAAGGACGAAGGCAAAGTGAAGTCCGGAAATAATGCTATGGGAGAGATCAAAGGATATGGCATGATCATGAATGGCAAATATTCTATTCGAAAGGTAGCATATGTGGAAGGCTTGCAACATAACTTGATAAGAGTTTCTCAATTGGTGGTAGGTACAGGTCTAAAACTATCATTCTATGATGAGGGATCAAAATCATAGATAAGAAAACAAAGGAAGTGCTTCTGAAATCCAAAAGACAGGGATAGATGTTTCCTTTTAATAAAAAGTCGATCACTAGAAAGCCTTCGATATGCCTCCTTACGAAAGCATCTTTGGATGATGGTTGGTTATGGCACCAAAGGCTTACGCATCTCAACTTTGAGAAGGAACATTTGTGTGCAGTATGTGAACTGGGAAAGCAAAGTCGGAAGAGTCATTCGACTATCATCAACACCAAAGTGATCGAGCCACTTGAACTATTACATATAAATCTTTATGCTCCATCTGCCATCGAGAGTATTAGTGGTAACAAATACAATATGGTTATTGTTGGTGAATTTTCCAGATTCACTTGCGTTTATTTTCTTAAAAAGAAATCAGATGCAACTTCCAAGCTAAAGGAGTTCATCAAGCAGAACGAGCTTCAATCGCGACAGCCCGTTCGGAATGTTCGAAGTGATAATGGTTCAAAACTCAAAAACCAAGTGTTTGAAGAATTCCTGACTGAAAAAGGAGTTGCTTACAACTTATCTGCTCCTTAGACTCCTCAGCAAAACGGTGCTGTTGAAAGACGAAACCAGTCTCTTTACGAAGCTGCGAGGACTATGTTATCTTTTGTGAACCTTCTACTTTACTTTTGGGTTGATGCGATCGGAACTGCCTGTTTCACTAAGAATCGCATCCTATTCAATAAGGTATTTCTTATCACTCCTAAGAGATTCTAAATAAACTAAAGCCTAACATTAAGTTCTTTCTTATTTTGGGTTCTAGATGCTTCATATTCAGTTCAAAAGAACCATGGAAATTTTTTGATGTAAAGGCTGATGATGGAATCTTCCTGGGATACTCTTTTACTTTTAAGGCATATAGGGTTCTGGACAAGAAATTCAAAAGAATTAAATAAACCTATTATGTCACATTTGACGATAACTATTTCAAGAAGTATCAGAAGACTGATTATAAAGGTGAGGAAATCTTTCCTTCAATAAGTTCGACGATGATTCCTCTTTCAAATCTCTACGAGGAATTCATGAACCTGTTTGTTGATCCAAAAAAGGCTATCTCTTCGGAATTAAATGCCCCAGATAATAAGGAAGATGAACTAAAGATGATCATCGATGATGCTGCCAAAGATCTTGGAAATGAGCCACCTACACCGAAGGGTTCTGATATTCCAAAGAACTCGAAAATTCCACCTTCACCACAAGCTGCTAATCACATATTCATGGGAGGGTTCCACTTTAAACTCCACATCTTATTCACCTGTTCTGGGGGAGAATTGAAATCCCGAAGTCAGCCAAGACATTCCAATCTAGGGGGAGAACCCGATTCCGAACGTAGAGCCACATGCACCATTCTAGGGGTAGAATGAGCGTGAAAATAATGATTTAGATGTAAATGCAGAATTGGATCGATCCTATGATCCGAACTACCCTCCTTTGGCAAAGTGGACCAAAGATCATCCTAAATCACAAGTGACTAGAGCAGCTTCTTCCCGTGTTCTCACTAGAGCTCAACAAAAAGTGAATCAGACCGTATTATTTTACAAAATGAAATTTTGCATGTTTAATTCATTCATTTCCAAGATTGAGCCAAAAACAGTTAAGATTGCTCTTGATCATTCTCATTGGGTGCAAGCAATGCAGGAAGAGCTCAATGAGTTTGAGCGCAATAAAGTTTGGAGGTTGATTCTAACTCCGAAGGATGCATCTGTTGTTAGATTGAAATGGGTATTTCGAAACAAGCTTGACAAAGAAGGAAATGTGATAAAAAACAAAGCACTATTAGTTATGAAAGGGTATTGCCAAGAGGAAGGCATACACTATGAAGAAACATTCGCACCGGTTGCAAGGCTAAAGTCTGTTTGCATTTTTCTTGCCTATGCAGCTCATAAAATTTTTGAAGTCTATCAGATTGATGCCAAGTGTGCATTTCTGAATTATAAGTTAGAAGAAATTGTCTATGTAAAACAACCACCAGGTTTCCTAAACGAGAAACATCCAAATCATCGTTACATTTTGGATAAGGCTGTGTATGGCTTAAAATAAGCACCACATGCATGGTATGGAACCCTTACTCGTTTCTTAAAGCAATCTAAGTTTAAGTAAGGCTCTGTCGACCCAACCTTCTTTTGTAAGAAAGATGGTGACCATCTGATGATCATCCAAGGAGGTTCCTAATCTAACAACTAAGTAGGAGGTCTTAGGTTCAATCCCTGGCATAAAAGATATTTAAATTATTTTTCGTTTCAAAAAAATCTAACGATCGTCCAAATCTATGTTGATGATATCATTTTCGGATCTACTAATACTAGATTAACTGTTGAATTCCAAAAAACTGATGGAAACTAAGTTTGAGATGAGCTCAATGGTCTAATTAACTTTTTCCTTGGTTTAAATATTAGAAAGAGTCAAGAGGGTATATTCATCAACCAACAGGCTTATAAGAAAACCTTGCTTGCGAAATTCGAAATGGCAGGAGATTCAAAGGTCAAGGTTCTAATGGCATTCAGAACAAAGCTTACACCGTCCTTGGACAAGCATGTAGCTCGTTTGACTTTGTATCGACAAATAATTGGATCTTTAATATATCTAACATCGAGTCGTCCATATATTATGTTTGTTGTTTGCTATTATGATAGGTTTCAAGTGAATCCTCATGAATAACATATGATTGCAGTGAAGAACATTCTTTGATATCTTAAGAGAACATTCAGGTTTCTTTGTGAAAGCATTCTCTGATGTTGATCTTGGTGAATGTGGTCTTGATCGTAAAATTAAAACTAGAGGATGTCAGTTTCTAGATGGAAAACTCATCAATTGGTTAGCTAAGAAGAAAACATGCGTCTCCTTATCTACCGATGAAGCTGAGTATATCGCAGCTGCCTGATGTACTTCTAAAGTGATATGGATTCAGAGTCAGCTTAGGGATTATGGGATTAATATGAAAAATGGTCCCCTTATACTGTGATTTTGAAAGTGCTATCCTAGTGCAATATTCCAACACAAAAATATAGCACTAAGGTATCATTTCATAAATGTTCATGTAGAGGATGACAATGTCGAAATTCACTTTGTGCGATCTGCTGATCAACTAATTGATATCTTTACAAAAGCCTTACTTGAACAAACCTTTAATAGAATTCTACAAGGATTAGGAATGATAGAAGCTAATTCCATTCTGAAAACAACATAGTAAAGTAAAGCAGTGTTCTCTCTCCGAACCGCTCCAAGCCCTCAGAATGATTCGGAATCTATACTTCATGTTCCGAATGGTTTCGAATCCCCGGAAAGACTCAAAGTCTACTATTTATCTGAAGGATCAAAAGTTTTATATCATTTGTATATTAAGTCTCTTCCAACTAAATCAAAATTTACTGTACATTTGTGTTTTTGAGTTTATTTTTCTATTTTTATTTCTTTTTCAGAAAAATCGAAAATCAAAAAAATATTTTCTTTATTTCTATTTTATCTTTTTCAGAAAAATCCAAAATCACACACACACACACACACACCCACACACACACACACACACACACACACACATATATATATATCTTTTTCAGAAAAACCAAAAATAACCAAAAATATATCTTTTATTTTGTGTGATATTTTCAACATTTATTTTAGATGCAAGTATATATTCATCATGCTTTCAATTCAGAATGATGGGAACAGGTTTATAATTCTGAATATTTGCACGAGATAAGTATCCTTAGAAGCATGCTGGTGCATTTTGCCCAGAGCCTCTGAGACTTTATGTTTGAAGCCTTACTGAATCGATAACACCAATCGTTTCTTCCTAAATAGGCTATTTATTCACATAAGTAATTAAGCTACCTTACGCTTCTCACAATGAGTTAATAGTTGACTGCTGAGTCATTTGTTTATAGTAGAGGTACACCTTCTTCGAAACCATGTTATTTGTTTCTCCATCAACCTTACTTTCACAAATATAACCCTCGAGACTCTCAGAAATTATCACTGAGGTTTATGGTTACACAACTATTGTGTTTATGATCTTAAAATTTCTATCACCACGATTTTAGTGAAACCCAAAATCTGAAACCAATTTCTGAATTGATGATGAATAATCAATATATTCTAGATATATTAACCAATGAATTGATGAATAAAACCTATGTGGTTG
The DNA here is from genome assembly GCF_052625555.1 of Lactuca saligna. Classification (NCBI taxonomy): domain Eukaryota; kingdom Viridiplantae; phylum Streptophyta; class Magnoliopsida; order Asterales; family Asteraceae; genus Lactuca; species Lactuca saligna. The sequence goes on along the minus strand of NC_136419.1, from coordinate 224,213,806 downwards.
GTACCTTTCACATTTTAACATCTCATTTTTCTTTTTGTGTGATTAATATGAAAAGCACTCATCCCAACACTTTTCTTCCCAAAAGATCCAGTTTTTATTTTTCTTGAGATTTCAATATTGTCCAACCACTTAAATAATTTCATAGCCTACTTGTTATTATGACTACACTGGTGAGATAAGTACTTCTTCCAGCCTTTCAGAGTCATGTTGAGCTTCAGAATTTGGTTGAAGCTTAAGCCACCCTTTAAAGCCTAAATGAGAAGAATCCTTTCACTCTTTCTCAACAAACAAATGATCATAATTCAACGGGATACCACACAGAAACTTCTGAGAAGGAAGACATCATTGCTCGGGATCCAACTGTTTTTATGTTGATTTATAATTTACATCACAAATTCCTATATATATATATATATATATATATATATATATATATATATATATATATATATATATATATATATATATATATATATTTATTTATTTATTTATTTATTTATTTATTTTTTTCTTTATCTTTGGCACACTCTTGCACAAAAATCCTTGTGATTTTTCATAAGTCTGGTTTCATAATTCCGAACGGTTACTTTCAATTCCGAGAACAAGATATAGCAATGTGATGCTTCATTACGAATGTGCAGAACGGAAATGGCGGGTTTCTAAGGATAATATTTCAATCAAGCACGTTAATTTTGAAAATGCATAGACATCATGCTTGTCAGTTACGCTGCCTGACATCATCCAACTGTCACATTATTCTAGGAACCTTTATCGGGATACAGAAACGTCCAAAGGGTTTTTCTCTCACCACTCAAGCCATATAAATGGTAATCGACACTTGATTTTCTTTTACCGCACTTAAAGTCTTCAAAATCTGTGGAAAAATACCTCTTTTCTCTCTGCACTGTTCATCATCTTCTCCAATGGTTTCCTTGGCTAACTCCTCTAAAACTCCATCCATTACTGAACAAACCGCTTCATCGGTTATGCTGAACATCAAACCCAACCAAAACCTCATCTTGGATCTCGATTCATCTAAGTACGCTGACTCGCTCAAGCATATGATCGAGTGCCTCCGTTACTCTCCATTGGTTCAACCCCTAATGATGGATGAGAATGTCCCATTGGTCCATCTATTTAAGGCATTCTCCATTGCAAGCTACCAACATAGTGAGGCTATGATAACGTTTGAGGTTGATTCCCATAAAACCTCCATATCCAAGGCTCGATCTAGCAGGATGCAAGGGATTTATTCTACAGTGGTTGTGGTCTATCTGGAATCAATTTCTTCATCTACGATTCTGGAGATGTTCTACCTAATGGGGTATTTGGAAAACCTCTCTCTCGTATCGAAATTCAAGAAACCTAACCTTCCTCCGATGTGGAATGGGCTTTTCACTCCATTGTTTAAGAGCTTCTCTGAGTAACTTACATGTTTAGATAGTGCTAGCAAGCTTTTCTGCACAATAATCTACGGTCTGTGTTCGGGGATTAACTTTGATTATGGTCTAAACCTCTAGGCTCAACTGGTTCAAAGAACACTTTCGACTACAAGGCACTTGGAAATCCGTGGGATCCATTCCGAAGGCCTTGCTACTCAATGTTCTGGTGGACCATGTGCTAATCAATGAGTATCGAAGGAAGCCTGCCTCAGGTCCTCGTCCTATGTCTGAATAATTTCAAAGGACACTTGAATATGGAAGAAACCCCAAAAAGGGAGGAAAGAGAAAAGGGAGAGCTGGACCTTTTGAGCCAGCTCAAAATCCGATAATAATATTAAGAAGGCTGCTTGCAAACCAAGGTATCCTTCTCCTATCGCTAAAGGGGATTCAGATTCTCGCACTGTTTCGGAGATTCATAAGTAAACCGAAGATACTACAGCGACTTCGCAACCCATGGTCTCAGAGCCCATTCCTAATCAGTCTACTGTGAAGGTATCATCTCCAATTTCCACTTCAATTCCCTTGACAGATGATTACTTTCATCTTCCTTCTCCTCTGCCTTCTCCTACTACTACTTCTACACCAATCTCTACAGCTATCACCATAGCTCGTTTGCTAAATGTAGCTTTTGGAGTTTCTCAACCACATATATCTATTTCCCAAACAACTCTACTCTACACCAATTCTACCAAAAGCACTACTACAAGTTCACCTCAAGTGACTGTCAATATATCTGATACGGGGGTAGGTGCTTTTGGTGTTACAGTCGGTTCGAGTTCCACCCCAGTCTCGCCCTTAAGGGATGATGATCCAGATACGATTTTTGGTGATGATCAAAATGATTTTCAAGACTTCCATTACAACCCATTCACTGTTCATCATTCTAGTGATGATGATGATGAGGCCATATGACAAAAGGGAAGTTCAAGGTTTTAAACGACAAGTTGGATACTCTGCTCGAGTCTTCCAAATCTTTATCCAATAATGAATATTCTTTCGAGTCTCACAAAGACCTGATTGAGAATTTAACAAAGGAGAATGCCAAGAATCTTGCTAACTTAACCAATGATGTTGAATCTTCTAAGAATACAGTTTGTGAAACGATCGAGAAAGTCGAAAAACTACTTTTTCATGTGACACAGTTTATGGTAGAATTCCGAAAATCTTCGGACCAAAATACTGCATCTACTAACAAAGTTATAACCAGTCTTGGTACCACTCTTCAAACAGAGAAAGAAGCTTTATCTAAGGTTCGTTCAAAACCCAGGGTGGATAATGCTGAGATGAGTGCCTATATCGTTTCAAAGATTTAGAACCTATAAGAGGATTTGGCAACAAAAAAGAAAATCATGGATCAGCTGACAGTCAAAACTGATAGAATGAAAGTTCTTTATTTTAATCTATCTCATGCCAACAAACAATTCTACGATCTTAATTCCGAGAAGACTGTTCACAAAACTTGTGTCCCAGATGTCAAGCTTTACTTGTAGAATATTGTAGAGACTCGTGATTCGTTGCTCACAGTATTGATATAACAACATCTTGCAGAAAAAATTAAGCCAATATTCTGCATGCTTAATAATATCGAAGGTGTTTCGGAATCTGATGCTCATCCGAAACAAGGGGGAGAAGCTAAGAAGACATCTGGTGAAGAACCCAAAAAAACAAGTGGTGATTCTAGTGAGTACGAACATAAACCACTGCCAAAAAAAAATATTAGAAGGGTAATAAAGCTTCTAGATCTAAAAGCAAAGGACAAATGGTTTATGACAATGATGATGAAGAAGAAAATGTATCTAAAGGGTCAAATATCAAACGAAAGAAACGTGACAAAGAGCTTGATGATCTTGAGCGTGTTGCAAAGGAAGCTGAAGCTCATGATAAGGAGGCTCGTGATGGACAAGTCACACTTATAATACAAAAGACCCTCTTCCTTCCTTGGTCCATGGAGAGGATTCTAAACGAGGCCATTAACAATCTGAGCATCCACTGGTCAGATTCAGTTGTAGCATTCGACTTGGAAAACACTTCAGAATCCCAACTTGATTTTCCGATCACCCTGAAGGCTTTTCTTTTCTGAAGTTTTGAGAAGATTGAGAAAGCTCCTGATCCAGATAATGATGTCAATCACATGATTTTCTCCATTTATATTAAGCACGGAATGCCCCAATATCAGATATGGAGTTTGAAGAAGATAGTTGTAGTGAAAGTCTTTGAACTGGTTGAAACAGAAAGCTTCATCAATTTTTGATTCAAAGCTATCCGAGTACAGGGAGTTCGGTCTTTGAATTCACTCTTGCTGACTCGCTGTACCTAAATCCATATGATTGGATTTATTTGTTCAGTCTTTTGTTAAAAGATGATGTGACAACCTGAAGTTTATCCTATTGCTGTAACCCGTTCTATCAATAAAAATTCGTCTTTTCAAATTCTTCCGTTTATGTTTTTAAATTAAGTCATTTATTTAGAAACTTCTATTATGACTTAATGGGTGTCTGAACACGTTAGGTTTACGTGAAAACATTCCAAATATTTATTTGGAAAAATTATAAGTTTCGACCACGTCGGGTTACAGTAACCAAATCGGGTACGACCAAAATCCACGTTCAACGTCAGTATCGGGTAGAATTCCACCGAGCCCTAAACCCGAACCATATATAAAGTTGACTTGGGTCTCATTTGAAGCTTTTCTCCCCTCTCTCTCTACTCTCTCACTAGAAACCCAAGATTGATCCAAAATCATCCAAAACAAGCTCCAAATCGGTAAGATAACTATCCTAACTCATAGATTAGCATCTTTAACCTTCAAATTCATGTTTAAACTATGAAATAGGACCATAAACATGAGTTTACAGCCCTGGAACACCCTTGGGCCGCAAACTCACATAGAATGGGTTTTTGAGCCTTAAAACCCTTCCAAACCACATTTGGAGCTTATATACAACTTAGGGCTTACCATAATGGACTTAGAACACCTAAACCTTGACATTTGAGGATTAAACATGAGTTTACTGCCCAAGAACATGCTTGGGCCATAAACACCATTTCATAGGTAGTAAACTCCTTCTAATGTGTTAGGATGCCCCTTAAACACCTCCTAAGCCTTGGAATAAAGTCTAGAAGCAACCAAAAATGAGTTAGGGACCTTAAACTTGATAGAAACACTCCCTAAGGAGTTCACGGCCGTAAACCCCCCAAGGATGGGTTCCTGCGCCGTAAACTCCTATAACATGGTCAAATGATGCCTTAACTTCATCCCATGACTTGGATACTGAGCTAGAAACACTTGGGATTGACCTAGGATCACCCAAACACATTAAGTCATTGCACATGAGAGTTTACGGCCGTAAAATCATAGTTTACTACTGTAAACTCCTCAAATGGTCCCTATGATGTTCAAATCTCATTCCAATGCCTCAAAACCAAGCCTAGCATCACCCCTCGTGAGTTATAAGACCATTAGGCAACCAAAAACACCCCCACCATGAGTTTACGGTCGTAAACTCATGGGGAGTTGGTCATTGGTCCGAAAACTCCATTGGGAGTTTACTTTTGAAGAGTAAACTCCATATCCAAGCCATACACATCCATAAATGCTACCCGGGTCACTCCAAACACTTGAATTGAAGTGTTTTCGCATCTAGAAGTGTTTATTCTTATCTAACTAGTGGTTCAAAGTCTTATTAGATACAATTATATATCTCTTCATATTACATAGGAAGCTCACGCATTCTCAAACCCCGAACTGACACCTAGCATCCAACGGACACACTTCTCGACTGGTGAGTTCATACCCCTACGTTTTCCATGTTTTCAATGTTTTCAGGGGGGAATACAAGCAAAAGTACAAGAACATCTTGTACTTAAAGTTATTATTTCATTTGAATAGTTTCATATTTCTTATACTTTTAACACTGGAAAACATTTTAACCAAATGTTTGACTTGCAGAGTTAGTTTTCAAACTAATTGCAAACCTGATTATACAGTGTTATGTTGTATATTTCACCAATGATTTGTCACTTCATTTATGTTAAAATCATTAACCTAGAACATTAGAACCCGTACTCGGTAACACTCCACAGAGATACGCGAGTGGAGGACCCCCGTTGTAACCAGAATCACAAACATGATTTTTCGCATTACTACTTGTAAATTTTTGAATCTTAATAATTGGAGACACATCCTCGGAAACACTTCACAGAGATAAACATGTATCGCTTTACTTTTAAACAAATGTAATTATTCATATGTAATGTAATGTTTTCTGTTTACTATGCTTACTATGTACATTGTTTGTGATACTCTACATGACGTCCTCCGCCCCGGAACGTTTCGTCCATCGGTTTCGGGGTGTGACAAATGAACACAAGTTCGAACCAATAGTGGCATATCTGAAAAGAATGTTAGTCTCCTACATTACATAAATCGGCAAAATGGATGTGGAGATTGTAGCTGTACTAAGAAACAAACCCAATGTGCAACCTAAAGAATATCTGGATGATATCAACAAGATGAAGCTGGAAAAAATCCAAAAGGATAATTAGAGCATGGCGTTTCAACAACGAGAAGGCGAGAAAGTTTAGAAGTGCTTGTTTTCCTTACTAGACAAGCATCTTATTCTACATCAATCTGAACTACATTTTAGGGATTACAGAACAATGCAAATCGAATGATGTTGAAGATAAGAAGTGCTTCACATATATGATCAAATGGTATATCGTGATTCACAACACTTTGCTTGGATTAGTACTGAAGCTATTCAAATTTCAGAAACATCAGCCACACTAAAGAATCTACCTTCTTTAATTGACACAAAGGGGGATATTGTTGGGATAAATAATGGTGTGTTAATTGTTTTGTACTAGGATAGTCCATATTGTAACGGGTTGGGCCTGTCCACCCCAGTTTTAATGGTATTAGGGTTAGACTATTTATAGTGCATGCATGCACTATTTTAGTGGTAACAAGTTGTATTGCCCTATGTAGTCTTTACAGAGAAGTTCTAGTTGAACTTTTCTAAGGCTATTAAATCTAATCGTTTGACACTATTTTGATCTTCATTGTTCTTATTGTTTGGTTGATTGCACTTGTTAGAATCTATCGATCTATTATTTATTGGTTCAATAGTAAATATTTCAAAGAGATAAACCGTGCCATGATATTTTCTATTTAGCATCGCGATACCCATAAATCTTGTTTTACAATGAAGTATGAAGTTCCATTTTAGGCAAAAGTGTAATGTTTGGAGTTCCAGGTATAATACATTCAAAATTTATTTATGAGTTCTTTTGGGGTACTACGTAGGATAGGTTACCCCATGATATGGCATGGTTAAAGTGATCAAGGATCAAATTTTGTGTCCCACGATGTGGAAAGTATACGGCCACAACATGGCGACCATCTGAAGGCAAAACCGTAATTTTTCAGGCTTTGGGCCCTATTTAAGGAAAATGTGAGCTAGGGTTTGGTTACCCTCAGCCTCCAATTTCTTCCTTTCTAACTCTAATCAGATCTAGCCTCCATTGTTGAGATTTTGAAAAGTTTTGTGGTGTTCTTGACATTTTGAAGGAGAAGGAAGCCCATTTGGTGCATTATTTCATCTATCCATCCTCATCATTAGCAAGCACCATTTATGGACCAATTCAAGTGTCCAATATTCAAGCTTTTTGGTTGCATGTCTCTAGATCTAAGTTCCTTGTCCCTTTTCTTCATGTGGAATTTTATAGTAATATATTCCATAAAGATGGAAAGTTTATGGATCCTTGAGGTCCTTTTTTTGTTATATCTTCTTGATCTAGAGGCATATGGTGTATTTGGTCTCATGCACAGGTTTGAGCTTTCATGTTTTGATCTAGTTTGGGAAGAGACATGCATTGTACATGCAATATCCATAAAGTAATGATTTTTTATGATATTTTGGGGTAGGAAATCCTTCTGGAAGTTGTGAACTTGTGGCCTTGGTGATTAGGTGGTTAATGGACTAGTTCATGCCTCAAAGTTGTTATTTAGGATCTAGGCTTAGAGACCTTGACTTATTCAAATGTTTTAATGGATAAAGTTGGAAAATTTATCACTTAAGAACTTGGGAAGTTGTTATTTAGGACCTAGGCTTAGAGACCTTGACTTATTCGGATGTTTTAATGGATAAAGTTGGAAAATTTATCGCTTAAGAACTTGGGAAGGACCAGATATGAGCTTTAGAGCTCTTGGAGTGGGATGAAAGAGGTTAATCCATTAAGTTGTCAAGACCAAGTTTCCACGACATGGCATCTTGTCCAACACAACATGGTGACTAGGAGATACAAAACTATCTTGTCTTTATCCTACCACGTCGTGGTGACTCATTGTAGTGGGCTTAAATAGTTGACTTTGACCATTGACGTTTGACCTGGTTGACTTTTGGCTATTTGGTTAGTTATAGAAGCTGAAATAAAGGTTTTCCTTGTATGGTTTACTATAAAGTGTATAACACCAGATTCATTGTCTATGAGAGCTGGTAGTTGTTGACTTTGTCTGTAAGGCGAGTCTTCTCACTATACTTGTGAAGGATGCTAGTTGTCATTGTGATGCTTGCATGGAAGACCATGGGGTAGCTAATGACAACTGTATGAGAGAGAATGTGGGTAGCCCATGGAAATTGCATGAAAGACCATGGGATTAGCTCATGACACTTGCATCTCAGACCATAGGGGTAGCCCATAGTATTTCAAAGAAAGACAATGGGTGTAGGTAATGACACCTAGATGTAATACCGTGGGGGTAGCCTAAGACATTTCAGGGGAAAGTGTTGGGTTTTGGTATAATACAACATCCTATGGTGCACATACAACCCTAAATACCTTGGATCTATGTTTTCACTAATTATACATGCAAATGGTTTCCAAGGCATTAAACCTATAACTAGCATGCATTTGACATAAACCATATAATATACTAGTTAGGGAAACATACCTTTTATGTGGCTTGAAGTCTTGATGTATTTGGCCTTAAGAGCTTAGCACCAATTGTATGAAATGCCTCAAATGGAATCACAACACACCTAGGACAAAGGTGGCTCTTGAGAGAGAATTCCATGCACCAAAACACCTCCATATTTCTTTAAGAAAAGAAGTGGTGATTTTGGCTATGGAGTAACCTATTTATATGTAGGATTCCAAGGGTCATGGGTATAACCCATAATCCATACCCATGGGTTTTATGATCCATGGTTCATGTGGCCCAACTCTTTATGTATCCATACATAAACTTGGTCCAACATGGATCATAAGCCCAACACATATAAATATAACTAATTTTCATAATTAGTCCCCATAGATTTAATTAGTCTCTTTTGATCACTAAATTAATTCCAAATTAATTCTTGATCGATACTAATTAAAACATATGATTTCATATTAATATATTATAACTTATAATATATTAATAAACCATAAATAACCTTCTCTCAAAAGTCCATCCTAACAAATTGTCCTGATGATATGCAACCCAAATGGACCATGCTACTCTCGGGTCAAGTACATACCAATAATAGTTATGGGCTTATACATCTAATCCAATAGTCTCTCACTTGGATAAGTCTAAAACTATTATTTCAAGTACGACTTCATAACCCGACTAGCAATCGTAGCTCTTAAAGCCGTTATCGAACTCTGAACAAATCAATGACGCGTCCATTAGATAAGGGATCATATATTCCTCCATTCTAAATATCATATGGATTGAGACATGAATTATAATCATTCTCTCTGTCCATTTCTTGTTTCCCGATTTCCGATTTATGACGACTGACTAATTGAACAAATCAAATCAGTCCTGGCCCAGCCGATCACTTCCATTTGTCATCATCAAATCATTGATGGGCCCACAGATATCGCTTTCATCCCGAAGGTAAAAGGAATGGATAAACTTCAACTCATATGGCTTGTTCTACTACTTGTTGAATCATACACAAAGGCACGTTTTATAGCACCGAGTTACCAAATGCGTTTTCGTGCAATCAATGTACAACCAACTCATAGTAACAACTCATATCTCTAGGTTTGAAGAATATAAGATATTATCGTCTCATGATCACTCGTGATAAAATCCATGAAGTGATTCCAATGAGTGCGGGTTGAATCCAATACTCAGAACTTATGAGCACTCATGAGTGTTGTAGCCCTTTGTCCAACATCTTAGACCTCTACAAGCCAACCCATGACAGTCTTGATTCATATCTACTTCCAACATATGACCGACTGTGGATGGTTTGAATAACTTAGTCATTCCGAAAGAATGACCTAGTTTATTCTGGAAGTCAAAACATGCAAAATGAAACACCAGAATAATTGAATCCGATATGGTATCAAAACCTATGAACATAAATAAAACACCTTTTATTTATCACCATATGATTACACATTATTCATTGTATACTGTTTTAGCTATCAAATATATTCTTGAATTTAAAACAATAGTTGTCCCATGCTCCAAGCATGTACACTATGTTTTCTAAACACTAGTCATGTCATACACCAAGTATGCATGCTATGTTTGTCTATGATCTTTACTTTGTGAACTAGATCAATTGAACATAACTTCAATGATTCTCTTTTCACACTCCCAAATCCTTACTGCAAATACAAGAATTCCAAATTCATGTCATTTACTGAAATCTGTTAGATTCTATACTTATATGCATTGATCCTCTCGTAATGATTATGCACAAAGTCAGAAAGACTTGACAACAACCATTACAGAGAATTCCAAAAGAGATCAGCTCCTTAGAAACATCCTTCTTGCATTAAGTTTCCTAATCTTAAACAGATTGAAAATTCTAACTTTGAAACATTTCCAGATTCCATTTTGACTATCACTTTTGAACAAGAGTTGCCTCCTTACAGATTATGTCAATATAGTCCATCCAGAATTATCACTATACTTCCAACTGTCCTTGAGTAACCAATCTTTGGTAAACCTTAGATTGTCCTCGATAATTGTTTAATCCTTTTAGTCATATCCAGTTCTAAACCTTTTCCCTTCTTAATGCCCAGGCATTTGGAAAATTTTAGAAAGGATGAATATAGCACATGTAATCGATCCTATATCCGAAGCACATGGTACACGATTCATGATGTCTCACATAAAGACTAAACCAGTCTTTTGCTATAACATTTCCATTTCTATTTTCCAAGTTCTCATAACTTATATTATGAAAAGGGATGCCGTAATCATAATCGAATTTAAGAACGCAAATAATGGACCCATATACAGAATTTCCTTATGTTGAGCCATTCCAACATGAAATTCATATATATTTCCTTGACTAAATGATTAAAACCTCACGATCTAAGCTTATAGATTTGAGATGAAGTATAATTTCCTCTCCCTTAATTATAGCAAAACAACTTTTTCCCAATTGAAGCCTTTTGTTTTCTATAATTAACATTGCCAACTTTCAACCTTTATCATAATTATCATGCTCCCACTAACATGATGATTATTAGCATAACACTTATGCTCCCACTAGCTTTGACATGTACTCAAAAATCAGCTAACTTTCTTACCAAAGTTCAGATTTCTGATACTAGATTGTTTGGATAGAACTTTATCAAAATCATACACCTTCCCTTAGATAGCACACTTGTGTGTCTAAACAATTATGAAGAGGGATGCCGTAATCATAATGGTTAGACCTTTTTGCCACTTCCGACAAGTCCATGTTAGTGTGCCGGTAAACCACACACGCTCCACTAACGACTTTGTGAATGAAAATATCACAATTGCTATCTATCTAAAATCTACTTAGTGAAAGTGTTTCCTCACCATCATTTTCATGAATCGGAGAGAAACCTTATGACACTTAGATTTAATGGTGTATGTGTTCTTATCCATGTGAATTGTCAAAAACCATAGTCATAAGACAAGGATAATGACAAATCCAAACTCATATGGACTGAACTCAATCTTAATTTCTTGCCACCTGGCAGCTCAAGGGCCTGCCATTGCTTCCAAGTTGTTGTGCAACACATTGAGAACACTAAGAACTCATATGCAAAGCCAACTTTAACTGGAATGGGCACATAATATGTCAACACAATAGGTTATAAACCTCAAGTCGTGTGCTAGTGAAGAACTTCAGGTTCTATTCTTGATTAGTTCTTGAGACTTTCAAGACCTTTAAGAATCCCACTGTCCTCTTGACCTATAAGACTCCCTTGTCAAACATCCAAGAGATAGTGTGGATTCTAACCAAGACAAACACTTCACACAATTGGCCTAAGTTGGTCTTTTTTTTATCCAAAACATCACAACTTACCAATTTCAAATGTCCAAGAGTATAAAAATTTTACTCTTACATTTGACAAGTGTTTTAAACCTTCTTTGAGACATGTCACTCAAGTTACAATCTTGGAGTATGACTATAAGAATTGTTTTTGGAACGAAGTATGAATCATCTTCTTAATTTAACCACTTCAACAATTCATAGTTCCTCTTTGTAGCTATAAGAAAGCACTTAGAGGATGAATTGTGATAAGGTCTCTAAATCATTAAGATGATCATAAAAACTGATACGAAAGTACTCTCCCATCTTTTCAGATTTGAGAAACTTCTATCCTTCTGCCTAATTTGATTCTTCTTATTCGCTCTGCCTTACGTTGGAACCTTTTTCCAATGTCTCAGAATTACACTTAAGCTTGTAAGTATAACCATATTTACTGAACTTTAGTAAATTATGATGAATAATCTTATTGATCTTTTGTGGTGGACTTGACCAATGCATAAGAATGTGTACTCGACCCCTTAGTCCTTTACTTGACTCACACATCCATGTGAACAAGTAATTAGTCTTAATTTTCCAATACTTGAAAGTTCTCATTCATCATGCTATACAACTTGCATGATTCCAAATTCTGGTCCAATTGAGACTTGGGTGATGAGAATCTTTCCTTATTTGGTAAATTTAGACATTACCACAAATGAAGGAATCAATTTCATATTTCCACTCTTGCTATTAATGGAATCATATAAGCAACAATTTTTCCTCAAATGCCATTGTAAGGATATTTTAAAATAAATAAAATCAAAAATTTTCTTTTATTTTAAAACTATGCGGAAAAACTTATCCTTACAATCCATATGAAAACTTGTTGTTAACTATTCCTAAGGAATATCTCATAACTCCTAAGAAGTAGCTCAAGAATCCGATCTTCAAACTACGCAATAGAAATCCATCTATGCGATCAGATTCAGTATATTCTTTCTTTAAGTTTCTTCACTTTTCTTAGATTCTTAAAACATTACCATGTGACCCAGTCACATCATGTATCAGGAATCTCATAATAGAAACTTAACAGAGTTAGATAGTGGACTTTACCTGAAGTAGAGTCAAACTTGTTGACTTTAACCTCCTTAGGTAAATTTGGCAGCTTCGCAACCAATGCCCCTTCCTTTAGCAATATAAACATATGGACCCTTTGATAATGGTACACGGGACTATCACAGACTTAGCTTTTCTCTTTACCATTTGGTCAACCGAGTTGACTATGGCCGATCCCTTTCCATTGGGAAGAGAATGCTTTTTTGGATTTCCTGTGTCCCTATTGTCAATGTCCATCAAGTTTTAAGGAAGTTGATCTTAACAAATAGATAAGATCATTAAGGGTCATGTCATAGTCTGTTTCATAGGTGTCCCAAAGGAACTCACTATGTGACTTAGAAAGTGATTGAACCACCAACTTTCTCAAGACTTTGACACCCAACTCTCTCGGCTTGTCAATATGTGACTACATCTCCAAGATGTGAACACACCTAGACCTTGCCTTGCCAATAGGGCTTGAGTGATCTTAAACTTTTCAAGAACTTGTGGGTTAAGGAGAATAATTGGAGGAGGTGAAAGAAGTATGATTTCCAAGGGACATCATCTTCATTAGGAAAGCTTGTTTCAAGAGATTTGGGAAGATCATAAATGTCTAAACTAGACATCTTTTGGGAGATATTCACGATAGTTGATTTAAAGTCCTTAATATGACACCCAATATGAAATATTAAGTCTAGGACCCAACAAACTATTTTATAACTTAGAAGAGGGATGCCGTAATCCAAGCTATAAAATATTTGAAGGTAGGTGAATGACGATTCACCAATTTTCACCATGAAAAACGAAATAATAATTAGGTTTTAATTGGTTTTGAAACTCCTAGATCTTTGAGATTCATTGAACTGTTCAATGGCATGTTTCAATCTCGAGTGTGCCCTTCAGGTTTTGTGACTGGGATGCCGAGGATCACAAAACAAATTGTGAAGTAACCATGCAAATTACTTGGCACCCTTAAGTGTTTACCCCTCAATCGATGTGCCGGTTAACCACACACGCTCCATCGATACTATGATAAATATTAAGTTACCCTTTGCCTACCTTGTTAAATATGAGTTAGTGTGCTGGTTAACCACACACGCTCCACTGACCGACTTAAACAAAGTGCAAAGTGTAATTTCATGGATTAGCACCTTATTCACATTTTCCTAAGTAACTAAGATTGGGTATTTATAAAAGGTTTAGTTACTTAGTATTTATCATTAATACTTTTAATGAAGGGAGAATTATAGTCCTTGTCCTACCCGTTCGACTAACGACCCTCCACCAGTCAAGGAAGCGGTGGGTGAGAGTGGACACCCATTAAACTACCATTTTATAGGCTGTAACCTTATACCCCCCTTATAGACCGGCTTCGTGAATGAGGCCTACTAACGGTAAGACTGACTTTACTCTTATACATATATAAAAATATTATTAACTTATAATATTATAAATTATAAGGGTTGAATTTTAACTTTTAAAATTCTAAGGTCTAGTTTGGAATTAAAGTATACATGGGGGGTAACTTTACAAATTCCAAAACTTGAGGACAAGTTTTGAAACCTTTCAAAACTCTTGGCTTTTTCATGACTTATGAGTTTAATTAAGGTTTAATGAAAAAAAAAATCAAGTTCCATAACTTGAGGACAAGTTATGGAAGACATTAAATCATTTAATGATGACATTAAAAATAGAGACTCTTCTATTTTCATAACCTATGAGTCTTAATGACACTTTAAAAAGAAAAACTCTTCACTTTCCATAACTTGAGGACAAGTTATGGAGTTCATAAAAACCATTAAGATCAAATATTCCAATTAACATAATAATCAAATAATTTTTCTATGATCTAGATTAAACTCATAAGTAAAGATAATTCATATCAACAATTTTCAAGAAATTAGATAATCATATAAACTAATACAAATCTTGAAACTTTGATAATTATCCTTTGAAGACTCTTGGATTTTATAACCTAAAGAGTTAATAAATGAGACATTTCACATCCATAACTTATGGAAGTTTCAAAACTCTTAAGATCATAACTTTAAAAAAAAAAACTTTTGAGTTCCAAAATTTTATGACAAAATTTGTAACTCCTTAAAACCACTTAGATCAAACTTTTAAAACAAATAAAATAATCATATCATTGTATCTTTTAATAAATTGATCTAATTCAACTCTTGTAGTAAAGTGACTCAAATTTTACAAATTATTAGTTTTTCATAAAATCAAGTAATTATCATAAAATTTGACAAAGTTCATGGTTTTTTTTTTCTCCCATCAACTTGAAAAAAAAAATACATTTGCATCAAATATAGTAGAAAACAACCCATGGCTCTGATACCACTGTTGGGTTTTGGTATAATACAACATCCTATGGTGCACATACAACCCGAAATACCTTGGATCTATGTTTTCACTAATTATACATGCAAATGGTTTCCAAGGCATTAAACCTATAACTAGCATGCATTTGACATAAACCATATAATATACTAGTTAGGGAAACATACCTTTTATGTGGCTTGAAGTCTTGATGTATTTGGCCTTAAGAGCTTAGCACCAATTGTATGAAATGCCTCAAATGGAATCACAACACACCTAGGACAAAGGTGGCTCTTGAGAGAGAATTCCATGCACCAAAACACCTCCATATTTCTCTAAGAAAAGAAGTGGTGATTTTGGCTATGGAGTAACCTATTTATATGTAGGATTCCAAGGGTCATGGGTATAACCCATAATCCATACCCATGGGTTTTATGATCCATGGTTCATGTGGCCCAACTCTTTATGTATCCATACATAAACTTGGTCCAACATGGATCATAAGCCTAACACATATAAATATAACTAATTTTCATAATTAGTCCCCATAGATTTAATTAGTCTCTTTTGATCACTAAATTAATTCCAAATTAATTCTTGATCGATACTAATTAAAACATATGATTTCATATTAATATATTATAAATTATAATATATTAATAAACCATAAATAACTTTCTCTCAAAAGTCCATCCTAACAAATTGTCCTGATGATATGCAACCCAAATGGACCATGCTACTCTCGGGTCAAGTACATACCAATAATAGTTATGGGCTTAGACATCTAATCCAACAGAAAGATCTTGGGGTAGCCCATGGTAGATGTATGTATGTTATGTGGTGTTTTAGGGAACTCACTAAGCTTTGTTCTTGCAGTTTTATGGTTTAAACATTTTTAGGTACTTCTATTTCCAAAGGGAAGGTCCCAACTTGACTGCACGACACTTTCCTTGATGATTTTCTACATTTATGATTGTTATTTTACTCTGATGATTATAACACATATTACTATGATGGATTTATAGAACAAATACTATGTGAATTGGTGATTTAAAAATGATTTTTTTTTATATTTTTGGGAGGTTACAAGTTGGTATTAGAGCCTTAGTTTGAGGGATTCAGACACATTCTCGGGTGTATCTAAAGTCAAACCAAGGAATTGCTAATCTCTATGAAATAAAAATAATTTTTTCTAAAAACATTTTTGGTAAAGAAAGGAGTGCAATGTGGACAATTAGCAAGCTCAATTAAGTCATCCACAAAATACCCATACATGAGTATTATGACTAGTATGCTATTTTGAAGGTTGCATGCTAGATTAGGGCTAAGGATACCTTCAGAATTTACATGATAAAATTATCTGATTTGTGTGACGCCTAGTAGTATAGGAGGACTCGATGCTATGCATTACTGGGGATTATTATTGGAAAAGTTAATTTATAAGTTTGTGTTTAAAAACTGTATACGATTAGGATCATGTAGCCCTAGAAGGACTAATTTAGACGTATATCATGTTCCTTTTCTAGTTGTAGGCTTGTGATAGAGTCATTTATTCGAGAGTCTATTTGATCTTGTATCGTATATAATTTGTATGCATAAGACAAGTGACAATGTTGGTAGAAGTTCCTTGTATCGCAGTAGCAAGCGAGGAAAGTATTCCTAAGAAAGCTTAGGGAATGATATGATACGATATATATGATGTTTAGCATAGATTTTTTTTTAATTTTCCATGGATTAGTAACTTAGAGGATTCGGGATGATTCTTGAGGAGAGTACAACTAGGTATGGAAGGTAGTATTGGGCGTGTAGTACTGAAAGCACATGATTAATACGCAAATTAATGAAAATCATGAAGATCCTAAGGATCTTGTACTATGAGAGTTTCCTTGACTATATTCTAATTGTATCCATGTTTTTATTTCAGTATGGTGGTGATCACTCGAGGTGGAGGTTCTGGTTCAGGTTCTAGTTTTGGCTCTAGCATCGATCCGATTGATGAGAGGATACACTCATCACATCTGATGTCGCTCGAGGTATTTTGGTTTCTACTCCTTTGATGTTTGGTACCTTCACGAAGGTGATTATTGAGATATTAAGTGATCGCTTGGGGGCCTTTCGTGCCAATATCACAGTTCGACAGCTAGGGGCACAAACTCTTTCTTTTTAGGAGTTCAAGGCTTGTAGAACCCCAAAGTTCTTCGGGATGAAGGACCCAAATGCTAGAAAATGATGGATCACTGATGTGGAGAATGCTCAGTGGATGAGCTTCAGCCCCAAAGGTTTGAAGGTGGGATTTGCATCTTGCCTTTTGAGAGATGGAACCAGTGATTAGTAGGAGGAGGTTGGGCACTATTTGGGAGTTGAGGTCGTGGCGACCATGACTTGGGATGATTTTGTGATGAGGTCCACAGCTGATTTTGAACTTGTGATTGAGGTGTAGCAAATAGCGAGGGAGTTTCAAGACTTTCACCATAGCACAGAGACTAGGGCGGAGATCACCACCATGTTCCGGGAGAGAGCCTTGCTAGTATCGTAGTATGTTGTAGACTAGGAGATGAACATGGAGGTTTGTTTATTAAATGGAATCAAGTAAGAAAAAGTAAGAACAATAGAATTATCACAAAGATGTCTTTCACTAAGAAAGGTTCTCATAAAGAAACAAGTGTAAAAAGAAGGTCATAAAGACAACAAATACAATCTAGGAACTCACCAAGAGCTCTTTGATCTAACTCTATAGAAACTGTAACTCTCATTATACAATGCAAATCATCAACTCGAAACTAGTGAGAGAGGCTAGTATAAATACTTGTCTAAACCTAGGACATAGGAGTTAGTTACATATTCTAGATATTTGTTTAAATAAAATCCATTATTTGATGGGATTGAATCTTCTAAGATAAAAACATGTCTCGTAATTAAGGAATGTATCAGATTAGATCTTCATAATACTTCTTCACAATGTAAATTTGATAAACTCTAGATTCATACATCAGAACCAACACATCACACGATGATCATGGACATTAGCATTAGGGAGTCACACTGATCAGCTTTAGCTTCAAGTGAAGCATCATCAACTTCAGCAGATAGTGTATAACCATCCATATACACCGGTCTTCAGTGTATTAGCATGTCATATTATTAGTGTTTTATTAGTGTAAGGACTTCAACGTGTGGACACACTAGTTAGGTATTCTGTGAATGCTGTTTGTGCTAATAATAATTTCAGTTCCTTGGTGTTGATAGTGTGTTTAGGTGTCTTTTGCTCATCTAGGGATCATCTTCATTCTTCAGCATATGAACTTCCATCAACATATCTTCAGATTAACTATATAAAAAAACTCTGACAGTTCTTCTTTGTAACATCTTGTTTAATTAATAAATAAATAGATAAAATTTGATGAACGATTAATCGCCCTAAATCTATATTATTAAGTGGATTGGTGGTTTTGGGGAGCCGAATGTTATAAATTGAATTATTCGGGGGTTAAAGTGTAATTTTGGGACTTGTTTCACAAAGGATTTTAGTAGTCAGGGGTGTTTTGCAGTATTGGGACGTATTATGTAAGGATTTTAGTAGGCAGGGGCTGATTGGCAACATGTTGGACTGGATTTGAAAGAGATTTCAGAAGGAAAGGTTAAAAGGATAAATTATGGATTGAGTTTGGAAGAAAGAGGGAATGGAGGGACCAGTTCTGCCATTATGGAAATTTTTTAAAATGGAGCGGGTATTTAAGGGTTCTAAACCCTAACCCTAAGGGAGCGATGCAACTGCCATCGTCGGACTCGTTCAACCGCAAACCCCCTTCCTTGCCCTCAGATGCTGCCATCACCACTCATGCTGCCAGACGTCGCGCGCAGCCAGAAAAGAATCAACACCGCTTTTTTGGATTCGTGAACGATGAGTCATAAGTCGTGAGTTGCCAGGGAGTTTCCAGTGGGCCAACTGCCATCTCTCTCTCTTTCTCTCTCTCTCTCTCTATCTCTCTCTTCCCCGATGTTCCTCTTAGTATTGGATGTTGTGAACGCCATTGCTGCTGCCGGAGACTTTTGTGCTGCTGTAATTATGGTTGTCGGTATTGGAATACCACTATTTCCCAGTGGTAAACACCTCTCTACCCCCGTTTTCGGTCATGACTATCGGAAGCCGCCACCGCCGTTTCCAGCCAATGGTGTCGCTACTACCGTTGTGCTAAAGACGTCTTTCGTCAGTTCATGGGTTTCCTGTTTACTTGTGTGTGTTGATGTGTGTTTGGAAACCAAAGGAGACCACTACCACCACCGTGAGGTGGTGGCTGCCATTATGAAGCAACTGCTGCCGCCGCCTTATGCCACCAGGTAGGTGGCTGGACTTCCTCCATGAGCAGAGGACGTGTGTTGAGTGTGATTTGTGTGGTCCGGAAGCAAGAACAGCCACCACCACCATCGTGAGGTAGTTGTCACAACTAGGAAATTTGAGGCCTTGTAAACATGGAACAATGATAACAAATGTGAACCAACAATGTGAAAGCATGTATGATGCTTATCTTATAACAACAAAACTTCATCAAATACTTCATTCTAGCCCTACAAATGGTCAACAAATAATTGGAAACCTTTGAAATTCCAATTTGAGTTCACTTTGAAGCAGGACTTCCTTATTGGACGTAATGGACCAATGAGCTTCCAATTTAACTATCTTGAACCTAGAAATCTCAAATGGGCCCTTATTAAACCCATATACATGAAACTTAACATTTTTGGGCCTTATGAACCCAAAATAAACTAGATTAACTTTAATGGGCCTTATTGGACCAAAACAAATTTATATTAACCCTAATAGGTCATAAAATCATTCCTTGATTTTTATTGGGCCAAAAATCACCTAACTTAACCATAAAATGGACTTAAGCATTTAAGACCCAAATTTTCTTTTCTTCCCTCTTCATTCTCGGCCCAAGCCCACCTAGAGGAAGAGTTGACTTGTGTGGGTGCCACCTCATTTTTAGATGGAGGTTTTCCATGCAATGTCTCATGCTTCCATGCACCTATCTCATCACTCACTCTCTCTTCTCTCCTCTCTTTCTTCGTCTCGGCCGAACCCAAACAAATACACACACACACTTCACTCAAAATTCTCTCAAGGAAACTCTCTCCACTCCTCTCCAAATTTTCGAGATCTAAGAGACTTTCAAAGAGATTCTTCCACAAAAATCATCATCCAAGGTAAGTTTATGTTTGGATCCATGATCTAGCTACTTCATTTCATCCAAAAATCTCTTCTAAATCCATTCAATCTTGTGATCTTGCACCTTAGAAGCATCTAAGTTTGAGATTTACCAAGAAGACTTGCTAGGATCGAAATTTCTTCTTCTAGTCTTCTTCAAAACCGAAACTACAACTCAAGGTGAGCTTCATACCCATTTCTTTTCGGTTTTCATGAGTTTTATGGGGGAGAATACAAGAAAATGTGTAGATCTATGTGTATATGTATGCTATGTGTGATTTTATGCATGTATGTGTGTGATTTCATGTGTTTTTGTGATGAATATGTTAACAAAAATGGGTGTAAACCTGAGATCTATGACATGAGAAAAGAAACAAACATAATCTAAGCTTTTTTACACCAAACAAGTCAAGAATGATAGCTTATAAGGTTATTGATGGGTTTTAGCCATAAGAACTTTCCTATGTGCGCATGCAAAACCCTAATGCTTGGATCTAGGCTTTCTAATAAACATGCTTTTGAATCCAAGACTTATAATGGCTAATTAGGTTAAATAACAATATTGAAACAGATCTAGAATCATACCTTTGAATTCCTTGTTGATCTTGTTTGTCTTGGAGCTTCTAGAGTCACAATTGTCACTCCTCTAATGGCTTACAAACACCAATAGCAAGCAAGATGATTTAGGAGAGAGGAGAGGGGAGGAATTCGGCTAGAGGTTCCTTGCTTAAGGTTGTGTGTCGAATTCCCTCATCCATAGGGTCTATTTATACTATTAGACTCCTTAAGGGTTTCACCCTAAACCCTAATTGGATAATCTTCTCTTAAGGCTATCCAAATCCATTCCATAGATAACCCTATGGACGATTTGAGCTATCCTAAAGCTCTTAGAATCCGTCCAAGGTATATCCTAATGGATTTACAGTCTAAAGTCTAACTATCAAACAATTGACAGATTATACCCTCTTATTTAATTAATCTCTTTAAGTCACCAAATTAATACCAATTAATTTATGACTTATATTAATCAAATAGCCAAATGTTATTCCTTACAATATTTACTCTCTCTTAACAAATCATCCTTCAAGTTGCTATGGTGAAGGCAACCCAAAAGGACCATGCACCACCGAATATAGTTATAACCTTAGACACTATTACAACAGTCTCCCACTTGGATAAGTCTAGTAACTATACAAGTACAATACGGTTTGCAATCGTAGCTCTCAAAGACGCTGTCAACTCTAATCTAATCAATCTTGTCCTTTAGATAATGGATCGTATAGTCCTCTGTTAGATATCATGCTGACAATCCTATGGAATGGTTAGTCTAGCATTTAGATTTCTCGATCTCCGATTTATTTGACATAGAACTTAATCGAACACATCAATTCAGTTCTGATCGGGCCCGGCACATAAGTCAAATCAAATCATCGAGTGGCCAAGATATCTCTTCTATCCTCTTAGGATAAAATTTACAGATAAACTTCGACTTATATGCATTTACTTATTCATTAACCAACTATACACAACAATGCGTTTTATAACATCAAGTTACTGATGCGGTTTCGCATTATCAATGCACAATCAATTAACAAATAATAAACCATATATCTAGGTTTTAAGACCATATGATATTATCGTCTTGCGATCACCTTTTTATATCGTATTCCATAAGGTGATTCCAGCAAGCGCGGGTTTATTTCAATGCTCAAAACCAGTTCATAAGCACTCATGAACGTTGCAGCAACCCTTGCTATGTCTAACACCATTTAGACACTCTACATACCAATTCATGACAATCTTCATTCATATCTACTCCCAACATATGAACGATTGTGGACCATTTGAATAATTCGATTATTCCTAATAAACTCAATTATTCTGGAAGTCAAAACATGCAAAGTGAAACAATAGTTAAACAATTAACATGTGACAGTAACTTTACTCATAAATAAAACTCCTTTATTTAATCATCAAATGTTAATTATATTTATCTATTATACGTTTCTAATACTATCTAATCTATGCTAATATCATCCTTCAGCCCAATACTCCTAGCATGCTGCAAGTGCTTAACCCTACTCAATCCCTTCGTAAGCGGATCTGCTGGGTTATCTTCTGATGATATCCTCTTCACTACGAGTTGTCCTTCTTCTAAACGATGTCTAATGAAGTGATATTTTCTGTCGATATGTTGAGATCTACCATGATCCCTCGGTTCCTTGGTCAAGGCAACCACACCTTCATTATCACAGAAAATCTCCATGGGCTCCTTTATGGCCGGCACAACTCCAAGATCACCGATGAAGTTCTTCAGCCATATTGCCTCCTTCGACGCTTTGCTCGCTGCGATGTACTCTGATTCGCACGTTGAATCAGCTACGGTTTCCTGCTTGGAACTTTTCCATGTCACTGCTCCTCCATTTAGGGTAAAGACCCAGCCCGACTGCGAACGGTAGTTGTCCCTGTCGGTCTGAAAGCTGGCGTCACTATACCCTCGCACCTTCAAGTCATCACTCCCTCCAAGGACTAAGAACCATTCTTTCGTCCTCCGAAGGTACTTAAGGATGTTCTTCACCGCAATCCAATGTGCTTTGCCAGGGTTCCCTTGATATCTGCTAACCATGCTCAAAGCGAAGGCTACATCAGGGCGAGTACAAGTCATAGCGTACATGATTGAGCCAACTGCGGAAGCGTATGGTACTCGGCTCATTTCTGCTATCTCAGCTTCGGTACTCGGACTTTGAGTCTTACTCAACTTGGCATTTCCTTGTATCGGTAGTTCTCCCTTCTTTGAGTTTTCCATACTAAAACGTTTTAGTACCTTCTCCAAGTAAGTATTCTGACTAAGTCCAATTAGTCTCTTACTTCTTTCTCTTACTATCCTTATTCCCAAAATGTAAGAAGCCTCTCCGAGGTCCTTCATAGCGAAGCACTTCCCGAGCCAGGACTTAACCTCCTACAGAGTGGGGATGTCGTTTCCTATGAGTAATATGTCATCGACATATAGAACGAGGAAGCTTACTATACTCCCACTGGCTTTGACATATACACAAGATTCGTCTTCGCTTCGTACAAATCCAAACTCTTTGACTTTCTCATCGAAGCAAAGATTCCATCTGTGAGACGCTTGCTTAAGTCCATAAATGGACTTCTCAAGCTTACACACTCTATTCGGATGCTTCGGATCCACAAACCCCTCTGGCTGAGCCATGTAAACATCCTCAGCCAACTTTCCGTTAAGGAAAGCGGTCTTGACATCCATTTGCCAGATCTCATAATCATGAAATGCGACAATTGCTAGCATCACTCTAATAGATTTAATCTTCTCAACTGGTGAGAAGGTCTCATCATAGTCAACTCCGAGAGTTTGAGTAAAGCCCTTCGCAACCAATCGCGCTTTATATGTGTGTACGTTCCCATCCACGTCGGTCTTCTTCTTGAAGATCCACTTGCACCCTACGGTCTTACGTTCGGGCACGTAATCAACCAAATTCCAAACTTGGTTATCGTACATGGATTGGATCTCGCTATCCATCGCTTCTTTCCATTTTGCAGACTCCGGGCCTGCCATGTAACAGCTCAAATTTTCAAATAAAATTTTCATTTAAAATAAAACATCATTATTCGACAAAAGAGTTTATTCCAAGTTTATTGCAAAAATATAAATAACGAATCCTCAAGATCTTCAACAATGGCAGTGTGTACGTGTCACGCCGGCGCCTTCCCACGGTCATCACTAGTACCTGAAAAACATAAACACAACTAGTAAGCATAAATGCTTAGTGACTTCCCCAGTATACGACTTACCCACATACGCCTTCCGGCCCGGACCTTTCGGTCCACATAACATTGCCTTCCGGCCCGTAACATAATCGCCTTCCGGCCCATAACATATCGCCTTCCGGCCCATAGTATTTTGCCTTCCGGCCCATAATAGTAATAAACATAACACATATAGCATATCACACATAACACATAAATCATACATCATACCGTTCTTTCTATCACATAAAGTCTCGCCTTCCGGCCCGTATAAGCATACATCACATATAAAGCATCTACCTCTCTAGACATAGCATAAATATAACACATACGACCTTCCGGTCACGCAGTCAAACCCTTCCGGGTGAAGTATAGTGAGAAGACTCACCTCGTAGTATGCAAGCTATAAACCCTTCGAGCCACTCGCACTCGATCCGCTAATCTGCAGGCTCCCTATAATACCACATACCTTTATTAATGATCTTATCAAACAAGACAACTGACCCTACTAAATTACATACAGGTCAACGGTCAACTTGACCGGACTCGTCGAGTGCAAAGGCAACTCGGCGAGTCTAGACACCCCGACTCCACTCGCCGAGTCTAAAGAACGACTCGACGAGTTCCAGTAGATCTTCAAGCTACTCGCCGAGTCTGAAGAACAACTCGGCGAGTCCTAGTGAATCTTCAAGATACTCGCCGAGTCTGATCATTGGACTCGGCGAGTCCTCGCCATGCAGTCAATCAACTGCCTCCTGTAACTCGCATGATTCCGTAATATATAGATATGGGACTTCCTGGACCTTCACATATACTATTACAGGGGTTTAAACACTTGTAACAACACTATAATCTATCAAATCCTTAAATGGGTTTCCTAAACCCTAGATTCGTATACAACGCCAAAACTACAGAAAATGATCCGAGGATTACCTGGAAAACGTGTTCCCTGTGTCCCCAACCTTCAGAGCTCGACCCCTTGAACCTCCTTTGATCACCACCTTGCCTCTCCTTGCCTAACAACCTCTTCAAGCTTCCACTAGCCTTCACCCTTGTTCCAGATGCCCACAGACTTTTTGGTTATCTTCAATCGGCCAAAAGACGAGACATGACGGCCCTAAAGGCATTATATACGATCCAGAATCAAAACGGCTAGGGTTTCAGCTGAACAGCGTCGACTCGCCGAGTCCCTAATGGACTCGTCGAGTCCAGTCGCGAATCTGTGTCCAAGACCGTGGTCCTACTCGGCGAGTCAGGCACCAACTCGTCGAGTCCCCTCCTAAATATTCCCCAAAAATAATTTAAAGAAATACCTGAAATTCCGGGCTGTTACAACTCTCCCCCACTAGAACTAGACTTCGCCCTCGAAGTCTCACTCTGTGAATAACTCCGGATGTTGCTACTGAACCAACACCAAAGGTATCTCCTTGTTCCGCAAAACCTTGATCTTCCGATCCCTGATAGCTACTGGTCTCTCGGCGTAATTCAGGCTCGCATCCACCTGAATATCCTCTAACGGAACCACTGCCGCTTCATCGGCTATACACTTCCTCAACTGTGATACGTGAAAGGTATTGTGAATCTGACTCAGCTCCGCTGGCAACTCCAACCGATAAGCTACCCGACCTACCCTTGCAATTACCCGAAATGGACCTATGAACCGGGGCCCCAATTTGCCCCTCTTTCTGAACCGAATCACTCCTTTCCAAGGAGAAACCTTTAGGAGAACGAAGTTGCCAACCTGGAATTCGAGCTCGGACCGGCGTCTGTCCGCATAACTCTTCTGTCGGCTCTGGGCGGTCAATAACCTCTGCCTCACCTGTTGAATCTGTTCGGTCGTCTGAAGTACGATCTCTGTACTGCCCATCACTCTCTGTCCCACTTCTCCCCAGCAAATGGGATTCCGACACCTCCTACCATACAACAACTCAAAAGGTGGCATACCAATGCTCGAATGATGGCTATTGTTGTAGGAAAACTCAGCCAATGGCAGATGCGCATCCCAGCTACCCCCGAAGTCTAACACACACGCTCTAAGCATGTCTTCCAATGTCTGAATCGTCCGCTCGCTCTGACCGTCGGTCTGGGGATGGTATGCGGTACTAAAATGCAGTTTAGTACCCAACTCCTCATGGAATTTCTTCCAGAACCTGGAAGTGAAACGTACATCGCGGTCCGAAACAATCGAGGTCGGCACTCCATGCCGAGATACTATCTCTCTCACGTATAACTCTGCCAACTTCTCTGCTGATGAACTTTCGCTAATGGCAAGGAAGTGTGCACTCTTTGTTAGCCTATCCATAATCACCCAAATCGCATCGACTCCCCTGGAAGTTCTCGGCAATTTGGTGATGAAATCCATCGTGATCTGTTCCCACTTCCACTCAGGAATCTCCAAGGGTTGCAACTTACCGTGCGGTCTCTGGTGCTCGGCCTTAACCCTACGGCAGGTCAAACACCTCTCAACGAACCAGGCGACGTCTCTCTTCATGCAAGGCCACCAGTACTCCTTTCTCAAATCCAAATACATTTTCGTAGCACCAGGATGGATCGAGAATTTCGATCTGTGTGCCTCCTCCATCAAAGTAACACGCGTACCGCCCACGAATGGTACCCAGATCCGACCCTGAAACGTCAGAAGTCTCCGTCCATCCATATAGAACTCCGAAATCAACCCGACGACCCGCTCCTGTTTCTGCATCCCAGATTTCACAACCTCGGCCTGTGCCCCACGAATAGCATCTAATACCGGAGTCATCACCGTCAATCTCAAGCATACGTCCCGCAATGGAGTGCTCTCCGCCCTACGATTCAATGCATCGGCTACCACATTAGCCTTGCCTGGGTGGTATAGGATCTCACAGTCATAATCCTTAACCACATCTAACCATCTCCTCTGACGCATATTTAGGTTGGGTTGATCCATCAAATACTTCAAACTCTTATGGTCCGTGTATATGGTACAACGAACTCCGTACAGGTAGTGACGCCAAATTTTGAGGGCGAACACTACTGCCCCCAACTCTAAGTCATGCGTGGGATACCTCGCCTCGTGAGGCTTCAGCTGCCTCGATGCATAGGCTATCACATGGCCCCTCTGCATCAACACTGCACCCAGTCCCGAAATCGATGCGTCGCAATATACGACAAAGTCCTCCATCCCTTCCGGGAGAGCTAATACTGGGGCTTCGCACAGTCTCTGACGAAGTGTCTCGAAGGAAGTCTGCTGCTCGGGTCCCCATGAAAATGTAACACCCTTCCGGGTCAATCTGGTGAGCGGCATCGCGATCTTGGAGAAGTCCCTAATGAACCTCCGATAGTACCCCGCCAACCCAAGGAAACTCCGGATCTCAGAAGGTGACTTCGGTGCCTCCCAACTCATCACTGCTTCCACCTTGGCCGGATCAACCAATATCCTTGCCTGATTTACAACGTGCCCCAGAAATTGGACCTCCCGTAACCAGAAGTCACATTTAGAGAATTTTGCATATAGCTTCTCCGACCTCAGCACCTCAAGGACCTCCCTCAAATGTCCCTCATGCTGCTCTCTAGACCGCGAATACACCAGAATGTCGTCGATAAATACAATCACAGACCGATCCAGCATCGGCCTGCATACCCTGTTCATGAGGTCCATGAACACTGCTGGGGCATTGGTGAGCCCAAAAGGCATCACCACGAACTCGTAATGCCCATACCGCGTCCTAAATGCTGTCTTTTGGACGTCCTCATCCCGCACTCTTACCTGATGGTACCCTGATCTCAAATCAATCTTGGAAAACCAAGATGCCCCTTGCAACTGATCGAATAGATCATCGATCCTCGGTAACGGATAGCGGTTCTTGACCGTCACCTTGTTCAGTTCCCGGTAATCGATACACATCCGGTGTGAACCATCCTTCTTCTTGATGAACAGAATCGGTGCTCCCCACGGCGAGCTACTCGGCCGAATAAATCCCTTTCCCAACAACTCCTGAAGTTGCGAGGACAACTCTTGCATCTCTGGAGGTGCAAGACGATAAGGCACCTTCGCAATAGGCGCAGCCCTTGGAACTAGATCGATACCAAACTCTACTTGCCTCGCAGGAGGTACTCCCGACAAATCCTTGGGAAAAACATCTGGAAACTCGCGCACCACTGGAACCTCCTCCACTGTCTTCGGCCTCTCGGAAGTCTCCCGCGTATCCATCACATACGCCACAAAACCGTTACATCCCCGCTGTATGCATTGCCTCGCCCTAGCGGCCGAACAAAAAGCTGATCCCGAACGGGTACCCTCGCCGTATACCGTAAGAACTCCCCCACTAGGGTCTCGTATAGTCACCAGCTGACGCTCGCAGTCGATGACAACGCTGAATCGGCTCAACCAGTCCATGCCTACGATGACACAGACGTCCCCCATCGCAATAGGAACTAGGTCAATCGGGAACGCGACCCCGAAGATCTCTAGCACACATCCCCGAAGGACCTCCGTAGCACAAACCACCCTCTCGGCCGCAATAGAAACACTCAAAGGTCGACTTAACGGCTCACGACTAGTGCCGATATGCTGACTAAAGGCTAACGATACAAACGATCTACTCGCACCCGAATCAAATAACACTAGAGCAGGCATAGAGTTCACAAGAAAAGTACCTACACATACATTAACGTAAGCATAACATTTCGACCTTTAAGTAAATACGTGAATGATAACATACCTGCCACAACATCGGGTGCAGCGCGGACCTCCTCCGCAGTCAGCTGAAAGGCTCTTCCACGAGCCCTCGGGGCCTCGACCTTCGCCGGTCGGGTCTCAGTAGTCCTGGTAGTAGGTGTATCTCCCTGACGAAGCTGCAGACACTCGGCCTTCCGATGGCCTGTCTGGTTGCAGTGAAAGCAAACCATTAACCCCTTAGGGCAATCCCTGGCAATATGTCCCTCCTTGCCACACTTGTAGCAACCACCAACTCGACACACCCCCTCGTGACTCTTGCCGCACTTCGCGCAAGTGCGACCCTTCGGACCTCCCATCCTCGAATCAGCGAACTTAGTCCGCTTGGCTGCCGGCTGAGACTGAGCCGGCCGCCGATCCACCTGCCGAGACTCAGCCTCCTCCCTCGCCTGAGTCTCCAACTCGATCTCGCGCTTCCTGGCGTTCGCCTGAAGCTCAGTGAAAGTACGATAGGTGGAGTTTGACACAAACTCCCGGATCTCCCTCTTCAAAACGCCCAAATACCGGCTCATCCGCGATTGCTCCGTAGATACCAGCTCGGGGCAGAACATTGCCCTCTCATGAAACTTCCGCGTGATCACCGCCACGGAATCAGTACCCTGCTTAAGGGTCAAGAACTCCTGAATCAATCGCTCCCTCTCCACCGGGGGAACGTACTCGTCCCTGAACATCTCCGTAAACCTCTCCCATGTTACCGCTGAAATCTCCGCCTGAGTGAAGTTCGCCGTCACGAACTTCCACCAATCCTTCGCTCCCAGACGGAGCTGGTTCAAGGCGAACCGTACCCTAAAGTGCTCCGGGCATGAGCAAGTATAGAAGCACCCCTTAATGTCGGCGATCCACCTCATAGCCGCAATCGGATCCTGCGTCCCATCGAACTCAGGGGGTTTCGTGTTGCTGAATTCCCTGAATAACAACGAATCACCCCCTTGCGGCCTAGCAGCAGCGACTGCAGCTTCAGTAAGTGCAGCGTACCGCTCCTCAAACTCCTCCATCAGGGTGGTCTTAATAGACCCAAACATCTCCGGGATCTCAGCCCGAACCGCCGCAGCTACCTCTTCTTGAATAATCGACGAATCTCCTCGTCACTTGCACCGCTCGAACTCGCCCCATTGCGTGTGATGACCATGATGTCTCTGAAATACAACATAAAATCATCAGAGACTCCACCAAGTACAATTGTACTCGATACGCGCCCTACTCAGTCTCCGATTTCCAGGGATTCTTACTTGGGTCTTCCACTGATCCGGTGCCTTCGGTAGTACGGGCCCAATACTACCGACCACACCGTATCAGTATTCGTCCCAAATCTTCCTCCCCAAATCCCGAATAATGAGTACTCTACCTCTAGTATGCACTATCTACTTGCACGCTACCAAATATCTCATATAAGCAATCTCCCTAGACTAAGGCATCACAAAACAGGCAATTCTAGTCCTATCATGTATACCTAGTCTTCTAGCATGCATAACAATTCATAATTCAGTGCATAACATAACATTGTAAGGTATTCTGGGGATCTTTACCATTCGGGCGCTGGCTGATCGTACACACTGCTCCATTCTTGTTTTACCGCCTTACCATTTATGAAATGTTGTGTCCTTATTATTTTAAAAAGGTTTTTCCTCAAATCCCCGGTCTGAGTTCAGTTGCACCCGAAAGTACACCCGAATCCCTCAAACCAAGGCTCTGATACCAATTGTAACAGCTCAAATTTTCAAATAAAATTTTCATTTAAAATAAAACATCATTATTCGACAAAAGAGTTTATTCCAAGTTTATTGCAAAAATATAAATAACGAATCCTCAAGATCTTCAACAATGGCAGTGTGTACGTGTCACGCCGGTGCCTTCCCACGGTCATCACTAGTACCTGAAAAACATAAACACAACTAGTAAGCATAAATGCTTAGTGAGTTCCCCAGTATACGACTTACCCACATACACCTTCCGGCCCGGACCTTTCGGTCCACATAACATTGCCTTCCGGCCCGTAACATAATCGCCTTCCGGCCCATAACATATCGCCTTCCGGCCCATAGTATTTTTCCTTCCGGCCCATAATAGTAATAAACATAACACATATAGCATATCACACATAACACATAAATCATACATCATACCGTTCTTTCTATCACATAAAGTCTCGCCTTCCGGCCCGTATAAGCATACATAACATATAAAGCATCTACCTCTCTAGACATAGCATAAATATAACACATACGACCTTCCGGTCATGCAGTCAAACCCTTCCGGGTGAAGTATAGTGAGAAGACTCACCTCGTAGTATGCAAGCTATAAACCCTTCGAGCCACTCGCACTCGATCCGCTAATCTGCAGGCTCCCTATAATACCACATACCTTTATTAATGATCTTATCAAACAAGACAACTGACCCTACTAAATTACATACAGGTCAACGGTCAACTTGACCGGACTCGTTGAGTGCAAAGGCAACTCGGCGAGTCTAGACACCCCGACTCCACTCGCCGAGTCTAAAGAACGACTCGACGAGTTCCAGTAGATCTTCAAGCTACTCGCCGAGTCTGAAGAACAACTCGGCGAGTCCTAGTAAATCTTCAAGATACTCGCCGAGTCTGATCATTGGACTCGGCGAGTCCTCGCCATGCAGTCAATCAACTGCCTCCTGTAACTCGCATGATTCCGTAATATATAGATATGGGACTTCCTGGACCTTCACATATACTATTACAGGGGTTTAAACACTTGTAACAACACTATAATCTATCAAATCCTTAAATGGGTTTCCTAAACCCTAGATTCGTATACAACGCCAAAACTACAGAAAATGATCCGAGGATTACCTGGAAAACGTGTTCCCTGTGTCCCCAACCTTCAGAGCTCGACCCCTTGAACCTCCTTTGATCACCACCTTGCCTCTCCTTGCCTAACAACCTCTTCAAGCTTCCACTAGCCTTCACCCTTGTTCCAGATGCCCACAGACTTTTTGGTTATCTTCAATCGGCCAAAAGACGAGACATGACGGCCCTAAAGGCATTATATACGATCCAGAATCAAAACGGCTAGGGTTTCAGCTGAACAGCGTCGACTTGCCGAGTCCCTAATGGACTCGTCGAGTCCAGTCGCGAATCTGTGTCCAAGACCGTGGTCCTACTCGGCGAGTCAGGCACCAACTCGCCGAGTCCCCTCCTAAATATGCCCCAAAAATAATTTAAAGAAATACCTGAAATTCCGGGCTGTTACATGCCATGGCTTCCTTATAGCTATTAGGTTCATCAAGATTTACTAGTGTACCATCACTAATATACGTGTCCCCTTCGGTGGTGATATGAAAACCATAAAACTGGGGTTGAACTCTAACTCTATCGGAACGTCTAAGAGGTAAGGATTCGTCAATCGGTTCAACCGGAGTTTCCTCCTCGGGTTGAATGCCAGCGGTAGAGGTTCCTTCATCTATCGATTCTTGAATCTCTTCAAGTTCGATTTGCCTCCCACTGTCTCCTTGGCTTATGAGTTCTCGCTCTCGGAAAACTCCTCTCCTCGCAACAAAGATAACATTATCTTTCGGTCTATAGAAGAGATATCCAAAGGAAGTTTGCGGGTAGCCGATGAAAATACATCGCTCACTTTGAGGTTCAAGCTTGTCGTGAGTATCTCGTCTTACGAAAGCCTCGCAACCCCAAACCTTGATATGTGCCAACGAGGGAGCTTTCCCCGTCCACATCTCGTGAGGTGTTTTGGCAACCTTCTTAGTAGGGACTTGGTTAAGGATATGGGCGGCAGTCTCTAAGGCATACCCCCAAAAGAAGATAGGTAGTGAAGCACGACTCATCATAGAGCGAACCATATCCAATAAGGTTCGATTACGCCTTTCTTCCACACCATTCAACTGCGGTGTCCTAGGAGGCGTCAATTGTGAAACTATTCCACACTCCTTGAGATAATCGTGGAATTCAAGACTTAGGTACTCTCCTCCTCGATCGGATCGAAGCATCTTGATTTTCCTGCCCAATTGATTCTCCACTTCATTCTTGAACTCTTTGAACTTTTCAAAGGTTTCTGACTTTTGCTTGATTAAATAGATATACCCATATCTACTATAATCATCGGTAAAAGTCACATAGAAGCGGTTCCCATCCTTCGTGGTTGATCTAAAGGGTCCACATACATCGGTATGTATTAGGTCCAATAGCCCCTCACCCCTTTCACAAGAACTCATGAAGGGTGACTTAGTCATCTTTCCAAGTAAATAAGACTCGCATGTGTCATCTTCCCTAAGGTCGAATGACTCCAACACTCCATCCTTTTAGAGTTGGGCTATGCGTTTCTTGTTGACATGTCCAAGACGACAATGCCACAAGGATGCTTTATCCATACTAGTGGAAGAATCAATATTCAAAACATCATTTCCTAAGTTATCAACAATCATAACAGTTTCATATATTCCATTACATGGTATAGCTTCAAAGTAAAAGACACCATTTACATAAGCCAAAATAGAACCATTCTTATTATTAAAAGAAAATCTAAATCCTTGTCTATATAAACCATGAAATGAAATGATGTTTCTAGCCATTTCTGGCGAATAGCAACAATTGTTCAAATCTAAAACTAAACTATTCTTAAGCACTAAAGAATACACTCCAATCTTGGTCACAGGCGACGATCTTCTGTTCCCCATGATTAGATTGATCCTTCCTTGCTCCACATCCCTACTTCTTCTTAGTCCCTGCACATTAGAACAAATGTGATAACCACAACCGGTGTCAAGAACCCAAGAAATAGCATGATTAGAATCGTTAGATTTGATTGCATATATACCTGCGAAAGATGGCTTGATCTTTCCTTCCTTGATGGCTTGCAGGTAATCCGGGCAGCTTCTCTTCCAATGTCCTACTTGTGGCAGTGGTGGCACTCTGCCTCCTTCGGGTTAGAGCAGGGCTTAGAGGGATCAACTTTGGTCCCACTAGAAGATGAACCATCGCGGGCTTTCACCTTTCGATAGTTATTTGAAGAAGCTTTCCTCTTCTTTCCCTTCCCTTGACCAATAGCTAAGACAGGAGCAGCGGATGGATTGGGAGTTGGTGCAACAGACTTGTCCTTGAAGTTGCTCTCAGCAACCCTCAAGAGACCTTGGAGTTTGCTTAGAGTGACCTCCTCTTTGTTCATGTGGTAGGTCATCCTAAATTGGTTGTACATTGGAGGCAAAGAGTGAAGCACCATGTCGATCGCCAAGTCTTCGCCGAGGTCAACATTTAACTTGCGAAGGCGGTCGACATACCTTTGCATCTTTTGCAAGTGCACGGTAAGAGATTCTCCATGACCCATCTTAGCGGAAATCATGTTAGTGAAAATCTCGTAACGCTCTTGTCTCGCGTTTTGGTGGTACCTCTCCAACAAGTCTTGATGCATCTCGTATGGATACATGTCCTCGTAGGACTTTTGGAATTCGGAGTTCATGGTGGCGATCATGATGCAATGTACCTTCGTTGCATCTCGCTCATGAGTTTCAAAGGCGGTGATTTCTTCGGGAGTAGCAACTTCGGGGTTGATTTTCTCGAGCTTCTCGTCGAGGACATACTCTTTATCCTCATAGCGAGCAATGGTGCGAATGTATCTTATCCATTCGCCAAAGTTCGTTCCATCGAAGGTGACCTTTTGGCAAAGGCTCATCAACGTGAAAGAACTAGCAGCAGCGTTGTTTGCGTTTGACATCTATAGAAAGGACAAAGATAGATTAGAACAAGAATCCCTAATTATCACCCAATAAAAAAATTTAGGGCTAGGATCCAACAATAACATTTACATACTAGAAAAGGGATGCCGTAATCTAACATGCAAATAAATTGAAGGTAAGTGAATGACGATTCACTAATTCTCCATCACAAAACTTAAACTATTAGTCCTAAGTGTTTTTGAGAATTCCTAGGTTTGGATGAGATTCATTGAACTATTCAATGGCATGTTTAAATCTCGATATGCCCCTCTTGTTTGTGACTGGGATGCCGAGGATCACAAAGCGGGTGTGAATTACCATGCAAATTCACATGGTGCCTTCATTGTAACGATCACCTATTCGATGTGCCGGTAAACCACACACGCTCCATCAAACTATGATGAACAATGAATCACCCTTTGCCACCTTCGCTTAGAACCAATTAGTGTGCCGGTAAACCACACACGCTCCACTAACATCTTAGCAAGGTGCAAAGTGTAATTTCATGGGATTGCATCAATTCACTTTTCCTAAAGTAACTAAGATTGGGAAATTTTTAAAAAAGGTTTAGTTACTTCGTATTTCTTATTATACTTTTAATGAGAGGATGAGGTTGCCCTATCCTACCCGTTCGGCTAACGACCCTCCACCAATCAAGCAAGCGGTGGGTGTGAGTGTACACCCATTAAGCGCCATTTTATAGGCCGCAACCTTATACCCACCTTATAGATCGGCTTCGTGAATGAGGCCTACTAGCGGTAAGACTAGCATTTAGTTATACATATATATATATATATATTATTCTAGTAATATCATATAAGTATAGGGTTGCATTTTAAACTTTTCAAAATCTAAGGTTTGAAATTTAAGTTGTCTAAATTAAAACTTTTAATCACAAATATAAATTTCAAAACTTTAAGGTAGGTTTTAAACATTTAAAACATGAAGGATCAAATAACAAATAATTCCAATTAACAAATAATATTCTAATTATCTTTATTTGATTTATCTTGATTTCTTTGAAGATAATTACCAAAATAATTAATCATTATCATATAAGGAAATTAAATATTTTATTAGATGATAAATATCTTTAATTAGATCAAGATAATAGTCATATTTATCAAAAAATCGGATTTAGATTGATCTAATATGATTAAGGTAAGTTTCCATAAGATAATTATGAAAAAATCCCGAATCTGGCCCTTCCTGACGCCTGGACTCGCCGAGTGCACAAGGGGACTCGCTGAGTCAGGCCTACTCGACGAGTCCACCTTGGAACTCGCCGAGTCAGTGACTCAAAACCCAAAAAATCGAATTTTGCAGGTTTGTTCCAGTTATTCAAGCAACAATTTAAAGAAAACCAATCTAGGCTCTGATACCACTGATGGGTTTTAGCCATAAGAACTTTCCTATGTGCGCATGCAAAACCCTAATGCTTGGATCTAGGCTTTCTAATAAACATGCTTTTGAATCCAAGACTTATAATGGCTAATTAGGTTAAATAACAATATTGAAACAGATCTAGAATCATACCTTTGAATTCCTTGTTGATCTTGTTTGTCTTGGAGCTTCTAGAGTCACAATTGTCACTCCTCTAATGGCTTACAAACACCAATAGCAAGCAAGATGATTTAGGAGAGAGGAGAGGGGAGGAATTCGGCCAGAGGTTCCTTCCTTAAGGTTGTGTGTCAAATTCACTCATCCATAGGGTCTATTTATACTATTAGACTCCTTAAGGGTTTCACCCTAAACCCTAATTGGATAATATTCTCTTAAGGCTATCCAAATCCATTCCATAGATAACCCTATGGACGATTTGAGCTATCCTAAAACTCTTAGAATCCATCCAAGGTATATCCTAATGGATTTACAGTCTAAAGTCTAACTATCAAACAATTGACAGTTTATACCCTCTTATTTAATTAATCTCTTTAAGTCACCAAATTAATACCAATTAATTTATGACTTATATTAATCAAATAGCCAAATATTATTCCTTACAATATTTACTCTCTATTAACAAATCATCCTTCAAGTTGCTATGGTGAAGGCAACCCAAAAGGACCATGCACCACCGAATATAGTTATAGCCTTAGACACTATTCCAACAGTTATGATGAACATATTCTAACATAAAACCCATTTTAGGGCTTAAATTGTCAAAAATACAAAACTTGGGTTACAAATCGACAAGTCATGGTTTCTTGAAGGTCAAAAGGGTCAAAACAGTTTCTATAATCATTTTTCTAAATAATAGAATTTTCAAGGGACTTAAAATGTAAATTTTTAGCTTAATGGGCTAATTTTGGGCTTTTCGGCCCAATAAGCCTCAAAATGCAAAAATGATAAATTTAAGGGGCTGAAATGAAATTTCAGGTAAAACAAGGGGGTAATTAGCATAACAAAATATTTTGAGGGTCAAAAATGCTTTTCACTGTAAAAAAAGACCAAAAATGCAAAGTTTTTAGATTTTGGGCCAAAACTGTAAAAGTTGAGAAAAATAGGGTTCTAACCTAGAAACACCATTTTGGAAGGGCTGAAGCTGCCAAAAAAATAAATTTTGGGTTAGAACTATCTTTTCAACAAGTTTATGATACAAAAGTGTCAAGAAAATATTTTAAGGAACTAAAAATGAAATTCTTTTATATAAAAGGACCAAAAGTGTTATTTTTATAAAAGAAGGGTAGTGAAAAGGTCAATTTCCACTTTTAAACAAATTAATTCATTAATACAAAATACAAGATCCACGATTACCAACGAAAAGGAAAACAAATACACTTTCAACAACAAATATCGTTACAAACGAAGTGATTCGGTCTTGAATCAATATGAAACAACAAGCGCTAAACCAAACCACCTAAATAAATACGCGATAAGTACGATGAGCAAATTTACAAACTTTGGGTTTGAAAGTTTCAAATCATGCTTGTTGGGCCTTGCTAGCTCATTAATATGATCTTTGGGCCCAAAGGGAATATGCTTATGTGCTATTGGGCCTTTTATGACCCGATTTCATGTAAAAGGACTTCAATAGTTCTAATGTGCTATTGGGC
This sequence comes from Lactuca saligna, assembly GCF_052625555.1. Lineage (NCBI taxonomy): Eukaryota > Viridiplantae > Streptophyta > Magnoliopsida > Asterales > Asteraceae > Lactuca > Lactuca saligna. The sequence goes on along the minus strand of NC_136419.1, from coordinate 224,176,258 downwards.
CCTAGTGGCCCATTAGTGTTGCTAGTGAGGTCAAGAAATCAAATGTGTGTTGGGCCAACGTGCCTTTCGCATCCCCAACAGCCTAATATAACTCGCGGAAATAACGGGACTTCGTACTCCCTCTTTTCCTCGTTTGTTAGGCTTACGAGAAATCAAGATAAACAGATTCAGGACGTTTTTTAAGAGTAATCATGGTTGTGGATTAAGTGAGTAGTAACGGGCGATGCCTTTAAGGATCGTTCAAAATCTGTATTTATAAAATAGTCATTTTCTAATGCATGGTTATAACAACTCACAAACCCAAATTAATCCAACGCCACCCGAGTAATCAAAATCATTTGTCGTGACGGTATAACAATTGAGAAATCATTGTATTTTATGTATTGGGAAAACATCAGGTTTTCCTAGGAAGTTCAACATCTTTACTTGCGCGATTTATACTAAAGTTCAACATTTATACATGTTTTGAAAATCAACAAGCATATATTTATGGATCTTCACACTTTTATTTTATAAACAATGATCTTTTCAGAAAATATCGGATTTTATGGGTTTTACAACCTACACCAAATCATTTTATCACAACATTGCTTATGAACTCACCAACATTTTTATGTTGGCCGTTTTCAAATTAACTTGTATTATCATGTAACAGGTAAACCGAAGAATAAGTACCAAGTAATTTCTGGGTGTTTTGCTTATGATATCTATCAGATAATCTATGTTATGAATTTAAAATGTTCAAAACAATGTACTGGATGTAAACAATATCAGTTGTATTATTTTAATGCATGGTGACGATTTATGGTAAGATTCATGTATATTCATTGTGATGGTATTCAATTTAAGTCACAAGAGCCCTCAGACGTTCCGCCGTCTGGTTCGGGGGTTTGACAGTAGTGGCTGCCACCATGTGCCACCATGTATGTGTGCGTTGTCTTAGTGAGTGGGTGTGTGTTTATTTGTGACTTTAGCATTGTATATTGTAATCAACAAAGGATTAATGAAAAGAAACTCAAAACCACCATCGTGGGTTGCCATTGACCACCACTACCTGAGGTGGTAGTGGGTTGTGCCCGATTGATGAAACCCTAGTGGGCCTAATGGAGAAGTGGGCCCAAGGAAGCCCTAATGAGCATAAGGACTTAAATTTAGACCTAGTCGGGTTGTATTGGGTTGGAAACCCTAATTAGGGTTTGGAATGCACTAAATTCCATGAAGCCGTAATTTTGGGATTTGATCGGGACATGCTTTAAAATTTATTAAGAAACTTAAAATATTAAATAACAATCTTTGGCAAATTAGCCTAAAGGTAATATTTGACTTAACTAATTAAGTCCTTATTGGGTTAAGTAGGAACACTTAACCCTAACTGACATTTTAGGTAAAAAACCCTAATTGGAATTGGGTTCTTATTGGGCCACTTATTGGACTAAGTTGTTGTGGGCCTTAATAAGCCAAATGGGAACATGTTATGGACTAAGGAAATCATTGGGCCTTAGGATAAGACCTGTTAGAGAGGCTTGGGCTTAATTGGGAAAATTGGGCCGTAAGTGGACCACAGTTGGGCCCTAAGGATTATGAGAGGTTGGGCCATGGGAATGCCCCATGTTTAAACTAGAATAATTGGTTGGGCCTTAAAATAAGTATATATAGAGGTTTGGGCCCAATTTGGAAAATTGAGCAATATGTTGGGCTTTGGCCCATTAATTGGCTTTTGGGCCTTTAGATTGTGATTTAGACCTTGGGCTTCGAACCCGATTATTAATTGGGTATTGTTTGATGTTGGCAGTTCGGGAATCCATCAACCAACATCTGGAAGTTCATCCGTGGGACTTCAGTAGTGCGAGACGAGTCTTCTCACCATACCCAAGGGTCTAAGGCACCAAGGCTGATCCATTACGTGATTATGGTATATATGTTAGTCATTCTGTGATTTGATATGCTATGTGATTGTGTGTTATTGCATAGAAGACCCCTGGGTGGAGCCCGTGACATTCGATGTAAGACCATGTGGGGTATCCCAAGACATTACTAGGTAAAGACCATATTGGGTAGCCCATGGCATTGGATGTAAGACCATGTGGGGGTAGCCCATTGCATTCCTAGGTAAAGACCATGTGGGGTAGCCCATGTGTCACACCCCAAACCAGAACAACAGAATCGTTCAAGGGCGGATGACTTCATGTAGTATCGTAACAATTGAATACATAGTAAATAAAGTAAAACAACCATCATATATATAATTTAAAAGTTACATTGTTGAATGATACTTGTTCAAAACAAATTACAATATGATGACAAAATGAGTTTTAAATTGACGACTTAGCGTCACTTCTCTAAAAGATGAAGTCTACCTGTATTACTGAATCCCTGAGAAATACAAGTAGTTTTAAAAAAGTGTCAGCAAATAAGTTGGTGAGTTCATAAGCGTTTATGTATAAAGTTTTTAAGTTTGGTATAAAATCACTGAGTTCCTTTTGAAAAATCCAATATTTATCCATGAGTGTGTGGTAATTTAAAAGTTCCAAAACTGTAATGCATTAGTAGTTGTCATACCTAGAATAATAGATTTATGTATGTATAAAGTCACTAATACATTTGATAACCACCTAAATCATTGTGTTTTTAATACTCCATGTGAGTTTTATAACCATGCAATTGACTTAGGCTGCCTGTAACAACGTTCTTCAGGCGTTGGAATGTTATGACGTTTGTCATCCCAGACTTGCCGGTCTAACTGTAGCTAACTGTGTAAGTGCGGGATTGTCAATCCCGTATAGATCTATACACAAGTATCACGCTCTCCCTACAATAGATTATGGTATATAATACAGGACTTTAACGACATACTTGGTACTACGTGAAGTGAAATGTCTCACAAAACATAGTATCAAATATATTTACGTATGAAAAGTCCATATGTTCTTATATATGTAAGTACTTCCTTGATATAGTACTTATAATATGTAAAATCTCATGATTTCCTTGTAAACTATACCTATTATAGTTTTTTTTTTCCAAAAGTGTGTTCCGTTTGTATGGTAAACCCTAGTGTAGTGTCGACTTTGTAGGTAAAGTATAACATTTGTAATGACATCATTGAACATTTATACTCGAAATATAAATAAAGTGTTTGATATTTATATAACATGTTTCATTTCAAAATGGACAAAGTGTTATCGTGATATGTTGCATGAGAATGTTTCCCTATGATAGTAATAAATCACATATGATTGATTATAACAACAAGTATAGCAAAAGATTTATGTTATTGACACTAGGATAATCATGTGTTTACTTGTATCCCCCCCTTAAAAGTGTATAAAAGCATTTACAAAGCATTTGAAAATGTAGTTGTAGGGGTATGAACTCACTTGTTAGTTCGAAGAAGGTGAGAGGAAAACCGAGCATAACTTCGACAGGAGAAAACAGATTTCTCAGGATTCTCGGGAATCTCGGGAGCGTAAAACCTTCCTTTGAGACTTCGATGTGAAGGTTGGGGCTTCAGGATGGATTCGGGGGTTAAAACACAGAGCTTTGGCACTAGAGAGAAGAGAATTGAGCACCTAAACCCTAAACCATCGACTTATATTTATAGGGGTGAAATCTGAGGCTCACGTCGTGAGTTTGGGTGGCTCACATTGTGAGCTCGACCTGCCTCCTCTTGTAGACTTGACAACTCGTTGATAGGTTCTGGAACCCATCAGTCATAGTTTCACATCGTGAGTATGGGTGGCTCACGTTGTGAGCTGCTTGACAACCTTGAGTTCTGTGTCCCGAAATTGTAAAATCCGTAACTTCCGCGTATGAACTCCATTTTCGACGTTCTTTATATCCATGCGTAGGCGAGATCATGCTCTACAACTCTTGTTTAGACTTCATTGGTTAATTTTTGATTTATTTTTAATATTATATTTTTAACAGGCCGGGACAGGAAAAGTCCGTTAAAAATCCATAACTTCTTCATCCGGTGTCCGTTTTCATCAGACTTTTTAGTGTTGTGCTACTATTGCTGAGAACTTCGATTCTCATTTAGGTTGTTTCAGCAAAATATCCCACGATCTCTATTTCGAGTTTTAAGCCGTCTACCGCTATCCTGAAACTTAGAAAAATCATAACTTCCTCATATGAAGTCGGATTTTGACGTTCTTTTTATGCACACTCACAGTTTAGTATAATCTACGACTTTCATTTAGATACCTAAGACTAAAAAGTATTTTATTGAAATTTCACTTTTTACATTTGCCAGTGTTTTATCGGTTTTGACACGAATTTTCGATTGGTCATATCTTTTTCGTTATAACTCGATTTTAGTGTTTTTTATATTACCGAAAACCTTGACACAATTACTATCATTTAGGCAACCCAATAAAGACTTTTGAACATTTTATTTTTGACACTAATTTCATTATATCAAAAGAGATTACAATTCTTGACTTTTAGGTCATTACATTGATTCGAAATACCGGGTTGTCACACCATGACATAATGGTGTAAGTGTTGGATAAGGTGTCTAAGTCCATAACAATATTTGAGATGCACTTGACCCGACCCGACATGGTCCATTTGGGTTGAACTTCACCCGAACAATTTGGATAACTTTTTGAGAATAATATGTTTATGATTTGTTAATATATTATAAGTTATAATATATTAATATGAAATCATATTATTTAATTAGTATTGATTATAAATTAATTTATAATTAATTTAGTGATAAAAAAGGTGACTAATTAAATATGGGCTCTTGTATTTATATAGTGTGAGCTAATACTCATTTGGAATGGGCTAGGCTTGCATGGGAATCCATGGATGGTCAAGGGAGCTTGTAAACCATGGATCCTTGGAAAGGAAGAGTCATGGGTATTAAGGTTTACATGGATGTAACTCTAATCCAACACACTATATAAAGGAGTCCTTGGCACTTGATTTGACACTAGTTGTGTGTGTACAAAAGTGGCGGTCAAATTCAATAGTGTGCATTATTTTCTCAAGAGTTTTCCAAAATTCATGGTGATTTGTGATTTCCATTTGAGGCATCCACACTACTGGTGCTGGGCTCTCAAACTCTAAGGAATATACCACTACTAAAAGGTATGTCATTCAACTAGTATTTTTTTACGATTCAAGTTCTCCATGCCATGCTAGTTAGGATGTAAACGTTGGAAATTGTTATTTGCATGTATGTTTAGAGAAAACATAGATCCAAGGTTTATAGGGTTGCATGTACACCATATGAGTGTTAGAATGCTCAAAACCCAACAGTGGTATCAGATCAGAGGTTTGTTTTCTTGATACTTGATGCAATTTTCAAGAAAAATCGTTTTTTTGGAATCTTCCAGTTTACAACGCGATGGTAAATTTTACCACGAGGTGGTGACTGTTCAATGAAATTTTTTTTTTTAGTTTTTGGCCTGTTTTGTATTAGAATCATTACCACAAAGTGTTTTTAATCTTAAAACTTGATTTTGATGTTATGGTAATGTTTATTCTCATCTAAGTAAATGGTTATTATCAAAATTTCAAGTTTTATATGGTTTATTTATGATTCTTGAAATTTTTGATATGCATGTTCATGAACTTATCAGTTTAGAAGATCATATGAATTAGTTGTAACTTGCTTGTTAGTTTAATTCTTGATCATTATGTGTATTAATGGAATCCATAATTTGTCCTCAAGTTATGGATTACCAAAAGTCTTTTCTTTTAATGTCCGTTAAAAACCATAGGTTACATTAGTTGAAGAGTCTTTTTCATCATAAATAGTTTTGTGAACTCCATAACTTGTCCTCAAGTTATGGATAACCAAGAGTCTCTTCATTAAAAGTTTTTTTTAAACCTTCATTAAACTCATAAGTTATGAAAATCCAAATGTTTTTGATTTGTTCAAAACTTTCCCTCAAGTTTTGGAATCTGTAAAGTCTCACACACACTTTAGTTCCAACCCTTAGAGTTTTAAAAGTTAAAATTCAACCCTTATACCTTATACTATTATAGTTTAATAATATATATATATATATATATATATATATATATATATATATACACACACACAAACACACACACACACACACACATATATATATATATATATATATATATATATATATATATATATATATATATATATATATAAGAACAAGTCAATCTTACCGCTAGTAGGCCTCATTCAATGTCACACCCCCAAAACAGAACGATAGAATCGTTCGAGGGTGGATGACTTCATGTAGTATCGTAACAATTGAATACATAGTACAGAAAGCAATACAACCATCACATATATAATTTAAAAGTTTACATTGTTAAAAGGTACATGTTTCAAAAGAAATTACAATATGATGATTTAAAATGAAATTAAACTAACGCCGCAACATCCCTTCTTCAAAAGTTGCGGTTTACCAGTATTACTGAATCCCTAAGAAATACAAGTGGTTTTGAAAGAGTAGGTCAACATTTAAGCTGGTGAGTTCATAAGTATTTAGTGACAATGTTTATATGAAAAAGAATGAAAATGGTTTGTTCACGTTAAATATTCCAAGAAAATCCTATATTTTCTACATAGTAGATGGTAGTTTGATTGTTCCGAAACTGTAACACAATAATGCTTTTCATGCCTAAAATAGAAATTTTATGTGCAAATCATTAAGGCATTTGAAAAACCCCGTAAATCAATGTGCTTTTAATACTCCATGTGAGTCTTATAACCATGCTATTTGACCAGGATGCCTATATCAACGTTCTTCAGGCATTGGAAAGTTATGACGTTTGTCACCCCAGGCCTACCGACCTAGCTGTAACTAACAACTTAATTGTGGGATTGTCAACCCATATAGATCTATACACAAGTATCACGCTCCCCCTACAAGGGATTATGGTATATAATACAGGACTTAAAATGCATACTTGAAAGTACGTGAAATGTCTCACAAAATTTAGTATAAAACAGATTTACGTATGAAAATGTCCATTTGTTCTTATATATGAAAATATCTTCTTTGATGTGGTGTACCTAGTATGTAAATGTTCATAATTTTATCGTAAACTATACTTATTATAGTTTTTCAAAATATGTTTCGTTCGTATAGTAAACCCTAGTGTAATGCTCACTCATTATATAAAGTATAATACGTAAATTGACTTGAGTGATCACATATACCTAATGTAAAAATGGAGCATTTGATTTGTATATATATATATATATATATATATATATATATATATATATATATATATATATATATATATATATATCAACACGTTTTACTTCCACAAGACAAAGTGTTATCGAAAATATATACTTCATACGAGAATACTCATATAGTAGTTTATAAATCACATATGATTACTTAGATGAAAAGTTTATATAGTGAATCTTTAGTTTACACACAATAATAATCGTGTGTTTACTTGCATCCCCCCACCCCCTTAATATTGTATAAAAAGCATTTATCAAATATTTAAAAGCATAGTTTATAGGGGTATGAACTCACTTGAAAGATCTAAGAAGGCGAGATGAAAACTGAGTAGAACTTTGACTCGAGAAAGTGGGTTTTCTCAGGATTCTCGGGAGCACAAACGACCTTCGGGGATTGAGTGTGGAAAACCGGGGCTTTGGGATATCACTTGCACGAGAAAAGAGGTAAAAACGCATGAAAGATGAGAGGAAATGAGCATTTTCCCCGGAAACCTTGCATCCCTTTTATTGGGGCTGGGAACCACCTTGGTACACTGGGCGTACGCGGTTACGCTGGGCGTACGCGTACGTCATGCGTGACCACATCCTCGACTGCCTCGGAGCTCGAATAGGACGGGGCATAGCCTTGCATAGGGGGCGACATGGATGATCCTAGGCCTAGTCCTCGAGTACACTGGGCATATGATGTTACGTCGGGCATACTTGGATTGGGTCGGTGAGTCCCCCTTCGGATAATACCAAATTTGATTTAAATTTTATATTTTTATTATTTAGTAAACTTCAAAAATTCATATGTTCTTCATACGAACTCCATTTCCAACGTTCTTTATATCCACGGGTAGGTGAGACTATGCTCTACAACTTTCGTTTAGACTCCATTGGCATATTTTGAAATTATTTTTATTATTTATTTTTAAAAGATCGGCGTAAGAAAAGTTCGTTAGAAATCCATAACTTCTTTATCCGATGTCTGTTTTTTCCAGAATTTTTACCGTTGAAATACCATTGTCGAGACCTTCGATTCTCATTTAGGTCATTCCGGCCAAAAGTCGTTCGATCTCTGCTTCGAGTTTTTAGGTGTCTACGGCTATACCGAACTTGGAAAAATAATAACTTCCTCATACAAAGTCAGATTTGGACATTCTTTTGATGTATGCTCGCGGTTTAATGATATCTTACATAGTAGGTAACCAAAATAGAGACTTTTGTACATTTTATTTTCAAAGTTAATTTCATTATTTTCAAAAGTGGTTACAATACTTGGCCTTTTAGGTTATTACATAGAATCGAAATATCGGGTTGTCACATCATCCCCCCGTTAGAGGTAATTTCGTTTAGAAATTTAACGTAAGAAAACACTTGTGGATTAGGAAAAAGATGTGGGTATTTGTGTTTCATCTGATATTCACGTTCCCAGGTGTATTAAGGTCCTCGCTTTGCATTCTAGCGGACCTTCACGATGGGTATGCGACTTTGTTTTGTTCTTTTAATTTCCCTATCCATGATTTCAATTGGTTCTTCTATAAAATAGAGACTCTCGTTGATTTCGATTTCATCTATAGGGACGACGAGGGTCTCATCGGACAAACATTTCTTCAAGTTTGACACATGAAGGGTAGGGTGTACGTTATTGAGTTCCTGCGGTAGACGAAGTTTGTAGGCTACTGGTCCGATCCTTGCAAGGATCTCGAATGGTCTGATATACCTCGGGTATAGTTTCCCACGTTTTCCAAAACGTATTAACCCCTTCCAGGGTGAGACCTTTAATAGCACTCGGTCCCCTAATTGGAATTCCAAGGGTTTTAGTCTTTTGTCTGCATAACTCTTTTGTCTGTCTCTTGAAGCTTTTAGTCATTCCCGAATTTGTACAATCTTCTCGGTTGTCTCTCTTATGATTTTCGGGCCAGTGAGAGTGATGTCGGGTACTTGTCCCTTGGCTAGTTGTGTGTCACGTAATTTAGTCCAACACAGTGGTGATCTGCACTTCCGTCCGTAGAGGGCTTCAAATGGGGGAACTTTAATGATGGAGTGATAGCTATTGCTGTATGAAAATTCGACTAGTGGTAAATGAGTATCCCACGCTTTACCAAAATTGATTACACAAGCTCTTAGCATATCTTCCAAGGTTTGTATGGTCCTCTCACTTTGGCCATCAGTTTGTGGATGATAAGCAGTTCTCATGTCGAGCCTCGCTCCTATAGATTTTTGTAACGGTTGCCAGAATTGCGAGGTGAACCTACTATCTTTGTCGGAGATAATGGATATTGGTACACCATGTAGTCGCATAATTTCTCGGATGTAGGTTCGAGCTAGCTTCTCCATCTTGTTGGTTTCTTTTATTGGCAGGAAGTGTGCGGATTTTGTAAACGTATCTACGATTACCCAGATAGTGTCTAGCCCACCTGCTGTCTTGGGTAATTTGGTTATGAAGTCCATGGTTATCCGTTCCCACTTCCACTCGGGTGTTTCGGGTTGTTGCAGCAATCCCGATGGCTTTTGGTACTCTACCTTAACTTTAGCGCAAGTCAGACACTTTCCCACATAAGTAGTAATCTGTTAACATGCTGTCACACACGTATTAAGCAAATAAATTATCACTGCTGCTTGCACTAAAAATATAGCACAGGGAAGCAGGGTCGAATCCTCAGGGAAACAGCCTAATGGTCAATTCCTTTTTGCATCAGGCACAATCTAGTCAAGACATAAATTTATAAAAGGAGGATTTGAATTAAACTAAGAACTAAAACTGCGGTGATATTAAACTAAACGAAAATCAATATAAAAAACGATTTCAGTTCTGCTGCGACTTTCCTAATCATGTAACTGATCCATATCTGATTATTAGAGATGCGTTCTATCTAAGCTGGTACTTAGAAAAACTAACAAGCTCTAGTAATTTCTCTTTTACCTAAATTAGTTAATCAAAACAGGCTCTTCAATTAACCCTAACTTTTTGCTGTTAAATTAAAAAAGCTTTTAATTAAATCAGAAAAGCAGCTTTATGATCTGTGTAAAATTCCCAGCAATACCCAATACTTCTCACAAGCTCGGAAGCGTAAAGATACGATTTTTACAATTTATAATAAAGTTAAATCCCAAACACGGAACCGATTTATTACTTGTTACTTATTACCAATTAATTAGAACAATTACGGATTCTATTAACTGATTAACTGGAATGACAAAACCCTATCTAGGTGATCAAAGTAACAAGAATAAAAATCAAACATTCATTAAGAACAAAAATGAAGAATCTAGATAGAAACACAAATCAAAAACCTGATCTAATGATCAATCACATGAAAAGTACTTGTCTTATGCAAAACTGAAACGAGGGTTTAGCCAAACCTGGCCAAAATCTGATAAAAATAGATGAAAAGAGACATCAAACAGCCAATCTTACTAATCTACTTGAAGGAGATGATCCACAGTCTTCAGATCTTCAGAAATTGATGAAAGCAGAGAAGAAACGCCACCAAAATTGTATTTTCATCATCTGGTACCTCTGGAATCACAAACATAGGTTACTGCAAGGCTATCAAGGTCTTTTTATACGTCCAACAGCAAAAACGGCGCACCTGCGATCGCATGTACACAACCTACGATCGCAGGTTTTGAAATAAACACATCTGATGCCGTTTTAATGAAGTAGGATGCTATTTTTGACACTTTTTGGCCAACCTACGATCGCAAGGAGACAACCTGCGATCGTAGGTTTTGAGTTTTCACTTCCGGATGAATTTTGGGCACAAAAGAACCTCGAAGGCAACCTACGACCAAACTTGCGATCGCAAAAAGGGCACTTGCCATCTCAAGGAGACAACCTGGAATCGCAGGTTGTTCCTATGACGTCCGAAATTTTGTCTATTTTTCATTTCATTTTGAATCGCGTCAATCGGAGTTACGGTTCTCGAGATATGGTCAAAATACTGACATGGGGTCAAAGCTGCCAGCAACATCCTTTAACTTTGATATTGTATATTCTATCTTCGTGTGATCGATTCAATCGAATATTTCTTGACCAAAGCACCTTGAAATCATTCCTCAATATACTCCAGAAGTTCCAAGCTCCATTTTAAGCTCCAAACATGCATCCAACTGCTCCCAAAGCACTGCTCCACTCGAACTATATGAAATCGACATAAAAACATGAGCAGTAAGGGAATTCTAACGAAATACATGAGCTGAACATTATTTATCTAAATGACATGAAAATGTACAAAATGATGCTAAAATGATAATGAAAACTACCCTATAAGATGCATAAAATGGCATTTAACAAATCCCCCCAAGCTTAAACCTAACTTGCCCTCAAGTAAGAAAAAGGATATAACATTATAAACAAATGGAAAGATGTAGATGACATAAAAAGAAGTTAGAATTAATTAAAATGAAAACTTAAACTAAAGTACCTCACTCTTTTTTTTTTGTTAACATGATCAGATTTCACAACGAGGAAGCTCCAATGAAATCACTACCTACATAACAGTCTCAATACTTTATTTTAACGATTCATATTTCATATTTAATAAGTTAAACCAAACGTGAGCAAATAATTTTTACATTGAATTAAATTTGTGAAAAAAGTGTATTTTTAAAAATAATTTCACGAAAATTCGTTTATAAAAACTTAGCTTGACCAACCCCTCCTTTTTTTTCGAACTCATCCAGTAAACGTGGTAAGCTCCATTATGGATAGAAAATCCAAGCTTACCCCTATGATTCCGCTATCGAGGGATCAATCTCATTATATCACACATCTTCTTCGTCTTGATCAACTCTTTAGATTTAACTTGCTTGCTTCTTGATTTTGACTTGAACTTGACTTGGATTTGACTTTAAGTTGCAGATTTCTTCAAGTTGCTTGGTATACCATTTCTAACATAAATTGATTGACTGGGTGTGAATTTTACTTTGAGGCCCTCCATATCTTCAATACTTCAAAAATGATAATAAATTGTGCGTATAACAAGAGTTCCCTCCTTACCTTAAAAGGCGTAGAAACTATAGGGTTCAGTACTTCAAGGAATGATAAGTGTTATCCAATCTAGGTTCTTTTAAAGGTATTCAAGGAAATTATTTTCTAAACACTGTTCGTTTTTCCATCCCACGCTTTCATTGTAAAAATTATCTGGCTCATATATTGGTTCATATTGAAAACATTTAAAGCACTTGAAAAGATAATTCTTTAAAATTGATTGTAATGAGACTATTATTTTTGGTAACTATCACACTTCATGTTAACAGAGCTATCGAATGTAAAAAGATATCCTCATCTCATGTAATTTATTTCAAATTTTTTTATATGCAGAAAATAAAAAAATAACTAGAAATTAAAATCTTTTTGGGCTTTTTTTTTTCTTGTCTTATTTATGAATGCAAAAAAATAAAATATTTTTTGGATTCTTTTTTGAATTTTTTATATGCAAATACAATGCAAAAAATAAAATGCAAAAAGAAAATTTTGAAAAATTTAACCTAACAAAAATGAAATTTTACACTAACCCCCTCCCCAAGCTTAAAATGATGCGTTGTCCTCAATGCTTAGAGGGGAATGAATAGCTCATAAAGAATATAAGGGCAAAAAGGTGCAGCTAGGAATGAATGTACCTGATAAGTTGGTTGAAATCTGATTTTGACGACAATGTGGCGAAAAATTTGAATTTCAGCGACTTTGAAGATCCTTTGATTTCCCCAAGCTTGCTTGGAACTGTGACCATATCTTTATTGAAAGCATAAAAACTAAAAACTACTCATCGGGTTGCCTCCCGGAAAGCCGTCCTTTTTTAAGGTCGTTGGCTCAACTTTGTCCAACTAGATTTATGAACCCGTGTGGTTGGGACTTCCTTGAAGCTAAACTCTTTTCCTTGTAACTCCAGATCCCTTCAAATATGGCAATATGGGTGGATCTGCGACTTGTTCAACAATCGGAAAAAACTCCAAATTTTTATCAAATGACTCAAATTTTAGATTTTTGAGCCGTTTTCTTTTTTCCATTCTTCTTGACAGCACCCAACTTTTTCGTTTTCTTCTTTTATTTTTTTAGCTTCTTGTTAGAAATCACCTATTTCTCATCTTCCCCAAGCTTAGCTTTTTCCATCAGCTTTGTACCAGTTCCCCCAGCAGAATTTACATGATCTTTCATCTCCCCAAGCTTATCTATGTTCAGCTCCTTTAATGTATAATTATCTAGTTTCATGTTTTAAAATAAATCTTGCACAAAACCATTAGAAAAATCACAACAGTCCTCAGAAAAAAGACTGTTTGTACCCATATAATTGACAGAAATATTTTCAGAAGGAAAATCATCATTTTTACTTTTAAAGTTCACAACTTCCTCATCAAACTCCATTGAAAGTGTACCAGCAAAAACATCAATTTTTGTTTTTACAGTTTTCATAAAAGGTCTTCCCAAATAAATAGAATTTGTATCTGAAGTATCCAAGTTTCCCATGTCCAAAATGTAAAAATCCACAGGAAAAATCAGATTATCCACTTGGACAAGAACATCCTCCAGCACACCTTTTGGGTGTACTGTTGAGTGGTCAGCCAACTGTATAATTGTCCCGGTCTTTTGTAAAGTTCCAATTTTTAATTTTTCAAAAATAGAAAACGGGAGGACATTAACTGAAGCTCCTAAGTCAAGCATGGTTTTTGGAAAATTAAGTTTCCCCAATTTACAAGGAACTGAGAAAATCCGCGGATCCTTGCACTTTGTAGGTAAACCTTTTTGTAAAACAGAAGAGATATTTTCACCAGCTTTTACAATCTCATTAAATTTCATTCTTTTCTTTTATTTGAAATTTTTTTTAAGAAACTTAGCATAGTGAGGGATATGTTGGATAATAGCTAAAAGTGGGATATTTACCTCAACCTTGCGAAGAATTTCCATAATATCTTCATCATCTCTTTCACGCTTCATACTCTTCAGTCTTGATGGGAATGGAGGTAATGGATTATACTCCTTCAGAATTGGCTTGGGTAGTGTTGGAGTTTCTTTTTCTTCCAACTTTTTAGATTCTTCTTCAACCAACAACTCTTCAAACTCTTCAGCTTCGGATTCTTTTTCTATCCCTTCCACATCTCCTTCTTCTATCAGAACCTCTTCAAACTCTTCTTCATATTTGTTTTCTGGTTCAGATGAGCTTGGGCCTTCATATGTATTTCTGCTTCTCAAGGAAATAGCACTCACATTATGCTTTGGATTATTTTCTGTATGCCCTGGTAACTTTCCTTGAGACTCCAAACGACCCACAGAAGTGGCAAGTTGAGACACCTATTGCTCCAGATTCTTGATACTAGCTCTAGTTTCGGTCTGAAATGCTTGGGTGCTCGTGGCTAGACTCTTCACTATATCTTCTAAGGCCATGGTGGAACTACTGGATTGATGTTGCAAAGGCTGCTGGAAATTCTGCTGATTATGAAAATTTTGTTGAGAACCCGGCTGCTGAAAATTTCACTGCTGCTGAAATCTGGGTGGAGGCTGAAATTGTTCTTTTTGTTGAAAATTATTCTGGTAATTATTCTGATAGCCTCCAACAGCTTTGGCTGCAACTGTATCTTCTTGCAATAATGGGCACATATCAGTTGGGTGTTCCGTCTTCAAACAGATACCACATGGTTTTTTCGCAACTACTTTTTCTTTCGTTAGGAGTAGAACAACTTTCGGTAATTCAGATATTTGAGCTTCCAGATGAACGTTGCTGACTTCCTTGACACCCCTTGGCTGATCTGGATACCACTCATCTTTATTCCCGGAATGTTTAGACTCGATCACCAGCTTTTCAATCAGCTCTCTGATTTCAGATGGGGTCATGTCACCCAAGGAACCACCACTGGAAGCATTTATCAAGTGCCTCTCCATGGGTGTCAGGCCTTCACAAAAAAAATTGTAGAGCTGATAATCGCTGATCCCATGTTAGGGGCACCGAACCAACAATTTCTTGAATCTCTCCCAGTAGGTATGTAAAGCTTCTCTTTTTCCTTGTTTGATACCAATGATTTCTCTTCTGAGACTGGAGACTCGCATTTCTGGAAAGTATTTCTCTAAAAACAGCTTTGCGAGTTCTGTCCAAGTGGTGATGGAACCTGATGGGAGTTCATACAACCATTCTCTTGCAGAATCTTGAAGCGAAAAGGGGAATGCCCTTAACTTTATCTGGTCTTCTGTGACAGCATGAGGCTGTAACAACCCGTTATTTCATGTCAGTAAAGATCGAGTCATGTAACCTCCTTGAGAAAGGAAATAGAATATGAAGTATTCAAAAACTCTATTTGGAGTACACTATGTGGTAGTTATCATTAAGGTTTCCAAACATATAAATAACACAAAAATCCGAGTTATAACGAAGAAGTTATGCTCATTATAAGTTTTTCCAACAAAAACCAGCAATACAAAGTTACGTAAAAACGCAAAGTTTCAATAAAACATTTTCTGACCTTAGGTGTCTAAATGAAAGTGATAGATATCGTTAAACTACAAACATGCATAAAAAGAACGCTAAAATCGGGCATCATATGAATAAGTTATGAATTTTTAAAGAAATTCCTTAAACACGTCACTTTAATAAATAAATAATAAAAATAATTTCGGAATTTGCCAACGGAATCTAAATGAAAGTTGTAGATCGTAGTCTCACCTTCGCGGGGATATAAAGAACGCCAAAAACGGAGTTCGTATGAGGGAGATATGAATTTTTGAAGTTTGATAATTAATTTATATATAATTTTTATTCAAAATTCGGTATTATCCGAAGAGGAGTCAGCCTAAGGCTATAGTACGCGCTGCGTACCCTAGTACGCCCCGCGTACTGAGAGGCCACGGCCTCGGATCGTCCACGTCGCACGATTCGGAGAACCCGACCCGCTGTCCCATCCGACCCGCGTGCCAGCGACCCGTCCCATCCGACCTGCGAACCCAGGGATCCGTCCCATGCGAAGCCGAGGCAGTCGAGGCCTCGGTCATGCGTGACGTACGCGTACGCGCAGCGTACTAGCGTACGCCCCGCGTACTGAGGCAGACTAGCCTCTCTATAAATAGCATACGAAGGTTTCCAAAGAAAGGGCTCATTCTCTCTCATTTCTCTTGCGTTTTTCCTCGTTTTCCGTGCTCGTACTACCCTGAAGCCCTGGTCGCTTCGTACAAGATCCGAAGGTCGATTTTCTCCCGAGTAATCTCGAGATTTCCGAGAAAAATCCATTTCCCGAGACGAAACTCTGCCGTTTTTCCATCTCGCTATCTTCAAGTTGTCAAGTGAGTTCATACCCCTTTCTAAAACACTTTAAATACATTTTTAAATACTTTTACACTCTTTTAGGGGGGGAATACAAGTAAACATACGGTTATTATCGTGTATGTTATAAAGTTTCACTTCACTTATATTATCAAATAAACCACTTGGAACTCATTACTATTATGGAAAACTCTTGTCATACTTTGTGTGCATTAGACTTATACGAAACATATAATGATCTTTCATTGTTAAATCGTTTTATACATTCTAAAAAAAAACTTATGATTTTGCTTTATCAAACATTTTGAAAAAGGATAAACTTTGCATACAAAACTATCACTTTAATATAGACTTAATTGAGAATCCATGAGACGCATACATCTTCAAACGTTACTTTTCTTTATTAGAAAGTACTGCAGTAAGTCCTGTCTATAACCAGAATCTCCCGCGACGAGAACGTGTCAAATGTGTATAGATCTATACGGGAAGTCATGATCCCGCACCCTGACTGTTAGCTACAGTCCGTCTTTTGGGGTGACAGTTGTCATAGCACTGCGACGCCTGAAGAACGTCGTTACAGGCATATTATGTTTAGTATGGTTATAGAAACTCATCGGATATACAATTATTATGATATTCAGTTTTGATGAGCGAGTAGTTATTTAAACTATTCTTCATCCAACCGGTTCGATCTTCGCGTAGTTTTATTATATATAAAACTATGACACACTTACGAGAAACGTCGGTTTCTTGCAAATTTTCGGTCTTAGAGACTGGCATTATGTGTGAGGAAAATAAGGGTTTTTCCTGCATACAAACCAAATAACTAATAGGAAAATAAGGGATTTTCCCGGTGCAATCATTTACAACTTATAACATGAACAACTATATACATCTCATACTTTTATAAGAAAATACGGGTTTTCTTGGAAAACACAACAAATCATATTTCAACTATTAAGGAAAATATGGGATTTTCTGGAGCTAATGCTTTCATTTCCAACACCACAAATCACAACTCTTTGCATTTTGAAACGCTACGTTTACTGGAAAACATACACCCATTTTGGAATGGCATCCAATTTTTCTAAACTACTTATGGACTCACCAACTTAATTGTTGACACTTTTTCTTTGAAATAACTTGTATTCTCAGGAAATCGCTAAGCAGGTTGGGAATCAACTTTTGGGATTAACGCGCTGGCGTTAATTACTTCATTTTGAATGATGTTTATGTACCTTTATTTTGAACATGTAATGAATACAACTATGAAAACATCTTGCAAACTTATTATATATGGTGGTGTGTACTTTCCTTTCTATGAACTGTTATGATATTGAACATGATGTCCTCCGCCCCCGAACGTTTCCGCCGTTCTGGTTTGGGGGTGTGACAGATTGGTATCAGAGCATTGTTTATAGGGAATTAAGTATATCAAAACCATTTCTTTTTGGTATACAACTATAAACTCAACTGGGTAAAAACACTCTGATTAAGAGTCATACTTTTAAAAATTTTAATTTTTATTTAGTTTTTGTAAAGTAGGCATGCATTCATTTCATATCAACAACATGGTCATTACCATAGTTAAAACAACATCGAAGTATTATATATCGGTTGTGCAGTGCAGGTATGCCTTGGGACATGTAATCGGAACTGGGAAGGATATAGCCTGATCAACTATATTTGTCCAAGAGCCGACTAAACATATGCCAAGGAGTGTCTGTAATGGACAACAAATTTTAAAATTTCCAAAAGCATAAAGAATATTGAGGGTGTATTCGAGTGCCGTCAACCATTAAACTCGAAAGTAAGTTTCATGTGCTCTAACTTATAGTAAACTTTTAACCCTATTCTCGTACAGTCTAAATGGCGGGATTCCATCACCCCAATGACCCCTACTACCCCAACCAAGGTAATGGTGGGTGGATCGAAGCAGATTCTGAAGAAGACGAAGAGCCTATAGATTTGGAGGCAGGGGATGACTCTGGCACGGATTCGGAGCCAGAAATTATAAATCCACCAGTCCTACAACCTCCCGTCCACGTGAGGAATTTCCAAGGACCCAATCCAGTGTGGGGAAGTCACCTCCATCATTGGAGCCAACAACAAAGCTTACGCTCTCCTTACGGCATGTGCCGAGACTTCTATGATGTGAGAGGCGGGGGATCAGCCGATCGCGCACTTCCGGTCATGGTTGGCAAACTCGCCAACCAGTGCTATCAATCTGGAGTGCAAGCCAACCGAATCCGAGAGATCAATGTGGATGTGCAAATTCACACGTCCGATATCAACCGCCTAGAGTTGATGCAGAACGACATCCACATTCGCGCCGAAGTGTTTCAAGCACAAGCAAACGCGGCCTTCGCAGAATTAAGAGAACAACAAGCTGCGTTTGATAGACGCCTCATGGGGTCGAAGCAGTCCGACACAGAGTCGAGCTCTAAACGCAAGGCGCACCGCAAGTAGTACTTGCCCAACTCTCAAATTTTGTTATAAACTAGGACTTCGGATAAAAGTATTACTTTCTTTAAAATTTTCCGTAACCGGAGGCCTTTAGAGAGGCCAAGAAATTTTGTCTAGACCCCGCTGTAACACAACTATATGTTTAATATATTTAAGGGTATACCGCTTTTCTTACCGTTGTTAATCATGCGCAAATAGTTCGATTCATTGGTGCATCTATTCAAACTTTACTTTCAAGCTTAAAACATTGTGTCAATTAAACTCAACTTCCTAGAACTATTAGAAGTTCATTCAATATCATTCAACTTTGAACTGCCAAAACTTATAATTTTCTTCCATATTTTTCTTTTGGCAGCAAGATGCCTCCTCGTCCAAACCTAAGGCCCAGGCCGGGCACGGCACCACCTCCACCACCAGCTTATGATCCGGCCATGGTTCAGGCTGCTATCACAGCAGCAGTAACTGCAGCCCTCTCGCAAATAAACTCCCAAGGGAATGGAGTGGCGGGAAGCAGCACGAATCATCCAAATCATGGCACTGGTCATGGCCAAGGAAGAGAATGTACCTACAAGGAGTTCTCTAACGCTAAGCCAAAAACTTTTAATGGAACCGGAGGAGTCATTGCACTAATGCAATGGTTCGAAAAGACCGAAACGGTCTTCGAGATCTGCTCATGCCTAGAAGCAAGCAAAGTCAAGTTCGCTGCCTGCACCTTTGTAGATCGAGCCCTCACTTGGTGGAAAAGCCATGTGAATTCAGTGACGCTCACTGTCGCCAACGCCATGAGTTGGGACGACCTAAAGGTTCTACTACTGGAAGAATACTGCCCAAGGGGCGAAGTACAAAAGCTTGAGCAGGAGCTCTGGAATCTGAAAATGACTGGGTTTGACCTAATCACCTACACCACTAGGTTCAACGACCTCGCTGCACTGTGCCCTACCATGGTCAACCCAGAATCAAAGAAGGTTGAAAGGTACATTTGGGGGTTGTCACCCCAGATTCAAGGGCATGTCCTAGCTTCCGGCCCTGCTACCTACAACAGTGCTAAGCGCCTGGCCCAGCGACTCATCGACCATGGAGTAAAACCCGGTATCATTTCGACAACTGCAAATCCACCTAGGGAAACTCAGGGCCAGAGTAAGACTTGGAACAAAAGGAGGGGACAAACTCTCCAGGAAAACCCCAGGAAACAACAAGTGATAGCGACACACGCTATTACTGTACCTACGAACCCTTCCCCCACAAGCTCATACATTGGGAAACTTCCTAAATGCAACCGATGCAGTTTCCACCACCACGGTCCTTGCCCCAATCTTCAATGCACCAACTGTAATAAAAAGGGACATACAGCCCGCTATTGTAAAGGGCCGATCCAACCATCCGTTCCCACCACTAATACCGGGGTAAACCGCGCCTGCTTCGAGTGCGGAGACACAGGGCACTACCGCAAGTACTGCCCAAGGGTAAACAACCGGAATACCGGTGGAAGGGGCCGAGTTTTCGCAATGGGACAGGATGAAGCCATTGCGGACCCTACACTTGTTACGGGTACGTTCCTTCTCGATAACTCGTATGCATGCATTTTGTTTGATAGTGGCGCGGAAAGGAGTTTTGTGAGTCACGGCTTTAAAGGCCTGCTGAAATCAATACCACAGTCATTGAGTGAACCATTCATAGTAGAAATGACCAACGGGAAAACCGAAGGCACTAAGGAGATATACTTAAATTGCACCCTAACTTTAAATGATCATCCATTCTCAATCAACCTCATGCCAGTCTCGATTAAGAGTTTTGATGTCATCATTGGCATGGATTGGCTGAGTTCTCATCATGCGGACATTCTATGTTACGATAAGTCCGTTCGCCTTAATCTGCCAACCGGCGAAACTTTCGTTATCTTGGGCGACAAACCAAGTACCGCTCTTCGTATCATCTCAAGTATCCAAGCTCAGAAATGCCTACGCAAGGAGTGTCACGCGTTCTTGGCACATGTTGTGGATGTGAAACGCAAAGTCCAAGATATCAAGAGTGTGCCCGATGTACGCGATTTTCCTGATGTTTTTCCCGAGGACCTTCCAGGAATACCACCTGCGAGGCAAGTGGAGTTCCGAATCGATCTGGTTCCCGGAGCTACCCCAGTAGCCAAAGCACCCTATCGATTAGCCCCGACAGAAATGCAAGAGCTATCCAACCAACTGAATGAACTACTGGGAAAAGGATTCATCAGACCGAGCTTCTCACCATGGGGAGCACCTGTACTGTTCGTGAAAAAGAAGGATGGATCATTCAGAATGTGCATCGACTACCGAGAACTCAACAAACTTACCATCAAGAACCGATACCCCCTACCCCGAATCGATGACTTGTTCGACCAACTCCAAGGAGCCAACTACTTCTCCAAGATCGATCTGAGGTCGGGATATCACCAGCTGCGAGTCCTGGAGAGTGATATCTCCAAGACGGCTTTCCGAACACGATACGGACATTACGAATTCGTAGTGATGCCGTTCGGGCTAACCAATGCCCCGACCGTATTCATGGATCTAATGAATCGGGTATGTCGTCCATTCTTGGATAAATTCGTGATAGTATTCATAGACGACATACTCATTTATTCAAAGAATAAAGAAGAGCATGGTCAACATCTGAGGCAAGTGCTAGAGACATTACGGACTGAGAGACTGTATGCAAAATTCTCAAAATGTGAATTTTGGATTAGAAAGGTGGACTTTCTCGGTCACGTGGTCAGCAAGGAAGGGATCCACGTGGATCCATCGAAAATTAAGGCTATCAAAAACTGGTCGGCGCCAACTACACCAACAGAAATTCGCCAATTCCTAGGCCTGGCTGGTTATTATCGACGGTTCATCCAGAATTTCTCCAGCATCGCAAAGCCTCTTACCGCCTTAACCCAGAAAGGGGTGACCTACAATTGGGGAGAAAAGCAAGATTCTGCATTTCAGACTTTGAAACAGGCCCTTTGCAGTGCGCCCATCCTTTCTCTCCCAGAAGGGACCGAAGATTTTGTAGTATATTGCGACGCTTCGAAGCAAGGGCTGGGCTATGTACTAATGCAGAGGGGAAAGGTTATTGCATATGCCTCACGACAACTAAAAGCGCATGAGGTCAATTACACCACTCATGATTTAGAGCTTGGGGCGGTGGTCTTCGCTCTTAAAATCTGGAGACACTACCTATATGGTACCAAATGCACTATCTTTACAGACCACAAGAGCCTACAACACATCTTCAACCAGAAGGAGTTGAACATGAGGCAGCGACGTTGGGTCGAATTACTCAACGACTACGAATGTGAGATTCGCTATCACCCAGGAAAGGCTAATGTCGTGGCAGATGCCCTTAGCCGTAAGGAGTACTCTGGCCGAAGAGTGAAGTCATTAGCCATGTCAATCCATTCGCACCTGTCGACACAGGTCAAGGAAGCTCAGATAGAGGCCCTAAAACCCGAAAACGTGACAAGTGAAACCCTTAGGGGAATGGACAAGAATTTAGAAATCAAGAGTGACGGAGCACGCTACCTCATGAACCGAATATGGACGCCCAAGTTTGGTGGACTTAGAGAGGTAGTTATGAACGAGGCACACAAGACTCCATACTCCGTACACCCCGGGTCAGACAAGATGTATCAAGATCTCAAACAACTCTACTGGTGGCCAAACATGAAAGCAGAGGTCGCTACATATGTGAGCAAGTGTTTGACTTGCGCCAAGATCAAAATAGAACACCAGAAACCCTCAGGACTCCTCCAACAACCTGAAATTCCTGAGTGGAAATGGGAGCAGATTTCCATGGACTTCATAACGAAACTGCCCAAAGCTCAGGGTGGCCAAGATACTATTTGGGTAATCGTCAATAGATTAACCAAGTCCGCTCATTTCCTACCGATCAAGGAAACTGATAAAATGGAAAAGCTATCGAGAATCTACATCCGATAGATCGTACGACTCCATGGAGTGCCAATGTCTATCATCTCGGATAGAGACAGCAGATTCACATCTAGGTTCTGGCAATCATTGCAAAAATCCATGGGAACAAGATTGGACATGAGTACAGCCTATCACCCCCAAACTGACGGACAGAGCGAAAGAACGATCCAAACCTTGGAAGACATGTTGCGAGCATGTGTAATCGACTTTGGTAAAGCATGGGATGTTCACTTACCTTTGGTTGAGTTCTCTTATAACAATAGTTATCATACCAGTATCAATGCTGCTCCATTTGAAGCCCTTTACGGCCGTAAGTGCAGATCACCTCTGTGCTGGACGGAAGTAGGCGACACCCAACTAGCAAAAGGTCTAGTCCCTGATAGCACCCTCACTGGTCCAGAGATCATCAGAGAAACTACTGAAAAGATCGTGCAAATACGAGGGCGACTGAGATCCTCGAGGGATAGACAAAAGAGCTACGCCGACAAAAGACGTAAACCATTGGAATTCCAGACTGGCGATCGAGTACTACTGAAAGTCTCACCCTGGAAGGGAATGATACGCTTTGGAAAGCGTGGGAAGCTGAATCCTAGGTACATTGGACCCTTCGAAATCATTTCAAGGGTTGGTCCAGTAGCCTACAAACTCCAACTTCCAATAGAGCTTAACAAAGTACATCCAGTATTCCACGTATCAAACCTGAAGAAGTGTCTGTCCGACGAAACACTTGTAATTCCACTCGATGAGATCGAACTAAATGAAAATCTTAACTTTGTGGAAGAACCCGTCGAGATCATGGATAGGGAAATTAAACGAACTAAACAGAGTCGCATTCCAATAGTAAAGGTCCGATGGAATGCTAAGAGGGGACCCGAGTTCACGTGGGAACGAGAGGACCAAATGCAACAGAAGTATCCACATCTCTTCCCCAGCCCCTAAGACTCTTCTTTTGTATTAAAAATTTCAGGACGAAATTCCCTCTAACCGGGGGATGATGTAACAACCCGTTATTTCATGTCAGTAAAGATCGAGTCATGTAACCTCCTTGAGAAAGGAAATAGAATATGAACTATTCAAAAACTCTATTTGGAGTACACTATGTGGTAGTTATCATCTTAAGGTTTCCAAACATATAAATAACACAAAAATCCGAGTTATAACGAAGAAGTTATGCTCATTATAAGTTTTTCCGACAAAAACCAGCAATACAAAGTTACGTAAAAACGCAAAGTTTCAATAAAACATTTTCTTACCTTAGGTATCTAAATGAAAGTGATAGATATCGTTAAACTACAAACATGCATAAAAAGAACGCTCAAATCGGGCATCATATGAATAAGTTATGAATTTTTAAAGAAATTCCTTAAACAAGTCACTTTAATAAATAAATAATAAAAATAATTTCGGAATTTGC
This sequence comes from Lactuca saligna, assembly GCF_052625555.1. Taxonomy (NCBI): domain Eukaryota; kingdom Viridiplantae; phylum Streptophyta; class Magnoliopsida; order Asterales; family Asteraceae; genus Lactuca; species Lactuca saligna. Next base: position 224,152,000 of record NC_136419.1, on the reverse strand, counting down.
CAACGGAATCTAAATGAAAGTTGTAGATCGTAGTCTCACCTTCGCGGGGATATAAAGAACGCCAAAAACGGAGTTCGTATGAGGGAGATATGAATTTTTGAAGTTTGATAATTAATTTATATATAATTTTTATTCAAAATTCGGTATTATCCGAAGAGGAGTCAGCCTAAGGCTATAGTACGCGCCGCGTACCCTAGTACGCCCCGCGTACTGAGAGGCCACGGCCTCGGATCGTCCACGTCGCACGATCCGGAGAACCCGACCCGCTGTCCCATCCGACCCGCGTGCCAGCGACCCGTCCCATCCGACCCGCGAACCCAGGGATCCGTCCCATCCGAAGCCGAGGCAGTCGAGGCCTCGGTCATGCGTGACGTACGCGTACGCGCTGCGTACTAGCGTACGCCCCGCGTACTGAGGCAGACTAGCCTCTCTATAAATAGCATACGAAGGTTTCCAAAGAAAGGGCTCATTCTCTCTCATTTCTCTTGCGTTTTTCCTCGTTTTCCGTGCTCGTACTACCCCGAAGCCCTGGTCGCTTCGTACAAGATCCGAAGGTCGATTTTCTCCCGAGGAATCTCGAGATTTCCGAGAAAAATCCATTTCCCGAGATGAAACTCTGCCGTTTTTCCATCTCGCTATCTTCAAGTTGTCAAGTGAGTTCATACCCCTTTCTAACACACTTTAAATACATTTTTAAATACTTTTACACTCTTTTAGGGGGGGAATACAAGTAAACATACGGTTATTATCGTGTATGTTATAAAGTTGCACTTCACTTATATTATCAAATAAACCACTTGGAACTCATTACTATTATGGAAAACTCTTGTCATACTTTGTGTGCATTAGACTTATACGAAACATATAATGATCTTTCATTGTTAAATCGTTTTATACATTCTAAAAAAAACTTATGATTTTGCTTTATCAAACATTTTGAAAAAGGATAAACTTTGCATACAAAACTATCACTTTAATATAGACTTAATTGAGAATCCATGAGACGCATACATCTTCAAACGTTACTTTTCTTTATTAGAAAGTACTGCAGTAAGTCCTGTCTATAACCAGAATCTCCCGCGACGAGAACATGTCAAATGTGTATAGATCTATACGGGAAGTCATGATCCCGCACCCTGACTGTTAGCTACAGTCCGTCTTTTGGGGTGACAGTTGTCATAGCACTGCGACGCCTGAAGAACGTCGTTACAGGCATATTATGTTTAGTATGGTTATAGAAACTCATCGGATATACAATTATTATGATATTCAGTTTTGATGAGCGAGTAGTTATTTAAACTATTCTTCATCCAACCGGTTCGATCTTCGCGTAGTTTTATTATATATAAAACTATGACACACTTACGAGAAACGTCGGTTTCTTGCAAATTTTCGGTCTTAGAGACTGGCATTATGTGTGAGGAAAATAAGGGTTTTTCCTGCATACAAACCAAATAACTAATAGGAAAATAAGGGATTTTCCCGGTGCAATCATTTACAACTTATAACATGAACAACTATATACATCTCATACTTTTATAAGAAAATACGGGTTTTCTTGGAAAACACAACAAATCATATTTCAACTATTAAGGAAAATATGGGATTTTCTGGAGCTAATGCTTTCATTTCCAACACCACAAATCACAACTCTTTGCATTTTGAAACGCTACGTTTACTGGAAAACATACACCCATTTTGGAATGGCATCCAATTTTTCTAAACTACTTATGGACTCACCAACTTAATTGTTGACACTTTTTCTTTGAAATAACTTGTATTCTCAGGAAATCGCTAAGCAAGTTGGGAATCAACTTTTGGGATTAACGCGCTGGCGTTAATTACTTCATTTTGAATGATGTTTATGTACCTTTATTTTGAACATGTAATGAATACAACTATGAAAACATCTTGCAAACTTATTATATATGGTGGTGTGTACTTTCCTTTCTATGAACTGTTATGATATTGAACATGATGTCCTCCGCCCCCGAACGTTTCCGCCGTTCTGGTTTGGGGGTGTGACAGAGGCTTCATTCCTGAACAAACCACATGAAATTCCATGAGGAATTTATGCGGGTCTTCGTTTTCCAATTGTCACACCCCGAAAATCAAAGGCGGATTCATTTCCGGGGTGGACTACCACGTTGTGTATCAAATCCAATGTACATAGTGATCACAGTAAACAACCATTACATTACATATATATGAAAGTTTACATTTGTTTCAAAAATAAAGTTATACAAGATATACATATGCATCATATTAACAAAAGTTGAGACGAGTCTTCTGAGCACTCCGCCTTCTCCAAAAGATATCACCGGGTACCTGTCTAAATTGGACCTGAGAATACAAGCGGTTTGAAAATCAGCATAAAGCTGGTGAGTTCATAAGCGGTTTTGTTTTATGAAAATGTATCGGTTTCCTTTAGTTTCCGAATAGATTTTTTATCCAAGAAAATCCCATATTTTCTTATGTAAAATTAGTTTAGTTATCATTTGTTACCAATTCGATTTCATGTTGTATTTTACCCCAGGAAAATCCCATATTTTCCTAATTGTAAGACCAGCTGTATATCACAAAGTATAGTTTAATACACGAAACTATATGATGAAAATCTTGGGACCACTATCCCGAAAGAGATATAAGATAGTTTGACACATATGAAAGTACAGATTTAAGATCATGGGACTACCATCCCGGACTAGACACGAGATAATTTGATATATATGGAAATATAGATTGAAAAGCATGGGATCACTATCCCGGTCAAGATATAGATTTAAACCATGGGATTACTATCCCGTATAAGATATAGTTAAAAATCATGGGGCAAACATCCCGTACAAGTTATAGATACCTAACCATGGGATCACTATCCCGTATAAGATATAAGATGTATACATACTGAAAAACCATGGGAATAACATCCCGTACTAGATACAAGTTCAATAGACTGAAAAACCATGGGACTACTATCCCGAACTAGATAGAAAATAGTTTGACAAAACCATGGGATCACTATCCCGAACCAGATATAAGATTATAAAACCCAAGCTGTGAATAACTTATGTTAATACATGTTGTGAGTCGGGTAACCATGCTAATACGACAACGAGACCTCCTTGACGTTTGTCAGATGTCGAAACGATATCCAGAAATTTGTCACCCTAGGCATGCCCGCCTAACTGTAGCTAGCAGTTAAGGTGTGGGATTGTCAGTCCCGAATAGATCTATTCACAAATTCCACGCTCTCCCTCCAGGAGACTCTGGTTACACTTCCGGGGAGGATTTACTGATCATCCATAAAGGGTAGTGACTATCTCACAAACTAGTACTAAACTATTCACAGGGTTCTCATACGATATCAACATACAGAAGATTATGAAATGTAATACAGTGAATATAGATACAAACCATGAAATTATCTGACAATACATTCAAATGATACGGAGATAAACTGAATCAGACATAGTTTATCTAATAATCTTATATAGATATTAGAACGTGATAAAACGAATAGTAAAGAACCCCAAATTATTCCCATAATAATTTGATTAGTTTGGTTATTTCCTTAACTAAAATACATTTAGTTGTAATTGATAAAACATTCCTTATGCTCAGCATAATACATAAGGAGTAAAAGAGTTTATAAGTTTGTCAGATATTGTTTGAACATATCAATGTTAGGATTTGAAAACAGTTAAAGTTTTTCTTGTATTCCCCCCTGAAAACATTGAAAATAGTGAAAAGGGCGTAGGGGTACGAACTCACCGGACGAGAAATGTGATGATTTGGATGCTAAGAGTTGATCCGGGGCTTGTAAATACACGAGGTCCCTAAGTATAATGTAAAGATACACATTTGTATCTAATTAGGACTTAGATTGATTATTTGATAGGGATAATTGTTTCTAATTGCGAAAACACCCCGATACAAGTGTTTAGAGGGACCCGGGTGGCGTTTAGGGAGACATATAGTTAGGATAATGAGTTGGGACATCAAAGGAACACTCCTTAAGGAGGTTACGGCCGCACGACCCTCTACCCATGAGTTTACGGCCGTAAACTCATGGTGGGGTCAAATATGGGCAAAAATGACTTCAAACACTTAGGGGAATTTTTCTAGGTTTGGTTCAAAGTCTTGGAATGGATTTTTAACATCAAAATGACACATTTATGGGAGTTTACTGCCTAGCATAGGCTCCTGGCCGTAAACTCCTTAATTCTCATGAAAATGGTGTTAAATGGTGCTAAAACAAATCACATGTGATTGATAAAATTGTTTCAAGACTTTACATGCATTTGTATGGAGTTTTGAAAAGGTTTTTGGAGTTTACGGCCAATGAGACCCCTCTTATGGCCGTAAACTCTCTTAGAGAGTAATTTCATGTGTTTTAATGCCAAAAACTTGTTTGTAAGGACTTCTAAAATTCATTCCAAGGCTTTAGGGTTGGTTTAAGGACATTTTGGCATGTATTTATGAGTTTACGGCCAAAGGCTATGTGCTTAGGCCGTAAACTCCTATAAGTAATGTGTTTGATGTGTTTAAGGTCTCCAAACCATTTTTAGATGATTCTAGAATTTACCACAAGGTCATTGGTTGAGTTTCAAGGCATTTGGACATGTTTTAAGGCACTTAATCCCCCTTTTAGAGGAGTTTACGACCCAAGCACATGCCTTGGCCGTAAACTATTGTTTGTCCCCTAAAAATGATGTTTAAAGTGTCCAAAATGCTAAAACCATTGTTCTACTAGTCATATCTAAGCCTTGTTTGTGATTTGGAAGGGTTTAAGGGCATGAAAACCCCATATATATGAGTTTACGGCCAAAGCATGTGCCTTGGCTGTAAACTCCTTCAAATGTCTCAAATTTCATATTTTAAATGTTATAAATCCTTTACATGAAGCCATTAAGCCATATCTAAAGTCCAAAATTGCATAGGAGGGGTTTTAGGGCTTAAAAACCCACTTATTATGAGTTTATGGCCTAAGCTCATTCCATGGCCGTAAAGTCATATAGAAGGCCTTAAATCATGATTCAATCTCGAATTTGAAGGCTAAAGATGCTATACATTAAGGTTAGGAAGGTACCTTAGGGATTTGAGGCCTTAAAATTGAGTTTTGGACCCTTAAACTTTGGATTTAGGAGAGAGGTTAGAAAGAGAGTAGAGAGAGAAGGAAAAAGCTTCAATTGGGTGTTAAAACACGTTTATATAGGTCCTAAAACTTGGACACATTGGAATTCTACCCGATACCGATGATAACCGCGACTTTTGGTCGCACCCGATTAAGTTACCGTCACCCGGCGGGAACATTTCAAAACTTATGAAATAAATATTTTGGGCTAATTACATGAGTTCCTGAGTGGTTTAGACACTCATTAAATTATAATAAACATATAAGTTTAAATATTTTAACCCAAAGTGAAAACGAAACGAATTTAATAACGACGAATTTTTCGGGTAGAACGGGTTTTGGCGACGAACAATTTCGGGTTGTTACTGATGGGTTTTGAGCATTCTAACACTTCCTAAGTGTACATGCAACCCAAATAACCTTGGATCTATGTTTGTCTAATTGTCATGCAAAGTTGAATTCCAAGGTTATATTCCTATCTAGCATACATGGGGAACAATTTTAACATAAAGTATAGATAGAATAACTTACCTTGTTGTTGCTTGTGTTCCTTGAAACCTTGTGAGCCTAGCACCCCAAGTGTGATGCCTCAAATGCTTCACACAACACCAAATGCTCTTGGAAGAACTTATGAGAGAATACTCACTTCTCAAAATCGGCCAAGCCCTCTTATTTCTTAGTGTAGCCGATTTTGGGTGGAGGATATGTTACTTATATAGTGTTGACACATCTAGGATTAAACCCTAATGTGTCATGACTCTTCATTTCCATGATCCATGGGTTTGTAACTCCCATGGAGCATCCATGGAGCATCCTATGGGTGGAACCCAACTTGATGGTCCATGGAGCCTTTTAGCCCACTATACAAGATATGGATGATTTACTTAATCAACCCATATATTTAATTAGTTATCTTTTGATCACTTAATTAATTCTAAATTAATTCTTGATCAAACTAATCAAATAATATTATTAATATATTAGAACTTATAATATATTAATAATCTCCAAGTATTATTTCTCTCATTTAGTCTATCCAATTGCATGGTGCCATGCAACCCAAATGGACCATGCCGGGTCGGGTCAAGTATATACCAGAAATAGTTATGGACTTAGACACCTTATCCAACAGTCTCCCACTTGGATAAGTCTAATAACTATAACTGCAAGTATGACATCAGGAACCGATCGGCAATCGTAGCTCTTTACAAGGTTTCTCGAAACTGAGAAGATGATGGTACGCCATTTAAGATAAGTGATCATATAATCCTCTGTTCTAGATATCAGTCGGACAAATACATGGAACAATGTCTTACTTATTGTCCAACATTTGTTTCCCGATTTCCGATTTGTTTGACAAAGAACTTTATTGAACACATCAATTTAGTTCTGACCGGTCCCGGTACATAGGTCAAAACAAAATCATCGAGGGGCCCAGATATCAGCTTCTAATCCAAGAAGGAACAGATAAACTTCGACTCATATGTTTGTTCTACTACTCATTGAATTACACATAAGAGCACGATTTTATAACATCGAGTTACCAATGCATTTTTCGTACAATCAATGCATAACCAACTTGTAAGTAACAAATCATATCTCTAGGTTTAAAGACTTATATGATATTACCGTCTCACGATCACTCGAGATAGAATTCCATGAAGTGATTCCAGTGAGCGTGGGTTGAGTCCAATGCTCAGAACTTATGAGCACTCATGATTGTTGTAGCCTTGTCCCAGACCTCTACAACCAAACATTACAGTCTTGATTCATACCTACTTCCGACATATCACCGACTGTGGAGGTTTGAATAATATGTTATACCAAACAAAATTATTCTGGAAGTCAAAACATGCAAAAGAAATATAGTAAACGATAGACAAGAGATAGCAACACTTTACTCATAAATAAAACACTTTTATTCATCATCAAATGTCAATTACACTTTACAAATTTCGAGATTATCTAACTACTAAATCTAATATCATCCTTCAGCCCTATGCTCCGAGCATGCTGGAGATGCTTAACCCGAGTCAGTCCCTTCGTGAGGGGATCTGCCGGATTCTCATTTGATGATACCCTCTTTGCCACGAGGAGTCCTTCTTCGATCCGATTTCTGATGAAATGGTATTTTCTGTCAATGTGTCTGGATCTCCCGTGATCCCTTGGTTCCTTGGCTAAGGCAACAGCACTTTCACTATCACAGAAAATTTCCATCGGCTCTTTAATAGCTGGTACAACTCCAAGGTCTCCAATGAAGTTTCTCAGCCATAATTCCTCCTTTGCCGCTTCGCTAGCTGCAATATACTCTGATTCACAAGTAGAATCTGCCACTGTCTCTTGCTTGGAACTCTTCCAAGAAATTGCTCCTCCATTTAGGGTAAAGACCCAGCCCGACTGAGAGCGGAAGTTATCCCTATCAGTCTGGAAGCTAGCATCACTATACCCTACAACTCTCAAGTCATCACTCCCACCGAGGGTAAGGACCCAGTCCTTAGTCCTTCGTAGGTACTTGAGAATATTCTTTACCGCAGTCCAGTGTGCCTTGCCAGGATTCCCCTGAAACCTGCTAACCATGCTCAAGGCAAAGGCTACATCAGGTCGAGTACACGTCATAGCATACATGATCGAACCTACAGCCGAAGCATAAGGTACTCAACTCATTTCTGCTATCTCAGCCTCAGTGCTAGGGCTTTGTGTCTTACTCAACTTGGCGCTACTCTGGATGGGCAACTCTCCTTTCTTGGAGTCTTGCATTCTGAATCTCTTCAGAACCTTTTCCAAGTAGGTACTTTGACTAAGTCCAATTAGTCTTTTACTCCGATCTCTCAAGATCCTTATCCCCAAAATATAGGCAGCTTCACCAAGGTCCTTCATAGCGAAACACTTTCCAAGCCAGGACTTTACTTCCTGCAAGGTTGGAATGTCGTTTCCTATGAGTAGTATGTCATCCACATACAATACCAAAAAGCTAACTATACTCCCACTAGCCTTGACATATACACAAGATTCATCTTCACTCCTAGAAAAGCCAAATTCCTTGACCTTTTCATCAAAGCAAAGATTCCATCTGCGAGGTGCTTGCTTTAATCCATAAATGGATTTCTCAAGCTTACACACTCTATTAGGGTACTCGTTGCTGACAAAACCCTCTGGCTGACTCATGTAAACATCTTCAGCCAACTTCCCATTAAGGAAAGCGGTTTTGACATCCATTTGCCAAATTTCATAGTCATGAAATGCGGCTATGGCTAACAGAACCCGAATAGACTTAATCTTGGCTACCGGAGAAAAGGTCTCATCATAATCCACTCCAGGAATTTGAGAGAAGCCCTTTGCAACCAGTCTAGCCTTATAAGTGTGTACTTTACCATCCATGTCGGTCTTCTTCTTGAAGACCCATTTGCACCCTACAGTCTTTCGACCTGGTACATTCTCAACCAAGTTCCAAACTTGATTGTCATACATGGATTGTATCTCGCTATCCATAGCCTCTTTCCATTTAGCAGACTCGGGGCCTGCCATGGCTTCCTCGTAGCTGTTAGGGTCATCTTGACTTACTAGTGTCTCATCACTAATAAGTGTCTCACCTTCTGCAGTAATATGGAATCCATAGTAATGCTCAGGTGCATTCCTAACTCTCGTGGAACGCCTCAGAGGTACAGATTCGTCAATTGGCTCAACAGGAGTTTCCTCCTCAAGTTGAGGGCTAGAGTTTGAAGTTCCTTCACCACTTGACTCTTGAATTTCTTCAAGATCAACTTGCCTCCCACTGTCTCCTTGGCTTATAAACTCTCTTTCTCGAAAGACTCCTCTTCTTGCTACAAAGACCCCATTGTCACTAGGTCTGTAGAAGAGGTAACCAAAGGATTGCTTTGGGTAGCCGATGAAAATACACCTCTCGCTTCGGGGTTCGAGCTTATCATGAGTCTCGCGTCTCACGAAAGCCTCGCATCCCCAAATCTTGATGTGGTCTAGTTTAGGTACTTTACCAGTCCACATCTCGTGAGGAGTTTTGGAAACTTTCTTTGTAGGGACTAGATTAAGGATATGGGCGGCAGTCTCTAAGGCATACCCCCAGAATGAGATTGGTAGCGAAGCTCGACTCATCATGGAACGAACCATGTCCAACAAGGTTCGATTACGCCTCTCAGCCACACCATTCAACTGCGGTGTCCTGGGAGGTCTCAATTGTGAGACAATCCCACATTCCTTTAGATAGTCGAGGAACTCTGAACTAAGATACTCACCACCTCGATCGGATCGAAGCATCTTAATGTTCCTGCCCAATTGATTCTCGACTTCCTGTTTAAATTCCTTAAACTTCTCGAAAGTCTCTGACTTATGCTTGATTAAGTAGACATATCCATATCTACTGTAATCATCAGTAAAAGTCAAATAATAACGATTAGCATCTCTTGTGGCATGTTTGAATGGTCCACACACATCCGTGTGTATAAGGTCCAACAAACCTTCACCCCTTTCACACGAGCCTGTGAAGGGTGACTTTGTCATTTTTCCAAGTTAGCATGATTCGCAACTATCATTTGAATTTAGGTCAAACGACTCCAAGACTCCATCCTTTTGGAGTTGGCCTATGCGTTTCTTGCTTATATGTACAAGATGACAATGCCATAATGATGCTTTATCCAAGTTATTATTATTAGTAGAATCAATACACAAAACATTATTTCCTAAGTTATCTACTATAGATACAGCTTCATACACACCATCACAAGGTAATGCTTTAAAATAAAGTACATTATTAAAGAAAGCATTAATCGAACCAACTTCATTATCAAACGAAAAGGTGAACCCTTGTTTGTACAATGCATGAAAGGAAATAATATTTCTTGCCATTTCTGGCGAATAACAACATTTATTCAAATCTAAATTTAACCCACTATTTAGCGATAAAGTATTAACTCCAATCTTGGTGACAGGTGTAACCTTCCTATTCCCCATGATTAAGTTTATTCTTCCTTGCTCCACATTCTCACTTCTTCCTAGTCCTTGCAAGTCACAACAAATATGAATACCACAACCGGTATCAAGGACCCAAGATTTCGAATGGGGTGAGTTATTAGATATGATAGTGTAAATACCTGCATGGTTGGGTTTGACTTTCCCATCCTTCACATCTTGCTGGTACTTTGGGCAGTTCCGCTTCCAATGAGCTTTTTCATGGCAATAGAAGCATTCAGCCTCTTTTGGGTCAGAAGAAGGAGTAATGAAACCTTTCTTGGTTCCACTTGAAGAAGAGCCATCAAGGGTCCGAGCCTTGGTACCCTTCGAAGATCTCTTTTTCTTCCTCCCTCGACTTTGCCCGATTGCCAAGACCGGAGTTGAGTCTGGAGTAGGAGTGATAGCAACCGACTTCCCCTTAAGACCTGTTTCTGCGGTCTTGAGAAGTCCCTGAAGTTTGCTGAGGGTGACCTCTTCCTTGTTCATGTGATATGTAATGCGGAATTGATCATAGCACGATGGTAAGGAGTGCAAAATGATATCTATTGCAAGCTCCTCAGGGAAGTTCACATTAAGCTTCAGCAAACGATCCATATACCTTTGCATTTTCTGCATGTGGCTCGTGACGGACTCTCCGTCCTTCATCATGGTTGTTATCATGGAGCAGATGACTTCCTACCTCTCTTGTCGTGCACTTTGATGGTATCTTTCCATCAAATCTTGGTGCATTTCATAAGGGTAGAAATCCTCATAAGACTTTTGGAGTTCAGCTGTCATGGTGGCCAACATGATGCAAGCCACCTTGGTTACATCTCTTTCATGAGAATGAAAAGCAGCGATCTCCTGGGGAGTTGCAGTGGACTCATCAATTTCCTTAAGCTCCTTGTCAAGGACATATTCTTTGTCCTCGTAGCGGGTAATCATCCTGATGTTTCTGATCCATTTATTGAAGTTGGATCCATCAAAGGTGACTTTCCCGCACAAACTCATAAGAGTAAAGGAGCCATTAGGATTCGAGCCAGAAGCATTGTTTGAAGACATCTGAAAGAGAAGAACAAGTTTAGTTTAGATTTAAGAGAGTCCTTAATAAAACACCCAAATGTAATATTAAGGCTAGGATCCAATCACAATATAATATAACTTAGAAGAGGTATGCCGTAATCTAAGGTATACCATATTTGAAAGGTAGGTGAATGACGATTCACCAATTTCCGCCACGAAAACCGAAATATTAGATATTTAGTTTTTATTGGTTTTAGAAATTCCTAGATTCTTTGAGATCCAATGAACTTTTCAAAGGCATGTTTCAATCTCGGGAGTGCCCTCCAGGTTTTGTGACTGGGATGCCGAGGATCACAAAACGAGGTGTGAAGTAACCATGCAAATCACTTGGTACCCTTAAAGTTTATCACTCAATCGATGTGCCCGTAAAACACACACGCTCCACCGATACTATAATAAACCTTAAGTCACCCTTTACCTACCTTGTTAAGTCCAAGTTAGTGTGCCGGTTAACCACACACGCTCCACCAACGAATTAGACAAAGTGTAAAGTGTAATTTCATGGATTAGCACCTTATTCACATTTTTCCTAAGGTAAATAAGATTGGGAATTTAATAAACATTTAGTTACTTTATTATATTCATCATACTTTGAATGAGAATTTATAAGTCCTTGTCTTACCCGTTCGGCTAACGACCCTCCACCAGTCAAGCAAGCAGTGGGTGAGAATATACACCCATTAAGTCACCATTTTATAGGCAACAACCTTATACCCACCTTATAGACCGGCTTCGTAAATGAGGCGTACTAGCGGTAAGACGACTTTATTCTTATACATATATATATAATTATTAAATCATCATAATATAAGTATAAGGGTTGAATTTTAACTTTTAAAATTCTAGGGGTTGGAACTTAAAGTTTTAACTTAACTTTACTTGTTCCAAAACTTGAGGGCAAGTTTTGTAACTTTCAAAACTTTTCATTTCTTGTAACTTATGAGTTTAATAGAGTAATAAAATGAAGACTCTTCATTTTTCTAACTCTTGTGTTTTCTTAATGGTTTTAACTCAAGTGTGACTCTTGGTTTTCCATAACTTAAGGATAAGTTATGGACTCCATTAAAACACATTATGATCAAGAATTAATCTACCACATAGGTTACAAATAATTCCTATGATCATCTAAAACATCATAAGAACAAGAACATGAATATGAACACAATCAAAAATTACATTTAAAACTTTGTAATTTTGATAACTAGTTGTTGTAAATGAATTAGCAAAGACATTACACCACCAAAAACAAGTTTACAATTACCAAAACAGTTTAGGGTAATGTTTCTAATTCATTTTCCAGCAACTGAATCGAAATTCTGCACTCATTCGACCCTACTCGCCGAGTGCATAAACTGACTCGCCGAGTTGGTTGAAGATACTCATGGACTCGATGAGTCCCCCTTATAGACTCGACGAGTCCATTCGCAGACAGCAAAATTTCCGATTCTGTTTTCAACTTTTAAGCACAAATAAGAACAAACAAGCCTAGGCTCTGATACCACTGATGGGTTTTGAGCATTCTAACACTTCCTAAGTGTACATGCAACCCTAATAACCTTGGATCTATGTTTGTCTAATTATCATGCAAAGTTGAATTCCAAGGTTATATTCCTATCTAGCATACATGGGGAACAATTTTAACATAAAGTATAGATAGAATAACTTACCTTGTTGTTGCTTGTGTTCCTTGAAACCTTGTGAGCCTAGCACCCCAAGTGTGATTCCTCAAATGCTTCACACAACACCAAATGCTCTTGGAAGAACTTATGAGAGAATACTCACTTCTCAAAATCGGCCAAGCCCTCTTATTTCTTAGTGTAGCCGATTTTGGGTGGAGGATATGTTACTTATATAGTGTTGACACATCTAGGATTAAACCCTAATGTGTCATGACTCTTCATTTCCATGATCCATGGGTTTGTAACTCCCATGGAGCATCCATGGAGCATCCTATGGGTGGAACCCAACTTGATGGTCCATGGAGCCTTTTAGCCCACTATACAAGATATGGATGATTTACTTAATCAACCCATATATTTAATTAGTTATCTTTTGATCACTTAATTAATTCTAAATTAGTTCTTGATCAAACTAATCAAATAATATTATTAATATATTAGAACTTATAATATATTAATAATCTCCAAGTATTATTTCTCTCATTTAGTCTATCCAATTGCATGGTGCCATGCAACCCAAATGGACCATGCCGGGTCGGGTCAAGTACATACCAGAAATAGTTATGGACTTAGACACCTTATCCAACAGTTACACCAATCCTCTGAAAGTGGGAAGAAGATGAATCAGCCCAGATTTAAGTTCGAAGTTCTGGGCTTCTGGAAACATAATGCAAAGGGGCTGTTGGTTGACCTCTTGAGTGGCCCACTCTCTAAGGGTATTTTGTGCTTCGTCTCCACTCATAACTAAGTCTTCAGATTTAGTTTCCGAAGAGTCTGTGGTTTCAGTTTTAATGGAAGGGGGTGGGGAGTAAGTTTTATATGGGCTATTTTGAGGAGAAGATGGGGGTACTTTTGGAAAAAACAGATCTGATTCGTTCCACAAGGGAGTGCCTTGTGGTGTGGAGGTTTCTGGTGGTATGGAAGATGATGAACCAAGGAGACCAGCTGACTGTTTTTTTCTTGTTGCTTCTTTCTTCAGTTTCCTTGCAGTTCAGTCGATTTCTAGATCAAAAACTAAAGGTGTACCTTAACGAAAAATTCTTGGCATAAAACTATTAGAAAGCACCGTGTCCCCGACAACGACGCCAATTTATTAACACGCTGTCGCATTCGTGTTAAGAAAATAAATTATCACTACTGCTTGCACTAAAAATATAGCACAGGGAAGCTGGGTCGAATCCTCAGGGACACAGCCTAATGGTCAATGCATTTTTGCATCAGGCACAATCTAGTCAAGACAAAAATTTATAAAAGGAGGATTTGAATTAAACTAAAACCTAAAACTGCAGTGATATTAAACTAAACAAAAATCAATATACAACACAATTTCAGTTCTGTTGCGACTTTCCTAATCATGTAATTGATCCAGATCTGATTATTAGAGATGCATTCTATCTAAGCTGGTACTGATAAAAACTAACAAGCTCTAGTAATTTCTCTTTTACCTAAATTAGTTAATCAAAACTGGATCTTCAATTAACCCTAACTTTTTACTGTTCAATTAAAAAAGCTCTTAATTAAATCAGAAAAGCAGCTTTATGATCTATGTAAAATTCCCAGCAATACCCAATACTTCTCACAAGCTCGGAAGCGTAAATGTATGATATTTACAGTTTATAATAAAGTCAAATCCCAAACATGAAACCAATTTATTACACTTATTATGAATTAGTTAGAACAATTATGGATTCTATTAACTGATTAACTGGAATGATAAAACCCTATCTAAGTGATCAAACCAACAAGAATCAAAATCAAACATTCATTAAGAAAGAAACTGAAGAATCTAGATAGAGACACAAATCAAAAATCAGATCTAATGATCAATCACATGAAAAGTACTTGTCTTATGCAAAACTGAAAACTTGGGTTTAGCCAGACATGGCCAAAATCTGATAAAAATAGATGAAAAGAGACATCAAACAACCAATCTTACTAATCTACTTGAAGGAGACGATCCACAGTCTTCAGATCTTCAGAAATTAATGAAATCAGATAAGAAACACCTCCAAAATCGTATTTTCATCGTCTGGTACCTCTGGAATCGCCAACTTAGGTTAATGCAAGGCTATGAGGGTCTTTTTATACGTCCAACAGCAAAAACAACGCACCTACGATCGCATGTACACAACCTGCGATCGCAGGTTTTGAAATAAACACATCTGATGTCATTTTAATGAAGTAGGATGCTATTTTGACACTTTTTGGCCAACCTGCGATCGCAAGGAGACAACATGCGATCGCAGGTTTTAAGTTTTTGCTTCCGAATGAATTTTGGGCACAAAAGAACCTCGAAGGCAACCTGCGACCAAACTTGTGATCGCAAAAAGGTCACCTGTGATCGTGAGGAGACAACCTACGATCGCAGGTTGTGCCTATGATGTCCAAAATTTCTTCTACTTTTCAGAGCATTTTGAATTGTGTCAATCGGAGTTACGGTTCTCGAGATATGGTCAAAATACTGACAGGGGGTCAAAGCTGCCAGCAACATCCTTTAACTTGTATATTGTATACTATATCTTCGTGTGATCGATTCCATCAAATGTTTCTTGACCAAAGCACCTTGAAATCATTCCTCAACATACTCCAGAAGTTCCAAGCTCCATTTTAAGCTCCAAACACGCATCCAACTGCTCCCAAAGCACTACTCCACTCGAACTATATGAAATCGACATAAAAACATGAGCAGTAAGGGAATTCTAACGAAATACATGAGATGAACATTATTTATCTAAATGACATGAAAATGTACAAAATATGATGGTAAAATGATAATGAAAACTACCTATAAGATGCATAAAATGGCATCTAACATGATCTCTTCTTTCATATTCGTCCACCAATACAGTTTCGTGAGGTCTAGATACATCTTATCCAAACCTGGATGCACAGAATATCGAGTCTTATGAGCTTGGTTCATGACATGTCTCTGAATCCACCAAACTTCGGTGTCCAAATCCGATCCAAGAAGTAACGAACTCTGTCACCCTTGACTTCATGATTCTTTTCCATTCCTCTTAGGGCTTTACCTACCACATTCTCTATTTTCAAGGCTTCCCTCTGAGCTTCCTTGATTTGTGTGGACATATGTGAATGGATCGTCATGGTTAAGGATTTCACTCGGCGACTTGAGTATTCTTTCCGACTAAGCGCATCAGCTACTAAATTCGGTTTTCCTGGGTGATAGCGAATCTCGTGTTCGTAATCATTCAGTAGTTCAACCCATCGTCTCTACCTCATGTTGGATTATTTTTGGTTAAGGATGTGTTGAAGGCTCTTGTGATCGGTGAAGATCTTGCATTTCATGCCATAAAGATAGTGTCTCTAGATCTTTAGCGTGAAAACGACTGCTCCTAGTTCAAGATCATGGGTAGTGTAGTTGACTTCGTGCGTCTTGAGTTGTCTTGAGGCGTAAGCGATGACCTTACCTCATTGCATTAGTACGCATCCAAGACCTTGATTAGATGCATCACAATAGACCACGAAGTCTTCTGTTCCTTCTGGCAAGGACAATATAGGTGCACTGCATAGTGCTTGCCTAAGCGTTTGGAATGCAACGTCTTGTTTTCCTTCCCATTTGAAAGTTACACCCTTCTGTGTCAGGGTCGTGAGTGGTTTAGCAATCTTCGAGAAGTTTTGTATAAATCTACGGTAATAGCCAACAAGGCCCAAAAATTGTCGAATTTCCGTTGGGGTTCTTGGAGCTGACCAGTTCTCGATTTCTTTGATTTTGGAAGGGTCCACGTGTATTCCGTCTTTGCTAACCACGTGACCTAGGAAATCTACCTTCCGAATCCAAAATTCACACTTGGAGAATTTTGCGTATAGCTTCTCTTTTCTTAGCATTTCCAAGACTTGTCGGAGGTGTTGACTATGATCCTCTTTATTCTTTGAATAAATGAGTATATCGTCTATGAACACGATTACAAATTTGTCCAAGAATGAACGACACACTCAGTTCATTAAGTCCATGAACACCGCCAGTGCGTTTGTTAATCCAAAGGGCATCACTACATAGTCGTAGTGACCATAACGAGTTCGAAAAGTTGGTTTGGGAACATCTCCTTCCAAGACTCGTAGTTGGTGATACCCAGATCTTAAGTCGATCTTTGAGAAATAACTCGCTCCTTGGAGTTGTTCAAACAAGTTGTCAATGTGTGGTAGTGGGTATCGGTTCTTGATAGTAAGCTTGTTTAGTTCCCGGTAATCAATGCACATGCAGAAAGATCCATCCTTCTTATTTATGAACAAGACCGATGCTCCCCAAGGTGAGAAGCTTGGCCTGATGAATCCTTTGTTGAGCAGTTCGTTTAATTGGCTGGATAATTCTTGCATCTCAGCAGGCGCCAGACGATACAGTGACTTAGCTACTGGGGTACCTTCGGGAATTAAATCGATTTTGAACTCGACTTGTCGTTCTGGTGGGACTCCTAGGAGATCTTCAGGGAAGATATCAAGAAAATCATAGACCTCTGGAATGTCTTTGATGTTCATCGTTTCTTTTTCCTTATCTACCACGTGGGCTAAGAAGGCATGGTACTCCTTAGATAGGTATTTCTAGGCTTTGATGCAAGAGATGATTTGTAAATTGGTACCGGGTTTGTCACCATAAATGACAAGAGTTTCGCCGCTTGGCAGGTTTAGGCGAATGACCCTTTTGTGACAAAGAATATCGGCATGGTGTAGGCTTAACCAATCCATAGAAATGATGACATCAAAGCTCTTTATAGTGATCGACATTAGATCGATTTGAAATGAATGTTCGTTTAGAGTTAGTGTGCAGCCTATGTACATATCATTCGTGCTTTCTGTTCTACCGTTTGCCATTTCTACTGTGAATATCTTATTGAGTGACTTAGGGTTCTGGTCTAGTATATGCTTGAATTTATGACTCACGAAAATCCTCTCCGCACCACAATAAAAGAGTATGCATGCATAAGCGTTATTGAGGAGAAACGTACATGTAACCACCGTGGGATCAACTATTGCTTTGTTCTTCCCTATTGCCAGCACTCTTCCTATGCCACCAGCATTCCTTGCCTTAGGGCAGTCTCTCTTGTAATGTCTAGCCTCACCGCATCCACAACATGCTTGTCCGACACCGACTCCTTGGACTCGGGTGATCGGTTGTGCTGGTGCTCTGCAGAAATGAGCAATGTGCCTTTTCTTGTCGCAGATGTTGCAGTGCATCTCCCAACAATTTCCGTTGTGATGGAAATTGCATTTGCTGCATTTCGGCAGGTTTCCAGCATATGGCTTTGCTGGTGTAGTGGTAATTGGAGCAGTAGTGGGGGCAGTAGTGGCATGGAATGCCACAATCTGTTGTTTCTTGGAAGGTTCTTGTGAAGGTTGACTCTTCCTTTTGTTCCAGAACCTCTTCTTCTTGTTGTTGTTTGCATTGTTGTTGTTGTTGTTGTTGCTGTTGTTGCTTCCTCTAGGTTACTCCGGTGCGGTAGTTGCGAAGTCTTGGAAGACCCCATGGTCTACGAGAGCTTGTGCCAACTGTTTGGCACTATCGAAAGTGATTGGTTTGGAAGCTAGAACACTTCCTCGAATCTGGGGTGATAGTCCCTTGATGTATCTTTCGATGTTCTTGCTCTCTAGAGCAACTATACCTGGGCAAAGGATTGCCAAATCACTTAACCTATTGGTATAGGTCGTGATGTCTAAGCCTACCATGGTAAGGCCCCAAAGTTCCTGTTCGAGCTTTTGTAATTCGCCTCATGGACAATACTCTAGCAGTAATATTTGTATTAGGTTCTCCTAGCCCATAGAGTTAGCCACTACTAGCGTTAGTGACTTGACATGGCCATTCCACCATGTCAGAGCTCTCTCAGAGAAAGTACAGGCAGCGAGCTTCACTTTGTTCCCTTCCGAACAAGAACAAATCTCGAAAACCGCTTCAGTTTTTTCTATCCACTGTGATAGATCCATTATCCCTCCTGCCCCATTAAAAGTAATGGGTTTTCTATTCATGAAATCCTTGTATGTACAATCCCCTGAGTGACCTTGATGTTGGCCATTCGTAGAACTATTTACTCCCCCACCATAACCATTGTTACTAATTTGGGCCATTGCCACTGTTACTGCAGCCGTTACAGCAGCTATCAATGCATCATTTTCCATCGTGGGAGGGGGTGGTGGTGGAGGTGGTGCGTTGTTGACACGACATGTAGATCTACGGGGCAGCATTGTGCTGATAAAGAAATAAAATGAAGAACATAAGTTTTTGGTGTGTTAATAAATTTATCATTTTTATCAATTTATAAATTCGACTGACCTACCCATGGTTTAGAGTTTGACTCATAATAAAAGTTTGCATAGTGTTAGATAAACTTATGAATCTGAGTGGTAGTCAATGAATTTACACACAATGGAATTTCTTCATATATATTAAACACATTCCGAGTTACATTTAGAGTTAGGAAAATTTCGACCCTTCTAAGGATCTCTGATACAGAAGCTTAAAAAAAGTAAGACTTTTCACCGAGTTCCTATTCTATAACAAATTTTTTGAGATTTAGCAAGCACTACTTGCGACATAGGTTGTGCTTGGAGCTTGACTCTGTGTCTGATTGCTTTGCTTCCATAAGACGCCTATTGAAGGCGGCTTGCTGTTCCCTTATCTCAGAGATGGTTGCAATTATTTATGCTTCGAATGAGTCGGCGTGGAGTTAGGTGTCATCCTGCAACCTATCCAGTCGACAGATGTCGGAAGTGTGAACTTGTACTTCCACGTTGACTTTGCGAAGTCGGTTTGCTTGGACCCCGGATTGATAGGACTGGTTGGCTAGTTTTCCCACCATGATTGGGAGTGCTCGGTCAGCTAAACCTCCGTCTCTGATGTCGTAGAAGTCGCGACACATACCATAGGGAGGACGTATCCCTTGTTGTTGGCTCCAATGGTGAAGGTGACTTCCCCGAACGGGAGTTGGTCCCTGAAACTTCTTCCTAACAGCGGGAGGTTGACCGGCTGGAGGGTCGATTACTTTTGGTTCTAAGTCTGTCCTAGAGTTATCCTTTCCCTCCAACTCGATAGGTTCTTCATCCTCATCGGGATCCTCCTCTACCCATCCTCGATTACCCTGATTCGGGTAGTAGGGGTCCCCTGGTGGGTGGAATCCAGCCATTTGACTATATGAGAATAGGGTTATAAGAATTGAACAAAATTTGAAAACATGTAACACTAAACATGTCGATTAAACTATTGAATGCACCAAATACTCCTATAGTATTTAAATTTGTATGTTTGATACTAGTGTTTATTTTGGTAATCTTTGACTTGTTGCTCACTACGACCATTCCTTGACATACGTTAGTCCAATCTCAGATAAATATAGTTGATCAGGCTATATTCGTCCCAAATTCAATTACATATATATAGAACTAATCGTAGTGTCCAACTCGTCTTAATACTTCTTATATAGTTCTAATAATGAAAATATATCGTTGTATGCATGTATTTGTACTTTTACGACCCAAATAATCTAAATTAAATGAAACGAGGTTTTAGGTGTAAAAATGTTTTGTCAGACACCTTGAGTCCCTATGCATTTATAGTTTGTATATCTTATGTGGTTCGATATACTTAGTTCACTATAAACAATGCTCTGATACCAATCTGTCACACCCCCAAACCAGAACGGTGGAATCGTTCGAGGGTGGGTGACTTCATGTAGTATCGTAACAATTGAATACATAGTAAAGAAAGCAATACAATCATCACATATATAATTTAAAAGTTTACATTATTAAAAGGTACGTGTTTCAAACGAAATTACAATATGATGATTTAAAATGAAATTAAACTAACACCGCAACATCCCTTCTTCAAAAGCTGCAGTTTACCTGTCTTACTGAATCCCTGAGAAATACAAGTGGTTTTGAAAGAGTAGGTCAGCATTTATGATGGTGGGTTCATAAGTATTTAGTGACAATGTTTATATGAAAAAGAATGAAAATGGTTTGTTCACGTTAAATATTCCAAGAAAATCCCATATTTTCTAGATAGTAGATGGTAGTTTGATTGTTCCAAAACTGTAATGCAATAGTGCCTTTCATGCCTAAAATAGTAGTTTTATGTGCAAATTGTTAAGGCATTTGAAAAACTTCGTAAATCAATGTGTTTTTAATACTCCATGAGAGTCTTATAAGCATGCTATTTGACCAGGATGCCTATATCAACGGTCTTCAGGCGTTGGAAAGTTATGACGTTTATCACCCCAAGCCTGTCGGCCTAGTTGTAGCTAACAGCTTAGGTGTGGGATTGTCAATCCTGTATAGATCTATACACAAGTATCACGCTTGTCACACCCCAAAACCAAGAACGGCGGAAACGTTCTGGGGCGGACGACGTCATGTAAAGTATCACAACACAGTATAACGGTAAGCAGGTAAACAACATCATCCATTTCATTAAATATATAATTTTAATACAAGTGTGTTCCGTACAGTTATAAACACCAAAAATGTAAATACAAATAATAAGACGAGTCTTGAATTTACTCCATCTTCTCAAAAGCTGGCCTCGGTACCTGTCTAGTGATGACCTGAGAATACAAGTTCTTTTGATAGAGTTTATCAGCATTAAGCTGGTGAGTTCATAAGTATTTTAGTGTCGGTGGTTGTATCAAATTGTTTGAACGTAGTTATAAGTATGAGTTTGTAAACATTTGTAAGTGTTTGTAAATGTTTGAATCTCCTAGAAAAACCTATATTTTCTATTAAAAGTAGCCTTCTACCAAGGCGTAACTGTTTTGTATGTTTGTTACTGTAAAAGTGTGTAATTTTCCCAAGTGTAACTATCATTCTCAAAATATAGTTTGTACATTAATGTTTAAGTGAAAAGTGATGGGTTTTGAGCATTCTAACACTTCCTAAGTGTACATGCAAGCCTAATAACCTTGGATCTATGTTTGTCTAATTTGTCATGCAAAGTTGATTTCCAAGGTTATATTCCTATCTAGCATACATGGGGAACAATTTTAACATAAAGTATAGATAGAATAACTTACCTTGTTGTTGCTTGTGTTCCTTGAAACCTTGTGAGCCTAGCACCCCAAGTGTGATGCCTCAAATGCTTCACACAACACCAAATGCTCTTGGGAGAACTTATGAGAGAATAATCACTTCACAAAATCGGCCAAGCCCTCTATATTCTTAGTGTGTAGCCGATTTGGGAGGAGATCATATTACTTATATAGTGTTGACACATCTAGGGTTAAACCCTAATGTGTCATGACTCTTCATTTCCATGACCCATGGGTTTGTAACTCCCATGAAGCATCCATGGAGCATCCTATGGGTGGAACCCAACTTGATGATCCATGGAGCCTTTTAGCCCACTATACAAGATATGGATGATTTACTTAATCAACCCATATATTTAATTAGTTATCTTTTGATCACTTAATTAATTCTAAATTAATTCTTGATCAAACTAATCAAATAATATTATTAATATATTAGAACTTATAATATATTAATAATCTCCAAGTGTTATTTCTCTCATTTAGTCTATCCAATTGCATGGTGCCATGCAACCCAAATGGACCATGCCGGGTCGGGTCAAGTACATACCAGAAATAGTTATGGACTTAGACACCTTATCCAACAGTCTCCCACTTGGATAAGTCTAGTAACTATTACTGCAAGTATGACTTCAGGAACCGATCGGCAATCGTAGCTCTTTACAAGGTTTCTCGAAACTTGAGAAGACGATGGTACGCCATTTAAGATAAGTGATCATATAATCCTCTGTTCTAGATATCAGTCGGACAAATACATGGAACAATGTCTTACTTATTGTCCAACATTTGTTTCCCGATTTCCGATTTGTTTGACAAAGAACTTTATTGAACACATCAATTTAGTTCTGACCGGGCCCGGTACATAGGTCAAAACAAAATCATCGAGGGGCCCAGATATCCGCTTCTAATCCAAGAAGGAACAGATAAACATCGACTCATATGTTTGTTCTACTACTCATTGAATTAAACATAAGAGCACGATTTTATAACATCGAGTTACCAATGCGTTTTTCGTACAATCAATGCCTAACCAACTTGTAAGTAACAAATCATATCTCTAGGTTTAAAGACTTATATGATATTACCGTCTCACGATCACTCGAGATAGAATTCCATGAAGTGATTCCAGTGAGCGTGGGTTGAGTCCAATGCTCAGAACTTATGAGCACTCATGATTGTTGTAGCCTTGTCCCAGACCTCTACAACCAAACATGACAGTCTTGATTCATACCTACTTCCGACATATGACCGACTGTGGAGGTTTGAATAATATGTTATACCAAACAAAATTATTCTGGAAGTCAAAACATGCAAAAGAAATATAGTAAACGATCGACAAGAGATAGCAACAGTTTACTCATAAATAAAACACTTTTATTCATCATCAAATGTCAATTACACTTTACAAATTTCGAGATTATCTAACTACTAAATCTAATATCATCCTTCAGCCCTATGCTCCGAGCATGCTGGAGATGCTTAACCCGAGTCAGTCCCTTCGTGAGGGGATCTGCCGGATTCTCATCTGATGATACCCTCTTTGCCACGAGGAGTCCTTCTTCGATCCGATATCTGATGAAATGGTATTTTCTGTCGATGTGTCTGGATCTCCCGTGATCCCTTGGTTCCTTGGCTAAGGCAACAGCACTTTCACTATCACAGAAAATTTCCATCGGCTCTTTAATAGCTGGTACAACTCCAAGGTCTCCAATGAAGTTCCTCAGCCATAACGCCTCCTTAGCCGCTTCGCTAGCTGCAATATACTCTGATTCACAAGTAGAATCTGCTATTGTCTCTTGCTTGGAACTCTTCCAAGAAATTGCTCCTCCATTTAGGGTAAAGACCCAGCCCGACTGAGAGCGGAAGTTATCCCTATCAGTATGGAAGCTAGCATCACTATACCCTACAACTCTCAAGTCATCACTCCCACCGAGGGTAAGGACCCAGTCCTTAGTCCTTCGTAGGTAGTTGAGAATAGTCTTTACCGCAATCCAGTGTGCCTTGCCAGGGTTCCCCTGAAACCTGCTAACCATGCTCAAGGCAAAGGCTATATCAGGTCGAGTACACGTCATAGCGTACATGATCGAACCTACAGCCGAAGCATAAGGTATTCGACTCATTTCTGCTATCTCAGCCTCACTGCTAGGGCTTTGTGTCTTACTCAGCTTGGCGTTACTCTGGATGGGTAACTCTCGTTTCTTGGAGTCTTGCATTCTGAATCTCTTCAGAACCTTCTCCAAGTAGGTACTTTGACTAAGTCCAATTAGTCTTTTACTCCGATCTCTCAAGATTCTTATCCCCAAAATATAGGCAGCTTCACCAAGGTCCTTCATAGCGAAACACTTTCCAAGCCAGGACTTTACTTCCTGCAAGGTTGGAATGTCGTTTCCTATGAGTAGTATGTCATCCACATACAATACCAAAAAGCTAACTATACTCCCACTAGCCTTGACATATACACAAGATTCATCTTCACTCCTAGAAAAGCCAAATTCCTTGACCTTTTCATCAAAGCAAAGATTCCATCTGCGAGGTGCTTGCTTTAATCCATAAATGGATTTCTCAAGCTTACACACTCTATTAGGGTACTCGTTACTGACAAAACCCTCTGGCTGACTCATGTAAACATCTTCAGCCAACTTCCCATTAAGGAAAGCGGTTTTGACATCCATTTGCCAAATTTCATAGTCATGAAATGCGGCTATGGCTAACAGAACCCGAATAGACTTAATCTTGGCTACCGGAGAAAAGGTCTCATCATAATCCACTCCAGGAATTTGAGAGAAGCCCTTTGCAACCAGTCTAGCCTTATAAGTGTGTACTTTACCATCCATGTCGGTCTTCTTCTTGAAGACCCATTTGCACCCTACAGTCTTTCGACCTGGTACATTCTCAACCAAGTTCCAAACTTGATTGTCATACATGGATTGTATCTCGCTATCCATAGCTTCTTTCCATTTGGCAGACTCGGGGCCCGCCATGGCTTCCTCGTAGCTGTTAGGGTCATCTTGACTTACTAGTGTCTCATCACTAATAAGTGTCTCACCTTCTGCAGTAATATGGAATCCATAGTAATGCTCAGGTGCACTCCTAACTCTCGTGGAACGCCTCAGAGGTACAGATTCGTCAATTGGCTCAACAGTAGTTTCCTCCTCAAGTTGAGGGCTAGCGTTTAAAGTTCCTTCACCACTTGACTCTTGAATTTCTTCAAGATCAACTTGCCTCCCACTGTCTCCTTGGCTTATAAACTCTCTTTCTCGAAAGACTCCTCTTCTTGCTACAAAGACCACATTGTCACTAGGTCTGTAGAAGAGGTAACCAAAGGATTGTTGTGGGTAGCTGATGAAAATACACCTCTCGCTTCGGGGTTCGAGCTTATCATGAGTCTCGCGTCGCAGCCCCAAATCTTGATGTGGTCTAGTTTAGGTACTTTACCAGTCCACATCTCGTGAGGAGTTTTGGCAACTTTCTTTGTAGGGACTAGATTAAGGATATGGGCGGCAGTCTCTAAGGCATACCCCTAGAATGAGATTGGTAGCGAAGCTCGACTCATCATGGAACGAACCATGTCCAACAAGGTTCGATTACGCCTCTCAGCCACACTATTCAACTGCGGTGTCCTGGGAGGTGTCAATTGTGAGACAATCCCACATTCCTTTAGATAGTCGAGGAACTCTGAACTAAGATACTCACTACCTCGATCGGATCGAAGCATCTTAATGTTCCTGCCCAATTGATTCTCGACTTCCTGTTTAAATTCCTTAAACTTCTCGAAAGTCTCTGACTTATGCTTGATTAAGTAGACATATCCATATCTACTGTAATCATCAGTAAAAGTCAAATAATAACGATTAGCATCTCTTGTGGCATGTTTGAATGGTCCACACACATCCGTGTGTATAAGGTCCAACAAACCTTCACCCCTTTCACACGAGCCTGTGAAGGGTGACTTTGTCATTTTTCCAAGTTAGCATGATTCGCAACTATCATTTGACTTTAGGTCAAACGACTCCAAGACTCCATCCTTTTGGAGTTGGCCTATGCGTTTCTTGCTTATATGTCCAAGACGACAATGCCATAATGATGCTTTATCCAAGTTATTATTATTAGTAGAATCAATACACATAACATTATTTCCTAAGTTATCTACTATAGATACAGCTTCATACACACCATCACAAGGTAATGCTTTAAAATAAAGTACATTATGAAAGAAAGCATTAATCGAACCAACTTCATTATCAAACGAAAAGGTGAACCCTTGTCTGTACAATGCATGAAAGGAAATAATATTTCTTGCCATTTCTGGCGAATAACAACATTTATTCAAATCTAAATTTAACCCACTATTTAGCGATAAAGTATAAACTCCAATCTTGGTGACAGGTGTAACTTTCCTATTCCCCATGATTAAATTTAACCCACTATTTAGCGATAAAGTATAAACTCCAATCTTTGGGCAGTTCCGCTTCCAATGAGCTTTTTCATGGCAATAGAAGCATTCAGCCTCTTTTGGGTCAGAAGAAGGAGTAATGAAACCTTTCTTGGTTCCACTTGAAGAAGAGCCATCAAGGGTCCGAGCCTTGGTACCCTTCGAAGATCTCTTTCTCTTCCTCCCTCGACTTTGCCCGATTGCCAAGACCGGAGTTGAGTCTGGAGTAGGAGTGATAGCAACCGACTTCCCCTTAAGACCTGTTTCTGCGGTCTTGAGAAGTCCCTGAAGTTTGCTGAGGGTGACCTCTTCCTTGTTCATGTGATATGTCATGCGGAATTGATCATAGCACGATGGTAAGGAGTGCAAAATGATATCTATTGCAAGCTCCTCAGGGAAGTTCACATTAAGCTTCAGCAAACGATCCACATACCTTTGCATTTTCTGCATGTGGCTCGTGACGGACTCTCCGTCCTTCATCATGGTTGTTATCATGGAGCAGATGACTTCGTACCTCTCTTGTCGTGCACTTTGATGGTATCTTTCCATCAAATCTTGGTGCATTTCTTAAGGGTAGAAGTCTTCATAAGACTTTTGGAGTTCAGCTGTCATGGTGGCTAACATGATGCAAGCCACCTTGGTTGCATCTCTTTCATGAGTATGAAAGTCAGTGATCTCCTGGGGAGTTGCAGTGGACTCGTCAATTTCCTTAAGCTCCTTGTCAAGGACATATTCTTTGTCCTCGTAGCGGGTAATCATCCTGATGTTTCTGATCCACTTATTGAAGTTGGATCCATCAAAGGTGACTTTCCCACATAGACTCATAAGAGTAAAGGAGCCATTAGGATTCGAGCCAGAAGCATTAGTTGAAGACATCTGAAAAAGAAGAACAAGTTTAGTTTAGATTTAAGAGAGTCCTTAATAAAACACCCAAATGTAATATTAAGGCTAGGATCCAATCACAATATAATATAACTTAGAAGAGGTATGCCGTAATCTAAGCTATACCATATTTGAAAGGTAGGTGAATGACGATTCACCAATTTCCACCACGAAAACCGAAATATTAAATATTTAGTTTTTATTGGTTTTAGAAATTCCTAGATTCTTTGAGATCCAATGAACTTTTCAAAGGCATGTTTCAATCTCGGGAGTGCCCTCCAGGTTTTGTGACTGGGATGCCGAGGATCACAAAACGAGGTGTGAAGTAACCATGCAAATCACTTGGTACCCTTAAAGTTTATCACTCAATCGATGTGCCGGTAAACCACACACGCTCCACCGATACTATAATAAACCTTAAGTCACCCTTTACCTACCTTGTTAAGTCCAAGTTAGTGTGCCGGTTAACCACACACGCTCCACCAAAGACTCAGACAAAGTGTAAAGTGTAATTTCATGGATTAGCACCTTATTCACATTTTTCCTAAAGTAACTAAGATTGGGAATTTAATAAACATTTAGTTACTTTATTATATTCATCATACTTTGAATGAGAATTTATAAGTCCTTGTCTTACCCGTTCGGCTAACGACCCTCCACCAGTCAAGCAAGCGGTGGGTGAGAATATACACCCATTAAGTCACCATTTTATAGGCAACAACCTTATACCCACCTTATAGACTGGCTTCGTGAATGAGGCGTACTAGCGGTAAGACGACTTCTTCTTATACATATATATATATAATTATTAAATCATCATAATATAAGTATAAGGGTTGAATTTTAACTTTTAAAATTCTAGGGGTTGGAACTAAAGTTTTAACTTAACTTTACTTGTTCCAAAACTTGAGGGCAAGTTTTGTAACTTTCAAAACTTTTCATTTCTTCTAACTTATGAGTTTAATAGAGTCATAAAATGAAGACTCTTCATTTTTTATAACTCTTGTGTTTTCTTAATGGTTTTAACTCAAGTGTGACTCTTGGTTTTCCATAACTTAAGGATAAGTTATGAACTCCATTAAAACACATTATGATCAAGAATTAAACTACCAAATAGGTTACAAATAATTCCTATGATAATCTAAAACATCATAAGAACAAGAACATGAATATGAACACAATCAAAAATTACATAAAAGTTTGTAATTTTGATAACTTGTTATTGTAAATGAATTAGCAAGACATTACACCACCAAAAACAAGTTTACATTTACTAAAACAGTTTAGGGTAATGTTTCTAATTCATTTTCCAGCAACTGAATCGAAATTCTGCACTCATTCGACCCTACTCGCCGAGTGCATGAACATGACTCGCCGAGTTGGTTGAAGATACACATGGACTCGACGAGTCCCCCCTATAGACTCGACGAGTCCATTCGCAGACAACAAATTTCCGATTCTGTTTTCAACTTTTAAGCACAAATAAGAACAAACAAGCCTAGGCTCTGATACCACTGATAGGTTTTGAGCATTCTAACACTTCCTAAGTGTACATGCAACCCTAATAACCTTGTATCTATGTTTGTCTAATTTGTCATGCAAAGTTGATTTCCAAGGTTATATTCCTATCTAGCATACATGGGGAACAATTTTAACATAAAGTATAGATAGAATAACTTACCTTGTTGTTGCTTGTGTTCCTTGAAACCTTGTGAGCCTAGCACCCCAAGTGTGATGCCTCAAATGCTTCACACAACACCAAATGCTCTTGGAAGAACTTATGAGAGAATACTCACTTCACAAAATCGGCCAAGCCCTCTATATTCTTAGTGTGTAGCCGATTTGGGAGGAGATCATATTACTTATATAGTGTTGACACATCTAGGGTTAAACCCTAATGTGTCATGACTCTTCATTTCCATGACCCATGGGTTTGTAACTCCCATGGAGCATCCTATGGGTGGAACCCAACTTGATGATCCATGGAGCCTTTTAGCCCACTATACAAGATATGGATGATTTACTTAATCAACCCATATATTTAATTAGTTATCTTTTGATCACTTAATTAATTCTAAATTAATTCTTGATCAAACTAATCAAATAATATTATTAATATATTAGAACTTATAATATATTAATAATCTCCAAGTGTTATTTCTCTCATTTAGTCTATCCAATTGCATGGTGCCATGCAACCCAAATGGACCATGCCGGGTCGGGTCAAGTACATACCAGAAATAGTTATGGACTTAGACACCTTATCCAACAAAAAGATCACTAAATATGTAAAGGGTAAATTAATGTAGTACTGTAGTGTTGTATTATAGGAACTACTGCTATACTTATTACCTTACACTAGATTTATATTAAGGTATCATGTGATTAATTGTACCATACTATCGACTGGATAAACAACGAAAAATGTAGGTCGTAAAATGAAATGACGTTTGGCACCCACAGACCTGCAGGTCCGGCTGTAGCTAGCTGCAAGGTGTAGGATAGTCAATCCAGTACATATCTATACGCAAACTCACGCTCTCCCTTCAAGAGACGCTGGCTACAACACGGGCCATGACATTGAAGTCTTGCTCCGATACAGATCACAATAGTTAATGTATTCATGTATATGTAATGTAATGTTACTCGTACTAGTATCGTTGTATATGTTCTCTTTCTAGTATAGTTGTATATGTTCTCCTTCTAGTATAGTTGTATACGTTCTCTTTCTAGTATAGTTGTATATGTTCTCCTTCTAGTATAGTTGTATATGTTCTCTTTCTAGTATATTTGTATATGTTTTCTTGCTAGTATAGTTGTATATGTTCTCTTTCTAGTATAGTTGTATATGTTCTCATAGTAATAAGTATTGACTAATGAATGAACTGACTCATTGATCTAACAATAGTATAAGTATGATCCTGTGTTACCCCGATGGTACCTTACAAATGATGTAACTAGTATGTGTGACAACTCGAAATTTCCATTCGGTCAAACCCTAAAAGTCAACCACTTTGTATCATAAGTCAATGCCATTATTTCTTATTTTTAAGAAATATAAAGTTCGTTTGATTATTTTAATATTATTTTAAACGAACGGGTGAAAGAAAGTGCCGTCTCGGGTTTGGATTTTTAGAAACCGCAAACACCTCGCGTCTTAGAAATTCCCGACCAAACTTTTATGTTTGGGTCGAAAAATCATCCCAAAAATCCATAAACTCATGCTTATCCATGAGTTTACTCCCCAAGACTAGTCATTTGTGTTTACTCCCCATTTACTAAAAGAGTAAACTCCAAATGAGTAAACTCCAAAACTCTTTCAAGTATCATCCTTGATTTTGTTCTAGATCTTCAAATTAGTAAGTCTTCTAACCCTTTCAAGTTAGTATATCACTTAATCTAGTGATTGTACATCCTTTAATCCATTCATTTATGTGTTTTCATTAGTTTTTCCAAAACACCAAGAACACCAAGAACATACACTAGTGTTCTTGGACTTAAATTTCAATTCAAGCTTCCACAATGTAGGTACTTCTATAATAGAGTCATTTAAAGCTAGCTATACATGTTTATACCAAGGAAAACTCCCAAGAATACCAAGAACAAGGTGTTCACGGTTTTGGGAGGCTCCCAAAATCGTAAACACCAAATATAGTGCCTTAGGATGATTTAGGGTGTCTAGGTGCTTCACAATGCCTTAGGGACTTGTCGAGATCCATCCTTGATGAGTGTATCACACAAAAAGCACCAAAATCATATATTTTTATGTGTTTATGGTTTGGGGAACTCCCAAAACCGTAAACACCTCAAATGTGGTGCAAAAGTCCCATGGATGTTCCTTATGCTTAGAATCTAACCTAGACTAGTGCCATGTTTGAGCTAAGGACTTGAAAACCGCCAAATACCAAACTTAGGAGTTGAAGGTAGTAAAATCATGAGTTTAAGGTAGTAAACTAATGAGTTTAAGGTAGTAAACTCATGGAGAAATGGTCCTTAGACCGTAAACTCCATTTAGGAGTGTTTTGATGCCACACAACACTTCCTAAGGATAAATCATGAAGTATGAATGCTTGGAATAGCTTAGAAGACTTCAAACCAACAAATGGTCAAAAGGTTAGGAGTTTACGACCGTAAACTCAAGAGTTTACAACCGTAAACTCAAGGGGTGTTGGTCCTTAGGCAGTAAACTCATTTTAAGAGTGTTCCTTGAACCCCAATCATACTAGCCTTTCCCTACAACACTTAGATGCACTCCTGAACACTTATAACACTTATACAAAGTGTTTGTCATGCCTTATAGTGTATTGACTTTGTTTATTATTTGCTTAAAGACTAATTGTTCATATACATATATCCTTATATGTTCTTAGGATCTTTGTGCGTCTCTAAGTCTTCACTTGACACCTAGCAGTCCTACCTCTTCAGTTCATTCTAATCACTTACAACAGGTGAGTTCATACCCCTAAATCAATATTTTAAATGGTTTTAAATGCTTTAATGGGGGGGGGGGGAATAAAAGTAGAAAATATCATGTTATTAAGTCATTTATATGTATTTTATAACTGTGTTTTCATTCAGCAGATTTCACATACTACAAAATGTGATGCATGAAATGGTTTTCTATCTCAAAAAATACTTTGTTATCAAATGTATTACTTTTGAAACTTTTATTAAAAGGACATAAAGTCATTGTTAATCATTGTTTAAAACTCTTAGATGTCTTACAAAACCATTTTTACCTTCCTCAACAGAACTATACTTATACACTTATGTTTCTTATATATGTTTTGAGCTGATAGTTTTCATCCTTCATTCAGTTTTCCACACTCTTGTGTAGCAAGGGTGTGTAAACCTACTTGAACAACCAATTACCTTTTAGTTAATTATCATAGGGATAGTTAGATGATACAAAACATTATTCCTATTACAAGGAATCACACAAGAGTCAGTTCATTCATGAGTCTATACCAGTACATTACCTGCTACATGAGTACATTTACATATGATTACATGATACATGAGTACGTTTACATATGCTTACATGATACATGAATATGCTTACATGAATACATTACATGATTACCTTTACGTAGATACATTTACCTGTGTATATTTACATGAATACTTGTATCTCGAATTGCGAGGATGATTTATTAGTACCTTCTGTGTAAATTTTCCTGCCTATCCCTAGTACCTCGTGATATCTAGACGGGACGCTATCCCAAGTACCTCGGGATATCTGGATGGGACCCTATCCATAGTACCTCGGGTTATCTAGATGGGACTAACCATTCTAGAACCCAAATGTTAGCACCAGTGGGTAATAAACATCTACGGATGCCTACGGTTATTACTGTTGGATAAGGTGTCTAAGTCCATAACTATTTCTGGTATGTACTTGACCCGACCCGGCATGGTCCATTTGGGTTGCATGGCACCATGCAATTGGATAGACTAAATGAGAGAAATAATACTTGGAGATTATTAATATATTATAAGTTCTAATATATTAATAATATTATTTGATTAGTTTGATCAAGAATTAATTTAGAATTAATTAAGTGATCAAAAGATAACTAATTAAATATATGGGTTGATTAAGTAAATCATCCATATCTTGTATAGTGGGCTAAAAGGCTCCATGGACCATCAAGTTGGGTTCCACCCATAGGATGCTCCATGGATGCTCCATGGGAGTTACAAACCCATGGATCATGGAAATGAAGAGTCATGACACATTAGGGTTTAATCCTAGATGTGTCAACACTATATAAGTAACATATCCTCCACCCAAAATCGGCTACACTAAGAAATAAGAGGGCTTGGCCGATTTTGAGAAGTGAGTATTCTCTCATAAGTTCTTCCAAGAGCATTTGGTGTTGTGTGAAGCATTTGAGGCATCACACTTGGGGTGCTAGGCTCACAAGGTTTCAAGGAACACAAGCAATAACAAGGTAAGTTATTCTATCTATACTTTATGTTAAAATTGTTCCCCATGTATGCTAGATAGGAATATAACCTTGGAATTCAACTTTGCATGACAATTAGACAAACATAGATCCAAGGTTATTAGGGTTGCATGTACACTTAGGAAGTGTTAGAATGCTCAAAACCCATCAGTGGTATCAGAGCCTAGGCTTGTTTGTTCTTATTTGTGCTTAAAAGTTGAAAACAGAATCGGAAATTTGGCTGTCTGCGAATGGACTCGTCGAGTCTATAAGGGGGACTCGTCGAGTCCATGAGTGTCTTCAACCAACTCGGCGAGTCAGTTTATGCACTCGGCGAGTAGGGTCGAATGAGTGCAGAATTTCGATTCAGTTGCTGGAAAATGAATTAGAAACATTACCCTAAACTGTTTTGGTAATTGAAAACTTGTTTTTGGTGGTGTAATGTCTTTGCTAATTCATTTACAACAACTAGTTATCAAAATTACAAAGTTTTATGTAATTTTTGATTGTGTTCATATTCATGTTCTTGTTCTTATGATGTTTTAGATGATCATAGGAATTATTTGTAACCTATGTGGTAGTTTAATTCTTGATCATAATGTGTTTTAATGGAGTCCATAACTTATCCTTAAGTTATGGAAAACCAAGAGTCACACTTGAGTTAAAACCATTAAGAAAACACAAGAGTTAGAAAAATGAAGAGTCTTCATTTTATTACTCTATTAAACTCATAAGTTACAAGAAATGAAAAGTTTTGAAAGTTACAAAACTTGCCCTCAAGTTTTGGAACAAGTAAAGTTAAGTTAAAACTTTAAGTTCCAACCCCTAGAATTTTAAAAGTTAAAATTCAACCCTTATACTTATATTATGATGATTTAATATTATATATATATGTATAAGAATAAAGTCGTCTTACCGCTAGTACGCCTCATTCACGAAGCCGGTCTATAAGGTGGGTATAAGGTTGTTGCCTATAAAATGGTGACTTAATGGGTGTATATTCTCACCCACCGCTTGCTTGACTGGTGGAGGGTCGTTAGCCGAACGGGTAAGATAAGGACTTATAAATTCTCATTCAAAGTATGATGAATATAATAAAGTAACTAAATGTTTATTAAATTCCCAATATTAGTTACTTTAGGAAAAATGTGAATAAGGTGCTAATCCATGAAATTACACTTTACACTTTGTCTAAGTTGTTGGTGGAGCGTGTGTGGTTAACCGGCACACTAACTTGGACTTAACAAGGTAGGTAAAGGGTGACTTAAGGTTTATTATAGTATCGGTGGAGCGTGTGTGGTTTACCGGACATCGATTGAGTGATAAACTTTAAGGGTACCAAGTGATTTGCATGGTTACTTCACACCTCGTTTTGTGATCCTCGGCATCCCAGTCACAAAACCTGGAGGGCACTCCCGAGATTGAAACATGCCTTTGAAAAGTTCATTGGATCTCAAAGAATCTAGGAATTTCTAAAACCAATAAAAACTAAATATCTAATATTTCGGTTTTCGTGGCGGAGATTGGTGAATCGTCATTCACCTACCTTTCAAATATGGTATAGCTTAGATTACGGCATACCTCTTCTAAGTTATATTATATTGTGATTGGATCCTAGCCTTAATATTATATTTGGGTGTTTTATTAAGGACTCTCTTAAATCTAAACTAAACTTGTTCTTCTCTTTCAGATGTCTTCAAACAATGCTTCTGGCTCGAATCCTAATGGCTCCTTTACTCTTATGAGTTTGTGCTGGAAAGTCACCTTTGATGGATCCAACTTCAATAAATGGATCAGAAACATCAGGATGATTACCCGCTACGAGGACAAAGAATATGTCCTTGACAAGGAGCTTAAGGAAATTGATGAGTCCACTGCAACTCCCCAGGAGATCGCTGCTTTTCATTCTCATGAAAGAGATGCAACCAAGGTGGCTTGCGTCATGTTGGCCACCATGACAGGTGAACTCCAAAAGTCTTATGAGGATTTCTACCCTTATGAAATGCACCAAGATTTTATGGAAAGATACCATCAAAGTGCACGACAAGAGAGGTACGAAGTCATCTGCTCCATGATAACAACCATGATGAAGGACGGAGAGTCCGTCACGAGCCACATGCAGAAAATGCAAAGGTATGTGGATCGTTTGCTGAAGCTTAATGTGAACTTCCCTGAGGAGCTTGCAATAGATATCATTTTGCACTCCTTACCATCGTGCTATGATCAATTCCGCATGACATATCACATGAACAAGGAAGAGGTCACCCTCAGCAAACTTCAGGGACTTCTCAAGACCGCAAAAACAGGTCTTAAGGGGAAGTCGGTTGCTATCACTCCTACTCCAGACTCAACTCCGGTCTTGGCAATCGGGCAAAGTCGAGGGAGGAAGAGAAAGAGATCTTCGAAGGGTACCAAGGCTCGGACCCTTGATGGCTCTTCTTCAAGTGGAACCAAGAAAGGTTTCATTACTCCTTCTTCTGACCCAAAAGAGGCTGAATGCTTCTATTGCCATGAAAAAGCTCATTGGAAGCGGAACTGCCCAAAGTACCAGCAAGATGTGAAGGATGGGAAAGTCAAACCCAACCATGCAGGTATTTACACTATCATTTCTAATAACTCACCCCATTCGAAATCTTGGGTCCTTGATACCGGTTGCGGTATTCATATTTGTTGTGACTTGCAGGGACTAGGAAGAAGTGAGAATGTGGAGCAAGGAAGAATAAACTTAATCATGGGGAATAGGAAAGTTACACCTGTCACCAAGATTGGAGTTTATACTTTATCGCTAAGTAGTGGGTTAAATTTAGATTTGAATAAATGTTGTTATTCGCCAAAAATGGCAAGAAATATTATTTCCTTTCATGCATTGTACAAACAAGGGTTCACCTTTTCGTTTGATAATGAAGTTGGTTCGATTAATGCTTTCTTTAATAATGTACTTTATTTTAAAGCATTACCTTGTGATGGTGTGTATGAAGCTGTATCTATAGTAGATAACTTAGGAAATAATGTTTTGTGTATTGATTCTACTAATAATAATAACTTGGATAAAGCATCATTATGGCATTGTCGTGTTGGACATATAAGCAAGAAACGCATAGGCCAACTCCAAAAGGATGGAATCTTGGAGTCGTTTGACCTAAAGTCAAATGATAGTTGCGAATCATGCTTACCTGGAAAAATGACAAAGTCACCCTTCACAGGCTTGTGTGAAAGGGGTGAAGGTTTGTTGGACCTTATACACACGGATGTGTGTGGACACTTCAAACATGCCACAAGAGATGCTAATCGTTATTATTTGACTTTTACTGATGATTACAGTAGATATGGATATGTCTACTTAATCAAGCATAAGTCAGAGACTTTTGAGAAGTTTAAGGAATTTAAACAGGAAGTCGAGAATCAATTGGGCAGGAACATTAAGATGCTTCGATCCGATCGAGGTGGTGAGTATCTTAGCTCAGAGTTCCTCGACTATCTAAAGGAATGTGGGATTGACTCACAATTGACACCTCCCAGGACACCGCAGTTGAATGGTGTGGCTGAGAGGCATAATCGAACCTTGTTGGACATGGTTCATTCCATTATGAGTCGAGCTTCGCTACCAATCTCATTCTGGGGGTATGCCTTAGAGATTGCCGCGCATATCCTTAATCTAGTCCCTACAAAGAAAGTTGCCAAAACTCCTCACGAGATGTGGACTGGTAAAGTACCTAAACTAGACCACATCAAGATTTGGGGATGTGAGGCTTTTGTGAGACGCGAGACTCATGATAAGCTCGAACCCTGAAGCGAGAGGTGTATTTTCATCGGCTACCCACATCAATCCTTTGGTTACCTCTTCTACAGACCTAGTGACAATGGGGTCTTTCTAGCAAGAAGAGCAGTCTTTCGAGAAAGAGAGTTTATAAGCCAAGGAGACAGTGGGAGGCAAGTTGATCTTGAAGAAATTCAAGAGTTAAGTGGTGAAGGAACTTCAAACTCTAGCCCTCAACTTGAGGAGGAAACTCCTGTTGAGCCAATTGACGAATCTGTACCTCTGAGGCGTTCCACGAGAGTTAGGAGTGCACCTGAGCATTACTATGGATTCCATATTACTGCAGAAGGTGAGACACTTATTAGTGATGAGACACTAGTAAGTCAAGATGACCCTAACAGCTACGAGGAAGCCATGGCAGGCCCCGAGTCTGCTAAATGGAAAGAGGCTATGGATAGCGAGATACAATCCATGTATGACAATCAAGTTTGGAACTTGGTTGAGAATGTACCAGGTCAAAAGATGTAGGGTGCAAATGGGTCTTCAAAAAGAAGACCGACATGGATGGTAAAGTACACACTTATAAGGCTAGACTGGTTGCAAAGGGCTTCTCTCAAATTCCTGGAGTGGACTATGATGAGACCTTTTCTCCGGTAGCCAATATTATGTCTATTCGGGTTCTGTTAGCCATAGCCGCATTTCATGACTATGAAATTTGGCAAATGGATGTCAAAACCGCTTTCCTTAATGGAAAGTTGGCTGAAGATGTTTACATGAGTCAGCCAGAGGGTTTTGTCAGTAACGAGTACCCTAATAGAGTGTGTAAGCTTGAGAAATCCATTTATGGATTAAAGCAAGCACCTCGCAGATGGAATCTTTGCTTTGATGAAAAGGTCAAGGAATTTGGCTTTTCTAGGAGTGAAGATGAATCTTGTGTATATGTCAAGGCTAGTGGGAGTATAGTTAGCTTTTTGGTATTGTATGTGGATGACATACTACTCATAGGAAACGACATTCCAACCTTGCAAGAAGTAAAGTCCTGGCTTGGAAAGTGTTTCGCTATGAAGGACCTTGGTGAAGCTGCCTATATTTTGGGGATAAGGATCTTGAGGGATCGGAGTAAAAGACTAATTGGACTTAGTCAAAGTACCTACTTGGAGAAGATTCTGAAGAGATTCATAATGCAAGACTCCAAGAAAGGAGAGTTACCCATCCAGAGTAACGCCAAACTGAGTAAGACACAAAGCCCTAGCACTGAGGCTGAGATAGCAGAAATGAGTCGAATACCTTATGCTTCGGCTGTAGGTTCGATCATGTATGCTATGACGTGTACTCGACCTGATGTAGCCTTTGCCTTGAGCATGGTTAGCAGGTTTCAGGGGAACCCTGGCAAGGCACACTGGACTGCGGTAAAGACTATTCTCAAGTACCTACGAAGGACTAAGGACTGGGTCCTTACCCTCGGTGGGAGTGATGACTTGAGAGTTGTAGGGTATAGTGATGCTAGCTTCCAGACTGATAGGGATAATTTCCGCTCTCAGTCGGGCTGGGTCTTTACCCTAAATGGAGGAGCAATTTCTTGGAAGAGTTCCAAGCAAGAGACAGCGGCAGATTCTACTTGTGAATCAGAGTATATTGCAGCTAGCGAAGCGGCAAAGGAGGCATTATGGCTTAGAAACTTCATTGGAGACCTTGGAGTTGTACCAGCTATTAAAGAGCCGATGGAAATTTTCTGTGATAGTGAAAGTGATGTTGCCTTAGCCAAGGAACCAAGGGATCACGGGAGATCCAGACACATCGAGAGAAAATACCATTTCATCAGACATCGGATCGAAGAAGGACTCCTCGTGGCAAAGAGGGTATCATCAGATGAGAATCCGGCAGATCCCCTCACGAAGGGACTGACCCGGATTAAGCATCTCCAGCATGCTCG
This sequence comes from Lactuca saligna, assembly GCF_052625555.1. NCBI lineage: Eukaryota > Viridiplantae > Streptophyta > Magnoliopsida > Asterales > Asteraceae > Lactuca > Lactuca saligna. Next base: position 224,113,176 of record NC_136419.1, on the reverse strand, counting down.
GAGCATAGGGCTGAAGGATGATATTATATTTAGTAGTTAGATAACCTCGAAATTTGTAAAGTGTAATTGACATTTGATGATGAATAAAAGTGTTTTATTTATGAGTAAAGTGTTACTATCTCTTGTCGATCGTTTACTATATTTCTTTTGCATGTTTTGACTTCCAGAATAATTTTGTTTGGTATATCATATTATTCAAACCTCCACAGTCGGTCATATGTCGGAAGTAGGTATGAATCAAGACTGTCATGTTCGGTTGTAGAGGTCTGGGACAAGGCTACAACAATCATGAGTGCTCATAAGTTATGAGCATTGGACTCAACCCACGCTCACTGGAATCACTTCATGGAATTCTATCTCGAGTGATCGTGAGACGGTAATATCATATAAGTCTTTAAACCTAGAGATATGATTTGTTACTTACAAGTTGGTTATGCATTGATTGTACGAAAAACGCATTGGTAACTCGATGTTATAAAATCGCGCTCTTATGTGTAATTCAATGAGTAGTAGAACAAACATATGAGTCGAAGTTTATCTGTTCCTTCTTGGATTAGAAGCTGATATCTGGGCCCCTCGATGATTTTGTTTTGACCTATGTACCGGGCCCGGTCAGAACTAAATTGATGTGTTTAATAAAGTTCTTTATCAAGCAAATCGGAAATCGGGAAACAAATGTTGGACAATAAGTAAGACATTGTTCCATGTATTTGTCCGACTGATATCTAGAACGGAGGATTATATGATCACTTATCTTAAATGGCGTACCATCATCTTCTCAGTTTCGAGAAACCTTGTAAAGAGCTACGATTGCCGATCGGTTCCTGAAGTCATACTTGCAGTAATAGTTATTAGACTTATCCAAGTGGGAGACTGTTGGATAAGGTGTCTAAGTCCATAACTATTTCTGGTATGTACTTGACCCGACCCGGCATGGTCCATTTGGGTTGCATGGCACCATGCAATTGGATAGACTAAATGAGAGAAATAATACTTGGAGATTATTAATATATTATAAGTTCTAATATATTAATAATATTATTTGATTAGTTTGATCAAGAATTAATTTAGAATTAATTAAGTGATCAAAAGATAACTAATTAAATATATGGGTTGATTAAGTAAATCATCCATATCTTGTATAGTGGGCTAAAAGGCTCCATGGACCATCAAGTTGGGTTCCACCCATAGGATGCTCCATGGATGCTCCATGGGAGTTACAAACCCATGGATCATGGAAATGAAGAGTCATGACACATTAGGGTTTAATCCTAGATGTGTCAACACTATATAAGTAACATATCCTCCACCCAAAATCGGCTACACTAAGAAGTAAGAGGGCTTGGCCGATTTTGAGAAGTGAGTATTCTCTCATAAGTTCTTCCAAGAGCATTTGGTGTTGTGTGAAGCATTTGAGGCATCACACTTGGGGTGCTAGGCTCACAAGGTTTCAAGGAACACAAGCAACAACAAGGTAAGTTATTCTATCTATACTTTATGTTAAAATTGTTCCCCATGTATGCTAGATAGGAATATAACCTTGGAATTCAACTTTGCATGACAATTCGACAAACATAGATCCAAGGTTATTAGTGTTGCATGTACACTTAGGAAGTGTTAGAATGATCAAAATCCATCAATTACTTATACTAGTAGTACCTTTACGGGACTAACCCTTCCTCCACCCTGCTGCTGCTACAGAGGACAATTGGACAATCTTCGGATGTTCATTAGGTTATACATTTTTCTTTATGCGATGGTGTGTTAGCCCTAGTACCTCGGGATAACACTTACATTAGTACTTTTTCCTATTTACTTTCTTTTGTGATAGGATATAAGTTTCGCTTACCGCGAGGTCGTGTTAGCCCTAGTACCTCGGGATAACACTTACATTAGTATATTTTCCTATTTACTTTATTTTGTGATATGTTCACATAAACGAAGAGTTAGAGTAAGTACTCTTAGTACTAGTCAATCGAAAGGAAAAAGTATCATTTTACTTACAAAACATTTGGGTCTTGGCAGAAGACTACATCTCATACTAATAGGAAATAAGGGATTTTCTAGGGTTTTTCATACTTATATCAAAATCTTCATTTAAAGATTTATATGGCATTCATAACAGCTTTTCAAAACAAGGCAATGACACTTAAATACATATGAATTCACCAGCTTTAAGCTGATACTCGCTTTCAAAATAACTTGTATTCTTAGGTCATCAGTAGACAGGTACGGTGGCCAGGTTTTGAGAAGATGGAGCACAAACAAGTCTCGTATTTTATTTTGATTGTATATTTTTGGTGTTTTATTACCATGAAAGAACACACATGTATTAAAACTTTACTTATAATGCAATGGATGATGTTGTTGCTTGTTTACTATTTTACACTGTTGTGATACTGTACATGACGTCCTCCACCCCAGAACGTTTCCGCCGTTCTTGGTTTTGGAGCGTGACAGTATGTATGAACATGGAAGAACTTTTATGACTATATATGTACACATGATATATAATTAATCTTGAAACGACCTTCGGAGGGCTACCCGATATCCCACCAGACCACATCCAAATAGAGGAAAAGGAAATAGGGTGTGCGGCCTTCCTAAGCCTTTTAAAAATTGCTTATATACCTATACATATACGGGCATGCAACTTATAATAAGTATAACAAATTTTAAGTAAAAGTATTTGATAAGTAAAATAGTTTGTAAACCAGTTTGAAGTAAAACAACTTTGATAAACAGTTTGAATAGTAGTAAAATCATTGGTTTTGTAGTTATTAATCACATGTGATTGATGTAATAACTATAAGTATTCAACTTGTATTCTTACCCATAAAATCATTTAAAACATTTAAAAGTATTTCAAAGGTTAATTAAAGGGGTATGAACTCACTTGTGGTGAGTGGATTGGATTGAAGTGTCGAGTACGGTGCTAGGTGACAAATGAAGACTTGTACACACGTACGAGCCTAGTTATCATATAATGAACATATATGTGACAACTGTCAATTCAGGTCATTCTTGGACTCATGCATATTTATAATAACCATTCATGCACAACATGCCATGACCTAGTAGTATAAATTAGGTCAAAAATCTTGCATAAACTAGGATCCAACTAAGGTCTAGGACTAATATACTTGATACTTACAATTCTAGTAAGTTGCTTAGCTACAATAGGAAATGCCAATACTATAATTAGAATAAGCTTCAAACTTTGTTATAATTGAAATAGGGTATAAAACTCTAAAAATAAATTAAAACACTCTAATTATACTTCAACATGTTGTTGAATATCAATCAATGTTCCAAAAACTCTAAACAGCCAAAAATCCAAATTTATAAATCTTAAAGCTTAAAAACTTTATAAAATTTGGCTATAAACTTTCTAATATCAAATTTTATTAATCAAATTATGGATTATACCAATGAAATAGAAATATAAATTACAAGTATTAATCATAATTTATTAGTTAAAAACAAGATTTTTAAATAAATCAAAAATTGCTTAAAGAATCACTTTTATAAAAATTAGATTTTTATAAAAATTAGATTTTTATAAAAATTAAGGAGGGATTTTTTATAAAAATTTGAATTTAGGAGATAGGAGGCTTTAATGCCTCAAAAATCTGGCCATCTCCCCTCTCCCCATGCACTCTCTTCCCAAAACTCATGATTAAACTCAAACCCACACTCCACCTCTTCTCTCTTCACTCTTCTCACTTCACTCTCTTCACACACTTCACCCTCTTCCTCTCTCTCTCTAAACTCACGAAATTTCTCTCATTTCTCTGCCAAATTTCAAGACTTTGAAGACCTTGAAGTGTTCTTACTTCTCTCAAGATCATAACCAAGGTAAACAACATCATCTTCTTCCATAGTTTGATGATTCTACTTCTTTTCCTTCTTAGTTTTCTCTTCTTTTAGGATTCTATGCCTTTCCATGGCTAGAAATCTTTATTCTCCCCTTGTGGTTTGTAGATTCTCACCATAACACAATGCATGTGTTTGAAATGGTGAAAATCCGGGATCAAACCCATGCAAGGAGTGAAAAAGATGCACATATGATCATGTGACATCAAAACATAATATTTCATGTTCTTCTCCATTTCTTGTGTGTTCATGCATGAACGAAAGCATTAAACCATTTCTAGTACATCTTGGATGCTCATTCATTCCATGCATGTGTTAGAAATCGGGCCTTACCAAGGACATGCATGATGTTCTTATTGAAATACCCTAATAATGCACACAAGCAAACATGCAATCTGCCAGATTACTTTGTTCGACTTTGAACAGTCATAACTCAGTCATTTCTTAACCAAATCATGATATTCTTTTTGTATTGGTTAGTTCCACGAGTTAACTTTCAAACCCAACTGGTCTTACTGTAAAATATTAAATATCCGATTTTTGGCAGATTTTACAAAAAGGTTGCGCATACAGCTCTTTTTCTGTGATCACTATTTTTATCTTGCTTAAACAATGGTCTTAAACCCAACCATAAATCTTAGGAAAAATACCTTAGAAACTTAACATATCTAGTGAGTTATGGTTGAAATTTCGTGGCTTAAAACCTCACTGAATGGGCTACAAAAATTCATGAACCTCAGCCACATCTACACTTCATGCATTATTGCATGCAACTTTTCTTAAATTGTTTGGAATCATTACCCTCATTTCTCTTCTGAATAAATTCTTAACATTTTTACTTTTGAAAGCCCTTGCATGCATGAGATAATCTGGAAAATTTCAAGAGCTTTTGTTATTTATTTGATTTATTAGAATTATTGCTAAAACCAAGGGCATAAATCATATAAAATACTTCCAGAGGTCCATAAATCCTAAATAAATTCATGGATGATACTTATGGGGAATAATGACCCCTCACCAAATTTCAGCAATTTTTGTTACTGTTTCATATGATTTCTAATTTTCTTTTATTTAGGACATGATAAATTACAAAACCACTTTTTATGATGTGAAAATTGTATCTACCAATTTTCGCATACCTTACTTGTGATGGGTGACTCAAGAAAATAATTTCAAGATTTTTCATCATGTCTAGCTATTTTTCCCAATTTTTGGTAATTATAATGGCTTAAAAATGGGAAAAATAGTTCTGATTATCCAAAATTCATGAAAATTTGCCAGGATATCATATTATATAGTAGGAGGTTACATAAAAATTTTGAATATTTTTCTCCACTGTAAACTATTTTTCCCTTATTTTCTAAAGTTAATTGCACTAAAATTCACTTAAATATACATAAATACCCAAAACCAGTTTATACATTATGAAAACCACTTTTGATATTTTTCCCAAGATATTTATACTGTAAATGATGTTACAAAAATTTATGGTAATTTATTTTAACTGTTTAATAATATTTCTTTAATTAATGACTATTTAAAGAAATAAAACAAGGAAAAATACAAATAACCACTGAAAAATATATTTTATATTTTTCCCAGCCTATTTATGTATAATAACAATTAAATAAAAAGTTTGGGTAATTTTGGAAACTGTTTACTATTTATTTCAATTTTTATTGAAATAAATGCTCAAAAATTATAAAATATAATTAAACAGCTTGGAAATCCATTTTTATAATTTTCCCAGCTTAGTGTTGTGTATTAACAGTTAAATAAAAAGTTTGAGAATTTTTATCCCTCGAATACTATTTTTCGTGAATTTATGTTGTTATTGAGACTTAAAATTTGGAAAATTAACCTTCCAAGGTTGTAATTAATCGCACGACTTGTAAAATTTCAATACATCAGAAAAAGTGTAACAAAATGATATAAATCCAATACTAAAACATAAATTGGCATTTCCCTATATGTAGAGTTTAGTATATTAGCATTAGATATCGACATGGAAACTCACTAGTGCGTGTGTTTGGTGTCGTAGGATCCCGGTAGTAAGACGTTGGTGCATCCCGAAGTACCGCTTGTGTCTACACAAAACATCGTGAGTATTCACGCACTCCCCTATTTTCGTTTTTTATGTTTTGGGGTGGAAAAGCATGTCCAGAAAAACTATTGTTTGCATGTTGTACTTAAATCGAATTGTATCAAACATGATTGCTATTGTATTGCTATGTTTCTTTATGTATGTCTATGCAACACGGAACATGAGAACTTATCGTACAAAGGCCCTTCCCTTATCTCTAACCATTAACTCTTTGAGCCAATGGTCGTTATGGATAGCGCTATTAGGAATTGACAACTCCTCACTCGCCCGAATCGCTGGAGTGCATGATACCATATTCATCTATGGAACGATAAGCATAGATCTCGATAGGGCTTCAGTCATAGGTTTGGTTGAGACTCATTGTTTGCTCATACACATACAAACGCGTTTCTCGTTATAGCAATAAACTTGTATTCATTAATAGCAATCAACTTGTTTATCATTGAAGCAATGTACTTGTATTTACGAAAAGCCTTATTGTACGCTCGATTTTATAAACTTGTGATACTCACCAACTATTTTCATAGTTGACGCTCGTTTTACATGCTTTTTCAGGAAATAATTAGTAAGTGGATGTAAAGATTCATCATCATAGAGCATGCTGCATCGTGTTGAAGCTATTATGAAGCTATATTTTGAACAATGTTATTTTGAAAAACTTGTATTTTGTTCTTTTGAAGCTATGGGTTGTAAACTTTTAAATATTGCTATGGTGATGTATCTTTATCTTTTGCAATGAAACCGTTATCGCTGTCATACCTTGCGTTTCCGCTTTAGCGGGGTGTGACAGAAGTGGTATCAGAGCTAAAGTTATAGAGAACATCGGTTTTTCTTTAAGAAAACACAACCTATAACTAAAACTTACAAAGAAATTCCTTTTACATCAAACATATTACAAGTATAATTAGGTTGGGAGTTGTATTATTGGACCTTGATTAAACATAGCCTGATCACCTATGTTTAATTAAGAAAAGATTTATACAAAGCTTGAGCTAATTATAATGGGAATATGTTCAACAAAAATATTTGAGAAAACCTTATTTAAAAATTTCAAAAGGTTAATTTTGGTGTGTGTAAGCATTGCATATTATAGGCATGCATTGTCATTTATTTCATATCTCATTGAAACTATGTCACAGTCCACTATGTCAAGATCGTCATCTTCCCGCGCTACCGCCTCAGCCGATGAATCCGGCTACGTCACTGTTATCCCTCGACGTAATCCCCCCGCCTCGATAGAAGAAGACCCATCAGAGGATACGGAAGATACTGGGAACTCGGTGGAGATCAGCAATGACAACGCCCCGAGTCAACGACGCGAGGCATCACCGACATCGGTGTTGCCACAGCCACCGCTCTATGGACTTCGCATTCGGAGGACAGCGAGGAAGAGTGTCCCCATTCCAGGAAGGATACCCGCCAGCACAGCAGGACATGGCACGGCAGGACCTAGCGGGGTAGGACCCAGCGATGCAGGACCAAGAGAATCCTCACCTCAGCAAGTCATAGGGATACCTGTCCGACAGCCAGGTATGACCCCGGAGGAGTCCCGGAGATTGCAGTCGATAGCAGCAGGCCTACGTCACAGTCTCGCTGCGATAGCTGGGCATCGAGAAGTTTTGGATGAAGTCTTGGCAGGAATGGAAATCCTGTATCAGCATTCGATGGAGACTGCTGACACTGCTAGTGCTGCTAGACGAGAGGCAGGTCATGCGATGACAGCATATTATATGTTTGGTTGGCTATTATTGATTGTGATGTGATAAGGATGGGAGCATCGACAATGGAAAGCTCTAGTAGCAAGAGGAAGCCAGCAGATCAGGGAGAGAAGAAGTATGGAGGCAAGTCAGGGAGGAAGCAGAAAGTCTCAAGAAACTTTATGGTAAGAGCCCAGGAGCAAGAACCAGTGAAAACTCAAGGACAAGAAGTGCAGGAGCGAAAGCAGTACTCAGGGTCGCTTCCGAAGTGCAATAAGTGTAACTTCCATCACAAGGGAGCTTGCCCGGTGTGCCAAAACTGTAAGCAAACAGGCCATTACTCGAAGTATTGTAAGGTGAATAAGGAGGGAAAAAGGACATGTTACGAGTGCGGGAGTATTGATCATCTCCGTAGAGCATGTCCTAAACTGAACAATGGACCTGGTAACCATGGACAAGGCCAAGCCAGGCAAAACTTTCAAGGAAATCAAGTTAGACAACCAAGAGGTGTAGCCTTTGTGATTGGTGCAGAAGAAGCTCGTCAGAACCCTGAAGTGATAACAGGTACGTTCCTCCTGAACAACCACTTTGCATCAGTAATATTCGATGCGGGAGCAGATAGGAGTTTTGTTTCTTTAGCATTTAGACCGTTAATTGGCTTGAAATCGGTAAAGATGAGGATTGCATATGCTATTGAACTTGCTGATGGGTATGAAATTAGGGCTAGTGATATAATTCCTGGTTGTACTCTGAATTTAGCTGATAAACTCTTTAGCATTGACCTAATTCCTATAGAGCTAGGTAGTTTTGATGTGATAGTAGGGATGGATTGGTTATCCAAAAATAGAGCAGACATTGGTTGTTATGAGAAAGTCATCAGAGTGCCTCTCCCTAATGGAGAAACCCTTATCATACACGGTGAGAAGCCAGGAAGAAGTTTAAACATAGTATCAAGCGTGAAGGTTCACAAGTACCTGAAGAAGAATTGTATTGCATTCATGGCCCACGTGCTAGAAAGAGAACTAGAAGCTAAGCAACACAAGGAGATTCCAGTGGTTCAAAACTATCCCGAAGTATTTCCGGAGGAATTGCCCGGTCTACCCCCTTATAGACAGGTCGAATTTCGGATAGACTTAGTTCCCGGAGCGGCACCGGTAGCAAAAGCACCATATCGCCTTGCACCATCCGAGATGCAAGAACTATCCGGACAACTTCAAGAACTTCTAGACAAAGGGTTTATTCGACCAAGTTCTTCACCTTGGGGAGCCCCAGTGTTATTCGTCAAAAAGAAAGATGGTTCGTTCCGAATGTGCATTGATTACAGAGAATTGAACAAGTTGACAATCAAGAATCGATATCCCCTCCCTAGAATAGATGACTTGTTCGATCAGTTGCAGGGCGCTTCCTACTTCTCAAAAATCGACCTTCGGTCAGGGTATCATCAGCTAAGAATTCACGAAGAGGACATTCACAAGACAGCGTTTAGAACCCGTTATGGACATTATGAATTCTTAGTCATGCCTTTTGGACTAACGAACGCACCCGCTGTATTCATGGATTTGATGAATAGGGTCTGTAGACCATACCTAGACAGGTTTATAATTGTCTTTATCGATGACATACTTGTTTACTCGCGGACCAAAGAAGATCACAATAGACATCTAAAGCTAGTGTTGGAGCTGTTGAAGGAACAAAAATTGTATGCCAAGTTCACTAAGTGTGAATTTTGGATTCGGGAAGTACATTTTCTTGGTCATGTGATCGGTGAAAGAGGAATCCATGTAGATCCAGCTAAGATAGAGGCAATCAAGAAATGGGAGGCCCCCAAAACCCCGACAGAAATACGACAATTCCTAGGATTAGCTGGGTACTACAGACGCTTCATTGAGAATTTCTCTAGGATTGCTCAACCATTAACATCTTTGACCCAAAAGGATAGAAAATTTCTCTGGGAAGAGAAACACGGAGAGGCGTTTCAAATCCTGAAAAACAAGCTGTGCAATGCACCAATTCTGGCTTTACCAGAAGGATCAGAGAACTTTGTGGTGTATTGTGATGCGTCTCATCAAGGATTAGGATGTGTGCTAATGCAAAAAGATAGGGTCATTGCATATGCTTCCAGACAACTCAAACCGCACGAGAAGAATTATACCACCCATGATCTAGAACTAGGAGCAATAGTTTTCGCCCTTAAGATATGGAGGCATTATTTGTACGGAACCAAATGCACCATTTATACCGATCACAAAAGCCTTCAGCATATTCTGGATCAGAAAATGTTAAACATGCGGCAGAGAAGATGGGTAGAGTTGTTTAGTGATTATGATTGTGAGATACGATACCACCCAGGAAAGGCTAACGTAGTAGCCGACGCTCTTAGTAGGAAAGTAAGAGTGAAACCTTCCCGTGTGAGAGCTTTGGGAATGGTAATTCAGACAAGCTTGAAATCTCAAATCATTAATGCCCAGGAGAAAGCGTTATGCAAGGAAAATCTTCCAGGCGAAACTTTACATGGTTTGGAAGAAAGATTTGAAACCAAACCTGATGGAGTTCGTTATTTTAAAGACAGGGTCTGGATTCCAAGGGTTAACAACCTGAGAGACATGGTATTAGAAGAGTCTCATCGATCTAAATACTCCATCCACCCTGGAGCAGATAAGATGTACAAGGATCTTAAAGAGTACTATTGGTGGCCTGGAATGAAAAAGGATATTGCCTTGTACGTCGGGAAGTGTTTGACATGCTCAATAGTCAAAGCTGAACATCAGAAACCTTCCGGGTTGTTGCAACAACCTGAAATTCCCCAATGGAAATGGGAGCAAATATCTATGGATTTCGTTACCAAACTCCCTAGAACTGCTAGAGGTCACGACTCAATTTGGGTCATAGTGGATCGACTGACGAAATCCGCTCACTTTCTCCCTATTCGAGAAGATTTCAAGATGGAAAAATTGGCCCAAATCTACATCGACAAAATTGTTTCTCTGCATGGTGTACCCCTATCTATCATTTCTGATAGAGATAGTCGTTTTACATCTCGATTTTGGTGGATGTTACAGAGGGCACTAGGAACCAAGATAGATTTGAGCACAGCTTACCACCCGCAGACAGATGGGCAAACAGAGAGAACAATGCAAACATTGGAAGACATGCTACGAGCGTGTGTCATTGAGTTCAAAGGAAATTGGGATACTCATTTGCCCCTAATTGAGTTTTCCTACAATAACAGTTACCACACGAGTATCCAATGTGCTCCATATGAAGCATTGTATGGACGCAAGTGTCGTTCGCCCTTATGCTGGACAGAAATCAGAGACAGACAGTTGACTAGAGTCGAACTTATCCAGGAAACATCTGACAAGATTACTATCATCAAAGATAAGCTTAAAGCTGCTAGAGATCGTCAGAAAAGTTATGCGGATAATCGTCGAAAACCATTAGAATTCCAAGTAGGAGACAAGGTACTTTTAAAAGTGTCGCCTTGGAAAGGGCTTGTGCGTTTTGGTAAGAAAGGAAAACTAAGCCCGAGATATGTTGGACCCTTTGAAATCCCTGAAAGGATTGGTCCAGTAGCGTATAAACTCCAATTGCCCCAAGAGTTAAGCGCCATTCACGACACATTCCACGTCTCCAACCTTAAGAAATGTCTAGCCGACGAAACATTGATAGTACCCCTGGAGGAAATTAAGATCAATGATAAGCTGAGCTTCGTTGAGGAACCGATAGAAATCCTTGACAGGGAGGTAAAACAACTTAAGCGGAGTAAGATCCCGATTGTGAAAGTTCGATGGAACTCAAAACGCGGGCCGGAGTACACCTGGGAGCGCGAGGATTACATAAAGGAAAAGTATCCGCAACTATTCCCATGCGATGACAAGCGATGATATAGAATGAATTTCGGGACGAAATTCTTTTTAAGTGGGGGATACTGTGACAACTGTCAATTCAGGTCATTCTTGGACTCATGCATATTTATAATAACCATTCATGCACAACATGCCATGACCTAGTAGTATAAATTAGGTCAAAAATCTTGCATAAACTAGGATCCAACTAAGGTCTAGGACTAATATACTTGATACTTACAATTCTAGTAAGTTGCTTAGCTACAATAGGAAATGCCAATACTATAATTAGAATAAGCTTCAAACTTTGTTATAATTGAAATAGGGTATAAAACTCTAAAAATAAATTAAAACACTCTAATTATACTTCAACATGTTGTTGAATATCAATCAATGTTCCAAAAACTCTAAACAGCCAAAAATCCAAATTTATAAATCTTAAAGCTTAAAAACTTTATAAAATTTGGCTATAAACTTTCTAATATCAAATTTTATTAATCAAATTATGGATTATACCAATGAAATAGAAATATAAATTACAAGTATTAATCATAATTTATTAGTTAAAAACAAGATTTTTAAATAAATCAAAAATTGCTTAAAGAATCACTTTTATAAAAATTAGATTTTTATAAAAATTAGATTTTTATAAAAATTAAGGAGGGATTTTTTATAAAAATTTGAATTTAGGAGATAGGAGGCTTTAATGCCTCAAAAATCTGGCCATCTCCCCTCTCCCCATGCACTCTCTTCCCAAAACTCATGATTAAACTCAAACCCACACTCCACCTCTTCTCTCTTCACTCTTCTCACTTCACTCTCTTCACACACTTCACCCTCTTCCTCTCTCTCTCTAAACTCACGAAATTTCTCTCATTTCTCTGCCAAATTTCAAGACTTTGAAGACCTTGAAGTGTTCTTACTTCTCTCAAGATCATAACCAAGGTAAACAACATCATCTTCTTCCATAGTTTGATGATTCTACTTCTTTTCCTTCTTAGTTTTCTCTTCTTTTAGGATTCTATGCCTTTCCATGGCTAGAAATCTTTATTCTCCCCTTGTGGTTTGTAGATTCTCACCATAACACAATGCATGTGTTTGAAATGGTGAAAATCCGGGATCAAACCCATGCAAGGAGTGAAAAAGATGCACATATGATCATGTGACATCAAAACATAATATTTCATGTTCTTCTCCATTTCTTGTGTGTTCATGCATGAACGAAAGCATTAAACCATTTCTAGTACATCTTGGATGCTCATTCATTCCATGCATGTGTTAGAAATCGGGCCTTACCAAGGACATGCATGATGTTCTTATTGAAATACCCTAATAATGCACACAAGCAAACATGCAATCTGCCAGATTACTTTGTTCGACTTTGAACAGTCATAACTCAGTCATTTCTTAACCAAATCATGATATTCTTTTTGTATTGGTTAGTTCCACGAGTTAACTTTCAAACCCAACTGGTCTTACTGTAAAATATTAAATATCCGATTTTTGGCAGATTTTACAAAAAGGTTGCGCATACAGCTCTTTTTCTGTGATCACTATTTTTATCTTGCTTAAACAATGGTCTTAAACCCAACCATAAATCTTAGGAAAAATACCTTAGAAACTTAACATATCTAGTGAGTTATGGTTGAAATTTCATGGCTTAAAACCTCACTGAATGGGCTACAAAAATTCATGAACCTCAGCCACATCTACACTTCATGCATTATTGCATGCAACTTTTCTTAAATTGTTTGGAATCATTACCCTCATTTCTCTTCTGAATAAATTCTTAACATTTTTACTTTTGAAAGCCCTTGCATGCATGAGATAATCTGGAAAATTTCAAGAGCTTTTGTTATTTATTTGATTTATTAGAATTATTGCTAAAACCAAGGGCATAAATCATATAAAATACTTCCAGAGGTCCATAAATCCTAAATAAATTCATGGATGATACTTATGGGGAATAATGACCCCTCACCAAATTTCAGCAATTTTTGTTACTGTTTCATATGATTTCTAATTTTCTTTTATTTAGGACATGATAAATTACAAAACCACTTTTTATGATGTGAAAATTGTATCTACCAATTTTCGCATACCTTACTTGTGATGGGTGACTCAAGAAAATAATTTCAAGATTTTTCATCATGTCTAGCTATTTTTCCCAATTTTTGGTAATTATAATGGCTTAAAAATGGGAAAAATAGTTCTGATTATCCAAAATTCATGAAAATTTGCCAGGATATCATATTATATAGTAGGAGGTTACATAAAAATTTTGAATATTTTTCTCCACTGTAAACTATTTTTCCCTTATTTTCTAAAGTTAATTGCACTAAAATTCACTTAAATATACATAAATACCCAAAACCAGTTTATACATTATGAAAACCACTTTTGATATTTTTCCCAAGATATTTATACTGTAAATGATGTTACAAAAATTTATGGTAATTTATTTTAACTGTTTAATAATATTTCTTTAATTAATGACTATTTAAAGAAATAAAACAAGGAAAAATACAAATAACCACTGAAAAATATATTTTATATTTTTCCCAGCCTATTTATGTATAATAACAATTAAATAAAAAGTTTGGGTAATTTTGGAAACTGTTTACTATTTATTTCAATTTTTATTGAAATAAATGCTCAAAAATTATAAAATATAATTAAACAGCTTGGAAATCCATTTTTATAATTTTCCCAGCTTAGTGTTGTGTATTAACAGTTAAATAAAAAGTTTGAGAATTTTTATCCCTCGAATACTATTTTTCGTGAATTTATGTTGTTATTGAGACTTAAAATTTGGAAAATTAACCTTCCAAGGTTGTAATTAATCGCACGACTTGTAAAATTTCAATACATCAGAAAAAGTGTAACAAAATGATATAAATCCAATACTAAAACATAAATTGGCATTTCCCTATATGTAGAGTTTAGTATATTAGCATTAGATATCGACATGGAAACTCACTAGTGCGTGTGTTTGGTGTCGTAGGATCCCGGTAGTAAGACGTTGGTGCATCCCGAAGTACCGCTTGTGTCTACACAAAACATCGTGAGTATTCACGCACTCCCCTATTTTCGTTTTTTATGTTTTGGGGTGGAAAAGCATGTCCAGAAAAACTATTGTTTGCATGTTGTACTTAAATCGAATTGTATCAAACATGATTGCTATTGTATTGCTATGTTTCTTTATGTATGTCTATGCAACACGGAACATGAGAACTTATCGTACAAAGGCCCTTCCCTTATCTCTAACCATTAACTCTTTGAGCCAATGGTCGTTATGGATAGCGCTATTAGGAATTGACAACTCCTCACTCGCCCGAATCGCTGGAGTGCATGATACCATATTCATCTATGGAACGATAAGCATAGATCTCGATAGGGCTTCAGTCATAGGTTTGGTTGAGACTCATTGTTTGCTCATACACATACAAACGCGTTTCTCGTTATAGCAATAAACTTGTATTCATTAATAGCAATCAACTTGTTTATCATTGAAGCAATGTACTTGTATTTACGAAAAGCCTTATTGTACGCTCGATTTTATAAACTTGTGATACTCACCAACTATTTTCATAGTTGACGCTCGTTTTACATGCTTTTTCAGGAAATAATTAGTAAGTGGATGTAAAGATTCATCATCATAGAGCATGCTGCATCGTGTTGAAGCTATTATGAAGCTATATTTTGAACAATGTTATTTTGAAAAACTTGTATTTTGTTCTTTTGAAGCTATGGGTTGTAAACTTTTAAATATTGCTATGGTGATGTATCTTTATCTTTTGCAATGAAACCGTTATCGCTGTCATACCTTGCGTTTCCGCTTTAGCGGGGTGTGACAGAAGTGGTATCAGAGCTAAAGTTATAGAGAACATCGGTTTTTCTTTAAGAAAACACAACCTATAACTAAAACTTACAAAGAAATTCCTTTTACATCAAACATATTACAAGTATAATTAGGTTGGGAGTTGTATTATTGGACCTTGATTAAACATAGCCTGATCACCTATGTTTAATTAAGAAAAGATTTATACAAAGCTTGAGCTAATTATAATGGGAATATGTTCAACAAAAATATTTGAGAAAACCTTATTTAAAAATTTCAAAAGGTTAATTTTGGTGTGTGTAAGCATTGCATATTATAGGCATGCATTGTCATTTATTTCATATCTCATTGAAACTATGTCACAGTCCACTATGTCAAGATCGTCATCTTCCCGCGCTACCGCCTCAGCCGATGAATCCGGCTACGTCACTGTTATCCCTCGACGTAATCCCCCCGCCTCGATAGAAGAAGACCCATCAGAGGATACGGAAGATACTGGGAACTCGGTGGAGATCAGCAATGACAACGCCCCGAGTCAACGACGCGAGGCATCACCGACATCGGTGTTGCCACAGCCACCGCTCTATGGACTTCGCATTCGGAGGACAGCGAGGAAGAGTGTCCCCATTCCAGGAAGGATACCCGCCAGCACAGCAGGACATGGCACGGCAGGACCTAGCGGGGTAGGACCCAGCGATGCAGGACCAAGAGAATCCTCACCTCAGCAAGTCATAGGGATACCTGTCCGACAGCCAGGTATGACCCCGGAGGAGTCCCGGAGATTGCAGTCGATAGCAGCAGGCCTACGTCACAGTCTCGCTGCGATAGCTGGGCATCGAGAAGTTTTGGATGAAGTCTTGGCAGGAATGGAAATCCTGTATCAGCATTCGATGGAGACTGCTGACACTGCTAGTGCTGCTAGACGAGAGGCAGGTCATGCGATGACAGCATATTATATGTTTGGTTGGCTATTATTGATTGTGATGTGATAAGGATGGGAGCATCGACAATGGAAAGCTCTAGTAGCAAGAGGAAGCCAGCAGATCAGGGAGAGAAGAAGTATGGAGGCAAGTCAGGGAGGAAGCAGAAAGTCTCAAGAAACTTTATGGTAAGAGCCCAGGAGCAAGAACCAGTGAAAACTCAAGGACAAGAAGTGCAGGAGCGAAAGCAGTACTCAGGGTCGCTTCCGAAGTGCAATAAGTGTAACTTCCATCACAAGGGAGCTTGCCCGGTGTGCCAAAACTGTAAGCAAACAGGCCATTACTCGAAGTATTGTAAGGTGAATAAGGAGGGAAAAAGGACATGTTACGAGTGCGGGAGTATTGATCATCTCCGTAGAGCATGTCCTAAACTGAACAATGGACCTGGTAACCATGGACAAGGCCAAGCCAGGCAAAACTTTCAAGGAAATCAAGTTAGACAACCAAGAGGTGTAGCCTTTGTGATTGGTGCAGAAGAAGCTCGTCAGAACCCTGAAGTGATAACAGGTACGTTCCTCCTGAACAACCACTTTGCATCAGTAATATTCGATGCGGGAGCAGATAGGAGTTTTGTTTCTTTAGCATTTAGACCGTTAATTGGCTTGAAATCGGTAAAGATGAGGATTGCATATGCTATTGAACTTGCTGATGGGTATGAAATTAGGGCTAGTGATATAATTCCTGGTTGTACTCTGAATTTAGCTGATAAACTCTTTAGCATTGACCTAATTCCTATAGAGCTAGGTAGTTTTGATGTGATAGTAGGGATGGATTGGTTATCCAAAAATAGAGCAGACATTGGTTGTTATGAGAAAGTCATCAGAGTGCCTCTCCCTAATGGAGAAACCCTTATCATACACGGTGAGAAGCCAGGAAGAAGTTTAAACATAGTATCAAGCGTGAAGGTTCACAAGTACCTGAAGAAGAATTGTATTGCATTCATGGCCCACGTGCTAGAAAGAGAACTAGAAGCTAAGCAACACAAGGAGATTCCAGTGGTTCAAAACTATCCCGAAGTATTTCCGGAGGAATTGCCCGGTCTACCCCCTTATAGACAGGTCGAATTTCGGATAGACTTAGTTCCCGGAGCGGCACCGGTAGCAAAAGCACCATATCGCCTTGCACCATCCGAGATGCAAGAACTATCCGGACAACTTCAAGAACTTCTAGACAAAGGGTTTATTCGACCAAGTTCTTCACCTTGGGGAGCCCCAGTGTTATTCGTCAAAAAGAAAGATGGTTCGTTCCGAATGTGCATTGATTACAGAGAATTGAACAAGTTGACAATCAAGAATCGATATCCCCTCCCTAGAATAGATGACTTGTTCGATCAGTTGCAGGGCGCTTCCTACTTCTCAAAAATCGACCTTCGGTCAGGGTATCATCAGCTAAGAATTCACGAAGAGGACATTCACAAGACAGCGTTTAGAACCCGTTATGGACATTATGAATTCTTAGTCATGCCTTTTGGACTAACGAACGCACCCGCTGTATTCATGGATTTGATGAATAGGGTCTGTAGACCATACCTAGACAGGTTTATAATTGTCTTTATCGATGACATACTTGTTTACTCGCGGACCAAAGAAGATCACAATAGACATCTAAAGCTAGTGTTGGAGCTGTTGAAGGAACAAAAATTGTATGCCAAGTTCACTAAGTGTGAATTTTGGATTCGGGAAGTACATTTTCTTGGTCATGTGATCGGTGAAAGAGGAATCCATGTAGATCCAGCTAAGATAGAGGCAATCAAGAAATGGGAGGCCCCCAAAACCCCGACAGAAATACGACAATTCCTAGGATTAGCTGGGTACTACAGACGCTTCATTGAGAATTTCTCTAGGATTGCTCAACCATTAACATCTTTGACCCAAAAGGATAGAAAATTTCTCTGGGAAGAGAAACACGGAGAGGCGTTTCAAATCCTGAAAAACAAGCTGTGCAATGCACCAATTCTGGCTTTACCAGAAGGATCAGAGAACTTTGTGGTGTATTGTGATGCGTCTCATCAAGGATTAGGATGTGTGCTAATGCAAAAAGATAGGGTCATTGCATATGCTTCCAGACAACTCAAACCGCACGAGAAGAATTATACCACCCATGATCTAGAACTAGGAGCAATAGTTTTCGCCCTTAAGATATGGAGGCATTATTTGTACGGAACCAAATGCACCATTTATACCGATCACAAAAGCCTTCAGCATATTCTGGATCAGAAAATGTTAAACATGCGGCAGAGAAGATGGGTAGAGTTGTTTAGTGATTATGATTGTGAGATACGATACCACCCAGGAAAGGCTAACGTAGTAGCCGACGCTCTTAGTAGGAAAGTAAGAGTGAAACCTTCCCGTGTGAGAGCTTTGGGAATGGTAATTCAGACAAGCTTGAAATCTCAAATCATTAATGCCCAGGAGAAAGCGTTATGCAAGGAAAATCTTCCAGGCGAAACTTTACATGGTTTGGAAGAAAGATTTGAAACCAAACCTGATGGAGTTCGTTATTTTAAAGACAGGGTCTGGATTCCAAGGGTTAACAACCTGAGAGACATGGTATTAGAAGAGTCTCATCGATCTAAATACTCCATCCACCCTGGAGCAGATAAGATGTACAAGGATCTTAAAGAGTACTATTGGTGGCCTGGAATGAAAAAGGATATTGCCTTGTACGTCGGGAAGTGTTTGACATGCTCAATAGTCAAAGCTGAACATCAGAAACCTTCCGGGTTGTTGCAACAACCTGAAATTCCCCAATGGAAATGGGAGCAAATATCTATGGATTTCGTTACCAAACTCCCTAGAACTGCTAGAGGTCACGACTCAATTTGGGTCATAGTGGATCGACTGACGAAATCCGCTCACTTTCTCCCTATTCGAGAAGATTTCAAGATGGAAAAATTGGCCCAAATCTACATCGACAAAATTGTTTCTCTGCATGGTGTACCCCTATCTATCATTTCTGATAGAGATAGTCGTTTTACATCTCGATTTTGGTGGATGTTACAGAGGGCACTAGGAACCAAGATAGATTTGAGCACAGCTTACCACCCGCAGACAGATGGGCAAACAGAGAGAACAATGCAAACATTGGAAGACATGCTACGAGCGTGTGTCATTGAGTTCAAAGGAAATTGGGATACTCATTTGCCCCTAATTGAGTTTTCCTACAATAACAGTTACCACACGAGTATCCAATGTGCTCCATATGAAGCATTGTATGGACGCAAGTGTCGTTCGCCCTTATGCTGGACAGAAATCAGAGACAGACAGTTGACTAGAGTCGAACTTATCCAGGAAACATCTGACAAGATTACTATCATCAAAGATAAGCTTAAAGCTGCTAGAGATCGTCAGAAAAGTTATGCGGATAATCGTCGAAAACCATTAGAATTCCAAGTAGGAGACAAGGTACTTTTAAAAGTGTCGCCTTGGAAAGGGCTTGTGCGTTTTGGTAAGAAAGGAAAACTAAGCCCGAGATATGTTGGACCCTTTGAAATCCCTGAAAGGATTGGTCCAGTAGCGTATAAACTCCAATTGCCCCAAGAGTTAAGCGCCATTCACGACACATTCCACGTCTCCAACCTTAAGAAATGTCTAGCCGACGAAACATTGATAGTACCCCTGGAGGAAATTAAGATCAATGATAAGCTGAGCTTCGTTGAGGAACCGATAGAAATCCTTGACAGGGAGGTAAAACAACTTAAGCGGAGTAAGATCCCGATTGTGAAAGTTCGATGGAACTCAAAACGCGGGCCGGAGTACACCTGGGAGCGCGAGGATTACATAAAGGAAAAGTATCCGCAACTATTCCCATGCGATGACAAGCGATGATATAGAATGAATTTCGGGACGAAATTCTTTTTAAGTGGGGGATACTGTGACAACTGTCAATTCAGGTCATTCTTGGACTCATGCATATTTATAATAACCATTCATGCACAACATGCCATGACCTAGTAGTATAAATTAGGTCAAAAATCTTGCATAAACTAGGATCCAACTAAGGTCTAGGACTAATATACTTGATACTTACAATTCTAGTAAGTTGCTTAGCTACAATAGGAAATGCCAATACTATAATTAGAATAAGCTTCAAACTTTGTTATAATTGAAATAGGGTATAAAACTCTAAAAATAAATTAAAACACTCTAATTATACTTCAACATGTTGTTGAATATCAATCAATGTTCCAAAAACTCTAAACAGCCAAAAATCCAAATTTATAAATCTTAAAGCTTAAAAACTTTATAAAATTTGGCTATAAACTTTCTAATATCAAATTTTATTAATCAAATTATGGATTATACCAATGAAATAGAAATATAAATTACAAGTATTAATCATAATTTATTAGTTAAAAACAAGATTTTTAAATAAATCAAAAATTGCTTAAAGAATCACTTTTATAAAAATTAGATTTTTATAAAAATTAGATTTTTATAAAAATTAAGGAGGGATTTTTTATAAAAATTTGAATTTAGGAGAGAGGAGGCTTTAATGCCTCAAAAATCTGGCCATCTCCCCTCTCCCCATGCACTCTCTTCCCAAAACTCATGATTAAACTCAAACCCACACTCCACCTCTTCTCTCTTCACTCTTCTCACTTCACTCTCTTCACACACTTCACCCTCTTCCTCTCTCTCTCTAAACTCACGAAATTTCTCTCATTTCTCTGCCAAATTTCAAGACTTTGAAGACCTTGAAGTGTTCTTACTTCTCTCAAGATCATAACCAAGGTAAACAACATCATCTTCTTCCATAGTTTGATGATTCTACTTCTTTTCCTTCTTAGTTTTCTCTTCTTTTAGGATTCTATGCCTTTCCATGGCTAGAAATCTTTATTCTCCCCTTGTGGTTTGTAGATTCTCACCATAACACAATGCATGTGTTTGAAATGGTGAAAATCCGGGATCAAACCCATGCAAGGAGTGAAAAAGATGCACATATGATCATGTGACATCAAAACATAATATTTCATGTTCTTCTCCATTTCTTGTGTGTTCATGCATGAACGAAAGCATTAAACCATTTCTAGTACATCTTGGATGCTCATTCATTCCATGCATGTGTTAGAAATCGGGCCTTACCAAGGACATGCATGATGTTCTTATTGAAATACCCTAATAATGCACACAAGCAAACATGCAATCTGCCAGATTACTTTGTTCGACTTTGAACAGTCATAACTCAGTCATTTCTTAACCAAATCATGATATTCTTTTTGTATTGGTTAGTTCCACGAGTTAACTTTCAAACCCAACTGGTCTTACTGTAAAATATTAAATATCCGATTTTTGGCAGATTTTACAAAAAGGTTGCGCATACAGCTCTTTTTCTGTGATCACTATTTTTATCTTGCTTAAACAATGGTCTTAAACCCAACCATAAATCTTAGGAAAAATACCTTAGAAACTTAACATATCTAGTGAGTTATGGTTGAAATTTCGTGGCTTAAAACCTCACTGAATGGGCTACAAAAATTCATGAACCTCAGCCACATCTACACTTCATGCATTATTGCATGCAACTTTTCTTAAATTGTTTGGAATCATTACCCTCATTTCTCTTCTGAATAAATTCTTAACATTTTTACTTTTGAAAGCCCTTGCATGCATGAGATAATCTGGAAAATTTCAAGAGCTTTTGTTATTTATTTGATTTATTAGAATTATTGCTAAAACCAAGGGCATAAATCATATAAAATACTTCCAGAGGTCAATAAATCCTAAATAAATTCATGGATGATACTTATGGGGAATAATGACCCCTCACCAAATTTCAGCAATTTTTGTTACTGTTTCATATGATTTCTAATTTTCTTTTATTTAGGACATGATAAATTACAAAACCACTTTTTAGAATGTGAAAATTGTATCTAACAATTTTCGCATACCTTACTTGTGATGGGTGACTCAAGAAAATAATTTCAAGATTTTTCATCATGTCTAGCTATTTTTCCCAATTTTTGGTAATTATAATGGCTTAAAAATGGGAAAAATAGTTCTGATTATCCAAAATTCATGAAAATTTGCCAGGATATCATATTATATAGTAGGAGGTTACATAAAAATTTTGAATATTTTTCTCCACTGTAAACTATTTTTCCCTTATTTTCTAAAGTTAATTGCACTAAAATTCACTTAAATATACATAAATACCCAAAACCAGTTTATACATTATGAAAACCACTTTTGATATTTTTCCCAAGATATTTATACTGTAAATGATGTTACAAAAATTTATGGTAATTTATTTTAACTGTTTAATAATATTTCTTTAATTAATGACTATTTAAAGAAATAAAACAAGGAAAAATACAAATAACCACTGAAAAATATATTTTATATTTTTCCCAGCCTATTTATGTATAATAACAATTAAATAAAAAGTTTGGGTAATTTTGGAAACTGTTTACTATTTATTTCAATTTTTATTGAAATAAATGCTCAAAAATTATAAAATATAATTAAACAGCTTGGAAATCCATTTTTATAATTTTCCCAGCTTAGTGTTGTGTATTAACAGTTAAATAAAAAGTTTGAGAATTTTTATCCCTCGAATACTATTTTTCGTGAATTTATGTTGTTATTGAGACTTAAAATTTGGAAAATTAACCTTCCAAGGTTGTAATTAATCGCACGACTTGTAAAATTTCAATACATCAGAAAAAGTGTAACAAAATGATATAAATCCAATACTAAAACATAAATTGGCATTTCCCTATATGTAGAGTTTAGTATATTAGCATTAGATATCGACATGGAAACTCACTAGTGCGTGTGTTTGATGTCGTAGGATCCCGGTAGTAAGACGTTGGTGCATCCCGAAGTACCGCTTGTGTCTACACAAAACATCGTGAGTATTCACGCACTCCCCTATTTTCGTTTTTTATGTTTTGGGGTGGAAAAGCATGTCCAGAAAAACTATTGTTTGCATGTTGTACTTAAATTGAATTGTATCAAACATGATTGCTATTGTATTGCTATGTTTCTTTATGTATGTCTATGCAACACGGAACATGAGAACTTATCGTACAAAGGCCCTTCCCTTATCTCTAACCATTAACTCTTTGAGCCAATGGTCGTTATGGATAGCGCTATTAGGAATTGACAACTCCTCACTCGCCCGAATCGCTGGAGTGCATGATACCATATTCATCTATGGAACGATAAGCATAGATCTCGATAGGGCTTCAGTCATAGGTTTGGTTGAGACTCATTGTTTGCTCATACACATACAAACGCGTTTCTCGTTATAGCAATAAACTTGTATTCATTAATAGCAATCAACTTGTTTATCATTGAAGCAATGTACTTGTATTTACGAAAAGCCTTATTGTACGCTCGATTTTATAAACTTGTGATACTCACCAACTATTTTCATAGTTGACGCTCGTTTTACATGCTTTTTCAGGAAATAATTAGTAAGTGGATGTAAAGATTCATCATCATAGAGCATGCTGCATCGTGTTGAAGCTATTATGAAGCTATATTTTGAACAATGTTATTTTGAAAAACTTGTATTTTGTTCTTTTGAAGCTATGGGTTGTAAACTTTTAAATACTGCTATGGTGATGTATCTTTATCTTTTGCAATGAAACCGTTATCGCTGTCATACCTTGCGTTTCCGCTTTAGCGGGGTGTGACAATATATATAACTAATTAGCCAATTTATAACTAATAAATTAAGTTGGGACACCCTAGAACATGAAAACACTTTGTTTGAAGTGTTAAAGATCACAAGGATTGCATCCGAGTGTTGGTAGGGCATAACTAGTGTGTTTGGAGTCCAAGGGTAAACTCCCTTGGAGTTTACGGTTTTGATGGTCATAACTCAAGGAGTTTACGGTAGTAAAATCTAGAGTTTATGACAATAAACTCTAGTCCCAGTGACCAAGTGTTGTTTTGTAGTTGAACATGTCCTTTGAAGCATTTCTGCTAAGTGGTTTAGCCTTTGGAGTGGACTAGGGAAACAAAACACCTCCTTTAAGGAGTTTACAGCCTTATGGCATTTTCCTTTGGGTTTAAAACCGTTAACCCGTACGGAGGAGTGTATAGCTATGTTTTCAAGTCCCTAACACAATTAGGTAGGTGTATGTGCTAGTTCTAAGCCTAAGGAAGGAAAATAACCCATTTAGACACACTTTAGGGTGTTTATGGTTTTGGGAGATCCCCAAACCATAAACACCTACAAATGTTGGATTTTGGTGTTTTTCAAGGATTAGATACATCAAAGGAAGGTTTAATAAATTCATGGAAGGCTTAAACATCAAACTAGGGCTAAACAAGGGACTTAGGCACAATTTGGTGCACTTTATGGTGTTTACGGCCCAAGCATCTCCTTGGACCGTGAACACCTCTAGTCTTGTGTTCTTGACATATTTTATTGGTGTTTAAATGTAATACTAGCTTAAAATCACTCAAGGATGGAAGCACTTACTATTAGAAGGTTTGATTTGAGCTAAAAGGCCAAGAACACTTAGTGTGTGTTCTTGGTGTTCTTGGTGTTTTGGAAAAATCTAAACAAAATACATAAATGAATGGATGAATAGATGCATAAACACTAGATTAAGTGTTTTACTAACTTGAAATGGTTAGAACACTTACAATATTGAAGATTTGGAATTAAATCTTGGATGATACTTGAGAGCGTTTTTGGAGTTTACTCTTTTGACTTTTGGGGAGTAAACACAAATGACTAACTTTTTTGGGGAGTAAACTCATACATAGGCATGAGTTCACGGTTTTGGGTGATTTCTAAGCCCAAGACATAAAAGTTTGGTCGGGTGTTTCTAATACGCGAAGTGTTTGCGGTTTTCAAAAATCAAAACCCGAGACGACACTTTCTTTCACCCGTTCATTTAAAAATAATATTAAAATAATCAAACGAACTTTATATTTCTTAAAAATAAGAAGTAATGATATTAATTTATGATACGAAGTGGTTGACTAAAAGGGTTTGACCGAATGGAAATTTGGGTTGTCACATGATCCCCCTGTTAAAGGGAATTTCGTCCCGAAATTAAAGTCTAAACAAATAAATTAGTTACACATAACTAAGCAAGAAGATGAGGGTAATTCAGTTTCATCTGATCCTCACGCTCCCAAGTGTATTCCGGTCCTCTCTTGGCGTTCCAACGGACTTTCACAATCGGGATACGGCTTTGCTTCGTCTGCTTGACTTCTCAGTCCATGACCTCTACTGGTTCTTCCATGAAATTGAGGCTCTCATTGATCTCGATCTCGTCGAGTGGGATTACAAGAGTCTCATCGGATAGACACTTTTTCAAGTTAGATACGTGGAATGTAGAATGTACGTTACGGAATTCGTCGGGTAGATTGAGTTTGTATGCTACAGGGCTAATTCTTGCGAGAATCTCGGAGGGCCCTATGTATCTTGGATTAAGCTTTCCACGCTTACTGAAGCGTATCAATCCCTTCCAAGGTGAGACTTTGAGAAGGACTTGGTCTCCCACCTGGAATTCCAAAGGTTTCATTCGCTAATCAGCGTAGCTCTTCTGTTGGTCTCTAGACGCTTTCAACCATTCACGGATCTGAACGATCTTCTCTGTCGTTTCTCGAATGATTTTCGGGCTGGTGAGAGTACTGTCAGAAGCTTGCTCCCTATTTAATTGGGTATCCCCCACTTTAGCCCAACACAGAGGGGATCTGCACTTTCGGCCATAGAGGGCTTTGAATGGAGCAACCTTGATGCTCGTGTGATAACTGTTATTGTAGGAAAACTTGACGAGGGGTAAATGAGTATCCCATGCCTTTCCAAAGTCAATCACACAGGCTATCAACATATCTTCCAATGTTTGGATGGTCCTCTCACTTTGCCCGTTGGTCTGTGGATGATAGGCTGTACTCATGTCCAGCCTAGTTTCTAGGGAACTTTGTAACGACTGCCAGAACCTTGAAGTGAATCTACTATCTCTGTTTGAGATAATAGATAAGGGAACACCGTGCAGTCTTACAATCTCCCTAATGTAAGTTCTTGTAAGTTTCTCCATCTTGTCAGTTTCTTTGATAGGCAGGAAGTGTGCAGACTTGGTCAATCTATCGACGATGACCCATATGGTATCAAGTCCACCCGTTGTCTTGGGAAACTTGGTTATGAAATCCATAGTGATCCGCTCCCACTTCCATTCTGGAATTTCTGGTTGTTGTAGTAAACCAGAGGGCTTCTGGTACTCGACCTTAACCTTTGCGCAAGTAAGGCATTTACTTACGAAGGTAGCAATCTCTGCTTTCATATTAGGCCACCAGTATAGCTTTCTGAGATCCAAATACATCTTATCTGAACCTGGGTGGACGGAATACCTAGTGTTGTGCGCCTCGGTCATGACCAAGTCTCGGAAACCACCGTGTTTCGGCGTCCAGATCTGGTCAATGAAATAATAAGCTCCTCCACCCTTAACCTCTAAGTTCTTATCCATTCCTCTCAGGGATTCACCTGCCACGTTTTCATGTTTCAAAGCGTCGAGCTGCGCAACCTGAATTTTTGTGGACAAGTGTAAATGGATATTCATAGTCAAATATTTGACTCTTCGACCAGAATATTCTTTCCGACTTAGGGCGTCAGCTACTACATTGGCTTTACCCGGATGATAACGGATTTTGCATTCGTAGTCACTGAGTAGCTCGACCCACCGTCGTTGTCTCATGTTAAGCTCCTTCTGATTAAATATGTGTTGTAAACTCTTGTGGTTAGTAAAGATAGTGCTTTTTGTTCTGTACAAGTAATGTATCCAGATATTCAGAGAAAATACAACTGCTCCTAGTTCGAGATCGTGGGTCGTGTAGTTGACCTCATGTGTCTTCAGCTATCTCGAGGCATAGTGATGACTTTACCTCGAT
Organism: Lactuca saligna; assembly: GCF_052625555.1. NCBI lineage: Eukaryota > Viridiplantae > Streptophyta > Magnoliopsida > Asterales > Asteraceae > Lactuca > Lactuca saligna. The sequence continues at coordinate 224,085,977 of NC_136419.1, read as the reverse complement.
GCATCAGAACACACCTGAGCCCTTGGTTCGATGCATCGCAATAGACTACGAAGTCTTCTATCCCTTCGGGGAGGGATAGTACTGGTGCGGTGCACAAGGCTCGTTTGAGCGTTTGGAACGCTCTCTCCTGTTTGTCTTCCCAGTCAAAGGCCACGCCCTTCTGGGTCAGCATTGTAAGAGGTTTTGCAATTCGAGAGAAGTTCTGTATGAACCTACGGTAGTAGCCAGTGAGACCTAGAAATTGACGAATTTATGTAGGCGTCTTCGGTGCTGACTAGTTCTCAATGGCCTTAATTTTGGATGGGTCCACGTGGATTCCTTCTTCGCTCACCACGTGTCCTAAGAATTTGACTCTTTGGATCCAAAATTCACATTTAGAGAACTTCGCATAGAGCTTCTCCATTCGTAAAGTTCCTAGAACCTGTCGCAGATGATCACCATGCTCTTCCTTACTTCGGGAGTAGATTAGGATGTCATTTATGAAGACAATGACGAACTGATCCATGTAAGGTCGGCATGCTCTATTCATTAGATCCATGAAAACTACGGGCGCATTGATCAATCCGAATGGCATCACCACGAACTCGTAGTGTCCATAACGACTTCGGAAGGCTATCTTTGGGACATCCTCCTCTAGCACTCGTAACTGGTGATATCCGGATCTTAGATCAATTTTGGAAAATTAGCTTGCCCCTTGCATTTGGTAAAATAGATCGTCTATGCGAGGCAGAGGGTAATGATTCTTGACTGTCAGTTTGTTGAGTTCTCTGTAGTCGATACACATACAGAATGATCCGTGTTTCTTCTTAACGAACAAGACTGGTGCTCCCCAAGGCGAGAAACTTGGTCTTATAAAGCCCTTGCTGAGCAGTTCGTTAAGTTGGCCAGATAGTTCCTGCATCTCAATTGGTGCTAATCGGTAGGGCGACTTGGCTACTAGGGTAGCTCCTGGGACTTAGTCGATTCTGAACTCGACTTGTCGTTGCAGAGGTAATCCCGGTAGCTCTTCTGGGAAGATGTCGGGAAAGTCGCTCACTACTGGGATGTTCTTTAGTTCTTTTATTTCGAGGCTTGTATCGACGACGTGAGCAAGGAATGCATGGTAAGCTTTACGTAGATACTTCTGTGCTTGAATACTTGATATAATACGAAGACTCGCACCGGGTTTGTCGTCGTATACGATAAGAGTTTCGATAGACGGGAGGTTTAGACGGACTGCTTTCTCGTAGCACATGATGTCGGCGCGATGACGACTCAACCAATCCATGCCGATGATAACGTCGAAGCTTTTAATCGAGACCGGCATAAGGTCGATTGGAAATGAGTGGATATCTAGAGTTAGGGTACATCCTAAGTATATGCTATTTGTACTTTCGGTTTTTCCATTAGCCATTTCTACTGTGAATAGTTCTTTAAGTGTGTGTGGTTGTTGTTTAAGCATGCGAGTAAATTTATGGTTCACGAAGCTTCGCTCCGCTCCACTATCGAACATAATGCATGCATAAGAGTTATCGAGGAGGAACGTACCAGGCACCACCATTGGGTCAGCAACTGCTTCCCTATGGACTATTGCTAGTACTCTCCCTGCTCCACCAGCATTCTTTGCTTTCGGGCAGTCCCTCTTATAGTGGCCCACCTCGCCACATCCATAATAGGTCTGGCTTACGCCAGAGCCGAGGACTTGGGTGATCAGCCTTGTTGGAGATTTACAGAAACGGACTATGTATCCTTTCCTGTTGTAGTTAGTGCACTGTATTTCACGGCAGGGGCCGTTGTGGTGGTAATTGCATTTGCCGCATTTAGGCAAATTTCCAGCATACTGTCCCACCGGAGCAGTAGCAGTAGCAGGGGTTGTTGCGGCATGTACTGCCACAATTTGCTGCTTTTTGGCAGCTTGCTATTTCTTCTTATCCTTCCAGAACTTCCGCTTAGTGTCAGCGGGTTTGGAGGGTTCCGGGATGGCTAGGGTTGTTGTTGTTGTAGGGGTTTTGACTCCATGGTCAATGAGTCGCTGTGCTAGTCGCTTGGCACTGTCGAAGGTAGCGGGGTTTGATGATAGGACATTCCCCTGATACGGAGGCACTAGCCCCCATATGTACCTTTCGATCTTTTTCCCTTCAGTGGGAACCATATTGGTGCAGAGGGCCACCAGTTTGCTGAATCTGGCGGTATATGCAACTATGTTGGAGCCCTTCATGGTTAGGCTCCGAAGCTCCTACTCTAATTTATGGATCTCGCTCCTCAGGCAGTATTCCTCAATCATGAGGACTTTCATGGTTTCCCATCCCATGTCATTTGCCACCACGAGAGTTAGTTCCTTAACATGGCCGTTCCACCACGTCAGGGCTTTTCCTTCAAAGGTGCATGCGGCATATTTGACTTTGATCGCAACAGGGCATGAACAGATTTTGAAGACTGATTCAGTCTTCTCGAACCATTGCGAGAGGGCAATGACTCCGACGGTTCTCTGGAAGGACTTTGACTTGCAGTTGGTGAAATCCTTGTAGGACCACTCTCTCGAGCGCACAGGGATTTCAACAAGAATAGAGTCAACAGGGGTTCCACCTCTGATGGCATCAGTAGAGTGATATTGGGCCATGGTAGCTGCCACTGCTGCAGCTATGATAGTATTCAGGGCTGCAGTATCGATGACCGTAGGTGGAGGTGGTGGAGGTACAGGGTTATTCCTGGGAGATTTGCGAGGAGGCATCTTTCAGCTATAAGTTTATAAAGATAAACACAATGGTAAGAATCAATTGTAAAAGAGGTGAGAGTGACACATGGACTAACTAACCATAGCCCAACAGTTGAATGAGTGTTTGAGATCATAACAAGAAAGATTACTAGGAAAACACAAGCGTATAGATTTTTCCCACAGCGTAGGTAGTTGTCAATAATACTGGTATTACGGATGTAATGAGTTCAAGGAAAATCGAGCTTACAGTAGGTATTTCATCATACCATACGGAAAGTTTGACAGTTCCTGGATTCCTAGTTAGAGTACGTAAAGTTAGGAATATTTTACATACAAGTGTTGCTTAGAGCACAGATACTAAAGGCTAATCCTTAACCCAAAAGATAAAGATGTACTAGACATCTTCTAACAGCGATGGTGTGACAACCCGATATTTCAACTCTTTGTAACGACCAAAGTGGGTCAAGTATTGTAACCGCTTCTGAGTAATAAAATTTACTTTCATAATAAAATGTACAAATAAGTCCTATTTAATTTCCTTCTATGATTAAATGTCTTTGAACCCTGATCGTACGTAAAAAGAACGCCCAAATCCGACTTCATTTAGCGAAATTATGATTTTTCCAAATTCGACTCAGCAACAGACAACTAAAAACTCGAATCGGAAATCGAGTGACTTTTGACCGGAATGACCTAAACGAGAATCGAAGGTCTCGACAATGGTATTCTAGCGATAAAAAGTCTGGCAAAAACCGACATCAGATAAAGAAGTTACGAATTTTCAAAGAAATTCCTTAAACACGATAGATTTTATATTTAATAAAAAAAATAATTTTGGAATTTGCCGACGGAGTCTAAACGAAAGTTGAAGAGCGTAATCTCACCTACGCGAGGATATAAAGACCATCGAAAACGGAGTTCGTATGAAGAAGATATGAATTTTTGAAGTTTATTAAATAAATTAATTATTTATTTTATTCAAAATTCGGATATTATCCGAAGGGGAGTCAGCATACGCGTTACGCGCCGCGTACTCCTGTACGCCCCGCGTACCCGAGAAAGCTCGGTCTCAAACAGTCCATGTCGCACGATACGGAGAACCCGACCCGACGTCCCATCCGACCCACGTGCCAGCGATCCGTCCCATCCCACCCGCGAACCCAGGAACCCGTCCCATCCGAGGCCGAGGCGGTCGTGGCTCGGTCATGCGTGACGCACGTGTACGCGCTGCGTACTAGCGTACGCCCCGCGTACTGAGGCAGACCAGCCTCTCTATAAATAGCATACGAAGGTTTCCAAAGAAAGGGCTCATTTCTCTCCTCTCTCTCAAAACCTTGCCTCGTTTTCCGTGTCCGTTCAAACCCGAAGCTCTGGTCTTTTTGGCTCAAGTCCCGAAGGTTGATTTTACTCCCGAGATTCCCGAGAATCCCGAGAAAAATCCGTTTCCCGAGACGAAACTCTGCCCGGTTTTTCATCTCGCTATCTCCAAAACTTTCAAGTGAGTTTCATACCCCTTAATCAACCGTTTTAATTATTTTAAATACTTTTATATGCTTTCAAAGGGGGGGATTACAAGTAAAACACACGAGTATTATCGTGTGTTATATAAAGAAACTCTTTCATATACTGTTAAATATTCAAATCACATGCGATTTATAAACCTGTAAAGGAACTTTTAATTATATAAATATATATCATATGTTACAATAACATTCAATCTTTTAAAGTATAAACTTGTTGTAATGCAGGTATAAAACTAAACTGTTCTTAAATTATTCTTTTCTATCGTAGAATCGACACCAAAAATCTATGCTTTCATAAACAAATGATTCTTTTCCTACGTATTTCTAAAAACAAACAAGGCACACTTTGTAAAACTATAATAGGTATAGTTTTGCGAACAGATTTCTAACTCTTATGTACTAGAAACATATATTTCAAGAAGTTTACTTTCGTATACAAGAACAAACGTAACATTTTAACCAGTAGATCTGTTTTTTTTATACCACGGGTTTGCGAGACACTAACTTCATGTACGTTCGAGTACACATTTCAAGTCCTATATTATATACCAGAATCCCTTGGAGGGGGAGCATGGTGTTTGTGTATAGATCTATACGGGCTTGACAACCCGCGCCCTGACTGTTAGCTACAGTCCACCGTTTGGGGTGACGAACGTCATAACATTCCAACGCCTGAAGAACGTTGTGTATAGGCATTTCGAGTCAATAGTATGGTTATAAAACTCACAAGGGGTATTTAAAAACGCATTGATTTACAAGGTTTTCAAACTCATTTATTATTTTACCTTTACATATATCTTGGAAACAAACATTGGTCTTGAATGAAGACTACTTTCATGCTAGAAGAAAATATAGGATTTTCTAAAATGCATACAAACAAAGATAAAACATTTCATTTCATTTAAACATTGTCATTTAAATACTTATGAAATTCACCAGCTTAAATGCTGATCAACCTTTTCAAAATTACTTGTATGTCCCAGGGATTCAGTAAATTTCAGGTACTAGTATGCTTTTGAAGAAGAGATGCTGCGGCGCCAGTTTAATCTCATATTTTTGACATCATATTGTAATTGGTTTTGAACATGTAACTTTTGACAAATGTAAACTTTCAATTATATATATGATGGTTGTATTGCTTTCTTTACTATGTATTCATTTGTTACGCTACCACATGAAGTCATCCACTCCCGAACGTTTCCGCCGTTCAGGTTTGGGGGTGTGACAGATTGGTATCAGAGCAATGTTTATAGTGAACTAAGTATATCGAACCACATAAGATATACAAACTATAAATGCTTAAGGGACTAATACTCTCTAACAAAACAAATTTCTTTTTACACTTAAACATCATTTCGTTCAACTTAAATTAATAGTTCATTTAAGTACAATTACATGCATACCACAAACTATTTTCATATTGTACAATTTTACAAGTATATAGGCAAATTGACACGCACGAATCGAGAAATTATCGTAGTAAGCAACAAGTCAAACCGTACCAAACCATTACAAAAATCAAACACAAGAATTTAAATACTATAGGAGTATTTGCTATCTAAACTAGTTTAACTTACATGTTTTACATGTTCCGACTTTATTCAATTCTTATAACCTAAATTCTCGTATAGTCAAATGGCTGGATTTCACCACCCTGGCGACCCCTACTTTCCCAACCAAGGTAATGGGGGATGGATCGAAGATGATCCCGAAGAGGACGAGGAACCCATAGACGTGGGTGATGACTCCGGTACCGACTCAGAGCCGGAAGTTATCGATCCACCACCCATTCAACCTCCCGTCTTCGTAAGGAACTTTCAAGGACCGACTCCCGTCTGGGGAAGTCACCTCCACCATTGGAGCCAACAGCAAAACCTACGCCCTCCCTACGGCTTGTGCCGGGACTTCTATGATGTCCGCGGCGGAGGTTCGGCTGATCGAGCACTCCCGGTAATGGTGGGTAAGTTAGCCAATCAGTCCTATCAGTCTGGAGTACAAGCTAGTCGACTCCGGGATATCAACGTAGAAGTGCAGGTTCACACTTTTGACATCCGTAAGTTGAACAAGAGGCAAGACAACGCTCATTTCCAAACCGAAGCGTTTCAAGCGCAAATTATTGCAGCCCTCGCCGAACTAAAGGAACAACAAGCCGCTTTGGATAGGCGTCTAATGGAGTCAAAGCAATCAGATACGGAGTCAAGCTCCAAACGCAACTTTCGACGCAAGTAGTGCTTGTCAAAAACTCAAAATTTTGTTATAGCTTAGGACCTCGGCTAAAAGTCTTTAAACTTCTTAAACTTAGTAAACGGAGATCCTTATAGAGGACAAATTTTCTTGATCGTTGTAACAACTTTTATATTAATATAAGTGGCACTATTATTACTATGTTGAGTATTTCGTTCGAACCTTGAATGGTCCTTGGGAACCCAAATACTTGTTTCATACCTTCAGTCTTACAAATAACTTTCATTCTTCTATTTCAAGACTCATACTATCTTTTGTTGTTGAATTATAGCGATTTAATTCATGAGACACATACATTTTCCATTTCATGAAATTCTTATCATTGTTTTCTTTCCATCTATAGTTGAAGGATGCCTCCGCGTAGGAATCCAAGGCGAAACAACAGTGAGGAAATACCTATACCACCACCTCCACCACCCCAATTTGATGCTGTAATGTTTCAAGCAGCAGTCACCGCAGTAGTGGCAGCCGCCATGTCACAGATCAATAACTCAAGTGCTAATGTCTCGGGATCTGGCGCACACACGTCCAACCATGGCGAGAGTCATGGACCACCTCGAGAATGCACCTATAAGGACTTCACCAATGCCAAGCCCCGGATGTTTTATGGTACTGGTGGTGTAATGGCCCTGAGACAGTGGATTGAAAGGACGGAGGCAGTTTTTGAAATCTGCTCATGCCCCGAGCACAGCCAGGTCAAATTTGCAACCTTCACCCTTCTTGATAAAGCTTTAACTTGGTGGAATGGTCACGTTAAAGTACTTACCCTAATCGTGGCAAACTCCATAAGCTGGGAGAGCTTGAAGGCCATGATGATGAGGGAATACTGCCCGCGGGGAGAAATTCAAAAGCTTGAACACAAACTATGGACTCTCGGAATGGTGGGTAACGACATCGCTACTTATACCAACAGATTCTGCGAACTGGCAATCCTTTGTCCAGACATGATTGCTCCTGAGAGCAAGAAGATAGAAAGGTACATCTGGGGACTGACGCCCCAGATGCGGTCAAGCGTGTTAGCTTCCAAACCTGACACCTTTGAAAGTGCTAAGGAACTGGCACAATCTTTGATCGACTACGGAGGTCATCAGAACTCAACCACTTCTACACCAGCACCACAGAAAGGAAACAACAACTACAACAACAAAAACAATGGTAGGAAGAGAGCGTGGATCAAAGGAAAGGGTGGATCTTCCCAAGAATCCGCAAAGAAACAACTTGTGTCAGTAAATGCTGCTATTGTACCTGCTACAGTCCCTACGAATACCTACCCAACAAAGCCTTATGTAGGCAACCTCCCAAAATGCACCAAGTGCAATTTCCACCACCATGGACCTTGCCGAGATATGCAGTGCGCCAACTGCAACAGGAAAGGACACACGGCTCGCTTCTGCAAAGAACCCGCAAAGCTGATCACTCAAGTTTCCGGTGCGGGTATAGGGCAGGCTTGCTACGGTTGTGGCGAGGTGGGCCACTACAAGAGAAACTGTCCTAAGGCAGCAGGCACCGGAGGGGTAGGACAAGTTTTGGCAATAGGTCACGACGAAGCTGTAGCTGACCCAACTATAGTTGCTGGTACATTTCTTGTCGATAATTCATACGCATGCATATTATTCGATAGTGGAGCGGAGAGAAGCTTCGTGAGTCAAAACTTTATCCATTTACTTAAACCTACACCTAGCAAGTTAAAAGAACCATTCACTGTAGAGATGGCCAATGGAAAAACCGAAAGCACAAATTGCATATACATGGGTTGTACGTTAACATTGGACGGCCATTCTTTCCCAATCAATCTCATGCCGGTACAAATTAAAAGTTTCGACGTCATAGTCGGCATGGATTGGTTGAGTCTCCTTCATGCTGACATCATGTGCTTTGAGAAAGCAGTCCGTCTTAACCTCCCGAACAACGAAACATTAGTTATCTACGGCGACAAATCTAGTACAAACCTTCGCATCATTTCGTGCATCCAAGCTCGAAAGTGCTTACGGAAGGATTGTCGGGCATTCCTAGCACACATCGTCGATACAAGTCAAGAACTGAAGGACATCAAGAGCATCTCGGTAGTACGCGACTTTCCCGATATCTTTCCAGAAGAACTACCAGGATTACCACCGCAATGCCAAGTCGAGTTCAGAATCGACTTAATTCCAGGAGCTACCCCAGTAGCGAAGTCGCCTTATCGTCTTGCACCAGCAGAGATGCAAGAACTTTCTAGTCAACTTAATGAACTCCTTCGCAAAGGATTCATAAGACCAAGTTTCTCACCTTGGGGAGCACCGGTCTTGTTTGTAAAGAAGAAAGACGGATCGTTCCGTATGTGCATCGACTACAGAGAGCTGAACAAACTTACTGTCAAAAACCGCTATCCTCTACCCCGTATCGACGACCTATTCGATCAACTTCAAGGGGCGAACTACTTCTCCAAAATAGACCTGCGATCCGGATATCACCAATTACGAGTTCTAGAGGAGGACATTCCAAAGACAGCTTTCCGAACTCGTTATGGACACTATGAATTCGTGGTGATGCCGTTCGGATTAACCAATGCACCAGCAGTATTTATGGACCTAATGAATAGGGTATGCCGCCCTTACTTGGACCAGTTTGTCATCGTCTTTATCGATGATATACTTATCTACTCTCGAAGTGAGGAAGAGCATGGTCAACACCTACGAAAAGTCCTAGAAACACTGCGAACGGAAAAACTCTATGCAAAGTTCTCTAAATGCGAATTTTGGATTCGAAGAGTCGAATTTTTAGGCCACGTTGTTAGCGAAAAGGGAATACACGTTGACCCCTCCAAAATTAAGGCTATTGAGAACTGGTCGGCACCAAAGACACCTACTGAAATTCGTCAATTTCTAGGTCTAGCTGGCTACTATCGCAGATTCATAAAGAACTTTTCGAGCATTGCGAAACCTCTTACTTCATTAACTCAGAAAGGTGTGGTCTTTGACTGGGAAGCGAAACAAGAGAAGGCATTCCAGACACTAAAGCAGGCCTTGTGCACCGCACCGATACTATCCCTCCCCGAAGGGATAGAAGACTTTGTGGTGTATTGCGATGCTTCAAATCAAGGACTAGGTTGTGTTCTTATGCAGAGGGGGAAGGTTATCGCTTATGCCTCCCGACAGCTTAAGACACACGAAGTGAACTATACGACACACGATCTCGAATTAGGAGCTGTGGTATTTGCTCTAAAGATCTGGAGACACTACTTATACGGAACAAAGAGTACCATCTTCACCGATCACAAGAGCCTTCAACACATTTTCGATCAGAAGGAACTCAACATGCGACAACGACGATGGGTCGAGTTACTGAATGACTACGAATGTGAGATTCGATATCATCCTGGAAAGGCCAACGTAGTAGCCAACGCCCTCAGCCGAAAGGAATACACTGGTCGGAGGGTCAAATTTCTGACCATGACTATCCATTCCCACTTATCCACACAAATTAAGGAAGCACAAATGCAAGCTTTGCAACCCGAAAATGTGGCGGGTGAATCCCTGCGAGGAATGGAGAAGAATTTAGAAGTCAAGGGTGGCGGAGCCTACTATCTCATGGGCCGAATCTGGACCCCAAAACATGGTGGTTTCAGAAACATAGTCATGACTGAAGCTCACAACTCAAGATATTCCGTTCACCCAGGGTCAGATAAAATGTATCTGCATCTTAAGAAACTGTACTGGTGGCCTAACATGAAAGCAGAAATTGCTACCTTCGTGAGTAAATGTCTTACTTGCGCTAAGGTTAAGGTCGAGTATCAGAAACCGTCAGGACTACTACAACAGCCAGAGATACCAGAATGGAAATGGGAGCGGATTACTATGGACTTCATAACCAAATTACCCAAGACGACAAGTGGACGCGATACCATATGGGTCATTGTCGACAGACTGACCAAATCCGCGCATTTCCTACCCATCAAAGAGACTGACAAAATGGAGAAGCTTACAAGAACTTACTTAAGGGAAGTAGTGCGACTGCATGGTGTTCCGATATCCATTATCTCCGATCGAGATAGTAGATTCACTTCAAGGTTCTGGCAGTCACTACAAAGTTCCCTAGGAACTAGGCTGGACATGAGTACAGCCTACCACCCACAGACAGACGGACAAAGTGAGAGAACGATACAAACTTTAGAAGACATGCTGAGAGCCTGCGTGATTGATTTTGGAAAGGCATGGGATATTCATTTACCCCTTGTTGAATTTTCATACAACAATAGTTATCATACAAGCATAAAGGCTGCTCCGTTTGAAGCCCTCTATGGTCGAAAGTGCAGATCCCCTCTGTGCTGGACTGAAGTTGGCGATACCCAGTTAGCTGGAAGAAGAGTTCCTGAAAGCACTCTCACCGGTCCGGAGATCATACATGAAACAACAGAGAAGATCGTTCAGATTCGTGAACGATTGAAAGCTACGCTGACCAAAGGAGGAAAACCTTTGGAATTCCAGGTAGGAGACCACGTCTTATTAAAGGTCTCACCGTGGAAGGGTTTAATACGATTTGGAAAGCGGGGGAAACTAAATCCAAGGTACATAGGGCCTTTCGAGATTCTTGCCAGAATCGGCCCTGTGGCTTACAAGCTTAACCTACCGCGCGAACTTAGTAACATCCATCCAACCTTCCACGTCTCAAACTTGAAAAAGTGTCTATCCGACGAGACTCTTGTTATCCCACTCGACGAAATCGAGATCAACGAGAGCCTCAACTTTGTGGAAGAACCAGTAGAAATCATGGACCGAGAGGTCAAACAAACAAAACAAAGTCGCATACCCATCGTGAAGGTTCGCTGGAACGCCAAGCGGGGACCCGAATTCACATGGGAACGCGAAGATCAGATGAAACAAAAGTATCCTCATCTCTTTCATGTTCACTAGTATCTTTACTACTTTAAATTTCGGGACGAAATTCTCTCTAACGGGGGGATGATGTGACAACCCGATATTTCAACTCTTTGTAACGACCAAAGTGGGTCAAGTATTGTAACCGCTTCTGAGTAATAAAATTTACTTTCATAATAAAATGTACAAATAAGTCCTATTTAATTTCCTTCTATGATTAAATGTCTTTGAACCCTGATCGTACGTAAATAGAACGCCCAAATCCGACTTCATTTAGCGAAATTATGATTTTTCCAAATTCGACTCAGCAACAGACAGCTAAAAACTCGAATCGGAAATCGAGTGACTTTTGACCGGAATGACCTAAACGAGAATCGAAGGTCTCGACAATGGTATTCTAGCGATAAAAAGTCTGGCAAAAACCGACATCAGATAAAGAAGTTACGAATTTTCAAAGAAATTCCTTAAACACGATAGATTTTATATTTAATAAAAAAAATAATTTTGGAATTTGCCGACGGAGTCTAAACGAAAGTTGAAGAGCGTAATCTCACCTACGCGAGGATATAAAGACCATCGAAAACGGAGTTCGTATGAAGAAGATAAGAATTTTTGAAGTTTATTAAATAAATTAATTATTTATTTTATTCAAAATTCGGATATTATCCGAAGGGGAGTCAGCATATGCGTTACGCGCCGCGTACTCCTGTACGCACCGCGTACCCGAGAAAGCTCGGTCTCAAACAGTCCATGTCGCACGATCCGGAGAACCCGACCCGACGTCCCATCCGACCCGCGTGCCAGCGATCCGTCCCATCCGACCCGCGAACCCAGGAACCCGTCCCATCCGAGGCCGAGGCGGTCGTGGCTCGGTCATGCGTGACGCACGCGTACGCGCTGCGTACTAGCGTACGCCCCGCGTACTGAGGCAGACCAACCTCTCTATAAATAGCATACGAAGGTTTCCAAAGAAAGGGCTCATTTCTCTCCTCTCTCTCTCACAACCTTGCCTCGTTTTCCGTGTCCGTTCAAACCCGAAGCTCTGGTCTTTTTGGCTCAAGTCCCGAAGGTCGATTTTACTCCCGAGATTCCCGAGAATCCCGAGAAAAATCCGTTTCCCGAGACGAAACTCTGCCCGGTTTTTCATCTCGCTATCTCCAAAACTTTCAAGTGAGTTTCATACCCCTTAATCAACCGTTTTAATTATTTTAAATACTTTTATATGCTTTCAAAGGGGGGGATTACAAGTAAAACACACGAGTATTATCGTGTGTTATATAAAGAAACTCTTTCATATACTGTTAAATATTCAAATCACATGCGATTTATAAACCTTTAAAGGAACTTTTAATTATATAAATATATATCATATGTTACAATAACATTCAATCTTTTAAAGTATAAAGTTGTTGTAATGCAGGTATAAAACTAAACTGTTCTTAAATTATTCTTTTCTATCGTAGAATCGACACCAAAAATCTATGCTTTCATAAACAAATGATTCTTTTCCTACGTATTTCTAAAAACAAACAAGGCACACTTTGTAAAACTATAATAGGTATAGTTTTACGAACAGATTTCTAACTCTTATGTACTAGAAACATATATTTCAAGAAGTTTACTTTCGTATACAAGAACAAACGTAACATTTTAACCAGTAGATCTGTTTTTTTTTATACCACGGGTTTGGGAGACACTAACTTCATGTACGTTCGAGTACACATTTCAAGTCCTATATTATATACCAGAATCCCTTGGAGGGGGAGCATGGTGTTTGTGTATAGATCTATACGGGCTTGACAACCCGCGCCCTGACTGTTAGCTACAGTCCACCGTTTGGGGTGACAAACGTCATAACATTCCAACGCCTGAAGAACGTTGTGTATAGGCATTTCAAGTCAATAGTATGGTTATAAAACTCATAAGGGGTATTTAAAAACGCATTGATTTACAAGGTTTTCAAACTCATTTATTATTTTACCTTTACATATATCTTGGAAACAAACATTGGTCTTGAATGAAGACTACTTTCATGCTAGAAGAAAATATAGGATTTTCTAAAATGCATACAAACAAAGATAAAACATTTCATTTCATTTAAACATTGTCATTTAAATACTTATGAAATTCACCAGCTTAAATGCTGATCAACTCTTTCAAAATTACTTGTATGTCCCAGGGATTCAGTAAATTTCAGGTACTAGTATGCTTTTGAAGAAGAGATGCTGCGGCGCCAGTTTAATCTCATATTTTTGACATCATATTGTAATTGGTTTTGAACATGTAACTTTTGACAAATGTAAACTTTCAATTATATATATGATGGTTGTATTGCTTTCTTTACTATGTATTCATTTGTTACGCTACCACATGAAGTCATCCACTCCCGAACGTTTCTGCCGTTCAGGTTTGGGGGTGTGACAGATGGGAATTCCTCGAGCGAATCCTGAGGTCTCCCACTTGACGGACCACCTCTTGAAGGTGTCGTTCATGAGCCCTCTGACGGGCTCTAAGTTCCATGACTTCGGCTTGAGAGGCAGCCAGCTGTTGCTGCAGGGTTTCATTGGTTCTCCTGGTCCGTTCCTTTTCTTCCTCAAGACGGCGGATGCGGACTATGTTGACACCAGAATTGGCATCAATCTCCATGACTCGGTTGATGGCTGCTCGACCTTGTTCATCATTACGGGCTATTCTACAGATGATGACGGGCATATATCAATCCGTAGAGCCACCTTCGCTGAGGTTGTAAAAGATTCGGTCCCCAAAGTAAGGTAAGGGTTTACCCTGTTCATCACTTGAGCGATTCAAGTTGGTTGCCCACAAGGGTGTAGGACCTGGGAAAACTGGTTGGGGGTTGTTGTTTGGGGCTTAACCTACTAGCAGTAGGTTGTTGACTTCAGGCTCAAAGTCAGATCCATCAGAAAAGCCTTCTACTTGATGATCATCCAAAGGGATTTGATGCTCATCATCGAACTCTACCTCAAGCCATCCAACATTTCCGTTGGGTGGAAAGTATGGGTCTCCGGGAATGTGGAATCCAACCATTAAATCTACGCGAGAAGAGAGGTATAAGAATCTAGTGTATAAATAGCTGGTAGTAGTAAAAAATACTCCTATAGTATTTTAAGTTTAATGTTATGTTCTAGTGTTCTCACTGTGGTATTGTTGGTAAAATTTTAGACTTGTTGCAACCACACAACTACACTTAGGCACATGTTAGTCAACCCTCAGATATTATAGTTGATCAGGCTATATCTTCCTAGTTTTGACTATATGTCTCTAAGTCCACCTCTATTGTTCAACAATCATAATTCTTTTGTACTGTCCTAGTGGCATTGATTTTAGTATGAATGCAGACTTGCATACTTAATTAAGTATTTTAGTATTTTAAGTATAGACTCTTGGCCAGAGTGTTTTAATCCCAAATGGGTTTATAGTTAGTATATCTTTTATGGGTTGATATACACAATTCATTATAAACAATGCTCTGATACCAATCTGTCACACCCGAAAACCAAGAACGGCAGAAACGTTCTGGGGCGGAGGACATCATGTAAAGTATCACAACACAGTATAACAGTAAACAAGTAAACAACATCATCCATTTCATTAAATATATAATTTTAATACAAGCGTGTTCCGTACAGTCATAGACACCAAAAATGTAAATCAAAATAATAAGATGAGTCTTGAATGCGCTCCATCTTCTCAAAAGCTGGCCTCGGTACCTGTCTACTAATGACCTGAGAATACAAGTTATTTTGAAAGAGTTTATCAGCATTAAGCTGGTGAGTTCATAAGTATTTTAGTGTCGGTGGTTGTATCAAAATGTTTGAACGTAGTTATAAGTATGAGTTTGTAAACGTTTGTAAGTGTTTGTAAATGTTTGAATCTCCAAGAAAATCCTATATTTTCTATTAAAAGTAGCCTTCTACCAAGGCGTATTTGTTTTGTATGTTCGTTTACTGTAAAAGTGTGTAATTTTCCCAAGTGTAACTATCATTCTCAAAATATAGTTTGTACATTAATGTTTAATTGAAAAGATCACTAAATATGTAAAGGGTAAATTAATGTAGTACTGTAGTGTTGTATTATAGGAACTAATGTTGTACTAACTACCTTAAACTGGATTTATATTAAGCTATCATGTGATTTATTGTACCATACTATCGACTGGATAAACAACAAAAAATGTAGGTCGTAAAATGAAATGACGTTTGGCACCCGCAGACCTGCAGGTCCGGCTGTAGCTAGCAGCAAGTTATAGGATAGTCACTCCAGTATAGATCCATACGCAAACTCACGCTCTCCCTTCAAGAGACTCTGGCTACAACACGGGCCATGACATTGAAGTCATGCTCTGATACGGATCACAATGGTTAATGTATTCATCTATATGTAATGTAATGTTACTCGTACTAGTATCGTTGTATATGTTCTCTTTCTAGTATAGTTGTATATGTTCTCCTTCTAGTATAATTGTATATGTTCTCTTTCTAGTATAGTTGTATATGTTCTCTTTCTAGTATAGTTGTATATCTTCTCTTTCTAGTATAGTTGTATATGTTATCTTTCTAGTATAGTTTTATATGTTCTCTTTCTAGTACAGTTGTATATGTTCTCATAGTAATAAGTATTGACTCATGAATGAACTGGCTCATTGATCTAACAATAGTATAAGTATGATCTTGTGTTACCCCGATGGTAACTTACAAATGATGTAACTAGTATGTATGAACACGGAAGAATTTTTATGACAATATATGTACACATGATATATAATTAATATTGAAATGACCTTCGGAGGGCTACCCAATATCCCAACAGACCACATCCAAATTGAGGAAAAGGAAATAGGGCGTGCGGCCTTCCTAAGACTTTTAAACATTGCTTATATAAATATACATATATGGGCATGAAACTTATAATAAGTATAACAAAGTTTAAGTAAAAGTATTTGATAAGTAAAATAGTTTGTAAACCAGTTTGAAGTAAAACAGCTTTGATAAACAATTTGAATAGTAGTAAAATCATTGGTTTTATAGTTATTAATCACATGTGATTGATGTAATAACTATAAGTATTCAACTTGTATTCCCCCCCCCCCCCCATAAAAGCATTTAAAAAATTTAAAAGTATTTCAAAGGTTAATTAAAGGGGTATGAACTCACTTGTGGTGAGTGGATTGGATTGAAGTGTCGGGTACGGTGCTAGGTGACAAATGAAGACTTATACACACGTACGAGCCTAGTTATCATATAATGAACATATATATAACTAATTAGCCAATTTATAACTAATAAATTAAGTTGGGACATCATATAACATGAAAACACTTTCTTTTAAGTGTTAAAGATCATAAGGATTGCATCCGAGTGTTGGTAGGGCATAACTAGTGTGTTTGGAGTCCAAGGGTAAACTCCCTTGGAGTTTACGGTTTTGATGGTCATAACTCAAGGAGTTTACAGCAGTAAACTATAGTCCTAATGACCAAGTGTTGTTTTGTGGTTTAACATGTCCTTTGAAGCATTTCTACTAAGTGGTTTCGCCTTTGGAATGGACTAGGGCAACAAAACACCTCCTTTGAGGAGTTTACGACCTCATGGCATTTTCCTTTGGGTTTAAAACCGTAAACCCATATGGAGGAGTGTATAGCCATGTTTTCAAGTCCATAACATAATTAGGTAAGTGTATGTGCTAGTTTCTAAGTCTAAGGAAGGAAAATAACCCATTTAGACACACTTTAGGGTGTTTACGGTTTTGGGAGATCCCCAAACCGTAAACACCTACAAATGTTGGATTTTGGTATTTTTCAAGGCTTAGATACATCAAAGGAAGGTTTAATCAATTCATGGAAGGCTTAACATCAAACTAGGGTTAAACAAGGGACTTAGGCACACTTTGGTGCACTTTATGGTGTTTATGGCCCAAGCATCTCCTTGGACCGTGAACACCTCTAGTCTTGTGTTCTTCACATATTTTCTTGGTGTTTAAATGTAATACTAGCTTAAAATCACTCAAGGATGGAAGCACTTACTTTTAGAAGGCTTGATTTGAGCTAAAAGGCCAAGAACACTTAGTGTGTGTTGTTGGTGTTTCGAAAAAATCTAAACAAAATACATAAATGAATGGATGAATAGATGCACAAACACTAGATTAAGTGTTTTACTAACTTGAAATGGTTAGAACACTTACAATATTGAAGATTTGGAATTAAATCTTGGATGATACTTGAGAGCGTTTTTGGAGTTTACTCTTTTGACTTTCGGGGAGTAAACACAAATGAATAACTTTTTTGGGGAGTAAACTCATACATAGGCATGAGTTCACGGTTTTGGGTGATTTCTAAACCCAAGATATAAAAGTTTGGTCGGGTGTTTCTAATACGCGAAGTGTTTGCGGTTTTCAAAAATCAAAACCCGAGACGACACTTTCTTTCACCCGTTCGTTTAAAAATAATATTAAAATAATCAAACGAACTTTATATTTCTTAAAAATAAGAAATAATGATATTAATTTATGATATGAAGTGGTTGACTTTTAGGGTTTGACCGAATGGAAATTTCGGGTTGTCACAATACAGGACTTAAAATGCATACTTGAAAGTACGTGAAATGTCTCACAAAATTTAGTATAAAACAGATTTACGTATGAAAATGTCCATTTGTTCTTGTATATGAAAATGTCTTCTTTGATGTAGTGTACCTAGTATGTAAATGTTCACGATTTCCTCGTAAACTATACATATTATAGTTTTTCAAAATGTGTTTCATTCGTATATAAACCCTAGTGTAATGCTCACTCATTATGTAAAGTATAACACGTAAAGTGACTTGAGTGATCACATATACCTAATGTAAAAATGGAGCATTTTATTTGTATGTATATATATATATATATATATATATATATATATATATATATATATATATATATCAACACATTTTACTTCCATAAGACAAAGTGTTATCGAAAATATATACTTCATACGAGAATACTCATATAGTAGTTTATAAATCACATATGATTACTTAGATGAAAAGTTTATATAGTGAATCTTTAGGTTACACACGATAATAACCGCATGTTTACTTGCATTTCCCCCCCCTTAATATTGTACAAAAAGCATTTATCAAATATTTAAAAGCATATTTTATAGGGGTATGAACTCACTTGAAAGATCGAAGAAGGCGAGATGAAAACCGAGCAAAACTTTGACTCGAGAAAGCGGATTTTCTCAGGATTCTCGGGAGCACAAACGACCTTTGGGGCTTGAGTATGGAAACCGAGGCTTCGGGATATCACGTGCACGAAAAACGAGGTAAAAATGCAAGAAAGTTGAGAGGAAATAAGCATTTTCCCCGGAACCCTCGCATCCCTTTTATAGGGGTTGGGAACCGCCTCGGTACGCTTGGAGTACGCGGTTACGTTGGGCGTACGCGTTCGTCATGCGTGATCGCATCCTCGACTGCCTTGGAGCTCGGATGGGACGAGTCATAGCCTCGCATAGGGGGCGACGTGGACGATCCGAGGCCAAGTCCTCGAGTACGCTGGGCGTACGCTGTTACGCCGGGCGTAACTTGGATTGGGCTGGTGACTCCCCCTTCGGATACTACCGAATTTGATTTAAATTTTATATTTTTTTGTTTAGTAAACTTCAAAAATTCATATCTTCTTCATACGAACTTCATTTTTGACGTTCTTTATATCCACACATAGGTGAGACTACGCTCTACAACTTTCGTTTAGACTCTGTTGACAAAATTTGAAATTATTTTTATTATTTATTTTTAAAGGTCAGCGTACGAAAAGTTCGTTTGAAATCCATAACTTCTTTATCTGATGTCTGTTTTTACTAGAATTTTTACCATTGAAATACCTTTTTCGAGAACTTCGATTCTCATTTAGGTCATTCAGGCTAAAAGTCATTCGATTTCTGCTTCGAGTTTTTAGCTGTCTACCACTATACCGAACATGGAAAAATTATAACTTCCTCATGCGAAGTCAGATTTGGACGTTCTTTTTATGTACGCTCGTGGTTTAATGATATCAACATACTGGTAACCAAAATAGAGACTTTTGTACATTTTATTTTCAAATTTAATTTCATTATGTTCAAAAGTGGTTACAATACTTGGCTTTTTAAGTCATTACATAGAATCAAAATATCGGGTTGTCACATTCACGAAGCCGCTCTATAAGGGGGTATAAGGTTGTTGTCTATAAAATTACAACTTAATGGGTGTCCACTCTCATCCACCGCTTCCTTGCCTGGTGGAGGGTCATTAGCCGAACGGGTAGGATAAGGACTATAATTCTCATTAAAAGTGTATTGATGAAATAATGTAACTAAACCTTTTATAAATCCCAATATTAGTTACTTTAGGAAAATGTGAATTTGGTGCTAACCCATGAAATTTACTCTTTGCACCTTACCAAGTCGTTGGTGGAGCGTGTGTGGTTAACTGGCACACTAACTTGTACTAGTAAGGATGGCAAAGGGTGACTTAATGTTTATCATAAATCGGTGGAGCACGTGTGGTTAACCAACACATTGATTAGGTGATAATATTAAGGGTACCAAGTGAATTTTCATGGTTATTCACACCTTGTTTTGTAATCCTTTGCATCCCAGTCACAAAGTCTGAAGGGCACAATCGAGATTGAAACATGCCATTGAAAAGTTTAATGAATCTCAAAAGATCTAGGAGTTTCAAATCCAATTAAAACCTAATTTTATTTCGTGTTTCATGGTGGAATTTGGTGAATCGTCATTCACCTACCTTCAAATATTCTATAACTTGGATTACAACATCCCTCTTCCAAGTTATAAAATATTGTGTTGGGTCCTAGCCTTAATATTTCATATTGGGTGTTATATTAAGGATTTTTTAAATCAAGTAACTTGAATCTCTCCAATTGTAGATGTCTGGTTCAGACAAGTATGATCTTCCCAAATCTCTTGAAGATGATGTCCCACAACATCATGCTTCACTTTCTCCACCTCCACTAATTATTCTCCCCGACCCACAAGCTCGAAGACTTGAGAAGTTCAAACTTACTTAAGACCTATTGGATAGTAAACACAAGGATCAGTGTGTGAACATGTCTTGAAGATAAAGGCACACATTAGTAGGCTACGGATGATGGGTGTCGGGTTCCCAAGGAAGTTGGCTATTGACTAGGTTCTTCAGTCACTTCCTGATTCATATAGTGAGTTTGTTAAAGACTACTATGTGACAGATCTCGACATGACCCTAATAGATCTTACATATTTGCTAATTTCTACTGAATCAGCAATGATTTGGCGCAATGGTCAAGCAACTTTGATTAGAAGGTCTACCTCCCAAGCTGACATGGACATTCCATAAATGATTCCTTCTCCTAAAGGGAAGGAATTGGCCATGGTCAAAAGTGATGATCATAAGAGAAAGGCCATTTATGAGACTACTCTATGTGCTGGCTCAGATGAGCATGTGTGTTTCTATTGCCAAGAAAAGGGACATTGGAATCAAAGCTGCCCTTTCTACCTGAGATCTTTTGTCAGAATGTGTGGTTCTGCTTCAGGTAAGTCCATTATCTAGCTCTATTAAGTTCCTAATTGTTGATTCTTAATACATGATGTGACTGGGTTGCATTTTGATGTTTTGTAGGATCAAGCCAAAGGGAAGGAAGCTTAAAAGAAAAGGATGTTGAATCTGATCGCGAAGATGGATCTCAATCGCATGGTTTGAGGATCGGATTTGTGAGCTACTTCTTAGGAGTTATGATAAATTGCTAGGAAATATGTAATATCATAGTTAAAATTTAAAGTTGCATTGTAAGGAAAAAGATTTTTTTCTGCATTTTATAAATGAATAAAATTTTTGTTTTACTTCATTTTATATCTCCTTGCAATGGCATTTATGGATAGTTAATGTGTGTATGTTTCTAGCAATAATGAATTTGATTATTTCATCTACGGTAGTATCTAAATTTTCCAAATAAGGAAAGATTCTCATCACCCAAGTTTCAATTGGACCAAAACTTGGAATCATGCAGGTTGTATTACATGATGAATGAGAATTTTCATTTTTGGAAAGTTAAAACTAATTCCCTGACCACATGTATATGTGATTCAGGTGAAAGACTAAAGGATCTGGTACACTGGTGTGTGTTGGCCAAGTCTACCACAAAAAGATCGATAATACGATTCATCATGATTTACTAAAGTTTAGTAAATATGGTTATACTTAATAATTGAAGTATAATTCTGAAACATTGGAAAAGTTTCAATGTATGGTAGAACGAATGGGAAGAATCAAATTTGGAAGAAAAATAAATGTTTATCAAATCTGAAATGATGGGAGAGTACTTTAGTATCGTGTTTTATGATCATCTTAATGATTGTGAGACAATACCATAGTTCATCCTCTAAGGACACCTTAGTGCATTCTTATGGCTAAGAAGAGGAGTCATGAACTATTGAAGTGGTTAAATTCGAGAAGATGAGTCATACTTTGTTCCAAAACAAGTCTTAGAGTCATACTCCAAGATAGTAACTTGAGTGACAGATCTTAAAGAAGGTTTATAACACTTTTCAAATGTAAGAGTAAAATGTTTTTCTACTCTTGTACATTTGAAATTGGTAAGTTGTGATGTTTTGGATAAAACAAAGACCAACTAAGGCCAATTATGTGAAGTTTTTATCTTGATAATAATCCGCACCGACTCTTGAATATTTGGTTGGTTGTCCAGGAATGGTTCTTGACAAAGAGAAACTTATATTTCAAGAGGAAAGTGGGAGTCTTAAAGGTCTTGAAAGTTTCAAGAGCTAATCAAGGATAAAACCTATAGTTTATCGCTAGCACACGAATTGAGGTTTGTAACATATCGTGCTGACATAATTCTTGTTTCTGTGCCTATTCCGGTAAAGTTGAGTATGTATATGAGTTTTGTGAGTTCTCAATTGTGTGCATAACAGCTTGGAAGCAATGGTGGGCCCTTGTGCTGCCGAGAGGCAAGAAATAAAGGTTGAACAAGTTCAATTCATATGAATTTGAGTTTGTCACTAACCTTGTCTTGTGGTTATGGTTTTGACAAATTCGTATGGATAGGAACACATACACCATAAAATCTAAGTGGCATAAGGTTTCTTTCGAATTCATGAAAATGATGGCGAGGAAACACTTTCACTAAGTAGATTTTAAATAGATAGCAATCGTGATATTTGCATTCTCAAAGTCGTTAGTGGAGCGTGTGCGGTTAACCGACACACTAACATAGACTTGTGAGAAATGGAAAAAAGGTCTAAACATTATGATTACAGAATCCCTATTCATAATTGTTTAGACACACATGTGAGATATATAAGGAAAGATGTATGAGTCTGAGTAGCTTAAATAAAGTTTGTCGAAGCATCTCGTATCAGAAGTCTGAACTTTGGTGATGAAAGTCAATAAAGTATTGATTTCTAGAAGTCGATTTCTGAGTATTTGTCAAACCTAGTGGGAGCATATTGTTATGCTAAATATTTATTATGCTAGTGGGAGCATAATGATAAGTATTGTTAATTATATATAGAAAACAAAAGTTTCGCTTGGAAAAAGGTTGTTTTGCTATAATTAAAGGAGAGGAGATTATACTTCATTTCAATATATATATTGCATTCCCAAATATAACATCCTGATTTCCCAGGTATATTATTTTATTTAATTATTTTGGGGTTTGAGGAGGAACTCGGCGAGTTGGAGCCAAGACTCGCCGAGTAGGGTCGCTGATGCTCATCCGGGTTAACGTCCGAACTTGGCGAGTCCATTAGTCGACTCGGCGAGTCCACGCAATTTAATGAAACCATAATCCCCCGGGTTTGGAGCCTATTTAAGGGCACTTAGCCTCCCATTGTGGCTACCAGTCCCTTGAGAGAGCCCTAAGTGAGCCAAATCGTTGTGAGGGAGAAGAAGTCACTTTTTGATCCTTGAACCCTTGGTTTAGCAAGAAGAAGGTGACAAGAGCAAATAGGAGGTGTGATTCAAGGAGTTCCAGAGTTCAGAGACATCATTTTGAGGTAATGGTTCAAACCTCCTTCAGTTTTGGTGTTGATCATTAGATTTAGGGTTTTCTAACCCCTTTGGAGAGTGATTATGTGTAGCAAATGGTCCCTCTTCAAGTTTGTGCCTTGGATCTAGACTCAAAGAGGTCCAGATACCTTGACCCTTGGAGCTTTATGGACCAGTTTGGGGTTGTTGGCCTTAGGTTGCCATTTTTGGGACTAAATCTCCTTTTGATGCCTTGTTGTGGTTACACAAGCATCAAGTTTCAAACTTTACGTGACATTCATGCTTGAGGAGGCCATATCTATGGTTTGGGGAAACAGATATGACCTTAGGAGGTCAGTAGAGCTTGTGCATGGCATGAACTCGAAGAGTTGTTCTTGAGACTCGGCGAATAGGGTTAGGGTTTCACGTAAATTGCTCAGTGAATAGAGTTGCCGAGTTGGGGGATGACTCAGTGAGTCAGGAGGGGGTTAGAGGACTGGAGTTCAAGGCGGTACTCGCCGAGTTGTTCTTGAGACTCGGCGAGTTGAGTCGGGGTGGCCCCGCGATTCCTGTCTAGTATGACTCGTTGAGCATAGGGAGGAACTCTACGTACGAAGCGGGACAAAGAGTTAGTGGACATGTGTGTACTCACCGAGTCATCGGAGTGCACTCGGCGAGTTGGGTCAAAGTTTGACCGTTGATGTTTGTTGACTTTTAGGGTTTGGTCAGTAATGTGGCCTTTGGACCAAGAAGGGGGTAAAATGGTCTTTTACCCTTAAGAGGGTGCCAAGAGAGGATTGAGTCTAGTCTCGAGAATTATGTTCAAGAGAGCATTTGCTTTATGTGATAGATGGTGGCGAGTTCGAGATGCAAGCGTGAGGATATCTGCTTCCTACTTGCCAGGTGAGTCTTCTCACTATACTTTCCCTTGAGTAGGTAACCAGAGTTATGTGACAGAGTATTTATATGCTATGTGTTGTACTGCATTAATTCTATGTGATTTTTGTTGTGCATGTTTACAGAGTTAGAACCGGAAGGTTCCCAGAGTTAGAACCAGAGGTTTCATAAAGTTAGAACCAGAAGGTTCACAGAGTAGGGTTCACAGACCCACATAGTTATAGCCTCGAGTGGCTAATACGTGTTATGTGTGGTATTTTGGGGAACTCACAAAGTTTCGTGCTTACAGTGTTTTGTGTTATGTGTTTCAGGTTTCTCTGAGGATCACGGGACGTCACCGACTTGATTGTACACACTAGAGAAAGAGTCATGTTTTGAGGATCCTGGTTTATTATGCAAGTGAAAATGGAGTTATGTTTTGTAATTTGTTATGAATGAGATTTTAAGAAAACTGTTTTTAAGAATTAAACCATTATATTTAAATGAAAATTTGTTTTGAAATTTACGGTGTTACAAGTTGGTATCAGAGCCTTGGTTTGAGGGATTCGGATGCACCTTCAGGTAAATCTGGACTCAAACTGAGGAAGTCAAAAAAGTTTTCAAAGACATAATTTTCTAAAGCGAATAAGAGTTCAAAGAGAAAGCGAGAAAGAGCAGTGTGTACAATCAGCCAGAGCCCGAACGGTGATTTCCCAAAATACCATTACTTTTGTGTTATGAGATATTTATGACGCACATTATGAGATATTATTGCATGCTAGAGACAGGCTAGGTATTTCATATCTTAGGACTAGAGTGGCTTGATTTGTGATGCCTTAGCCTAGGAATTGCTATTACATGCGATGTGCTTTTGAGTATGTGATGAGTGAGAATATTTAGTTGGAATCCTTTAGGGGATTTGAGTAAAGGAGTAATCTAGGGGAGATACCTAGATGAGTACCGTGGTACTTATCGAAAGAATAGTTAGAACCCACGAGGGGAAGAGTTGCAGAGTTCGGTGGTACTTTCGAGGATGAGCAAAGCAAGCGGAGTTATCACCTAGAGTGAGCCCTATGTATACTTCGATGCTCGAATGCTGCTTGCTTCGTGCTTCGTGGAACTCTTGATGATGGGAGTCAGCTACCAAGTGAATATGACGATATTCAGGAGGTAAATGGTTGGCATCATTAGGTGCTCTTCAACAGCTGATGGTAGAGAAGTGTGGGAATCTAGGAAGAGCCTAGGGAGTAACCTTAGCCAAATGAGTGCACTGGCAGAGTAAAGAATTTCGCTGGGGAGCAAGCACGCGCGACGGAATTGGTGAACGAGAAGGTCGAGCAGGTACTTAGGAGCTCCGGGATAGTCTATGTGGAAAGTATGGGTAGACGTGGCAGGTAGTATGGGCCCATACTACTGAAAGCAGAGGACCCATACTTGATACAGGGAGTATTCTGAAGGTTCTAATGAGCGGATTGAGGAGTGATGTTATGGTTCGAGTACCATACATCGGAGCAGATGGAGGAGTGATGTTATGGTTTGAGTACCATACATCGGAGCAGATAGAGGAATGATGTTATTGTTCGAGTACCATACATCGGAGTAGATTGAGGAGTGATGTTATGGTTCGAGTACCATACATCAGAGCAGATTGAGGAGTGATGTTTTGGTTCGAGTACCATACATCAGAGTAGATGGAGGAGTGATGTTATGGTTTGAGTATCATACATCGGAGCAGATGGAGGAGTGATGTTATGGTTCGAGTACCATGCATCGTAGCGGATTGAGGAGTGATGTTATGGTTCGAGTACCCTACATCGGAGTGGTTTGAGGAGTGATGTTATGGTTCGAGTACCATACATCGGAGCGGATCGAGGAGTGAATTTATGGTTCGAGTACCATACATCAGAGCGGATGGAGGAGTGATGTTAGGGTTCGAGTACCATACATCGGAGCAGATGGAGGAGTGATGCTATGGTTCGTGTACCATACACTGGAGCATATTAAGAAGAGATGTCATGGGATGAGTACCATGGTTCGTAGTGAATGATTCTCGTGGGTCTTCAGTTATCCGGTCATGATTGATGAGGTAAAGATTGGACGCTATGGGTTTTAGGCCAGTGGGCCATGACTGAGTTCGAAGAGGCATCCCTTGAGAGGGGGGTCGAGAGCCTTTCAGAGTATTTTTGGTAAGGAGTCAGAGGGAGGGGAGAATTTCAGTCTGAGTTGAGCAATCAGTCGATAGAGGAGATACCACCTTCTATGACCTGGGTGGTGCTATTTATGTTCATGTGGGAACATGAGATGCATGATGTTTAAGTTTTGGGTTTGGGGGTAAACCCTGCAGGTTATCATTGAGGATGATTTTCCATCAGAGTATCAGGTACCATGTGTGCCGCGAGGCAGTAATTTACCATGAGCAGATAGTCAGTTGAGACTGAGATAGTAAAGGACCACGCTACACCTATTTGAGTATGCTAGGGCGTATTTTAGAGGTATCAGTGGGGAGTCTAGTCGAGTTTATCAGTACAGTGGTTTTTCTATCTATGTTGGGTATTGAATATGGGAGTGGGTCCCTGTTCTTGGGATGATCCATGTGATGGAACGTCGGTTGATGAGTCGAGGTGGGGGAGTATGATGATATCGTGGTCCAGTTTATGAGTCAGTGATGTTATTGGACAATTGAGTTGTTTGGTATTGGATTGGTACGAGATTTGGAACGACTAGAGGCAGTCGTGACGAGAAGTTCTTGAGGATTTCAATTGAGTTTCAGAGTATATGAGATCGATTGATTTCCTTAAAGGGGATTATCGGGCGTTGCGTAGCACTTTCTGATGGGTTTTGAGCATTCTAACACTTCCTAAGTGTACATGCAACCCTAATAACCTTGGATCTATGTTTGTCTAATTATCATGCAAAGTTGAATTCCAAGGCTATATTCCTATCTAGCATACATGGGGAACAATTTTTAGCTTGAATGATAGATAGAATAACATACCTTGTTGTTGCTTATGTTCCTTGAAACCTTGTGAGCCTAGCACCCCAAGTGTGATGCCTCAAATGCTTCACACAACACCAAATCTCTTGGAAAGACTTTTGAGAGAATGCACACTACTTGAAATCGGCCTAGCCCTCTTGTTTCATATGTGTAGCCGATTTTGGTGGAGAATGAGATCCTTATATAGTGTTGACACATCTAGGGTTACACCATGTAAACCCTAATGTGTCATGACTCTTCATTTCCATGACCCATGGGTTTGTAACTCCCATGGAGCATCTATGGGAGCATCCTTTGGGTGAAACCCAACTTGATAATCCATGGAGCCTCTTATCCCATTATACAAGATATGCATGATTTACATAATCAACCCATATATTTAATTAGTTATCTTTTGATCACTTAATTAATTCTAAATTAATTGTTGATCAAACTAATCAAATAATATTATTAATATATTAGAATTTATAATATATTAATAATCTCCAAGTGTTATTTCTCTCATTTAGTCTATCCAATTGCATGGTGCCATGCAACCCAAATGGACCATGCCGGGTCAGGTCAAGTACATACCAGAAATAGTTATGCACTTAGACACCTTATCGAACAGTCTCCCACTTGGATAAATCTAATAACTATTACTGCAAGTATGACTTCAGGAACCGATCGACAATCGTAGCTCTTTTCAAGGTTTCTCGGAATTGAGAAGATGATGGTACGCCATTTAAGATAAGCGATCATATAATCCTCTGTTCTAGATATCAGTCAGACAAATACATGGAACAATGTCTTACTTATTGTCCAACAGTTTGTTTGCCGATTTCCGATTTGTTTGACAATGAACTTAATTGAACACATCAACATAGTTCTGACCGGGCCCGGTACATAGGTCAAAACAAAATCATCGAGGGGCCCAGATATCAACTTGTAATCCAAGAAGGAATAGATAAACTTCGACTCATATGTTTGTTCTACCACTCATTGAATTACACACAAAAGCACATTTTATAACATCAAGTTACCAATGCATTTTCGTATAATCAATGCATAACCAACTTGTAAGTAACAAATCATATCTCTAGGTTTGAAGACTTATATGATATTACCGTCTCACAATCACTCGAGATAGAATTCCATGAAGTGATTCCAGTGAGCGTGGGTTGAGTCCAATGCTCAGAACTTATGAGCACTCATGATTGTTGTAGCCTTGTCTAACACCTTAGACCTCTGCAACCAATCATGACAGTCTTGATTACTACCTACTTCCGACATATGACCGACTGTGGAGGTTTGAATAATATGTTATACCAAACAAAATTATTCTGGAAGTCAAAACATGCAAAAGAAATATAGTAAACGATTGACAAGAGATAGCAACACTTTACTCATAATTAAAACAACTTTTATTCATCATCTAATGTCAATTACACTTTACAAAATGGTATTTTCTGTCGATGTGTCTGGATCTCCCGTGATCCCTTGGTTCCTTGGCTAAGGCAACAGCACTTTCATTATCACAAAAAATTTCCATTGGCTCTTTAATAGTTGGTACAACTCCAAGGTCTCTGATGAAGTTCTTTAGCCATATAGCCTCCTTTGCCGCCTCGCTCGCTACAATATACTCTGATTCAAAAGTAGAATCTGCCACTATCTCTTGCTTGGAACTCTTCCAAGAAATTTCTCCTCCATTTAGGGTAAAGACCCAGCCTGACTGAGAGCGGAAATTATCCCTATCAGTCTGGAAGCTAGCATCACTATACCCTACAATTCTCAAGTCATCACTCTCACCGAGGGTAAGGACCCAGTCCTTAGTCCTTCGTAGGTACTTGAGAATATTCTTTACCGCAGTCCAGTGCGCTTTGCCAGGGTTCCCCTGAAACCTGCTAACCATGTTCAGGGCAAAGGCTACATCAGGTCGAGTACACGTCATAGCATACATGATCGAACCTACAGCCGAAGTATAAGGTATTCGACTCGTTTCTGCTATCTCAGCCTCAGTGCTAGGGCTTCGTGTCTTACTCAATTTGGCGTTACTCTGGATGGGTAACTCTCCTTTCTTGGAGTCCTGGATGCTGAATCTCTTCTGCACCTTATCCAAGTAGGTACTCTGACTAAGTCTAATTAGTCTTTTACTCTGATCTCTCAAGATCCTTATCCGTAGAATATAGGCAGCTTCACCAAGGTCCTTCATAGCGAAACACTTTCCAAGCTAGGACTTTACTTCTTGCAGGGTTGGGATGTCGTTTCTTATGAGTAGTATGTCATCCACATACAATACCAAAAAGCTAACTATACTCCCATTAGCCTTGACATACACACAAGATTCATCATCACTCCTAGAAAAGCCAAATTCCTTGAGCTTTTCATCAAAGAAAAGATTCCATCTGCGAGGTGCTTGCTTTAATCCATAAATGGATTTCTCAAGCTTACACACTCTATTAGGGTACTCACTGCTGACAAAACCTTCTAGCTGACTCATGTAAACATCTTCAGCCAACTTTCCATTAAGGAAAGCGGTTTTGACATCCATTTTCCAAATTTCATAGTCATGAAATGCGGCTATGGCTAACATAACCCTAATAGACTTAATCTTGGCTACTGGAGAAAAGGTCTCATCATAATCCACTCCAGGAATTTGAGAGAAGTGCTTTGCGATCAGTTGAGCGTTATAAGTGTGTACTTTACCATCCATGTCGGTCTTCTTCTTGAGGATCCATTTGCACCCTACTGTCTTACAACCTGGTACATTCTCAACCAAGTTCCAAACTTGATTGTCATACATGGATTGTATCTCGCTATCCATAGCCTCTTTCCATTTAGCAGACTCGGGGCCTGCCATGGCTTCCTCGTAGCTGTTAGGGTCATCTTGACTTACTAGTGTCTCGTCACTAATTAGTGTCTCACCTTCTGCAGTAATATGGAATCCATAGTAATGCTTAGGTGCACTCCTAACTCTCGTGGAACGCCTCAGAGGTACAGATTCGTCAATTGGCTCAACAGGAGTTTCCTCCTCAAGTTGAGGGATAGAGTTTGAAGTTCCTCCACCACTTGATTCTTGAATTTCTTCAAGATCAATTTGCCTCCCACTGTCTCCTGGGCTTATAAACTCTCTTTCTCGAAAGACTCCTTTTCTTGCTACAAAGACCACATTATCACTAGGTCTGTAGAAGAGGTAACCAAATGATTGTTGTGGGTAGCCGATGAAAATACACCTCTCGCTTCGAGGTTCGAGCATATCATGAGCCTCGCATCTCTCGTAAGCCTCGCAACCCCAAATCTTGATGTGGTCTAGTTTGGGTACTTCACCAGTCCACATCTCGTGAGGAGTTTTGGCAACTTTCTTTGTAGGTACTAGATTAAGGATATGGGCGATAGTCTCTAAGGCATACCCCCAGAATGAGATTGGTAGCGAAGCTCGACTCATCATGGAACGAAACATGTCTAACAAGGTTCGATTATGCCTCTCAGCCACACCATTCAACTGCGGTATCCTGGGAGATGTCAATTGAGAGACAATCCCACATTCCCTTAGATAGTCGAGGAACTCTAAACTAAGATACTCACCACCTCTATCGGATCGAAGCGTCTTAATGTTCCTGCCCAAATGATTCTCGACTTCCTGTTTAAATTCCTTAAACCTTTCGAAAGTCTCTGACTTATGCTTGATTAAGTAGTCATATCCATATCTACTATAATCATCAGTAAAAGTCAAATAATAACGATTAGCATCCCTTGTGGCATGCTTGAATGGTCCACACACATCCGTGTGTACAAGGTCCAACAAACCTTCATCCCTCTCACACGAGCCTATGAAGGGTGACTTTGTCATTTTTCCAAGTAAGCATGATTCGCAACTATCATTTGACTTTAGGTCAAACGACTCCATGACTCCATCCTTTTGGAGTTTGCCTGTGCGTTTCTTGCTTATATGTCCAAGACGACAATGTCATAATGATGCTTTATCCAAGTTATTATTATTAAGAGAATCAATACACAAAACATTATTTCCTAGGTTATCTATAACAGATACAACTTCATACACACCATCACAGGGTAATTCTTTAAAATAAAGAACATTATTAAAGAAAGCATTAATCGAACCAACTTCATTATCAAATGAAAAGGTGAAACCTTGTTTATACAATGCGTGAAAGGAAATAATATTTCTTGCCATTTCTGGCGAATAACAACATTTATTCAAATCTAAATTTAACTCACTACTTAGCGATAAAGTATAAACTCCAATATTGGTGATAGGTGTAAGTTTCCTATTCCCCATGATTAAGTTTATTCTTCCTTGCTCCACATTCTCACTTCTTCTTAGTCCCTGCAAGTCACAACAAATGTGAATACCACAACCGGTATCAAGGACCCAAGATTTAGAATGGGGTGAGTTATTAGAAATGATAGTGTAAATACCTGCATGGTTGTGTTTAACTTTCCCATCCTTCAAATCTTGCTGGTATTTTGGGTAGTTTCGCTTCCAATGTGATTTTTCATGGAAATAGTTACATTCAGCCTCTTTTGGGTCAGAAGAAGGAGTGACGAAACCTTTCTTGGTTCCACTTGAAGAAGAGCCATCAAGGGTCCTAACCTTGGTACCCTTCGAAAAACTCTTTCTCTTCTTCCCTCGACTTTTCCCGATTGCTAAAACCGGAGTGGAGTTTGGAGTAGGAGTGTTAACCACCGACTTCCCCTTAAGACCTGATTCTACGGTCTTGAGAAGTCCCTGATGTTTGCTGAGTGTGATGTCTTCCTTATTCATGTGATATGTCATGCGGAATTGATCATAGCACGATGGTAAGGAGGGCAAAATTATATATATTTCAAGCTCCTCAGGGAAGTTCACATTAAGCTTCAGCAATCGATCCACATACCTTTGCATTTTCTGCATGTGGCTCGTGAAGGAATCCCCGTCCTTCATTATGGTTGTTATCATGGAGCAGATGATTTCCTACCTCTCTTGTCGTGCACTTTGATGGTATCTTTCCATCAAATCTTGGTGCATTTCATAAGGGTAGAAATCCTCATAGGACTTTTGGAGTTCTGCTGTCATCGTGGCCATCATGATGCATGCTACTTTCGTAGCATCCCTTTCATGTGCCTGAAAGTCAGTGATCTCCTGGGGAGTTGCAGTTGTCTCATCTATCTCCTTAAGCTCCTTGTCAAGGACATATTCTTTGTCCTCGTAGCGGGTAATCATCCTAGTGTTTCTGATCCACTCATTGAAGTTGGATCCATCAAAAGTGACTTTCCCACACAAGTTCATAAGGGTAAAGGAGCCATTAGGATTAGAGCCAGAAGCAACATTGTTTGAAGACATCTGAAGGAAGAGGACAAGATTGGTTTAGATATTAAGAGAGTCCTTAATAAAACACCCAAAGGTAATATTAAGGCTAGGATCCAATCACAATATATTATAACTTAGAAGAGGTATGCCGTAATCCAAGCTATAATATATTTGAAAGGTAGGTGAATGACGATTCACCAATTTCCACCATGAAAACCGAAATATTAGATATCAGGTTTTTATTGGTTCTTAGAAATTCCTAGATTCTTTGAGATTCAATGAACTTTTCAAAGCCATGTTTCAATCTCGAGTGCGCCCTCCAAGTTTTGTGACTGGGATACCGAGGATCACAAAACGAGGTATGAAGTAACCATGCAAATCACTTGGTACCCTTAAAGTTTATCACTCAATCGATGTGCCGGTAAACCACACACGCTCCACCGATACTATAATAAACCTTAATTCACCCTTTACCTACCTTTTTAAGTCCAAGTTAGTGTGCCGGTTAACCACACACGCTCCACCAACGACTTAAACAAAGTGTAAAGTGTAATTTCATGGATTAGCACCTTATTCACATTTTTCCTAAAGTAACTAAGATTGGGAATTTAATAAAACATTTATTGACTTTATAATATTCATCATACTTTCAATGAGAATTTATAAGTCCTTGTTCTACCCGTTCGGCTAACGACCCTCCACCAGTCAAACGGGCGGTGGGTGAGATTGGACACCCATTAAGTTGCCATTTTATAGGCAACAACCTTATACCCACCTATAGACCGGCTTTGTGAATGAGGCGTACTAGCGGTAAGACGACTTTGTTCTTATACACACACACACACACACACACATATATATATATATATATATATATATATATATATAATTATTAAATTATAATAATATAAGTATAAGGGTTGAATTTTAACTTTTAAAATTCTAAGGGTTGGAACTAAAGTTTTAATAAGACTTTACTTGTTCGAAAACTTGAGGGCAAGTTTTGTAAACTTTCAAAACTTTTCATTTCGTGTAACTTATGAGTTTAATAAAGTAATAAAATGAAGACTCTTCATTTTTCTAACTCTTGTGTTCTTTTAATGGTTTTAATTCAAGTGACTTTTGGTTTTCCATAACTTGAGGACAAGTTATGGACTCCATTAAAACACATTATGATCAAAAATTAATCTACCACATAGGTTACAAATAATTCCTATGATCATCTAAACATCATAAGAACAAGAACATGAATATGAACACTTTCGTAAATCAAAATTACACTTAAAACTTTGTAATTTTGATAACTAGTTGTTGTAAATGAATTAGCAAAGACATTACACCATCTAAAAAAGTTTTCAAGTACCAAAACAGTTTAGGGTAATGTTTCTAATCCTTTTCCAGCAACTAAAGTCGAAAATTTTCACTCTGTCGACCCTACTCGCCGAGTGCATTAACCTACTCGACGAGTAGGTTGAAGATACAAGTGAACTCGACGAGTCCCCCCATGGACTCGACGAGTCCAACAGTCAGACAGCAAGTTTTTCGACTTTCTTCAAGTTTTTAGCACAAATAACAAACAAACAAGCCTAGGCTCTGATACCACTAATGGGTTTAAAGCATTCTAACACTTCCTAAGTGTACATGCAACCCTAATAACCTTGGATCTATGATTTTCTAATTATCATGCAAAGTTGAACTCCAAGGCTATATTCCTATCTAGCATACATGGGGAACAATTTTTAGCTTGAATGATAGATAGAATAACTTACCTTGTTGTTGCTTATGTTCCTTGAAACCTTGTGAGCCTAGCACCCCAAGTGTGATGCCTCAAATGCTTCACACAACACCAAATGCTCTTGGAAAGACTTTTGAGAGAATGCACACGACTAGAAATCGGCCTAGCCCTCATGTTTCATATGTGTAGTCGATTTTGGTGGAGAATGAGATCCTTATATAGTGTTGACACATCTAGGGTTACACCATGTAAACCCTAATGTGTCATGACTCTTCATATCCATGACCCATGGGTTTGTAACTCCCATGGAGCATCCATGGAGCATCCTATGGGTGAAACCCAACTTGATAATCCATGGAGCCTCTTATCCCACTATACATGATATAGATGATTTACATAATCAACCCATATATTTAATTAGTTATCTTTTGATCACTTTCTAAATTAATTGTTGATCAAACTAATCAAATAATATTATTAATATATTAGAACTTATAAGATATTAATAATCTCCAAGTGTTATTTCTCTCATTTAGTCTATCCAATTGCATGGTGCCATGCAACCCAAATGGACCATGTCGGGTCGGGTCAAGTACATACCAGAAATAGTTATGGACTTAGACACCTTATCCAACACTTTCCAGGGGCAGGTGCGTTATTGCTGGTGAAAATAGTTTGTGAGATTGTTGATGTGTCAGATAGTGATGGTTTGAACCCTAAGTGGGGGAGAACCGGGTGGTTTATTGAGAGAACCAGAGATTTTTGCAAGAGCGGTTAGGGGTTGGATACAGAAACCTGCGACTTGAATTCATGAGATCAGGGTCATTGGTGATCAAGGAAAGGTGCAGGGCAAGATAATGCATGTGGTATATTTCTGAGAGAAGGATGGGTGTCTCCACGATGGGTGATCAATGATCAGGAATCTGGTGGTGGTCAGAGTCGTTTCAAGTGGAAGACTCGTAATGATGGTATGGGCAGTTGAGAACTTCTTGGTTGAAATATGGGTAGAAGATTGTCGAGTAGCCAACTCCCGGGATGGGATGTGTATTCTTGCTTGGATTTTGAGAAGTAGTGGAAAGGGTTTCGGAGGATCATCAGTGTTTTCTGAAGAGTTAGCGCCTTCCTTGTATTCCAATTGAGTGTTTGGATGCACTGAAGTTGCGCATTGAGTGAAATAGGAAATTATTATGGGATTCAGAGGAAATGTATTGATGTATGTGTATGGTGCTGGGAATTAGGGAATCAGTGGTAGAGGTAGGACATTATGATGCTCTATTATGGTGTTCCGTAGTTTCCACATATAGCATCCCGATTTCGGAGTTATTTAGAGTCTTGGGTTTAAGACGATTAGTGATGCATCATGTATCTACGGTTCCAGTGGGAGCCCTTCGTGTATTATCATCAAGAGGGATTATTTAAGGAAGTGGATCTCCGCAGAGGTAGGTTATGTGTTAGGGCGGTTGGCGCCATAGTCTGTAATGCATATCGGGGCAAGTGTATGTGTAACTATCTATGATAGTCTTCGGTGCATGAGTTAGTGAACATAGTGTGGCGTTGTAATGAAAATGAGAGTATAGGGTGAATCTACGGGGAGCCGTAGTAATCACCAGTCAGAGGGTGTTGTGATGCTACGGGGAGCCGTAGTACTCACAAGTCAGAGAGAGAGAGAGAGAGAGAGAGAGAGAGAGAGAGTCGTGATGCTACGGGGAGTTGTAGTATTCGCCAATCATAGGGTGTTGTGATGCTACAGGGAGCCATAGCACTCACAAGTCAGAGGGAGGGAGTCGTGGTACTACGGGGAGCCGTAGTACTCAGTAGTTACTTGGCGTTGTGATACTACGGGGAGCCGTATTATCACTAGTCAGAGGCTATCGTAATCTTGCGGGAGGCCATAGTACCCACTAGACGGCAAGAGAGTATGATGATGGAGTGTTCTCCGATAAGTGCGTGATGGAGAAGAGTTTTAGGCTTGAGTAGCCCTAGTGTTGAGTTTATGGAGCCTAGTGGTTAAATCGGAGTGAGACTGGGGTCTCCGTCTTTGTCGGGAGGGTCAGCGAGGTGCACGTGAGAACATGCGCAGCAGACACTAGAGGTTAGAGCTGAGTCGATCTTCGATTGGATTGTATTTTTTTATGAGGGAAAGGGAATTTCATGACTTGCATGTCACTGGGCCATGATAGTGGTCACGGGGAGGAAGTTAGTGAGATATTTTGGATCATGTTATGTGTGACCTTTGGGGGTTCAGCTGTGGGGCCGAAAGCCGACCTAGTGCTCGGTATCGAAGATGAATATGAGAAATGAGCTAGAGTTTGCCATGGTGATGTCTGTGGACACTTCGGAGTGAGCGAATGATTCAGACGCTTGAGGATATGCTTCGGGCATGTGTATTAGATTTCAGGGGGATTTGTGGTCCGTATTTGCCCTTGTCATAGTTTTCCTACAACAACAACGATCATTAGTGCATCAATATGACACCCTTTGAGTTCTTGTAGGGAAGGAGGTATCGGACCCCATTTGCTGGGGAGAGGTAGGGCAATGTGTGATGGGAAGTACAGAGATCGTTCTTTAGACGTCAGAGCAGATACAGCAGGTCAGGCAGAGGTTGTTAACCGCTCAGAGTCGCTAGAAGAGTTATTCGGACAGGCACCGGTCCGAGCTTGAATTTTTGGTCAGTGACTTTGTACTCCTGAAGGTCTCTCATTTTCGGGTGATCGCGAGGATAGGCAGGGTAGCCTACCGGTTGGAGCTACCTGCAGAGCTAGGTCAGATCCATGACACTTTCCATGTGTCGCAGCTGTGAAAATGTATAGCCGATGAGTCGGCAGTCGTACCATTAGAGGGTATTCTGGTGGATGTGGGCCTGAACTATGTTGAGATACCGGTGGCTATTCAGGATCGAAAGATCAAGGTTCTGAGGAACAAAGAGGTGCCTCTGGTGCAGGTCCAGTGGCAACACCGGAAGCGGTCAAAACTTACTTAGGAGCCGGAGCGCGAGATGCGTGAGCAGCATCCGGAGTTGTTTCCAAAGTGAGACTTCGAGGGCAAAGTCTGATTCTAGTGGGGGAGAATTGTAACATCCTGATTTCCCAGGTATATTATTTTATTTAATTATTTTGGAGTTTTAGGAGGAACTCGGCAAGTTGGAGCCAAGACTAGCCGAGTAGGGTCATGGATGTTCATCCGAGTTCAAGTCCGGACTCGGCGAGTCTACGTTGTTTAATGAAACCCTAATCCCCCGGGTTTGGAGCCTATTTAAGGGCACTTTTAGCCTCCCATTGCAGCTACCAGTCCCTTGAGAGAGCCCTAAGTGAGCCAAATCGTTGTGAGGGAGAAGAAGTCACTTTTTGATCCTTGAACCCTTGGTTTAGCAAGAAGAAGGTGACAAGAGCCAAGAGGAGTTGCGATTCAAGCAGTTCCAAAGTTCAGAGACATCATTTTGAGGTAATGGTTCGAACCTCCTTCATTTTTGGTATTGATCATTAGATTTAGGGTTTTCTAACCCCTTTGGAGAGTGATTATGTGGAGCAAATGGTCCCTCTTCGAGTTTGTGCCTTGGATCTAGACTCAAAGAGGTCCAGAGACCTTGACCCTTGGAGCTTTATGGACCAGTTTGGGGTTGTTGGCCTTAGGTTGCCATTTTTGGGACTAAATCTCCTTTTGATGCCTTGTTGTGGTTACACAAGCATCAAGTTTCAAACTTTACGTGACATTCATGCTTGAGGAGGCCATATCTATGGTTTGGGGAAACAGATATGACCTTAGGAGGTCAGTAGAGCTTGTGCATGGCATGAACTCGAAGAGTTGTTCTTGAGACTCGGCGAATAGGGTTAGGGTTTCACGTAAATTGCTCAGTGAATAGAGTTGCCGAGTTGGGGGATGACTCAGTGAGTCAGGAGGGGGTTAGAGGACTGGTGTTCAAGGCGTTACTCGCTGAGTTGTTCTTGAGACTCGGTGAGTTGAGTCGGGGTGGCCCCGCGATTCCTGTCTAGTATGAGTTGTCGAGCATAGGGAGGGACTCTACATACCAAGCGGGACAAAGAGTTAGTGGACATGTGTGTACTCGCCGAGTCACCGAAGTGCACTCGGCGAGTTGGGTCAAAGTTTGACCGTTGACTTTTGTTGACTTTTAGGGTTTGGTCAGCAATGTGGCCTTTGGACCAAGAAGGGGGTAAAATGGTCTTTTACCCTTACGAGGGTGCCAAGAGAGGATTGAGTCTAGTCTCGAGAATTATGTTCAATAGAGCATTTGCCTTATGTGATAGATGGTGGCGAGTTCGAGATGCAAGCGTGAGGATATTTGCTTCCTACTTGCCAAGTGAGTCTTCTCACTATACTTTACCTTGAGTAGGTAACCACAGTTATGTGATAGAGTATTTGTATGCTATGTGATGTACTGCATTAATTCTATGTGATTTATGTTGTGCATGTTTACAGAGTTAGAACCGGAAGGTTCCCAGAGTTAGAACCGGAGGGTTCACAGAGTTAGAACCAGAAGGTTCACAGAGTAGGGTCCGCGGACCCATAGAGTTATAGCCTCGAGTGGCTAATATGTGTTATGTGTGGTATTTTGGGGAACTCACTAATTTTCGTGCTTATAGTGTTTTGTGTTATGTGTTTCAGGTTTCTCTCAGGATCACGGGACGGCACCGACTTGATTGTACACACCAGAGAAAGAGTCATGTTTTGAGGATCCTGGTTTATTATGCAAGTGAAAATGGAGTTATGTTTTGTAATTTGATTATGAATGAGATTTTAAGAAAAATGTTTTTAAGAATTAAACCATTATGTTTAAATGAAAAATTGCTTTGAAATTTACGATGTTACATCAAATTACAATTATGATTACGGATTCCCACTTCATTGTCAATTTTTGACAACATGGCAAATAAAATACTGTAGCAGAAGACTGATATAATATCATGTATTTATGTTAGACATCAAGAATCGTGTCCCATATGCTTCGGGTATACGATTGATCACATGTGCTACAATATCTATCCGTTCTAGACTTTTCAAAAAAAATGCCTAGATCATTAAGGGGAAAAAAAGAATAGAAATGGATATGACTGAAATGATTAAGCAATTGTCGAGAACAATCGGAGGTTTACCTAAGATTGGTTTCTCATGGACAGTTGGAAGTATGATGTTAAATTTTGAAAAGGGCCATATTAACATAATATGAAACGAGGTATCTCTTCTTCAGAAGTGATAGTCAAAATGGAAATATGGAAATGTTTTCCATATTGGGAGGTGGATTTTAAGAATCTATGAGAAAGTTAGAAACCTTTATGCAAGAAGGATATTCAAATGAATGTACTTTGAATGTGAGACTTCGTTTCCATGAAATTGATCTCCACTGGAATACTTTGTAATGTTTGTTGCCAGGTCTTTTGT
Organism: Lactuca saligna; assembly: GCF_052625555.1. Lineage (NCBI taxonomy): Eukaryota > Viridiplantae > Streptophyta > Magnoliopsida > Asterales > Asteraceae > Lactuca > Lactuca saligna. The sequence goes on along the minus strand of NC_136419.1, from coordinate 224,046,352 downwards.
AACTTTTGTGCATATTCATTGCAAGATGATCAATGCATATGAGTTTAAAATCTAACAGATTACAATAAATGACAAGAATTTGATATTCTTATATTTACGGTAAGGATTTGGGATTGTGAAATGAGCATCGTTGGAATCATGCTCAATTGATCTTGTTCATAAAGTAAGGATCATAGACAAACATAGTGTGCATACTTGGAGTATGACATGAATATTGTTTAGAAAGCATAGCGTACATGCTTGGAGCATGGGACAACTATTGTTTTAATTGAAGTGTTAAGTTGATAAATCAAAACAGAATAATGTGTAATCAATATGGTGATGGATAAAAGGTGTTTTATTCATATTCATAAGTGCTTAGACCATATTGGATTCAATTATTCTTGTGTTTCCCTTTGCATGTTTTGACTTCCATAATAACAAGGTTATTCTTTATGAATAACTAAGTTATTCAAACTTTCGCAGTCAGTCATACGTCAGAAGTAGGTATGAATTAATAATTTCATGAATTGGGCTTGTAGATGACTAAAGGTGTTTAGCCATATCAATGGTTTCTACAACATTCATGCATGCTCATAAGTTCTGAGTATTGGAATAAACCCACATTCACTTGCATCACTTCATGGAATATATCTCGAGTGATCGTGAGACGGTAATATCATATAAGTCTTCAAACCTAGAGATATGACTTGTTGCCTATGAGTTGTTTATACATTGATTTTATGTAAACGCATTGGTAACTCGATGTTATAAAACGTGCCTTCGTGTATAATTCAACAAGTAGTAGAACATGCATATGAGTCGGATTTTATCTGTTCCTTCTTGGATTAGAAGCGATATCTGGGCCCCTCGATGATTTTGTGTTGACCCATGTACCGGGCCCGATCAGAAGTAAGTTGATCTGTTCACTTAAGTTCTATGTCAAACAAATCGGAAATTGAGAAACAAACTACTGGACAATAAGTAAGACATTGTTCCATGTATTTTTCCAGATGATATCTAGAACAAAGGATTATATGATCACTTATCTAAAATGGCGCTTCATAGTTCACTAGAATTTTGAAAGTTATGATTGTCGGTTGGTTCCTGAAGTCACATATGCAAATATAGTTATTAGACTTATCCAAGTGGGAGACTGTTGGATAAGGTGTCTAAATCCATAACAATATTTGAGATGCACTTGACCCGACCCGACATGGTCCATTTGGGTTGCACTTCATTCGAACGATTTGGATAACCTTTTGAGAATGATATGTTTATGATTTGTTAATATATTATAAGTTATAATATACTAATATGAAATCATATAATATATTATAAGTTATAATATATTAATATGAAATCATAATATTTAATTAGTATTGATCATAAATTAATTTAGAATTAGATTATTGATAAAAAAGGTGACTAATTAAATATGGGCTCTTGTATTTATATAGTGTGGCCTAATACTCAATTTGAATGGGCTAGGCTTGCATGGTAGCCCATGGATGGTCCATGGAGCTTTTAACCTATGGATCCTTGGAAAGGAAGAGTCATGGGTGTTATGGTTTACATGGATGTAACCCTAATCCTCCACACTATATAAAGGAGTCCTTGACACTTGATTTGACACTAGTTGTGTGTGTACAAAAGTGGTGGTCAAATTCAAGAGTGTGCATTATTCTCTCAAGAGTTTTCCAAAGTTCGTGGTGATTTGTGATTTTCATTTGAGGCATCCACACTATTGGTTCTAGGCTCTCAAACTCCAAGGAATCAACCACTACTAAAAGGTATGCCATTCTACTAGTATTTTTTATGATTCAAGTTCCCCATGCCATGCTAGTTAGGGTGTAAACCTTGAAAATTCTTATTTGCATATATTTTTAGAGAAAACATAGATCCAAGGTTTATAGGGTTGCGTGTACACCATGTAAGTGTTAGAATGCTCAAAACCCAACAATAAGACCCTAGGGGGGGCCCACGACATCCTTAAATGTTTATTTGTGTTATGTGTAGATATTTTTGTGATATATGATATGTTTATGCGACATGTGTTATGCTAGTTGTCTTTGTGATACTTGCATGGAAGACCACGGGGGGAGCTCATAGCAATTAGATACAAGACCATTTGGGGTTGCCCATGGAATTCCTAGTGTTAAGACCATGTGGGGTATCCATGGCACAATGGTGTAAGACCCTGGGGGAGCCCACGGCAACCTTGCAGATTGTTGTATGCATGGCTTATGTGTTATAGGTAGCTTCTATAGCTAGCAGGATATACGATATAGGTAGCTTTTATAGCTAACATGATATGTGATATGTGGATTGGGTGTATGGTATGCTCTGGGAAACTCACTAAGCTTCGTGCTTATAGGTTTTGTTTATGGTTTTAGGTATCATCTTTTTGGAAAGGAAGAGATCGGATTGATCACAATGCATACCCCTGTGATTTCCACAATGAATGATTTTGGGATATAATATGATAAAGGATTTACTTAACTATGAATTCAAATGTTTGAATTAATGGTATTAACGTTTTAGTTATATTAAAAATGAAACTTTTACCCTTGATTTTCGGGTCGTTACATTCTTGTCTAAGTTATAATATTTACACTTACTTAGTCAAGAATGAATGTCCACAATAAGTAGATAAACTATAACTATAATGGATATATTTGCATCATCAAATTTCTACAACTAGGGTCCCAACAATCTCCCTTTATTTAATGATGTCAAAACTAAACTATTAAATAATGAAATCATAAATGAACTAAGTACATCTAAATTAGAATGTTGATATCTGGTTCACCTTAGATTTTTCCCCCCTTAGATAAATAACATTTGAGTTTTACTCCCCCTTATATGTATAACCTTATTCTTTCAAGTGTGTCTGTTATTGCATGAATGATCAAGTGATAGTATAGAAGAACTAAACAATTTCTCCTCCTTTTTGATAGCATCAGTAATCACTGCATTCTTTTTGATTTTTTTGGAAGATAGCAAGTAACGTGAAATAAAAGAAAACATCAAATAAAGTTAAACGATAGGAGAGGATTTGGTGTATCAAACTATTGTGTTGTTGTAGTAGTAGATCACTTACACAGAGTTGTGAAGTCTCATCAGCGTATGGTTTTATACGTTGAATCTTAACTTATTTTACTATAAGAATAAGGACAATAAGGGAATGATGCGTGTAACACATTTTGGTTTTTAAATGTACTCATCAACATAGAGTGTTAAATTTTTGTTAGTGTGTGGCTAATATAGTTAATCATTAGCTTCTTTGATAGAATCTTTCTGGGGCGAGAGTGCTGGATAGGGTGTCTAAGTCCATAACTATATTTGGTATATACTTCACCCGACTTTCCATGGTCCATTTGGGTTGCATGACATCTCAACATTTGGACAGACAAAAATGAGAATAAGGACACTTATGATTTGTTAATATATTCTAATATATTAATATGAAAACGTATTGTTTAATTAGTATTGATAAAGAATTCATTGGGAATTAATTTTGTGATCAAAAGAGACTAATTAAATATATGAGGATTGATTATGTAAATCTTTCATTCTTATATAATGGGCTTAAGGTCCATGATTCATTAGATTTGGCTAGACCCATTGGGTGCTCCATGGAGGTTAGAAACCCATGGATCATGGAGAAAATGAAAAGCCATGCACATTAGGGTTTACCCTACATGTGACACAATTATCCTTTCGATGCTATTTTTCATGAATTTATATTCTTATGAATGCTTAAAAATTTGGAAAAATAGTTAACCATATCAAAAATTCAAGGAAAATTTTCTGGAAGACCTCTACTGTATTTAGAATGAACATACAAGGTTTGACAATTTTTGGAAACTGTTTGATAATATTTTACATTTTTAGGATTTTAAAACACCTTTAAATGTGTTGAAATACCCCCAATTTATATTACTAAATCTGAAACATTAATATCCAAATTGTCTTAACCACATGACTTATAGAATTTCATCAATTCAGAAAAATTGTAACCAATTAATATAAAACCAATATTAGAAATTAAATTTGGCATTTCTCTATATGTAGAGTTTAGTATATTAGCATTAGATTTCGACATCAAAACTCACTAGTGTGTCTTTGATGTCGTAAGATCTCGGTAGTAAGGCGTTGGTGTATTCCGAGGCACCAATTGTACATACTCGAAACATTGTGAGTATTCACGTACCCCTATTTTCAGTGTTTATGTTTTTGGGGTGGACAAACATGTCCCGAAAAACTATTATTTGAATGTTGTATTTAAATTGATTTGTATCAAACATGATTGCTGTTTTATTGCTATATCTCACTATGTATGTCTATGCAACACGGAACATGAGAACTTATCGTATTAAGGCCATTCCCTTATCTCTAACCATTAACTCTTTGAGCCAATGGTCATTATGGATAGCGCTATTAGGAATTGACAACTCCTCACTCGCCCTATTGCTGGAGTGCATGATACCATATTAATATATGGAATCATAAGCATAGATCTTGATAGGGCTTCAGTCATAGGTTTGGTTGAGAACTCATTGTTTGCTCATATGCATACAAACTTGTTATTTATTATGGCAATAAACTCATTTATCAATTATAGCAATCAACTTTGCTTCTCATTATAATAATGAACTTTGTTTCTCATTAAAGTAATGTACTTGTATTTATGAAAAGTCTTATACTAAATCTTGATTTTATAAACTTGTGAACGCACCAACTATTTTCATAGTTGACGCTTGTTTTACATGCTTTTTCAGGAAATAATTAGTAAGTGGATATAAAGATTCATCATCATAGAGCACGCTGCATCATGTGGAAGTTATATTTTGAACAATGTCGTTTTGGAAAACTTGTACTTTGTTTTGTTTAAGCTATGGGTTGTAAACTTTTAAATATTGCTATGGTGATGTATCTTTATCTTTTGCAATGAAACCTTTATCGCTGTCATATCTTGCGTTTCCGCTTTAGCGGGGTGTGACAGTAGGTCTTAAAAAAAGGTTTGAAAGCGATCATTTTCATTATTACATGGGTGTTGTGATTTTTTCGAGGGTTTTTCCTTTTGGTGATAAGAACTACCGAAGGAAAACTATTTTCAAATCTATTCGAGACTACTGGTTTACTTGGTTTTATTGGAAGCAAAAAACTTGTGATTAATTAGGCTGGTTGGTTAAAAAATCCAATGTATGTAATTTCCTTTGTAATTGAATGTTTTTTCACTAGTTTCTTGTTGGTTATCTTAATAATCTTAAGTGTTTTTTTAAAAAAAATGTTTATATTTTAGGTTACTTTAAATTTAGCATTTTTTAAAAAATAAGAATATTTTCTATTGATTCCTATATAAATTTGGCAAATCTTCGAAAAATCATTATATTCTACTCTAATTTATGAGCCAATCCCAAACTAAATTTTTTGTACAGAAAAGCACAAAATACCAGTTAAAACTTTGAAAAAACCCTATTTAGCTGGTTTCGTTGATTTAGCTAATATGTTGTTTTTTTGCGTTAGTTTGATCAAAATATTGAGACTTTTTTTTTGAAAATTCTTCAATAATCAAAATATTGAGACTTTTTAAAAAATTACCATTAGATTAATGGATATTATTATTAACTAATCATTTATAAACATAGGAAAAAATTTTTATTATAAAAAAAATACGTTTGTTGCTAATTTTTAGGAATTTAATGGTAGACTAACTACTCACTATTGTTGACTAGTTCAAACTCTATATGTTCATTCTATACATCGTTGTGGGTGTTATGGTGAGTTGTATTCTGTATTTTTCTCCAATTAAATTCAAGAGTTGATAATATTTATTAATAATCAAATTACTTATTAAAGGATCACTAAGTGAGATTTGAAAGACAATTTATATAGATAATCACCATTCACCTATTTCCATATAAACTGTCATTCACATGTCATTTTTCACATTCGATAGATATGTGTTAACCAGTGGTTGTTACTAGGTGATGTATGGATGTTGAGTATGTAGTTAGGTTAAAGAAAATAAGATAAACAACAACATTAAAGGAACACTGACATAGTACATCCCATCATGACATCCATAATGATGCCTAGGAGCAAGCTACAGAATTCGAAGTGGTCAAAAAGCAATGAAGGACTACTTAGTCGGCAATTATATTCTTAGAAATTAACAACAAATATATTTTTGTTGGGTATTTAGTGTTGGGTATTTATGGGCTTTTGTATAGTCTATTTTGTATTCAAGTTGGGCCTATCAACACATGATTAATGATTAGGGTTTAGCTATTTAAGGTGTATGCATGCACCGTATCATGTAATCATGTAATCATATTGTAAACTCTACACGCCTTTACAGTAGTAGTTCTTAATCGAGCTGTTCTAAGGATGTGATATTTAATCATTCGACATCTTTGATATTTATTATGTGTGTTCTTAATCTATTTACCTGTTTCAATCTATTCAATCAATCTAGATTTAATCTCAACAATTGGTATCAGAGCAGGAGACTATGTAATCCATACACATCTCTTCTGTTAAAGAGGTTTTAGGCTTTTCGTTTTAATGGGATATGTTGTATGTTGTCTTCTTCGATCTTATCGATTATAGAAATTGGATTTTGATCTTTATTTGATCCTAAACTCGAATATAGGTTTACACGTCTGGTTGATACAGGTTTTTATCAATACAACAACGTGCAGACTGACGATTCGACTGTTAACCCAATCAATATCTCAATCGGTATTGGATCTACAACAAGGATCCTGATTCTCTTTCTAGATGATTATGAAGTGTAGGCTTTACAATTTGAAGATTTTGTGCTAGGGTTGGAAGATAATGGTTCATTGATATGGGTCACAATAACCAAGGAGACGTTTGCTCACTAGTGCCCCAAGTGTGACACCTCAAATGGTTCACACAACACCATAAGTACTTGGAATAACTTAGAGAGAATTCTACACTTCATGAAATCGGCTAGCCCTTTCCCTCTCTCACTAGTGGCCGTTCTTCATCAAGAATAAGATGCTTATATAGTTATACAATTAGGGTAAACCCTAATTGTCATGACTTTCCATTTCCTTGGATCCATGGGTTCAAATACACCATGGAGCATCCATGGACCATCCTATGGGTTTTAGCCCAACTTGATTATCCATGGAGCATTAGCCCACTATACAAGGATGGATGATTTACACAATCAACCCATATATTTAATTAGTCTTCTTTTGATCACTTAATTAATCCTAGATTAATTCTTGATCAATACTAATTAAATAATCTCATTATTCTTATTATTAACATACTAGAACTTATAATATATTAATAACCATAAGTGTCTTATTTCTCTCATTATAGTCTATCCAAGTGCATGATGCCATACAACCCAAATGGACCATGCCGGGTCGGGTCAAGTCTTACCAATTATAGTTATGGACTTAGACATTAATCCAAAAGTCTCCCACTTGGATAAGTCTAAAACTATTATTGCGTATGACTTCAGGAACCAACTGGCAATTGTAGCTCTCAAAAGCTTCTGTCGAACTCTAACCTTGTCGATAAACTCTGACCTTTGTCAATGACTTGTCCATTAGATAAGGGATCATATATTCCTCCATTCTAGATATCATATAGACTGAGACATGGATTATAATCATTCTCTGTCCATTTTCTGTTTCCCAATTTCCGATTTATGATGGCTGACTAATTGAACAAATCAAATCAGCCCTGGCCCGGCCGAGCACTTCCATTTGTCATCATCAAATCATCGAGGGGCCCACATATATCGCTTTTATCCCGAAGGTAAAAGGAATGGATAAACTTCGACTCATATGGCTTGTTCTACTACTTGTTGAATCATACACAATGGCACGTTTTATAGCACCGAGTTACCAAATGCGGTTTCGTGCAATCAATGTACAACCAACTCATAGTAACAACTCATATCTCTAGGTTTGAAGAATATAAGATATTATCGTCTCATGATCACTTGTGATAAAGCCCAGGAAGTGATTCCAATGAGCGCGGGTTGAATCCAATATTCAGAACTTATGAGCACTCATAAGTGTTGTAGCCCTTTGTCCAACACCTTAGACCTCTACAAGCCAACCCATGACAGTCTTAATTCATATCTACTTCCAACATATGACCGACTGTGGATGGTTTGAATAACTTAGTCATTTCGGAAGAATAACCTAGTTTATTCGGGAAGTCAAAACATGCAAAGTGAAACACAATAATAATTGAATCCAATATGGTATCAAAAGCTATGAACATAAATAAAACACCTTTTATTTATCACCATATGATTACACATTATTCATTGTATACTATTTCAGCTATCAACTTTATTCTTGAATTTAAAACAACAGTTGTCCCATGCTCCAAGCATGTACACTATGTTTTCTAAACACTAGTCATGCCATACACCAAGTATGCATACTATGTTTGTCTATGATCTTTACTTTGTGAACTAGATCAATTGAACATAACTTCAATGATTCTCTTTTCACACTCCCAAATCCTTACTGTAAATACAAGAATTCCAAATTCATGTCATTTACTGAAATCTGCTAGATTCTAAACTTATATGCATTGATCCTCTTGTAATGATTATGCACAAAGTCAGAAAGACTTGACAAAAACCATTACAGAGCATTCCAAGGGAGATCAGCTCCTTAGAAACATCCTTCTTGCATTAAGTTTCCTAATCTTAAACAGATTGAAAATTCTAACTTTGAAACATTTCCATATTCCATTTTGACTATCACTTCTGAGCAAGAGTTGCCTCCTTACAGATTATGTCAATATGGTCCTTCCAGAATTATCACTATACTTCCAACTGTCCTTGAGCAACCAATCTTTGGTAAACCTTAGATTGTCCTCGACAATTTTTTTAATCCTTTTAGTCATATCCAGTTCTAAACCTTTTTCCCTTTTTAATCCCCCAGGCATTTGGAAAATTTTAGAAAGGATGAATATAGCACATGTAATCGATCCTATATCCAAAGCATATGGGACACGATTCATGATGTCTCACATAAATACTAAACCAGTCTTTTGCTATAACATTTCCATTTCTATTTGCCAAGTTCTTATAATTCAGATTATGAAAAGGGATGCCGTAATCATAATCGAATTAAAGAACACAAATAATGGACCCATATAGAGAATTTCCTTATGTTGAGCCATTCCAACATGAAATTCATATATATTTCCTTGACTAAATGATTAAAACCTCACGATCTAAGCTTATAGATTTGAGATGAAGTATAATTTCCTCTCCCTTAATTATAGCAAAACAACTTTTCCGAATTGAAACCTTTTGTTTTCTATAATTAACATTGCTAACTTGCAATACTTATCATAATTATCATGCTCCCACTAACATGATGATTATTAGCATAACACTTATGCTCCTACTAGCTTTGACATGTACTTAGAAATCAACTGACTTTCTTACCAAAGTTCAGATTTCTAATACTAGATTGTTTTGATAAAACTTTATCAAAAACATACACCTTCCCTTGGATAGCACACTTGTGTGTCTAAAAAATTATGAAGAGGGATGTCGTAATCATAATGGTTAGACCTTTTTGCCACCTCTCACAAGTCCAGGTTAGTGTGCCGGTAAACCACACACGCTCCACTAACGACTTTGAGAATGCAAATATCATAATTGCTATCTAGCTAAAAACTACTTAGTGAAAGTGTTTTCTCACCATCATTTTCATGAATCGGAGAGAAACCTTATGACACTTAGATTTAATGGTGTATGTGTTCTTATCCACGTGAATTGTCAAAACCATAGTCACAAGACAAGGATAATGACAAATCCAAACTCATATGGACTGAACTCAATCTTAACTTTTTGCCACCTGGCAGCTCAAGGGCCTACCATTGCTTCCAAGTTGTTGTGCAACCAATTGAGAACTCTAAGAACTCATATGCAAAGACAACTTTAACTGGAATGGGCACAGAATATGTCAACATGATAGGAAATAAACTTCAAGTCGTGTGCTAGTGAAGAACTTCAGGTTTTATTCTTGATTAGTTCTTGAGACTTTCAAGACCTTTAAGACTCCCACTGTCCTCTTGACATATAAGACTCTCTTGTCAAATATTCAAGGGATAGTGCGGATTCTTTATCAAGACAAACGCTTCACATAGTTGGCCTAAGTTGGTCTTTGTTTTATCCAAAAGATCAGAACTTACCAACTTCAAATGAACAGGAGTAGGACACTTTTACACTTACATTTGACACGTTTTTTTTAAACCTTCTCTAAGACTTGTCACTCAAATTGCAATCTTGGAGTATGACCCTAGGACTTGTATTGGAACGAAGTATGACTCATCTTCTTAATTTAACCACTTCAACAATTCAAGTTCCTCTTCTTTCATTTTGAGAACTATTTTTGATATGGTTTCTTAATCATTAAGATGATCACAAAACTGATACTAAAGTACTCTCCCATCTTTTCAGATTTGAGAAACTTTTATCCTTCTGCCTAATTTGATTCTTCTTATTCGCTCTGCCTTACATTGGAACCTTTTCCAATGTCTCAGAATTACACTTAAGCTTGTAAGTATAACCATATTTACTGAACTTTAGTAAATTATGACGAATAATCTTATTGATCTTTTGTGGTGGACTTGACCAGTGCACAAGAATGTGTACTCGATCCCTTAGTCCTTTACTTGACTCACACATCCATGTGAACAAGTAATTAGTCTTAATTTTCCAATACTTGAAAGTTCTCATTCATCATGCTATACAACTTGCATGATTCCAAGTTCCGGTCCAATTGAAACTTGGGTGATGAGAATCTTTCCTTATTTGGTAAATTTAGACATTACCACACATGAAAGAATCAATTTCATATTCCCACTCTTGCTATTAATGGAATCATATAAGCAACAATTTTTCCTTAAATGTCATTGTAAGGATATTTTAAAATAAATAAAATCATCATTTTTCCTTTTATTTTAAAAACTATGCGGAAAAACTTATCCTTACAATCCATATGCAAACTTGTTGTTATCTATTCCTAAGCAATATGTCATAACTCCTAAGAAGTAGCTCAAGAATCCGATCTTCAAACTACGCGATAGAAATCCATCTATGCGATCAGATTCAACATATTCTTTCTTTAAGTTTCTTCACTTTTCTTTGATTCTTAAAACATCAACATGTGACCCAGTCACATCATGTATCAAGAATCTCAGAATAGAAACTTAGCAGAGTTAGATAGTGGACTTTACCTGAAGTAGAGTCAAACTTATTGACTTTAACATCCTTAGGTAAATTTTGGCAGCTTCGCAACGAATGCCCCTTTCTTTGGCAATATAAACATATGGACCCTTTGATGATGGTACACGGGACTATTACAGACTTAGCCTTTTCTCTTTACCATTTGGTCAACCTAGTTGACTATGGTCAATCCCTTTCCTTGGGAAGAGAATGCTTTTTCTATATTTCCAGTGTCACCATTGTCAATGTCCATAAAGTTTCAGGAAGTTGATCTTAGCAAATAGATAAGATCATTAAGGGTCTTGTCATAGTCTGTTTCATAGGTGTTCCAAAAGAACTCACTATGTGACTTAGAAAGTAGTTGAACCACCAACTTTCTCAAGACTTTGACACCCACCTCTCTCGGCTTTTCAATATGTGACTACATCTCCAAGATGTGACCACACCTAGACCTTTACTTGCCAATAGGGCTCGAGTGACCTTAAACTTTTCAAGAACTTGTGGGGTAGGGAGAATAATTGGAGGAGGTGAAAGAAGTATGATTTCCATGGAACATCATCTTCATTTAGGAAAGCTTGTTTCAAGACATTTGGGAAGATCATAAATGTCTAAACCAGACATGTTTTGGGAAATATTCAAGATAGTAGATCTTAAAGTCCTTAATGTGCCCTTCAGGTTTTGTGACTGGGATGCCGAGGATCACAAAAGAAGGTGTGAAGTAACCATGCAAATTACTTGGTACCCTTAATTGTTTACCCCTCAATCGATGTGCCGGTTAACCACACACGTTCCATTGATACTATGATAAACATTAAGTTACCCTTTGCCTACCATGTTAAATACGAGTTACTGTGCCGGTTAACCACACACGCTTCACTAACCGACTTAAACAAAGTGCAAAGTGTAATTTCATGGATTAGCACCTTATTCACATTTTTCCTAAGTAACTAAGATTGGGTATTTATAAGAGTTTAGTTACTTAATATTTATCATTAATACTTTTAATGAAGGGAGAATTCTAGTCCTGTCAAACCCGTTCGGCTAACGACGCTCCACCAGTCAAGCAAGCGGTGGGTGAGAGTGGACACCCATTAAGTTGCCATTTTATAGGCAACAACCTTTTACCCACCTTATAGACCGGCTTCGTGAATGAGGCGTACTAGCGGTAAGACTGACTTTACTCTTATACGTATATATATATATATATATATATATATATATATATATATATATATATATATATATATATATATATATATATATATATAAACTTATAATATTATAAAGTATAAGCGGTTGAATTTTAACTTTTAAAATTCTAAGGGCTAACTTGGAATTAAATTATTCATAAGAGAAAACTTTACAAATTCCAAAACTTGAGAGAAAGTTTTAAAACTATTCAAAACTAATTAATTCCATAACTTATGTGTTTAAAGTAGTTTTAATCCAAAAACTCTTCAAGTTTCATAACTTGAGGACAAGTTATGGAAGACTTTAAACTAATAAAAGAATTAACTTTTCTTTATTTTATAACTTATGGAATTAATTAAGGTTACACTTTTTTTATTTTATTTAATGAAGAGACTCTTGGTCCTCCATAACTTGAGGACAAATTATGGAGTCATAAATCCAATTAATTAGAACTAGACTCTTCATTTTATAACCTTTGCCAACTTTTATGAGTTTTATGAAACTTAAATGTGACTTTTCATATAACTTGAGGAAAAGTTACAAAAACACATTTTAGAATCAACTCTTAGATTAATTTGGATTGAAAACAACTATTTCACTCAACTTTTCTATTAATCTAAGCAACTCATAAGAACAAGATAATTCAAATCAAGCTTTTTCATGTAATTAGTCTAACTCTTAAACTAATACAAAACATGAATCTATTGACAATTATCTTTGAAATTGGATTAGCATGAACATTACCACATCAAAAACAAGTTTATAAGTTCAAAAACCTCTTAGGGTAATGTTCCTAGTCCAATTCCAGCCAAAAAAAGTCGAATTTATGCTGTCTGGGGGTCCAACTCGTCGAGTGCACTAACCAAATCGGCGAGTTGGATGCTTTTTTCCTTGGACTCGTCGACTCCCTTCATGGACTCGGCGAGTCTGCTGGGCAGACAGCATCAAAACTCGATTTTTCAGCTCCATTTGCAAGTATAACAAGAAAACAAGCCTAGGCTCTGATAACATTGTTGGGTTTTGAGTATTCTAACACTCCTAAGTGTACATGCAACCCTAAATACCTTGGATCTATGTTTTCTCTATTATACATGCAAATATTAACTTTCCAAGGTATTGTTCTATTCTAGCATACTAAACTTTGAATAACACAAGTTAGAATAACATACCTTTTGTTGGTGCTTGTCTTCATGAAGCTTGAGTGCCTAGTGCCCCAAGTGTGACACCTCAAATGGTTCACACAACACCATAAGCAGTTGGAATAACTTAGAGAGAATTCTACACTTCATGAAATCGGCTAGCCATTTCTTTCTCTCACTAGTGGCTGTTTTTCATCAAGAATAAGATGCTTATATAGTTATACAATTTTGGTAAACCCTAATTGTCATGACTTTCCATTTCCTTGGATCCATGGGTTCAAATACACCATGGAGCATCCATGGACCATCCTATGGGTTTTAGTCCAACTTGATTATCCATGGAGCATTAGCCCACTATACAAGTATGGATGATTTACACAATCAACCCATATATTTAATTAGTCTTCTTTTGATCACTTAATTAATCCTAGATTAATTCTTGATAAATACTAATTAAATAATCTCATTATTCTTATTATTAATATACTAGAACTTATAATATATTAATAACCATAAGTGTCTTATTTCTCTCATTATAGTCTATCCAAGTGCATGATGCCATGCAACCCAAATGGACCATGCCGGGTCGGGTCAAGTATTACCAATTATAGTTATGGACTTAGACATTAATCCAACAAAAAGGTCATCAAAACTCAAGCAGAGGACAATGGCCTTCTTATCGCTGTCGATGATATTCCACTAGATGAAAAAGACAAGCTGCTTAGTAATGTCAATACTATAAGGATCATCCGATTTGCATTTCCAGCAAACACATTATGTGAAACTACAAAAGAACTATCGGATAAGCTTAAGGAGTTTTACTCTAGCGACACCGATCTTTATCACTCCATTTAGATCTTGTTACTTTCAGAGTTTAGAGCTTTCATACAGAAGCAAGAAGAGAAATTGGACCAAACGTTCAATCGTTGTAACCATCTTTTGAGCAGGATGGTATAGAACAAGATCAAGCGTGAAATGATAGAGCATAAAGTAACATTTATGAATGGGTTAAGATATGAGTGGACAGCGGTAGTTTCTACGGTTAAAGCAGACGGGCAGTTCAAGAAATACTCCCTGGCAAAGCTCGTTGATATTCTGAGGTCACATGAGGACGAAGTGACAAATGAGGGAAATATTATTTTAGGAATCGGTTCGTTGGCTCTCATTGAAAAGAGAAAGAAGGTTGCTGATGATGGATCAGAGTCTGACCTATTTGATTGTGAAATCTTTAAAGAAGACTATGCCTTGATGATGTCCAATCTGAAGAGGTTCACAAAGAAGAACTTCAATCGCAACAAGAACCTAAACAGGCAAGGTAGTTATAGTTCTGAGAAGGTGAAGGATGAGAGTGCGAACAACTCTCAAAAGGAAGAAGCGAAGATGGATAAGAAGATCGTAGGTGACTCTGGCTATGAATATAATTATTGTCATGGAAAAAATCATATATAGCCAAGGAGTGCATGCTAAGAAGGATAAACAAGAAGAAAGAGGGAGAGGATAACGAATGTAACATCAATAAAAATTATGTCAGATTTAAACTTTTTAAAACATTTAAAACCATTAAGTTATTTCAATTTTTTTCAAAATAGTTTAGACATCAAAGTATCCCCAGAATCAATCATGAAAATATAAGGAGGTGCACGATCATGACTTCACATTCACACGGTTATCAGAATTACCTGAAACAATAATCGATAAACGTAAGCTCTAAGGCTTAGTGAGTTACCCCCAAAATACCAACGCCATACAAATATAATGATATCATATAACTATATAAGCAAACAACATGTATAATGAGCCATCACCCTGACTGGACCGACTCCTGGTTCGCAGTCTATCTAGACCGCTCTACGAGCCCTCGACACGTCTGGACCACCCTCCTCAGGGCCTTCAACCTATCTAGACCGCTCGTTGGGCCTTCGGCCTGACTTGATTTTCCCAGCCCGTGCATGCAGTGTACCCAGTCTGCCTAAGGTGTCTTGGCCTACTGCACACAACAGGACCTTCCTCAACTCGTTCCCCCAAAACTAAAAAACATGTGCACATACATAAAAACATATAATCATGCAGATCTAACAGATTAATAATCATGGCAACCATCTTATAAACAGGATACTAATCTAACCGATCTCTAACATATCAACCATCCTACAACCAGGATACTAATTTAATTGATCTCTAACATAGAAACCATCCTATAACCAGGATACATATCATAAAGCATAACGTGCAATGAACCCGCTTATAAATCCAAAAAGGGTCAGTATTGGTACCTTCGACCCTGTTAGTATAGTGAGGAAAACTCACTTAACACTGTTGAAGTCTCACATATAAACTCCAGCTACTGGTTGATAGATTCCCAATGTGTCAACATCAAAATGACACCCAATTAGAAATTAGGTTCGAATACATAACCACAAGTCCACGCTTGGGGTAGAAGGTTACCTTTCCCCCAACCTAGCTTGTTTCAAGCCCAAGGACCAACTCACACACCAAAAGGCCAAAAATTCAAGTAATCGAAGCCCAACATATGGCCCAACTTTCCAAATTGGGCCCATACCCCTACATGCTCATACCTTAAGGCCCATCCATGTATTTTAGTCCAAACTCTTGGTATTCCAATGGCCCAATATCTCATAATCATCAAGGCCCAATTATGGACCAATTTTCCAAATAGGGCCCATACATTTCTAATGGTCTTTTCCTCAAGACCAATAAATTAGCTTTGTCCAAAACCTTTTTTCCAAATGGCCCACGAAGGCCCACAACAACCTAGTCCAAAATCTTATGTGTACTCGCTTAATGGCTTGTACGATATGCACACTGGATTGTACGCCCAACGTACTACCTTCTTAAGCCTATTTTGCCATTAAGCACTTAATGATTTAAGCTATTAGTCCAAGCCACAGATCTGAGTCCCAAACCCATAAAGTCAATAACTTGGTGACTTTTCATGCCCCAAAAGACCAAATCTTAAAGTATAACATTCTACTTCCATGGAAAGGATTCAAAG
This sequence comes from Lactuca saligna, assembly GCF_052625555.1. Classification (NCBI taxonomy): domain Eukaryota; kingdom Viridiplantae; phylum Streptophyta; class Magnoliopsida; order Asterales; family Asteraceae; genus Lactuca; species Lactuca saligna. Next base: position 224,029,773 of record NC_136419.1, on the reverse strand, counting down.
TTCAACATGGATGGTCTTAAATTCTAAATGTACCAAGTTTATGGACCTTGAACCTCAGAAACACTAAGAAGGGCAACTCAAGGCTCCTCGAACGAAATTAAGACCACCAGATCTCATTTTAGGGACCAAAATGAACTAAAACTCACAAGTAAGAGAGCTAGGATATCAATATAAAGTTCAAAGCTTTATACCTTCCTCAAGCTGAAAATGAGTCCCAAAATCCAAATCAATAAGCTTCTCCTTGATCCCTATCTTTGCATCAAGCTCTACCATCCTGAGAATGGACCAAACACTCCAAAAATGGACTCCATAAGCTGAAAATGCCACCTTGAGTGATTGAGGATGATTTTTAGAGCTTAGAGAGATTAAGGCTAAAGATATTAGGGTTTAGTTATGAGATAAGAAACTTAAATAGGGTCTACGACCCTAAATTACGGTTCTGATCTGACTGGATTATGCCAAATGTACTCCTCAAAACCTTTGCGATCATCCTGGTCAGTACGCCCAACATACTCCAAGGTACGCCCCACGTACTACCTTCTTCACTAGTACATGTCGCGTACTACCTTCCAAAGGCCATAACTTCTTCATTATAAACTTGATTCCGACGATCCTTATATCCACAGAAAGTTAACGAAAAGCCCTACATGTCACACCCCAAATCGGAACGGCATAAACGTTCGGGGCGGAGGTCCTCATGTACAATATCACAACAATTATAAAATAGTAATCAAAGTAATAACAACCATTGTATTAATAATATAAAGTTTACATCATTTTCAAGACATTGACTGATTTACATTAAAATTATAGCCAAAAGATAAGACGTAATACTAATATGCTCCATCTTCAAAACGCTTGAGAGGGTACTTGCTACTAACTTTCCTAGGAATACCATTGGTTTGAAAAGAGAGTATCAACATTTAAGTTGGCGAGTTCATAAATAATTTGGTGGAAAAGATATATTCTTTGTTAATAACAATGTTAATGTGTTCTTCCAGAAAATCCAATATTTCTTAGTAAATAATCATAATCTTTGTACTTTGAAACAAAGAAGTATAAACTTGTTATGTTTATAACATGTGATTCGATATTCTAATTCATGTGCTTAGTATGATCCTTCTAGTTACCTCCTATGATTACATAGTGTATGCAAATTATATATAATAAAAATCGAACGAACAGTTGATTGGGTGAATCTACCCTAAGACCACAACCGAACAAGAAATAGGAAGAAAGGCGGAAATCACATAGTCCGCTGTTTATCGGATCTTCATTATATAGAATTGTAATGTCATACATTAAGTAATTATAGACATCAATAACAAATAATACTTGTTATATGTTTTTTCTGAACTTCTATTTTTACCATATTAGTAACTAGATAACGTTTTACTTCTCGTGTAATTCATGTGTAGATCTAGAAATTTAGTACTTACAAAGAATGTAAAATAGTTTTATTATATAAATAAAACATTTGCAGGTACATTTGCCCTAAAACCCGAATGTATAGTTAATAATCATATAAAACTTTTTGATAATATACAATTCGTAAATAAGGGTTAAATTGTTTGTAAACATATTCTTAGTTGTATCCGTTCTACTATAAAACATTGATTTCGATAAGCAGTTGGGTTTGTTTTCAGAAAGTTGAACTATAAATTCTTCACTTGTCAAATAATGATATTGATCCTGGAAAATCTTATATTTTCTATAATAGCGATTTGTGGTTTTAAACATTCAAAAAGAAAAAAAAGGTATAGGTATAGTTGCTATAATTAATTTCATGGTATGTAGTTTTATTCATAGGTAAAACTAACTAAAGATATATTTGGCCTGTAAAATGGATATGATGTAAATACCTTGTTTTACGATTTTATAAGAAGTATATTACCACATAAAATAATCGTTGTTTTCTCCATGTGAGATTTTATAACCATATTAAATGACTGATATGTCTACCGCGATGTTCTTTAGGCGTCGGAATGATATGACATTTCTCACCTCAAACCTGTCGACCTAGTTGTTGGAAGCAGCTCAGGTGCGAGATTGTTAGTCCCATATAGATCTATACACAAACTCACGCTCTCCCTCCAGGAGACTCTAGTTATAAGTCAGAACTTTAATGGGTACTTAGATAAGTACACAAAGGCGTCTCACAAATTTCTTCAATGAATTTACTAGTAATAAAGCGAAAACCTTTTTGTAAATAACATGTAATTTTGCAAAATAATCCCTTTGTTTTATAAACTATACCAATTATAGTTTATAGGTTTATTTCCATGTTTTAATAAATTTCACATTTAACTACATATTAATAGTAAGAAAATTTAATAAGTGAATTATATTTTTAAACACAACATTTCTTGTATTTTACTTGAACCCCCCCCCCCCCCACCACCACCCCAAACATTGAACAAGCTTAAAAAAATATGGGGGTATGAACTCACCTGATAAGTGGTGATTTGGGCAACGTTCCGTTTCTAAATATGATTTTCCTTGACAAAACCGTGAGAGTCTAATGAAAAACCGGGCTTTATGTGGACAGAGTTTCGACTGAAAAAGATTATTTTCGCGCGAAAAGAGGGCTCCGGGCTTTCTTCGGATGTTTAGCAGTGTTCCCGAAGCTTCAAGGGGTTTTAAAGTGGTTTGAGAGGAGTTTTAGGGTGAAAGAAATGGAAAAGTAGCAGACATAACCGAGTAGCTTCGCATGGCTTTTATAGTTGGTTTGAGGGCTCGCATTATGTTGGGCGTACTTCTGTATGATGGGCCTACCTTTGTACGCTGCGCGTAGGTGAGACATGGCTTCTGATTGGAATCTGGACCTCAGACATGGTTGATGCGTGTTGATTTGTGAACGAAAGGTGACGTGGCCGACTCCTGACCTTGTGTCCGAGTATGCTGGCCGTACGTATAAAGTACGTTGGGCGTACTCCTCCGGTCTAGCTTCGTAATTTGTGCCATAAACTTCAAAATTTCATATCTTTCGCATACGAGCTCCGTTTTTAACATTCTTTATATCCACGCGTAGGTGAGATTATATTCTTCAACTTTCGTTTAGAATCTATCTGCTAATTTTGACTTTCTTTTTAATATTATATTTTTAACAGGTCGGGACAGCAAAAAGTCTGATAAAATTCATAACTTCTTCATCCGACGTCCATTTTTGTCTGTCTTTTCACCACTGAACTGTTACTGATGAGATTTTAAATTCTCGTTTAAGTTGTGTCGGCTAAAAATTTCTCCATCTATATTTCGATTTTCTGACTATATACTGCTATGTCGAATCTTAGAAAAATCATAACTTCTTTATACGAAGTCAGATTTATATGTTCTTTTTATGGATACTCTCGGTTTAATATATATTATGACTTTCATTTAGATACCTAAGGCTAAAAAACATTCTATTTAAAAATCGCTTTTTATGCTACACATTGCTTTGCTAATTTTGTCGCGGATCTTTGATATATCATAACTTCTTCGTTATACCTTAGATTTCGATGTTCTTATATTTTTGGAAACCTTGTTTCGATCTCTAACACTTTATTTATTCAAATGAAGTTTATTTAACACTTAATTTTATGTTTTATTTTCTTTATTACTTTAAAACGTGTTACAATTTGACCTAAACTATTATATTGACTTAAAATATAGGGTTGTTACATTATCCCCTGTTAGAGGAAATTTCGTCCCGAAATTGTTTTTAAAGTGATACTCAATGACTAAGGACAAGGTGTGGGTATATCTTTTCATATGATCTTCCCATTCTCAGATGAATTCTGGTCCTCTCTTGGCATTCTAGTGGACCTTCACTTATTAATATGCAACTTTGTTTCATTTAATATGTTTGTTTATGTTGGGATGGTAAATTGTACTTAAGATGAGGAAAGGTGTGGGTTTGGTTCACTCGTTTATGTTTACTTAAATATTAGCGTATCCATTCGTAGTCTTGAGTAGATTTTGTTGGGTTTTGAGCATTCTAAAACTCCTAAGTGTACATGAAACCCTAAATACCTTGGATCTATGTTTTCTCTATTATACATGCAAATATGAACTTTCCAAGGTATTCATCCTAACTAGCATAATTACATTGATTCATATGAATATCTCAAGTTAGAATTACATACCTCTTTGATGTAGAATGTCTTCATGAACCTTGAGTGCCTAGTACCCCAAGTGTGACACTTCAAATGGTTCAGACAACACCAAATACACTTGGAATAATTTGAGAGAGTATACACACTTCATGAAAATCGGCTAGCCTTTTCACATATATTCTAGTTTCCGATTTTGTCAACAATAAGATCCTTATATAGTTAGTAACGATTAGGGTAAACCCTAATTGTCATGGCTTTCCATTTCCTTGGATCCATTGGTTCAAATATACCATGGAGTATCCATGGAGCATCTTATGGGTTTTATCCCAACATGACAATCCATGAAGCATTAGCCTACTATACAAGTATGGATGATTTAAACAATCAACCCATTTATTTAATTAGTCTTCTTTTGATCACTTAATGAATTCTAGATTAATTCTTGATCAACAATAATTAAATAATCTGATTAATATATTAGAACTTATAATATATTAACAAACCTTAAGTGTTATTTCTCTCATTATAGTCAATCCAAGTGCATGATGACATGCAACCCAAATGGACCATGCCGGATCGGGTCAAGTATTACCAATTATAGGTATGGACTTAGACATTAATCCAATAGTCTCCCACTTGGATAAGTCTAAAACTATTATTGCATATGACTTCAGGAACCGATCAGCAATCGTAGCTCTCAAAAGCTTCTGTGGATCTCTGACATATTAACTGAACTTTGATCTTGTCAGTGACGTGTCCATTAGATAAGGGATGATATATTCCTCCATTATAGATATCATATGGACTGAGACACGGATTAAAATCATTCTCTCTATCCATTTTTGTTTCCCGATTTCCGACTTATGATGACTGACTGATTGAACAGATGAAATCAGTCTTGGCTTGGCCAAGCATTAACATGTATCATCATTAAATCATCGAGTGCCCCACAGATATCAATTTTATCCCGAAGGTAAAAGGAATGGATAAACTTCGACTCATAAGGCTTGTTCTACTACTTGTTGAATAATACACAAAGGCACGTTTTATAGCATCGAGTTACTAATGCGTTTCATGCAATCAATGTATAACCAACTTATAGTAACAACTCATATCTCTATGTTTGAAGAATATAAGATATTATTGTCTCATGATCAATCGTGATAAAATCCATGAAGTGATTCAAATTAGCGTGGGTTGAATCCAATACTCATAACTTATGAGCACTCATGAGTGTTGTAGCACCACTTTGTCCATCAACTTAGACCTCTACAAGTCAACCCATGACAGTCTTGATTCATATTTACTTCCAACATATGACCGACTGTGGATGGTTTGAATAACTTATTCTCTCAAGAAGAATGACCTAATTTATTCTGGAAGTTAAAACATGCAAAATGAAACACAAGAATAACTGAATCAGATATGGTATCAAAACCTATGAATATAAATAAAACACATTTTATTTATCACCATACTGATTACTCATTATTCATTGTTTCGGTTTTCTCAACTTAATACTTGAATTAAAAAAACGAGTTGTCCCATGCTCTAAGCATGTACACTATATTTTTCTAAACAATAGCTTTTCCATACACTAAGTATGCACTCTATGTTTGTCTATGATACTTACTTTATGAAATAAACCAATTGAACATAATTTCAATGATTCTGATTTGACACTCCCAAATCCTTATAAAATGTAAGAATTCCAAATTCCTATCATTTATCAAAATCTTTTAGATTTTAAAATTATATGCACAAATCCTCTTGTAATGACTATGTACAAAGTCACAAAGACTTGTCAAAAGATATTACAAAGTATTCCAATGGAGATCAATTCCATGGGAGGCATCCTTCTTGCATTAAGTTTTCTAATCTTACATAGATTTAATAACTTCCACCTATGAAACATTCCCATTTTGACTATTATAGCACATGCAATCGATCCTATATCTGAAGCATATGGAACACGATTCATGATTTCTCACATAAAGACATGATCCTAGACCAGTGTTTTGCTACAATATTTCTATTTGCAAAGTTCTCATAATTCAGATTATGAAAAGCGATGCCGTAATCGAATTTTAGAACGCAAATAATAGACCCATATATAGAATTTCTTTATGTTGAGCCATTCCAACACAAAATTCATATATATCCTTGACTAAAGATGATTAAAACCTCAATATGTGCTTTTCGAAATGAAATGAAGTATAATTTCCTCTCCCTTAATTATAGCAAAACAACTTTTTCAATCGTTGCAACCTTACGAATTGAAACTTCTATTTTATATAATTAACATTGCTAGCTTGCAATACTTATCATAATTATCATGCTCCCACTAACATGATGATTATTAACATAACACTTATGCTCCCACTATCTTTGACATGTACTCAGAAATTATCTGTACATCTAGAAATCAATACTTTACAGAATTTCTTGCTAAAGTTCAGATTTCTAAGACAAGATTTCCTTGATAAGACTTTATCAAAATAATACACCTTATCTTAGATAGCGCATAGGTGTGTCTAAACAACTTAAGAACTTTGAAAAGGGATGTCGTAATCATAGTCTCAATTGATAAGACTTTATAAATATCATACAAGTCCATGTTAGTGTTTCGGTTAGCCACACACAGTCCACTAACGACTTTGAGAATGCAAAGATTGCTATCTACTTAAAATCTACTTGGTGGAAGTGTTTCCTCACCATCATTTTCATGAATCAGAGAGAAACCTTATGACCCTTAGTTTTTATGGTGTATGTTTTCTTATCCATGTGAATTTATCAAAACCATAATCACAAGACACGGTTAATGACAAATCCAAACCCATATCAATCATCTTCTTGTTTTGTTGGGTTTTGAGCATTCTAACACTCCTAAGTTTACATGCAACCCTAAATACCTTGTATCTATGTTTTCTCTATTATACATGCAAATATGAACTTTCCAAGGTATTCATCCTAACTAGCATAATAATATTGATTCATATGAATATCTCAAGTTAGAATTACATACCTGTTTGATGTAGAATGTCTTCATTAATGATTGAGTGTCTAGTGCCCCAAGTGTAACACCTCAAATGGTTCACACAACACCAAATACACTTGGAATAACTTGAGAGAATATACACACTTCTTGAAAATTGACTAGCCCTTTCACATATATTATAGTGTCCGATTTTGTCAATAGTAATATGCTTATATAGTTAGTGACAGTTAGGGTAAAGCCTTATTTTCATGTGTAACGACCATAAACTTCGAGCATAATTAAAACATTTGAATTCATTCAAAAACCATTAAGTGCATACATTCATTTTCAAAATAGTTTAAACAATAGATCACGCCTTCGCCTTGCCACGATCTCCTGAACTACCTGAGACAAAACATTGAACTGTAAGCCCGGAATCTTAGTGAGTTACCCCTAAAATACCAACCACACATAATCATACTCATAACATAGCCCACATAGAACATCCATCCACATCGGGTCTACTGTGGGACTGGTCCGCTGCACCGGGCCTTCAGTCCACCTGGTCCACCCTACGAGTCTAGCCATGTATATGGAGTCTACAGTGTGATTGGTCTGCCGCACCGTGCCTTCAATCCACCTGGTCCACTCTCTGAGTCTACAATATGACTGGTTCACCCATATCAGGCCTTCAGTCAGCCTGGTCCACTCTCCGAGCCTCATCACGTCTGGTCCGCCCTCTTGGGGCCTTCAACCAATTGAGACCGCTCGTTGGGCCTTCAGAATATCAGGTCCGCCCTGGGTATGTTGGCCTACAACACAAAGTTGGACCCACCTCAACCAAACCCCCCCTCCCCCCCCCCCCCCCCCCCCCCCCGTCGAACAACCATGTGCACAGAAAACAATTAATCACATAACAAATCCTTAACCAGACAAAAGTCTATCAGATCACATAGCATATCAACATCCTAACCAGAATTCCGACCTAACCAGTCACTAGCATAACATTACCCTATATACCGGGTACCGACCTTAACCCAAGTCACTAACATAACACCATCCTAAATACCAATATGCAGATCTAGTGAAGCAATGACATAACAAACAATACCCAAATTTCCATCCGATAAAGGGCCAGCCTTGGTGCCATAGACCCTGTTGATATAGTGAGAATAACTCACCAGCAATTGCCGACTGAAGAGATAAGATGTGACAACTGTCAATTCAGGTCATTCTTGGACTCATGCATATTTATAATAACCATTCATGCACAACATGCCATGACCTAGTAGTATAAATTAGGTCAAAAATCTTGCATAAACTAGGATCCAACTAAGGTCTAGGACTAATATACTTGATACTTACAATTCTAGTAAGTTGCTTAGCTACAATAGGAAATGCCAATACTATAATTAGAATAAGCTTCAAACTTTGTTATAATTGAAATAGGGTGTAAAACTCTAAAAATAAATTAAAACACTCTAATTATACTTCAACATGTTGTTGAATATCAATCAATGTTCCAAAAATTCTAAACAGCCAAAAATCCAAATTTATAAATCTTAAAGCTTAAAAACTTTATAAAATTTGGCTATAAACTTTCTAATATCAAATTTTATTAATCAAATTATGGATTATACCAATGAAATAGAAATATAAATTACAAGTATTAATCATAATTTATTAGTTAAAAACAAGATTTTTAAATAAATCAAAAATTGCTTAAAGAATCACTTTTATAAAAATTAGATTTTTATAAAAATTAGATTTTTATAAAAAAATTAAGGAGGGATTTTTTATAAAAATTTGAATTTAGGAGAGAGGAGGCTTTAATGCCTCAAAAATCTGGCCATCTCCCCTCTCCCCATGCACTCTCTTCCCAAAACTCATGATTAAACTCAAACCCACACTCCACCTCTTCTCTCTTCACTCTTCTCACTTCACTCTCTTCACACACTTCACCCTCTTCCTCTCTCTCTCTCTAAACTCACGAAATTTCTCTCATTTCTCTGCCAAATTTCAAGACTTTGAAGACCTTGAAGTGTTCTTACTTCTCTCAAGATCATAACCAAGGTAAACAACATCATCTTCTTCCATAGTTTGATGATTCTACTTCTTTTCCTTCTTAGTTTTCTCTTCTTTTAGGATTCTATGCCTTTCCATGGCTAGAAATCTTTATTCTCCCCTTGTGGTTTGTAGATTCTCACCATAACACAATGCATGTGTTTGAAATGGTGAAAATCCGGGATCAAACCCATGCAAGGAGTGAAAAAGATGCACATATGATCATGTGACATCAAAACATAATATTTCATGTTCTTCTCCATTTCTTGTGTGTTCATGCATGAACGAAAGCATTAAACCATTTCTAGTACATCTTGGATGCTCATTCATTCCATGCATGTGTTAGAAATCGGGCCTTACCAAGGACATGCATGATGTTCTTATTGAAATACCCTAATAATGCACACAAGCAAACATGCAATCTGCCAGATTACTTTGTTCGACTTTGAACAGTCATAACTCAGTCATTTCTTAACCAAATCATGATATTCTTTTTGTATTGGTTAGTTCCACGAGTTAACTTTCAAACCCAACTGGTCTTACTGTAAAATATTAAATATCCGATTTTTGGCAGATTTTACAAAAAGGTTGCGCATACAGCTCTTTTTCTGTGATCACTATTTTTATCTTGCTTAAACAATGGTCTTAAACCCAACCATAAATCTTAGGAAAAATACCTTAGAAACTTAACATATCTAGTGAGTTATGGTTGAAATTTCGTGGCTTAAAACCTCACTGAATGGGCTACAAAAATTCATGAACCTCAGCCACATCTACACTTCATGCATTATTGCATGCAACTTTTCTTAAATTGTTTGGAATCATTACCCTCATTTCTCTTCTGAATACATTCTTAACATTTTTACTTTTGAAAGCCCTTGCATGCATGAGATAATCTGGAAAATTTCAAGAGCTTTTGTTATTTATTTGATTTATTAGAATTATTGCTAAAACCAAGGGCATAAATCATATAAAATACTTCCAGAGGTCAATAAATCCTAAATAAATTCATGGATGATACTTATGGGGAATAATGACCCCTCACCAAATTTCAGCAATTTTTGTTACTGTTTCATATGATTTCTAATTTTCTTTTATTTAGGACATGATAAATTACAAAACCACTTTTTAGGATGTGAAAATTGTATCTAACAATTTTCGCATACCTTACTTGTGATGGGTGACTCAAGAAAATAATTTCAAGATTTTTCATCATGTCTAGCTATTTTTCCCAATTTTTGGTAATTATAATGGCTTAAAAATGGGAAAAATAGTTCTGATTATCCAAAATTCATGAAAATTTGCCAGGATATCATATTGTATAGTAGGAGGTTACATAAAAATTTTGAATATTTTTCTCCACTGTAAACTATTTTTCCCTTATTTTCTAAAGTTAATTGCACTAAAATTCACTTAAATATACATAAATACCCAAAACCAGTTTATACATTATGAAAACCACTTTTGATATTTTTCCCAAGATATTTATACTGTAAATGATGTTACAAAAATTTATGGTAATTTATTTTAACTGTTTAATAATATTTCTTTAATTAATGACTATTTTTATAATTTTCCCAGCTTAGTATTGTGTATTAACAGTTAAATAAAAAGTTTGAGAATTTTTATCCCTCGAATGCTATTTTTCGTGAATTTATGTTGTTATTGAGACTTAAAATTTGGAAAATTAACCTTCCAAGGTTGTAATTAATCGCACGACTTGTAAAATTTCAATACATCAGAAAAAGTGTAACAAAATGATATAAATCCAATACTAAAACATAAATTGGCATTTCCCTATATGTAGAGTTGAGTATATTAGCATTAGATATCGACATGGAAACTCACTAGTGCGTGTGTTTGGTGTTGTAGGATCCCGGTAGTAAGACGTTGGTGCATCCCGAAGTACCGCTTGTGTCTACACAAAACATCGTGAGTATTCACGCACTCCCCTATTTTCGTTTTTTATGTTTTGGGGTGGAAAAGCATGTCCAGAAAAACTATTGTTTGCATGTTGTACTTAAATTGAATTGTATCAAACATGATTGCTATTGTATTGCTATGTTTCTTTATGTATGTCTATGCAACACGGAACATGAGAACTTATCGTACAAAGGCCCTTCCCTTATCTCTAACCATTAACTCTTTGAGCCAATGGTCGTTATGGATAGCGCTATTAGGAATTGACAACTCCTCACTCGCCCGAATCGCTGGAGTGCATGATACCATATTCATCTATGGAACGATAAGCATAGATCTCGATAGGGCTTCAGTCATAGGTTTGGTTGAGACTCATTGTTTGCTCATACACATACAAACGCGTTTCTCGTTATAGCAATAAACTTGTATTCATTAATAGCAATCAACTTGTTTATCATTGAAGCAATGTACTTGTATTTACGAAAAGCCTTATTGTACGCTCGATTTTATAAACTTGTGATACTCACCAACTATTTTCATAGTTGACGCTCGTTTTACATGCTTTTTCAGGAAATAATTAGTAAGTGGATGTAAAGATTCATCATCATAGAGCATGCTGCATCGTGTTGAAGCTATTATGAAGCTATATTTTGAACAATGTTATTTTGAAAAACTTGTATTTTGTTCTTTTGAAGCTATGGGTTGTAAACTTTTAAATACTGCTATGGTGATGTATCTTTATCTTTTGCAATGAAACCGTTATCGCTGTCATACCTTGCGTTTCCGCTTTAGCGGGGTGTGACATAAGACCAAGCTGCTCCGACAACTATCACGAACCTCACCACAGAACACTACCAAAGAACCAATTCCATAAATACCCGAATTACTAAATTACCCTTGGAAATCAAACTCATCAATTCTTGGTCAAAGTCAAAGTCCTCATTCAAAGTCAACCTTCCTAGTTGACTGTACACGCCGAGTCACCGCGTCGACTCGCCGAGTTCCCATACAGAGAAAACTCTCATTACACAACTTAACTCGCCGAGTCGCCCCAAGACTCGCCGAGTCCAACGATCTCTGAGTCCCATCCTGTCCGACTCACTAAGTCACCAACCGACTCAATTAATCTAAGGCTATAACCAAATGAGGTTGGGTTCTACGACCAGACTCGTCGAGTCTAAGAACAGACTCGCCGAGTACAAGGCAATCTTCAACAAACTCGCCGAGTTGTTCTTCCAACTCACCGAGTCCATGCACAAGTTCATACAACTCGTCGAGTACACCCATGTGACTCTTCGAGTCTCTCTAGTTCTCAACCCATTCAGAAGCTCTTCGAGCCATGGAGAGGCTCAAATCCATATATCTACCTTTCTACAATCTAACCCTCACACGAAGTTGCAAACTTTACATGAAAGCATGGAGACTTAGGCACAAAACACACCAGGGCTAGGGTTTTTGAAAAAGGGTCTTCACCACCAACTCAATGACTGAAACATTATGACATTATGGGCCGTCACAAGTCTAGATCTGAAGTAGCAACCTCAGATGTAAGCCTCTAACTCGAAATAGCTCTTAATCATACCAAAAATGCACCAAAATTTCAAATGATAAAAGATCTAGATGCAAAAGAACCCAAGCAATAGATTATTACCTCCAATATAAGCTCCAACTGAAGTAGATCCCTGATTTACACCACTCCTTTGTAGCAAGCCTTTAATTCCTCAAGCTCTTTCCTACCAATTTCCTCTTCCAAGCTCCAATCTCCTCAATAATGAAGCCTCACATGAAATTAGGGTTTTCTGGAAATCTCTGGGGGAATAAGAGGCTGGGAGAAGGACATAAAGTCCTTTAAATAGGGTGCAAACCCTAAGATTATATTTTTTCTCATTCCAGCACCAACTTGTCGAGCCCAGCTTCCGATTAGGCGAGTTGGTTACTTGATTCGTGATCCAAACCCACTTCGACTCGGCGAGTAAGTGTACCTACTCGTTGAGTCCCTTCCTTTATTTACACTTAGCACTCTTCACTTCTTGTTCCGAACTTGGGATGTTACAATTCTCCCCCACTTAAATTAGGCGTCGTCCTCGAAGCCTTCAGCAACACAAACTTCTGGATGATAATCCCACAATGCATCCACTGGTCTCAACCGACCCAGATTCCTTCAAACACTGCTATCGAATCCTTAAAATTCATCCCTTCCGTTGCACGGTCCTGATAACCGCTTCGAGCCGGCTATCGGCTTCCTTTCTCTGAGAACAACACTCATCAACTAAGTGCCACCAGAAGACTACCTTGCTTCCGCTTTACACTGTAATATCCGGAATCCCAGGTATATTATTTTTAATATTTTTTTGTTGGAATTTGTGAAGGAACTCGATTAGTTGATGCTTAGACTCACCGAGTAGGGTCGTGGTTGATCATCCGGGTTCATGTTGGACTCGGCGAGTCCACGCTGTTTAATGAAACCCTAATCCTCCGGGGTTGGAGCCTATTTAAAGGCCCTTATGGTCGTCCATTGCGGCTACAACACCCCAGAGAGAGTCTTAGATCGCTTGTGAAGAGAAGAGAGGCCATTGTTGATCAGTTGTTGGTAAAATTTGAAGGAAAAGGTGACCAAGGCAAAAGAAGGATGAAGGAAGTGAAAAGCTAGTGTTTTCAGAGATCAAAGGCTTCATATTAAGGTATTACTTCTAACCTTCTCCAGTTTTGGGTGTTGATTCATAGAGTTCGGGTTTTGTTATGGCCTTTAGAGGATGAATATGTAGAGTATTTAGTCCCCTCTCGAGTTTGTATTTGGATCTGGACTCAAAGGGGTCCGCTGACTTCAACCCATGAAGCTTTATGAGTCTTTGTGGGGTGATTGGATTTAGGTTGCCATTTTTGGGAGTAAATCGCCATTTGATGCCATTATGTGTATATATATATATATATATATATATATATATATATATATATATATATATATATATATATATATATAAGCATCAACTTTCGAGCTTTACGTAATTATATTTCTTGGGAAGGACATATCTATGGATTTGAGGAACAGATCCGACCTCATGAGGTCAATAGAACTTGTGCATGGCATGTACTCGCCAAGTTGTTCTTGGGACTCGGCGAGTTGAGTCAGGGTAGCCCCGCGATTCTTTCCTGGGGACTCGTCGAGTAAAGGGAGGGACTTGACGTGTTAAATGGATCTAAAGAGTTAAGTGGACACAGGCGGACTCGCCGAGTTGCACAAGTGCACTCGCCGAGTCGTGTCAAAGTTTGACCGTTGACTTTGGTTGACTTTTAGGGTTTGGTCAGCAGTGAGGCCTTTTGAGCCAGAAGAGGGGTAAAATGGTCTTTTACCCTTCTGAGGATGTTAAGAAATGTTGGAGTATAGTTATATTTATGGGAGTATTTGTTTTATGTGTTTAGGCGGAGGCTATATCATATTTCTACCGAGTCAGTGATTTACCGAGATATCAGAGGTGAGTCTTCTCAGTATACTATACTTGGAAGGGTACCTATGTGTGACCGGAAGGTCTGATATGCTATATGATATATGCATTGTATGTGATTAGTTACCCGTTTTGTATGTGCTATGTATGCTATGTTTGATATGGGCTATGTTATTGCCCGGAGGGCATTATGTTATGGGCCGAAAGGCACTATGATGTGGACCGGAAGGTCAGGGAGTTATGGACCGGAAGGTCGACACGGGTTGGGACGGAAGTCCCTTGAGACACATGGATCGGAAGGTTATGGCCTGGAAAGGCGTATGTGTGTAGGTGGTATATTGGGGAACTCATTAAGCATTATGCTTACAGTCGTTGTGTTATGTGTTTTAGGTACGAACGAGGACCGTAGGAATGCGTAGGCATGATCTGTACACAATGACAGGAGATTCGTTTTATGATCTTGGGATGTATTTTTATTATGATGACATTTGCTAAACATGAGATTTGAGAATATTGAATGATGGTTTATGTTGTTTGAAAAATGAAAAACTGTTTTGAAAATTCACGTTGTTACATACACTTTCATTCGCCACCTGTGAAAACTGGATACCATTCTAAACCACCAGGTCTTGACCTAATATTATCGCGCTATCTCTCACCCATTTTGCTCCACTTCTTTAAACTCGCACCGATGGAAACTCATTTCGTTTCCTCCATGGATCAAATCCCTTACCGTGCTGACATGATGAAAGAATTCACAGCTTCCGAGCAACCCTCCTTAACACCCAACAATAATGTTCATACATATCGTACCTGCCCCAAACAGCCTCGGGCTGAAAAAAAAAAACTAGGCACACTTACAATGGTCCAATGATCCCTAGGATGTAACACCATTACATCCATAGCTCATGACCACAACCATACACGAAAACATGGATCTTATCCTTGCGTCACCCACAAACCCTTTGGTTCGACAAAGCGGAGTGCAAACGACTCACACCTCCCTATCGTAACCTCTAGGTCTTTGACCTCCGACTGTAATATCCTCATATAGTCCTCAACACCGGTCCTGACTACTCCTGAGTCTGTTAACCTACTGTCTGACCTTCCTTTGTCCAAACCTCCAATCTGGAACCACTATCCTCCTCTTCTTCCAAGGAGACTGAAAACATGCCTGCGCATCATCCAACATTGCTACAACCTTAACGGGTATCCAACCCGTAAGTGATGGGTTTTGAGCATTCTAACACTTCCTAAGTGTACATGCAACCCTAATAACCTTGGATCTATGTTTGTCTAATTTGTCATGCAAAGTTGATTTCCAAGGTTATATTCCTATCTAGCATACATGGGGAACAATTTTAACATAAAGTATAGATAGAATAACTTACCTTGTTGTTGCTTGTGTTCCTTGAAACCTTGTGAGCCTAGCACCCCAAGTGTGATGCCTCAAATGCTTCACACAACACCAAATGCTCTTGGAAGAACTTATGAGAGAATACTCACTTCACAAAATCGGCCAAGCCCTCTATATTCTTAGTGTGTAGCCGATTTGGGAGGAGATCATATTACTTATATAGTGTTGACACATCTAGGGTTAAACCCTAATGTGTCATGACTCTTCATTTCCATGACCCATGGGTTTGTAACTCCCATGGAGCATCCATGGAGCATCCTATGGGTGGAACCCAACTTGATGATCCATGGAGCCTTTTAGCCCACTATACAAGATATGGATGATTTACTTAATCAACCCATATATTTAATTAGTTATCTTTTGATCACTTAATTAATTCTAAATTAATTCTTGATCAAACTAATCAAATAATATTATTAATATATTAGAACTTATAATATATTAATAATCTCCAAGCGTTATTTCTCTCATTTAGTCTATCCAATTGCATGGTGCCATGCAACCCAAATGGACCATGCCGGGTCGAGTCAAGTACATACCAGAAATAGTTATGGACTTAGACACCTTATCCAACAGTCTCCCACTTGGATAAGTCTAGTAACTATTACTGAAAGTATGACTTCAGGAACCGATCGACAATCGTAGCTCTTTACAAGGTTTCTTGAAACTTGAGAAGACGATGGTACGCCATTTAAGATAAGTGATCATATAATCCTCTGTTATAGATATCAGTCGGACAAATACATGGACAAATACACACCATCACAAGGTAATGCTTTAAAATAAAGTACATTATTAAAGAAAGCATTAATCGAACCAACTTCATTATCAAACGAAAAGGTGAAACCTTGTTTGTACAATGCATGAAAGGAAATAATATTTCTTGCCATTTCTGGCGAATAACAACATTTATTCAAATCTAAATTTAACCCACTACTTAGCGATAAAGTATAAATTCCAATCTTGGTGACAGGTGTAACTTTCCTATTCCCCATGATTAAGTTTATTCTTCCTTGCTCCACATTCTCACTTCTTCCTAGTCCCTGCAAGTCACAACAAATATGAATACCGCAACCTGTATCAAGGACCCAAGATTTCGAATGGGGTGAGTTATTAGAAATGATAGTGTAAATACCTGCATGGTTGGGTTTGACTTTCCCATCCTTTACATCTTGCTGGTACTTTGGGCAGTTCCGCTTCCAATGAGCTTTTTCATGGCAATAGAAGCATTCAGCCTCTTTTGGGTCAGAAGAAGGAGTAATGAAACCTTTCTTGGTTCCACTTGAAGAAGATCCATCAAGGGTCCGAGCCTTGGCACCCTTTGAAGATCTCTTTCTCTTCCTCCCTCGACTTTGCCCGATTGCCAAGACCAGAGTTGAGTCTGGAGTAGGAGTGATAGCAACCGACTTCCCCTTAAGACCTGTTTCTGCGGTCTTGAGAAGTCCCTGAAGTTTGCTGAGGGTGACCTCTTCCTTGTTCATGTGATATGTCATGCGGAATTGATCATAGCACGATGGTAAGGAGTGCAAAATGATATCTATTGCAATCTCCTCAGGGAAGTTCACATTAAGCTTCAGCAAACGATCCACATACCTTTGCATTTTCTGCATGTGGCTCGTGACGGACTCTCCGTCCTTCATCATGGTTGTTATCATGGAGCAGATGACTTCGTACCTCTCTTGTCGTGCACTTTGATGGTATCTTTCCATCAAATCTTGGTGCATTTCATAAGGGTAGAAGTCTTCATAAGACTTTTGGAGTTCAGCTGTCATGGTGGCTAACATGATGCAAGCCACCTTGGTTGCATCTCTTTCATGAGTATGAAAGTCAGCGATCTCCTGGGGAGTTGCAGTGGAGTCGTCAATTTCCTTAAGCTCCTTGTCAAGGACATATTCTTTGTCCTCGTAGTGGGTAATCATCCTGATGTTTCTGATCCACTTATTGAAGTTGGATCCATCAAAGGTGACTTTCCCACATAGACTCATAAGAGTAAAGGAGCCATTAGGATTCGAGCCAGAAGCATTAGTTGAAGACATCTGAAAAAGTAGAACAAGTTTAGTTTAGATTTAAGAGAGTCCTTAATAAAACACCCAAATGTAATATTAAGGCTAGGATCCAATCACAATATAATATAACTTAGAAGAGGTATGCCGTAATCTAAGCTATACCATATTTGAAAGGTAGGTGAATGACGATTCACCAATTTCCACCACGAAAACCGAAATATTAAATATTTAGTTTTTATTGGTTTTAGAAATTCCTAGATTCTTTGAGATCCAATGAACTTTTCAAAGGCATGTTTCAATCTCGGGAGTGCCCTCTAGGTTTTGTGACTAGGATGCCGAGGATCACAAAACGAGGTGTGAAGTAACCATGCAAATCACTTGGTACCCTTAAAGTTTATCACTCAATCGATGTGCCGGTAAACCACACACGCTCCACCGATACCATAATAAACCTTAAGTCACCCTTTACCTACCTTGTTAAGTCCAAGTTAGTGTGCCGGTTAACCACACACGTGTTGGATAAGGTGTCTAAGTCCATAACTTATTTGGTATATACTTGACCCGACCGGCATGGTCCATTTGGGTTGCATCTCATCCAAACTATTATGGATAATTTTATGAGAGTTATACACATATGTTTATTAATATATTATGGGTTATAATATATTAATATGAAGTTACGTTATTTAATTAGTTTTAGTCTTAAATTAATTATGGATTAATTTAGAGATTAAAAGGAATACTAATTAAATTATGGGCTATTTGTTTTATATAGTGTGGGCTAATACTCATTTGTTAATGGGCTAGGCTTATGTGGAAGTCCATGGATGATCCATGGAGCTTTTAACCCATGGATCCTTGGAAAAGGAAAAGACATGGGTTATTAGGGTTTCACCCTAACCATGCATACTATATAAGCATGCTTATGGAGCATGAAAAAGAGCCTAAGATACACTAAGAGAAAGCTAGTGTTCTAGTGTGTGTGTGCATGTGTGTGGCCGATTTATACAAGGTGTATATACTCTCTCAAAGTTTTCCAAGAGTTTGTGATTCCATTTGAGGCATTCACACTATTGGTGCTTGGCCCTCAAACTCCTAAGAACCCAACTCATCAAAAGGTATGTAATCTCTTCTAACTGGTTTTATGTTGAAATGTTCCCCATGCCATGTTAGATAGGTTATAAACCTTGGAAAATTATTATTTTGCATGTATTTAGACAAACATAGATCCAAGGTTTATTAGGGTTGCATGCACACTTAGGAAGTGTTAGATTGCTCAAAACCCAACAGTGGTATCAGAGCCTAGGCTTGCTTGTTTGATACTTGATGCAAAATATTGAAATAAGTCGAAATCGTTGCTGTCTGCATGGTCGACTCGCCGAGTCCATTGGGGGGACTCGCCGAGTCCAAGGCAAACTTCAACCTACTCGGCGAGTCCGTTCGTGCACTCGGCGAGTAGGATCGAAGAAATGCAGAATCTCGACTTTTGCTGCTGGAAATGGACTAGAAACATTACCCTAAATTGTTTTGGTGTTATAAAACTTATTTTAGTTGGTGTAATGGTTGTTCTAATCCATTTACAATAGCATATATCAAAATTCCATGATTTTATGTGTTCATATATTTCTTGAATTTTGATGATCATGTTCATGTTCTTATGAATTTAGAAAATGATAGGAATTATTTGCTGAATTGTTTAGGATTAATTCTTTATCATTTATGTGTTTTAATGGAGTCCATAATTTGTCCTCAAGTTATGGATTACCAAAGGTCACTTTCATTTAACACACACTTAAAACACATAAGTTACATGAAAATGAAGAGTCTTCATTTTTATGAACCTTTAATTCATAAGTTATGAAATGAAGAGTTTTGCAAAGTTACAAAACTTGCCCTCAAGTTTTGGAATTTGTAAAGTTTCACACACTTTAATAAACTTTAATTCCAAACCTTAGAGTTTTAATAGTTAAAATTCAACCCTTATACTATTTATAACATTAATGGTTAATTATTATATATATGTATAAGAATAAGTCGTTTTACCGTTAGTAGGCCTCATTCACGAAGCCGGTCTATAAGGTGGGTATAAGGTTGTTGCCTATAAAATGGCAACTTAATGGGTGTACACTCTCACCCACCGCTTGCTTGATCGGTGGAGGGTCGTTAGCCGAACGGGTAGAACAATGACTTTAAATCCTCATTAAAAGTATAATGAATATTATAAAATAACTAAACTCTTTTAATTCCCAATCTTAGTTATTTTAGGAAAATGTGAACATGGTGCTAATCCATGGAATTCACACTTTGTACCTTACCAAGTCGTTAGTGGAGCGTGTGTGGTTAACCGGCACACTAATTAGACTAGTAAGGATCACGAAGGGAAACTTAATGTTGTCATAGATCAATGGAGCGTGTGTGGTTAACCGGCACATTGATTAGGTGATAATATTAGGAGTACCAAGTGAGTTAGCATGGTTATTCACACCTTGTTTTGTGATCCTCGGCATCCCAGTCACAAAACTTGAAGGGCACTTTCGAGATTGAAACATGCCATTGAAAAGTTCAATGAATCTCAAAAGAATCTAGGAATTTCAAATCCAATTAAACCTAATTAATCATTTCGTTTTCGTGGTGGAAATTGGTGAATCGTCATTCGCCTACCTTTCAAATATATTATTACTTAGATTACGGCATCCCTCTTCTAAGTGTAATATATTGTGATTGGATCCTAGCCTTAATATTACATTTGGGTGTCTTATTAAGGATCCTAAATATCTAATCTAAACTTACTTTCTTCTTTCAGATGTCTTCCAACACTAATGCTTCAGGCTCTAACCCAACTGGTTCTTTCTCTCTCATGAATCTTTGTGGGAGGGTCATATTTGATGGTTCCAACTTCATGGATTGGATTAGGAACATCAGGATGGTTACTCGTTACGAGGACAAGGAATATGTCCTCGATAAGGAGTTAAAAGAACTTGATGAGTCTACTGCTACTCCTGAGGAGATCGCTGAATTCAGGACTCATGAGAGAGATGCTACTAAGGTGGCATGTATCATGATGGCCACGATCACAGCCGAGCTCCAAAAGTCGTATGAAGATTTCTACCCTTTTGAGATGCACCAAGACCTGATGGAAAGGTACCATCAGAGTGCTCGTCAGGAGCGGTATGAAATAATCTCCTCCATAATAACTACCCGCATGAAGGACGGTGAATCCGTCACGAGCCACATGCAAAAGATGCAAAGGTATGTGGACCGTTTGCTGAAGCTGAATGTTAACATCCCCGAGGAGTTAGCAATTGACATCATTTTGCACTCCTTACCTTCTTGTTATGATCATTTTCGAATGACATATCATATGAACAAGGAGGAAGTTACCCTCAGCAAGCTTCAAGGACTCTTGAAGACCACGGAAACCGGTCTTAAGGGTAAAGCGGTTGTTACCTCTACTACTCCTACTCCAACTTCTACCCCTGTTTTAGCTATTGGGCAAGGCAAAGGGAAAAAGAGGAAGCACCCTTCGAAGGGTACCAAGGGAAAGTCTCTTGAAGGCTCCTCATCAAAGACTAAGAACGGTTCTGTCACTCCTTCTGCCATTCCCAAGGATGCTGAATGCTTTTATTGCCATGAAAAGGCACACTGGAAGCGAAACTGCCCTAAGTACTTGCAGGATCTAAAGGATGGGAAAGTGAAACCCACCTATGCAGGTATTTACACTATATTGTCTAATTACTCAACATATTCTAACTCTTGGGTGCTTGATACAGGATGTGGTATTCACATATGTTCTGATATGCAGGGCCTAAGAAAAAGTGAGGATGTGGAGCATGGGAAGATAAACTTAATCATGGGGAATAGGAAGGCTTCACCTGTTTCCAAGATTGGAGTTTATACTTTGGTGCTTAATAATGGGTTAAAATTAGATTTGAATAAATGTGTATACTCGTCTGAAATGGCGAGGAATATTATTTCTTTTCATGCTTTGTACAAACAAGGTTTTACCTTTTCGTTTGATAATGAATGTGGTGGTATTAATGCTTTCTTTAATAATGTGTTTTATTTTAAAGCATTACCTTGTGATGGTGTGTATGAAACTGTGTCGATTGTAGACAACTTAGGAAATAATGTGTTGTATATTGATTCTTCTACTAGCCTAGATAAATCATCATTGTGGCATTGTCGTCTTGGACATGTAAACAAGAAACGCATAGGCCAACTCCAAAAGAGTGGAGTCTTGGAATCATTTGACCTCAAATCAAATGATAGTTGTGAATCTTGTCTACTTGGAAAAATGACAAAATCACCCTTCACTGGAACTTGTGAGAGGGGTGAGGGTTTGTTGGACCTAATACATACTGATGTATGTGGGCCATTCAAAACCGCCACAAGGGATGCTAATCGGTATTATGTGACTTTTATTGATGATTTTAGTAGATATGGGTATGTCTACTTAATCAAACATAAGTCCGAAACCTTTGAAAGGTTTAAGGAATTCAAGCAGGAAGTAGAAAATCAATTGGGCAGGAACATTAAGATGCTTCGATCCGATCGAGGTGGTGAGTATCTTAGTACCGAGTTCCTTAACTATCTTAAGGAGTGTGGGATTGTCTCACAATTGACTCCTCCCAGGACACCACAGCTGAATGGTGTAGCTGAGAGGCGTAATCGTACCTTGTTGGACATGGTTCGCTCTATGATGAGTCGAGTTTCGTTACCAATCTCTTTTTGGGGGTATGCCTTAGAGACTGCCGCCCATATCCTTAATCTAGTCCCTACAAAGAAGGTTACCAAAACACCTCATGAGATGTGGACTGGGAAGGTTCCCAATTTGGACCACATCAAAGTTTGGGGTTGCGAAGCTTTCGTGAGGCGCGAAGCTCATGATAAGCTTGAACCCCGAAGTGAAAGGTGTATTTTCATCGGCTACCCACAGAAATCCTTCGGTTACCTTTTCTACAGACCCAGTGAGAATGTGGTCTTTGTAGCACGAAGAGGGATCTTTCGCGAGAAAGAATTTATAAGCCAAGGAGACAGTGGGAGGCAGATTGATCTTGAAGAAATTCAAGAATCAATTGATGAAGGAACCTCAGACACTAGCAATCAACCTGAGGAGGAAACTCCTGTTGATCCAGCTGACGAGTCTGTACCTCCGAGACGTTCCACACGGGTTAGGAACACACCTTCGTTTTATTATGGTTTTCATATTACTACGGAAGGTGATACGTTTATTAGTGATAGTACACTAGTAAATTTGGATGAACCTAGCAGTGTTAAGGAAGCCATGGCAGGCCCGGAGTCTGCTAAATGGAAGGAGGCTATGGACAGCGAGATACAGTCCATGTATGACAATCAAGTGTGGAACTTGGTTGACAATGTACCGGGCCGTAAAACAGTCGGGTGCAAATGGATCTTCAAAAAGAAGACCGACATGGAAGGAAAAGTGCATACTTATAAGGCTCGAGTGGTTGCGAAGGGTTTTACTCAAACTCAAGGTATTGATTATGATGAAACCTTCTCGCCGGTAGCAAAGATTAAGTCTATTAGGGTTATGTTAGCCATTGCAGCATTTCATGATTATGAAATATGACAAATGGATGTCAAAACCGCTTTCCTTAATGGAAAGTTGGCTGAGGATGTGTACATGAATCAGCCAGAGGGTTTTGTCAATGCAGAGTACCCTAATAGAGTATGCAAGCTTGAGAAATCCATTTATGGATTAAAACAAGCATCTCGTAGCTGGAATCTTTGTTTTGATGAGAAGGTAAAAGAGTTTGGCTTCTTGAGAAGCGAAGATGAGTCTTACGTGTATGTCAGAGCTAGTGGGAGTATAGTTAGCTTCTTGGTACTGTATGTGGATGACATACTACTCATAGGAAATGACATCCCAACCTTGCAGGAGGTTAAGTCCTGGCTTGGGAAGTGCTTTGCTATGAAGGACCTAGGGGAGGCTACCTATATCCTAGGGATAAGGATATTAAGAGAAAGGAGTAGAAGACTAATTGGACTTAGTCAGAGTATCTACTTGGATAAGGTGTTGAAAAGGTTCAACATGGAGAATTCCAAGAAAGGAGATTTACCGATCCAAAGCAATACCAAACTGAGTAAGACTCAGAGTCCGAGTACAGAGGCTGAGATAGCTGAGATGAGCCAATTACCATATGCTTCCGCAGTTGGCTCGATCATGTATGCTATGACTTGTACCCGTCCTGATGTGGCATTTGCTTTGAGCATGGTCAGCAGGTTTCAGGGGAACCCTGGCAAGGCTCATTGGACCGCGGTAAAGAACATTCTCAAGTACCTGCGGAGGACTAAGGATTGGGTCCTTACCCTTGGTGGCAGTGATGACTTGAGAATATTAGGGTATAGTGATGCTGGTTTTCAGACTGATAGGGATAATTTCCGCTCTCAGTCGGGCTGGATCTTTACCTTAAATGGAGGGGCAATTTCTTGGAAGAGTTCCAAGCAGGAGACGGTGGCTGATTCGACTTGTGAATCAGAGTATATAGCAGCGAGTGAAGCAGCGAAGGAGGCGATATGGCTAAAGAACTTCATCGGAGACCTTGGAGTTGTACCAGCTATTAAGGAACCTATAGAGATTTTCTGTGACAACAATGCTGCGGTTATCTTAGCCAAGGAACCGAGAGATCATGGCAGATCCCGACACATTGACAGAAAATATCACTTCTTAAGACACAAGATTGAAGAAGGACTCCTTGTGACAAGGAGGATATCGTCAGATGAGAATCCTGCAGATCCCCTTACGAAGGGACTGACGAGGGTTAAGCATTTTCAGCATGCGAGACGCATCGGGCTGAGGGACGATATTAGTTTTACAGATTAGATAGCTTTCCTGAAACTTGTAAAATGTAATCGACGTTTGATGATGAATAAAATTTGTGATTTATTTATGAGTAAAGTGTTACTATCATTGTCAATTATTTACTATTGTTTCAGTTTTGCATGTTTTGACTTCCAGAATAATTAATTTATTCAAACCTCCACAATCGATCATACGTCGGAAGTAGGTATGAATCAAGATTGTCATGAATTGGGTTTGTAGATGCCTTAAAGGTGTTTAGGCATGGCAATGGTTGCTGCAACATTCATGAGTACTCATAAGTTATGAGTATTGGTATAAACCCACGCTCACTTGTATCACTTCATGGAATTTATCTCGAGTGATCGTGAGACGATAACATCATATAAATCTTTAAACCTAGAGATATGAGTTGTTACCTATGAGTTGGTTGTGCATTGATTGCACGTAAACGCATCAGTAACTTGATGTTATAAAACGTGCCTTTGTGTATAATTCAATAAGTAGTAGAACAAGCATATCAGTCGAAGTTTATCTGTTCCTTCTAGAAATAGAAGCGATATCTGGGCCCCTCGATGATTTTGTGTTGACCCATGTACCAGGCCTGGTCAGAACTAAACCGATGTGTTCAGCAAAGTTCTTCGTCAAACAAATCGGAAAATCGAGAAACAACTGCTAGACAATAAGCAAGACATAGTTCCATGTGTTTGTCCGGCTGATATCATGAGAACAGAGGATTATGTGATCACTTATCTAAAATGGCGCTTCATAGTTCGACAGAGTCTTCATTTGTTCGAGGGAGTTTTCGAGAGCTACGATTGTTGGTTGGTTCCTGAAGTTATAGGCAAATATAGTTATTAGACTTATCCAAGTGGGAGTCTGTTGGATAAGGTGTCTAAGTCCATAACTTATTTGGTATATACTTGACCCGACCGGCATGGTCCATTTGGGTTGCATCTCATCCAAACTATTATGGATAATTTTATGAGAGTTATACACATATGTTTATTAATATATTATGGGTTATAATATATTAATATGAAGTTACGTTATTTAATTAGTTTTAGTCTTAAATTAATTATGGATTAATTTAGAGATTAAAAGGAATACTAATTAAATTATGGGCTATTTGTTTTATATAGTGTGGGCTAATACTCATTTGTTAATGGGCTAGGCTTATGTGGAAGTCCATGGATGATCCATGGAGCTTTTAACCCATGGATCCTTGGAAAAGGAAAAGACATGGGTTATTAGCGTTTCACCCTAACCATGCATACTATATAAGCATGCTTATGGAGCATGAAAAAGAGCCTAAGATACACTAAGAGAAAGCTAGTGTTCTAGTGTGTGTGTGCATGTGTGTGGCCGATTTATACAAGGTGTATATACACTCTCAAAGTTTTCCAAGAGTTTGTGGTGTTTGTGATTCCATTTGAGGCATTCACACTATTGGTGCTTGGCCCTCAAACTCCTAAGAACCCAACTCATCAAAAGGTATGTAATCTCTTCTAACTGGTTTTATGTTGAAATATTCCCCATGCCATGTTAGATAGGTTATAAACCTTGGAAAATTATTATTTTGCATGTATTTAGACAAACATAGATCCAAGGCTTATTAGGGTTGCATGCACACTTAGGAAGTGTTAGATTGCTCAAAACCCAACAACACGCTCCACCAACGACTCAGACAAAGTGTAAAGTGTAATTTCATGGATTAGCACCTTATTCACATTTTTCCTAAAGTAACTAAGATTGGGAATTTAATAAACATTTAGTTACTTTATATATTCATCATACTTTGAATGAGAATTTATAAGTCCTTGTCTTACCCGTTCGGCTAACGACCCTCCACCAGTCAAGCAAGCGGTGGGTGAGAATATACACCCATTAAGTCACCATTTTATAGGCAACAACCTTATACCCACCTTATAGACCGGCTTCGTGAATGAGGCGTACTAGCGGTAAGACGACTTGTTCTTATACATATATATATAATTATTAAATCATCATAATATAAGTATAAGGGTTGAATTTTAACTTTTAAAATTCTAGGGGTTGGAACTAAAGTTTTAACTTAACTTTACTTGTTCCAAAACTTGAGGGCAAGTTTTGTAACTTTCAAAACTTTTCATTTCTTGTAACTTATGAGTTTAATAGAGTCATAAAATGAAGACTCTTCATTTTTATAACTCTTGTGTTTTCTTAATGGTTTTAACTCAAGTGTGACTCTTGGTTTTCCATAACTTAAGGATAAGTTATGAACTCCATTAAAACACATTATGATCAAGAATTAAACTACCAAATAGGTTACAAATAATTCCTATGATCATCTAAAACATCATAAGAACAAGAACATGAATATGAACACAATCAAAAATTACATAAGACTTTGTAATTTTGATAACTAGTTGTTGTAAATGAATTAGCAAGACATTACACCACCAAAAACAAGTTTACATTTACTAAAACAGTTTAGGGTAATGTTTCTAATTCATTTTCCAGCAACTGAATCGAAATTCTGCACTCATACGACCCTACTCGCCGAGTGCATGAACATGACTCGCCGAGTTGGTTGAAGATACACATGGACTCAACGAGTCCCCCCTATAGACTCGACGAGTCCGTTCGCAGACAGCAAATTTTCGATTCTGTTTTTCAACCTTTTAAGCACAAATAAGAACAAACAAGCCTAGGCTCTGATACCACTGATGGGTTTTGAGCATTCTAACACTTCCTAAGTGTACATGCAACCCTAATAACCTTGGATCTATGTTTGTCTAATTTGTCATGCAAAGTTGATTTCCAAGGTTATATTCCTATCTAGCATACATGGGGAACAATTTTAACATAAAGTATAGATAAAATAACTTACCTTGTTGTTGCTTGTGTTCCTTGAAACCTTCTGAGCCTAGCACCCCAAGTGTGATGCCTCAAATGCTTCACACAATACCAAATGCTCTTGGAAGAACTTATGAGAGAATACTCACTTCACAAAATCGGCCAAGCCCTCTATTTCTTTTGTGTGTGTGTGTGTAGCCGATTTGGGAGGAGATCATATTACTTATATAGTGTTGACACACCTAGGGTTAAACTCTAATGTGTCATGACTCTTCATTTCCATGACCCATGGGTTTGTAACTCCCATGGAGCATCCTATGGGTGGAACCCAACTTGATGATCCATGGAGCCTTTTAGCCCACTATACAAGATATGGATGATTTACTTAATCAACCCATATATTTAATTAGTTATCTTTTGATCACTTAATTAATTCTAAATTAATTCTTGATCAAACTAATCAAATAATATTATTAATATATTAGAACTTATAATATATTAATAATCTCCAAGCGTTATTTCTCTCATTTAGTCTATCCAATTGCATGGTGCCATGCAACCCAAATGGACCATGCCGGGTCGGGTCAAGTACATACCAGAAATAGTTATGGACTTAGACACCTTATCCAACACATCCATGGAGCATCCTATGGGTGGAACCGAACTTGATGATCCATGGAGCCTTTTAGCCCACTATACAAGATATGGATGATTTACTTAATCAACCCATATATTTAGTTAGTTATCTTTTGATCACTTAATTAATTCTAAATTAATTCTTGATCAAACTAATCAAATAATATTATTAATATATTAGAACTTATAATATATTAATAATCTCCAAGTGTTATTTCTCTCATTTAGTCTATCCAATTGCATGGTGCCATGCAACCCAAATGGACCATGCCGGGTCGGGTCAAGTACATACCAGAAATACTTATGGACTTAAACACCTTATCCAACAGTAAGTGCTTCCATATATTTTGTACAGTCCCAATGCTTACTACTAGCAACTGAATCACTTTCGATCATCCATTTACTTTGTTTCCTTCTTTTCAGAGGACCCACACTCCTTCCAAAGCTACATACCTTTCCTTTCCAGGAAATCTACTCAACAACCCTTGCCACACTTGCAAGTGCCACTATGATAACTCCACTCTACACTATCCATGTAGAGCAACTGCTATTCTCGAACTCCCATATACTCCGAATTCAATCACATACTAACTATCCATGGCACCATGCAATTGGATATACTAAATGAGAGAAATAACACTTGGAGATTATTAATATATTATAAGTTCGAATATATTAATAATATAATTTGATTAGTTTGATCAAGAATTAATTTAAAATTAATTAAGTAATCAAAAGATAACTAATTAAATATATGGGTTGATTATATAAATCATCCATATCTTGTATAGTAGGCTAAGAGGCTCCATGGATTATGAAGTTGGGTTCCACCCATAGGATGCTCCATGGGAGTTACAAACCCATGGGTCATGGAAATGAAGAGTCATGACACATTAGGGTTTACATGGTGTAACCCTAGATGTGTCAACACTATATAAGGATCTCATTCTACACCAAAATCGGCTACACACATGTGAAACAAGAGGGCTAGGCCGATTTCTAGTAGTGTGCATTCTCTCAAAAGTCTTTCCAAGAGCATTTGGTGTTTTGTGAAGCATATGAGGCATCACACTTGGGGTGCTAGGCTCACAAGGTTTCAAGGAACATAAGCAACAACAAGGTAAGTTATTCTATCTATCATTCAAGTTAAAAATTGTTCCCCATGTATGCTAGATAGGAATATAGCCTTGGAATTCAACTTTGCTTGATAATTAGACAAACATAGATCCAAGGTTATTAGGGTTGCATGTACACTTAGGAAGTGTTAGAATGCTCGAAACCCATCAGTGGTATCAGAGCCTAGGCTTGTTTGTTTATTTGTGCTAAAAAGTTGAAGAAAGTCGAAAAACTTGTTTTCTGACTGTTGGACTCGTCGAGTCCATGGGGGGACTCGTCGAGTTCACTTGTATCTTCAACCTACTCGTTGAGTAGGTT
This sequence comes from Lactuca saligna, assembly GCF_052625555.1. NCBI lineage: Eukaryota > Viridiplantae > Streptophyta > Magnoliopsida > Asterales > Asteraceae > Lactuca > Lactuca saligna. The sequence continues at coordinate 224,000,121 of NC_136419.1, read as the reverse complement.
AATGCACTCGGCGAGTAGGGTCGACAAAGTGCAGATTTTCGACTTTAGTTGCTGGAAATGGATTAGAAACATTACCCTAAATTGTTTTAGTACTTGAAAACTTGTTTTAGATGGTGTAATGTCTTTGCTAATTCATTTACAACAACTAGTTATCAAAATTACAAAGTTTTAAGTGTAACATTGATTTATGAAAGTGTTCATATTCAAGTTCTTGTTCTTATGATGTTTAGATGATCATAGGAATTATTTGTAACCTATGTGGTAGATTAATTCTTGATCATAATGTGTTTTATTGGAGTCCATAACTTGTCCTCAAGTTATGGAAAACCAAAAGTCACTTGAATTAAAACCATTAAAAGAACACAAGAGTTAGAAAAATGAAGAGTCTTCATTTTATTTCTCTATTAAACTCATAAGTTACAAGAAATGAAAAGTTTTGAAAGTTACAAAACTTGCCCTCAAGTTTTGGAACAAGTAAAGTCTTATTAAAACTTTAGTTCCAACCCTTAGTATTCTAAAAGTTAAAATTCAACCCTTATACTTATATTATTATAATTTAATAATTATATATATATATATATATATATATGTATGTATGTATTTATGTATGTATGTATGTATGTATGTATGTATGTATGTATAAGAACAAAGTCGTCTTACTGCTAGTACGCCTCATTCACGAAGTCGGTCTATAAGGTAGGTATAAGGTTGTTGCTTATAAAATGGCAACTTAATGGGTGTCCACACTCACCCACCGCTCGCTTGACTGGTGGAGGGTCGTTAGCCGAACGGGTAGGACAAGGACTTATAAATTCTCATTAAAAGTATGATGAATATTATAAAGTAACTAAATGTTTTATTAAATTCCCAATCTTAGTTACTTTAGGAAAATGTGAATAAGGTGATATTCCATGAAATTACACTTTGTTTAAGTCGTTGGTGGAGCGTGTGTGGTTAACCGGCACACTAACTTGGACTTAACAAGGTAGGTAAAGGGTGACTTAAGGTTTATTATAGTATCGGTGGAGCGTGTGTGGTTTACCGGGACATTGATTGAGTGATAAACTTTAAGGGTACCAAGTGATTTGCATGGTTACTTCACACCTCGTTTTGTGATCCTCAGTATCCCAGTCACAAAACTTGGAGAGCACACTCGAGATTAATCATGCCTTTGAAAAGTTCATTGAATCTCAAAGAATCTAGGAGTTTCTAAGAACCAATCAAAAACCTAATATCTAATATTTCGGTTTTCGTGGTGGAAATTGGTGAATCGTCATTCACCTACCTTTCAAATATGTTATAGCTTGGATTACGGCATACCTCTTCTAAGTTATAATATATTGTGATTGGATCCTAGCCTTAATATTACATTTGAGTGTTTTATTAAGGACGCTCTTAATATATAAACTAATGTTGTCCTCTTCCTTCAGATGTCTTCAACAATGCTGCTTCTGGCTCTAATCCTAATGGCTCCTTTACCCTTATGAACTTGTGTGGGAAAGTCACCTTTGATGGATCCAACTTCAATGATTGGATCAGAAACATCAGGATGATTACCCGCTACGAGGACAAAGAATATGTCATTGACAAGGAGCTTAAGGAGATTGATGAGACCACTGCAACTCTTCAGGAGATCGCTGACTTTCAGGCACATGAAAGGGATGCTACGAAAGTAGCATGCATCATGATGGCCACGATGACAGCGGAACTCCAAAAGTCCTATGAGGATTTCTACCCTTATAAAATGCACCAAGATTTGATGGAAAGATACCATCAAAGTTCATGAAAAGAGAGGTATGAAATCATCTGCTCCATTATAACAACCATGATGAAGGACGGGGATTTCGTCACGAGCCACATGCAGAAAATGCAAAGATATGTGGATCGATTGCTGAAGCATAATTTGAACTTCCCTGAGGAGCTTGCAATAGATATAATTTTGCGCTCCTTACCATCGTGATGTGATCAATTCCGCATGACATATCACATGAATAAGGAAGAGGTCACACTCAGCAAACTTTAGGGACTTCTCAAGACCGCATAATCAGGTCTTAATGGGAAGTCGGTTGTTAACACTTCTACTCCAAACTCCACTCCGGTTCTGGCAATCGGGAAAAGTCGAGGGAAGAAGAGAAAGAGTTCTTCGAAGGGTACCAAGGTTAGGACCCTTGATGGCTCTTCTTCAAGTGGAACCAAGAAAGGTTTTGTCACTCCTTCTTCTTACCCAAAAGACGTTGAATGCTTCTATTTCCATGAAAAATCACATTGGAAGCGGAACTACCAAAAAAACCAGCAACATGTGAAGGATGGGAAAGTTAAACCCAACCATGCAGGTATTTACACTATCATTTCTAATAACTCACCCCATTCTAAATCTTGGGTCCTTGATACCGGTTGTGGTAGTCACATTTTTTGTGACTTGCAGGGACTAAGAAGAAGTGAGAATGTGGAGCAAGGAAGAATAAACTTAATCATGGGGAATAGGAAAGTTACACCTGTCACCAAGATTGGAGTTTATACTTAATTGCTAAGTAGTGGGTTAAATTTAGATTTGAATAAATGTTGTTATTCTCCAGAAATGGCGAGAAATATTATTTACTTTCATGCATTGTATAAACAAGGTTTCACCTTTTCATTTGATAATGAAGTTGGTTCGATTAATGCGTTCTTTAATAATGTTCTTTATTTTAAAGCATTACCTTGTGATGGTGTGTATGAAGCTGTATCTGTTGTAGATAACTTAGGAAATAATGTTTTGTGTATTGATTTTCTTAATAATAATAACTTGGATAAAGAATCATTATGGCATTGTCGTCTTGGACATATAAGCAAGAAACGCATAGGCCAACTCCAAAAGGATGGAGTCTTGGAGTCGTTTGACCTAAAGTCAGATGATAGTTGCGAATCATGCTTACTTGGAAAAATGACAAAGTCACCCTTCATAGCCTCGTGTGAGAGGGGTGATGGTTTGTTGGAACTTGTACACACGAATGTGTGTGGACCATTCAAACATGCCACAAGGGATGCTTATCGTTATTATTTGACTTTTACTGATGATTACAGTAGATATGGATATGTCTACTTAATCAAGCATAAGTCAGAGACTTTCAAAAGGTTTAAGGAATTTAAATAGGAAGTCGAGAATCAATTGGGCAGGAACATTAAGATGCTTCGATCCGATCGAGGTGGTGAGTATCTTAGTTCAGAGTTCCTCGACTATCTAAGGGAATGTGGGATTGTCTCATAATTGACACCTCCCAGGACACCGCAGCTGAATGGTATGGCTGAGAGGCGTAATCAAACCTTGTTAGACATGGTTCCTTCCATGATGAGTCGAGCTTCGCTACCAACCTCATTCTGGGGGTATGCCTTAAAGACTGCCGCCCATATCCTTAATCTAGTCCCTACATAGAAAGTTGCCAAAACTCCTCACGAGATGTGGACTGGTAAAGTACCCAAACTAGATCACATCAAGATTTGGGGTTGCGAGGCTTTCGTGATACGCGAGACTCATGATAAGCTCGAACCTCAAAGCGAGAGGTTTATTTTCATCGGCTACCCACAACAATCCTTTGGTTACCTCTTCTACAGACCTAGTGATAATGTGGTCTTTGTAGCAAGAAGAGGAGTCTTTCGAGAAAGAGAGTTTATAAGCCAAGGAGATAGTGGGAGGCAAATTGATCTTGAAGAAATTCAAGAGTCAAGTGGTGAAGGAACTTCAAACACTAGCCCTCAACTTGAGGAGGAAACTCCTGTTGAGCCAATTGACGAATCTATACCTCTGAGGCGTTCCACAAGAGTTAGGAGTGCACCTGAGCATTTCTATGGATTCCATATTACTACAGAAGGTGAGACACTTATTAGTGATGGGACACTAGTAAGCCAAGATGACCCTAATAGCTACGAGGAAGCCATGGCAGGCCCCGAGTCTGCGAAATGGAAAGAGGCTATGGATAGCGAGATACAATCCATGTATGACAATTAAGTTTGGAACTTGGTTGAGAATGTACCAGGTCGTAAGACAGTAGGGTGCAAATGGATCTTCAAGAAGAAGACCGACATGGATGGTAATGTACACACTTATAAGGCTCGACTGGTCGCAAAGGGCTTCTCTCAAATTCCTGGAGTGGATTATGATGAGACCTTTTCTCCAGTAGGCAAGATTAAGTCTATTAGGGTTATATTAGCCATAGCTGCATTTCATGACTATAGAATTTGGCAAATGGATGTCAAAACCGCTTTCCTTAATGGAAAGTTGACTGAAGATGTTTACATGAGTCAGCTAGAAGGTTTTTTTAGCAACGAGTACCCTAATAGAGTGTGTAAGCTTGAGAAATCCATTTATGGATTAAAGCAAGCACCTCGCAGATGGAATCTTTGCTTTGATGAAAAGGTCAAGGAATTTGGCTTTTCTAGGAGTGAAGATAAATCTTGTGTGTATGTCAAGGCTAGTGGGAGTATAGTTAGCTTTTTGGTATTGTATGTGGATGACATACTACTCATAGGAAACCACATCCCAACCCTGTAGGAAGTAAAGTTCTGTCTTGGGAAGTGTTTCGCTATGAAGGACCTTGGTGAAGTTGCCTATATTCTAGGGATAAGGATCTTGAGAGATCGGAGTAAAAGTTTCACAACTAGAAATTTTGTGTCTTGTAATCATTACATTCAAGTAAAATGTAGAATCAAAAACTTAAAAGCATGTAGGATGCTTACTCTATGAGAACAAAATTTCAATCCAATACACCATACAAGTACTACAAGTAGTCAACAAGCAATTGGAAACCCTAGAAGTTCTTGTTTAGGTCCATTTTGGACTTGGACTTCCTTATTGGATTCAATGGACCAATAAGCTTCCAATTTGACTACCATGGGCTTAGAACCTTTAAATGGGCTCTAATTGGACCCGCATCCATTTATTTCAACATTTTGGGCCATATTAGGCCTAGAATGAAATAAGTTAAATATTATGAACCATAATTAACCTAAACTAGCCCAACAAAGTGTAAAAATCATATTATATTTTTTTTGGGCCAAAAATCCTCCAATCTAACTATAATATGGGCTTAGGGGCATTAAAGCCCAATAATCCCCTTTTTCTTTCAAAATCTCAGCCCAAAGCAAACCCAAGAAGAAGGGTTGACTTAGGCTAGCCACCTCATTATTATATTGTGGGTATCCAAGCTAATATTCATCATACATCCAAGCTTTACTTACATTCCCATGCACACTCTCTTCTCCCTCTTTTTCCTTCGGCCGAGAACAAGAAAGGAACACACACACCTTACAAACTCTCTCTAAATTACTCAAGAATCATCCCATCTCTCCATTCAAAAATCTCGAAAATTTGGCCTGAAGCCTAAGGATCATCATAAAGAAATTCATCATCTAAGGTAAGTTAATGTCTAACTTATGATCTAACTCCCTCCACTTCATCAAAATCTCTTCTAAATTCATTCACTCTTATGATCTTGCATCCTAGAATCACCTCAAGGTCGAAATCTTCATCAAAGTGTGCTTGGGCCGAAAATCACCTCATTTTCTTCCATCTTTTCTCCAAAACCGAAACCACACCCAAAGGTGAGCATCATACCTCCTATTTTTCGGTTTTTTATACGTTTCCTTTTTTTTTGGGGGGGGGGATACAAGCAAATGTGTAGATTTATGAGTATATGTATGCTTTGTATGATTTCTATGCTTATTTACATGTTTATATGTGATTATAGTGTTGAAACTAGTGAAAAGACCTTAAAAATCGAGATTTGCATTAGGATGTATGAAACAAGTGTTAAACATATTACTACACAGAAATCATTTCTAGAAAAATAATCAAGTTGGTTAAAATGAACTCATTGGGCTAAAAATCCCATTTTTGGACTCAAAATGTTAAAAATATGAAGTTAAAGGGCCCAAAATGACAAAATACAAATTCTGATGGATGAAATGAGTCAAAACAGTTTCAATAAGGTAATTTTCTGGAAATATTCTCTTTGGAGGATTAAATGTGAAATTTTTAAGCATAATGGGCCAAAAATAAATTTTTCGGCCCAATAAAGCCCAATATGCAAGATTTTCAATTTAGGGGGGTCGAAACTGTATTTTTCTGTAAAATAGGGGACTACTAGTGCTCTAAGTCCATTTCAAGGGTTAAAAATGCTTTTCATATTTAAAAGGGACCAAAGATGCAAAAAATTTCTATTTTGGGCCAAAAGTGTAAAAATTGCGAAAATAAGGGTTTTAGCCGAGAAAATTTTCATTTGGTGGACTAAAACTGTTTTTCAAATAACTTTGGGCTGAAAAATAACTTTTCCTAGAAGCTATTGATGATTTGATTGAATTGGCCAATGATTTGGAAGTCCCTTGGATGTATTGGAAGATTAGCATTATACAAACCTTGGATTATTTGTTTGAGTATGAGGCCATTTTTTGGGATTTGGCTTGGTGGAGGATTAAAAGCTACATGAAGATTGAAGATTTTGAAGATTTTGTGAGATGGAAATTTTTTGGGTTTGAATTCATTGTTTATTTCTTTGGAAGCTATGTTTGGTTTCACTCCTTGCTTTGGAGTTGGACATGGAAGTGGATTGGTTGGTTTTTGTTAGTTAGGTTTTTGGTTCCTTTAAATTAGTTTTAGGTTAGTTGGTAGTTGTTTTGTTAGTTTTTTTGAAGCTAGGTTTTGGGCGGTTGCCTCTCTCCTTTTGTATTGTTTTTTCTTTTCAATAAATTTTGCCAAGGGGTTTCCCCTTTTATCCATTAAAAAAAAAAAAAAACTTTTCCACAAGTTTGGATGCTAAAGTGTCAAGAAAAATGGTTTGAGGACTAAAATAGAAATTTATTTTATACAAAGGGTTAAATGTGTAAATTATCTAAAGGAAAGAGGCTGCAATAATGAAACATCCTAACGTTTTAAGAAATAAATCCGTCATGATGAAATACTAGCACCTCGACTATCGGCAAATTATAATACACTTTCAACACCAAAAAATCGTTATCAAACGAATTGATTCGGTCTCGAATCAATAGCGAATCCAAAATTATTAACACGACGAAACTTCAATACACACGCGGAAATTTCGGGAAGTCAATACACACGTGAGAATACACCAGACGTCGATACACCGCCTTTGGGCTCAAAAGTTTCAAATCGTGGTTGTTGGGCCTAGCTAGCCCAATGGCATGATCTTTAGGCCCGAAGGAAACTCGCTTACATGTAAATGGGTCTTGTACGACCTAATTTCGTGTAAAAGGACTTTTACAGGCTTTGCGTTGTTGGACCCCAAAGGCCTTCTGGTGCTGCTAGTAAAGTCGAGAATTCACCAAATGCGAGTCGGGCTAAGGGCCCTTTGCATTCACAGTAGCCTTGAACGACTAACGGAAATCGGGACTTCGCACCCTCTTTTCCTATTCGGTTGTGGGGCTACACGAAGTCCAGGTTATTGGATTAAGTGAATAGTGTGAGCGACGCCTAAGGGATCGTTTGCATGGTTGTAAACTAGTCATTTTCATTAATGTGTGTTTATTACAATTCACAACCTATAATTAATCCAACGTCACCGAGACTCAACGAATACACCCGTCGTAATGAAATAATAAGATACAATTCATTAATGCAAAATATTAGGAAAACACCGGGTTTTCCTAGGGTTTCAATTAACGCACCTACGAGTACATACCGAGTTTTACATTTATAGAAACAAACAAGCATACTTACGGATCTTCACACTTTTTATACTAAGTTCTTTTCAGAAAATATCGAATTTTCTGGTGATTTTCAAAACAATACAAACCACTTTATTTCAAACAATACTTATGAACTCACCAACATTACATATGTTGACATTTTTTTTCAAAATACTTGTATTCTCAGGTAATAGGTAAATCGAAAAGGAAAAAGAAATGTACTCAGTAACGTTTTGCTGTTGTTTTAATTAGTACCAAACAATTTACTTTTGGGCACATAATATTATGGATCAATGTACCGAATGTAAACGCTACCAGTTGTAATATTCAAATGCTTGGTATTGTATGATGTTATGTTTCATGTATATTCATGGTGATGGTATTCCATTGAGTCACAATAGCCCTCAGACGTTTCCGCCGTCTGGTTCGGGGGTGTCACAGGTTGGTATCAGAGCTCTGTTTATAGTGAACTAGCATATCGAACCATACATTGATATGCAACTATGAACCAAAAGAGGGACTAACATAACTCTGAACAAAACAAGTAAAAATACAACAATAAAACAACTTTTCTTAGATTAGGAACAAGGAACATAACGTCGAACCAAACAAGATAATGCTAGTATCTCGCTTAAATCAGGACTGTTCTTCGTGGTATCAAGGAGTGGATGTAGCATGATCAACTACATTCTCTCCAAAGTATAACTAACACACGTTCCGATGAGATCGTGATAGCTAGGGAACCTAAAACTATACCCCTCTATCACCAAAAAGAGAACGTTTGTTTAGTATACATCATAGACGTGGGAGTGACGATAGTTTATACTTTCCCCCAGTCGTCATGGAGGGAGACCAGTCGGGTATCCAGTTCCATCAAGTTCTAGTGGCTCACGGGATGCTTGAAGATGAACCAGAAAGGAATCCAGAGGAAGCACACGACGTCCGGCCTGACGAATACATAGACACCGACTACGAATTTGGAGAGACCGACGACAACGCCGAGGAAGGGCAAGACCGGGACAAGGATCACATCCCGTCGTGTGAGAACGAGGCGCAACCAGACCACCCCGCCCCACCAATGAACCCCCCAAGGGAGAACCGTTCCCCCGAAGCTGAGATCGCCGCACTGCGACAACAGTTGTATGCTATGGAGGCTCGGGCAGTGCGAGCTGAGCATGAGAGGGATGAGGTTATTGGAGACATGACGGAGATGGCTCAGTTACTGGCGCAACATTTCAGCATATGACCCCGCCACTACGTAGGACGCAAATCATCGCGGTTAGGGATAGACTTATCTTAGTAGGTCGTTAGGAACTATGCTATGTACCCCGACTCTATGTTTAAGTGACTACACTACTCATAAAGCCGTTATGCTGTCGAACTAGTGTCACTCATGTATGCTCTTACGAGCAAAATTTTCATATATCAAATGCGGATAATATTAGTAAACTTTTACGTGCATTGTTATGATATTACAAATTGCTATGTGTTGAGAATCTATGATTGTATGTTAAATGGTAGGAGTGTTTAAGTTCGTACCTTGCATCTAGTCAGTAGGGTCACAACCTCTTAGAAAACCCAAACACTCAACATCTTTCCGTTTCATGACAGAAAGATGCCTCGCCGACCTACTCGCGGAAACCCTGGACCAACCCCACCCGAAGTTGACTCCACTGCATTCCAGGCGGCCGTATCTGCTGCGGTCACCACAACTATGGCACAATTTCACCAAGGGAATAACATAGGAGGCAACGGGCAAGGGGCCGGGAGTTCGAACAACGAGATGAATCAAGGACCCACCAAAACGTGTACCTACAAGGACTTTACAAATGCCAAACCACAAACTTTTAACGGCACTGGAGGAGTGATCACTCTGAAGCGATGGATCGAGAAGGTGGAATCGGTATTTGAGATATGCGATTGTCCTGAGCAGATGAAAGTGAAGTTCACGGCCTGCACTTTTGTCGATCAAGCGCTCACCTGGTGGAACAGACATGTGGAAGCCATGACACTACCTGTAGCCAACTCTATGTCATGGGCGGAGATGAAAGAAATGTTAATGGCTGAATACTGCCCACGAGGTGAGATTCAGAAAATGGAGCAAGAGTTGTGGAACCTCACTGTGCAGAATGCGAATATCGATACCTACATATCGAGATTTAGTGAACTATCTCTATTGTGCCCGGGTATGATCACCTCGGAAGGAAAGAAGATTGAGCGATTCATCTGGGGACTAACATCACCAATCCAAGGAAATGTGATAGCTGCATACCCCGAAACATTTGACAGTGCAAAGAGATTGGCAAAGAAGCTGTACGAAACTAACAACAAGAAGGGTGAGAAGCCAGCGGAGGCTGAAGGAAAGAAGGAAGGTGATGGCAAGAAAGGGAGGAACAACAAGAGGAAGGGGCGTCAGGGCCCCGAGACCTCTAAAAAGCAGCAGACAGTGGCAGTTAATGTTGTCACCACACCGGTTCCAGCCACACCACATGCTCCAGCCTCAGCTGCTTCAAATGCTTCCAGACCTTATTCCGGTAATCTTCCCAAGTGCAACAAGTGCGGTTTCCATCACAATGGAGAATGCAAGGAGTTGCAGTGCACCAGTTGTAACCGAAGGGGACACACGGCAAAGTACTGCAGGACCTACCCTCCCCAGAACCAACAACATGGAAACAACAACAACAAAAATCGCAACAATAACAACGTCACCACCGGCGGCAACAATGTAGGGCCTAGCCACACCTGCTATGGGTGTGGGAGGACTGGGCATTTCCGCCGAGACTAACCTAACAACAACAATCCAGGAAATGGAGGAACAAGAAGGATGCTGACCATGGGTCAGGGAGAGGCGATTCAGGACCCCATTGTTGTTACCGGTACGTTTTCCCTAAACCACACTTATGCATGCATCCTATATGACACCGGAGCGGTGCGAAGTTTTGTAAGCAATAAGTTTAAACATTTATTAAAACAACAGCCCCAGAAGCTAAATGAAACCTTTACGGTGGAAATGGCCAATGGGAAAACCGAATCCACCGGGGAAATCTACATCGGATGTAACCTAACCCTCAATCAACACATCTTTCAAATAGACTTAATATCTGTATCAATTAGGAGCTTCGATGTGATTATCGGCATTGAATGGTTAAGCCCCTACCATGCTGAAATTATGTGTCACGAGAAGGCCATTCGCCTTCGCCTTTCTAATCACGAAACCCTAGTAATTTACGGAGACAAACCTAGCATGAACCTTCGCCTCATCTCGTGCATCAAGGCACAAAAACATCTAGAAAAGAACAATTTGGCGTTCCTAGCTCACATAGTGGATAAAATCAAGGAAGAGGTTAACGTTCAAGACATTCCCATAACATGTGAGTTCCCAGACGTGTTTCCAGAAGATCTTCCAGGAGTACACCCAGAGAGACAACTGGAGTTCCGAATTGACCTCGTTCCAGGAGCAACTCCTCTCGCTAAATCACCCTATCGGCTAGCTCCTGCTGAAATGCAGGAATTGTCCAGCCAACTCAGTGAACTCTTGGACAAGGGATTCATCTGCCCTAGTTACTCGCCATGTGGAGCTCCAGTCCTCTTTGTCAAAAAGAGGGACAGATCTTTTAGAATGTGCATCGATTACAGAGAGTTAAATAAACTCACTGTTAAAAATCGCTACCCACTCCCACGAATCGATGAACTATTTGACCAGCTCCAAGGAGCTAGTTACTTTTCTAAGATAGATCTACGGTCCGGATACCACCAACTCAAAGTTCGGAAAGTGGATATTCCAAAAACCTCTTTCCAAACTCGATACGGACATTTTGAATTTGTCGTAATGCCCTTCGGTCTAACAAATGCCCCTGCCGCATTTATGGATCTGATGAATCGGATCTGTCGACCATTCCTCGACAACTTTGTGATCATCTTCATTGATGACATTCTCGTTTATTCCCGAAGCGATGAAGAGCATGGCCAACATCTCCGACAAATCCTAGAAACTCTGCGATCGGAAAAGCTATACGCAAAACTCTCCAAGTGTGAGTTCTGGCTCCGGAGTTTGAACTGCCTAGGTCATGTAGTTAGCCAAGATGGAATTCATGTGGATCCCTCTAAGGTCAAAGCTGTTGAAGGATGGGAAATCCCGACAACACCCACGGAAATCCGTCAATTCTTGGGTCTAGCAGGCTACTATAGGAGATTCATTCAAAACTTCTCTAAGATCGCCAAACCACTTACCTCGCTTACACAAAAGGGCGTACCATTCAAATGGACGGACAAACAAGAAGTCTCATTCCGAACCCTGAAACAAGCTCTCTGTAGTGGCCCGGTACTGTCACTACTGGAGGGAACGGAAGATTTCGTGGTCTACTGTGACGCATCAAATCAGGGATTAGGTTGCGTTCTCATGCAGCGTGGAAGAGTGATAGCTTACGCATCCCGCCAACTAAAGACGCACGAAGTAAACTACATGACCCATAACCTAGAATTGCGAGGCGTAGTCTTTGCCCTAAAGATTTGGAGGCATTACCTTTATGGTACGTAGTGCACCATCTTCACGGACCACAAGAGTCTCCAGCACATCTTGAACCAGAAGGAGTTGAACATGAGGCATCAAAGATGGGTTGAATTACTAAATGATTATGAGTATGAGATCAAGTACCACCCAGGCAAAGCCAACGTGGTAGCTGATGCATTAAGTCAGAAAGAGTACTCTAATCGTGATACGAAAACTCTCTCAATAACCATCGAATCTCACCTAGCCACTCAAATTGCAGTAGCCCAGTCAGAGGCCATGAAGACGGAAAATAGAACAGGCGAAGCATTGCGCGGAATAGAGAAGAACCTAGAGGCAAAGGAGAATGGAGTATACTATTTCATGAACCGTATTTGGGTCCCTAAACTCGGAGGATTTAGGGAGGTAGTTATGAAGGAAGCCCATAAGACGGGATACTCCGTCCATCCCGGCTCAGACAAGATGTATTTGGATATTAAACAACACTATTGGTGGCCGAACATGAAGGCGAAAATTGCCACCTATGTTAGTAAGTGCCTTACGTACGCCAAGGTTAAGGTGGAGCACCAGAAGCCCTCAGGGTTATTACAACAACCGAAAATTCCTTAGTGGAAATGGGAAGGGATTTCTATGGATTTCGTGACCAAGCTACCCAAGATGTTGGATGGATTGGACACCATATGGGTAATAGTCGACCGACTGATGAAATCTGCCCATTTCCTGCCCATAAAGGAATCCTACAAGATGGAAAGATTGACACGTTTATACATTCAAGAGATCGTGAGACTCCACGGAGTACCAGTGTCTATTATCTCGGATAGGGACAGTAGATTCACTTCACGTTTTTGGCAATCTCTCCATAAGGCATTGGGAACTCATCTCGACATGAGCACCGCTTATCATCCACAAACGGATGGTCAAAGTGAGCGAACCATTCAAACGCTCTAAGACATGCTCCGTGCATGTGTGATAGACTTTGGGAAGTCTTGGGATATCCACTTACCCTTAGTAGAATTCTCATATAACAACAGTTACCATTCGAGCATCAAGGTCGCTCCTTTCGAAGCACTATACGGGCGTAAGTGTAGATCGCCGTTATGCTGGGCTGAGGTGGGTGATACCCAACTAGCAACAACACATACATCAGACAAGGCACTAACGGGACCGGAGATCATTCGTGAAACCACAGAAAAGATCGTTCAAATCAAAGCTCGATTACAAGCATCGCGCGACCGACAAAAGAGCTACGCCGATAAACGGCGAAAGCCCTTAGAATTTCAGGTCGAGGATCGAGTATTGTTGAAAGTCTCACCCTGGGAAGGAGTTATTCGTTTCGGAAAACGGGGAAAGCTGAACCCACGATACATTGGACCTTTCGAGTTCGTCGCCCGAATAGGTCTAGTGCCATATAAACTGCAGCTACCCGCAGAGCTAAACAACGTACACCCCGTGTTCCATGTCTCTAATTTAAAGAAGTGTCTATCGGATGAAACACTCGTCATTCCCCTTGACGAGATCGAAATCAACGAGAATCTCCTGTTCGTTGAAGAACCGGGTGAAATCATGGACAGGGAGGTGAAGCGTACTAAGCAAAGTCACATCCCGATCGTGAAAGTACGGTGGAACGCGAAGCGTGGGCCAGAATTCACATGGGAATGCGAAGATCAAATGAAGCAAAAGTACCCTCACCTATTTTAGCATTCTCAAATCTAGCTTTCAAACAAAATTTCGCGACAAAATTCCCTCTAACGGGGAGATGATGTCACAACTAGAAATTTTGTGTCTTGTAATCATTACATTCAAGTAAAATGTAGAATCAAAAACTTAAAAGCATGTAAGATGCTTACTTTATGACAACAAAATTTCAATCCAATACACCATACAAGTACTACAAATAGTCAACAAGAAATTGGAAACCCTAGAAGTTCTTGTTTAGGTCCATTTTGGACTAGGACTTCCTTATTGGACTCAATGGACCAATAAGCTTCCAATTTGACTACCATGGACTTAGAACCTTTAAATGGGCTCTAATTGGACCCACATCCATTTATTTCAACATTTTGGGCCATATTGGGCCTAGAATGAAATAAGTTAAATATTATGAACCATAATTAACCTAAACTAGCCCAACAAAGTGTAAAAATCATATTATATTTTTTTTGGGCCAAATATCATCCAATCTTACTATAATATGGGCTTAGCGGCATTAAAGCCCAATAATCCCCTTTTTCTTTCAAAATCTCGGCACAAAGCAAACCCAAGAAGAAGGGTTGACTTAGGCTAGCCACCTCATTATTATATTGTGGGTATCTACGCTAATATTCATCATACATCCAAGCTTTACTCACATTCCCATGCACACTCTCTTCTCCCTCTTTTTCCTTCGGCCGAGAACAAGAAAGGAACACACACACCTCACAAACTCTCTCTAAATTACTCAAGAATCATCCCCTCTCTCCATTCAAAAATCTCGAAAATTTGGCTTGAACCCCAAGGATCATCATAAAGAAATTCATCATCTAAGGTAAGTTAATGTCTAACTTATGATCTAACTCCCTCCACTTCATCCAAATCTCTTCTAAATTTTTTCACTCTTATGATCTTGCATCCTAGAATCACCTCAAGGTCTAAATCTTCATCAAAGTGTGCTAGGGCCAAAAATCACCTCATTTTTTTCCATCTTTTCTCCAAAACCGAAACCACACCCAAAGGTGAGCATCATACCCCCTATTTTTTGGTTTTTTATAGGTTTTTTTTTGGGGGGGGGGATACAAGCAAATGTGTAGATCTATGAGTATATGTATGCTTTGTATGATTTCTATGCTTATTTACATGTTTATATGTGATTATGGTGTTGAAACTAGTCAAAAGACTTTAAAAATCGAGATTTGCATTAGGATGTATGAAACAAGTGTTAAACATATTACTACACAGAAATCATTTCTATAAAAATAACCAAGTTGGTTAAAATGAACTCATTGGGCTAAAAATCCCATTTTTGGACTCAAAATGTTAAAAATATGAAGTTAAAGGGCCCAAAATGACAAAATACAAATTCTGATGGATGAAATGAGTCAAAACAGTTTCAATAAGGTAATTTTCTGGAAATATTCTCTTTGGAGGATTAAATGTGAAATTTTTAAGCATAATGGGCCAAAAATGAATTTTTCAACCCAATAAAGCCCAATATGCGAGATTTTCAATTTAGAGCGGCTGAAACTGTATTTTTCTGTAAAACAGGGGACTACTAGTGCTCTAAGTCCATTTCAAGGGTTAAAAATGCTTTTCATATTTAAAAGGGACCAAAGACGCAAAAATTTAAAAATTGCGAAAATTAGGGTTTTAGCCGAGAAAAATTTCATTTGGTGGACTTAAGCTGTTTTTGAAATAACTTTGGGCTGAAAAATAACTTTTCCACAAATTTGGATGCTAAAGTGTTAAGAAAAATGGTTTGAGGACTAAAATAGAAATTTATTTTATACAAAGGGTTAAATGTGTAAATTATCAAAAGGAAAGGGGCTGGAATAATGAAACATCCTAATGTTTTAAGAAATAAATTCGTCATGATGAAATACTAGCACCTCGACTATCGGCAAATTATAATACACCTTCAACACCAAAAAATCATTATCAAACGAATTGATTCCGTCTCGAATCAATAGCAAATCCGAAATTACTAACACGACGAAACTTCAATACACACGCGGAAAATTTGGGAAGTCAATACACACGTGAGAATACACCAGACGTCGATACACCATCTTTGGGCTCAAAAGTTTCAAATCGTGGTTGTGGGGCCTAGCTAGCCCAATGGCATGATCTTTAGGCCCGAAGGAAACTCGCTTACATGTAAATGGGTCTTATATGACCTAATTTCGTGTAAAAGGACTTTTACAGGCTTTGTGTTGTTGGACCCCAAGGGCCTTCTGGTGCTGCTAGTAAAGTCGAGAATTCACCAAATGCGAGTCGGGCTAAGGGCCCTTTGCATTCACGATAGCCTTGAACGACTTACGGAAAATATCGGGACTTCGCACCCTCTTTTCCTCCTCGGTTGTGGGGCTACACGAAGTCGGGGTGATTGGATTAAGTGAATAGTGCGAGCGACACCTAAGGGATCGTTTGCATGGTTGTAAACTACTCATTTTCATTAATGTGTGTTCATAACAATTCACAACCTATAATTAATCCAACGTCACCGGGACTCAACGAATACACCCGTCGTAATGAAATAACAAGATACAATTCATTAATGCAAAATATTAGGAAAACACCGGGTTTTCCTATGGTTTTCAATTAACACACCTACGAGTACATACCGAGTTTCACAAATTGTACTTTTACATTTATAGAAACAAACAAGCATACTTACGGATCTTCACACTTTTTATACTAAGTTCTTTTCAGAAAATATCGGATTTTCTGGTGATTTTCAAAACGATACAAACCACTTTATTTCAAACAATACTTATGAACTCACCAACATTTCATATGTTGGCGTTTTTTTCAAAATACTTGTATTCTCAGGTAACAGGTAAATCGAAAAGGAAAAAGAAATGTACTCAGTAACATTTTGCTGTTGTTTTAATTAGTACCGAACAATTTACTTTTGGGCATGTAATATTATGGATCAATGTACCGAATGTAAACGCTACCAGTTGTAATATTCCAATGCTTGGTATTGTATGATGTTATGATTCGTGTATATTCATGGTGACGGTATTCAATTGAGTCACAATAGCCCTCGGACGTTTCCGCCGTCTGGTTCGGGGGTGTGACAAAAAGACTAATTGGACTTAGTCAGAGTACCTACTTGGATAAGGTACTTATGAGATTCAGCATGCAGGACTCCAAGAAAGGAGAGTTACCCATCTAGAGTAACGCCAAATTGAGTAAGACACAAAGCCCTAGCACTGAGGCTGAGATAGCAGAAATGAATACCATATGCTTCGGCTCTAGGATCAATCATGTATGCTATGATGTGTACTCAACCTGATGTAGCCTTTGCCCTGAGCATGGTTAGCAGGTTTCAGGGGAACCCTGGCAAGGCACACTAGACTGCGGTAAAGAATATCCTCAAGTACCTACGAAGGACTAAGGACTGGGTCCTTATCCTCGGTGGGAGTGATGACTTGAGAGTTGTAGGGTATAGTGATGCTAGCTTCAAAGCTGATAGGGATAATTTCCGCTCTCAGTTGGGCTGGGTCTTTACCCTAAACGGAGGAGCAATTTCTTGGAAGAGTTCCAAGCAAGAGACAGTGGTTGATTCAAATTGCGAATCAGAGTATATTGCAGCGAGTGAGGCAGAAAAGGAGGCTATATGGCTAAAGAACTTCATCGGAGACCTTGGAGTTGTACCAGCTATTAAAGAGCCATTGGTAATTTTCTGTGATAGTGAAAGTGCTGTTGCCTTAGCCAAGGAACCAAGGGATCACGGGATATCCAGACACATCGACAGAAAATACCATTTTATTAGACATCGAATAGAAGAAGGACTCCTCGTGGCAAAGAGGGTATCATTGGATGAGAACCCAGCAGATCCCCTCACGAAGTGACTGACTCCGGTTAAGCATCTCCAGCATGCTCGGAGCATAGGGCTGAAGGATGATATTAGATTTAGTAGTTAGATAACCTCGAAATTTGTAAAATGTAATTGACATTAGATTTAGTAGTTAGATAACCTCGAAATTTGTAAAGTGTAATTGACCTCGAAATTTATTTATGAGTAAAGTGTTGCTATCTCTTCTCAATCGTTTACTATATTTCTTTTGCATGTTTTGACTTCCAGAATAATTTTGTTTGGTATAACATATTATTCAAACCTCCACAGTCGGTCATATGTCGGAAGTAGGTATGAATCAAGACTGTCATGATTGGTTGCAGAGGTCTAAGGTGTTAGAAAAGGCTACAACGATCATGAGTGCTCATAAGTTCTGAGCATTAGACTCAACCCACGCTCACTGGAATCACTTCATGGAATTCTATCTCGAGTGATCGTAAGACGGTAATATCATATAAGTCTTCAAACCTAGAGAAAGGATTTGTTACTTACAAGTTGGTTATGCATTGATTGTACGAAAACGCATTGGTAACTCGATGTTATAAAACATGCTTTTGAGTGTAATTCAATGAGTGGTAGAAAAAACATATGAGTTGAAGTTTATATGTTCCTTCTTGGATTAGAAGCTGATATCTGGGCCCCTCAATGATTTTGTTTTGACCTATGTACCAGGCCCGGTCAGAACTAAGTTGATGTGTTCAATTAAGTTCATTGTCAAACAAATCGGAAATCGGGAAACAAATTGTTGGACGATAAGTAAGACATTGTTCCATGTATTTCTCCGACTGATATCTAGAATAGAGGATTATATGATCACTTATCTTAAATGGCGTACCATCATCTTCTCAGTTCTGAGAAACCTTGAAAAGAGCTACGATTGCTGATCGGTTCCTGAAGTCATACTTGCAGTAATAGTTATTAGACTTATCCAAGTGGGAGACTGTTGGATAAGGTGTGTAAGTCCATAACTATTTCTGGTATGTACTTGACCCGACCCGGCATGGTCCATTTGGGTTTCATGGCACCATGCAATTGGATAGACTAAATGAGAGAAATAACACTTAGAGATTATTAATATATTATAAGTTCCAATATATTGATCATATTATTTGATTAGTTTGATTAAGAATTAAATTAGAATTAATTAAGTGATCAAAAGATAACTAATTAAATATTCGGGTTGATTATGTAAATCATCCATATCTTGTATAGTGGGCTAAGAGGCTCTATGGATTATCAAGTTGGGTTCCACCCATAGGATGCTCCATGGATGCTCCATGGGAGTTACAAACCCATGGGTCATGGAAATGAAGAGTCATGACACATTAGGGTTTACATGGTGTAACCCTAGATGTGTCAACACTATATAAGGATCTCATTCTCCACCAAAATCGCTGCACACATGTGAAACAAGAGGGCTAGGCCGATTTCTAGTAGTGTGCATTCTCTCAAAAGTCTTTCCAAGTGCATTTGGTGTTGTGTGAAGCATTTGAGGCACCACACTTGGGGTGCTAGGCTCACAAGGTTTCAAGGAACATAAGCAACAACAAGGTAAGTTATTCTATCTATCATTCAAGTTAAAAATTGTTCCCCATGTATGCTAGATAGGAATATTGCCTTGGAATTCAACTTTGCATGATAATTAGACAAACATAGATCCAAGGTTATTAGGGTTGCATGTACACTTAGGAAGTGTTAGAATGCTCAAAACCCATCAAGAGCATACATGGAGCATCTTGTGGGTTTTAGCCCAACTTGACGATCCATGGATCATTAGCTCATTATATAAGTATGGATGATTTACACAATCAACCCATATATTTAATTAGTCTTCTTTTTATCACTTAATTAATTCTAGATTAATTCTTGATCAATACTAATTAAATAATAATATTAATATATTAGAACTTATAATATAATTACAAACCTTAAGTGTTATTTCTCTCATTATAGTCAATCCAAATGCATGATGCCATGCAACCCAAATGGATCATGTCGGGTCGGGTCAATTCTTACTAATTATAGTTATGGACTTAGACATTAATCCAACAAATTTGTCCTGAAGTTCATGGTAGGATTCATACATGGTT
Source organism: Lactuca saligna (assembly GCF_052625555.1). Lineage (NCBI taxonomy): Eukaryota > Viridiplantae > Streptophyta > Magnoliopsida > Asterales > Asteraceae > Lactuca > Lactuca saligna. The sequence continues at coordinate 223,980,290 of NC_136419.1, read as the reverse complement.
CATCTATCATCACCTTGTGTTTACAAGTCGCATATACACCTAGTAGTGATAGGTTAATCGCATAGATCCTTAGTCTTTATCTTTGAACTTGACTTGTTGTACTAGTGGTGTTCTTGTGAGGTCTGCGAGAAGTTCTCTGGGAAGTTTATGGGATTCCAGGACATCTTCGGTATTTTTTGCTTCAAGTTTCTTGTCTATGGAGTGAGTTAGGAAGTCGTGGTACCCCTCGCATGTCTACTTCTATGTTTTAAAGTGAAAGATGATACGAGTATTTGTCTCGAGTTTATCGTTATAAATTTGAAAAGATTTCATTAGACGGGCGGTCAGGGTAAATGGTATTTTCGTAGTGAAAGAAATTTCTATCGTGAGAATAATGTCAATCCACGTCAAATGACGATGTTGGAACTTCTTATAGTAATAGGTGTTAAGTCGATTTGGAAGAAGTGGTTGTTTAGTGCGATGTATATATCTTTGATGTTTCCAGTTTTATCGTTGTTATAACTACTGCAAATATTTCCATAACATTTAGCTAGTATAGGTCGTAAGAATACTTTGATAATTACTGGGGAAATATCGTAATATGATCCCTACAAAACCCCTCTATAATCACTTAGTGTAAACAAATCGTATATAGTTAAGATTGAGAAGACATTCAACTGAGTTACTCCACCCTAAATTCATAAACAAAAAAGAAATAGGAAATGAGGCAGAATCACTCACTCTATGCCTACGGAATATTAACTATATATGAATCTAATGTTACACCAAGCCATCATAGCTCACTATAAGGATTCTTAGTTCTTATATAAATGTTGCGTTAATTTATGGTTTTTTTTATTGTCAAAAACTTTTTTGAAAATTCGATACTTAATTATTGTTGTTTGAAAATATACCAAAATCCTAGTAGGGTTCCTCATTGCTTCTTCATGTTCTGTTGTTAAACTCCTCCCGCTCCCTCGTCATTCCTTCCGGTTGGACAGTCTCTCTTGCAATGTCCCGTTTCACCACATAAATGACGTACTGGACTTACTCCGACATTGGTGGTTAAAGTGATGTGTACAACTAGAGTCCTATAAAACCAGACAATGTGCCCTTTCATGTTGCACCTATTACAATACAAGTCCTAGCAGATCCCATAATTATGGTAGTTGCACTTGTTGCAGTGTGAGAGGTTTCCTAAATATACTATTTATGGTGTTCAGATAGTAGGGCTAATGGGGGTATAGACTTCCCCAACTTTTTACCCTTTGGTAGGTCCTTGAGTTGAACAACTCTTGTTCTCATTCTTGAACTTTCGTTTCATGATCATATGTTTGGGGTTTGGAGTGTCCTTTCAGACAGACATGCGTTGTTGTACTTGGTTATCACTGCAGTTGAAATTGTCAATAACATTTCCACTTTCAATTGTGTTGTTAGCATTATGGTGTGCCATGATGCCTATCATAGTGGTTGTGACGGTAGCTTGAAAAGTAACAGAATCTGTCTGCAGGATAGTGTAACGCCCATAATCAGAAAGACCAAGAAAGGAAAGGAAGACACTAAGTCAAAGTGGTCACCCCGTCGAGTCTAAGGTGGAACTCGACGAGTCCGAGAGGGATCCAGGTCGAAGAGTAAGTGACCGACTTGACGATTCGGCATGTGGACTCGGCGAGTCCGGTCTAGATTGGGAAACCCTTAGTTCGGAACTTGGTGCCCTATTTAAGCGTCTCATTCTCTTCCATAGGGTTCATATACAGTCTCTCTCACCCAGAATACCGAATCCTAGCCACCATATCCATTTTGAGCAAGATCTAGCCTTGGTGAAGTGATTTGAAGCTTGGAAGAGAAGAATGTTCATAGTGGTGCAAGAGGAAGCCTTGGATACATAGTTGGTGTGACTTTTCAAATCCTTTGAGGTAATAAGCTGACGTTATTGCATCTTGATCAATCTTATGGTTGAGATTTGGGCATTTTGATTATGGAGGAGGTTTATTCGAGTTTGGAGTAGATATGAGGTTGCTACATAAAATCTAGGCTACTAAGGATCCAGAAAGACATTAAGTTTATGCCAATAAGTTGTTGGTGAAGCCCCTTGTTCACAAACCCTAGCCCTAGAGTGTTTTAAGCCCATATGTCTTTGATTACAAGTAAAGTTTGCAACTTTACATGAGGAACATACTTGGGAAGAGAGGTCTATGTGTTGGAGCCCCTGCATGGCTCGGAAAGCCATTGTATGGATTAAGAACTAAAGAGACTCGACGAGTCACATAGGTGGACTCAGCGAGTTGGATGAAGATGGGAATAGACTCGACGAGTTGGAAGAAAAACTTGGCGAGTTTGTTGAAGATTGTCATGGACTCGACGAGTCTGTTCTTGGACTCGCCGTGTTAGGTCGCGAAACACTAACCCCTTCTGGTTAAGGATCAGATTAGTGAGTTGAATGGTGACCCAGTGAGTTAGACATGATGGGACTCAGAGATCGTTAAAATCGACGAGTCTTAGGGTGACTCGGCGAGTTGGGTCGTATTATGAGAGTTCTGAGTATATGTACTCGACGAGTCAAAGGACTGACTCGGTGACTAGAGTCAACCAGAAAGATTGACTTTGACCAGAGTTGATTTAGTTTAGCTTCTAGAGTTCAGTTGGAACTAAGTGATATATGTATTGATATTGGTAGCTTGGGGAGCTAGTTTAGCCAACGGTTCAGAGAATTGTCGGTCAGCAGTCAGAGGGTTCTCAACAAAAGTTCAACAGTGCAGGTGAGTTTCCCTTTGTGTGAATGGGTCTACAGCCATAATGCCAGCCCATGTAGTTATGAGTAAGGAGACTTGGGGGTTAACCCTATGCACTGTTTGCTAGTATGATATTCCGGACCAAGGTCCGATGTCGGGTGGGTGCCCAAGGAATGGTTTGCATGATAGAGTATACTTGTCTTTGTGATGCATGTATGTGCCTAGTAGGAAGGTGATTGTGAGCGAGGTCCCGTATCTCACCAATAGCGGAGTATGAACGGTGTTCCATATCTCATTAGTAGCAGAGCATGGACGAGGCCCGTAATAGGCATGCAGTGAGTGTGGGCGTGGGTCCGTATCTCACTTACCGTAGGAGTTTGGATGGGGTTCCATGACTCACTAGTGGCAGGACAGGGGCGAGGCCCAAGACAGGCAAGGCCTAAGGACAAGAATGTAGTAGGGGATGTTCAATTATGTGTTATATGCTATTTTGTACTATATGTGGTTAGCAGGCGGGGCCTAGAGATAGGCGGGGCCTATAAGAAATAGATATGTATTTGAGTGGGGCTCGAAGCCAGGCGGGGCCTGGAGCGGCGGGGTCGTTGTAGCTGGCGTGGCTCAGTATATGTTGTATGTGTTTGTGCAGGGTATGTGGTAGGTTGGGGAACTCACTAAGCTTCGTGCTTATGATTTTCAGTTTTAGTTTCAGGTATTTCTGGTAGCGAATGGAAGAGCTCGAGGTGATCGCATGGCACACACCATTAATTACTCAGCCTGGGATGTTTTACTCTGATAATTAAATTATGTTTTGGAATTAATACTCTGAATTATGTTATGCTTTATGATATGTTGTTATAAAAATGGTTTTAGTAATGATTTAAAGAAAAATTTTTGGTACAAATTTTTTGGATGTTGCATGTTGGTATCAGAGCCTTGGTTTGAGGGATTCATACATACTCTCGGGTGTATCTGAACTCAAACTAAGGGATTCATCTAAAAGTTTTCAAAATGAAAAGAATGTTTTGTAAAAAGAGTTTTTAGAAAGGAAACAGTTTTAGAAAAGCGAAAAGAATTCAGAAAGAAAAGGAACTTTGATAAGAGAAAAGGGTGTGGTGCATGCAATCAGCTGACCTCAAGTAAGTACCCCAAAATACCCATACAAGTTTATGTTATGTTTATCGGTTAGTAGAGCAGCATGCTAGATTAGGACTAAGGATCTAGGTAGGATGCCTTATGTGCCTGTTATATGTGCTTTGAGCTGCATGATAGTGTTGATTAGACAGTAGTAGGATAGCCTGTTTAGGTTATGCCTGAGTTTATGAGCTTATGTCGCATGCTAGTGCAGATTCTTGATATGAGATTATGATTGTTAAGTATGTTATGGTTAGATTTTTCCCTCGTCCGAATGCTGCTTGCTTTGTGCATTGTGGGATTCTGAGTGATGGGAGTTAGCCATTAGGTGAATACTGATGGGTTTTGAGCATTCTAACACTTCCTAAGTGTACATGCAACCCTAATAACCTTGGATCTATGTTTTTCTAATTATCATGCAAAGTTCAATTCCAAGGCTATATTCCTATCTAGCATACATGGGGAACAATTTTAACATGAATGATAGATAGAATAACTTACCTTGTTGTTGCTTGTGTTCCTTGAAACCTTATGAGCCTAGCACCCCAAGTGTGATGCCTCAAATGCTTCACACAACACCAAATGCTCTTGGAAAGACTTTTGAGAGAATGCACACTTCTTGAAATCGGCCAAGCCCTCTTGTTTCCTTAGTGTACCCGATTTGGTGGAGAATATGATTCTTATATAGTGTTGACACATCTAGGGTTACACCATGTAAACCCTAATGTGTCATGACTCTTCATTTCCATGACCCATGGGTTTGTAACTCCCATGGAGCATCCATGGAGCATCCTATCGGTGGAACCCAACTTGATAATCCATGGAGCCTCTTAGCCCACTATACAAGATATGGATGATTTACATAATCAACCCATATATTTAATTAGTTATCTTTTGATCACTTAATTAATTCTAAATTAATTCTTGATCAAACTATCCAATTGCATGGTGCCATGCAACCCAAATGGACCATGTCGGGTCGGGTCAAGTACATACCAGAAATAGTTATGGACTTAGACACCTTATCCAATAGTCTCCTACTTGGATAAGTCTAATAACTATTACTGCAAGTATGACTTCAGGAACCGATCGGCAATCGTAGCTCTTTTCAAGGTTTCTCGGAACTGAGAAGATGATGGTACGCCATTTAAGATAAGTGATCATATATTCCTCTGTTCTAGATATCAGTCGGACAAATACATGGAACAATGTCTTACTTATTGTCCAATAGTTTGTTTCCTGATTTTCGATTTGTTTGACAAAGAACTTAATTGAACACATCAACTTAGTTCTGACCGGGCCCGGTACATGGGTCAAAACAAAATCATCGAGGGGCCCAGATGTCAGCTTCTAATCCAAGAAGGAACAGATAAACTTCGACTCATATGTTTGTTCTACCACTCATTGAATTACACGCAAGAGGACGATGTATAACAACGAGTTACCGATGCGTTTTCATACAATCAATGCATACCCAACTTGTAAGTAACAAATCATATCTCTAGGTTTGAAGACTTATATGATATTACCGTCTCACGATCACTCGAGATAGAATTCCATGAAGTGATTCCAGTGAGCGTGGGTTGAGTCCAATGCTCAGAACTTATGAGCACTCATGATTGTTGTAGCCTTGTCTAACACCTTAGACCTCTGCAACCAATCATGACAGTCTTGATTCATACCTACTTCCGACATATGACTGACTGTGGAGGTTTGAATAATATGTTATACCAAACAAAATTATTCTTGAAGTTAAAACATGCAAAAGAAATATAGTAAACGATTGACAAGAGATAGCAACACTTTACTCATAAATAAAACAACTTTTATTCATCATCTAATGTCAATTACACTTTACAAAATTTCGAGGTTATCTAACTACTAAATCTAATATCATCCTTCAGCCCTATGCTCCGAGCATGCTGGAGATGCTTAATCCGAGTCAGTCCCTTCGTGAGGGGATCTGCTGGGTTCTCATCCGATGATACCCTGTTTTCCACGAGAGTCCTTCTTCTATTCGATGTCTAATAAAATGGTATTTTCTGTCGATGTGTCTGGATCTCCCGTGATCCCTTGGTTCCTTGGCTAAGGCAACAACGCTTTCACTATCACAGAAAATTTCCATTGGCTCTTTAATAGCTGGTACAACTCCAAGGTCTCTGATGAAGTTCTTTAGCCATATAGCCTCCTTTGCCGCCTCGCTCGCTACAATATACTCTGATTCAAAAGTAGAATCTGCCACTGTCTCTTGCTTGGAACTCTTCCAAGAAATTGCTCCTCCATTTAGGGTAAAGACCCAGCCTGACTGAGAGCAGAAATTATCCCTATCAGTCTGGAAGCTAGCATCACTATACCCTACAATTCTCAAGTCATCACTCCCACCGAGGGTAAGGACCCAGTCCTTAGTCCTTCGTAGGTACTTGAGAATATTCTTTACCGCAGTCCAGTGTGCTTTGCCAGGGTTCCCTTGAAACCTGCTAACCATGCTCAGGGCAAAGGCTACATCAGGTCGAGTACACGTCATATCATACATGATCGAACCTACAGCCGAAGCATAAGGTATTCAACTCGTTTCTGCTATCTCAGCCTCAGTGCTAGGGCTTTGTGTCTTACTCAATTTGGCGTTACTCTGGATGGGTAACTCTCCTTTCTTGGAGTCCTGCATGCTGAATCTTTTCAGCACCTTATCCAAGTAGGTACTCTGACTAAGTCCAATTAGTATTTTACTCCGATCTCTCAAGATCCTTATCCCTAAAATATAGGCAGCTTCACCAAGGTCCTTCATAGTGAAACAATTCCCAAGCCAGGACTTTACTTCCTGCAGGGTTGGAATGTCGTTTCCTATGAGTAGTATGTCATCCACATACAATACACAAAAGCTAACTATACTCCCACTAGCCTTGACATACACACAAGATTCATATTCACTCCTAGAAAGGCCAAATTCCTTGACCTTTTCATCAAAGCAAAGATTCCATCTGCGAGGTGCTTGCTTTAATCCATAGATGGATTTCTCAAGCTTACACACTCTATTAGGGTACTTGCTGCTGACAAAACCATCCGGCTGACTCATGTAAACATCTTCAGCCAATTTTCCATTAAGGAAAGCGGTTTTGACATCCATTTGCCAAATTTCGTAGTCATGAAATGCGGCTATGGCTAACATAACCATAATAGACTTAATCTTGGCTATCGGAGAAAAGGTATCATCATAATCCACTCCAGGAATTTGTGAGAACCCCTTTGCAACCAATCTAGCCTTATCAGTGTGTACATTACCATCCATGTCGGTCTTCTTCTTGAAGATCCATTTGCACCCCACCGTCTTACAACCTGGTACATTTTCAACCAAGTTCCAAACTTGATTGTCATACATGGATTATATCTCGCTATCCATAGCCTCTTTCCATTTAGCAGACTCGGGGCCTGCCATGGCTTCCTCGTAGCTGTTAGGGTCATCTTGACTTACTAGTGTCCCATCACTAATAAGTGTGTCACCTTTTGCAGTAATATGGAATCCATAGTAATGCTCTGGTGCACTCATAACTCTCGTGGAACGTCTCAGAGGTACAGATTCGTCAATTCGATCAACAGGAGTTTCCTCCTCAAGTTGAGGGCTAGAGTTTGAAGTTCCTTCACCACTTGACTCTTGAATTTCTTCAAGATCAATTTGCCTCCGACTGTATCCTTGGCTTATAAACTCTCTTTCTCAAAAGACTCCTCTTCTTGCTACAAAGACCACATTGTCACTAGGTCTGTAGAAGAGGTAACCAAAGGATTGTTGTGGGTAGCCGATGAAAATACACCTCTCACTTCGAGGTTCGAGCTTATCATGAGTCTCGCGTCTCACGAAAGCCTCGCAACCCCGAATCTTGATGTGATCTAGTTTAGGTACTTTACCAGTCCACATCTCGTGAGGAGTTTTGGCAACTATCTTTGTAGGGACTAGATTAAGAATATGGGCGGTAGTCTCTAAGGCATACCCCCAGAATGAGATTGGTAGCGAAGCTCGACTCATCATGGAACGAACCATGTGTAACTAGGTTCGATTACGCCTCTCAGTCCCACCATTCAACTGCGGTGTCCTGGGAGGTGTCAATTGTGAGACAATCCCACATTCCCTTAGATAGTCGAGGAATTCTGAATTAAGATACTCACCACCTCGATCGGATCGAAGCATCTTAATGTTCCTGCCCAATTGATTCTTGACTTCCTGTTTAAATTCCTTAAACCTCTCGAAAGTATCTGACTTATGTTTAAATAAGTAGACATATCCATATCTAATGTAATCATTAGTAAAAGTCAAATAATAACGATTAGCATCCTTTGTGGCATGTTTGAATGGTCCACACACATCTGTGTGTATAAGGTCCAACAAACCTTCACCCCTTTCACACGAGCCTGTGAAGGGTGACTTTGTTATTTTTCCAAGTAAGCATGATTCGCAACTATCATCTGACTTTAGGTCAAACGACTCCAAGACTCCATCCTTTTGGAGTTGGCCTATGCGTTTCTTGCTTATATGTCTAAGACGACAATGCCATAATGATGCTTTATCCAAGTTATTATTATTAGGAGAATCAATACACAAAACATTATTTCCTAAGTGATCTACAACAGATACAGTTTCATACACACCATCACAAGGTAATGCTTTAAAATAAAGAACATTATTAAAGAAAGAATTAATCGAACCAACTTCATTATCAAATGAAAAGGTGAAACCTTGTTTATACAATGCATGAAAGGAAATAATGATGAGATTAAACCAACCTTTAATCTATAAAGATCGATTAGATCTTGAACAAGTATGAAAATATAAAACTGAATGAACGCAATAATAAGAACAAGTCAAGATTGAATCAAACGTGTTGAATGATTAAACAAAATCCTCAGAAGAGCTCTATTAAGAACATCAATTGTAGAGGATTGGAAGGTTACAAGAACGATTAAAGAAACCTGTTATCTTTTGGATGAATCGCTATTTCACATATCTCTAAAAACCTTAACCTACTATGCATGCAAGCGTAAACTTATATACAAAACATAAAAGGTTCACGGTTGGACATGCCCAAACCGGAATGCAAAGAAACTTATACTATCGAGCCCAAAAAGACGCAATCTTTAAAATAATTTTCAGCCCAACAATCTCCCCCTTTGCGTCAATTTGGAGCGAGACCTTCACTCTCTTTTCACAGCAGAGGTCTTCTTTACCGTTTCAAAAATTTTCGGTATTATAGCCAGAATGTGATGCCTGAAGGTGATATACCAACGAAGCATGTCAGTGAAGTTCTTCTTGTCTGCTGTTGAGTTCTGTTTGCATCGGTGAATGATATTAATAATATGCTCCAGATAATCTGTAGATAACAGATGTTTGTCTACCAAAGCAAACAGAAACTTATGCTTGTCGCCTCTGGTGAACATAACCGTCAGATTGGAAGAATCAATTTGCCCTATCTTCATTTTATGAACATCTCCTGTCTTGGAAGTGGGCTTGAGGGTCGGTTTCTTGTTTATAACTTTTGCTATTTCCTGATCCATAGTGGCGAGCTCATGGACGTAGGAAGCCAACATTCTTTTAAGATGTTTAAGAATTGGTTCATACTCTTTTTGGTTGGAGAGAAGAATGTTGTATAACAAAATCCAATCATGCGGATTCAGACTGGGAAGATCTGCCAGAGAAATAAGATGTTCTGTGTTGGCCGTTCCTCTGTTGATTTTGAAATTAACGTTCACAAATTTCCCAGCCTGTTTCGGTTTCAGTACCTTGACTTTAATGATTTTCTGAGCACTCCATGTCAAGTACTGCGGTTGACCATATTTCATATAGAAATCTATTAGCTCTCTGTCAACCTTCAGGTTCGGATGAGGGACATCGGCAGTGACATCAAAGCAATGAAATGTGAAAGCTTTGCGCGTGATTGGCATGTCGAACTGCGAGTCTTTTGTATTTTCACACTCAAAGGATGCAATCGGTTCCAACCAATACATGGAAGGAAACTCAATCGCTTGAGTGATGAGTGTGTCTCTGTCCCAATCTGGGAACAGAGTCTTCTTGGCTTGAATGGCCTCCTCATCCTCCCTGATCTTTCTTTCCCTGGCCTCGGCCTCTCGAGCTATCCTTAGAGTTTCATCAAGCTCTTTGTCCCTTTTCTTGCATTGAAGAGCTTCAGTGATAGTTTCATCTGAATCTGATTCACTCTCAACAAGGACTTGTTTCCCAGAACCCGAAGCTACATTAACCTTCGGTTCTATCTTGGACACACCTTCCTCTCCCCCTTGTCGCGGAAGAACAAGCTTCTCCGAGACACCCTTCATTTCACTTAAGATATTAATAGCAGGAAGGAGTTTCTCCTGGAGATGCTGTCTAATAGTGAGGGTTAGGAAGGGATCATGGGTGTCAAGAACATTTGTTAGCATATTCTTGACATCACCAGCGCAACTTTGAAGAACTGCCCGCTGAGTCTATAGCAAAGTAATTTCCTGTTGTGCCTGGTCCAGTTGGATCTTTTGTAGGTCGATGGTTGCCTGGTGCTTGACAAGATCTTCCTTCAGGGAGCTCTCGGCTGCCAGAGAGGCAAAACGTGAATCCAAAGATTTGAGACATGAAGTGGATTCAGTTTTGAGGTCAGCGCGCAAAGCCTCAAATTTGGTGGTTTCACCCTGAAGGGTAGCCGAGAAAGAGTCTCCGGACGCTTGAAATTTGGCCGCACTAGAGTCAGCGTGAGCTTTTAGAGAATCAAGAAAGATCTGAGTTGTGTGAACAACCTCAGAAACTTCCTTGGTGGCTTTTGAGCATGAAGCAGCTGAGTTATCTATGGCGTCAGTTGAACGATCCAAGGCGTTAGTGTACGTCTTGATCGCAGACTCTATGAAGGCTTTGAGCACAACACCCCCGTAGGCTTTATTGTCAGCCAGCAGACTGTCAAGTTTGGCGTGAATTTCCTGAATCTGCTTACTTGAAACAGGGGTATCGGCATCTGTGTCTGTAGGGATCCGGTAGGGGCTATAATAGATAGAATCGAACTCTTCATCATCGCCCCCCAAGGTAGCACCAGAGTTGGAGGATGCAGAAGGAGATTGGGGAAGGTTGATGACCGGGGTTTTAACCACAGTAGCGGCCCCTGTATCAGATACATTGACCGTTACTGGTGGTTGGGAAGAGGTGATGGTAACAGATTCATTGATAATAGGCGTGGAGATAGAGGATGAAGGTTGAGAAACATATAAGGGAATGTTAGGTTCTGTTGTGGTTTGGGGGATAGATATAGGAACAGAAAGTGTGACCTTCTGTGTGGGTGATTGGGGTGGGGTTGGAATTTTTGGAGAAGTAGGAGGAGTGGGTGATTCGGTAAGTTGGGGAGATGTAGGTGGAGAGTGTGATTTGGGAATTTGAGGAGATGCTGGTGGAGAGGGTAGATGAGTGCCTGTTGGAGAAGATGGTTGTTGAGGAGACTGAATAGGTGTTGTTTCAGTTTGAGGAGCAGCAGCCTCTGTGTCTGATGGGGCATTCGGAGCAGATTCAGAAGAAGGAGACCCTTTGGCTCTTTTAGCCATCTTCTTTACCTTTTTCGATTTAGACTGAGAAGGTGCCTCTGCCTCAGATTTATGTTTAGAGGATCTTCTCTTTCTCTCCTTCTTTGGTGCGGGTTCTTTCTTCTCCACTTTCTCCTTTTTGCTCGCCCTCTTGCCACGGTTGGCAGTTTGATCAAGGGCATCAAGAGCAGCACGTTGTTCCTCGGACAGAACCCTAGGAGGCAAGGGTGTTCTGGTGCTGTAGTCAGCCATGATTTTGCTGTGTGGCGTGACGCACCTATACATGGACTCAGGGATCAGTCCATAGTGAAGAAACTTACTTGGATCGGAGACTATGATCTTCTTGGTGTGGAAAGAGGCAATTGAAGCCGTAAGAGCATCCTTCATTACCGGGATGTCAAGGGAATCCATGGCCCTTCTGGTAATAAGCATCCAAAACCTGCCGCATGATATCTCGGAGTACCTGGCAGTTGTGTTGAGACTCTAAACAACTTGAGCCCAGATTATGGACCCATAATCGAGATTAATGTCGTTGTAAAGACCATACATGATTGTCAGAAACCCTTTGCTTGTGGTGTCAGAACCACCACATCTCTCCGCTAAACCCTTAATAAGAAAGGTAAGCAATCCGTTCCATTGAGATGGAAGACAAGATTTCTTGACTTTGGCAATGGTGGTAAGAACATCCGTATACCCCATCTCATACATCATTGAAAAAAGTTGCGTCGTGGTGATGAAGTCCGGTGAGATGACGGAGGAGTCGATGGCAAGCCCTAGAAGAGAGCAAAACCGTGTTTTGGACACTGAGGTTTTCTTGTCGTGAATGGTGAAGAAGATGCGGTCTTTATGTTTGTCGTAGTTGGCCGTTGTGTAGACTTGGGAGAGCAGGGACATGGGAACGGCCTCCATTTGCGTAAGTGCCAACAACAATGGGGAATATTTGAGGCATTCCACCACGTGTAGCATGTATGAGTCATATAGGAATGGGGTCATCTCTATGATCAAATTCTGATTAGGTTTAATTGAGAGCAGAGAAGAGGATGCAGTTTGATCTTGTGTGGAAGAAGAACACGATCACGCCTTATTTATACCATTCACAGGAGAGAGAAAATCGTGATGATGAAGAAACCAAAACGTCGCCTGAAAAAGCGCGATTGGAAGTTATGGTGTATCCTAGGAATACGTCAGCACACGTGGGTGTGAAACGAATCATTCGCACGCGCCCAAAACATTTTTGTACCGTTTGAAATTCCTTGTGCCCTTGTTTGGTTACAACTGAAACTTAAAACCACATACCAAATAGCAATCAGAATGTTGGAAAAAAGGTAATTTTCGTGCATACGAGTGTGAAAGATAAAGAAATAAATCAAAGGTGTTTGGGATGTGAGTGTTGTCTAGTAAGAAGACAGAAAGCGGAAGATTCCGGGCAAGAATCGCTTCCTTCAAAGCCAAGAGTGACCTGAAGTGCTTGTGTGGTTTCCCGAGAAATACGACCAGTTGTCTTTTAACAAACAATGAAAGGCATCTTTTGATAATGGCTGAAGGGTGGCTGAACTCAAACCAAGCATCAAGTCTTAACATAAAACTGAGTGTTGGTAGAGTTACCTGTGAGACCGATGAGATCTGTTGAACAGGTAGGTGGGAAGTATTTTGTGACGTGAATGATATAGACCGAAATCTTAAGGAAAAATTAAACTGGACCTCTTTGGGAAGAAATGTCTTAGGTGAAGACAATTTCATAAAAGATCACACAAAAAGAAAAGGAGATTTCCAAGTAATAGCTTGAGTTTATCACTCACCGTCAATTCATTTCAGGTGTTGGATTTTGGGTTTCACTTAGAACATGGTAAACGAATCTAAGATCATAAACACAGATGTTATGTAACCATAAGCCTCAGTGGTAAAGACCGAAAGCATCAAGGGTTACTTTGGGGAATCGAAGGTAAATGAAGAAGATGAGGAGAGAGTTAAGAGACCGAACGTACCTTATGCTACAGAAAAGGGACAAAGCAGAGCAACTCATGTTTCAGATGAGTAGAGGAAGGTAGCTCTAGACCGAGTGTGAGAGAATAGCCTGATTGGGAAGAAACGATAGGTGTTGATCATATCATTAAGGCATGCTCGAGGTCATAGAGGCTTGCGACAACATACAGCAGCATGCTTCTAGGGACGTCTAACTAGTCTGATAAAGATAAAACATACCTGGGTAAACACTACAGAAGGAGATGCTTGTATTCACCTGTGCAAAACGTACACCGACTAGAAAGATAAAGTGTTTTTGTAATTTTGGGATTTTTCTGAAAAATAAATAAAAACAGAAAGATAAAATGTTTTTGGAATTTTGGAATTTTCTGAAAAATAAATAAAACAGAAAGATAAAATGTTTTTGTAATTTTGGGATTTTTCTGAAAAATAAATAAAAACATAAAGATAAAAAGTTTGTACAACATAAAAAAAATAGGAAGCAGAAATAGACCGAGCGATCTGTGTATTTCGGTGATAGTTTCAGAATAGAGATGAACCGAGCGGTCTATCTTGTTCGGTTCCGTAAGTCTTTAGAGCAGAGAGAGACCGAGCGGTCTGGTTGCTTCGGTTCCTTTATTTTACCAGAGCAGAGAGAGACCGAGCGGTCTAGTTGTTTCGGTTCCTTTATTTTACGAGAGCAGAGAGCAACAGAGCGGTCTGTTTGCTTCGGTTCCGTTAAAGCGCCAGAGCAGAGAGCAACAAAGCGGTCTGTTTGCTTCGATTCCGTTAAAGCGCCAGAGCAGATAGCAACAGAGCGGTCTGTTTGCTTCGGTTCCGTTAAAGCACCAGAGCAGAGAGCAACAGAGCGGTCTGTTTGCTTCGATTCCGTTAAAGCGCCAGAGCAGAGAGCAACAGAGCGGCCTGTTTCGTTCGGTTCTTGATTCTTAAATAGAGATTTGAGGATTTGGGACCGACTCTGCAACCATCATACCCAAGCCTTGTAGAATTTTATTGAAGGTCGTTTCAGGAAGAGCGTTGGTGAAGACATCGGCCAATTGATCAGTGGTTCTAACAAAGTGTACTTCGACGTTTCCATCTTCCACGTGGTCTTTGATGAAGTGATACCTCAGTCCTATGTGTTTGGTTTTAGAGTGTTGCACTGGGTTATGACAGATCCTAATTGCACTTTCAGAGTCACAATATAGTGGGATTTTCTTCATATTGAGTCCATAGTCTCGAAGTTGACTTTGGATCCAAATCACTTGTGATGTGCAGGATGCAGCGGCAATGTATTCAGCTTCAGCAGTAGATAGTGACACGTAGGTTTGCTTCTTGGACTGCCAGCTTACTAACTTTCCATCGAGGAATTGGCAGCCACCAGTTGTGCTTTTACGGTCGAGTCCACATCCTCCAAGGTCAGCATCAGAATAGGCTTGAACGAAGAAGCCTGAGTTGGATGGATACCATAGACCTAAGGAGGTGGTTCGCTTGAGATAGCGTAAGATGTTCTTCACTGCAAGCATGTGAGGTTCGCGTGGGTTTGCCTGAAATCGAGCACAATAACACACAGAAAACATGATATCAGGTTTGCTCGCAGTTAGATACATTAGTGAGCCTATCATTTGACGATAGAGCGTGATATCGACAGCCGGTTTATCTAGAGATGGGGTAAGTTTAGTGCCGAATGCCATTGGGACTTTGACTTTTGAGTCTCCCATCATGCCAAACTTTTCTAGGAGAGTCTTTGTGTAAGCTTCCTGATTAATAAAGATGCCTTCGGGTCCCTATCTTATGTTTAAACCAAGGAAAAAGTTAATTGGACCCATTGAGCTCATTTCAAACTTAGTCTCCATCAGCTTTCTGAATTCAGCTGTTAAGCTAGGATTCGTGGAGCCAAAGATGATGTCATCGACATAAATTTGAACTATCATAAGGTGGTTACCTTCCTTTTTGAGAAAGAAGGTTGGGTCAACCGAACCTTGTTTAAATTTAGACATCTTTAAAAAATTTGTA
The DNA here is from genome assembly GCF_052625555.1 of Lactuca saligna. Lineage (NCBI taxonomy): Eukaryota > Viridiplantae > Streptophyta > Magnoliopsida > Asterales > Asteraceae > Lactuca > Lactuca saligna. Next base: position 223,964,934 of record NC_136419.1, on the reverse strand, counting down.
AGCGTTTCATACCAGGCTCTCGGAGCTTGTTTGAGGCCGTACACAGCTTTATCCAGAATATAGCAATGATTTGGATGCTTTTCGTTCACGAACCCAGGAGGTTGCTCCACATACACAGTTTCTTCGAGTTCTCCATTGAGAAATGCACACTTGACGTCCATTTGGAAAACCTCAAAGTTCTTGTGAGCAGCATAAGCCAGAAATATTCTAACAGATTCTAGCCTAGCTACTGGAGCGAAAGTCACTTCATAGTCTATCCCTTCCTCCTGACAGTATCCCTTTACCACTAGACGAGCCTTGTTCCTTATAACATTACCTTCCTTGTCCATTTTGTTCCTAAAAACCCATTTGAGACCAACAACCGAAGCATCTGGAGGAGTTGGAATGAGGCGCCAGACTTTGTTCCTTTCAAATTCGTTCAGTTCGTCTTGCATTGCTTGAACCCAATCAGAGTGATCTAGGGCAGAGTTAACTGTCTTCGGTTCAACTTTTGATACGAATGAGTTAAACATACAAAACTCAACTTTTGAAAATAAGGATGTCTGTTTTGCCTTCAGTTGTGATCGGGTCAGAACCTTTTCAGAGACATCACCAACTATTTGAGAAATAGGATGATCTCTGGTCCATTTGATAAAAGGAGGATAATTCGGATCAAATGTTGGGTCTAGTTCAGCATTAATCATTTCTTCTGGCTCAGATTGGCTATCGTAACCGAGCGTCATATCATTATGTTCCCCCTTAATTGATGAGCTTTGAGAAACATGAGGTTCAGGTGTTTCTTGTGGTACTGAGCTTCCAGGTGTTGAAGCACCTTCGGTTGGAGAGGAATCTTCGGTTGAAGAAGCACCTTCGGTTGAAGTTGTAGAATTGGGCTCCCCCTGGACTTGTGAGCTTGGCTCCCCCTCGACATGAGAGTTTGGCTCCCCCTCGACATGAGAGCTTGACTCCCCCTCGACATGAGAGCTTGGCTCCCCCTGGACAAAAGCGTTGTTGGATGGAGAGTCATTAGTGGTCGATTCTCCTTCATGTATTCTTCTTGCAGCATCTTCGACAATCTGCTTCATATGATCAACTTTGTTGTCTGCTGCACCTGCTTCGGAGAGTGAAGCTTTCTCTGGTTCGTCAAAGAGCTCCAGAAATTTCTCGTATAAATTGGCGACCGAGACTGTGACTTGGCCAGTTAGAGGAAAGATGTCTCCAACAGTGTCTTCTTTGGCCTGTAGCTTCTTGACATAGCTATCATCAAAGGTCACATCGTATGTCTCTTCAATCCTTCTCGAACGCTTGTTTAGGACCCTGTACGCCTTGGATGTGAGCGAGTAACCCAGAAAAATCCCCTCGTCGGCTTTGACATCAAACTTGTTGCGGTGTTCTTTAGAGTTAAAGATGAAACACCTTGAGCCGAACACATGGAAAAATTTCACATTGGGCTTTCTGTTGTTTAGTATCTCATATGGAGTGAGCGTGAATTGCTTGTTGAGATAGGACCTGTTCTCTGTAAAATAAGCAGCCGAAATAGCGTCAGCCCAAAAATAAAGAGGTAAGGAAGCGAAACTTAGCATAGTTCGGGCAGCTTCACACAAAGATCGGTTTCGTCTTTCGACTATTCCGTTCTGTTGTGGTGTGTAGGGAGCTGAGAAATTGTGACTTATTCGCTCCTGATGTTGCGGACAACCTTCTTGAGTTGTATTTCAATTTGCTTGATAAACACTTTCAGCTTTTGAGTCGCTTCAGATTTGAGCTTTAGAAAGAATACCCATGTAAATCATGAAAAGTCATCAACAATAACAAGAATATACTTGCTACCACCGATGCTTTCGATAGATGAAGGACCACACAAATCGATATGAAGTAATTCAAGTGATTCAACAACTTTTGTGTTGATTATAGATGGGTGACTTTGATGACTCTGCTTTCCCATTTCGCATGCAGCACACAAATGATCTCTGTCGAACTTGAGCAATGGAAGACCCCTAACATGACCTCCAATGACAAGTCGGTTGATATCTTTAAAATTGAGATGAGATAATCTTCGGTTCCACAACCAGCTTTCGTCGGATTGAGCTTTTGACAACAAGCATATAGCCGGGTTTCCTTTGATGGGTTTAAGGTTTAAGGGAAACATTTCACCCTTTCGCTCTGACTTGAGAATCACTTTCTTTGTCTTTTTCTCTATGATTTCAAAACCTTCATCATCGAACGAGACTTTGAGACCTGTACCTCCAACAAGCTGAGATACACTAATGAGGTGGTGTTGGAGTCCTTCCACATAAGCCACCTTCCTTATAGTAAAGTCCCCATTTGTTATCATCCCGTATCCCTTTATGGTGCCGAAAGAATTATTTCCAAACTTGATGTTGCCACCATTTGCAAGAGATCTGTATTCCCTAAGCTCCTCTTTCCTCCATGTCATGTGACGTGAGCGGCCACTATCGATGTACCATTCTTCGTCGAACTGCTCGTCACTTATAACCTGCAAAAATTAGGCAGATTTAGGAACCCAAAGTTTCTTGGGTCCACGTGAGCTTTGCATGGGAACGGGAACAGTAAGAGAGACATCAACAAGATAAGTTCGTTTTATAAGAGTTGTTTCATCTTTCTTTTTAATGGTAAACACTTTTATTTTGTTAGGATTGGGTGTGTTCGGTTTGGATTCTGGTTTGGATTCATTGACCTTCTGCTTTCCCTTTTGTTCAGCTGACGAATGAGATTTTTGAGAGCAAGAGGAATCGGTGGAAGTAGAAGAATTAGAAGAACGAGAAGAATTAGAATGAAAGGGTTTGGAATGAGAGGACTTCCTGGCTTGAGACTCTAGGTGACCCTTTTGCTTTTGATCGTTGGAGGGACCGTCCTTAGAGTCTTGGTCTCTTTTGACTTCAAAACCGAACCTTTGCGTTTGGTTGGAGCTGTCCTTGGAACCAAACCTTTGGTTTCGGTTGAAGTCTTTTTCAGAATCGAACCTTAGCCTTCGGTTGATATTTTCTCGTGACCCGAACCTTGGCTTTCGGTTGTTGTGACTTTCAGGCTTTCCTACAGGATTGTTTTCATACTTCAGATTCTTGTCTTGGTGTGAGAAATATGCATTTTGGGAATGCCAGAATTGTTTCCTTTCAGAAAGGTTCTTCCTATATCTATTGTTCCTTTCTCTCTTCCTATTTCTCATCTGATTAGGTTGATGATGAACATTCGCTTTCGTTTTTGGTGTCCCCTTGGCTGGTTCCTTTTGAACTTCAGGAGTATTACTTTGAGCCGAAGGAGCAGAGGGAATGTCTTCTTTTGCCGAACGATCAATCTTCTGAGGAATATCTTTTGTACCACTGGTGTTTGGCTCATCGAAGTTGTCCGGCTTATTCAAGGGTTCAGGTATGTATCTTCCTTTGCTCTTCCAGGAGGTTCTTTCAGATAAACCAATGGTTTCGTTTGCCTTATCTATTAGAGCTTCCCAGAAGTACTCATCGCAGCCATCAGCATTGTCTTCGTTTACAATAGCTGTGAGTTCAGTTGTTTGATGCTCGGTTACTCCTGTCACCTTGTATACTTGATTCGGAGTGGTCCTGACCTTTTGATACACAACTGCTTTCTCAACTAATACTGGGGACTTTTGATGGCACAAATGAGTGAACTCTACCGAATTTTCAGAAATAAGATTCTTGTGGTTTTCAGGTTCGTTTTTAGTAAATTCTAAGCAGTCAACCGTGTCCTCTACAGAAATTTCACTCATGTTTTCGTCCTCGTTAAGCTCAGATGCATTTTCAACATCAATTTTGTTTTCTGAGCTTACGTTGGCGTTTAAAGAGTTAAATTTTTGCATGGTTTCGGTTCTCAGTTTAAGTCTGTCATTTTCATCCAAAAGGTTTTTTAAGCATGTCCTTATGGTCCTTGGATTTAATGAAGGACTCAATTTTGTCCAGTCCATACATGTAGGTCGGATTGACATTATCAGACGATATCACACTCTCACAATTGTAGGCTTCGACATCGATTTTATCCTCCTTAAACTCTAGGAAGGGCAAAATCATGCGATGGATCTTTTGGCCTATTTCACAATCCAAGTGAAGCTGAGTAATATTAGAGTACAAACATTTAGCAATTAAACAAAAAACATTCCGCTGTTTTAACAATTTTAAATTGTCTCTTTGCAAATAAATGTTTTCGTCTTTAACTTTAACTAATTCCGACTCCTTTAACTCGATCCACATTCTCCACTCCTCACTTTTCGATGCCACCCTGGTTAATTGATCAGTTAGGTTAGAATTGGTGACTCGAGTTTGAGTTAAGCTACTATCTAGATGAGAAATTCTTGTATTAACATTTTTTAGTTCTTTCTCATATGAGGTTGATGGTACTTTGAATGAAACAAAAACAGATTGTACCTTCTTTATCAGTTCATCGAGCTCATTGAATTGCTGGCTGAGAGGTTTGGCCGTAAAGCACATGTCCTCCTGTACCTTCGGTCCATCGCTTCCTCCATCGGTGTTGTATCCCTGCATTTGAGATACATCAATTACCATGAAGCATCTTCCTCCACTGCTTTCCTCCTTTGCCACATAAGCCTTTCCATGGGTAGGCTTCCTCACTTCATCGTCTTCTGAGTCGGTAGACCAAACTTCCGTGCTACCGAACTCGTCATCTTTAACCGAACCCTGCACAATGAGAGCATTAATAGAAGGGTTAGCGGTAGACTTCTTCTTTCTCAACTCGTCCAATCTTTTCTACAACACAGCTTCCTTATCATTTCCATCATCTTTTTCAGCCATCTTCTTAAGGACACAGTCCTTGGCATAGTGGTTTTTCCCACCACGGTAGAAACAGCTTACTCCGGAATTGCCATCCACCTTTGGTTCCTTCTTGTGCTCCTCAGCCTTCGGTTCATTGTTCACCTTTTCAGAGCTGTAACTGTTGGAATAGTGTCTAAGGCTATAACTATATTCTGTGGTGCATGGTCCTTTTGGGTTGCCTTCACCATAGCAACTTGAAGGATGATTTGTTAAGAGAGAGTAAATATTATAAGGAATAATATTTAGCTATTTGATTAATATAAGTCATAGATTAATTGGTATTAATTTGGTGACTTAAAGAGATTAATTAAATAAGAGGGTATAAACTGTCAATTGTTTGATAGTTAGACTTTAGACTATAAATCCATTAGGATGGACTTTGGACGGTTTCTAAGAGCTTTAGGATAGCTCAAAATAGTCCATAAGGATATCTATGGAATGGATTTGGATAGCCTTAAGTGAAGATTATCCAATTAGGGTTTAGGGTGAAACCCTTAAGGAGTCTAAAGGTATAAATAGGCCCTTGGGGTGTGGAATTCGTGGACAATCTTTAAGAACCTAAAGAAAGGAACCTCTGGCCGAATTCCATACCCTCTCCTCTCTCCTAAATCATCTTGCTTGATATTGGTGTTTGTAAGCCATTAGAGGAGTGACAATTGTGACTCTAGAAGCTCCAAGACAAGAAGATCAACAAGGAACTCAAAGGTATGATTCTAGATCTATATTAATGTTATTGTTTAACCTAATTAGCCATTAGAAGTCTTGGATTCAAAAGCATGTTTGATAGAAAGCCTAGATCCAAGCAATAGGGTTTTGCATGCGCACATAGGAAAGTTCTTATGGCTAAAACCCAACAGTGGTATCAGAGCCTAGATTGGTTTTCTACAAATTGTTGCTTGTATAACTGAAACAAACCTGCAAAATTCGATTTTTTGGTTTTGAGTCACTGACTCGGCGAGTTCCAAAGTGGACTCGGCGAGTCCATTTGTGTACTCGGCGAGTCCAAGCGTTAGGAAAGGCCAGATTCGGGATTTCTTTGTGTTTATCTTATCCAAACTTACCATAAACTAATTAGATCAATATGAATCCGTTTTTTTTGATAAATATAAGTGTTATATTGATCTAGTTAAAGGTAATTATCAACTAATTAAATATTTAGTTTCTTTATATGATAATTAATTAATTGTTTTAATTATTTTTGGTAATTATCCTCAAAGAAATCAAAGATAAATCAAATAAAAATAATTAAGATATTAAATTGTTAATTGGAATTATTTGTTATTTGATCCTCCATGTTTTTTTTAAATGTTTAAAACCTACCCTATAGTTTTGAAATTTATATTTGTGATTAAAAGCTTTAATTTAGACAACTTAAATTTCGAACCCTAGATTTTGAAAAGTTTAAAATACAACTTAAAAGCTTTAATTTAGACAACTTAATTAATTGTTTTAATTATTTTTGGTAATTATCCTCAAAGAAATCAAAGATAAATCAAATAAAAATAATTAAGATATTAAATTGTTAATTGGAATTATTTGTTATTTGATCCTCCATGTTTTTTTTTAAATGTTTAAAACCTACCCTATAGTTTTGAAATTTATATTTGTGATTAAAAGCTTTAATTTAGACAACTTAATTTAGACAAATGGACTCGGCGAGTCCATTTGTGTACTCGGCGAGTCCAAGCGTCAGGAAAGGCTAGATTCGGGATTTCTTTGTGTTTATCTTATCCAAACTTACCATAAACTAATTAGATCAATATGAATCCGTTTTTTTTGATAAATATAAGTGTTATATTGATCTAGTTAAAGGTAATTATCAACTAATTAAATATTTAGTTTCTTTATATGATAATTAATTAATTGTTTTAATTATTTTTGGTAATTATCCTCAAAGAAATCAAAGATAAATCAAATAAAAATAATTAAGATATTAAATTGTTAATTGGAATTATTTGTTATTTGATCCTCCATGTTTTTTTTAAATGTTTAAAACCTACCCTATAGTTTTGAAATTTATATTTGTGATTAAAAGCTTTAATTTAGACAACTTAAATTTCGAACCCTAGATTTTGAAAAGTTTAAAATACAACCCTATACTTATATGATATTATTAGAATAATATATATATATGTATAACTAAATGCTAGTCTTACCGCTAGTAGGCCTCATTCACGAAGCCGATCTATAAGGTGGGTATAAGGTTGCGGCCTATAAAATGGCGCTTAATGGGTGTACACTCACACCCACCGCTTGCTTGATTGGTGGAGGGTCGTTAGCCGAACGGGTAGGATAGGGCAACCTCATCCTCTCATTAAAAGTATAATAAGAAATACGAAGTAACTAAATGTTTTTATAAATTTCCCAATCTTAGTTACTTTAGGAAAAGTGAATTGATGCAATCCCATGAAATTACACTTTGCACCTTGCTAAGATGTTAGTGGAGCGTGTGTGGTTTACCGGCACACTAATTGGTTCTAAGCGAAGGTGGCGAAGGGTGATTCATTGTTTATCATAGTTCGGTGGAGCGTGTGTGGTTTACCGGCACATCGAATAGGTGATCGTAACAATGAAGGCACCATGTAAATTTGCATGGTAATTCACACCCGCTTTGTGATCCTCGGCATCCCAGTCACAAACAAGAGGGGCATATCGAGATTTAAACATGCCATTGAATAGTTCAATGAATCTCATCCGAACCTAGGAATTCTCAAAAACACTTAGGACTAAAAGTTTAAGCCTTGTGATGGAGAATTAGTGAATCGTCATTCACTTACCTTCAATTTATTTGCATGTTGGATTACGGCATCCCTTTTCTAGTATGTAAATGTTATTGTTGGATCCTAGCCCTAATTTTTCTTATTGGGTGATAATTAGGGATTCTTGTTCTAATCTATCTTTGTCCTTTCTATAGATGTCAAACGCAAACAACGCTGCTGCTAGTTCTTTCACGTTGATGAGCCTTTGCCAAAAGGTCACCTTCGATGGAACGAACTTTGGCGAATGGATAAGATACATTCGCACCATTGCTCGCTATGAGGATAAAGAGTATGTCCTCGACGAGAAGCTCGAGAAAATCAACCCCGAAATTGCTACTCCCGCTGAAATCACCGCCTTTGAAACCCATGAGCGAGATGCGACGAAAGTACATTGCATCATGATCGCCACCATGAACTCCGAGTTCCAAAAGTCCTACGAGGACATGTATCCATACGAGATGCATCAAGACTTGTTGGAGAGGTACCACCAAAACGCGAGACAAGAGCGTTACGAGATCTTCACCAACATGATTTCCGCCAAGATGGGTCATGGAGAATCTCTTACCGTGCACTTGCAAAAGATGCAAAGGTATGTCGACCGCCTTCGCAAGTTAAACGTTGACTTCGGCGAAGACTTGGCGATCGACATGGTGCTTCACTCTTTGCCTCCGATGTATAATCAATTTAGGATGACCTACCACATGAACAAAGAGGAGGTCAATCTAAGTAAACTCCAAGGTCTCTTGAGGGTTGCTGAGAGCAATTTCAAGGACAAGTCTGTTGCACCAACTCCCAATCCGTCTGCTGCTCCTGTCTTGGCTATTGGTCAAGGGAAGGGAAAGAAGAGGAAAGCTTCTTCAAATAACTATCGAAAGGTGAAAGCCCGAGATGGTTCCTCTTCTAGTGGGACAAAAGTTGATCCCTCTAAGCCCTGCTCTAACCCGAAGGAGGCAGAGTGCCACCACTGCCACAAGATAGGACATTGGAAGCGAAGCTGCCCGGACTACCTGCAAGCCATCAAGGAAGGAAAGATCAAGCCATCTTTCGCAGGTATATATGCAATAAAATCTAACGATTCTAATCATGCTATTTCTTGGTTTCTTGACACCGGTTGTGGTTATCACATTTGTTCTAATGTGCAGGGACTAAGAAGAAGTAGGGATGTGGAGCAAGGAAGGATCAATCTAATCATGGGGAACAGAAGATCGTCGCCTGTGACCAAGATTGGAGTGTATTCTTTAGTGCTTAAGAATAGTTTAGTTTTGGATTTGAACAATTGTTGCTATTCTCCAGAAATGGCTAGAAACATCATTTCATTTCATGGTTTATATAGACAAGGTTTTGGATTTTCTTTTAATAATGAGAATGGTTCTATTTTGGCTTATCTAAATGGTGTCTTTTATTTTGAAGCTATACCATGTAATGGAATATATGAAACTGTTATGATTGTTGATAACTTAGGAAATGATGTTTTGAATATTGATTCTTCCACTAGTATGGATAAAGCATCTTTGTGGCATTGTCGTCTTGGACATGTCAACAAGAAACGCATAGCCCAACTCCAAGAGGATGGAGTGTTGGAGTCATTCGACCTTAGGGAAGATGACACATGCGAATCTTGTTTACTTGGAAAGATGACTAAGTCACCCTTCACGAGTACCTGTGAAAGGGGTGAGGGACTATTAGACCTAATACATACCGATGTATGTGGACCTTTTAGATCAACCACGAAGGATGGGAACCGCTTCTATGTGACCTTTACCGATGATTATAGTAGATATGGGTATATCTATTTAATCAAGCAAAAGTCAGAAACCTTTGAAAAGTTCAAAGAGTTCAAGAATGAAGTGGAGAATCAATTGGGCAGGAAAATCAAGATGCTTCGATCCGGTCGAGGAGGAGAGTACCTAAGTCTTGAATTCCATGATTATCTCAAGGAGTGTGGAATAGTTTCGCAATTGACGCCTCCTAGGACACCGCAATTGAATGGTGTGGCAGAAAGGCGTAATCGAACCTTATTGGATATGGTTCGCTCTATGATGAGTCGTGCTTCACTACCTATCTTCTTTTGGGGGTATGCCTTAGAGACTGCCGCCCATATCCTTAACCGAGTCCCTACCAAGAAGGTTGCCAAAACACCTCACGAGATGTGGACGGGGAAAGTTCCCTCGTTGGCACATATCAAGGTTTGGGGTTGCGAGGCTTTCGTAAGACGAGATACTCACGACAAGCTTGAACCTCGAAGTGAGCGATGTATTTTCATCGGCTACCCGCAAACTTCCTTTGGATATCTCTTCTATAGACCGAAAGATAATGTTATCTTTGTTGCGAGGAGAGGAGTTTTCCGAGAGCGAGAACTCATAAGCCAAGGAGACAGTGGGAGGCAAATCGAACTTGAAGAGATTCAATAATCGATAGATGAAGGAACCTCTACCGCTGGCATTCAACCCGAGGAGGAAACTCCGGTTGAACCGATTGACGAATCCTTACCTCTTAGACGTTCCGATAGAGTTAGAGTTCAACCCCAGTTTTATGGTTTTCATATTACTACCGAAGGGGACACGTATATTAGTGATGGTACACTAATAAATCTTGATGAACCTAATAGCTATAAGGAAGCCATGGCAGGCCCGGAGTCTGCGAAATGGAAAGAGGCGATGGATAGCGAGATCCAATCCATGTACGATAACCAAGTTTGGAATTTGGTTGATTACGTGCCCGAACGTAAGACCGTAGGGTGCAAGTGGATCTTCAAGAAGAAGACCGACGTGGATGGGAACGTACAGACATACAAAGCGCGATTGGTTGCGAAGGGCTTTACTCAAACTCCCGGAGTTGACTATGATGAGACCTTCTCGCCAGTTGTGAAGATTAAATCTATTAGAGTGATGCTAGCAATTGCCGCATTTCATGATTATGAGATTTGGCAAATGGATGTCAAGACCGCTTTCCTTAACGGAAAGTTGGCTGAGAATGTTTACATGGCTCAGCCAGAGGGGTTTGTGGATCCGAAGCATCCGAATAGAGTGTGTAAGCTTGAGAAGTCCATTTATGGACTTAAGCAAGCGTCTCGCAGATGGAATCTTTGCTTCGATGAGAAAGTCAAAGAGTTTGGATTTGTACGAAGCGAAGACGAATCTTGTGTATATGTCAAAGCCAGTGGGAGTGTAGTAAGCTTCCTCCTTCTATATGTCGATGACATATTACTCATAGGAAACGACATCCCGACTCTGCAGGAGGTTAAGTCCTGGCTCGGGAAGTGCTTCGCTATGAAGGACCTCGGAGAAGCTTCTTACATTTTGGGAATAAGGATAGTAAGAGAAAGAAGTAAGAGACTAATTGGACTTAGTCAGAATACTTACTTGGAGAAGGTACTAAAACGTTTTAGTATGGAAAACTCAAAGAAGGGAGAACTACCGATACAAGGAAATGCCAAGTTGAGTAAGACTCAAAGTCCGAGTACCGAAGCTGAGATAGCAAAAATGAGCCGAGTACCATACGCTTCCGCAGTTGGCTCAATCATGTACGCTATGACTTGTACTCGCCCTGATGTAGCCTTCGCTTTGAGCATGGTTAGCAGATATCAAGGGAACCCTGGCAAAGCACATTGGATTGCGGTGAAGAACATCCTTAAGTACCTTCGGAGAACGAAAGAATGGTTCTTAGTCCTTGGAGGGAGTGATGACTTGAAGGTGCGAGGGTATAGTGACGCCAGCTTTCAAACCGACAGGGACAACTATCGTTCGCAGTCGGGCTGGGTCTTTACCCTAAATGGAGGAGCAGTGAAATGGAAAAGTTCCAAGCAGGAAACCGTAGTTGATTCAACGTGCGAATCAGAGTACATCGCAGCGAGCGAAGCGTCGAAGGAGGCAATATGGCTGAAGAACTTCATCGGTGATCTTGGAGTTGTGCCGGCCATAAAGGAGCCCATGGAGATTTTCTGTGATAACGAAGGTGCGGTTGCCTTGACCAAGGAACCGAGGGATCATGGTAGATCTCGACATATCGACAGAAAATATCACTTCATTAGACATCGTGTAGAAGAAGGACAACTCGTAGTGAAGAGGATATCATCAGAAGATAACCCAGCAGATCCGCTTACGAAGGGACTAAGTAGGGTTAAGCACTTACAGCATGCTAGGAGTATTGGGCTGAAGGATGATATTAGCATAGATTAGATTGTATTAGAAACGTATAATAGATAAATGTAATTAACATTTGATGATTAAATAAAGAAGTTTTATTTATGAGTAAAGTTACTATCACATGTTAGTTGTTTAACTATTGTTTCACTTTGCATGTTTTGACTTCCAGAATAATTGAGTTTATTAGGAATAATCGAATTATTCAAATGGTCCACAATCGTTCATATGTTGGGAGTAGATATGAATGAAGATTGTCGTGAATTGGTGTGTAGAGTGTCTAAATGGTATTAGACATAGCAAGAGTTGCTGCAACGTTCATGAGTGCTTACGAACTGGTTTTGAGCATTGGAATAAACCCGCGCTTGCTGGAATCACCTTATGGAATACGATATAAAAGGTGATCGCAAGACGATAATATCATATGGTCTTAAAACCTAGATATATGGTTTATTATTTGTTATTTGATTGTGCATTGATAATGCGAAAATGCATCAGTAACTTGATGTTATAAAACGCATTGTTGTGTATAGTTGGTTAATGAATAAGTAAATGCATATAAGTCGAAGTTTATCTGTAAATTTTATCCTAAGAGGGTAGAAGAGATATCTTGGCCACTCGATGATTTGATTTGACTTATGTGCCGGGCCCGGTCAGAACTGAATTGATGTGTTCGATTAAGTTCTATGTCAAAATAAATCGAAGATCGAGAAATCTAAATGCTAGACTAACCATTCCATAGGATTGTCAGCATGATATCTAACAGAGGACTGTACGATCCCTTATCTAAAGGACAAGATTGATTAGATCAGAGTTGACAGCGTCTTTGAGAGCTACGATTGCAAACCGTATTATACTTGTATAGTTACTAGACTTATCCAAGTGGGAGACTGTTGGAATAGTGTCTAAGGCTATAACTATATTCGGTGGTGCATGGTCCTTTTGGGTTGCCTTCACCATAGCAACTTGAAGGATGATTTGTTAAGAGAGAGTAAATATTATAAGGAATAATATTTAGCTATTTGATTAATATAAGTCATAGATTAATTGGTATTAATTTGGTGACTTAAAGAGATTAATTAAATAAGAGGGTATAAACTATCAATTGTTTGATAGTTAGACTTTAGACTATAAATCCATTAGGATGGACTTTGGACGGTTTCTAAGAGCTTTAGGATAGCTCAAAATAGTCCATAAGGATATCTATGGAATGGATTTGGATAGCCTTAAGTGAAGATTATCCAATTAGGGTTTAGGGTGAAACCCTTAAGGAGTCTAAAGGTATAAATAGGCCCTTGGGGTGTGGAATTCGTGGACAATCTTTAAGAACCTAAAGAAAGGAACCTCTGGCCGAATTCCATACCCTCTCCTCTCTCCTAAATCATCTTGCTTGCTATTGGTGTTTGTAAGCCATTAGAGGAGTGACAATTGTGACTCTAGAAGCTCCAAGACAAGAAGATCAACAAGGAACTCAAAGGTATGATTCTAGATCTATATTAATGTTATTGTTTAACCTAATTAGCCATTAGAAGTCTTGGATTCAAAAGCATGTTTGATAGAAAGCCTAGATCCAAGCAATAGGGTTTTGCATGCGCACATAGGAAAGTTCTTATGGCTAAAACCCAACAGTAACTCCCCTGCCAGTTTCGGTTTTTGTTGCTGGGGAATCTCTTCTTTATGAACCTCTTGGGATTGGACACCATCATGGCATAATCCTCAGACGTGAGATCATATTCCTCCAAGTTGAGATCTTCATCTTCCATCACAGCTTTACTTTTAGATAGGAGGGCCAGCGAACCAAGACTAGAAACGACGTTCTTTTCTTGCACCACAATCTTTTCTTGGGACTTAAGAATACCCACCAATTTCGCCAAAGAGTATGATTTAAACTGTTCATGGGCTTTGACTGTGGAAACTACTGCTCTCCATTCAGACCTCAATCCGTTCAAGAAAGTAACCTTCTGTTCGATAAGCTTCCTTTCAATATCGTGTTTGATCATCTTGTTGAGAAGATGATTAAAACGATCAAACGTCTGGGTCACCGTTTCTTCGGCTCCTTGCCTGAATTCTCCAAACTCAGATAAAAGCAAAGTTTGAATAGAATGTTCAAGATCCTCGTCTGTAGAGTATAGTTCACGAAGTCTATCCCAAACTTCCTTTGCTGTCGTGCATGAGCTGACCAACCTGAATGTGTCGGACTGAAGGGCGAATCTGATCAACCTTAACACCTTAATATTGCACTGGAATTTATCCTTTTCATCTTGTGCAATATCCTTCACGTCCTTTAGCAGATCATTGTACTCCTTTTGTGTCTTGATGATTCTGGACGATGCAGAATGAGAAAACGGTCCATTGGTGATGGCTTCCCATATGAGGTACCCATTATCCTCCGATCCAATCACGTAGTCTTCAAAGTGATGCGCCCATACTTCATAGTCATGGGTGTATAAGATTGGAATCTTTGTCGTTGAACCGATGCTGTTGGAAATATTAATAAGGTTTGATTATGTCGCGTCCATTATAATCGTAAAAACCTGTTCACAGATCAGACTTGTAATAAAGCAGATTAGGGCAAAACAATAAATATCAAGATACGTCAATAAAGAGATGACGGCTCAATAAATATTGATAATTGCGGAAAAACCCTAATGGAAATCTTTTTCACAGAAAAGATGTGTATAGATTACACAGCCTCCTGCTCTGATACCAATTGATGAGATTAAACCAACCTTTAATCTATAAAGATCAATTAGATCTTGAACAAGTATGAAAATATAAAACTGAATGAACGCAATAATAAGAACAAGTCAAGATTGAATCAAACGTGTCGAATGATTAAACAAAATCCTCAGAAGAGCTCTATTAAGAACATCAACTGTAGAGGATTGGAAGGTTACAAGAACGATTAAAGAAACCTGTTATCTTCTGGATGAATCGCTATTTCGCAGATCTCTAAAAACCTTAACCTAGTATGCATGCAAGCGTAAACTTATATACAAAACATAAAAGGTTCACGGTTGGACAGGCCCAAACCGGAATGCAAAGAAACTTATACTATCGAGCCCAAAAAGACGCAATCTTTAAAATAATTTTCAGCCCAACAAATAATATTTCTTGCCATTTCTGGCGAATAACAACATTTATTCAAATCTAAATTTAACCCACTACTTAGCGATAAAGTATAAACTCCAATCTTGGTGACAGGTGTAACTTTCCTATTCCCCATGATTAAGTTTATTCTTCCTTGCTCCACATTCTCACTTCTTCTTAGTCTCTACAAGTCACAACAAATGTGAATACCACAACCGGTATCAAGGACCCAAGATTTCGAATGGGGTGAGTTATTAGAAATGATAGTGTAAATACCTGCATGGTTGGGTTTAACTTTCCCATCCTTCACATCTTGCTGGTATTTTGGGAAGTTCCGCTTCCAATGTGATTTTTCATGGCAATAGAAGCACTCAACCTCTTTTGGGTCAGAAGAAGGAGTGACAAAACCTTTCTTGGTTCCACTTGAAGAAGAGCCATCAAGGGTCCTAAGCTTGGTACCCTTCGAAGAACTCTTTCTCTTCTTCCCTCGAATTTCCCGATTGCCAAAAGCGGAGTGGAGTTTGGAGTAGGAGTGTTAACAACCGACTTCCCCTTAAGACCTGATTCTGCGGTCTTGAGAAGTCCCTGAAGTTTGCTGAGTGTGACCTCTTCCTTATTCATGTGATATGTCATGCGGAATTGATCATAGCACGATGGTAAGGAGCGCAAAATTATATGTGTTGCAAGCTCCTCAGGGAAGTTCACATTAAGCTTCAGCAATCGATCCACATACCTTTGCATTTTCTGCATGTGGCTCGTGACGGAATCCCCATCCTTCATCATGGTTGTTATCATGGAGCAGATGATTTCGTACCTCTCTTGTCGTGCACTTTGATGGTATCTTTCCATCAAATCTTGGTGCATTTCATAAGGTTAGAAATCCTCATAGGACTTTTGGAGTTCTGCTGTCATTGTGGCCATCATGATGCATGCTACTTTCGTAGCATCCCTTTCATGTGCCTGAAAGTCAGCTATCTCCTGAGGTGTTGCAGTGGTCTCATCAATCTCCTTAAGCTCCTTGTCGAGGACATATTCTTTGTCCTCGTAGCGGGTAATCATCCTGATGTTTCTGATCCACTCATTGAAGTTGGATCCATCAAAAGTGACTTTCCCACACAAGCTCATAAGAGTAAAGGAGCCATTAGGATTTGAGCCAGAAGCAGCATTGTTTGAAGACATCTGTAGGAAGCGGACAAGATTAGTTTAGATATTAAGATAGTCCTTAATAAAACACCCAAATGTAATATTAAGGCTAGGATACAATCACAATATATTATAACTTAGAAGAGGTATGCCATAATCCAAGCTATAACATATTTGAAAGGTAGGTGAATGACGATTCACCAATATCCACTACGATAACCGAAATATTAGATATTAGGTTTTATGATTGGTTCTTAGAAATTCCTAGATTCTTTGAGATTCAATGAACTTTTCAAAGGCATGTTTCAATCTCGAGTGTGCCCTCCAAGTTTTGTGACTGGGATACCGAGGATCACAAAACGAGGTGTGAAGTAACCATGCAAATCACTTGGTACCCTTAAAGTTTATCACTCAATCGATGTGCCGGTAAACCACACACGCTCCACCGATACTATAATAAACCTTAAGTCACCCTTTACCTACCTTGTTAAGTCCAAGTTAGTGTGCCGGTTAACCACACACGCTCCACCAACGACTTAGACAAAGTGTAAAGTGTAATTTCATGGATTAGCACCTTATTCACATTTTTCCTAAAGTAACTAAGATTGGGAATTTAATAAACATTTAGTTACTTTATAATATTCATCATACTTTGAATGAGAATTTATAAGTCCTTGTCTTACCCATTCGGCTAACGGCCCTCCACCAGTCAAGCAAGCGGTGGGTGAGAGTAGACACTCATTAAGTCACCATTTTATAGGCAACAACCTTATACCCACCTTATAGACCGGCTTCGTGAATGAGGCGTACTAGTGGTAAGACGACTTTGTTCTTATACATATGTATATATAATTATTAAGTCATCATAATATAAGTATAAGGATTGAATTTTAACTTTTAAAATTCTAAGGGTTGGAACTAAAGTTTTAACTTAACTTTACTTGTTCCAAAACTTGAGGGTAGGTTTTGTAACTTTCAAAACTTTTCATTTCTTGTAATAAAATGAAGACTCTTCATTTTCTAACTCTTGTGTTCTTTTAATGGTTTTAATTCAAGTGTGACTCTTGGTTTTCCATAATTTGAGGATAAGTTATGGACTCCATTAAAACACATTATGATCAAGAATTAATCTACCACATAGGTTACAAATAATTCCTATGATCATCTAAAACATCATAAGAACAAGAACATGAATATGAACACATTCATAAATCAAAATTACACTTAAAACTTTGTAATTTTGATAACTAGTTGTTGTAAATGAATTAGAAAGAACATTACACCATCAAAACAAGTTTTCAAGTACCAAAACAGTTTAGGGTAATGTTTCTAGTTCATTTCCAGCAACTAAAGTCAAAATTCTGCAATCTGTCGACCCTACTCGCCGAGTGCATGAACTTACTCGCCATGTTGGTTGAAGTTACACGTGAACTCTACGAGTCCCCCCTATGGACTCGACGAGTCCATTCGTAGACAGCAAGATTTTCGACTTTTTTCAACTTTTAAGCACAAATAAAAAGCAAACAAGCCTAGGCTCTGATACCACTGATGGGTTTTGAGCATTCTAACACTTCCTAAGTGTACATGCAACCCTAATAACCTTGGATCTATGTTTGTCTAATTATCATGCAAAGTTGAATTCCAAGGCTATATTCCTATCTAGCATACATGGGGAACAATTTTAACTTGAATGATAGATAGAATAACTTACCTTGTTGTTGCTTGTGTTCCTTGAAACCTTATGAGCCTAGCACCCCAAGTGTGATGCCTCAAATGCTTCACTCAACACCAAATGCTCTTGGAAAGAATTTTGAGAGAATGCACACTTCTTGAAATCGGCCAAGCGCTCTTGTTTCCTTAGTGTAGCCGATTTTGGTGGAGAATATGATTCTTATATAGTGTTGACACATCTAGGGTTACACCATGTAAACCCTAATGTGTCATGACTCTTCATTTCCATGACCCATGGGTTTGTAACTCCCATGGAGCATCCATGGAGCATCCTATGGGTGGAACCCAACTTGATAATCCATGGAGCCTCTTATCCCACTATACAAGATATGGATGATTTACATAATCAACCCATATATTTAATTAGTTATCTTTTGATCACTTAATTAATTCTAAATTAATTCTTGATCAAACTAATCAAATAATATTATTAATATATTAGAACTTATAATATATTAATAATCTCCAAGTGTTATTTCTCTCATTTAGTCTATCCAATTGCATGGTGCCATGCAACCCAAATGGACCATGCCGGGTCGCGTCAAGTACATACCAGAAATAGTTATGGACTTAGACACCTTATCCAACAAATACGTCATGTCACATGTGATCAGGGTTAAATAATCTTAGAGTGCTGGATTTGGCCCTATTGCACAAGTCTTATCTGAGTCCAACCGTTGTAGGGACGAGTATTCTATTCGAAGGATTATCTGAGGCTCATCACATGTGATGGTATTCATTTGCTGGCTAATTGGCATCATAAGGAGGCCTTCAGCAGTTGAGGGCTGGTTTGAGTTGAGTCAGAGGTTTACCTTGTGTAAGCCTAGGATGAGATAGTGCTGGGAGCAATAGTTGTAGAAAAAGGGACCTGGTAGAGACGAAGCAGTTCTTGAGGAAAGTACAGATAGATGTGGAAGGTAGTATGGGCCCGTACTACTGGAAGCAAAGGATCCGTACTCGATTCGAGAAAGGCCGAGATGAGACTGGGAAACTTGTAGTGTGTGCATATGATCCCTCAGCAGTGATGAGTATTTTGATAGTTGTTGCGATATGTTTTCAGCATGGTGACATTGCGAGAGATACCAGTGGGTGGATCAGGTGCCGGAGAGGGATCAGGCTTAGGTTTAGGGGCCGAGCAGCTCAAGGAGTAGATGAGGGAGTTGATATCAGCGGAGGTTACATAGTATCCTAGATCAGGTTCCTGTGATCTTTGGCACGGTCAAGGAGGGTATACTAGAGATCTTGGATGAGAGGCTAGGAGCCTTTCATACCGAGATAATGGCTTTGATGGGAGCGCGTACTATGATATTCCGAGATTTTAGAGCTTGCGGAGCGCCAGATTATCATGGGGCTAGGGACCCCATTGCTAGTTGCAGGTGGTTGGCTGATGTTGCCAACACATTCCATACAAGCAGGTGTCCCGAGGGGGACAAGGTCAGACTCACATCTTGTATTCTGAAGGACAGAGCGAGGTATTGGTGGGAGGCAGTTGATCATTCCATTGGTGACGATACCGTGTTGGACGCGATGACATGGAGTGATATATCGACCAGGTTTATCGCTGAGTTTTCACCGATTATTGAGGTGCAATAGTTGGCACGGGAGTTTCAGGATTTGATGCAAACTACTGAGACTGTGGCGGAGATCACTGGAAAGTTCAGGGAGAGGGCCCTCCTTGTTCTGTAGTATATCCTTGAGGGCTGACATCAGGGAGTTTGTAAGCAGGTCCGGCTGTAAAATGCTGGAAGATATGATTTCTCGAGCTAGAGAGAGGAAGATTGATTTGGAGCAGATCCAGAAGAGGAAGTCGGATGAGGTTCACGTAGCCACATGTTCGGGCAAAAGGCCCAAAGGGCCAGATTTGTGATCGATGGATTACCAAAGCCGCGGCCAATGCGGGAGATGCAACACGATGCACGAGGGTGCGTGTATGAGTAGTAGTGGTGGAGATTCGGGCTGCTTCAAGTGTGGCTGGACAGGTCATCTTAGCAGGGATTTACTGCTACCAAGTCCCTCGCTTCAATTCCCGTCCTTAAACGCCACCCGGGTCCCTCCAAACACTCGTAATGGAGTGTTTCCGCGATTACAAGTAATGGTCCCTATCCAACAATCAATCTAAGTCCTAATTAGATACAAATGTGTATCTTAACATTATACTTAGGAACCTCGTGTGTTTGCAAGCCCCGGACCAACACTTAGCATCCGAATTCGCCACATTTCTCGTCCGGTGAGTTCATACCCCTACACTTTTTGAACTGTTTTCACTGTTTTCAGGGGGGAAAAAGTACAAGGAAAACTTGTACTCAAACTTATTGTTTTCAGTTTAAATGTTTTCATTCCGTATGTTCTAATATCAATAACTGTGTTTCTCAAATAGTTCGAATTACGAATTTAGCTTTCAAACGAATCATAGATATCTCGATGAAATGCTCTAATCTAAACTATGTTTCATAATCTACGAATAACATACTAATTTCCAATGATAACTAATTACGAAAACGAAAACGAATACGAAGTTATAACTAGGAATAGAACGAATAAAGAAACTACAACTAGAAACAGAACGAATAACACATCTATAACTAGGAACAGAATGGATAACGAAACTATAATTAGGAACAGAACGAATACGAATACGAATACGACTACGAATACGAATACGAATACGAATAAGACTGCGAATAGTATTAGGAGTAGGATTAGGGATAGGAATGCGACTACGAATACGAATACAAATACGACTGCGAATACGAATACGAATACGAATAGTATTAGGAGTAGGATTAGGGATAGGAATGCGACTACGAATACGAATACGAATACGAATACGACTACGAATACGAATACGAATACGAAAATTAATAGGAGTAGGAATAGAGAAACAAATACAGTAATGAATACGAATACGAGGACGAGTAAGTACACGAATAAGTTTAAGAATAAGAATACTGAATATATAACCGTAACCAGTAAAGACACACGCACAGACAGTCAGGGAAACATGGGGTTTTCCTGGGGAAAACAAAACATTACCTAATCACGTGTATAGCTTTTACATCTTTAACATCTTTCACATTAGAAACCAATATGCAGGAAAGCATGGGGCTTTCCTAGGTAACACTTATATGACTAGAAAGAGTAACAAACTGAATAACATTACATATTTCACAACTAGTAATGTACCATTAGGAAAGTATGGGACTTTCCTGGGTTCATAGTTAAACATAACCAAAATCGTGTAACCTATCAATCAACCAAATCTTCTCTTTTAAGAAAATATGGGATTTTCTTGGATAATAACTTTTCGATAAACTAAAGGAAACTCATACATTTTCACAAAGCAAATATCTTATGAACTCACCAGCTTTATGCTGATTTTCAAACTGCTTGTATTCTCAGGTCCACATTAGACAGGTACCTAGCTAATCTTTTGGAGAAGACGGAGCGTACAGAAGACTCGTCTCTACTTTTGTTCATATATACTATGTATTACGAATGTACAACTTTACTTTTGAACAAATGTAAACTTTGATAATTAATGTAATGGTTGTTTACTTTGCTTACTATGTACATTGGATTTGATACTCAACTTGGTAGTCCACCCCGGAGACGTTTCCGCCTTCGGTTTTCGGGGTGTGACATCATAGAAGGTTGGATAATCTCAGAGGTAAGGGTTTGACCCTATTGCGCAACTCTCGTCTGAGTGTAACCGTTGCAGGGCTTAATCTTTTACTCAAAGGATTATACAAACCATTCGATGGGAGGGATGCTCAGCACTAAGTTATAGTAGTGAGAAGTGTCCAGTAGATACTGGCAGTATTGACCCGTACTGGAAGTAGTAGAAGTAATGGCGTTGGTGAAGGATAGGACCTTCACAGTGACAGAGGAAGTAGTTGGTTATGGAACGTTGCCTCGGGGAGTCTAGAAAACGCACAAGGAAATAGTGGTGAACCCCTAGGGTGTCCAACATAAGTACTCAGTGAGTACGAGAAGGTTTCTCAGTTGAGTAAGTTGTGTTCCCAGGATGGTCAGGGTTAGGGTTAACCGGAGAATTTATCCGCAAGGATTAATGTTAGTCAAAATGACCGAGCGGAAGGCTGGCAGAGGTAGTTAGTGGGTGTTAGGTTTTCTCAAGCAAAGTGATGATTGCAGGGCGATTGGACATAGAGAAACTTCGAGGACGAAGTTCAGTTTAAGTGGAGGGGAGTTGTAACACCCATAATCAGAAAGACCAAGAAAGGAAAAGAAGACTATAAGTCAAAGGGGTCAACCCATCGAGTCCAGGGTGGAACTCAACGAGTCTGAGCGGGATCCACATCGAAGAGTAAGTAACCAACGACAAGTTGGAAAGTGGACTCAATGAGTCCGGACTGGATTGGGAAACCCTATGATCGGGACATGGTGGCCTATTTAAACATCTCATTCTCTTCCCCAGGGTTCATATACAGTCTCTCTCACCCAGAATACCGAACCCTAGCCACCATATCCATTTTGAGCAAGATCTATGTAACAACCCGAAGTTTTCCATCGTCGAAAACTTGTTCTGCCCATGAGATTTCGCAGTTAGTCGATTCGTTTCATTCTCGCTTTGGGTTAATTAATTAAATTTATACGTTTATTATAATTTAATGAGTGTTCAAATCCCTTAGGAACTCAAGAAATTAACCCAAAAGTGTTTAGTTCAAAAAGTTAGAAACATTCCCGCCGGGTGACGGTAACTTAATCGGGTGCGACCAAAAGCCCCGTTTAATGCCGGTATCGGGTAGAATTCCACCGTGTCCAAGTTTTGGGAACTATATAAACATGTTCAACCTTTCATTTGAAGCTTTTTCCTTCTCTCTCTACTCTCTCTCTAACCTCTCTCCTAAAATCCAAGATTAAGGGTCCAAAACTCAATTTTAAGTTCTCAAATCCTTAAGGTAACTTCCTAACGTCATTGTATAGCTTATTTGACTTCCAAATTCAAAACTTAATCATGAAATAGGACACAAAATATGATTTTACGGCCCAGGAAGGTGCCTAGGCCGTAAACACCAAGTCTGAAGGGTTTTGAGCCCTTAAACCCCTCCTTGACAATTTTGGGACCTAGATATGGCTAAATGACTTCAAGATATGGACTTTAAACATTTAAATCATGGATTTTGTGAGGTTTGAAGGAGTTTACGGCCAAGGCATATGCTTGGGCCGTAAACTCATATAAGTAGGGTTTTCTTGACCTTAAACCCTTCCAAATAACAAACAAGGCTTAGATATGAATTGTAGAATATTGGTATTAGCATTTGGACACTTGAAACATAATTTTTGAGGGGTTTGTGTGAGTTTACAGCCAAGGCATATGCTTGGGCTGTAAACTCCTTAAAAATGGGTATAAATTCAATTTCAAGGTGTTAGAAAGCCATCCGACACCACCAAAAGCCTTGGAATAAATCATAGGACCAACCAAAAATAGTTTAAGGACCTTAAACACATCAAAACCCCACATTTGAGAGTTTACGGCCATAGAACATGTCTCATGGCCGTAAACTCATAAAAGGGTGTCAATTGGTGCCCTAAACTCATTTCTAGGCTTGTGGGAATTTTTAGAATCACATGTGATTAATTTTAAGACCTTAAAAACACTTAATCAAGGGGATATGAGAGTTTACATCCAAAGATCCCATGCCTAGGCCGTAAACTCCCTTAAATGTTGCAAATGGTGCTTTTAATTCAATCCAAGCCTTAGATAAAAATTTTCCAAGCATTTCCAAGTGTCCATATCCATTTGTGACCCAAATTACACCATAAACCACCCCACCATGAGTTTACGGCCGTAAAGTCATGGGGAATGGGTGTTTTGGACCAAAAAATCTTGTATAAGTTTATTCATGGGGAGTAAACTCAAGTCCCAAGTCCCTCGCTTCAATTCCCATCCTTAAACGCCACTCGGGTCCCTCCAAACACTCGAAATGGGGTGTTTCCGCGATTACAAGTAATTGTCCCTACCAAATAATCAATCTAGGTCCTAATTAGATACAAATGTGTATCTTTACATTACACTTAGGAACCTTGTGTGTTTGCAAGCCCCGGACCAACACTTAGCATCCGAATTCGCCACATTTCTCGTCCGGTGAGTTCATACCCCTATCCTTTTTCAACTGTTTTCACTGTTTTCAGGGGGGGAATACAAGCAAAAGTACAAGGAAATCTTGTACTCAAACTTATTGTTTTCATTTTAATCGTTTTCATTCTATATGTTCTAATATCAATAACTATGTTTATCAAATAGTTCGAATTACAAATTTCGTTTTCAAACTAATCCTAGATTTCTTAATAAAATGTTGTAATCTAAAGTATGTTTCATAATCCATGAATAATTTATACTAATTTCCAATTATAACTAATTACGAATACGAATACGAACACGAAACTATAACTAGGAATAGAATGAATACGAAGCTATAACTAGGAATAGAACGAATACGAAACTATAATTGGGAACAGAACGAATAACGAAACTACAACTAGAAACAGAACGAATAACACATCTACAAGTAGGAACAGAATGCATAACGAAACTATAATTAGGAACATAACGAATACGAATACGACTGCGAATAGTATTAAGAGTAGGAATAGGGAAACGAATACGACTACGAATACGAATACTACTGCGAATACGAATACGAATACGAATAGTAATAGGAGTAGGAATAGGGAAACGAATACAGTAACGAATACGAATACGAACACGAATAAGTACAAGAATATGTTTAAGAATAAGAACACGAATATGAAGATATATATCTAAGTATATTCTGAGATAATACCATTATGATATCAAAATACCAAATTAATACAATAGGTATGAATGGAAATAAATCAGTATATCAAAATCCAATAACTAAAATTACTTTTAGGAAAGTACGGGACTTTCCTAGGGAATCATGTCACAACCGGAAATTTTGTGTCTTGTAAACTATACACTCAAGCTAAAGTGAATCAAAAGCTTAAGAACATGTGTAACACCCATGATTGTAACAACAAAATTTCAATCAAATACACCATACGATCATTTCAAATGGTCAACAAGCAATTGGAAACCCTAGAAGTTCTTACTTAGGTCCACTTTGGACTAGAAATTCCTAATTGGGCCTAAGAGACCAATAAACTTCCAATTTGACTATATTGGGTTTAGAACTCTTAAATGGACTCTAATTGGACCCACATCTATTTGTATCAACATTTTTGGGCTATGTTGGACCTAGAATGAAACGAATTAAAAGCCTTGATACATGAATAACCTAAATTAGTCCAATAAAAATATAAAAATCCTACCACATTTCTTTATACTTAAAACATACCCAAGATTAACTCTAATAGTGGGCTTAGGGGCAAAGGCCCAAATTTTCCCTTTTCCTTCCAAAAATCTCGGCCCAATGCACAAGCCCAAGAGGATGGAAGAGTTGACTTGTGTGCCACATTATTATTACCTATTGGATATCCATGCAACTCATCTCATTCTTCCATGCATATCACTTCAAAAATCACTCTCTTCTCTCCTCCCTCTCACTCTCGGCCGAACACAACACACACACACTCACAAAAATCCATCCCATTCTCTCTAGATCACTCAAGAACACTCCTTCCTCCCCACTCCAAGAATCTCGAAATTTAGGAGCTTTCAAGAGGATCTTGCAAGTTAATCATCATTTTAGGTAAGTTTTTACTTATATCCATGATCTAGCTACTTTACTCCATCAAAAACCTCTTCTAAATC
Organism: Lactuca saligna; assembly: GCF_052625555.1. Lineage (NCBI taxonomy): Eukaryota > Viridiplantae > Streptophyta > Magnoliopsida > Asterales > Asteraceae > Lactuca > Lactuca saligna. The sequence continues at coordinate 223,939,535 of NC_136419.1, read as the reverse complement.
TATTCCAACTTGTGATCATGCACCTTAGAAGTCACCAAACTCGAGATCTACCAAGGAAAGGTGCTAAGGCCGAAAAATCACTTCATTTTCTTCCATCTTTTCTTCCAAAAACCGAAAGCTTCAAAAAAGGTGAGCTTCATACCCCCTATTTTCGGTTTTCATGAGTTTTTTTTTTTTTTTGGGGGGGGGGGGGGAATACAAGTGAAAGTGTAGATCTATATGTATTTTGTATGCTTTGTATGATTCCATGCTTATATGTGTGCTTTTGTGTGTTATAATGTTGGATCTAGCCATAAAACCCCTCAAAACCGAGATATACCTTATGCTAAAAGACTCTAGCATCAATTATATTTCTACATACAATGTATTTCTAGAAAAATGGCTAAATGGTTTAGTAACAATTTCTTTGGGCTAAAAACACCATTTTTGGACTTAAAATGTGAAAAATACAAACTTTAAGGGTCTAAATTGACAAATCACGAATTCTGATGGTTGAACTATGTCAAAGCAGTTTCAATAAAGCAATTTCTGGAAATATACTCATTTAGAGGATTAAAAACATAAATTTCAAGCTTAATGGGCTAAAAATGACATTTTAGGCCCAATGAGGCCAATTATGCGAGATTTTCTGTTTTGGAGGGCCAAAACTGTATTTTTCTATAGAACAGTGGACTATAAGCGTTCCAAGTCCTTTTCAAAGGTTTAAAATGCTTTTTAAATATAAAAGGGACTAAAGTTGCAAAAAATTTTCAATTTGGGCCAAAATTGTCAAACTTTTGAAAAAGAAGGGTTATAACCGAGAAAAACTGAAATTCAGGGACTTAAGCTGTTTTCTATGAAAAATATGCTGGAAAATACTTATTTCAATAATTTTTGGTATTAAAATGTCAAGAAAATTGATTTAAGTACCAAACCGTAAAGTATTTAAATAAAGGGTTGAAAAAGTAAATTTTACAAACAAGGAGGGGCTGAAAACAGAAAATTCTCAAGGCTAGTTCAATACATGCAATTTGACCAAATGATGGTACCACGACTATCGACGAAATACAATACATTACAACACCAAAAGTCGTTGTTAAACGAATTGGTTCGGTCTCGAACCAATAAAAATCCGAAACTACTAACACAACGACACTATGACATAACGACACTACGATCAATAACTAATAACGATTGGGAAGTCACTATACATACGAGTGTGCACAGACGTCTACGCACCACCTTTGGGCCCCAAAAGTGTAAAATCTTGTTCGTTGAGCCTAGCTAGCCCAATGACCTGATCTTAAGGCCCGAAGACCTCTCTCTTACGAAGTGTTGGGTTTTACCGACCCGACATAACGTAAAAGGACTTTCAATGGCTCGTATACTACTGGTCCCCAAGGGTCCTTTGGTATTGCTAGTAAAGTCTACATTTTCATGCGAGGCGGGTCTGGGACCCCTCGTACTTTTTATCCCCAACCGGCTAATGGAGTTACTGAGGCCTTCGTGTCCTCGTTCTCTTCGGGTGTGGGACTACACGTAGTCAGGGCGGTTGGAGAACGTGATTAGTACAGACGACGCCTACGGGATCGTTGGTATCGCTATAGACTAGTCGTTTGTGTAACATGTGTTTGTAGCAAATAATCATGCTCAACAATAATCCAACGTCGCCTGGTACCGATAACTTCACACGTTGCAATTGTTTCAATGTACGAATTAGGAAAACATCGGGTTTTCCTAGGGTATTTCAATACATACGGATCCGGAATGCACACAAATTTTAAATGAACAATTTTTACAAGTATAGAAACAAACAAGCATACCTATGGATCTTCACACATTTTTGACTTTACTATTTTCAGAAAATATCGGATTTTCTGGTGTTTCTCAAAACATTACAAACATTGGATTTCAAACATTACTTATGAACTCACCAACATTTGATATGTTGATGTTTTTCAAAATACTTGTATTCTCAGGTAACAGATAAAGTGGAGGATGAATTGTACTCTAAGACGTTTTGTTGTGGTTTAATTTAGAATCAAATAGTTATTTTTGAGAATGTCATGTTTTGGAACACTGTAATGGATGTAAACGCTACCAGTTGTATCATTCCAAATGTTGGTGATGTATAATGTTATGTTTCATGTATATGCATTGTGATGGTATTCAATTGAGTCACGATAGCCCTCGGACGTTTCCGTCGTCTGGTTCGGGGGTGTGACAAATCATCATATAACTAAAATAGAGTGATAAACTAGACAACTATACATCTTTCACATTTAGTAATATACAATCAGGAAAGTATGGGACTTTCCTGGGATCATAATTAAATAATCAGAAACGTATAACCTAACAATCAATCAACCTTCTCTATTAAGAAAATATGGGATTTTATTGGATAACAACTTTTCGGTAAACTAAAGGAAACTCGTACATTTTCACAAAGCAACATCTTATGAACTCACCAGCTTTATGCTGATTTTCAAACTGCTTGTATTCTCATGTCAACATTAGACAGGTACCTAGCGAATATTTTGGAGAAGACGGAGCGTATTGAGGACTCGTCTCTACTTTTGTTCATATATACTATGTATTACGAATGTACAACTTTACTTCTGAACAAATGTAAACTTTGATATGTAATGTAATGGTTGTTTACTTTGCTTACTATGTACATTGGATTTGATACTCAACTTGGATTCAACCCCGTAGACGTTTCCGCCTTTGGTTTTTGGGGTGTGACAGATTGGTATCAGAGCCCTTGTTTATATTGAATGGAGTATACCAAACCTTACATGGTATAAAACTATAAACACTAAAGGGACTAAATGCTCTGAACTAAAAGTATACCTCAAATATAAGTATTTTCAAAAGTATACAAGTATACCAAACCGTCGAAATCCGTAACTACAAGTAGAACAAAACATAAGTAAATGCGTATTGTACACTACGGTTAAACCTGGGCAGTTATGTAGTCGTGTCTAGTATCAATATAGCCTGACCAACTATATTCATTCGAGACACGGCCAACATGTGCTTGGGAGTGACTGCGGTACACAGCATGCCTAAAACTTACCCAATACCCAAACAATGAGCCGTCGCTGCAGCGAATCATGAAATACTATGGGAGTATTTCTCGAGCCAAATCCGTTATAAAATTCCTCATCTCAGCATTGCTCCTTAATCATTCCTTTAGCGATAATTTATTTGTTTGATAACTTCTTCCTGCTTTATCGCTTAATAGAGTTCTATGTATACCATAAAGAGATATCCTTTGTATCATATCTCTTGATTCAATTCAGAGGACTTATCATCCTCTCTTCCTGATCTTATTAGATGAAGATGCCTCCAAGAAAGAGACCCACCTCACAGAACAACAAAAACCCTCCTCAAACACCACCTTCTCTTCAAATCGACCTGGCAACCCTTCAGTCAGTTTTAACTGCAACATTTTCAGCAGCCATGTCGCAAACGAACCCCGGTAGTTCGGGAGGTGGTCCCCAACCTCAAAATCAAGAAAATAGCCAGGGACACCGAAAGGAGTGTTCCTATAAAGACTTTATGCACGTGAAACCTAGATTCTTCAATGGCACAGGAGGTGTCATTGCTCTAACTCGATGGATAGAAAGGATCGAATCTATCTTCGAAATCTGTACTTGTTCAGAATCCGACAAAGTGAAGTTTGCCGATTTCACTCTCACCAACAAAGCCCTGACTTGGTGGAACAGCCGAGTCAAATCTCTAACTCTACCTGTAGCCAATGCTATGGGCTGGGAAGTTATGAAGGAACTTCTACACGCATAGTATTGCTCTCGGGGTGAAATCCAGAAGCTGGAACATGAAATTTGGAATCTGAAGATGAAAGGTTCCGATATCGCCGCCTACACATCTAGGTTTGACGACTTAGCGCTTCTTTGTCAAGGGATAGTTACCCCGAAAGTAAGAAGATAGAGAAGTTTATCTGGGGATTAACCCAGCCAACAAAAAGGAACGTCTTAGCTGCTAGACCAGATACATACGACAGCGCCAAATGCTAGCGCAAATCTCGATTGACCATAGTGAGGACATAGAGGAAGAAACCACCACTCCTGAGCCGACAGAAAGAAGTGGTGAGAAAAGAAAGTACTGGGAGGCAGGGGATAAATATCAGCCTTCGTAGGAGTTCTCGAAGAGACAACAAATGGTGACAGTCCACGCTGCCACTATCCCTGCTGTTGTACCCGTCATGGGTTCCTCAACTCAAGCACCTATTACCGAATATGTCGGTGTTCTCCCGTGGTGTAACCAGTGCAGTTACCACCACTATATTCCTGTTCCCTGTCGTATAAAACTTTGCAAAAATTGTGGCCAAGAGGGTCACCTTGCGTGGAGTTGTAGAACACCAACAAATCAAGCTCTCAGAGCGGGCATCAGTCAGGTCTGTTATGGTTGCGGAAGGGTCGGGCATTATAAGAGAAACTGCCCCAATACAACAACAGCTGGCAACTTTGGAAGAGTCTTAGCTATAGGACAAGGTGAGACAGCCACCGATCCCACAGTTGCCCCAGGTATATCCCTTTTAGACAACCATTTTACTTGCAATTCTTTTTCAACTCTAACCTAGAATGATAAACTGTTATCTATTCATTTGAATCTCTCCATAAACGTAGAACTTTTAGAAATCCTCATTAGGATTCATTCCGCAACCTACAAACTTCGATTAACCTTGAACCTTAGAAACATTCCTATGGTACTTCACGTCTCGGTCTTTTAGAAATATCCACCCAACGAAACCAACACACATCCTGAAAGTGAGGGTTCGCTGGAACATCAAGCGGAGACCCGATTCCACTTGGGAGCGTAAAAACCTGAAGTAGTAGACTCATCCTCGGTCCTCTTTTCAACTTGCAATTTGAGTTCAAATCTTTGAATTTCGGGACGAAATTCCCTCTAACGGGGGGATAATGTAACAACCCAAAGTTTTCCATCGTTGAAAACTTGTTCTACCCGTGAGATTTCGCCGTTAGTCGATTCGTTTTTTTCTCGCTTTGTGTTAATTAATTAAATTTATACGTTTATTATAATTTAATGAGTGTTCAAATCCCTTAGGAACTCAAGAAATTAACCCAAAAGTGTTTACTTCAAAAAGTTAGAAACATTCCCGTCGGGTGACGGTAACTTAATCGGGTGCGACGAAAAGCCCCGTTTAATGCCGGTATCGGGTAGAATTCCTCCGTGTCCAAGTTTTAGGAACTATATAAACATGTTAAACCTTTCATTTGAAGCTTTTTCCTTCTCTCTCTACTCTCTCTCTAACCTATCTCCTAAAATCCAAGATTAATGGTCCAAAACTCAATTTTAAGGTCTCAAATCCTTAAGGTAACTTCCTAACGTCATTGTATAGCTTATTTGACTTCCAAATTCGAGACTTAATCATGAAATAGGACACAAAATATGATTTTACGGCCCAGGAAGGTGCCTAGGCCGTAAACACCAAGTCTGAAGGGTTTTGAGCCCTTAAACCCCTCCTTGACAATTTTGGGACCTAGATATGGCTAAATGACTTCAAGATATGGACTTTAAACATTTAAATCATGGATTTTGTGAGGTTTGAAGGAGTTTACGGCCAATGCATATGCTTGGGCCGCAAACTCATATAAGTAGGATTTTCTTGACCTTAAACCCTTCCAAACCACAAACAAGGCTTAGATATGAATTGTAGAATATTGGTATTAGCATTTGGACACTTGAAACATAATTTTTGAGGGGTTTGTGTGAGTTTACGGCCAAGGCATATGCTTGGGCTGCAAACTCCTTAAAAATGGGTATAAATTCAATTTCAAGGTGTTAGAAAGCCATCCAACACCACCAAAAGCCTTCGAATAAATCATAGGACCAACCAAAAATAGTTTAAGGACCTTATGATGGGTTTTGAGCATTCTAACACTTCCTAAGTGTACATGCAACCCTAATAACCCTGGATCTATGTTTGTCTAATTGTCATGCAAAGTTGAATTCCAAGGTTATATTCCTATCTAGCATACATGGGGAACAATTTTAACTTAAAGTATAGATACAATAACTTACCTTGTTGTTGTTTGTGTTCCTTGAAACCTTGTGAGCCTAGCACCCCAAGTGTGATGCCTCAAATGCTTCACACAACACCAAATGCTCTTGGAAGAACTTATGAGAGAACACACACTTCTAAAAATCGGCCAAGCCCTCTTGTTTCTTAGTGTAGCCGATTTTGGGTGGAGGATATGTTACTTATATAGTGTTGACACATCTAGGATTAAACCCTAATGTGTCATGACTCTTCATTTCTATGATCCATGGGTTTGTAACTCCCATGGAGCATCCATGGAGCATCCTATGGGTGGAACCCAACTTGATGGTCCATGGAGCCTTTTAGCCCACTATACAAGATATGGATGATTTACTTAATCAACCCATATATTTAATTAGTTATCTTTTGATCACTTAATTAATTCTAAATTAATTCTTGATCAAACTAATCAAATAATATTATTAATATATTAGAACTTATAATATATTAATAATCTCCAAGTATTATTTCTCTCATTTAGTCTATCCAATTGCATGGTGCCATGCAACCCAAATGGACCATGCCGGGTCGGGTCAAGTACATACCAGAAATAGTTATGGACTTAGACACCTTATCCAACAGTCTCCCACTTGGATAAGTCTAATAACTATAACTGCAAGTATGACTTCAGGAACCGATCGGCAATCGTAGCTCTTTACAAGGTTTCTCGAAACTGAGAAGATGATAGTACGCCATTTAAGATAAGTGATCATATAATCCTCTGTTCTACATATCAGTCGGACAAATACATGGAAAAATGTCTTACTTATTGTCCAACATTTGTTTCCCGATTTCCGATTTGTTTGACAAAGAACTTTATTGAACACATCAATTTAGTTCTGACCGGGCCCGGTACATAGGTCAAAACAAAATCATCGAGGGGCCCAAATATCAGCATCTAATCCAAGAAGGAACAGATAAACTTCGACTCATATGTTTGTTCTACTACTCATTGAATTACACACAAGAGCACGATTTTATAACATCGAGTTACCAATGCGTTTTTCGTACAATCAATGCATAACCAACTTGTAAGTAACAAATCATATCTCTAGGTTTAAAGACTTATATGATATTACCGTCTCACGATCACTCGAGATAGAATTCCATGAAGTGATTCCAGTGAGCGTGGGTTGAGTCCAATGCTCAGAACTTATGAGCACTCATGATTGTTGTAGCCTTGTCCCAGACCTCTACAACCAAACATGACAGTCTTGATTCATACCTACTTCCGACATATGACCGACTGTGGAGGTTTGAATAATATGTTATACCAAACAAAATTATTCTGGAAGTCAAAACATGCAAAAGAAATATAGTAAACGATCGACAAGAGATAATAACACTTTACTCATAAATAAAACACTTTTATTCATCATCAAATGTCAATTACACTTTACAAATTTTGAGATTATCTAACTACTAAATCTAATATCATCCTTCAGCCCTATGCTCCGAGCATGCTGGAGATGCTTAACCCGAGTCAGTCCCTTCGTGAGGGGATCTGCCGGATTCTCATCTGATGATACCCTCTTTGCCACGAGGAGTCCTTCTTCGATCCGATGTCTGATGAAATGGTATTTTCTGTCGATGTGTCTGGATCTCCCGTGATCCCTTGGTTCCTTGGCTAAGGCAACAGCACTTTCACTATCACAGAAAATTTCCATTGGCTCTTTAATAGCTGGTACAACTCCAAGGTCTCCAATGAAGTTCCTCAGCCATAACGCCTCCTTTGCTGCTTCGCTAGCTGCAATATACTCTGATTCACAAGTAGAATCTGCCACTGTCTCTTGCTTGGAACTCTTCCAAGAAATTGCTCCTCCATTTAGGGTAAAGACCCAGCCCGACTGAGAGCGGAAGTTATCCCTATCAGTCTGGAAGCTAGCATCACTATACCCTACAACTCTCAAGTCATCACTCCCACCGAGGGTAAGGACCCAGTCCTTAGTCCTTCGTAGGTACTTGAGAATAGTCTTTACCGCAGTCCAGTGTGCCTTGCCAGGGTTCCCCTGAAACCTGCTAACCATGCTCAAGGCAAAGGCTACATCAGGTCGAGTACACGTCATAGCATACATGATCGAACCTACAGCCGAAGCATAACGTATTCGACTCATTTCTGCTATCTCAGCCTCAGTGCTAGGGCTTTGTGTCTTACTCAGTTTGGCGTTACTCTGGATGGGTAACTCTCCTTTCTTGGAGTCTTGCATTCTGAATCTCTTCAGAATCTTCTCCAAGTAGGTACTTTGACTAAGTCCAATTAGTCTTTTACTCCGATCTCTCAAGATCCTTACCCCCAAAATATAGGCAGCTTCACCAAGGTCCTTCATAGCGAAACACTTTCCAAGCCAGGACTTTACTTCTTGCAAGGTTGGAATGTCGTTTCCTATGAGTAGTATGTCATCCACATACAATACCAAAAAGCTAACTATACTCCCACTAGCCTTGACATATACACAAGATTCATCTTCACTCCTAGAAAAGCCAAATTCCTTGACCTTTTCATCAAAGCAAAGATTCCATCTACGAGGTGCTTGCTTTAATCCATAAATGGATTTCTCAAGCTTACACACTCTATTAGGGTACTCGTTACTGACAAAAACCTCTGGCTGACTCATGTAAACATCTTCAGCCAACTTTCCATTAAGGAAAGCGGTTTTGACATCCATTTGCCAAATTTCATAGTCATGAAATGCGGCTATGGCTAACAGAACCCGGATAGACTTAATCTTGGCTACCGGAGAAAAGGTCTCATCATAATCCACTCCAGGAATTTGAGAGAAGCCCTTTGCAACCAGTCTAGCCTTATAAGTGTGTACTTTACCATCCATGTCGGTCTTCTTCTTGAAGACCCATTTGCACCCTACAGTCTTTCGACCTGGTACGTTCTCAACCAAGTTCCAAACTTGATTGTCATACATGGATTGTATCTCGCTATCCATAGCCTCTTTCCATTTAGCAGACTCGGGGCCTGCCATGGCTTCCTCGTAGCTGTTAGGGTCATCTTGACTTACTAGTGTCTCATCACTAATAAGTGTCTCACCTTCTGCAGTAATATGGAATCCATAGTAATGCTCAGGTGCACTCCTAACTCTCGTGGAACGCCTCAGAGGTACAGATTCGTCAATTGGCTCAACAGGAGTTTCCTCCTCAAGTTGAGGGCTAGAGTTTGAAGTTCCTTCACCACTTGACTCTTGAATTTCTTCAAGATCAACTTGCCTCCCACTGTCTCCTTGGCTTATAAACTCTCTTTCTCGAAAGACTCCTCTTCTTGCTACAAAGACCACATTGTCACTAGGTTTGTAGAAGAGGTAACCAAAGGATTGTTGTGGGTAGCCGATGAAAATACACCTCTCGCTTCGGGGTTCGAGCTTATCATGAGTCTCGCGTCTCACGAAAGCCTCGCAGCCGCAAATCTTGATGTGGTCTAGTTTAGGTACTTTACCAGTCCACATCTCGTGAGGAGTTTTGGCAACTTTCTTTGTTGGGATTAGATTAAGGATATGGGCGGCAGTCTCTAAGGCATACCCCCAGAATGAGATTGGTAGCGAAGCTCGACTCATCATGGAATGAACCATGTCCAACAAGGTTCCATTACGCCTCTTAGCCACACCATTCAACTGCGGTGTCCTGGGAGGTGTCAATTGTGAGACAATCCCACATTCCTTTAGATAGTCGAGGAACTCTGAACTAAGATACTCACCACCTCGATCGGATCGAAGCATCTTAATGTTCCTGCCCAATTGATTCTCGACTTCCTATTTAAATTCCTTAAACTTCTCGAAAGTCTCTGACTTATGCTTGATTAAGTAGACATATCCATATCTACTGTAATCATCGGTAAAAGTCAAATAATAACGATTAGCATCCCTTGTGACATGTTTGAATGGTCCACCCACATCCGTGTGTATAAGGTCCAACACACCTTCACCCCTTTCACACGAGCCTGTGAAGGGTGACTTTGTCATTTTTCCAAGTAAGCATGATTCGCAACTATCATTTGACTTTAGGTCAAACGACTCCAAGACTCCATCCTTTTGGAGTTGGCCTATGCGTTTCTTGCTTATATGTCCAAGACGACAATGCCATAATGATGCTTTATCCAAGTTATTATTATTAGTAGAATCAATACACAAAACATTATTTCCTAAGTTATCTACAATAGATACAGCTTCATACACACCATCACAAGGTAATGCTTTAAAATAAAGTACATTATTAAAGAAAGCATTAATCGAACGAACTTCATTATCAAACGAAAAGGTGAAACCTTGTTTGTACAATGCATGAAAGGAAATAATATTTCTTGCCATTTCTGGCGAATAACAACATTTATTCAAATCTAAATTTAACCCACTACTTAGCGATAAAGTATAAACTCCAATCTTGGTGACAGGTGTAACTTTCCTATTCCCCATGATTAAGTTTATTCTTCCTTGCTCCACATTCTCACTTCTTCCTAGTCCCTGCAAGTCACAACAAATATGAATACCGCAACCTGTATCAAGGACCCAAGATTTCGAATGGGTGAGTTATTAGAAATGATAGTGTAAATACCTACATGGTTGGGTTTGACTTTCCCATCCTTCACATCCTGCTGGTACTTTGGGCAGTTCCGCTTCCAATGAGCTTTTTCATGGCAATAGAAGCATTCAGCCTCTTTTGGGTCAGAAGAAGGAGTAATGAAACCTTTCTTGGTTCCACTTGAAGAAGAGCCATCAAGAGTCCGAGCCTTGGTACCCTTTGAAGATCTCTTTCTCTTCCTCCCTCGACTTTGCCCGATTGCCAAGACCGGAGTTGAGTCTGGAGTAGGAGTGATAGCAACCGACTTCCCCTTAAGACCTGTTTCTGCGGTCTTGAGAAGTCCCTGAAGTTTGCTGAGGGTGACCTCTTCCTTGTTCATGTGATATGTCATGCGGAATTGATCATATCACGATGGTAAGGAGTGCAAAATGATATCTATTGCAAGCTCCTCAGGGAAGTTCACATTAAGCTTCAGCAAACGATCCACATACCTTTGCATTTTCTGCATGTGACTCGTGACGGACTCTCCGTCCTTCATCATGGTTGTTATCATGGAGCAGATGACTTCGTACCTCTCTTGTCGTGCACTTTGATGGTATCTTTCCATCAAATCTTGGTGCATTTCATAAGGGTAGAAATCTTCATAAGACTTTTGGAGTTCAGCTATCATGGTGGCCAACATGATGCAAGCCACCTTGGTTGCATCTCTTTCATGAGTATGAAAGTCAGCGATCTCCTGGGGAGTTGCAGTGGACTCGTCAATTTCCTTAAGCTCCTTGTCAAGGACATATTCGTTGTCCTCGTAGAGGGTAATCATCCTGATGTTTCTGATCCATTTATTGAAGTTGGATCCATCAAAGGTGACTTTTCCGCACAAACTCATAAGAGTAAAGGAGCCATTAAGATTCGAGCCAGAAGCATTATTTGAAGACATCTGAAAACGAAGAGCAAGTTTAGTTTAGATTTAAGAGAGTCCTTAATAAAACACTCAAATGTAATATTAAGGCTAGGATCCAATCACAATATAATATAACTTAGAAGAGGTATGTCGTAATCTAAGCTATACCATATTTGAAAGGTAGGTGAATGACGATTCACCAATTTCCACCACGAAAACCGAAATATTAAATATTTAGTTTTTATTGGTTTTAGAAATTCCTAGATTCTTTGAGATCCAATGAACTTTTCAAAGGCATGTTTCAATCTCGGGAGTGCCCTCCAGGTTTTGTGACTGGGATGCCGAGGATCACAAAACGAGGTGTGAAGTAACCATGCAAATCACTTGGTACCCTTAAAGTTTATCACTTAATCGATGTGCCGGTAAACCACACACGCTCCACCGATACTATAATAAACCTTAATTCACCCTTTACCTACCTTGTTAAGTCCAAGTTAGTGTGCCGGTTAACCACACACGCTCCACCAACGACTTAGACAAAGTGTAAAGTGTAATTTCATGGATTAGCACCTTATTCACATTTTTACTAAAGTAACTAAGATTGGGAATTTAATAAACATTTAGTTACTTTATTATATTCATCATACTTTGAATGAGAATTTATAAGTCCTTGTCTTACCCGTTCGGCTAACGACCCTCCACCAGTCAAGCAAGCGGTGGGTGAGAATATTCACCCATTAAGTCACCATTTTATAGGCAACAACCTTATACCCACCTTATAGACCGGCTTCGTGAATGAGGCGTACTAGCGGTAAGACGACTTTATTCTTATACATATATATATAATTATTAAATTATCATAATATAAGTATAAGGGTTGAATTTTAACTTTTAAAATTCTAGGGGTTGGAACTTAAAGTTTTAACTTAACTTTACTTGTTCCAAAACTTGAGGGCAAGTTTTGTAACTTTCAAAACTTTTCATTTCTTGTAACTTATGAGTTTAATAGAGTAATAAAATGAAGACTCTTCATTTTTCTAACTCTTGTGTTTTCTTAATGGTTTTAACTCAAGTGTGACTCTTGGTTTTCCATAACTTAAGGATAAGTTATGGACTCCATTAAAACACATTATGATCAAGAATTAATCTACCACATAGGTTAAAAATAATTCCTATGATCATCTAAAACATCATAAGAACAAGAACATGAATATGAACACAATCAAAAATTACATTTAAAACTTTGTAATTTTGATAACTAGTTGTTGTAAATGAATTAGCAAAGATATTACACCACCAAAAAACAAGTTTTCAATTACCAAAACAGTTTAGGGTAATGTTTCTAATTCATTTCCAGCAACTGAATCGAAATTCTGCACTAAGTCGACCCTACTCGCCGAGTGCATAAACTGACTCGCCGAGTTGGTTGAAGATACTCATGGACTCGACGAGTCCCCCCTATAGACTCGACGTGTCCATTCGCAGACAGCAAAATTTCCGATTCTGTTTTCAACTTTTAAGCACAAATAAGAACAAACAAGCCTAGGCTCTGATACCACTGATGGGTTTTGAGCATTCTAACACTTCCTAAGTGTACATGCAACCCTAATAACCTTGGATCTATGTTTGTCTAATTGTCATGCAAAGTTGAATTCCAAGGTTATATTCCTATCTAGCATACATGGGGAACAATTTTAACTTAAAGTATAGATAGAATAACTTACCTTGTTGTTGTTTGTGTTCCTTGAAACCTTGTGAGCCTAGCACCCCAAGTGTGATGCCTCAAATGCTTCACACAACACCAAATGCTCTTGGAAGAACTTATGAGAGAACACACACTTCTAAAAATCAGCCAAGCCCTCTTGTTTCTTAGTGTAGCCGATTTTGGGTGGAGGATATGTTACTTATATAGTGTTGACACATCTAGGATTAAACCCTAATGTGTCATGACTCTTCATTTCCATGATCCATGGGTTTGTAACTCCCATGGAGCATCCATGGAGCATCCTATGGGTGGAACCCAACTTGATGGTCCATGGAGCCTTTTAGCCCACTATACAAGATATGGATGATTTACTTAATCAACCCATATATTTAATTAGTTATCTTTTGATCACTTAATTAATTCTAAATAAATTCTTGATCAAACTAATCAAATAATATTATTAATATATTAGAACTTATAATATATTAATAATCTCCAAGTATTATTTCTCTCATTTAGTCTATCCAATTGCATGGTGCCATGCAACCCAAATGGACCATGCCGGGTCGGGTCAAGTACATACCAGAAATAGTTATGGACTTAGACACCTTATCCAACACCTTAAACATATCAAAACCCCACATTTGAGAGTTTACGGCCATAAAACATGTCTCAAGGTCGTAAACTCATAAAAGGGTGTCAATTGGTGCCCCAAACTCATTTCTAGGCTTGTGGGAATTTTTAGAATCACATGTGATTAATTTTAAGACCTTAAAAACAGTTAATCAAAGGGATATGAGAGTTTACGGCCAAAGATCCCATGCCTAGGCCATAAACTCCCTTAAGTGTTGCAAATGGTGTTTTTAATTCAATCCAAGCCTTAGATAAAAATTTTCCAAGCATTTCCAAGTGTTCATATCCATTTGTGACCCAAATTACACCATAAACCACCCCACCATGAGTTTACGGCCGTAAACTCATGGGGAATGGGTGTTTTGGACCAAAAACTCTTGTATAAGTTTATTCATGGGGAGTAAACTCAAGTCCCAAGTCCCTCGCTTCAATTCCCGTCCTTAAACGCCACCCGGGTCCCTCCAAACACTCGTAATGGGGTGTTTCCGCGATTACAAGTAATTGCCCCTACCAAATAATAAATCTAGGTCCTAATTAGATACAAATGTGTATCTTTACATTAAACTTAGGAACCTCGTGTGTTTGCAAGCCCCGGACCAACACTTAGCATCCGAATTCGCCACATTTCTCGTCCGGTGAGTTCATACCCCTATCATTTTTCAACTGTTTTCACTGTATTCAGGGGGGGAATACAAGCAAAAGTACAAGGAAATCTTGTACTCAAACTTATTGTTTTCAATTTAATCGTTTTCATTCTATATGTTCTAATATCAATAACTATGTTTATCAAATAGTTCGAATTACAAATTTAGTTTTCAAACTAATCCTAGATTTCTTAATAAAATGTTGTAATCTAAAGTATGTTTCATAATCCACGCATAATTTATACTAATTTCCAATTATAACTAATTACGAATACGAATACGAACACGAAACTATAACTAGGAATAGAACGAATACGAAGCTATAACTAGGACTAGAACGAATACGAAACTATAATTAGGAACAGAACGAATAACGAAACTACAACTAGAAACACAACGAATAACACATCTATAAGTAGGAACAGAATGCATAACGAAACTATAATTAGGAACATAACAAATACGAATACGACTGCGAATACAAATACGTCTGTGAATAGTATTAGGAGTAGGAATAGGGAAACGAATACGACTACGAATACGAATACTACTGCGAATACGAATACGAATACGAATAGTAATAGGAGTAGGAATAGGGAAACGAATACAGTAACGAATACGAATACGAACACGAATAAGTACAAGAATATGTTTAAGAATAAGAACACGAATATGAAGATATATATCTAAGTATATTCCGAGATAATACCATTAGGATATCAAAATACCAAATTAATACAATAGGTATGAATGGAAATAAATCAGTATATCGAAATCCAATAACTAAAATTACTTTTAGGAAAGTACGAGACTTTCCTAGGGAATCATCATATAATTAAAATAGAGTGATAAACTAGACAACTATACATCTTTCACATTTAGTAATATACAATCAGTAAAGTATGGGACTTTCTTAGGATCATAGTTAAATAATCAGAACCGTATAACCTAACAATCAATCAACCTTCTCTTTTAAGAAAATATGGGATTTTATTGGATAACAACTTTTCGGTAAACTAAAGGAAACTCGTACATTTTCACAAAGCAAACATCTTATGAACTCACCAGCTTTATGCTGATTTTCAAACTGCTTGTATTCTCAGGTCAACATTAGACAGGTACCTAGCGAATCTTTTGGAGAAGACGGAGCGTACAGAAGACTCGTCTCTACTTTTGTTCATGTATACTATGTATTACGAATGTACAACTTTACTTTTGAACAAATGTAAACTTTGATATGTAATGTAATGGTTGTTTACTTTGCTTACTATGTACATTGGATTTGATACTCAACTTGGAGTCAACCCCAGAGACGTTTTCGCCTTTGGTTTTCGGGGTGTGACAATCTAGCCTTGGTGAAGTGATTTGAAGCTTGGAAGACAAGGAGGTTCATAGTGATGCAAGAAGAAGCGTTGGATACATAGTTTGTGTGACTTTTCAGATCCTTTGAGGTAATAAGCTGACCTAATTGCATTTAGATCTATCTTATGGTTGAGATTTGGGCATTTTGGGTATGGAGGAGGTTTATTTCCAGTTTGGAGTAGATCTGAGGTTTCTACCTCAGATCTAGGCTACTAAGGATCTAGAAAGCCATAAAGTTTATGGCAGTAAGTTGTTGGTGAAGCCCCTTGATCACAAACCCTAGCCTTAGAGTGTTTTACGCCCATTTCGCTTTGGTTTCATGTAAAGTTTGCAACTTTACATGAGCAATCGACTTGGGAAGAGTGGATCTATGAGTTGGAGCCCCTGCATGGCTCGAAAAGCCACTATATGGATTAAGAACAAAAGCGACTCGGCGAGTCACATGGGTGGACTCGGGGAGTTGGATGAAGATGGGCATGGACTCGACGAGTTGGAAAAACAAATTGGGGAGTCTATTGAAGATTGTCATGGACTCGGCAAGTCTATTCTTGGACTCGGCGAGTCAGGTCGTGAAACACTAACCCTTTCTGGTTAAGGCTCAGATCGGTGAGTTGAATAGTAACCCAGTGAGTTGGACAGGATGGGACTTAGAGATCGTTGAACTCGATGAGCCTTCGGGTGACTTGGCGAGTTGGGTCGCATTATGAGAATTATGAGTATATGTATTCAAGAAGTCAAAGGACTGACTCAGCGAGTAGGGTCAGCCAGAAAGATTGAATTTGACCAGAGTTGACTTAGTTTGGCTTCTAGAGTTCAGTTCGAACTAAGTGATATATGTATTGATATTGGTAGCTTGGGGAGCTAGTGGAGCAGAGATTCAAAGAATTGCTGGTCAGCAGTTAGAGGGTTATCATTAAAAGTTCAGCAGTGCAGGTGAGTTTCTGTAACAACCCGTTATTTCATGTTAGTAAAGATCGAGTCATGTAACCTCCTTGAGAAAGGAAATAGAATATGAAGTATTCAAAAACTATATTTGGAGTACACTATGTGGTAGTTATCATCTTAAGGTTTCCAAACATATAAATAACACAAAAATCCGAGTTATAACGAAGAAGTTATGCTCATTATAAGTTTTCCGACAAAAACCAGCAATACAAAGTTACGTAAAAACGCAAAATTTCAATAAAACATTTTCTGACCTTAGGTGTCTAAATGAAAGTGATAGATATCGTTAAACTACAAACATACATAAAAAGAACGCTCAAATCGGACATCATATGAATAAGTTATGAATTTTTAAAGAAATTCCTTAAACACGTCACTTTAATAAATAAATAATAAAAATAATTTCGGAATTTGCCAATGGAATCTAAATGAAAGTTGTAGATCGTAGTCTCACCTTCGCGGGGATATAAAGAACGCCAAAAATGGAGTTCGTATGAGGGAGATATGAATTTTTGAAGTTTGATAATTAATTTATATATAATTTTTATTCAAAAATTCGGTATTATCCGAAGAGGAGTCAGCCTAGGGCTATAGTACGCGCCGCGTACCCTAGTACGCCCCGCGTACTGAGAGGCCACGGCCTCGGATCGTCCACGTCGCACGATCCGGAGAACCCGACCCGCTGTCCCATCCGACCCGCGTGCCAGCGACCCGTCCCATCCGACCCGCGAACCCAGGGATCCGTCCCATCCGAAGCCGAGGCAGTCGAGGCCTCGGTCATGCGTGACATACGCGTACGCGCTGCGTACTAGCGTACGCCCCGCGTACTGAGGCAGACCAGCCTCTCTATAAATAGCATACGAAGGTTTCCAAAGAAAGGGCTCATTCTCTCTCATTTCTCTTGCGTTTTTCCTCGTTTTCCGTGCTCGTACTACCCCGAAGCCCTGGTCGCTTCGTACAAGATCCGAAGGTCGATTTTCTCCCGAGGAATCCCGAGATTTCCAAGGAAAATCCATTTCCCGAGACGAAACTCTGCCGTTTTTCCATCTCGCTATCTTCAAGTTGTCAAGTGAGTTCATACTCCTTTCTAACACACTTTAAATACATTTTTAAATACTTTTACACTCTTTTAGGGGGGGGGGAATACAAGTAAACATACGGTTATTATCGTGTATTTTATAAAGTTTCACTTCACTTATATTATCAAATAAACCACTTGGAACTCATTACTATTATGGAAAACTCTTGTCATACTTTGTGTGCATTTGACTTATACGAAGCATATAATGATCTTTCATTGTTAAATCGTTTTATACATTCTAAAAACTTATGATTTTGCTTTATCAAACATTTTAAAAAAGGATAAACTTTGCATACAAAACTATCACTTTAATATAGTCTTAATTGAGAATCCATGAGACGCGTACATCTTCAAACGTTACTTTTCTTTATTAGAAAGTACTGCAGTAAGTCCTGTCTATAACCAGAATCTCCCGCGACGAGAACGTGTCAAATGTGTATAGATCTATACGGGAAGTCATGATCCCGCACCCTGACTGTTAGCTACAGTCCGTCTTTTGGGGTGACAGTTGTCATAGCACTGCGACGCCTGAAGAACGTCGTTTCAGGCATATTATGTTTAGTATGGTTATAGAAACTCATCGGATATACAAGTATTATGATATTCAGTTTTGATGAGCGAGTAGTTATTAAAACTATTCTTCATCCAACCGGTTCGGTCTTCGCGTAGTTTTATTATATATAAAACTATGACACACTTACGAGAAACGTCGGTTTCTTGCAATTTTCGGTCTTAGAGACTGGCATTATCTGTGAGGAAAATAAGGGTTTTTCGTGCATACAAACCAAACAACTAATAGGAAAATAAGGGATTTTCCCGGTGCAATCATTTACAACTTATAACATGAACAACTATATACATCTCATACTTTTATAAGAAAATAAGGGTTTTTCTTGGAAAACACAACAAATCGTATTTCAACTATTAAGGAAAATATGGGATTTTCTGGAGCTAATGCATTCATTTCCAACACCACAAATCACAACTCTTTACATTTTGAAACGCTACGTTTACTGGAAAACATACACCCATTTTGGAATGGCATCCAATTTTTCTAAACTACTTATGGACTCACCAACTTAATTGTTGACACTTTTTCTTTGAAATAACTTGTATTCTCAGGAAATCGCTAAGCAGGTTGGGAATCAACTTTTGGGATTAACGCGCTGGCGTTAATTACTTCATTTTGAATGATGTTTATGTACCATTATTTTGAACATGTAATGAATACAACTATGTAAACATCTTGCAAACTTATTATATATGGTGGTGTGTACTTTCCTTTCTATGAACTGTTATGATATTGAACATGACGTCCTCCGCCCCCGAACGTTTCCGCCGTTCTGGTTTTGGGGGTGTGACAGATTGGTATCAGAGCATTGTTTATAGGGAATTAAGTATATCAAAACCATTTCTTTTTGGTATACAACTATAAACTCAACTGGGTAAAAACACTCTGAGTAAGAGTCATACTTTTAAAAATTTTAATTTTTTTATTTAGTTTTTGTAAAGTAGGCATGCATTCATTTCATATCAACAACATGGTCATTACCATAGTTAAAACAACATTGAAGTATTATATATCGGTTGTGCAGTGCAGGTATGCCTTGGGACATGTAATCAGAACTGGGAAGGATATAGCCTGATCAACTATATTTGTCCAAGAGCCGACTAAACATATGCCAAGGAGTGTCTGTAATGGACAACAAATTTTAAAATTTCCAAAAGCATAAAGAATATTGAGGGTGTATTCGAGTGCCGTCAACCATTAAACTCGAGAGTAAGTTTCATGTGCTCTAACTTATAGTAAACTTTTAACCCTATTCTCGTACAGTCTAAATGGCGGGATTCCATCACCCCAATGACCCCTACTACCCCAACCAAGGTAATGGTGGGTGGATCGAAGCAGATTCTGAAGAAGACGAAGAGCCTATAGATTTGGAGGAAGGGGATGACTCTGGCACGGATTCGGAGCCAGAAATTATAAATCCACCAGTCCTACAACCTCCCGTCCACGTGAGGAATTTCCAAGGATCCACTCCAGTGTGCGGAAGTCACCTCCATCATTGGAGCCAACAACAAAGCTTACGCCCTCCTTACGGCATGTGCCGAGACTTCTATGATGTGACAGGTGGGGGATCAGCCGATCGCGCACTTCCGGTCATGGTTGGCAAACTCGCCAACCAGTGCTATCAATCTGGAGTGCAAGCCAACCGAATCCGAGAGATCAATGTGGATGTGCAAATTCACACGGCCGATATCAACCGCCTAGAGTTGATGCAGAACGACATCCACATTCGCGCCGAAGCGTTTCAAGCACAAGCAAACGCGGCCTTCGCAGAATTAAGAGAACAACAAGCTGCGTTTGATAGACGCCTCATGGGGTCGAAGCAGTCCGACACAGAGTCGAGCTCTAAACGCAAGGCGCACCGCAAGTAGTACTTGCCCAACTCTCAAATTTTGTTATAAACTAGGACTTCGGATAAAAGTATTACTTTCTTTAAAAAAAATTTCCGTAATCGGAGGCCTTTAGAGAGGCCAAGAAATTTTGTCTAGACCCCGCTGTAACACAACTATATGTTTAATATATATAAGGGTATACCGCTTTTCTTACCGTTGTTAATCATGCGCAAATAGTTCGATTCATTGGTGCATCTATTCAAACTTTACTTTCAAGCTTAAAACATTGTGTCAGTTAAACTCAACTTCCTAGAACTATTAGAAGTTCATTCAATATCATTCAACTTTGAACTGCCAAAACTTATAATTTTCTTCCATATTTTTCTTTTGGCAGCAAGATGCCTCCTCGTCCAAACCTAAGGCCCAGGCCAGGCACGACACCACCACCACCTCCACCACCAGCTTATGATCCGGCCATGGTTCAGGCTGCTATCACAGCAGCAGTAACTGCAGCCCTCTCGCAAATAAACTCCTAAGGGAATGGAGGGGCGGGAAGCAGCACGAATCATCCAAATCATGGCACTGGTCATGGCCAAGGAAGAGAATGTACCTACAAGGAGTTCTCTAACGCTAAGCCAAAAACTTTTAATGGAACAGGAGGAGTCATTGCACTAATGCAATGGTTCGAAAAGACTGAAACGGTCTTCGAGATCTGCTCATGCCTAGAAGCAAGCAAAGTCAAGTTCGCTGCCTGCACCTTTGTAGACCGAGCCCTCACTTGGTGGAAAAGCCATGTGAATTCAGTGACGCTCACTGTCGCCAACGCCATGAGTTGGGACGACCTAAAGGTTCTACTACTGGAAGAATACTGCCCAAGGGGCGAAGTACAAAAGCTTGAGCAGGAGCTCTGGAATCTGAAAATGACTGGGTCTGACCTAATCACCTACACCACTAGGTTCAACGACCTCGCTGCACTGTGCCCTACCATGGTCAACCCAGAATCAAAGAAGGTTGAAAGGTACATTTGGGGGTTGTCACCCCAGATTCAAGGGCATGTCCTAGCTTCCGGCCCTGCTACCTACAACAGTGCTAAGCGCCTGGCCCAGCGACTCATCGACCACGGAGTAAAACCCGGTATCATTTCGACAACTGCAAATCCACCTAGGGAAACTCAGGGCCAGAGTAAGACTTGGAACAAAAGGAGGGAACAAACTCTCTAGGAAAACCCCAGGAAACAACAAGTGATAGCGACACACGCTATTACTGTACCTACGAACCCTTCCCCCACAAGCTCATACATTGGGAAACTTCCTAAATGCAACCGATGCAGTTTCCACCACCACGGTCCTTGCTCCAATCTTCAATGCACCAACTATAATAAAAAGGGACATACAGCCCGCTATTGTAAAGGGCCAATCCAACCATCCGTTCCCACCACTAATACCGGGGTAAACCGCGCCTGCTTCGAGTGCGGAGACACAGGGCACTACCGCAAGTACTGCCCAAGGGTAAACAACCGGAATACCGTTGGAAGGGGCCGAGTTTTCGCAATGGGACAGGATGAAGCCATTGCGGACCCTACAGTTGTTACGGGTACGTTCCTTCTCGATAACTCGTATGCATGCATTTTGTTTGATAGTGGCGCGGAAAGGAGTTTTGTGAGTCACGGCTTTAAAGGCCTGCTGAAATCAATACCACAGTCATTGAGTGAACCATTCATAGTAGAAATGGCCAACGGGAAAACCGAAGGCACTAAGGAGATATACTAAAATTGCACCCTAACTTTAAATGATCATCCATACTCAATCAACCTCATGCCAGTCTCGATTAAGAGTTTTGATGTCATCATTGGCATGGATTGGCTGAGTTCTCATCATGCGGACATTCTATGTTACGATAAGGCCGTTCGCCTTAATCTGCCAACCGGCGAAACTTTCGTTATCTTGGGCGACAAACCAAGTACCACTCTTCGTATCATCTCAAGTATCCAAGCTCAGAAATGCCTACGCAAGGAGTGTCACACGTTCTTGGCACATGTTGTGGATGTGAAACGCAAAGTCCAAGATATCAAGAGTGTGCCCGACGTACGCGATTTTCCTGATGTTTTTCCCGAGGACCTTCCAGGAATACCACCTGCGAGGCAAGTGGAGTTCCGAATCGATCTGGTTCCCGGAGCTACCCCAGTAACCAAAGCACCCTATCGATTAGCCCCGGCAGAAATGCAAGAGCTATCCAACCAACTGAATGAACTACTGGGAAAAGGATTCATCAGACCGAGCTTCTCACCATGGGGAGCACCTGTACTGTTCGTGAAAAAGAAGGATGGATCATTCAGAATGTGCATCGACTACCGAGAACTCAACAAACTTACCATCAAGAACCGATACCCCCTACCCCGAATCGATGACTTGTTCGACCAACTCCAAGGAGCCAACTACTTCTCCAAGATCGATCTGAGGTCGGGATATAACCAGCTGCGAGTCCTGGAGAGTGATATCTCCAAGACGGATTTCCGAACACGATACGGACATTACGAATTCGTAGTGATGCCGTTCGGGCTAACCAATGCCCCGGCCGTATTCATGGATCTAATGAATCGGGTATGTCGTCCATTCTTGGATAAATTCGTGATAGTATTCATAGACGACATACTCATTTATTCAAAGAATAAAGAAGATCATGGTCAACATCTGAGGCAAGTGCTAGAGACGTTACGGACTGAGAGACTGTATGCAAAATTCTCAAAATGTGAATTTTTGATTAGAAAGGTGGACTTTCTCGGTCACGTGGTCAGGAAGGAAGGGATCCACGTGGATCCATAAAAAATTAAGGCTATCAAAAACTGGTCGGCGCCAACTACACCAACAGAAATTCGCCAATTCCTAGGCCTGGCTGGTTATTATCGACGGTTCATCCAGAATTTCTCCAGCATCGCAAAGCCTCTTACCGCCTTAACCCAGAAAGGTGTGACCTACAATTGGGGAGAAAAGCAAGATTCTGCATTTCAGACTTTGAAACAGGCCCTTTGCAGTGCGCCCATCCTTTCTCTCCCAGAAGGGACCGAAGATTTTGTAGTATATTGCGACGCTTCGAAGCAAGGGCTGGGCTGTGTACTAATGCAGAGGGGAAAGGTTATTGCATATGCCTCACGACAACTAAAAACGCATGAGGTCAATTACACCACTCATGATTTAGAGCTTGGGGCGGTGGTCTTCGCTCTTAAAATCTGGAGACACTACCTATATGGTACCAAATGCACTATCTTTACAGACCACAAGAGCCTACAACACATCTTCAACCAGAAAGAGTTGAACATGAGGCAGCGATGTTGGGTCGAATTACTCAACGACTACGAATGTGAGATTCGCTATCACCCAGGAAAGGCTAATGTCGTGGCAGATGCCCTTAGCCGTAAGGAGTACTCTGGCCGAAGAGTGAAGTCATTAGCCATGTCAATCCATTCGCACCTGTCGACACAGGTCAAGGATGCTCAGATAGAGGCCCTAAAACCCGAAAACGTGACAAGTGAAACCCTTAGGGGAATGGACAAGAATTTAGAAATCAAGAGTGACGGAGCACGCTACCTCATGAACCGAATATGGACGCCCAAGTTTGGTGGACTTAGAGAGGTAGTTATGAACGAGGCACACAAGACTCCATACTCCGTACACCCCGGGTCAGACAAGATGTATCAAGATCTCAAACAACTCTACTGGTGGCCAAACATGAAAGCAGAGGTCGCTACATATGTGAGCAAGTGTTTGACTTGTGCCAAGATCAAAATAGAACACCAGAAACCCTCAGGACTACTCCAACAACCTGAAATTCCTGAGTGGAAATGGGAGCAGATTTCCATGGACTTCATAACGAAACTGCCCAAAGCTCAGGGTGGCCAAGATACTATTTGGGTAATCGTCGATAGATTAACCAAGTCCGCTCATTTCCTACCGATCAAGGAAACTGATAAAATGGAAAAGCTATCGAGAATCTACATCCGAGAGATCGTACGACTCCATGGAGTGCCAATGTCTATCATCTCGGATAGAGACAGCAGATTCACATCTAGGTTCTGGCAATCATTGCAAAAATCCATGGGAACAAGATGGGACATGAGTACAGCCTATCACCCCCAAACTGACGGACAGAGCGAAAGAACGATCCAAACCTTGGAAGACATGTTGCGAGCATGTGTAGTCGACTTTGGTAAAGCATGGGATGTTCACTTACCTTTGGTTGAGTTCTCTTATAACAATAGTTATCATACCAGTATCAATGCTGCTCCATTTGAAGCCCTTTACGGCCGTAAGTGCAGATCACCTCTGTGCTGGACGGAAGTAGGCGACACCCAACTAGCAAAAGGTCTAGTCCCTGATAGCACCCTCACTGGTCCAGAGATCATCAGAGAAACTACTGAAAAGATCGTGCAAATACGAGAGCGACTGAGATCCTCGAGGGATAGACAAAATAGCTACGCCGACAAAAGACGTAAACCATTGGAATTCCAGACTGGCGATCGGGTACTACTGAAAGTCTCACCCTGGAAGGGAATGATACGCTTTGGAAAGCGTGGGAAGCTGAATCCTAGGTACATTGGACCCTTCGAAATCATTTCAAGGGTTGGTCCAGTAGCCTACAAACTCCAACTTCCAATAGAGCTTAACAAAGTACATCCAGTATTCCACGTATCAAACCTGAAGAAGTGTCTGTCCGACGAAACACTTGTAATTCCACTCGATGAGATCGAACTAAATGAAAATCTTAACTTTGTGGAAGAACCCGTCGAGATCATGGATAGGGAAATTAAACGAACTAAACAGAGTCGCATTCCAATAGTAAAGGTCCGATGGAATGCTAAGAGGGGACCCGAGTTCACGTGGGAACGAGAGGATCAAATGCAACAGAAGTATCCACATCTCTTCCCCAGCCCCTAAGACTCTTCTTTTGTATTAAAAATTTCGGGACGAAATTCCCTCTAACGGGGGGATGATGTAACAACCCGTTATTTCATGTCAGTAAAGATCGAGTCATGTAACCTCCTTGAGAAAGGAAATAGAATATGAAGTATTCAAAAACTCTATTTGGAGTACACTATGTGGTAGTTATCATCTTAAGGTTTCCAAACATATAAATAACACAAAAATCCGAGTTATAACGAAGAAGTTATGCTCATTATAAGTTTTCCGACAAAAACCAGCAATACAAAGTTACGTAAAAACGCAAAATTTCAATAAAACATTTTCTGACCTTAGGTGTCTAAATGAAAGTGATAGATATCGTTAAACTACAAACATGCATAAAAAGAACGCTCAAATCGGACATCATATGAATAAGTTATGAATTTTTAAAGAAATTCCTTAAACACGTCACTTTAATAAATAAATAATAAAAATAATTTCGGAATTTGCCAACGGAATCTAAATGAAAGTTGTAGATCGTAGTCTCACCTTCACGGGGATATAAAGAACGCCAAAAACGGAGTTCGTATGAGGGAGATATGAATTTTTGAAGTTTGATAATTAATTTATATATAATTTTTATTCAAAAATTCGGTATTATCCGAAGAGGAGTCAGCCTAGGGCTATAGTACGCGCCGCGTACCCTAGTACGCCCCGCGTACTGAGAGGCCACGGCCTCGGATCATCCACGTCGCACGATCCGGAGAACCCGACCCGCTGTCCCATCCGACCCGCGTGCCAGCGACCCGTCCCATCCGACCCGCGAACCCAGGGATCCGTCCCATCCGAAGCCGAGGCAGTCGAGGCCTCGGTCATGCGTGACGTACGCGTACGCGCTGCGTACTAGCGTACGCCCCGCGTACTAGCGTACGCCCCGCGTACTGAGGCAGACCAGCCTCTCTATAAATAGCATACGAAGGTTTCCAAAGAAAGGGCTCATTCTCTCTCATTTCTCTTGCGTTTTTCCTTGTTTTCCGTGCTCGTACTACCCCGAAGCCCTGGTCGCTTCGTACAAGATCCGAAGGTCGATTTTCTCCCGAGGAATCCCGAGATTTCCAAGGAAAATCCATTTCCCGAGACGAAACTCTGCCGTTTTTCCATCTCGCTATCTTCCAGTTGTCAAGTGAGTTCATACCCCTTTCTAACACACTTTAAATACATTTTTAAATACTTTTACACTCTTTTAGGGGGGGGGGAATACAAGTAAACATACGGTTATTATCGTGTATTTTATAAAGTTTCACTTCACTTATATTATCAAATAAACCACTTGGAACTCATTACTATTATGGAAAACTCTTGTCATACTTTGTGTGCATTAGACTTATACGAAGCATATAATGATCTTTCATTGTTAAATCATTTTATACATTCTAAAAACTTATGATTTTGCTTTATCAAACATTTTGAAAAAGGATAAACTTTGCATCCAAAACTATCACTTTAATATAGACTTAATTGAGAATCCATGAGACGCGTACATCTTCAAACGTTACATTTCTTTATTAGAAAGTACTGCAGTAAGTCCTGTCTATAACCAGAATCTCCCGCGACGAGAACGTGTCAAATGTGTATAGATCTATACGGGAAGTCATGATCCCGCACCCTGACTGTTAGCTACAGTCCGTCTTTTGGGGTGACAGTTGTCATAGCACTGCGACGCCTGAAGAACGTCGTTTCAGGCATATTATGTTTAGTATGGTTATAGAAACTCATCGGATATACAAGTATTATGATATTCAGTTTTGATGAGCGAGTAGTTATTAAAACTATTCTTCATCCAACCGGTTCGGTCTTCGCGTAGTTTTATTATATATAAAACTATGACACACTTACGAGAAACGTCGGTTTCTTGCAATTTTCGGTCTTAGAGACTGGCATTATCTGTGAGGAAAATAAGGGTTTTTCGTGCATACAAACCAAACAACTAATAGGAAAATAAGGGATTTTCCCGGTGCAATCATTTACAACTTATAACATGAACAACTATATACATCTCATACTTTTATAAGAAAATAAGGGTTTTTCTTGGAAAACACAACAAATCGTATTTCAACTATTAAGGAAAATATGGGATTTTCTGGAGCTAATGCATTCATTTCCAACACCACAAATCACAACTCTTTACATTTTGAAACGCTACGTTTACTGGAAAACATACACCCATTTTGGAATGGCATCCAATTTTTCTAAACTACTTATGGACTCACCAACTTAATTGTTGACACTTTTTCTTTGAATTAACTTGTATTCTCAGGAAATCGCTAAGCAGGTTGGGAATCAACTTTTGGGATTAACGCGCTGGCGTTAATTACTTCATTTTGAATGATGTTTATGTACCTTTATTTTGAACATGTAATGAATACAACTATGTAAACATCTTGCAAACTTATTATATATGGTGGTGTGTACTTTCCTTTCTATGAACTGTTATGATATTGAACATGACGTCCTCCGCCCCCGAACGTTTCCGCCGTTCTGGTTTCGGGGTGTGACAGTTTCACTTTGTGTAAATGGGTCTACGGCCACAATGTCGGCCCATGCAGTTATGAGTAGGAAGACCCGGGTGTTAGCCCTAGGCACTATTTTCTAGTATGATATTCCGGACCAAGGTACGATGTCGGGCAGGTGCCCAAGGAATGGTTTGCATGATAGAGTATACTTGTTGTCTGTGTGATGCATGTATGTGCCTGGTAGGAAGGTGAGTGTGGGCGAGGTCCCATATCTCACCAATAACAGAGTATCGACGGTGTTCTATATCTCATTAGTAGTAGAGCATGGGCGAGGCCCGAGATAGGCATGGAGTGAGTGTGGGCGTGGGCCCGTATCTCACTTGCCGTAGGAGCTTGGATGGGGTTCCATGACTCACTAGTGGCAGGACAGGGGTGAGGCCCAAGATAGGCGAGGCCTAAGGACAAGAATACAGTAGGGTATGTTCAATTATGTGTTATATGCTATTTTGTACTGTATGTGGTTAGCGGCCGGGGCCTAGAGACAGGTGCGGCCTAAAAGAAACAGATCTTTATCCGAGTAGGGTTCGAAGCCAGGTGGGGCCTGGAGCGGCATGGCCGTTGTAGCGGGTGGGGCCCGATGTAGGGGGCGGGGCCCAAAATAGCGGGCGTGACCCAATATATGTTGTATGTGTTTGTGCAGGGTATGTGGTAGGTTGGGGAACTTGTTGAGCTTCGTGGTTACGGTTTTCATTTTTGGTTTCAGGTATTTCTAGTAGCAGAGGGAAGAACTTGGAATGATCACATGGCACACACCATTTAATTGTATTGGAAAAACCCTAACCCTAGATGTTAACACCTAGCCGCCCGCTTATACATCTAAGCCGCCGGCCACCAACCTCATCCCTCTACTTTATTCTCTGTCCAGCTAGCGGTCACGGACGTCCACCACTGTTCCTCTTATTATCTTTCTTTAGCTACCATCAAAGGTGGAAGACATCTAATCGTCGTTTAGCTGTCGAGCTCGCTGCAGCCACTCCTTCTCCGTCCAAACACCACAACAATGCCACCATCAGACGATCACCATAGCTACTCGAAACGATGGTAGGGCCATGTTGTTGACATTCTCAGACATTCCACTTTCTCCTTCTTCTTTTGGTTTGTGTTTGGGTGGCTGCCCCAGCCGAATTATGTCTGTAACAGCCCGAAATTTCAAGTATTTCTTTAAATTATTTTTGGGCACATTTAGGAGGGGACTCGGCGAGTTGGTGCATGACTCGCCGAGTAGGGCCATGGTCTTGGTCGCAGTCGCAAATACGCGACTGGACTCGACGAGTCCAAATAGGGACTCGGCGAGTCGACGCTGATTCTGCTGAACCCTAGCCGTTACATTTCTGAATCGTATATAATGATCTTATGGCCATCATGTCGCGTCTTTTGGCCGATTGAAGATACCTTGGGAGTTTGTGGGCATCTGGAGCAAGAGTGAGGGCTAGAGGAAGCTTGAAGAGATTGTTAGACAAGGAGGGGCAAGGTGGTGATCAAAGGAATCGAGTACTGGAAGTTTGGGGACACAGGGAACACGTTTCCAGGTAATCTTCGGATCACAACCTGTAGCTTTTACGTTGTATGCGAATTTAGGGTTTAGGAAACCCATTTAAGGAATTGTTAGATTATAGTGTTGTTATAAGTGTTTAAAAACCCCTGTAATAGTATATGTGAAAGTCCAGGAAGCCCCATATCTATATACTACGAAATCATGCGAAATACAGAAGGCAGCGGATTGACTGCATGGCGAGGACTCGCCGAGTCCAATGATCAGACTCGGCGAGTAGCTTGAAGATCCACTAGGACTTGCCGAGTTGTTCTTCAGACTCGGCGAGTAGCTTAAAGATTCACTAGAACTCGCCGAGTTGTTCTTCAGACTCGGCGAGTAGCTTGAAGATCTACTAGGACTCGCCGAGTCGTTCTTCAGACTCGGCGAGTGGAGTCAGGGTGTCTATACTCGCCGAGTTGCCCTTTGCACTCGACGAGTCCGGTCAAGATTGACCGTTGACCTGTATGTAACTTAGTAGGGTCAGTTGTCTTGTTTGATAAGATCATTAATAAAGATATGTGGTATTATAGGGAACCTGCGGATTAGCGGATCGAGTGCGAGTAGCTCGAAGGGTTTATAGCTTGCATTCTACGAGGTGAGTCTTCTCACTATACTTCACCCAGAAGGGTTTGACTGTGAGACCGGAAGGTCGTATGTGTTATATTTATGCTATGTCTAGTGAGGTAGATGCTTTATATGTGATGTATAATTATATGTGATGTATGCTTATACGGGCCGGAAGGCGAGACTTTATGTGACAGAAAGAACGGTATGATGTATGACTTATGTGTTATGTGCATTATGTTACGTGTGTTATGTTTTATACTATTATGGGCCGGAAGGCAAAATACTATGGGCCGGAAGGCAAACTAATACGGGCCGGAAGGCGATATGTTATGGGCCGGAAGGCGATTATATTACGGGCCGGAAGGCAATGTTATGTGGACCAAAAGGTCCGGGCCGGAAGGTGTATGTGGGTAAGTCGTATACTGGGGAACTCACTAAACATTTATGCTTACTAGTTGTGTTTATGTTTTTCAGGTACTAGTGATGACCGTGGGAAGGCGCCGGTGTGACACGTACACACTGCCACTGTCGAAGATTCTGGAGATTTATTATTTATACTTTTGAAATAAACTTGGAATAAACCCTTTTATCGAATAATGATGTTTTGTTTTAAATGAAAATTTTATTTGAAAATTTGAGCTGTTACAATTGGTATCAGAGCTTTGGTTTAAGGGATTCGGGTGTACCTTTGGGTGCAACTGAACTCAGACCGGGGATTTGAGGAAAAACCTTTTTAAATAATAAGGATACAACATTTTATAAATGGTAAGGCGGCAAAACCAGGGTGGAACAGTGTGTACGAGCAGCCAGCGTCCGAACGGTAAAGATCCCCAGAATACCTTACGATGTTATGTTATGCACTGAATTATGAATTGTTATGCATGCTAGAAGGCTAGGTATACATGATAGGACTAGAATTGCCTGTTTTGTGATGCCTTAGTCTAGGGAGATTGCTTATATGAGATATTTGGTAGCGTGCAAGTAGATAGTGCATACTAGAAGTAGAGTACTCATTATTCGGGATTTGGGGAGGAAGATTTGGGACGAATACTGATACGGTGTGGTCGGTAGTATTGGGCCCGTACTACCGAAGGCACCGGATCGGTGGAAGACTCAAGTAAGAATCCCTGGAAATCGGAGACTGGGTAGGGCGCGTATCGAGTACAATTGTACTTGGTGGAGTCTCTGATGATTTTATGTTGTATTTCAGAGACATCATGGTTACCACACGCAATGGGGCGAGTTCGAGCGGTGCGAGTGACGAGGAGATTCGTCAGATTATTCAGGAAGAGGTAGCTGCGGCGGTCCGGGCTGAGATCCCGGAGATGTTTGGGTCTATTAAGACCACGCTGATGGAAGAGTTTGAGGAGCGGTACGCCGCACTTACTGAAGCTGCAGTTGCTGCCGCTACCGCAGCTGTGGCTGCTGCTAGGCCCCAAGGGGGTGATTCGTTACTATTCAGGGAATTCAGCAACACGAAACCCCCTGAATTTGATGGGACGCAGGATCCGATTGCAGCTATGAGGTGGATCGCCGACATCGAGGGGTGCTTCTATACTTGCTCATGTCCGGAGCACTTGAGGGTACGGTTCGCCTTGAACCAGCTCCGTCTGGGAGTGAAGGATTGGTGGAAGTTCGTGACGGCGAACTTCACTCAGGCAGAGATTTCGGCGGTGACATGGGAGAGGTTTACGGAGATGTTCAGGGACGAGTACGTTCCCCCGGTAGAGAGGGAGCGATTGATTCAGGAGTTCTTGACCCTTAAGCAGGGTACTGATTTCGTGGCAGTGATCACACGGAAGTTTCATGAGAGGCCAATGTTCTGCCCCGAGCTGGTATCTACGGAGCAGTCGCGGATGAGCCGCTATTTGGGTGTTTTGAAGAGGGAGATCCGGGAGTTTGTGTCAAACTCCACCTATCGTACTTTCACTAAGCTTCAGGCGAACGCCAGGAAGCGCGAGATTGAGTTGGAGACTCAAGCGAGGGAGGAGGCTGAGTCTTGGCAGGTGGATCGACGGCCGGCCCAGTCTCAGCCGGCAGTCAAGCGGACTAAGTTCGCTGATTCGAGGATGGGAGGTTCGAAGGGTCGCACTTGCGCGAAGTGCGGCAAGAGTCACGAGGGGGCGTGTCGAGCTGGTGGTTGCTACAAGTGTGGCAAGGAGGGACATATTGCCAGGGATTGTCCTAAGGGGTTTATGGTTTGCTTTCACTGCAACCAGACAGGCCATCGGAAGGCCGAGTGTCCGCAACTTCGTCAGGGAGCTACACCTACTACCCGGACTACTGAGACCCGACCGGCGAAGGTCGAGGCCCCGAAGGCTCGCGGGAGAGCCTTTCAGCTGACTGCGGAGGAGGTCCGCGCTGCGCCCGATGTTGTGGCAGGTATGTTATCATTCACGTATTTAATTAAAGGTCGAAATGTTATGCTTATGTTAATGTATGTGTAGGTACTTTCCTTGTGAACTCTATGCCTGCTCTAGTATTATTTGATTCGGGTGCGAGTAGATCGTTTGTATCGTTAGCTTTTAGTCAGCACATCGGCATTAGTCGTGAACCGTTAAGTCGGCCTTTGAGCGTTTCTATTGCGGCTGAGAGGGTGATTTTTGCTACGGAAGTTCTTTGGGGATGTGTGCTAGAGATCTTCGGGGTCGCGTTTCCGATTGACCTCATTCCTATTGCGATGGGGGATGTCTGTGTCATTGTAGGCATGCACTGGTTGAGCCGATTCAGCGCTGTTATCGACTGCGAGCGTCAACTGGTGACTATACGAGACCCTAGTGGGGGAGTTCTTACGGTATACGGCGAGGGTACCCGTTCGGGATCAGCTTTTTGTTCGGCCGCTAGGGCGAGGCAATGCCTACAGCGGGGATGTAACGGTTTTGTGGCGTATGTGATGGATACGCGGGAGAGTTCCGAGAGACCGAAGACATTGAAGGAGGTTCCAGTGGTGCGCGAGTTTCCAGATGTTTTTCCCGAGGATTTGCCAGGAATACCTCCTGCGAGGCAAGTGGAGTTTGGTATCGATCTAGTTCCAGGGGCTGCGCCTATTGCGAAGGTGCCTTATCGTCTTGCACCTCCAGAGATGCAAGAATTGTCCTCGCAACTTCAAGAGTTGTTGGGGAAGGGATTTATTCGGCCGAGTAGCTCGCCGTGGGGAGCACCGATTCTGTTCGTCAAGAAGAAGGATGGTTCACACCGGATGTGTATCGATTACCGGGAGCGGAACAAGGTGACAGTTAAGAACCGCTATCCGTTACCAAGGATCGATGATCTATTCGATCAGTTGCAAGGGGCATCTTGGTTTTCCAAGATTGATTTGAGATCAGGGTACCATCAGGTAAGAGTGCGGGATGAGGACGTCCAGAAGACAGCCTTTAGGACGCGGTATGGGCATTACGAGTTCGTGGTGATGCCTTTTGGGCTCACCAATGCCCCAGCAGTGTTCATGGATCTCATGAACAGGGTATGCAGGCCGATGCTGGATCGGTATGTGATTGTATTCATCGACGACATTCTGGTGTATTCGCGGTCTAGGGAGCAGCATGAGGGACATTTGAGGGAGGTCCTTGAGGTACTGAGGTCGGAGAAGCTATATGCAAAATTCTCCAAATGCGACTTCTGGTTACGGGAGGTTCAATTTCTGGGGCACATTGTAAATCAGGCAGGGATATTGGTCGATCCGGCCAAGGTGGAAGCGGTGATGAGTTGGGAGGCACCGAAGTCACCTTCGGAGATCAGGAGTTTCCTTGGGTTGGCGGGGTACTATCGAAGGTTCATTAGGGACTTCTCCAAGATCGCGGTGCCACTTACCAAATTGACTCGAAAGGGTGTTACATTCTCATGGGGACCCGAGCAGCAGATTTCCTTCGAGACACTTCGTCAGAGACTGTGCGAAGCACCAGTATTAGCTCTCCCGGAGGGGATGGAGGACTTTGTCGTATATTGCGACGCATCGATTTCAGGACTGGGTGCAGTGTTGATGCAAAGGGGCCATGTGATAGCCTATGCATCGAGGCAGCTGAAGCCTCACGAAGCGAGATATCCCACGCATGACTTAGAGTTGGGGGCAGTAGTGTTCGCCCTCAAAATTTGGCGTCACTACCTGTACGGGGTTCGTTGTACCATATACACGGACCATAAGAGTTTGAAGTATTTGATGGATCAACCCAACCTAAACATGCGTCAGAGGAGATGGTTAGACGTGGTTAAGGATTATGACTGTGAGATCCTATACCACCCAGGCAAGGCTAATGTGGTAGCTGATGCTTTGAGTCGTAGGGCGGAGAGTACTCCATTGCGGGATGTGTGTTTGAGATTGACGGTGATGACTCCGGTATTAGATGCTATTCGTGGGGCACAGGCCGAGGTCGTGAAGTCTGGGATGCAGAAACAGGAGCGGGTCGTTGGGTTGATTTCAGAGTTCGTTACGGATGGGCGGGGACTTCTGACATTCCAGGGTCGAATCTGGGTACCATTCGTGGGCGGTACGCGTGTTACTTTGATGGAGGAGGCACACAGATCGAAATTCTCGATCCATCCCGGTGCTACGAAAATGTATTTGGATTTGAAAAAGGAGTACTGGTGGCCTTGCATGAAGAGAGACGTTGCCTGGTTCATTGAGAGGTGTTTGACCTGCCGTAGGGTTAAGGCCGAGCACCAGAGACCGCACGGTAAGTTGCAACCCTTGGAGATTCCTGAGTGGAAGTGGGATCAGATCACGATGGATTTCATCACCAAATTGCCGAAAACTGCCAGGGGAGTCGATGCGATTTGGGTGATTGTGGATAGGCTAACAAAGAGTGCACACTTCCTTGCCATTAGCGAAAGTTCATCGGCAGAGAAGTTGGCAGAGTTATACGTGAGAGAGATAGTATCTCGGCATGGAGTGCCGACCTCGATTGTTTCGGACCGCGATGTACGTTTCACTTCCAGGTTCTGGAAGAAATTCCATGAGGAGTTGGGTACTAAACTGCATTTTAGTACCGCATATCATCCCCAGACCGACGGTCAGAGCGAGCGGACGATTCAAACATTGGAAGACATGCTTAGAGCGTGTGTGTTAGACTTCGGGGGTAACTGGGATGCGCATCTGCCGTTGGCTGAGTTTTCCTACAACAACAGCCATCATTCGAGCATTGGTATGCCACCTTTTGAGTTGTTGTATGGTAGGAGGTGTCGGACTCCCATTTGCTGGGGAGAAGTGGGACAGAGAGTGATGGGCAGTACAAAGATCGTACTTCAGACGACCGAACAGATTCAGCGAGTGAGGCAGAGGTTATTGACCGCCCAGAGCCGACAGAAGAGTTATGCGGACAGACGCCGGTCCGAGCTCGAATTCCAGGTCGGCGACTTCGTTCTCCTAAAGGTTTCTCCTTGGAAAGGGGTAATTCGGTTCAGGAAGAGGGGGAAATTGGGGCCCCGGTTCATAGGTCCATTTCGGGTAATTGCAAGGGTAGGTCGGGTAGCTTATCGGTTGGAGTTGCCAGTGGAGCTGAGTCAGATTCACAATACCTTCCACGTATCGCAGTTGAGGAAGTGTATAGCCGATGAGGCAGCAGTGGTTCCGTTAGAAGATATTCAGGTGGATGCGAGCCTGAACTACGCCGAGAGACCAGTAGGTATCAGGGATCGGAAGATCAAGGTTCTATGGAACAAGGAGATACCTCTGGTGTTGGTTCAGTGGCAACATCGGAAAGGATCGGAGATGACTTGGGAGCCGGAAAGAGAAATGCGGGAGCAACATCCGGAGTTATTCGCAGAATGAGACTTCGAGGACGAAGTCTAGTTCTAGTGGGGGAGAGTTGTAACAGCCCGGAATTTCAGGTATTTCTTTAAATTATTTTTGGGCACATTTAGGAGGGGACTCGGCGAGTTGGAGCATGACTCGCCGAGTAGGGCCATGGTCTTGGTCGCAGTCGCAGATACGCGACTGGACTCGACGAGTCCAAATAGGGACTCGGCGAGTTGACGCTGATTCGGCTGAACCCTAGCCGTTACATTTCTGAATCGTATATAATGATCTTATGGCCGTCATGTCGCGTCTTTTGGCCGATTGAAGATACCTTGGGAGTTTGTGGGCATCTGGAGCAAGAGTGAGGGCTAGAGGAAGCTTGAAGAGATTGTTAGACAAGGAGGGGCAAGGTGGTGATCAAAGGAATCGAGTACTGTAAGTTTGGGGACACAGGGAACACGTTTCCAGGTAATCTTCGGATCACAACCTGTAGCTTTTACGTTGTATGCGAATTTAGGGTTTAGGAAACCCATTTAAGGAATTGTTAGATTATAGTGTTGTTATAAGTGTTTAAAAACCCCTGTAATAGTATATGTGAAAGTCCAGGAAGCCCCATATCTATATACTACGAAATCATGCGAAATACAGAAGGCAGCGGATTGACTGCATGGCGAGGACTCGCCGAGTCCAATGATCAGACTCGGCGAGTAGCTTGATGATCCACTAGGACTCGCTGAGTTGTTCTTCAGACTCGGCGAGTAGCTTAAAGATTCACTAGAACTCGCCGAGTTGTTCTTCAGACTCGGCGAGTAGCTTGAAGATCTACTAGGACTCGCCGAGTCGTTCTTCAGACTCGGCGAGTGGAGTCAGGGTGTCTATACTCGCCGAGTTGCCCTTTGCACTCGACGAGTCCGGTCAAGATTGACCGTTGACCTGTATGTAACTTAGTAGGGTCAGTTGTCTTGTTTGATAAGATCATTAATAAAGATATGTGGTATTATAGGGAACCTGCGGATTAGCGGATCGAGTGCGAGTAGCTCGAAGGGTTTATAGCTTGCATTCTACGAGGTGAGTCTTCTCACTATACTTCACCCAGAAGGGTTTGACTGTGAGACCGGAAGGTCGTATGTGTTATATTTATGCTATGTCTAGTGAGGTAGATGCTTTATATGTGATGTATGCTTATATGTGATGTATGCTTATACGGGCCGGAAGGCGAGACTTTATGTGACAGAAAGAACGGTATGATGTATGACTTATGTGTTATGTGCATTATGTTACGTGTGTTATGTTTTATACTATTATGGGCCGGAAGGCAAAATACTATGGGCCGGAAGGCAAACTAATACGGGCCGGAAGGCGATATGTTATGGGCCGGAAGGCGATTATATTACGGGCCGGAAGGCAATGTTATGTGGACCAAAAGGTCCGGGCCGGAAGGCGTATGTGGGTAAGTCGTATACTGGGGAACTCACTAAGCATTTATGCTTACTAGTTGTGTTTATGTTTTTCAGGTACTAGTGATGACCGTGGGAAGGCGCCGGCGTGACACGTACACACTGCCACTGTCGAAGATTCTGGAGATTTATTATTTATACTTTTGAAATAAACTTGGAATAAACCCTTTTGTCGAATAATGATGTTTTGTTTTAAATGAAAAATTTATTTGAAAATTTGAGCTGTTACAATGTCGCTGTATGTAACAACACGAAGTTGTCCAACGTCGAAAAACCCATTCTACCCGTAAAACTGCACTGTTTATCAATTCGTTCCGATTTCGTTTTGGGTTAAATTATTTAAACTTCTATGTTTATTATAATCTAATGAGTGTCCAAACCCCTTAGGAACTCATGAAATTAGCCCAAAATGTTTATTACAGAAATTATAGAAACGTCCTCGCCGGGTTACGGAAACTTAATTGGGTATGACCAAAAGCCCCGTTTAATTCCGGTATCGGGTAGAATTCCACCGTGTCCAAGTTTTGAGACCTATTGAAACGTGTTTAAGCTTTCATTTGAAGCTTTTGCTTCATCTCTCTACTCTCTCTCTAACCTCTCTCCTCAAACCAAATTTAAGGGTCCAAAATCATCAAATTTAAGCTCCAAATCACCAAGGTAACTACCCTAACTCCTATTATAACATCTTAGGCCTTCACATTCGAGTTCAAATCATGTAATAGGACCATATTCATGAGTTTACGGCCCTAGAATAGTCCTAGGCCGTGAACTGACATAAAATGGGTTTTGGAGCCCAAAAACCCTTCCAATCGACCTTTGGAGCTTAGATAAGGCTTAATGGCTTAATGGACTGGACTTAGAATGCCTTAAACATGGATTTTTAAGATAAAACATGAGTTTACTGCCCAAGAGCATGCTTGGGCCATAAACTCATATAAATGGGGTTTTATGCCCTTAAACCCTTCCAAAACTCCATTGAAGCTTAGATATGAATTTTAGAATGTTGGATTTAGCCTTGGAACACCTTGAACATTAATTTAGAGGAGTAAACTTGATTTTACTGCCCAAGATGATGCTTGGGCTGTAAACTCATTATCTTGGGGAGTAAACTCCTTCTAATGTGTTAAAATGCCATTTACACACACCATAATCCTTGGGATAAATTCTAGAAGTGACTACAAACAAGATTTGGACCTTAAAACATATTAAATCCCCCATCTAAGGAGTTCACAGCTGTGAGGGGCTTCATGGGCCATAAACTCCTAAATCCATGCCAAAAGTCACCTAAAAATCCATACAAGGCTTGGGAAAAATCATTGGAATCACATGTGATTGTTAAAGGACCAAAACATTAAGGATTCTATGTGTAGGGAAGTTTACGTCCGTAAACTCCAAGTTTAATGTCGTAAACTCCAATAAATGGTCCCTAAGTGAGTTTTAATTCCTTCCAAAGCCTAAAACCCAAGCCTAGCATTAATCCCAAATGTTGTGAAGCCATTTTTCACCCAAAAAACACCATCTATGAGTTCACGGACATGAAATCATATGGATGAGGTGTTAAGGGGCCGAAAACTCCTCTATGAGTTTACTCTTGAATAGTAAACTCCATATCCAAGCCTTATGTGACTTCAAACGCCACCTGTGTCCTTCCAAACACTTGTAATTAGGTGTTTCCGCTACTAGAAGTGTTTGTCCCTAACAAATTAATAATCTAAGTCCTAATTAGATACAAATGTGTATCTTTCATAATTCATAGGAACCTCGTGCGTTTGCAAACCCAGAAAAAATGTTTAGCATCCAAACCGACACATTCCGCGAATGGTGAGTTCATACCCCCACCCTTTTTCAATGGTTTTTCAATGTTTTCAGGGGGGGGGAGGGAATACAAGAAAATTACAAATGTTTTCAAAACTTAACATTAATGTGTTTCAATAAATATCTGGCAAACTTATAAATATTATTACCCCTTATGTATTATGCTGAGCATAAGGGATGATTTATCAACTACAACTATATGAATTTCAGTTAAGGAAATAACCAAACTAATCAAATTATAATGGGAATAATTTGGAGTTCTTTAATATGTATACAAAGTTATTAGATAAACTATGTCCGATTCAGTTTATCTCCGTTTCATTTGAATGTATTTCCAGATAGTTTCATTGTATGTATCTATATTCACTGTATTATGTTTCATAATCTTTCGTATGTTTGATATCGTATGAGAACCCTGTGAATAATTTAGTACTAGCTTGTGAGTTTTGTCATTACCCTTTTTGGGTTATCAGTAACTCCTCCCCGGAAGTGTAACCAGAGTCTCCTGGAGGGAGAGCGTGAAATTTGTGAATAGATCTATTCGGTACTGAGAATCCCACACCTTAACTGCTAGCTACAGTTAGGCGGACACGCCTGGGATGACAAATTCTTGGGTAGAGTTTCGATGTCTGGCAAACATCAAGGAGGTCTCTTTGTTGTATCAACATGGTTACCCGACTCACAATATGTATTAATATAAGTTTATTCACGGTATCGCTTTGGTTTTGGTTTTGACTTTGTTTCGATTCCATATCTACATTCCATCTATGGTTTCCATATCTAGTACGGGATGATAGTCCCATGGTTTTCAGTCTATTGATGTTATATGTAGTACGAGATAATAGTCCCATGATTTCAACCTATATCTTGTACGAGATGGTAGTCCCATGGTTTTGAAAGTATATCTTGTATGGGATGATAATCCCATGGTTTTGAATCTATGTCTAGTCCGGGATGGTAGTCCCATGGTTTTTAATCTATATTTTTCGTGTATATCAAACTATCTTATATGTAGTACGGGATGTTAGTCCCAAGGTTTTCAAACTACTTTGCATCTACAGTTCACGTATATTAAAGTATTTTTTATCTAATTCGGGATAGTAATCCCATGATTCTCAATATATAATTTTGTGTATTAAACTATATTCTGTGATATTCAATCGGTCTTGCATTTAGGAAAATATGGGATTTTGCTGGGGTAACATATAACACATAATTGAACTGGTAATGAAAGATAACTAAACTGTTTTACATAAGAAAATACGGGATTTTCTTGGGAAACAAACCTTTTCGGAAAACTAAAGGAAACTGGTACATTTTTCAGAAAACAAATATCTTATGAACTGCTTGTATTCTCAGGTCCGCTTTAGACAGGTACCCGAAGATCTCTTTTGGTGAAGACGGAGTGTGTAGAAGACTCGTCTCATTTTTTTCATATATACAATATGTATCACACTTGTACAACTTACTTTTGAAACAAATGTAAACTTTCATATATGTAATGTAATGGTTGTTTACTTTGATTACTATGTGCATTGGATTTGATACTCAACGTGGAGTTAACCCCAAAGATGTTTCCGCCTTCGGTTTTCGGGGTGTGACACTGTAGCACTGTGGAACCATCACATTGTCGTTAACGAAGACCAAGCAGGGGCCATATTCGGTCGTTGTTGTTGCTGCCATTCTCTAGTCGAGATCACAAACCCTAGTCGCCACCCCCGCTGTCGGGCGCTGTTGAAGACAATTAGCCACTTCTGTTACTATCCTTCGCCTTCCTGTCGTCACCAACCCCCGTGGAAGGTAGTTGTGTACGTATGTTGCTATGTGTTTAGGAGTGTGTTAGCCTGTTGTGTTTTAGCGTGTGTGATGTACGTAGCTTCGTTTGCATGGAAAATTGAGAAATGGCCACCATCATCACCATGAGGTGGTGGCTGCCACGACGTGCCACCTCCGGGCACCACTAGGGTGGTTGTGTGTGTGTTTGTTAGTTGGTGTGTCTGTTTTTAGTTTCGGTTAAAGCTTTGTAACTGTAAGTAGCAAAAGGATAATGAAAAATGAACCAAACCACCATCGTGAGGTGGTTGCCGCCTCCGCAAGCCGCCATTCACCACCACTACCTGAGGTGGTAGTGGATGGTACCCTACTAGCAAACCCTAATTGACCTAATGAAACCCTTGTTGGATTAATTTCTAAGTCCATAACTATAATTGGTAAGACTTGACCTGACCCGGCATGGTCCATTTGGGTTGCATGGCATCGTGCACTTGGATAGACTATAATGAGAGAAATAAGACACTTATGGTTATTAATATTTTATAAGTTCTAGTATATTAATAAGAAGAATAATGATATTATTTAATTAGTATTGATCAAGAATTAATCTAGGATTAATTAAGTGATCAAAAGAAGACTAATTAAATATATGGGTTGATTGTGGAAATCATCCATACTTGTATATGTTGGATAAGGTGTCTAAGTCCATAACTTATTTGGTATATACTTGACCCGACCGGCATGGTCCATTTGGGTTGCATCTCATCCAAACTATTATGGATAATTATATGAGAGTTATACACATATGTTTATTAATATATTATGAGTTATAATATATTAATATGAAGTTAGGTTATTTAATTAGTTTTAGTCTTAAATTAATTATGAATTAATTTAGAGATTAAAAGGAATACTAATTAAATTATGGGCTATTTGTTTTATATAGTGTGGGCTAATACTCATTTGTTAATGGGCTAGGCTTATGTGGAAGTCCATGGATGATCCATGGAGCTTTTAACCCATGGATCCTTGGAAAAGGAAAAAACATGGGTTATTAGGGTTTCACCCTAACCATGCACACTATATAAGCATGCTTATGGAGCATGAAATGGAGCCTAAGAGAAAACTAGTGAACTAGTGTGTGTGTGTGCATGTGTGTGGCCGATTTTATACAAGGTGTATACTCTCTCAAAGTTTTCCAACAGTTTGTGGTGTTTTTGATTCCATTTGAGGCATTCACACTATTGGTGCTTGGCCCTCAACCTCCTTAGAACCAAACTCACCAAAAGGTATGTAATCTCTTCTAACTCTTTTATGTTGAAATGTTCCCCATGCCATGTTAGATAGGTTATAAACCTTGGAAAATTATTATTTTGCATGTATTTAGACAAACATAGATCCAAGGTTTATTAGGGTTGCATGCACACTTAGGAAGTGTTAGATTGCTCAAAACCCAACAGTGGTATCAGAGCCTAGGCTTGCTTGTTTGATACTTGATGCAAAATAGTGAAAAAAGTCGAAATCGTTGCTGTCAGCATGGTGGACTCGCCGAGTCCATTGGGGGGACTCGACGAGTCTAAGGCAAACTTCAACCTACTCGACGAGTAAGTTCATGCACTCGACGAGTAGGATCGTAAGAATGCAGATTCTCGACTTTTGTTGCTGCAAATGGACTAGAAACATTACCCTAAATTGTTTTGGTGTTATAAAACTTATTTTAGTTGGTGTAATGGTTGTTCTAATCCATTTACAATAGCATATATCAAAATTCCATGATTTTATGTGTTCATATAATTCTTGAATTTTTGATGATCATGTTCATGTTCTTATGAATTTAGAAAATGATAGGAATTATTTGCTGAATTGTTTAGGATTAATTCTTTATCATTTATGTGTTTTAATGGAGTCCATAATTTTTCATCAAGTTATGGATTACCAAAGGTCACTTTCATTTAACACACACTTAAAACACATAAGTTACATGAAAATGAAGAGTTTTCATTTTTATGAACCTTTAATTCATAAGTTATGAAATGAAGAGTTTTGCAAAGTTACAAAACTTGCCCTCAAGTTTTGGAATTTGTAAAGTTTCACACACTTTAATAAACTTTAATTCCAAACCTTAGAGTTTTAATAGTTAAAATTCAACCCTTATACTATTTATAACATTAATGGTTAATTATTATATATATGTATAAGAATAAGTCGTTTTACCGTTAGTAGGCCTCATTCACGAAGCCGGTCTATAAGGTGGGTATAAGGTTGTTGCCTATAAAATGGCGACTTAATGGGTGTATACTCTCACCCATCGCTTGCTTGATCGGTGGAGGGTCGTTAGCCGAACGGGTAGAACAATGACTTTAAATCCTCATTAAAAGTATAATGAATATTATAAAGTAACTAAACTCTTTTAATTCCCAATCTTAGTTATTTTAGGAAAAATGTGAACATGGTGCTAGTCCATGGAATTCACACTTTGTACCTTACCAAGTCATTGGTGGAGCGTGTGTGGTTAACCGGCACACTAACTAGGACTAGTAAGGATCATGAAGGGTGACTTAATGTTTGTCATAGATCAATGGAGCGTGTGTGGTTAACCGA
This sequence comes from Lactuca saligna, assembly GCF_052625555.1. Lineage (NCBI taxonomy): Eukaryota > Viridiplantae > Streptophyta > Magnoliopsida > Asterales > Asteraceae > Lactuca > Lactuca saligna. The sequence continues at coordinate 223,896,333 of NC_136419.1, read as the reverse complement.
CACATTGATTAGGTGATAATATTAAGAGTACCAAGTGAATTAGCATGGTTATTCACACCTTGTTTTGTGATCCTCGGCATCCCAGTCACAAAACTTGAAGGGCACAATCGAGATTGAAACATGCCATTGAAAAGTTCAATGAATCTCAAAAGAATCTAGGAATTTCAAATCCAATTAAACCTAATAAACCATTTCGTTTTCATGGTGGAAATTGGTGAATCGTCATTCACCTACCTTTCAAATATATTATTACTTAGATTACGGCATCCCTCTTCTAAGTGTAATATATTGTGATTGGATCCTAGCCTTAATATTACATTTGGGTGTCTTATTAAGGATCCTAAATATCTAATCTAAACTTACTTTCTTCTTTCAGATGTCTTCCAACACTAATGCTTCAGGCTCTAACCCAACTGGTTCTTTCTCTCTCATGAATCTTTGTGGGAGGGTCATCTTTGATGGTTCCAACTTCATGGATTGGATTAGGAACATCAGGATGGTTACTCGTTACGAGGACAAGGAATATGTCCTCTATAAGGAGTTAAAAGAACTTGATGAGTCTACTGCTACTCCTGAGGAGATCGCTGAATTCAGGACTCATGAGAGAGATGCTACTAAGGTGGCATGTATCAAGATGGCCACGATGACAGCCGAGCTACTAAGGTGGCATGTATCAAGATGGCCACGATGACAGCCCTTTTGAGATGCACCAAGACCTGATGGAAAGGTACCATTAGAGTGCTCGTCAGGAGCGGTATGAAATAATCTCCTCCATAATAACTACCCGCATGAAGGATGGTGAATCCATCACGGGCCACATGCAAAAGATGCAAAGGTATGTGGACCGTTTGCTGAAGCTGAATGTTAACATCCCTGAGGAGTTGGCAATTGACATCATTTTGCACTCCTTGCCTTCTTGTTATGATCATTTTCGAATGACATATCATATGAACAAGGAGGAAGTTACCCTCAGCAAGCTTCAAGGACTCTTGAAGACCGCTGAAACCGGTCTTAAGGGTAAAGCGGTTGTCACCTCTACTACTCCTACTCCGACTTCTACCCCTGTTTTAGCTATTGGGCAAGGCAAAGGGAAAAAGAGGAAGCACCCTTCGAAGGGTACCAAGGGAAAGTCTCTTGAAGGCTCCTCATCAAAGACTAAGAACAGTTCTGTCACTCTTTCTGCCATTCCCAAGGATGCTGAATGCTTTTATTGCCATGAAAAGGCACACTGGAAGCGAAACAGCCCTAAGTACTTGCAGGATCTAAAGGATGGGAAAGTGAAACCCACCTATGCAGGTATTTACACTATATTGTCTAATTACTCAACATATTCTAACTCTTGGGTGCTTGATACAGGATGTGGTATTCACATATGTTCTGATTTGCAGGGCCTAAGAAGAAGTGAGGATGTGGAGCACAGGAAGATAAACCTAATCATGGGGAATAGGAAGGCTTCACCTGTTTCCAAGATTGGAGTTTATACTTTGTTGCTTAATAATGGGTTAAAATTAGATTTGAATAAATGTGTGTACTCGTCTGAAATGGCGAGGAATATTATTTCTTTTCATGCTTTGTACAAACAAGGTTTTACCTTTTCGTTTGATAATGAATGTGGTGGTATTAATGCTTTCTTTAATAAAGTGTTTTATTTTAAAGCATTACCTTGTGATGGCGTGTATGAAACTGTGTCGATTGTAGACAACTTAGGAAATAATGTGTTGTATATTGATTCTTCTACTAGCCTAGATAAAGCATCATTGTGGCATTGTCGTCTTGGACATGTAAACAAGAAACGCATAGGCCAACTCCAAAAGAGTGGAGTCTTGGAATCATTTGACCTTAAATCAGATGATAGTTGTGAATCTTGTCTACTTGGAAAAATGACAAAATCACCCTTCACTGGAACTTGTGAGAGGGGTGAGGGTTTGTTGGACCTAATACATACTGATGTATGTGGGCCATTCAAAACCGCCACAAGGGATGCTAATCGGTATTATGTGACTTTTATTAATGATTTTAGTAGATATGGGTATGTCTACTTAATCAAACATAAGTCCGAAACCTTTGAAAGGTTTAAGGAATTCAAGCAGGAAGTAGAAAATCAATTGGGCAGGAACATTAAGATGCTTCGATCCGATCGAGGTGGTGAGTATCTTAGTACCGAGTTCCTTGACTATCTTAAGGAGTGTGGGATTGTCTCACAATTGACTCCTCCCAGGACACCACAGCTGAATGGTGTAGCTGAGAGGCGTAATCGAACCTTGTTGGACATGGTTCGCTCTATGATGAGTCGAGTTTCGTTACCAATCTCTTTTTGGGGGTATGCCTTAGAGACTGCTGCCCATATCCTTAATCTAGTCCCTACAAAGAAGGTTACCAAAACACCTCATGAGATGTGGACTGGGAAGGTTCCCAATTTGGACCACATCAAAATTTGGGGTTGCGAAGTCTTCGTGAGGCGCGAAACTCATGATAAGCTTGAACCCCGAAGTGAAAGCTGTATTTTCATCAGCTACCCACAGAAATCCTTCGGTTACCTCTTCTACAGACCCAGTGAGAATGTGGTCTTTGTAGCACGAAGAGGGATCTTTCGCGAGAAAGAATTTATAAGCCAAGGAGACAGTGGGAGGCAAATTGATCTTGAAGAAATTCAAGAATCAATTGGTGAAGGAACCTCAGACACTAGCAATCAACCTGAGGAGGAAACTCCTGTTGATCCAGCTGACGAGTCTGTACTTCCGAGGCGTTCCACACGGGTTAGGAACACACCTTCGTTTTATTATGGTTTTCATATTACTACAGAAGGTGATAAGTTTATTAGTGATAGTACACTAGTAAATTTGGATGAACCTAGCAGTGTTAAGGAAGCCATGGCAGGCCTGGAGTCTGCTAAATGGAAGGAGGCTATTGACAGCGAGATACAGTCCATGTATGACAATCAAGTTTGGAACTTGGTTGACGATGTACCAGGCTGTAAAATAGTCGGGTGCAAATGGATATTCAAGAAGAAGACAAACATGGAAGGAAAAGTGCATACTTATAAGGCTCGACTGGTTGCGAAGGGTTTTACTCAAACTCAAGGTGTTGATTATGATGAAACCTTTTCGCCGGTAGCAAAGATTAAGTCTATTCGGGTTATGTTAGCCATTGCAGCATTTCATGATTATGAAATATGGCAAATGGATGTCAAAACCGCTTTCCTTAATGGAAAGTTGGCTGAGGATGTGTACATGAATCAGCCAGAGGGTTTTGTCAGTACAGAGTACCCTAATAGAGTATGCAAGCTTGAAAAATCCATTTATGGATTAAAACAAGTATCTCGTAGCTGGAATCTTTGTTTTGATGAGAAAGTAAAAGAGTTTGGCTTCTCGAGAAGCGAAGATGAGTCTTGCGTGTATGTCAGAGCTAGTGGGAGTATAGTTAGCTTCTTGGTACTATATGTGGATGACATACTACTCATAGGAAATGACATCCCAACCTTGCAGGAGGTTAAGTCCTGGCTTGGGAAGTGCTTTGCTATGAAGGACCTAGGGGAGGCTACCTATATCCTAAGGATAAGGATATTAAGAGAAAGGAGTAGAAGACTAATTGGACTTAGTCAGAGTATCTACTTGGATAAGGTGTTGAAAAGGTTCAACATGGAGAATTCCAAGAAAGGAGATTTACCGATCCAAAGCAATACCAAACTGAGTAAGACTCAGAGTCCGAGTACAGAGGCAGAGATAGTTGAGATGAGCAAATTACCATATGCTTCCGCAGTTGGCTCGATCATGTATGCTATGACTTGTACCCGTCCTGATGTGGCATTTGCTTTGAGCATGGTCAGCAGGTATCAGGGGAACCCTGGCAAGGCTCATTGGACCGCGGTAAAGAACATTCTTAAGTACCTTCAGAGGACTAAGGATTGGATCCTTACCCTTGGTGGCTGTGATGACTTGAGAATATTAGGGTATAGTGATGCTGGTTTTCAGACTGATATGGATAATTTCCGCTCTCAGTCGGGCTGGATCTTTACCTTAAATGGAGGGGCAATTTCTTGGAAGAGTTCCAAGCAGGAGACGGTGGCTGATTCGACTTGTGAATCAGAGTATATAGCAGCGAGTGAAGTAGCGAAGGAGGCGATATGGCTAAAGAACTTCATCGGAGACCTTGGAGTTGTACCAGCTATTAAGGAACCTATAGAGATTTTCTGTGACAACAATAGTGCGGTTACCTTAGCCAAGGAACCAAGAGATCATGGCAGATCCCGACACATTGACAGAAAATATCACTTCATAAGACACAAGATTGAAGAAGGACTCCTTGTGACAAGGAGGATATCGTCGGATGAGAATCCTGCAGATCCCCTTACGAAGGGACTGACGAGGGTTAAGCATTTTCAGCATGCGAGATGCATCGGTCTGAGGGACGATATTAGTTTTACAGATTAGATAGTTTTCCTGAAACTTGTAAAATGTAATCGACGTTTGATGATGAATAAAATTTGTGATTTATTTATGAATAAAGTGTTACTATCATTGTCAATTATTTACTATTGTTTCAGTTTTTGCATGTTTTGACTTCCAGAATAATTAATTTATTCAAACCTCCACAATCGATCATACGTCGGAAGTAGGTATGAATCAAGATTGTCATGAATTGGGTTTGTAGATGCCTCAAAGGTGTTTAGACATGGCAATGGTTGCTGCAACATTCATGAGTACTCATAAGTTATGAGTATTGGTATAAACCCACGCTCACTTGTATCACTTCATGGAATTTATCTCGAGTGATCGTGAGACGATAACATCATATAAATCTTTAAACCTAGAGATATGAGTTGTTACCTATGACTTGGTTGTGCATTGATTGCACGTAAACGCATCAGTAACTTGATATTATAAAACGTGCCTTTGTGTACAATTCAATAAGTAGTAGAACAAGCATATCAGTCGAAGTTTATCTGTTCCTTCTAGAAATATAGAACGATATCTGGGCCCCTCGATGATTTTGTGTTGACCCATGTACCAGGCCTGGTCAGAACTAAACCGATGTGTTCAGTGAAGTTCTTCGTCAAACAAATCGGAAAATCGAGAAACAACTGCTAGCCAATAAGCAAGACATAGTTCCATGTGTTTGTCCGGCTGATATCATGAGAACAGAGGATTATGTGATCACTTATCTAAAATGGCGCTTCATAGTTCGACAGAGTCTTCATTGTTCGAGGGAGTTTTCGAGAGCTACGATTGTTGGTTGGTTCCTGAAGTTATAGGGAAATATAGTTATTAGACTTATCCAAGTGGGAGTCTGTTGGATAAGGTGTCTAAGTACATAACTTATTTGGTATATACTTGACCCGACCGGCATGGTCCATTTGGGTTGCATCTCATCCAAACTATTATGGATAATTTTATGAGAGTTATACACATATGTTTATTAATATATTATGAGTTATAATATATTAATATGAAGTTACGTTATTTAATTAGTTTTAGTCTTAAATTAATTATGAATTAATTTAGAGATTAAAAGGAATACTAATTAAATTATGGGCTATTTGTTCTATATAGTGTGGGCTAATACTCATTTGTTAATGGGCTAGGCTTATGTGGAAGTCCATGGATGATCCATGGAGCTTTTAACCCATGGATCCTTGGAAAAGGAAAAGACATGGGTTATTAGGGTTTCACCCTAACCATGCACACTATATAAGCATGCTTATGGAGCATGAAATGGAGCCTAAGAGAAAACTAGTGAACTAGTGTGTGTGTGTGCATGTGTGTGGCCGATTTTATACAAGGTGTATTGTCACACCCCCAAACCTGAACGGCGGAAACGTTCGGGGGCGGATGACTTCATGTGGTAGCGTAACAAATGAATACATAGTAAAAAAAGCAATACAACCATCATATATATAATTGAAAGTTTACATTTGTCAAAAGTTACATGTTCAAAACCAATTACAATATGATGTCAAAAATATGAGATTAAACTGGCGCCGCAACATCTCTTCTTCAAAAGCATATTAGTACCTGAAATTTACTGAACCCCTGGGACATACAAGTAATTTTGAAAGAGTTGATCAGCATTTAAGCTGGTGAATTTCATAAGTATTTAAATGATAATGTTTAAATGAAATGAAATGTTTTATCTTTGTTTGTATGTGTTTTAGAAAATCCTATATTTTCTACTAGCATAAAAGTAGTCTTCATTCAAGACCAATGTTTGTTTCCAAGATATATGTAAAGGTAAAATAATAAATGAGTTTGAAAACCTTGTAAATCAATGCGTTTTTAAATACCCCTTGTGAGTTTTATAACCATACTATTGACTCGAAATGCCTATACACAACGTTCTTCAGGCGTTGGAATGTTATGACGTTTGTCACCCCAAACGGTGGACTGTAGCTAACAGTCAGGGCGCGGGTTGTCAAGCCCGTATAGATCTATACACAAATACCATGCTCCCCCTCCAAGGGATTCTGGTATATAATACAGGACTTGAAATGTGTACTTGAACGTACATGAAGTTAGTGTCTCACAAACCCGTGGTATAAAAACAGATCTACTGGTTAAAATGTTACGTTTGTTCTTGTATACGAAGTAAAACTATACCTATTATAGTTTTACAAAGTGAGCCTTATTTGTTTTTAGAAATACTTAGGAAAAGAATCATTTGTTTATGAAAGCATAGATTTTTGGTATAGAGTCCACGATAGAAAAGAATAATTTAAGAATAGTTTAGTTTTATACCTGCATTACAACAACTTTATATTTTAAAAGATCGAATGCTATTGTAACATATGATATATATTTATATAATTAAAAGTTCCTTTAAAGGTTTATAAATCGCATGTGATTTGAATATTCAACAGTATATAAAAGAGTTTCTTTATGTAACACACGATATTACTCGTGTGTTTTACTTGTAATCCCCCCCTTTGAAAGCATATAAAAGTAATTAGAATAATTAAAATGGTTGATTTAGGGGTATGAAACTCACTTGAAAGTTTTGGAGATAGCGAGATGAAAAACTGGGCAGAGTTTCGTCTCGGGAATCGGATTTTCCTCGGGATTCTCGGGAATCTCGGGAGTAAAATCGACCTTCGGGACTTGAGCCAAAAAGACTAGAGCTTCGGGTTTGAACGGACACGGAAAACGAGGCAAGGTTGTGAGAGAGAGGAGAGAAATGAGCCCTTTCTTTGGAAACCTTCGTATGCTATTTATAGAGAGGCTGGTCTGCCTCAGTACGCGGGGCGTACGCTAGTACGCAGCGCGTACACGTACGTCACGCATGACCGAGGCCTCGACTGCCTCGGCTTCGGATGGGACGGATCCCTGGGTTCGCGGGTCGGATGGGACGGGTCGCTGGCACGCGGGTCGGATGGGACAGCGGGTCGGGTTCTCCGGATCGTGCGACGTGGACGATTTGAGGCCGAGCTTCTCGGGTACGCGGGGCGTACAGGAGTACGCGGCGCGTAACTCGGATGCTGACTCCCCTTCGGATAATACCCGAATTTTGAATAAAATAAATAATTAATTTATTTAATAAACTTCAAAAATTCATATCTTCTTCATACGAACTCCGTTTTTGATGGTCTTTATATCCTCGCGTAGGTGAGACTACGCTCTTCAACTTTCGTTTAGACTCCGTCGGCAAATTCCGAAATTATTTTTTTATTAAATATAAAAATCTATCGTGTTTAAGGAATATCTTTGAAAATTCGTAACTTCTTTATCTGATGTCGGTTTTTTCCAGACTTTTTACCGCTGGAATACCATTGTCGAGACCTTCGATTCTTGTTTAGGTCATTCCGGCCAAAAGTCGCTCGATTTCTGATTCGAGTTTTTAGCTGTCTGTTGCTGAGTCGAACTTGGAAAAATCATAACTTCGCTAAATGAAGTCGGATTTGGGCGTTCTTTTCACGTACGATCATGGTTCAAAGACATTTAATCATAGAAGGAAATTAAATAGGACTTATTTGTACATTTTATTATGAAAGTAAATTTTATTACTCAGAAGCGGTTACAATACTTGACCCACTTTGGTCGTTACAAAGAGTTGAAATATCGGGTTGTCACATGTATACTCTCTTAAAGTTTTCCAAGAGTTTGTGGTGTTTGTGATTCCATTTGAGGCATTCACACTATTGGTGCTTGGCCCTCAAACTCCTTAGAACCAAACTCACCAAAAGGTATGTAATCTCTTCTAACTCTTTTATGTTGAAATGTTCCCCATGCCATGTTAGATAGGTTATAAACCTTGGAAAATTATTATTTTGCATGTATTTAGACAAACATAGATCCAAGGTTTATTAGAGTTGCTTGCACACTTAGGAAGTGTTAGATTGCTCAAAACCCAACAGTATAGTGGGCTAATGCTCCATGGATAATCAAGTTGGGCTAAAATCCATAGGATGGTCCATGGATGCTCCATGGTGTATTTGAACCCATGGATCCAAGGAAATGGAATGTCATGACAATTAGGGTTTACCCTAATTGTATAACTATATAAGCATCTTATTCATGATGAAAATCGGCCACTAGTGAGAGAAAGAAAGGGCTAGCCGATTTCATGAAGTGTAGAATTCTCTCTAAGTTATTCCAAGTGCTTATGGTGTTGTGTGAACCATTTGAGGTGTCACACTTGGGGCACTAGGCACTCAAGCATCATGAAGACAAGCACTAACAAAAGGTATGTTATTCTAACTTGTGTTATTCAACGTTTAGTATGCTAGAATAGCTGTCTGTTGCTGAGTCGAACTTGGAAAAATCATAACTTCGCTAAATGAAGTCGGATTTGGGCGTTCTTTTCACGTACGATCATGGTTCAAAGACATTTAATCATAGAAGGAAATTAAATAGGACTTATTTGTACATTTTATTATGAAAGTAAATTTTATTACTCAGAAGCGGTTACAATACTTGACCCACTTTGGTCGTTACAAAGAGTTGAAATATCGGGTTGTCACATCATCCCCCCGTTAGAGAGAATTTCGTCCCGAAATTTAAAGTAGTAAAGATACTAGTGAACATGAAAGAGATGAGGGTACTTTTGTTTCATCTGATCTTCGCGTTCCCACGTGAATTCGGGTCCCCGCTTGGCTATCCAGCGAACCTTCACGATGGGTATGCGACTTTGTTTTGTTTGTTTGACCTCTCGGTCCATGATTTCTACTGGTTCTTCCACAAAGTTAAGGCTCTCGTTGATCTCGATTTCGTCGAGTGGGATAACAAGAGTCTCGTCGGATAGACACTTTTTCAAGTTTGAGACGTGGAAGGTTGGATGGATGTTACTAAGTTCGCGCGGTAGGTTAAGCTTGTAAGCCACAGGGCCGATTCTTGCAAGAATCTCGAAAGGCCCTATGTACCTTGCATTTAGTTTCCCCCGCTTTCCAAATCGTATTAAACCCTTCCACGGTGAGACCTTTAATAAGACGTGGTCTCCTACCTGGAATTCCAAAGGTTTCCTCCTTTGGTCAGCGTAGCTTTTCTGTCGGTCTCTTGAGGCTTTCAATCGTTCACGAATCTGAACGATCTTCTCTGTTGTTTCACGTATGATCTCCGGACCGGTGAGAGTTCTTTCAGGAACTCTTCTTCAAGCTAACTGGGTATCGCCAACTTCAGTCCAGCACAGAGGGGATCTGCACTTTCGACCATAGAGGGCTTCAAACGGAGCAGCCTTTATGCTTGTATGATAACTATTGTTGTATGAAAATTCGACAAGGGTTAAATGAATATCCCATGCCTTTCCAAAATCAATCACGCAGGCTCTCAGCATGTCTTCTAAAGTTTGTATCGTTCTCTCACTTTGTCCGTCTGTCTGTGGGTGGTAGGCTGTACTCATGTCCAGCCTAGTTCCCAGGGAACTTTGTAGTGACTGCCAGAACCTTGAAGTGAATCTACTATCTCGATCGGAGATAATGGATATCGGAACACCATGCAGTCGCACTACTTCCCTTAAGTAAGTTCTTGTAAGCTTCTCCATTTTGTCAGTCTCCTTGATGGGTAGGAAATGCGCGGATTTGGTCAGTCTGTCGACAATGACCCATATGGTATCGAGTCCACTTGTCGTCTTGGGTAATTTGGTTATGAAGTCCATAGTAATCCGCTCCCATTTCCATTCCGGTATCTCTGGCTGTTGTAGTAGTCCTGACGGTTTCTGATACTCGACCTTAACCTTAGCGCAAGTAAGACATTTACTCACGAAGGTAGCAATTTCTGCTTTCATGTTAGGCCACCAGTACAGTTTCATAAGATCCAGATACATTTTATTTGAACCCGGGTGAACGGAATATCTTGAGTTGTGAGCTTCAGTCATGACTATGTTTCTGAAACCACCATGTTTTGGGGTCCAGATTCGGTCCATGAGATAGTAGGCTCCGCCACCCTTGACTTCTAAATTCTTCTCCATTCCCCGCAGGGATTCACCTACCACATTCTCGGGTTGCAAAGCTTGCATTTGTGCTTCCTTAATTTGTGTGGATAAGTGGGAATGGATAGTCATGGTCAGAGATTTGACCCTCCGACCAGTGTATTCCTTTCGGCTGAGGGCGTCGGCTACTACGTTGGCCTTTCTAGGATGATATCGAATCTCACATTCGTAGTCATTCAGTAACTCGACCCATCGCCGTTGTCGCATGTTGAGTTCCTTCTGATCGAAAATGTGTTGAAGGCTCTTGTGATCGGTGAAGATGGTACTCTTTGTTCCGTATAAGTAGTGCCTCCAGATCTTCAGAGCAAATACCACAGCTCCTAATTCGAGATCGTGTGTCTTATAGTTCACTTCGTGTGTCTTAAGCTGTCGGGAGGCATAAGCGATAACCTTCCCCCTCTGCATAAGAACACAACCTAGTCCTTGATTTGAAGCATCGCAATACACAACGAAGTCTTCTATCCCTTCGGGGAGGGATAGTATCGGTGCGGTGCACAAGGCCTGCTTTAGTGTCTGGGATGCCTTCTCTTGTTTCGCTTCCCAGTCAAAGACCACACCTTTCTGAGTTAATGAAGTAAGAGGTTTCGCAATGCTCGAAAAGTTCTTTATGAATCTGCGATAGTAGCCAGCTAGACCTAGAAATTGACGAATTTCAGTAGGTGTCTTTGGTTCCTACCAGTTCTCAATAGCCTTAATTTTGGAGGGGTCAACGTGTATTCCCTTTTCGCTAACAACGTGACCTAAAAATTCGACTCTTCGAATCCAAAATTCGCATTTAGAGAACTTCGCATAGAGTTTTTCCGTTCGCAGTGTTTCTAGGACTTTTCGTAGGTGTTGACCATGCTCTTCCTCACTTCGAGAGTAGATAAGTATATCATCGATAAAGACGATGACGAACTGGTCCAAGTAAGGGCGGCATACCCTATTCATTAGGTCCATAAATACTGCTGGTGCATTGGTTAATCCGAACGGCATCACCACGAATTCATAGTGTCCATAACGAGTTCGGAAAGCTGTCTTTGGAATGTCCCCCTCTAGAACTCGTAATTGGTGATATCCGGATCGCAGGTCTATTTTGGAGAACTAGTTCGCCCCTTGAATTTGATCGAATAGGTCGTCGATACGGGGTAGAGGATAGCGGTTTTTGACAGTAAGTTTGTTCAGCTCTCTGTAGTCGATGCACATACGGAACGATCCGTCTTTCTTCTTTACAAACAAGACCGGTGCTCCCCAAGGTGAGAAACTTGGTCTTATGAATCCTTTGCGAAGGAGTTCATTAAGTTGACTGGAAAGTTCCTGCATCTCTGCTGGTGCAAGACGATAAGGCGACTTCGCTACTGGGGTAGCTCCTGGAATTAAGTCGATTCTGAATTCGACTTGGCGTTGCGGTGGTAATCCTGGTAGTTCTTCTGGAAAGATATCGGGAAAGTCGCGTACTACCGAGATGCTCTTGATGTCCTTCAGTTCTTGACTTGTATCGACGATGTGCGCTAGGAATGCTCGACAATCCTTCCGCAAGTACTTTCGAGCTTGGATGCACGAAATGATGCGAAGGTTTGTACTAGATTTGTCGCCGTAGATAACTAATGTTTCGTTGTTCGGGAGGTTAAGACGGACTGCTTTCTCAAAGCACATGATGTCAGCGCGAAGGAGACTCAACCAATCCATGCCGACTATGACGTCGAAACTTTTAATTTGTACCGGCATGAGATTGATTGGGAAAGAATGGCCGTCCAATGTTAACGTACAACCCATGTATATGCAATTTGTGCTTTCGGTTTTTCCATTGGCCATCTCTACAGTGAATGGTTCTTTTAACTTGCTAGGTTTAGGTTTAAGAAAATGGATAAAGTTTTGACTCACGAAGCTTCTCTCCGCTCCACTATCGAATAATATGCATGCGTATGAATTATCGAGAAGAAACGTACCAGCAACTATAGTTGGGTCAGCTACAACTTCGTCGTGACCTATTGCCAAAACTCGTCCTACACCTCCGGTGCCTGCTGCCTTAGGACAGTTTCTCTTTAGTGGCCCACCTCACCACAACCGTAGCAAGCCTGCCCTATACCCGCACCGGAAACTTGAGTGATCGGCTTTGCGGGTTCTTTGTAGAAGCAAGCCGTGTGTCCTTTCCTGTTGCAGTTGGCGCACTGCATATCTCGGCAAAGTCCATGGTGGTGGAAATTGCACTTGGTGCATTTTGGGAGGTTGCCTACATAAGGCTTTGTTGGGTAGGTATTCGTAGGGACTGTAGCAGGTACAATAGTGGCATTTACTGACACAAGTTGTTTCTTTGTGGATTCTTGGGAAGATCCACCCTTTCCTTTGATCCACGCTCTCTTCCTGCCATTGTTTTTGTTGTTGTAGTTGTTGTTTCCTTTCTGTGGTGCTGGTGCAGAAGTGGTTGAGTTCTGATGACCTCCGTAGTCGATCAGAGATTGTGCCAGTTCCTTAGCACTTTCAAAGGTGTCAGGTTTGGAAGCTAACACGCTTGACCACATCTGGGGTGTCAGTCCCCAGATGTACCTTTCTATCTTCTTGCTCTCGGGAGCAATCATGTCTGGACAAAGGATTGCCAGTTCGCAGAATCTGTTGGTATAAGCAGCGATGTCGTTACCCACCATTCCGAGAGTCCATAGTTCGTGTTCAAGCTTTTGAATTTCTCCCCGCGGGCAGTATTCCCTCATCATCATGGCCTTCAAGCTCTCCCAGGTCATGGAGTTTGCCACGATTAGGGTAAGTACTTTAACGTGACCATTCCACCAAGTTAAAGCTTTATCAAGAAGGGTGAAAGTTGCAAATTTGACCTTGCTGTGCTCGGGACATGAGCAGATTTCAAAGACTGCCTCCGTCCTTTCAATCCACTGCCTCAGGGCCATCACACCACCAGTACCATAAAACATCCGGGGCTTGGCATTGGTGAAGTCCTTATAGGTGCATTCTCGAGGTGGTCCATGACTCTCGCCATGGTTGGACGGGTGTGCGCTAGATCCCGAGACATTAGCACTTGAGTTATTGATCTGTGACATGGCGGCTGCCACTGCTGCGGTGACTGCTGCTTGAAACATTACAGCATCAAATTGGGGTGGTGGAGGTGGTGGTATAGGTGTTTCCTCACTGTTGTTTCGCCTTGGATTCCTACGCGGAGGCATCCTTCAACTATAGATGGAAAGAAAACAATGATAAGAATTTCATGAAATGGAAAATGTATGTGTCTCATGAATTAAATCGCTATAATTCAACTACAAAAGATAGTATGAGTCTTGAAATAGAAGAATGAAAGTTATTTGTAAGACTGAAGGTATGAAACAAGTATTTGGGTTCCCAAGGACCATTCAAGGTTCGAACAAAATACTCAACATAGTAATAATAGTGCCACTTATATTAATATAAAAGTTGTTACAACGATCAAGAAAATTTGTCCTCTATAAGGATCTCCGTTTACTAAGTTCAAGAAATTTAAAGACTTTTAGCTGAGGTCCTAAGCTATAACAAAATTTTGAGTTTTTGACAAGCACTACTTGCATCGAAAGTTGCGTTTGGAGCTTGACTCCGTATCTGATTGCTTTGACTCCATTAGACGCCTATCCAAAGCGGCTTGTTGTTCCCTTAGTTCGGCGAGGGCTGCAATAATTTGCGCTTGAAACGCTTCGGTTTGGAACTGAGCGTTGTCTTGCCTCTTGTTCAACTTACGGATGTCAGAAGTGTGAACCTGCACTTCTACGTTGATATCCCGGAGTCGACTAGCTTGTACTCCAGACTGATAGGACTGATTGGCTAACTTACCCACCATTACCGGGAGTGCTCGATCAGCCGAACCTCCGCCGCGGACATCATAGATGTCCCGGCACATGCCGTAGGGAGGGCGTCGGTTTTGCTGTTGGCTCCAATGGTGGAGGTGACTTCCCCAGACGGGAGTTGGTCCTTGAAAGTTCCTTACGAAGACGGGAGGTTGAATGGGTGGTGGATCGATAACTTCCGGCTCTGAGTCTGTACCGGAGTCATCACCCACGTCTATGGGTTCCTCGTCCTCTTTGGGATCATCTTCGATCCATCCTCCGTTGCCTTGGTTGGGAAAGTAGGGGTCGCCAGGGTGGTGAAATCCAGCCATTTTACTATACGAGAATTTAGGTTATAAGAATTGAATAAAGTCGGAACATGTAAAACATGTAAGTTAAACTAGTTTAGATAGAAAATACTCCTATAGTATTTAAATTCTTGTGTTTGATTTTTGTAATGGTTTGGTACGGTTTGACTTGTTGCTTACTACGATAATTCCTCGATTCGTGCGTGTCAATTTGCCTATATACTTGTAAAATTGTACAATATGAAAATAGTTTGTGGTATGCATGTAATTGTACTTAAATGAACTATTAATTTAAGTTGAACGAAATGATGCTTAAGTGTAAAAAGAAATTTGTTTTGTTAGAGAGTATTAGTCCCTTAAGCATTTATAGTTTGTATATCTTATGTGGTTCGATATACTTAGTTCACTATAAACATTGCTCTGATACCAATCTGTCACACCCCCAAACCTGAACGGCGGAAACGTTCGGGGGCGGATGACTTCATGTGGTAGCGTAACAAATGAATACATAGTAAAGAAAGCAATACAACCATCATATATATAATTGAAAGTTTACATTTGTCAAAATTTACATGTTCAAAACCAATTACAATATGATGTCAAAAATATGAGATTAAACTGGCGCCGCAGCATCTCTTCTTCAAAAGCATATTAGTACCTGAAATTTACTGAACCCCTGGGACATACAAGTAATTTTGAAATAGTTGATCAACATTTAAGCTGGTGAATTTCATAAGTATTTAAATGATAATGTTTAAATGAAATGAAATGTTTTATCTTTGTTTGTATGTGTTTTAGAAAATCCTATATTTTCTACTAGCATAAAAGTAGTCTTCATTCAAGACCAATGTTTGTTTCCAAGATATATGTAAAGGTAAAATAATAAATGAGTTTGAAAACCTTGTAAATCAATGCATTTTTAAATACCCCTTGTGAGTTTTATAACCATACTATTGACTCGAAATGCCTATACACAACGTTCTTCAGGCGTTGGAATGTTATGACGTTTGTCACCCCAAACGGTGGACTGTAGCTAACAGTCAGGGCGCGGGTTGTCAAGCCCGTATAGACCTATACACAAACACCATGCTCCCCCTCCAAGGGATTATGGTATATAATACAGGACTTGAAATGTGTACTCGAACGTACATGAAGTTAGTGTCTCACAAACCTGTGGTATAAAAACAGATCTACTGGTTAAAATGTTACGTTTGTTCTTGTATACGAAGTAAACTTCTTGAAATATATGTTTCTTAGTACATAAGAGTTAGAAATCTGTTCGTAAAACTATACCTATTATAGTTTTACAAAGTGAGCCTTATTTGTTTTTAGAAATACTTAGGAAAAGAATCATTTGTTTATGAAAGCATAGATTTTTGGTATAGAGTCCACGATAGAAAAGAATAATTTAAGAATAGTTTAGTTTTATACCTGCATTACAACAACTTTATATTTTAAAAGATCGAATGCTATTGTAACATATGATATATATTTATATAATTAAAAGCTCCTTTAAAGGTTTATAAATCGCATGTGATTTGAATATTCAACAGTATATAAAAGAGTTTCTTTATGTAACACACGATATTACTCGTGTGTTTTACTTGTAATCCCCCCCTTTGAAAGCATATAAAAGTAATTAGAATAATTAAAACGGTTGATTTAGGGGTATGAAACTCACTTGAAAGTTTTGGAGATAGCGAGATGAAAAACCGGGCAGAGTTTCGTCTCGGGAAACGGATTTTCCTCGGGATTCTCGGGAATCTCGGGAGTAAAATCGACCTTCGGGACTTGAGCCAAAAAGACCAGAGCTTCGGGTTTGAACGGACACGGAAAACGAGGCAAGGTTGTGAGAGAGAGGAGAGAAATGAGCCCTTTCTTTGGAAACCTTCGTATGCTATTTATAGAGAGGCTGGTCTGCCTCAGTACGTGGGGCGTACGCTAGTACGTAGCGCGTACGCGTACGTCATGCATGACCGAGGCCTCGACTGCCTCGGCTTCGGATGGGACGGATCCCTGGGTTCGCGGGTCGGATGGGACGGGTCGCTGGCACGCGGGTCGGATGGGACAGCGGGTCGGGTTCTCCGGATCGTGCGACGTGGACGATTTGAGGCCGAGCTTCTCGGGTACGCGGGGCGTACAGGAGTACGCGGCGCGTAACTCGGATGCTGACTCCCCTTCGGATAATACCCGAATTTTGAATAAAATAAATAATTAATTTATTTAATAAACTTCAAAAATTCATATCTTCTTCATACGAACTCCGTTTTTGATGGTCTTTATATCCTCGCGTAGGTGAGACTACGCTCTTCAACTTTCGTTTAGACTCCGTCGGCAAATTCCGAAATTATTTTTTTATTAAATATAAAAATCTATCGTGTTTAAGGAATATCTTTGAAAATTCGTAACTTCTTTATCTGATGTCGGTTTTTGCCAGACTTTTTACCGCTGGAATACCATTGTTGAGACCTTCGATTCTCGTTTAGGTCATTCCGGCCAAAAGTCGCTCGATTTCTGATTCGAGTTTTTAGCTGTCTGTTGCTGAGTCGAACTTGGAAAAATCATAACTTCGCTAAATGAAGTCGGATTTGGGCGTTCTTTTCACGTACGATCATGGTTCAAAGACATTTAATCATAGAAGGAAATTAAATAGGACTTATTTGTACATTTTATTATGAAAGTAAATTTTATTACTCAGAAGCGGTTACAATACTTGACCCACTTTGGTCGTTACAAAGAGTTGAAATATCGGGTTGTCACATGTATACTCTCTTAAAGTTTTCCAAGAGTTTGTGGTGTTTGTGATTCCATTTGAGGCATTCACACTATTGGTGCTTGGCCCTCAAACTCCTTAGAACCAAACTCACCAAAAGGTATGTAATCTCTTCTAACTCTTTTATGTTGAAATGTTCCCCATGCCATGTTAGATAGGTTATAAACCTTGGAAAATTATTATTTTGCATGTATTTAGACAAACATAGATCCAAGGTTTATTAGAGTTGCTTGCACACTTAGGAAGTGTTAGATTGCTCAAAACCCAACAGTATAGTGGGCTAATGCTCCATGGATAATCAAGTTGGGCTAAAACCCATAGGATGGTCCATGGATGCTCCATGGTGTATTTGAACCCATGGATCCAAGGAAATGGAAAGTCATGACAATTAGGGTTTACCCTAATTGTATAACTATATAAGCATCTTATTCATGATGAAAATCGGCCACTAGTGAGAGAAAGAAAGGGCTAGCCGATTTCATGAAGTGTAGAATTCTCTCTAAGTTATTCCAAGTGCTTATGGTGTTGTGTGAACCATTTGAGGTGTCACACTTGGGGCACTAGGCACTCAAGCATCATGAAGACAAGCACTAACAAAAGGTATGTTATTCTAACTTGTGTTATTCAAAGTTTAGTATGCTAGAATAGAGCAATACCTTGGAAAGTTGATATTTACATGTATAATAGAGAAAACATAGATCCAAGGTATTTAGGGTTGCATGTACACTTAGGAGTGTTAGAATGCTCAAAACCCAACAGTGGTATCAGAGCCTAGGCTTGTTTTCTTGTTATACATGCAAATGGAGCTAAAAAATCGAGTTTGGATGTTGTCTGCCCAGCAGACTCGCCGAGTCCATGAATGGACTCGACGAGTCCAAGGCAAAAAGCATCCAACTCGTCGAGTTGGTTAGTGCACTCGACGAGTTGGACCCCCAGACAGCATAAATTCGACCTTTTTGGCTGGAATTGGACTAGGAACATCACCCTAAGAGGTTTTTGAACTTATAAACTTGTTTTTGATGTGGTAATGTTCATGCTAATCCAATTTCAAAGATAATCGTCAATAGATTCATGTTTTGTATTAGTTTTAGGGTTAGACTAACTACATGAAAAAGTTTGATTTGAATTATCTTGTTTTTATGGGTTGCTTAGATTAATAGAAAAGTTGAGTGAAATAGTTGTTTTCAATCCTAATTAATCTAAGAGTTGATTCTAAAATGTGTTTTTGTAACTTTTCCTCAAGTTATATGAAAAGTCACATTTAAGTTTCATAAAACTCATAAAAGTTGGCAAAGGTTACAAAATGAAGAGTCTATTTCTAATTAATTGGAGTTATGACTCCATAATTTGTCCTCAAGTTATGGAGGACCAAGAGTCTCTTCATTAAAAAAAAGTGCAACCTTAATTAATTCCATTTGTTATAAAATAAAGAAAAGTTAATTCTTTTATTAGTTTAAAGTCTTCCATAACTTGTCCTCAAGTTATGGAACTTGAAGAGTTTTTGGATTAAAACTACTTTAAACACATAAGTTATGGAATTAATTAGTTTTGAATAGTTTCAAAACTTGCCCTCAAGATTTGGAATTTTTAAAGTTTTCTCTTATGAATACTTTAATTCCAAGTTAGCCCTTATAATTTTAAAAGTTAAAATTCAACCCTTATACTTTATAATATTATAAGTTAATAACATATATATGTATAAGAGTAAAGTCGGTCTTACCGCTAGTACGCCTCATTCACGAAGCCAGTCTATAAGGTGGGTAACCTGGACTTGTGAGAAGTGGCAAAAAGGTTTAACCATTATGATTACGGCATCCCTCTTCATAATTGTTTAGACACACAAGTGTGCTATCCAAGGGAAGGTGTATGTTTTTGATAAAGTTTTATCAAAACAATCTAGTATTAGAAATCTGAACTTTGGTAAGAAAGTCAACTGATTTTTGAGTACATGTCAAAGCTAGTGGGATCATAAGTGTTATGCTAATAATCATCATGTTAGTGGGAGCATGATAATCATGATAAGTATTGCAAGTTAGCAATGTTAATTATAGAAAACAAAAGGTTTCAATTGGGAAAAGTTGTTTTGCTATAATTAAGGGAGAGGAAATTATACTTCATCTCAAATCTATAAGCTTAGATCGTGAGGTTTTAATCATTTAGTCAAGGAAATATATATATGAATTTCATGTTGGAATGGCTCAACATAAGGAAATTCTGTATATGGGTCCATTATTTGCGTTCTTAAATTCGATTATGATTACGGCATCCTTTTTCATAATCTGAATTATGACAACTTGGCAAATAGAAATGGAAATGTTATAGCAAAAGACTGGTTTAGTCTTTATGTGAGACATCATGAATCGTGTCCCATATGCTTTGGATATAGGATCGATTACATGTGCTATATTCATCCTTTCTAAAATTTTCCAAATGCCTGGGGCATTAAGAAGGGAAAAAGGTTTAGAACTGGATATGACTAAAATGATTAAACAATTATCGAGGACAATCTAAGGTTTACCAAAGATTGGTTGCTCAAGGACAGTTGGAAGTATAGTGATAATTCTGGAAGGACCATATTGACATAATCTGTAAGGAGGCAACTCTTGTTCAGATGTGATAGTCAAAATGGAATCTGGAAATGTTTCAAAGTTAGAATTTTCAATCTGTTTAAGATTAGGAAACTTAATGCAAGAAGGATGTTTCTAAGGAGCTGATCTCCTTTGGAATGCTCTGTAATGGTTGTTGTCAAGTATTTCTGACTTTGTGCATAATCATTACAAGAGGATCAATGCATATAAGTTTAGAATCTAACAGATTTCAGTAAATGACATGAATTTGGAATTCTTGTATTTACAGTAAGGATTTGGGAGTGTGAAAAGAGAATCATTGAAGTTATTTTCAATTGATCTAGTTCACAAAGTAAAGATCATAGACAAACATAGTATGCATACTTGGTGTATGGCATGACTAGTGTTTAGAAAACATAGTGTACATGCTTGGAGCATGGGACAACTATTTGATGAGATAAAAATCTTTAAGATCGATTAGATCTTTGAAACAGGTATATAAAGAATGTAAAGCAATACTCAATAATGGATTTGAAAGTGTTGAATGATTAGAACTTTCAATCCTCAGCAGAGCTCGATGAAGAACTTCTGCTGTAGAGGATTCTAGGGTTACAAAAAGATATCTTGTATAATTACACTGTAAAACCCTGATCTATCAGTTACGTAAAAGATGCATGCAAGCATCTATAAATATACAAACCCTAGAAAATAAGATATGGATGGACAGGCCCATACCGCATAAAAGATGGGCTAGGAAGCGAGCCCAAGACGCAACACCAATAACCCAACAATCTCCCCCTTTGCGTCAATAGAGGCGAGACTTCACTCCAACTTGCTTGCCCCCGCAACACTAGATTTCTTGACTGTCTTGAACAGGAAGGGGATGATAGCAAGAAGCGTTTGACGGAAGTGAATTTACCAGTTTATCATATCATTGAAGTACTTTTTATCACTATCCGTGTTCTGCTTGCAACGATTGATTATACCCAGAACATGCTCTAGATAAGTGGTGGTGTAGAGATGTTTGTCAGCCAAAGCAAATAGGTATTTCTGGCCTTTTGCTCTAGTGAACATGACAGAGTTCTGTTTCGGGTCAATCTTTCCCATCTTCATTCGGTTTATATCGCTAGCAGAACCGACTGGAGTGATGATGGGCTTCTTCCTCAGGATATTAGCAATCTCTTGATCAAGCTTAGCCACCTCCAAAATATAGCAAACTAACATTCTCTTGAAATGGTCTATGACCAGACCATATTCAGCTTCATTGACAAGAAGTATGTTGTGCAGAACGATCCAATCGTGAGGATTGAGGTTGGGAAGATCAGCCACAGAGATAGAATGCTCAGATTTTTCAGATCCCCTCAAGACCTTGAATCTGATATTGACAAAGTTACCTTCACGAACAGGCTTGAGAACCCGAACGTTGGTTATCTTCTGTGCGCTCCAAGTTTGGTACTGAGGTTGAGCAGTCCTCAGGTAATAGTCTATAAGCTCCATATCCACCTTCGGGTGAGGGTGGGGAACTTCAGCTATATGAGCGAACGCATGGAAGATGAAGGCCTTTCGGGTCAGGGGCATGTCGAACTGGGAATCGACTGAGTTAACACGGTCTAGTGAAACGACCGGTTCTAGTCACAGAGTGCAAGGGGACTCAATGGCTTCTTTGATGAGCACTTCGAGGGTCCATGGAGGAAACAGAGTTTTCCTGCTTTCAAGGAGATCATGAGCCTCCTTCATCTTCCTCTCCTTGGCCTCGGTTTCCCTAACAATTCGAGCATTTTCATCCTACTCTCTCTCTCTGGTCTGCTTCCTGACCAAGCTGACAATTGGCTCTTGATCATCACTTTCATCACTATCGTCTGCAATTTGTTTGGCTGTGGACTTCTTCTTTTCTCCCCCTTGTTTCGGATGGTCCTCCTGCTCAGGAATGCCTTCAATATGGCTAAGAAGGGCAAGAGCAGGACCGAGCTTCTCTGCAAGACTTCGCCTCACCAAATTGTTGAGAATCGGATCATGGGCTTCAATGATATTAGACAAAGCTCCGTGGACATCTGAAACACAACTCTAGACCACAACTTTCTCAGACCGAAGAGAATCGATCTCCTTCTCGGCCTGGGAGAGCTGATGAGTTGCCAAGGCAAGCTCGGAAGACTTTCGGGCAAGCTCTTCCTTTGTGGTAGATTCGGCGGCAAGAGTGGCTTGAAAAGAGAGAAGACGATCCGCAACCGAAGACATGAAGGATTGGTTGTCTTCTTTGAGTTTTTGGCGAAAGCTGGCAAATTGATCTTTTTCCGTTTCGAAGGAATGGACCAGCTTCTCCACAGCGGTTCGGATCTTCTTAGTGTTTAACTCTGATGCCGCCTGTAAAGACTCCAGCCAGATCTGGGCGTCTTGGAATAGTTTTTCGACTTTTTCGGTCGCTACAGCACTTGCCTGCGTGTATTTATCAATGGCAGCAGCAGCTGTGCTGATAGAGGCTTCATGTGCTTTAGTGAGTGACTCCACCATACTTTGAATAGCAGCCTCTGAAAAGTGAGATGTGGAGGAGGAGGAAGAAGCCACAAGATTGTCAATCTTCTCGTGGAGTTCCTTGATGTGCTTTTTGATGATCGGAGCATCATCATCATCATCATCACTCTGGAGTTGATATGGGCTGTAGTAGATGGAGTCAAAAACAGTATCATCCCCTCCCAGAAAGGTTTCGGTTTCAGCAGAGGGAGTGGGAGATAAGGGTGCAGTGGGTGGTTCGGTAGTGATAGTGGGTTCAGGTGCAGATGTAGGTTCGGGTTGTGAAGTAGAAACCCTCGTATCAGATACGTTGGTTAGAACCTCACGGGTGGTAGTGGTGGTGACTTCTGTAAAAAGTGGTGGGGGAAGAGTGATTGTTGTGGTTTGAAGAGAAGTAGTAATGGGGGGAATGGAAATGGAGGAGGTTATGATGGGAATGGAAGAGGTGGGTATGGGAGAAGGTGAAGGAGGTTTTGAAGAAATATGTACCTCACGATCAGGGGAGTGAGGCGGGGTTTCGCCTCTAGCAGACTCATCTGAGTCAGAGTGGTCCTCTTCCGAGTCGCTAGAGGAAGAAGAGAGAATAAGTTTTCTCTTGGGTTGGACTCTCTTCTTCTTCGCTGGTGGGGAAAGATCTGGTTTTGAGGGTTTTCGCTTCTTAGGAGAAGGACCCTTTGCCTCCTTTGCTGCTTTCTTTATCTTCCCTTGCTCGGGTTTCTTTCCGCGAGCAGCAGGTTTATCTGCATCATTAATGGACTGAACCATTTCAGCAGAAAGTTCCCTTGGGCCCGAAGGACGAAAGTCCTTGTAGGCTTTCATGATGATGCTCTCCTTTGACATCCCAGCGGACATAGAGTCCGGAATGGATCCGACGAAAGAAAATTGTGTTGGATCGGTGACAATTATTTTTGTGGTGTGGAAGACACTGATGTTGGAGAGAAGGGAACCTGCAACAGTAGGAACATGAAGTTTATCCATGGCCCACTTGGTGATGAGCGTCCAGAACCTGGCGTAGGATACCTCAATGTGGCGAGAGGAGGAGGCAAGGCTCTGAATGAGTTGCTGCCATAGAACCGAGCCATAGTCAAGGTTAAGGCCGTGATAAAGACCATAGAGAATGGTCATAAACAGTTTGCTGGCCCCATCAGAACCAGAACTACGCTCAGAGAGACCTTTGAAGAGAATGGTGAAGAAACCATTCCATGGAGGAGGGAGACACGCTTTCTTGAATTTTGTGACCGTTGTGAGAATCTCCGTGTACCCCATATTGTAGAACATCGAAAATAATCGCCCGACGGTAATGGTTGTGGGATTAACCCTAGATTCATCGGCTTCAAAGCCTAGGAGCCAACAAAATCGTTGCTTAGAGATGGAGGTCTTGTGTGAAAGAAGATCAAAGTTGTGACAACTGCCAATTCAGGTCATTCTCGGACTCATGCATCTTTATAAAAACCATTCATGCACAACATGCCATGACCTAGTAGTATAAATTAGGTCAAAAATCTTGCATAAACTAGGATCCAACTAAGGTCTAGGACTAATATACTTGATACTTACAATTCTAGTAAGTTGCTTAGCTACAATAGGAAATGCCAATACTATAATTAGAATAAAGCTTCAAGCTTTGTTATAATTGAAATAGGGTATAAAACTCTAAAAATAAATTAAAACATTCTAATTATACTTCAACATGTTGTTGAATATCAAACAATATTCCAAAAACCCTAAAGAGCCAAAAATCCAAAGTTATAAATTATAAAGCTTAAAAACTTTATAAAATTTGGCTATAAACTTCCTAATATCAAATTTTATTAATCAAATTATGGATTATACCAATGAACTAGAAATATAAATTACAAGTATTAATCATAAATTATTTGTTGAAAACAAGATTTTTAAATAAATCAAATTGCTTAATAAACATTTTATAAAAATGAATGTTTTTATATAAAATATAGGAGGGAAGTTTATAAAGTTTAAAATTTAGGAGAGAGGAGGCCAAAATGCATGCAAAAACCGGCCATCACCTCTCCCCATGCCCTCTCTCTTCCCCAAAACACAATCATTAAGCTTAAACCCTTACTCCACCTCTTCCCTCTTCACTCTCTCACTTCACTCTCTTCACACACTTCACTCTCTTCTTCCCTCTCTCTAAACTCAAGAAAATCCTCTCATTTCTCTGCAAAATTTCGAGATTGTGAATCCCTTGAAGTTTTCTTACTTCTCTCAAGGTCAAAACCAAGGTAAACAACAACATCTTCTTCCATAGTTTCATGGTTAAACCTCTTTTTCTTCTTGGTCTTCTCTACTTTTCGGATTCTATGCCTTTCCATGGCTAGAAATCTTTATTCTACCCTTGTGGTTTGTAGATTCTCACCATAACACAATGCGTGTGTTAGAGATGGTGAAAATCCAGGATCAAACCCATGCAAGGAGTGGAAAAGATGCACATATGATCATGTGACATCAAAACCTAATATTTCATGTTCTTCTCCATTTCTTTTGTGTTCATGCATGAACAAAAGAATTTAAACCATTTCTAGTACATCTTGGATGCTCATTCATTCCATGCATGTGTTAGAAATCGGGCCTTACCAAAGTCATGCATGATGTTCTTGTTGAAATACCCTAATAATGCACACAAGCAAACATGCAATCTGCCAGATTACTTTGTTCGACTTTGAACAGTCATAACTCAGTCATTTATTAACCAAATCATGATATTCTTTTTGTATTGGTTAGTTCCACGAGTTAACTTTCAAACCCAACTGGTCTCACTGTAAAATATTAAATATCCGATTTTTAGCAGATTTTACAAAAAGGTTGCGCATACAGCTCTTTTTCTGTGATCACTATTTTTATCTTGCTTAAACAATGGCCTTAAACCCAACCATAAATCTGCGGAAAAATACCTTAGAAACTTAACATATCTAGTGAATTATGGTTGAAATTTCGTGGCTTAAAACCTCACTGAATGGGCTACACAAATTCATGAACTTCAGCCACATTTACACTTCATGTATTATTGCATGCAAGTTTTCTTAAATTGTTTGGAATCATTACCCTCATTTCTATTCTAAATACATTTTTTTTACATTTTTCCTTTTGAAAGCCCTTGCATGCATGAGATAATCTGGAAAATTTCAAGAGCTTTTGTTATTTCTTTGATTTATTAGAATTATTGCTAAAACCAAGGGCATAAATCATATAAAATACTTCCGTAGGTCAATAAATCCTAAATAAATTCATGGATGATCCTTACGGGGAATAATGACCACTCACCAAATTTCAGCAATTTTTGTTAGTGTTTCATATGATTTCTAATTTTCTTTTATTTAGGACATGATAAATTACAAAACCACTTTATAGGATGTGAAAATTGTATCTAACAATTTTCGCATACTTTACCTGTGATGGGTGACTCCAGAAAATAATTTGAAGATTTTCCATCATGTTTTACTATTTTTCCCAATTTTTGGTAATTATAATGGTCTAAAAATGGGAGAAATAGTTTTGATTATCCAAAATTAATGAAAATTTACCAGGATATAATATTATAGAGTAGGAGGTTACATAAAATTTTTGAATATTTTTCTCTACTGTAAACTATTTTTCTCTTATTTTCTAAAGTTAATTACACTAAAATACACTTAAATATACATAAATACCCAAAACCAGTTTATACATTATGAAAACCACTTTTGTTATTTTTCCCAGGATATTTATACTGTAAATGATGTTACAAAAATTTATGGTGATTTATTTTAACTGTTTAATATTATTTCTTTAATTAATGACTATTTAAAGGAATAAAGCAAGGAAAAATAGAAATACCCACTGAAAAATATCTGTTCTATTTTTCCCAGCCTATTTATGTATAATAACAATTAAATAAAAAGTTTGGATAATTTTGGAAACTGTTTTGTATTTATTTCAATTTTTATTGAAATAAATGCTCAAAAATCATAAAATATAATTAAACAGCTTGGAAATCCATTTTTATAACTTTCCCAGCTTAATATTGTGTAATAACAGTTAAATAAAAATTTTGAGAATTTTTATCCCTCGAATGCTATTTTCGTGAATTTATGTTGTAATAAGGACTTAAAAATTTGGAAAGTTTATATTCCAAGGTTGTAATTAATCACCCGATATATAGGATTTCATTACTTCAGAAAAAGTGTAACTAATTGATATAAAATCCAATACTAAAACATAAATTGGCATTTCCCTATATGTAGAGTTTAGTATATTAGCATTAGATATCGAGATGGAAACTCACTAGTGCGTGTGTTTGATGTCGTAGGATCCCGGTAGTAAGACGGTGGAGCATCCCGAAGTACCGCTTGTGTCTACACAAAACATCGTGAGTATTCACGCACTCCCCTATTTTCGGTTTTTATGTTTTGGGGTGGAAAAGCATGTCCAGAAAAACTACTATTTGCATGTTATATTTAAATTGAATTGTATCAAACATGATTGCTATTGTATTGCTATTGTATTGCTATGTTTCTTTATGTATGTCTATGCAACACGGAACATGAGAACTTATCGTACTAAGGCCCTTCCCTTATCTCTAACCATTAACTCTTTGAGCCAATGGTCGTTATGGATAGCGCTATTAGGAATTGACAACTCCTCACTCGCCCGAATCGCTGGAGTGCATGATACCATATTCATCTATGGAACGATAAGCATAGATCTCGATAGGGCTTCAGTCATAGGTTTGGTTGAGACTCATTGTTTGCTCATACACATACAAACGCGTTTCCCGTTCTAGCAATAAACATGTATACCTTAATAGCAATCAACTTTGTTTTATCATTAAAGCAATGTACTTGTACTTACGAAAAGCATTATTGTACCCTCGATTTATAAACTTGTGATACTCACCAATTATTTTCATAGTTGACGCTCGTTTTACATGCTTTTTCAGGAAGTAATTAGTAAGTGGATGTAAAGATTCATCATCATAGAGCATGCTGCATCGTGTTGAAGCTATTAAGAAGTTATATTTTGAACAATGTTATTTTGAAAAACTTGTATTTTGTTTCTTTTGAAGCTATGGGTTGTAAACTTTTAAATACTGCTATGGTGATGTATCTTTATCTTTTGCATTGAAACCGTTATCGCTGTCATACCTTGCATTTCCGCTTTAGCGGGGTGTGACAGAAGTGGTATCAGAGCTAAAGTTATAGAGAACATCGGTTTTTCTTTAAGAAAACACAACCTATAACTAAAACTTACAAAGAAATTCTTTTTACATCAAACATATTACTAGTACAATTAGGTCGGGAGTTGTATTATTGGACCTTGATTAAACATAGCCTGATCACCTATGTTTAATTAAGAAAAGATTTATACAAAGCTTGAGCTAATTATAATGGGAATATGTTCAACAAAAATATTTGAGAAAACTTTATTTCAAAATTTCAAAAGGTTAATTTTGGTGTGTGTAAGCATTGCATATTATAAGCATGCATTGTCATTTATTTCATATCTCATTGAAACTATGTCACAGTCCACTATGTCAACATCGTCATCTTCCCGCGCTACCGCCTCAGCCGATGAATCCGGCTACGTCACTGTTATCCCTCGATGTAATCCCCCCGCCTCGGTAGAAGAAGACCCATCAGAGGATATAGAAGATACTGGGAACTCGGTGGAGATCAGTAATGACAACGCCCCGAGTCAACGACGCGAGGCATCGCCTTCATCGGTGTTGCCACAGCCACCGCTCTATGGACTTCGCATTCGGAGGACAGCGAGGAAGAGTGTTCCCATTCCAGGAAGGATACCCGCCAGCACAGCAGGACATGGCACGGCAGGACCTAGCGGAGCAGAACCCAGTGATGCAGGACCGAGAGCACCCTCACCTCAGCAAGTCATAGGGATACCTGTCAGACAGCCAGGTATGACCCCGGAGGAGTCCCGGAGATTGCAGTCGATAGCAGCGGGCCTACATCACAGTCTCGCTGTGATAGCTGGGCATCGAGAAGTTTTGGATGAAGTCTTGGCAGGAATGGAAATCCTGTATCAGCATTCGATGGGGGCTGCTGACACTGCTAGTGCTGCCAGACGAGAGGCAGGTCATGCGATGATAGCATATTATGTACTTGGTGGGCTATTACTGATTATGATATGATAAGGATGGGAGCATCGACAATGGAAATCTCTAGTAGCAAGAGGAAGCCAGCAGATCAGGGAGAGAAGAAGCATGGAGGCAAGTCAAGGAGGAAGCAAAACGTCTCAAGAAACTTCATGGTAAGAGCCCAGGAGGAAGAACCAGTGAAAACTCAAGAACGGGAAGTGCAGGAGCGGAAGCAGTACTCAGAGCCGCTTCCAAAGTACAATAAGTGTAACTTCCATCACAAGGCAGCTTGCCCAGTGTGCCAAAATTGTAAGAAAACAAGCCATTACTCGAAGTATTGTAAGGTGAATAAGGAGGGAAAAAGGACATGTTACGAGTCCGGGAGTAATGATCATCTCCGTAGAGCATGTCCTAAACTGAACAATGGACCTGGTAACAATGGACAAGGCCAAGCCAAGCAAAACTTTCAAGGAAATCAAGTTGGACAGCCAAGAGGTGTAGCCTTTGTGATTGGTGCAGAAGAAGCTCGTCAGAACCCTAAAGTGATAACAGGTACGTTTCTCCTGAACAACCATTTTGCATCAGTAATATTCGATGCAGGAGCAGATAGGAGTTTTGTTTCTTTAGCATTTAGACCGTTAATTGGCTTGAAATCGGTAAATATGAGGAATGCTTATGCTGTTGAACTTGCTGACGGATATGAAATTAGGGCTAGTGATATAATTCCTGGTTGTACTCTAAATTCAGCTGATAAACTCTTTAGCATTGACCTAATTCCGATAGAGCTAGGTAGTTTTGATGTGATAGTAGGGATGGATTGGTTATCCAAAAATAGAGCGGACATTGGTTGTTATGAGAAAGTCATCAGAGTGCCTCTCCCTAATGGAGAAACCCTTATCATACACGGTGAGAAGCCAGGAAGAAGTTTAAACATAGTATCAAGCGTGAAGGTTCACAAGTACCTGAAGAAGAATTGTATTGCATTCATGGCCCACGTGCTAGAAAGAGAACCTGAAGCTAAGCAACTCAAGGAGATTCCAGTGGTTCAAAACTATCCCGAAGTATTTCCGGAAGAATTGCCCAGTCTACCCCCTTATAGACAGGTCGAATTTCGGATAGACTTAATTCCCGGAGCGGCACCGGTAGCAAAAGCACCATATCGCCTTGCACCATCCGAGATGCAAGAACTATCCGGACAACTTCAAGAACTTCTAGACAAAGGGTTTATTCGACCAAGTTCTTCACCTTGGGGAGCCCCAGTGTTATTCGTCAAAAAGAAAGATGGTTCGTTCCGAATGTGCATTGATTACAGAGAATTGAACAAGTTGACAATCAAGAATCGATATCCCCTCCCTAGAATAGATGACTTGTTCGATCAGTTGCAGGGCGCTTCCTACTTCTCAAAAACCGACCTTCGGTCAGGGTATCATCAGCTAAGAATTCACGAAGAGGACATTCACAAAACAGCATTTAGAACCCGTTATGGACATTATGAGTTCTTAGTCATGCCTTTTGGACTAACGAACGCACCCGCTGTATTCATGGATTTGATGAATAGGGTCTGTAGACCATACCTAGACAGGTTTGTAATTGTATTTATCGATGACATACTTGTTTACTCGCAGACCAAAGACGATCACAATAGACATCTAAAGCTAGTGTTGGAGCTGTTGAAGGAACAGAAATTGTATGCCAAGTTCACTAAGTGTGAATTTTGGATTCGGGAAGTACATTTTCTTGGTCATGTGATCGGTGAAAGAGGAATCCATGTAGATCCAGCTAAGATAGAGGCAATCAAGAAATGGGAGGCCCCCAAAACCCCGACAGAAATACGACAATTCCTAGGATTAGCTGGGTACTATAGACGCTTCATTGAGAATTTCTCTAGGATTGCTCAACCATTAACATCTTTGACCCAAAAGGATAGAAAATTTCTCTGGGAAGAGAAACACGAAGAGGCGTTTGAAATCCTGAAAAACAAGTTGTGCAATGCACCAATTCTGGCTTTACCAGAAGGATTAGAGAACTTTGTGGTGTATTGTGATGCGTCTCATCAAGGATTAGGATGTGTGCTAATGCAAAAAGATAAGGTCATTGCATATGCTTCCAGACAACTCAAACCGCACGAGAAGAATTATACCACCCATGATTTAGAACTAGGAGCAATAGTTTTCGCCCTTAAGATATGGAGGCATTATTTGTACGGAACCAAGTGCACCATTTATACCAATCACAAAAGCCTTCAGCATATCCTGGATCAGAAAATGTTAAACATGCGGCAGAGAAGATGGGTAGAGTTGTTTAATGATTATGATTGTGAGATACGATATCACCCAGGGAAGACTAACGTAGTAGCCGACGCTCTTAGTAGGAAAGAAAGAGTGAAACCTTCCCATGTGAGAGCTTTGGGAATGGTAATTCAGACAAGCTTGAAATCTCAAATCATTAATGCCCAGGAGAAAGCGTTATGCAAGGAAAACCTTCCAGGCGAAACTTTACATGGTTTGGAAGAAAGATTTGAAACCAAACCTGATGGAGTTCGTTATTTTAAAGACAGGGTCTGGATTCCAAGGGTTAACAACCTGAAATTCCCCAATGGAAATGGGAGCAAATATCTATGGACTTTGTTACCAAACTTCCTAGAACTGCTAAAGGTCATGACTCAATTTGGGTCATAGTGGATAGACTGACGAAATCTGCACACTTTCTCCCCATTCGAGAAGATTTCAAGATGGAAAAATTGGCCCAAATCTACATCGACAAAATTGTTTCTCTGCATGGTGTACCCTTATCTATCATTTCTGATAGAGATAGTCGTTTTACATCTCGATTTTGGTGGATGTTACAGAGGGCACTAGGAACCAAGATAGATTTGAGCACAGCTTACCACCATCAGATAGATGGGCAAACAGAGAGAACAATACAAACATTGGAAGACATGCTACGAGCGTGTGTCATTGAGTTCAAAGGAAATTGGGATACTCATTTACCCTTAATTGAGTTTTCCTACAATAACAGTTACCACACGAGTATCCAATGTGCTCCATATGAAGCATTGTATGGACGCAAGTGTCATTCGCCCTTATGTTGGACAGAAATCGGAGACGGACAGTTGACTAGAGTCGAACTCATCTAGGAAACATCCGACAAGATTGCTATCATCAAGGATAAGCTTAAAACTGCTAGAGATCGTTAGAAAAGTTATGCGGATAATCGTCGAAAACCATTAGAATTCCAAGTAGGAGACAAGGTACTTTTAAAAGTGTCACCTTGGAAAGGGCTTGTGCGTTTTGGTAAGAAAGGAAAACTAAGCCCGAGATATGTTGGACCCTTTGAAACCCTTGAAAGGATTGGTCCAGTAGCGTATAAACTCCAATTGCCCCAAGAGTTAAGCGCCATTCACGACACATTCCACGTCTCCAACCTTAAGAAATGTCTAGTCGACGAAACATTGATAGTACCCCTGGAGGAAATTAAGATTAATGATAAGCTGAGCTTCGTTGAGGAACCGATAGAAATCCTTGACAGGGAGGTAAAACCACTTAAGCTAAGTAAGATCCCGATTGCGAAAGTTCGCTGGAACTCAAAACGCGGGCCGGAGTACACCTGGGAGCGTGAGGACTTCATAAAGGAAAAGTATCCGCAACTTTTCCCTTGCGATGACAAGCGATGACATAGAATGAATTTCGGGACGAAATTCTTTTTAAGTGGGGGATACTGTGACAACTGCCAATTCAGGTCATTCTCGGACTCATGCATCTTTATAAAAACCATTCATGCACAACATGCCATGACCTAGTAGTATAAATTAGGTCAAAAATCTTGCATAAACTAGGATCCAACTAAGGTCTAGGACTAATATACTTGATACTTACAATTCTAGTAAGTTGCTTAGCTACAATAGGAAATGCCAATACTATAATTAGAATAAAGCTTCAAGCTTTGTTATAATTGAAATAGGGTATAAAACTCTAAAAATAAATTAAAACATTCTAATTATACTTCAACATGTTGTTGAATATCAAACAATATTCCAAAAACCCTAAAGAGCCAAAAATCCAAAGTTATAAATTATAAAGCTTAAAAACTTTATAAAATTTGGCTATAAACTTCCTAATATCAAATTTTATTAATCAAATTATGGATTATACCAATGAACTAGAAATATAAATTACAAGTATTAATCATAAATTATTTGTTGAAAACAAGATTTTTAAATAAATCAAATTGCTTAATAAACATTTTATAAAAATGAATGTTTTTATATAAAATATAGGAGGGAAGTTTATAAAGTTTAAAATTTAGGAGAGAGGAGGCCAAAATGCATGCAAAAACCGGCCATCACCTCTCCCCATGCCCTCTCTCTTCCCCAAAACACAATCATTAAGCTTAAACCCTTACTCCACCTCTTCCCTCTTCACTCTCTCACTTCACTCTCTTCACACACTTCACTCTCTTCTTCCCTCTCTCTAAAATCAAGAAAATCCTCTCATTTCTCTGCAAAATTTCGAGATTGTGAAGCCCTTGAAGTTTTCTTACTTCTCTCAAGGTCAAAACCAAGGTAAACAACATCTTCTTCTATAGTTTCATGGTTAAACATGTTTTTCTTCTTGGTCTTCTCTAATTTTCGGATTCTATGCCTTTCCATGGCTAGAAATCTTTATTCTCCCCTTGTGGTTTGTAGATTCTCACCATAACACAATGCATGTGTTAGAGATGGTGAAAATCTGGGATCAAACCCATGCAAGGAGTGGAAAAGATGCACATATGATCATGTGACATCAAAACCTAATATTTCATGTTCTTCTCCATTTCTTTTGTGTTCATGCATGAACAAAAGCATTTAAACCATTTCTAGTACATCTTGGATGCTCATTCATTCCATGCATGTGTTAGAAATCGGGCCTTACCAAAGACATGCGTGATGTTCTTGTTGAAATACCCTAATAATGCACACAAGCAAACATGCAATCTGCCAGATTACTTTGTTCGACTTTGAACAGTCATAACTCAGTCATTTATTAACCAAATCATGATATTCTTTTTGTATTGGTTAGTTCCACGAGCTAAATTTCAAACCCAACTGGTCTCACTGTAAAATATTAAATATCCGATTTTTAGCAGATTTTACAAAAAGGTTGCGCATACAGCTCTTTTTCTGTGATCACTATTTTTATCTTGCTTAAACAATGGCCTTAAACCCAACCATAAATCTGAGGAAAAATACCTTAGAAACTTAACATATCTAGTGAATTATGGTTGAAATTTCGTAGCTTAAAACCTCACTGAATGGGCTACATAAATTCATGAACTTCAGCCACATTTACACTTCATGCATTATTGCATGCAACTTTTCTTAAATTGTTTGGAATCATTACCCTCATTTCTCTTCTGAATACATTTTTTTACATTTTTCCTTTTGAAAGCCCTTGCATGCATGAGATAATCTGGAAAATTTCAAGAGCTTTTGTTATTTCTTTGATTTATTAGAATTATTGCTAAAACCAAGGGCATAAATCATATAAAATACTTCCAGAGGTCAATAAATCCTAAATAAATTCATGGATGATCCTTATGGGGAATAATGACCACTCACCAAATTTCAGCAATTTTTGTTAGTGTTTCATATGATTTTTAATTTTCTTTTATTTAGGACATGATAAATTACAAAACCACTTTATAAGATGTGAAAATTGTATCTAACAATTTTCTCATACCTTACCTGTGATGGGTGACTCCAGAAAATAATTTCAAGATTTTCCATCATGTTTTACTATTTTTCCCAATTTTTGGTAATTATAATGGTCTAAAAATGGGAGAAATAGTTCTGATTATCCAAAATTCATGAAAATTTACCAGGATATAATATTATAGAGTAGGAGGTTACATAAAAATTTTGAATATTTTTGCTCTACTGTTAACTATTTTTCTCTTATTTTCTAAAGTTAATTGCACTAAAATACACTTAAATATACATAAATACCCAAAACCAATTTATACATTATGAAAACCACTTTTGATATTTTTCCCAGGATATGTATACTGTAAATGATGTTACAAAAATTTATGGTGATTTATTTTAACTGTTTAATACTATTTCTTTAATTAATGACTATTTAAAGGAATAAAGCAAGGAAAAATAGAAATACCCATTGAAAAATATCTTTTATATTTTTCCCAGCCTATTTATGTATTATAACAATTAAATAAAAAGTTTGGGTAATTTTCGAAACTGTTTTCTATTTATTTCAATTTTTATTGAAATAAATGCTCAAAAATCATAAAATATAATTAAACTGCTTGGAAATCCATTTTTATAATTTTCCCAGCTTAGTATTGTGTAATAACAGTTAAATAAAAAGTTTGAGAATTTTTATCCCTCGAATGCTATTTTCGTGAATTTATGTTGTACTAAGGACTTAAAAATTTGGAAAGTTTATATTCCAAGGTTGTAATTAATCGCCCGATATATAGGATTTCATTACTTCAGAAAAAGTGTAACTAATTGATATAAAATCCAATACTAAAACATAAATTGGCATTTCCCTATATGTAGAGTTTAGTATATTAGCATTAGATATCGAGATGGAAACTCACTAGTGCGTGTGTTTGATGTCGTAGGATCCCGGTAGTAAGACGTTGGTGCATCCCGAAGTACCGCTTGTGTCTACACAAAACATCGTGAGTATTCACGCACTCCCCTATTTTCGGTTTTTATGTTTTGGGGTGGAAAAGCATGTCCAGAAAAACTACTGTTTGCATGTTGTATTTAAATTGAATTGTATCAAACATGATTGCTATTGTATTGCTATGTTTCTTTATGTATGTCTATGCAACACGGAACATGAGAACTTATCGTACTAAGGCCCTTCCCTTATCTCTAACCATTAACTCTTTGAGCCAATGGTCGTTATGGATAGCGCTATTAGGAATTGACAACTCCTCACTCGCCCGAATCGCTGGAGTGCATGATACCATATTCATCTATGGAACGATAAGCATAGATCTCGATAGGGCTTCAGTCATAGGTTTGGTTGAGACTCATTGTTTGCTCATACACATACAAACGCGTTTCCCGTTCTAGCAATAAACATGTATACCTTAATAGCAATCAACTTTGTTTTATCATTAAAGCAATGTACTTGTACTTACGAAAAGCATTATTGTACCCTCGATTTATAAACTTGTGATACTCACCAATTATTTTCATAGTTGACGCTCATTTTACATGCTTTTTCAGGAAGTAATTAGTAAGTGGATGTAAAGATTCATCATCATAGAGCATGCTGCATCGTGTTGAAGCTATTAAGAAGTTATATTTTGAACAATGTTATTTTGAAAAACTTGTATTTTGTTTCTTTTGAAGCTATGGGTTGTAAACTTTTAAATACTGCTATGGTGATGTATCTTTATCTTTTGCATTGAAACCGTTATCGCTGTCATACCTTGCGTTTCCGCTTTAGCGGGGTGTGACAGAAGTGGTATCAGAGCTAAAGTTATAGAGAACATCGGTTTTTCTTTAAGAAAACACAACCTATAACTAAAACTTACAAAGAAATTCTTTTTACATCAAACATATTACTAGTATAATTAGGTCGGGAGTTGTATTATTGGACCTTGATTAAACATAGCCTGATCACCTATGTTTAATTAAGAAAAGATTTATACAAAGCTTGAGCTAATTATAATGGGAATATGTTCAACAAAAATATTTGAGAAAACTTTATTTCAAAATTTCAAAAGGTTAATTTTGGTGTGTGTAAGCATTGCATATTATACGCATGCATTGTCATTTATTTCATATCTCATTGAAACTATATCACAGTCCACTATGTCAACATCGTCATCTTCCCGCGCTACCGCCTCAGCCGATGAATTCGGCTACGTCACTGTTATCCCTCGACGTAATCCCCCCGCCTCGGTAGAAGAAGACCCATCAGAGGATATAGAAGATACTGGGAACTCGGTGGAGATCAGCAATGACAACGCCCCGAGTCAACGACGCGAGGCATCGCCTTCATCGGTGTTGCCACAGCCACCGCTCTATGGACTTCGAATTCGGAGGACAGCGAGGAAGAGTGTTCCCATTCCAGGAAGGATACCCGCCAGCACAGCAGGACATGGCACGGCAGGACCTAGCGGAGCAGAACCCAGCGATGCAGGACCGAGAGCACCCTCACCTCAGCAAGTCATAGGGATACCTGTCAGATAGCCAGGTATGACCCCGGAGGAGTCCCGGAGATTGCAGTCGATAGCAGCGGGCCTACGTCACAGTCTCGCTGTGATAGCTGGGCATCGAGAAGTTTTGGATGAAGTCTTGGCAGGAATGGAAATCCTGTATCAGCATTCGATGGGGGCTGCTGACACTGCTAGTGCTGCCAGACGAGAGGCAGGTCATGCGATGATAGCATATTATGTGCTTGGTGGGCTATTACTGATTATGATATGATAAGGATGGGAGCATCGACAATGGAAATCTCTAGTACCAAGAGGAAGCCAGCTGATCAGGGAGAGAAGAAGCATGGAGGCAAGTCAAGGAGGAAGCAAAACGTCTCAAGAAACTTCATGGTAAGAGCCCAGGAGGAAGAACCAGTGAAAACTCAAGAACGGGAAGTGCAGGAGCGGAAGCAGTACTCAGAGCCGCTTCCAAAGTGCAATAAGTGTAACTTCCATCACAAGGCAGCTTGCCCAGTGTGCCAAAACTGTAAGAAAACAAGCCATTACTCGAAGTATTGTAAGGTGAATAAGGACGGAAAAAGGACATGTTACGAGTGCGGGAGTAATGATCATCTCCGTAGAGCATGTCCTAAACTGAACAATGGACCTGGTAACAATGGACAAGGCCAAGCCAGGAAAAACTTTCAAGGAAATCAAGTTGGACAGCCAAGAGGTGTAGCCTTTGTGATTGGTGCAGAAGAAGCTCGTCAGAACCCTAAAGTGATAACAGGTACGTTTCTCCTGAACAACCATTTTGCATCAGTAATATTCGATGCAGGAGCAGATAGGAGTTTTGTTTCTATAGCATTTAGACCGTTAATTGGCTTGAAATCGGTAAATATGAGGAATGCTTATGCTGTTGAACTTGCTGACGGATATGAAATTAGGGCTAGTGATATAATTCCTGGTTGTACTCTGAATTTAGCTGATAAACTCTTTAGCATTGACCTAATTCCGATAGAGCTAGGTAGTTTTGATGTGATAGTAGGGATGGATTGGTTATCCAAAAATAGAGCGGACATTGGTTGTTATGAGAAAGTCATCAGAGTGCCTCTCCCTAATGGAGAAACCCTTATCATACACGGTGAGAAGCCAGGAAGAAGTTTAAACATAGTATCAAGCGTGAAGGTTCACAAGTACCTGAAGAAGAATTCTATTGCATTCATGGCCCACGTGCTAGAAAGAGAAGCTGAAGCTAAGAAACTCAAGGAGATTCCAGTGGGTCAAAACTATCCCAAAGTATTTCCGGAGTAATTGCCCGGTCTACCCCCTTATAGACAGGTCGAATTTCGGATAGACTTAATTCCCGGAGCGGCACCGGTAGCAAAAGCACCATATCGCCTTGCACCATCCGAGATGCAAGAACTATCCGGACAACTTCAAGAACTTCTAGACAAAGGGTTTATTCGACCAAGTTCTTCACCTTGGGGAGCCCCAGTGTTATTCGTCAAAAAGAAAGATGGTTCGTTCCGAATGTGCATTGATTACAGAGAATTGAACAAGTTGACAATCAAGAATCGATATCCCCTCCCTAGAATAGATGACTTGTTCGATCAGTTGCAGGGTGCTTCCTACTTCTCAAAAACCGACCTTCGGTCAGGGTATCATCAGCTAAGAATTCACGAAGAGGACATTCACAAAACAGCATTTAGAACCCGTTATGGACATTATGAGTTCTTAGTCATGCCTTTTGGACTAACGAACGCACCCGCTGTATTCATGGATTTGATGAATAGGGTCTGTAGACCATACCTAGACAGGTTTGTAATTGTATTTATCGATGACATACTTGTTTACTCGTGGACCAAAGAAGATCACAATAGACATCTAAAGCTAGTGTTGGAGCTGTTGAAGGAACATAAATTGTATGCCAAGTTCACTAAGTGTGAATTTTGGATTCGGGAAGTACATTTTCTTGGTCATGTGATCGGTGAAAGAGGAATCCATGTAGATCCAGCTAAGATAGAGGCAATCAAGAAATGGGAGGCCCCCAAAACCCCGACAAAAATACGACAATTCCTAGGATTAGCTGGGTACTATAGACGCTTCATTGAGAATTTCTCTAGGATTGCTCAACCATTAACATCTTTGACCCAAAAGGATAGAAAATTTCTCTGGGAAGAGAAACATGAAGAGGCGTTTGAAATCCTGAAAAACAAGCTGTGCAATGCACCAATTCTGGCTTTACCAGAAGGATTAGAGAACTTTGTGGTGTATTGTGATGCGTCTCATCAAGGATTAGGATGTGTGCTAATGCAAAAAGATAAGGTCATTGCATATGCTTCCAGACAACTCAAACCGCATGAGAAGAATTATACCACCCATGATCTAGAACTAGGAGCAATAGTTTTCGCCCTTAAGATATGGAGGCATTATTTGTACGGAACCAAGTGCACCATTTATACCGATCACAAAAGCCTTCAGCATATCCTGGATCAGAAAATGTTAAACATGCGGCAGAGAAGATGGGTAGAGTTGTTTAGTGATTATGATTGTGAGATACGATATCACCCAGGGAAGGCTAACGTAGTAGCCGACGCTCTTAGTAGGAAAGAAAAAGTGAAACCTTCCCATGTGAGAGCTTTGGGAATGGTAATTCAGACAAGCTTGAAATCTCAAATCATTAATGCCCAGGAGAAAGCGTTATGCAAGGAAAACCTTCCAGGCGAAACTTTACATGGTTTGGAAGAAAGATTTGAAACCAAACCTGATGGAGTTCGTTATTTTAAAGACAGGGTCTGGATTCCAAGGGTTAACAACCTGAAATTCCCCAATGGGGAATGAAGCGGATGTGTTCTTTTTATACCGTGGGTAGAGGAGAGAGAAAGATCATCCCCAAATCTTCTTGATACAATAAAACGGTTTTGGATTTGACTGAAGCACGACAGTTGGCACCCCCGATGATTACGCACGAGAGAGAAGAACTGTTCCGTTTTGCACGCGTGCTCATCACTTCACTATTGAGGCCATTACTCTGCCGGCTGAGTCATTATCTTATCTGTTTAATAGCTGTCATCCAAACATAAGATTAAAAAGTAACCGAACGAGAAGTTTGGAAAATCAAAGATTTTCGTGCATAGAGTTTGAAAGATAAGGAAATAAAGCGAGATATATAGGGGAAGAGTGATGTCAAAATAGACACAAACAGTTGATCCCGGGCACGAATCACTTTCCTCAAGGTCAAGAGAGACCTTAAAGTGTTTGAATGGAATCCCGTTAAATTACGATCAATCACTTTCTAAGAAGTGTCGAAAGGCATCTTTTTGTTAGGCATAATAGGGTGGCTTTCTCTTCAATTTAGAATCCCGGACCTTGACATAAGACCGAGACTAAATGAAGTACTTGTGAGACCGATGTGGTCTGTTGAACAAGTAGGCTGGATAACAGATATAGTGACTTGAAAAAATATATGATGGTGAAATCTCAAAAAAAAAAAAATTTAAACTGGATTCTAAGGGAAGAAATGTTATGGGAAATAACAAATTCATAAGAATCGCACAAACAAAGAGAGATTTCATGTTGACCGTCAATTCATGATAGGTATTGAATTTTGGGTTTCACTAAGCACGTAGTGTCATGTGGCATAGATCATAAACACAGATATTTTGTAACCATAAACCTCAGTGGTTAATTCTGAGAGTGTCAAGGGTTACAATATGGGACCGAAATATGATGGAGAAGAGGAAGGTGGTGAAGAAAAGTGATAGTACCTCTGCTGAAAATAGTGACCAAGCAGAAAACTCTCAACTCATATAAGAAAAGAGAAAGGTAGCTCAGGATTAGAATAAATGGAGCAGCCTTATTGGGAAGACAAGGTTTGTATATACCTAGTCATTAAGGCTTTTATTCAAAATCAGTTGAGGCTTTGGACAACATGCAGCAGCATGCTTCTAGGGACGCTTAGCTAGGTAAAATAAATTATGAGAATCAAACCGAACAATAAATAATAATAAAAAATTAATACAGAATAAGAAAGAACAAAAGGGAAAAACAGCTTTACAAAAGGGAAAAACAGCTTAACAAAAGGGAAAAACTAATACAGAATAAGAAAGAACAAAATAAAATTTTTTTTGAACCGAACCCGAAATGGACCGAACGCTCGGTTCATTTTGGTTCCAAAAAAATTTGGATTTATAGAAAACCGGTTTACAAAAGTGTACAACTATAGACAACCGTTTTTGAGATTGAGCAAAAAAAATGTTATGAGACCTAACCCGAAATAGACCGAACGCTCGGTTCATTTCGGTTCCCATGTGAGCCGAACCCGAAATGGACCGAACGTTCGGTTCATTTCGCTCCTTACTTTTTAACTTTAGGATGAAGTCTTTGGTATTGATTCAGATTCCATCATTCCTAGACCATGAAGGATTTTATTGAAACTGGCTTCAGGTAGGGCTTTTGTGAAGATATCTGCCAATTAATCGGTGGTTCGAACAAAGTGAATTTCGACGTTACCATCCTCCACATGATCCTTAATGAAGTGATACCTCAGTACTATATGCTTGGTCTTAGAGTGTTGCACTGGGTTGTGACAGATCCTAATTGCACTTTCAGAGTCGCAATATAGTGGGATCTTTTTCATGTTAATTCCATAATCCCTGAGCTGGCTTTGGATCCATATTATTTGAGATGTGCAAGAGGCGGCTGCGATGTACTCTGCTTCGTTTGTAGAGAGGGAAATGCATGTTTGTTTCTTTGACTGCCAGCTGACCAATTTCCCATCAAGGAATTGGCAACCCCCTGTGGTGCTTTTCCTGTCTAAACCACATCCTCCAAGGTCTGCATCAGAGAAGGCTTGAACGAAGAAGCCTGAGTTGGATGGATACCAAAGACTGAGAGAGGTAGTTCGCTTCAGATATCGAAGTATGTTCTTTACTGCAAGCATATGAGGTTCTCATGGGTTTTCCTGAAACCTAGCACAATAGCATACGGAAAACATGATGTCAAGCCTGCTAGCAGTAAGATACATTAATGATCCAATCATCTGGCGGTATAGCGTAATGTCTACTGCTGGTTTCTCCAATGAAGGGGTGAGTTTGGTTCCGAAAGCCATTGGAACATTGACCTTTGAATCTCCCATCATACAAAATTTGGCAAGAAGAGTTTTGGTGTATGCTTCTTGATGAGATTAAATAGCCTTTTAATCTTAGAAGATCGATAAGATCTTGAACAAGTTATGAAAACAATGACGATATAAACACAGTAAAATTATGGAACAAGAATGAATCAAACGTGTTGAATGATTAAAACAAAATCCTCAGAAGAGCTCGATTAAGAACATCAACTATAGAGGATTGGAAGGTTACAAGTATGATTAAAGAAACCTTTAGTCGTCTGAAAAAAATTGTATTCTCAGATCTCTAAAACCTTGACCTAATATGCATGCAAGCATAAGCTTATATACAAAGCATAAAAGACACACGGTTGGACAGGCCCAAACCGTAATACAAAGAATTATAAACAAACGAGCCCAAAAGATGCAATCTTCTAAGCCCAACAATCTCCCCCTTTGCGTCAATTTGGGGCGAGATCTTCACTCTGTCTTCAAAGCAGATGGCTTCTTTACCGTTTGAAAAATTTTCGGTATCAAAGCCAGAATATGATGCCTGAAGGTAATATACCAACGAAGCATATCTGTAAAGTTCTTCTTATCTGCTGTTGTGTTCTGTTTGCATCGGTGAATGATATTGATGATGTGCTCCAGACACTCTGTAGAGAACAGATGCTTGTCTACCAACGCAAACAGAAACTTGTGCTTATCCCCCCTTGTGAACATAACTGTCAGATTGGAAGAATCAATCTGCCCCAACTTCATTTTATGGACATCTCCGGTTTTGGAAGTGGGCTTGACAGTCGGTTTCTTATTCATCACATTTTCTATTTCCTGATCCATAGTGGCTAGCTCATGGACATAGGAAGCCAACATTCTTTTAAGATGAGAAAGAATTGGTTCATATTCTCTCTGGTTGGAGAGAAGAATGTTGTATAGCAAGATCCAATCGTGGGGGTTCAGACTGGGAAGATCTGCCAGAGAAATAAGATGTTCGGTGTTGTCAGTTCCTCTGTTGATTTTGAACGTTTACAAATTTCCCAGCCTGGGTTGGTTTCAGTACCTTGACTCTAATAATTTTCTGGGCACTCCAAGTCAAGTACTGAGGTTGACCGAATTTCAGATAGAAATCGATAAGCTCCCTGTCAACCTTCGGGTTCAGATGAGGGACGTTTGCAGTGACATCAAAGCAGTGAAAAGTGAAGGCTTTACGCGTAATGGGCATGTCGAACTGCGAGTCTTTGGAATTTTCACACTCAAAAGATGCAATCGGTTCCAACCAATAAATAGAAGGAAACTCAATTGCTTGAGTGATGAGTGTGTCTCTGTCCCAATCTGGGAACAGAGTCTTTTTAGCTTGAATTGCCTCCTCATCCTCCCGGATTTTCCTTTCTCTGGCTTCTGCCTCACGAGCTATCTTCAATGTTTCATCAAGCTCTCTGTCCCGTTTCTTGTGTTGAAGAGCTTCAGTAATGGTTTCATCTGATTCTGATTCGCTCTCAACTTGGACATGTTTACCAGAACCCGAAGCTACATTACCCTTCGGTTCTGGTTTGGACATACCTTCCTCTCCCCCTTGTCTCGGAAGAACAGGCTTCTCCGAGACACCCTTCATTTCACTTAGGATAGTGATTGCCGGAAGGAGTTTCGCCTGGAGATGCTGACGAATAGTGAGGGTTAGGAAGGGATCATGGGAGTCAAGAACACCGGTTAACAAATTTTTAACGTCACCAGCGCAACTCTGAAGAACTGCCCGTTGAGTTTGAAGCAAAGTGATTTCTTGTTGTGCCTGGGCCAGTTGAACTTTCTGTAAGTCAATAGTTGCCTGGTGCTTGATAACTTCTTCCTTCAGGGTGCTCTCGGCTGCCAAAGAGGCAAAACGTGAATCCAAAGATTTGAGAATTGAAGTGGATTCAGTTTTGAGGTCAGCACGCAGAGCCTCAAATTTCCTGGTTTCTCCCTGAAGGGTGGCTGTGAACGAGTCTACTGACGCTTGAAATTTGGAAGCATTTGAGTCAGCATGAGCCTTGAGAGAATCAAGAAAGATCTGAGTTGTATGAACAACC
This sequence comes from Lactuca saligna, assembly GCF_052625555.1. Taxonomy (NCBI): domain Eukaryota; kingdom Viridiplantae; phylum Streptophyta; class Magnoliopsida; order Asterales; family Asteraceae; genus Lactuca; species Lactuca saligna. Next base: position 223,852,561 of record NC_136419.1, on the reverse strand, counting down.
TCAGAAACTTCCTTAGTGGCTTTGGAGCATGAGGCCGCTGAATTCTCTACAGCGTCAGTAGAGCGATCCAAGGCTTCGGTGTAAGTCTGGATCGCTGACTCGATAAAAGCCTTCAGCACAGCACCCCCATATGCTTTAGTGTCAGCCAGCAGACTGTCGAGTTTTGCGTGAATCTCTTGAAGTTGCTGACTTGACACAGGGGTATCTGTATCGGTGTCGGTAGGGATCCGGTAAGGGCTGTAATAGATGGAATCAAATTCTTCATCATCACCCCCTAGGGTAGCACCGGAGTTGGAAGATGGAGAAGGGAGGATTGAAGATTGATGACCGGGGTTTCAACCACAGAAGCAGCCCCCGTATCAGATACGTTGACCGTTACTGGTGGTTGGGTTGTGGTTATGGTAATAGATTATGTGATAATAGGTTGGGAGATAGAAGATGAAGGTTGAGAAATGGTGAAGGGAATAGTGGTTTCGGTTGTGGTTTGGGAAATTGATGTTGGAACAGAACTTGAGATGTTCTGTTTGGGTGATTGGGTTGGGGTTGGAAATTTTGGGGAAGAAGGAGGAGAAGGAGATTTGGTAATTTGGGGAGATTTAGGTGGGGTAGGTGAGTTTTGTGGAGACGAAACGGGTGCAGTTTCGGGTTTAGGGTTAACGGCTGGTGGGGTAGGTGAGTTTTTTGGAGACGAAACGGGTGTAGTTTCGGGTTGAGGATCAACATCTTCTGTTTCGGATGGTGCATTCTGTTTTGATTTAGAAGGAGATCCTTTGGCTCTTTTAGCCATCTTCTTGACCTTTTTCGTTCTGGGCTGAGAAGGTTCCTCTGCCTCGGATTTGCGTTTGGAGGACCTTCTCTTTTTCTCCGTTTGGGGTGCAGGTTCCTTCATCTCAGCCTTCTTCTTTTTTCTCACTCTTTTGCCCCGGTTAGCAGGCTGATCCAGAGCCTCAAGAGCTGCACGTTGTTCCTCGGAAAGAACCCTAGGAGGCAGGGGGGTTCTAGAGCTGTAGTCCGCCATAATCTTGCTGTGGGGCGTGACGCATCTGTACATGGACTCAGGGATTAGTCCATAGTGGAGGAACTTACTTGGATCTGAGAGAATGATTTTCTTGGTGTGGTATGTGGCAATTGAAGCCATAAGAACATCCTTCATGACAGGGATGTCAAGAGAATCAATGGCTCTCCTGGTGATGAGGGTCCAAAACCTGGCGCATGAAATTTCTGAATGCCTTGCGGTAGTGTTGAGACTCTGAACTACTTGAGACCAGAGAATCGACCCATAGTCAAGATTGATTCCGTTGTAAAGCCCGTACAGCATTGTAAGAAATCCTTTGCTGGTGGTGTCGAAACCACCACATCGCTCCGCTAAACCCTTAATTAAAAGGGTAAGCAATCCATTCCACTGAGATGGAAGACATGATTTCTTTACTTTGGCAACAGATGTTAGAACATCTGTATACCCCATCTCGTACATCATCTTAAAGATCTGGGCGGTTGTGATGAAGTCTGGTGAAATGACAGAAGCATCCACGGCAAGCCCTAGAAGAGAGCAAAACCGTGTTTTGGAAACGGAAGTCTTCTTGTCGTGAATAGAGAAGTAGATACGGTCTTTGTTTCTGTCGTAGCTAGCGGTGGTGTAGACTTGAGATAGCAGGGACATAGGAACTGCCTCCACCTGCGTTAATGCCAATACCAATGGGGAATATTTGAGGCATTCCACCACGTAGAGCATATATGAGTCATAGACGAATGGAGACAACTCTATGATCATGTTCTGATTTGGTTTGATTGCAAGAAAAGAAGAAGAAGCAGATTGATCGTGAGCAGAAGAAGAAGTCGCCATTGTTGAGTTTTTGGAAGAAGATGAACAGTGGCAACTTTATCAGTGAGATAATGCTTTGAGAGGTAACTGCCAAAGAACACGATCACGTCTTATTTATACCGTTCTCAGGAGAGAGAAAATCGTGATGATGAGGAACCCAAAACGTCGCCTGAAAAAGCGCGATTAGAAGTTATGGTGTATTCAATGAAGACGTCAGCACACGTGGGGTTGAAACGAATCCTTTGCACGCGCCCAAATCTTTTTCGTACCGTTTGAAATCCCTTGTGCCCTTGTTTGGTTACAACTGAGACTTAGAACCATGTGCTAAACATCAATTAGAATGTGGGAAAAGAATTCCGTGCATAAGATTGTGAAAGACAAGGAAATAAATCAAATGTGTTTGGAAGTGCGTGTTGTCTAAATAAAAGACAGAAGGCAGAAGATTCCGGGCAAGAATCGCGTCCTTCAGAGTCAAGAGAGACCTGAAGTGTTTGTGTGGTTTCCCGAGAAATACGATCAGTTGTCTTTAGAGAAACAATGAAAGGCGTCTTCTGTTGATGGCTAAGAGGTGGCTGAACTCAAACCAAACATTAAGTCTTGACATAAAACTAAATGTTGGTAGAGTTACCTGTGAGACCGATGTGATCTGTTGAACAGGTAGGAGGGAAGTATTTCGTGATGGGAATGATATAGACAGAAATCTCAAAATAAATTAAACTGGATCTCTTTGGGAAGAAATGTCTTAGGACGAGACAGTTTCATAAAAGATCACTCATAAAGAAAATTTCCAAGTAAAAGCTTGAGTTAAATACTCACCGTCAATTCTATTTAGGTGTTGGATTTTGGGTTTCACTCAGAACGTGGTAATCGAATCTAAGATCATGAACTCAGATGTTGTGCAACCATAAGCCTCAGTGGTAAAGACCGAGAGCATCAAGGGTTACTTTGGGGAGCGAATGTAAGTGAAGAAGTTGAAGAGATGGTTAAGAGACCGAACGTACCTTCTGCTACATAAATGGGACAAAGCAGAGCAACTCATGTTTCAGATGAGTAAAAGAAGGTAGCTCTAGACCGAATATGAGAGAATAGCCTGATTGGGAAGAAACGATAGGTATTGATCGAATCATTAAGGCATGCTCGAGGTCATAGAGGCTTGAGACAACATACATCAGCATGCTTCTAGGGACGTCTAACTAGTCTTATAAGAGAAAAACATACCTGGATGAACGTTCCATAAGGAGATTCTTGTATTCACTTGAGCAAGAAGTACATATACTAGAAATATAAAATATTTTTGAAATTTTGAAATTTACTTAGAGATAAATAAATACTGAAAGACAAAATATTTTTGTTAAATTTTAATTTTCTGAAAAAGAAATAAAAACAGAAAGATAAAATATTTTTGTTAAATTTGAATTTTCTGAAAAAGAAAATAAAAAAAACAGAAAGATAAAATTTAGACAAAGAAAAGTAGTAGAGATTTGGAAGAACCGAGCGGTTTGATTGAATGAGCGCCTATATTGTAGAGACAGAGAGAGACCGAGCGATCTGGTTGATTTGGTTCCGTTATGTTACTAGAGCAGAGAGCAACAGAGCGTTCTGTTAGGTTCAGTTCTTTGATTTTGCCAGAGCAGAGAGTAACAGAGCGTTCTATTAGGTTCGGTTCTTTGATTTTGCCAGAGCAGAGAGTAACCGAGCGGTCTGGTTGATTCGGTTCCTTGATTGTACCAGAGCAGAGCGTAACCGAGCGGTCTGTTAGGTTCGGTTCTTGAATTTTACCAGAGCAGAGAGTAACCGAGCGGTCTGTTAGGTTCGGTTCTTGAATATTACCAGAACAGAGAGTAACCGAGCGGTCTGTTAGGTTCGGTTCTTGAATTTTACCAGAACAGAGAGTAACCGAGCGGTCTGTTAGGTTCGGTTCTTGAATTTTACCAGAACAGAGAGTAACCGAGCGGTCTGTTAGGTTCGGTTCTTGAATTTTACCAGAGCAGAGAGTAACCGAGCGGTCTGTTAGGTTCGGTTCTTGAATTTTACCATTTTTTTTTTAAATAGAGACATGAGGATTTGGGACCGATTCTGCAACCATCATGCCTAAGCCTTGCAATATCTGATTGAATGATGCTTCAGGAAGAGCTTTTGTAAAGATGTCAGCCAGCTGATCAGTGGTTCTTACGAAGTGAACTTCGACATTTCCATCTTCCACATGATCTTTGATGAAGTGATACCTTAGTGCTATGTGTTTGGTTTTGGAGTGTTGCACTGGTTATGACAGATCCTAATTGCACTTTCAGAGTCACAATATAGTGGGATCTTCTTCATATTGAGTCCATAGTCTCGAAGTTGACTTTGGATCCAAATCACTTGTGATGTGCATGATGCGGCTGCAATGTATTCTGCTTCGGCTATGGATAGCGACACGCATGTCTGTTTCTTGGATTGCCAGCTAACTAACTTCCCGTCAAGAAATTGACATCCACCGGTCGTGCTTTTTCGGTCGAGTCCACATCCTCCAAGGTCAGCATCGGAATAGGCTTGAACGAAGAAGCCTGAGTTGGATGGATACCAAAGACCTAAGGAGGTGGTTCGCTTGAGATATCGGAGGATGTTCTTCACTGCAAGCATGTGAGGTTCACGGGGGTTTGCCTGAAATCGAGCACAATAACACACAGAAAACATGATATCAGGTCTGCTAGCAGTAAGATACATTAACGATCCAATCATTTGACGATAGAGCGTGATATCAACAGCTGGTTTGTCTAGAGATGGGGTAAGCTTAGTGTCGAATGCCATTGGGACTTTGACTTTTGAGTCTCCCATCATACCGAACTTTGCTAGGAGAGTCTTCGTGTAAGCTTCCTGATTAATAAAGATGCCTTCGGGTCCCTGTCTTATGTTTAAACCAAGGAAAAAGTTAATAGGACCCATTGAGCTCATTTCAAACTTAGTCTCCATCAGCTTTCTGAATTCAGCCGTTAAGCTTGGATTCGTGGAGCCAAAGATGATATCATCGACATAAATTTGAACTATCATAAGGTGGTTACCTTCCTTTTTGCGAAAGAAGGTTGGGTCAACCTAACCTTGTTTGAATTTAGACATCTTTAAAAATTTTGTAAGCGTTTCATACCAGGCTCTCGGAGCTTGTTTAAGGCCGTACACAACTTTATCCAGAATATAGCAATGATTTGGATGCTTTTCGTTCACGAATCCAGGAGGTTGCTCTACGTACACCGTCTCTTCAAGTTCTCCATTGAGAAATGCACACTTGACGTCCATTTGGAAAACTTCAAAGTTCTTGTGAGCAGCATAAGCCAGAAATATTCTAACAGATTCTAGCCGAGCTACTGGAGCGAAAGTCTCTTCGTAGTCTATCCCTTCCTCCTGACAATATCCCTTTACCACCAGACGAGCCTTGTTCCGTATAACATTACCTTCCTTGTCCATTTTGTTCCTAAAAACCCATTTGAGACCAACAACCGAAGCATCTGGAGGAGTTGGAATTAGGCGCCAGACTTTGTTTCTTTCAAATTCGTTCAACTCGTCTTGCATTGCTTGAACCCAATCAGAGTGATCGAGAGCAGTGTTAACTGTCTTTGGTTCAACTTTTGATACGAATGAATTGAACATGCAAAATTCTACCTTTGAAAATAAGGAAGTTTGTTTTGCCTTCAGTTGTGATCGGGTCAGAACCTTTTCAGATACATCCCCTACTACTTGAGAGACAGGATGATCTCTGGTCCATTTGATAAGAGGAGGGTAGTTTGGATCAATGGTTGGGTCTAATTCAGCATTGATTATTTCGTCTAGCTCAGATTGGCTATCATAACCGAGTGTCACATCATCATGTTCTACCTCAGTTGGTGTACTTTGGAAGATATGAGGTTCGTGTGATTCTAGTGGACCTGAACTTGCTGGTGTTGAGACCTCTTCGGTTGAAGTTGTGGAATTTGGCTCCCCCTGGACTTTAGCGTTTGGTTCCCCCTCGACTTGCGTGCATGGCTCCCCCTCGACTTGAGCACTTGGCTCCCCCTCGATTTGAGCTTCGTTGGAAGGAGAGTCGTTACAGATTGATTCTTCTTCATACATTCTCCTTGCAGCATCTTCAACAATCTGCTCCATGTGATCAACTTTGTTATCTGCTGCACCAGCTTCAGAAAGTGAAGCATTCTCTGGTTCGTCAAAGAGCTCCAGAAATGTCTCAAATAGATTAGCAACCGAGACTGTAACCATTCCATTTGGAGGAAAGATTTCCCCAGTGATATTTTCTTTAGCCTGCAGCTTCTTGACATAGTTTTCGTCAAAGGTCACATAATACGTCTCTTCAATTTTTCTTGAATGCTTGTTTAGGACCCTGTATGCCTTCGTCGGCTTTGACATCAAACTTGTTGCGGTGTTCTTTGGAGTTGAAGATGAAACACCTTGAGCCGAACACATGGAAAAATTTCACATTTGGCTTCCTGTTGTTCAATATCTCATATGGGGTGAGTGCGAACCTTTTGTTGAGATACGACCTGTTCTGTGTAAAACAAGCAGCACAAATAGCATCAGCCCAAAAATAAAGAGGTAAAGAAGCAAAACTTAGCATAGTTCGGGCAGCTTCACACAAGGATCGGTTTCGTCTTTCGACTATTCCGTTCTGTGGTGGTGTGTAGGGAGCTGAGAAATTATGACTAATTCCCTTCTCTGCAAGAAACTCTTCAAACTCCCTATTCTTGAATTCGAGACCATTGTCGCTTCGGATGTTGCGAACAACCTTTTTGAGCTGTACTTCAATTTGCGTAATAAACGTTTGCAGCTTTTGAGTCGCTTCAGATTTGAGCTTTAGAAAGAACACCCATGTAAATCGAGAAAAGTCATCAACGATAACAAGAATGTACTTGCTACCACCGATGCTTTCGATAGATGAAGGACCACACAAATCAATATGAATTAATTCGAGTGGTTCAACAACTTTTGTGTTGATAATAGATGGATGACTTTGACGACTATGCTTTCCCATTTCGCATGCAGCACATAGATGATCCCTGTCGAACTTGAGTAATGGAAGGCCCCTTACATGACCTCCTGTAACAAGACGATTGATATCTTTGAAGTTAAGATGAAATAATCTTCGGTGCCACAACCAGCTTTCATTGGATTGCGCTTTTGACAATAAGCATACAGCTGGGTTTCCTTTGATGGGTTTCATGTTTAAGGGAAACATTTCACCCTTTCGCTCTGACTTGAGAATTATTTTATTTGACTTTTTCTCTATAATTTCCGAACCTTCATCATCGAATGAGACTTTGAGACCTGTACCTCCAACCAGTTGAGATACACTGATGAGGTTGTGTTGGAGTCCTTCCACATAAGCCACCTTCCTTATAGAGAAGTCCCCATTGGTTATCATCCCGTATCCCTTTATGCTGCCGAAAGAATTGTTTCCGAACTTGACGTTGCCACCATTTGCAAGCGATCTGTACTCCCTAAGCTCTTCTTTCCTCCCTGTCACGTGACGTGAGCAACCACTATCAATGTACCATTCTTCGTCGAACTGCTCGTCACTTATAATCTGCAAAATTTAGAGAGATTTAGGAACCCAAAGTTTCTTGGGTCCACGTGAGCTTTGCATGGAAACAGGAGCAATGAGAGAGATATCAACAAGATAAGTTCTTTTTACGAGAGTTGTTTTATCTTTCCTTTTAATGGTGTACACTTTTATTTTGTTAAGATTAGTAGTGTTAGATTCGGTCTTTGGTGTGGATTTATTGACCTTCTGCTTCCACTTTTGCTCAGTTGATGAATGAGATTTAGAACGAGATCGATATGAAACAGAGGGTGAAGAAGAATTAGAAGAATGAGAAGAATCAGACTTAGAAGGAGACTTTGGGTGACCCTTTTGTTTTTGATCATTGGAGGAACCGACCTTAGAGTTTTGTACTCTTTTATCTTCAGAACCGAACCTTTGTGTTCGGTTGGAGCCACCTTTGGAACAGAATCTTTGGTTCTGGTTGATATCCTTTTCAGAACCGAACTTCTGCTTTCGGTTGTTATCCTTTTGTGAACCGAACCTCGGCTTTCGGTTTTTTGGACTTTCAACCTTTTCTGCAGGAATGTTTTCATACTTTAGATTCTTGTCTTGATGAGTGAAGTATGCATTCTGGGAACGCCAAAATTGTTTCCTTTTAGAAAGGTTCTTCCGGTATCTATTGTTCCTTTCTATCTTCCTGTTCCGCATCTGAGATGGTTGATGATGAACATTTGCTTTCGTTTTTGCTGACTCCTTGATCGGTTCCATTTGAACTGCGGTAGAATTACTTTGAGCTGAAGAAGCCGAAGGAATGGTTTCTTTTGGTGAGTGAACATCCTTCTGAGGAGTATCTTTTGTACCACTTGTGCTCGGCTCACTGAAGTTATTTGGCTTATTCAATGGTTCGGGTATGTATCTTCCTTTGCTCTTCCAGGAAGTTCGTTCAGATAAACCAATGGTTTCGTCTGCATTATCAATAGGAGCTTCCCAGAAGTATTCATCACAGCCATCAGCATTGTCTTTGTTTACAATGGCTGCAAGTTCAGCTGTTTGATGTTCAGTTACTCCTGTTACCTTGTATACTTGATTTGGAGTAGTCCTGACCTTTTGATACACAAAAACTTTCTCAACTAATTTCGGGGACTTTTGATGGGACAACCGAGCGAACTCTACTGAATTTTCAGAAATAAGATTCTTGTGATTTTCTGGCTCGGTTTTAATAAATTCTGAGCAGTCAACCGTGTCCTCTACAGAAATTTCACTCATATTATCGTCCTCGTTAAGCTCAGATGCATTTTCAACATCAATTTTGTTTTCTGAGCTTACTTTGGCGTTTAAAGAGTCAAATTTTAGCATGGTTTCGGTCCTCAGTTTAAGTCTGTCATTTTCATCCAAAAGATTTTTAAGCATGAGCTTGTGGTCTTTAGATTAAATGAAGGACTCAATTTTGTCTAGTCCATACATGTAGGTGGGATTTATGTCATCAGACGATATCACACTTTCACAGTTATAGGCTTCGGCATCGATTTCATCTTCCTTAAATTCTAGGAAGGGCAAAATCATGCGGTGAATTCTTTGGCCTATTTCACAATCCAAGTGGAGCTGAGTAATATTAGAATACAGACGTTTAGCAATTAAACAAAAAACATTTCGTTGTTTTAACAATTTCAAATTGTCTCTTTGCAAATAAATGTTTTCATCTTTAACTCTGACTAATTCCGATTCCTTTAACTCTATCCACATTCTCCGCTCCTCACTCTTCGACGCTGCCCTGCTCAATTGATCAGTTAGGTTAGAATTTGTGACCCGAGTTTGAGTTAAGCTACTATCTAGATGAGATATTCTTGAATTGACATTTTTTAGTTCTTTCTCATAAGAGGATGATGGTACTTTGCATGAAATAAAAACAGATTGTACCTTCTTTATCAGTTCATCCAGCTCATTGAACTGTTGGCTGAGTGGTTTGGCTGTGAAGCACATGTCCTCCTTTGCATTCTGTCCATCATGACCTCCATCGGTGTTGTATCCCCTCAATTGAGATACACCAGAAACCATAAGGCATTTACCACCACTGCCTTCTTCCTTAGACACGAACGCCTTTCCATGAGTAGGCTGTCTCACTTCCTCGTCTTCTGATTCGGTAGACCAAACTTCCGTGCTACCGAACTCACCACCTGGAACAGAATCCTGCACAATAAGAGCATTACTAGGCGGGTTAGTAGCAGACTTCTTCTTTCTTAACTCATCTAGCCTTTTCTGCAACACAGTTTCCTCATTGTTTCCATCATCTTTCTCAGCCATTTTCTTGAGGACACAGTCCTTAGCATAATGATTTTTCCCACCACAGTAGAAACAGCTCACTCCATAGTCGCCGTCAACCTTCGGTTCCTTCTTGTGCTCCTCAACTTTCGGTTCATTAACCACCTTTTCAGAGCTGTAACTTCCCTGCCAGTTTCGGTTTTTGTTGCTGGGAAATTTCTTCTTTATGAACCTTTTGGGATTGGATACCATCAAGGCATAATCTTCTGATGTGAGATCATATTCTTCCAGGCTGAGGTCTTCATCCTCCATAACGGCTTTACTTTTTGACAAGAGAGCCAACGAACCGAGAGCGGAAACGACATTCTTTTCTTGCACCACGTTTTTCTCTTGAGACTTGAGAATTCCCACCAGTTTCGCCAAAGAGTATGATTTAAATTGTTCATGGGCTTTAACTGTGGAAACTACTGCTCTCCACTCAGACCTTAGACCATTCAGGAATGTAACTTTCTGTTCGATGAGCTTCCTTTCGATATCATGTTTGATCATCTTGCTGAAAAGATGATTGAAGCGATCGAATGTTTGGGTCACAGATTCTTCAGCCCCTTGTCTGAATTCACCAAACTCAGATAGAAGCAGAGTTTGAATAGAATGTTCGAGATCTTCGTCTGTAGAATACAATTCACGAAGTCTGTCCCAAACATCCTTCGCCGTCGTGCAAGAGCTAACCAATCTGAATGTATCGGACTGAAGGGCGAACCGGATCAATCTTAGTGCTTTGATATTGCATTGGAACTTGTCCTTTTCATCTTGTGCAATGTCTTTCATGTCCTTAAGCAGATCATTGTATTCTTTTTGAGTTTTAACGATTCTGGACGTTGCAGAATGAGAGAACGGTCCGTTTGTGATGGCTTCCCAAATCAAATACCCATTTTCCTCCGACCCAATAACGTAGTCTTCGAAATGATGTGCCCATACTTCATAATCGTTGGTGTATAAGATCGGAATCCTTGTCGTCGAACCAATGCTGTTTGAAATATTAATAACGTTTGATTGTGTCGCGTCCATTATGATCGTAAAAACCTGTTCAAAGATCAGACTTGTAATAAAGCAGATCAGGGCAAAATAATAAATATCAAGATACGTCAATAAAGAGATGACGGCTCAATAAATATTGATGATTGCGGAAAAACCCTAATGAAAATCTTTTTCACAGAAAAGATGTGTATCAATTACACAGCCTCCTGCTCTGATACCAATTGATGAGATTAAATAGCCTTTTAATCTTAGAAGATCGATAAGATCTTGAACAAGTTATGAAAACAATGACGATATAAACACAGTAAAATTATGGAACAAGAATGAATCAAACGTGTTGAATGATTAAAACAAAATCCTCAGAAGAGCTCGGTTAAGAACATCAACTGTAGAGGATTGGAAGGTTACAAGTATGATTAAAGAAACCTTTAGTCGTCTGAAAAAAATTGTATTCTCAGATCTCTAAAACCTTGACCTAATATGCATGCAAGCATAAGCTTATATACAAAGCATAAAAGACACACGGTTGGACAGGCCCAAACCGTAATACAAAGAATTATAAACAAACGAGCCCAAAAGACGCAATCTTCTAAGCCCAACACTTCTTGGTTGATAAAGATGCCTTCGGGTCCATGTCTAATATTTAATCCAAGAAAAAAGTTAATCAGACACATGGAGCTCATTTCAAATTTAGTCTCCATCAGCTTTCTGAATTCAGCTGTTAAGCTGGGATTCGTTGAGCCAAAGATGATATCATCGACGTAAATTTGTACAATCAGAAGGTGGTTACCTTCCTTTTTACAAAAGAAGGTTGGGTCAACCGAACCTTGTTTGAATTTAGACATCTTTAAAAACTTTGTTAGCTTTTCATAGCAGGCCCTAGGAGCTTGTTTCAGACCATAAAACGCCTTGTCCAGAATATAGCAGTGATTTGGGAACTTCTCATTGATGAAGCCGGGAGGTTGCTCCACGTAGACTGTTTCTTCGAGTTATCCATTCAGAAAAGCACATTTGACATCCATTTGTTAGACCTCGAAGTTTTTGTGTGCTGCATAGGCCAGAAAAATGCGAACAGATTCCAGCCTTGCAACTGGAGCGAAAGTCTCTTCATAGTTAATTCCTTCCTCCTGACAGTATCCTTTCACTACCAGACGTGCTTTGTTTTGAATCACATTCCCTTCCTTGTCCATTTTGTTCCTGAATACCCATTGAGACCTACAATTGATGCATTTTGAGGAGTTAGAATGAGGCACCAAACTTTGTTCCTTTCGAATTCGTTCAGTTCGTCTTGCATAACTTGAACCCAATCGGAGTGATCGAGAGCAGTGTTAACTGTCTTGGGTTCAACTTTTGAAACGAAGGAACTAAACATACAAAATTCTACTTTAGAGAATAGGGAAGTTTGTTTTTCCTTAAGTCGTGATCGGGTCAGAACCTTTTCAGAAACATCACCTACAACTTGAGAGACTGGATGATTTCTGGTCCATTTGATGAGAGGAGGGTAATTTGGATCATAGGAAGGATCCAATTCAGCGTTTACCATCTCTTCTGGTTCGGATTCACTTTCATCGTCATAGAGCATATTGGCATTCTCCCCCTCGAATGAAGAGCTTTCTGGAATAGTCGTACTTTCGGGTATATTGAAGAGTTTGGGTAACCCTGTGCCTTCAGTTGGAGTGGAGTGATCAGATGCTACAGTACCTTCGGGTGATACATTACCTTCTGGTGCTGTTGTGCCCTCCGGTGTTGTGGAGCGTTCGGGTGCTACAGTACCTTCGGGTGCTGTTGTGCCTTCTGGTGTTATGGAGCGTTCGGGTGCTATAGTACCTTTGGGTGCTACAGTACCTTCGGGTGCTGCAGTATCGGGTTGCTCCACCTCGAGTAATGCTTCGGAACTGGGCATTTCTTCATTCATTCGCCTTGTAGCGTCCTCTACTAATTGCTTCAGTTGATCCACCTTGTTGTTTGCTGCGCTAGCTTCCGAATTAATAGCCTTCTATGGTTCATCAAATAGCTCGACAAACTTCTCAAAGAGATTTGCAATTGATGCTGTGACTTGACCTGTTTGAGAAAAGATTTCACCAGTTGAGTTTATGTTTGCTGTTGACTTTTTGACATAGCTATCATCAAAGGTCACGTAATACGTCTCTTCTATTTTCCTTGAACGTTTGTTTAATACCCTGTACGCTTTAGAAGTGAGAGAATAGCCCAGAAAAATCCCTTCATCGGCTTTGACATCAAATTTGTTGCGATGCTCTTTAGAGCTGAAGATGAAGCACCGGGAACCAAACACATGGAAGAATTTAACATTCGGCTTCCTGTTGTTTATGATCTCATAAGGAGTGAGCGTGAATCGCTTATTGAGATATGACCTGTTCTGTGTAAAACAAGCTGCAGATATAGCATCAGCCCAGATTTATAAAGGTAAAGAAGCAAAGCTTAGCATGGTTCGAGCAGCTTCACACAAGGATCGGTTCCGCCTCTCAACTATACCGTTTTGTTGAGGTGTGTAGGGAGCTGAGAAGTTGTGGGTAGTTCCACTTTCCGCCAGGAATTCTTCGAATTCTTTATTTTTGAACTACAGGCCATTGTCACTCCTGATGTTCTGAACGATTTTCTTCAGTTGTACTTCCACCTGATTGATGAACATCTTTAGCTTGTGAGTCGCTTCAGATTTAAGCTTTAGAAAGAACACCCATGTAAAACGCGAAAAGTCATCAACAATAACAAGAATGTACTTGCTACCGCCGATACTTTCAATTGATGATGGACCACACAAGTCAATGTGAAGTAACTCTAGTGGTCAACAACTTTTGTGTTTATAATTGATGGATGACTTTGACGACTCTGCTTCCCCATTTCACATGCCGCACACAAATGTTCTCTATCGTACTTGAGCAATGGAAGACCACGAACATGACCTCCGGCGACAAGTTTGTTGATGTCCTTGAAGTTGAGATGAGAAAGCCTCCGGTGCCACAACCAGCTTTCATCAGATTGTGCTTTTGATAACAAGCAGATTGTTGGATTCCCTTTGATTGGTTTGAGATTTAGGGGAAACATTTCACCTTTGCGCTCTGATTTGAGAATAACTTTGTTCGTTTGCTTCTCAATAATTTCCGAACCCTCATCATCGAACGAGACCTTGAGACCGGTACCTCTAACAAGCTGAGATACACTGATGAGATTATGTTGTAGTCCTTCTACATATGCAACCTTCCTGATCGTGAAATCACCGTTTGTAATCATTCCATAGCCTTTTATGGTTCCGAAGGAGTTGTTCCCGAACTTGACATTTCCACCGTTTGAAAGAGATCTGAATTCCCTAAGCTCATCCTTCCTGCCTGTCATGTGACGTGAGCAGCCACTGTCAATATACCATTCTTCGTCGAACTGCTCGTCACTGATAACCTGCACAAATTAAACACATTTAGGAACCCAAAGTTTCTTGGGTCCACGTGAGCCTTTCACAGGAACAGGAGCAGAAAAAGAGATGTCAACAAAATATGTTCTTTTTATCAAAGTTGTTTCATCTTTCTTTTTGATGGTGAAAACCTTAATCTTAGTGGGGTTTGGTGCTTTTGGTTTGGTCTCGGATTTAACTGACGAAACCTTTGATTTCCCTTTCAGGTAAGTTGGAGAGTTAGAATGAGATTGAGAAGAAGAATGATTGGAAGAATTAGAATGAGAGAATTTAGACTGAGATGATTTCTTGACTTGATATTCTAGCTGACTCTATCAGTTTTTATTATCAGTGGAACCGAACCTAGAATTTTGGTCTCTTTTGCTTTCAGAACCGAACTCCTGCTTTCGGTTGATACTGTGCTCTGAACCGAACTTCTGCTTTCGGTTGATACTGTGCTCTGAACCGAACTTTTGGTTTCAGTTGATACTGTGCTCTGAACCGAACTTCTGCTTTCGGTTGTTATTTCTCTCTTGAGATCCAATAGTATTTTTCTCTGACTTTAAATTTTTGTCACGATATGAGAAATAGGCATTTTGAGATTGCCAAAACTGTTTTCTTTCAGAAAGATTCTTCTTGTATCTCTGATTCCTTTGTCGTTTTTGATTTCTCATCTGTTTCGGCTGATGATGGATGTTCGCCTTTTGATTTTGACTGGTGTCAACAGGTCCACTTTGAACCGATGATGATTCACTTAAAACTGCCTTATCTTTAGGAACATCTTTTGTACCACTAGAACTCGGCACGTCAAATTTATCAGGCTTGTTATGTGGCTCAGGAATGTATCTTCCTTCTGTCTTCCAGGATGTTTGCTATGATAGACCAACAGTTTCATCAACATTGTCAATAGGAGCCGACCAGAAGAACTCATCACAACCATCAACATTTTCTTCGTTTACAATGGTTGTGAGTTCACCTGTCTGATGTTCGGTTATACCTGTGACCTTATACACTTGATTTGGTGTTGTCCTTACCTTTTGGTAAACAACAACTTTTTCTTCAAGTTTCAGGGACTTTTGTTGGGACAAGCGAGCGAACTCCACAGAATTTTCTGAGATGAGATTTTTGTGGATTTCAGGTTCACTCCTGACAAATTCAGAGCAGTCAACTTCGTCCTCTACAGAAATTTCACTCATGTCATTATCCTCATTAAGCTCAGATGCATTTTCAACATCAATTTTATTTTCTGAGCTCAACTTGGCATTCAATGAGTCAAATTTTTGTATGGTTTCGGTCCTTAGATTTAGTTTTTCATTTTCATCCAAAAGGTTTTTCAGCATGTCCTTATGGTCTTTGGACTTAATGAAAGATTCAATTTTGTCTAGACCATACATATACGTTGGATTAACATCCTCAGACGAAACCACACTTTCACAATTGTATGCTTCAGCGTCGATTTCATCCTCCTTAAACTCAAGAAAAGGCAAGATCATACGATGAATTTTCTGCCCTATTTCACAGTTCAAATGAAGTTGAGTGATATTATTGTAAAGACGCTTAGCAATCAAACAAAAAACATTTCGCTGTTTCAAAAGTTTTAAATTGTCTCTTTGCAAATAAATATTTTTGTCCTTGGTTTTGACTAACTCCAACTCTTTCAGTTCGATCCACATCCTCCGTTCCTCACTCTTCGACGACACCCTGCTTATTTGGTCAGTTAGGTTAGAATTGGTGACTCGAGTTTGAGTTAAGCTGCTGTCTAAATGAGAAATTCTTGAATTAACATTTTTTAATTCTTTTTCATATGATCATTGTGGGACTTTAAATGAAACAAACACGGATTCTACCTTCTTGATTAGTTCATCAAGCTCGTTGAATTGCACGTTGAGTGGTTTTGCTGTAAAGCACATGTCCTGTTGCTCCTTCGAGTCTTTGTTCCCACCATCTGTGTTATATCCCCTCATTTGAGATACATCAGACACCATCAAGCATCTTCCACTGCTGTCCTTCTCTTTCGCCACATAAGCTTTTCCATGAGAAGGTCTCCTTACTTCAGCATCCTCAGAGTCGGTTGACCAGACCTCCACTCCTGCAAATTCATCATTTGCTATTGAACCCTGCACAATTAAAGCATTCATAGACGGGTTTGCAGTGGATTTCTTCTTCATGATCTCATCCAGCTTTTTCAGCAACAACGCTTCTTCATCTTTTTCCTCATCCTTTTCAGCCATTTTCTTGAGGACACAATCTTTAGCATAGTGATTCTTTCCTCCACAGTAAAAGCAGCTCACTCCCGAATCTCCTTCGGCTTTCGGTTCCTTCTTTGATTCTTCTACTTTCGGTTCTTCTTTGAACTTTTCAGAGCTATAACTTCCCTGCCAATTACGGTTCTTATTGGTGGGAAACCTTTTCTTGATGAACCTCTTGGGATTTGATACCATCATAGCATCGTCTTCATAAGTAAGATCATAATCTTCTAAGTTGAGGTCTTCATCTTCCATCTCCGCTTTACTTTTGGATAGTAGGGCCAAGGAACCCAGGCTTGAAACTACATTTTTCTCCTGTAGTACGATCTTCTCTTGAGATTTCAGAATGCCCACCAGTTTCGCTAGAGAATAAGATTTGAATTGCTCATGCGCTTTAACTGCAGACACTACAGCTCTCCACTCAGATTTGAGGCCGTTCAGAAACGTGACTTTCTGCTCAATCAACTTCCTTTCAATATCATGTTTAATCATCTTTGTAAGAAGATGATTGAAGCGATCGAACGTTTGAGTCACAGTTTCTTCGACTCTCTGCTTGAATTCACCAAACTCGGATAAGAGTAAGGTTTGAATGGAGTGTTCAAGATCTTCGTCCGTAGAATACAATTCGCGAAGCCTGTCCCATATTTCTTTGGCAGTAGTGCACGAACTCACCAGCCTGAAAGTGTCAGATTGAAGAGGGAATCTGATTAATCTCAATGCTTTAATATTGCACTGGAATTTATCTTTTTTGTCTTGGGCAACATCTTTAACATCTTTCAAAAGATCATTATACTCCATTTGAGTTTTAATAATCCTTGAAGTTGCAGAATGAGCAAAGGGTCCCAAAACGATTGCTTCCCATATGAGGTATCCATTGTCCTGAGATCCTACGACATAGTCTTCAAAGTGATTAGCCCAGACTTCATAATCTTGGGTGTAAAGGATGGGAATCTTCGTTGTTGATCCAATGTTGTTCGAAATATTAATGGGATTAGATGGCGACTCGTCCATGCTTGATCGAATAACCTGTTTGAAAGATCAGACTTGTAATATATAATATTAGGGCAAAACGAACAAGTAAAGAGATACGTCAATTATGGGGTGATGGCTCAATAAATATTAGTTAATGCGGAACAAACCCTAATAGCTTCTTTCACAGAAGAGATGTGTATGAATTACACAGCCTCCCGCTCTGATACCAAATGATGAGATAAAAATCTTTAAGATCGATTAGATCTTTGAAACAGGTATATAAAGAATGTAAAGCAATACTCAAGAATGGATTTGAATGTGTTGAATGATTAGAACTTTCAATACTCAGCAGAGCTCGATGAAGAACTTCTACTGTAGAGGATTCTAGGGTTACAAAAATATATCTTATATAATTACACCGTAAAACCCTGATCTATCAGTTACGTAAAAGATGCATGCAAGCATCTATAAATACACAAACCCTAGAAAATAAGATACAGATGGACAGGCCCATACCGCATAAAAGCTGGGCTAGGAAGCGAGCCCAAGACGGAACACCAATAACCCAACACTATTGTTTTAAATTCAAGAATAAAGTTGATAGTAGAAACAATATACAATGAATAATGTGTAATCATATGGTGATAAATAAAAGGTGTTTTATTTATGTTCATAGGTTTTGATACCATATTGGATTCAATTATTATTGTTTTTCACTTTGCATGTTTTGACTTCCCGAATAAACTAGGTTATTCTTCCGAAATGACTAAGTTATTCAAACCATCCACAGTCGGTCATGTGTTGGAAGTAGATATGAATTAAGAATGTCATGGGTTGGCTTGTAGAGGTCTAAGGTGTTGGACAAAGGGCTACAACACTCATGAGTGCTCATAAGTTTTGAGTATTGGATTCAACCCGCGCTCATTGGAATCACTTCATGGGCTTTATCACGAGTGATCATGAGATGATAATATCTTATATTCTTCAAACCTAGAGATATGAGTTGTTACTATGAGTTGGTTGTACATTGATTGCACGAAACCGCATTTGGTAACTCGGTGCTATAAAACGTGCCTTTGTCTATGATTCAACAAGTAGTAGAACAAGCCATATGAGTCGAAGTTTATCCATTCCTTTTACCTTCGGGATAAAAGCGATATCTGTGGGCCCCTCGATGACTTGATGATGACAAATGGAAGTGCTCGGCCGGGCCAGGGCTGATTTGATTTGTTCAATTAGTTAGTCGTCATAAATCGGCAATCAGGAAACAACAAATGGACAGAGAGAATGATTATAATCCATGTCTCAGTCCATATGATATCTAGAATGGAGGAATATATGATCCCTTATCTAATGGACAAGTCATTTACAAAGGTCAGAGTTTATCGACAAGGTCAGAGTTTGACAGAAGCTTTTGAGAGCTACGATTGCCCGTTGGTTCCTGAAGTCATACACAATAATAGTTTTAGACTTATCCAAGTGGGAGACTGTTGGATTAATGTCTAAGTCCATAACTATAATTGGTAAGACTTGACCCGACCCAGCATGGTCCATTTGGGTTGCATGGCATCATGCACTTGGATAGACTATAATGAGAGAAATAAGACACTTATGGTTATTAATATATTATAAGTTCTAGTATATTAATAATAAGAATAATGAGATTATTTAATTAGTATTGATCAAGAATTAATCTAGGATTAATTAAGTGATCAAAAGATGACTAATTAAATATATGGGTTGATTGTGTAAATCATCCATACTTGTATAGTGGGCTAATGCTCCATGGATAATCAAGTTGGGCTAAAACCCATAGGATGGTCCATGGATGCTCCATGGTGTATTTGAACCCATGGATCCAAGGAAATGGAATGTCATGACAATTAGGGTTTACCCTAATTGTATAACTATATAAGCATCTTATTCTTGATGAAAATCGGCCACTAGTGAGAGAAAGAAAGGGCTAGCCGTTTCATGAAGTGTAGAATTCTCTCTAAGTTATTCCAAGTGCTTATGGTGTTGTGTGAACCATTTGAGGTGTCACACTTGGGGCACTAGGCACTCAAGCTTCATGAAGACAAGCACTAACAAAAGGTATGTTATTCTAACTTGTGTTATTCAAAGTTTAGTATGCTAGAATAGAACAATACCTTGGAAAGTTGATATTTGCATGTATAATAGAGAAAGCATAGATCCAAGGTATTTAGGGTTTCATGTACACTTAGGAGTGTTAGAATGCTCAAAACCCAACAAACCTAATGGTCTTAAAGATTAGTTTTGGGCCTATTCGGCCATGTTGGGTGGGAAACCCTAATCAGGGTTTAGAAAACCCTAATTTTAGTTATGTGGGCCATGGACTTATTGGAACCCACCTTTGGGCGATTAGGATTGGATTGTGTATTAAGCCCAAATTATTCCATATCATTTATCTAGTAGAGCAAAAGGACTTAATTGATTAAGTCCTTAATGGGTTAAGTGAGAAACACTTAACCCTAACCATCATTTTATATGAAACCCTAATTTCACTTGGCTTTATGTTGTACATTTCTATTGGGATTTGGTGTTTGAGCTAATAATGGGCCATCCAAGATCAAACAATGTACTGGAATATTTAGATGGGCTTTAGGGTAAGGCCTATATGAGGGTGTGGGCCCAATTTGGAAAATTAGGCCATAAATGGGCCATAGTTTGGGCCTTAATGGTTATATGATATTGGGCCATTAGAAATGGAAAATGTTTGGACTGGAGTAAGTAGTTGGGCCTTTAATTATGATCATGTATACGTTTAGGCCCAATTTGGAAAATTGGCAATATGTTGGGCTTTGAATTGGGTGTTATTTTGATGTTGACAGATTTGGGAATTCATGATCTAGCAACTAAGGTTTTGTCAGTGCGACTTTAGCAGTGTGAGGTGAGTTTCCTTTCGATAGGATGGGTATAAGGCACCATGTCGGCCCGTTTATGTAGTTGTAGTATGTTGGGGTAAGCCTGGTGTCGGGGTTAGCCCGATGCATACTACATTCCTTTCTACAATTCCACAGAAGGGTAAAAGACCATTTTACCCCTCTCCGACTCAAAAGTCCACATGTTGACCAAAACCCCAAAAGTCAACAAAAGTCAACAACAAGCAGTACGTGGGTCGTACCAACTCCTGTATACAGGGTGTACCCTTGCACTCCATAATCGGGGAACGCGACCCCCTACGCGGCGCGTATTGGGATTACGCCCAAGGTAAATCCCAGTTTCTTACTTTCTTCATTTTAGGTCTTAAATGGTTAAGACATAACCTCACATTCCAGATCTAGCCATCCTAATACCTCTTAATCCATAAAGTCGAAACCATTAAGCCTTTGCATGGCTATAAAGGTTCCCACACCTGTTAACACCTTTCCTTTCTCCTCCAAAAGTCTAGATCTCATGCATGGTCCAACATTTACGTCCAAGATTGCATTTTTATGAACATACAACTCATATAGTCCTAGAATATGATAGATCTAGGCCAATGGGGACTATTTGCTCATAAAGTCTCCATCTTGGGACCTTAAACCCTAGAATCCGCGTACAAAATAAGCGTAACCTTAGGTACGCCCAGCGTACCCAGATGAATCCGCGTACAAAATAAGCATGTGAGTACGCCCAGCATACTCACCATCCTAGCATTTACAACAAGGGACCTAACATGACAATCTTGGTAAAGAAGAAGTGTTAAATGGTCGAACCTAAATTTCGGGATGTTACAATTCTCCCCCACTAGAACCATACTTCTCCCTCATAGTCTTTTACCGAAAACAACTCCGGATGCTACTCCCGCATCTCTGACTCTGACTCCCACGTCATCTCAGACCCCTTCTGATGCTGCCACTGAACCTGCATCAACGGTATCTCCTTCTTCCTTAGAACCTTGATCTTCTGATCCCGAATCAAAATTGGTTTCTCAACATAATTCAAGCCCGCATCCACCTGAATATCCTCCAACGGCACTACTGCCGACTCATCGACTATACACTTCCTCGACTGAGACACGTGAAAGGTATCATGAATCGGGCTCAACTCCATAGGTAGCTCCAAACGATATGCTACCTTGCCTACCCTCACAATCACTCTAAACGGTCCAATATGCCGGGGCCCCTGCTTGCCCCTCTTTCTGAATCGAATCACTCATTTCCAAGGAGACACCTTCATGAGTACAAAATCCCCAACCTGAAACTCGAGCTCGGACCGTCGCCTATCTGCATAATTTTCTGGCGACTCTGAGCGGTCAACAACCTCTGTCTGACCTGCTGTATTTGCTCTGTCATCCGAAGTACTATCTCCGTACTACCCATCACCCGTTTCCCTACCTCACCCTAGCAAATGGGGGTCCGACACCTTCTCCCATACAACAACTCAAAGGGTGGCATACCAATGCTCGAGTGATGGTTGTTGTTATAGGAAAACTCAGCCAAGGGAAAATACATGTCCCAACCTCCTTCGAATTCCAATAGACATGCCCGAAGCATGTCCTCGAGCGTCTGAATCGTCCGCTCACTCTGTCTGTCCGTTTGTGGGTGGTATGCGGTACTGAAATGTAGCCTCGTACCTGTTGGATTAATTTCTAAGTCCATAACTATAATTGGTAAGACTTGACCCGACCCGGCATGGTCCATTTGGGTTGCATGGCATCATGCACTTGGATAGACTATAATGAGAGAAATAAGACACTTATGGTTATTAATATATTATAAGTTCTAGTATATTAATAATAAGAATAATAAGATTATTTAATTAGTATTGATCAAGAATTAATCTAGGATTAATTAAGTGATCAAAAGAAGACTAATTAAATATATGGGTTGATTGTGTAAATCAGCCATACTTATATAGTGGGCTAATGCTCCATGGATTATCTAGTTGGGCCAAAACCCATATGATGCTCCATGGATGCTCCATGGTGTATTTGAACCCATGGATGCAAGGAAATGGAAAGTCATGACAATTAGGGTTTACCCTAATTGTAACACTATATAAAGATATCATTCTTCCCAAAATCGGTCAGTAGATTATTCTAGAGAGGGCTAGCCGATTTCATGAAGTGTAGAATTCTCTCAAGTTATTCCAAGTGTATTTGGTGTTGTGTGAACCATTTGAGGTGTCACACTTGGGGCACTAGGCACTCAAGCTTCATGAAGACAAGCACTATCAAAGAGGTATGTATTCTATCTTGTTATATTAATAGTTTTGTATGCTAGATTAGGATAATACCTTGGATGTTCATATTTGTATGTATAATAGAGAAAACATAGATCCAAGGTATTTAGGGTTGCATGTACACTTAGGAGTGTTAGAATGCTCATAACCCAACAGTGGTATCAGAGCCTAGGCTTGTTTTCTTGTTATACCTGCAATAGAAGCTGAAAAATCGAAATTGATGCTATCAGCCTAGCAGACTCGCCGAGTCCATGAAGGGACTCGACGAGTCCAAGGCAAAATGCATCCAACTCGCCGAGTTGTGTTCATGCACTCGACAAGTTGGACCCCAGACAGCATATCCTCGAGGTTTTTGGCTAGAAATGGACTAGGAACATTACCCTAAGTTGTTTTTGAACTTATAAACTTGTTTTTTAATGTGGTAATGTTCATGCTAATCCATTTTTCAAAGATAATTGTCAATAGATTCATGTTTTGTATTCGTTTAAAGGTTAGACTAATTACATGAAAAAGTTTGATTTGAATTATCTTGTTCTTATGAGTTTCTTAGATTAATAGAAAAGTTGAATGAAATAGTTGTTTTCAATCCATTTTAATCTAAGAGTTGAGTACAAAATGTGTTTGTGTAACTTATCCTCAAGTTACATGAAGAGTCACATTAAAGACTCATAAAACTCATAAAGTTGGCAATGGTTACAAAAATGAAGAGTGTAGTTCTTTTTAATTGGAGTTATGACTCCATAATTTGTCCTCAAGTTATGGAGGACCAAGAGTCTCTTCATTAAATAAATAAAAAAATAAAATAATGTAACCTTAATTAATTTCATAAGTTATAAAAATAAAGAAAAAGTTAATTCTTTATTAGTTTAAAGTCTTCCATAATTTGTCCTCAAGTTATGGAACTTGAAGAGTTTTTGGATTAAAACTACTTTAAACACATAAGTTATGGAATTAATTAGTTTTGAATACTTTCAAAACTTGCCCTCAAGTTTTGGAATTTGTAAAGTTTTCTCTTATGAATACTTTAATTCCAAGTTAGCCCTTAGAATTTTAAAAGTTAAAATTCAACCCTTATACTTTATAATATTATAAGTTAATAATATTTATATGTATAAGAGTACAGTCGGTCTTACCGCTAGTACGCCTCATTCACGAAGCCGGTCTATAAGGTGGGTATAAGGTTGTTGCCTATAAAATGGCAACTTAATGGGTGTCCACTCTCACCCACCGCTTGCTTGACTGGTGGAGGGTCGTTAGCCGAACGGGTTTGACAGGACTATAATTCTCCCTTCATTAAAAGTATTAATGATAAATACTAAGTAACTAAACTCTTAATAATTCCCAATCTTAGTTACTTAGGAAAATGTGAAGAAGGTGCTAATCCATGAAATTACACTTCGCACTTTGTTTAAGTCGGTTAGTGGAGCGTGTGTGGTTAACCGGCACACTAACTCGTATTTAACAAGGTAGGCAAAGGGTAACTTAATATTTATCATAGTATCGATGGAGCGTGTGTGGTTAACCGGCACATCGATTGAGGGGTAATTTATTAAGGGTACCAAGTAATTTGCATGGTTACTTCACACCTTGTTTTGTGATCCTCGGCATCCCAGTCACAAAACCTGAAGGGCACACTCGAGATTGAAACATGCCATTGAACAGTTCAAAAAATCTCAAAAGATCTAGGAATTTCAAATACAATTAAAACCTAATAATACATTTCGTTTATCTTGGTGGAAATTGGTGAATCGTCATTCACCTACCTTCAAATTGTTTTATAGCTTGGATTACGGCATACCTCTTCTAAGTTATAAAATAGTCTGTTGGGTCCTAGCCTTAATATTTCATATTGGGTGTCATATTAAGGACTTTAAATCAACTATCTTGAATATCTCCCAAAACATGTCTGGTTTAGACATTTATGATCTTCCCAAATCTCTTGAAACAAGCTTTCCTAAATGAAGATGATGTCCCATGGATATCATACTTCTCTCTCCTCCTCCAATTATTCTCCCTAACCCACAAGTTCTTGAAAAATTTAAGGTCACTCGAACCCCATTGGCAAGGCAAGGTCTAGCTGTGATCACATCTTGGAGATGTAGTCACATATTGACAAGCTGAGAGAGTTGGGTGTCAAAGTCTTGAGAAAGTTAGTGGCTCAACTACTTTCTAAGTCACATAGTGAGTTCTTTTGGAACACCTATGAAACAGACTATGACAAGACCCTTAATGATCTTATCTATTGTTACGATCAACTTCCTGAAACTTTATGGACATTGACAATGGTGACACTGGAAATACAGAAAAAGCATTCTCTTCCCAATGGAAAGGGATCGACCATAGTCAACTCGGTTGAACAAATGGTAAAGAGAAAAACTAAGTCTGTGATAGTCCTATGTACCATTATCAAAGGGTCCATATGTTTGTATTGCCAAAGTAAGGGTCATTAGTTGCGAAGCTGCCTAATTTACCTAAGGATGTTAAAGTCAATCAGATTGACTCTACTTCAGGTAAAAGTCCACTAATCTAACTCTGTTAAGTTTCTATTCTGAGATTCTTGATGCATGATGTGACTGGGTCACATGGTGATGTTTTAAGAATCAAAGAAAAGTGAAGACACTTAAAGAAAGAATATGCTGAATCTGATCGCGTAGATGGATTTCTATCGCATAGTTTGAAGATTTGATTCTTGAGCTACTTCTTAGGAGTTATGAGATATTGCTTAGGAATAGATAACAACAAGTTTTCATATGGATTGTAAGGATAAGTTTTTCCTCATAGTTTTAAAATAAAAGAAAAATTTTTGATTTATTTTAAAATATCCTTACAATGGCATTTGAGGAAAAATTGTTGCTTATATGATTCCATTAATAGCAAGAGTGGAAATATGAAATTGATTCCTTCATTTGTGGTAATGTCTAAATTTACCAAATAAGGAAAGACTCTCATCATCCAAAGTCTCAATTGGACCGGGACTTGGAATCATGCAAGTTGTATAGCATGATGAATGAGAACTTTCAAGCATTGGAAAAATTAAGACTAATTACTTGTTCACATGGATGTGTGAGTCAAGTAATGGACTGAGGGATCGAGTACATAGTCATGTGCACTGATTAAGTCCACCACAAAAGATGTAAGGCTATTCGTCATAGTTTACTAAAGCTCAGTAAATATGATTATACTTACAAGCTTAAGTGTAACTCTGAGACATTGGAAAAGGTTCCAATGCATGGCAGAGCGGATAAGAGGAATCAAGTTAGGCAGAAGGATAAAAGTTTCTCAAATCTGAAAAGATGGGAGAGTACTTTAGTATTAGTCTTGTGATCATCTTAATGATTAAGAAACCATATCAAAATTAGTTCTCTAAGGAAGTCTTAGTGCATTCTTATGACTAAGAAGAAGGGATCTTGAATTGTTGAAATGGTTAAATCAAGAAGATGAGTCATACTTCGTTTCAATACAAGTCTTAGAGTCATACTCCAAGATTGTAATTTGAGTGACATGTCTTAAAGAAGGTTTAAAACACTTGACAAATGTAAGAGGAAAAGTTTTCTACTCTTGTACATTTGAAATTGGTAAGTTGTGATGTTTTGGATAAAACAAAGACCAACTAAGGCCAATTGTGTGAAGTGTTTGTCTTGATTAGAATCCGCACTATCTCTTGGATGTTTGACAAGGGAGTCTTATAGGTCAAGAGGACAGTGGGAGTCTTAAAGGTCTTGAAATTCTCAAGAACTAATCAAGAATAAAACCTGAAGTTCTTCACTAGCACACGACTTAAGGTTTATAGCCTATCGTGTTTACATATTCTGTGCCCATTCCAATCAAAGTTGGCTTTGCATTTGAGTTCTTAGAGTTCTCAATGTGTTGCACAACAACTTGGAAGCAATGGTAGGCCCTTGAGCTGCCAGGTGGCAAGAAGTTAAGATTGAGTTCAATCCATATGAGTTTGGATTTGTCATAATTCTTGTCTTGTGACTATGGTTATGACAATTCACATGGATAAGAACTCATACACCATTAAATCTAAGTGTCATAAGGTTTCTCTCCGATTCATGAAAATGATGGTAAGGAAACACTTCCACTAAGTAGATTTTAGTTAGATAGCAATTGTGATATTTGCATTCTCAAAGTCGTTAGTGGAGCGTGTGTGGTTTACCGGCACACTAACCTGGACTTGTGAGAAGTGGAAAAAAAAGGTCTAACCATTATGATTACGGCATCCCTCTTCATAATTGTTTAGACACACAAGTGTGCTATCTAAGGGAAGGTGTATGATTTTGATAAAGTTCTATCAAAACAATCCAGTATCAGAAATCTGAACTTTGGTAAGAAAGTCAATAAAGTATTGATTTCTAGAAGTCCAGCTGATTTCTGAGTACATGTAAAAGCTAGTGGGAGCATAAGTGTTATGCTAATAATCATCATGTTAGTGGGAGCATGATAATTCTGATAAGTATTGCAAGTTAGCAATGTTAATTATAGGAAAACAAAAGGTTTCAATTGAGAAAAAGTTGTTTTGCTATAATTAAGGGAGAGGAAATTATACTTCATCTCAAATCTATAAGCTTAGATCGTGAGGTTTTAATCATTTAGTCAAGGATATATATGAATTTCATGTTGGAATGGCTCAACATAAGGAAATTCTGTATATGGGTCCATTATTTGCGTTCTTAAATTCGATTATGATTACGGCATCCCTTTTCATAATCTGAATTATGAGAACTTGGCAAATTGAAATGGAAATGTTATAGCAAAAGACTGGTTTAGTCTTTATGTGAGACATCATGGATCATGTCCCATATGCTTCGGATATAGGATCGATTACATGTGCTATATTCATCCTTTCTAAAATTTTCCAAATGTCTAGGGCATTATGAAGGGAAAAGGTTTAGAACTGGATATGACTAAAAGGATTAAACAATTGTCGAGGAAAATCTAAGGTTTACCAAAGATTGGTTGCTCAAGGACAGTTGGAAGTATAGTGATAATTCTGGAAGGACCATATTGACATAATCTGTAAGGAGGCAACTCTTGTTCAGAAGTTATAGTCAAAATGGAATCTGGAAATGTTTCAAAGTTAGAATTTTTCCAATCTGTTTAAGATTAGGAAACTTAATGTAAGAAGGATGTTTCTAAGGAGCTGATCTCCTTTGGAATGCTCTGTAATGATTGTTTCCAAGTCTTTGTGAATTTGTGCATAATCGTTACAAGAGGGTCAATGCATATAAGTTTAAAATCTAACAGATTTCAGTAAATGGCATGAATTTGGAATTCTTGCATTTGCAGTAAGGATTTGGGAGTGTGAAAGGAGAATCATTGAAGTTATGTTCAATTGATCTAGTTCACAAAATAAAGATCATAGACAAACATATTATGCATACTTGGTGTATGGCATGACTAGTGTTTAGAAAACATAGTGTACATGCTTGGAGCATGGGATAACTATTGTTTTAAATTCAAGAATAAAAGTTGATAGCTGAAACAGTATACAATGAATAATGTGTAATCATATGGTGATAAATAAAAGGTGTTTTATTTATGTTCATAGGTTTTGATACCATATTGGATTCAATTATTATTGTGTTTCACTTTGCATGTTTTGACTTCCCGAATAAACTAGGTTATTCTTCCGGAATGACTAAGTTATTCAAACCATCCACAGTCGGTCATATGTTGGAAGTAGATATGAATTAAGACTGTCATGGGTTGGCTTGTAGAGGTCTAAGATGTTGGACAAAGGGCTACAACACTCATGAGTGCTCATAAGTTCTGAGTATTGGATTCAACCCGCGCTCATTGGAATCACTTCATGGGTTTTATCACGAGTGATAATGAGACGATAATATCTTATATTCTTCAAACCTAGAGATATGAGTTGTTACTATGAGTTGATAGTACATTGATTACACGAAACGCATTGGTAACTCGATGTTATAAAACGTGTCTTTGTGTATGATTCAATAAGTAGTAGAACAAGCCATATGAGTCGAAGTTTATCCATTCCTTTTACCTTCGGGATAAAAGCGATATCTGTGGGCCCCTCGATGATTTGATGATGACAAATGGAAGTGCTCGGCCGGGCTAGGACTGATTTGATTTGTTCAATTAGTCAGTCGTCATAAATCGGAAATCGGGAAACAACTAATGGACAGAGAGAATGATTATAATCCATGTCTCAGTCCATATGATATCTAGAATGGAGGAATATATGATCCCTTATCTAATGGACAAGTCATTGACAAGATCAGAGTTCATCTACAAGGTCAGAGTTCGACAAAAGCTTTTGAGAGCTACGATTGCCAGTTGGTTCCTGAAGTCATACGCAATAATAGTTTTAGACTTATCCAAGTGGGAGACTGTTGGATTAATGTCTAAGTCCATAACTATAATTGGTAAGACTTGCCCCGACTCGGCATGGTCCATTTGGGTTGCATGGCATCATGCACTTAGATAGACTATAATGAGAGAAATAAGACACTTATGGTTATTAATATATTATAAGTTCTAGTATATTAATAATAAGAATGATAAGATTATTTAATTAGTATTGATCAAGAATTAATCTAGGATTAATTAAGTGATCAAAAGAAGACTAATTAAATATATGGGTTGATTGTGTAAATCATCCATACTTATATAGTGGGCTAATGCTCCATGGATTATCTAAGTTGGGCCAAAACCCATATGATGCTCCATGGATGCTCCATGGTGTATTTGAACCCATGGATCCAAGGAAATGGAAAGTCATGACAATTAGGGTTTACCCTAATTGTAACACTATATAAAGATATTATTCTTCCCAAAATCGGTCAGTAGATTATTCTAGAGAGGGCTAGCCGATTTCATGAAGTGTAGAATTCTCTCAAGTTATTCCAAGTGTATTTGGTGTTGTGTGAACCATTTGAGGTGTCACACTTGGGGCACTAGGCACTAAAGCTTCATGAAGACAAGCACTATCAAAGAGGTATGTATTCTATCTTGTTATATTAATAGTTTTGTATGCTAGATTAGGATAATACCTTGGATGTTCATATTTGTATGTATAATAGAGAAAACATAGATCCAAGGTATTTAGGGTTGCATGTACACTTAGGAGTGTTAGAATGCTCATACCCCAACAGTACCCAACTCCTCGTGAAACTTCTTCCAAAATCTGGAAGTAAAACGCACATCTCGTTCTGAAATAATCGAGATCGGAACTCCATGTCGCGATACCATCTCCCTCATGTACAATTCTGCCAACCTCTCAGCAGAAGAGCTCTCACTGATAGCAAGAAAGTGAGCGCTCTTCGTCAACCGGTCCACAATCACCCAAATCGCATCGACACCCATGACAGTCCTCGGCAATTAGTGATAAAATCCATGGTGATCTGTTTCCACTTCCACTTGGGAATCTCTAACGGCTGCAACTTACCATGCGGACGCTGGTGCTCGATCATAACCTTGCGACAGGTCAAGCACCTCTCTACGAACCATGCAACATCCCTCTTCATACATGGCCACCAATACTGCTTATGCAGGTCCAAATACATCTTAGTGGCCCCGGGGTGGCTCCTCAAATGGTGTCCCATACTGGAGTCATCACTATCAATCTCATGCAAATATTTCGTATCGGGTGGCCCTCCGCCCTAAGGCTCAGGGCATCGGCTACAACATTAGCCTTGCCCGGGTGGTATAGGATCACACAATCGTACTCCTTCACTACGTCCAACCATCTCCTCTGACGCATGTTTAGATTGGACTGATCCATTTAGTACTTCAAACTCTTGTGGTCTGTGTATATCGTACACCAAACCCCGTACAAATAGTGATGCCAGATCTTGAGGGTGAACACTACAACCTCCAATTCCAGATCATGAGTGGGATAGAGGCTTTAGCAGTCTCGATGCATATGCTATCACATGCCCCCTCTACATAAGCACCGCTCACAACCCTGATATCAATGCATCACAACATACCACGAAGTCCTCTATCCCTTCAGGAAGGGCCAACACAGGGGCTTCGCATAATCTCTGGCGAAGTGTCTCGAATGAGGTCTGCTGCTCCGGACCCTAAGAAAATGCAACACCCTTCTGGGTCAACTTAGTGAGTGGCACGGCGATCATAGAGAAATCCCTGATAAATCTCCAATAATAGTCTACCAATCCTAAGAAACTGCTGATCTCAGTAGGTGATCTCGGCACCTCCCAACTCATCACATCCTCAATCTTGGCCAGATTGACCAATGTCGTCTGTTGGTTAACTAGATGCCCGAGGAACTGGACCTCCCGTAACCAAAAATCACACTTGGAGAATTTGGTGTAAAGCCTCTCCGATCTCAGAACTCCAAGGATTTCCCTAAAATGCTCCTCATGCTTCTCTTTGGATTTCGAATACACCAAGATATAATCGATGAAAACAATCACCGATCGATCCAACATCAGTCTTCACACTCTGTTCATGAGATCCATGAACGCGGCTGGTGCATTGGTGAGTCCAAAAGGCATCACCACGAACTCATAATGCCCATAACAAGTTCTGAATGCTGTCTTCTGGATATCTTCATCCTGAACCCTCATCTGATGATAACCTGACCTCAAGTCTATCTTGGAGAACCAAGACGCTCCCTGTAACTGATCGAACAAATCGTCTATCCTTGGTAACGGATAGCGGTTGTTAACTGTCAGCTTGTTCAACTCCCGGTAATATATACACATCCGGTGTGAACCATCCTTCTTCTTGACAAAAAGGATCGATGCTCCCCAAGGTGAGCTACTCGGTCTAATAAACCCCTTTCCTAACAGCTCCTGAAGCTGCGATGATAACTCCTGCATCTCGGATGACGCAAGGCGATATGGTGCCTTGGCAATAGGTGCTCCCCCTGGCACCAAATCGATACGAAACTCCACCTGCCTCTCGAGAGGCACACCTGGCAACTCCTCAGGGAAAGCATCAGGGAACTCCCGCACAATTGGGACCTCATCAATCGAACTTGGCCTCCTAGTGGCAACTCGTGTATCCATCACATAGGCCACAAATCCTCTACAATCCTGCTATAAACTCTGTCTCGCCCTAGCAGCCGAACAAAATGTTGACTCAGGACGGGTACCCTCACCGTACACCATATGTACTCCCCCACTAGGGTCTCGTATCGTCACCAAATGATGCTCGCAGTCTATAACAATTCCAAATCGGCTCAACCAATCCGTGCCCACTATAACACACACATCCCCCATCGCAATCGGGACCAGATCTATCGGGAACTCTACACCGAAGATCTCAAGGATACATCCTCGAATCACATCTGTGGCATACACTGCTCGCTCGTTAGCTATAGATACTCGCAGAGGTCGACTCAAGGCCTATCGACAAATACTGATATGACGACTGAAGGCTAACGACACAAAAGATCGACGCGCTCCCGAGTCAAATAGCACTAAGGTAGGTACATAATTCACAAGAAAAGTACCTACGCATAACATAATATCTTAGAATTAAATAATTATAGAGAAGAATACATACCGACCACAACGTCGGGTGCTACGTGGACCTCCTTTGTTGTCAACTGGAAAGCTCTCCCACGAGCCTTCGGAGCCTCGGCCTTCACTGATCGAACCTCGGTAACCCTAGTAGCAGGTGTAGATCTCTGCGCTGACCCCTGATGCAACTGTGGGCACTCGGCCTTCCGATGGGCAGTGTGGTTGCAATGAAAGCAAACCATAAATCCCTTGGGGCAATCCTTGGTGATATGCCCCTCCTTGCCACATTTGTAGCAAGCAGACGACCGACCGACCCCCTTATGACCCTTGCCGCACTTCCAACAAGTGCGGCCCTTCTGTCCTCTAGTCCTCGAATCAGCAGACTTGGTCCACTTGGCTGTCGGCTAAGACGGAGTCGGCCGCTGATCCATCCTCTGTGACTCGGTCTCCTCCCTGGCCTGAGTCTCCAAGTCGATCTCCCACTTCTGGGAATTTCCCTGAAGCTCAGCAAATGTACGGTACGTCGAGTTCGATACGAACTCTCGAATGTCCCTCGTCGAAATGCCAAATATCGGCTCATTCGTTCCTGCTCGGTAGACACCTGCTCAGGGCAGAACATCACCCTCTCATGAAACTTCCTGGTAACAACTATAACAGAATCAATACCCTGCTTGAGGGTCATGAACTCCTGAATCAGCCGTTCCCTCTCCACCAGGGGAACATACTCGTCCCTGAACATGGCATTGAACCTCTCCCAGGTAACCTCGGAAATCTCTGCCAAAGTGAAGCTCGCCGTCACGAACCTCCACCAATACTTCGCTCCCAAGCGGAGCTGGTTCAGAGCGAACCATACCCTCAAGTGTCCTGGACAAGAACACATATAGAAATATCCCTCAATGTCAAAGACCCATCTCATTGCAGCAATCGGGTCTTGCGTCCCATCGAACTCTTGTGGCTTCGTGTTGCTGAACTCCCAAAACAACAACGAGTCACCTCCCTGAGGTCTGGCAGCAGCAACAACAACAGTAGCTACCTTAGTCACCGCTGCATACCGCTCGTCAAAGGTCTCAATCAGTGTGGTCTTGATGTCCCCGAACATCTCTAGAATCTCATCCCGGATGGCAGCAGCCACCTCTTCATGAATCAATTGACAGATCTCCTCGTCACTGACCCCACGGCTCTCAGGTGTGTGTTGTGTCCCAACCATGATGCCTCTGAAATACAACATAAAAATATCAGAGACTCGATCGAGCATACTCGTACTCGATAACGTAACCCTACTCGTCCTCCAATACCCAAAGGATTCTTACTTGGGCTGCTCACTGATCTGGTGTCTTCAGTAGTACGGGCCCTATACTACTGACCACACCGCATCAACATTCACCCCAAGTCCTCCTCCTTGGATCCCTGATCGCAAGTACTTTATTCTCGCTATGCATTGGCTACCCTCCGATAGACCTGTCATGAGCTCCTAACTGCTACCTACTCGCTCTCCAGGAATCCCATAGCAGCAGAAATCTCCTAGGCTAAGGCATCACAAATCAGGCCACTCTACTCCGAATATGAATACCTAGCCTACTCTAGCATGCATAACATAACATAGCATATCTCATAGCACATAATGTAAGGGTATTTTGGGGATTCACCATTCGGGCGCTGGCTGACCGTACACACTGCTCTGCTCTATCTATTTCAAAACTCCTTGCTCTTTTTGGAAAATTTAGTTTTTATTGTTGAAAATTTCTCAAATCCTCAGTTTGTGTCCAAATACGCCCAAAGGTGCATCCGAGTCCCTCAAACCAAGGCTCTGATACCAACTTGTAACAACGTAAATTTTCAAAACAATTTTTCATTTCTTTAAAACATAATTTCATTCAAGAGAAACCATAAAATCCAAGGTAACATAGTCATAAAACAAAACATGTTGAATCCCAAGATCAAATATATCGAAATTCGCCTGATGTGTGTATACAAGTCATGCCGATGCCTTCCCACAGTCCCCACTAGTACCTGAAAGCATAAATGCTTAGTGAGTTCCCCAATATACCACTTACACACATACGCCTTTCCAGGCCATACTCCACACAAACTTCCAGTCCAAGTGTCTTAGGGGACTTCCATCCCAACCCAGTAAACCTTCCGGTCCTACCCGTGTCGACCTTCCGGTCTACATCATAATGCCTTTCAGCACATAACATAATGCCTTCCGGCCCATATCTAGCATAGCATATATATCGCATACAAAATAGGCAACTAATAGCATACAATGCATATATCTTATAACATACTAGACCTTCCGGTCACACATAAGTACCCTTCCAGGTACAGTATAGTGAGAAGACTCACCTCGTATGATTTCTAGTGTCTCACGTGCTCGATATCTCTGAATCTCGAAACAACAACCTAGCCTCGCCTAATCACATCAAGTAACCATTCCAAATCATTAACGGCTCTAAAGGCTATACTAGATTCCTTTCTACAATTCTACAGAAGGGTAAAAGACCATTTTACCCCTCCCTGACTTAAAAGTCCACACGTTAACCAAAACCCTAAAAGTCAACAAAAGTCAACAGCAAGCAGTACGCGAGGCGTACCAACTCCTGTACGCGGGGCTTACCCTTGCACTCTAGAATCGGGGAACGCGACCCCCTATGCGTCGCGTAATGGGATTACGCCCAACGTAAATCCCAGTTTCTTACTTTCTTCATTTTAGGCCTTAAACGGTTAAGACATAACCTCACATTCCAGATCTGGCCATCCTAATACCTCATAAACCATAAAGTCGAAACCTTTAAGCCTTTTCATGGCTATAAAGGTTCCCACACCTTCTAACACCTTTCTTTTCTCCTCCAAAAGTCTAGATCTCATGCATGGTCCAACATTTACGTCCAAGATTGCATTTTTACGAACATGCAACTCATATAGTCCTAGAATATGATAGATTTAGGCCAATGGGGACTATTTGCTGATAAAGTCTCCATCTTGGGACCTTAAACCCTAGAATTTGGTCCAAGAAGCACACAACACAAATAACAAGGCATGTTCTGAACTTTATACCTTAGGAAGAAGCTCCAACCTCTGAAAACCTCAGATCTACTCTTGTCCACCAACTTCTAGCTCCTACAATGGCCTCCTCTTCTCTTTTACCACCTTGAAATGGCACTTTGAAGCTTAGAACACTCACACACAACCTAAGGACGAAGGGAGAACTCTCTTGGGGTTTCTTTCTGTGAGATGGTCGCTGAGAGAGAAGACCATCACATTCCTTTTATATCCCTCAAGTCATATTAGGGTTTTGCATCTAGGCCGGTTACGACCAGCATACACGAATGAATCTACGTACAAAATAAGCGTGTGAGTACCCGTAGCGTACTCCTTAGTACGCCCAACGTACTCACCATCCTAGCATTTACAATAAGGGACCTAACATGAAAATCTTGGAAAAGAAGAAGGGTTAAATTGTCAAACCTGCATTTCAGGATGTTACACCGAGTCGCCCCATGACTCGCCGAGTCCAACAACTCTAAATCCCTTCATTCTCAACTCACCAAGTCATTCCTCGACTCACCGATTCACCGATCAACCAGAAGAGGTTAGGACGCCATGACCAGACTCGTCGAGTCCAAGAACAAACTCACCGAGTCCAAGACAATCCTCAATAGACTCGCTGATATGTTCTTCTAACCCGTCGAGTCCATGCCCACCTTCATCCAACTCGACGAGTTCACCCATGGAACTTGTCGAGTCTCTTCAGTTCTCATTCCATATAGAGGCTTTTCAATCCATATAGGGATTCAAATCTATAGATCCACTCTTCTATAGCCTAGCCCTCACATAAAGTTGCAAACTTTACATGAAACCAAGGAGATATAAGCCTAAAACAGTCTAGGGCTAAGACTAAGGACAAAAGGCTTCACCAATAACTCTTAAACATGAACTTTATGACATATAGGACCATCACAAGCATGGATTTGAAGTAGCATCGTCAGATCCAAGCTTCTATCTCGAATTAGATCTCATATCAATCACCATACATGAATTGATGAAGAAATAACCTAAGGAAATGGTTCCTGACCCCCTGAAATGAGCCCAACCAAATGTAGGTTTCTGATCTCCACAAGCTTCCTGATACAAGCCTCCAAACCATCAAACTTCAATACCAAAGATCCTCCTCCATGCTCTAATTCACTCACAATTGGTTTTCCTCACAAATTAGGGTTTTCTGGATCTCAAATGGGCAGCAAAGAGGTTGAGGGGAAAACATAAGGTTCCTTATATAGGTTGCAAACCTTGAAAAAAGGGTTTCTCATTCCAGCACCGACTCGCTGAGTCCAGCCGCCGACTCGCCGAGTTGGTCACTAAGCACGTGACCAAAATCGCAACTCGACTCACTGAGTCTATCCATCGACTCGCCGAGTCGATCTTCCTTAATTACACCAAGCACCCTGAACTTGCACTTCTGAAGTCGGTATGTTACATGGAGCGTGTGTGGTTAATAGGCACACTAATTGCATTCTAAGCTAAGGTGGCAAAGGTTGACTCGATGTTTTTCATAGATCTATGGAGCATGTGTGGCTAACCAGCACGTCAATTAGGTGACTGTAATATTGGGGGCACCATGTATATTTGCATGGTTATTTACACCGTGTTGTGTGATCTTCGACATCCTAGTCATAAACGAGGGGCATATCAAGATTTAAACATGCCATTGAAAAGTTCAATGAATCTCAAAAGATCTAGGAGTTTTCAATACATTTAAAACGTAATCTCTATTTCATTTTTCATGGTGGAAAATTAGTGTATCGTCATTCACTTACCTTCAAATTATTTGCATGTTAGATTATGACATCCCTCTTATAATTTGTAAGTAATGTTGTTGGATCCTATTCCTAATTTCTCATTTGGGTGTTTAATTGGGGATTCATTTCTAATCAAACTTGTGTCTTTTCTAATTCAGATGTCTAAAGTAAACAACAATGCTTCCGACTGAAATTCCTTTGGCTCGTTCTCACTCATGAACTTGTGTTCGAGAGTGACCTTTGATGGGTCTAATTTCAATTATTGGATCCGCAACATCCGAATGGTCACTCTTTATGAAGACAAAGAGTATGTCCTCGATGAGAAGCTGAAGGAAATCAACATCAACACTGCCTATGCTGAAGAGATCGTTGCCTTTAAGGCTTGTGAGCGTGATGCCATGAAAGTCCATTGCATCATGCTGGTGACTATGACTGTAGAACTCCAGAATTCCTATGATGACATGTATCCCTATGATATGAATCAAGATATGTTGGACCGATACCACCAAAGCGCTAGTCAAGAGAGGTACAAGATCATCACTTCGATGACCACTGCCAGAATGGGTAATGGAGTGTCCCTTACTGCTCGTCTGCAAAAGATGCAGATATATGTTGATTGCCAGTTAATGTTAAATGTTAACATTTATAAAGAGCTGGCAATTAACATTATCCTTCATTCCTTGCCTCCCTGCTACAACCAGTTCTGCATGACCTACCACATTAAACAGGAGGAGGTCTTTTTAATCAAGTTTCAAGGATTGCTGAGGACTGCTGAGATCAACCTCAAACATAATTTTGTTGCACCAAATCCTACTCCTGTTGTTTCCCTAATCTTGGCAATTGGGCAAAGAAAGGGTAAGAAGAGGAAGGCTCCCTCAAAGAGCAACCACAAGGGAAAGTCCCATAATGGTACCTCTTCTAGTGGAATCAAGGTTGGTCAGGCTAAACCCAACTCCAACCCCAAAGAGGAAGAGTTCCACTACTGCCACGAAATAGGGCATTGGAAATGAAGCTGCCCGAAGTATCTGCAATATATCAAGGATGGAAAGATCAAGTCATCGTTCACAGGTATTTACACTATTAAATCTAATGATTCATCGCATGCTATTTCTTGGGTTCTTGATACAGCATGTGGTTTTCACATTTGTTCTGATTTGTAGGGCCTAAGAAGAAATAAGGATGTGAAGCATGGGAAGATAAACTTGATCATGGGGAACAGAAGGTCATTTTCTATCACCAAGATTAGAGTTTACTCTTTAGTGCTTAGTAATGGATTAGGATTAGATTTATATAATTGTTGCTATTCGCCAGATATGGAAAGAAACATCATTTCTTTTCATGGTGTATATAGACAAGGATTTAGATAGTCATTTGATAATGAAAAGGGTTCTATTAATGCTTATCTTAATACTGTTTTCAGTTTTGAAGCGTTGCCATGTAATGGAATATATGAAACTGTGATAATTGTAGATAATTTAGGAAATGATGTGTTGTGTATCGATTCATCCAATAGTTTGGATAAAGCATGCTTGTGGCATTGTCATATTGAACATGTCAATAAGAAACGAATAGCCCAACTCCAAAAGGATGGAGTATTGGAGTCACTCGACCTTAGGGACGATGACGTGTGCGAGTCTTGTTTACTTGGAAAGATGACCAAGTCACCCTTCACTGGTACATGTGAAAGGGGTGTGGGTTTATTGGACCTCATAAACACCAATATGTGTGGGACCTTTAGATCCACCACAAGGGATGCGAACTGCTTTTAGGTGACTTTCATCGATGACTATAGCAAATATGGGTATATCTACTTAACCAACCACAAGTCAGAAATCTTTGAAAAGTTCAAAGAGTTTAAACAAGAAGTAGAGAAATGGTTGGGTAGGAAAATAAAGATGCTTTGATACGATCGAGGTGGAGAGTACCTAAGTCTTGAATTCCACGACTACCTCAAGGAATGCGGAATTGTTTTGCAATTGACATCACCTAAGACACCACAGATGAATGGTGGGGCTGAGAGGCGTAATCGAACCTTGCTAGAAACGTTTCATTCCATGATGAATCGTGCTTTGCTACCCTTCTCATTCTGGGGGTATGCCTTAGAGATTGCCGCCATATCTATGACAACTCGAAATTTCTATCTTATAACAATCCCTACATTTAATCAAAGTAAAACTTTCAATTGCTAAATTTTAGCAGTTTTGGAGTCAGTTTGAGTGTTTTAAAGCCTAGTACTGCAAGAGATAACTAGAGAGAGGATATTTTAGGGTAAAGTGTGCAACATTTAAGTTCCAAAACTCCAAGAATTTGGAGTTTACAACCCAAATGGTATTGGGGCCATAAACCCTTAGAACTATATAAGTGGCACTTAGCCATTTTTGTCATTCTCAACCATTTTCAAGTCCTTAACCTCATTCTCTCTCAAGTATTATCATTAGATCTTTAACTTAGTAAGTATTTTCTTCCTTGATTTGTTATTAAACTTCATTATCTAGTGTTTGTGAATGATTTCATCCATGAAATCTCTTCATTTGATAGATAATCAAGTGTTCTTCATTTCACCAAGAACACTAAGAGCACACACTAGTGTTCTTGAGCCTTAAGCACCCTTTCAAGCTTCTACACTATATGTACTCTTGTTTTAGCTTGTTCTATTCTTAAATCAACTAGATTACAGTTAGAAATCATCAAGAAATCATGATACAAAGGGAGTTTATGCCCAAGGAACCTTCTTGGGTCATAAACTCTATTTAAGGGTCCAAATGAGCCCTAATCTATTCTCAAGCCTTAGGATCAAGTCTAGAACACTTCTATCATAAGCTAGGGACCTTAAAATTTGATTTAGTACATGGTACCATGAGTTTACATCCGTAAACACATGGGGAAATTGTCCTTAGGCCGTGAACACTAGTTAGTGGTGCAATGATGCCTCCATTCCTTCCTAGGGCTTAGACTTGATCATAGAACACTTCATATTGACTTAAAAGACCTTAAATCACAACTTGACACTTAGTACGAATAGTTTACGGCTGTAAACTCATGAGGAAAGGGTCTTTGGGTCGTAAAGTCATGTGGTTCATACCATATGGGCCATCAACTCCCAAGTGTGGCCCTACACCCCTTATGTGCAACCCTATGTGGTTTAACACTTCAGTACAAGTGTTTCCTAGTCCTTAAGGTTGTTCCGGTACAAAATTAGTTGCTTTAAACACTAATTATAAGCATATATGTGTCATTATATGTTAAATAGGATCTGTGTGTGCTCAAGTCCTCAATTGAGACTTAACATCCTTTACTGATCCTACTATCGCATCACTCATTTCAGGTAAGTTCATACCCCTTAATCGACCTGTTAAATAATTTTAAATGCTTTTAAGGGGGGGGGGGGAATAAAAGATGAATATCATAGTTATTTTATCAATCACATGTGATTAATAACTATCCAACATATGGATTTCTATACTTTCAAACTGTTTTATCAAACAAGCTACATTAAAATTATTTTATAAACTGACATTAAGGCATCGATTCTTATTTGGTACACCTTTCAAAGGTTTTATAAAACTTCTTTTAAACTTTTATATTATCAAATTCATGGCTATATATTATGTATACATACATAAACATAAAAGTTCTATCAGTCAATTCAGTACCTTTGGGCAGCAAAGGCATACTTTCAATTATACACGTACATTACAAGTAACTATAATAGGTATAGTTAGGAGATACTACTTACTATTCCTAGTATAAGAAATCACACAAGAGTCGGTTCATTCATGAGTGTATACAAATATATTACATACTATATGAAGAGATACTATTACATACTATATAAAGAGATACTATTACATACTATATAAAGAGATTCTATTACATACTATATAAAGAGATACTATTACATACTATATGAAGAGATAATATTACATACTATACAAAGAGATACTATTACATACGTTACGGGACTTACCATTCTACATCCGACTGTTAGCTACAGTGGGAAAATGCACATCAACGGATGTCTACGGTTGTACTGTTCGGCGAGTTATTATGCCGTGTTTATCCTAGACAAATGGATATGATTTCTTATTTACCTTTATTTTGTGACACGTTCACATAAACAATGAGGTAGAATATATTTTGTGACACCTTCACATAAACGATTTCAATGATTATATAATTTTCCCTTTTACTTTTATCTTGTGACACATTCACATAAACGATGAGGTAGACTATATTTTGATAAATATTAGTTGTAGATGGGGAAATACCTTCATTCATACAGAGAAGCAAACCTCCAAAACTATCGGGTCTTGGTAGAAGACTATATTTTATACTAGTAGGAAATATGGGATTTCCTAGGGTTTTCATACTTATACGAACTTTTTCATCAAACATTTACAAGTTTTTTCTTTACAGTTTTACAAATCAAAGACACTAAAATACTTATGAATTCATCAGCTTAAATGTTGATCTACGCTTTCAAAATAACTTGTATTCTCAGGTGATTAGTAGACAGGCACCGGTGATAGGTTTTGAGCAGACGGAGCACAGAAAAGACTCGTCTTTTATTTTGAATATTCATGTTTAGTGTCTATTACATTAAAAAGAACACACATGTATTAAAACTTTACTATTAATGCAATGGATGGTGTTCTTGCTTGTTTGCAACTTTGCACTGTTATGATACTTCACATAATGTCCTCCGCCCCAAAACATTTCCACCGTTCTTGGTTTTGGGGTGTGACAATATCCTTAACTTAATCCCTACAAGGAAGGTTGCCAAAATTCCTCATGATATGTGGACAAGGAAAGCTCCCTCTTTGGCACA
The DNA here is from genome assembly GCF_052625555.1 of Lactuca saligna. Classification (NCBI taxonomy): domain Eukaryota; kingdom Viridiplantae; phylum Streptophyta; class Magnoliopsida; order Asterales; family Asteraceae; genus Lactuca; species Lactuca saligna. The sequence goes on along the minus strand of NC_136419.1, from coordinate 223,811,040 downwards.
TATCAAGGTTTGGGGTTACGAGGCTTTCGTAAGATGAGAGACTCACAACAAACTCAAACCTCGTAGTGAGAGATGTATTTTCATCAGCTACCCGCAAGAGTCCTTTGGATATATCTTCTATAGACTGAGTGACAATGTTGTCTTCGTTGCGAGGAGAGGGGTTTTTCGAGAGCGAGAACTCATAAGCCAACGGGACAGTGTGAGGTAAATCGATCTTGAAAAGATTCGAGAGTCGAGCGCTAAAGGAACCTCTAACATTGGCGTTCAACCCGAGGAGGAAACTCCGATTGAACCGATTGACGAGTCCTTACCTCTTACATGGTCCGAAAGAGTTAGGGTTCAACCCCAGTTTTATGGTTTTCATATTACTACAGAAAGGGATACGTTCATTAGTGATAGTACACTTGTGAATTTGGATGAACCTAACAGCAACAAGGAAGCCATGGCAGGCCCGAAGTCTACAAAGTGGAAAGAGGCGATGGACAGCGAGATTCAGTCCGTGTACGATAACCATGTTTGGAGCTTGGTTGATATTGTGCGAGGTCGTAAGACGGTCGGTTGCGAGTGGATCTTCATGAAGAAGACCGACATGGATAGCTTCTCACTGGTTGTGAAGATAGAGTCTACTAGGGTGATGCTGGCCATTGCTACATTTCATGACTATGAAATATGACAGACAAAAGTCAAAACAATTTTCTTTAACAGAAAGTTGGCTGAGGATGTTTACATAAATCAGCCAGAGGGTTTTATCAATGCAAAGCACCCCAATAGAGTGTGCAAGCTTGAAAAATCCATTTATGGCTTGAAGCAAGCATTTCGTAGATGGAATCTTTATTTCGACGAGAAGGTCAAAGAGTTTAATTTTCTACAAAGCGAGGATGGATCATGTATATATGTTAAAGCCAGTGGGAGTATAGTGAGCTTCCTCATATTGTATGTTGATGACATACTACTCATAGGTAACGACGTCCCATCCCTGCAGGAAGTCAAGTCCTGGCTTGGGAAGTGTTTCGCTATAAAGGAGCTCAGAGAGGCTACCTATATTTTAGGAATAAGGATAGTGAGAAAATGAAATAAAAGACTAATCAGACTTAGTCAGGATACTTACTTAGACAAGGCACTAAAGCATTTTAGTATGGAGAATTCCAAGAAAGTGGAGTAACTGATCTAAAGCAATACCAAGTTGAGTAAGACTCAGTGCCCGAGTACAGAGGTTGAGATGGCAGAAATGAGTCGAGTACCTTACACTTCCACAGTTGGCTCGATCATGTATGCTACGACTTGTACTCGCCCTGATGTGGCCTTCGCTTTGAGCATGGTCAGCAAATATCAAGGGAATCCTGGAAAAGCACATTGGACTGCAGTCACGAATATTCTTAAGTACTTCCAGAATAAAAAGGTTATTCGAACGTTCCGCAGTCACTCATACTTTGGGAATAGGTATGGAAGAAGATTGTCATGAATTGGTGTGTAGATTGTCTAAAGTCATAGCATACATGCTCGAGCCCTGGTAGAGCCTATTGGACCGCACTAAAGAATATTCTTAAGTAGCTTCGGAGGACCAAGGAATGGTTTCTAGTCCTTAGTGGGAGTGATGACTTAAGGGTATGAGGGTATAGTGATGCTAGTTTTCAGACTGATTGGGCTAACTACCGATCGCAGTCGGGATGGGTCTTTACCCTAAACGGTTAAGCAATGAATTGGAAAAGTTCCAAGCAGGAGACTATAGCTAATTCAACGTGCGAATCAGAGTACATTGCAGCGAGCGAAGCGTCAAAGGAGGCAATATGGTTAAGGAAGTTCATTGGAGACCTTGGATTTCTGTCAGCCATACAGGAGCCTATGGAAATTTTCTGCGATAACTAAGGTGCGGTTGCCTTGATCAAGGAATTGATGGATCATGGAAGATCCAGGCATATCAACAGGAAATACCATTTCATTAGACATCGGGTAGAAGAAGGACTCATCATAGTGAAAAGGGTATCGTCAGAGGAAAAGCCATTAGATCCCCTTACGAAGGGAATGAATAGGTTGAAGCACTTGCATAACACTAGGAGCATTGGGCTGAAGGATGATATTAGTTTTGATTAGATAGTTTACAAACATGTAATAGATAAATCGTAATTAACATTAGATGATTAAATAAAAGAGTGTAATTTATGAGTAAAGTTACTATCTTATGTTAATTAATTACCTATTGTTTCATATTGCATGTGTTGACTTCCTGAATAATAAGATTATTTGAACAATCCACAGTCGTTCATATGTTGGAAGTAGGTATGAATGAAGACTATGGTGAATTCGTGTGTAGATTGTCTAAAGTGTATTAGACATAGCGAAAGTTTTATGTAATGTTTGTGAGTGCTTATTAATAAGATTTGAGCATTGGATTAGACATGCGCTTGCTGTCATCACTTCATGGAATTTATCTCGAGTGATCGCAAGACGATAATATCATATGGTCTTAATGTTGGATTAGTGTCTAAGTCCATAACTATTTTGGTATGTACTTGACCCAATGGTGCATGGTCCTTTTGGGTTGCCTTCACCAAATCAACTTGATAGGATGAATTATAGAGAGAAAGGATTAAATATGATCTATTAATATATTATGAGAATAATATATTAAAGGACAAATCATATTGTTTAATTAATATTAGTCAAGAATTAATAAGAATTAAGTTTGTGGCTAAAAGACATTAATTAAACTTTAGGGACTTGAACTGTTAATTGTATAATAGTTGAATATTGAGGTAATGGACTCCATATTAAAGGGGGTGAACGAATTCTATGGGGAAACCCATTGGAAATCGTCCAAAGGCCTTTAAGTAAGGGGTTCATGGGTTGCTTAGGGCCTAAGCATCCAAATTAGGGTTTCCTTGTTAGATAACCCTAATAGCCTCAATATTTAAGGACCACTTGGGCACCAAAAACGTGAGAAACTGAATCCTTGGGGTTTCTACACGTTTTTGAGTGTCTTCTTCTCTTCTCTTCTTCATCCTCTTGCTCTTGGTGTTTGTGAACCATTAGAGGAGTGACATTTGTGACTCTAAGCTTTCTAAAGTCATTACAAGAAGGATTTGAGATTGTTATTGCTACATAACAATCAAGGTATGATCTAAACCCTAATTCTTATGTTATATTGATTATCATATATTAGATCTAGGGTTTGAAGTCTTGGATGAATTGCATGTACAATAGAGAAACCTAGATCCAAGCATTAGGGTTTGTATGAGCACATAGGATGTTCTTATGGTTAAAACCCATCACTTAAAACCTAGATATATGATTTATTGTTTGCAAGTTGGTTGTGCATTGATAACGCGTAAACGCATTAGTAACTTGATGTTATAAAATGCATTGTTGTGTATGATTCAATGAGTGAATGCTAAATGCATATAAGTCGAAGTTTATCTATTCCATTTATCGTAAGAGGGTAAAAGTGATATTTGGGCCCCTCAATGATTTGGTTTGACTTATGTGTCAGGCCTGGTCAGGACTGAATTGATGTTTTCAATTATGTTCTATTTCAGACGAATTAGAGGTAGAGAAACAAATTGTTGGACAATAAGTATGACTATGTTCCATGTAATTGTTTGCACGATATCTAGAACGGAGGACTATACGATCCCTTATCTAGAGGACTGGTTACTGATAAGATCAAAGTTTGACATCGTATTTCAGAGCTACGATTGCTAATCGGATTGTACTTACACTATTGTTACTAGACTTATCCAAGTGGGAAACTGTTGGATTAGTGTCTAAGCCCGTAACTATATTTGGTAAGTACTTGACCCGATTGTGCATGGTCCTTTTGGGTTGCCTTCAGCAAAGCAACTTGACAGGATGATTTATGAAGAAAGAGGATATTATGGTTTATAAATATATTATGAGAATAATATATTAAAAGAGAAGTCATATTTTTTAACTAATATTAGTCATGAATTAATTAAGAAATAATTTGGTGGCTAAAAGAGATTAATTGAATATAGGGTACTGGACTGTAATTGTAAGATAATTGAGTTTTGGGCTGAGAATACTTATGGACTAAGGCATGGACGAAATTAAGATGAAGCCGATCTTGAATTCATCCAAGGAGGCCTTATTCCAGAAGGTTCCTTGGAGTGATTAAGGCCTAAGTAGTCCATTAGGGTTTTGACCGAAACCTTAGCAGCACAAGTATAAATAGACCCCTAGGGCATCAGTTTTTTCAGCCACTGGAAACCCTAAAAGAGTTCATAGCCGAAATTGTGCCTCCTTCCCTCTCTCCAATATCATCCTCTTGCTTGTGGTGTTTGTGATCCATTAGAGGAGTCACATTTGTGACTCTAAGCTCCAAAAGAAGAAGATTCAACTCATTGTTGAAGAGGTAATCAACTAGATATGATCTTATACGATAATTTCGAAATAGGTATGCTAGATCTAGGGTTCATAAGTCTTGGATGAATTGTATGTACAATAGAGAAACCTAGATCCAAGCTTTAGGACTTGCATGAGCATATAGGATGTTCTTTTATGTAAATCCCATCACCTAACCAAGATACATATCATAAAGCATAACATGAAATGAACCCGGATACAAATTCGAAAAGGGCCGGCATTAGTGTCTTTGACCCTGTTAGTATACTGAGGAAAACTCACCTGGAATTGCTGAAGTCCCGCAGATAAACTCCAGCTGTTGGCTGACAGATTCTCGAACTGTCAACATCAAAATGACACCCAATTAGAAATTGGGTTCCAATACATAACCACAAGTCCATGCTTGGTGTAAAAGGTTACTTTAAACCCAACGTAGCTATTTTCAAGCCCAAGTCCCAACTCAAACTCCAAAGGCCCAAAAGTCAAGTAACTGGTCGAAGCCCAACATATGGCTCAACTTTCCAAATTAGGCACAGACCCTACATGGTTTTACCTTAAGGCCCATCCATCTATTCTAGTCCAAACTCTTGGTATTCCAATGGCTCAATTGATGGGTTTTGGTCATAAGACATCCTATGTGCTCATACAAACCCTAACGCTTGGATCTAGGTTTCTCTATTGTAAATGCTTTGAATCCAAGACTATAAACCCTAATTCTAGCATATAAAAATCGATATTAACATATAATTAGGTTTAAGATGTTACCTTGATTGTTATGTAGCAATAACAATCCCAACTCCTCCTTGAATTGACTTTGGAATGCTTAGAGTCACAAGTGTCACTCCTCTAATGGCTTACAAACACCAAGAGCAAATGCAGAAGGTATAAAGAGAGAGGAGAGAGGTAGGAATTCGTCCTTAGGACTTCTTGGGAAGGCTTAGACGAATTCATGAGACTTAGGGGTTTATATAGGTGTAAAGATTAGGGTTTTAGTCCTTATCCTTATCTAGTTGCTTGCCCACCAAGTAACTATAAGATAAGTCTTAGAAACCCTTATCCTAGTCGAATTCTAAGGCATTATCTCCTTAAATTTGTTCACCCTATATTTAAGATATTCCTTACCTTATTTTGTAACTATCACATAATTACAAATCAGCCCCTCTAGTTTAATTAATTACACTTGATCACAAAACTAATTCCTAATTAATTATTGACCAATATTAATTAAACAAATACTATTTCTCCTTTAATATATTATTCTTATAACATATTAATAAACCATAATAACCTCTCTCTCTTTATTTATTTCTCCAATCAAGTTGCTTTGGTGAAGCCAACCCAAAAGGACCATGCACCATCGGGTCAAGTACATACCAAAATAGTTATGGACTTAGACACTAATCCAACAGTCTCCCACTTGGGTAAGTCTAATAACTATTATGCGTATGACTTCCGATCCTGATCTGCAATCGTAGCTTTCCAAAGCCGCTGTCAACTCTGATCCTATCAGATACGCGTGTCCTTAAGATAAGGGATCATATATTCCTCCATTCTAGATATCATATGAGATATGATTTCTAATCATTTCTCTTTGTACTACTTCTCGATTTCTGATTTATGACGATAGACTAATTGAACAAATCAAATTAGCCCTAGCCCAGCCGAGCATTTACGTTTGTCATCACTAAACCATCGGGGGGGCCAAAAGATATCGCTTTTATCCTACCTTGGATAAAAGGAATGAATAAACTTTGATACAATGCTTGCTTGCACTCACTAACCAAATCACACACAGCAATATGTTTAATAACACCAAGTTACTAGTGTGTTTACATATTATCAATGTGCAACCGATTAGCAAGATACAACTCACAGATCTCGGTTTCAAGAATATAAGATGTTATCGTCTCACCAATCACTCGTGATACAATTCATGGAGTGATCCAAGTGAACGTGGGTTTAGTCCAATGCTCAAATTCATATTCATAAGCACTCATGAATGTTGCAGCAAACATTTGCTTATGTCTAATACTCTTTTAGACAATCCACACACCAATTCACGACAATCTTCATTCATATCTCCTTCCAACATATGAACGACTGTGGCTCGTTTGAATAATTCGATTATTCTTAATAAACTCAATTATTCTGGAAGTCAAAACATGCAAAGTGAAACACAAGAATAATACTAATCCCATATGGCCTCAACCCTTTGAGTATAAATAAAACTCATTTTATTTATCACCATATCGATTACTCATTATTTGTCGTTTCGGGTAATCAACTTCTTACTTGAATTACAACACTTATCCCATGCTCCTAGCATGCGCACAATGTTCACCTATGGTTCTTACTTTGTGAAATAGATCACATTAAACACATTTCCAATCATTCTCATTTCACAACTCCGAATCCTTTTTCATAAGTGGAAGAATATCAAAATTCTTGCTACTTATAAAATATGCTAGATTCTAACATTCTATGCAATGATTCTTTCGTAATGTCACTGCACCAAAGTCACAAAGACTATTGCTAATGATGTTACAAAATCTTCTATCGGAGATTGTTACAAGACAATTCCTTAGATATGATGTCTCTCACTCAAAGTACATTCCTTTGAACATCCTTTTGCATAAAAGTTTCTAATCTAGACATAGATTTTCAATATTCAATTCCCAATATGGACACGCTTCCATATTTTCCATATGACAAATTATTCTTAATAGAATCGTATCTATTCATAATAATGTCGATATGGTCCATTCAATACCATGCTTCCAACTACTCACAAGCAACCAATCCTCGTCGAACTTTGGATTGTCCTTGGATAGTTGTTTAATTATTTTAGTCAAAACCTATTCTAGTCCTTTTTCCCTCTAAATGCGCTAGACATTTTGAAAATCTTAGAATGGTCAAACATTAAAGCATTTTCAATCGATCCTATACCCGAAACGTATGGGACACGATGCACAATGTTTTATTTGCTATGTTCTCAAAATTCGAATTGTGAAAAGGAATTCCGTAATCATAATCGAAATTTTAAGAACACACTATGTACCTTTAACTAAATATATTAACATTTCTCAACCTAAGCCTTTAGATTTGAAATGAAGCATAATATTCTCTCCCTTAATTATTGCAAAACAACTTTACAACCCTGACGACTTTGCAAGGTATAACTCTTGTTTTTCTATAATTAATATTGCCAACTTGCAATACTTTCCATAATAATCATACAATCATAACTTTTATGCTCCCACTATCATGATGATTACTATAAAACATAACAATTATGCTCCCACTAGCTTCGACATGTATTCATAAACATCTTAACTTTCAGAAAAACAATACCTATTGAATTTCTTAAGTCCATGTTTCTAATACTTAATGTTTTGATAATCTTTTATCAAGGCTTCTTGAACTTGTACACCTTTGCCTTCGATAGTTCATATGTGTGTCTAAACAATTAAGACTAATTACCAAACCTCACAATTCAAATTATGGAAAGGGATACCGTAACCATGATCGAATTCGAGAATGCAATTTTACAATCACTATCTTCTTAAAATATTTCTTATTGAAAGAATTTCCTTACAATCATTTTCATGAAGAAGGAAATCTTATGACACTTAGATTCAAACAGTGTATGTGTTTCTACCCATGTGAATTTGTTAAAACCAAAGTTTACGACAAATTCAAACTCATATGGATCGAAATTTCTTAATGTTGATTTCTTGCCTTATGGTAGCAGAGCTTCCCACCACGTCTTCCAAGTAGTTAAGCATCTCACCTTTTTTCCTATCAATGTACCTTTCATTGATCAAGGTGCCTTTCCTTTTATGCATTCAAAATGAGAACTCATAGAACTCACATGGATAATTAACTCAATTGGAAACAGCACAGAAACAAAATAATGTCAACACGATAGGTTGTAAACCTCAACTTGTATGCTAGTGATCATCAATAAGGTTTATTTGACTTGTTCTTGAAACCTTTCAAGACCATTAAGGCTCCCACTGACTACTTGACATATAAGATTCTTTTGTCAATAACCATTTCTTGACAAACAAATATTCAAGAGTTAGTGTAGTTTTTATCAAAACACTTCATAAATTGGTCCTAGTCGGTCTTTGTCTTATTCAAGACATCACAACTTTCCACATTTGATGAATGTTATAAACCTTTAATACCTTTCACTCATTCTCACAATCTTAACTTTAAGACTTGTTATTGGAACGAAGTATGATAGACTTCTTGATTTAACCATTTCTTCAATCCTTGATTCCTCTTCTTAAACATACAATTGTACGAAGACTCACTTAGAGGATTAATTGAGATATGGTTCTTAATCAGTACAATCTATCATAAAGAATAAAAGCTACTCTCCCTTCTTCTAAGAATGGAGAAACTTTTATTTTTTTGCCTACTTGATTCTTCTTATTCGTTCTACTATTGATCTAAACCCTTTAATCAATTCAGAATTACACTTAATCCTATAAGTATAATCATATTTACTAAGCCTTTAGTAAATCATGACAAATATCTTTGTTACTCTTATGGTGAACTTGATCAACACACAACTTTGTGTACTCGATCTCCTAGTCCTTCACTTGATACTTTGTCAACGAATTTGTCTAATTTCCAAGTATGAAATTTCTCATTCATCAGGCAACCAAGTTGCGTGATTCCAAATTTCAGTCCAATTGAAACTTTGGGTGATGAGAAACTCTTCCTATTTGGTAAATTCTCGACATTTCCATAAATAACATAACTAAGAATCATATCCATTCGTTGTAGAAATATGCAAACATCAATTTTCATAACGATTTCATTGCAAGGAAGTAAACAAATAAATAAGTCAAAATTTATTTTATTTATAAAAGCAGTGAAAAAACATTTGTCCTTACAATGCAAAATCTATTGAAAACTATGTATAAGGAAAATTTCTATCATAACTATCTAAGCTCAAAATTCAATCTTCAAGTCCATGCGATCGAGATCCATCTCTTGTGATTAGATTCATCTTGCTCTCTTATCAAGCTTCCTTTCTTTTCACCGATCGTGCAAAACATTCAAATGCAATCTTATCACATCATGTATTAAGAATCAATGAATAGGAACTTAACGGAGTTAGATAGTGGATTTTACCTGAAGCGTAGTCATACTTTTGACTCTCCCATCTCTTAGATCTCTTAGGTAAATAGGGCAACCTCGTCTCCAATGCCCCTTCTCTTGGCAATAAAAGCAAATTGACTCTTTAGGAACAGCACATGGAACTAATTCAAACATCGCCTTTCTCTTATGATCAAACTTTTCGATCATTGCATGTCTTTCATTGCCATTTTCTATATCTATACAGGTCTTGAAGGTAGATTTGTTGGGTTATGAGCATTCTAACACTCCTAAGTGTACATGCAACCCTAAATACCTTGGATCTATGTTTTCTCTATTATACATGCAAATATGAACATCCAAGGTATTATCCTAATCTAGCATACAAAATAATGGATATAACAAGATAGAATACATACCTCTTTGATAGTGCTTGTCTTCATGAAGCTTGAGTGCTTAGTGCCTCAAGTGTGACACCTCAAATGGTTCACACAACACCAAATACACTTGGAATAACTTGAGAGAAACTAGAACACTTCATGAAATCGTGTAGCCCTCATACATACACATAGTGTTAGTGTAGTAACGATTTCTTGAGCCATGGGTTTCTTTTATATGGTGGATATTAGGGTTACACCATGTAACTCATGACTTTACCCATTCCTTATGCTCCATGGGTTTTAACCTCCATGGAGTATCCATGGGTCACCCCATGGACTTAGTCCAACATAAGGAATCTTGGATCACCAGCCCACATATATAAGAATGAATGATTTACACAATCAACCCATATATTTAATTAGTCTTCTTTTGATCACTTAATTAATACTAGATTAATTCTTGATCAATACTAATTAAATAATCTCATTATTCTTATTATTAATATACTAGAACTTATAATATATTAATAACCGTAAGTGTCTTATTTCTCTCATTATAGTCTATCCAAGTGCATGATGCCATGCAACCCAAATGGACCATGCCGGGTCGGGTCAAGTCTTACCAATTATAGTTATGGACTTAGACATTAATCCAACAGTCTCCCACTTGGATAAATCTAAAACTATTATTGCGTATGACTTCAGGAACCAACTGGCAATCGTAGCTCTCAAAAGCTTCTGTCGAACTTTGACCTTGTAGATGAACTCTGATCTTTGTCAACGACTTGTCCATTAGATAAGGGATCATATATTCCTCCATTCTAGATATCATATGGACTGAGACATGGATTATAATCATTCTCTCTGTCCATTAGTTGTTTCCCGATTTCCGATTTATGACGACTGACTAATTGAACAAATCAAATCAGTCCTGGCCCGGCCGAGCACTTCCATTTGTCATCATCAAATCATCGAGGGGCCCACAGATATCGCTTTCATCCCGAAGGTAAAAGGAATGGATAAACTTCGACTCATATGGCTTGTTCTACTACTTGTTGAATCATACACAAAGACACGTTTTATAACATCGAGTTACCAATGCGTTTTCGTGTAATCAATGTACTATCAACTCATAGTAACAACTCATATCTCTAGGTTTGAAGAATATAAGATATTATCGTCTCATGATCACTCGTGATAAAATCCATGAAGTGATTCCAATGAGCGCGGGTTGAATCCAATACTCAGAACTTATGAGCACTCATGAGTGTTGTAGCCCTTTGTCCAACAACTTAGACCTCTACAAGCCAACCCATGACAGTCTTAATTCATATCTACTTCCAACATATGACCGACTGTGGATGGTTTGAATAACTTAGTCATTCCGGAAGAATAACCTAGTTTATTCGGGAAGTCAAAACATGCAAAGTGAAACACAATAATAATTGAATCCAATATGGTCTCAGAACTTATGAATATAAATAAAACTCCTTTTATTTATCACCATATGATTACACATTATTCATTGTATATTGTTTCAGCTATCAACATTATTCTTGAATTTAAAACAATAGTTGTCCCATGCTCCAAGCATGCACACTATGTTTTCTAAACAATAGTCATGCCATACACCAAGTATGCATAATATGTTTGTCTATGATCTTTATTTTGTGAACTAGATCAAATGAACATAACTTCAATGATTCTCTTTTCACACTCCTTAATCCTTACTGCAAATGCAAGAATTCCAAATTCATGTCATTTACTGAAATCTGTTAGATTCTAAACTTATATGCATCGATCCTCTTGTAATGATTATGCCCAAAGTCAGAAAGACTTAACAACAATCATTACAGAGCATTACAAAGGAGATCAATTCCTTGGAACCATCCTTCTTGCATTAAGTTTCCTTAATCTTACACAGATTGAAAATTCTATCTTTGAAACATTTCCAGATTCCATTTTCACTATCACTTCTGAACAAGAGTTGCCTCCTTACAGATTATGTAAATATGGTCCTTCCAGAATTATCACTATACTTCCAATTGTCCTTGAGAAACCAGTCTTTGGTAAACCTTAGATTGTCCTCGACAATTGTTTAATCCTTTTAGTCATATCCAGTTCTAAACCTTTTCCCTTCTTAATGCCCCAGGCATTTGGAAATTTTTAGAAAGGATGAATATAGCACATGTAATCGATCCTATATCCGAAGCATATGGGACACGATTCATGATGTCTCACATAAAGACTAAACCAGTCTTTTGCTATAACATTTCCATTTCTATTTGCCAAGTTCTCATAATTCAGATTATGAAAAGGGATGCCGTAATCATAATCGAATTTAAGAAAGCAAATAATGGATCCATATACAGAATTTCCTTATGTTGAGCCATTCCAACATGAAATTCATATATATCCTTGACTAAATGATTAAAACCTCACGATCTAAGCTTATAGATTTGAGATGAAGTATAATTTCCTCTCCCTTAATTATAGCAAAACAACTTTTTCCCAATTGAAACCTTTTGTTTTCTATAATTAACATTGCTAGCTTGCAATACTTATCGTAATTTTCATGCTCCCACTAACATGATGATTATAAGCATAACACTTATGCTCCCACTAGCTTTGACATGTACTCAGAAATCACTGGACTTCTAGAAATCAATACTTTATTGACTTTCTTACCAAAGTTCAGATTTCTGATACTAGATTGTTTTGATAAAACTTTATCAAAAACATACACCTTCCTTAGATAGCTTGTGGGTGTGTCAAAACAATTTTAAGAACTATGAAAAGGGATGCCGTAATCATAGTCTTGATCGTTTTGACCTTTGCCATTTCTCACAAGTCCAAGTTAGTGTGCCGGTAAACCACACACGCTCCACTAACGACTTTGAGATCACAATTGCTATCTAGCTAAAATCTACTTAGTGGAAGTGTTTCCTCACCATCATTTTCATGAATCGGAGAGAAACCTTATGACACTTAGATTTAATGGTGTATGAGTTCCTACCCATATGAATTTGTCAAAACCATAATCACAAGACAAGGATAATGACAAATCCAAAACCATATGGACTGAACTCAATCATAATTTCTTGCCACCTGGTAGCTCAAGGGCCTACCATTGCTTCCAAGTTGTTGTGCAACACATTGAGAACTCTAAGAACTCATATGCAAAGCCAACTTTAACTAGAATGGGCACAGAATATGTCAACACGATAGGTTATAAACCTCAAGTCGTGTGCTAGTGAAGAACTTCAGGTTTTTATTCTTGGTTAGTTCTTGAGACTTTCAAGACCTTTAAGACTCCCACTGTCCTGTTGACCTATAAGACTTCCTTGTCAAACATCCAAGAGATCGTGTGGATTCTAATCAAGACAAACACTTCACACAATTGGCAGAAGTTGGTCTTTGTTTTATCCAAAACATCATAACTTACCAATTTCAAATGTACAAGAGTAGAAAACTTTTACTCTTACATTTGATAAGTGTTTTTAAACCTTCTTCAAGACATGTCACTCAAATTACAATCTTGGAGTATGACTCTAAGACTTGTATTGGAACGAAGTATGACTCATCTTCTTGATTTAACCATTTCAACAATTTCAAGATCCCTTCTTCTTAGTCATAAGAATGCACTAAGACTTCCTTAGAGAACTAATCTTGATATGGTTTCTTAATCATTAAGATGATCACAAAACTGATACTAAAGTACTCTCCCATCTTTTCAGATTTGAGAAACTTTTATCCTTCTGCCTAATTTGATTCTTCTTATTCGCTTTGCCTTACATTGGAACCTTTTTCCAATGTCTCAGAGTTACACTTAAGCTTGTAAGTATAATCATATTTACTGAGCTTTAGTAAACTATGACGAATAGCCTTATATCTTTTGTGGTGGACTTAATCAGTGTACATGACTATGTACTCGATCCCTTAGTCCATTACTTGACTCACACATCCATGTGAACAAGTAATTAGTCTTAATTTTTCCAATACTTGAAAGTTCTCATTCATCATGCTATACAACTTGCATGATTCCAAGTCCCGGTCCAATTGAGACTTTGGATGATGAGAGTCTTTACTTATTTGGTAAATTTAGACATTACCACAAATGAAGGAATCAATTTCATACTTCCACTCTTGCTATTAATGGAATCATATAAGCAACAATTTTTCCTCAAATGCCATTGTAAGGATATTTTAAAATAAATAAAACCAAATTTTTTTCTTTTATTTTAAAACTATGCGGAAAAACTTATCCTTACAATCCATATGAAAACTTGTTGTTATCTATTCCTTAGCAATATCTCATAACTCCTAAGAAGTAGCTCAAGAATCTGATTTTTTCAAACTACGCGATAGAAATCCATCTATGCGATCAGATTCAGCATATTCTTTCTTTAAGTTCCTTTACTTTTCTTTGATTCTTAAAACATCACCATGTGACCCAGTCACATCATGTATAAGGAATCTCAGAATAGAAACTTAACAGAGTTAGAGTAGTGGACTTTTACCTGAAGTAGAGTCAATCTTATTGACTTTAACATCCTTAGGTAAATCAGGCAGCTTCGCAACTAATGACCCTTACTTTGGCAATATAAACATATGGACCCTTTGATAATGGTACACAGGACTATTACAGACTTAGCCTTTTTCTCTTTACCATTTGGTCAACCGAGTTGACTATGGCCGATCCCTTTCCATTGGGAAGAGAATGTTTTTTTGGATTTCCTGTGTCACTATTGTCAATGTCCATAAAGTTTCAGGAAGTTGATCTTAACAAATAGATAAGATCATTAAGGGTCTCGTCATAGTCTTTTTCATAGATGTTCAAAAGAACTCACTATGTGACTTAAAAAGTGATTGAACCACCAACTTTCTCAAGACTTTGACACCCAACTCTCCCGGCTTGTCAATATGTGACTACATCTCCAAGATGTGATCACACCTAGACCTTTCCTTGCCATTAGGGCTTGAGTGATCTTAAACTTTTCAAGAACTTGTGGGTTAGGGAGAATAATTGGAAGAGGAGAGAGAAGTATGATATCCATGGGACATCATCTTCATTTAGGAAAGCTTGTTTCAAGAGATTTGGGAAGATCATAAATGTCTAATCCAGACATGTTATGGGAGATATTCAAGATAGTTGATCTTTGAGTCCTTAATATGACACCCAATATGAAAATATTAAGGCTAGGACCCAGCAAACTATTTTATAACTTAGAAGAGGTATGCCGTAATCCAAGCTATAAAACAATTTGAAGGTAGGTGAATGACGATTCACCAATTTCCACCAAGATAAACGAAATGTATTATTAGGTTTTAATTGGTTTTGAAACTCCTAGATCTTTTGAGATTCATTGAACTGTTCAATGGCATGTTTCAATCTCGAGTGTGCCCTTCAGGTTTTGTGACTGGGATGCCGAGGATCACAAAACAAGGTGTGAAGTAACCATGCAAATTACTGGGTACCCTTAAGTGTTTATCCCTCAATCGATGTGCCGGTTAACCACACACGCTCCATCGATACTATGATAAACATTAAGTTACCCTTTGCCTACCTTGTTAAATACGAGTTAGTGTGCCGGTTAACCACACACACTCCACTAACCGACTTAAACAAAGTGCAAAGTCTAATTTCATGGATTAGCACCTTATTCACATTTTTCTAAGTAACTAAGATTGGGTATTATTAAAAGTTTAGTTACTTAGTATTTATCATTAATACTTTTAATGAAGGGAGAATTATAGTCCTGTCAAACCCGTTCGGCTAACGACCCTCCACCAGTCAAGCAAGCGGTGGGTGAGAGTGAACACCCATTACGTTGCCATTTTATAGGCAACAACCTTATACCCACCTTATAGACCGGCTTCGTGAATGAGGCGTACTAGCGGTAAGACCGACTTTACTCTTATACATATAAATATTATTGACTTATAATATTATAAAGTATAAGGGTTGAATTTTAACTTTTAAAATTTTTAAGGGCTAACTTGGAATTAAAGTATTCATAAGAGAAAACTTTACAAATTCCAAAACTTGAGGGCAAGTTTTGAAACTATTCAAAACTAATTAATTCCATAACATATGTATTTAAAGTAGTTTTAATCCAAAAACTCTTCAAGTTCCATAACTTGTGGACAAATTATGGAAGACTTTAAACTAATAAAGAATTAATCTTTTCTTTATTTTTTTGTAACTTAAGGACAAGACTCTTCATCTTTTTTGTAACCTTTGCCAACTTTATGAGTTTTATGAGTCTTTAATGTGACTCTTCATGTAACTTAAGGATAAGTTACACAAACACATTTTATACTCAACTCTTAGATTAATTTGGATTGAAAACAACTTTTTCACTCAACTTTTCTATTAATCTAAGCAACTCATAAGAACAAGATAATTCAAATCAAACTTTTTCATGTAATTAGTCTAACCTTTAAACTAATACAAAACATGAATCTATTGACAATTATCTTTGAAAATGGATTAGCATGAACATCACCACATTAAAAAACAAGTTTATAAGTTCAAAAACAACTTAGGGTAATGTTCCTAGTCCATTTCTAGCCAAAAACCTCGAAGATATGCTGTCTGGGGTCCAACTCGTCGAGTGCATGAACTCAACTCGGCGAGTTGGATGCATTTTGCCTTGGACTCGTCGAGTCTCTTCATGGACTCGGCGAGTCAGCTGGGCTGACAGCACCAAAACTCGATTTTTCAGCTTCTATTGCAGGTATAACAAGAAAACAAGCCTAGGCTCTGATACCACTGTTGGGTTATGAGCATTCTAACACTCCTAAGTGTACATGCAACCCTAAATACCTTGGATCTATGTTTTCTCTATTATACATGCAAATATGAACATCCAAGGTATTATCCTAATCTAGCATACAAAATAATGGATATAACAAGATAGAATACATACCTCTTTGATAGTGCTTGTCTTCATGAAGCTTGAGTGCTTAGTGCCTCAAGTGTGACACCTCAAATGGTTCACACAACACCAAATACACTTGGAATAACTTGAGAGAAACTAGAACACTTCATGAAATCGTGTAGCCCTCATACATACACATAGTGTTAGTGTAGTAACGATTTCTTGAGCCATGGGTTTCTTTTATATGGTGGCTATTAGGGTTACACCATGTAACTCATGACTTTACCCATTCCTTATGCTCCATGGGTTTTAACCTCCATGGAGTATCCATGGGTCACCCCATGGACTTAGTCCAACATAAGGAATCTTGGATCACAAGCCCACATATATAAGAATGAATGATTTACACAATCAACCCATATATTTAATTAGTCTTCTTTTGATCACTTAATTAATACTATATTAATTCTTGATCAATACTAATTAAATAATCTCATTATTCTTATTATTAATATACTAAAACTTATAATATATTAATAACCGTAAGTGTCTTATTTCTCTCATTATAGTCTATCCAAGTGCATGATGCCATGCAACCCAAATGGACCATGCCGGGTCGGGTCAAGTCTTACCAATTATAGTTATGGACTTAGACATTAATCCAACAAGATTCACCAATCAACTTTGCTTTTCTATTGCGCCAACCCATTGCTGATTCAGCAGCAATAAGCATATAGGTGAGATCAATAAGGGTCACGTCGTGGTTCATCATATAGTAGTCTCTCATGAACTCACTATATGAGTTAGGAAGTGATTTAAGAACACAATCAATAGCCATCTCTTCATCGACAACGGATCCCATCATTCTTAACTTATCAATGTGTGACTTCATCCCTAAGACGTGTGCACACACCGACTTACCTTCTTTATGTTTACTTGCCAAAAGGGCTTGAGTGATATTGAACCTTTCAATTTTACAATCTTGTGGGTTAGGGAGAATAATTGGAGGAGGAGGAGGAAGAAGTGAAGCATGATTTCTTGTTCCTCAATCGAATCGTGGAATATCATCTTCATGTGGAATGCTTGTTCCACGGGATTTGGGAAGACCATATTTGTCGAACTTTGACGTCTACAAAACGGGAGAAACAAACTCAAGTTATTTGATTGATTGATTTAGTGCTTAGTAAATCACCCAAATGAGATACTAAGGCTAGGACCCAACACAATACGCTACAACCTAGAAAAGGGATGCCGTAATCTAGTTGCAGAATATTTGAAGGTAAGTGAATGACAATTCACTAATTTCCACCATGAAAAACGGAAAAATAAATTTAAGTTTTAAATCTATGAAAACTCCTAGATCCTTTGAGATTCATTGAACATTTCAATGGCATGTTTAAATCTCGATATGCCCTCTCGTTTGTGACTGGGATGCCGTGGATCACAAAGCGGGTGTGAATAACCATGCAAAGTTACATGGTGCCCTCACATGTTACAGTCACCTATTCGATGTGCCGGTAAACCACACACGCTCCACTGAACTATGACAAACATTGAGTCACCCTTTGCTACCTTTGCTTAGAACCATTTAGTGTGCCGGTAAACCACGCACGCTCCACTAACGTCTTCGCAAGGGCACAAAGTGTAATTTAATGGAATTGCATCAATTCACTTTGCCTAAGTAACTAAGATTGGGAATTTGTAAAAACATTTAGTTACTTTTGTATTTCATTATACTTATAATGGAAGGTTTCGTCCTATCCTACCCGTTCGGCTAACGACCCTCCACTAGTCAAAAGTGCGGTGGATAAGAGTGGATACCCATTCAATCGCCAT
Organism: Lactuca saligna; assembly: GCF_052625555.1. Classification (NCBI taxonomy): domain Eukaryota; kingdom Viridiplantae; phylum Streptophyta; class Magnoliopsida; order Asterales; family Asteraceae; genus Lactuca; species Lactuca saligna. The sequence goes on along the minus strand of NC_136419.1, from coordinate 223,792,469 downwards.
TTTATAGGCAATTTCCTTAAACACCCCTTATAGACCAGCTTTGTGAATGAGGCCTACTAATGGTAAGACTGACTTTTACTCATACATATATATAATGTTAGAATTTTAATGTTATATATAGTATAGATTGCATTTTTACACTTTTAAAATATTAGGTGGTTAACTTTAACAATTACACTTTTAATTCAATTAAATGGTTAACCTTGACTTTTATGGATTTATTAAGTCTCTTTTAATTATACTCCTTAATTAATTAATAAAACCATAAGGGTGTATTTGAACTTTTCAAACATTACTAGGGTTTTAGCATTTAACATTCCTAATTAACTTTTAATCAACTTTTAAATTCCAAAACTTGAGGGAAAGTTTTGAAACATTTCAAAAACATTAAGGTTTCAATTATTTAAATTTCAAAACAACAAAATATTTGGGTTCAAATTTTAACAATAAAACCTAAAGGGTAAAATATGAAACTTTTCATAACAACAAGGATCAAATAATAAATAATCTAAACTAACATTTAATTACATAATTATCCATATTTCATTTGTTTAATGATTTCTTGCAAAACAATTTATCAATTTACTCAAAATAATTAATCAATTATCTTATATGGACACAATTATCTTATTAATTGATAAATATCTTCAATTAGATCGAAAATATAGTCAAATATATCATATAATCGGATTAATATTGATCTAACATGATAAGGTAACTATCCATATGCAAAAACAGTAAGAAATCCCGAGATAAGCACTATCTGACGAGTTGACTCGTCGAGTTAACCCTGGACTCGTCGAGTCACCCTGGACTCGGCGAGTTCAGCTATGGACTCGGCGAGTCCAGCCTCTAGAACACCAAAAAAAACGAATCCTAATGCTTGGGTTTCGTCATAAGACATCCTATGTGCTCATACAAACCCTAATGCTTGGATCTATGTTTCTCTATTGTAAATGCTTCGAATCCAAGACTATAAACCCTAATTCTAGCATATGGAAATCGATATTAACATATAATTAGGTTTAAGATGTTACCTTGATTGTTATGTAGCAATAACAATCCCAATTCCTCCTTGAATTGACTTTGGAATGCTTAGAGTCACAAGTGTCACTCCTCTAATGGCTTACAAACACCAAGAGCAAATGGAGAAGGTATAAAGAGAGAGGAGAGAGGTAGGAATTCGTCCTTAGGACTTCTTGGGAAGTTTTAGACAAATTCATGAGCCTTAGGGAGTTTATATAGGTGTAAAGATTAGGGTTTTAGTCCTTATCCTTATCTAGTCGCTTGCCCACCAAGTAACCATAAGATAAGTCTTAGAAACCCTTATCCTAGTCGAATTCTAAGGCATTATCTCCTTAAATTTGTTCACCCTATATTTAAGATAATCCTTACCTTATTTTGTAACTATCACATAATTACAAATCAGCCCCTCTAGTTTAATTAATTACATTTGATCACAAAATTAATTCCTAATTAATTATTGACCAATATTAATTAAACAAATATGATTTCTCCTTTAATATATTATTCTTATAACATATTAATAAATCATAATAACCTCTCTCTCTTTATTTATTTCTCCAATCAAGTTGCTTTGGTGAAGGCAACCCAAAAGGACCATGCACCATTGGGTCAAGTACATACCAAAATAGTTATGGACTTAGACACTAATCCAACATCAATATCTCATAATCATCAAGGCCCAATTATGGCCCAAAATTTCCGAATTGGGCCCAATCCTTTCTAATGGCCTTTTCCTTAAGAGAAATAAATTTCCTTAGTTCAAAACCAAGTTTCCAAATGGCCCACGAAGGCCCACAACAACCTAGTCCAAAAAATGGCCCAATCCCAAAGCCCAAAATAAGAAGTCCAACCTGACTCATCATGCAAGTCGTACTCGCTTAATGGCTTGTATGTTGCGCGTACTGGCTTGTAAGCCTGGCGTACTTCCCTCTTAATCCCATTTTGCCATTAAGCACTTAATGATGTAAGCCACAACTCCAAGACACAGATCTGAGGCCCAAGAACATCTAAACCCATAAAGTCAATAACTTGGTGACTTTGTATGCCCCAAACAGACCAAATCTCATAGTATAACATTCTACTTCCATGGAAATGCTCAAAATTCAATATGGATGGTCTTAAACTCTAAAGATACCAACTTCATGGACCTTGAACCTCATTAAAACTAAGAGGGGAAACTCAATGCTTCTGGAATGAAATCAAGACCACTAGATCTCATCTTTGGGACCAAAATGAACTAAAACTCACAAGTAAGAGATCTAAGATATCAATGATCAAGTTCAAAGATTTATACCTATCTCAAGCTGAGAATGAGTCCCAAAAGCTAGATCCATAAGCGTCTCCTTGATCCCCATCTTTGCACCAACCTCCACCTTCTTGAAAATGGATCAAACACTACAAAAATGGACTCCATAAGCTCAAAATGGCACCATGAGTGGTTAAGGACGATTTTTAGGGTTTAGAGTGATGGAGGCTGAAGATATTAGGGTTAGGTTATGAGATAAAGAGCTTAAATAGGGTCCAAGACCCTAAAATAGGGTTCTGATATGACTGGATTACGCCCAACATACATATGGTATGCCCATCGTACTCTTGGGAACCTTCGTGAACATCCTGGATAGTATGCCCAACGTACTCCAAGGTACACCCCGCATACTACCTTCTTCACTAGTATGCCCCATGTACTCTTTGTGTATGTCCTGCGTACTCGGTTAAGTCTGAAAACCATGAAACTTCTGAAGGCCATAACTTCTTCGTTATAAACCCGATTCTAACGATCCTCATATGCACAGAAAGGTAACGAGAAGCCCTACACTTCTATTAACTCATACCTTTATTAAAACCATCTGAAGAGCAATCCATTTTTCACAAAATCCCAATCAACACTTTACTGAAATACCTTTAGTCTCAAAAACACGAATTGAACAACTGGATCACTTTTAATACATCACCCGCACCCAAATGGGCGTAGATCCTACCTTTAAAATCCCTAATCCTTATGATGAATGCTATTTGAGCCATAGCCCCAGACTAGGAGTCAATTCGGAATAGGGTGTTACAACGAAGCTTATTTCCTTAGAAAGTTGGGGGAGATCAAGAAGAAGAAAGCTAATGATGATGCTAAACCTACTTTAAGTGTGCAGGAACTGGATGATCAGTTTGGCCAAGTCAAAGTGTGATCAACTGACTTTAAGGACGAAGAGGTTCATAGACCAACTCATGGGAAAAGCTTCATGGCGAAAGACAAAGTATTGCAGTTCAGTGGAAGATGCTTGATGGTCAGCCACAACATTTCAGAACATATGGGCTACACTACTGATGAAGGGCGAGAACCTGACAACTGCATCATAGTGAAACTTGTTTCGGAGCAAATCAGTGAGTGTGAGAAAATGATCAACAAAGTAAATTCCATTCTCAAATCTCTAAACATCCCTATCTATTTTACAAAACAAAACTAAATGACCTGAAATATACTTTTTCAAATTTTAGTGACAGTCTTAAACGGGCATGTTTAACTAATTCTAAATTAGCTTATCAAATCAACAGGGTTTCATCAAAAAGTGAAGAAAGATGCATATGGATTGAAAAGTTGGAGTCAGATATGCTTAGGTCTTGGGATGAGTTGATTTATTTACAAAGAGATAATTTGATGATTTTGAAATAGCGCAATATTTTTTGTTTAATTTATAAAAGTTTTTTTTCAATATCACCCAATTACATCTAGATTCTAAGATTGGTAAGAAAATCCAAAAAATGATCTTGCCATTCCTTAAAGTAAAAGAGGACGAAATAGACGCTGACTGTTACAAATGCGAATCCATTGTCTCATCAAACGAAGTTTCAAACGCTTACAGGGTAGGACTTGACAAAATAGAATCTTACATATAGTCCAAAGATCACAAAAACATGATAAAATAGCTTTTGGTGAAAATGACAAAGTAAAGATTAAATATGATATTGTGCAGAAGTTCCACTCATTAAACACTATGTTGAGTTCAAAAAATAAACTTGATGTTGAAAATAGATCTGAATTCCACGACAGTGATATAAGTGAAATTTATGTGGAGGATGAGGTTGATATCTGTGAGTTTGTTAAAAGCGAACCTGAACCTGCGAAAGTATTAATATTCGAAAATTTAGTTGAGTTTACACGTTTTTATGAAAATAAATCAAAAGTTTTACAAGAAAAAGCAACTATTTTTCCAAAGGTTCACACTATCCGTAACCATGTTTTCACAACTAAGGGATTGAACAAAAACCAAACAGCAGAATTAACGTCCATGGTCGAAGACGACAATAAAGATGGATGCGATGAGTTCTTCTGTTCATCCCTAATTGACAATGTAGATGAAACCAAGGTTCTATCTGAAATGACCTCTTGAAAAACGAAGAACAGATACGTTTCAGAACTACTAAATAAAGTTAATTCAAGCTACGAAAAGGGGAGTCCCTGTGGAACCAAGAATGTTCCAAGTGATACTTCGTCCACTTAGACCGAAACTCCAGTTAGAAAGCCGAAAGCTAAGGCTAACATTCATAATTCTTCTAAGCAGTTTGCGGCTCAAAAACATCAAAAGAATGCGAGATATAAAAAAATCTCAATGAAAGAAAGCAGTTCTGGCAATTTAAGAATCCCAAACTTGTGAATAGGGAAAAATCGTTCAATCCATATGTGAAAGTCTCCTCACATGCAAAACCTAAGAGTTTTTCGCAAAGTCAATCTCAGTCTCCACAGGCTTCCAAACAAAAGCTTTTCAAAAACCTGTTTTTCCAAATCAAATGAAGCCTATGGAAAATTCAAGGTCTCAGAACTTGCCTAATAAGAATGTTTCACATTCTCCCAAGGCATCAACAGATGTTAAGGGAAAAGGAAATATGGATTTAGAGCCTAAATTTCCAATCAAGAAATCCTAAACTAACTCAAAGAAATATGGGAAGAAATTTATTAACTAGCAAATCTAAAATAAACAAAAGAAAATACCCTTAAAAGATACAAAATCAACAGATAAAAGGATTACTATTTTTCAAATTCCAAAGAAAGATAAAACCACCTTAATAAAACGAACTTTTCTGGTTGATGCTTCCATTACATATCCTGTTTCTCTAAAAACCTCGCGAGGACCCAAACAAATTTGGGTGCCTAAATCTGCTTGATTTTTGTAGGTAATTTGTGATGATAAGTTTGACTTTGAATGGTTCATCGAAGTGGCTGCTCACTTCACATGATGGGAAGAATGGAAGAACTATGAGAGTTTAGAGAACTAAAATATGGTGGAAGAGTGAAATACGAAAACAATTCACTTGGAGAAATCAAGGGCTATGGGATGATCACAAATAGAGAGCTTTCAATTAGCAAAGTCACATATATGGAAGGACTAGAATACAACCTCATTAGTGTTTCACAATTGGTGGTTGGTACATGACTGAAAGTTTCATTTGATGTTTAAGGGTTATAAATCGTTAAAAAGGCAACCAAAAATGTGTTGTTAAACATAAAGAGAAAAGGAGAAATGTATCCTCTCAATCTGAATCCAATCAAAGGGAAGCCTGCCATCTGTCTAATTACGAAAGCTTCATCAAAAGACAGCTGCCTGTGGCATGACATACTTTCAAGGGCCTTCATTCTTGAAGTATGATAAATAGCATCTTTGTGCAGCCTGCAAATTAGGGAGGCAGAGCAAGAAGATTCATCCAATAATTGTGAATACAAATGTCATCGAACCACCCAAACTGTTTCATATAGACCTTTGTGGTCCTTCTGCAATTGAAAGTATTGGTGGTAGTAAGTACATCCTCGTAATTAAAGATGATTTTTCTAGATTCACTTGGGTGAATTTTCTTAAGCAAAAATCAGAAGCCAAGCCCAAGCTCAAGGATTTTATAAAGGAGATAGAGTTGCAACAGTGATAGCTGGTTCACAACATTCACAGTGACAACGTGTTGGAATTCAAAAACCAAGTGTTTAAATAATTTATGATTGCGAAAGGAGTTACTCATAACTTTTCATCTCCTTACACTCCACAACAGAACAGGGTCGTTGAAAGGCAAAACCGTTCTTTGTGCGAGGCTGCGAGAACCATGCTTTCTTTTACAAATCTGTCATTCTACTTCTGGGCAGATCCGATTGGGATAGCTTGCTTTACTCAGAACCGATCAATCCTCAACAAGCGATTCTCTATTACTCCCTATGAAATATTAAATATTTGAAAATGTAATGTAAAGTTTTTCCACGTTTTTGGTTCTAGGTGCTTAATCTTAAATTCAAAGGAACAAATTAACAAATTCGATGTGAAAATTGATGAAGGTATTTTCTTGGGCTCTTCTATGACTTCCAAAGAATATAGGTTTCTCAACAAAAAGTCTAAAAGGATAGAAGAAATCTACTATGTCGCTTTTGACGACAATTACTTGAAGAAGTTTCAAAAGAATGACAATCTATCATAGGATATATTTCCTAAACAGAATCCTGCTACCATTCCACTCTCTAATCTCTATGAGGAGTTCATGAACTTATTTGACAAAACTGAAAATGCTATATCCTCTAAATCCAATGCAGCAAACAACGAGGAAGACAAACTTAAGAAAATAATTGATGCTGATGCGAAAGATATTGAACACGAACACCCCACTCCGAAACACTCTGAAGTTCCAATTCAATCAACAGGTGTGAATACTACACCACAGGGGGAGGGTTCTAGTTCAACCTCCTCACCTGATACACTTGTTTTTGGTGGAGAACAAAACCCCTGATGTCAACTCAGAAACACCTTTCCAGGTGGAGAATCTGAATTCAGAAGAAAATCTACATACATCATTCGAGGAGGAGAATGAAAATTTGAATGATGATTCATATGTGCAGTCTGAGTTTGAAGATGTGTATGCTAAATTAGATACAACAGATGATCCTAATTACCCTCCGTTTGCCAAGGGGAGTAGAGATCATCCAAAAACTCAAGTTATAGGAGATTCATCTTCAGGAGTTCTTACGAGAGCACAACAAAAAGGAAAGCGAACTACATTATTCTCTAAAGTGGAATATTGCATGTTCAACTCATTTATCTCTGAGATTGAACCTAAAAATGTTCGAATTCTGCTTGATCACTCTATTTAGGTACAATCAATGCAGGAGGAGCAAAATGGATTCGAATGAAATAAGGTTTGGAGACATATTCCTAGTCCAAAGGATGCATCTATAGTTGGTATGAAATGAGTATTTCACAACAAACTAGATAAAGAAGGAAATGTGATAAGGAACAAGGCGCGACTCGTTGTCAAGGGATACTGTCAGGAAGAAGGCATTGACTATAAAGAAACCATCGCACCCGTTGCAAAGTTGGAATCTGTTCGCATCTTTTTGGCATACAAAGCACACAAGAAGAAACAACGTATGTAGAGTGACCACCAAGGTTCATAAATGAAAAGTATCTGAACCACTATTACATTCTGGACAAGGCAGTTTATGGTCTAAAGCAAGCCAAGAGAGCCTGGTACGAAAGTCTTACTTGTTCTATAAAACAGGCTAAATTTAAACAAGGCTCGGTCGACCCAACCTACTTTCACAAGAAAGATGGTGACCACTTGATGATCATCCAATTTATGTTTATGACATCAGCTTCGGATCAACTAACCCCACCTTAACAACTAAATTTCGAACATATCGAAACTAAGCTTGAGATGACATCCAGGGGTCCGATAACTTTTTCCTTGGCTTGAATATAAGATAGAGTCAGGAAGGTATCCTTATCAACCACGCGGCTTATACAAAGAACTTACTCTCTATGTTTGAAATGGTGGGAGATTCAAAGGTAAAGTTTCCAATGGCATTCAGAACAAAACTAACACCATCTCTGGACAAGCCAGCTACTGATATGACTCTCTATGGTCAAAGGATAGGTTCATCAATTTATCTAACTGCTAGTCGTCTAGATATCATGTTTACTATCTGCTATTGTGCCAGGTTCCAAGTGAATCCTAGCGAACCTCACATAACCGTTGTTAAGAATAACTTTAGGTATCTCAAGTGAACATCCTTACTAGGAATATGGTACCCTTCAAGTTCAGGTTTCTTTGTGCAAGCGTTTTCAGATGTTGATCTTGGAGGTTGCGGTTTAGATCAAAAGAGTACTAGGGGAGCATGCTAATTTGTTGATGGAAAACTTGTAAGTTGGCAATCGAAGAAGAAAACTTGCATCTCCTTCTCAACTACTGAAGAAAAGTACATAGTCGCTGCATCTTGTACATCACAAGTAATCTGGATTCAAAGTCAGCTTTGCGATTATGGCATCAATATGAAGCGAATCCCATTGTATTGCGACTCTAAGAGCGCCATTCGTATTTGTCACAACCCGGTGCAGCATTCAAAGAAGAAACACATAGCACTAAGGTATCAGTTCAACAAAGATCATGTGGTAGGTGGCAATGTTGAGATACACTTCATTAGATCCGCAGATCAGTTAGCCGACATCTTCACGAAAGCACTATGTGAGCAAACCTTCAATCTCATTCTTCAAGGCTTTGGAATGGTAGAGACTGAAGATGTTCCAAAACCACCTTCGCAATCATAAAGTTTTGATAGACCTGCAAATCGATGCGAATGCTGGCAGTAACTCGTAGTCAATTATTCACACTGAGAATTTGTGCAAATGCCCGCAGTAACTCGTATTGAATAGTTCATGCTACGAACCGGTGTGAATGTACGTAGTCACTCGTAGTCTACTGTTCATTTGTGGTTAGGAACTTTATGTATCCTTTGTACATTTTCTTTATTTCTTTTACTTCTTTCTATTTTTATTTCTTTTTTATAAAATCGAAAATTCAAAATTATTTTATACTGTTTTTTATTTCTTTTCAGAATATTGAAAATCCAAAAATATTTTATATCTTTCTGTTTTTATTTCTTCTTCAGAAGAAAAATACAAAAATATTTTATTTATTTTCATCAGTTAATTATTTTCGTAAAATAATCAAAAATACCAAAAATATTAGATAATTGAATAGGTTTGAAGATTCATATCTTGGTGATCTCAATTATGAATGATGGGGTTGGTAAAAAAATTCCTATTCTATGCACTCGTTAAGTTTCCCTAGATGCATGTTGCTGCATGTAGTCTGAAGCCTCACATACTCTATATTGAAGCCTTAATGAATCGATAAAACCAATCATTTCTTCCTTATTAGACTGTTTATTCACATAAGTCATGAGATACCTTACTCTTCTTGCATTGAGTTAAGAGCTCAGTGCTTGGTCACTTTCACATAGTAGAGGTACACTATTTCTTTGGAACCACCTCGTACTACTTCTCCATCACTTTTACATTCATAAATGTAATCCTTGAGACTCTCAACAATTACCACTGAGGTATATGGTTACACAACTTCTGTGTTTATGATCTTAAATTCATTATTACCACGAATTAAGTGAAATCCAAAGTCCATCACCTTTTTACGAATTGATAGTGAATAATTACATGTTCTAGATTCTTCACCAAGGAATTAATGAATGTCCACCTTCGTGGTCTGTACCAAAGAAATCTCATTTTCTTTTGCGAGTGCTTAATGAAATGTTCTAGTCCTAAGAGGTCTCTTCCCAATAAGATCTAGTTTTATTTTCTTGAGATTTCTATATCTATCCCTAGTCACTTAAATTTATTCCCAAGCATACTTGTTTAATAGCTCCACTGGTCAAACAAGTACTTCATACGAACATTCGGATTTATGTTCAGTTTCGGTTCTAGTGGAAGAAGAAGCGACCACATTTGCCTTATTAAAAGAAGCCTTTCACTGTTTCTCCACAAACAGTTGATCGTAAGTCAACGGCACACCACACAAGCACTTAAAAGTCTATCTTAACTATGAAGGAAGAGATCATTTCCCGGGATCCATCTGCTTTATCGCTTATATGACATCACTCGCTATATTTCTTTAACTTTGACACACTCTTGAATGAAGATCTTTACAATTTTCAAAAATATGGTTTTTTGTCCTAATGGTTACTTTCAGGTTCGGAGTACTGTAAATGGTGATCAATTGCGAATATATGTGGCTACGAGAATCGGAATCTTAAAGGACAATTCTAAAGCATAAGATTTGAAATTGAGTGCGTGGAATTTAAAACGACTCCCTTCTTGACGCCGACTTTATCGCGATCTGACACACGTAACAGTTGCTAGTCACGCTTTTTTCAGGAACTTTTTCAGGCTATTGAAGCTCCAAACATCGGATTTTGTCTCTCTCCTACTACACGGTATAAAAAGATTTCAACAATTTAGTTATCATTACCGCTTTCAAAGAAATCAAATTCTCCAGCAAATTCTCTCTCTACTCTTTCTCTTCCTTTACAAGTATTCATGGCTGCCTCATCAGAAACCCCTTCTGGAATAGAATAGATGGCGCACTCCTCAATCCTCAACATCAAGGAAAATCAAAACATGATTCTCGATCTTGATCCAGCAAAATATGACAGATTCCTTCAATTGATCGTCGAATGTTTGAGGTATTTACCACTGGTTATCGCTCTCACCAAGTTAGAGATTGTTCCCTTAGTTCATCTGTCAAAATCTTATTCAACTACAAGCCATCAAAAGGGTAACGGGTTCATTGCTTTTGAGATATTTAATAAGAAAACCCAAATTATGTATTCGAGGTTCTGCAACCTCCTAGGGCTTCCACACGGTTGTGACGTGTTTCACCCTGAGAGCATCTCTAACTCAGCAATTCTGGAGATGTTCTACCAGATGTGCTACAAGGGAACATTGACTATAGTTTCTAAGATAATTAAGCCCAACTTGCTGCCAATGTAGAACAGACTCTTCACACATCTCTTGAAAAGCTTCTCGGAGAGGGTTATTGGCTCCGAATGTGCGAACAAGTTATTTATAACGCTGATGTACAATATTTAATCTGACATAAATCTAGATTATAGCTCAGTCCTTTGGGAGTAGTTGGTCCAAAGCATTCTCTCTTCCACACGCCATTGTGAAATATATTTTGCTCGTTTACGGACAATCATTGTTCAACAGGACATTAACAAGCACAACATCCTAGTCTTGGAAGGTTCTGTTATGGTTGTAGTTCAGATCTTTTACACGACTATCATCATTCTCATAGACAATTTAAAATTCAGCTTCATCAACTCAAATCCTGAAGTTATGCTTCGTGAGGTGCCAGTTGCGAGTGATGTACTGTGAGCCTATCGTAGTCTACCAGTCTCATGATTTTGCCCAATGACTGATGAATTCCAACAGGTTCTTGCAGAGGTTTATAAACCCAAGAAACGAGGAAATAAGAGGGTTGAAATAGGTGGTCCATCCGAACCTCCTCAAGAACCGAAAAAGTAGAAGATCTAGAAAGTGGCTCTTAGGCCAACATATCCAACACCGAGTGACGACAAAGATTCGTAGTTAAAAATGGTTTTGGAGACTCCTGTCCAAGAAGAGGTTCACAAAGAGGATAATACAGAAGCAACATCTCAACCAATGGTTTTGAAGCTTGCAACTATGAACCCTGAGGTAACATTTGAAATCCAAACCTCTGTTCCAATTACTGAATATCTTTTCCATGATTTTTTTGTCCCTTCACCCACATCCACCATCTCTACTCCTATCACAATTGCCCCTTGCCCACCGGTATCTTTGGGTGTCTCACAAACACAAATCCCACTCTTTAGAACGAAAGTAACACCATCTCTAGACAAGCCAGCTACTGATATGACTCTCTTGTTGGGTATTGGTATACTACAACATCCTATGGTGCACATACAACCCTAAATACCTTGGATCAATGTTTTCACTAATTATACATGCAAATGGTTTCCAAGGTATTAATCTTACAACTAGCATGCATTTAACATAAACTTATAATATACTAGTTAGCATGACATACCATTTGATGCAACTTGAATTCTTGGTGTATTTGACCTTAAAGAGCTTAGCCACAATAGTGTGGAAGCCTCGAATCGAACCACAACAAACCATGGACAAAGGATGAACTTGAGAGAGAATTCCATGCACACAGAAGACACCATGAACTCTAAAAAGATACAAGTGGCGATTTTGGGCAATGAAGTATCTATTTATATGTGGGATTTCTAGGGTCATGGATATAACCCAAATCCATACCCATGGGTTTTATGATCCATGGTTCATGTGGCCCAACTCTTTATGTATCCATACATAAACTTGGTCCAACTTGGATCATAAGCCCAACACTTATAAATATAACTATTTATCATAATTACTCCCCATAAATTTAATTAGTCTCTTTCAACCAATAAATTAATTCCAAATTAATTCTTGATCAATACTAATTAAAACATATGATTTCATATTAATATATTATTACTTATAATATATTAATAAACAATAAATAACCTTCTCTCAAAAGTCCATCCTAACAAATTGTCCTGATGATATGAAACCCAAATGGACCATGCTATTCTCGGATCGTATACATACCAATAATAGTTATGGTCTTAGACACCTAATCCAACACTCTCCCACTTGGATAAGTCTAATACTATCATTCAAGTATGACTCCAAGATCCCAACTAGTAATCATAGCTCTTAAAGACGTTGTCAAACTCTGAACAAAACAAATGACATGCCTATTAGATAAGGGATCATATATTCCTCCATTCTAGATATCCTATGGACTGAGACATGCATTATAATCATTCTCTCTGTCCATTTGTTGTTTCCTGATTTCCGATTTATGACGACTGACTAACTGAACAAATCAAATAAATCCTAGCCCGGCCGAGCACTTCCATTTGTCATCATCAAATCATCGAGGGGCCCATAGATATCACTTTTATCTCGAAGGTAAAATGAATGGATAAACTTCGCCTCATATGGCTTGTTCTACTACTTATTAAATCATACACAAAGGCACGTTCTATAACATCGAGTTACCGAATGCGTTTTCGTGCAATCAATGTATAACCAACGCATACTAACAACTCATATCTCTAGGTTTGAAGAATATAAGATATTATCGTCTTATGATCACTCGTGATAAAATCCATGAAGTGATTCCAATGAGCGCGGGTTGAATCCAATACTCAGAACTTATGAGCACTCATGAGTGTTGTAGCCCTTTGTCCAACATCTTAGACCTCTACAAGCCAACCCATGACAGTCTTAATTCATATCTACTTCCAACATCTGACCTACTGTGGATAGTTTGAATAACTTAGTCATCCAGAATAATGACCTAGTTATTCTGGAAGTCAAAACATGCAAAATGAAACACAAGAATAATTGAATCGAATATGGTATCAAAACCTATGAATATAAATAAAATACCGTTTATTTAACAACATATGATTACACATTATTCATTGTATATTGTTTCAGCTATCAACTTTATTCTTGAATTTAAAACAATAGTTGTCCCATACTCCAAGAATGTACACAATGTTTTCTAAACACTAGTCATGCCATACACCAAGTATACATACTATGTTTGTCTATGATCTTTACTTTGTGAAATAGATCAATTGAACATAACTCCAATGATCCTTTTTTCATAGTCCCAAATCCTTACTGCAAATACAATAATTCCAAATTCATGCCATTTACTGAAATCTGTTAGATTCTAAACTTATATGCATTGATCCTCTTGTAATGATTATACACAAAGTCAGAAAGACATGAAAACAAACATTACAGAGCATTCCAAGGGAGATCAACTCCTTGGAAACATCCTTCATGCATTAAGTTTCCTAATCTTACATAGATTGAATAATTTTTAACTTTGAAACATTTCCATATTCCATTTTTACTATCACTTCTGAACAAGAGTTGCCTCCTTACAGATTATGTCAATATGGTCCTTCCAAAATTATCACTATACTACCAACTGTCCTTGAGCAACCAATATTTAGTAAACCTTAGATTGTCCTCGACAATTGTTTAATCCTTTTAGTCATATCCAATTCTAGACCTTTTCCCTTCTTAATGCCCCAGGCATTTGGAAAATTTTAGAAAGGATGAATAAAGCACATGCAATCGATCCTATATATCACACCCCGAAACCGATGGCAGAAGCGTTCTGGGGCGGAGGACGTCATGTAAAGTATCACAACCAATGTACATAGTAAGCATAGTAAACACAAAACATTACATTACATAGCATCATTACATTTGATTGAAAGTAAGGCAATACCTGATTATAGATACATAAGTTTAAACAAAAGTAAAGATGTGAATTCCATCTGCTCCATCTTCTGCAAAAGAACACGAGATACATGTCTAAGGAGAACCTGAGAATACAAGTAGTTTTTAAAAATATCAGCATAAAGCTGGTGAGTTCATAAGCGGTTTGTTTCTGAAAATGAACAAGTTTCCTTTAGTTTTCTGAAAAAGTTGTTATCCAAGAAAATCCCATATTTTCTTATAATTAAAGTTTAGTTATCTGTTTGTTACACAGTTTGATTCAGAACAGCTATGTTATCATAGGAAAAACCCTTATTTTCCTTAAAAGTTGGTGGTTGGTTATTGGTTCGGAATGCAGTGTACTAGTATCTACCATACTTAAAGTGTTTGTGTGAAGTTTCCTGAAAGCCTGGTTATCCTTTAAAAGTATATTAGTATATAAAACTAATAGGTAATTATAAAAGTTTTCATAATCTAAATTGCGAGATCCATAACCATACAACAGACTAGTTAAGGCTCGGAACGGGGCCAATATCCTTTATGACTTTTGTCACCCTTGGACCTTTCGGTCCGACTGTAGCTAGCAGCCAGGTGCGGGGTTGTCAATCCCGTATAGATCTATACACTCAAGTCATGTTCTCCCTCCAAGAGATTCTGGTTACGAGGGTAGTCCTACACTCTCGTAACTAGGGGGAGTGTTACAAGGACGTGTCTCCAATCTTAAGATTAATGAATTAAAAGATAATAAAACGGGAAACTATGTTTTATTAGTCCTTCAATCACGTATCTAAGGGAGTGTTATCAAGGACGGGTCTAAAGTTCTAAGTTTTAATGTTATTAGTCCTTCACTGTCGTATCTGGGGGGAGTGTTATCAAGGGCAGTTCTAATATTCTAAGTTTAATGTTATTAGTCCTTCACTCTCGTATCTAGGGGAGTGTTATCAAGGACGGTTCTAATATTCTAAGTTTAATGTTATTAGTCCTTCACTCTCGTATCTAGGGGGAGTGTTATCAAGGAAGTTTTTAAAGTTCTAAGGTTCATGCTTTTAACAATAATGTTGTGGAAAGTCATTTGCGAAATGTAAAATATAACATTTTATAATAAGATTTGCAATCAGTATGAAAACTAACTCTGGATGTCAAACAGTTGGTTAATACGGTTTCAATTGTTAAAAACATATAGAATATGAAACAACTCAAATGAAATAATAAGTTTGAGTACAATATATTCTTGTACTTTTGCTTGTATTCCCCCTCCTGAAAACATTGAAAAACACGGAAAAATGTGTAGGGGTATGAACTCACCGGACAAGAAATGTATCGGTTAGGATGCTAAATGTCAGTTCGGGGCTTGAATACATGTGAGGTTTTATGTAATATGTAGAGATACATAATTGTATCTAATTAGACTTTGAACTACTAACTAAATAATAATAATGTACACACTGAGGCACGAAAATACTTCAATTCAAGTGTTAGGAGTGATACGGGTTGCATCTAAGGGTGTGTAGGGCCTAAATAAGGAGTTTACTCTTCAAGAGTAGGCCCTTAGGGGTGTTTACGGTCCAATGACCATATCCCCGTGATTTTATGGCTGTAAACTCATCGGTGGTGTGTTCTTGGATGTCTAAAGGTCTTACAATGCACAAGGAAAGGTTCTAGGGTTGATTCAAGGGCTATGGAAGTGATCGGGACTTGAAATGACCTTGGAAAATGGATTTATGGTTCTTGAAGGACACTTGGGGAGTTACTACCTTAAACACATGAGTTTACGGCCGTAAACTCATGTTTGTCCATGAATCATGTGTTTGGTGGTTGTAGGTTAAGCATACACAATTCTAGACCCAAATCTAAGCCATACAAGGTGTTAAGGGCACTTAAACACCCAATTGAAGGTGTTTACGGTTTTGGGAGACCTTCCCAAACCATAAACTCAAGTGTGAAACATTTGTATATGTTTTGGTGCATCTCATGAAGGAATATAAGGTTCTATACACTCATGGAAGCTTTTGGAGGTGTTTAAGGGGAAATTTAACACCTTAAAAGGTGTTTATGGTCCTTGACGATGTGTTTACCATCCAAGAATGTTCTTGTGCTGTAACCTCATGTTTACTACCCAAATGATGTGATTTTGGTGCTCAAATCTCGTACATGCAAGTCCTTCAGCCATATCTAAGCACTAGAAGGGTCTTGGAAGGGTTTTGGAGCTTCAAAACCCCTTTAAGGGAGTTTACAATTTTGGGAGGTGTTCCCAAACTATAAACACAAGTTTTTGATTGTTTTGGGTGATTTAAACAAATATTTGCAAGCTAAACAACTTAAACAACAAGATAGGGTACATTACTTACGATTTTGGAAGCTTGAAGAGGTATTTTTGGATCAAACTTGAGTTTTAGAAAGAGAGAGAGAGAGAGAGAGAGAGAGAGAGAGAGTAGAGAGAGAAAGTTATGAGGGTGGATAAAAGTTGTCACACCCCCAAACCAAGGATGGCGGAAACGTCTGGGGGTGGAGGACTTCATGTACAGTATCACAACAACGTGTATAATAGTGCTCAAAGTAAAAACAACCACCATATATATAATTGCAAAAGTTACACCAAAGTATATGTTTATATGTTTCAAAAGCAATTACATTATGATGACAAAGTAAATTGTTGACGGTATAGCGTTCCATCCTCAAAGCGATGAAGTTTTCCTGTTTCACTGATTTCCTGAGAATACAAGTAGTTTTAAAAAGTGTCAACACAAAGGTTGGTGAGTTCATAAGAGTTTTGTTTGAAGTAGAAACCGTTTTTCCTTGTAAAATCGATATAGTTTGATTTCCAGAAAATCCAATATTTTCTTAGTTAAGTATGAATAGAAATAATCCTACATGATGCATTAATGAACCCTAGAGTAACCCGTAGAGTTCCTCTATAATCGTCCAGCGTATAAAAGTTATATAAGGGTTAAATTAGATAAAACGTTGAATATAGTGGGTCTGCCCTAGGTCCACAACCCAACGAGGAACAGGAGATGAGGCGGGCACCACCAATTCTAGGCCAATCAAGACTAAATTCTTATATGACTCAACATATACACTCAGCGACTATAGTTGAAGTCTAACAATTTTAGAGGGAGTATAGTTTTAATATCATAATAACATTGTATAGAGACCCGGCACTTTGTATTTGTACCCATAGAGATAAAAGGTGATTTTAAATCGACATAAAACTCATTTAGGTTTTAAAAATAAAATCCCGTAAACTTATGGATTGTTCCCTATGTGAGCCGTTATAATCATACTATGACTATGTGAACCTGCCACGACGTTCTCAGTGTCGCGAAAAATAAAATGACATTTGTCACCCGTAGACCTGCAGGTCCAACTGTAGCTAGCAGCAAGGTGTGGGGTGTCAATCCCAATATAGATCTATATACAAGTATCACGTTCTCCCTCAAGGAGATTCTGATTATAACTACCAGGAATTATATCCCGCACTCGGACGTGCGGGGAGAGAGAGAGAGAGAGAGAGAGAAAAAAAAAAATAGAGAAACTCACAATATAGGATAACAAGTTTACGTTAAATGTGTGTGAATATAAATATTTCTTGTATGAATGTACCCTTCTTGTACGAGTGCGTAGAGTGATGTATCATAAACTATACCTATTATAGTTTATCTAAAATGTATGTAATATGTATGAATCCTTTTATGGAAATGTATTAGTGTTGTGAATATATTCAAATACTAAAACTTATGATTATACACTTTGCCCAACATAATACAAAGTGTTATGATATTTACATGCTGTTGGCAAAATTTAGCAATTCTGCCCTGTTTTGGAAAAATCATAGAAAAATCATACGAAGTCGAAAACTGGATCCGTAAGTTCTGAGAGTTCACAAAATGTGTCTAGTTTGCTCATAATTTTTATCACAATTTATAATGACCTCTAACTTGGGTGAAAAAGTCCAAAATCACAGACTGGTCCGGATTGTTGTTTGAAATGATAGGCAGTTTTGTAAAAATCACAATAAATTGTAGAAAAATCGTATGGAGATTTGCAAGTAGCCATTTTAAAGCTAAAAAATTGAACTATTTGCACCTTGTACAGTTTTGAAAACAAAAATATTTAAGATGCCCAAAACAGTCCGTGAAATGAGTTGAACTTTTCTGATGAAGGCTGTTAGAAAAATTTAGATATGTTCTTAGTGTTTTAACTTGTATTCCCCCCCTGAAAACTTGAGAAAACATGAAAATGTAGGGGTATGAACCCACCTTGAGTGATTTCAGTAGATAAGTGTTGAAGAAGGAAAGTGTTCAACCCAAGAACACTTGAAGAATCACTTGAAGATTCGAAGATCTAACACAATTATGAGAGAGTTTGTCTAAGACATCCATGATTTGAGTGGAAATAAATGAGATAATCATAAAGAGAATGGATTATGCTTACCAAATGTGGAGGAAAAACTCAAGATCAGCCCTTGAATCTCGAATTTCTAGGGAGAGAAAGTGAGAGAGGAAAGAGTTTGATCTTCTTGTGAAATGAGAGCAAATGAGAGAAGTGAGGAGAGAGGATGAATAATCAGCCCTCAAAAACATGGGAAAGAGGGATAATTGAGTGGAAAAGACATTGATGTGACCTAGGTAAGGTGGAGAGGTGTGGTTAGTCAAAGAGTGGGTGTGGGGTGGTTGCTTGTGACATTGGATAAGGCAAAGTCAACACTCCACCTTTAATAATTCACCCATTTGATTTTTATTATTTAAATAATGATTTTCATCAAAATATGTTTAAATTATGAATATTTAGAGTTTATTATGTTAAAATATAATTTCTGGAGAAAATCCCGCTTTAAAATCATGAAAAACGGGCTTAAAATGTTAAAAATATCAAAAATGGGCTAAAAATGACAAATATGCGAATTTCTTGCCGAGGCTCGGCCTTCTGATGCTGAACCGAGAGAGAGAGGGAGGCAGAACCGAGAGGAGAGGAGAAGGAGGGAAGGAACCGAGAGGGGAGAAGGGAGAGGGTAGGAACCGAGACGTGGGAGGGGACAGAGAGGCGCGCGAACAGAGAGTGGAGTAGCGAACAGAGAGTGGAGTAGCGAACAGAGAATGGAGTAGCGAACAGAGAGTGGAGTATCGAACAGAGACCGAGAGAAGCAGAGCGTGAAGCGACAGAGGCAGAGGCTCGGTCTCTGGTCTCTTGGCCACCAGAGGCTCGGTCTCTGGTCTCTTGGCCACCAGAGGCTCGGTGTCTGGTCCTAAGAGGCCTCTCACTCCGGTTTCGGTTCCTAAAGCCTATTTTTCTCGTTTTCGCCCCGTTTTAAGCCGTTTTTGACCCGGTTAAGGGCCGGAATGACCCGAATGATTCCAAAAAGTTACGGGAAACTTTTGAGAGAGATTTGGGAGAGATTTCTCACACCTGGAGAGATTTGGGAGAGATTTGACATTCTTGGAGAGATTTCTCATACAAAGAGATATTTGCGAGAGTTTTCACATACTTGGGGAGATTTGGGAGAGATTTGACATTCTTGGAGAGATTTCTCATACAGAGAGATATTTGAGAGAGATTTCACATACTTGGAGAGATTTGGGAGAGATTTGACATTCTCTGAGAGATTTCTCATACAAAGAGATATTTGAGAGAGATTTCACATACTTGGAGAGATTTGGGAGAGATTTGACATTCTTGGAGAGATTTCTAATACAGAGAGATATTTGAGAGAGATTTCACATACTTGGAGAGATTTGGGAGAGATTTGACATTCTTGGAGAGATTTCTCATACAAAGAGATATTTTGGGAGAGATTTCACATACGTGGAGAGATTTGGGAGAGATTTGACATTCTTGGAGAGATTTCTAATGTAGAGAGATATTAGAGAGAGATTTCACACACTTGGAGCGATTAGGGAGAGATTTGACATAGACAGAGATAGAGTGAAAACGATTGAGAGAGGATCCATGTGTGACAATTGTGAGTGTCCGGCATCGCAATGCATGGTTCGTAAACCCTGTTAAGCCTTGTTTAAGGATCTTACACATTCCCGATGAGTATGCATCATTGTTTTAACAGTTTGGCTTGCCACGTACTACAGTTTTTTTTTAGGTTAAAGAGATCTAGTTGTACGTACTTTTCGATTTATGTTCTCTTATTAGAATAGCGACTTGTTTAGTAAATACTGAGCGTAAGTCCAAGCACACAAGGGTTAGTTGAGCTGACCGGTTTGACTTGTTGACTTTATTTGACTTTGAATTGACCAGAATTTGACGGTTGTCACATCATCCCCCCGTTAAAGGGAATTTCGTCCCGAAATTTGCACTTCGAATGGGGATCCAGGAATTTAGAGGAAAGATGGGGATGACTTTTCGTAGTACAAGAATTTGATTATGGTGAGGAATAACTCGCCCGATGTCACATGATTACTACTATGCATGCTTTAATCGATGCTAGATTTAGCATATAAAGAAATTCGGGATTTAAATGTCGATGTTAGAAACACGTACTGATATTTGTGGGTGGTTCCGGAGTGGTTTCTCCCTCGGTGATTGCAAACACCCTCCCGCCACCACCAGCATCTCTTGTCCTTGGGCATTCCCTTTTAAAGTGTCCCATTTCTCCACACTCGTAACAGGTTGGGCTTGCTCCAGAGCCGGGTACCTGGTTGATGGGTCGTGCTGGTGCCTTACAGAAACGAGCAGTGTGCCCCTCTCTGTCGCAGTTCTTGCAATGCAACTTTCGGCAAGCCCCAGTGTGATGGAAGTTACACTTGTTGCATTTTGGAAGTGTTCCAGCGTATGGTTTCATGGGAGTTGGTGTGGTGAGGGTTGTGGCAGCATGAACAGCAAGGATCTGTTGCTTCTTAGCGAGGTCTTGGGTTGATTGGTCCTTCTTGTTGTCCCAAAACTTTCTTTCGTTGTTCCCTCCTCTTGCTTGGGTAAGGGTGGTTGTCATAGTGTCATGGTGGGCATGATGGTCAATGAGTTGTTGTGCTAACTCCTTGGCGCTGTCGAAGGTAGTTGGTCTTGAGGCGAGCACGCTATCTTGAATTTCGAGGGACAATCCCCAGAGGTAACGCTCCAACTTTTTGTCTTCCGGGGTGACCATAGCGGGACAAAGGAGTGTTAGATCACAAACTCGGTTGGTGTAAGTTGTAAGGTCGGAGCCTGCCATTATGAGATTCCATAGTTCTTGCTCCAGCTTTTGCACTTCACCTCTTGGGCAATATTCCTTCAACATCATCTTCTTTAAGTCCTCCCAACTTAACGAGTTAGCCACTGCAAGCGTAAGCGACTTAACTTTGCCGTTCCACCAAGTGAGAGCTCTTCCGATGAAGGTGAATGTCGCGTACTTGACTTTGCTCGCTTCGGGGCAAGCACAAATCTCAAAGATCGCTTCGGTCCTCTCGAACCATTGATTTAGTGCGAGGACACCCCCACTTCCATCGAAGGAATCAGGTTTGCCATTTGTGAAGTCCTTGTAAGTGCATTCCCTTGTGCGTCCTGCACTATCCCCGTGGTTAGGGTTTGTGGCTCCAGATCCAGCACCACCAGTGCTATTTGTGCCAATTTGTGACATTGCAGCTACCACGGCTGCTGTTACTGCAGCTTGGAACATTTCGGGATCAAACTGAGGAGGTGGCGTCGGAGGTGGTGGCGCTGTGCTGCCCGAAGGTCTGGGTCTTTTCCTTGGTGGCATCGTTCTGTCATGAGTTTGCAAAAAGGAAAATGATCAGATGGTAAGTTTCTACTAGTAAAGACAAGTCAGTTGTTATAGAATTTGATTTTGCCTGCAGTATTCTTCGATTTAAGAATTCCTTATATATAATTCATAAAGGAAGTCCATATGAATGAACTTCACGAGTTAGTGGGTTTTGTGGTCTCTCTTAGATTTTTCACGAGTGTGCTCAAGGCGATTGGTGCGGATCGTATGTATTCTTGTATTTGCATCAACCTCTGCGATACTATGGAGAGTTGTTCAATCCTGAATCTCGTTTCGGGCAACTCTATGGACTAGGATTGGAAAATTTTTATCTGCTGAGCTTCCTTCGTTTATGTTGTAGAAGCTTCGTTCTCTATTAAACGACATATGTTGGTCTTGTTCTTTGCTCCAGGTTTCCGAGCACTCTACCCAAGGAGGCGTTGGGCCTTGAAAGCCGGTCGAGGGTTGGGATTCGGAACAAGAGTCATCAGGGTTAAGTTCTCCACTTCAGGGTCGGAGTCAGAACCATCAGCATAGCCTTCAGCTTGGTGACCATCTACAGGGGTTGGGTAATCATTCTCTGGCTCCTCTCCGAGCCATTTGGTATTGTCGAGGTTAGGGTAGTACGGGTCGTCGTGTGGATGGAAAATCCAGCCATGATATCTTCGCGAGAAATGGGGATATAAGAAATAATTAAGCAAAAGTACTAATTGGCTAATTATATGATGATCTTTATCAGGTACTTCAACAAATTGTTTAGTGCATACTAATTATATGTATTCGGGACAGGATAGACCTTCGAATAAGCGACCCTAACTCTAAATCCCCAATCCAACGAGAACAGGAAGTAGAGCAAAGATCCACAGATTCTAAGTCTATGACGTCCTGGATACATAAAATTTTAATGTATCCACTAAGCAACTATTGACCTATTGATAAAGATCTATTTAGTTCTCACATATGTAATTTTAATAATGCCAAAATACCCCTATGGTATTTCATTGTGGTAGTGTTGGTAAGTTTTTAGACTTGTTGCGACATCACAACCATTCTTGGGCATATGCTAATCACTCCTCGGACCAGCATAGTTGATCAGGCTATGCCACTCCCAAGACTGACCATACATCCCCAGGCTTACCTGTGATATCCAACAATCATTACTTTTGTTTTGTCCTAAAATGATGCTGACCTTAGTATGTATGCATGCATGTATAGTTTTAACAAAAGTTATTTATTCTTAAAGGTATAGTGGTTTTGAAATCTTAAAATCAGAGACCTTAGTCCCAATGTATTTATAGTTTGTATATCTTATGTGGTTCGATATACTTAGTTCACTATAAACAATGCTCTGATACCAATCTGTCACACCCCCAAACCAAGGATGGCGGAAACGTCTGGGGGTGGAGGACTTCATGTACAGTATCACAACAACGTGTATAATAGTGCTCAAAGTAAAAAAACAACCACCATATATATAATTGCAAAAGTTACACCAAAGTATATGTTTATATGTTTCAAAAGCAATTACATTATGATGACAAAGTAAATTGTTGACGGTTTAGCGTTCCATCCTCAAAGCGATGAAGTTTTCCTGTTTCACTGATTTCCTGAGAATACAAGTAGTTTTAAAAAGTGTCAACACAAAGGTTGGTGAGTTCATAAGAGTTTGTTTGAAGTAGAAACCGTTTTTCCTTGTAAAATCGATATAGTTTGATTTCCAGAAAATCCAATATTTTTTTAGTTAAGTATGAATAGAAATAATCCTACATGATGCATTAATGAACCCTAGAGTAACCCGTAGAGTTGCTCTATAATCATCCAGCGTATAAAAGTTATATAAGGGTTAAATTAGATAAAACGTTGAATATAGTGGGTCTGCCCTAGGTCCACAACCCAACGAGGAACAGGAGATGAGGCGGGCACCACCAATTCTAGGCCAATCAAGACTAAATTCTTATATGACTCAACATATACACTCAGCGACTATAGTTGAAGTCTAACAATTTTAGAGGGAGTATAGTTTTAATGTCATAATAACTTTGTATAGAGACCCGGCACTTTGTATTTGTACCCATAGAGATAAAAGGTGATTTTAAATCGACATAAAACTCATTTAGGTTTTAAAAATAAAATCCCGTAAACTTATGGATTGTTCCCTATGTGAGCCGTTATAATCATACTATGACTATGTGAACCTGCCACGACGTTCTCAGTGTCGCGAAAAATAAAATGACATTTGTCACCCGTAGACCTGCAGGTCCAACTGTAGCTAGCAGCAAGGTGTGGGGTGTCAATCCTAATATAGATCTATATACAAGTATCACGTTCTCCCTCAAGGAGATTCTGATTATAACTACCAGGAATTATATCCCGCACTCGGACGTGCGGGGAGAGAGAGAGAGAGAGAGAGAGAGAGAGAGAGAAATAGAGAAACTCACAATATAGGATAACAAGTTTACGTTAAATGTGTGTGAATATAAATATTTCTTGTGTGAATGTACCCTTCTTGTACGAGTGCGTAGAGTGATGTATCATAAACTATACCTATTATAGTTTATCTAAAATGTATGTAATATGTATGAATCCTTTTATGGAAATGTATTAGTGTTGTGAATATATTCAAATACTAAAACTTATGATTATACACTTTGCTCAACATAATACAAAGTGTTATGATATTTACATGCTGTTGGCAAAATTTAGCAATTCTGCCCTGTTTTGGAAAAATCATAGAAAAATCATACGAAGTCGAAAACTGGATCCGTAAGTTCTGAGAGTTCACAAAATGTGTCTAGTTTGCTCATAATTTTTATCACAATTTATAATGACCTCTAACTTGGGTGAAAAATTCCAAAATCACAGACTGGTCCGGATTGTTGTTTGAAATGATAGGCAGTTTTGTAAAAATCACCATAAATTGTAGAAAAATCGTATGGAGATGTGCAAGTAACCATTTTAAAGCTAAAAACTTGAACTATTTGCACCTTGTACAGTTTTGAAAACAAAAATATTTAAGATTCCCAAAACAGTCCGTGAAATGAGTTGAACTTTTCTGATGAAGGCTGTTAGAAAAATTTAGATATGTTCTTAGTGTTTTAACTTGTATTCCCCCCCCCCCCCCTGAAAACTTGAGAAAACATGAAAATGTAGGGGTATGAACTCACCTTGAGTGATTTCAGTAGATAAGTGTTGAAGAAGGAAAGTGTTCAACCCAAGAACACTTGAAGAATCACTTGAAGATTCGAAGATCTAACACAATTATGAGAGAGTTTGTCTAAGACATCCATGATTTGAGTGGAAATAAATGAGATAATCATAAAGAGAATGGATTATGCTTACCAAACGTGGAGGAAAAACTCAAGATCAGCCATTGAATCTCGAATTTCTAGGGAGAGAAAGTGAGAGAGGAAAGAGTTTGATCTTCTTGTGAAATGAGAGCAAATGAGAGAAGTGAGGAGAGAGGATGAATAATCAGCCCTCAAAAACGTGGGAAAGAGGGATAATTGAGTGGAAAAGACATTGATGTGACCTAGGTAAGGTGGAGAGGTGTGGTTAGTCAAAGAGTGGGTGTGGGGTGGTTGCTTGTGACATTGGATAAGGCAAAGTCAACACTCCACCTTTAATAATTCACCCATTTGATTTTTATTATTTAAATAATGATTTTTCATCAAAATATGTTTAAATTATGAATATTTAGAGTTTATTATGTTAAAATATAATTTCTGGAGAAAATCCCGCTTTAAAATCATGAAAAACGGGCTTAAAATGTTAAAAATATCAAAAATGGGCTAAAAATGACAAATATGCGAATTTATGGCCGAGGCTCGGCCTCCTGATGCTGAACCGAGAGAGAGAGGGAGGCAGAACCGAGAGGAGAGGAGAAGGAGGGAATGAACCGAGAGGGGAGAAGGGAGAGAGGGTAGGAACCGAGAGGTGGGAGGGGACAGAGAGGCGCACGAACAGAGAGTGGAGTAGCGAACAGAGAGTGGAGTAGCGAACCGAGAGTGGAGTAGCGAAGAGAGAGTGGAGTAGCGAACAGAGAATGGAGTAGCGAACAGAGACCGAGAGAAGCAGAGCGTGAAGCGACAGTGGCAGAGGCTCGGTCTCTGGTCTCTTGGCCACCAGAGGCTCGGTCTCTGGTCTCTTGGCCACCAGAGGCTCGGTCTCTGGTCCTAAGAGGCCTCTCACTCCGGTTTCGGTTCCTAAAGCCTATTTTTCTCGTTTTCGCCCCGTTTTAAGCCGTTTTTGACCCGGTTAAGGGCCGGAATGACCCGAATGATTCCATAAAGTTACGGGAAACTTTTGAGAGAGATTTGGGAGAGATTTCTCACACCTGGAGAGATTTGACATTCTTGGAGAGATTTCTCATACAAAGAGATATTTGCGAGAGTTTTCACATACTTGGGGAGATTTGGGAGAGATTTGACATTCTTGGAGAGATTTCTCATACAGAGAGATATTTGAGAGAGATTTCACATACTTGGAGAGATTTGGAGAGATTTGACATTCTTGGAGAGATTTCTCACACAAAGAGATATTTGAGAGAGATTTCACATACTTGGAGAGATTTGGGAGAGATTTGACATTCTTGGAGAGATTTCTAATGCAGAGAGATATTTGAGAGAGATTTCACATACTTGGAGAGATTTGGGAGAGATTTGACATTCTTGGAGAGATTTCTCATGCAAAGAGATATTTTGGGAGAGATTTCACATATGTGGAGAGATTTGGGAGAGATTTGACATTCTTGGAGAGATTTCTAATGTAGAGAGATATTAGAGAGAGATTTCACACACTTGGAGCGATTAGGGAGAGATTTGACATAGACAGAGATGGAGTGAAAACGATTGAGAGAGGATCCATGTGTGACAATTGTGAGTGTCCGGCATCGCAATGCATGGTTCGTAAACCCTGTTAAGCCTTGTTTAAGGATCTTACACATTCCCGATGAGTATGCATCATTGTTTTAACAGTTTGGCTTGCCACGTACTACAGTTTTTTTTTAGGTTAAAGAGATCTAGTTGTACGTACTTTTCGATTTATCTTCTCTTATTAGAATAGCGACTTGTTTAGTAAATACTGAGCGTAAGTCCAAGCACACAAGGGTTAGTTGAGCTGACCGGTTTGACTTGTTGACTTTATTTGACTTTGAATTGACCAGAATTTGACGGTTGTCACATCATCCCCCCGTTAAAGGGAATTTCGTCCCGAAATTTGCACTTCGAATGGGGATCCAGGAATTTAGAGGAAAGATGGGGATGACTTTTCGTAGTACAAGAATTTGATTATGGTGAGGAATAACTCGCCCGATGTCACATGATTACTACTATGCATGCTTTAATCGATGCTAGATTTAGCATATAAAGAAATTCGGGATTTAAATGTCGATGTTAGAAACACGTACTGATATTTGTGGGTGGTTCCGGAGTGGTTTCTCCCTCGGTGATTGCAAACACCCTCCCGCCACCACCAGCATCTCTTGTCCTTGGGCATTCCCTTTTAAAGTGTCCCATTTCTCCACACTCGTAACAGGTTGGGCTTGCTCCAGAGCCGGGTACCTGGTTGATGGGTCGTGCTGGTGCCTTACAGAAACGAGCAGTGTGCCCCTCTCTGTCGCAGTTCTTGCAATGCAACTTTCGGCAAGCCCCAGTGTGATGGAAGTTACACTTGTTGCATTTTGGAAGTGTTCCAGCGTATGGTTTCATGGGAGTTGGTGTGGTGAGGGTTGTGGCAGCATGAACAGCAAGGATCTGTTGCTTCTTAGCGAGGTCTTGGGTTGATTGGTCCTTCTTGTTGTCCCAAAACTTTCTTTCGTTGTTCCCTCCTCTTGCTTGGGTAAGGGTGGTTGTCATAGTGTCATGGTGGGCATGATGGTCAATGAGTTGTTGTGCTAACTCCTTGGCGCTGTCGAAGGTAGTTGGTCTTGAGGCGAGCACGCTATCTTGAATTTCGGGGGACAATCCCCAGAGGTAACGCTCCAACTTTTTGTCTTCCGGGGTGACCATAGCGGGACAAAGGAGTGTTAGATCACAAACTCGGTTGGTGTAAGTTGTAAGGTCGGAGCCTGCCATTATGAGATTCCATAGTTCTTGCTCCAGCTTTTGCACTTCACCTCTTGGGCAATATTCCTTCAACATCATCTTCTTTAAGTCCTCCCAACTTAACGAGTTAGCCACTGCAAGCGTAAGCGACTTAACTTTGCCGTTCCACCAAGTGAGAGCTCTTCCGATGAAGGTGAATGTCGCGTACTTGACTTTGCTCGCTTCGGGGCAAGCACAAATCTCAAAGATCGCTTCGGTCCTCTCGAACCATTGATTTAGTGCGAGGACACCCCCACTTCCATCGAAGGAATCATGTTTGCCATTTGTGAAGTCCTTGTAAGTGCATTCCCTTGTGCGTCCTGCACTATCCCCGTGGTTAGGGTTTGTGGCTCCAGATCCAGCACCACCAGTGCTATTTGTGCCAATTTGTGACATTGCAGCTACCACGGCTGCTGTTACTGCAGCTTGGAACATTTCGGGATCAAACTGGGGAGGTGGCGTCGGAGGTGGTGGCGCTGTGCTGCCCGAAGGTCTGGGTCTTTTCCTTGGTGGCATCGTTCTGTCATGAGTTTGCAAAAAGGAAAATGATCAGATGGTAAGTTTCTACTAGTAAAGACAAGTCAGTTGTTATAGAATTTGATTTTTCCTGCAGTATTCTTCGATTTAAGAATTCCTTATATATAATTCATAAAGGAAGTCCATATGAATGAACTTCACGAGTTAGTGGGTTTTGTGGTCTCTCTTAGATTTTTCACGAGTGTGCTCAAGGCGATTGGTGCGGATCGTATGTATTCTTGTATTTGCATCAACCTCTGCGATACTATGGAGAGTTGTTCAATCCTGAATCTCGTTTCGGGCAACTCTATGGACTAGGATTGGAAAAATTTTATCTGCTGAGCTTCCTTCGTTTATGTTGTAGAAGCTTCGTTCTCTATTAAACGACATATGTTGGTCTTGTTCTTTGCTCCAGGTTTCCGAGCACTCTACCCAAGGAGGCGTCGGGCCTTGAAAGCCGGTCGAGGGTTGCGATTCGGAACAAGAGTCATCGGGGTTAAGTTCTCCACTTCAGGGTCGGAGTCAGAACCATCAGCATAGCCTTCAGCTTGGTGACCATCTACAGGGGTTGGGTAATCATTCTCTGGCTCCTCTCCGAGCCATTTGGTATTGTCGAGGTTAGGGTAGTACGGGTCATCGTGTGGATGGAAAATCCAGCCATGATATCTTCGCGAGAAATGGGGATATAAGAAATAATTAAGCAAAAGTACTAATTGGCTAATTATATGATGATCTTTATCAGGTACTTCAACAAATTGTTTAGTGCATACTAATTATATGTATTCGGGACAGGATAGACCTTCGAATAAGCGACCCTAACTCTAAATCGCCAATCCAACGAGAACAGGAAGTAGAGCAAAGATCCACAGATTCTAAGTCTATGACGTCCTGGATACATAAAATTTTAATGTATCCACTAAGCAACTATTGACCTATTGATAAAGATCTATTTAGTTCTCACATATGTAATTTTAATAATGCCAAAATACCCCTATGGTATTTCATTGTGGTAGTGTTGGTAAGTTTTTAGACTTGTTGCCACATCACAACCATTCTTGGGCATATGCTAATCACTCCTCGGACCAGCATAGTTGATCAGGCTATGCCACACCCAAGACTGACCATACATCCCCAGGCTTACCTGTGATATCCAACAATCATTACTTTTGTTTTGTCCTAAAATGATGCTGACCTTAGTATGTATGCATGCATGTATACTTTTAACAAAAGTTATTTATTCTTAAAGTTATAGTGGTTTTGAAATCTTAAAATCAGAGACCTTAGTCCCAATGTATTTATAGTTTGTATATCTTATGTGGTTCGATATACTTAGTTCACTATAAACAATGCTCTGATACCAATCTGTCACACCCCCAAACCAAGGATGGCGGAAACGTCTGGGGGTGGAGGACTTCATGTACAGTATCACAACAACGTGTATAATAGTGCTCAAAGTAAAAAAACAACCACCATATATATAATTGCAAAAGTTACACCAAAGTATATGTTTATATGTTTCAAAAGCAATTACATTATGATGACAAAGTAAATTGTTGACGGTTTAGCGTTCCATCCTCAAAGCGATGAAGTTTTCCTGTTTCACTGATTTCCTGAGAATACAAGTAGTTTTAAAAAGTGTCAACACAAAGGTTGGTGAGTTCATAAGAGTTTGTTTGAAGTAGAAACCGTTTTTCCTTGTAAAATCGATATAGTTTGA
Source organism: Lactuca saligna (assembly GCF_052625555.1). Lineage (NCBI taxonomy): Eukaryota > Viridiplantae > Streptophyta > Magnoliopsida > Asterales > Asteraceae > Lactuca > Lactuca saligna. Next base: position 223,762,292 of record NC_136419.1, on the reverse strand, counting down.
TTTCCAGAAAATCCAATATTTTTTTAGTTAAGTATGAATAGAAATAATCCTACATGATGCATTAATGAACCCTAGAGTAACCCGTAGAGTTGCTCTATAATCGTCCAGCGTATAAAAGTTATATAAGGGTTAAATTAGATAAAACGTTGAATATAGTGGGTCTGCCCTAGGTCCACAACCCAACGAGGAACAGGAGATGAGGCGGGCACCACCAATTCTAGGCCAATCAAGACTAAATTCTTATATGACTCAACATATACACTCAGCGACTATAGTTGAAGTCTAACAATTTTAGAGGGAGTATAGTTTTAATATCATAATAACTTTGTATAGAGACCCGGCACTTTGTATTTGTACCCATAGAGATAAAAGGTGATTTTAAATCGACATAAAACTCATTTAGGTTTTAAAAATAAAATCCCGTAAACTTATGGATTGTTCCCTATGTGAGCCGTTATAATCATACTATGACTATGTGAACCTGCCACGACGTTCTCAGTGTCGCGAAAAATAAAATGACATTTGTCACCCGTAGACCTGCAGGTCCAACTGTAGCTAGCAGCAAGGTGTGGGGTGTCAATCCTAATATAGATCTATATACAAGTATCACGTTCTCCCTCAAGGAGATTCTGATTATAACTACCAGGAATTATATCCCGCACTCGGACGTGCGGGGGGAGAGAGAGAGAGAGAGAGAGAGAGAGAAAAATAGAGAAACTCACAATATAGGATAACAAGTTTACGTTAAATGTGTGTGAATATAAATATTTCTTGTGTGAATGTACCCTTCGTGTACGAGTGCGTAGAGTGATGTATCATAAACTATACCTATTATAGTTTATCTAAAATGTATGTAATATGTATGAATCCTTTTATGGAAATGTATTAGTGTTGTGAATATATTCAAATACTAAAACTTATGATTATACACTTTGCTCAACATAATACAAAGTGTTATGATATTTACATGCTGTTGGCAAAATTTAGCAATTCTGCCCTGTTTTGGAAAAATCATAGAAAAATCATACGAAGTCGAAAACTGGATCCGTAAGTTCTGAGAGTTCACAAAATGTGTCTAGTTTGCTCATAATTTTTATCACAATTTATAATGACCTCTAACTTGGGTGAAAAATTCCAAAATCACAGACTGGTCCAGATTGTTGTTTGAAATGATAGGTAGTTTTGTAAAAATCACCATAAATTGTAGAAAAATCGTATGGAGATGTGCAAGTAACCATTTTAAAGCTAAAAACTTGAACTATTTGCACCTTGTACAGTTTTGAAAACAAAAATATTTAAGATGCCCAAAACAGTCCGTGAAATGAGTTGAACTTTTCTGATGAAGGCTGTTAGAAAAATTTAGATATGTTCTTAGTGTTTTAACTTGTATTCCCCCCCCCCCCCCCCCCTGAAAACTTGAGAAAACATGAAAATGTAGGGGTATGAACTCACCTTGAGTGATTTCAGTAGATAAGTGTTGAAGAAGGAAAGTGTTCAACCCAAGAACACTTGAAGAATCACTTGAAGATTCGAAGATCTAACACAATTATGAGAGAGTTTGTCTAAGACATCCATGATTTGAGTGGAAATAAATGAGATAATCATAAAGAGAATGGATTATGATTACCAAACGTGGAGGAAAAACTCAAGATCAGCCATTGAATCTCGAATTTCTAGGGAGAGAAAGTGAGAGAGGAAAGAGTTTGATCTTCTTGTGAAATGAGAGCAAATGAGAGAAGTGAGGAGAGAGGATGAATAATCAGCCCTCAAATACGTGGGAAAGAGGGATAATTGAGTGGAAAAGACATTGATGTGACCTAGGTAAGGTGGAGAGGTGTGGTTAGTCAAAGAGTGGGTGTGGGGTGGTTGCTTGTGACATTGGATAAGGCAAAGTCAACACTCCACCTTTAATAATTCACCCATTTGATTTGTATTATTTAAATAATGATTTTCATCAAAATATGTTTAAATTATGAATATTTAGAGTTTATTATGTTAAAATATAATTTCTGGAGAAAATCCCGCTTTAAAATCATGAAAAACGGGCTTAAAATGTTAAAAATATCAAAAATGGGCTAAAAATGACAAATATGCGAATTTCTGGCCGAGGCTCGGCCTCCTGATGCTGAACCGAGAGAGAGAGGGAGGCAGAACCGAGAGGAGAGGAGAAGGAGGGAATGAACCGAGAGGGGAGAAGGGAGAGGGTAGGAACCGAGAGGTGGGAGGGGACAGAGAGGCGCGCGAACAGAGAGTGGAGTAGCGAATAGAGAGTGGAGTAGCGAACCGAGAGTGGAGTAGCGAAGAGAGAGTGGAGTAGCGAACAGAGAATGGAGTAGCGAACAGAGACCGAGAGAAGCAGAGCGTGAAGCGACAGAGGCAGAGGCTCGGTCTCTGGTCTCTTGGCCACCAGAGGCTCGGTCTCTGGTCTCTTGGCCACCAGAGGCTCGGTCTCTGGTCCTAAGAGGCCTCTCACTCCGGTTTCGGTTCCTAAAGCCTATTTTTCTTGTTTTCGCCCCGTTTTAAGCCGTTTTTGACCCGGTTAAGGGCCGGAATGACCCGAATGATTCCAAAAAGTTACGGGAAACTTTTGAGAGAGATTTGGGAGAGATTTCTCACACCTGGAGAGATTTGGGAGAGATTTGACATTCTTGGAGAGATTTCTCATACAAAGAGATATTTGCGAGAGTTTTCACATACTTGGGGAGATTTGGGAGAGATTTGACATTCTTGGAGAGATTTCTCATACAGAGAGATATTTGAGAGAGATTTCACATACTTGGAGAGATTTGGAGAGATTTGACATTCTTGGAGAGATTTCTCACACAAAGAGATATTTGAGAGAGATTTCACATACTTGGAGAGATTTGGGAGAGATTTGACATTCTTGGAGAGATTTCTAATACAGAGAGATATTTGAGAGAGATTTCACATACTTGGAGAGATTTGGGAGAGATTTGACATTCTTGGAGAGATTTCTCATACAAAGAGATATTTTGGGAGAGATTTCACATACGTGGAGAGATTTGGGAGAGATTTGACATTCTTGGAGAGATTTCTAATGTAGAGAGATATTAGAGAGAGATTTCACACACTTGGAGCGATTAGGGAGAGATTTGACATAGACAGAGATAGAGTGAAAACGATTGAGAGAGGATCCATGTGTGACAATTGTGAGTGTCCGGCATCGCAATGCATGGTTCGTAAACCCTGTTAAGCCTTGTTTAAGGATCTTACACATTCCCGATGAGTATGCATCATTGTTTTAACAGTTTGGCTTGCCACGTACTACAGTTTTTTTTTAGGTTAAAGAGATCTAGTTGTACGTACTTTTCGATTTATGTTCTCTTATTAGAATAGCGACTTGTTTAGTAAATACTGAGCGTAAGTCCAAGCACACAAGGGTTAGTTGAGCTGACCGGTTTGACTTGTTGACTTTATTTGACTTTGAATTGACCAGAATTTGACGGTTGTCACAAAAGTCTTCAATCGATGACCACTCAACCTTTATATAAGGCTTGAGTTTAAGAGCTGGTGGAAATCTACATGATACCGACGTTAAACGGGGTTTAAAATTTTTTTACTTGATTAAATTGTCGTAATTAAAATTTTCCAAATAAATAACGAGGGTACTTTTATGCGTTTCTAATGGGTTTGGAGACCCATGAGGTCATAATAAAAAGTCCCACTTTAATTAATTTAAACAAAGAGTTAACGGAAAAATTGGAATACGAACGGTTTTACTAACGGAAATGGTTTATTGTAACGGAAAGTTTTCGGATTGTCACATTATCCCCCCCCCCCCCCCCCCGTTAGAGGGGATTTCATCCCAAAATTTAGAATTAAGATACAAATCATGGAATTGGAAAGAGATGTGGATATTTTTGTTTCATCGAATAGACACTTTTTAAGATTTTTGAGACATGGAAGACAGGATGGATGTTGCTAAGTTCTTGAGGTAGTCGGAGTTTATAGGCTACAGGACCGATCCTAGCGAGGATCTCGAAAGGACCTATGTACCTCGGGTTAAGTTTTCCGCGCTTTCCAAAGCGTATCATGCCTTTCCAGGTCGAGACCTTCAACACGACACGATCTCCAACCTGGAATTCCAAGGGATTCCTTTGTTTATCGGCGTAACTCTTCTGTCTGTCTCGTGAAGCTTTCAGTCATTCTCGGATTTGGATGATCTTCTCGGTGGCTTCACGGATGATTTCAGTACTAGTGAAAGCACTGTCGAGGACTCGACTCTTGGCTAGCTGCGTGTCCCATACCTCGGTCCAGTATAGAGGGGACGTGCACTTGCGACCATAGAGGGCTTCGAACATCGTATCCTTGATGCTGGTGTGGTAGCTGTTGTCAAACGAGAACTCAATCAAGGGTAAATGAGTGTCTCACGACTTTCCGAAATCAGTGACACATGCTCTCAGCATGTCCTCCAGGGTTTGGATAGTTCTCTCACTCTGTCCGTATGTCTGAGGATGATAAGCTGTACTCATGACTAGCTTGGTTCCGAGAGCTTTCTGAAGGGACTTCCAAAACTTTGAGGTAAACCTGCTATCTCGATCGGAGATAATGGACATAGGCACTCTGTGCAGTCGGACTATCTCTTGGATGTAGATTCGCGTGAGTCTTTCCATCTTGAATGATTCTTTAATCGGAAGGAAGTGAGCGGATTTTGTCAATCGGTCGACAATTACCCAAATGGTATTGTACCCACTTGGAGATTTGGGTAACTTGGTGATGAAATTGTTGGGTTTTGAGCATTCTAACACTCCTAAGTGTACATGCAACCCTAAATACCTTGGATGTATGTTTTCTCTATTATGCATAAAAATATGAACATCCAATGTATTATCCTAATCTAGTATACAACACAATGAATACAACAAGATAGAATACATACCTCTTTGATGTAGAATGTCATCATGAAGCTTGAGTGCCTAGTGCCTCAAGTGTGACACCTCAATTGGTTCACACAACACCAAATACACTTGGAATGACTTAAGAGAAATCCACAACTCATGAAATCGACTAGCCCTTCTTTTACACACACTAGTGGCCGATTTTGGTGAATAATATGATGCTTATATAGTGTGTTACAATTAGGGTTACACCATGTAAACCCTAATTGTCATGACCTTTCATTTCCATGACCCATGGGTTATGAAACCTCCATGGAGAATCCTATGGGTTTAACCCAACTTGATTATCCAAGGAGCTTTGACCCGCTATATAAGTTATGGATGATTTGCACAATCAACCCATATATTTAATTAGTCTTCTTTTGATCACATAATTAATTCTAAATTAATTCTTGATCAATACTAGTTAAATATTATTATTCTTATTATTAATATACTAGAACTTATAATATATTAATAACCATAGGTGTCTTAATTCTCTCATTTAGTGTATCCAAGTGCATGATGCCATGCAACCCAAACGGACGATGCCGGGTTGGGTCAAGCATTACCAATTATAGTAATGGAATTATACATTAATCCAAAAGTCTCCCACTTGGATAAGTCTAAAACTATTATTGTGTATGACTTCAATAACCGACTGGCAATCATAGCTCTCAAAAGCTTCTGTCGAACTCTGAACTTGTATATGAACTCTGACCTTTGTCAAGGGCTTGTCCATCAGATAAGGGATCATATATTCCTCCATTCTAGATATCATATGGAATGAGACATGGATTATAGTCATTCTCTCTGTCCATTTGTTGTTTCCTGATTTCTGATTTATGACGACTGACTAACTGAACAAATCAAATTAGTCTTGGCCCGGCCGAGCACTTCCATTTGTCATCATCAAATCATCGAGGGGCCCACAAACATCACTTTTATCTCGAAGGTAAAAGGAATGGATAAACTTCGCATCATATGGCTTGTTCTACTACTTATTAAATCTTACACAAAGGCACGTTCTATAACACTGAGTTACCGAATGCGTTTTCGTGCAATCAATGTATAACCAACTCATAGTAACAACTCATATCTCTAGGTTTGAAGAATATAAGATATTATCATCTCATGATCACTCGTGATAAAATCCATGAAGTGATTCCAATGAGAGCGGGTTGAATCCAATACTCAGAACTTATGAGCACTCATGAGTGTTGTAGCCCTTTGTCCAACATCTTAGATCTCTACAAGCCAACCCATGACAACGTTAATTCATATCTACTTCCAACATCTGACCTACTGTGGATGGTTTGAATTGTTGGGTTATGAGCATTCTAACACTCCTAAGTGTACATGCAACCCTAAATACCTTGGATCTATGTTTTCTCTATTATACATGCAAATTTGAACATCCAAGGTATTATCCTAATCTAGCATACAAAACTATCAATATAACAAGATAGAATACATACCTCTTTGATGTAGAATGTCTTCATGAAGCTTGAGTGCCTAGTGCCCCAAGTGTGACACCTCAAATGGTTCACACAACACCAAATACTCTTGGAATAACTTGAGAGAATTCTACACTTCATGAAATCGGCTAGCCCTTTCTTAGTCTCTTAGTAGTGACCGATTTTCCTCAAGAATAAGATGCTTATATAGTTATACAATTAGGGTAAACCCTAATTGTCATGACTTTCCATTTCCTTGGATCCATGGGTTCAAATACTCCATGGAGCATCATATGGGTTTTGGCCCAACTAGATAATCCATGGAGCATTAGCCCACTATACAAGTATGGATGATTTACACAATCAACCCATATATTTAATTCCTCTTCTTTTGATCACTTAATTAATTCTAGATTAATTCTTGATCAATACTAATTAAATAATCTCATTATTCTTATTATTAATATACTAGAACTTATAATATATTAATAACCGTAAGTGTCTTATTTCTCTCATTATAGTCTATCCAAGTGCATGATGCCATGCAACCCAAATGGACCATGCCGGGTCGGGTCAAGTCTTACCAATTATAGTTATGGACTTAGACATTAATCCAACAGTCTCCCACTTGGATAAGTCTAAAACTATTTTTGCGTATGACTTCAGGAACCAACTGGCAATCGTAGCTCTCAAAAGCTTCTATCGAACTCTAACCTTGTAGATGAACTCTGATCTTGTCAATGACTTGTCCATTAGATAAGGGATCATATATTCCTCCATTCTAGATATCATATGGACTGAGACATGGATTATAATCATTCTCTCTGTCCATTTGTTGTTTCCCGATTTCCGATTTATGACGACTGACTAATTGAACAAATCAAATCAGTCCTGGCCCGGCCGAGCACTTCCATTTGTCATCATCAAATCATCGAGGGGCCCAAAGATATCGCTTTTATCCCGAAGGTAAAAGGAATGGATAAACTTCGACTCATATGGCTTGTTCTACTACTTGTTGAATCATACACAAAGACACGTTTTATAACATCGAGTTACCAATGCGTTTCGTGCAATCAATGTACAACCAACTCATAGTAACAACTCATATCTCTAGGTTTGAAGAATATAAGATATTATCATCTCATGATCACTCGTGATAAAATCCATGAAGTGATTCCAATGAGCGCGGGTTGAATCCAATACTCAGAACTTATGAGCACTCATGAGTGTTGTAGCCCTTTGTCCAACAACTTAGACCTCTACAAGCCAACCCATGACAGTCTTAATTCATATCTACTTCCAACATATGACCGACTGTGGATAGTTTGAATAACTTAGTCATTCCGGAAGAATAACCTAGTTTATTCGGGAAGTCAAAACATGCAAAGTGAAACAAAATAATAATTGAATCCAATATGGTCTCAGAACTTATGAATATAAATAAAACACTTTTTATTTATCACCATATGATTACACATTATTCATTGTATACTGTTTCAGCTATCAACTTTATTCTTGAATTTTAAACAATGGTTGTCCCATGCTCCAAGCATGTACACTATGTTTTCTAAACACTGTAACAGCTCAAATTTTCAAATAAAATTTTCATTTAAAATAAAACATCATTATTCAACAAAAGAATTTATTCCAAGTTTATTGCAAAATACAAATAACGAATCCCCAAGATCTTCAACAACGGCAGTGTGTACGTGTCACGCCGGCGCCTTCCCACGGTCATCACTAGTACCTGAAAAACATAAACACAACTGGTAAGCATAAATGCTTAGTGAGTTCCCCAATATACAACTTACACACATACGCCTTTCCAGGCCCTGACCTTCCGGTCCACATAACGTTGCCTTCCGGCCCGTAAAGTAATTGCCTTCCGGCCCATAACATATCGCCTTCCGGCCCGTATTATATTGCCTTCCGGCCCATAGTATATTGCCTTCCGGCCCATAACATTTACAAAGCATAACACATATAACATAACACACATAGCACATATATCATACATCATACCTGTTCCTGCTATCACATAACATAATGCCTTCCGGCCCGGATAAACATACATAACATGTATAGCATCTACCTTTCCAGTTATAGCATAAATCACATATATCACATACGACCTTCCGGTCACACAGTCAAACCCTTCCGGGTGAAGTATAGTGAGAAGACTCACCTCGTAGTATGCAAACTATAAACCCTTGGAGCTACTCGCACTCGATCTGCTAATCTGCAGACTCCCTATAATACCACATACCTTTATTAATGATCTTATCAAACAAGACAACTGTCCCTACTAATTACATACAGGTCAACGGTCAACTTGACCGGACTCGTCGAGTGCAAAGGCGACTCGGCGAGTCTAGACACCCCGACTCCACTCGCCGAGTCTAAAGAACGACTCGACGAGTCCCAGTAAGTCTTCAAGCAACTCGCCGAGTCTGAAGAACAACTCGGCGAGTCCTAGTGAATCTTCAAGCTACTCGCCGAGTCTGATCTTTGGACTCGGCGAGTCCTCGCCATGCAGTCAATCAACTGCCTCCTGTAATTCGCATGATTCCGTAATATATAGATATGGGACTTCCTAGACCTTTACACATACTATTACTGGGATTTAAACACTTGTAACAACACTATAATCTATCAAATCCTTGAATGGGTTTCCTAAACCCTAGATTCGTGTACAACACCAAAACTACAGAAATGATCCGAGGATTACCTGGAAAACGTGTTCCCTGTGTCCCCAACCTTCAGAGCTCAACCCCTTGATCCTCCTTTGATCACCACCTTGCCTCTCCTAGCCTAACAACCTCTTCAAGCTTCCACTAGCCTTCTCCCTTGCTCCAGATGCCCACAGTCGTTTAGGTTATCTTCAATCGGCCAAAAGACGAGACATGACGGCCCTAAAGACATTATATATGATCCAAAATCAAAACGGCTAGGGTTTCAGCTGAACAGCGTCGACTCGCCGAGTCCCTAACGGACTCGTCGAGTCCAGTCGCGAATCTGTGACCAAGACCATGGTCCTACTCGGCGAGTCAGGCATCAACTCGCCGAGTTCCCCCCTAAATATTCCCCAAAATAGTTTAAAGTTATACCTAAAATTCCGGGCTGTTACAAACACTAGTCATGCCATACACCAAGTATGCACACTATGTTTGTCTATGATCTTCACTTTGTGAACTAGATCAATTGAACATAACTTCAATGATTCTCTTTTCACACTCCCAAATCCTTACTGCAAATGCAAGAATTCCAAATTCATGTCATTTACTGAAATCTGTTAAATTCTAAACTTATATGCATCGATCCTCTTGTAATGATTATGCACAAAGTCAAAGAGACTTAACAACAATCATTACAGAGCATTCCAAAGGAGATCAAGTCCTTGGAACCATCCTTCTTGCATTAAGTTTCCTTAATCTTACACAGATTGAAAAATCCTAACTTTGAAACATTTCCAGATTCCATTTCGACTATCACTTCTGAACAAGAGTTGCCTCCTTACAGATTATGTCAATATGGTCCTTCCATAATTATCACTATACTTCCAACTGTCCTTGAGCAACCAATCTTTGGTAAACCTTAGATTTTCCTCGACAATTGTTTAATCCTTTTAGTCATATCCAGTTCTAAACCTTTTCCCTTCTTAATGCCCTAGGCATTTGGAAAATTTAGAAAGGATGAATATAGCACATGCAATCGATCCTATATCCGAAGCATATGGGACACGATTCATGATGTCTCACATAAAGACTAAACCAGTCTTTTGCTATAACATTTCCATTTCAATTTGCCAAGTTCTCATAATTCAGATTATGAAAAGGGATGCCGTAATCATAATCGAATTTTAGAACGCAAATAATGGACCCATATACAGAATTTTCTTATGTTGAGCCATTCCAACATGAAATTCATATATATCCTTGACTAAATGATTAAAACCTCACGATCTAAGCTTATAGATTTGAGATGAAGTATAATTTCCTCTCCCTTAATTATAGCAAAACAACTCTTTCCCAGTTGAAACTTTTGTTTTCTATAATTAACATTGGTAGCTTGCAATACTTATCGTAATTATCATGCTCCCACTAACATGATGATTATTAGCATAACACTTATGCTCCCACTAGCTTTGACATATACTCAGAAAGCTCGACTTCTAGAAAGCAATACTTTATTGACTTTGTTACCAAAGTTCAGATTTCTGATACTAGATTGTTTTGCTAAGACTTTATCCAAAACATACACCTTACCTTAGATAGCTCATGGGTGTGTCAAAACAATTTTAAGAACTATGAAAAGGGATGCCGTAATCATAGTCTTGATCGTTTTGACGTTTGCCATTTCTCACAAGTCCAAGTTAGTGTGCCGGTAAACCACACACGCTCCACTAACGACTTTGAGAATGCAAATATCACAATTGCTATCTAACTAAAATCTACTTAGTGAAAGTGTTTCCTCACCATCATTTTCATGAATCAGAGAGAAACCTTATGACACTTAGATTTATTGGTGTATGAGTTCCTACCCATATGAATTTGTCAAAACCATAATCACAAGACAAGGATAATGACAAATCCAAAACCATATGGATTGAACTCAATCTTAATTTCTTGCCACCTGGCAGCTCAAGGGCCTACCATTGCTTCCAAGTCGTTGAGAAACACATTGAGAACTCTAAGAACTCATATGCAAAGCCAACTTTTAACTAGAATGGGCACAGAATATGTCAACACGATAGGTTATAAACCTCAAGTCGTGTGCTAGTGAAGAACTTCAGGTTTCATTCTTGATTAGTTCTTGAGAATTTCAAGACCTTTAAGACTCCCACTGTCCTCTTGACATATAAGACTTTTTGTCAGATATTCAAGAGATAGTGTGGATTCTAATCAAGACAAACACTTCACATAATTGGCCGAAGTTGGTCTTTGTTTTATCCAAAACATCACAACTTACCAATTTCAAATGTACAAGAATAGAAAACTTTTACTCTTACATTTGTCAAGTGTTTTAAACCTTCTTTAAGACATGTCACTCAAGTCATAATCTTGGAGTATGACTCTAAGACTTGTATTGGAACGAAGTATGACTCATCTTCTTGATTTAACCATTTCAACAATTCAAGATCCCTTCTTCTTAGTCATAAGAATGCACTAAGACTTCCTTAGAGAACTAATTTTGATATGGTTTCTTAATCATTAAGATGATCACAAAACTGATACTAAAGTACTCTCCCATCTTTTCAGATTTGAGAAACTTTTATCCTTCTGCCTAACTTGATTCTTCTTATCCGCTCTGCCATGCATTGGAACCTTTTCCAATGTCTTAGAGTTACACTTAAGCTTGTAAGTATAATCATATTTACTAAGCTTTAGTAAACTATGACGAATAGTCTTATATCTTTTGTGGTGGACTTAATCAGTGCACATGCCTATGTACTCGATCCCTTAGTCCATTACTTGACTCACACATCCATGTGAACAAGTAATTAGTCTTAATTTTTGCAATACTTGAAAGTTCTCATTCATCATGATATACAACTTGCATGATTCCAAGTTTCGGTCCAATTGAAGCTTGGGTGATGAGAATCTTTCCTTTATTTGATGAATTTAGACATTACCACAAATGAAAGAATCAATTTCATACTTCCACTCTTGCTATTAATGGAATCATATAAGCAACAATTTTTTTTTCCTCAAATGCCATTGTAAGGATATTTTTAAAATAAATAAAATCAAATTTTTTCTTTTATTTTAAAAACTATGCGGAAAAACTTATCCTTACAACACATATGAAAAACTTGTTGTTATTTATTCCTTAGCAATATCTCATAACTCCTAAGAATTAGCTCAAGAATCCGATTTTTCAACCTTCGCAATAGAAATCCATCTATGCGATCAGATTCAGCATATTCTTTCTTTAAGTTCCTTTACTTTTCTTTGATTCTTAAAACATTACCATGTGACCCAGTCACATCATGTATCAGGAATCTCAGAATAGAAACTTAACAGAGTTAGACTAGTGGACTTTACCTGAAGTAGAGTCAGTCTTATTGACTTTAACACCCTTAGGTAAATTTGGCAGCTTCGCAAATAATGACCCTTTCTTTGGCAATATAAACATATGGACCCTTTGATAATGGTACACGGGACTATCACAAACTTAGCTTTTCTCTTTACCATTTGTTCAACCGAGTTGACTATGGCCGATCCCTTTCCATTGGGAAGAGAATGCTTTTTCTGTATTTCCAGTGTCACCATTGTCAATGTCCATAAAGTTTCAGGAAGTTGATCTTAACAATAGATAAGATCATTAAGGGTCTTGTCATAGTCTGTTTCATAGGTGTTCCAAAAGAACTCACTATGTGACTTAGAAAGTAATTGAGCCACTAACTTTCTCAAGACTTTGACACCCAACTCTCCCGGCTTGTCAATATGTGACTACATCTCCAAAATGTGATCACACCTAGACCTTGTCTTGCCAATAGGGTTCGAGTGACCTTAAATTTTTCAAGAACTTGTGGGTTAGGGAGAATAATTGGAGGAGGAGAGAGAAGTATGATATCCATGGGACATCATCTTCATTTAGGAAAGCTTGTTTCAAGAGATTTGGGAAGATCATAAATGTCTAAACCAGACATGTTTTGGGAGATATTCGAGATAGTTGATTTTAAAGTCCTTAATATGACACCCAATATGAAATATTAAGGCTAAGACCCAACAAATTATTTTATAACTTAGAAGAGGTATGCCGTAATCCAAGCTATAAAACAATTTGAAGGTAGGTGAATGACGATTCACCAATTTCCACCAAGATAAACGAAATATATTATTAGGTTTTAATTGGTTTTGAAACTCGTAGATCTTTTGAGATTCATTGAACTGTTCAATGGCATGTTTCAATCTCGAGTGTGCCCTTCAGGTTTTGTGACTGGGATGCCGAGGATCACAAAACAAGGTGTGAAGTAACCATGCAAATTACTTGGTACCCTTAATAAATTACCCCTCAATCGATGTGCCAGTTAACCACACACGCTCCATCGATACTATGATAAATATTAAGTTACCCTTTGCCTACCTTGTTAAATACGAGTTAGTGTGACGATTAACCACACACGCTCCACTAACCGACTTAAACAAAGTGCAAAGTGTAATTTCATGGATTAGCACCTTCATCACATTTTCCTAAGTAACTAAGATTGGGAATTATTAAGAGTTTAGTTACTTAGTATTTATCATTAATACTTTTAATGAAGGGAGAATTATAGTCCTGTCAAACCCGTTCGGCTAACGACCCTCCACCAGTCAAGCAAGCGGTGGGTGAGAGTGGACACCCATTAAGTTGCCATTTTATAGGCAACAACGTTATACCCACCTTATAGACCGGCTTCGTGAATGAGGCGTACTAGCGGTAAGACCGACTTTACTCTTATACATATATATATATATATATATATATATATATATATATATATATATATATATATATATATATATATATATTATTAACTTATAATATTATAAAGTATAAGAGTTGAATTTTAACTTTTAAAATTCTAAGGGCTAACATGGAATTAAAGTATTCATAAGAGAAAATTTTACAAATTCCAAAACTTGAGGGCAAGTTTTGAAACTATTCAAAACTAATTAATTCCATAACTTATGTATTTAAAGTAGTTTTAATCCAAAAACTCTTCAAGTTCCATAACTTGTGGACAAATTATGGAAGACTTTAAACTAATAAAGAATTAACCTTTTCTTTATTTTATAACTTATGGAATTAATTAAGGTTACATATTTTATTTATTTATTTATTAATGAAGTGACTCTTGAACCTCCATAACTTAAGGACAAGACTCTTCATCTTTTGTAACCATTGCCAATTTTTATGAGTTTTTATGAAACTTAAATGTGACTTTTCATATAACTTGAGGACAAGTTACAAAAACACATTTTAGAATCAACTCTTAGATTAATTTGGATTGAAAACAACTTTTTCACTCAACTTTTCTATTAATCTAAGCAACTCATAAGAACAAGATAATTCAAATCAAACTTTTTCATGTAATTAGTCTAACCTTTAAACTAATACAAAATATGAATCTATTGACAATTATCTTTCAAAATGGATTAGCATGAACATTACCACATTAAAAAAAAAAGTTAATAAGTTCAAAACAACTTAGGGTAATGTTCCTAGTCCATTTCTAGCCAAAAACCTCAAAGATATGCTGTCTGGGGTCCAACTCGTCGAGTGCATGAACACAACTCGGCGAGTTGGATGCATTTTGCCTTGGACTCGTCGAGTCCCTTCATGGACTCGGCGAGTTAGCTGGGCTGACAGCATCAAAACTCGATTTTTCAGCTTCTATTGCAGGTATAACAAGAAAACAAGCCTAGGCTCTGATACCACTGTTGGGTTATGAGCATTCTAACACTCCTAAGTGTACATGCAACCCTAAATACCTTGGATATATGTTTTCTCTATTATACATGCAAATAAGAACATCCAAGGTATTATCCTAATCTAGCATACAAAACTATCAATATACCAAGATAGAATACATACCTCTTTGATGTAGAATGTCTTCATGAAGCTTGAGTGCCTAGTGCCCCAAGTGTGACACCTCAAATGGTTCACACAACACCAAATACTCTTGGAATAACTTGAGAGAATTCTACACTTCATGAAATCGGCTAGCCCTTTCTTAGTCTCTTAGTAGTGACCGATTTTCCTCAAGAATAAGATGCTTATATAGTTATACAATTAGTGTAAACCCTAATTGTCATGACTTTCCATTTCCTTGGATCCATGGGTTCAAATACACCATGGAGCATCATATGGGTTTTGGCCCAACTAGATAATCCATGGAGCATTAGCCCACTATACAAGTATGGATGATTTACACAATCAACCCATATATTTAATTAGTCTTCTTTTGATCACTTAATTAATTCTAGATTAATTCTTGATCAATACTAATTAAATAATCTCATTATTCTTATTATTAATATACTAGAACTTATAATATATTAATAACCGTAAGTGTCTTATTTCTCTCATTATAGTCTATCCAAGTGCATGATGCCATGCAACCCAAATGGACCATGCCGGGTCGGGTCAAGTCTTACCAATTATAGTTATGGACTTAGACATTAATCCAACATGAATAACTTAGTCATCCAGAGTAATGACCTAGTTATTCTGGAAGTCAAAACATGCAAAATGAAACACAATAATAATTGAATCAAATATAGTATCAAAACCTATGAACATAAATAAAACACCTTTTATTTATCACCATATGATTACACATTATTCATTGTATACTATTTCAGCTATCAACTTTATTCTTGAATTTAAAACAATAGTTGTCCCATGCTTCAAGCATGTACACTATGTTTTCTAAACACTAGTCATGCCATACACCACGTATGCATACTATGTTTGTCTATGATCTTTACTTTGTGAAATAGATCAATTGAACATAACTCCAATGATCCTTTTTTCATAATCCTAAATCTTTACTGCAAATGCAAGAATTCCAAATTCATGCCATTTACTGAAATTTGTTAGATTCTAAACTTATATGCATTGATCCTCTTGTAATGATTATGCACAAAGTCAGAAAGGCTTGACAACAAACATTACAAAGTATTCCAAAGGAGATCAGCTCCTTGGAAACATCCTTCTTGCATTAAGTTTCCTAATTTTACACAGTTTGAATAATTTCTAACTTTGAAACATTTCCAGATTTCATTTTGACTATCACTTCTGAACAAGAGTTGCCTCCTTACAGATTATTATCAATATGGTCCATCCAGAAGTATCACTATACTTCCAACTATCCTTCACCAACCAATCTTTAGTAAACCTTAGATTGTCCTCTACAATTAATTAATCCTTTTAGTCATATCCAATTCTAGACCTTTTCCCTTCTTAATGCCCCAGGCATTTGGAAAATTTTAGAAATGATGAATATAGCACATGTAATCGATCATATATCTGAAGCATATAGGACACGATTCATGA
The DNA here is from genome assembly GCF_052625555.1 of Lactuca saligna. Lineage (NCBI taxonomy): Eukaryota > Viridiplantae > Streptophyta > Magnoliopsida > Asterales > Asteraceae > Lactuca > Lactuca saligna. The sequence goes on along the minus strand of NC_136419.1, from coordinate 223,745,893 downwards.
TGTCTCACATAAAGACTAAACCAGTCTTTTGCTATACGATTTCCATTTCAATTTGCCAAGTTCTCATAATTCAGATTATGAAAAGGGATGCTGTAATCATAATCGAATTTTAGAACCCAAATAATGGAGCCATATACATAATTTCCTTATGTTGAGCCATTCCAACATGAAATTCATATATATATATATATATATATATATATATATATATATATATATATATATATATATATATATATATATATCCTTGACTAAATACGATTAAAACCTCAATCTAAGCTTTTAGATTTGATATGAAGTATAATTTCCTCTCCCTTAATTATAACAAAAAAACTTTTTCCCAACTGAAACCTTTTGTTTTCTATAATTAACATTGCTAAATCGCAATACTTATCATAATTATCATGCTCCCACTAACATGATGATTATTAGCATAACACTTATGCTCCCACTAGGTTTGACATGTACTCAGAAATTAGCTGGACTTCTAGGAATCAATACTTTATTTACTTTCTTACCAAAGTTCAGATTTCTAATACTAGATTGCTTTGATAAAACTTTATCAGTATCATACACCTTGTCTTAGATAGCTCACAAGTGTGTCTAAACAATTTTAAGAACTATGAAAAGGGATGTCGTAATCATAGCCTCGATTGTTTAGACCTTTGCCACTTCTTACAAGTCCATGTTAGTGTGCCGGTTAACCACACACGCTCCACTAACGACTTTGAGAATGCAAATATCACAATTGCTATGTAGCTAAAATCTACTTAGTGACAGTGTTTCCTCACCATCATTTTCATGAATCAGAGAGAAACCTTATGACACTTAGATTTAATGGTGTATGTGTTCTCATCCATGTGAATTTTCAAAACCATAGTAACAATACAGGGATAATGACAAATCCAAATGCATATCGACTAAACTTCAATCTTAATTTGTTGCCACTTGGCAGCTCAATGGCCTGCCATTGCTTCCAAGTTGTTGTGTAACCAATTGGGAACTCTAAGAACTTATATGCAAAGCCAACTTTACTTGGAATGGGCACAAAATATGTCAACATGATAGGTTAGGAGCCTCAAGTCGTGTGCTAGTGAAGAACTTTAGGTTTTATTCTTGATTAGTTCTTGAGACTTTCAAGACCTTTAAGACTCCCACTGTCCTATTGACATTTAAGACTCTCTTGTCAAATATTCAAGAGATATTGTGGATTATAATCAAGACAAACACTTCACACAATTGGCCTTAGTTGGTATCTGTTTTATCCAAAACATCACAACTTACCAATTTCAAATGTACGAGAGTAGAAAACTTTTACTCTTACATTTAACATGTGTTTTTAAACCTTCTTTAAGACATGTCACTCAAGTTACATTCTTAGAGTATAAATCTAAGAATTGTTTTGGAACGACGTATGAATCATCTTCTTGATTTAACCACTTCAACAATTCATAGCTCCTCTTCTTAGCTATCAGAATTCACTTAGAGGATGAATTATGATAAGGTCTCTAAATCATCAAGGTGATCAAATAACATGATACCAAAGTGCTCTCCATCTTTTCAGATTTGAGAAACATTTATCCTTCTGCTTAATTTGATTCTTCTAATTCGCTCTACCATACATTGGAACCTTTTCCGATGTCTCATAATTACACTTAAGCTTGTAAGTATAACCATATTTACTGAGCTTTAGTAAATTATGACGAATACTCTTATCAATCTTTTGTGGTGGACTTGACCAGTGCACATGAATGTGTGCTCGATCGCGTAGTCCTTGACATGACTCACATATACATGTGAATAAGGACTAGTCTTAATTTTCCAAAGTTGAAAGTTCTCATTCATCATATTGTACAACTTGTATGATTCCAAGTTCCGATCCACTTGAAACTTGGGTGATGAGAATCTTTCCTTATTTGGTAAATTAGACACTACCACAAATGAAAGAATCAAATTCACTTTCCAATATTGCTATCAGTGGAATCTTATAAGCAACAAGTTTTCACAAATGTCATTGTAAGGATACTTAAAATAAAATCGAAACCTTTTTCTTTTATTTTAAAACTTTGCGGAAAAACTTATCCTTACAATCCATATGAAAACCTTGTTGTTATCTATTCCTAAGCAATATAAATATCATAACTCTTAAGTAATAGCCCAAAATTCTGATCACCGAATCATGCGATTGAAATCCATCTTCGCGATCAGAATCAGCATGTACTTAAAAGAGTTAGACAATGGACTTTACCTGAAGTAGAGCCAAACTTATTGACTTTAACATCCTTAGGTAAATTTGGCAGTTTCGTAACCAATGCCCCTTCCTTTGGCAATAGTTACCTATGGACCCTTGATAATGGGCCTATCTCAAACTTAGCCTCTCTCTTTACTATTTCGTCAACAGAGTTAACTATGGTCGATCCCTTTCCATTGTGAAGAGAGAGCTTTACTGGATATCCAATGTCATCATTGTCAATGTCCACAGTGTTTTAGGAAGTTGATCTTAGAAAATATATAAGATCGATAAAGGTCTTGGCATAGTCTGTTTCATAGGAGTCCCAAAGGAACTCACTATGTGGCTTAGAAAGTAGTTAAGCCACCAACTTTCTTAAGACTTTGACACCCAACTCTCCCGGCTTGTCAATATGTGACTACGTCTCCAAGATGTGATCACACTTAGACCTTGCCTTGCCAGTAGGGCTTGAGTGACCTTAAACTTTTTAAGAACTTGTGGGTTAGGGAGAATAATTTGGACGAGGTGAAAGAAGTAAATTTCCAAGAGATTTGGGAAGATCATATATGTCTGAACAACAACTTTTGGGAGATATTCAAGATAGTTGATCTAAAGTATTTTATAAGATAGAAGAGGGATGCTGTAATCCAAGCTATAAAATATTTGAAGGTAGGTGAATGACAATTCACCAATTTCCACCAAGGTAAACGAAATGTATTATTAGGTTTTAATTGGATTTGAAACTCCTAGATCTTTTGAGATTCATTGAAATTTTCAATGGCATGTTTCAATCACGAGTGTGCCCTTCAGGTTTTGTGACTGGGATACCAAGGATCACAAAACAAGGTGTGAAGTAACCATGCAAATTACTTTGTACCATTAAGTGTTTACCCCTCAATCGATGTGTCGGTTAACCACACACGCTCCATCGATACTATGATAAACATTAAGTTACCCTTTGCCCACCTTGTTAAATACGAGTTAGTGTGCCGGTTAACCACACACGCTCCACTAACCGACTTAAACAAAGTGCAAAGTGTAATTTCATGGATTAGTACCTTATTCACATTTTCCTAAGTAACTAAGATTGGGTATTTATAAGAGTTTAGTTACTTAGTATTTATCATTAATACTTTTAATGAAGGGAGAATTCTAGTCCATGTCCTACCCGTTCGGCTAACGACCCTCCACCGGTCAAGGAAGCGGTGGGTGAGAGTGGTCACCCATTAAACTGTCATTTTATAGGTAGTAACCTTATACTCCCCTTATAGACCGACTTCGTGAATGAGGCCTACTAACGGTAAGACTGACTTTACTCTTATATATATATATATATATATATATATATATATATATATATATATATATATATATATATATATATATATAGATATAGATATATATATTATTAACTTATAATATTATAAAGTTTAAGGGTTGAATTTTAACTTTTAAAATTCTAAGGGCTTAACTTGGAATTAAAGTATTCATGCGGAAAACTTTACAAATTCCAAAACTTGAGGGCAAGTTTTGAAACTATTCAAAATTCTTGGATTTTCATAACTTATGAGTTTAATTAAAGTTTTAAAAACTTTAATGAAGAGACTCTTGAACATCCATAACTTGAGGACAAGTTATGGAGTCATAAAACAATTTAATGAGGAAAAAGACTCTTCGTTTTGTAACCTATGTTAACTTTTATGAGTTTTAAGATTCATAAATGTGACTTTTAAGTTACATAAGCACATTTTATGAACTTCTTTTGGATTAATTTGGATTAAAACCAACTATCACATAATTTTTTTTCATTAATCTAAATTCACTCATAAAACAAGGTAACACAAAAAACTTTTGGTGATCCATAACTTATTCTTAAGTTATGGAATTCTTTAAAGCATTAACACCAAATTTTGTAACTTCGTAAAAGCTTTGAATCAAAATTTTTTTAAAACCCTTTCATATCCATAACTTATGGATGTTTCAAAAAATAAAACTCTTTAGACTAAACTTTTAAAACTAATAAAATAATCATATCATTTTATCTTTTACTAAATTTGACCTAATTCAACTTTGAAAATAAAATATTTAGATCAATATTACAGAAAACAACCCGTAGCTCTAACACCATTGTTGAGTTTTGAGTATTCTAACACTCCTAAGTGTACATGCAACCCTAAATACCTTGGTAAGTCCTAGTATATTAATAACCATAAGTGTCTTACTTCTCTCATTTAGTCTATCCAAGTTCATGATGTCATGCAACCCAAATGGACGATGTCGGGTCGGGTCAAGCATTACCAATTATAGTTATGGACTTAGATATTAATCCAACAGAAATCCATGGTAATCATCTCCCATTTTCATTCAGGTATCTCGGGCTGCTGGAGCAGACCCGAGGGCTTCTGATACTTGACGTTTACCTTGGCGCAAGTTAGACACTTGCCCACGAAGATTGCAATTTCGGCTTTCATGTTTGGCGACCAGTATTGTTTCTTGAGATCTAGGTACATCTTGTCCGAACCTAGGTGAACAGAGTATCTGGTCTTGTGAGCTTCGATCATACAATTTCTCTGAAATCTCTGAACTTTGAGGTCTAGATTCGATCCATGAAACAGTAGACTCTGTCACCTCTAATCTCAAGTTTCTTATCCATTCCTCTCAAGTCTTCGTTCAACATGTTCTCTAGTCTTAGGGCTTCCAACTAGGCTTCTTGAATCTGTATGGATAAGTGGGAATGAATGGTCATTGTCAATGTCTTCGCCTTCATACTTGAGCTTTCCTTTCGGCTAAGGGCATCTACTACCACATTGGCCTTGTTGGGATGATAGCGTATTTCGCACTCGAAGTCATTGAGTAGCTCTACCCATTGTCGCTGTCTCATGTTTATGTCCTTCTAATTGAAGATGTGTTGCAAGCTTTTATGGTTAGTGAAGATCGTGCACTTAGTTTCGTAGAGATAATGCTCCAAATCTTCAGTGCGAAGACCACTGCTCCTAACTACAAGTCATGAGTCGTGTAGTTAACTTCGTGTGTCTTCAGCTGTCTTGATGCATAAGCGATAACTTTTCCTCTCTGCATAAGTACATAGTTTAAACCCTGATTGGGCGCATCGTAATAGACAACAAAATTCTTTGTCTCTTCTGACAGGACAGGATGGGTGCACCGCACAAGGCTTGCTTCAATGTTTGGAATGATGTATCTCGCTGTTCACTCCAATAAAAGGGGTACACCTTTCTGTGTCAGAGTGGTTAGGGGTTTGGAGATTCGGGAAAATTTTTGGATGAACCTGCGATAGTAGACAGCGAGACCCAAGAATTGACGGATTTCTGTGGGTGTCTTCGGTGTCGATTAATTCTCTGTCGTCTTGATTTAGGATGGGTCCACGTGTATGCCTTCCTCACTTATCACATGACCAAGGAAAGTGGTTAGACCGAAGGTCATCACTACGAACTCATAGTGACCATATCGAGTCCTGAATGCTGTCTTGGAAACATCATTCTCGTGAACTTGAAGCTAATGGTATCCTGCTGTAAGGTCTATCTTCGAGAAGTAACTGGCTCCCTGAAGTTGATTGAAGAGGTCATCTATTCAAGGAAGAGGATAACGGTTTTTTATGGTAAATTTGTTCAGCTCGCGGTAGTCTATACACATCCGAAAGGATCTATCTTTCTTCTTCACAAATAATATTGGGGCTCCCCAAAGTGAGGAACTCGGTCTGATGAACCCTTTGTCAAGTAGCTCATTAAGTTGACTGGATAACTCTTGCATTTCTACTAGAGCTGAGATATACATAGATTTGGCTACAAGGTCAGCTCTAGGAATTAGGTCGATACGAAACTCGACTTGACATTCGGGAGGAATTCCCGGGAGCTCTTTGGGAAAGACATCAGGAAAGTTGCAGACTTTGGGGATGCTCTCGAGGTCTTTAACTTCCTTTTTCTCGTTGATTATATGAGCCAGGAATGCGTAACACTCCTTTCGCAGAAGCTTTTGATCTTTGATGCATGAAATGATGCGAAGATTGGAACTTAGCTTATCGCCGTTGATCATAAGAGTTTGACCAGAGGGGAGATTGAGACGGATGACTTTTTCATAACAAAGGATATCAGCATGATTGGAACTCAACCAATCCATGCCGATGATAACATCAAAGCACTTTATGGAAACTGGCATTAGGTCAATGGGAAAAAAAATGATCGTTCAGTGTAAGGGTACGGCTTATGAACATCTCATTAATGTTCTCTTTCTCACCTTTAGCCATCTCAACGGTAAATGTTTCAGTTACTAGACAAGGACTATGTTTAAGAAGACGCTTGAATGAATGACTAATAAAACTTCTTTGGCACTAGATTCGAAAAGGATGCGAGTATAAGAATTGTCGAGAAGGAACGTACCCGCGACGATGGTGGGATCGGCAGCTGCCTCCTTCTGGTTCATAGCTAGAACTATCATGGTGTTATTGGTGGTTGATGCTTTTAGGCAATTTCGCTTGAAATGCCTGATTTCACTGCACTTATAGCAGACATGATTGATACCCGCTCCAGAATATTGATTGGTTGGTTGAGTTGGTGCTCTGCAGTTTCGCACAAGATGACCCTTCTTGCCACAGCTGATGCAGATCCTCTCACGGCATGGACCAGGGATACGATGGTGGTAATTGCACATGTTGCACCAAGGGAGGTTACCAGCATACCCAGTGGTAGGTGCTTGAGTTGTAAACGCAGTGACAGAAGTAGTAGCAGCTTGAACTGACACCGTTTTGTGCTTCATGGAGGGTCCTTGTGAACTCTGACTCTTTCGCTTTTTCCAGAAAATCTTCTTACTCTCATCACACTCATTCTAGTGCTCCTGATCATCTTCATGGTTTTGGGGATAGGCATTACTTCCTGGTCCACTGGACTTGCTAGGGTTCAAGTGCGCCATTACAGTTGTCACTGCAGCAGTAACAGCTGCCTGAAATAGGACAGGGTCGAATTGAGAAGGATACGGTGGCGGAGAGTTGTTGTTCTTGGAGTTTGGTCCTTTCTTTGGAGGCATGATGATCTAAAATAATTAGGAAAAAGAGGATAATAAGTCCTCTGAATTGAATAATGAGATATGAAACAAGAAATATCTCATTATGACAGATAAAGTGTTCTACTAAGCGATAATATATAGGAAAACAACTAAAACAAGGGAATTTATCGCTAAGGAAAGAATGAGTAGCTACACTTGGAATGAATTGCTACATCATATTCGGCTTAGTCTAGATACTCCTATAGTCTTTTATGGTTTGTTGCGACGACGACTCATTGTTTGGATATTTGGTAAGTCTTAGACATGCTGCACACCACAGTCACTCCCAAGCACATGTTGGTCGTGTCTTGAATGAATATAGTTGATTAGGCTATATTGAACCTAGACATGACTAGATAACTGCCCACGTTTAACCACAAGGTACAACACTCAATTACTTATGTTTTGTTCTACTCGAGGTTACAGTATCTGACGTTTAGGTATTCTTGTATACTTTTGAAAATACATATATTTTAAAGTATACTTTTAGTTCAGAGCACTTTGGCCCCTTTAGTGTTTATAGTCTTATACCATGTAAGGTTTTGTATACTTAGTTCACTATAAACAAGGGCTCTGATACCAATCTGTCACACCCCGAAATAGATGGCGGAAACGTTCTGGGACAGAGGACGTCATGTAAAGTATCACAAACAATGTACATAGTAAGCATAGTAAACACAAAACATTACATTACATAGAATCATTAAATTTGTTTAAAAGTAAGGTAATACATGATTATAGATACATAAGTTTAAAAAAAAGTAAAGACGTGAATTCCATCTGCTCCGTCTTCTGCAAAAGAACACGGGATACATGTCTAAGGAGAACCTGAGAATACAAGTAGTTTTTAAAGATATCAGCATAAAGCTGGTGAGTTCATAAGCAGTTTGTTTCTAAAAATGAACAGGTTTTATTTAGTTTTCTAAAAAAGTTGTTATCCAAGAAAATCCCATATTTTCTTATAAGTAAAGTTTAGTTATCCGTTTGTTACACAGTTTTGATAAGAATAGTTATGTTATCCTAGGAAAAACCTTTATTTTCCTTAAAAGTTGGTGGTTGGTTATCAGTTCGGAATGTAGTGTACTAGTATCTACCATACATAAAGTGTTTGTGTGAAGTTTCCTGAAAGCCTGGTTATCCTTTAAAAGTAAATCAGTATATAAAACCAATAAGTAAGTAGAAAAGTTTTCATAATCTAAATTGCGAGTTCCATAACCATACAATAGACTAGATAAGGCTCGGAACGGGGCCATTATCGTTTTATGACTTTTGTCACCCTTTGACCTTTCGGTCCGACTGTAGCTAGCAGCCAGGTGCGGGGTTGTCAATCCTGTATAGATATATACACTCAAGTCACGTTCTCCCTCCAAACATTGTGATTACGGGGGTAGTCCTACACTCTCGTAACTAGGGGGGTTGTTACAAGGACGTGTCTCCAATCTTAAGATTAATGAATTAAAAGATAATAAAATGGGAAATTATGTTTTATTAGTCCTTCATTCTCGTATCTAGGAGGAGTGTTATCAAGGATGGGTCTAAAGTTCTAAGTTTTAATGTTAGTAGTCCTTCACTCTTGTATCTAGGGGGAGTGTTATCAAGGACGGTTCTAATATTCTAAGTTTAATGTTATTAGTCCTTCACTCTCGTATCTAGGGGGAGTGTTATCAAGGACGGGTCTAATACTCTAAGTTTAATGTTATTAGTCCTTCACTCCCGTCTCTAGGGGGAGTGTTACCAAGGATGTTTTTAAATTTCTAAGGTTCATTCTTTTAACAGATTTGATGTGGAAAGTCATTTGTGAAATGTAGAATATAACATTTTATAATAATATTTGCAATCAGTTTGAAAACTAACTCTGCATGTCAAACAGTTGGTTAATACGGTTTTGATTGTTAAAAACATACAGAATATGAAACAATTCAAATGAAATAATATGTTTGAGTACAAGATATTCTTGTACTTTTGCTTGTATCCCCCCCTGAAAACATTGAGAAACATGGAAAAAGGTGTAGGGATATGAACTCACCGGACGAGAAATGTGTCGGCTAGGATGCTAAATGTCAGTTCGGGGATTGAATACCTGCGAGGTTCCTATGTAATATGTAGACATACATAATTGTATCTAATTAGAGTTTGAACTACTAATTAAATAACATAATACACTCCGAGGCGCGAAAACTCTTCAATTCAAGTGTTAGGAGTGATCTGAGTTGCATCTAAGGGTGTGTAGGGCCTAAATAAGGAGTTTACTCTTCAAGAGTAGTCCCTTAGAGGTGTTTACGGTCCAATGACCATATCCCGATGAGTTTACAATTGCAAACTCATGGGTGGTGTTTTCTTGGATGTTTAAAGGTCTTACAATGCACAAGGAAAGGTTCTAGGGTTGATTCAAGGGCTATGGAAGTGATCGGGACATGAAATGACCTTGGAAAAGGGGTTTACGATTCTTGAAGGACACTTGGGGAGTTTACTACCTTAAACACATGAGCTTACGGCCATAAACTCATGTTTGTCCATGAATCATGTGTTTTGGTGGTTGTAGGTTCAACATACAAAGTTCTAGACCCAAATCTAGCCCCAAAACCCTTCCAAGTCCCTTCTAGTGCTTAGATATGGCTTAAGGACTTGCATGTATGAGATTTGAGCACCAAAATCACATCATTTGGGTAGTAAACATGAGTTTACGGCCCAATAACATTCTTGGACCGTAACCAAACCGTAAACTCAAGTGTGACACGTTTGTATATGTTTTGGTGTATCTCATGAAGGAATATAAGGTTCTAGACACTCATGGAAGCTTTTGGAGGTGTTTAAGGGACAATATAACACCTTAAAAGGTGTTTATGGTCCTTGAAGATGTGTTTACGGTCCAAGAATGTTCTTGGGCCGTAAAATCATGTTTACTACCCAAATGATGTGATTTTGGTGCTCAAATCTCATACATGCAATTCCTTAAGCCATATCTAAGCACTAGAAGGGACTTGGAAGGGTTTTGGGGCTTCAAAACCCCTTTAAGGGAGTTTACGGTCTTGGGAGGTGTTCCCAAACCGTAAACACAAGTTTTTGATGGTTTTGGGTGATTTAAAGAATGATTTGCAAGCTAAACAAGCTAAACAACAAGATAAGGTAGATTACTTACAATTTTTGGAAGATTGAAGAGGTGTTTTTGTATCAAACTCGAGTTTGAGAGAGAGAGAGAGAGAGTAGAGAGAGAAAGTTATGAGGGTGGGTAAAATTCTTCAAAATATGACCACTCAACCTTTATAGAAGACTGGAGTTTGAGACCCGGTGGAAATCTACACGATACCAATGTTAAACGGGGTTTAAAAAATATTTACCCGATTAAATTTCCGTAATTAAAATTTTCCAAATAAATAAAGAGGGTATTTTTATGCATTTCTAACGGGTTTGGATACTCATGAGGTCATAATAAAAAGCCCCACTTTAATTAATTTAAACGAAGAGTTAACGGAAAAATTGGAATACGAAAGATTTTACTAATGGAAACGGTTTATAGTAACGGAAAGTTTTCGGATTGTCACACTATATTCAAAGGATATGGGACACGATTCATGATGTCTCACATAAAGACTAAACCAGTCTTTTTCTATAATATTTCCATTTCAATTTGCCAAGTTCTGATAATTCAAATTATGAAAAGGGATGTCGTAATCATAATCGAATTTTAGAACGCAAATAATGGACCCATATATTATAATTTTCTTATGTTGAGCCATTCAAACATAACATTCATATTCATATATATATATATATATATATATATATATATATATATATATATATATATATGTATACTTGACTAAATACAATTAAAACCTCAATCTAATCTTGTAGATTTGAGATGAAGTATAATTTCCTCTCCCTTAAGTATAGCAAAACAACTTTTTCCCAATTGAAACCTTTTGTTTTCTATAATTAACATTGCTAACTTGCAACCTTTATCATAATTATCATGCTCCCACTAACATGATGATTATTAGCATAACACTTATGCGCCCACTAGCTTTGACATGTACTTAGAAATCAGCTGAACTTCTAGAAAATACTTTATTGACTTTCTTACCAAAGTTCATATTTCTGATACTAGATTGCTTTGATAAAACTATATCGATATCATAAACCTTATCTTAGATAGCTCACAAGTGTGTCTAGACAGTTTCAGAACTATGAAAAAGGGATGTTGTAATCATAGTGTAACAGCCCGGAATTTCAGGTATTACTTTAAACTATTTTGGGGAATATTTAGGGGAGACTCGGCGAGTTGATGCCTGACTCGCCGAGTAGGACCACGGTCTTGGTCACAGATTCGCGACTGGACTCGACGAGTCCATTAGGGACTCGGCGAGTCGACGCTGTTCAGCTGAAACCCTAGCCGTTTTGATTCTGGATCGTATATAATGTCTTTAGGGCCGTCATGTCTCGTCTTTTGGCCGATTGAAGATAACCTAAACGATTGTGGGCATCTGGAGCAAGGGAGAAGGCTAGTGGAAGCTTGAAGAGGTTGTTAGGCAAGGAAAGGCAAGGTGGTGATCAAAGGAGGATCAAGGGGTCGAGCTCTGAAGGTTGGGGACACAGGGAACACGTTTTCCAGGTAATCCTCGGATCATTTCTGTAGTTTTGGCGTTGTATACGAATCTAGGGTTTAGGAAACCCATTTAAGGATTTGATAGATTATAGTGTTGTTACAAGTGTTTAAACCCCTGTAATAGTATATGTGAAGGTCCAGGAAGCCCCATATCTATATATTACGGAATCATGCGAATTACAGGAGGCAGTTGATTGACTGCATGGCAAGGACTCGCCGAGTCCAATGATCAGACTCGGCGAGTAGCTTGAAGATTCACTAGGACTCGCCGAGTTGTTCTTCAGACTCGGCGAGTAGCTTGAAGACCTACTGGAACTCGTCGAGTCGTTCTTTAGACTCGGCGAGTGGAGTCGGGGTGTCTAGACTCGCCGAGTTGCCTTAGCACTCGACGAGTCCGGTCAAGTTGACCGTTGACCTGTATGTAATTTAGTAGGGCTAGTTGTCTTGTTTGATAAGATCATTAATAAAGGTATGTGGTATTATAGGGAGCCTGCAGATTAGCGGATCGAGTGCGAGTAGCTCGAAGGGTTTATAGCTTGCATACTACGAGGTGAGTCTTCTCACTATACTTCACCCGGAAGGGTTTGACTGCGTGACCGGAAGGTCGTATGTGTTATATTTATGCTATGTCTAGAGAGGTATATGCTTTATATGTGATGTATGCTTATACGGGCCGGAAGGTGAGACTTTATGTGATAGAAAGAACGGTATGATGTATGACTTATGTGTTATGTGTGTTATGTTATATGTGTTATGGTTTATACTATTATGGGCCGGAAGGCAAAATACTATGGGTCGGGAGGCAATGTAATACGGGCCGGAAGGCGATATGTTATGGGCCGGAAGGCGATTATGTTACGGGCCGGAAGGCAATGTTATGTGGACCGAAAGGTCCGGGCCGGAAGGCGTATGTGGGTAAGTCGTATACTGGGGAACTCACTAAGCATTTATGCTTACCAGTTGTGTTTATGTTTTTTTTCAGGTACTAGTGATGACCGTGGGAAGGCGCCGGCGTGACACGTACACACTGCCATTGTTGAAGATCTTGGGGATTCGTTATTTATATTTTTGCAATAAACTTGGAATAAATTCTTTTGTCGAATAATGATGTTTTATTTTAAGTGAAAAATTTATTTGAAAATTTGAGCTGTTACAATTGGTATCAGAGCCTTGGTTTGAGGGATTCGGGTGTACTTTCGGGTGCAACTGAACTCAGACCGGGGATTTGAGGAAAAACCTTTTTAAAATAATAAGGACACAACATTTCATAAATGGTAAGGCGGTAAAACAAGAATGGAGCAGTGTGTACGATCAGCCAGCGCCCGAACGGTAGAGATCCCCAGAATACCTTACAATGTTATATTATGCACTGAATTATGAATTGTTATTCATTGCTAGAAGACTAGGTATACATGATAGGACTAGAATGGCCTGTTTTGTGATGCCTTGTCTAGGGAGATTGCTTATATGAGATATTTGGTAGCGTGCAAGTAGATAGTGCATACTAGAGGTAGAGTACTCATTATTCGGGATTTGGGGAGGAAGATTTGGGACGAATACTGATACGGTGTGGTCGGTAGTATTGGGCCCGTACTACCGAAGGCACCGGATCAGTGGAAGACCCAAGTAAGAATCCCTGGAAATCGGTGCGTATCGAGTACAATTGTACTTGGTGGAGTCTCTGATGATTTTATGTTGTATTTCAGAGACATCATGGTCATCACACGCAATGGGGCGAGTTCGAGCGGTGCGAGTGACGAGGAGATTCGTCAGATTATTCAGGAAGAGGTAGCTGCGGCGGTTCGGGCTGAGATCCCGGAGATGTTTGGGTCTATTAAGACCACTCTGATGGAGGAGTTTGAGGAGCAGTACGCCGCACTTACTGAAGCTGCAGTCGCTGCCGCTACCGCAGCTGTGGCTGCTACTAGGCCGCAAGGGGGTGATTCATTGCTATTCAGGGAATTCAGCAACACGAAACCCCCAGAATTTGATGGGACGCAGGATCCGATTGCGGCTATGAGGTGGATCGCCGACATTGAGGGGTGCTTCTATACTTGCTCATGCCCGGAGCACTTGAGGGTACGGTTCGCCTTGAACCAGCTCCGTCTGGGAGCGAAGGATTGGTGGAAGTTCGTGACGGCGAACTTCACTCAGGCGGAGATTTCAGCGGTGACATGGGAGAGGTTTACGGAGATGTTCATGGACGAGTACGTTCCCCCGGTGGAGAGGGAGCGATTGATTCAGGAGTTCTTAACCCTTAAGCAGGGTACTGATTCCGTGGCAGTGATCACGCGGAAGTTTCATGAGAGGGCAATGTTCTGCCCTGAGATGGTATCTACAGAGCAGTCGCGGATGATCCGGTATTGGGGCATTTTGAAGAGGGAGATCCGGGAGTTTGTGTCAAACTCCACCTATCGTACTTTCACTGAGCTTCAGGCGAATGCCAGGAAGCGCGAGATCGAGTTGGAGACTCAGGCGAGGGAGGAGGCTGAGTCTCAGCAGGTGGATCGGCGGCCGGCTCAGTCTCAGCCGGCAGCCAAGCGGACTAAGTTCGCTGATTCGAGGATGGGAGGTCCGAAGGGCCGCACTTGCGCGAAGTGCGGCAAGAGTCACGAGGGGGTGTGTCGAGCTGGTGGTTGCTACAAGTGTGGCAAGGAGGGACATATTGCCAGGGATTGCCCTAAGGGGTTTATGGTTTGCTTTCACTGCAACCAGACAGGCCATCGGAAGGCCGAGTGTCCGCAGCTTCGTCAGGGAGCTACACCTACTACCAGGACTACTGAGATCCGACCGGCGAAGGTCGAGGCCCCGAGGGCTCGCGGAAGAGCCTTTCAGCTGACTGCGGAGGAGGTCCGCGCTGTACCCGATGTTGTGGCAGGTATGTTATCATTCACGTATTTACTTAAAGGGCGAAATGTTATGCTTATGTTAATGTATGTGCAGGTACTTTTCTTGTGAACTCTATGCCTGCCCTAGTGTTATTTGATTCGGGTGCGAGTAGATCGTTTGTATCGTTAGCTTTTAGTCAGCACATCGACATTAGTCGTGAGCCGTTAAGTCGGCCTTTGAGCGTTTCTATTGCGGCTGAGAGGGTGATTTGTGCTATGGAGGTTCTTCGGGGATGTGTGCTAGAGATCTTCGGGGTCGCGTTTCCGATTGACCTAATTCCTATTGCGATGGGGGATGTCTGTGTCATCGTAGGCATGGACTGGTTGAGCCGATTCAGTGCTGTCATCGACTGTGAGCGTCAGCTGGTGACTATACGAGACCCTAGTGGGGGAGTTCTTACGGTATACGGCGAGGGTACCCGTTCGGGATCAGCTTTTTGTTCGGCCGCTAGGGCGAGGCAATGCCTACAGCGGGGATGTAACGGTTTTGTGGCGTATGTGATGGATACGCGGGAGATTTCCGAGAGACCAAAGACAGTGAAGGAGGTTCCAGTGGTGCGCGAGTTTCCAGATGTTTTTCCCGAGGATTTGCCGGGAGTACCTCCTGCGAGGCAAGTGGAGTTTGGTATCGATCTAGTTCCAGGGGCTGCGCCTATTGCGAAGGTGCCTTATCGTCTTGCACCTCCAGAGATGCAAGAGTTGTCCTTGCAACTTCAGGAGTTGTTGGGAAAGGGATTTATTCGGCCGAGTAGCTCGCCGTGGGGAGCACCGATTCTGTTCGTCAAGAAGAAGGATGGTTCACACCGGATGTGTATCGATTACCGGGAGCTGAACAAGGTGACGGTCAAGAACCGCTATCCGTTACCGAGGATCGATGATCTATTCGATCAGTTGCAAGGGGCATCTTGGTTTTCCAAGATTGATTTGAGATCAGGGTACCATCAGGTAAGAGTGCGGGATGAGGACGTCCAGAAGACAACATTTAGGACGCGGTATGGGCATTACGAGTTCGTGGTGATACCTTTTGGGCTCACCAATGCCCCAGCAGTGTTCATGGACCTCATGAACAGGGTATGCAGGCCGATGCTGGATCGGTCTGTGATTGTATTTATCGACGACATTCTGGTGTATTCGCGGTCTAGAGAGCAGCATGAGGGACATTTGAGGGAGGTCCTTGAGGTACTGAGGTCGGAGAAGCTATATGCAAAATTCTCCAAATGTGACTTCTGGTTATGGGAGGTCCAATTTCTGGGGCACGTTGTAAATCAGGCAGGGATATTGGTTGATCCGGCCAAGGTGGAAGCAATGATGAGTTGGGAGGCACCGAAGTCACCTTCTGAGATCAGGAGTTTCCTTGGGTTGGCGGGGTACTATCGGAGGTTTATTAGGGACTTCTCCAAGATCGCGGTGCCGCTCACCAGATTGACTCGGAAGGGTGTTACATTTTCAAGGGGACCCGAGCAGCAGACTTCCTTCGAGACACTTCGTCAGAGACTGTGCGAAGCCCCAGTATTAGCTCTCCCGGAAGGGATGGAGGACTTTGTCGTATATTGCGACGTATCGATTTCAGGACTGGGTGCAGTGTTGATGCAGAGGGGCCATGTGATAGCCTATGCATCGAGGCAGCTGAAGCCTCACGAGGCGAGGTATCCCACGCATGACTTAGAGTTGGGGGCAGCAGTGTTCGCCCTCAAAATTTGGCGTCACTACCTGTACGGGGTTCGTTGTACCATATACACGGACCATAACAGTTTGAAGTATTTGATGGATCAACCCAACCTAAATATGCGTCAGAGGAGATGGTTAGACGTGGTTAAGGATTATGACTGTGAGATCCTATACCACCTAGGCAAGGCTAATGTGGTCGCCGATGCGTTGAGTTGTAGGGCGGAGAGCACTCCATTGCGGGACGTATGTTTGAGATTGACGGTGATGACTCCGGTATTAGATGCTATTCGTGGGGCACAGGCCGAGGTTGTGAAATCTGGGATGCAGAAACAGGAGCGGGTCGTCGGGTTGATTTCAGAGTTCGTTACGGATGGACGGAGACTTCTGACGTTTCAGGGTCGGATCTGGGTACCATTCATGGGCGGTACGCGTGTTACTTTGATGGAGGAGGCACACAGATCGAAATTCTCGATCCATCCTGGTGCTACGAAAATGTATTTGGATTTGAGAAAGGAGTATTGGTGGCCTTGCATGAAGAGAGACGTCGCCTGGTTCGTTGAGAGGTGTTTGACCTGCCGTAGGGTTAAGGCCGAGCACCAGAGACCGCACGGTAAGTTTCAACCCTTGGAGATTCCTGAGTGGAAGTGGGAACAGATCACGATGGATTTCATCACCAAATTGCCGAGAACTGCCAGGGGAGTCGATGCGATTTGGGTGATTGTGGATAGGCTAACAAAGAGTGCACACTTCCTTGCCATTAGCGAAAGTTCATCAGCAGAGAAGTTGGCAGAGTTATACGTGAGAGAGATAGTATCTCGGCATGGAGTGCCGACCTCGATTGTTTCGGACCGCGATGTACGTTTCACTTCCAGGTTCTGGAAGAAATTCCATAAGGAGTTGGGTACTAAACTGCATTTTAGTACTGCATACCATCCCCAGACCGACAGTCAGAGCGAGCGGACGATTCAGACATTGGAAGACATGCTTAGAGCGTGTGTGTTAGACTTCGGGGGTAGCTGGGATGCGCATATGCCGTTGGCTGAGTTTTCCTACAACAACAGCCATCATTCGAGCATTGGTATGCCACCTTTTGAGTTGTTGTATGGTAGGAGGTGTCGGACTCCCATTTGCTGGGGAGAAGTGGGACAGAGAGTGATGGGCAGTACAGAGATCGTACTTCAGACGACCGAACAGATTCAACAGGTGAGGCAGAGGTTATTGACCGCCCAGAGCCGACAGAAGAGTTACGCGGACAGACGCCGGTCCGAGCTCGAATTCCAAGTTGGCGACTTCGTTCTCCTAAAGGTTTCTCCTTGGAAAGGAGTGATTCGGTTCAGAAAGAGGGGCAAATTGGGGCCCCGGTTCATAGGTCCATTTCGTGTAGTGGCAAGGGTAGGTAAGGTAGCTTATCAGTTGGAGTTACCAGCAGAGCTGAATCAGATTCACAACACCTTTCACGTATCACAGTTGAGGAAGTGTATAGCCGATGAATCGGCAGTGGTTTCGTTAGAAGATATTCAAGTGGATGCGAGCCTGAATTACGCCGAGAGACCAGTAGCTATTAGGGATCGGAAGATCAAGGTTCTACGGAACAAGGAGATACCTCTGGTGTTGGTTCAGTGGCAACATCGGAAGGGATCGGAGATGACTTGGGAGCCGGAGAGTGAAATGCGGGAGCAACATCCGGAGTTATTCGCAGAGTGAGACTTCGAGGGCGAAGTCTAGTTCTAGTGGGGGAGAGTTGTAACAGCCCGGAATTTCAGGTATTACTTTAAACTATTTTGGGGAATATTTAGGGGAGACTCGGTGAGTTGATGCCTGACTCGCCGAGTAGGACCACGGTCTTGGTCACAGATTCGCGACTGGACTCGACGAGTCCATTAGGGACTCGGCGAGTCGATGCTGTTCAGCTGAAACCCTAGCCGTTTTGATTCTGGATCGTATATAATGTCTTTAGGGCCGTCATGTCTCGTCTTTTGGCCGATTGAAGATAACCTAAACGACTGTGGGCATCTGGAGCAAGGGAGAAGGCTAGTGGAAGCTTGAAGAGGTTGTTAGGCAAGGAAAGGCAAGGTGGTGATCAAAGGAGGATCAAGGGGTCGAGCTCTGAAGGTTGGGGACACAGGGAACACGTTTTCTAGGTAATCCTCGGATCATTTCTGTAGTTTTGGCGTTGTATACAAATCTAGGGTTTAGGAAACCCATTTAAGGATTTGATAGATTATAGTGTTGTTACAAGTGTTTAAACCCCTGTAATATTATATGTGAAGGTCCAGGAAGCCCCATATCTATATATTACGGAATCATGCGAATTACAGGAGGCAGTTGATTGACTGCATGGCGAGGACTCGCCGAGTCCAATGATCAGACTCGGCGAGTAGCTTGAAGATTCACTAGGACTCGCCGAGTTGTTCTTTAGACTCGGTGAGTAGCTTGAAGACCTACTGGAACTCGTCGAGTCGTTCTTTAGACTCGGCGAGTGGAGTCGGGGTGTCTAGACTCGCCGAGTTGCCTTTGCACTCGACGAGTCCGGTCAAGTTGACCGTTGACCTGTATGTAATTTAGTAGGGCCAGTTGTCTTGTTTGATAAGATCATTAATAAAGGTATGTGGTATTATAGGGAGCCTACAGATTAGCGGATCGAGTGCGAGTATCTCGAAGGGTTTATAGCTTGCATACTACGAGGTGAGTCTTCTCACTATACTTCACCCGGAAGGGTTTGACTGCGTGACCGGAAGTGTTGGGTTTTAGCCATAAGAACTTTCCTATGTGCGCATGCAAAACCCTATTGCTTGGATCTAGGCTTTCTAATAAACATGCTTTTGAATCCAAGACTTCTAATGGCTAATTAGGTTAAACAACAACATTAAAACAGATCTAGAATCATACCTTTGAGTTCCTTGTTGATCTTCTTGTCTTGGAGCTTCTAGAGTCACAATTGTCACTCCTCTAATGGTTTACAAACACCAATAGCAAGCAAGATGATTTAGGAGAGAGGAGAGGGGATGGAATTCGACCAGAGGTTCCTTGCTTTAGGTTCTGAAAGGTTGTACACGAATTCCACATCCCAAGGGCCTATTTATACCTTTAGACTCCTTAAGGGTTTCACCCTAAACCCTAATTGGATAATCTTCACTTAAGGCTATCCAAATCCATTCCATAGATATCCTTATGGACGATTTTGAGCTATCCTAAAGCTCTTAGAATCCGTCCAAAGTCCATCCTAATGGATTTATAGTCTAAAGTCTAACTATCAAACAATTGACAGTTTATACCCTCTTATTTAATTAATCTCTTTAAGTCACCAAATTAATACCAATTAATTTATGACTTATATTAATCAAATAGCTAAATATTATTCCTTATAATATTTACTCTCTCTTAACAAATCATCCTTCAAGTTGCTATGGTGAAGGCAACCCAAAAGGACCATGCACCACCGGATATAGTTATAGCCTTAGACACTATTCCAACAGTCTCCCACTTGGATAAGTCTAGTAACTATACAAGTATAATACGGTTTGCAATCGTAGCTCTCAAAGACGCTGTCAACTCTGATCTAATCAATCTTGTCCTTTAGATAAGGGATCGTACAGTCCTCTGTTAGATATCATGTTGACAATCCTATGGAATGGTTAGTCTAGCATTTAGATTTCTCGATCTTCGATTTATTTGACATAGAACTTAATCGAACACATCAATTCAGTTCTGACCGGGCCCGGCACATAAGTCAAATCAAATCATCGAGTGGCCAAGATATCTCATCTACCCTCTTAGGATAAAATTTACAGATAAACTTCGACTTATATGCATTTACTTATTCATTAACCAACTATACACAACAATGCGTTTTATAACATCAAGTTACTGATGCGTTTTCGCATTATCAATGCACAATCAATTAACAAATAATAAATCATATATCTAGGTTTTAAGACCATATGATATTATCGTATTGCGATCACCTTTTATATCGTATTCCATAAGGTGATTCCAGCAAGCGCGGGTTTATTCCAATGCTCAAAACCAGTTCATAAGCACTCATGAACGTTGCAGCAACTCTTGCTATGTCTAACACCATTTAGACACTCTACACACCAATTCACGACAATCTTCATTCATATCTACTCCCAACATATGAACGATTGTGGACCATTTGAATAATTCGATTATTCCTAATAAACTCAATTATTCTGGAAGTCAAAACATGCAAAGTGAAACAATAGTTAAACAACTAACATGTGATAGTAACTTTACTCATAAATAAAACTTCTTTATTTAATCATCAAATGTTAATTACATTTATCTATTATACGTTTCTAATACAATCTAATCTATGCTAATATCATCCTTCAGCCCAATACTCCTAGCATGCTGTAAGTGCTTAACCCTACTCAGTCCCTTCGTAAGCGGATCTGCTGGGTTATCTTCTGATGATATCCTCTTCACTACGAGTTGTCCTTCTTCTACACGATGTCTAATGAAGTGATATTTTATGTCGATATGTCGAGATCTACCATGATCCCTCGGTTCCTTGGTCAAGGCAACCGCACCTTCGTTATCACAGAAAATCTCCATGGGCTCCTTTATGGCCGGCACAACTCCAAGATCACCGATGAAGTTCTTCAGCCATATTGCCTCCTTCGACGCTTCGCTTGCTGCGATGTACCCTGATTCGCACGTTGAATCAGCTACGGTTTCCTTCTTGGAACTTTTCCATGTCACTGCTCCTCCATTTAGGGTAAGGACCCAGCCCGACTGCGAACGGTAGTTGTCCCTGTCGGTCTGAAAGCTGGCGTCACTATACCCTCGCACCTTCAAGTCATCACTCCCTCCAAGGACTAAGAACCATTCTTTCGTTCTCCGAAGGTACTTAAGGATGTTCTTCACCGCAATCCAATGTGCTTTGCCAGGGTTCCCTTGATATCTGCTAACCATGCTCAAAGCGAAGGCTACATCAGGGCGAGTACAAGTCATAGCGTACATGATTGAGCCAACTGCGGAAGCGTATGGTACTCGGCTCATTTCTGCTATCTCGGCTTCGGTACTCGGACTTTGAGTCTTACTCAACTTGGCATTTCCTTGTATCGGTAGTTCTCCCTTCTTTGAGTTTTCCATACTAAAACGTTTTAGTACCTTCTCCAAGTAAGTATTCTGACTAAGTCCAATTAGTCTCTTACTTCTTTCTCTTACTATCCTTATTCCCAAAATGTAAGAAGCCTCTCCGAGGTCCTTCATAGCGAAGCACTTCCCGAGCCAGGACTTAACCTCCTGCAGAGTCGGGATGTCGTTTCCTATGAGTAATATGTCATCGACATATAGAACGAGGAAGCTTACTACACTCCCACTGGCTTTGACATATACACAAGATTCGTCTTCGCTTCGTACAAATCCAAACTCTTTGACTTTCTCATCGAAGCAAAGATTCCATCTGCGAGACGCTTGCTTAAGTCCATAAATGGACTTCTCAAGCTTACACACTCTATTCAGATGCTTCGGATCCACAAACCCCTCTGGCTGAGCCATGTAAACATCCTCAACCAACTTTCCGTTAAGGAAAGCGGTCTTGACATCCATTTGCCAAATCTCATAATCATGAAATGCGGCAATTGCTAGCATCACTCTAATAGATTTAATCTTCGCAACTGGTGAGAAGGTCTCATCATAGTCAACTCCGGGAGTTTGAGTAAAGCCCTTCGCAACCAATCGCGCTTTGTATGTGTGTACATTCCCATCCACGTCGGTCTTCTTCTTGAAGATCCACTTGCACCCTACGGTCTTACGTTCGGGCACGTAATCAACCAAATTCCAAACTTGGTTATCGTACATGGATTGGATCTCGCTATCCATCGCCTCTTTCCATTTCGCAGACTCCGGGCCTGCCATGGCTTCCTTATAGCTATTAGGTTCATCAAGATTTACTAGTGTACCATCACTAATATACGTGTCCCCTTCGGTAGTAATATGAAAACCATAAAACTGGGGTTGAACTCTAACTCTATCGGAACGTCTAAGAGGTAAGGATTCGTCAATTGGTTCAACCGGAGTTTCCTCCTCAGGTTGAACACCAGCGGTAGAGGTTCCTTCATCTATCGATTCTTGAATTTCTTCAAGTTCGATTTGCCTCCCACTGTCTCCTTGGCTTATGAGTTCTCGCTCTCGGAAAACTCCTCTCCTCGCAACAAAGATAACATTATCTTTCGGTCTATAGAAGAGATATCCAAAGGAAGTTTGCGGGTAGCCGATGAAAATACATCGCTCACTTCGAGGTTCAAGCTTGTCGTGAGTATCTCGTCTTACGAAAGCCTCGCAACCCCAAACCTTGATATGTGCCAACGCGGGAGCTTTCCCCGTCCACATCTCGTGAGGTGTTTTGGCAACCTTCTTGGTAGGGACTCGGTTAAGGATATGGGCGGCAGTCTCTAAGGCATACCCCCAAAAGAAGATAGGTAGTGAAGCACGACTCATCATAGAGCGAACCATATCCAATAAGGTTCGATTACGCCTTTCTGCCACACCATTCAATTGCGGTGTCCTAGGAGGCGTCAATTGCGAAACTATTCCACACTCCTTGAGATAATCGTGGAATTCAAGACTTAGGTACTCTCCTCCTCGATCGGATCGAAGCATCTTGATTTTCCTGCCCAATTGATTCTCCACTTCATTCTTGAACTCTTTGAACTTTTCAAAGGTTTCTGACTTTTGCTTGATTAAATAGATATACCCATATCTACTATAATCATCGGTAAAGGTCACATAGAAGCGGTTCCCATCCTTCGTGGTTGATCTAAAAGGTCCACATACATCGGTATGTATTAGGTCTAATAGTCCCTCACCCCTTTCACAAGTACTCGTGAAGGGTGACTTAGTCATCTTTCCAAGTAAACAAGACTCGCATGTGTCATCTTCCCTAAGGTCGAATGACTCCAACACTCCATCCTTTTGGAGTTGGGCTATGCATTTCTTGTTGACATGTCCAAGACGACAATGCCACAAGGATGCTTTATCCATACTAGTGGAAGAATCAATATTCAAAACATCATTTCCTAAGTTATCAACAATCATAACAGTTTCATATATTCCATTACATGGTATAGCTTCAAAATAAAAGACACCATTTAGATAAGCCAAAATAGAACCATTCTCATTATTAAAAGAAAATCTAAAACCTTGTCTATATAAACCATGAAATGAAATGATGTTTCTAGCCATTTCTGGCGAATAGCAACAATTGTTCAAATCTAAAACTAAACTATTCTTAAGCACCAAAGAATACACTCCAATCTTGGTTACAGGCGACGATCTTCTGTTCCCCATGATTAGATTGATCCTACCTTGCTCCACATCCCTACTTCTTTTTAGTCCCTGCACATTAGAACAAATGTGATAACCACAACCGGTGTCAAGAACCCAAGAAATAGCATGATTAGAATCGTTAGATTTTATTGCATATATACCTGCGAAAGATGGCTTGATCTTTCCTTCCTTAATGGCTTGCAGGTAATCCGGGCAGCTTCTCTTCCAATGTCCTATCTTATGGCAGTGGTGGCACTCTGCCTCCTTCGGGTTAGAGCAGGGCTTAGAGGGATCAACTTTGGTCCCACTAGAAGAGGAACCATCTCGGGCTTTCACCTTTCGATAGTTAATTGAAGAAGCTTTCCTCTTCTTTCCCTTCCCTTGACCAATAGCCAAGACAGGAGCAGCAGACGGATTGGGAGTTGGTGCAACAGACTTGTCCTTGAAATTGCTCTCAGCAACCCTCAAGAGACCTTGGAGCTTACTTAGAGTGACCTCCTCTTTGTTCATGTGGTAGGTCATCCTAAATTGATTATACATCGGAGGCAAAGAGTGAAGCACCATGTCGATCGCCAAGTCTTCGCCGAAGTCAACATTTAACTTGCGAAGGCGGTCGACATACCTTTGCATCTTTTGCAAGTGCACGGTAAGAGATTCTCCATGACCCATCTTAGCGGAAATCATGTTAGTGAAGATCTCGTAACGCTCTTGTCTCGCGTTTTGGTGGTACCTCTCCAACAAGTCTTGATGCATCTCGTATGAATACATGTCCTCGTAGGACTTTTGGAACTCGGAGTTCATGGTGGCGATCATGATGCAATGTACTTTCGTCGCATCTCGCTCATGGGTTTCAAAGGCGGTGATTTCGGCGGGAGTAGCAATTTCGGGGTTGATTTTCTCGAGCTTCTCGTCGAGGAAATACTCTTTATCCTCATAGCGAGCAATGGTGCGAATGTATCTTATCCATTCGCCAAAGTTCGTTCCATCGAAGGTGACCTTTTGGCAAAGGCTCATCAACGTGAAAGAACTAGCAGCAGCGTTGTTTGCGTTTGACATCTATAGAAAGGACAAAGATAGATTAGAACAAGAATCCCTAATTATCACCCAATAAGAAAAATTAGGGCTAGGATCCAACAATAACATTTACATACTAGAAAAGGGATGCCGTAATCCAACATGCAAATAAATTGAAGGTAAGTGAATGACGATTCACTAATTCTCCATCACAAAACTTAAACTTTTAGTCCTAAGTGTTTTTGAGAATTCCTAGGTTTGGATGAGATTCATTGAACTATTCAATGGCATGTTTAAATCTCGATATGCCCCTCTTGTTTGTGACTGGGATGCCGAGGATCAACATGCAAATTTACATGGTGCCTTCATTGTTACAATCACCTATTCGATGTGCCGGTAAACCACACACGCTCCATCGAACTATGATAAACAATGAATCACCCTTCGCCACCTTCGCTTAGAACCAATTAGTGTGCCGGTAAACCACACACGCTCCACTAACATCTTAGCAAGGTGCAAAGTGTAATTTCATGGGATTGCATCAATTCACTTTTCCTAAAGTAACTAAGATTGGGAAATTTAAAAAAAGTTTAGTTACTTCGTATTTCTTATTAGACTTTTAATGAGAGGATGAGGTTGCCCTATCCTACCCGTTCGGCTAACGACCCTCCACCAATCAAGCAAGCGGTGGGTGTGAGTGTACACCCATTAAGCGCCATTTTATAGGCCGCAACCTTATACCCACCTTATAGATCGGCTTCGTGAATGAGGCCTACTAGCGGTAAGACTAGCATTTAGTTATACATATATATATTATTCTAATAATATCATATAAGTATAGGGTTGTATTTTAAACTTTTCAAAATCTAGGGTTTGAAATTTAAGTTGTCTAAATTAAAGCTTTTAATCACAAATTTAAATTTCAAAACTATAGGGTAGGTTTTAAACATTTAAAAACATGGAGGATCAAATAACAAATAATTCCAATTAACAATTTAATATTCTAATTATCTTTATTTGATTTATCTTGATTTCTTTGAAGATAATTACCAAAAATAATTAATTATTATCATATAAGGAAATTAAATATTTTATTAGATGATAAATATCTTTAATTAGATCAAGATAACAGTCATATTTATCAAAAAATCGGATTTACATTGATCTAATATGATTAAGGTAAGTTTCCATAAGATAATTATGAAAAAATCCCAAATTTGGCCATTCCTGATGCTTGGACTCGCCGAGTGCACAAGGGGACTCGACGAGTCAGGCCTACTCGACGAGTCCACCATGGAACTCGACGAGTCAGTGACTCAAAACCCAAAAAATCGATTTTTGCAGGTTTGTTTCAGTTATTCAAGCAACAATTTGTAGAAAACCAATCTAGGCTCTGATACCACTGTTGGGTTTTAGCCATAAGAACTTTCCTATGTGCGCATGCAAAACCCTATTGCTTGGATCTAGGCTTTCTAATAAACATGCTTTTGAATCCAAGACTTCTAATGGCTAATTAGGTTAAACAACAACATTAAAACAGATCTAGAATCATACCTTTGAGTTCCTTCTTGATCTTCTTGTCTTGGAGCTTCTAGAGTCACAATTGTCACTCCTCTAATGGTTTACAAACACCAATAGCAAGCAAGATGATTTAGGAGAGAGGAGAGGGGATGGAATTCGACCAGAGGTTCCTTGCTTTAGGTTCTGAAAGGTTGTACACGAATTCCACATCCCAAGGGCCTATTTATACCTTTAGACTCCTTAAGGGTTTCACCCTAAACCCTAATTGGATAATCTTCACTTAAGGCTATCCAAATCCATTCCATAGATATCCTTATGGATGATTTTGAGCTATCCTAAAGCTCTTAGAATCCGTCCAAAGTCCATCCTAATGGATTTATAGTCTAAAGTCTAACTATCAAACAATTGACAGTTTATACCCTCTTATTTAATTAATCTCTTTAAGTCACCAAATTAATACCAATTAATTTATGACTTATATTAATCAAATAGCTAAATATTATTCCTTATAATATTTACTCTCTCTTAACAAATCATCCTTCAAGTTGCTATGGTGAAGGCAACCCAAAAGGACCATGCACCACCGGATATAGTTATAGCCTTAGACACTATTCCAACAGGAAGGTCATATGTGTTATATTTATGCTATGTCTAGAGAGGTATATGCTTTATATGTGATGTATGCTTATACGGGCCGGAAGGCGAGACTTTATGTGATAGAAAGAACGGTATGATGTATGACTTATGTGTTATGTGTGTTATGTTATATGTGTTATGTTTTATACTATTATGGGCCGGAAGGCAAAATACTATGGGCCGGGAGGCAATGTAATACGGGCCGGAAGGCGATATGTTATGGGCCGGAAGGCGATTATGTTACGGGCCGGAAGGCAATGTTATGTGGACCGAAAGGTCCGGGCCGGAAGGCGTATGTGGGTAAGTCGTATACTGGGGAACTCACTAAGCATTTATGCTTACCAGTTGTGTTTATGTTTTTCAGGTACTAGTGATTACCGTGGGAAGGCGCCGGCGTGACACGTACACACTGCCATTGTTGAAGATCTTGGGGATTCGTTATTTATATTTTTGCAATAAACTTGGAATAAATTCTTTTGTCGAATAATGATGTTTTATTTTAAATGAAAAATTTATTTGAAAATTTGAGCTGTTACACATAGTCTCAATTGTTTAGACCTGCGCCACTTCTCACAAGTCCATCTTAGTGTGTCGGTTAACCACACAGCTCCACTAATGACTTTCAGAATGCAAATATCACAATTTCTATCTACTTCAAATCTACTTGGTGGAAGTGTTTCCTCACAATTATTTTCATGAATCGGAGAGAAACCTTATGACCCTTAGTTTTGATGGTGTATGTGTTCTTATCCATGTGAATTCTCAAAACCATTGTCTCAAGACAAGGATAATGTCAAATCCAAACTCATATGGACTGAATTGAATCTTAATTTCTTGCCACCTGGCCATTCAAGGGCCTGCCATTGCTTCCAAGTTGTTGTACAACCAATTGAGAACTCTAAGAACTCATATCCAAAGCCAACTTTAACTGGAGTGAGCACAGAATATGTCAACACGATATGTTATAAACCTCAAGTCTTGTGCTAGTGAAGAACTTCAGGTTTTATTCTTGATTAGTTCTTGAGACTTTCTAGACCTTTAAGTATCCCACTGTCCTCTTGACATATAAGACTTTTTGTCAGATATTCAAGAGATAGTGTGGATTCGAATCAAGACAAACACTTCACACAACTGGCCTTAGTTGGTCTTTGTTTTATCCAAAACATCACAACTTACCAATTTCAAATGTACAAGAGTAGTAAACTTTTACTCTTACATTTGATAAGTGTTTTAAACCTTCTTTAAGACATGTCACTCAAGTTACAATCTTAGAGTATTAACTATAAGAATTGTTTTTGGAACGAAGTATGAATCATCTTCTTGATTTAACCACTTCAACAATTCATAACTCCTCTTCTTAACTATCAGAATGCACTTAGAGGATGAATTGTAATAAGGTCTCAAAATCATTAAGATGGTCTTAAAACATGATACTAAAGTACTTCCTATCTTTTCATATTTGAGAAAGTTTTATCTTTCTACCTAAATTGATTCTTCTTATTCGCTCTACCATACATTGGAACCTTTTCCAATGTCTAAGAATTACACTTAAGCTTGTAAGTATAACCATATTTAATGAGCTACAGTAAATTATGATGAATAGTCTTATCGATCTTTTGTGGTGAACTCTGACCAGTGCACAAGAATGTGTACCCGATCCCTTAGTCCTTCACTTGACTCACACATCCATGTGAACAAGTAGTTAGTCTTAATTTTTCAAATGGTCGAAAGTTCTCATTCATCATGCTATACAACTTGCATGATTCCATTTTTCTATCCAACTAAAACTTGGGTAATGAGAATCCTTCCTTATTTCGTAAATTTAGACACTACCACAAATGAAAGAATCAAATTCATATTTCCACTCTTGCTCTTAATGGAATCTAATTAGCAGCACAAATTTTCACAAATGTCATTGTAAGGATATTTTAAAATAAATAAAATCAATAGATTTACCTTTTATTTTAAAACTTTGAGGAAAAACTTATCCTTACAACCCATATGAAACTTGTTGTTATCTTTTCCTAAGCAAAATATCATAACTCCTAAGATGTAGCTCAAGAACCCGATCTTCAAAGTATGGGATAGAAATCCATCTACACGATCAGATTCAACATATTCTTTCTTTAAGTTTCTTAACTTTTCTTTGATTCTTAAAACATTAAAATGTGACCCAGTCACATCATGTATCAGGATTCTCATAATAGAAACTTAGCAAAGTCAGATAGTGGACTTTACCTGAAGTAGAGTCAAACTTATTGACTTTAACATCCTTAGGTAAATTTCGCAGCTTCGCAACCAATGCCCCTTTCTTTGGCAATATAAACATATGAACCCTTTGGTAATGGGACTATCTCAGACTTAGCTTTTCTCTTTACCATTTGGTCAACCGAGTGGACTATGGCCAATCCCTTTCCATTGGGAAGAGAATGCTTTTTCTGGATTTCCAGTTTGAAGTTTTTAGGAAGTTGATCTTAGCAAATAGATAAGATCATTAAGGGTCTTTTCATAGTATGTTTCATAGTTGTTCCAAAAGAACTCACTATGTGATTAAAAAAGTAGTCGAGCCACCAACTTTCTCAAGACTTTGATACCCAACTCTCCCGGCTTGTCAATATGTGACTACATCTCCAAGATGTGATCACACATAGACCTTTGAGGTTAGGGAGAAAAATTGGAGGAGATGAAAGAACTATGATTTCCATGGGACATCATATTCATTTAGGAAAGCTTGTTTCAAGAGATTTGGAAAGATCATAAATATCTAAACCACACATCTTTTGGGAGATATTCAAGATAGTTTATTTAAAGTCCTTAATATAACACCCAATATGAAATATTAAGGCTAGGACCTAACACAATACTTGTATAACTTGGAATAGGGATGTCGTAATCCAAGCTATCAAATATTTGAAGGTAGGCGAATGACGATTCACCAAATTCCACCATGAAAAAGAAATATATATTATTAGGTTTTAATTGGTTTTTGAAACTCCTAGATCTTTGAGATTCATTGAACTATTCAATGACATGTTTCAGTCTCGAGTGTGCCCTTCATGTTTTGTGACTGGGATGCCGAGGATCACAAAACAAGGTGTGAAGTAACCATGCAAATTACATGGTACCCTTAAATTTTTACACCTCAATCGATGTGCCGGTTAACCACACACGCTCCATCGATACTATGATAAACATTAAGTTACCCTTTGCCTACCATGTTATATACGAGTTAGTGTGTCGGTTAACCACACACGCTCCACTAACCGACTTAAACAAAGTGCAAAGTGTAATTTCATGGATTACCACCTTATTCACTTTTTCCTAGGTAACTAAGATTGGGTATTTATAAAATGTTTAGTTACTTAGTATTTATCATTAATACTTTTAACGAAGGGAGAATTAAATTATAGTCCACATCCTACCCGTTCGGCTAACGACCCTCCACTGCTCAACTAAGCGATGGGTGAGAGTGGACACCCATTAAACTGCCATTTTATAGACAGTAACCTAATACCCCCCCCCCCCCCCTCTTATAGACCGGCTTCGTGAATGAGGCCTACTAACGGTAAGATTGAGTTTACTCTTATATGTATATATAATCATCAACTTTTAATATTATAATAGTATAAGGGTGTATTTTAAACATTTAAAATACTTGGTGGTTTAATTTATTAATTAAACTATACTCTTAATTTAATTAAACTTAAATTATGCCTTTATGGAATTGTTAACTCTTTTAATAAAACACTTTAATTAATTTAATGAAGTCCATAAAGTTTGAACTTTAACTTTTAAAATTCTAGAGTTTGGAATTAAAGTGTATATGAGGTGACTTTACAAATTCCAAAACTTGAGGACAAGTTTTGAATAATTCAAAAACTTATGGTTTCCATAACTTATGAGTTTTAAAGTTTCTTAATGGAAAACTCTTCAACTTCCATAACTTGTAGACAAGTTATGGAAGACTTTAAAAGCATTTAAAAAAATGTGACTCTTCATTTTTTCATAACTTATGGAAATTTTTATGAGTTATAAAATTCATAAATGTGACTTTTCAAGTAAATTGAGGACAAGTTACAAAAAAACATATTATTATCAACTTCTAGATTAATTTGGATTGAAAACAACTATCTCATAATTTTTTCTATTAATCTAGACAAACACATAAACATGAACATTCATAATCAACATTTTTCAAGCATCATATAAACATGTATAAAACTTGAAAATTTGATTATTATCATTTATTTGGATGAGAATAAGTATTACCATACTGTCAAAAAACAAATTTTATGAACAAAAACACTTTGTGTTGACGATTCTAATCCAAAACAGGCCAAAAAAAACTCGAAGATATGTTGTCAAGGGGTCCAACTCGTCGAGTGCATGAACCAACTTGACGAGTTGGATGAATTTGTTCATGGACTCGTCGAGTCCATCATTGGACTCGTCGAGTCTGCTGTCCCGACAACAAAAAATTCGATTTTTTTCAATTTTTTCCAGCGACTTGCATCAAGTATAATTGAAAGCAACCCATTGCTCTGATACCACTGTTGGGTTTTGGTATACTACAACATACTATGGTGCACATACAACCCTAAATACCTTGGATCTATGTTTTCACTAATTATACATGCAAATGGTTTCCAAGGTATTAATCTTACAACTAGCATGCATTTAACATAAAAATATAATATACTAGTTAGCATGACATACCTTTTGATGGATCTTGAATTCTTGGTATATTTGGCCTTAAAGTGCTTAGCCCCAACAGTGTGGAAACCTCAAATGGAATCACAACACACCATGGACAAAGGATGAACTTGAGAGAGAATTCCATGCACATAGAAGACACCATGTGTTACATCCCAAAACTCAAGACTGAAAATTTATTTCATAAAACATTACTTAAAACATAATTATCAATCCATAACATAATCAGAGTATTAATTTCCAAAACATATGTTCATTATCAGAGTAAAACATTCCCAGGCTGTCTAATCTATGATGTGTGCCATGCGATCACCCCGAGCTCTTCCCTCTGCTACCGGAAATACCTGAACCAAAACTGAAAATGGTAAGCACGAAGCTTAGTGAGTCCCCCAACCTACCACATACCATGCATAACAACATACTGCACATACTGGGCCAAGCCCGCTATTTTGGGCCTCGCTCCCTACCTCTAGCCTCGCCCACTACAACGACCCCACCGCTCCAGGTCCCGCCTGGCTTCGAGCCCCGCTCGGATATAGATCTGTTTCACTCACACCTCGCCTGTCACTGGGCCTCTCCCACTAGCATATACTAACACATAAGCATATCACAACACATAAACTAACATGTACTAACAAATCATGTCTTGAGGCCTCGCCTAACTTGGGCCTCGCCTATCTTGGGCCTCACCCTTGTCCTGCTTTTGATGAACATGGAACCCCGTCCATACTCCTACTGATAGTGAGGTACGGGCCCAGCCTACACTCAGTCATTCCCTAACTTGGTCCTCGACCCTGATCTGCTGCTAATAAGATGTGGAACACCATCCGCACTCTGCTATTGGTGAGATACAGGATCTCACCCACACTCACCTCCCTACTAGGCACATACATGTATCACACAAACAAAAAGTATAAACTATCATATAAACCATTCCTTGGACACCCGCCCGGTATGATGGGACCTCATCCTGAATGTTATACTATCATACTATGCATGGGGCTAACAGCCGGGTCTTCTACTGATAACTACATGGGTCGGCATTGTGTCCTTAGACCTATTTACACAAAAGGAAACTCACCTGCACTTGCTGATAACCCCTTTAGCTACTGCCCGACAACTCTCTGAACTCTTGCTCCACTAGCTTCCTGAGCTACCAATACCAATGCAACACTTAGTCTAACTGTCCCCCGAAAGTCACCTAAGTCAACTCTGGTCAAAGTCAAAGTCCTGGTCAAAGTCAACCTTCCAGGTCAACCCTACTCACCGAGTCTGCCTATTGACTCGCCGAGTTCATATGCTCAGAGTCCTTCCATTCGCAACTCGACTCACCGAGTCAACCCATGACTCGCCGAGTCCACCGATTTCCGAGTCTTGTCCTGTCCAACTCATTGAGTCTCCACCCGACTCACTGATTCGAGTCTTACCTTGAAGGCTTCAGGGTTTCGTGACCTGACTCGCCGAGTCCAAGGAAAGCTTCAACAGACTCACCGATTTGTTCATCAAACTCGCCGAGTTACTCCTAATCTGCATACTACTCGCCGAGTCCACTCGAAGGACTCGCCGAGTCTATTCAGTCCTTCATGCATTCATAGATTTTTTTGATTCATGCAGGGACTCCAAACTATAGATCCACTCTTCCAAGGCCTATTCCTCATGTAAACATGCAAACTTTACGTGTAGCTAAGGAGATCTAGTCACAAAACACTCCATACTCGGGTTTAAGACAATCATGCTTAACCTACACCCCCAAGGCTGATACTTTATGACTCTCTAGGCCAGAATACTCTTAGATCTGATGTAGTAACTTTAGATCTGGACTTCTAACTCTAATTGGCTCTAGGATATGGCATAAAAGCCCCAAATCTCAAGACAAAAAAGGAAACTATGAGCAAAGGAGTTAAGGTAATGACTTCTTACCTTCAAATGCTCTTAAAAGTCTCCCAAACTCTGTATCCAAGGCTACCTCTTGCACCACTATGAACTTCCTTCTCTTCCAAGCTTGAAATCACAACACCAAGGCTAGATCTTGCTCAAAAATGAATATGGTGGCTAGGGTTCGATGTTCTGGATGAGAAGAGGTGTAATGGAACCCTAAGGAAGAGAATGAGGTGCTTAAATAGTGCACAAAGTCCCGGATTTAGGGTTTCCTTCTTCAGAACGGACTCGCCGAGTCCATTCTCCAACTCGCCAAGTCGGTCACTTACTCCTCGACCCGGATCCCGCTCGGACTCGCCGAGTTCCTTCTTGGACTCGACGAGTTGGCCCTTTAACTTAGAGTTTTCTTTCCTTTCATGGTCTTTCTGATTATGGGTGTTACAACTCTCCCCCACTTAAACTAAACTTCATCCTCAAAGTTTTTCTCTGGCCAATCGCCCCACAATCTGCTTTCAACACTCTGTTTGGTAGTCCTAACATCCGTTGGCTTCCTTCGATGGCCTTCCGCCCGGTCATTTTGACTAACCTTAATCCTTGTGGTTAATAATATTGGGTCAACCCTAACCCTAAACCTTCTGGAAACACAACTTACTCATCTGACAATCCTTCCGGTACTCTCTGAGTACTGTACTGGACCCATAGGGGTTCACCTGTCACACCCCAAAACCACAAACAGCGGAAACGTTCATGGGTGGAGGACGCCATGTACAGTATCACAACAGTGTAATATAGTAAACAAGCAGCAACATCATCCATTACATTATAAGTAAAGTTTTAATACATGTGTGTTCTTCATTGTAAGAAGACACCAAAAATATACAATCAAAATAAAAGACGAGACTTGTCTGCTCCGTCTTCTCAAAAACCTGGCCTCCGTACATGTCTACTTATTACCTGAGAATACAAGTTATTTTGAAAGAGAGTATCAGCTTTAAAGTTGGTGAATTCATAAGTATTTAAGTGTCATTGACTTGCTTACTGAAAATTGTTTTAAAGGTCATGCAAACCTTTAAATGTAAGTATTGATGTAAGTATGAAAAACCCTAGAAAATCCCTTATTTTCTATTAGTGTGAGATGTAGTCTTCTACCAAGACCCGAATGTTTTGTTATGACAATGTAGTCTTCTACCAAGACCTGAATGTTTTGTTAATAAAATGATAGTTTTTCCTTTAATTGTTTAGTACTAAAGTACTTAGTCAAACTCATCGTTTATGTGAAAGTATCACAAAATAAAGTAAACAGGAAAATGTACTACTGTAAGTGTTGTCACTGGGTACTCGGACCAACACAACGTTGCGTTGAGCGAAAAATGCAACCTAATGAACATCCGAAGATTTTCCAGAAAAGTAATAATGTGAGTGTCATCGCTGGGTACTAGGAGTAACACAACATCACAATAAGCGAAAAGTATAACCTTATGAACAACCGAAGATTGTCCACTTGTCCTCTGTAGCAGCAGCAGGTGGGTGGAGGGGTTATCCCCGATTATTAATCTTCCTAGTATAAGTAGTAACCTTAGACCTTCGTAGATGGTCATCGACCACTGGTGCTAATCAGTGGGGTTCGGAATGGTAAGTCCCGCCTAGATATCCCATTGAACCGAAATAGGAAAGATAATTTACACATAAAGTACTGAGAAATTATCCTCGTAGTTCTAAGTACAAGTATCCAGGTAAGTGAATACAGGATAATGCACCTATGTAACAGTGTTCCTGTATGATATTCATGTAAGTGTGTTCATGTAACAGGTAAGTATATGTATATGTACTCATGCATCAGGTAATGTACTAGTATGGACTCATGAATGAACTGACTCTTGTGTGATTCCTTGTAATAGGAGTAATGTTTGATATCTTCAAATTATCCCTATGATAATTTACTGAACTATAATTGGTTGATCATGTAGGTTTATACACTCTTACTACTCAATGGTGTGGGAAGAAAATGAAAGATGTAAACTATAACATCAATACATATATAAGAATATAAGTGTATATGCATAGTTTAGTTCAAGAATGTAAAATGGTTTTGTAAGACATCTTATGGGTTTTGAACAATAATTAACAATGACTTGATGTCATTTTTAATATACATTTCAATGGTAAAACATTTGATAATAATGTGTTTTTAAGATTTAAAACCATTTCATGCATCACATTTTGTAGTATGTGAAATCTGTTAAATGACAAACACAGTTATAAAATACATAACAATGATTTAATAACATGTTTTTTTCTACTTGTATTCCCCCCCCCCCCTTTAAAGAATTTAAAATCATTTAAAACATTGATTAGGGGTATGAACTCACCTATAGTTGGTGATTTGGATGAACTAAATGGTATAGGATTGCTAGGTGTCAAGCGAGGACTTGTACACGCACTACGATCCTAATGAACATATAATCACACATATATGCATTCAATTAGACTTAAATCACTAATTGATAATGTTAAGACATCCTAGACGCAATTAAACATTTTATATAAGTGTTTTAGGCCCTAAGGATTGCATCTAAGCTAATGTGGGACAAGGCACTTGTGTTTAGGGTTTCAAAAGACCCCATATATGAGTTTACTCCTCATATACTAACACACATGGAGTTTACAGTTGTAAACTCTTGAGTTTACGGCCGTAAACTCCCAACCAAGGGTGTATGGTGTGTTTTGAAGTCGCAAATGATTCCTAGAATTATTCCAACTTGGTGGTTAAGTCCTTGGAAGGGTTTAAGGTCTCGAAATACTCCAATTAGGAGTTTACGGCCCTAAGGCCATTTCGTTTGGAATTTACGGCCATAAACTCCATTGGAATGGTGTTCTTTATGTTTTCAAGCCTCAAGCATGGGTGGTATATGTTCTAGGCTTTTATTCCAAGCATATGAAGACATTAGGCACACCTTGGTGCCATTCTTTCATGTTTACGGCCCAAGAGCAAGCCTTGGTCGTAAACTCACTTTGATAAGTGATTTTGATGCGATTTTTTCCTTAGATTAAGTGGGAAAGAATTCTATGTAAAGGTCTAGGGCTTTAGCTGTCTTAACAACACCCTTTGGTCCATTTCTATGGAGTTTACGGCCTAAGATACACTTGGCCGTAAACTCTCATTTGTTTGTGTTCTTTGATTGTTTTCTTGTCCTTAATACACCTACAATTAAGTCTAAAGTAGTAGCATAACACAAGGAACAAGCTAGACTCGGTTTCGGCTTTGTTTCGGGAGTTTACCGCCCAAGAACACCTTGGGGAGTAAAATCCTGGATCTAATGATTTAGCCATCTAAATCATGTTATAAGCACATATAAAGCTTTCTAACACTACTAGAAATAGGTACTCACGATTTGGGATAAAAACCCGAACATTCGTGAGAGAGAAAATGGTTTTCTCTAGTTGGAAATGTGAAATATGAATGAATTTGGTTCAAAATTCTATTTATAGTCCTGAGATATTTTGGCAGAAAATATTTTTATTCCTGAAATGATCTCTAATATAATAGAGTGTTGGAATAACAGTGTTGCACAAAACCCTAGTGCACCCACTCTCCTAATATTTCCTGAAGTGTAAACCCTGAATTACTCAAACTTACTCGAAAAGTCTGAAAAAATAACTGTGACTGCTAGAACTTCTATTGAAGTGATATAGTTTGTACAGAATGGAAGTTTCGGGTTGTCACATCATCCCCCCGTTAGAAGGAATTTCGTCCCGAAATTAGAATTTTAGAAAATATGAAGTTACAAATAACTAAGAGAAAAGGTGAGGGTATTTCAGTTTCATCTGATCCTCACGTTCCCATGTGAATTCCGGTCCACGCTTTGCGTTCCAGCGCACCTTCACTATCGGGATATGGCTCTGCTTTGTTTGCTTGACCTCTCGGGCCATGATCTCTACTGGTTCCTCCACGAAGTTGAGGCTCTCGTTGATCTTGATCTCATCGAGTGGAATAACAAAAGTCTCTTCAGATAGATACTTTTTCAAGTTTGAGACGTGGAATGTAGGATATACGTTACTAAGTTTGTGCGGTAGATTGAGTTTGTAAGCTACATGACCGATTTTCGAGAGAATCTCGAAAGGCCCTATGTATCTTGGATTGAGCTTACCACGCTTTCCAAAGTGTATCAAGCCCTTCCAGGGTGAGACCTTCAGTAGGACTCGGTCGCCCACCTGGAACTCCAATGGTTTCCGACGCTTGTCAGCGTAGCTTTTCTGTCGGTTTCTAGAGGCTTTCAGTCGTTAACGAATTCGAACGATCTTCTCTGTCGTTTCCCGAATGATCTCTGGACCCATGAGAGTGCTTTCGGGAACTCGTCCCTTAGCGAACTGGGTATAACCCATTCAGCCCAGCACAGAGGGGATCTGCACTTTCGACCGTAGAGGGCCTCGAATGGAGCTTCCTTTATGCTTGTGTGATAATTGTTTTTGTAGGAAAATTCGACAAGGGGTAAATGAGTATCCCAAGCTTTTCCAAAGTCAATCACACAGGCACGCAACATATCTTCTAAGGTTTGGATAGTTCTCTCACTTTGCCCATCGGTCTGTGGATGGTAGGCTGTACTCATGTCCAGCCTAGTTCCTAGGGAATTTTGTAATGACTGCCAGAACCTCGAAGTAAATCTACTATCTCTGTCTGAGATGATAGATAAAGGAACACCATGCAGCCTTACAATCTCCCTAATGTAAGTTCGGGTCAGTTTCTCCATCTTGTCTGTTTCTTTGATCGGTAGGAAGTGTGCAGACTTGGTCAGTCTATCGATAATGACCCATATGGAATCAAGTCCACCCGTCGTCTTGGGCAACTTGGTTATGAAGTCCATAGTGATCCACTCCCACTTCCATTCTGGTATCTCCGGTTGTTGTAGAAGACCGGAGGGTTTCTGGTATTCGACCTTGACCTTTGCGTAAGTAAGGCATTTACTCACGAAGGTAGCAATATCTGCGTTCATGTTAGGCCACCAGTATAGCTTTTTAAGATCCAGATACATCTTATCTGAACCCGGGTGGACGGAATAACGAGTGTTGTGAGCTTCGGTCATGACCAAATCTCTGAAGCCACCGTGTTTCGGTGTCCAGATCCGATCCATGAGGTATAAGGCTCCACCACCCTTGACTTCTAAGTGCTTATCCATCCCTCTAAGGGATTCACTAGCCACATTTTCAGGTTTCGAAACGTCGAGCTGAGCCCCCATAATTTGCGTGGACAAGTGTGAATGGATAATTAGAGTTAAAGATTTGACTCTACGACCAGTATATTCTTTCCGACTTAGGGCGTCGGCTACTACATGGGCTTTACCCAGATGATAACGAATTTCGCATTCGTAATCACTGAGTAGCTCGACCCACCGTCGTTGTCTCATGTTGAGCGCTTTCTGGTCGAAAATGTGTTGTAGACTCTTATGGTCCGTAAAGATCGTGCTTTTTGTACCATATAGGTAATGTCGCCAGATCTTCAAAGCAAACACAACTGCTCCTAGTTCAAGATCGTGGGTTATGTAGTTAACCACATGTGTCTTCAGCTGTCTCGAGGCATAGGCGATGACTTTACCTCACTGCATTAGAACACATCCGAGTCCTTGATTACATGCATCACAATAGACAATGAAGTCTTCTATCCCTTCGAGGAGGGATGGTATCGGGGCGTTGCACAAGGCTCGTTTGAGCGTTTGGAACTCTCTTTCCTGTTTCTCTTCCCAGTCAAAGGCCATGCCTTTCTGGGTCAGGGTTGTGAGTGGTTTCGCTATGCTGGAGAAGTTCTGAATCCAAAATTTGCACTTTGAGAGCTTCGCGTAGAGCTTCTCTGATCGCAATGTTTCTAAGATTTTACGGAGATGTTGACTATGTTCCTCCTTACTTCGAGAGTAGATGAGTATGTCATCAATGAAGATGATGACGAACTGATCTAAGTAAGGACGACACACCCTATTCATCAGATCCATGAATACCGCGGGCGCTTTTGTTAATCCGAACGGCATCACTACAAACTCGTAGTGCCCATAACGAGTTCGGAAGGCTGTCTTGGGAACATCCTCCTCTAACACTCGTAGTTGGTGATATCCGGATCGCAGATCTATCTTCGAGAAGTAGTTGGTGTTGGATAAGATGTCTAAGTCCATAACTATTTCCGGTATGTACTTGACCCGACCCGGCATGGTCCATTTGGGTTGCATGGCACCATGCAATTGGATAGACTAAATGAGAGAAATAACACTTGGAGATTATTAATATATTATAAGTTCTAATATATTAATAATATTATTTGATTAGTTTGATCAAGAATTAATTTAGAATTAATTATGTGATCAAAAGATAACTAATTAAATATATGGGTTGATTATGTAAATCATACATATCTTGTATAGTGGGCTAAAAGGCTCCATGGACTATCAAGTTGGGTTCCACCCATAGGATGCTCCATGGATGCTCCATGGGAGTTACAAACCCATGGGTCATGGAAATGAAGAGTCATGACACATTAGGGTTTAACCCTAGATGTGTCAACACTATATAAGTAACATGTTCTCCACCTAAAATCGGTTACACTAAGAAATAAGAGGGCTTGGCCGATTTTGAGAAGTGAGTATTCTCTCATAAGTTCTTCCAAGAGCATTTGGTGTTGTGTGAAGCATTTGAGGCATCACACTTGGGTTGCTAGGCTCACAAGGTTTCAAGGAACACAAACAACAACAAGGTAAGTTATTCTATCTATACTTTATGTTAAAATTGTTCCCCATGTATGCTAGATAGGAATATAACCTTGGAATTCAACTTTGCATGACAATTAGACAAACATAGATCCAAGGTTATTAGGGTTGCATGTACACTTAGGAAGTGTTAGAATGCTCAAAACCCATCAGTGGTATCAGAGCCTAGGCTTGTTTGCTCTTATTTGTGCTTAAAAGTTGAAAACAGAATCGGAAATCCTGATGTCTGCGAATGGACTCGTCGAGTCTATAGGGGGGACTCGTCGAGTCCATGAGTATCTTCAACCAACTCGGCGAGTCAGTTTATGCACTCGGCGAGTAGGGTCGACTGAGTGCAGAATTTCGATTCAGTTGCTGGAAATGAATTAGAAACATTACCCTAAACTGTTTTGGTAATTGAAAACTTGTTTTTGGTGGTGTAATGTCTTTGCTAATTCATTTACAACCACTAGTTATCAAAATTACAATGTTTTAAATGTAATTTTTTGATTGTGTTCATATTCATGTTCTTGTTCTTATGATGTTTTAGATGATCATAGGAATTATTTGTAACCTATTTGGTAGATTAATTCTTGATCATAATGTGTTTTAATGAAGTCCATAACTTATCCTTAAGTTATGGAAAACCAAGAGTCACACTTGAGTTAAAACCATTAAGAAAAACACAAGAGTTAGAAAAATGAAGAGTCTTCATTTTATTACTCTATTAAACTCATAAGTTACAAGAAATGAAAAGCTTTGAAAGTTACAAAACTTGCCCTCAAGTTTTGGAACAAGTAAAGTTGAGTTAAAACTTTAAGTTCCAACCCCTAGAATTTTAAAAGTTAAAATTCAACCCTTATACTTATATTATGATGATTTAATAATTATATATATATATATATATATGTATAAGAATAAAGTCGTTTTACCGCTAGTACGCCTCATTCACGAAGTCGGTCTATAAGGTGGGTATAAGGTTGTTGCCTATAAAATGGTGACTTAATGGGTGTATATTCTCACCCACCGCTTGCTTGACTGGTGGAGGGTCGTTAGCCGAACGGTAAGACAAGGACTTATAAATTCTCATTCAAAGTATGATGAATATAATAAAGTAACTAAATGTTTATTAAATTCCCAATCTTAGTTACTTTAGGAAAAATGTGAATAAGGTGCTAATCCATGAAATTACACTTTACACTTTGTCTAAGTCGTTGGTGGAGCGTGTGTGGTTAACCGGCACACTAACTTGGACTTAACATGGTAGGTAAAGGGTGACTTAAGGTTTATTATAGTATCGGTGGAGCGTGTGTGGTTTACCGGCACATCGATTGAGTGATAAACTTTAAGGGTACCAAGTGATTTGCATGGTTACTTCACACCTCGTTTTGTGATCCTCGGCATCCCAGTCACAAAACCTGGAGGGCACTCTCGAGATTGAAACATGCCTTTGAAAAGTTCATTGGATCTCAAAGAATCTAGGAATTTCTAAAACCAATAAAAAAAACTAAATATCTAATATTTCGGTTTTCGTGGTGGAAATTGGTGAATCGTCATTCACCTACCTTTCAAATATGGTATAGCTTAGATTACGGCATACCTCTTCTAAGTTATATTATATTGTGATTGGATCCTAGCCTTAATATTACATTTGGGTGTTTTATTAAGGACTCTCTTAAATCTAAACTAAACTTGTTCTTCTCTTTCAGATGTCTTCAAATAATGCTTCTGGCTCGAATCCTAATGGCTCCTTTACTCTTATGAGTTTGTGTGGGAAAGTCACCTTTGATGGATCCAACTTCAATAAATGGATCAGAAACATCAGGATGATTACCCGCTACGAGGACAAAGAATATGTCCTTGATAAGGAGCTTAAGGAAATTGATGAGT
Source organism: Lactuca saligna (assembly GCF_052625555.1). NCBI lineage: Eukaryota > Viridiplantae > Streptophyta > Magnoliopsida > Asterales > Asteraceae > Lactuca > Lactuca saligna. The sequence continues at coordinate 223,703,773 of NC_136419.1, read as the reverse complement.
CCACTGCAACTCCACAGGAGATCGCTGACTTTCATACTCATAAAAAAGATGCAACCAAGGTGGCTTGCATCATGTTGGCCACCATGACAGCTGAACTCCAAAAGTCTTATGAAGATTTCTACCCTTATGAAATGCACCAAGATTTGATGGAAAGATACCATCAAAGTGCACGACAAGAGAGGTACGAAGTCATCTGCTCCATGATAACAACCATGATGAAGGACGGAGAGTCCGTCACGAGCCACATGCAGAAAATGCAAAGGTATGTGGATCGTTTGCTGAAGCTCAATGTGAACTTTCCTGAGTAGCTTGCAATAGATATCATTTTGCACTCCTTACCATCGTGCTATGATCAATTCCGCATGACATATCACATGAACAAGGAAGAGGTCACCCTCAGCAAACTTCAGGGACTTCTCAAGACCGCAGAAACAGGTCTTAAGGGGAAGTCGGTTGCTATCACTCCTACTCCAGACTCAACTCCGGTCTTGGCAATCGGGCAAAGTTGAGGGAGGAAGAGAAAGAGATCTTTGAAGGGTACCAAGGCTCGGACCCTTGATGGCTCTTCTTCAAGTGGAACCAATAAAGGTTTCATTACTCCTTCTTCTGACCCAAAAGAGGCTGAATGCTTCTATTGCCATGAAAAAGCTCATTGGAAGCGGAACTGCCCAAAGTACCAGCAGGATGTGAAGGATGGGAAAGTCAAACCCAACCATGCAGGTATTTACACTATCATTTCTAATAACTCACCCCATTCGAAATCTTGGGTCCTTGATACCGGTTGCGGTATTCATATTTGTTGTGACTTGCAGGGACTAGGAAGAAGTGAGAATGTGGAGCAAGGAAGAATAAACTTAATCATGGGGAATAGGAAAGTTACACCTATCACCAAGATTGGAGTTTATATTTTCATGCATTGTACAAACAAGGTTTCACCTTTTCGTTTGATAATGAAGTTGGTTCGATTAATGCTTTCTTTAATAATGTTCTTTATTTTAAAGCATTACCTTGTGATGGTGTGTATGAAGCTGTATCTATTGTAGATAACTTAGGAAATAATGTTTTGTGTATTGATTCTACTAATAATAATAACTTGGATAAAGCATCATTATGGCATTGTCGTCTTGGACATATAAGCAAGAAACGCATAGGCCAACTCCAAAAGGATGGAGTCTTGGAGTCGTTTGACCTAAAGTCAAATGATAGTTGCGAATCGTGCTTACTTGGAAAAATGACAAAGTCACCCTTCACAGGCTCGTGTGAAAGGGGTGAAGGTTTGTTGGACCTTATACACACGGATGTGTGTGGGCCATTCAAACATGCCACAAGGGATGCTAATCGTTATTATTTGACTTTTACTGATGATTACAGTAGATATGGATATGTCTACTTAATCAAGCATAAGTCAGAGACTTTCGAGATGTTTAAGGAATTTATTAAGGAAGTCGAGAATCAATTGGGCAGGAACATTAAGATGCTTCGATCCGATCGGGGTGGTGAGTATCTTAGTTCTGAGTTCCTCGACTATCTAAAGGACTGTGGGATTGTCTCACAATTGACACCTCCCAGAACACCGCAGTTCAATGGTGTGGCTGAGAGGCGTAATCGAACCTTGTTGGACATGGTTCGTTCCATGATGAGTCGAGCTTCGCTACCAATCTCATTCTGGGGGTATGCCTTAGAGACTGCCGCCCATATCCTTAATCTAGTCCCTACAAAGAAAGTTGCCAAAACTCCTCACGAGATGTGGACTGGTAAAGTACCTAAACTAGACCACATCAAGATTTGGGGTTGCGAGGCTTTCGTGAGACGCGAGACTCATGATAAGCTCGAACCCCGAAGCGAGAGGTGTATTTTCATCGGCTACCCACAGCAATCCTTTGGTTACCTCTTCTACAGACCTAGTGACAATGTGGTCTTTGTAGCAAGAAGAGGAGTCTTTCGAGAAAGAGAGTTTATAAGCCAAGGAGACAGTGGGAGGCAAATTGATCTTGAAGAAATTCAAGAGTCAAGTGGTGAAGGAACTTCAAACTCTAGCCCTCAACTTGAGGAGGAAACTCCTGTTGAGCCAATTGACGAATCTGTACCTCTGAGGCGTTCCACGAAAGTTAGGAGTGCACCTGAGCATTACTATGGATTCCATATTACTGCAGAAGGTGAGACACTTATTAGTGATGAGACACTAGTAAGTCAAGATGACCCTAACAGCTACGAGGAAGCCATGGCAGGCCCCGAGTCTGCTAAATGGAAAGAGGCTATGGATAGCGAGATACAATCCATGTGTGACAATCAAGTTTGGAACTTGGTTGAGAATGTACCAGGTCGAAAGACTGTAGGGTGCAAATGGGTCTTCAAGAAGAAGACCGACATGGATGGTAAAGTACACACTTATAAGGCTAGAGTAGTTGCAAAGGGCTTCTCTCAAATTCCTGGAGTGGATTATGATGAGACCTTTTCTCCGGTAGCCAAGATTAAGTCTATTCGGGTTCTGTTAGCCATAGCTTCATTTCATGACTATGAAATTTGGCAAATGGATGTCAAAACCGCTTTCCTTAATGGAAAGTTGGCTGAAGATGTTTACATGAGTCAGCCAGAGGGTTTTGTCAGCAACGAGTACCCTAATAGAGTGTGTAAGCTTGAGAAATCCATTTATGGATTAAAGCAAGCACCTCGCAGATGGAATCTTTGCTTTGATGAAAACGTCAAGGAATTTGGCTTTTCTAGGAGTGAAGATGAATCTTGTGTATATGTCAAGGCTAGTGGGAGTATAGTTAGCTTTTTGGTATTGTATGTGGATGACATACTACTCATAGGAAACGACATTCCAACCCTACAGGAAGTAAAGTCCTGGCTTGGAAAGTGTTTCTCTATGAAGGACCTTGGTGAAGCTGCCTATATTTTGGGGATAAGGATCTTGAGAGATCGGAGTAAAAGACTAATTGGACTTAGTCAAAGTACCTACTTGGAGAAGGTTCTGAAGAGATTCAGAATGCAAGACTCCAAGAAAGGAGAGTTGCCCATCCAGAGTAATGCCAAATTGAGTAAGACACAAAGCCCTAGCACTGAGGCTGAGATAGCAGAAATGAGTCGAGTACCTTATGCTTCGGCTGTAGGATCGATCATGTATGCTATGACGTGTACTCGACCTGATGTAGATTTTGCCTTGAGCATGGTTAGCAGGTTTCAGGGGAACCCTAGCAAGGCACACTGGACTGCGGTAAAGAATATTCTCAAGTACCTACGAAGGACTAAGGACTGGGTCCTTACCCTCGGTGGGAGTGATGACTTGAGAGTTGTAGGGTATAGTGATGCTAGCTTCCAGACTGATAGGGATAACTTCCGCTATCAGTCGGGCTGGGTCTTTACCCTAAATGGAGGAGCAATTTCTTGGAAGAGTTCCAAGCAAGAGACAGTGGCAGATTCTACTTGTGAATCAGAGTATATTGCAGCTAGCGAAGCGGCAAAGGAGGCGTTATGGCTGAGGAACTTCATTGGAGACCTTGGAGTTGTACCAGCTATTAAAGAGCCAATGGAAATTTTCTGTGATAGTGAAAGTGCTGTTGCCTTAGCTAAGGAACCAAGGGATCACGGGAGATCCAGACACATCGACAGAAAATACCATTTCATCAGACATCGGATTGAAGAAGAACTCCTCGTGGCAAAGAGGGTATCATCAGATGAGAATCCGGCAGATCCCCTCACGAAGGGACTGACTCGGGTTAAGCATCTCCAGCATGCTCGGAGCATAGGGCTGAAGGATGATATTAGATTTAGTAGTTAGATAACCTCGAAATTTGTAAAGTGTAATTGACATTTGATGATGAATAAAAGTGTTTTATTTATGAGTAAAGTGTTGCTATCTCTTGTCAATCGTTTACTATATTTCTTTTGCATTTTTTGACTTCCAGAATAATTTTGTTTGGTATAACATATTATTCAAACCTCCACAGTCGGTCATATGTCGGAAGTAGGTATGAATCAAGACTATCATGTTTGGTTGTAGAGGTCTGGGACAAGGCTACAACAATCATGAGTGCTCATAAGCTCTGAGCATTGGACTACAACAAACTCGTAGTGCCCATAACGAGTTCGGAAGGCTGTCTTGGGAACATCCTCCTCTAACACTCGTAGTTGGTGATATCCGGATCGCAGATCTATCTTCGAGAAGTAGTTGGTGTTGGATAAGGTGTCTAAGTCCATAACTATTTCCGGTATGTACTTGACCCGACCCGGCATGTTCCATTTGGGTTGCATGGCACCATGCAAGTGGATAGACTAAATGAGAGAAATAACACTTGGAGATTATTAATATATTATAAGTTCTAATATATTAATAATATTATTTGATTAGTTTGATCAAGAATTAATTTAGAATTAATTATGTGATCAAAAGATAACTAATTAAATATATGGGTTGATTATGTAAATCATCCATATCTTGTATAGTGGGCTAAAAGGCTCCATGGACTATCAAGTTGGGTTCCACCCATAGGATGCTCCATGGATGCTCCATGGGAGTTACAAACCCATGGGTCATGTAAATGAAGAGTCATGACACATTAGGGTTTAACCCTAGATGTGTCAACACTATATAAGTAACATGTTCACCTAAAATCGGTTACACTAAAAAATAAGAGGGCTTGGCCGATTTTGAGAAGTGAGTATTCTCTCATAAGTTCTTCCAAGAGCATTCGGTGTTGTGTGAAGCATTTGAGGCATCACACTTGGGTTGCTAGGCTCACAAGGTTTCAAGGAACACAAACAACAACAAGGTAAGTTATTCTATCTATACTTTATGTTAAAATTGTTCCCCATGTATGCTAGATAGGAATATAACCTTGGAATTCAACTTTGCATGACAATTAGACAAACATAGATCCAAGGTTATTAGGGTTGCATGTACACTTAGGAAGTGTTAGAATGCTCAAAACCCATCAGTTGGCTCCTTGAAGTTGATCAAATAAATCGTCAATGCGGGGCAAGGGATAACGATTTTTAATGGTAAGTTTGTTGAGTTCTCTATAGTCGATGCACATGCGAAACGATCCATCTTTCTTCTTGACGAACAAGACCGGTGCTCCCTACGGTGAGAAGCTTGGTCGAATGAATCCCTTCTTGAGAAGTTTGTTAAGTTGACTGGAAAGTTCCTGCATCTCAGCCGGTGACATACGATAAAGAGATTTGGCTACTGGGGTAGCTCCTGGCACTAAGTCAATTCTGAACTCGACTTGGCATTGCGGTGGTAAACCGGGAAGTTCTTCTGGGAATATGTCAGGAAAGTTGCGTACTTCTGGGATTTTCTGGATGTCCTTTAGTTCTTGACTGGTATCGACGATGTCTGCTAGGAATGCATGATACTCCTTTCGCAAGCACTTATGGGCTTGAATGCACGAAATGATACGAAGGCTCGTACTAGGTTTGTCGCCGTAGATAATTAAGGTTTCGTTGTTAGGAAGGTTAACACGAACTGCTTTTTCAAAGCACAGGATGTCGGCGCGAAGAAGACTCAACCAATCCATATCGATGATAACGTCGAAACATTTAATTTGGACTGGCATGAGATCTATCTTGAAAGTATGGCCATCTAGAATTCAAGTACAACCTATGTATATACAGTTACTACTCTCCGTTTTCCCATTAGCCATTTCTACCGTGAATGAATTGTCTAATGCACAGGGTTTTTGTTTAAGCAGGTGTGCAAATTTGTGGCTTACGAAACTTTTCTCTGCTCCACTGTCAAAAAGTATGCAAGCATATGAGTTATTGATGAGGAATGTACCAGTAACTATCATAGGATCAGCTACCGCCTTCTCGTGGCCTAGGGCCATAACTCTTCCTACTCCTCCAGCCATCCCCGCTTTAGGGCAGTTCCTCTTGTAGTGGCCCACCTCGCCGCAACCGTAGCAGGCTTGGCCCATACCGACATTAGGAACCTGGGCGGCCTGAGCTGTTGGAGTTTGGCAGAAACAGGCTGTGTGCCCCTTCCTGTTGCAGTTGGTGCATTGCATCTCCCTACAAGGCCAGCGGTGGTGGAAGTTTTATTTGCTGCACTTCAGGAGAGACCCAGCATAAGTTTTTGCTGGTAAGGGATTCACAGGGACAACGGGAGTCACTGTGGCAGCATTGATCGCCACAAGTTGTTGTTTATTGGAGGATCCTTGCGAAGTCCCTCTTTTCCTCTTATTCAACCCCTTCTTGTTGTAGTCGGGGTTGGACTTTTGGGGTACGGGTGTAGGGATTGTTGGGTTCTGAGGTTTCCGGTGATCTATGAGAGATTGTGCCAGTTCCTTGGCACTATCAAAAGTGATAGGCCTGGACGCTAGCACACTTGATTGGATCTGGGGCGATAGTCCCCAGATATACCTTTATATCTTTTTGCTCTCGACAGCAACCATATCAGGGCATAAGTTCACTAGATCACAGAACCTATTTGTGTAGGTCGTGATGTCGGATCCAACCATTTGAAGACCCCAGAACTCCTGCTTGAGTTTATGTACTTCGCCATGAGGGCAGTACTCTTTCATCAGCATGTCTTTCAACTTTTCCCAGCTGATGGAATACGCCACCACCAGAGTCAGATACTTAAGATGGCCGTTCCACCATGTTAATGCTCTGTCAGAGAATGTACAAGCTGCGAACTTGACCTTGTTGCCTTCTTGGCATCCGCATATCTCGAAGACAGATTCCATCTTCTCGATCCACTTCCTTAACACCATAACACCCCCAGTTCCATTGAAGTTGCGGGGTTTGGCGTTCGTGAAATCCTTGTAAGTGCATTCCCGAGGGTGTCCATGGCTTTCGCTGTGGTTCGAGGGAGGTGCACCTGTTCCCGATACACTAGGGACAAAAGTGTTGATTACTGACACAACAGCTGCAACTGCTGCTGTGAAAGCTGCCTGGAACACGTTGGCATCAAAGGGGTTAGGTGGTAGAGGAGGTTAAGGTTGTGGTGGTGGTGGAAGTGGTGGTATCGGTGTTTCGTTGTTTGGGTTACGCCTTGTACTTCTGCGTGGCGGCATCTTTAACTATACGTTTAAAAGATGACGACATGGATACGAATACATAATTTATGAATGTGTCTCATGGACTAACTCCCCATAGTCCAACAACAGAATGAATAGAATGACTAACTGAAAATGACAGTAGTTGGATAATAATTTCCATAAGATTAGATATCTGTCAATAGTACTGGAATTACAGATGTAACAAGTTCGGGAAAATGGCCTAGAAGTAGGCCTTACATCAACCAAGATGGAAAATTTTGACAGAATCAAGACTAGATCAAGACCTAACAGGTCCAAGATTTATACACATAGGAAATTAGACCAAAGTTTTACATAAACTAGGTTATATCCAAAAGATGAGTCGATGAGATTCTATCGGCGACGAGAGTTGCTTGCATGAGTCCTCGATCCCGACAGTATACGTTCAATGTCCCGTATACGCCTGTCCGACCTTGCTTGCTGAACTTGAAGTTCTCTATCTTCAGCTCGGGTTTCAGCAAGTTCCCTATGCAGATTTGCATTGCGGACCAGAGTCCTTTCATGAGCAGACTCTAGTTGGAAAATGTGGATAGCGTTAACACCAGAGTTGGCATCAACTTCCAAAATGTGATTGATAGTCACCTGAGCCATTATCGTGTTCCGAGAAATCCTACGCACCATGATTGGTAGGACTCTATCAGTAGAACCTCCTTCACTGAGGTTGTAGAAACGTCGGTCTCCATTGTAGGGAATGGGATGACCTTGTTCCTGACTCCATTCAGTCAAGTTAATGTTCCACAAGGGTGTGGGTCCTTGAAACACAGGACGGGGGTTCAGGTTTGGGTTTTGAGCATTTGGGGGTAGGTTGTTGACTTCTGGCTCCGAGTTAGAACTATCAGAAAAACCCTCAGCATGGTGATCATCCAAACGGATTGGGTGATCATCTTCTGGTTCTGCCTCTAGCCAACCAGCATTGCCTTGGTTTGGGAAGTATGGATCGCCACGGTGAAATCCATCCATTTTAATCTACGCAAGAAAAGGGATATAAGAAATAGCTAAAGACAAACTAACTAAGATAATTTCAGTATGATCAAATACCCATATGGTATTTCTTTATGGTTGTGTTGGTAAGTTTTTAGACTTGTTGCCACATCACAACCATTCTTGGGCATATGCTAATCACTCCTCGGACCAGCATAGTTGATCAAGCTATGCCATTCCCAAGACTGACCATATATCCCCAGGCTTACTTGTGATATTCAACAATCGTAATACTTTTGTTCTTGTCATTGTGACACTGATTTTAGTATGAATGCAAGCACGTATACTTACTTAAATATTTTATTATTTATAAGTATAATTCTTAGACAGAGTGTTTTAATCCCTGTGTATTTATAGTTAGTATATCTTTTATGGGTTGATATACTATATTCACTATAAAAAAAGCTCTGATACCAATCTGTCACACCCCAAAACCACGAACGGCGGAAACGTTCAGGGGTGGAGGACGTCATGTATAGTATCACAACAGTGTAATATAATAAACAAGCAACAACATCATCCATTGCATTATAAGTAAAGTTTTAATAGATGTGTGTTCTTCATTGTAATAAGACACCAAAAATATACAATCAAAATAAAAGACGAGACTTGTCTGCTCCGTCTTCTCAAAACTTGGCCTCCGTACCTGTCCACTGATGACCTGAGAATACAAGTTATTTTGAAAGAGAGTATCAGCTTTAAAGCTAGTGAATTCATAAGTATTTAAGTTTCAATGACTTGCTTACTGAAAACTGTTTTAAAGGTCATGCAAACCTTTAAATGTAAATATTGATGTAAGTATGAAAAACCCTAGAAAATCCCTTATTTTCTATCAGTGTGAGATGTAGTCTTCTACCAAGACACGAATGTTTTGTTATGACAATGTAGTCTTCTACCAAGACCTGAATGTTTTGTTAGTAAAATGATAGTTTTTCCTTTAATTGTTTAGTACTAAAGTACTTAGTCAAACTCATCGTTTATGTGAAAGTATCACAAAATAAAGTAAACAGGAAAATGTACTACTGTAAGTGTTGTCACTGGGTACTAGAACCAACACAACATCGCGTTGAACGAAAAATGCAACCTAATGAACATCCGAAGATTGTCCAGAAAAGTAATAATGTAAGTGTCATCGCTGGGTACAAGGAGTAACACAACATCGCAATAAGCGAAAAGTATAACCTTATGAACAATAGAAGATTGTCCACTTGTCCTCTGTAGCAGCAGCAGGTGGGTGGAGGGTTTAGCCCCGGTTATCGATCTTCCTAGTGTAAGTAGTAACCTTAGACCTCCGTAGATGGTCATCGACCACTGGTGCTAATCAGTGGGGTTCGGAATGGTAAGTCCCGCCTAGCTATCCCATTGAACCGAAATAGGAAAGACAATTTACACAAAAAATAATAAGAAATTATCCTCGTAGTTCTAAGTACAAGTATCTAGGTAAGTGAATACAGGATAATGCACCTATGTAACAATGTTCCGGTATGATATTCATGTAAGTGTGTTCATGTAACAGGTAAGTATATGTATATGTACTCATGTATCAGGTAATGTACTAGTATGGACTCATGAATGAATTGACTCTTGTGTGATTCCTTATAATAGGAGTAATGTTTGATATCTTCAAATTATCCCTATGATAATTTACTGAACTATAATTGGTTGATCATGTAGGTTTATACACTCTTACTACTCAAGGGTGTGGGCAGAAAATGAAAGATGTAAACTATTGTTGGATTAATGTCTAAGTCCATAACTATAATTGGTAAGACTTGACCCGACCCGGCATGGTCCATTTGGGTTGCATGGAATCATGCACTTGGATAGACTATAATGAGAGAAATAAGACACTTACGGTTATTAATATATTATAAGTTCTAGTATATTAATAATAAGAATAATGAGATTATTTAATTAGTATTGATCAAGAATTAATCTAGAATTAATTAAGTGATCAAAAGAAGACTAATTAAATATATGGGTTGATTGTGTAAATCATTTATTCTTATATATGTGGGCTTGTGATCCAAGATTCCTTATGTTGGACTAAGTCCATGGGGTGACCCATGGATACTCCATGGAGGTTAAAATCCATGGAGCATAAGGAATGGGTAAAGTCATGAGTTACATGGTGTAACCCTAATAGCCACCATATAAAAGAAACCCATGGCTCAAGAAATCGTGACTATGACTAACACTATGTGTATGTATGAGGGCTAGACGATTTCATGAAGTGTTCTAATTTCTCTCTAAGTTATTCCAAGTGCTTATGGTGTTGTGTGAAACATTTGAGGTGTCACACTTGGGGCACTAGGCACTCAAGCTTCATGAAGACAAGCACTATCAAAGAGGTATGTATTCTATCTTGTTATATCCATTATTTTGTATGCTAGATTAGGATAATACCTTGGATGTTCATATTTGCATGTATAATAGAGAAAACATAGATCCAAGGTATTTAGGGTTGCATGTAGACTTAGGAGTGTTAGAATGCTCATAACCCAACAGTGGTATCAGAGCCTAGGCTTGTTTTCTTGTTATACCTGCAATAGAAGCTGAAAAATCGAGTTTTGATGCTGTCAGCCTAGCTGACTCGCCGAGTCCATGAAGGGACTCGACGAGTCCAAGGCAAAATGCATCCAACTCGCCGAGTTGGACCCCAGACAGCATATCTTCGAGGTTTTTGGCTAGAAATGGACTAGGAACATTACCCTAAGTTGTTTTGAACTTATAAACTTGTTTTTTAAATGTGGTAATGTTCATGCTAATCCATTTTCAAAGATAATTGTCAATAGATTCATGTTTTGTATTAGTTTAAAGGTTAGACTAATTACATGAAAAAGTTTGATTTGAATTATCTTGTTCTTATGAGTTGCTTAGATTAATAGAAAAGTTGAGTGAAAAATTTGTTTTCAATCCAAATTAATCTAAGAGTTGAGTATAAAATGTGTTTGTGTAACTTATCCTTAAGTTACATGAAGAGTCACATTAAAGACTCATAAAACTCATAAAGTTGGCAAAGGTTACAAAAAAGATGAAGAGTCTTGTCCTTAAGTTATGGAGGTTCAAGAGTCACTTCATTAATAAATAAATAAATAAAATATGTAACCTTAATTAATTCCATAAGTTATAAAATAAAGAAAAGATTAATTCTTTATTAGTTTAAAGTCTTCCATAATTTGTCCACAAGTTATGGAACTTGAAGAGTTTTTGGATTAAAACTACTTTAAATACATAAGTTATGGAATTAATTAGTTTTGAATAGTTTCAAAACTTGCCCTCAAGTTTTGGAATTTGTAAAGTTTTCTCTTATGAATACTTTAATTCCAAGTTAGCCCTTAGAATTTTAAAAGTTAAAATTCAACCCTTATACTTTATAATATTATAAGTTAATAATATTTATATGTATAAGAGTAAAGTCGGTCTTACCGCTAGTACGCCTCATTCACGAAGCCGGTCTATAAGGTGGGTATAAGGTTGTTGCCTATAAAATGGCAACTTAATGGGTGTTCACTCTCACCCACCGCTCGCTTGACTGGTGGAGGGTCGTTAGCCGAACGGGTTTGACAGGACTATAATTCTCCCATCATTAAAAGTATTAATGATAAATACTAAGTAACTAAACTTTTAATAATACCCAATCTTAGTTACTTAGAAAAATGTGAATAAGGTGCTAATCCATGAAATTACACTTTGCACTTTGTTTGAGTCGGTTAGTGGAGCGCGTGTGGTTAACCGGCACACTAACTCGTATTTAACAAGGTAGGCAAAGGGTAACTTAATGTTTATCATAGTATCGATGGAGCGTGTGTGGTTAACCGGCACATCGATTGAGGGGTAAACACTTAAGGGTACCAAGTAATTTGCATGGTTACTTCACACCTTGTTTTGTGATCCTCGGCATCCCAGTCACAAAACCTGAAGGGCACACTCGAGATTGAAACATGCCATTGAACAGTTCAATGAATCTCAAAAGATCTAGGAATTTCAAATCCAATTAAAACCTAATAATACATTTCGTTTATCTTGGTGGAAATTGGTAAATCGTCATTCACCTACCATCAAATTGTTTTATAGCTTGGATTACGACATACCTCTTCTAAGTTATAAAATAGTCTGTTGGGTCCTAGCCTTAATATTTCATATTGGGTGTCATATTAAGGACTTTAAATCAACTATCTTGAATATCTCCCAAAACATGTCTAGTTTAGACATTTATGATCTTCCCAAATCTCTTGAAACAAGCTTTCCTAAATGAAGATGATGTCCCATGGATATCATACTTCTCTCTCCTCCTCCAATTATTCTCCCTAACCCACAAGTTCTTGAAAAGTTTAAGGTCACTCAAGCCCTATTGGCAAGGCAAGATCTAGGTGTGATCACATCTTGGAGATATAGTCACATATTGACAAGCCGGAAGAGAAGGGTGTCAAAGTCTTGAGAAAGTTGGTGGTTCAATCACTTTCTAAGTTACATAGTGAGTTCCTTTGGGACACCTATGAAATAGACTATGACAAGACCCTTAATGATCTTATCTATTGTTAAGATCAACTTCCTGAAACTTTATGGACATTGACAATGGTGACACTGGAAATACAGAAACAACATTCTCTTCCCAATGGAAAGGGATCGGCCATAGTCAACTCGGTTGACCAAATGGTAAAGAGAAAAGTCTAAGTTTGTGATAGTCTCGTGTACCATTATCAAAGGGTCCATATGTTTATATTGCCAAAGGAAGGGGCATTGGTTGCGAAGCTGCCTGATTTACCTAAGGATGTTAAAGTCAATAAGATTGACTCTACTTCAGGTAAAAGTCCACAAATCTAACTCTGTTAAGTTTCTATTCTGAGATTCCTGATACATGTTGTGACTGGGTCACATGGTAATGTTTTAAGAATCAAAGAAAAGTAAAGGAACTTAAAGAAAGAATATGCTGAATCTGATCGCATAGATGGATTTCTATCGCGTAGTTTGAAGATCGGATTCTTGAGCTACTTCTTAGGAGTTATGAGATATTGCTAAGGAATAGACAACAACAAGTTTTCGTATGGATTGTAAGGATAAGTTTTTCCGCATAGTTTTAAAATAAAAAGAAAATTTTGATTTTATTTATTTTAAAATATCCTTACAATGGCATTTGAGGAAAAATTGTTGCTTATACGATTCCATTAATAGCAAGAGTGGAAATATGAAATTGATTCTTTCATTTGTGGTAATGTCTAAATTTACCAAACAAGGAAAGATTCTCATCATCCAAAGTCTCAATTGGACCGGGACTTGGAATCATGCAAGTTGTATAGCATGATGAATGAGAACTTTCAAGTATTGGAAAAATTAAGACTAATTACTTATTCACATGGATGTGTGAGTCAAGTAATGGACTAAGGGATCGAGTACATTGTCATGTGCACTGATTAAGTCCACCACAAAAGATATAAGGCTATTCGTCATAGTTTACTAAAGCTCCGTAAATATGATTATACTTACAAGCTTAAGTGTAACTCTGAGACATTGGAAAAAGGTTCCAATGTAAGGCAGAGCGAATAAGAAGAATCAAATTAGGCAGAAGGATAAAAGTTTCTCAAATCTGAAAAGATGGGAGAGTACTTTAGTATCAGTTTTGTGATCATCTTAATGATTAAGAAACCATATCAAAATTAGTTCTCTAAGGAAGTCTTAGTGCATTCTTATGACTAAGAAGAAGGGATCTTGAATTGTTGAAATGGTTAAATCAAGAAGATGATTCATACTTCGTTCCAATACAAGTCTTAGAGTCATACTCCAAGATTGTAATTTGAGTGACATGTCTTAAAGAAGGTTTAAAACACTTGACAAATGTAAGTTTTCTACTCTTGTACATTTGAAATTGGTAAGTTGTGATGTTTTGGATAACACAAAGACCAACTTAGGCCAATTGTGTGAAGTGTTTGTCTTGATTAGAATCCACACTATCTCTTGGATGTTTGACAAGGGAGTCTTATAGGTCAAGAGGACAGTGGGAGTCTTAAAGGTCTTGAAAGTCTCAAGAACTAATCAAGAATGAAACCTAAAGTTCTTCACTAGCACACGACTTAAGGTTTATAACCTATCGTGTTGACATATTCTGTGCCCATTCCAGTTAAAGTTGACTTTGCATATGAGTTCTTAGAGTTCTCAATGTGTTGCACAACAACTTGGAAGCAATGGTAGGCCCTTGAGCTACCAGGTGGCAAGAAATTAAGATTGAGTTCAATCCATATGGTTTTGGATTTGTCATTATCCTTGTCTTGTGATTATGGTTTTGACAAATTCATATGGGTAGGAACTCATACACCAATAAATCTAAGTGTCATAAGGTTTCTCTCTGATTCATGAAAATGATGGTGAGGAAACACTTCCACTAAAGTAGATTTTAGTTAGATAGCAATTGTGATATTTGCATTCTCAAAGTCGTTAGTGGAGCGTGTGTGGTTTACCGGCACACTAACTTGGACTTGTGAGAAATGGCAAAGGTCAAAACGATCAAGATTATGATTACGGCATCCCTTTTCATAGTTCTTAAAATTGTTTTGACACACCCATGAGCTATCTAAGGGAAGGTGTATGTTTTTGATAAAGTCTTATCAAAACAATCTAGTATCAGAAATCTGAACTTTGGTAAGAAAGTCAATAAAGTATTGATTTCTAGAAGTCGAGCTTTCTGAGTACATGTCAAAGCAAGTGGGAGCATAAGTGTTATGCTAATAATCATCATGTTAGTGGGAGCATGATAATTATGATAAGTATTGAAAGTTATCAATGTTAATTATAGAAAACAAAAGGTTTCAATTGGGAAAAAGTTGTTTTGCTATAATTAAGGGAGAGGAAATTATACTTCATCTCAAATCTATAAGCTTAGATCGTGAGGTTTTAATCATTTAGTCAAGGATATATATGAATTTCATGTTGGAATGGCTCAACATAAGGAAATTTTGTATATGGGTCCATTATTTGCGTTCTTAAATTCAATTATGATTACGGCATCCCTTTTCATAATCTGAATTATGAGAACTTGACAAATAGAAATGGAAATGTTATAGCAAAAGACTGGTTTAGTCTTTATGTGAGACATCATGAATCGTGTCCCATATGCTTCGGATATAGGATCGATTACATGTGCTATATTCATTCTTTCTAAAATTTTCCAAATGCCTAGGGCATTAAGAAGGGAAAAGGTTTAGAACTGGATATGACTAAAAGGATTAAACAATTGTCGAGGACAATCTAAGGTTTACCAAAGATTGGTTGCTCAAGGACAATTGGAAGTATAGTGATAATTCTGGAAGGACCATATTGACATAATCTGTAAGGAGGCAACTCTTGTTCAGAAGTGATAGTCGAAATGGAATCTGGAAATGTTTCAAAGTCAGAAATTTCAATCTGTGTAAGATTAAGGAAACTTAATGCAAGAAGGATGGTTCCAAGGACTTGATCTCCTTTGGAATGCTCTGTAATGATTGTTGTTAAGTCTTTCTGACTTTGTGCATAATCATTACAAGAGGATCGATGCATATAAGTTTAGAATCTAACAGATTTCAGTAAATGACATGAATTTGGAATTCTTGCATTTGCAGTAAGGATTTGGGAGTGTGAAAAGAGAATCATTGAAGTTATGTTCATTTGATCTAGTTCACAAAATAAAGATCATAGACAAACATATTATGCATACTTGGTGTATGGCATGACTAGTGTTTAGAAAAACATAGTGTACATGCTTGGAGCATTGGACAACTATTGTTTCAAATTCAAGAATAATGTTGATAGCTGAAACAATATACAATGAATAATGTGTAACCATATGGTGATAAATAAAAGGAGTTTTATTTATATTCATAAGTTCTGAGACCATATTGGATTCAATTATTATTGTGTTTCACTTTGCATGTTTTGACTTCCTGAATAAACTAGGTTATTCTTCCGGAATGACTAAGTTATTCAAACCATCCACAGTCGGTCATATGTTGGAAGTAGATATGAATTAAGACTGTCATGGGTTGGCTTGTAGAGGTCTAAGTTGTTGGACAAATGGCTACAACACTCATGAGTGCTCATAAGTTCTGAGTATTGGATTCAACCCGCGCTCATTGGAATTACTTCATGGATTTTATCACGAGTGATCATGAGACGATAATATCTTATATTCTTCAAACCTAGAGATATGAGTTGTTACTATGAGTTGGTTGTACATTGATTGCACGAAACTGCATTTGGTAACTCGGTGCTATAAAACGTGTGTTTGTGTATGATTCAACAAGTAGTAGAACAAGCCATATGAGTCGAAGTTTATCCATTCCTTTTACCTTCGGGATAAAAGTGATATCTGTAGGCCCCTCGATGATTTGATGATGACAAATGGAAGTGCTCGGCCGGGCCAGGACTGATTTGATTTGTTCAATTAGTCAGTCGTCATAAATCGGAAATCGGGAAACAACTAATGGACAGAGAGAATGATTATAATCCATGTCTCAGTCCATATGATATCTAGAATGGAGGAATATATGATCCCTTATCTAATGGACAAGTCATTGACAAGATCAGAGTTCATCTACAAGGTCAGAGTTCGACAAAAGCTTTTGACAGCTACGATTGCCAGTTGGTTCCTGAAGTCATACGCAATAATAGTTTTAGACTTATCCAAGTGGGAGACTGTTGGATTAATGTCTAAGTCCATACCTATAATTGGTAAGACTTGACCCGACCCGGCATGGTCCATTTGGGTTGCATGGCATCATGCACTTGGATAGACTATAATGAGAGAAATAAGACACTTACGGTTATTAATATATTATAAGTTCTAGTATATTAATAATAAGAATAATGAGATTATTTAATTAGTATTGATCAAGAATTAATCTAGAATTAATTAAGTGATCAAAAGAAGACTAATTAAATATATGGGTTGATTGTGTAAATCATTTATTCTTATATATGTGGGCTTGTGATCCAAGATTCCTTATGTTGGACTAAGTCCATGGGGTGACCCATGGATACTCCATGGAGGTTAAAATCCATGGAGCATAAGGAATGGGTAAAGTCATGAGTTACATGGTGTAACCCTAATAGCCACCATATAAAAGAAACCCATGGCTCAAGAAATCGTGACTATGACTAACACTATGTGTATGTATGAGGGCTAGACGATTTCATGAAGTGTTCTAATTTCTCTCTAAGTTATTCCAAGTGCTTATGGTGTTGTGTGAAACATTTGAGGTGTCACACTTGGGGCACTAGGCACTCAAGCTTCATGAAGACAAGCACTATCAAAGAGGTATGTATTCTATCTTGTTATATCCATTATTTTGTATGCTAGATTAGGATAATACCTTGGATGTTCATATTTGCATGTATAATAGAGAAAACATAGATCCAAGGTATTTAGGGTTGCATGTACACTTAGGAGTGTTAGAATGCTCATAACCCAACAACTATAACATCAATACATATATAAGAATGTAAGTGTATATGCATAGTTTAGTTCAAGAATGTAAAATGGTTTTGTAAGACATCTTATGGGTTTTGAACAATAATTAACAATGACTTGATGTCATTTTTAATATACATTTCAAAGGTAAAACATTTGATAATAATGTGTTTTTAAGATGTAAAACCATTTCATGCATCACATTTTGTAGTATGTGAAATCTGTTAAATGACAAACACAGTTATAAAATACATAACAATGATTTAATAACATGTTTGTTTCTACTTGTATTCCCCCCCCCCCCCCCTTTAAAGCATTTAAAATCATTTAAAACATTGATTAGGGGTATGAACTCACCTATAGTTGGTGATTTGGATGAACTGAATGGTATATGATTGCTAGGTGTCAAGCGAGGACTTATACACACACTACGATCCTAATGAACATATAATCACACATATATGCATTCAATTAGACTTAAATCACTAATTGATAATGTTAAGACATCCTAGACGCAATTAAACATTTTATATAAGTGTTTTAGGCCCTAAGGATTGCATATAAGCTAATGTGGGACAAGGCACTTGTGTTTAGGGTTTCAAAAGACCCCATATATGAGTTTACTCCTCATATACTAACACACATGGAGTTTACAGTTGTAAACTCTTGAGTTTACGGCCGTAAACTCCCAACCAAGGGTGTATGGTTTGTTTTGAAGTCCCAAGTGATTCCTAGAATTATTCCAACTTGGTGGTTAAGTCCTTGGAAGGATTTAAGGTCTAGAAATACTCCAATTAGGAGTTTACGGCCCTAAGGCCATTTCCTTTGGAGTTTACAGCCGTAAACTCCATTGGAATGGTGTTCTTTTTGTTTTCAAGCCTCAAGCATGGGTGGTATAAGTTCTAGGCTTTTATTCCAAGCATATGAAGACATTAGGCACACCTTGGTGCCATTCTTTCATGTTTACGGCCCAAGAGCAAGCCTTGGCCATAAACTCACTTTGATAAGTGATTTTGATGTGATTTGGTCCTTAGATTAAGTGGGAAACAATTCCATGTAAAGGTCTAGGGCTTTAGGTGTCTTAACAACAACCTTTGGTCCATTTCTATGGAGTTTACGGCCTAAGATACACTTGGGCCGTAAACTCTCATTTGTTTGTGTTCTTTGATTGTTTTCTTGTCCTTAATACACCTACAATTAAGTCTAAGGCAGTAGCATAACACAAGGAACAAGCTAGACTCAGTTTCGGCTTTGTTTCGGAAGTTTACCGCCCAAGAACCCCTTGGGGAGTAAACTCCTAGATCTAATGATTTACCCATCTAAATCATGTTATAAGCACTAGGATAAAGCTTTCTAACACTACTAGAAAGAGGTACTCATGATTTGGGATAAAAACCCGAAGATCCGTGAGAGAGAAAATGGCTTTTCTCTAATTGGAAATGTGAATAATGAATGAATTTTGTTCAGAATTCTATTTATAGTCCTGAGATATTTTGGCAGAAAATATTTTTATTCCTGAAATGATCTCTAATATAATAGTGTGTTGGAATAACATTGTTGCACAAAACCCTAGTGCACCCACTCTCCTGATATGTCCTGAAGTGTAAACCCTGAATTACTCAAACTTACTCGAAAAGTCTGAAAATTAATTTTGACTGCTATAACTTCTATTGAAGTGATATAGTTTGTACAGAATGGAAATTTTGGGTTGTCACATCACCCCCTATCCTTGGGCGTTTTCTTGCCTTCCCAAGGCAATGTTCCATAACCAAGTATTACCTTTGTCAATGTGAAGGTCCTATCCTTCACCAAATCCATTACTCCCGCTACCTCCAGTACGGGTCATTACCGCCAGTGTCCACTGGGCGTTTCTCTCTACTATAATTTGGTGTCGAGCACCCCACAATCAACTAACTGAATTCCACCATATACTGCTTACCAGCACTGCTACTGACTCAAAATTTCTTTTATTCCTTATGTGCCTTCCAGATGAACCGAGACCAACCTGGTCCCTACCAATCTATCAATATCTGGATTACCGGCTCCCACCGGTCGTTAGTCCCAACACAACTCCTAGTCGTTCCCAGCGACTTTCGAAGAAACTTCGACTACCTATAACTGCTTGATCTATTCTGCCATTCTGGTACTACAATCCTGGGATCCTTGATCCCCTATCTTGAAACTAAGGTCCTTACCAGGTCGCACCTGTGATACTAAAACTCATGGGCCTCATCCATGGGTCTCTCCCAACCATACTACTGAGCAAACCCTGCTCTCAGGTCTCACCTATACTGCTACTCTCATACAGGCCTCACCCACGGGTCTCACCTAACTACATCCTAGAGAGGCCTCTCCCAAGGTCTCACCTCTCTAGGGTTATATAGGAAAGATCCCTACTATTCTCATCTACTACCCATTCCTTATCCCTATCTGATCACTAGGAGATAAGGGCCTCGCCTCAACTCCGCTAGCGAAGCTACTATGGAATGCTACGGCTTACCCGTAGTCTTACAACACCTTCCATCTCTGACTACTAGTGAATGCTACGGCTGCCCCGTAGTCTTACAACACCTTCCACCACTGACTGCTGGTGAATGCTACAGATGCCCCGTAGTCTTACAACACCTTCCACCACTGACTGCTAGTGAATGCTACGGCTGCCCCATAGTCTTACAACACTTTCCACCATTGACTGCTAGTGAATGCTACAGCTGTTGGATAAGGTGTCTAAGTCCATAACTTATTTGGTATATACTTGACCCGACCGGCATGGTCCATTTGGGTTGCATCTCATCCAAACTATTATGGATAATTTTATGAGAGTTATACACATATTTTTATTAATATATTATGAGTTATAATATATTAATATGAAGTTACGTTATTTAATTAGTTTTAGTCTTAAATTAATTATGAATTAATTTAGAGATTAAAAGGAATACTAATTAAATTATGGGCTATTTGTTTTATATAGTGTGGGCTAATACTCATTTGTTAATGGGCTAGGCTTATGTGGAAGTCCATGGATGATCCATGGAGCTTTTAACCCATGGATCCTTGGAAAAGGAAAAGACATGGGTTATTAGGGTTTCACCCTAACCATGCATACTATATAAGCATGCTTATGGAGCATGAAATGGAGCCTAAGAGAAAACTAGTGATCTAGTGTGTGTGTGCATGTGTGTGGCCGATTTCTATACAAGGTGTATACTCTCTCAAAGTTTTCCAAGAGTTTGTGGTGTTTGTGATTCCATTTGAGGCATTCACACTATTGGTGCTTGGCCCTCAAACTCCTTAGAACTAAACTCACCAAAAGGTATGTAATCTCTTCTAACTCTTTTATGTTGAAATGTTCCCCATGCCATGTTAGATAGGTTATAAACCTTGGAAAATTATTATTTTGCATGTATTTAGACAAACATAGATCCAAGGTTTATTAGGGTTGCATGCACACTTAGGAAGTGTTAGATTTCTCAAAACCCAACAGTGGTATCAGAGCCTAGGCTTGCTTGTTTGATACTTGATGCAAAATAGTGAAAAAAGTCGAAATCGTTGCTGTCTGCATGGTGGACTCGCCGAGTCCATTGGGGGGACTCGACGAGTCCAAGGCAAACTTCAACCTACTCGGCGAGTAAGTTCGTGCACTCAACGAGTAGGATCGAAAGAATGCAGAATCTCGACTTTTGCTGCTGGAAATGGACTAGAAACATTACCCTAAATTGTTTTGGTGTAATAAAACTTATTTTAGTTGGTGTAATGGTTGTTCTAATCCATTTACAATAGCATATATCAATATTCCATGATTTTATGTGTTCATATAATTCTTGAATTTTTGATGATCATGTTCATGTTCTTATGAATTTAGAAAATGATAGGAATTATTTGCTGAATTGCTTAGGATTAATTCTTTATCATTTATGTGTTTTAATGGAGTCCATAATTTGTCCTCAAGTTATGGATTACCAAAGGTCACTTTCATTTAACACACACTTAAAACACATAAGTTACATGAAAATGAAGAGTCTTCATTTTTATGAACCTTTAATTCATAAGTTATGAAATAAAGAGTTTTGCAAAGTTACAAAACTTGCCCTCAAGTTTTGGAATTTGTAAAGTTTCACACACTTTAATAAACTTTAATTCCAAACCTTAGAGTTTTAATAGTTAAAATTCAACCCTTATACTATTTATAACATTAATGGTTAATTATTATATATATGTATAAGAATAAGTCGTTTTACCATTAGTAGGCCTCATTCACGAAGCCGGTCTATAAGGTGGGTATAAGGTTGTTGCCTATAAAATGGCGACTTAATGGGTGTATACTCTCACCCACCGCTTGCTTGATCGGTGGAGGGTCGTTAGCCGAACGGGTAGAACAATGATTTTAAATCCTCATTAAAAGTATAATGAATATTATAAAATAACTAAACTCTTTTAATTCCCAATCTTAGTTATTTTAGGAAAAATGTGAACATGGTGCTAATCCATGGAATTCACACTTTGTACCTTACCAAGTCGTTGGTGGAGCGTGTGTGGTTAACCGGCACACTAACTAGGACTAGTAAGGATCACGAAGGGTGACTTAATGTTTGTCATAGATCAATGGAGCGTGTGTGGTTAACCGGCACATTGATTAGGTGATAATATTAAGAGTACCAAGTGAATTAGCATGGTTATTCACACCTTGTTTTGTGATCCTCGGCATCCTAGTCACAAAACTTGAAGGGCACAATCGAGATTGAAACATGCCATTGAAAAGTTCAATGAATCTCAAAAGAATCTAGGAATTTCAAATCCAATTAAACCTAATAAATCATTTCGTTTTCATGGTGGAAATTGGTGAATCGTCATTCACCTACCTTTCAAATATATTATTACTTAGATTACGGCATCCCTCTTCTAAGTGTAATATATTGTGATTGGATCCTAGCCTTAATATTACATTTGGGTGTCTTATTAAGGATCCTAAATATCTAATCTAAACTTACTTTCTTCTTTCAGATGTCTTCCAACACTAATGCTTCAGGCTCTAACCCAACTGGTTCTTTCTCTCTCATGAATATTTGTGGGAGGGTCATCTTTGATGGTTCCAACTTAATGGATTGGATTAGGAACATCAGGATGGTTACTCGTTACGAGGACAAGGAATATGTCCTCGATAAGGAGTTAAAAGAACTTGATGAGTCTACTGCTACTCCTGAGGAGATCGCTGAATTCAGGACTCATGAAAGAGATGCTACTAAGGTGGCATGTATCATGATGGCCACGATGACAGCCGAGCTCCAAAAGTCATATGAAGATTTCTACCCTTTTGAGATGCACCAAGACCTGATGGAAAGGTACCATCAGAGTGCTCGTCAGCAGCGGTATGAAATAATCTCCTCCATAATAACTACCCGCATGAAGGACGGTGAATCCGTCACGAGCCACATGCAAAAGATGCAAAGGTATGTGGACCGTTTGCTGAAGCTGAATGTTAACATCCCCGAGGAGTTGGCGATTGACATCATTTTGCACTCCTTGCCTTCTTGTTATGATCATTTTCGAATGACATATCATATGAACAAGGAGGAAGTTACCCTCAGCAAGCTTCAAGGACTCTTGAAGACCGCTGAAACCGGTCTTAAGGGTAAAGCGGTTGTTACCTCTACTACTCCTACTCCAACTTCTACCCCTGTTTTAGCTATTGGGCAAGGCAAAGGGAAAAAGAGGAAGCACTGTAACGTCATAAAATTTCCAACCAAAAAATTTCATTTTTACAATCATTAAGACATGAGCAATTAATTTAGATTTCCAAAATAACGTTGTAGTCTCCAACGATTACATAACAAAAGATAAAGTAGTTTTCCCCGAGTGTGTGTACGATCACGCTGGCGCCTTCCCACGGTCCTCACTCGCACCTGAAACACATAAGCAACAACTGTAAGCATAAAGCTTAGTGAGTTCCCAAAATACAACATACGCACATACGCCTTTCCAGGCCTTGACCTTCCGGTCCATGTATTTCAGGGGACTTCCGTCCCGACTGGGTAAACCTTCCGGTCCTACCCACATCAACCTTCACAGTCCATATGACCACGCCTTCCGGCCCATATCAAACATATCATACATGTCACATATAGCAAATAACTTAACACACATAAAGCATATATTCCGTATCATAATCGACCTTCCGGTCACATAGTCAAAACCCTTCCGGTTACAGTATAGTGAGAAGACTCACCTCGTATGCCTTGCTAAGCTGCTACCCGTAAATCCTGGAATCACTCGGGCTCGAACCCTCGAGCTGAAATCCTCCTACGATATATATATAAATCTATAATTATTACTTGTACCACTAAGGTGGACCATTCAACTCAAGTCAACACCGGTTGACCCGGTCAGCAGTCTTTAGTTAATTTGGACTAGACTCGGCGAGTGCACAATAGTGACTCGGCGAGTCTACGCGTTTTTACCAACTCTCAAGAATTTTCCCTTTGACTCGTCGAGTACTCCCCTGACTCGACGAGTTCCACCTGGGCCTGAATCGCAGGGTAACCGCGACTCAACTCGCCGAGTCTAAGGCCAACTCGGCGAGTCCCATCCTGACTCGGTCCACCTGTCAAAACCTTTCCAACTCTCTCTGCGACTCACTGGGTCGCTCACAACTCGGTCCAGTCTACACACAAGATGGTCTCAAGGACAATCTTCAAGTGACTCGTCGAGTCTGTTCTTCAGACTCGGCGAGTCCATGCCATGCACCAGCTAAAACTGGCTCTTGCGGTCAGATCCGTTCCATAAATATATAGATCTGGCCTTCCCAAGCTTATTTGTCACGTAAAGTCTCAGTCTTGGTTGCCATGCAATGCATACAAGGCTTATTTTGAAGAAACAACCTTCAATATGGCAAGTATAGCTTCTAACTCAAATGGATGGGCATAAAGCTTGTTATAAGGGGTCTCCTGGACCTGCTAAAGTCCAGATCTAGGTTCCATGTCTCCATGGGACCTGTCATACTTCTTATTCAAGCCAAGAAAGGCAAGAAGAAACCCTAGATTTGACCTATCAACACAAAACACGAAGATTGGCTCAGAAAGTTACCTCAAGAAGACCCCCTTGATGAAATGGCAACAGATCTAAGCTCCCCAACACTTCAAGCTTGCTCCTCTCCCTCTTTTCCTTGCACCAACACACAAAATGAAGAACAAGAGGCCTTCAAACACACACACAAGGGCTTACAGACGTATGGAGGCTCTTAGGGTTCGAGGTGGCCGCATATGAGGGCCATAAGGTCCTTTAAATAGAGCTTAGGGCCGGGGAATTAGGGTTTCATTAAACAGCACGGACTCGTCGAGTCCATTCCTTGGACTCGCCGAGTCCGGACGCGAACCCCCGCTAAAAATTGCGACCCGATTCGACGAGTTCAACCACTAACTCGCCGAGTCCCCTCACAGAATGCCAAAAATATAAGGAAATGGAGATACCTGGGGATCCGGGCTGTTACAAATCTCCCCCACTAGAATAAGACTTCGCCCTCGAAGTCCCGCTTAGTCAAAAAGCTCCGGATGCTGCTCCCGCATCTCCCGCTCCGGCTCCCAAGTCATCTCTGATCCCTTCCGATGCTGCCACTGAACCAATACCAGGGGCACCTCCTTGTTTCTCAAAACCTTGGTCTTCCGATCTATGATGGCTACAGGTCTTTCTGCATAATTCAGACTTGCATCCACTTGGATATCTCCTAACGGAACCACAGCTGATTCGTCAGCTATACATTTCCGCAGCTGCGACACATGGAAAGTGTCGTGAATCTGTCCCAACTCTGCTGGCAAGTCTAAACGGTAGGCTACCCATCCCACCCTTGCAATCACACGAAAAGGACCAATATACCGGGGCCCCAACTTGCCCCTCTTCCTGAATCGAATCACTCCTTTCCAAGGAGAGACCTTCAGGAGCACGAGATCACCAACCTGGAACTCAAGCTCAGACCGTCGCCTGTCTGCATAACTTTTCTGCCGGCTCTGAGCGGTCAGCAACCTCTGCCTGACCATCTGAATTTGCTCGGTCGTCTGAAGCACGATCTCCGTGCTACCCATAACCTGCTGTCCCACCTCACCCCAACAGATGGGGGTGCGACACCTCCGCCCATACAACAGCTCAAAGGGCGGCATACCAATGCTCGAATGATGGCTGTTGTTATACGAGAACTCTGCTAGAGGTAGATAGGTATCCCAGCACCCTCCGAAATCCAACACACACGCCCGAAGCATGTCCTCGAGCGTCTGAATGGTCTGCTCACTCTGGCCGTCTGTCTGAGGATGATATGCCGTACTGAAATGCAGCCTAGTACCCAACTCTTCATGGAATTTCTTCCAGAACCTGGAAGTGAAACGCACGTCGCGGTCCGAAATAATCGAGATTGGCACCCCGTGCCGAGATACTACTTCCTTCACATATAACTCGGCCAACTTCTCCGCAGAAGAGCTCTCACTAATAGCTAGGAAATGAGCGCTCTTTGTTAGTCGATCCACAATTACCCAAATCGCATCGACTCCTCTTGCCGTTCGCGGTAACTTGGTAATGAAATCCATAGAGATTTGTTCCCATTTCCATTCGGGAATCTCTAGCGGTTGCAGTTTACCGTGCGGTCGCTGGTGTTCGGCCTTGACCTGCCGACAAGTCAAGCACCTCTCGACGAACCAAGCGACATCCCTTTTCATACATGGCCACCAGTACTCCTTCTTGAGATCCAAATACATTTTCGTAGCACCAGGATGAATCGAGAATTTCGATCGATGTGCCTCCTCCATCAAAGTAGTGCGCGCACCGCCCACAAACGGCACCCAAATCCGCCCCTGAAAAGTCATAAGCCCCCGACCATCCGTAACAAATCCTGGTACCTGACCCACCACCCGTTCCTGCTTCTGGTGTTCCGGCTTTGCAGCCTCCATCTGAGCCCCTCGAATAATGTCCAGAATCGGGGTCAAAACCGTCAACCTCATACAAATGTCTCGGATCGGGGCGCTATCCGCCCTACGGCTCAAAGCGTCGGCTACCACATTAGCCTTGCCCCGATGGTACAGGATCTCACAATCGTAATCCTTCACCACATCCAACCACCTCCTCTGACGCATATTCAGATTTGGCTGATCCATCAAGTATTTCAAGCTCTTATGGTCCGTGTAAATCGTACACCGAACCCCGTACAAGTAGTGTCGCCAGATTTTGAGGGCAAACACCACCGCCCCCAATTCCAGGTCGTGCGTGGGATATCTCGACTCATGAGGCTTCAACTGCCTCGAAGCGTACGCTATCACATGACCCCTCTGCATAAGTACCGCCCCCAAACCCGATATAGAGGCATCACAATATACCACAAAGTCCTCCATCCCTTCCGGGAGTGCAAGCACTGGAGCCTCGCACAATTTCTGACGAAGTGTCTCAAACGAAGACTGCTGCTCCGGTCCCCATGAAAACGCAACACCCTTCCGGGTCATCCTAGTAAGTGGCACAACGATCTTGGAGAAATCCTTGATAAATCTGCGGTAATAACCAGCCAAACCCAGAAAACTCCTGATTTCGGTGGGCGATCTCGGCACCTCCTACCTCAGCACCGCCTCAATCTTGGCCGGGTCGACCAATATCCCTTTCTGGTTCACAAGATGCCCGAGGAATTGGACCTCTCGCAACCAGAAATCACACTTGGAGAACTTGGCATACAGCCTCTCCGATCTCAAAACCCGAAGAATCTCCCGCAAATGCTCCTCATGCTGGTCCCTAGTCTTCGAATATACCAAGATGTCATCGATGAATACGATCACCGACCGATCCAGCATCGGTCGGCACACCCTGTTCATGAGATCCATGAATGCAGCCGGGGCATTGGTGAGCCCAAAAGGCATCACTACAAACTCATAATGCCCATAACGAGTCCTGAAGGCAGTCTTTTGGATATCCTCCTCGCGAACCCTCATCTGATGATATCCCGACCTCAAGTCAATCTTGGAAAACCAAGATGCCCCCTGCAACTGATCGAATAGATCGTCGATCCTAGGTAACGGGTACCGGTTCTTAATCGTCAACTTGTTTAACTCCCGATAATCGATACACATCCGATGTGAACCATCCTTCTTTTTGACGAACAAAATCGGCGCTCCCCAAGGCGAGCTACTGGGTCGAATGAATCCCTTCCCCAACAGCTCCTGAAGCTGCGAGGATAATTCCAGCATTTCCGGTGGAGCGAGACGGTAAGGCGCCTTGGCGATGGGCGCCGCCCCCGGAACCAAATCGATACGAAACTCCACCTGCCTCTCCGGAGGCACGCCTGGTAACTCCTCGGGGAACACATCCGCAAACTCGCGTACAACCGGAACGTCATCAATCGAATTGGGCCTCTCCGCGGTCACACGAGTATCCATCACATAGGCTATGAATCCATCACAGCCCTGCTGCAAACTCTGCCTTGCCCTGGCCGCCGAACAAAATGCTGACCCACACCGGGTCCCTTCGCCATAAACCGTGAGCACTCCCCCACTAGGGTCTCTAATCATCACCAGCTGTCTTTCGCAGTCAATGACAGCTCCAAACTTACTCAACCAATCCATGCCCACGATAATGCAAACATCCCCCATAGCTATAGGGACTAAGTCTATAGGAAACTCGACCCCAAAAATCTCGAGTACGCATCCTCGAATCACCTCGGTGGCGTATACTGCTCTCTCGTTTGCTATAGCAACTCGCAGGGGACGACTCATCGTCTCCCGATCGATATCGATGTACTGGCTAAAGGCCAGCGAAACAAAGGACCGACTCGCACCTGAGTCGAACAATACCAAAGCAGGCACATGATTCACAAGAAAAGTACCTACGCATATAGGAATATAAGCATAATGTCTCAGCATAAATGTAAATACGTGAAAGAATACATACCGGCCACTACATCAGGCGCCGCGCGGACCTCTTCCGCAGTCAACTGGAAAGCTCTCCCACGAGCCTTCGGGGCCTCGGTCTTCACTGGCCGAACCTCAGGAACCCTGACAGCAGGCGAAGATCCCTGGCGAAGCTGGGGGCACTCGGCCTTCCGATGGCCAGTCTGGTTGCAATGGAAACAGACCATAAATCCCTTGGGGCAATCCCTCGCAATGTGCCCCTCCTTGCCACACTTGTAGCAAGCACCCAATCGACACGCCCCCTCATGACCCTTGCCGCACTTCCCACAGGTACGGCTCTTCTGTCCTCCGGATCTCAAATCAGCGGACTTGGTCCGCTTAGCTGCCGGCTGCGACTGCGTCGGCCGCCGATCCATCCGCTGAGACTCGGCCTCCTCCCTGGCCTGGGTCTCCAACTCGATCTCCCGCTTCCTGGCATTCGCCTGAAGCTCAGCAAAAGTCTGATATGATGAGTTCGATACGAACTCCCGGATGTCTCTCCTCAGCACTCCCAAATACCGGCTCATCCGAGCCTGCTCCGTGGACACCTGCTCGGGGTAGAACATCGCCCTCTCATGAAACTTCCGCGTGATCACTGCAACCGAATCATTACCCTGCTTGAGGGTCAAGAACTCCTGAACCAACCGTTCCCTCTCTACCGGGGGAACATACTCGTCTCTGAACATAGTAGTAAATCTCTCCCAAGTCAAGGCTGAAACCTCCGCGAGAGTGAAGTTCGCCGTCACGAACTTCCACCAATCCTTCGCTCCCAGGCGGAGCTGGTTCAGGGCGAACCGCACCCTCAGATGCTCCGGACATGAACAAGTATAGAAGCATCCCTTAATATCGGCAATCCACCTCATTGCAGCAATCGGATCCTGAGTCCCGTCAAACTCTGGTGGCTTCGTGTTGCTGAACTCCCGGAACAGCAACGAGTCACCCCCCTGTGGCCTGGCAGGAGCCACAGCTGCGGTAGCTGCAGCAGCGGCAGCCTCAGACAACGCGGCATACCGCTCATCAAACGTCTCCATCAGCGTGGTCTTGATAGACCCAAACATTTCCGGAATCTCGGCCCGGATCGCTGCAGCTACCTCCTCATGGATCATCTGACGGAGCTCCTCGTCAGTCACCCCACTCGTGCCAGGTCTGTGTCGTGGTCCAACCATGATATCTCTGAAATACAACAAAAGAATATCAGAGACCCTATCGGGCAAAAAAAATCGCACTCGATAACGCAGCCCTGCTCAGTTTTCGATACTCAGGGGTTCCCACTTGGCTGCCTACTGACCCGGTGTCCTTGGCAGTACGGGCCCAATACTGCCAGTTACACCGCGTCGGTATTCACCCAAGTCATCCTTCCCAACCTCGAATCCTGAGCACTCTATTCTTTTCATACTCTTGTTACTTACTCGCTCTCGAGCACCCTAAAGAAGCAAGTTTTCCCTAGACTAAGGCATCACAAAATCAGGCCACTTTAGCCCTAATATGTTTACCTAGTCTGCTAGCATGCGTATCATATCATATCATAAATCGTAACACATATAATAAGAGTATTTTGGGGATTTTTACCGTTCGGGCGCTAGCTGACCGTACACACTTTTTCTTCTTCGGTTGTCTCACATTTCAAAATTAAATTTTGATTATTTAAATTAAATTTTTTTTTTTTTTTTTTTTTGTAAAAACAATTTTCTCCAATCCCCGGTTTGAGTCCAGTTACACCCGAAGGTGTACCCGAATCCCTCAAACCAAGGCTCTGATACCAACTTGTAACGTCATAAAATTTCCAACCAAAAAATTTCATTTTTACAATCATTAAGACATGAGCAATTAATTTAGATTTCCAAAATAACGTTGTAGTCTCCAACGATTACAAAACAAAAGATAAAGTAGTTTTCCCCGAGTGTGTATACGATCACGCTGGCACCTTCCCACGGTCCTCACTCGCACCTGAAACACATAAGCAACAACTGTAAGCATAAAGCTTAGTGAGTTCCCAAAATACAACATACGCACATACGCCTTTCCAGGCCTTGACCTTCCGGTCCATGTATTTCAGGGGACTTCCGTCCCGACTGGGTAAACCTTCCGGTCCTACCCACATCAACCTTCACAGTCCATATGACCACGCCTTCCGGCCCATATCAAACATATCATACATGTCACATATAGCAAATAACTTAACACACATAAAGCATATATTCCGTATCATAATCGACCTTCCGGTCACATAGTCAAAACCCTTCCGGTTACAGTATAGTGAGAAGACTCACCTCGTATGCCTTGCTAAGCTGCTACCCGTAAATCCTGGAATCACTCGGGCTCGAACCCTCGAGCTGAAATCCTCCTACGATATATATATAAATCTATAATTATTACTTGTACCACTAAGGTGGACCATTCAACTCAAGTCAACACCGGTTGACCCGGTCAGCAGTCTTTAGTTAATTTGGACTAGACTCGGCGAGTGCACAATAGTGACTCGGTGAGTCTACGCGTTTTTACCAACTCTCAAGAATTTTCCCTTTGACTCGTCGAGTACTCCCCTGACTCGACGAGTTCCACCTGGGCGTGAATCGCAGGGTAACCGCGACTCAACTCGCCGAGTCTAAGGCCAACTCGGCGAGTCCCATCCTTACTCGGTCCACCTGTCAAAACCTTTCCAACTCTCTCTGCGACTCACTGGGTCGCTCACAACTCGGTCCAGTCTACACACAAGATGGTCTCAAGGACAATCTTCAAGTGACTCGTCGAGTCTGTTCTTCAGACTCGGCGAGTCCATGCCATGCACCAGCTAAAACTGGCTCTTGCGGTCAGATCCGTTCCATAAATACATAGATCTAGCCTTCCCAAGCTTATTTGTCACGTAAAGTTTCAGTCTTGGTTGTCATGCAATGCATACAAGGCTTATTTTGAAGAAACAACCTTCAATATGGCAAGTATAGCTTCTAACTCAAATGGATGGGCATAAAGCTTGTTATAAGGGGTCTCCTGGACCTGCTAAAGTCCAGATCTAGGTTCCATGTCTCCATGGGACCTCTCATACTTCTTATTCAAGCCAAGAAAGGCAAGAAGAAACCCTAGATTTGACCCATCAACACAAAACACGAAGATTGGCTCAGAAAGTTACCTCAAGAAGACCCCCTTGATGAAATGGCAACAGATCTAAGCTCCCCAACACTTCAAGCTTGCTCCTCTCCCTCTTTTCCTTGCACCAACACACAAAATGAAGAACAAGAGGCCTTCAAACACACACACAAGGGCTTATAGACGTATGGAGGCTCTTAGGGTTCGAGGTGGCCGCATATGAGGGCCATAAGGTCCTTTAAATAGAGCTTAGGGCCGGGGAATTAGGGTTTCATTAAACAGCACGGACTCGTCGAGTCCATTCCTTGGACTCGTCGAGTCCGGACGCGAACCCCCGCTAAAAATCGCGACCCGACTCGACGAGTTCAACCACTAACTCGCCGAGTCCCCTCACAGAATGCCAAAAATATAAGGAAATGGAGATACCTGGGGATCCGGGCTGTTACAAGCCATGGCAGGCCCGGAGTCTGCTAAATGGAAGGTGGCTATGGACAGCGAGATACAGTCCATGTATGACAATCAAGTTTGGAACTTGGTTGACAATGTACCAGGCCGTAAAACAGTCGGGTGCAAATAGATCTTCAAAAAGAAGACCGACATGGAAGGAAAAGTGCATACTTATAAGGCTCGACTGGTTGCGAAGGGTTTTACTCAAACTCAAGGTGTTGATTATGATGAAACCTTCTCGCCGGTGGCCAAGATTAAGTCTATTAGGGTTATGTTAGCCATTGCAGCATTTCATGATTATGAAATATGGCAAATGGATGTCAAAACCGCTTTCCTTAATGGAAAGTTGGCTGAGGATGTGTACATGAATCAGCCAGAGGGTTTTGTCAATGCAGAGTACCCTAATAGAGTATGAAAGCTTGAGAAATCCATTTATGGATTAAAACAAGCATCTCGTAGCTGGAATCTTTGTTTTGATGAGAAGGTAAAAGAGTTTGGCTTCTTGAGAAGCGAAGATGAGTCTTGCGTGTATGTCAGAGCTAGTGGGAGTATAGTTAGCTTCTTGGTACTGTATGTGGATGACATACTACTCATAGGAAATGACATCCCAACCTTGCAGGAGGTTAAGTCCTGGCTTGGGAAGTGCTTTGCTATGAAGGACCTAGGGGAGGCTACCTATATCCTAGGGATAAGGATATTAAGAGAAAGGAGTAGAAGACTAATTGGACTTAATCAGAGTATCTACTTGGATAAGGTGTTGAAAAGGTTCAACATGGAGAATTCCAAGAAAGGAGATTTACCGATCCAAAGCAATACCAAACTGAGTAAGACTCAGAGTCCGAGTACAGAGGCAGAGATAGCTGAGATGAGCCAATTACCATATGCTTCCGCAGTTGGCTCGATCATGTATGCTATGAGTTGTACCCGTCCTGATGTGGCATTTGCTTTGAGCATGGTCAGCAGGTATCAGGGGAACCCTGGCAAGGCTCATTGGACCGCGGTAAAGAACATTCTCAAGTACCTGCGGAGGACTAAGGATTGGATCCTTACCCTTGGTGGCAGTGATGACTTGAGAATATTAGGGTATAGTGATGTTGGTTTTCAGACTGATAGGGATAATTTCCGCTCTCAGTCGGGCTGGATCTTTACCTTAAATGGAGGGGCAATTTCTTGGAAGAGTTCCAAACAGGAGACGGTGGCTGATTCGACTTGTGAATCAGAGTATATAGCAGCGAGTGAAGCTGCGAAGGAGGCGATATGGCTAAAGAACTTCATCGGAGACCTTGGAGTTGTACCAGCTATTAAGGAACCTATAGAGATTTTCTGTGACAACAATGTTGCGGTTATCTTAGCCAAGGAACCAAGAGATCATGGCAGATCCCGACACATTGACAGAAAATATCACTTCTTAAGACACAAGATTGAAGAAGGACTCCTTGTGACAAGGAGGATATCGTCAGATGAGAATCCTGCAGATCCCCTTACGAAGGGACTGACGAGGGTTAAGCATTTTCAGCATGCGAGACGCATCGGCCTGAGGGACGATATTAGTTTTACAGATTAGATAGTTTTCCTGAAACTTGTAAAATGTAATCGATGTTTGATGATGAATAAAATTTGTGATTTATTTATGAGTAAAGTGTTACTATCATTGTCAATTATTTACTATTGTTTCAGTTTTGCATGTTTTGACTTCCAGAATAATTAATTTATTCAAACCTCCACAATCGATCATACGTCGGAAGTAGGTATGAATCAAGATTGTCATGAATTGGGTTTGTAGATGCCTTAAAGGTGTTTAGACATGGCAATGGTTGCTGCAACATTCATGAGTACTCATAAGTTATGAGTATTGGTATAAACCCACGCTCACTTGTATCACTTCATGGAATTTATCTCGAGTGATCGTGAGACGATAACATCATATAAATCTTTAAACCTAGAGATATGAGTTGTTACCTATGAGTTGGTTGTGCATTGATTTCACGTAAACGCATCAGTAACTTGATGTTATAAAACGTGCCTTTGTGTACAATTCAATGAGTAGTAGAACAAGCATATCAGTCGAAGTTTATCTGTTCCTTCTAGAAATAGAAGCGATATCTGGGCCCCTCGATGATTTTGTGTTGACCCATATACCAGGCCTGGTCAGAACTAAACCGATGTGTTCAGTGAAGTTCTTCGTCAAACAAATCGGATAATCGAGAAACAACTGCTAGACAATAAGCAAGACATAGTTCCATGTGTTTGTCCGGCTGATATCATGAGAACAGAGGATTATGTGATCACTTATCTAAAATGGCGCTTCATAGTTCGACAGAGTCTTCATTGTTCGAGGGAGTTTTCAAGAGCTACGATTGTTGGTTGGTTCCTGAAGTTATAGGCAAATATAGTTATTAGACTTATCCAAGTGGGAGCCTGTTGGATAAGGTGTCTAAGTCCATAACTTATTTGGTATATACTTGACCCGACCAGCATGGTCCATTTGGGTTGCATCTCATCCAAACTATTATGGATAATTTTATGAGAGTTATACACATATGTTTATTAATATATTATGAGTTATAATATATTAATATGAAGTTACGTTATTTAATTAGTTTTAGTCTTAAATTAATTATGAATTAATTTAGAGATTAAAAGGAACACTAATTAAATTATGGGCTATTTGTTTTATATAGTGTGGGCTAATACTCATTTGTTAATGGGCTAGGCTTATGTGGAAGTCCATGGATGATCCATGGAGCTTTTAACCCATGGATCCTTGGAAAAGGAAAAGACATGGGTTATTAGGGTTTCACCCTAACCATGCACACTATATAAGCATGCTTATGGAGCATGAAATGAAGCAAAATAGAAAACTAGTGAACTAGTGTGTGTGTGCATGTGTGTGGCCGATTTCTATACAAGGTGTATACTCTCTCAAAGTTTTCCAAGAGTTTGTGGTGTTTGTGATTCCATTTGAGGCATTCACACTATTGGTGCTTGGCCCTCAAACTCCTTAGAACCAAACTCACCAAAAGGTATGTAATCTCTTCTAACTCTTTTATGTTGAAATGTTCCCCATGCCATGTTAGATAGGTTATAAACCTTGGAAAATTATTATTTTGCATGTATTTAGACAAACATAGATCCAAGGTTTATTAGGGTTGCATGCACACTTAGGAAGTGTTAGATTTCTCAAAACCCAACAACAGCTACCCCGTAGTCTTACAAAACTTTCCATCTATGACTGCCAATACGAAAGTACCGCATGATAACAGTTCTTAAGATCCTCATTCTGACTCCCTCGAGTCCTACAAGCGATCCTCCAACCTGAATTCCTAACCACGTACTAACCATCACCATTACATGCAATAATTAATGAGGATTTTCTCAAACTCCTAAACCCATCGAACGTTGTGCCACTCCCTGTCCTTCTCAGAGACCGCATACTAATTATGCATCTGAGTGGTCTTACCCTTGTATACTCGGAGGATTCTCCCCCACTTCAATCCTTCTTACACCTCGTTGCTCAATGCTCGAAAAGAAATCCTAATCCTTGCTACCATTCCATAATCAATCTGTTGAGGAACCCCAAGCTTACCATAGCTAGGGATCTAACTAGTCTATTTCTAAAACTATTAAGCTCCGAACTAGTGAGACATACCAAATCCCTCCCGGGCATGCTACACTTACTGCTTCCTAAGTATCCTTCTCCAATAGAGCCCATCCCTTAACTATCATTCAAATGTCCAAGGTATGCAGATGGCATATAATTAAATCACAAGCAAGCCGCACAAAATCCAAAATACACATACCAATAATGATGCAGAACCATAACAATATAATCATCCATAAAGAAAAACAGAAAACGGAAGTCGCATACATGCAATGTCTGATGCTGCTCGCATCTCCATGCTCGTCATCTGAAAAGCCCTGCTTCCTACCGCAGGTGCCTCTGCCCGGCACTGACGGTCGTCTATGATCCTCAAGGTTGCAGGGGCAGATGCTATCACCCGTCCTGCAGGAAGCAAACTGGGGCACTGGGCCTTCTTGTGGCCCCGCTGGTTGTGGTGAAAACATATCAAGTCTGATCCCTGTGTGTTGGTAGCAGTACAATCTCTGCTAAAATGACCAGTCTGGCCGCACTTGAAGCAGCCCGAATCTCCACCACTACCACTTCTACACGCACCCTCGTGCATCCTGCCGCACCTTCCACATCGGCCACGACTATGGTAATCCCTCGATCTCGAGTCTGCCCCCTTGGGACTTTTGCCCGAACTTGCGACTGTCTGAATCTCATTTGGCTTCCTCTTCCGGATTTGTTCCAAATCAATCTCCCTTTCTCTAGCTCGTGCGATCATATCCTCCACTATTTTGCAGCTGGACCTGCTCACAAACTGCTAGATGTCATTCCTCAACATCTCGTGATATCGGGCCTTCTTCATCTCCTCATCTGCGACATACTGCGGAACAAGAAGGACCCTCTCCCTGAACTTGGCCGTGATCTCCGCCACAGTCTCAGTAGTCTGCGTTAAATCCTGAAACTCTCATGCCAACTGCTGCACCTTAATAATCGGTGAAAATTCAGCCCTAAACCTGGATGAGAAATCGCTCCATGTCATCGCCTCCAACACGGCATAATCACTAATGGCATGACCAATCTCCTCCCACCAATCCCTCGCTCTGTCCTTCAGTAGACAGGAGGTGAGTCTGACCTTGTCCCCCTCCAGACACCGGCTCGTACGGAAAGCATTGGCTGTTGGATAAGGTGTCTAAGTCCATAACTTATTTGGTATATACTTGACCCGACCGGCATGGTCCATTTGGGTTGCATCTCATCCAAACTATTATGGATAATTTTATGAGAGTTATACACATATGTTTATTAATATATTATGAGTTATAATATATTAATATGAAGTTACGTTATTTAATTAGTTTTAGTCTTAAATTAATTATGGATTAATTTAGAGATTAAAAGGAATACTAATTAAATTATGGGCTATTTGTTTTATATAGTGTGGGCTAATACTCATTTGTTAATGGGCTAGGCTTATGTGGAAGTCCATGGATGATCCATGGAGCTTCTAACCCATGGATCCTTGGAAAAGGAAAAGACATGGGTTATTAGGGTTTCACCCTAACCATGCACACTATATAAGCATGCTTATGGAGCATGAAATGAAGCAAAATAGAAAACTAGTGAACTAGTGTGTGTGTGCATGTGTGTGGCCGATTTCTATACAAGGTGTATACTCTCTCAAAGTTTTCCAAGAGTTTGTGGTGTTTGTGATTCCATTTGAGGCATTCACACTATTGGTGCTTGGCCCTCAAACTCCTAAGAACCCAACTCACCAAAAGGTATGTAATCTCTTCTAACTCTTTTATGTTGAAATGTTCCCCATGCCATGTTAGATAGGTTATAAACCTTGGAAAATTATTATTTTGCATCTATTTAGACAAACATAGATCCAAGGTTTATTAGGGTTGCATGCACACTTAGGAAGTGTTAGATTGCTCAAAACCCAACAGTGGTATCAGAGCCTAGGCTTGCTTGTTTGATACTTGATGCAAAATAGTGAAAAAAGTCGAAATCGTTGTTGTCTGCATGGTAGACTCGCCGAGTCCATTGGGGGGACTCGACGAGTCCAAGGCAAACTTCAACCTACTCGGCGAGTAAGTTCGTGCACTCGACGAGTAGGATCGAAAGAATGCAGAATCTCGACTTTTGCTGCTGGAAATGGACTAGAAACATTACCCTAAATTGTTTTGGTGTTATAAAACTTATTTTAGTTGGTGTAATGGTTGTTCTAATCCATTTACAATAGCATATATCAAAATTCCATGATTTTATGTGTTCATATAATTCTTGAATTTTTGATGATCATGTTCATGTTCTTATGAATTTAGAAAATGATAGGAATTATTTGCTGAATTGTTTAGGATTAATTCTTTATCATTTATGTGTTTTAATGGAGTCCATAATTTGTCCTCAAGTTATGGATTACCAAAGGTCACTTTCATTTAACACACACTTAAAACACATAAGTTACATGAAAATGAAGAGTCTTCATTTTTATGAACCTTTAATTCATAAGTTATGAAATGAAGAGTTTTGCAAAGTTACAAAACTTGCCCTCAAGTTTTGGAATTTGTAAAGTTTCACACACTTTAATAAACTTTAATTCCAAACCTTAGAGTTTTAATAGTTAAAATTCAACCCTTATACTATTTATAACATTAATGGTTAATTATTATATATATGTATAAGAATAAGTCGTTTTACCGTTAGTAGGCCTCATTCACGAAGCCGGTCTATAAGGTGGGTATAAGGTTGTTGCCTATAAAATGGCGACTTAATGGGTGTATACTCTCACCCACCGCTTGCTTGATCGGTGGAGGGTTGTTAGCCGAACGGGTAGAACAATGACTTTAAATTCTCATTAAAAGTATAATGAATATTATAAAATAACTAAACTCTTTTAATTCCCAATCTTAGTTATTTTAGGAAAATGTGAACATGGTGCTAATCCATGGAATTCACACTTTTTACCTTACCAAGTCGTTGGTGGAGCGTGTGTGGTTAACCGGCACACTAACTAGGACTAGTAAGGATCACGAAGGGTGACTTAATGTTGTCATAGATCAATGGAGCGTGTGTGGTTAACCGGCACATTGATTAGGTGATAATATTAAGAGTACCAAGTGAGTTAGCATGGTTATTCACACCTTGTTTTGTGATCCTCGGCATCCCAGTCACAAAACTTGAAGGGCACAATCGAGATTGAAACATGCCATTGAAAAGTTCAATGAATCTCAAAAGAATCTAGGAATTTCAAATCCAATTAAACCTAATAAATCATTTCGTTTTCATGGTGGAAATTGGTGAATCGTCATTCGCCTACCTTTCAAATATATTATTACTTAGATTACGGCATCCCTCTTCTAAGTGTAATATATTGTGATTGGATCCTAGCCTTAATATTACATTTGGGTGTCTTATTAAGGATCCTAAATATCTAATCTAAACTCACTTTCTTCTTTCAGATGTCTTCCAACACTAATGCTTCAGGCTCTAACCCAACTGGTTCTTTCTCTCTCATGAATCTTTGTGGGAGGGTCATCTTTGATGGTTCCAACTTCATGGATTGGATTAGGAACATCAGGATGGTTACTCGTTACGAGGACAAGGAATATGTCCTCGATAAGGAGCTAAAAGAACTTGATGAGTCTACTGCTACTCCTGAGGAGATCGCTGAATTCAGGACTCATGAGAGAGATGCTACTAAGGTGGCATGTATCATGATGGCCACGATGACAGCCGAGCTCCAAAAGTCGTATGAAGATTTCTACCCTTTTGAGATGCACCAAGACCTGATGGAAAGGTACCATCAGAGTGCTCGTCAGGAGCGGTATGAAATAATCTCCTCCATAATAACTACCCGCATGAAGGACGGTGAATCTGTCACGGGCCACATGCAAAAGATGCAAAGGTATGTGGACCGTTTGCTGAAGCTGAATGTTAACATCCCCGAGGAGTTGGCAATTGACATCATTTTGCACTCCTTGCCTTCTTGTTATGATCATTTTCGAATGACATATCATATGAACAAGGAGGAAGTTACCCTCAGCAAGCTTCAAGGACTCTTGAAGACCGCGGAAACCGGTCTTAAGGGTAAAGCGGTTGTTACCTCTACTACTCCTACTCCAACTTCTACCCCTGTTTTAGCTATTGGGCAAGGCAAAGGGAAAAAGAGGAAGCACCCTTCGAAGGGTACCAAGGGAAAGTCTCTTGAAGGCTCCTCATCAAAGACTAAGAACGGTTCTATCACTCCTTCTGCCATTCCAAAGGATGCTGAATGCTTTTATTGCCATGAAAAGGCACACTGGAAGCGAAACTGCCCTAAGTACTTGCAGGATCTAAAGGATGGGAAAGTGAAACCCACCTATGCAGGTATTTACACTATATTGTCTAATTACTCAACATATTCTAACTCTTGGGTGCTTGATACAGGATGTGGTATTCACATATGTTCTAATTTGCAGGGCCTAAGAAGAAGTGAGGATGTGGAGCACGGGAAGATAAACTTAATCATGGGGAATAGGGAGGCTTCACCTATTTCCAAGATTGGAGTTTATACTTTGTTGCTTAATAATAGGTTAAAATTAGATTTGAATAAATGTGTGTACTCGTCTGAAATGGCGAGGAATATTATTTCTTTTCATGCTTTGTACAAACAAGGTTTTACCTTTTCGTTTGATAATGAATGTGGTGGTATTAATGCTTTCTTTAATAATGTGTTTTATTTTAAA
The DNA here is from genome assembly GCF_052625555.1 of Lactuca saligna. NCBI lineage: Eukaryota > Viridiplantae > Streptophyta > Magnoliopsida > Asterales > Asteraceae > Lactuca > Lactuca saligna. Next base: position 223,663,574 of record NC_136419.1, on the reverse strand, counting down.
GCATTACCTTGTGATGGCGTGTATGAAACTGTGTCGATTGTAGATAACTTAGGAAATAATGTGTTGTATATTGATTCTTCTACTAGCCTAGATAAAGCATCATTGTGGCATTGTCGTCTTGGACATGTAAACAAGAAACGCATAGGCCAACTCCAAAAGAGTGGAGTCTTGGAATCATTTGACCTTAAATCAGATGATAGTTGTGAATCTTGTCTACTTGGAAAAATGATGAAATCACCCTTCACTGGAACTTGTGAGAGGGGTGAAGGTTTGTTGGACCTAATACATACTGATGTATGTGGGCCATTCAAAACCGCCACAAGGGATGCTAATCGGTATTATGTGACTTTTATTGATGATTATAGTAGATATGGGTATGTCTACTTAATCAAACACAAGTCCGAAACCTTTGAAAGGTTTAAGGAATTCAAGCAGGAAGTAGAAAATCAATTGGGAAGGAACATTAAGATGCTTCGATCCGATCGAGGTGGTGAGTATCTTAGTACCGAGTTCCTTGACTATCTTAAGGAGTGTGGGATTGTCTCACAATTGACTCCTCCCAGGACACCACAGCTGAATGGTGTAGCTGAGAGGCGTAATCGTACCTTGTTGGACATGGTTCGCTCTATGATGAGTCGAGTTTCGTTACCAATCTGTTTTTGGGGGTATGCCTTAGAGACTACCGCCCATATCCTTAAACTAGTCCCTACAAAGAAGGTTACCAAAACACCTCATGAGATGTGGACTGGGAAGGTTCCCAATTTGGACCACATCAAAATTTGGGGTTGCGAAGCCTTAGTGAGGCGTGAAACTCATGATAAGCTTGAACCCCGAAGTGAAAGGTGTATTTTCATCGGCTACCCACAGAAATCCTTCGGTTACCTTTTCTACAGACCCAGTGAGAATGTGATCTTTGTAGCACGAAGAGGGATCTTTCGCGAGAAAGAATTTATAAGCCAAGGAGACAGTGGGAGGCAGATTGATCTTGAAGAAATTCAAGAATCAATTGGTGAAGGAACCTCAGACACTAGCAATTAACCTGAGGAAGAAACTCCTGTTGATCCAGCTGACGAGTCTGTACCTCCGAGACGTTCCACACGGGTTAGGAACACACCTTCGTTTTATTATGGTTTTCATATTACTACAGAAGGTGATACGTTTATTAGTGATAGTACACTAGTAAATTTGGATGAACCTAGCAGTGTTAAGGAAGCCATGGCAGGCCCGGAGTCTGCTAAATGGAAGGAGGCTATGGACAGCGAGATACAGTCCATGTATGACAATCAAGTTTGGAACTTGGTTGACAATGTACCGGGCCGTAAAACAGTCGGGTGCAAATGGATCTTCAAAAAGAAGACCGACATGGAAGGAAAAGTGCATACTTATAAGGCTCGACTGGTTGCGAAGGGATTTACTCAAACTCAAGGTGTTGATTATGATGAAACCTTCTCGCCGGTGGCCAAGATTAAGTCTATTAGGGTTATGTTAGCCATTGCAGCATTTCATGATTATGAAATATGGCAAATGGATGTCAAAACCGCTTTCCTTAATGGAAAGTTGGATGAGGATGTGTACATGAATCAGCCAGAGGGTTTTGTCAATGCAGAGTACCCTAATAGAGTATGCAAGCTTGAGAAATCCATTTATGGATTAAAACAAGCATCTCGTAGCTGGAATCTTTGTTTTGATGAGAAGGTAAAAGAGTTTGGCTTCTTGAGAAGCGAAGATGAGTCTTGCGTGTATGTCAGAGCTAGTGGGAGTATAGTTAGCTTCTTGGTACTGTATGTGGATGACATACTACTCATAGGAAATGACATCCCAACCTTGCAGGAGGTTAAGTCCTAGCTTGGGAAGTGCTTTGCTATGAAGGACCTAGGGGAGGCTACCTATATCCTAGGGATAAGGATATTAAGAGAAAGGAGTAGAAGACTAATTGGACTTAATCAGAGTATCTACTTGGATAAGGTGTTGAAAAGGTTCAACATGGAGAATTCCAAGAAAGGAGATTTACCGATCCAAAGCAATACCAAACTGAGTAAGACTCAGAGTCCGAGTACAGAGGCAGAGTTAGCTGAGATGAGCCAATTACCATATGCTTCCGCAGTTGGCTCGATCATGTATGCTATGACTTGTACCCGTCCTGATGTGGCATTTGCTTTGAGCATGGTCAGCAGGTATCAGGGGAACCCTGGCAAGGCTCATTGGACCGCGGTAAAGAACATTCTCAAGTACTTGCAGAGGACTAAGGATTGGATTCTTACCCTTGGTGGCAGTGATGATTTGAAAGTATTAGGGTATAGTGATGCTGGTTTTCAGACTGATAGGGATAATTTCCGCTCTCAGTCGGGCTGGATCTTTACCTTGAATGGAGGGGCAATTTCTTGGAAGAGTTCCAAGCAGGAGACGGTGGCTGATTCGACTTGTGAATCAGAGTATATAGCAGCGAGTGAAGCAGCGAAGGAGGCGATATGGCTAAAGAACTTCATCGGAGACCTTGGAGTTGTACCAGCTATTAAGGAACCTATAGAGATTTTCTGTGACAACAATGCTGCGGTTATCTTAGCCAAGGAACCAAGAGATCATGGCAGATCCCGACACATTGACAGAAAATATCACTTCATAAGACACAAGATTGAAGAAGGACTCCTTGTGACAAGGAGGATATCGTCAGATGAGAATCCTGCAGATCCCCTTACGAAGGGACTGACGAAAGTTAAGCATTTTCAGCATGCGAGAGGCATCGGGCTGAGGGACGATATTAGTTTTACAGATTAGATAGTTTTCCTGAAACTTGTAAAATGTAATCGACGTTTAATGATGAATAAAATTTGTGATTTATTTATGAGTAAAGTGTTACTATCATTGTCAATTATTTACTATTGTTTCAGTTTTGCATGTTTTGACTTCCAAAATAATTAATTTATTCAAACCTCCACAATCGATCATACGTCGGAAGTAGGTATGAATCAAGATTGTCATGAATTGGGTTTGTAGATGCCTTAAAGGTGTTTAGACATGGCAATGGTTGCTGCAACATTCATGAGTACTCATAAGTTATGAGTATTGGTATAAACCCACGCTCACTTGTATCACTTCATGGAATTTATCTCGAGTGATCGTGAGACGATAACATCATATAAATCTTTAAACCTAGAGATATGAGTTGTTACCTATGAGTTGGTTGTGCATTGATTGCACGTAAACGCATCAGTAACTTGATGTTATAAAACGTGCCTTTGTGTACAATTCAATAAGTAGTAGAACAAGCATATCAGTCGAAGTTTATCTGTTCCTTCTAGAAATAGAAGCGATATCTGGGCCCCTCGATGATTTTGTGTTGACCCATGTACCAGGCCTGGTCAGAACTAAACCGATGTGTTCAGTGAAGTTCTTCGTCAAACAAATCGGATAATCGAGAAACAACTGCTAGACAATAAGCAAGACATAGTTCCATGTGTTTGTCCGGCTGATATCATGAGAACAGAGGATTATGTGATCACTTATCTAAAATGGCGCTTCATAGTTCGACAGAGTCTTCATTGTTCGAGGGAGTTTTCAAGAGCTACGATTGTTGGTTGGTTCCTGACGTTATAGGCAAATATAGTTATTAGACTTATCCAAGTGGGAGTCTGTTGGATAAGGTGTCTAAGTCCATAACTTATTTGGTATATACTTGACCCGACCGACATGGTCCATATGGGTTGCATCTCATCCAAACTATTATGGATAATTTTATGAGAGTTATACACATATGTTTATTAATATATTATGAGTTATAATATATTAATATGAAGTTACGTTATTTAATTAGTTTTAGTCTTAAATTAATTATGGATTAATTTAGAGATTAAAAGGAATACTAATTAAATTATGGGCTATTTGTTTTATATAGTGTGGGCTAATACTCATTTGTTAATGGGCTAGGCTTATGTGGAAGTCCATGGATGATCCATGGAGCTTCTAACCCATGGATCCTTGGAAAAGGAAAAGACATGGGTTATTAGGGTTTCACCCTAACCATGCACACTATATAAGCATGCTTATGGAGCATGAAATGAAGCAAAATAGAAAGCTAGTGAACTAGTGTGTGTGTGGATGTGTGTGGCCGATTTCTATACAAGGTGTATACTCTCTCAAAGTTTTCCAAGAGTTTGTGGTGTTTGTGATTCCATTTGAGGCATTCACACTATTGGTGCTTGGCCCTCAAACTCCTAAGAACCCAACTCACCAAAAGGTATGTAATCTCTTCTAACTCTTTTATGTTGAAATGTTCCCCATGCCATGTTAGATAGGTTATAAACCTTGGAAAATTATTATTTTGCATGTATTTAGACAAACATAGATCCAAGGTTTATTAGGGTTGCATGCACACTTAGGAATTGTTAGATTGCTCAAAACCCAACATTGGCAACATCAGCCAACCATCTGCTGCTAGCAATGGGGTCCATAGCCCCATGATAATCTTGTGCCCCGCAAGCCCTGAACTCTCGGAATGTCAAAGTACGCACTCCCATTAAAGCCATCATCTCGGTATGGAAGGCTCCCAGCCTCTCATCAAAATCTCCAGTATACCCTCCTTGACCGTGCCAAAGATCATAGGAGTCTGATCTAGAATACTACGCGTAACCTCAGCTGATATCAACTCCCTCATTCGCTCCTCGAGCTGCTCGGCTCTAGAACCCGAGCTTGATCCCTCTCTGGCACCTGATCCGCCCACTGGTATCTCTCGCAACATCACAATGCTGAAAATATAATACATCCACTTATCATAATACTTATCACTGTTGTGAGACCAAACACATGCACTACCAGTTTCCTGGTCTCGTCTCGGCCTTTCTTGAATCGAGTACGGACCCTCTGCTTTCAGTAGTACGGGCCCATACTGCCATCCACATCTATCTGTACTTTCCTGAAGAACTACTTCGACTCCACCAGGTCCCTTTTGCACTACTAATGCTCCCAGCACTACCTCATCCTAGGCTTACCCTTGGGAAACCTCTGACTCAAACCAACCAGTCCTCATCCGCTGAAGGCCTCCTTATGATGCCAGTTAGCCATCACCTGGATACCATCACATGTGATGAGGCTCGGATAATCCTTCGAGTAAAAGACTCGTCCCTACATCGGTTGTACTCAAACAAGAGCTACACAATAGGGCCAAATCTAGCATTCTGAGATTATTCAACCCTGATCACATGTGATGTGACGTATCCACCTAATGGCTAGCTCCCATCACTCGGAGTCCCACAATGCACAAAGCAAGCAGCATTCAGACAAGGGGAAATCTAACCATAACAGACTCAAGCAATCATAATCTCATAACAAGAATTTGTACTAGCATGCAACACAAACTCATAAACTCCAGCATAACCTAAACAGGCTATCCTACTACTATCTAACCAGCACTATCATGCAGCTCAAAAGCACATATAATAGGCACATAAGGCATCCTCCCTAGATCCTTAGTCCTAATCTAGCATACTATTCTATTAACTAGTAATCATAACATAACTTGCATGGGTATATTGGGGTACTTACTTGAGCTCGGCTGATTGCATGCACCACACCCTTTTTCTTATAAAAATTCTTTTCTTTCTGAATTCTTTTCGCTTTTCTAAAATTGATTCATTTCTAAAAACTCCTTTTATTACAAAACTGTCTTTTCATTCTGAAAACTTTTAGACCAATCCCTAAGTTTGAGTCTAGACACACCTGAGAGTATGTCCGAATCACTCAATCCAAGGCTCTGATACCAACTTGTAACGTCCCAGAATTTAAGACTAAAAAGTTCCTACATAAAACATTACTTAAAACATAATTATCAATCCATAACATAATCAAAGTATTAATTTCCAAAACATATGTTCATTATCAGAGTAAAACATTCCCAGACTGTCTAATATATGGTGTGTGCCATGCGATCACCCCGAGCTCTTCCCTCCGCTACCGGAAGTACCTGAAACCAAAACTGAACACCGTAAGCATGAAGCTTAGTGAGTTCCTAACCTACCACATACCATGCATAACCACATACTGCACATACTGGGCCATGCTCCTACTGATAGTAAAGTACGGGCCCAGCCCACGCTCACTCTTTCCCTAACTTGGGCCTTGCCCCTGATCTGCTCTTAATGAGATGTGGAACACCATCCACACTCTGCCATTGGTGAGATACGGGACCTCGCCCACACTCACCTCCCTACCAGGCACATACATGTATCACACAGACAACAAGTATAAACTATCAGATAAACCATTCCATGGGCACCCACCCGCTATCATGGGACCTCGTCCTGAATGTCGTACTAGCATACTGTGCATGGAGCTAACCCTCGGGTCTTCTACTCATAACTACATGGGTCGGCATTATCGCCTTAGACCGATTCACACAAAGGGAAACTCACCTCCACTTGCTAAACTTGCTAATAACCCCTTTAGTTGCTGCCCGAAAACTCTTTGAACACTTGCTCCACTAGCTCCCCGAGCTACCAATACCAATGCAACACTTAGTCTAACTGTCCCCCGAAAGTCAACGAAGTCAACTCTGGTCAAAGTCAAAGTCCTGATCAAAGTCAACCTTCCAAGTCGACCCTACTCACCAGTCTGCCTATTGACTCGCCGAGTTCATATGCTCAGAGTCCTTCCATTCACAACTCGACTCACCGAGTCAACCTATGACTCGCCGAGTCCACCGATTTCTGAGTCCTGTCTTGTCCAACTCATTGATTCTCCACACGACTTGCTGATTCGAGTCTTACCTCGAAGGGATCAGGGTTTTGTGACTTGACTCGGCGAGTCCAAACTGTAGATTCACTCTTCCAAGGCATATTCCTCATGTAAAGTTGCAAACTTTACGTGTAGTTAAGGAGATCTAGTCCCAAAACACTCCATACTCGGGTTTAAGACAACCATGCTTAACCTACACCCCTAAGGTTGATACTTTATGACTCTCTAGGCCAGAATACTCTTAGATCTGAAGTAGCAACTTTAGATCTGGACTTCTAACTCCAATTGGCTCTAGGATATGGCATAAAAGCCCCAAATCTCATGACAAAAAAGGAAACTATGAGCAAAGGATTGAAGGTAATGACTTCTTACCTTAAAATGCTCTGAAAAGTCACCCAAACTCTAGATCCAAGGCTTCCTCTTGCACTACTATGAACTTCCTTCTCTTCCAAGCTTCAAATCACAATACCAAGGCTAGATCTTACTCAAAAACAGATATAGTGGCTAGGGTTCGGTGTTCTAGATGAGAAGAGGTGTAAAGGAACCATAAAGAAGAGAATGAAGTGCTTAAATAGTGCATAAAGTCCCGGATTTAGGGTTTCCTTCTTCAGACCGGACTCGCCGAATCTATTCTCCGACTCGCCGAGTCGGTCACTTACTCCTCGACCCGGATCCCGCTCGGACTCGCCGGGTTCCTCCTTGGACTCGACGAGTTGGCCCTTTAACTTAGGGTTTTCTTTCCTTTATTGGTCATTCTGATAATGGGTGTTACACCATGAACTCTAAAAAGATACAAGTGGCGATTTTGGGCAATGAAGTATCAATTTACATGTAACGACATAAATTTCCAAAACAAATTTTCAAATTTTATAAAAACATAATTCATTTATTATTCATAAAAACATCATTTTTTGAAACTCAATTCATAACATAAATCAATCCCAAGATCTCATAGCATAAAAATCCCGTGTGTGTACTGATCAAGTTGGCGCCTTCCCGCGATCCTCACTAGTACCTGAGACACATAACACAAAACATTGTAAGCATAAAGCTTAGTGAGTTTCCCAAAATACCACATATAACACATATTAGCCACTCGAGGCTATAACTCTGTGGGTCCGTGCACCCAAACTCTGTGAACCCTCAGGTTCTAACTCTGCAAGCATGCACCAAAAATCACATAGAAGAATCCAATGCAACAAACAATATATATATATATATATATATATATATATATTTATATATATATATATAAAACACTGTATCACATAACTCTATTTACATATTCAAGGTAAAGTATAGTGAGAAGACTCACCTCGGATGTCTCAGTAAATCTGTGACTCGGTAACTCTGGTCTAGTCTCTGCCTAATCACATGAAATAAATACCCTAATTAATAAAACCCTTAGGGCTAGGCTAATCTCTTCCTCTCAATGCATCCACTAGGAAGAGTAAAAGACTATCCTACCCTTCCTGTGACTCTAAGGTCAAAACATTGACTAACCCTAAAAGTCAACGGTCAACCTTGACCAAACTTGCCGAGTGTGTGACTGTGAATCGCCAAGTCAACACATGCTCTTCACTCTCCAAGTCTTCATTCGACTCACTGAGTCAACCTCAACTCTGCAAATCGTCACTTATCACAATCTGTGAAATGTCCTGACCCAACTCGCCGAGCCCGGCTCCTGACTTGGCGAGTACCATCGTGCACTCTATCCCCTAGATTCCCACTGACTCACCGAGTCACTTCCCCAACTCGGAGAGTCACCAACTGTTTGATTATCGGGAAAACCCCCATCCTACTCGTTGAGTTGGCTAAAGGACTCGGCGAGTCCATGCCATGCTCAAACTAAACTGACCTCTTGAGGTCAGATCCACTTCTCTAAACCATAGATCCAGCTTCCCAAGGCATTATAATCACGTAAGTCTAACATCTTGGTGCACATGCAATGGCTCAAAGGCCTTATTTGAAGATGTGGCCTCTAAAGTGACACCCAAAGTTCATATCCTCCATTAATGCTCATAAACGTCAAAGGGAAAGGGTCTCTGGACCTCTTTGGATCCAGATCTACAGCACCAACACGTGAAGGGACCAATTACTCCACATAATCATCCTCTAATGGGGCTAAAAAGCCTTAACTCTAAGAATCACATCATAAACTGAAGAAGGGTTTGAATGGATACCTCAAAATGAAGTCTCGGAGCTCTGGAATCAATAGCTTAGCACCCTATTCAGCCTCTTCTTGTCTTGGTCTTCTTCTATTTGCAAAAACACCAACAAAGATCAAGAAATAGCTCCTTTCCTTCTCACAAACGCTCTAGCACACTTAGGGTTTCTCTCTGGGGTCTGGTAGCTGCAAATGATGGCCATAAGGCCCTTTAAATAGGCCCCAAACCCAAGGAATTAGGGTTTCCTTAAACAGCGTGGACTCGCCGAGTCCATCCGTCCACCCGGATAATGATTCGCGTCTCTACTCGGCGAGTCTACGCATCAACTCACCGAGTCCTTCCACAAAACTTGAAATTTGAAGGAATAAATAAAATACCTGAAATTCCGAATGTTACAATTCTACCCCAGTTGAATTAGACTTCGCCCTCGAAGTCTCATCCCTGAAATAACTTCGGATGCTGCTCACGCATCTCCAGCTCTGGCTCCCAAGTCAACTCGGACCCTTTCCGATATTGCAATTGTACCTGCACCAGAGGCACCTCCTTGTTCCTCAGAACCTTGATCTTTCGATCCATATTCGCAACTAGTCTCTCTACGTAGTTCAAGCTTGCATCCACCTGAATGTCCTCTAACGGCACTACCGCCGACTCGTCGGCTATACACTTCCTCAGCTGAGACACGTAGAAGGTATTATGAATCCGCTCCAACTCCACAGGTAGCTCCAAGCGATACGTAACCCTGCCCACTCTCGCGATCACTCTGAATGGTCTGATATACCAGGGGCCTAGCTTGCAAACATCTTCCTGAATCGGATCACTCCTTTCCAAGGAGATACCTTAAGAAGAACATAATCACTGACCTGGAACTCAAGCTCGGATCATCGCCTATCTGAATAACTCTTCTGGCGACTATGAGTGGTCTGTTGGGTTTTGGTATAATACAACATCCTATGGTGCACATACAACCCTAAATACCTTGGATCTATGTTTTCACTAATTATACATACAAATGGTTTCCAAGGCATTAAACCTATAACTAGCATGCGTTTGACAAAAACCATATAATATACTAGTTAGGGAAACACACCTTTTATGTGGCTTGAAGTCTTGATGTATTTATCCTTAAGAGCTTAGCACCAATAGTATGAAATGCCTCAAATGGAATCACAACACACCTAGGACAAAGGTGGCTCTTGAGAGAGAATTCCATGCACCAAAACACCTACATATTTCTCTAAGAAAAGAAGTGGTGATTTTGGCTATGGAGTAACCTATTTATATGTAGGATTCCAAGGGTCATGGGTATAACCCATAATCCATACCCATGGGTTTTATGATCCATGGTTCATGTGGCCCAACTCTTTATGTATCCATACATAAACTTGGTCCAACATGGATCATAAGCCCAACACATATAAATATAACTAATTTTCATAATTAGTCCCCATAGATTTAATTAGTCTCTTTTGATCACTAAATTAATTCCAAATTAATTCTTGATCGATACTAATTAAAACATATGATTTCATATTAATATATTATAACTTATAATATATTAAAAAACCATAAATAACCTTCTCTCAAAAGTCCATCCTAACAAATTGTTATGGGCTTAGACATCTAATCCAACAGTCTCCCACTTGGATAAGTCTAAAACTATTATTGCAAGTACGACTTCATAACCCGACTAGCAATCGTAGCTCGTAAAGCCGCTGTCGAACTCTGAACAAATCAATGACGCGTCCATTAGATAAGGGATCATATATTCCTCCATTCTAAATATCATATGGACTAAGACATGGATTATAATCATTCTCTCTGTCCATTTGCTGTTTACTGATTTCCGATTTATGATGACTGACTAATTGAACAAATCAAATCAGTCCTGGCCCGGCCGAACACTTCCATTTGTCATCATCAAATCATCGAGGGGCCCACAAATATCGCTTTTATCCCGAAGGTAAAAGGAATGGATAAACTTCGACTCATACGGCTTGTTCTACTTCTTGTTGAATCACACACAAAGGCACGTTTTATAGCACCGAGTTACCAAATGCATTTTCGTGCAATCAATGTACAATCAACTCATAGTAACAACTCATATCTCTAGGTTTGAAGAATATAAGATATTATCGTCTCATGATCACTCGTGATAAAAATCCATGAAGTGATTCCAATGAGCGTGGGTTGAATCCAATACTCAGAACTTATGAGCACTCATGAGTGTTGTAGCCCTTTGTCCAACATCTTAGACCTCTACAAGCCAACCCATGACAGTCTTGATTCATATCTACTTCCAACATATGACCGACTGTGGATGGTTTGAATAACTTAGTCATTCCGGAAGAATAACCTAGTTTATTCTGGAAGTCAAAACATGCAAAATGAAACACAAGAATAATTGAATCCAATATGGTATCAAAAACTATGAACATAAATAAAACACCTTTTATTTATCACCATATGATTACACATTATTCATTGTATACTGTTTCAGCAATCAACTATATTCTTGAATTTAAAACAATAGTTGTCCCATGCTCCAAGCATGTACACTATGTTTTCTAAACACTAGTCATGTCATACACCAAGTATGCATACTATGTTTGTCTATGATCTTTACTTTGTGAACTATTTCAATTAAACATAACTTCAATGATTCTCTTTTCACACTCCCAAATCCTTACTGCAAATACAAGAATTCCAAATTCATGTCATTTACTGAAATCTGTTAGATTCTAAACTTATACGCATTGATCCTCTCGTAACGATTATGCACAAATTCAAAAAGACTTGGCAACAATCATTACAGAGTATTCCAAAGGAGATCAATTCCTTGGAAACATCCTTCTTGCATTAAGTTTCCTTAATCTTACACAGATTGAAATTTCTGACTTTGAAACATTTCCAGATTCATTTTGACTATCACTTCTGAACAAGAGTTGCCTCCTTACAGATTATGTCAATATAGTCCTTCTAGAATTATCACTATACTTCCAATTGTCCTTGAGCAACCAATCTTTGGTAAACCTTAGATTGTCCTCGACAATTGTTTAATCATTTTAGTCATATCCAGTTCTAAACCTTTCCCTTCTTAATGCCCCATACATTTAGAAACTTTTAGAAAGGATGAATATAGCACATGTAATCGATCCTATATCTGAAGCATATGGGACACGATTCATGATGTCACACATAAAGACTAAACCAGTCTTTTGCTATAACATTTCCATTTCTATTTGCCAAGTTCTCATAATTCAGATTATGAAAAAGGATGCCGTAATCATAATCGAATTTAAGAACGTAAATAATGGACCCATATATAGAATTTCCTTATGTTGAGCCATTCCAACATGAAATTCATATATATTTCCTTGACTAAATGATTAAAACCTCACGATCTAAGCTTATAGATTTGAGATGAAGTATAATTTCCTCTCCCTTAATTATAGCAAAACAACTTTTTCCCAATTGAAACCTTTTGTTTTCTATAATTAACATTTCTAGCTTGCAATACTTATCATAATTATCATGCTCCCACTAACATGATGATTATTAGCATAACACTTATGCTCCCACTAGCTTTGACATGTACTCAGAAATCAGCTGAATTTCTTATCAAAGTTCAGATTTCTAATACTAGATTGTTTTGATAAAACTTTATCAAAAACATACACCTTCCCTTAGATAGCACACTTGTGTGTATAAACAATTATGAAGAGGGATGTCGTAATCATAATGGTTAGACCTTTTTGCCACTTCTCACAAGTCCATGTTAGTGTGCCGGTAAACCACACATGCTCCACTAACGACTTTGAGAATGCAAATATCACAATTGCTATCTAACTAAAATCTACTTAGTGAAAGTGTTTCCTCACCATCATTTTCATGAATCGGAGAGAAACCTTATGACACTTAGATTCAATGGTGTATATGTTCTTATCCATGTGAATTGTCAAAACCATAGTCACAAGACAAGGATAATGACAAATCCAAACTCATCTGGACTGAACTCAATCTTAATTTCTTGCCACCTGGCACCTCAAAGGCCTGCCATTGCTTCCAAGTTGGTGTGCAACCAATTGAGAACTCTAAGAACTCATATGCAAAGCCAACTTTAATTGGAATGGGCACAAAATATGTCAACACGATAGGTTATAAACCTTAAGTCGTGTGCTAGAGAAGAACTCCAGGTTCTATTCTTGATTAGTTCTTGAGACTTTCAAGACCTTTAAGACTCCCACTGTCCTCTTGACCAATAAGACTCCCTTGTCAAACATCCAAGAGATAGTGCGGATTTTAATCAAGACAAACACTACACACAATTGGCCTTAGTTGGTCTTTGTTTTATCTAAAACATCACAACTTATCAATTTCAATTGTCCAAGAGTAGATAACTTTTACTCTTACATTTGACTCGTGTTTTTAAACCTTCTCTAAGACTTGTCACTCAAATTACAATCTTGGAGTATGACTCTAAGACTTGTATTGGAACGAAGTATGACTTATCTTCTTGATTTAACCACTTCAACAATTCAAGTTCCTCTTCTTTCCTTAGAGAACTAATTTTGATATGGTTTCTTAATCATTAAGATGATCACAAAACTGATACTAAAGTACTCTCCCATCTTTTCAGATTTGAGAAACTTTTATCCTTCTACCTAATTTGATTCTTCTTATTCGCTCTGTCATACATTGGAACCTTTTCCAATGTCTCAGAGTTACACTTAAGCTTGTAAGTATAATCATATTTACTGAGCTTTAGTAAACTATGACAAAAAGTCTTATCAATCTTTTGTGGTTGACTTAATCAGTGCACATGACTATGTACTCGATCCCTTAGTCCATTACTTGACTCACACATCGATGTGAACAAGTAAGTAGTATTAATTTTTCCAATACTTGAAGGTTCTCATTCATCATGCTATACAACTTGCATTATTCCAAGTCCCGGTCCAATTGAAACTTGGGTGATGATAATCTTTCCTTATTTGGTAAATTTAGACATTACCACAAATGAAAGAATCAATTTCATATTTCCACTCTTTCTAGTAGTGGAATCATATAAGAAACAATTCTTCCTCAAATGCCATTGTAAGGATATTTTAAAATAACTAAAATCAAAAATTTTGTTTTATTTTAAAACTATGCAGAAAAACTTATCCTTACAATCCATATGAAAACTTGTTGTTATCTATTCCTAAACAATATCTCATAACTCCTAAGAAGTAGCTTAAGAATCCGATTTTCAAACTACGCGATAGAAATCCATCTATGCGATCAGATTCAGCATATTCTTTCTTTAAGTTCCTTTACTTTTCTTTGATTCTTAAATCATTACCACGTGACCCAGTCACCTCATGTATCAAGAATCTCAGAATAGAAACTTAACAGAGTTAGATTAGTGGACTTTACCTGAAGTAGAGTCAACCTTATTAACTTTAACATCCTTATGTAAATTTGGCAGCTTCGCAACTAATGACCCTTCCTATGGCAATATAAACATATGGACCCTTTGATAATGGTACACGGGACTATTACAGACTTAGCCTTTTCTCTTTACCATTTGGTCAACCTAGTTCACTATGGTCAATCCCTTTCCTTGGGAAGAGAATGCCTTTTCTGTATTTCCAGTGTCACCATTGTCAATGTCCATAAAGTTTCAGGAAGTTAATCTTAGCAAATAGATAAGATCATTAAGGGTTTTGTCATAGTCTGTTTCATAGGTGTTCCAAATGAACTCACTATGTGACTTGGAAAGTAGTTGAACCACCAACTTCCTCAAGGCTTTGACACCCAACTCTCCCGGCTTGTCAACATGTGACTACATCTCCAAGATGTGACCACACCAAGATCTTGCCTTGCCAATAGGGCTTGAGTGATCTTAAACTTTTCAAGAACTTGTGGGATAGGGAGAATAATTGGAGGAGGTGAAAGAAGTATGATTTCCAAGGGACATCATCTTCATTAGGAAAGCTTGTTTCAAGAGATTTGGGAAGATCATAAATGTCTAAACTAGACATCTTTTGGGAGATATTCAAGATAGTTGATTTAAAGTCCTTAATATCACACCCAATATGAAATATTAAGGCTAGGACCCAACAAACTATTTTATAACTTAGAAGAGGGATGTCGTAATCCAAGCTATAAAATATTTGAAGGTAGGTGAATGACGATTCACCAATTTCCACCATGAAAAACGAAATAATAATTAGGTTTTAATTGGATGTCGTAATCCAAGCTATAAAATATTTGGAGGGGACTCGGCGAGTTGGTGCCTGACTCGCCGAGTAGGACCACGGTCTTGGTCACAGATTCGCGACTGGACTCGACGAGTCCAATAGGGACTCGGCGAGTCGACGCTGTTCAGCTGAACCCTAGCCGTTTTGATTCTGAATCGTATATAATGACTTTATGGCCGTCATGTCCCGTCTTTTGGCCGATTGAAGATATCTTAGAGATCTGTGGGCATCTAGAGCAAGGGGGAGGGCTAGTGGGAGCTTGAAGAGATTATTAGACAAAGAGAAGCAAGGTGGTGATCAAAGGAGGTTCAAGGCGTCGGGTTCTGAAGGTTGGGGACACAGGGAACACGTTTCCAGGTAATCTTCGGATCATAATCTGTAGCTTTTACGTTGTATGCGAATTTAGGGTTAGGAAACCCATTTAAGGAATTGATAGATTATAGTGTTGTTACAAGTGTTTAAACCCCTGTAATAGTATATGTGAAAGTCCAGGAAGCCCCATATCTATATACTACGGAATCATGCAAGATACAGGAGGTAGTGAATTGACTGCATGGCGAGGACTCGCCGAGTCTAATGATCAGACTCGGCGAGTAGCTTGAAGATTCACTAGGACTCGCCGAGTTGTTCTTCAGACTCGGCGAGTAGCTTGAAGATCTACTGGAACTCGTCGAGTCGTTCTTTAGACTCGGCGAGTGGAGTCGGGGTGTCTAGACTCGCCGAGTTGCCCTTTGCACTCGACGAGTCCGGTCAAGTTGACCGTTGACCTGTATGAAACTTAGTAGGGTCAGTTGTCTTGTTTGATAAGATCATTAATTAAGGTATGTGGTATTATAGGGAGCCTGCAGATTAGCGGATCGAGTGCGAGTAGCTCGAAGGGTTTATAGCTTGCACACTACGAGGTGAGTCTTCTCACTATACTTCACCCGGAAGGGTTTGACTGCGAGACCGGAAGGTCGTATGTGTTATATTTATGCTATGTCTAGAGAGGTAGATGCTTTATATGTGATGTATGCTTATACGGGCCGGAAGGCGAGACTTTATGTGATAGAAAGAACGGTATGATGTATGACTTATGTGTTTTGTGCGTTATGTTACATGTGTTATGTTTTATACTATTATGGGCCGGAAGGCAAAATACTATGGGCCGGAAGGCAATTTAATACGGGCCGGAAGGCGATATGTTATGGGCCGGAAGGCGATTATGTTACGGGCCGGAAGGCAATGTTATGTGGACCGAAAGGTCCGGGCCGGAAGGCGTATGTGGGTAAGTCGTATACTGGGGAACTCACTAAGCATTTATGCTTACTAGTTGTGTTTATGTTTTTCAGGTACTAGTGATGACCGTGGGAAGGCGCCGGCGTGACACGTACACACTGCCATTGTTGAAGATCTTGGAGATTTATTATTTATACTTTTGCAATAAACTTGGAATAAACTCTTTTGTCGAATACTGATGTTTTGTTTTAAATGAAAAATTTACTTGAAAATTTGAGCTGTTACAATTGGTATCAGAGCCTTGGTTTGAGGGATTCGGGTGTACTTTCGGGTGCAACTGAACTCAGACCGGGGATTTGAGGAAAAACCTTTTTAAATAATAAGGACACAACATTTCATAAATGGTAAGGCGGTAAAACAAGGATGGAGCAGTGTGTACGATCAGCCAGCGCCCGAACGGTAAAGATCCCCAGAATACCTTACAATGTTATATTATGCACTGAATTATGAATTGTTATGCATGCTAGAAGACTAGGTATACATGATAGGACTAGAATGGCCTGTTTTGTGATGCCTTGTATAGGGAGATTGCTTATATGGGATGTTTGGCAGCATACAAGTAGATAGTGCATACTAGAGGTAGAGTACTCATTATTCGGGATTTGGGGAGGAAGACTTGGGACGAATACTGATACGGTGTGGTCGGTAGTATTGGGCCCGTATTACCGAAGACACCGGATCAGTGGAAGACCCAAGTAAGAATCCCTGGAAATCGGAGACTGAGTAGGGCGCGTATCGAGTACCATTGTACTTGGTGGGGTCTCTGATGATTTTATGTTGTATTTCAGAGACATCATGGTCATCACACGCAATGGGGCGAGTTCGAGCGGTGCGAGTGACGAGGAGATTCGTCAGATTATTCAGGAAGAGGTAGCTGCGGCGGTCCGGGCTGAGATCCCGGAGATGTTTGGGTCTATTAAGACCACGCTGATGGAGGAGTTTGAGGAGCGGTACGCCGCACTTACTGAAGCTGCAGTTGCTGCCGCTACCGCAACTGTGGCTGCTGCTAGGCCGCAAGGGGGTGATTCATTACTATTCAAGGAATTCAGCAACACGAAACCCCCTGAATTTGATGGGACGCAGGATCTGATTGCAGCTATGAGGTGGATCGCCGACATCGAGGGGTGCTTCTATACTTGCTCATGCCCGGAGCACTTGAGGGTACGGTTCGCCTTGAACCAGCTCCGTCTGGGAGCGAAGGATTGGTGGAAGTTCGTGACGGCGAACTTCACTCAGGCAGAGATTTCGGCGGTGACATGGGAGAGGTTTACGGAGATGTTCAGGGACGAGTACGTTCCCCCGGTGGAGAGGGAGCGATTGATTCAGGAGTTCTTGACCCTTAAGCAGGGTACTGATTCCGTGGCAGTGATCACACGGAAGTTTCATGAGAGGGCAATGTTCTGCCCCGAGCTGGTATCTACGGAACAGTCGCGGATGAGCCGGTATTTGGGTGTTTTGAAGAGGGAGATCCGGGAGTTTGTGTCAAACTCCACCTATCGTACTTTCACTGAGCTTCAGGCGAACGCCAGGAAGCGCGAGATCGAGTTGGAGACTCAAACGAGGGAGGAGGTTGAGTCTCGGCAGGTGGATCGACGGCCGGCTCAGTCTCAGCCAACAGCCAAGCGGACTAAGTTCGCTGATTCGAGGATGGGAGGTCCGAAGGGTCGCACTTGCGCGAAGTGCGGCAAGAGTCACGAGGGGGTGTGTCGAGCTGGTGGTTGCTACAAGTGTGGCAAGGAGGGACATATTGCCAGGGATTGCCCTAAGGGGTTTATGGTTTGCTTTCACTGCAACCAGACAGGCCATCGGAAGGCCGAGTGTCCGCAACTTCGTCAGGGAGCTACACCTACTACCCGGACTACTGAGACCCGACCGGCGAAGGTCGAGGCCCCGAGGGCTCGCGGGAGAGCCTTTCAGCTGACTGCGGAGGAGGTCCGCGCTGCGCCCGATGTTGTGGCAGGTATGTTATCATTCACGTATTTACTTAAAGGTCGAAATGCTATGCTTATGTTAATGCATGTGTAGGTACTTTTCTTGTGAACTCTATGCCTGCTCTAGTGTTATTTGATTCGGGTGCGAGTAGATCGTTTGTATCGTTAGCTTTTAGTCAGCACATCGGCATTAGTCGTGAGCCGTTAAGTCGGCCTTTGAGCGTTTCTATTGCGGCTGAGAGGGTGATTTGTGCTACGGAGGTTCTTCGGGGATGTGTGCTAGAGATCTTCGGGGTCGCGTTCCCGATTGACCTAATTCCTATTGCGATGGGGGATGTCTGTGTCATTGTAGGCATGGACTGGTTGAGCCGATTCAGCGTTGTCATCGACTGCGAGCGTCAGCTGGTGACTATACGAGACCCTAGTGGGGGAGTTCTTACGGTATACGGCGAGGGTGCCCGTTCGGGATCAGCTTTTTGTTCGGCCGCTAGGGCGAGGCAATGCCTACAGCGGGGATGTAACGGTTTTGTGGCGTATGTGATGGATACGCGGGAGAGTTCCGAGAGACCGAAGACATTGAAGGAGGTTCCAGTGGTGCGCGAGTTTCCAGATGTTTTTCCCGAGGATTTGCCGGGAATACCTCCTGCGAGGCAAGTGGAGTTTGGTATCGATCTAGTTCCAGGGGCTGCGCCTATTGCGAAGGTGCCTTATCGTCTTGCACCTCCAGAGATGCAAGAATTGTCCTCGCAACTTCAAGAGTTGTTGGGGAAGGGATTTATTCGGCCGAGTAGCTCGCCGTGGGGAGCACCGATTCTGTTCGTCAAGAAGAAGGATGGTTCACACCGGATGTGTATCGATTACCGGGAGCTGAACAAGGTGACAGTCAAGAACCGCTATCCGTTACCGAGGATCGATGATCTATTCGATCAGTTGCAAGGGGCATCTTGGTTTTCCAAGATTGATTTGAGATCAGGGTACCATCAGGTAAGAGTGCGGGATGAGGACGTCCAGAAGACAGCCTTTAGGACGCGGTATGGGCATTACGAGTTCGTGGTGATGCCTTTTGGGCTCACCAATGCCCCAGCAGTGTTTATGGATCTCATGAACAGGGTATGCAGGCCGATGCTGGATCGGTCTGTGATTGTATTCATCGACGACATTCTGGTGTATTCGCGGTCTAGGGAGCAGCATGAGGGACATTTGAGGGAGGTCCTTGAGGTACTGAGGTCGGAGAAGCTATATGCAAAATTCTCCAAATGTGACTTCTGGTTGCGGGAAGTTCAATTTCTGGGGCACGTTGTAAATCAGGCAGGGATATTGGTCGATCCGGCCAAGGTGGAAGCGGTGATGAGTTGGGAGGCACCGAAGTCACCTTCGGAGATCAGGAGTTTCCTTGGGTTGGCGGGGTACTATCGAAGGTTCATTAGGGACTTCTCCAAGATCGCGGTGCCACTTACCAAATTGACCCGAAAGGGTGTTACATTCTCATGGGGACCCGAGCAGCAGACTTCCTTCGAGACACTTCGTCAGAGACTGTGCGAAGCACCAATATTAGCTCTCCCGGAGGGGATGGAGGACTTTGTCGTATATTGCGACGCATCGATTTCAGGACTGGGTGCAGTGTTGATGCAGAGGGGCCATGTGATAGCCTATGCATCGAGGCAGCTGAAGCCTCACGAAGCGAGATATCCCACGCATGACTTAGAGTTGGGGGCAGTAGTGTTCGCCCTCAAAATTTGGCGTCACTACCTGTACGGGGTTCGTTGTACCATATACACGGACCATAAGAGTTTGAAGTATTTGATGGATCAACCCAACCTAAACATGCGTCAGAGGAGATGGTTAGATGTGGTTAAGGATTATGACTGTGAGATCCTATACCACCCAGGCAAGGCTAATGTGGTAGCCGATGCATTGAGTCGTAGGGCGGAGAGCACTCCATTGCGGGACGTATGTTTGAGATTGACGGTGATGACTCCGATATTAGATGCTATTCGTGGGGCACAGGCCGAGGTCGTGAAGTCTGGGATGCAGAAACAGGAGCGGGTCGTCGGGTTGATTTCAGAGTTCGTTACGGATGGGCGGGGACTTCTGACATTTTAGGGTCGGATCTGGGTACCATTCGTGGGCGGTACGCGTGTTACTTTGATGGAGGAGGCACACAGATCGAAATTCTCGATCCATCCCGGTGCTACGAAAATGTATTTGGATTGAAAAAGGAGTACTGGTGGCCTTGCATGAAGAGAGACGTTGCCTGGTTCGTTGAGAGGTGCTTGACCTGCCGTAGGGTTAAGGCCGAGCACCAGAGACCGCACGGTAAGTTGCAACCCTTGGAGATTCCTGAGTGGAAGTGGGATCAGATCACGATGGATTTCATCACCAAATTGCCGAAAACTGCCAGGGGAGTCGATGCAATTTGGGTGATTGTGGATAGGCTAACAAAGAGTGCACACTTCCTTGCCATTAGCGAAAGTTCATCAGCAGAGAAGTTGGCAGAGTTATACGTGAGAGAGATAGTATCTCGGCATGGAGTGTCGGCCTCGATTGTTTCGGACCGCGATGTACGTTTCACTTCCAGGTTCTGGAAGAAATTCCATGAGGAGTTGGGTACTAAACTGCATTTTAGTACCGCATACCATCCCCAGACCGACGGTCAGAGCGAGCGGACGATCCAGACATTGGAAGACATGCTTAGAGCGTGTGTGTTAGACTTCGGGGGTAGCTGGGACGCGCATCTGCCGTTGGCTGAGTTTTCCTACAACAACAGCCATCATTCGAGCATTGGTATGCCACCTTTTGAGTTGTTGTATGGTAGGAGGTGTCGGACTCCCATTTGCTGGGGAGAAGTGGGACAGAGAGTGATGGGCAGTACAGAGATCGTACTTCAGACGACCGAACAGATTCAACGAGTGAGGCAGAGGTTATTGACCGCCCAGAGCCGACAGAAGAGTTATGCGGACAGACGCCGGTCCGAGCTCGAATTCCAGGTCGGCGACTTCGTTCTCCTAAAGGTTTCTCCTTGGAAAGGGGTAATTCGGTTCAGGAAGAGGGGCAAATTGGGGCCCCGGTTCATAGGTCCATTCCGGGTAATTGCAAGGGTAGGTCGGGTGGCTTATCGGTTGGAGTTGCCAGCGGAGCTGAGTCAGATTCACGATACCTTTCACGTATCACAGTTGAGGAAGTGTATAGCCGATGAAGCGGCAGTGGTTCCGTTAGAAGATATTCAGGTGGATGCGAGCCTGAATTACGCCGAGAGACCAGTAGCTATCAGAGATCGGAAGATCAAGGTTCTACGGAACAAGGAGATACCTCTGGTGTTGGTTCAGTGGCAACATCGGAAAGGATCGGAGATGACTTGGGAGCCGGAAAGAGAAATGCGGGAGCAACATCCGGAGTTATTCGCAGAATGAGACTTCGAGGGCGAAGTCTAGTTCTAGTGGGGGAGAGTTGTAACAGCCCGGAATTTCAGGTATTTCTTTAAATTATTTTTGGGGCACATTTAGGAGGGGACTCGGCGAGTTGGTGCCTGACTCGCCGAGTAGGACCACGGTCTTGGTCACAGATTCGCGACTGGACTCGACGAGTCTAATAGGGACTCGGCGAGTCGACGCTGTTCAGCTGAACCCTAGCCGTTTTGATTCTGAATCGTATATAATGACTTTATGGCCGTCATGTCCCGTCTTTTGGCCGATTGAAGATATCTTAGAGATCTGTGGGCATCTAGAGCAAGGGGGAGGGCTAGTGGAAGCTTGAAGAGATTGTTAGACAAGGAGAAGCAAGGTGGTGATCAAAGGAGGTTCAACGGGTCGGGTTCTGAAGGTTGGGGACGCAGGGAACACGTTTCCAGGTAATCTTCGGATCATAATCTGTAGCTTTTACGTTGTATGCGAATTTAGGGTTAGGAAACCCATTTAAGGAATTGATAGATTATAGTGTTGTTACAAGTGTTTAAACCCCTGTAATAGTATATGTGAAAGTCCAGGAAGCCCCATATCTATATACTACGGAATCATGCAAGATACAGGAGGCAGCGAATTGACTGCATGGCGAGGACTCGCCGAGTCTAATGATCAAACTCGGCGAGTAGCTTGAAGATTCACTAGGACTCGCCGAGTTGTTCTTCAGACTCGGCGAGTAGCTTGAAGATCTACTGGAACTCGTCGAGTCGTTCTTTAGACTCGGCGAGTGGAGTCGGGGTGTCTAGACTCGCCGAGTTGCCCTTTGCACTCGACGAGTCCGGTCAAGTTGACCGTTGACCTGTATGAAACTTAGTAGGGTCAGTTGTCTTGTTTGATAAGATCATTAATTAAGGTATGTGGTATTATAGGGAGCCTGCAGATTAGCGGATCGAGTGCGAGTAGCTCGAAGGGTTTATAGCTTGCACACTACGAGGTGAGTCTTCTCACTATACTTCACCCGGAAGGGTTTGACTGCGAGACCGGAAGGTCGTATGTGTTATATTTATGCTATGTCTAGAGAGGTAGATGCTTTATATGTGATGTATGCTTATATGTGATGTATGCTTATACGGGCCGGAAGGCGAGACTTTATGTGATAGAAAGAACGGTATGATGTATGACTTATGTGTTATGTGCGTTATGTTACATGTGTTATGTTTTATACTATTATGGGCCGGAAGGCAAAATACTATGGGCCGGAAGGCAATTTAATACGGGCCGGAAGGCGATATGTTATGGGCCGGAAGGCGATTATGTTACGGGCCGGAAGGCAATGTTATGTGGACCGAAAGATCCGGGCCGGAAGGCGTATGTGGGTAAGTCGTATACTGGGGAACTCACTAAGCATTTATGCTTACTAGTTGTGTTTATGTTTTTCAGGTACTAGTGATGACCGTGGGAAGGCGCCGGCGTGACACGTACACACTGCCATTGTTGAAGATCTTGGAGATTTATTATTTATACTTTTGCAATAAACTTGGAATAAACTCTTTTGTCGAATACTGATGTTTTGTTTTAAATGAAAATTTTACTTGAAAATTTGAGCTGTTACAATTGAACTGTTCAAAGGCATGTTTCAATCTCGAGTGTGCCCTTCAGGTTTTGTGACTGGGATGCTGAGGATCACAAAACAAGGTGTGAAGTAACCATGCAAATTACTTGGCACCCTTAAGTGTTTACCCCTTAATCGATGTGCCGGTTAACCACACACGCTCCATCGATACTATGATAAACATTAAGTTACCCTTTGCCTACCTTTTTAAATACGAGTTAGTGTGCCGGTTAACCACACACGCTCCACTAACCGACTTAAACAAAGTGCAAAGTGTAATTTCATGGATTAGCACCTTATTCACATTTTCCTAAGTAACTAATATTGGGTATTTATAAAAGGTTTAGTTACTTAGTATTTATCATTAATATTTTTAATGAAGGGAGAATTATAGTCCTTGTCCTACCCGTTTGGCTAACGACCCTCCACCAGTCAAGGAAGCGGTGGGTGAGAGTGGACACCCATTAAACTACCATTTTATAGGTTGTAACCTTATACCCCCCTTATAGACCAGCTTCGTGAATGAGGCCTACTAACGGTAAGACTGACTTTACTCTTATACATATATATAAATATTATTAACTTATAATATTATAAAGTATAAGGGTTGAATTTTAACTTTTAAAATTCTAAGGTCTAGTTTGGAATTAAAGTATACATGGGGGGTAACTTTACAAATTCCAAAACTTGAGGACAAGTTTTGAAACCTTTCAAAACTCTTGGATTTTTCATAACTTATGAGTTTAATTAAGGTTTAATGAAAAAAAAAATCAAGTTCCATAACTTGAGGACAAGTTATGGAAGACATTAAATC
This sequence comes from Lactuca saligna, assembly GCF_052625555.1. Classification (NCBI taxonomy): domain Eukaryota; kingdom Viridiplantae; phylum Streptophyta; class Magnoliopsida; order Asterales; family Asteraceae; genus Lactuca; species Lactuca saligna. Next base: position 223,639,405 of record NC_136419.1, on the reverse strand, counting down.
ATTTAATGATGACATTAAAAATAGAGACTCTTCTATTTTCATAACCTATGAGTCTTAATTACACTTTAAAAAGAGAAACTCTTCACTTTCCATAACTTGAGGACAAGTTATGGAGTTCATAAAAACCATTAAGATCAAATATTCCAATTAACACAATAATCAAATAATTTTTCTATGATCTAGATTAAACTCATAAGTAAAGATAATTCTTATCAACAATTTTCAAGAAATTAGATAATCATATAAACTAATACAGATCTTGAAACTTTGATAATTATCCTTTGAAGACTCTTCGACTTCATAACCTAAAGAGTTAATAAATGAGACATTTCACATCCATAACTTATGGAAGTTTCAAAACTCTTAAGATCAAACTTTTAAAACAAATAAAATAATCATATCATTCTATCTTTTAATAAATTGATCTAATTCAACTCTTGTAGTAAAGTGACTCAAATTTTACAAATTATTAGTTTTTCATAAAATCAAGTAATTATCATAAAATTTGACAAACTTCATGTTTTCTTTTCTTTTTTTTTCCATCAACTTGAAAAAAAATACATTTGCATCAAATATAGTAGAAAACAACCCATGGCTCTGATACCACTGTTGGGTTTTGGTATAATACAACATCCTATGGTGCACATACAACCCTAAATACCTTGGATCTATGTTTTCACTAATTATACATGCAAATGGTTTCCAAGGCATTAAACCTATAACTAGCATGCATTTGACATAAACCATATAATATACTAGTTAGGGAAACATGCCTTTTATGTGGCTTGAAGTCTTGATGTATTTGTCCTTTAGAGCTTAGTACCAATAATATGAAATGCCTCAAATGGAATCACAACACACCTAGGACAAAGGTGGCTCTTGAGAGAGAATTCCATGCACCAAAACACCTCCATATTTCTCTAAGAAAAGAAGTGGTGATTTTCGCTATGGAGTAACCTATTTATATGTAGGATTCCAAGGGTCATGGGTATAACCCATAATCCATACCCATGGGTTTTATGATCCATGGTTCATGTGGCCCAACTCTTTATGTATCCATACATAAACTTGGTCCAACATGGATCATAAGCCCAACACATATAAATATAACTAATTTTCATAATTAGTCCCCATAGATTTAATTAGTCTCTTTTGATCACTAAATTAATTCCAAATTAATTCTTGATCGATACTAATTAAAACATATGATTTCACATTAATATATTATAACTTATAATATATTAATAAACCATAAATAACCTTCTCTTAAAAGTCCATCCTAACAAATTGTCCTGATGATATGCAACCCAAATGGACCATGCTACTCTCTGGTCAAGTACATACCAATAATAGTTATGGGTTTAGACATCTAATCCAACATGGTCAACAACCTCTGCCTGACCTGCTGTATTTGCTCTGTTGTCTGAAGCATGATCTCCGTGCTACCCATCACTCGTTGCCCTACCTTTCCCCAACAAATGGGTGTCCGACACTTCCTCCCATACAACAGCTCAAAGGGTGGCATATCAATGCTCGAATGATGGTCGTTGTTGTAGGAGAACTCCGCTAAGGGAAAATACGTGTCCCAACTTCCGCTAAAATCCAACACACATGCTCGGAGCATGTCCTCGAGCATCTGAATCGTCCGCTCGCTCTGTCCGTTAGTCTGTGGGTGGTATGCGGTACTAAAATGCAGCCTCGTACCCAACTCTTCATGAAATTTCTTCCAAAATTTGGAAGTCAAACGCACATCTCGATCTGACACAATCGAGATCGGCACCCCATGCCGCGATACCACCTCTCTCACATATATCTCTGGCAACTTCTCCGCAGAAGAACTTTCACTAATGGCGAGAAAATGAGCGCTCTTTGTCAAACGATCTACTATCACCCAAATTGCATCGACGCCCCTCGCTGTTCCCATTTCCACTCTGGGACTTCCAGTGGCTGCAACTTACCATGCGGTCTCTGATGTTCGGCCTGAACCTTACGACAGGTTAGGACTTTTCAACAAACCACGCTACATCTCTCTTCATACACGGCCACCAATACTCCTTTTTAAGAACTAGAAACGTCTTAGTGGCTCCGGGATGGATCAAGAATCTCGATTTATGTGCCTCCTCCATCAAGATGGTACGCGTTCCTCCAACAAACGGTACCCAAATCCGACCCTGGAAGGTCATAAGCCCTTTACTATCGGTCACGAACTCTGACACCTGCCCGATAACTCGCTCTCTCTTACGGTTCTCCGGTCTCACTACCTCAACCTGAGCCCCTCTGATGGTGTCCAACACCGGAGTCATCATCGTCAATCTCACACAAATATCCCGCATCGGGGCGCTCTCTGCTCTATGACTCAGGGCGTCGGCTACCACATTAGCCTTGCTCGGGTGGTACAGGATCTCACAATCATAATCCTTTACCACGTCAAATACTTCAAACTCTTGTGATCCGTGTATATCGCACATCGAACTCCATACAGATAATGGAGCCAAATCTTGAGGGCGAACACCACAACCCCCAACTCTAGATCGTGGGTGGGATACCTTGCCTCATGGGGCTTCAGCTGCCTTGATGCGTACGCGATGACATGCCCCCTCTGCATCAACACCGTGCCCAACCTAGATGTCGATGCGTCACAATACACCACGAAGTCCTCCATCCCCTCTGGAAGAGTCAAAATCGGGGCTTCGGACAATCTCTGGCGAAGAGTCTCAAATGAGGCCTACTGCTCGGGGCCCCAGATGAACACCACACCCTTCCGGGTCACCCTGGTGAGAGGAACAACAATCTTGGAGAAATCCCTGATGAACCTTCGATAATAGCCTACCAACCCTAGGAAACTCCTGATCTCAGAAGGAGATTTCGGCACCTCCCAACTCATCACCGCCTCGATCTTGGCCAGATCGACCAAAATCCCTTTTTGGTTAATGAGGTGGCCGAGAAACTACACCTCTCTTAACCAAAAATCGTACTTGGAGAATTTGGTGTAAAGCCTCTCCGATCTCAGCATGCTGAGGATCTCTTGCAAATTCTCCTCATGATGCTCCCTAGACTTTGAATACACAAAAATGTCGTCAACGAACACTATCACTGATCGATCCAACATCGGTCTGAATACCCTGTTCATGAGATCCATGAACGCTGCAGGCGCATTGGTGAGCCTGAATGGCATCACCACGAACTCGTAATGCCCATAACGAGTCCTGAATGTGGTCTTCTGGATATCCTCCTCGCGCACCCTCATCTGATGATATCCAGATCTCAGATAAATCTTGGAAAACCAAGATGCTCCCTGCAACTGATCGAACAAATCGTCGATCCTCGGCAAAGGACAACGGTTCTTGACCGTTAACTTATTCAGCTCTTAATAATCTATGCACATTCGGTGCGAACCATCCTTTTTCTTCACAAAAAGGATCGGTGCTCCCCACGACAAGCTACTCAGCCGTATAAACCCCTTCCCCAATAGCTCCTGAAGCTACGAGGATAACTCCTGCATCTCTGGAGGTGCAAGGCGATAGGGAGTCTTGGCGATAGGTGTTGCCCCCGGAATCAAATCAATGTGAAACTCCACCTGCCTCTCGGGAGGCACACCCGGTAACTCCTCAGGAAAAACATCCGGGAATTCAGGCACTATCGGGACCTCCTCAACCGTACTCGATCTCCCTGCAATAACTCTCGTATCCATCACATACGCTACAAAACCACTACAGCCCTACTGTAGACTTTGCCTCGCTCTAGCAGCCGAACAAAACGACAAATCGGGACGGGTACCCTCGCCGTACACGTGAGAACTCCCCCACATCGGTGTCGTATAGTCACCATCTGTCGCTCGCAGTCGATAACTGCTCCAAATCTGCTCAACCAATCCATGCCCACGATGACACAGACATCCCCCATCGCGATCGGGACCAAATTAATAGGAAACACTACACCGAAAGTTTCAAGTACACATCCTCGAATCACCTTCGTGGCATACACTGCTCTCACGTTGGCGATGGAGACTCTCAGAGGTCGACTCAACGCCTCTCCACTAATACTGATGTTTCGACTAAAAGCCAACGATAAAAAAGATTGACTCGCACCCGAGTCAAATAACACCAAAGCAGGTACAGAATTCACAAGAAAAGTACCTATGCATATCATAATATAAGCACAAAATCTTAAATATTAAAATAAAGACATGAAAGAATACATACCAGCCATGACATCGGGCGATGCGTGGACCTCCTCTACGGTCAACTTGAAGGCTCTCCCTTCCGCCTTCGGTACCTTGGCCTTCACTGATCGGCTCTTAGTAGCTCTGATAGTAGCAGGGGAAGATCCCTGAGGTGCTCTTTGGGTAGTCCCTCGCAACAACGGACACTCGGCCTTCTGGTGTCTGGTCTGGTTGCAGTGAAAACACACTGCAAACCCCTTTGGGCAGTCCTTGGCCATATACCCCTCGTGCCACACTTGTAGCAAGATCCTGCTCTACAAAATCCATCATGACCCTTTCCGCATTTCTCACAAGTGCAGCCCTTCTGGCTCCCTGCCCTGGGATCAGCGGGCTTGGCCCGCTTGGCTGCCGGCTGGGACTGAACCGGTCGCTGATCCCTCTCCTGAGACTCCGTCTCCTCCCTTGCATGAGTCTCTAGCTCGATCTCCCTCATCCAAGCATTTTCCTGAAGCTCGGCAAATGTCCAGTACGAGGAGTTCGCCACGAACTCCTGAATGTCTCTTCCCAAAATACTCAAATAACGGCTCATACGTACCTGCACAGTAGATACAGGCTCGGCGAAGAACATCGCCCTCTTATGAAACATCCTGGTAATAGCTGTAACAGACTCTGTAGCCTGATTAGGGGTCAAAAACTCCTATTTCAACCGATCTCGTTCCACCGAGGGAACGTACTCATCACGAAACATGGTGGTGAACCTCTCCCAGGTCACCGCAGCAAGCTCTGTTGTAGAATAGTGTGTTGTCACGAACTTCCACCAGTCCTTCGCCCCCAGGCGAAGCTGGTTCAGCGCAAACCGAACCCTCAAGTGCTCCGGACACGAGCAAGTATAGAAACACCCCTCAATGTCAGATACCCATCTCATCACTGAAATCAGATCCTGCGTCCCATCAAACTCTGGTGGCTTCATGTTTTTGAACTCCCTGAACAACAACGAGTCACCCCCCTGCGGCTTAGCAGCAGCGACAGCTGCAGTGGCCGTTGTGACAGCAGAGCAGCATAACGCTCGTCAAAAGTCTCAATCAACGTGTTCTTAATAGACCCGAACATCTCTGGTATCTCTGCCCTAATAGCCGCAGCCACCTCCTCATGGATGATCCGGCAGATCTCCACATCACTAGTCTCACTGCTCTCTGGCATAAGTCGTGTCCTCACCATGATCTACCTCTGAAATACAACATACGATATATTAGAAATTCATTCGAGCATACTCGCACTCGATAACGCATCCCTCCTTGATCTCTGGCATCCCGAAGATTCTTACTTGAACTGTACACTGCCCCGGTGTTTTCAGTAGTACGGGCCCAATACTACTGTCCGCACCGTATCAGTGTACACCCCAAGTCCTCCTCTTAGGATCCAAGTCCCAAGTACTCTATTATGCATAATCCACTCTCTATAGATCTCTCATAAGCTCCTCACTGCTACCTACTCACTCTTAAGCATCTCATAGCAACTCACTTCCCCCTAGGCTAAGGCATCACAAATCAGGCCACTCTAGTCCTAATAGGAAATACCTAGCGCACTCTAACACGAGAATACATCATATCAATCTCATAAACATATAACATAAGGGTATTTTGGGAAATCACCGTTCGGGCGCTGATTGATCGTACACACATCTCAGCTCTGTGTTTTTCTAAAAATCTTATACTCTTTTAGAAAACTTGGTTCCCTTTTGAAAATATTTTTCAAATCCTCAGTTTGAGTTCAAATACTCCCGAAGGTGTACCCGAATCCCTCAAACCAGGGCTCTGATACCAACTTGTAACGACGTAAATTTCCAAAAAAAAATTTCAAATTTTATAAAAACATAATTCATTTATTATTCATAAAAACGTCATTGTTTGAAACTCAACTCATAACATATATCAATCCCAAGATCTCATAGCATAAAAATCTCGTGTGTGTACTAATCAAGTCGGCGCCTTCCCGCGATCCTCACTAGTACCTGAAACACATAACACAAAACACTGTAATCACAAAGTTTAGTGAGTTCCCCAAAATACCACATATAAAACATATTAGCCACTCGAGGCTATAACTCTGTGGGTCCGTGCACCCAAACTCTGTGAACCCTCAGGTTCTAACTCTGCAAGCATGCACGACATAAATCACATAGAAGAATGCAATGCAACAAACAATATATATAAAACACTGTATCACATAACTCTATTTACCTACTCAAGGTAAAGTATAGTGAGAAGACTCACCTCGGATGTCTTAGTAAATCTCTGACTCGGTAACTCTGGGCTAGTCTCTACCTAATCACATGAAATAAATACCCTAATTAATAAAACCCTCAGGGCTAAGCTAATCTCTTCCTCTCAATACATCCACTAGGAAGGGTAAACGACTATCCTACCCGTCCTATGACTCTAAGGTCCAAACATTGACTAACCCTAAGAGTCAACGAAGTCAACGGTCAACCTTGACCAAACTCGCCGAGTGTGTGACTGTAACTCGGCAAGTCCACACATGCTCTTCACTCTCCTAGTCTTCATTAGACTCACTGAGTCAACCTCAACTCTGCATATCATCACTGATCACAATCTGTGAAATGTCCTCACCCAACTCGCCGAGTCCGGCTCCTGAATCGGCGAGTACCATCGTGCACTCTGTCCTCTAGATTCCCTCTGACTCACCGAGTCACTTCCCTAACTCGGAGGTTCACCAACTGTGTGATTATCGGGAAAAACCCTATCCTACTTGTTGAGTCGGCTAAAGGACTCGGTGAGTCCATGCCATGCTCAAACTGAACAGACCTCTTGAGGTCAGATCCGCTTCTCTAAACCATAGATCTAGCTTCCCAAGGCATTATAAGCACGTAAATCTAACATCTTGGTGCACATGCAAAGGCTCAAAGTCCTTATTTGAAGATGTGGCCTCTAAAGTGACACCCAAAGTTCATATCCTCCATTAATGCTCATAAAGCTCAAAGGGAAAGGGTCTCTGGACCTCTTTGGATCCAGATCTACAGCACCAACACGTGAAGGGACCAATTACTCCATATAATCATCCTCTAATGGGGCTAAAAAGCCCTAACTCTAAGAATCACATCATAAACTGAAGAAGGGTTCGAATGGATACCTCAAAATGAAGTCTCTGAGCTCTGGAATCACAAGCTTAGCACCCTCTTCAGCCTTCTCTTGACTTGGTCCTCTTCTATTTGCAAAAACAACAACAAAGATCAAGAAATAGCTCCTTTCCTTCTCACAAACGCTCTAGCACACTTAGGGTTTCTCTCTGGGGTCTGGTAGCCGCAAATGATGGCCATAAGGCCCTTTAAATAGGCCCCAAACCCGAGGAGTTAAGGTTTCATTAAACAGCGTGGACTCGCCGAGTCCTCGAGGCGACTCGCCGAGTCCATCCGTCCACCCGGATAATGATTCGCGTCTCTACTCGGCGAGTCTACGCATCAACTCGCCGAGTCCTTCCACAAAACTTGAAATTTAAAAGAATAAATATAATACCTGAAATTCTGGATGTTACATTATATGTGGGATTTCTAGGGTCATGGATATAACCCAAATCCGTACCCATAGGTTTTATGATCCATGGTTCATGTGGCCCAACTCTTTATGTATCCATACATATGCTTGGTCTAGCATTTATCATAAGCCCAACACATATAAATATAACTAATTGTCATAATTAGTCTCTATAGATTTAATGAGTCTCTTTCAACCACTAAATTAATTCCAAATTAATTGTTGATCAATACTAATTAAAACATATGATTTCATATTAATATATTATTACTTATAATATATTAATAAACCATAGATAACCTTCTCTCAAAAGTCCATCCTAACAAATTGTCCTGATGATATGCAACCCAAATGGATCATGCTACTCTCGGGTCGAATACATACCAATAATAGTTATGGGCTTAGACACCTAATCCAACATCTCTATCATTAAAGGATCGGTTCATTGATGTATCTGAATGCTAGTCGTCCATATATCATCTTTTTTGTCTGCTATTGTGCCAGGTTCCAAGCGAATCCTCGCGAACCTCACAGGACCGCTGTTAAGAATATCTTTAGGTATCTCAAGCGAAGATCCTCACTAGGAATATGGTACCCTTCAAGTTCAGGTTTCTTTGTGCAAGCGTTTTCAGATGTCGATCTTGGAGGTTGCGGTTTAGATCGAAAGAGTACTACGAGAGGATGCCAATTTCATGATGGAAAACTGGTAAGTTGGCAATCAAAGAAGAAAACGTGTGTCTCCTTATCAACTACTGAAGGAGAGTACATAGTCCCTGCCTCTTGTACTTCACAAGTAATCTGGATTCAGATTCAGCTTTGCGATTCTGGCATCAATATGAAGTGAAACCCATTGTATTGTGACTCTAAGAGTGTCATTCATATTTGTCACAACCTAATGCAACATTAAATGATGAAACACATCGCACTGTGGTATCAGTTCATCAAAGATCATGTGGAAGATGGTAATGTTGAGATATACTTCATTAGATCCGCTGATCAGTTAGCCGACATCTTCACAAAAGCCTTACCTGAGCAAACCTTCAATCGCATTCTTCAAGGCTTAGGAATCATAGAGGCTGAATCTGTTCTGAAACCACCTTCGCAATCATAAAGTTTTGATAGACCTGTAAATCGGTGTGAACGTTAGCAGTAAATCGTAGTCAATTATTCACACTGAGAATTGGTGCGAATGCTCGCAGTAACTCATTATGAACTGTTCATGCTACGGACCGGTGTGAATGTTCGTAGTGACTCGTAGTCTACTTTTCATTTTTGGTTAGGAACTTCATGTATCATTTGTACATTTTCTTTATTTCTTTTTACTTCTGTTGAAGATAATAGAGTTGCGTCTTGGGCCCTTTTGTTTTACAACCAGATTGGGCTTGTCAATCCGTGTTCAGCTAGATTAGCGTTATTTTTGTTAGAAAAACTATTAGGGTTTGATTATAAATATATGCATGCATGTATGCGTATAGTAACAATCGTCATTCTCATTGATATTGTAAACCCTAAAATCCTCTACAGTTGACGTTCTTCATCGAGCTCTTCTGAGGATTGTTTATTGAATCATTCGACACCTTTTGATTCATTAGCTTGTTCTTAATTGTTTACTTAGTCATTCATCTACCTGTTTCATTGATCTAATCGATCTTTAAGTTTGTTTTTTAAACTCATCAATTGGTATCAGAGCAAGAGGCTGTGTAATCCATACACTTCTTTTCTGTGAAAAAGCTTCGATTAGGGTTATTCCACATTCATTGATATTTATTGAGCCGTCATCCCATAATTGACGTATCTCAATATTTATTATCTTTGCCCTAATTCGATATATTACAAGTCTGATCTTTGAACAGGTTATTCGATCAATTATGGACGAGTCACAATCCAATCCCATCAATATTTCAAACAGCATTGGATCAACGACAAAGATTCCCATCCTCTACACCCATGATTATGAAGTCTGGGCGAATCACTTTGAAGATTATGTCATAGGATCTGAGGATAATGGATACCTCATCTGGGAAGCAATTATCTCTGGACCATTTTCTCATTCAGCAACTTCAAGGATTATTAAAACTCAAAAGGAGTATAATGATCTCCTGAAAGATGTTAAAGATATAGCGCAAGATGAAAAAGTTAAATTTCAGTGCAATATCAAAGCGCTAAGATTGATTAGATTTGCTCTTCAATCCGATACCTTTAGGCTGGTAAGTTCATGCACAACTGCTAAAGAGATATGGGACATGCTATGTGAATTATACTCTACAGATGAAGATCTTGAACACTCCATTCAAACCTTACTCTTGTCTGAGTTTGGTGAGTTCAAGCAAGGAACAGAAGAAACAGTGACTCAAACGTTTGATCACTTCAATCATCTTCTTAGCAAGATGATCAAACATGACATCAAAAGGAAGCTTATCGAACAGAAGGTTACTTTTTTAAATGGACTCAGGTCTGAGTGGAGAGCAATTGTGTCCACAGTTAAAGCACACGAGCAATTCAAATCCTACTCTTTGGCGAAACTGGTGGGCATCCTAAAATCTCAGGAAAAGATTGTGCTGCAGGAGAAGACCGTGGTTTCAAGTCTGGGTTCATTAGCACTCCTGTCGAAAAGCAAAGTTGTGATAGAGGACGAAGATCTCAACTTGGATGATTATGATCTCACATCTGAAGACTATGCTATGATGGTGTCAAATCCTAAGAGATTCATCAAGAAGAGATTCCCCACAAATAGGAACCGAAACTGGCAAGGAAGCTATAGCACTGAAAAAGTCAAAGATGAACCGAAAGCTGAAGAAGCAAAGAAGGAACAGAAGGCTGAAGGAGATTCTGGAGTGAGCTGCTATTATTGTGGAGGAAAGAACCACTATGCAAAAGATTGCGTTCTCAAAAAGATGACAGAAAAGAACGAAGAAAATGATGAAGAAGCTGTGTTGATGAAAAAGCTTGATGAGTTAAGGAAGAAGAAATCTGCTGCTAACCCTTCCATGAATGCTTTAATTGTGCAAGGCTTGGTAGCTGATGATGAGTTCGGTGGCGTGAAGGTTTGGTCAACTGATTCTGAAGATGATGAAGTGAGGAAGCCTTCTCATGGAAAGGCCTATGCAGCGAAAGAAGAAAGCAGTGGAGGAAGATGCTTGATGGTGTCCGATGTGTCTCAGATGAGAGGATACAACGCTGATGGTGGGAATGAAGACAAAGAACAGCAGAATCTATGCTTTACCGCCAAACCACTCAGCGAGCAGTTCAGCGAACTTGATGAACTGATCAAGAAGGTACAATCAGTTTTTGTCTCATTTAAAGTCCCTCAATGCTCATATGAAAAGGAATTAAAAAATGTTAATTCAAGAATCTCTCATCTGGATAGTAGTTTAACTCAAACTCGGGTCACCAATTCTAACCTAACTGATCAATTAAGCAGGGTGTCTTCAAAGAGTGAGGAACGGCGGATGTGGATCGAACTAAAGGAGTCAGAGTTAATCAAAATAAAAGATGAAAACATCTACTTGCAAAGAGATAACTTAAAGCTTTTGAAACAGCGAAATGTTTTTTGTCTGATTGCCAAACGTCTTTATACTAATATTACTCAGCCTCATTTAAATTGTGAAATAGGGCAAAAGATTCATCGCATGATTTTACCCTTTCTTGAATTTAAGGAAGATGAAATTGATGCTGATGCATTTAATTGTGAGAGTATTATTTCGTCTGAGGATGTTAATCCAACATATTTATATGGGCTGGACAAAATTGAATCTTTCATAAAATCCAAGGACCACAAGAATATGCTCAAAAATCTTTTGGATGAAAATGATAAACTGAAGCTTAGAACCGAAACTATACAAAAATTTGACTCACTGAATGTCAACTTAAGCTCGGAAAATAAAATTGATGTTGAAAATGCATCTGAGCTTAATGAGGACGATAATATGAGTGAAATTTCTGTAGAAGACACAATTGATTGCTCAGAATTTGTCAAAAATGAACCCGAGAACCACAAAAATCTCATCTCAGAAAATTCTGTGGAATTCGCTCGGTTGTCCCAACAAAAGTCCCCGATTCTTGTAGAGAAGGCAGTTGTATACCAAAAAGTTAGGACCACTCCGAATCAGGTATACAAAGTCACTGGTGTAACCGAATATCAGACTGCTGAACTAACAACTATTGTGAACGAACACAATGCTGATGGCTGTGATGAGTTCTTCTGGTCGGCTCCATTGATAATGCTGATGAAACGGTAGGTCTGTCTGAAAGGACTTCATGGAAAAGCAAAGGCAGATACGTTCCAGAACCTTTAAATAAACCTGATTGCTTCAACGTAGCAAGTACCAGTGGAACGAAAGATGTTCCTCAAGAGAAAGAAATTCCTGCAAAAGAAGTCACATCTCCAAGCAAAACAACATCGGATCAGAGTGGTTCAACCAATGAACATAAAGCTAACGTCCATCATCGACCAAAGCAGATGAGAAGTCAAAAATGGGAAAGGAATTAGAGATACAGGAAAAATCTCTCCGAAAGAAAACAGTTTTGGCGATCACAAAATGCCTATTTCTCACATCATGACAGGAATTTAAAACCAGCGAAAAATCTTGAGGGATCGACGGAGAGCAACAACAACCGAAAGCAGAGGTTCGGTTCTGAGCAGAACAACAACCAAAAGCAGAGGTTCGGCTCAGAGCACAACAACAACCGAACGAATAGATTCGGTTCAGAGAATGATTTCAACCAAAAACACAGGTTCGGTTCGGGAAATAAAAGAAGTCAAAACTCTAAAGTTGGTCCTACCGTTAGTCAAAAGCAGAAGAGTCACCTAGGTTCTTCAATCAAGAAGTCATACCGTTCTGAGTCATCTCTTCCTAACTCTTCTAAATCCACAAAATCCTCTATCTCCTCTCGTCCTAAAGTCCACTCTGTTTTTTCTCAAAAATCTCAGTCTTCAGCTGATCAAAAATGGAAACAAAAGGTTTCAGATACTGAATCAAAATCAATTCCAAAACCGTTAATTCCAAATAAAATCAAAACTTTCACCATCAAAAGAAAAGACGATAAAACACTAATAAAAAGGACATATGTTGTTGACATCTCTCTTACTAATCCCGCAAACAACTCATGAGGACCCAAAAAGCTCTGGGTTCCTAAATCTGCTTAATTTTTGCAGGTTATCAGTGACGAGCAGTATGACGAAGAATGGTACATTGACAGTGGTTGCTCGCGTCACATGATAGGGAGGAAGGAAGAACTAAGGGAATTCAGATCTCTTTCAAATGGTGGAAATGTCAAATTTGGGAACAATTCCTTCGGAACAATCAAAGGCTACGGGATGATTACAAACGGTGATTTTTCAATCAGGAAAGTTGCATATGTAGAGGGGTTACAACACAATCTCATCAGTGTATCTCAGCTTGTTGGAGGTACAGGTCTCAAAGTCTCATTCGATGATAAAGGTTCGGAAATTATTGAGAAGAAGACGAACAAAGTTATTCTCTAATCAGAGCGCAAAGGTGAAATGTTTCCTCTAAATGTCAAACCAATCAAAGGAAACCCAGCCATCTGTCTGTTATCCAAGGCACCATCTGATGAAAGCTGGTTGTGGCACAGAAGACTCTCTCATCTCAACTTCAAAGATATCAACAAACTTGTCACTGGAAGTCATGTGAGGGGTCTCCCATTGCTCAAATATGATAGAGATCATCTGTGTGCTGCATGTGAAATGGGAAAGCAGAGTCGTCAAAGTCACCCATCCATAATAAACACTAAAGTCGTTGAACCACTGGAATTACTTCATATTGACTTATGTGGTCCATCTTCTGTAGAAAGCATTGGTGGTAGCAAGTATATTCTTGTTATTGTTGATGACTTTTCACGTTTTACATGGGTGTTCTTTCTGAAGCTTAAATCTGAAGCAACTCACAAGCTAAAAGTGTTCATCAAGCAGATTGAAGTTCAGCTGAAGAAGGTCGTTCGCAACATCAGAAGTGACAATGGGATGGAATTCAAAAATAAAGAATTTGAAGAATTCCTGGAAGAAAAAGGGATCAGTCACAACTTCTCTGCTCCCTACACACCTCAACAGAACGGAATTGTCGAAAGACGAAACCGATCCTTATGTGAAGCTGCCCGAACAATGCTAAGTTTTGCTTCCTTACCTTTATAGTTTTGGGCTGATGCTATTTCTACTGCTTGTTTTACACAGAACAGGTCGTATCTTAACAAACGCTTCACTCTCACTCCTTATGAGATCATCAACAACAGGAAGCCAAATGTGAAGTTTTTCCATGTGTTCGGTTCCAGATGCTTCATTTTCAATTCCAAAGAACACCGCAACAAGTTTGATGTCAAAGTTGATGAAGGGATATTTCTGGGTTATTCTCTTACTTCCAAAGCATACAGAGTGTTAAACAAGCGTTCAAAGAAGATCGAAGAAACTTACTACGTGACTTTTGATGATAGCTATGTTAAGAAGCTACAGGCCAACGAAGACACAACTGGAGAAATCTTTCCTCAAACTGGCCAAGTCACAGCCTCAATTGCCAATCTATTCGAGAAATTCATGGAGCTTTTTGATGAACCAGAAAAGGCCACTCTTTCTGAAGCCAGTGCAGCAGACAACAGGGTAGATAACTTGATGCAACTTATTGACGATACTGCAAGAAGAATGAATGAAGAAGAATCGACTTCACAAGACCCTCCTCAACACAATGCATCAGTAGAAGGGGAGGATCGACCTGCATCCCAGCCAAGTTCACAAGTTGAGGGGGAGTTGAGGTCTCAACCTCCAACCGAGAGTGCTTCACCAACCGAGAGTGTCTCACCAACTGAGAGTGTCTCACCAATCGATAGAGCCTCTCCAACCGTAGGTTCATCAACACCCGAAAGATCATCACCTCAGGAAACCCCTATAGCTCAAGATTCACAAGACATTCCTACAGGATCACATGTCGAGGGGCAGCATGCTGATATATCATACGACTTCGACAGTCTGTCCGAACCAGAAGAGATGATAAATGCTGAATGGATCCATCCTTTGATCCAAACTTCCCTCCTCTCACCAAATGGATCAGAAATCATCCTATTTCTCAAGTTGTCCGTGATATCTCAGAAACAGTTCTGACCCGATCACAACTCAAGGCAAAACAAGCATCCTTGTACTCAAAAGTCGAATTCTGCATGTTTAACTCATTCGTATCCAAAGTTGAACCAAAGACAGTTAAAAATTCTCTTGATCACTCTGATTGGGTTCAAGAAATGCAAGACGAACTGAATGAATTTGAAAGGAACAAGGTCTGGCGTCTTATTCCAACTCCTCCTCATGCCTCAGTTGTTGGTCTCAAATGGGTCTTTAGGAACAAACTCGACAAGGAAGCGAATGTTATCAGAAACAAAGCTCGTCTGGTCGTCAAAGGATACTGTCAGGAGGAAGGCATTGACTATGAAGAGACTTTCGCTCCGGTAGCTAGGCTGGAATCAGTAAGAATATTTCTTGCTTATGCTGCTCACAAAAACTTTGAGGTCTTTCAAATGGACGTTAAGTGTGCCTTTCTCAATGGAGATCTCGAAGAGACTGTGTATGTGGAGCAACCTCCTGGATTCGTGAATGAAAAGCATCCTGATCACTGTTACATTTTGGATAAAGTTGTGTATGGTCTGAAACAAGCACCGAGGGCTTGGTATGAAACGTTGACTAAATTTTTATAGATGTCCAAATTCAAACAAGGTTCGGTTGACCCAACCTTCTTTCGCAAAAAGGAAGGTAACCACCTTATGATAGTTCAAATTTACGTCGATGATATCATCTTTGGCTCCACGAATCCAAGCCTAACAGCTGAATTCAGAAAGCTGATGGAGACTAAATTTGAAATGAGCTCAATGGGTCCCATTAACTTTTTTCTTGGTTTAAATATCAGACAGGGACCTGAAGGCATCTTTATCAACCAGGAAGCTTACACAAAGAATCTCTTAGCAAAATTTGGCATGATAGGAGATTCAAAGGTCAAAGTCCCAATGGCATTCGGCACTAAGCTCACTCCATCCCTGGACAAACCGGCTGTTGATCTTACCCTTTATCGTCAGATGATAGGCTCTCTAATGTATCTTACTGCTAGCAGACCTGACATAATGTTTTCCGTTTGTTACTGTGCTCGATTTCAAGCAAATCCAAGGGAACCTCATATGCTTGCAGTGAAAAACATATTCCGTTATCTCAAGCGAACTACCTCTTTAGGTCTGTGGTACCCTTCTAACTCAGGCTTCTTCTTTCAAGCCTACTCAGATGCAGACCTTGGTGGTTGTGGTCTCGACAGGAAAAGCACCACTGGCGGTTGCCAATTCCTCGATGGGAAGTTGGTTAGCTGGCAGTCAAAGAAACAAACCTGCGTATCACTATCTACTGCTGAAGCCGAATACATTGCCGCTGCTTCCTGTACCTCTCAAGTGATTTGGATCCAGAGTCAACTCCGAGACTATGGACTCAATATGAAAAAGATCCCACTATATTGTGACTCTAAAAGTGCAATTAGGATCTGTCATAATCCAATGCAGCATTCCAAGACCAAGCACATTGCACTAAGGTATCACTTCATCAAAGATCACGTGGAAGACGGAAACGTTGAAGTACACTTTGTTAGAACCACTGATCAATTTGCCGATGTCTTTACCAAAGCTCTTCCTGAAACGACTTTCAACAAAATTCTACAAGGCTTGGGTATGATGGTTGGAGAATCGGTCCCAAATCCTCGTATCTCCATCTAAGTATCAAGATAAAGAGACAGACCGCTCGGTTGCTCTCTGCTCTGAAGATTTAAAGGAACCGAAGCAAACAGACTGCTCGGTCTCTCTCTACTCTGAAGATTTAAAGGAACCGAAGCAAACAGACCGCTCGGTCTCTCTCTGCTTTGATGATTTACTGGAACCGAACTAGGCAGACCGCTTGGTTCATCTCTGTTCTGAAATTGTCACCGAAATACCCAGATTGCTCGGTCTCTCTCTGCTTCATCATTTTTTATGTTGTATAATTTTATCTTTCTGTTTTTATTTATTTTTCAGAAAAATCGCAAAATTACAAAAACATTTTATCTTTCTGTTTTTATTTATTTTTCAGAAAAATCCCAAAATTACAAAAACATTTTATCTTTCTGTTTTTATTTATTTTTCAGAAAAATCCCAAAATTACAAAAACATTTTATCTTTCTGTTTTTATTTATTTTTCAGAAAAATCTCAAAATTACAAAAACATTTTATCTTTCTGTTTTTATTTGTTTTTCAGAAAAATCTCAAAATTACAAAAACATTTTATTCTTCTGTTTTATTCCGTTTTTTTTTTACTTACTTCCACTACTTGCAAGTCCTGGTCGGTGTATGTTTTGCACAGGTAAATACAAGCATCATCTTCTGTAGTGTTTACCCAGGTATGTTTTATCTTTCTCAGACTAGTTAGACGTCCCTAGAAGCATGTTGCTGTATGTTGTCGCAAGCCTCTATGACCTTGAGTACGCCTTAATGATTCGATCTATACCTATCGTTTCTTCCCAATCAGGCTATTCTCTCACACTCGGTCTACAGCTACCTTACTCTATTCATTTGAAACATGAGTTGCTCTGCTTTGTCCCTATTCTGTAGCAGAAGGTACGTTCGGTCTCTTAACCACCTCCTCAACTTCTTTATTTACCTTCGATTCCCCAAAGTAACCCTTGATGCTTTCGGTCTTTACCACTGAGGCTTATGGTTACACAACCTCTGTGTTTATGATCTTGGATTCGTTTACCACGTTCTAAGCGAAACCCAAAATCCAATACCTGAAATGAATTGATGGTGAGTGATATACTCAAGATTTTACTTGGAAATCTCATTTTTTTTTGTGATCTTTTATGAAATCGTCTCCACCTAAGACATTTCTTCCCAAAGAGGTCCAGTTTATTTTTATTTGAGATTTTTGTCTATCCTATGCTTGTAACGAGATAATTCTCACCTACCTGTTCAATAGATCACATCGGTCTCACAGGTATCTCTACCAACACTCAGTTTTATGTTAAGACTTGATGTTCGGTTAGAGGTCAGCCACCCTTCAGCCCATGATCAAAAGATGCCTTTCATTGTTTATTAATAGACAACTGATCGTATTTCTCGGGAAACCACACAAGCACTTCAAGTCTCTCTTGGCTTTGAAGGAAGCGATTCTTGCCGGAATCTTCCGCTTTCTGTCTTCTTAATAGACAACACTCACATCCCAAACACCTTTGATTTATTTCTTTATCTTTCACACTCCTATGCACGAAAATTAATTTTTTCCAACATTCTGATTACTGTTTGGTATATGGTTTTAAGTTTCAGTTGTAACCAAACAAGGGCACAAGGAATTTCAAACGGTACAAAAATGATTTGGGCGCGTGCAATTGATTCGTTTCACACCCACGTGTGCTGACGTATTCCTGGGATACACCATAACTTCCAATTGTGCTTTTTCAGGCGACGTTTTGGTTTCCTCATCATCATTATTTTCTCTCTCCAGTAACCGGTATAAATAAGGGGTGATCGTGTTCTTTGGCATTTACCTCCCACGAATTATCTCTCTAAAAAGTTTCCACTGTTCATCTTCTTCCACAACTCAACAATGGCGACTTCTTCTTCTGCACAAGATCAAACTACCTCTTCATCTCTGCTCTCCATCAAACCCAATCAGAATATGATTATAGAGATGGCCCCGTTCTTATATGATTCATACATGCTACACATGGTGGAATGCCTAAAATATTCCCCATTGTTGTTGGCACTCACGCAGGTGGAAGCCGTTCCAATGTCCCTGCTCTCTCAAGTCTACACAACGGCAAACTACGACAAACACAAAGATCGCATCTTCTTCACCATCCACGACAAGAAAACCTCTGTGTCCAAAACAAGGTTTTGCTCTCTTCTAGGGCTTGCAGTCGACTCTTCCGTCATCTCACCGGATTTTATCACCACTACTCAACTCTTCTCAATGATGTACGAAATGGGGTATACGGATGTTCTTACTACTATCGCCAAAGTCAAGAAATCCTGTCTTCCGTCTCAGTGGAACGGATTGCTTACCCTTCTGATTAAGGGTTTAGCGGAGAGGTGTGGTGGTTCTGACACCACGAGTAAAGGGTTTCTCACCATCCTGTATGGTCTTTACAACGGCATCAATCTAGATTATGGCTCCATAATCTAGTCTCAAGTAGTTCAGAGTCTCAACACCACTACATGGTACTCTGAGATATCATGCGGCCGTTTCTGGACGCTTATTACCAAGAAGGCCATGGATTCCCTTGAAATCCCGGTGATGAAGGATGCTCTTATGGCTTCAATTGCCTCTTACCACACCAAGAAGATCATCGTCTCTGATCCAAGTAAGTTTCTCCATTATGGATTGATCCCTGAATCCATGTATAGGTGCGTCACACCTCACAGCAAAATCATGGCTGACTATAGCACCAGAACACCCTTGCCTCCGAGGGTTCTGTCCGATGAACAAAGAGCTGCACTCGACGCCCTCGATCAACCTCCCAACCGTGGCAAGAGGGCAAGCAAAAAGGAGAAAACAGAGAAGAAAGAAACTGAACCAAAGAAGGAGAGAAATTCCTACACCACCCCAATCACCAACACAGGAGGTCCCACTTTCTGTTCCTATAACCATCCCTCCCACTACAACAGAACCAACCATTCCCTTCTCTGTTACTCAACCTTCATCCTCTATCTCCACACCAATTATCACCGAATCCGTTACTATCACCTCTTCCCAACCACCAGTAACAGTCAATGTATCTGATACAGGGGCTGCTACTGTGGTTGAAACCCCGGTCATCAACATTCCCCCATCTCCTTCTCCATCCTCCAACTCCGGTTCCACCTTGGGCGGCGATGATGAAGAGTACGACTCTCTTTATTATAGCCCATACCGGATTCCCACAGACACTGATGCCGATACCCCTGTTACTAGTCAGTAGATTCAAGAAATTCACGACAAACTCGACAGTCTGGTGGCTGATAATAAAGCCTACGGGGGTGTTGTGCTAAAAGCCCTCATTGAGTCTGCGATCAAGACGTACACTGACGCTCTGGATCGTTCAACTAATGCCATCGACAACTCAGCTTCTTCATGCTCCAAAGCCACCAAGGAAGTTTCTGAGGTTGTTCACACAACTCAGATCTTTCTTGATTCTCTAAAAGCTCATGCTGATTCTAGTGCGGCCAAGTTTCAGACGTCCGTTGACTCTTTCTCGGCTACCCTTCAGGGTGAAACCTCCAAA
Source organism: Lactuca saligna (assembly GCF_052625555.1). Taxonomy (NCBI): domain Eukaryota; kingdom Viridiplantae; phylum Streptophyta; class Magnoliopsida; order Asterales; family Asteraceae; genus Lactuca; species Lactuca saligna. Next base: position 223,619,432 of record NC_136419.1, on the reverse strand, counting down.
TTTGAGGCTCTGCGTGCTGACCTCAAAACTGAATCCACATCATTTCTCAAATCTTTGGATTCACGTTTTACTTCTCTAGCAGCAGAGAGCACCCTAAAGGAAGATCTTGTTAAGCATCAGGCAACTATTGACCTACAAAAGATACAACTGGCCCAAGCACAACAAGAAATTTCTTTGCTAAAAACTCAGCGGGCAGTTCTTCAAGGTTGCGCTGGTGATGTCAAGAATATGTTGACAAGTGTTCTTGACACTCATGATCCCTTCCTTACCCTTACTATCAGACAGCATCTCCAGGCTAAACTCCTTCCTGCAATTAACATCTTGACCGAAATGAAGGGTGTCTCGGAGAAGCTTGTTCTTCCGCGACAAGGGGGAGAGGAAGGTGTGTCAAAGACAGAACCGAAGGTTAATATAGCTTCGGGTTCTGGGAAACAAGTCCTTGTTGAGAGCGAGTCAGATTCAGATGAAACTATCACTGAAGCTCTTCAACGAAAGAAAAGGGACAAAGAGCTAGATGAAACTCTTAAGATAGCTCGAGAGGCCGAGGCTAGGGAAAGAAAGATCAAGGAGGGTGAGGATGCCATACAAGCCAAGAAGACTCTATTCCCAGAATGGGACAGAGACACACTCATCACTCAAGCGATTGAGTTTCCCTCCATATATTGGTTGGAACCGATTGCATCCTTCGAGTGTGAAAATACAAAAGACTCACAGTTTGACATGCCAATCACGCGAAAAGCTTTTACATTTCATTGCTTTGATGTCACTGCTGATGTCCCTCATCCGAACTTGAAGGTTGACAGAGAGTTAATAGATTTCTATCTGAAGTATGGTCAACCGCAGTACTTGACATGGAGTGCTCAGAAGATTATTAAAGTCAAGGTACTGAAACCGACACAGACTGGGAAATTTGTGAACGTTAATTTCAAAATCAACAGAGGAACGGCCAACATAGAACATCTCATTTCTCTAGCAGATCTTCCCAGTCTGAATCCGCATGATTGGATTCTGCTATACAACATTCTTCGCTCCAATCATAGAGAGTATGAACCGATTCTTAAACATCTCAAAAGAATGTTGGCTTTCTACATCCATGATCTCGCCACTATGGATCAGGAAATAGCAAAGATTATGAACAAGAAACCGACCGTCAAGCCTACTTCCAAGACAGGAGATGTTCATAAAATGAAGGTAGGGCAAATTGATTCTTCCAATCTGACGGTCATGTTCACCAGAGGCGACAAGCATAAGTTTCTGTTTTCTTTGGTAGACAAACATCTGTTTTCAATAGATTGTCTGGAGCATATTATAAATATCATTCACCGATGCAAGTAGAACTCAACAGCAGACAAGAAGAACTTCACTGATATGCTTCGTTGGTATATCACCTTCAGGCATCACATTCTGGCTATAATACCGAGAATTTTTGAAACGGTAAAGAAGCCTTCTGCAGTTAAAAGAGAATGAAGACTCTGTGCCAAAGACGCAAAGGGGGAGATTGTTGAAGATAATAGAGTTGCGTCTTGGGCCCTTTTGTTTTACAACCGGATTGGGCTTGTCAATCCGTGTTCAGCTAGATTAGCGTTATTTTTGTTAGAAAAACTATTAGGGTTTGATTATAAATATATGCATGCATGTATGCATATAGTAACAGTCGTCATTCTCATTGAATATTGTAAACCCTAAAATCCTCTACAGTTGACGTTCTTCATCGAGCTCTTCTGAGGATTGTTTATTGAATCATTCGACACCTTTTGATTCATTAGCTTGTTCTTAATTGTTTACTTAGTCATTCATCTACCTGTTTCATTGATCTAATCGATCTTTAAGTTTGTTTTTTAAACTCATCAACTTCTTTCTATTTTTATTTCTTTTTCATAAAATCAAAAATTCAAAAATATTTTATTATGTTTTTATTTTTTTTTTCAGAATATTGAAAATCAAAAAATATATTATTTCTTTCTGTTTTTATTTCTTTTTCAGAATAAAAATAAAATAATATTTTCTTTATTTTTATCATTTAATTATTTTCGTAAAATAATCAAAAACACCAAAAATATTAGATAATTGAACAGGTTTGAAGATTCATATCTTGGTGATCTCAATTATGAACGATCGGCTTGGTAAAAAATTCCTATTCTATGTACTCGTTAAGTGTCCCTAGATGCATGCTGATGCATGTAGTCTGAAGCCTAACATACTCTATGTTGAAGCCTTAATAAATCGATAACACCAATCGTTTCTTCCTTATTAGAATGTTTATCCACATAAGTCATGAGCTACCTTACTCTTCTCGCATTGAGTTAAGAGTTCACTGCTTGGTCACTTTCACATAGCAGAGGTACACTATTTCTTTGGAACCACCTCATACTACTTCTCCATCACTTTTACATTCATAAATGTAACCCTTGAGACTGTCAGCAATAACCACTGAGATATATGGTTAGACAACTTCTGTGTTTATGATCTTAAATTCGTTATTACCATGAATTAAGTGAAATCCAAAGTCCATCACATTTTTTCGAATTGACAGTGAACGATTACATGTTCTAGATTTTTCACCAACGAATTAATGAATGTCCACCTTCGTGGTCTGTACCAAAGAAATCTCATTTTCTTTTGCGACATCTTAATGAAATGTTCTAGTCCTAAGAGGTCTCTTCCCAATAAGATCCAGTTTTATTTTCTTGAGATTTCTATACCTATCCTAGTCACTTAAATTTATTCCCAAGCATACTTGTTTTATGGCTCCACTCGTCAAACAAGTACTTCATACGAACATTCAGACTTATGTTCAATTTCAGATCTAGTCGAAGAAGAAGCGACCACATTTGCCTTATGAAAAGAAGCCTTTCACTATTTCTCCACAAATAGTTGATTGTAATTCAACGGGACACCACACAAGAACTTAAAAGTCTCTCTTAACTACGAAGGAAGAGATCATTTCCCGGGATCCATCTGCTTTATCGCTTATATGACATCACTAGAATCCCTAAGAAAACTCGCTTTATTTCTTTATCTTTGACACACTCTTGCATGAAGATCTTTACAATATTCAAAAATATGGTTTGTTATCCTAATGGTTACTTTCAGGTTCGGAGTACTGTAATGGTGTTTAATTGCGAATATATGTGGCTGCGAAAATCGGAATCTTAAAGGACGATTCTAAAAGATAAGATTTGAAATTGAGTGCGTGGAATTTGAAACGACTCCTTACTTGACGCCGAATTTATCACCGTCTGACACACGTAACAGTTGTCAGTCACGCTTTTTCAGGCTATTGAAGTGCCAAATGTCGGATTTTATCTCTCCTACTACATGGTATAAAAAGATTTCAACGATTTAGTTATCATTACAGCTTTCAAAGAAATCAAATTCTACAGCAAATTCTCTCTCTACTCTTTATCTTCTTTTACATGCGTCCATGGCTGCCTCATCAGAAACCCCTTATGGAACAGAATAGATGGCGCACTCCTCAATCCTTAACATCAAGGCAAATCAAAACATGATTCTCGATCTTGATCCTGTAAAATATGACAGATTCCTTCAATTGATCGTCGAATGTTTGAGGTATTTACCACTGGTTATCGCTCTCACCAAGTCAGAGATTGTTCCCCTAGTTCATCTGTCAAAAGCTTATTCAACTACAAGCCATCAAAAGGGTAACGAGTTCATTGCTTTTGAGATATTTAATAAGAAAACCCAAATTATGTAGTTGAGGTTCTGCAACCTCCTAGGGCTTCCACAGGGTTGTGACTTGATTGACCCTGAGAGCGTCTCCAACTCAGCAATTATGGAGATGTTCTACCAAATGGGCTACAAGGAAACATTGACTATAGATTCTAAGTTAATTAAGCCCAACTTGCCACCAATGTAGAACGGCCACTTCACACTTCTCTTGAAAAGCTTCTCGAAGAGGGTTACTGGTTCCGACTGTGCGAACAAGTTATTTATAACGCTGATGTACAACATCTACTCCAGCATCAATCTAGATTACGGCTCAGTCCTCGGGGATTAGTTGGTCCAAAGCATTCTCTCTACCACATGACACAGTGAAATATCTTTTGCTCGTTTCTGGACCACCATCGTTCAACAGGCCATCAAAAAGCGCAACATCCTAGTCTTGGAAGGTTCTATTATGGCTGCGGTTCAGATCTTTCACACCACTATCATCATTCTCGCATATAATTCAAAATTCAACTTCATCGACTCAAATCCTAAAGTTATGCTTCGTGAGGTGCCAGTTGCGAGTGATGTACTGCAAGCCTATCGCAGTCTACTAGTCTCAGGATTTTTCATAATGACTGATGAATTCCAACAGGTACTTGCAGAGGTTTATAAACCCAAGAAAGGAGGAAAGAAGAGGGTTGGAAAAGTTGGTCCATCCGAACCTCCTCAAGGACCTAAAAAGTAGAAGATCCAGAAAATGGCTAGCAGGCCAAGATATCCAACACCGAGTGACGACGAAGATTCGTAGTCAATAATGGTTTCGGAGACTCCTGTTCAGGAAGAGGTTCACAAAGAGGATGATACTGAAGTAGCATCTCAACCAATGGTTTCGAAGCCTGCAACTATGAACCTTGAGGTAACATTTGAAATCCCAACCTCTGTTCCAATTCCTGAAGATCTATTCCAATATTTTTCCATCCCTTCACCCACATCTACCATCTCTACTCCTATCACAATTGCCCCTTTCCCACTGATAGCTTTAGGTGTTTCGCAAACACAAATCCCACTCTTCACAGATTAAACCTCCACTACAAATACCACTGGTGAACTTCCAGTATTTGTCAACGCATCTGATACGGGGGAAAATACTTCAAGTTTCTCTTTTGGCCATTCTACACCACCCGATTCTCTTCTTAGAAAATATGATCCAGATACCAAATTTTGGTGGTGATGTTAATTTTGGAGATTTTACCTTCTGTCCTTTCCATGTTCTTGAAGAAAGTGACGATGATGCACCGGTCACTCAAAGGCAAATCAAGGCAATCAATGAGAAGCCAAATTCGTTGATTTACTCTTCCTGTACTTCGTCCAGCAGTGCTTATTCTCAGGAAGCAGTCAAGGCCATAATTGAAATAACCTTAAAGGAACATATTGCGAATCTGGAGAAGGCTAAAAAAGTTGTGGAGGGTTCGGCTGCCACATGCAAAGATGCAAACAAAAACGTCGATAAACTAATTTCAGATACACGTTCATTCATGAGAACTTTTCAGACCTCCTTTGAGTCCAACACTACGAAACCTAATGAAGCTATATTAATTTTGAGTACTTCCCTTCACTCAGAGAAAAGGCACTTGAGATGTAACAACTCGAGATTTTACAAGTATTCCAAACCCTCTCTTCTATTATTATTTTCTGATTTATAGTCCCTGGGTTAGAAGACTCGACCCATGAGGAGCCTAAGGGCTAAAGTTGCAACTTTGAGCACAAGACTAGTACGCTAAGAGTACATAAGGTACGCTAAGCATACTAGGTGTGCCTTAGTATGTTGGTCGTATACTTGTGTATGCTAAGTGTACTCACGTCAGATGCAAACCATAATCTTTAGGGTTTGAGTGTTATATAAACATCCTTATGAGCTCATAACCCTCCCTTACCTCAGCCTCCAAAGTTTTGAGCCATTTTTTCCAAACTCTAATCTCTTTCTTGAGTGTGTGAGCTAATAGAGTATGTTTTGAGTAGTTGGAGGAGAAAGTGTTGCATCAAGAAGTTGGAAAAGGAGGACAAGCTTGTAGATCTAAAGCTTCTTTGTGCCATAGAAACTACAGAAGGTAAAAAGCTTTAAACTTTATGTTTGTATGATATAGATCTTTCCATGCTAGCTTTATGGAACCATTTCTTGTCCCCAAAAGTCCCAAGTTGGTGCATGATATGATTTGGATGAGATAAGTTGTCCTTTCAGACCCTTAAAGAGGTCCTATGTGATAAAAATGATGTCCCAATAGTTAAATGTGTCTCATGCATGGAGAAGAAAGATCTTAATGGATTAAGACCATGTATTAAAAACTTTCTAGACATCCAAAACCTTAAAGTTCATGACTTTATGAGTCTAAATCACATTTGGTCAATGGTTCTAAAGTTTGGGCTTAAGTGCGTATGACATTAAGCACTTATTATAGTTTTGGTAAGACTCACGCATGCCCCGTGTAGTTTCCATACGTCCAGAGTACTGAGTCAACCACCCTGATGGTGGTCAATGCATAATAGAAGTATGCCCAACGTACCAAAGGATTACGCCCCGCATATGCCCTCTATTGGACTTTTTGACAAATTTGGCTTCAGGATTGGGTCGCCTTTGGACTAATTAGACTTAGGACTTGCTAGAATCTCTAAATATTAAGTTATGGGCCAATTTTGATAATGGATCCTAGAAAAGGCCCAATTAGGAAGTTAGGCCCAAATGGGAAAATTGGGCCATTAATGGACTTTGGATATATGGACTTTTAAGATCATGGAATTGGCATTTGGGCCTTGGACTAATGTAGAGAAAAGGCAATATGGACTATGAGGACCTTTAGTCAAGATTGATATCTTATGGATTGACTTAGTATTTATTATATTGGATAGTTCAAGATTTTCTGTGAGACAATGATCGGAGACTTTTAGTTCATTCACCACTACTTGCAAGGTGAGTTATCCTCATTATACTAAGGGTTCGAAGGCACCAATGCCGGCCCATTTGATTTGATATCCTAGTAGTTGGTGTTATGTTGAGTGTGAATTAGTTATGCATGCTAGCTGTTATGCCAGTTTGGTAGATCTGAGGACTATCTGTGTTACTATATGATTATCTTTATGTGCATTAATTATGTTATATGTCGACATGTTATGTGGGATGGGTTGAGGTTTTACTGCTTCGTGTGGTAGCTAACAAACCTTAGAGTAATCCAGATATAAGATAAGGGATGGGTAGGGCATTCCAGACTCATACAGAGGACTCGGGAGCATTCCAGATATGAGCTGAGGGCCAAGCAGGGCATGCCAGACTCGTATTGTGGGCTCAGGAGCATTTCAGATACGAGCTGAGGGTCGGGCAGGGCATGCTAGACTCATTCTGTAGGCTTAGTGGCGAGCCATATGTTAGTTGTGTGCCCGTAAGGCAAGCCAGACTCATACTGTAGGCTCAGGGGTAATCGAGTCTGTAAAGTTATGGACCCATTACATGTTGTTATTTGTATATGTTTTATTTACTGTGTAACGGTATTTTGGTTGAACACACTAAGCTTTGGGCTTACTGTTTCAGTTTTGGTTTTAGGTACGTCTGATGCTTGCGAGAAGGCAAATGTGTGATCATATAGCTCCTCACATTTTATGACTATGTTTCTAGGAAACTCTGATATAGAACAGTTTTGAAAACAAATTTGTAATAACTGTTGGTTTCAAAATGTTTTAAAAAGTTTTAACCTGGCATGATTTTTATGGGTATTACACGAGAAAGTTCATACGACTATCAAATCTGACAACTCAGAGCTCAACACCTCCATCACATCCAAAATTGTAAAGCTTCAAGATAACTTGGCTATTGAGAGTAAAATAATGGACCGATGCTCTTGCATGCAAGATAGAAAAAGCAAAGGTGTTAACTGTAAAGCTTGAGACTGCTAAGAAGAAAGTCGATGAGCTCTTATCTGAGAGAGCTGTTATAAAAAGTTGTGTTTCAGATGTGAACTCATTGTTGTCTAATATTGTTAAGGCTCGTGATCCATTGATCCCTATCCCTATTAGGAAGCATTTGGAAGGTAAGATCTGACCCGCTTTCGTAATTTTAAATCGACTTGATTGTGTTTCGGAGTTCAACTCACTTCTGAAACAAGGGGAGAGTCTAAGAAACCTCCTTCTAGAAAAGAACCCAAGAAAGCTGGTGAACCGGAAAAGCCAAAGGGATCTGAATCTAAACTGAAGAGTAATGTAGCTTCGGGTTCAATAGGAAAAGAGAAAGTGATAGAAAATGAAGAATATGAAGAAGATGAAAATGAGAAACTGAAATGCAAGGATCGTGTTGCAATTCTAGATGAATATATGTGCATTGCGAGAGAAGTGGAAGAAATAGAAAAGGTTGAACGTGAGGCTCAAACTGCTTTAGCTACTAAGAAACTACTATTTCCTGCTTGGTCTTCGGAGCGAATTTTAAATGAAGCAGTTGACAACCCGTGCCTTCACTAGTAAGAGCCAATTACTTCATTTGAACTGGAGAACACTGTTGATTCGCAACTTGATTTCCTTATCATACTGAAAGTATTCCTATTTTGTTGTTTTGATGTGATTACGAACGCTCTAGATTCGAATGCGAATATCGATAAGTCCATGATGCTTTTTATTTGAAGTATGGAAAACCTCAGTTCCAGACCTGGAGTTTGTAGAAGATAAATGCCGTCAAAGTTACTGGACCTATTTAAACCGAGAGTTTCGTTAATGTTAAATTCAAACCACTCGAGGTTCTGGGAATTCAGTGTTTGAATTCTCTCTTGCAAACTTACCATGCTTGAATCCTTATGACTGAGTCATCATGTTTCATTTCCTTATGAAAGACAAGAAGAAATACGAACTCATTGTTGCTCACATCAAAAGGATGTTGGAAGATTGATGTTGAAATCGCTTCAATATTACGAAAAAAACCAATAGTCCTTCCCTAAGGCTCAATGAGTGATATTGATAAGATGCAAATGGGAAAAATTGAAACTGATAACTGGACTGTTATGTTCTATAGAAGTTCTAAAGAGAGAGGTGGCATTCAGAAATGTCTGTTTTCATTGCCAGATAAGCATCTATTTTCTACAGTTTGCTTAAACTATATTTTGGACATGACAGAGCTCCAATGAGAACACTGATGCTGCAAACAAGTGTTATTCTGACATGATTCGTTGGTACATTGCCTTTTGTAGTACTCCTCTCAGTGTTATCACCAAGCTTTTCAAGACTCAGAAGTGCGTTCAACCATGAAGGTCTTCATCCTAATCAACGCAAAGAGGGAGATTGTTGGGTATTTAGTGTTGCATCTTTATGGGCTTTTGTATAATCTATTTTGTATCCGGGTTGGACCTATCCACCCGTGATTAATGCTTAGGGTTTAGTTATTTAAGGTACATGCATGCACCTTATCTTGTAATCGTCTAATCATATTATAAAGTCTACATGCCTTTATAGTAGCAGTTCTTAATCAAACTCTTCTAAGGTTGTGATATTTAATCATTCGACATCTTTGATATTCATTCTACGTGTTCTTAACCTGTTTACCTGTTTGAATTTATTCAATCACCCTAGATTTAATCTCAACAATTTCCTTTGTTTATAATAATGTATTTGTTATTTTATTAAATGGATTGTTAATAATAATATCAATTATTTCGATACTAATTTTCAGAAAAATCTCAATAATTTTGTTATTGGGTAATTTTCAGAAAACACTCAATATTTTATTAAATTTTGATCGGTTGTTTATGTTTAAAAATATATTTTAGTCATTAAACCATTAAACCCAGGTATATAAGAGTTTACAAGAGCTTATATATATTTAACACAATAAACTAGGACGTATTCTAGAAAATAGCTAGTAGCTGATAACATTTTGGTAAACGCTATGTAAAGTAATTTTTGGATTTAAAGTATTTTCTTTAAACTAAACGCTACAACTTGTAGTGCCAAACAAGAGATTTTGTTTAAAAATAAGCGTTTTGATAAACGCTAGAAGCTCATAAACGTTCTCAAACGCACCGTATCGAACAAGATTTACAAATGAATAATTATTTTTATTTAATACATAAAAATGAATTCATACAAAATATAAGGAAGTCTTACAAAATATAAGGAAGAACAGATGTTTTATGTTAATTCGTACGTACTTTTTAACAAATTTATACTATTTTCTCGTTTCTCAAATACTTTTTTAAACATTAATGATACAAAAAATATTGTATTCACCAAAACATATACCCAGATTTTAAAAAAAAAATAAAAAATAAATAAAAAAAATAAATAAAAAAAAAACGATTAAAATAGTATGATGAATTCTTTAATATATCCTTCCCAAACTTTATAAAACAATTATATGTATGATCAAGAATTATAACATAAAACTTTATCTTATTACACTGAATACATAGGAAATTCCAAGAAAGTCCTACTTGACTGAAGCCATTAGGTCCCCCACAAAGTTGCAATGGATACAAATAAAGCATACCCCATTTTCAACACAAGAAAGAGAGAGGTTTCTATAAATAGAAATGGGGTCTTTGAACAAGAAGTGCCCCACTATTAAAATCTTCTTAAAATAGAAACATCTTAACATCACCACAGCCTAGCATTAGCCCGCAATAGATTGTTTTAGTACTGCCATATCACTTCCCATTTTTCCTTTGTGGTAGTCACTAAACATTTCAAAATTACCATAATACCCCTCTATGTCGGGAAGCCGATGTATAATTTTTACTGCAGGAGGTACAATTGACTGTGACATTATTGCTTTCGAGTATACAAGATGAGCATCAAAGATATCGTCCTTTTGAAATTAAGAAATCGACAAATCTTCTAAAGTTAGATAGAACTTTCAATTGAATTTTTACTCGTGGAACAGAGAAAGATATCATAATTACAATTATTACCTTGAATGTTGGAAATCGTTAAATCTAAAGCTATGTGCAACTCGTAGTGCATAAGGTATGGTGGATCTTAATGTTGTTACTTTTGACCTCCAAAAGAAGCACTTAAATATGCTAATGATATTGTCATTCCAAAGGTAGAGACGATAAAACTGGAGTCTTGTACGGTTTTTTGTTGCATAATGACCTATCACTTCTCATTTTTCCTTGCTAGCGCCATAAACATATTAAAATGATCATAATATGTTCGAAATCCGTAAAATGGAAGCGATGTATAGCATTTATTGTATAAGGTATGCTTCGAGTTTTGGAAAAAGCAATTAAAGATGTTAAGAATATGGTCTTTTTGGAGGGAAATGAATCAATTATATAAATAGATTAATGTACAACCTTGCTTGCAGGAGTTACAATACAATATAGATTAATAGAAAATAGCAATTCAAAGTGCGATATTCCTAGGGGTGTAAGTGAACCGAGCTACTCGTAAGCTACTCGGCATCCACTCGTTAAAAGCTCGACTCGAGATCGAATTAAACGAGTTCGATCATAAATGAGCCTAAACGAGCATATATATATATATATATATATATATATATATATATATATATATATATATATATATATATATATATATATATATGCTCGTTTAGGTTGACAAGCTCACTAAATAGTTTACAAGTCGAGCTCGAGCTCGAGCTCAAGCTTCTTCAAAATTAAACGAGCCGAGCTCGAGCTTGGTTAGGCTCGGACTCGACTCGTTTACACCCCTAGATATTCCCACTATGCCATATAGTAGTTCATCATTCTTTACTAAGAAATAAAATATCAACACCATATGGCTTCAAATTCGGAACATGTAGTTATCATATATATAAAAGAGTATAAGTCTATAGTATATACATAATAGATATCATTGTAAACGAACCACACAAATAAAAACAAGTGCTTGTTCATATTTTTCCGGTTAAGTTAAAGAAAAACAACACCAAAAAAATAAACTAACAAATTTTGTTGTCCAAGTCGTTAAGATGCTAAACAAACACACAAGATTATAAACGAACGGACATATATTAACATAAATATTAAAATCAAGAACCATATTTAAATAAAATGAACATGATCATCCAAATTATGAACCATATATAAATATGTACATAAAATTAAGGTAAACATCCAAAGAAAAAACGAACGTAGATTAACAAAATCCATAAATAGGTTTTGCAAATAAATACTTAGGAAAATAATAAGTCTCACATACATAAATGAAGGTAAAAGAACAGAAACAAATATAACTAAACGAACATAAATAAATATAAATAAATAAACACAAGTCAACGTACACGATCATTCATAAACAAACATAAAAATATTCACAAACGTAAATGAATGAATTAGATCTGTATTTTTTTCCTTCGTTTAACTAAATTATTAATATCGTTCATTTATTAAATTGACGAACGTAAACACACACACATATATATATATATATATATATATATATATATATATATATATATAATCTAAAAGAGCTTAGGAACAGTACATTTTTAGGTTTTAGGATTTTACCACAAATGTTAGTTGAATTTGACATTTTTAATTCCTAAATTTAAAACGTTTATAATTTTGCATTTTGATTAAGTTTTTGTGTGTTTAAGTTTTTACTACAAATCTTTAGTGACTTTAACAATTTTAGTCCTTACAGTGAAAGGTTTTATATTTTAGTGTTTTTACCATAAATCTCTAATGAATTTGATACTTTTGGTCTTTATTGTCAAACTTTTTACATTTTAACATAAAAAACACAAAAAACCTAATTTAGAAATTTACTATCATATTTTCCATGTTTCGACAACTTCAAAATTACTGTCAAAACATTATTGGATTTTTTCCACCATTGTCTTTTTTTTGGTTATACACTTGTGACATCTAATTTTAGGGGTTGTCGGTTTCCTTCCCTATTTGTGGTGATTTACAATTTCATCACATATATTCTAAATTTTACCGATTTTTCCATATTACCCCAAAAGCGACGTAGCCGCAACTTTTTTACTAGTTCTCGTAAAAATCCATTTCCATATTTTGAAATGTGGATTGAAACTCAGTCTAGAATATTGTATAAATGTTGTTGTGTGAAACACAAACATCTACCATAGAGTTTTAATAATATGAGATTTAAAACAAAAAAAATATTTGATTAAACAAGCTCTTATTTTATAAAAAAATTTTACATAGCTTATAAATTTACAAACCCTTGTCATGAGTTTTTTCATGATTGTAGCGGTTTTTATAAAATTTTGGTAATTATAAATAAACAATTTATATAAACAAAATCTATATATACAACCATAAAATGATATAAAAAAATTAGTGGGTATCATAATAAATCCAATATATATATATATATATATATATATATATATATATATATATATATATATATATATATATATATATATATATATATATATGGTGAAAAATGTTTTTTTGTAGAAAGATAATAAGTTTTTTCTAGGTATATTTTGTTGTCTCACAAAACAAATGAATCATTAGATAAATAAAAATAATGTGATTCCAAAACACTCTTGAAAAAACATCATGCTGATTCATATTTACGATAATTTTTATAATATTCACTAAAATTGTCATTAAAGTGAATTTTATTTATTTACTTAAAATGAATCATAAATATATTTTCTTTTTTCTTGTGTGTTATCTTAATTTTGAATCAACTAATGATTATTTTTTTTTTGTTTGTTAAAACAATTATCTATATAAAAAGATTTCTTACTTACTACCAAAATTTTCTTTTTATTTGAACTTTTATTATATATATATATATATATATATATATATATATATATATATATATATATATATATATATATGTTTTGGTTCATTTGAGACCATGATAAATTTGTGAGACCGTGAGATGTAATTTAAAAATAATTTTAAAATGCAAAATAAAAGGAAAAATCCGAAAATTCTTTTTTTAATTATTATTTTCATCATTTTCTTTACCTAAAAAAATTACCATGTTCATTTGAGACTATGATAAATTTGTGAGACTGTAAGACGCAATCTAAAAATAATTTTAAAATGCAAAATAAAAGGAAAAATCCGAAAATTCTTTCTTTAATTATTATTCTCATCATTTTCTTTACTTAAAAAAAATTACCGTGTTTTTTTAAAATACGTGAAATATTCTAATCAACGTTGCAGAAATCGGAATTAATCATAGGTTAATCCTTTGGCGTTCTCCAACCAATTAGGATTAGGGGTGTTTGAAAGTAATTGGTCAATTTCAGTCAACTACGGGTTTGACGGTCTTGGCGGTTAATAATGTTCAATGGAAGTCAAAATTAGTCAAATCTCAAAGGTGGTCAGAATTAATAAAAAAGGTTCCAAAGGCGTCAAATGTTAATTTCGTCTAACCCTAGTTTCGTATTTCATAGCGTTGTTGTTTTTTTATCACTTCTCTCTCAACCGTTAAAGTAAATGTAAGAGATTACACTGGCGATACAGTTGTAGTCAACGACCACTAGACTCTGGCGAACCTCCATGTACACCGGCGACCAAATACTCCAGCGAACAGATACTCCGACGAAGCTTCAGCCTTCACCTATGCAATTTCTATCTCTCTCAATCGTTGAAGCAAATGTCATATGTTTTCTGAGTTGATTTATGTATGTTTTCTTCTTATTTCTCGCATCTAAATTCGTTTTTCTTCCGAAATTGCTTAGTTAATGTTGAGGCGATATTTCTGTGATTATTTGTTTTTCACTTTTTCCAAAAAAAATTTGAATTATCCCATCTGTTTGTTGGGTACCGATTTCTGCAACTACTAATCATCTGTTCTTCATATTTCTCCCATCGGTTTGCATGTTTTTCAATATTTTTTTTGCTTTATTCATATTTCTTGCATCTATTATCTAACTGACTAGTTGACTAGCTATTATTTTTTTTCGTATTTCATTATTTCTTACATTTGTTTGTATTACGTGCATCTTATTGACTTTCTATCATCTAGTTGACTAGTTGTTATGCTGATTTTTTAAGAGAATAAGAATTATGTCGATATCTAGTTGTTATGTTGATTTTTGAAGATGTGTTGTAGTTCCGGTGCATGTTTGTTGTGTTAATGTCTTATTAACTTATTAACTTATTAGTTATTATAATTTCTAAAGATGGACACAGTGAAATGTTACTGGTGCATTTTTGATGTATTTTTCTGGTGTATATAGTAGTTTCCAATCATGACATCCAAAAATTCGACTTCACCATCGGTGGGATCAACCTCAATCGATGCTCATAAATGAAACTCAGATGATATAGGCTGGGAATATGGTTTTTGCCCGGATAAAAACAAGATGATACAGTGAAATGTAACTTGTGTGGAAAAGTGTTTACCGGGGGGTTACTAGATTGAAACAACATATTGGTCATGTGTCGGGAAATGTAAGTTGATGTCCAAACTCTACAAATGATGATCAATTGAGAATGAGAAATTTTATTAGCGAAGGGAAGATAAAAAAGAAAGCTAAACACAAACATGATAAGGCCTTAAGATCGGAGGCAATACAATTGTTAAATGATAGTTTTGAAATGGATGAAATAGAAGATTCTATAGGGTTGGAAGCACCAAGTTATATAGGCCCTATGGATGGTTGTGCAAACAAAAAAATCCCTGAAATTATGAAGGGAAAGGGAAAAAAAGTTGATCCTAACGATGTTGTTCAGAAAGAAAGAATTTTAGCGTGTCATAAATTCATTAGTAGGTGGGCATATAAAATTGCAATTCCTTTTCATGCATTGGAAGATGATAGCTTCAAGATGATGTTGGAGGTTGTTGATGGCCAATTTGGAATAGGGCTCCCACCTTCTACCAGATACTCTTTTAGTGGTCCACTTCTAAAGCATAAGGTTGAAAGAACAAAAAGTTTTTTTTTAAAAAAAAACGAAGAAGAATGGAAAGAGATTGGATGCTCGATCATGACAGATGCTTGGATTGATAGAAAGAGAAGGATCATTATGAATTTATGTGTAAATTCAAGAATGGGTACCGTTTTTATATCATCAAAATAATGTTCCAATGAATGACATACAAGCCATTATATATATGATTATGTGGAATCTTGAATGCAACAAGTTGGTCCCGATCATGTTGTTCAAGTTGTGACCGATAATGCCACGAATAACATGGGAACTGCAAAGCTACTACAAGAGAAAAGACCAACTATTTTTTGGACATCATGTGTTACACACACAATTAACCTTATGCTCGAAGGTATTTATATTTCTTTATTACCTTATTTACTATTTTAGCTTTTTACATGTCTTATTTTATACTATAATTCATTAATTTGTTATATAATATATTTTTTCAAGGTATCGGTGGATTTCCAAGGTTTATGAAAGTATTAGATCAAGCAAAGAAATTAACCATCTTCATTTATGCTCACCAGAAAACCTTGGCTATGATGATAAACCATACCAAGAAAAGGGAAATTATTTGATCTAGAGTCACAAGATTTGCTTCCGTCTTTCTAACATTACAAAGTTTATCCGAATAGAAGGAGCAACTAAAAAATGTGTTCTCTAGTAACGAGTGGGAGGAATGCAAATTTTTTGGAACACCTAAAGGAAGAGCCTCGTATGGAACTGTGAAAAGTCTTCAATTTTGGAAGTCCTTCGAATGGTTGACACAGATTGGAAGCCCTCAATGGGTTTTTTTTATGGGGAGCTTATAGTAGCAAAAAGAAGAAATTATGAAAGCTTTGGGTGGTAACGAGAAAGATTACAATCCTATTATAGATATCATAAACCACAAGATGAAAGGTAGGCTAGATTCAAAATTAGATTTGACAGCTTATCTTTTGAATCCTTATTATCATTATAAGGATTCCTAACTCCAACATTATCCCGACGTAATAGATGCGGTTCTTGAATTTTTTGATACATTATTTTATGAAGATTTTGATATACAAAGACAAGTCGTGATGATAGATTTGCCAAAATACAAGGAAAATGCTGATAGATTTGGAGTAGATCTTGCAATTAAAGGTTGTATGGTGAACAATGCCGACTTTGATCCGGGTAATGTGCTTTATGTTTGTTTTAGTGATTTATAAAATAATAGAATTTTATATCTATCAATTTAATAATGTGTTTTTTCTTTAAAATTATAGCAATATGGTGGGGACTTTTTGGTGGCTCAACTCCTCATTTGAAAAGCATTGCTTTAACTAGTAGTTCATCGGGTTGTGAAAGGAATTAGATCAAATTTGAAGCAGTTAGTTATAAAGTTGTAATCTTTAAATATGAATAACGTTTTTAACCTTTTGTTATGTGTACTTTTATAGGTACATACAAAGAAACATAATATATTGGAGACAAATAGATTGAACAATCTTGTTTATGTTCAATTCAATGCTAATCTAACAGAAAAAAAACAAAAGGAGAAAAGATAGGACTTTGGAAGTGCTTTTAGAAAATGATTCTCATGCAGCTCAAGAATGAATAATAGATGGAGGTGACGGTGATGGAGACGAAGTTGAACTTGAATCAGTAATGGAAGCAATTGATGAAACTCTTGGGATTAATAATAATCAAGTACCCCGTAAAACTTCAACACCGAGAGAAGTTTTTGACGAAGATTTTGAATCTGACAATGAGGAGCAAATGTTTGAAGAAGATGAATATGAGTCGGATGGATTTCAAATAGTGGAAGAATGTAACGAATCGAAAATCAAGGGTAAAAATTTCATTTTGAATATAGATAAAACATTGATACTATTTATTTCAAACATTCAAATCATCATTAAGTATAACATTTATCAGAGTTCATCCCAAAATCATTCATTGCGGAAACCATAGGTGTGTGCACTACGATCAATCCAAGCTCTTCATTTCCAAATCGATGATACTTGAAACCAAAACTGTAAACCATAAGCACAGAGCTTAATGAGTCCCCCGGAACATGCCCTACACACAATCCACGTATCACATACCATATTAGCTATAAAAGATACAAATATCACATAATCCATGCATAAAAACATATGGGTTGCCATGGAAACCCTCCAAGGTCATATACCATGTGCCATGGGAACCCCTACATGGTCACAATCTACTGCCACGAGAAACCCCCCCCCCCCACGGGGGTCTCTACTACCAAATACAAATCATGCAAAATAAACGTACTGGGATGCCATGGAAACCTTCCAGGGTCTTATATCATGTGCCATGGGAACCCCCACATGGTTACAATCCACTACCATGGGAACTCCCCGGGGTCTTCCATGCAAGCATCACAAAGACAACTAGCATATCAAATACCACACAGTCAACTAGCATACCACATATAACTAATTGCCATGGGAACCCGCAGATGGTCACATACATAATACATAATGTATCGATAGTACATTCACAATAATCATCACAACTAAATAAATGGGACGGCCTTGGTGCCTTCGACCCATTGGTATGGTGAGAAGACTCACCTCGCACTATAGAAGCCTCCCACATGAATTCCTTAGCCGCTGCCCGGTCAGCTTCCCGAGTTGTCACTACCAATCAATATAACCAATTAGTAATTGGTTCCCATACCATAATCCTTAATCCATGCATGGGGTAAAATGACCATTTTACCCCTTGCCCAGTATGATCCAAAACTAAGGCCCAAACCTAAAACAAAAGCACAACATTATAATGTCTATAAAACCATCAATGGCCTAATTTTCCAAATTGGGCCCTGACCTTTCTAATGGACCTTATACTAAAGCCCAATATTCTCCTTAGTCAATATTCCTGTCCCCATTTGACCCACGAAGGCCCACAACAATCTAATCCAAGGATTGGCCCAAACTGAGGCCCAACTATTCCAATATTCGCCCAATATAAATGCAGACCCAAGAAACCGCAAAAATCCAGGCCTAAAACCATTAGAGCCAAAAGGTTTGAAGTCCACTAAAGCCCAAGTCCTCCTGGGATTGTACACCCAACGTACCTCGTCTGTACGCCTAGCGTACTGGGCAAATGAACTGTACGCGCATCGTACTACATAGTACACCCATCGTATAAATAGCTTATGCCAAAAATGTTGGATTAATGTCTAAGTCCATAACTATAATTGGTAAGACTTGACCCGACCCGGCATGGTCCATTTGGGTTGCATGGCATCATGCACTTGGATAGACTAAAATGAGAGAAATAACACTTAAGGTTTGTTAATATATTATAAGTTCTAATATATTAATAAGGTCATTTAATTAGTATTGATCAAGAATTAATTTGGAATTAATTAAGTGATCAAAAGGAGACTAATTAAATATATGGGTTGATTGTGTAAATCATTCATTCTTATATATGTGAGCTTGTGATCCAAGATTCCTTATGTTGGACTAAGTCCATGGGGTGACCCATGGATACTCCATGGAGGTTAAAATCCATGGAGCATAAGGAATGGGTAAAGTCATGAGTTACATGGTGTAACCCTAATAGCCACCATATAAAAGAAACCCATGGCTCAAGAAATCGTAAGTATGTGTGTGTATGAGGGCTAGACGATTTCATGAAGTGTTCTAATTTCTCTCTAAATTATTCCAAGTGCTTATGGTGTTGTGTGAACCATTTGAGGTGTCACACTTGGGGCACTAGGTAGTCAAGCTTCATGAAGACAAGCACTATCAAAGAGGTATGTATTCTATCTTGTTATATCCATTATTTTGTATGCTAGATTAGGATAATACCTTGGATGTTCATATTTGCATGTATAATAGAGAAAACATAGATCCAAGGTATTTAGGGTTGCATGTACACTTAGGAGTGTTAGAATGCTCATAACCCAACAGTGGTATCAAAGCCTAGGCTTGTTTTCTTGTTATACCTGCAATAGAAGCTGAAAAATCGAGTTTTGATGCTGTCAGCCCAGCTGACTCGCCGAGTCCATGAAGGGACTCGACGAGTCCAAGGCAAAATGCATCCAACTTGCCGAGTTGAGTTCATGCACTCGACGAGTTGGACCCCAGACAGCATATCTTCGAGGGTTTTGGCTAGAAATGGACTAGGAACATTACCCTAAATTGTTTTGAACTTATAAACTTGTTTTTTAATGTGGTAATGTTCATGCTAATCCATTTTCAAAGATAATTGTCAATAGATTCATGTTTTGTATTAGTTTAAAGGTTAGACTAATTACATGAAAAAGTTTGATTTGAATTATCTTGTTCTTATGAGTTGCTTAGATTAATAGAAAAGTTCAGTGAAAAATTGTTTTCAATCCAAATTAATCTAAGAGTTGATTCTAAAATGTGTTTTTGTAACTTGTCCTCAAGTTATATGAAGAGTCACATTTAAGTTTCATAAAAACTCATAAAAGTTGGCAATGGTTACAAAAGATGAAGAGTCTTGTCCTTAAGTTATGGAGGTTCAAGAGTCACTTCATTAATAAATAAATAAATAAAATATGTAACCTTAATTAATTCCATAAGTTATAAAATAAAGAAAAGGTTAATTCTTTATTAGTTTAAAGTCTTCCATAATTTGTCCACAAGTTATGGAACTTGAAGAGTTTTTGGATTAAAACTACTTTAAATACATAAGTTATGAAATTAATTAGTTTTGAATAGTTTCAAAACTTGCCCTCAAGTTTTGGAATTTGTAAAGTTTTCTCTTATGAATACTTTAATTCCAAGTTAGCCCTTAGAATTTTAAAAGTTAAAATTCAACCCTTATACTTTATAATATTATAAGTTAATAATATATATATATATATATATATATATATATATATATATATATATATATATATATATATATATATATATATATATATATATATAAGAGTAAAGTCGGTCTTACCGCTAGTACGCCTCATTCACGAAGCCGGTCTATAAGGTGGGTATAAGGTTGTTGCCTATAAAATGGCAACTTAATGGGTGTCCACTCTCACCCACCGCTTGCTTGACTGGTGGAGGGTCGTTAGCCGAACGGGTTTGACAGGACTATAATTCTCCCTTCATTAAAAGTATTAATGATAAATACTAAGTAACTAAACTCTTAATAATTCCCAATCTTAGTTACTTAGGAAAATGTGAATAAGGTGCTAATCCATGAAATTACACTTTGCACTTTGTTTAAGTCGGTTAGTGGAGCGTGTGTGGTTAACCGGCACACTAACTCGTATTTAACAAGGTAGGCAAAGGGTAACTTAATGTTTATCATAGTATCGATGGAGCGTGTGTGGTTAACCGGCACATCGATTGAGGGGTAAACACTTAAGGGTACCAAGTAATTTGCATGGTTACTTCACACCTTCTTTTGTGATCCTCGGCATCCCAGTCACAAAACCTGAAGGGCACACTCGAGATTGAAACATGCTATTGAACAGTTCAATGAATCTCAAAAGATCTAGGAGTTTCAAATCCAATTAAAACCTAATAATACATTTCGTTTATCTTGGTGGAAATTGGTGAATCGTCATTCACCTACCTTCAAATATTGTATAGCTTGGATTACGACATACCTCTTCTAAGTTATAAAATAGTTTGTTGGGTCCTAGCCTTAATATTTCATATTGGGTGTCATATTAAGGACTTTAAGATCAACTATCTTGAATATCTCCCAAAACATGTCTAGTTTAGACATTTATGATCTTCCCAAATCTCTTGAAACAAGCTTTCCTAAATGAAGATGATGTTCCAATGGAAATCATACTTCTTTCACCTCCTCCAATTATTCTCCCTACCCCACAAGTTCTTGAAAAGTTTAAGGTCACTCGAGCCCTATTGGCAAGTAAAGGTCTAGGTGTGGTCACATCTTGGAGATGTAGTCACATATTGACAAGCCGGGAGAGTTGGGTGTCAAAGTCTTGAGAAAGTTGGTGGTTCAACTACTTTCTAAGTCACATAGTGAGTTCTTTTGGAACACCTATGAAATAGACTATGACAAGACCCTTAATGATCTTATCTATTGTTAAGATCAACTTCCTGAAACTTTATGAACATTGACAATGGTGACACTGGAAATACAGAAAAAGCATTTTCTTCCCAATGGAAAGGGATCGGCCATAGTCAACTCGGTTGAACAAATGGTAAAGAGAAAAGCTAAGCCTGTGATAGTCCCGTGTACCATTATCAAAGGGTCCATATGCTTATATTGCCAAAAGGAAGGGTCATTATTTGCGAAGCTGCCAAATTTACCTAAGGATGTTAAAGTCAATAAGGTTGAATCTACTTCAGGTAAAGTCCACTAATCTAACTTTGTTAAGTTTCTATTCTTAGATTCCTGATACATGATGTGACTGGGTCACATGGTAATGTTTTAAGAATCAAAGAAAAAGTAAAGGAACTTAAAGAATATGCTGAATCTGATCGCATAGATGGATTTCTATCGCGTAGTTTGAAAAAACGGATTCTTGAGCTAATTCTTAGGAGTTATGAGATATTGCTAAGGAATAGATAACAACAAGTTTTCATATGGATTGTAAGGATAAGTTTTTCCGCATAGTTTTAAAATAAAAGGAAAATTTTGATTTTATTTATTTTAAAAAATATCCTTACAATGGCATTTGAGAAAAAATTGTTGCTTATATGATTCCATTAATAGCAAGAGTGGAAATATGAAATTGATTCCTTCATTTGTGGTAATGTCTAAATTTACCAAATAAGGAAAGATTCTCATCACCCAAGTCTCTATTGGACCGAAACTTGGAATCATGCAAGTTGTATATCATGATGAATGAGAACTTTCAAGTATTGGAAAATTAAGACTAATTACTTATTCACATGGATGTGTGAGTCAAGTAATGGACTAAGGGATCGAGTACATAGTCATGTGCACTGATTAAGTCCACCACAAAAGATTAATAAGGCTATTCGTCATAGTTTACTAAAGCTCAGTAAATATGATTATACTTACAAGCTTAAGTGTAACTCTGATACATTGGAAAAGCTTCCAATGTAAGGCAGAGTGAATAAGAAGAATCAACTTAGGCAGAAAGATAAAAGTTTCTCAAATCTGAAAAGATGGGAGAGTACTTTAGTATCAGTTTTGTGATCATCTTAATGATTAAGAAACCATATCAAAATTAGTTCTCTAGGGAAGTCTTAGTTCATTCTTATGACTAAGAAGAAGGGATCTTGAATTGTTGAAATGGTTAAATCAAGAAGATGAGTCATACTTCGTTCCAATACAAGTCTTAGAGTCATACTCCAAGTTTGTAACTTGAGTGACATGTCTTTAAGAAGGTTTAAAAACACTTATCAAATGTAAGAGTAAAAGTTTTCTACTCTTGTACATTTGAAATTGGTAAGTTGTGATGTTTTGGATAAAACAAAGACCAACTTCGGCTAATTGTGTGAAGTGTTTGTCTTGATTAGAATCCACACTATCTCTTGAATGTTTGACAAGGAAGTCTTATATGTCAAGAGGACAGTGGGAGTCTTAAAGGTCTTGAAAGTCTCAAGAACTAATCAAGAATAAAACCTAAAGTTCTTCACTAGCACACGACTTAAGGTTTATAACCTATCTTGTTGACATATTCTGTGCCCATTCTAGTTAAAGTTGGCTTTGCATATGAGTTCTTAGAGTTCTCAATGTGTTGCACAACAACTTGGAAGCAATGGTAGGTCCTTGAGCTGCCAGGTGGCAAGAAATTAAGATTGAGTTCAATCCATATGGTTTTGGATTTGTCATTATCCTTGTCTTGTGATTATGGTTTTGACAAATTCATATGGGTAGGAACTCATACACCAATAAATCTAAGTGTCATAAGGTTTCTCTCTGATTCATGAAAATGATGGTGAGGAAACACTTCCAATAAGTAGATTTTAGCTAGATAGCAATTGGGATATTTGCATTCTCAAAGTCGTTAGTGGAGCGTGTGTGGTTTACCGGCACACTAACTTGGACTTGTGAGAAGTGGCAAAAAGGTCTAATCATTATGATTATGGCATCCCTCTTCATAATTGTTTAGACACACAAATGTGCTATCTAAGGGAAGGTGTATGTTTTTTGATAAAGTCTTATCAAAACAATCAAGTATCAGAAATCTGAACTTTGGTCAGAAAGTCAATAAAGTATTGATTTCTAGAAGTCGAGCTTTCTGAGTACATGTCAAAGCTAGTGGGAGCATAAGTGTTATGCTAATAATCATCATGTTAGTGGGAGCATGATAATTACGATAAGTATTGCAAGCTAGCAATGTTAATTATACAAAACAAAAGGTTTCAACTGGGAAAAAGTTGTTTTGCTATAATTAAGGGAGAGGAAATTATACTTCATCTCAAATCTATAAGCTTAGATTGTGAGGTTTAAATCATTTAGTCAAGGATATATATGAATTTCATGTTGGAATGGCTCAACATAAGGAAATTCTGTATATGGGTCCATTATTTGCGTTCTTAAATTCGATTATGATTACGGCATTCCTTTTCATAATCTGAATTATGAGAATTTGGCAAATTGAAATGGAAATGTTATAGCAAAAGACTGGTTTAGTCTTTATGTGAGACATCATGAATCGTGTCCCATATGCTTCGGATATAGGATCGATTACATGTGCTATATTCATCCTTTCTAAAATTTTCCAAATGTCTAGGGCATTAAGAAGGGAAAAGGTTTAGAACTGGATATGACTAAAAGGATTAAACAATTGTCGAGGACAATCTAAGGTTTACCAAAGATTGGTTGCTCAAGGACAGTTGGAAGTATAGTGATAATTCTGGAAGGGCCATATTGACATAATCTGTAAGGAGGCAACTCTTGTTCAGAAGTGATAGTCAAAATGAATTCAGAAATGTTTCAAAGTTAGAATTTTCAATCTGTGTAAGATTAAGGAAACTTAATGCAAGAAGGATGGTTCCAAGGACTTGATCTCCTTTGGAATGCTCTGTAATGATTGTTGTTAAGTCTTTCTGACTTTGTGCATAATCATTACAAGAGGATCAATGCATATAAGTTTAGAATCTAACAGATTTCAGTAAATGACATGAATTTGGAATTCTTGCATTTACAGTAAGGATTTGGGAGTGTGAAAAGAGAATCATTGAAGATTATGTTCAATTGATCTAGTTAACAAAATAAAGATCATAGACAAACATATTATGCATACTTGGTGTATGGCATGACTAGTGTTTAGAAAACATAGTGTGCATGCTTGGAGCATGGGACAACTATCGTTTTAAATTGAAGAAAAATGTTGATAGCTGAAACAATATACAATGAATAATGTGTAATCATATGGTGATAAATAAAAGGTGTTTTATTTATATTCATAAGTTCTGAGACCATATTGGATTCAATTATTATTGTGTTTCACTTTGCATGTTTTGACTTTCCGAATAAACTAGGTTATTCTTTCGGAATGACTAAGTTATTCAAACCATCCACAGTCGGTCATATGTTGGAAGTAGATATGAATTAAGACTATCATGGGTTGGCTTGTAGAGGTCTAAGATGTTGGACAAAGGGCTACAACACTCATGAGTGCTCATAAGTTCTGAGTATTGGATTCAACCCGCGCTCATTGGAATCACTTCATTGATTTTATCACGAGTGATCATGAGACGATAATATCTTATATTCTTCAAACCTAGAGATATGAGTTGTTACTATGAGTTGGTTGTACATTGATTGCACGAAACGCATTGGGAACTCGATGTTATAAAACGTGTCTTTATGTATGATTCAACAAGTAGTAAAACAAGCCATATGAGTCGAAGTTTATCCATTCCTTTTACCTTCGGGATAAAAGCGATATCTGTGGGCCCCTTGATGATTTAATGATGACAAATGGAAGTGCTCGGCTGGGCCAAGACTGATTTGATTTGTTCAATTAGTCAGTCGTCATAAATTGGAAATCAGGAAACAACAAATGGACAGAGAGAATGATTATAATCCATGTCTCAGTCCATATGATATCTAGAATGGAGGAATATATGATCCCTTATCTAATGGACAAGTCATTGACAAGATCAGAGTTCATCTACAAGGTCAGATTTCGACAAAAGCTTTTGATAGCTACGATTGCCAATTGGTTCCTGAAGTCATACGCAATAATAGTTTTAGACTTATCCAAGTGGGAGACTGTTGGATTAATGTCTAAGTCCATAACTATAATTGGTAAGACTTGACCCGACCCGGCATGGTCCATTTGGGTTGCATGGCATCATGCACTTGGATAGACTAAAATGAGAGAAATAACACTTAAGGTTTGTTAATATATTATAAGTTCTAATATATTAATAAGGTCATTTAATTAGTATTGATCAAGAATTAATTTGGAATTAATTAAGTGATCAAAAGGAGACTAATTATATATATGGGTTGATTGTGTAAATCATTCATTCTTATATATGTGGGCTTGTGATCCAAGATTCCTTATGTTGGACTAAGTCCATGGGGTGACCCATGGATACTCCATGGAGGTTAAAATCCATGGAGCATAAGGAATGGGTAAAGTCATGAGTTACATGGTGTAACCCTAATAGCCACCATATAAAAGAAACCCATGGCTCAAGAAATCGTAAGTATGTGTGTGTATGAGGGCTAGACGATTTCATGAAGTGTTCTAATTTCTCTCTAAGTTATTCCAAGTGCTTATGGTGTTGTGTGAACCATTTGAGGTGTCACACTTGGGGCACTAGGCAGTCAAGCTTCATGAAGACAAGCACTATCAAAGAGGTATGTATTCTATCTTGTTATATCCATTATTTTGTATGCTAGATTAGGATAATACCTTGGATGTTCATATTTGCATGTATAATAGAGAAAACATAGATCCAAGGTATTTAGGGTTGCATGTACACTTAGGAGTGTTAGAATGCTCATAACTCAACAAAAAATTCATTATGTTCCTAATACTTGCTCCAATTAGTCCAAATCACAGATCTAAGCTATACTTAACGTCTAAACCCATAAAGTCACCGACTTGGTGACTTTGCATGCCCCAGACAAACCCAAACTCTAAAAAAGGCATTTTACTTCCATAAAAGTGACCCTAACTCATACATGAACCCACTAAATGTTGGATTAATGTCTAAGTCCATAACTATAATTGGTAAGACTTGACCCGACCCGGCATGGTCCATTTGGGTTGCATGGCATCATGCACTTGGATAAACTATAATGAGAGAAATAAGACACTTATGGTTATTAATATATTATAAGTTCTAGTATATTAATAATAAGAATAATGAGATTATTTAATTAGTATTGATCAAGAATTAATCTAGGATTAATTAAGTGATCAAAAGAAGACTAATTAAATATATGGGTTGATTGTACAAATCATCCATACTTATATAGTGGGCTAATGCTCCATGGATTATCTAGTTGGGCCAAAACCCATATGATGCTCCATGGATGCTCCATGGTGTTTTTGAACCCATGGATCCAAGGAAATGGAAAGTCATGACAATTAGGGTTTACCCTAATTGTAACACTATATAAAGATCTTATTCTTGACAAAATCGGCCACTAGATGATTCTAGAGAGGGCTAGCCGATTTCATGAAGTGTAGAATTCTCTCAGGTTATTCCAAGTGTATTTGGTGTTGTGCGAACCATTTGAGGTGTTACACTTGGGGCACTAGGCACTCAAGCTTCATGAAGACATTCTACATCAAAGAGGTATGTATTCTATCTTGTTATATTGATAGTTTTGTATGCTAGATTAGGATAATACCTTGGATGTTCATATTTGCATGTATAATAGAGAAAACATAGATCCATGGTATTTAGGGTTGCATGTACACTTAGGAGTGTTAGAATGCTCATAACCCAACAGTAGTATCAGAGACTAGGCTTGTTTTCTTCTTATACCTGCAATAGAAGCTGAAAAATCGAAATTGGTGCTGTCAGCCCAGCAGACTCGCCGAGTCCATGAAGGGACTCGACGAGTCCAAGGCAAAATGCATCCAACTCGCCGAGTTATGTTCATGCAGTCGACAAGTTGGACCCCATACAACATATTTTCGAGGTTTTTGGCTAGAAATGGACTAGGAACATTACCCTAAGTTGTTTTTGAACTTTTAAACTTGTTTTTGATGTGGTAATGTTCATGTTAATCCATTTTCAAAGATAATTGTCAATAGATTCATGTTTTGTATTAGTTTAAAGGCTAGACTAATTACATGAAAAGTTTGATTTGAATTATCTTGTTCTTATGAGTTGCTTAGATTAATAGAAAAGTTGAGTGAAAAAGTTGTTTTCAATCCAAATTAATCTAAGAGTTGATTCTAAAATATGTTTTTGTAACTTGTCCTCAAGTTATATGAAAAATCACATTTAAGTTTCATAAAACTCATAAAAGTTGGCAAAGGTTACAAAAATGAAGAGTCTAGTTCTAATTAATTGGAGTTATGACTCCATAATTTGTCCTCAAGTTATGGAGGACCAAGAGTCCCTTCATTAAATAAATAAAAAAATAATAATGTAACCTTAATTAATTCCATAAGTTATAAAAAAAAAAATAAAGAAAAAATTAATTCTTTTATTAGTTTAAAGTCTTCCATAAGTTATGGAACTTGAAGAGTTTTTGGATTAAAAGTACTTTAAACACATAAGTTATGGAATTAATTAGTTTTGAATAGTTTCAAAACTTGCCCTCAAGTTTTGGAATTTGTAAAGTCTTCTCTTATGAATACTTTAATTCCAAGTTAGCCCTTAGAATTTTAAAAGTTAAAACTCAACCCTTATACTTTATAATATTATAAGTTAATAATATATATATATATATATATATATATATATATATATATATATATATATATATATATATATATATACACATATATATACACTAGAAAAAGGTATGTGCGTTGTACGGGTTATTTTTTTTTTAGAAAAAAAAAGGGTAGAAGAATATAAATAAAAAGAAAGGATATATGATAGACAAAAATTACAAAGAATAAAGAAAATTGATTGAATTTAGCAACTTTGTAGAGAACATGTGACGAAATTCTGAATGTAAAACATTTCGGGTTAATAATAGAAGAAAAAAAGTATAAAAATAGAATAATGGTGAAAAGTAGGAGACAAAAGTGTAAATGGATTAAAGAAACGGAACACTTTTAAGAAAATATTAAAAACATGTGAGAAAAGTCACAACAAATTTTTTTAGCAAAAGAAATAAATAATAAAAGAATATGGTAGACGAAAATGATAAAAAAAATAAAGAAAATGGTTGTAAAAAAGTAAAAGTGAAAGTTTAGTGATAAAAATATAAAAAAATAAAAATAGTCAATGTAATTTGAAATTAAATTAAAATAATCACAAAAAATCCAATAATTGAATAATCATACAATTATCGATACAAAAAAAAATGGTGAACTTAAAGAGGGATAACTTGTAGCGTGAGCATAGAGGTCATGAAGATGACCGAATAATTATTCGAATTTGGAACCGAAAATGGAGAAACATTGGAGTGTCAATCGATGTTTCCTAATTCAAAAAAACAAAAAAGAAGTTATTAGTTTGGAGGATGAGGAAAATGGGATTCAATAGGTAAGTCAAATTTTCCGTAAAATCACCAAACGCATTCCTATTCCTATTTGATCATAAGCAAAATGGTTCAATACAGCAAGAAGATGCTGCTTGTGCGAAATCTTTCGTTGATTGGTTGGGTAGTAGTAACCTTTACCTAAAAATCGATAAGAATAAAAACAAATCAATGAAAAATCTTATAATCATGAGGCAACCTCCTTATTCATGAGGATACTATGGAAACGAAGATTCTCAGGAACCTAAAACTTCAACGACAAAGGCGGAGGCGGAGGCGGAAGCGGAAGACGAAAACTAAAAGAGTGAGACTCAAGGATTAATGGAGTGAGATGAAGCGGTGGAGGAAAGAAGGCGTATTCAGCGGTGACAAATCATATGCTATCGGTTTGTAGTTAGAAGCAGTGAAAGGTGTCGGTTTGCGATTGGAACAGTGAGAGGTGGAAGCAGAATAGAACACGTAGTTATTTTGTATCATAGAACTAACATGTAGCAATTGTGCACAATGGCTGTGACAAAAAGGAAACCCAATAAATAAAATAGAAAAGAAAAAAGCTTGACCTGTAAGAAAGAATTACTGATCACCAATGAGTTTAAAATTAGTATATTATATAATAAAAATAAAGTTGTAAAATTATAGAAGGGGAAGTTTGATTTGGAACTTCCCATGTCCTTTAATTAATACTAGCCGTCTACCCGCGCAAAGCAGCGGACGGCGAATAATTTGATCTCTTTAGAGTTAAAACCATTTTGCGTTCACTTCGAGAAATGAATATTAAATGACATCTATTTTTCAAGAGCATTATCATACCATATTAAGGGGGTGTTTGGCTAAGCTTTTTTAAAACAACTTAGTAGGTTCCACATCACTATAAGTTAAAAAAGTGTTTGGATTAAAATAACTTATTCCGGTGGGGAACCTCTAATACGTCATTTTTTCATAAGTTACCCTACACTTACTTATTAACTTATAAACTAACAAACTAATAAGCAATAAGTTTTTTTGCCAAACACCCCCTAAATGGTTATTACTTCCATTTATACATACCCAAACCACTTGTATTGTTTATCGTCCTCTTTTTTTTTTTTGTTTTTTTTTGTTTTGTTTTGTTTTTTTTTTTTTCGTTTTCCTTAATTTCTTTATTAATTTAATGTCATACTAAGTAAAATGCTAAAATATATAAATAATAGTTTATAAAAATAAACCTTTAGAATATTAGGTGTTGTGATTCAAAAGTCAATAAATAGGCCTTTGAGAAGGCCAAAATACTCAGGTGTCAACTTGTTCATTGTGATTTTAAACCAAGTTTGGTCACAAATTAAAACGTTTTCAACGATGGTATCTAATTCAAGGATTCATATTGATTTAGGTTCTTGAAACCTTAAAATATTGAACAAAATCTATATAGAACCTTATAATAAGGACAATAATCACCGTAATCAGGAAGTCCATGTGATGAAACTGCATAGTATAAGGACCAATGATGAAAAAGGTTTCATTTTTAGACTAAACAAGATGAAAAATATACAAACTACCTTAATCATGTCAAATCTTGTGTTTAAACGTTCTTTATTGCAAAAGTAAGATGCCAACATATACAAACTAATGATAATAAAACGCTCTAACTGGCCCTCTAGGTTGAGTTCTTTGAACCTGCAAAACCAACATATTAAAGAAACATAGTAAAAACCTTTTTAGGAACAAACCTGATATAATAAAGCCTTCACCCAATATATTTATAAGATAAAAATACAAAAAGTTAAAAATGATGAAATCAATTACAAGTAAGGATTAAAATAAAAACTTGTTAAGAAAGAGCCATCTGCAGGAGGGATATTTGAATCAACATGTATTTTCCAATGGTTTCAAATTTTGAATTATCCGAAATTTAGGGAAGGAGATAAAATTTGTTGAGAAATATAAGGATTCAAAACACAGGTTAAAATTTAATATTTTTTTATTGATGACTACTTGTACTATTAGCTTAATGATTTGAACGTCTTAAAAAATAATATTATTATATTCAATCTATTTTTAGAAATAGTGGGATTTCTTTTATAAGATAGTAAAGATATATGTATATATATATATATATATATATATATATATATATATATATATATACATATATATATATATATATATATATATATATATATATATATATATATATATATATATATATATATATATATATATATATATATGTATAATAGTAAAGTCAGTCTTACCGCTAGTACGCCTCATTCACGAAGCCGGTCTATAAGGTGGGTATAAGGTTGTTGCCTATAAAATGGCAACTTAATGGGTGTCCACTCTCACCCACCGCTTGCTTGACCGGTGGAGGGTCGTTAGCCGAACGGGTTTGACAGGACTATAATTCTCCCTTCATTAAAAGTATTAATGATAAATACTAAGTAACTAAACTCTTAATAATTCCCAATCTTAGTAACTTAGGAAAAATGTGAATAAGGTGCTAATCCATGAAATTACACTTTACACTTTGTCTAAGTCGTTAATGGAGCGTGTGTGGTTAACCGGCACACTAACTTGGACTTAACAAGGTAGGTAAAGGGTGACTTAGTGTTTATCATAGTATCGATGGAGCTTGTGTGGTTAACCGGCACATCGATTAAGGGGTAAACACTTAAGGGTACCAGGTAATTTGCATGGTTACTTCACACCTTGTTTTGTGATCCTCGGCATCCCAGTCACAAAACCTGAAGGGCACACTCGAGATTGAAACATGCTATTGAACAGTTCAATGAATCTCAAAAGATCTAGGAGTTTCAAATCCAATTAAAACCTAATAATACATTTCGTTTATCTTGGTGGAAATTGGTGAATCGTCATTCACCTACCTTCAAATATTGTATAGCTTGGATTACGACATACCTCTTCTAAGTTATAAAATAGTTTGTTGGGTCCTAGCCTTAATATTTCATATTGGGTGTCATATTAAGGACTTTAAGATCAACTATCTTGAATATCTCCCAAAACATGTCTGGTTTAGACATTTATGATCTTCCCAAATCTCTTGAAACAAGCTTTCCTAAATGAAGATGATGTTCCAATGGAAATCATACTTCTTTCACCTCCTCCAATTATTCTCCCTACCCCACAAGTTCTTGAAAAGTTTAAGGTCACTCGAGCCCTATTGGCAAGTAAAGGTCTAGGTGTGGTCACATCTTGGAGATGTAGTCACATATTGACAAGCCGGGAGAGTTGGGTGTCAAAGTCTTGAGAAAGTTGGTGGTTCAACTACTTTCTAAGTCACATAGTGAGTTCTTTTGGAACACCTATGAAATAGACTATGACAAGACCCTTAATGATCTTATCTATTTATTAAGATCAACTTCCTAAAACTGTTTTGGACATTGACAATGGTGACACTGGAAATCCAGAAAAAGCGTTCTCTCCCTAAGGAAAGGGATTGGCCATAGTCAACTAGGTTGACCAAACGGTAAAGAGAAAAACTAAGTCTGTGATAGTCCCATGTACCATTACCAAAGGGTCCATATGCTTATATTGCCAAAGAAAGGGGCATTGTTGCGAAGCTGCGAAATTTACCTAAGGATGTTAAAGTCAATAAGTTTGATTCTACTTCAGGTAAAATCCACTATCTAACTCTGCTAAGTTTCTACTCTGAGATTCCTGAAACATGATGTGACTGGGTCATATGGTGATGTTTTAAGAATCAAAGAAAAAGTGAAGGAACTTAAAGAAAGAATATGCTGAATCTGATCGAGTAGATGGATTTCTATCGCGTAGTTTGAAGATCGGATTCTTGAGCTACTTCTTAGGAGCTATGAGATATTGCCTAGGAATAGATAACAACAAGATTTCATATGCATTGTAAGGATAAGTTTTTCCGCATAGTTTTAAAATAAAAGAAAATTTTGATTTTATTTATTTTAAAATATCCTTACAATGGCATTTGAGGAAAAATTATTGCTTATATGATTCCATTAATAGCAAGAGTGGAAATATGAAATTGATTCCTTCATTTGTGGTAATGTCTAAATTTACCAAATAAGGAAAGATTCTCATCACCTAAGTCTCAATTGGACCGAAACTTGGAATCATGCAAGTTGTATAGCATGATGAATGAGAACTTTCAAGTATTCGAAAATTAAGACTGATTACTTGTTCACATGAATGTGTGAGTCAAGTAATGGACTAAGGGATCGAGTACATAGTCATGTGCACTGATTAAGTCCACCACAAAAGATTGATAAGACTATTCGTCATAGTTTACTAAAGCTCAGTAAATATGATTATACTTACAAGCTTAAGTGTAATTCTGACACATTGGAAAAAAGGTTCCAATGTATGACAGAGCGAATAAGAAGAATCATATTAGGCAGAAGGATAAAAGTTTCTCAAATCTAAAAAGATGGGAGAGTACTTTAGTATCAGTTTTGTGATCATCTTAATGATTAAGAAACCATATCAAAATTAGTTCTCTAAGGAAGTCTTAGTGCATTCTTATGACTAAGAAGAAGGGATCTTGAATTGTTGAAATGGTTAAATCAAGAAGATGAGTCATACTTCGTTCCAATACAAGTCTTAGAGCCATACTCCAAGATTGTAATTTGAGTGACATGTCTTTAAGAAGGTTTAAAAACACTTATCAAATGTAAGAGTAAAAGTTTTCTACTCTTGTACATTTGAAATTGGTAATTTGTGATGTTTTGGATAAAACAAAGACCAACTTAGGCCAATTGTGTGAAGTGTTTGTCTTGGTTAGAATCCACACTTTCTCTTGGATGTTTGACAAGGGAGTATTATAGGTCAAGAGGACAGTGGGAG
This sequence comes from Lactuca saligna, assembly GCF_052625555.1. Lineage (NCBI taxonomy): Eukaryota > Viridiplantae > Streptophyta > Magnoliopsida > Asterales > Asteraceae > Lactuca > Lactuca saligna. Next base: position 223,585,518 of record NC_136419.1, on the reverse strand, counting down.
TCTTAAAAGTCTTGAAAGTCTCAAGAACTAATCAAGAATAAAATCTGAAGTTCTTCACTAGCACACGCCTTAAGGTTTATAGCCTATCGTGTTGACATATTCTGTGCCCATTCCAATCAAAGTTGGCTTTGCATATGAGTTCTTAGAGTTCTCAATTTGTTGCACAACAACCTGAAGGCAATGGTAGGCACTTGAGCTGCCAGGTGGCAAGAAGTTAAGATTACGTTCAGTCCGTATGAGTTTGGATTTGTCATTATCCTTGTCTTGTGATTATGGTTTTGACAATTCACATGGATAAGAACACATACACCATTAAATCTAAGTGTCATAAGGTTTCTCTCCGATTCATGAAAATGATGGTGAGGAAACACTTTCACTAAGTAGATTTTAGCTAGATAGCAATTATGATGTTTGCATTGTCAAAGTCGTTAGTGGAGCATGTGTGGTTTATCGGCACACTAACTTGGACTCGTGAGAAATGGAAAAGGTCAAAACGATCAAGACTATGATTATGGCATCCCTTTTCATAGTTCTTAAAATTGTTTTGACACACCCATGAGCTATCTAAGGGAGGGTGTATGTTTTTGATAAAGTCTTATCAAAACAATCTAGTATCCAAAATCTGAACTTTGGTAAGAAAGTCAATAAAGTATTGATTTCTAGAAGTCGAGCTTTTTGAGTACATGTCAAAGCTAGTGGGAGCATAAGTGTTATGCTAATAATCATCATGTTAGTGGGAGCATGATAATTATGATAACATTGCAAGTTAGCAATGTTAATTATAGAAAACAAAAGGTTTCAATTGGGAAAAAGTTGTTTTGCTATAATTAAGGGAGAGGAAATTATATCAATAAGCTTAGATCGTGAGGTTTTAATCATTTGGTCAAGGAAATATGTATGAATTTCATGTTGGAATGGCTCAACATAAGGAAATTCTATATATGGGTCCATTATTTGCATTCTAAAATTCGATAATGATTACGGCATCCCTTTTCATAATCTGAATTATGAGAACTTGGCAAATAGAAATGGAAATGTTATAGCAAAAGACTGGTTTGGTCTTTATGTGAGACATCATGAATCGTGTCCCATATGCTTCGGATATAGGATCGATTGCATGTGCTATATTCATCCTTTCTAAATTTTCCAAATGCCTAGGGCATTAAGAAGGGAAAAGGTTTAGAACTGGATATGACTAAAAGGATTAAACAATTGTCGAGGACAATCTAAGGTTTACCAAAGATTGGTTGCTCAAGGACAGTTGGAAGTATAGTGATAATTCTGGAAGGACCATATTGACATAATCTGTAAGGAGGCAACTCTTGTTCAGAAGTGATAGTCAAAATGGAATCTGGAAATGTTTCAAAGTTAGAATTTTCAATCTGTTTAAGATTAGGAAACTTAATGCAAGAAGGTTGTTTCCAAGGAGCTGATCTCCTTTGGAATACTCTGTAATGATTTTGTCAAGTCTCTCTAACTTTGTGCATAATCATTACAAGAGGATCAATGCATATAAGTTTAGAATCTAACAGCTTTCAGTAAATGGCATGAATTTGGAATTCTTGCATGTGCAGTAAGGATTTGGGAGTGTGAAAAGAGAATCATTGAAGTTATGTTCAATTGATCTAGTTCACAAAGTAAAGATCATAGACAAACATAGTATGCATACTTGGTGTATGGCATGACTAGTGTTTAGAAAACATAGTGTACATGCTTGGAGCATGGGACAACTATTGTTTTAAAATCAAGAATAAAGTTGATAGTTGAAACAGTATACAATGAATAATGTGTAATCATATGGTGATAAATAAAAAGGTGTTTTATTTATGTTCATAGATTTTGATACCATATTGGATTCAATTATTATTGTGTTTCACTTTGCATGTTTTTGACTTCCCGAATAAACTAGGTTATTCTTCCGGAATGACTAAGTTATTCAAACCATCCACAGTCGGTTATATGTTTGAAGTAGATATGAATTAGGACTGTCATGGGTTGGCTTGTAGAAGTCTAAGTTGTTGGACAAATGGCTACAACACTCATGAGTGCTCATAAGTTCTGAGTATTGGATTCAAACCGCGCTCATTGGAATCACTTCATGGATTTTATCACGAGTGATCATGAGACGATAATATCTTATATTCTTCAAACCTAGAGATATGAGTTGTTACTATGAGTTGATAGTACATTGATTGCACGAAACCGCATTTGGTAACTCGGTGCTATAAAACGTGTCTTTGTGTATGATTCAACAAGTAGTAGAACAAGCCATATGAGTTGAAGTTTATCCATTCCTTTTACCTTCGGGATAAAAGCGATATCTGTGGGCCCCTCGATGATTTGATGATGACAAATGGAAGTGCTCGGCCGGGCCAGGACTGATTTGATTTGTTCAATTAGTCAGTCTTCATAAATCGGAAATTGGGAAACAACAAATGGACAGAGAGAATGATTATAATCCATGTCTCAGTCCATATGATATCTAGAATGGAGGAATATATGATCCCTTATCTAATGGAAAAGTCATTGAAAAAGGTCAGCGTTTATCGACAAGGTCAGAGTTCGACAAAAGCTTTTGAGAGCTACGATTGCCAGTTGGTTCCTAAAGTCATACGCAATAATAGTTTTAGACTTATCCAAGTGGGAGACTGTTGGATTAATTTCTAAGTCCATAACTATAATTGGTAAGACTTGACCCGACCCGGCATGGTCCATTTGGGTTGCATGGCATCATTCACTTGGATAGACTATAATGAGAGAAATAAGACACTTATGGTTATTAATATATTATAAGTTCTAGTATATTAATAATAAGAATAATGAGATTAGTTAATTAGTATTGATCAAGAATTAATCTAGGATTAATTAAGTGATCAAAAGAAGACTCATTAAGTATATGGGTTGATTGTACTAATCATCCCTACTTATATAGTGGGCTAATGCTCCATGGATTATCTAGTTGGGCCAAAACCCATATGATGCTCCATGGATGCTCCATGGTGTATTTGAACCCATGGATCCAAGGAAATGGAAAGTCATGACAATTAGGGTTTACCCTAATTGTAACACTATATAAAGATCTTATTCTTGACAAAATCGGCCACTACATGATTCTAGAGAGGGCTAGCCGATTTCATGAAGTGTAGAATTCTCTCAAGTTATTCCAAGTGTATTTGGTGTTGTGTGAACCATTTGAGGTGTCACACTTGGGGCACTAGGCACTCAAGCTTCATGAAGACATTCTACATGAAAGAGGTATGTATTCTATCTTGTTATATTGATAGTTTTGTATGCTAGATTAGGATAATGCCTTGGATGTTCATATTTGCATGTGTAATAGAGAAAACATAGATCCAAGGTATTTAGGGTTGCATGTACACTTAGGAGTGTTAGAATGCTCATAACCCAACATTAAGGTCTTCATGTAAGGATTGTTTTTGTTGTAATTAGTCGAAGTATGTTTTGTACTCTTTGTATGTTTTGTAATCTATTTTACTACGGTGCTTTTATACAAAACTTAAGTGTTTATGACTTAGTATATTTTTTGTACACTTTATGTATCCTATAAATAGGATCATTTACTAGAGTTAGACATAGTCTTTACAGTCTTGTCTATTGTTCTCTGTAAAGACAAAGCGTAATAGAGCTGAAACACAATCTTATTTACTTCCTATGTTCAATCTCTCATATTTTCTTTAATATTAACTCTGATTAATATCTTACTCGATTCATTGATTCATCAATTGGTGTCAGAGTAGGAATCATATATGTGATCTGATTTTCATTTGTTCAAAAAGTTTTTGAATCAACTTTGTGGTTCAAATGTTTCCGCGCTTTTTGAAAGTGAAAAATTCTCTTAGATCTAAGATTGTGATTCGATTCTGCATTTGAATTGTTCAATCGAGTGTTCTACTGGATTTTGTGAATCATTTAATATAATTGTCGTTGTTATTTCAAAAATATCTAGAAACTTCATATGTTCATCAATGGCGAACTTGAATCTCAATTCAATGACTTCGTTTTCTCATTTGCTAGGATCATCAACCAAAATTCCAATGTTAATTCCTGAATATTATGATTAGTGGGTTGATCGTATGCATGATTATCTGAATGGGCTTGATGAAGAATTGTGGAATTGCATTAATGGAATAGTTTAACCTCCATTGAATGTTCAAAACATAGGTTCATCTGGAACTACTTTTGCTATTGAAGATCAACAAACAAGACTGAAGAACAATGAAAAGCGTTGCATGAGAGAGTTGAGAGGTGCTTTGCCACCTGTTGTTTACAACTACATTCGTGGTTGTAAAACTGTTAAGGAGATTAGGAATAATCTCAAAGAAAAGTATCAAGGAAGTAATAAGACTAAGATCAATTTCAGTAAGCAATGTTTGGTTGAACTAAAAGAGTTCAGACAGAAGGAATCTGAAACAATTGAAGTCTACTACGATCATCTGAATGAGTTGATCAACAGGTGCAATCGCTATGGAATTATGAGGTCCTTAATGCAGTATAATTTTACTTTTTTTTATGTTAATGAGGAAGGAATGTAGGAGTGAAAGTATGATGATAAAAAGTCAGCACAACTTCGACAGTTCATCTTTACATGATGTTTACAATAAGCTAAAGACACACGAAAGTGAAGTTTCTGAAATAGCTGAAGAATCGAAGCATATTTTAGGAGGACCACTGGCTTTAGTTTCGAAAGTGTCTGAGGTGGAATCTGCTGAAAAGGAGAATTCAGATGAAGAAGGCTTTCTCTTAAATTCGGATGACGAAGCTGTAGCATTTTACTCGAATAATCGAGTTAAAAAGTTTTTCAAAAAGCCTTTTAATCCTAAGGGAAAGCAGAGTGATGTGAAACGAAATTTTATGAAGTATGGTGTAGAAGAGAAAAAGAAATTTAAAAAGTCTGAGAAGAATGATGACAACATGAAAGAGTTTAAGGCAGAAAAGAAATTGAAAGGGGATTCTGTTGTAGATTTTCATTATTATAATGGTGTGAATCACTTTGCAGTTGATTGTATGCTTCGAAAGAAAGAGGAAAAGAAGAATAGAGTCAAGGACGAAACATATTATGTTGAAAAACTAGAGAAAGTTCGTGAGAAGGCCAAGGGATTGTTGCTTGTGGCAAGAAGAGAGAATGAAGATGAAGAAAGTGGCACTTATCAGATCTGGTCATCGGGGTCTGATGATGAGGAGATGAGGCATCCTACTCAAGGTTCCATGTTTACAAGCTTTGAGGATGGAGAAGAAGAGGAGAATTCTAGACGTTACTTTGTTACAAAGTCAAGTGAAAAATCTCTTATGACAACTAAGGTATGTTCTATACTCGAATCTTTTAGTATTCCTTTACATGCATATGATTCTGAAATAGTTGCTTTCGATGAGACTGTTGCTTACTTTGATGCTATTGTTGTGTCTGCTAGTAACGAGGAAAAGAAACTTAATAAACATTTGCTTGAGACTCGAAAGTTGCTAGACACGAAACGTAGCAGGGTAGAGTATCTAGAGTTATAATTACGAAATGTCAATAATGATAGAGGGAATCTAGAAAGAGATGTAAGGATGTTGTTGGCACAATGTAAAATATATTGTAACTCTGAAAAATGTTTATATGCCAAATTAACTGCTTTACATCATTCTTCTGACATTAGCAAAGAACAACATCATAAATTGTTACCCTTTCTTGCATATGAAGTACCAGACGATAGGTTTGCATATGGCGTTGTCAAGATAGATGAATTTTTAAATGCTGATGAATTTGGTAATATTATTAATGAAAGTTTCACAAAAGATGAACAAGTGAAAATTTTGAAAAGAACTGAACATTCAAAGCTTGATTTACAACTTAATTTTGCTGATGTTGATGAGAATTCAGATATTCTTAGCGAAATCAGTGAAATTGAAGAAGACGAATGTATTGATTGTTCTCAGTTGTCTATCATTCGCATCGCATCTAAGGTCAAAGGTGAAGAAATTGTTAATGATTCGATGGTTGAGGATGAGATTGGAAAACCCTCTACGTTAAATTTTTTTGACTTTGATGATGTGGAAGCTCGAGACAGTCAGACAGATAGTAGTGATAATGAGGAGGACAAAGTTAAAGTTTCGAATGTTTGTAAGGCAGAAAAGAAACTTTCAACTAAAACTTTAATTCCATGTGTTGTTGTTGAACAAGTGTATGGTGACACTGAATTGTTCAACAAAGTGATTAGTTACAAAGGAGCACATTTTCTGAAAACCGGCATAGTTGTGTATCCAAATTTTACATGTACTGATAATGTTGTGTTTCCAAATCAAGTGTTTGTCACTATTGGAAATGCAGAGAATATAAAGCCAAAATTCAACAAATTGGTCGAAGAAGACAATAAGCATTCAACAGATGAAGGATTTTTTGCGAATCAAAACATAGTTGAAAACAACCTCACTAAAAATTCGTATGTTTTTCAAAAACAAAAACCAAAACAAAAATAGGTTGTGAAATCTGAAAAAGGAAAAAGAAGTTGTTAATTCAACTCCAATTGTGAAACTTAATTCAAATGAATTCAAAGTGCTTGTTGATAAGTTTTCAAAAGAACATAAAGTTTCAAAGAGAAAAGCATGAATGGTAATTTTTTGGCAACTAGTGTCTAATGAAAAACCTGCTTTAACTAAATCCTAAGTTTCTTCTAAGAAAAAACAGTGTTTCAAATTCAAAGAGTTTTCAAAAGTTATTGGGCACAGATAAACCACAAAACACATCTTTTCATCAACCAATGAATGTAATAGACACCATTCCAATTAATCAAAAGGTTGTACATGTTCGAAAAATTGATAACATTAAAAAGTATGACACATCACAAAAGGGTGTGAATGATCGAAAACTTAACAATGTTCGAAAATCAACGAATAGTCAACCAATTACAAACAAAACTTTCAAATCAACAGTAACATTTACACCACAAAAGCCAAATTTTGCAAATCCTCCAATCAAAAAACCAACAAAGGTTTCATGTTCAAAAGGAAAATCAAAAGTTCATTCCATTAATCATTGGCTTGAGGGACAAGAATAAAGGTTTCAGTCTGGAAAGTTTTCTCATGGTCAGATCAAAACAGCTTACAAAAAGTATTAGAATGAGTAAACAACTGGAAATTTATCTTCTCATGATTCGAATACTATAATTCAGAGATGGAAACCAATCACCAAGTTAACAAGAATTGAGAAGCCTGAGGTGCAATCAAGTGAAAATTCAAATCTATCGAAAACTTACATTTCAATATCTTTAGATAATGATGTTGAATTAATTGAACTTGGGATTTCATTTCTAAAAATCACTCTTTGTTTCAAGCTAATAACCAAGGACCCAAAAAGCCTTGGGTACCTAAATTTTTCCAATTATTGCAGGTACTATGTGATGACCAATATGATAATAAATGGTACATTGATAGTGGTTGCTCACGTCACATGACTGGGAAGAAGGAGAACTTCAGAGACTTTCAAAGCCTGAAGAATGTTGGAGTGGTTAAATTTGGAAACAATCAAAAGTGTCAAGTCAAAGGATATGGGAAAATAATGAATGGTCAATTCATAGTGAATTAGGTTGCTTATGTCGAAGGTCTTCAACACAACTTGATAAGTGTATCACAACTTGTTGTTGACACTCGAAATCAAGTACTTTTTAACAAAGAGGGTAACATTATTTTGAATGTTAACACATAAGAAATTTTTCTCAAATAAAAAAGAAAAGGTGACATGTTTACATTGGACATCAATCCATTTGTGGGTAAATGTAAAACCTAGTTCCTGGTGCGTAATTTAAATTAAGTATTTTGCATTTTGGCCTGGGACTTGGCGAGTTGGTGGCCCAACTCGTCGAGTAGAAGTGAACTGGACCTGGGAGTCAAGTGGCTGACTCAGCGAGTCAGAAGTCGGACTCGGTGAGCTCGTGCTTTCTGGACAAAAACCCTAATATTAGGGTTTGCACCTTATATAAACACCTTAGCTCGACCTCCCTTGTGCCTAACACTCTCCTAGAGCTACATAGCGAAACCCTAGCCGTTTGTGGGTGTGTTAAGGCCATTTGGTGCTTTTGTTGACTTGTGAAGCTTGGAAGGAAGGAGAGGAGCTTGAGTATTCGACTTCGGGCTTGTAGATCCAGAAATCTCATTCCATTTTCAGCTTAATATAGGTAAAATGCTTGTGCTTTGGTCTTTTATTTGGTTGTTCATCTTTAGGATGTGGATCTTGGGTGCATTTAGGGATTTTCAAGCCATTTTTGGATTTAAGGAGTGTTATGTGGACTTTAGCTTCAGATCTGGGCCTTAAGAGGGGTCTTATGGCATAAAGGTGCCAACTTTAGGCCATGAGAGCCCCATACACATTGTAAGACACCTTATATGGATTTTTGAGCTAAAACCCCATGCATGTGCATCAAGTTTGGAACTTTACGTATAAAATGGACATTAGGAGGCCAGATCTACGGTTTTGATGTGTTAGACCTCATTTAAATCGACTGTATGGAGTTGGTCAAGACTGGACTCGGCGAGTTGTTCTTGGCACTCGACGAGTCGGTGACCATTGTGCACCAACCCTTCCTGTGAATGGGTAAAGGATAGGAAGGAAGTCCCTTGTGGGTTTGGACGCGAAAAGGGACCTGGAAGCCTTGGGACTTGGCGAGTGGTATGAGCAGACTCAGCGAGTCCATAACAATCACCCAATCTTTGAAGATGGACTCATCGAATTCTTTATACAACTTGGCGAGTCATAGACTGCACAAGTTCTTAAGTTGGAGATGAACTCGACGAGTTCAAGAAGGAACTCGACGAGTCGGATGAACATGGTCCCGATGTTATGACTGAAGGAGAACCTGTTGAGGTTTGCTAGACTCGATGAGTGGAGCCGAGGTTTTGTGTGGGTTTAGTGAAGCAGAGACTCGACGAGTTGGTAGGCCAACTCGGCGAGTCAGGTCAACTAAATGTTGACTTCGACCAGTGTTGACTTTGAGTGAACCTGGATCGACCCTGTTTAGGGTTATATGTGATGTGTGTTGACTTAAGGGTTGTCATGTAGGGATTGAGGAGTCGTAGGGAGTCGACTTGCGCACCGAGGATACTTTAGACACTACACAATATTGAGGTGAGTTACCTTCCAGTAGGGGTGGGTCTAAGGCCACAATGTCGGCCCACTAAAAAGGGGTATTTCTAAGATAATGGTCTTTGTGATAAGTATCTCGGTCTGGTTATGTGATTTATCTGGATTATATGTTATTTGTTTAGTAGGGATTAGTTTCCCTAACAGGGGTCTGTAGGACCCAAGGGTAGGTTAGTACCCAGATATGCCTGACTGAATGCTTATATCTGTTGATTGCATGTTAGTGGTAGGGGTTGAAATAGTCCCCAGTTACCGTTTGAAAGATACCGATGTTGATTACCGGTTGAAAGATACTGATGATGGTTACCGGTTGAAAGATACCGATGATGGTTATTGGTTGAAACATACCGATGAAGGTTACGGTTGAAAGATACCGATGAATGTTATCGGTTGAAAGTTACCGACGATACTGTATGGTATGTGGTATGATGGGGGAACTCACTAAGCTTTGTGCTTACAGTTTTGGTTTTGGTTTCAACTACCTCTTCATCGAAGGGGAAAGAGCTGGTGGCATAGCAGCGCATCACACACACACACATGTTTCTGCATGAAGTTTTTGGGACTGTACTATGATTTTCAATACTTATAATGTTATGGTTTGAAATACAACATTATAATTTTCGTAATGAATGTTTCATTGACATTGTTTGGTAAAATGTTTGTTGAATGCGTTAATTAAAAATTGAAAATTTTTGGCCTTTAAAATTGGGTCGTTACAAGTCGGTATCAGAGCCCTGGTTTGAGGGATTCGGGAACACCCTAGGGGGTGTCTGGACTCAAACCGAGGGACTAAAATATCTTTCAAGGAAAAACGGTTTTAGAAATTCTAAATTGAGAATTCTTAAGAAAGACGAAGTGTGTGATGCGTGCAACCGGCCGGGCTTAAGTATGTTTTCCCCAAGATACCAATACTTGTTATGTTATGTTATACGGTTTTGATTCAAAAACCTGCATGCTAGAATAGGGCTAAGGGTGTAGGAGGACGCCTTGTGTGCCTGATATGTGATTCTGAGAATTGCATGCTAGTTAGGGCTAAGGATCTAGGAAGGATGCCTTATGTGCCTGTCGTATGAGCTGTATGCTAGCATTGTTTACTCAGCAGTAGGATGGCCTGTGTAGGTTATGCCTGGTTTGGTTACTCAATGCACGGATGCTGCTTCCTATGTGCTATGGAGGTTCTGACCAACTTCAACTAACTAAGGAGTGGATATGTAACAGTGTCCGCAAGCTAGTTAGGGGGAGGTGGTGGGGGCTCCTAGTGTAGCTTATGCAGAGAGTAGGTTGGAGAGTACCCTAAGGAAGCCTAGGATGAGGTCAGGGTATAGGAAAAAGGGACTGGGTGAAGTCGAATCAATTCATGGGGAGTTCTTGGATATGAGACAGACTACGGAGACTGTGGTGGAGTTCACCGCCAAGTTCTGGGAGAGGGATTTGTTGGCACCCTAGTATGCGGGTGATGAGGACATGAAGAGGACTCGCTACCATGACATGCTACGAGCTGACATCCAGGAGAATATCAGTTTTTTCAGCTTTCCCTACCCTGGATTCCATGATTGCCAGTGCTAAGGAGAGGGAGATTGATCTGGAGCACATCCGGAAGAGGAAGGCAGTGGAGGAGCAGATGGCGGGGGCTTCGTCGAAGAAGCCCAAGAGATTCGATGGGGCCGAAAGGCCAGTTTGGGCGGGACCGCTGTGGAAAATGCGGTCGGTCACATGAGGGAGCTTGTCGCACTGGGCCGGGTTCAGGCTGCTATAAGTGCGGCAAGGTTGGGCATTTTGGCAGGGATTGTACTGCCCCTACTCCGACGATGCGGATTTCAGACCTGATTTGCTTTCATTGCAACCAGAAGGGCCATAAAAAGGCCAATTATCCTATATTGACAACAGCAGTGGCAGCGGCGCCGGCTGTGGTGTTGATTCCAGCGACAGCACGGGTTGCGGATGACCGAAAGGCCAAGTTAGAGACTCCAATGGTTCGGAACCGAGCATTTCAGCTGACCGCCGAGGAGGCACACGCTGCACCCAATGTGGTGACGGGATCGTTCCATGTGAACGGAATCCCATTTCAGGTGCTGTTTGATTCGGGTGCCACCCAATATTTTGTCTCTCTTGCACTTAGCAAGAAGTTTCCGAAGTCTACAGGCATGTTGGATTGCCCTTTTAGAGGTCGACATTGCGGACGACCGGTCGGTGCGAGCATCGGAGGTCTACCGAGACTGTGTTTTGAGGCTATTCGAGGAGCTTTACCTCGTAGACCTGGTTCCTATTTCGTTGAGAGGGAGAAAGGTGATTATAGGCATGGATTAGTTGAGCCCAAATGGGGTAGTGATAGATTGCACGCAACAACTGGTTCGGATCAGGACCCCAAGTGGGGGAGATTTGGTAGTTCAGGGCGAGAAGCCACAACAAGGACCATCGGTATGTTCATCAGCGAGGGCTAGGCGTTACCTTCAGCATGGTTGCGCAGGATAGGTCGCCTATGTTATGGACACCTGGGAGGTGGGTAAGGCAATGGTGGGCAATGTGCCCGTGGTGCGTGAGTTTATGGACATATTACCTGAGGATTTGCCTGGGATACCTTTGGAGAGGCAGGTGGAATTCAGGATTGACCTAGTCCCCGGTGTGGCTCCGATAGCCAAGGCACCGTATCGGCTAGCTCCTCCTGAGATGCAGGAGTTGTCTATACAGCTATAGGAGCTGTTAGAAAAAGGATTCATTAGACCGAGTAGTTCTCCCTGGGGAGCCCCGATTTTGTTTGTGAAGAAGAAAGACGGGTCACATCGGATATGTATAGATTATCAGGAGCTGCATAAGGTAAGAGTGAAGAACCGTTACCCACTCCCGACGATTGATGACCTCTTTGACAAGTTGCAGGGAGCATCTTGGTTCTCCAAGATTGATCTACGCTTAGGATATCATCAGATGAGGGTCAGAGAGGAGGATGTATAGAAGACGACGTTCTGGACACGCTATGGCCACTATGAGTTCGTGGTGATGCCTTTCGGGCTCACCAATGCTCCTGCCGCATTCATGGATCTAATGAACCGTGTGTGTAGATTGATGTTAGACTGGTCTGTGATAGAGTTTATTGATGACATCTTGGTTTGCTCCAAGACACATGAGGAGCACGAGGAGCATCTACGGGAGGTTCTGGAGACTTTGAGGAGGGAGAACTTGTACGCTAAGTTCTCCAAGTGTGAGTTCTGGTTGCGTGAGGTGCAATTCCTTGGGTACCTCATAAACCAAGATGGAATTTCAGTGGACCCGACCAAAGTAGAGGCTGTGATGAGATGGGGAGTTCCGAAGTCTCCATATGAGATTTGGAGTTTCCTAGGATTAGGCGGCTACTATCGGAGATTCATCCAGGATTTCTCCAAGATAGCCGTACCCTTGACCAGGCTAACGAGGAAAGTCGAGGTCTTTCATTGGGTGCCTAAGTAGCAGGTCGCATTCGAGACTCTGAGACAGAGATTGTGCAAGGTGCCAATATTAGCCCTGCCAGAGGGCCTTGAGGATTTTGTGGTATATTGCGATGCGTCCATCTCAGGTTTGGGCGCAGTTCTAATGTAGAAAGGGCATGTCGTCGCCTACGCGTCGAGGCAGCTGAAGCCTCATGAGGCGAATTACCCGACGCATGATTTGGAGCTGGGGGCTGGCGTCTTCGCCCTCAAAATTTGGCACCATTACCTCTATGGGGTTCATTGTACGATTTACACGGACCACAAGAGCCTAAGGTATCTCATGGACCATCCAAATCTGAATATGAGGCAGCGTCGGTGGCTCGATGTGGTAACGAATTATGATTGTGAGACGCTTTACCACCCGGGGAAGGCCAATGTGGTGCCTGACGTGCTTAGCCACAAGGCAGTGCTGATCAGGGATATCTGTCTGGGGATGACAACGGTGAATCCATTGTTGGAGTGGATTCGGGAGGCCCAACAGGAGGCCATTAGGTAGGAACATTGGAAGAGCTAGCGGATTGTGGGTCAGGTTTCCTCCTTTGACTATGATAGTCGGGGGTTATTGACTCTGCACTGTAGGGTGTGGGTCTCGTATCATGGGGGTGTGCACCAAGTATTGATGGGGGAGGCGCACAAATCTCGATTGTCCATTCACCCCGGGGCGACGAAGATGTATAGGAATCTTCGTCTGGGCTATTGGTGGCCCTGCATGAAGCGGGCTATGGCATGGTACGTAGAGCGGTGCTTGACCTGGAAGGTCAAGGCCGAGCATCAGAGACCTCACAGCAAGTTGCAACCGTTGGACATTCCGCTGTGGAAATAAGAAGACATCACGATGGATTTTATCACAAAGCTTCTGAGGACCGCTCAGGGAGCTGATTCGATATGGGTCATCGTCGATCGATTGACCAAGAGCGCCCATTTTATCCTGATTCAGGAAAGTATTTCATCTGAAAAGTTGGCCGACATTTATATCAGGGAGGTGGTGGCGCGACACAGGGTGCCAGTATCGATGATTTCGGACAGAGACGTTCGGTTTACTTCCAGGTTATGGAAGAAGTTCCATGAAAAGCTGGGAACTCGTCTGCATTTTAGCACCACTTTTCACCCGCAAACAGATGGACAGAGTGAGCGGACCATACGAACCTTGGAGGATATGTTGCAGGCGTGTGTCATAGACTTCAGAGGTAGTTGGGATACGTACCTTCCTTTGGCTGAGTTCTCATACAACAACAACTAACACGCGAGTATTGACCATCCTCCCTTCGAGATGTTGTACGGGAATAAGTGCAGGACCCCGATATGTTGGGGTGAGGTTAGTCAGAGGGTTATGGGGAGTACCGAAGTAGTACTCCAGACTACGGAGAGGATCCAGCAGGTCCGGAGCTGGCTTCAAACTGCTCAGAGTCGACAAAAAAGTAAGCCGAAAAGCGTGAACTGACTTGGAATTTCAGGTTGGGGATATGGTCCTCATGAAGGTATCACATTGGTGTTGGAATAGTGTCTAAGGCTGCAACTATATTAGGCAAGTATTTGACCGATTGTGCATGGTCCTTTTGGGTTGCCTTCACCATAGCAACTTGGTAGGATGATTTATTATGAGAGAATATATATTATTAATATATTATGAGAATAATATAATGAATAATAATATTGTTATTTGATTAATATAAGTCATAGATTAATTAGTATTAATTTGGTGACTTAAAGAGATTAATTAAATGAGAGGGTATAAACTGTCAATTGTTTGATAGTTACACTTTAGGCTGTAAATCCTTATTAGAAAAAGGGTGGATGATTTCTAGGGCTAGGATAAGCCTAAAATCGTCCATGGCTTATATTTGGTAAGGATTAGGATTACTTAGAGTCTAAGTTATCCAATTAGGGTTTAAGGGTGAAACCCTAGGAGCCTTACAAGTATAAATAGACCCCTTGGGATAGGGAAATCGGGACCTCCTCTACAGCAAGGATACCCTGGCCAATTTCCTCGTCTCTCCTCTCTCTCAAATCATTCTCTTTGCTAGTTGGTGTTTGTAAGCCATTAGAGGAGTGACAATTGTGACTCTAAAGCTCCAAGAACAAGAAGATCAAACAAGTGTTTCAAGGTATCCTTCTAACTCTGGTTTTGTATTGTTCTTATACCTAATTAGACATTAGGAGTCTTGTATTCAATGCATGTTTAATTAGAGAAACCTATATCCAAGCATTAGGGTTTGTATGAGCACATAGGAATGTTCTTATCTACAAAACCCATCAGTGGTATCAGAGTCTAGATTGGTTCTATTAAATTGATGCTTGATTGTTTGAATGTTAACTGCAAAATTTGATTTTTGTGTTTCTGAGTCATGGACTCGGCGAGTCCCATAGTGGACTCGGCGAGTTGGCCTGACTCGACGAGTCCAATTTGGGTACTCGGCGAGTCCGAGCGTCAGGAAGAGCCAAAATCGGGATTTTTTCATATTTATCTTATGGAAACATACCTTTATCATATTAGATCAACCCAAATCCGATTTTATGATATATATGACTATATTTTTGATCTAATTGAAGATATTTATCAATTAATAAAATATTTAATTTCCTTATATGATAGTTATTAATTATTTTGATTAAATTGGTAAATTGTTTTTCAAGAAATCATAAATAAATAAAATATAGATAATTATGTGATTAATTGTTAATTTGAATTATTTGTTATTTGATCCTTTATGTTTTAAATGTTTAAAACCTGCCCTCAAGTTTTGAAATTTATGTTTTGTGATTAAAAGTTTAATTTAGACAATTTAAATTTCAAACCCTAGAATTTTACAAGTTTAAAATCCAACTCTATACTAATATAATATTACATTATTAATATCTATATATGTATAACTTAAATGCTAGTCTTACCGTTAGTAGGCCTCATTCACGAAGCCGGTCTATAAGATGGGTATAAGGTTGTGGCCTATAAAATGGTGCTTAATGGGTGTACACTCACACCCACCGCTTGCTTGATCGGTGGAGGGTCGTTAGCCGAACGGGTAGGATAGGGCAACCTCATCCTCTCATTAAAAGTATAATATGAAATACAAAGTAACTACATGTTTTCTTAAAATTTCCCAATCTTAGTTACTTTAGGAAAAGTGAATTGATGCAATCCCATGAAATTACACTTTGCACCTTGCTAAGAAGTTAGTGGAGCATGTGTGGTTTACCGGCACACTAATTGGTTCTAAGCGAAGGTGGCAAAGGGTGATTCATTGTTTATCATAGTTCGATGGAGCGTGTGTGGTTTACCGACACATCGAATAGGTGATCGTTACAATGAAGGCACCATGTGAATTTGCATGGTAATTCACACCCGCTTTGTGATCCTCGGTATCCCAGTCACAAACAAGAGGGGCATATCGAGATTTAAACATGCCATTGAAAAGTTTCAATGAATCTCATCCGAACCTAGGAATTCTCAATACATTTAGGACTTAAACTTATGTTTTTCATGGTGGAGAATTAGTGAATCGTCATTCACTTACCTTCAAAATTGTTTGCATATTAGATTACGACATCCCTTTTCTAATGTGTAAATATTGTTGTTGGATCCTAGCCCTAATTTTTCTTATTGGGTGATATTAGTGATTCACATTCTAATCAATCTTTGTCCTTTCTATTGTAGATGTCGAACGCTAACAACGTTGCTGCTAGTTCATTCACTTTGATGAGCCTTTGTCAAAAGGTCACCTTTGATGGAACGAACTTTAGCGAATGGATAAGATACATTCTCACGATTGCTCGCTATGAGGATAAGGAGTATGTCCTCGATGAGAAGCTCTAGAAAATCAACCCCGAAATCGCTACTCCCGCCGAAATGACCGCTTTTGAAACTCACGAGCGTGATGCAACGAAGGTACATTGCATCATGATCGCAACTATGTACTCCGAATTCCAAAAGTCCTACGAGGACATGTATCCATACGAAATGCACCAAGACTTATTGGAGAGATACCATCAAAACGTGAGACAAGAGCGTTATGAGATTTTCACTAACATGATTTCCGCTAAGATGGGTCATGGAGAGTCTCTTACCGTGCACCTGAAAAAGATGCAAAGGTATGTCGACTGCCTTCGCAAGTTAAACGTTGACTTTAGGGAAGACTTGGTGATCGACATGGTGCTTCACTCTTTGCCTCCAAGTTACAATCAATTTAGGATGACCTATCACATGAACAAACAAGAGGTCACCCTAAGCAAACTCCAAGGTCTCTTGAGGGTCGCTGAGAGCAACTTCAAGGATAAGTCCATTGCACTAACTCCTAATCTGCCCGCCGCTCCTGTCTTGGCAATTAAGGAAAAGGAAAGAAGAGGAAGGCTTCGTCTAAGAACTATCGCAAGGTGAAAGCCCGAGATGGTGCCTCTTCTAGTGGGACCAAAGTTGATCTCGCTAAACCCTGCCCTAACCCGAAGGAGGCAGAGTGCCACCACTGCCACAAGATAGGACATTGGAAGAGAAGCTGCCCGAAGTACCTGCAAGCCATCAATGAAGGAAAGATCAAGCCATCTTTCGCAGGTATATACACAATTAAATCTAATGATTCATCTCATGATATTTCTTGGGTTCTTGATACCGGTTGTGGTTATCACATTTTTTCTAATGTGTAGGGACTAAGAAGAAATAGAGACGTGGAGCATGGAAGAATAAATCTAATCATGGTGAACAGAAGATCGTCGCATGTGACCAAGATTGGAGTGTATTATTTAGTGCTTAGGAATGGTTTATCTTTAGATTTGAACAATTGTTGCTATTCGCCAGAAATGGCTAGAAACATCATTTCATTTCATGATTTGTTTAGAAAAGGTTTTAGATTTTCTTTTAATAATGAGAATGGTTCTATTTTAGCTTATCTGAATGGTGTCTTTTACTTTGAAGCTATACCATGTAATGGAATTTATGAAACTGTTATGATTGTTGATAACTTAGGAAATGATGTTTTATGCATGGATTCTTCCAATAGTATGGATAAGGCATCCTTATGGCATTTTCGTCTTGGACACGTCAACAAGAAACGCATAGCCCAACTCCAAAAGGATGGAGTGTTGGAGTCATTTGACCTTAAGGAAGATGACACATGCGAGTCTTGTTTACTTGGAAAGATGACTAAGTCACCCTTCGCTGGTACATGCGAAAGGGGTGAGGGTCTATTGGACCTCATACATACCGATGTGTGTGGATCGTTTAGATCTACCACGAAGGATGGGAACCGCTTCTACGTGACTTTTACCGATAACTATAGTAGATATGGGTATATCTACTTAATCAAGCAAAAGTCAGAAACTTTTGAAAAGTTCAAAGAGTTCAAAAATGAAGTGCAGAATCAATTGGGCGGGAAGATCAAGATGCTTCGATCCGATCGTGGAGGAGAGTACTTAAGTCTTGAATCCCACGATTATCTCAAGGAGTGTGGAATATTTTCACAATTGACGCCACCTAGGACACCACAATTGAATGGTGTGGCAGAAATGCGTAATCAAAGCTTGTTGGACATGGTTCGCTCTATGATGAGTCGTGCTTCGCTATCTATCTCTTTTTGGGGGTATGCCTTAGAGACTGCCACCCATATCCTTAACCGAGTCCCTACTAAGAAGGTTTCCAAAACACCTCACGTGATGTGGATGGAGAAAGCTCCTTCGTTAGCACATATCAGGGTTTGGGTTTGTGAGGCTTTCGTAAGATGAGATACTCATGACAAGCTCGAACCTTGTAGTGAGTGATGTATTTTCATCGGCTACCCGCAGAAATCCTTTGGATATCTCTTCTATAGACCGAAGGACAATGTTGTCTTTGTTGCGAGGAGAGGAGTTTCCGAGAGCGAGAACTCATAGGCCAAGGAGATAGTGGGAGGCAAATCGATCTTGAAGAGATTCAAGAGTCGATAGATGAAGGAACCCCTACCGCTGGCGCTCAACCCGAGGAGGAAACTCTGGTTGAACCGATTGACGTATCATTACCTCTCAGACATTCCGAATGAGTTAGAGTTCAACCCTAGTTGTATGGTTTTCATATTACTACCGAAGGGGACACGTATATTAGTGATAGTACACTAATAAACCTCGATGAACCTAATATCTATAAGGAAGCCATGGCAGGCCCGGAGTCTGCTGATGTGCACGAAAGTACCCATTAATTTTAATATTTATAACCTAACAAACTTAGACTAACTATGCACTTATAGGCAGTGTACCTAGCCAGATTACAGTATAGCTTAGGTAAGTCGGGTGTCGATCACAGGGAACAGTGGATTAATTTAATATATTTAATTATAGGTTACATGTCACACGAAAAGAATAATTTAATAAATCTCAAACTAATAATTAATTAACCATTCTCGATAAACTAACAGGAAAAACAAATCTCTTTAGGTACTTTGGTTTAGACAAATTCCACCTTGAAAACATAAACAATTGCATACACAAATTCATTTATTCATGTTCACCGATTCCTAAATTGATTAGATTCATGTTCATTATAACTAATCCTTTAGCAAACAAGTTAATTCAAACAGTGATCAATTGATTAAACTAACATGCTTCCTAGTGTTCAGTTCGTATCAAGCAAGACTTGTAAATTTAGTTAATTTAACATTTAATTAACCTCTTGTTGATGGTCATCAAACAAGGCTCACACATTAACTTACTTATTCCCAAGTTAATCCTAGTTTCACATTCGTTACTTCTAGTCTTATAATCTCAATGGTCATCAAAAATCATAAGAGACAAGCAAATCAAGCAGGTTTTCATACAACTTAATTCACTTAACAATTAACAGCAAATAATCATCATTAACACATGAGGATCTTTGAACAAGCTTGGCAAGATAAATTAAACACAAATAGATTATTTAACATAACAATTAGTCTAAGAATCAAAACTTCATTCAATCATAAACACAAAGTAAAAGGTTTTTACACCCAAATCAGAAACTAAATACAAAAAGTACCATAAGGAAGTGCTAAACATGGTCACGTTAGCAATCCATATGATTACCGACATGTATCCGCTCTCCAATCCTTCAGATCTCTGCTCCCGTTAGCTTAACGGCCTTCCGGCCGCCTTCTAGACCCTCAAAACGGCTTAATAGAAGTTAATTATCGACTAAATTAGGTTAGAAGTCGAATCCCCCCTCCTGGTTGGCTAAAAATCAACATTTATAATCTTTGTGGCCGACCTAAGTACGCTGGGCGTACTATGGATTACGCGGCGCGTACTATGGATAATCACGCGATCATGTATATCCGGTGCAAGCAGGTACGCGGGGCGTAACCTTAAGGTACGCGGGGCGTAACCGCGACCTCAGCCCCCTTTTC
The DNA here is from genome assembly GCF_052625555.1 of Lactuca saligna. NCBI lineage: Eukaryota > Viridiplantae > Streptophyta > Magnoliopsida > Asterales > Asteraceae > Lactuca > Lactuca saligna. The sequence continues at coordinate 223,565,587 of NC_136419.1, read as the reverse complement.
TTTCTTTTAGCTTCTAAGCCCAGTTTCCGCTTCAGTCTTTTCTCTTGTGCTTTATTGACAACAAATAGCTGCAAAACATAATTCAAAGCATTATGAGTACTCTTTAGTTCTAAAATAGAATAAATAAGGCCAAAATATTAAGATAAAGTGCATAAAAATATATCTAAAAATACACATATCAAAATACCCCACACTTAGCCTTTGCTTGCCCCCAAGCAAATTCACTTTTATTTTACCAATATCGCACTAAACAATCCATTTAAAACTCAGCCATTATGCCAAGACCTCAACGCATGCATTTGTGTCTAAAATTTTCCTAAGTACCCCCCTATACTTTAAATACTCACAATCTTCATAAACACTTGCCCACTTTTTCCGAACAATGTTCATTTTATGCAACCCTCCGAATCCATCCTCAGAAAACCTCCTAACCTCAAGGTATTTTTAGTTGAGCAACCTAAGCATACATAATCTAGAATTACAATTTATGATACCACTATGGAGCTTTCTTTGAATTCTTCACTTGCTTGATAATTTGATCTTTGATTTCTTTGAATTCACCACCTTATTTGATTTGATTTCTTGGTATCTTCAACTTTTTGGATTTCTTCAGAATTTTGATCTTTTGATCTTCACTTTATTTGCTCCAAAATTCTTCAAACTTTTTCGTAATTCTCTATTTTTTTTTTACATGTACCTCTCTTTTTTCACTCAAAACCTACATGCTTAAGCAGAGGCGCTCAACCTCAACCTTTATTGGTTAATGATAATAATTTTCCTGGATACATTTCAGGTTTAGGCTGCTAAACATATTGCATCCTTCAAACCGAGCGGGGTTATGTTTTTGTTCCATGATTTCACTAAAATAAGGGAAGCCACAAATGCACTATAACGTATATTGGCTCAACTAAACATTTGAGTTCTCATCGGATCATCTCATACAATATTAGCAAAATTTTAAATTATCACTAGATTTTTCTAAATTAAACTATTATTTCAAGTTTTCTTTTAAATTTTAAATTTCCCTAAATCTAGCAATTTCTAACTATTATTTCATTTTTAAATTACCGACCCCCTACCCCACACTTATTTCATACAATGCCCTCATTGTATGCTAAAACAAATTAAGAACATAAAAAGGGAGAAAAAGGAACAGACTCCCCTAGGTAGTTGTGGCGAGATCGAATGGGGCTGCTACAGGTTGCTTCAACTATTGCTGAAAAACTGAAAACTGGAACTGCTGCTTCTAAATTTGCCGAAAAATAAAATCAAGACCGCCATTTTTGAAAATGTGGTACAAAATATTGAAATTAGATGCAATGTATAATAACCATGACGTGGGAAAGTGTCGACCACGTCGTCTCGTCAAGAATGACATTCTCTTCTCGCGATGAAAAATCCCCCACAACATAGGAAAGTGTCAACCATGTCGTGGCAGCCGGGATGATACTTCTTCCTCGCGTCGAAATACAACTCTAATAAATATGCACCCCACACTTATGACAAATTGTGGGTCTTGACTATAATCTTCGAACTCTCACATGGCTCTCTAGCAACAGTCGGACCTAGCTGCTGAACTTACTGCCAGCTTCCTAAGGGCGAATATTCTGCATAAATCTAAACAACCATAGAGCATCAACATGGAAAACAAAAGTAAAACAAACTAAATCAAAGTTTAATTACATACCAAATACTAAAAACTAAACTCAAACTAAAATTAACACAAAACAAACAAATAAACAAAATAAAAAGGATCACTCGTCATCTCCATCATCATGTGGCTGTGTCCCAGAAGTACCGGCCCCGTCAAATCGTGACTGGAATGGTGGTGGAAAGGAAACCGAATACTGAAATCCCTGATGGGCAAAGAATGCATTCAACGCATTCCCTTGCCACCGCTGTTGCGCGTCCACATGTGCAACATACTCGCTAAGGTTCTGGACCCTCAAGTCAAGACGATCAATGCCCTGAGCTAAATAGCGCATATCAATCTCCGGCTCAGGTCCCTGCTGTGCTCCCCGAGGAGCAGGTCTACGCCGCGGGACCCGTCTCGGCTGTGGCTCGGCGGCACCCTCCTCATCCGCCACATCATCCGCTCGAACCCTCAAAACACCATCTCCGCCCCGCTCTAATACACGCATCGACTCCAATAGCTGAAGACTCATCGGCCTCATGTCATGAAACACCATCGATCTCGTGATCTCACGTGTCATCAACTGATATGATCGAGCTAATCGTGTGATAAAATGCCCTCCGCATATCGGGCTATCTCCCCGAAGTCCCCTGGCCCTCCGTCCCAAGTATGCAGCTAAAGCAACTGGAAGGTTCAGGTGCCTCCCTGGAGTAACTAGTGCCCATAGGAAATACAGGTCTGTCGAAGGCACTCTCTCGCTATTCTTGTGATGCATGAGAGACATAGAAATCAACCGGTGCAACATTCGGTATGTAGTAGACCGAATCATCCCCCCTCGAGCGGTAGATGGTGTATAAATTCCTCCCGTAATCTCGGTCCAAAAAGTGTTCTCATTGTAGTCCTCCGGCCGCTCCGTGAGATAGTCAGCAAGAAATGTCGGGAAGTGGACACTCCTTGTCTCATCGGCTGTGTAAATACCCACCCGAGTAGCAAGCTCTATCACGCTGCATTCCCGGCTCACTCCTCCCAGTCTGAAAGCAAAGGCTGTCCTGTCATTGAGTGACTTCCTAGGATCATAGGAAACTGTAGCATAGAACTCCAGCAAAAACTCTCGATATACCGGCTCCTGGATCCTGAACAAACGCGCCCATCCCTGACACACAAACAATTCCACCCCACTCGCGTCCGAGTGTGTGTATTGCAAAAATTCCTGGATCAATGCAGCAAGTCCAGTCCTGGTAGCCAACTCCCAGTCGAAAGAGGGTGCAATATCAATCTCCTTTGTGAGAAGCAGGCTCAAGTTGGTGCTATAACGCGCCCTGGTAGCATCGCTCAGTGTTTGCGGAAATTGTAAAAAGCGATGATCGGTCACATCCTCGGGAGGGTTGGTTCTTTGTGCCCTTCGAGCCATAATCTGCACATATTAACACAAAAACACAAAACCAACAAAATATGGCAGCATTAATAGATTTTTAAACCAAATAAAAATGGGGCTGGATAAGTGCAGTACGCTGGGCGTACATCCAGCGTACGCTGAGCGTACGTCCACGCTTGTGATTCTGTGTCCTGGTCCCAGTCCTTTTCTTGTACAAAAGTCATAATCTGTATCCAAATAAACACAACAGGGGCATCAACACAATTAATTTTTAAACATCACGTGGTCCAAAGGTATTAGGAGAAAAATCGGGACCTCCCTAAAAATATTAATTTTATGAAGTCAGTCAAGAACTCGAAATCACAGGGGTACGGTCAAACACATGGGGAACCAACCTTAAGGTTCAAGGCAGTAGAAAACAAACAAAAAAAATCGAAGCCACCCTTTAAACTTATGACCAAAAAGATAACTCAATCCCCTATTAGTTCCTGATTTATTCAAGATTGGCAAACAATTAACAGAAAAACTTCATAGGGCATTCAATCGATTTTTTTTTTTTTTTTTTTCGGGCGTACGCTTGGCGTGCGACCCCAAGCTCAAATCGATGGGGCTGGGATGGGGTTTAGACCGACTGAGGTCCTAGGGTTTAGTCTATGGCTCGAAATCGGTTCATTTAAGCCATAACCAAACACGAATGTGTGAAATCGACCCCTAATTCGAAAAATACACGAACCCTAGAATTCGAACAAAGGCATAATGCAGCTTATGCGAGAAAGGAGAAGAGGGAAAAGAATAAAGAAGAAGTCAAAGGGTCAAAAGATATACCTGGTCGCCGTGTTACGCAGGGCGTAACTCAAGAGTACGCGGGGCGTACCTCAACCCCCTGAAATGTACATTCGCGATCCGGGGCATATTACGCATGGCGTAATTAAACTTACGCGGGGCGTAATGAAATTTAACTTTCTTTTTTTAATTGAATTTCCTTTTCTTTTTAATCATTTCATCTAGGAACTTAAAACTTATTTAATTTTTTTTCTTTTTAATTTCTTAAGCTAATGATGACTTCACGATGAGTGATAAAAAAAATTGAGATGTCATAATCACTTATCTTTGTCAAGATCAAACAACAATGGTTGATCAAAAACCTTTGCATGCAAGAATTGGTTTGCGAAACACCCACTTTCGGGACCCGTTAGAATATTTCCTTTGTTTTCCTTGCACCATTAACTAGAAGCGGAACAAGAAGTGACCTAACTAGTCAAGAACAGCAAGAGCTCGGTCTTCCACTTAACCACCACAATACGCCTTGCTATACTACGCCTCATGGATTGAGTTGGACAAATCAACAAAGTAGTAGGCTAAGCAGGTCAAGAATTCCCTAATCGCTTTCATTCTCGAAAACCATGCAAAAAGTAAAGTCAAGCAATGTGTACAATCCCAAATTCCTGCAAAATAAAAACAAGAACCTTCCCGACAAGTGAAAAGATATCATCGAAAATCAAACTAAAAAAAATTGAGAACTAACTAAAAACAAATAATGAATAATCAAATAAAATAAATTAATGACAAGCCGTTCCCCGGCAATGGCGCCAAAAACTTGATGTGCACGAAAGTACCCATTAATTTTAATATTTATAACCTAACAAACTTAGACTAACTATGCACTTATAGGCAGTGCACCTAGTCAGATTACAGTATAGCTTAGGTAAGTCGGGTGTCGATCACAGGGAACGGTGGATTAATTTAATATATTTAATTATAGGTTACATGTCACACGAAAAGAATAATTTAATAAATCTCAAACTAATAATTAATTAACCATTCTCGATAAACTAACAGGAAAAACAAATCTCTTTAGGTACTTTGGTTTAGACAAATTCCACCTTGAAAACATAAACAATTGCATACACAAATTCATTTATTCATGTTCACCGATTCCTAAATTGATTAGATTCATGTTCATTATAACTAATCCTTTAGCAAACAAGTTAATTCAAACAGTGATCAATTGATTAAACTAACATGCTTCCTAGTGTTCAGTTCGTATCAAGCAAGACTTGTAAATTTAGTTAATTTAACATTTAATTAACCTCTTGTTGATGGTCATCAAACAAGGCTCACACATTAACTTACTTATTCCCAAGTTAATCCTAGTTTCACATTCGTTACTTCTAGTCTTATAATCTCAATGGTCATCAAAAATCATAAGAGACAAGCAAATCAAGCAGGTTTTCATACAACTTAATTCACTTAACAATTAACAGCAAATAATCATCATTAACACATGAGGATCTTTGAACAAGCTTGGCAAGATAAATTAAACACAAATAGATTATTTAACATAACAATTAGTCTAAGAATCAAAACTTCATTCAATCATAAACACAAAGTAAAAGGTTTTTACACCCAAATCAGAAACTAAATACAAAAAGTACCATAAGGAAGTGCTAAACATGGTCACGTTAGCAATCCATATGATTACCGACATGTATCCGCTCTCCAATCCTTCAGATCTCTGCTCCCGTTAGCTTAACGGCCTTCCGGCCGCCTTCTAGACCCTCAAAACGGCTTAACAGAAGTTAATTATCGACTAAATTAGGTTAGAAGTCGAATCCCCCCTCCTGGTTGGCTAAAAATCGACATTTATAATCTTTGTGGCCGACCTAAGTACGCTGGGCGTACTATGGATTACGCGGCGCGTACTATGGATAATCACGCGATCATGTATATCCGGTGCAAGCAGGTACGCGGGGCGTAACCGCGACCTCAGCCCCCTTTTCTTTCTTTTAGCTTCTAAGCCCAGTTTCTGCTTCAGTCTTTTCTCTTGTGCTTTATTGACAACAAATAGCTGCAAAACATAATTCAAAGCATTATGAGTACTCTTTAGTTCTAAAATAAAATAAATAAGGCCAAAATATTAAGATAAAGTGCATAAAAATATATCTAAAAATACACATATCATCTGCGAAATGGAAAGAGGCAATGGATAGCGAGATCCAATCCATGTATGATAACCAAGTTTGGAATTTGGTTGATAATGCGCCTGGACGTAAGACCGTTGGGTGCAAATGGATTTTCAAGAAGAAGACCGGCGTGGATGGAAAGGTACACACGTATAAAGCACGATTGGTTGCGAAGGGCGTTACTCAAACTCCCGGAGTTGACTATGAAGAGACCTTGTCACCAGTTGTGAAGATAAAATCTATTAGAGTGATGCTAGCGATTTTCGCATTTCATGATTATGAGATTTGGCAAATGGATGTCAAGACCGCTTTCCTTAACGGGAAGTTGGCTGAGGATGTTAACATGGCTTAGCCAGAGGGGTTTGTGGATCCGAAGCATCCGAATAGAGTGTGTAAGCGTCTCGCAGATAGAATCTTTGCTTCGATGAGAAAGTCAAAGATTTTGGATTTGTACGAAGCGAAGATGAATCGTGCGTATATGTCAAAGCCAGTGGGAGTGTAGTAAGCTTCCTCGTTCTATCTGTCAATGACATATTACTCATAGGAAACGACATCCCGACTCTGCAGGAGGTTAAGTCCTGGCTCGGGAAGTGCTTCGCTATGAAGGACCTCGGAGAGGCTTCCTATATTTTGGGAATAAGGATAGTAAGAGAGAGAAGTAAGAGACTACTAGGACTTAGTCAGAACACTTACTTAGAGAAGGTACTAAAACGTTTTAGTATGGAAAACTCGAAGAAGGGAGAATTACAGATACAAAGTAATACCAAGTTGAGTTAGACTCAAAGTCCGAGTACCGATGCCGAGATAGCTGAAATGAGCCGAGTTCCATACGCTTCCGCAGTTGGCTCAATCATGTACGCTATGACTTGTACTCACCCTGATGTAGCCTTTGCTTTGAGCGTGGTTAGTAGATATCAAGGGAACCCTAACAGAGCCCATTGGATTGCGGTAAAGAATATCCTTAAGTACCTTCGGAGGACCAAGGAATGGTTCTTAGTCCTCGGAGGGAGTGATGACTTGAAGGTGCGAGGGTATAGTGACGCCAACTTTCAGACCGATAGGGACAACTATCATTCTCATTCGGGTTGGGTCTTTACCTTGAATGGAGGAGCAGTAACTTGGAAAAGTTCCAAGAAGGAAACTGTAGCTGATTCAACGTGCGAATCAGAGTACATTGCAGCGAGCGAAGCGTCGAAGGAGGCAATATGGTTGAAGAACTTCATTGGTGATCTTGGAGTTGTGCCTGACATAAAGGAGCCCATGGAGATTTTCTGTGATAATGAAGGAGCGGTTGCCTTGACCAAGGAACCAAGAGATCATGGTAGATCACGACATATCGACAGCAAATATCACTTTATTAGACATCGTGTAGAAGAAGGAAAACTCGTAGTGAAGAGGATATCATCAGAAGATAACCCAACAGATCCGCTTACGAAGGCACTGAGTAGGGTTAAGCATTTGCAGCATGCTAGGAGTATTGGGCTGAAGGATGATATTAGCATAGATTAGATAATATCAGAAATGTATAATAGATAAATGTCGCACCCCAAAACCAAGAACGGCGAAAACGTTCTGGGGCGGAGGACGTCATGTAAAGTATCACAACACAGTAAATGTAAATAAGCAAACAACATTATCCATTGCATTAAATATATAATTTTAATAAAAGCGTGTTCTGTACAGTATAGACACCAAAAATAATGTATATCAAAATAATAAGATGAGTCTTGGATGTGCTCCATCTTCTCAAAAGCTGGCCTCGGTACCTGTCTGCTGATGAACTGAGAATACAAGTTATTTTGAAAGAGTTTATCAGCATTAAGCTGGTGAGTTCATAAGTATTTTAGTGCCAATGTTTGTTGTCAAAACGTTTGAACCTGTCTCAATGTATAAATTTGTAAAAATGTAAGTAAGTGTTTGAAAGTGCTTGTAAAAGTTTGAATCTCTCAGAAAAACCTATATTTTCTGTTAAAGTAACCTTCTACCAAGGCTTAACTGTTTTTGTTGAAGATAATAGAGTTGCGTCTTGGGCCCTTTTGTTTTACAACCGGATTGGGCTTGTCAATCCGTGTTCAGCTAGATTAGCCTTCCTTTTCTTAGAAAAACTGTTAGGGTTTCATTATAAATATATGCATGCATGTATGCGTATAGTAACGGTCGTCACTCTCATTGAATATTGTAAACCCTAAAATCCTCTATAGTTGACATTCTTTATCGAGCTCTTCTGAGGATTGTTTATTGAATCATTCGACACCTTTTGATTCATTAGCTCGTTCTTAGTTGTTTACTTAGTCATTCATCTACCTGTTTCATAGATCTAATCGATCTTTAAGTTTGATTTAAACTCATCAATTGGTATCAGAGCAGGAGGCTGTGTAATCCATACACTTCTTTTCTGTGAAAAAGCTTCGATTAGGGTTATTCCGCATTCATTGATATTAATTGAGCCGTCATCTCATAATTGACGTAACTCAAGATTTATTATCTTTGCCCTAATTCGATATATTACAAGTCTGATCTTTGAACATGTTATTCGATCAATTATGGACGAGTCACAATCCAATCCCATCAATATTTCAAACAGCATTGGATCAACAACAAAGATTCCCATCCTGTACACCCATGATTATGAAGTCTGGGCGAATCACTTTGAAGATTATGTCATAGGATCTGAGGATAATGGATACCTCATCTAGGAAGCAATAATCTCTGGACCGTTTTCTCATTCAGCAACTTCAAGGATTATTAAAACTCAAAAGGAGTATAATGATCTCCTGAAAGATGTTAAAGATGTAGCGCAAGATGAAAAAGTTAAATTTCAGTGCAATATCAAAGCGCTAAGATTGATTAGATTTGCTCTTCAATCCGATACCTTTAGGCTGGTAAGTTCATGCACAACTACTAAAGAGATATGGGATAGGCTACGTGAATTGTACTCTACAGATGAAGATCTTGAACACTCCATTCAAAATTTGCTCTTGTCTGAGTTTGGTGAGTTCAAGCAAGGAACAGAAGAAACAGTGACTCAGACGTTTGATCGCTTCAATCATCTTCTTAGCAAGATGATCAAACATGACATCGAAAGGAAGCTTATTGAACAGAAGGTTACTTTTTTAAATGGACTCAGGTCTGAGTGGAGAGCAATTGTGTCCACCGTTAAAGCACACGAGCAATTCAAATCCTATTCTTTGGCGAAACTGGTGGGCATCCTAAAATCTCAGGAAAAGATCGTGCTGCAGGAGAAGACCGTGGTTTCAAGTCTGGGTTCATTAGCACTCCTGTCGAAAAGCAAAGCTGTGGTAGAGGACGAAGATCTCAACTTGGATGATTATGATCTCACATCTGAAGACTATGCTATGATGGTGTCAAACCCTAAGAGATTCACCAAGAAGAGATTCCCCACCAATAGGAACCGAAACTGGCAAGGAAGCTATAGCACTGAAAAAGTCAAAGATGAACCGAAAGCTGAAGAAGCAAAGAAGGAACAGAAGGCTGAAGGAGATTCTGGAGTGAGCTGCTATTATTGTGGAGGAAAGAACCACTATGCAAAAGATTGCGTCCTCAAAAAGATGGCAGAAAAGAATGAAGAAAATGATGAAGAAGCTGTGTTGATGAAAAAGCTTGATGAGTTAAGGAAGAAGAAATCTGCTACTAACCCTTCCATGAATGCTTTAATTGTGCAGGGCTCGGTAGCTGATGATGAGTTCGGTGGCGTGGAGGTTTGGTCAACCGACTCTGAAGATGATGAAGTGAGGAAGCCTTCACATGGAAAGGCCTATGTAGCGAAAGAAGAGAGCAGTGGAGGAAGATGCTTGATGGTGTCTGACGTTTCTCAGATGAGAGGATACAACACTGATGGTGGGAATGAAGACAAAGAACAGAAGAATCTATGCTTTACAGCCAAACCACTTAGCGAGCAGTTCAGCAAACTTGATGAACTGATCAAGAAGGTACAATCAGTTTTTGTCTCATTTAAAGTCCCACAATGCTCATATGAAAAGGAATTAAAAAATGTTAATTCAAGAATCTCTCATCTAGATAGTAGTTTAACTCAAACTTGGGTCACCAATTCTAACCTAACTGATCAATTAAGCAGGGTGTCTTCGAAGAGTGAGGAACGGCGGATGTGGATCGAACTGAAGGAGTCAGAGTTAACCAAAATAAAAGATGAAAACATCTATTTGCAAAGAGATAATTTAAAGCTTTTAAAATAGCGAAATGTTTTTTGTCTGATTTCCAAACGTCTTTATACTAATATTACTCAGCTTCATTTAAATTATGAAATAGGGAAAAAGAGTCATCGCATGATTTTACCCTTTCTTGAGTTTAAGGAAGATGAAATTGATGCTGATGCATTTAATTGTGAGAGTATTATTTCGTCTGAGGATATTAATCCAACATATTTATATGGACTGGAAAAAATTGAATCTTTCATAAAATCCAAGGACCACAAGAATATGCTCAAAAATCTTTTGGATGAAAATGATAAACTGAAGCTTAGAACCGAAACTATACAAAAATTTGACTCACTGAATGTCAACTTAAGCTCGGAAAATAAAATTGATGTTGAAAATGCATCTGAGCTTAATGAGGACAATAACATGAGTGAAATTTTTGTAGAGGACACAGTTGATTGCTCAGAATTTGTCAAAAATGAACCCGAGAACCACAAAAATCTCATCTCAGAAAATTCTGTGGAATTCGCTCGGTTGTCCCAACAAAAGTCCCCGATTCTTGTAGAGAAGGAAGTTGTATACCAAAAAGTTAGGACCACTCTGAATCAGGTATACAAAGTCACAGGTGTAACCGAACATCAGACTGCTGAACTAACAGCTATTGTGAACGAAGACAATGCTGACGGCTGTGATGAGTTCTTCTGGTCGGCTCCCATTGACAATGTTGATGAAACAGTAGGTCTGTCTGAAAGGACTTCATGGAAAAGTAAAGGCAGATACGTTCCAGAACCTTTGAAGAAACCTGATTGCTTCAACGTGGCAAGTACCAGTGGAACAAAAGATGTCCCTCAAGAGAAAGAAATTCCTGCAAAAGAAGTCGCATCTCCAAGCAAAACAACATCGGTTCAGAGTGGTTCAACCAATGAAAATCAAAAACATAAAGCTAACGTCCATCATCAACCGAAGCAGATGAGAAGTCAAAAACGGGAAAGGAATCAGAGATACAGGAAAAATCTCTCTGAAAGAAAACAGTTTTGGCAATCGCAAAATGCCTATTTCTCACATCAAGAGAGGAATTTAAAACCAGCGAAAAATCCTGATGGATCGACGGAGAGAGACGACAACCGAACGCAGAGGTTCGGTTATGAGCAGAACAACAACCGAAAGCAGAGGTTCGGTTCTGAGCAAAACAACAACCAAAAGCAGAGGTTCGGCTCAGAGAACAATAACAACCGAACGTATAGATTCGGTTCAGAGAATGATTTCAACCAAAAGCACAGGTTCGTTTCGGGAATTAAAAGAGGTCAAAACTCTAAAGTTGGTCCTTCCGTTAATCAAAAGCAAAAGAGTCACCCAGAATCTTCAATCAAGAAGTCATACCGTTATAAGTCATCTCATTCTAACTCTTCTAACTCCTCACAATCCTCTATCTCTTCTCGTCCTCAAGTCCACTTTGTTTCTTCTCAAAAATCTCAGTCATCAGCTGATCAAAAATGGAAACAGAAGGTTTCAGATACTGAATCAAAATCAATACTGAAACCATCAAATCCAAATAAAATCAAAGTTTTCACCATCAAAACAAAAGATGATACAACACTAATAAAAAGAACATATGTTGTTGACATCTCTCTTACTATTCCCGCAAACAACTCACGAGGACCCAAAAAGCTCTGGGTTCCTAAATCTGCTTAATTTTTGCAGGTTATTAGTAACAAGCAGTATAACGAAGAATGGTACATTGATAGTGGCTGCTCGCGTCACATGACAGGGAGGAAGGAAGAACTTAGGGAATTCAGATCTCTTTCCAATGGTGGTAATGTTAAATTTGGGAACAATTCCTTTGGAACAATCAAAGGCTACGGAATGATTACAAACGGTGATTTCTCAATCAGGAAAGTTGCATATGTAGAGGGATTACAACACAATCTTATCAGTGTATCTCAGCTTGTTGGAGGTACTGGTCTCAAAGTCTCATTCGATGATGAAGGTTCGGAAATTATCGACAAAAAGACGAACAAAGTTATTCTCCAATCAGAGCGCAAAGGTGAAATGTTTCCCCTTAATCTCAAACCAATCAAAGGAAACCCAGCCATCTGTCTGTTATCCAAGGCACCATTTGACGAAAGCTGGCTGTGGCACAGAAGACTCTCTCATCTCAACTTCAAAGATATCAACAAACTTGTCACTGGAAGTCATGTGAGGGGTCTCCCATTGCTCAAATATGATAGAGATCATCTGTGTGCTGCATGTGAAATGGGAAAGCAGAGTCGTCAAAGTCATCCATCCATAATAAACACTAAAGTCGTAGAACCACTGGAATTACTTCATATTGATTTATGTGGTCCATCTTTTGTAGAAAGCATTGGTGGTAGCAAGTATATTCTTGTTATTGTTGATGACTTTTCACGTTTTACATGGGTGTTCTTTCTGAAGCTTAAATCTGAAGCGACTCACAAGCTAAAAGTGTTTATCAAGCAGATTGAAGTACAGCTGAAGAAGGTCGTTCGCAACATCAGAAGTTACAATGGGTTGGAGTTCACAAATAAAGAATTTGAAGAATTCCTGGAAGAAAAGGGGATCAGTCACAACTTCTCAGCTCCCTACACACCTCAACAGAACGGAATTGTCGAAAGACGAAACCGATCCTTATGTGAAGCTGCCCGAACAATGCTAAGTTTTGCTTCCTTACCTTTATATTTTTGGGCTGATGCTATTTCTGCTGCTTGTTTTACACAGAACAGGTCGTATCTTAACAAACACTTCACTCTCACTCCTTATGAGATCATCAACAACAGGAAGCCAAATGTGAAGTTTTTTCATGTGTTCGGTTCCAGATGCTTCATTCTCAATTCCAAAGAACACCGCAACAAGTTTGATGTTAAAGCTGACGAAGGGATATTTTTGGGTTATTCTCTTACTTCTAAAGCATACATAGTGTTAAACAAGCGTTCAAAGGAAATCGAAGAAACTTACTACGTGACTTTTGATGATAGCTATGTTAAAAAGCTAAAGGCCTACGAAGACACAGCTGGAGAAATCTTTCCTCAAACTGGCCAAGTCACAGCCTCAATCGCTAATCTATTCGAGAAATTCATGGAGCTTTTTGATGAACCAGAGAAGGCCACTCTTTCTGAAGCCAGTGCAGCAGACAACAGGGTAGATAACTTGAAGCAACTTATTGACGATGCTGCAAGAAGACTGAATGAAGAAGAATCGAGTTCACAAGACCCTCCTCAACACAATGCATCAGTAGAGGGGGAGGATCCACCTGCATCCCAGCCAAGTTCACAAGTTGAGGGGGAGCTAAGGTCTCAACCTCCAACCGAGAGTGATTCACCAACCGAGAGTGCTTATCCAACCAAGAGTGCTTCACCAACCGAGAGTGCTTCACCAACCGAGAGTGCTTCACTAACCGAGCGTGTCTCACCAAACGTCAGAGCCTCTCCAACCGTAGGTTCATCAACACCCGAAACATCATCACCTTAGGAAACCACTATAGATCAAGATTCACAAGACATTCCTGCAAGATCACATGTTGAGGGGGAGCATGTTGATATGGCATCCGACTTCGACAGTCTGTCCGAACCAGAAGAAATGATAAATGCTGAATTGGATCCATCCTTTGATCCAAACTTCCCTCCTCTCACCAAATGGACCAGAAATCATCCTATCTCTCAAGTTGTCCGGAATATCTCAGAATCAGTTCTGACCCGATCACTACTCAAGGCAAAACAAGCATCCTTGTACTCAAAAGTTGAATTCTTCATGTTTAACTCATTCGTATCCAAAGTTGAGCCAAAGACAGTTAAAACTGCTCTTGATCACTCTGATTGGGTTCAAGCAATGCAAGACGAATGGAATGAATTTGAAAGGAACAAGGTCTGGCGTCTTATTCCAACTCCTCCACATGCCTCGATTGTTGGTCTCAAATGGGTCTTTCAGAACAAACTCGACAAGGAAGGGAATGTTATCAGAGATAAAGCTCGTCTAGTCGTCAAAGGATACTGTCAGGAGGAAGGCATTGACTATGAAGAGACTTTTGCTCCGGTAGCTAGGCTGGAATCAGTGAGAATATTTCTTGCTTATGCTGCTCACAAAAATTTTGAGGTCTTTCAAATGGACGTCAAGTGTGCATTTCTCAATGGAGATCTCGAATAGGCTATGTATATGGAGCAACCTCCTGGATTCGTGAATGAAAAGCATCCCGATCACTGTTACATTTTGGATAAAGCCGTGTATGGTCTGAAACAAGCTCCGAGGGCCTGGTATGAAACGCTGACTAAATTTTTAAAGATGTCCAAATTCAAGCAAGGTTCGGTTGACCCAACCTTCTTTCGCAAAAAGGAAGGTAACCACCTTATGATAGTTCAAATTTACGTCGATGATATCATCTTTGGCTCCACGAATTCAATCCTAACAGCTGAATTCAGAAAGCTGATGGAGACTAAATTTGAAATGAGCTCAATGGGTCCCATTAACTTTTTTCTTGGTTTAAATATCAGACAGGGACCTGAAGGCATCTTTATCAACCAGGAAGCTTACACAAAGAATCTCTTAGCAAAATTTGGCATGATGGGAGATTCAAAGGTCAAAGTCCCAATGGCATTCGGCACTAAGCTCACTCCATCCCTGGACAAACCAGTTGTTGATCTTACACTTTATCGTCAAATGATAGGCTCTCTAATGTATCTTATTGCTAGCAGACCTGACATAATGTTTTCTGTTTGTTACTGTGCTCGGTTTCAGGCAAAACCAAGGGAACCTCATATGCTTGCAGTGAAAAACATATTCCGTTATCTCAAGCGGACTAGCTCTTTAGGTCTGTGGTACCCTTCTAACTCAGGCTTCTTCGTTCAAGCCTACTTAGATGCAGACCTTGGTGGTTGTGGTCTCGACAGGAAAAGCACCACTGGTGGTTGCCAATTCCTCAATGGGAAGTTGGTTAGCTGGCAGTCAAAGAAACAAACCTGCGTGTCTCTGTCTACTGCTGAAGCAGAATACATTGTCGCTGCTTCCTGTACCTCTCAAGTGATTTGGATCCAGAGTCAACTCCGCGACTATGGACTCAATATGAAAAACATCCCACTATATTGTGACTCTGAAAGTGCAATTAGGATCTGTCATAACCCAGTGCAACATCCCAAGACCAAGCACATCGCACTGAGGTATCACTTCATCAAAGATTACGTGGAAGACGGAAACGCTGAAGTACACTTTGTTAGAACCACTGATCAATTGGCCGATGTCTTTACCAAAGCTCTTCCTGAAACGACTTTCAACAAAATTCTACATGGGTTGGGTATGATGGTTGGAGAGTCGGTCCCAAATCCTCAAATCTCCATTTAAGAATCAAGAACCGAAGAAAACAGAGCACTCGGTCTCTCTCTGCTCTGGAGATTTAAAGGAACCGAAGCAAACAGACCGCTCGGTCTCTCTCTGCTCTAATGATTTACTGAACCGAACTAGACAGACTGCTCGGTTCATCTCTGTTCTGAAATTGTCACCGAAATACACAGATCGCTCGGTCTATCTCTGCTTCATCATTTTTTTTATGTTGTACAATTTTATCTTTCTGTTTTATTTTTTTTTTCAGAAAATCCCAAAATTACAAAAACATTTTATCTTTCTATTTTTTTTTTCTAGAAAATCCCAAAATTACAAAAACATTTTATCTTTATGTTTTTACTTATTTTTCAGAAAAATCCCAAAATTACAAAAACATTTTATCTTTCTGTTTTTATTTATTTTTCAGAAAAATCCCAAAATTACAAAAACATTTTATCTTTCTGTTTTTATTTGTTTTTCAGAAAAATCCCAAAATTACAAAAACATTTTATTCTTCTGTTTTATTCCGTTTTCTTACTTACTTCCAGTACTTGCAAGTCCTGGTCGGTGTACGTTTTGCACAGGTGAATACAAGCATCACCTTCTGTAGTGTTTACCCAGGTATGTTTTATCTTTCTCAGACTAGTTAGACGTCCCTAGAAGCATGCTGCTGTATGTTGTCACAAGCCTCTATGACCTCAAGCACGCCTTAATGATTCGATCAATACCTATCGTCTCTTCCCAATCAGGCTGTTCTCTCACACTCGGTCCAGAGCTACCTTACTCTACTCATTTGATACATGAGTTGCTCTGCTTTGTCCCTTTTCTGTAGCAGAAGGTACGTTCGGTCTCTTAACCACCTCCTCAAATTCTACATTTACCTTCGATTCCCCAAAGTAACCCTTGATGCTTTCAGTCTTTACCACTAAGGCTTATGGTTACACACCCTCTGTGTTTATGATCTTGGATTCGATTACCACGTTCTAAGTGAAACCCAAAATCCAATACCTGAAATGAATTGACGGTGAGTGATATACTCAAGATATTACTTGGAAATCTCATTTTCTTTTTGTGTGATCTTTTATGAAATCGTCTACACCTAAGACATTTCTTCCCAAAGAGCTCCAGTTTATTTTTCTTTGAGATTTCTATCTATCCCATGCTTGTCACGCGATAATTCCCAACTACCCGTTCAACAGATCACATCGGTCTCACAGGTATCTCTGCCAACACTCAGTTTTATGTTAAGACTTGATGTTCGGTTAGAGGTCAGCCACCCTTCAACCCATGATCAAATGATGCCTTTCATTGTTTATTAATAGACAACTGATCGTATTTCCTGGGAAACCACATAAGCACTTCAAGTCTCTATTGGCTTTAAAGGAAGCGATTCTTGCCCGGAATCTTCCGCTTTCTGTCTTCTTAATAGACAACACTCACATCCCAAACACCTTTGATTTATTTCTTTATCTTTCACACTCTTATGCACGAAAATGAATTTTTTCCAACATTCTGATTGCTGTTTGGTATATGGTTTTAAGTTTCAGTTGTAACCAAACAAGGGCACAAGGAATTTCAAACGGTACAAAAATGATTTGGGCGCGTGCAATTGATTCGTTTCACACCCACGTGTGCTGACGTATTCCTGGGATACACCATAACTTCCAATCACGCTTTTTCAGGCAATGTTTTGGTTTCCTCATCATCACGATTTTCTCTCTCCAGTGAACGGTAGAAATAAGGGGTGATCGTGTTCTTTGGCATTTACCTCCCACGAATTCTCTCTCTCTGAAAAGTTTCCATTGTTCATATTCTTCCACAACTCAACAATGGCTACTTCTTCTTCTGCACAAGATCACACTGCATCTTCAACTTTGCTCTCCATCAAACCTAATCAGAATATGATTATAGAGATGACCCCGTTCTTATATGATTCATACATGCTACACGTGGTGGAATGCCTAAAATATTCCCCATTGCTGTTGGCACTCACGCAGGTGGAAGCCGTTCCAATGTCCTTGCTCTCTCAAGTCTACACAACGGCCAACTACGACAAACAAAAAGATCGCATCTACTTCACCATCCACGACAAGAAAACCTCTGTGTCCAAAACAAGGTTTTGCTCTCTTCTAGGGCTTGCAGTCGACTCTTCCGTCATCTCACCGGATTTTATCACCACTACTCAACTCTTCTCAATGATGTACGAGATGGGGAATACGGATGTTCTTACTACTATCACGAAGGTCAAGAAATCTTGTCTTCCGTCTCAGTGGAACGAATTACTTACCCTTTTGATTAAGGGTTTAGCGGAGAGGTGTGGTGGTTCTGACACCACGAGTAAAGGGTTTCTCACCATCCTGTATGGTCTTTACAACGGAATCAATCTAGATTATGGCTCCATAATCTGGTCTCAAGTCGTTCAGAGTCTCAACACCACTACACGGTACTCTGAGATATCATGCGGTCGTTTCTGGACGCTTATTACAAAGAAGGCCATGGATTCCCTTGAAATCCCGGTGATGAAGGATGCTCTTATGGCTTCAATTGCCTCTTACCACACCAAGAAGATCATCATCTCTGATCCAAGTAAGTTTCTCCATTATGGATTGATCCATGAATCCATGTATAGGTGTGTCACGCCTCACAGCAAAATCATGGCTGACTATAGCACCAGAACACCGTTGCCTCCAAGGGTTCTATCCGATGAACAGAGAGCTGCACTAGACGCCCTTGATCAACCTGCCAACCGTGGCAAGAGGGCCAGCAAAAAGGAGAAACCAGAGAAGAACGAATCTGAACCGAAAAAGGAGAGGAAGCGAAGATCCTCCAAACGCAAATCTGATGCAGAGGAACCTTCTCAGTCCAAATCCAAGAAGGTCAAGAAGATGGCTAAAAGAGCCAAAGGGTCTCCTTCTCCTGGCTCTGCTCCTAATGACCCATCCGACACAGAGGCTACTGCTCCTCCAACCGAGACAACCATTGCTCACTCTCCTCAACAACCATCTTCTCCTGCAGGCACTCAGCTTCCCTCTCCACTAGCATCTCCCAAAATTCCCAAATCACCCTCTCCACCAACATCTCCCAAAATTACCAAATCACCCACTCCTCCCACTTCTCCTAAAATTCCTACCCCACCCCAATCACCAACACAGGAGGTCCCACTATCTGTTCCTATAACCATCCCTCCCACTACAACAGAACCAATCATTCCACTCTCTGTTACTCAACCTTCATCCTCTATCCCCACACCAATTATCACCGAATCAGTTACTATCACCTCTTCCCAACCACCAGTAATAGTCAATGTATCTGATACAGGGGCTACTACTGTGGTTGAAACCCCTATCATCAACATTCCCCCATCTCCTTCTCCAACCTCCAACTGCGGTGCTACCTTAGGCGGTGATGATGAAGAGTACGACTCTCTTTATTATAGCCCATACCGGATTCCCACAGACACTGATGCCGATACCCCTGTTACTAGTCAGCAGATTCAAGAAATTCACGACAAACTCGATAGTCTGCTGGCTGATAATAAAACCTACGGGGGTGTCGTGCTAAAAGCCTTCATTGAGTCTGCGATCAAGACGTACACTGACGCTCTGGATCGTTCAACTAATGCCATCGACAACTCAGCTACTTCATGCTCCAAAGCCACCAAGGAAGTTTCTGAGGTTGTTCACACAACTCAGATCTTTCTTGATTCTCTAAAAGCTCATGCTGATTCCAGTGCGGCCAAGTTTCAGACGTCCGTTGACTCTTTCTCGGCTACCCTTCAGGGTGAAACCTCCAAATTTGAGGCTCTGCGTGCTGACCTCAAAACTGAATCCACATCATTTCTCAAATCTTTGGATTCACGTTTTACTTCTCTAGCAGCAGAGAGCACCCTAAAGGAAGATCTTGTCAAGCATCAGGCAACTATTGACCTACAAAAGATACAACTGGCCCAGGCACAACAAGAAATTTCTTTGCTAAAAACTCAGCGGGCAGTTCTTCAAGGTTGCGCTGGTGATGTCAAGAATATGTTGACAAGTGTTCTTGACACTCATGATCCCTTCCTTATCCTTACTATCAGACAGCATCTCCAGGCTAAACTCCTTCCTGCAATTAACATCTTGAGCGAAATGAAGGGTGTCTCGGAGAGGCTTGTTCTTCCGCGACAAGGGGGAGAGGAAGGTGTGTCAAAGACAAAACCGAAGGTTAATGTAGCTTCGGGTTCTGGGAAACAAGTCCTTGTTGAGAGCGAGTCAGATTCAGATGAAACTATCACTGAAGCTCTTCAACGAAAGAAAAGGGACAAAGAGCTAGATGAAACTCTTAAGATAGCTCGAGAGGCCGAGGCTAGGGAAAGAAAGATCAAGGAGGATGAGGATGCCATACAAGCCAAGAAGACTCTGTTCCCAGAATGGGACAGAGACACACTCATCACTCAAGCGATTGAGTTTCCCTCCATATATTGGTTGAAACCGATTGCATCCTTCGAGTGTCAAAATACAAAAGACTCACAGTTTGACATGCCAATCACGCGAAAAGCTTTTACATTTCATTGCTTTGATGTCACTGCTGATGTCCCTCATCCGAACTTGAAGGTTGACAGAGAGTTAATAGATTTCTATCTGAAGTATGGTCAACCGTAGTACTTGACATGGAGTGCTCAGAAGATTATTAAAGTCAAGGTACTGAAACCGACACAGACTGGGAAATTTGTGAACGTTAATTTCAAAATCAACAGAGGAACGACCAACACAGAACATCTCATTTCTCTGGCAGATCTTCCCAATCTGAATCCGCATGATTGGATTCTGCTATACAACATTCTTCTCTCCAATCATAGAGAGTATGAACCGATTCTCAAACATCTCAAAAGAATGTTGGCTTCCTACATCCATGAGCTTGCCACTATGGATCAGGAATTAGCAAAGATTATGAACAAGAAACCGACCGTCAAGCCTACTTCCAAGACAGGAGACGTTCATAAAATGAAGGTAGGGAAAATTGATTCTTCCAATCTGACAGTCATGTTCACAAGTGGCGACAAGCATAAGTTTCTGTTTGCTTTGGTAGACAAACATCTGTTTTCAACAGATTGTCTGGAGCATATTTAAAATATCATTCACCGATGCAAGCAGAACTCAACAGCAGACAAGAAGAACTTCACTGATATGCTTCGTTGATATATCACCTTCAGGCATCACATTCTGGCTATAATATCGAGGATTTTTGAGATGGTAAAGAAGCCTTCTGCTGTCAAAAGAGAATGAAGATTCTTCGCCAAAGACGCAAAGGGGGAGATTGTTGAAGATAATAGAGTTGCGTCTTGGGCCCTTTTGTTTTACAACCGGATTGGGCTTGTCAATCCGTGTTCAGCTAGATTAGCCTTCCTTTTCTTAGAAAAACTGTTAGGGTTTCATTATAAATATATGCATGCATGTATGCGTATAGTAACGGTCGTCACTCTCATTGAATATTGTAAACCCTAAAATCCTCTACAGTTGACATTCTTTATCGAGCTCTTCTGAGTATTGTTTATTGAATCATTCGACACCTTTTGATTCATTAGCCCGTTCTTAATTGTTTACTTAGTCATTCATCTACCTGTTTCATAGATCTAATCGATCTTTAACTTTGTTTTAAACTCATCAGTTTTGTACGTTCGTTTGATGTAAAAGTGTGTAATTTCCCAAGCATAACTATCATTTAACAAAATATAGTTTGTACATTAACGTTTAAGTGAGGTTATCACTAAAATATGTAATGGGTAAATCATTGTAGTACTGTAGTTTTGTATTATAAGAACTACTGTTGTACTAACTACCTTAAACAAGATTTATATTAAAGTATAATGTAATAAATTGCACCATGCTATCGAATGGTAACAACGACATAATGAATGGTCGTAATAACGGAATGACGTTTGGCACCCGCAGACCTGCAGGTCCGGTTGTTGCTAGCAGCAAGGTATAGGATAGTCAATCTAGTATAGATCTATACACAAACTCATGCTCTCCCTCCAAGGGAATTTTGGCTACAACTCGGGCCATGACATTTAAGGCATGCTCCGACACAGCGGATCAAAATTGTTAACGTGTTCATGTATATGTAATGTCTCTCGTTCTAGTATAGTTGTATATGTATTGTTTCTAGCATAGTTGTATATGTATTGTTTCCAGTATAGTTGTATATGTATTGTTTCTAGTATAGTTGTATATGTATTGTTTCTAGTCTAGCTGTATATGTATTGTTTCTAGTATAGTTGTATATGTATTGTTTTTAGTATAGTTGTATATGCATTGTATTACCCCGATGGTAACTAGCTATTGATGTACTGATAAATATGAATATGGAAGTAATTTTATGTTTATACATGTATATATGATATATAACTAATATGGAAACGAACCTCGGATGGTCACCCGAAATCCCACCAGACCACATCTCAGTGCACGAAAAGGAAATAGGGCGGATGGCCTTCCTAAGCCCTTTAAACATTACTTATATATCTATACATATATGGGAATGCAATTTTTAAGAAGTAAAACAAAGTTTAAATAAAAGCATTTGATAAGTAAAAGAGTTTGTAAAACATTTTGAAGTAAAACAATTTGATAAACAGTTTGAACAGTGATAAAATCATTGGTTTTCTAGTTATTAATCACATGTGATTAATGCAGTCACATGTGATTGATGCAATAACTATAAGTTTTTAACTTGTATCCCCCCCATAAAGTATTTAAAACATTTAAAAGCATTTCAAAGGTTGATTAGAGGGTTATGAAACTAACTTGTGGTGAGTAGATTGGATTAATGTATTGGGTACCGTGCTAGGTGGCAAACGGAGACTTGTTCACATGTTCGAGCCTAGTTATCATATAATGAGCATATATATAACTAATTAGCCAAATAATAACTTAACAAAGTAAGTTGAGACACTTAGGAACATGTAAACACTTTATATAAGTGTTATAGGTCCTAATGGTTGCATCTATGTTGATACGGGGCAAGGCAAAAGGGGTTTAATGCACCAATGACCTTGTATATGAGTTCACCACCCAACAAACCCCTCCCTTTGGAGTTTACAGCCGTGAACCCATGAGTTTACGGCCGTGAACTCCTCACTTGGTGGTTTTGGGTGTTTTGAAGTGCCATATTGATCCTAGAATAAGCCTAGCCTTGTTGGAATAATCTTTGAAGTAGTTTAAGGCCTTGGAATGCTCCTTTGGGGAGTTTACGGCCAAAGTACCATATCCCCTAGAGTTTACGGCCGTAAACTCCTATGGGGTGTTGGTTTTAATTCTTTTAAGTCACTTGTACATGTAGGATAGCTTCTATGTTTTTGTCTAAGGCTAAAGGGGACATTAGGCACACATTTGTGCCTTTACTTGGAGTTTACGGCCCAAGAGATGTTCCTTGGCTGTAAACTCCCTTTAAGGGATGATTTTGATGTAATTTGTTCCCCATTCATGTTCCAAGTATACATGGTTAATTGTCTTAAGGCTTTAAGGTTGTTTAGGGCATACTTTGCTCTTGAAAAAGGGGTTTACGGCCCAAGATCTTTCCTTGGCTGTAAACTCCTAAAACCCTATGATTTTGAAGTGTTTTGGTGTCCAAATTAATTACAAGCATTAGAGGGTAAAGGTCCTTAAGCTTTAGGGTTGATTTAGGGCACTTATAGCCCTTAAAAAGGGGTTTACGGCCCAAGAGATATCCTTGGCCGTAAACTCCTATAACTAGGGTTTCTTGATTGATTTCTAGCCTCAAATGTTTATACATTAAGCCCTAAACAAGTTGTCTAACAAGGAATCAGGACTAGGAAGCCTTTAGGCTCCGTTTCGTAGTTTACACCCCAAGAACGTTCTTGGGCCGTAAGCTCCCGGATCTTGTATTTTAGACATGTAAACAATGTTATAAAGCATTTAACAAACATTAAAACACATTTTGGAAAGTAGACTCACAATCCGGGATGAAAACCCGAAGATCCGTCAGAGAGAAAATGGCTTTTCTCTAGTTGGAATTGTGAATAATGAATTAATTAAATTCAGAAATCTATTTATAGTCCTAAAATATTTTGACAAAAAATATTTTTATTCCGGAAGTAGGACTATAACATCATGAAACTTGGAATCTTCAAGTTTCACAAATACAGGAGCATCCACTCTCTTGATATATCCAGAAACGTAAACCCTAATGTACACAAACTTGTTTGGACAAGTCTAAAAATCACTGAAACTGGACTAGCTTCTATTGCATAGATAATGTTCGTACAAATGGAAATTTCGGGTTGTCACATCATCCCCCCGTTAGAAGGAATTTCGTCCCGAAATTAGAATTTAAGCAAATAAGAAGTTACAAATAACTAAGCGAAAAGATGAGGGTATTTCAGTTTCATCTGATCCTCGCATTCCCAAGTGAATTCCGGTCCTCGCTTGGCATTCCAGCGAACCTTCACGATAGGGATATGGCTTTGCTTCGTCTGCTTGACCTCACGGTCCATGATCTATACTGGTTCTTCCACGAAGTTGAGGCTCTCGTTGATCTTGATCTCGTCGAGTGGGATTACGAGAGTCTCATCGGATAGACACTTTTTCAAGTTGGATACGTGGAATGTAGAATGTACGTTACGAAGTGTGTCGGGTAGATCGAGTTTGTAAGCTACGGGGCTGACTCTTGCAAGAATCTCGAAAGGCCCTATGTACCTAGGATTAAGCTTCCCACGCTTACCGAAGTGTATCAAGCCCTTCCAGGGTGAGACTTTGAGAAGGACTCGGTCTCCCACCTGAAATTCCAAAGGTTTTCTTCGTTTATCAGCATAGCTCTTTTGTCGGTCTCTAGAGGCTTTCAATCGTTCACGAATCTGAACGATTTTCTTTGTCGTTTCCCGAATGATCTCCGGACCGGTGAGAGTACTGTCGGAAGCTTGCCCCCGAGCCAATTGGGTATCACCCACCTCAGCCCAGCACAGAGGGGATCTGCACTTTCGGCCGTAAAGGGCTTCAAATGGTGCTGCCTTTATGCTCGTGTGATAACTGTTGTTGTAGGAAAATTCGACGAGGGGTAAATGAGTATCCCACGCTTTTCCAAAGTCAATTACACAAGCACGCAACATATCCTCTAAAGTCTGGATTGTCCTCTCACTCTGTCCGTCCATCTGTGGATGGTAGGCTGTGCTCATGTCTAGCCTTGTTCCCAGGGAATGTTGTAGTGATTTCCAGAATCTTGAGGTGAACCTACTATCTCTATCGGAGATAATGGATATAGGCACACCATGTAGCCGTACGATTTCCGTAATGTATGTTCTCGTCAGTTTCTCCATCTTGTCGGTTTCTTTGCTAGGCAGGAAGTGTGCAGACTTGGTCAATCTATCAACGGTGACCAATATGGTATCAAGTCCACCCGTTGTCTTGGGCAACTTGGTTATGAAATCCATAGTGATCCGCTCCCACTTCCATTATGGAATCTCTGGTTGTTGCAGTAAACCAGAGGGCTTCTGGTACTTGACCTTTACCTTTGCGCAAGTAAGGCATTTACTTACGAAGGTAGAAATCTATGCTTTCGTTTAGGCCACCAGTATAGCTTTTTAAGATCCAGATACATCTTATCTGAACCTGGGTGGACGGAATACCGAGTGTTGTGCGCCTCGGTCATGACCAAGTCTCGGAAAGCACCGTGTTTCGGTGTCCATATCCGGTCCATGAAGTATAAGGCTCCATCACCCTTGGCTTCTAAATTCTTGTCCATCCCTCTTAGGGATTCACTCATCACATTTTCAGGTTTCATGGCTTCAAGTTGGGCCGCCTGAATTTGATTAGACAAGTGTGAATGGATGGTTATTGATAATGACTTGACTTTGCGACCAGAATATTCCTTCCGACTTAGGGCGTCTACTACTACGTTGGCTTTACCCGGATGATAACGAATGTCGCATTCGTAATCACTGAGTAGCTCAACCCACCGTCGTTGTCTCATGTTGAGCTCCTTCTGATCGAATATGTGTTGTAAACTCTTGTGGTCGGTAAAGATAGTGTTCTTCGTTCCATACAAGTAATGTCTCCAGATCTTCAGAGCAAACACCACTGCTCCCAGTTCAAGATCGTGGGTCGTGTAGTTAACTTCGTGTGTCTTCAACTGTCTGGAGGCGTAGGCGATGACCTTACCTCGCTGCATCAGAACACACCCAAGCCCTTGGTTCGATGCATCGCAATAGACTACGAAGTCTTCTATCCCTTCGGGGAGAGATAGTATTGGCACGGTGCACAAGGCTCGCTTGAGCGTTTGGAATGCTCTCTCTTGTTTCTCTTCCCAGTCAAAGGCCACGCCTTTCTGGGTTAGGGTTGTAAGAGGTTTCGCTATTCGGGAGAAGTTTTGAATGAATCTGCGGTAGTAGCCAGCAAGACCTAGAAATTGACGAATTTCTGTCGGCGTCTTGGGTGCTGACCAGTTCTCAATGGCTTTAATTTTGGATGGGTCCACGTGGATTCCCTCTTCGCTTACCACGTGTCCTAAGAATTCGAATCTTCGGATCCAAAATTCACATTTCGAGAACTTCGCATAAAGTTTCTTTGTTCGTAAAGTTCCTAGAACTTGTCGCAAGTGATCGCCATGCTCTTCCTTACTTTGGGAGTAGATCAGGATGTCGTCAATGAAAACAATGACGAACTGATCCAAGTAAGGTCGGCATACTCTGTTCATCAGGTCCATGAAGACTGATGGCGCATTGGTCAATCCGAATGGCATCACCACGAACTCGTAGTGTCCGTAACGAGTTCGAAAGCCTGTCATTGGAACATCCTCCTCTAGTACCCGTAACTGGTGATATCCGGATCTTAGATCAATTTTGAAAAAATAGTTCGCCCCTTGCAGTTGGTCAAATAGATCGTGTATGCGAGGCAGAGGGTAACGATTTTTGACCGTAAGTTTGTTGAGTTCTCTGTAGTCGATACACATACAGAATGATCCGTATTTCTTTATAACGAACAAGACCGGTGCTCCCCAAGGTGAGAAGCTTGGTCTTATGAAGCCCTTGCTGAGTAGTTCGTTAAGTTGACCAGATAATTCTTGCATCTCTGCTGGTGCTAAGCGGTAGGGCGACTTGGCTACTAGGGTAGCTCCTGGGACTAAGTCGATTCTGAACTCGACGTATCGTTGTGGAGGTAATCCAGGTAGTTCTTCTGGGAAAATGTCGGGGAAGTCGCTCACTGCTGGAATGTTCTTTAGTTCTTTCGTTTCGAGGTTCGTGTCGACGACGGGAGCAAGGAATGCGTGGTATTCTTTGCGCAGATCTTTTTGTGCTTGAATACTTGATATAATGTGAAACTCGCACCAGGTTTGTCGCTGTAGACTATAAGAGTTTCG
Organism: Lactuca saligna; assembly: GCF_052625555.1. Taxonomy (NCBI): domain Eukaryota; kingdom Viridiplantae; phylum Streptophyta; class Magnoliopsida; order Asterales; family Asteraceae; genus Lactuca; species Lactuca saligna. The sequence goes on along the minus strand of NC_136419.1, from coordinate 223,538,767 downwards.
TTAGATGGAAGGTTTAGTCGGATTGCTTTCTCGAAGCACATGATGTCGACGCGATGAAGACTCAACCAATCCATGCCGATGATAACGTCGAAGCTTTTTATTGAGACCGGAATGAGGTCGATTGGGAATGAATGGTTATCTAGAGTTAGGATACAACCTAAGTATATGCTATTTGTACTTTCAGTTTTTCTGTTAGCCATTTCTACAGTGAATTGTTCTTTAAGTGCGTGTGGTTGTTGTTTAAGCATGCGAGCAAATTTGTGGTTCACGAAGCTTCGCTCCGCTCCACTATCGAACAGAATGCATGCATAGGAGTTATCGAGGAGGAACGTACCAGTCACCACTATCGGGTCAGCAACTACTTCCCCGTGGCCTATAGCTAGTACCCTCCCTGCTCCTCCAGCATTTCTCGCTTTGGGACAGTCCCTCTTATAGTGGCCCATTTCACCACATCCATAGCAAGTTGGGCTCACGCCGGAGCCGGGGACTTATGTGATCGGTTGTACCGGGAACTTACAGAAACGGACAGTGAGTCCTTTCCTGTTGCAGTTAGAGCACTGCATTTCACGGCAGGGGCCGTTGTGGTGGAAGTTGCATTTGTTTCACTTCGGCAAACTTCTAGCATACTGCTTCATCGGAGCAGTAGCAGTAGCAGGGGTTACCGCGACATGTACTGCCACAATTTGCTGCTTCTTGGCAGCTCACTGCCTCTTCTTGTCATCCCAGAACTTCCGCTTGGTATCAGTGGGTTTGGAGGGTTCTGAGATAGCTAGGGTTGTTATGGTTGCAGGGGTTTTGACACCATGGTCAATGAGTCCTGTGTCAGTCGCTTGGCACTGTCGAAGGTAGCGGGGTTCAATGCTAGGACATTCCCCTGATACGGAGGCACCAGCCCCCATATGTACCGTTTGATCTTTTTCCCTTCAGTGGGAACCATGTTTGGGCAGAGGGCCACCAGTTCGCTGAATCTGGCGGTATAAGCAACAATGTTAGTGCTCTTCATGGTTAGACTCCAAAGCTCCTGCTCTAGTTTCTGGATCTCGCCCCTCGGGCAGTATTCCTCAATCATGAGGTCTTTCATCGTTTCCCAGCCTATGTCGTTGTCTACGACGAGAGTTAGAGATTTAACGTGGCTGTTCCACCACGTCAGTGCCTTCCCTTCGAAGGTGCATGCGACATATTTGACCTTGCTCACAGCAGGGCAAGAACAAATTTCGAAGACTGATTCAGTCTTCTCGAACCATTGCGAGAGAGCAATGACTCCACCGGTCCCATGAAAGGACTTCGGCTTGCAGTTGGTGAAATCCTTGTAAGAGCACTCTCTCGAGCGCACAGGAGTTTCAACCGGAATAGAGTTCACAGGGGTTCCACCTCTGCTGGCATCAGTAGAGTGATAATGTGCCATGGCAGTTGCCACTGCTGCAACTACGGCAGCATTTAGGGCTGCTGTATCGATGACCGGAGGTGGTGGAGGCGGTGTAGGTGTAGGGTTATTCCTGTTGGGTTTTAGCCATAAGAACTTTCCTATGTGCGCATGCAAAACCCTAATGCTTGGATCTAGGCTTTCTATCAAACATGCTTTTGAATCCAAGACTTCTAATGGCTAATTAGGTTAAACAACAACATTAATACAGATCTAGAATCATACCTTTGAGTTCCTTGTTGATCTTCTTGTCTTGGAGCTTCTAAAGTCACAATTGTCACTCCTCTAATGGCTTACAAACACCAATAGCAAGCAAGATGATTTAGGAGAGAGGAGAGGGGATGGAATTCGGCTAGAGGTTCCTTTCTTTAGGTTCTGAAAGCTTGTACACGAATTCCACACCCCAAGGGCCTATTTATACCTTTAGACTCCTTAAGGGTTTCACCCTAAACCCTAATTGGATAATCTTCACTTAAGGCTATCCAAATCCATTCCATAGATATCCTTATGGACTATTTTGAGCTATCCTAAAGCTCTTAGAAACCGTCCAAAGTCCATCCTAATGGATTTATAGTCCAAAGTCTAACTATCAAACAATTAACAGTTTATACCCTCTTATTTAATTAATCTCTTTAAGTCACCAAATTAATACCAATTAATTTATGACTTATATTAATCAAATAGCTAAATATTATTCCTTATAACATTTACTCTCTCTTAACAAATCATCCTTCAAGTTGCTATGGTGAAGGCAACCCAAAAGGACCATGCACCACCGAATATAGTTATAGCCTTAGACACTATTCCAACAGTCTCCCACTTGGATAAGTGTAGTAACTATACAAGTATAATACGGTTTGCAATCGTAGCTCTCAAAGACGCTGTCAACTCTGATCTAATCAATCTTGTCCTTTAGATAAGGGATCGTACAGTCCTCTGTTAGATATCATGCTGACAATCCTATGGAATGGTTAGTCTAGCATTTAGATTTCTCGATCTTCGATTTATTTGACATAGAACTTAATCGAACACATCAATTCAGTTCTGACCGGGCCCGGCACATAAGTCAAATCAAATCATCGAGTGGCCAAGATATCTCTTCTACCCTCTTAGGATAAAATTTACAGATAAACTTCGACTTATATGCATTTACTTATTCATTAACCAACTATACACAACAATGCGTTTTATAACATCAAGTTACTGATGCGTTTTCGCATTATCAATGCACAATCAAATAACAAATAATAAACCATATATCTAGGTTTTAAGACCATATGATATTATCGTCTTGCGATCACCTTTTATATCGTATTCCATAAAGTGATTCCAGCAAGCGCGGGTTTATTCCAATGCTCAAAACCAGTTCGTAAGCACTCATGAACGTTGCAGCAACTCTTGCTATGTCTAACACTATTTAGACACTCTACACACCAATTCACGACAATATTCATTCATATCTACTCCCAACATATGAACGATTGTGGACCATTTGAATAATTTGATTATTCCTAACAAACTCAATTATTCTGGAAGTCAAAACATGCAAAGTGAAACAATAGTTAAACAACTAACATGTGATAGTAACTTTACTCATAAATAAAACTTCTTTATTTAATCATCAAATGTTAATTACATTTATCTATTATACGTTTCTAATACAATCTAATCTATGCTAATATCATCCTTCAGCCCAATACTCCTAGCATGCTGTAAGTGCTTAACCCTACTCAGTCCCTTCGTAAGCGGATCTGCTGGGTTATCTTCTGATGATATCCTCTTCACTACGAGTTGTCCTTCTTCTACACGATGTCTAATGAAGTGATATTTTCTGTCGATATGTCGAGATCTACCATGATCCCTCGGTTCCTTGGTCAAGGCAACCGCACCTTCGTTATCACAGAAAATCTCCATGGGCTCCTTTATGGCCGGTACAACTCCAAGATCACCGATGAAGTTCTTCAGCCATATTGCCTCCTTCGACGCTTCGCTTGCTGTGATGTACTCTGATTCGCACGTTGAATCAGCTACGGTTTCCTGCTTGGAACTTTTCCATGTCACTGCTCCTCCATTTAGGGTAAAAACCCAGCCCGACTGCGAACGATAGTTGTCCCTGTCGGTTTGAAAGCTGGCGTCACTATACCCTCGCACCTTCAAGTCATCACTCCCTCCAAGGACTAAGAACCATTCTTTCGTTCTCCGAAGGTACTTAAGGATGTTCTTCACCGCAATCCAATGTGCTTTGCCAGGATTCCCTTGATATCTGCTAACCATGCTCAAAGCGAAGGCTACATCAGGGCGAGTACAAGTCATAGCGTACATGATTGAACCAACTGCGGAAGCGTATGGTACTCGGCTCATTTCTTCTATCTCGGCTTCGGTACTCGGACTTTGAGTCTTACTCAACTTGGCATTTCCTTGTATTGGTAGTTCTCCCTTCTTTGAGTTTTCCATACTAAAACGTTTTAGTACCTTCTCCAAGTAAGTATTCTGACTAAGTCCAATTAGTCTCTTACTTCTATCTCTTACTATCCTTATTCCCAAAATGTAAGAAGCCTCTCCGAGGTCCTTCATAGCGAAGCACTTCCCGAGCCAGGACTTAACCTCCTGCAGAGTCGGGATGTCGTTTCCTATGAGTAATATGTCATCGACATATAGAACGAGGAAGCTTACTACACTCCCACTGGCTTTGACATATACACAAGATTCGTCTTCGCTTCGTACAAATCCAAACTCTTTGACTTTCTCATCGAAGCAAAGATTCCATCTGCGAGACGCTTGCTTAAGTCCATAAATGGACTTCTCAAGCTTACACACTCTATTCGGATGCTTCGGATCCACAAACCCCTCTGGCTGAGCCATGTAAACATCCTCAGCCAACTTTCCGTTAAGGAAAGCGGTCTTGACATCCATTTGCCAAATCTCATAATCATGAAATGCGGCAATTGCTAGCATCACTCTAATAGATTTAATCTTCGCAACTGGCGAGAAGGTCTCATCATAGTCAACTCCGGGAGTTTGAGTAAAGCCCTTCGCAACCAATCGCGCTTTGTATGTGTGTACGTTCCCATCCACGTCGGTCTTCTTCTTGAAGATCCACTTGCACCCTATGGTCTTACGTTCGGGCACGTAATCAACCAAATTCCAAACTTGTTTATCGTACATGGATTGGATCTCGCTATCCATCGCCTCTTTCCATTTCGCAGACTCCGGGCCTGCCATGGCTTCCTTATAGCTATTAGGTTCATCAAGATTTACTAGTGTACCATCACTAATATACGTGTCCCCTTCGGTAGTAATATGAAAACCATAAAACTGGGGTTGAACTCTAAATCTATCGGAACGTCTAAGAGGTAAGGATTCGTCAATCGGTTCAACCGAAGTTTCCTCCTCGGGTTGAACGCCAGCGGTAGAGGTTCCTTCATCTATCGATTCTTGAATCTCTTCAAGTTCGATTTGCCTCCCACTGTCTCCTTGGCTTATGAGTTCTCGCTCTCGAAAAACTCCTCTCCTCGCAACAAAGATAACATTATCTTTCGGTCTATAGAAGAGATATCCAAAGGAAGTTTTCGGGTAGCCGATGAAAATACATCGCTCACTTCGAGGTTCAAGCTTGTCGTGAGTATCTCGTCTTACGAAAGCCTCGCAACCCCAAACCTTGATATGTGCCAACGAGGGAACTTTCCCCGTCCACATCTCGTGAGGTGTTTTGGCAACCTTCTTGGTAGGGACTCGGTTAAGGATATGGGCGGCAGTCTCTAAGGCATACCCCCAAAAGAAGATAGGTAGTGAAGCACGACTCATCATAGAGCGAACCATATCCAATAAGGTTCGATTACGCCTTTCTGCCACACCATTCAATTGTGGTGTGCTAGGAGGCGTCAATTGCGAAACTATTCCACACTCCTTGAGATAATCGTGGAATTCAAGACTTAGGTACTCTCCTCCTCGATCGGATCGAAGCATCTTGATTTTCCTGCCCAATTGATTCTCCACTTCATTTTTGAACTCTTTGAACTTTTCAAAGGTTTCTGACTTTTGCTTGATTAAATAGATATACCCATATCTACTATAATCATCGGTAAAGGTCACATAGAAGCGGTTCCCATCCTTCGTGGTTGATCTAAAAGGTCCACATACATCGGTATGTATTAGGTCTAATAGTCCCTCACCCCTTTCACAAGTACTCGTGAAGGGTGACTTAGTCATCTTTCCAAGTAAACAAGATTCGCATGTGTCGTCTTCCCTAAGGTTGAATGACTCCAACATTCCATCCTTTTGGAGTTGGGCTATGCGTTTCTTGTTGACATGTCCAAGGCGACAATTCCACAAGGATGCTTTATCCATACTAGTGGAAGAATCAATATTCAAAACATCATTTCCTAATTTATCAACAATCATAACAGTTTCATATATTCCATTACATGGTATAGCTTCAAAATAAAAGACACCATTTAGATAAGCCAAAATAGAACCATTCTCATTATTAAAAGAAAATCTAAAACCTTGTCTATATAAACCATGAAATGAAATGATGTTTCTAGCCATTTCTGGCGAATAGCAACAATTGTTCAAATCTAAAACTAAACTATTCTTAAGCACCAAAGAATACACTCCAATCTTGGTCACAGGCAACGATCTTCTGTTCCCCATGATTAGATTGATCCTTCCTTGCTCCACATCCCTACTTCCTTTTAGTCCCTGCACATTAGAACAAATGTGATAACCACAACCGGTGTCAAGAACCCAAGAAATAGCATGATTAGAATCGTTAGATTTTATTGCATATATACCTGCGAAAGATGGCTTGATCTTTCCTTCCTTGATGGCTTGCAGGTAGTCCGGGCAGCTTCGCTTCCAATGTCCTATCTTGTGGCAGTGGTGGCACTCTGCCTCCTTCGGGTTAGAGCAGGGCTTAGAGGGATCAACTTTTGTCCCACTAGAAGAGGAACCATCTCGGGCTTTCACCTTTCGATAGTTATTTGAAGAAGCTTTCCTCTTCTTTCCCTTCCCTTGACCAATTGCCAAGACAGGAGCAGCAGACGGATTGGGAGTTGGTGCAACAGACTTGTCCTTGAAATTGCTCTCAGCAACCCTCAATAGACCTTGGAGCTTACTTAGAGTGACCTCCTCTTTTTTCATGTGGTAGGTCATCCTAAATTGATTATACATCGGAGGCAAAGAGTGAAGCACCATGTCGATCGCCAAGTCTTCGCCGAAGTCAACATTTAACTTGCGAAGGCGGTCGACATACCTTTGCATCTTTTGCAAGTGCACGGTAAGAGATTCTCCATGACCCATCTTAGCGGAAATCATGTTGGTGAAGATCTCGTAACGCTCTTGTCTCGCGTTTTGGTGGTACCTCTCCAACAAGTCTTGATGCATCTCGTATGGATACATGTCCTCGTAGGACTTTTGGAATTCGGAGTTCATGGTGGCGATCATGATGCAATGTACTTTCGTCGCATCTCGCTCATGGGTTTCAAATGCGGTGATTTCAGCGGGAGTAGCAATTTCGGGGTTGATTTTCTCGAGCTTCTCGTCGAGGACATACTCTTTATCCTCATAGCGAGCAATGGTGCGAATGTATCTTATCCATTCGCCAAAGTTCGTTCCATCGAAGGTGACCTTTTGGCAAAGGCTCATCAACGTGAAAGAACTAGCAGCAGCGTTGTTTGCGTTTGACATCTATAGAAAGGACAAAGATAGATTAGAACAAGAATCCCTAATTATCACCCAATAAGAAAATTAGGGCTAGGATCCAACAATAACATTTACATACTAGAAAAGGGATGCCGTAATCCAACATGCAAATAAATTGAAGGTAAGTGAATGACGATTCACTAATTCTCCATCACAAAACTTAACCTTTTGGTCCTAAGTGTTTTTTGAGAATTCCTAGGTTCGGATGAGATTCATTGAACTATTCAATGGCATGTTTAAATCTCGATATGCCCCTCTTGTTTGTGACTGGGATGCCGAGGATCACAAAGCGGGTGTGAATTACCATGCAAATTTACATGGTGCCTTCATTGTTACGATCACCTATTCGATGTGCCGGTAAACCACACACGCTCCATCGAACTATGATAAACAATGAATCACCCTTTGCCACCTTCGCTTAGAACCAATTAGTGTGCCGGTAAACCACACACGCTCCACTAACATCTTAGCAAGGTGCAAAGTGTAATTTCATGGAATTGCATCAATTCACTTTTCCTAAAGTAACTAAGATTGGGAAATTTTTAAAAGATTTAGTTACTTCGTATTTCTTATTATACTTTTAATGAGAGGATGAGGTTGCCCTATCCTACCCGTTCGGCTAACGACCCTCCACCAATCAAGCAAGCGGTGGGTGTGAGTGTACACCCATTAAGCGCCATTTTATAGGCCGCAACCTTATACCCACCTTATAGATCGGCTTCGTGAATGAGGCCTACTAGCGGTAAGACTAGCATTTAGTTATACATATATATATATATTATTCTAATAATATCATATAAGTATAGGTTGTATTTTAAACTCTTTCAAAATCTAGGGTTTGAAATTTAGGTTGTCTAAATTAAGGCTTTTAATCACAAATATAAATTTCAAAACTATAGGGTAGGTTTTAAACATTTAAAAAACATGGAGGATCAAATAACAAATAATTTCAATTAACAATTAATATCTTAATTATCTTTATTTGATTTATCTTTGATTTCTTTGAGGATAATTACCAAAAATAATTAAAACAATTAATTAATTATCATATAAAGAAACTAAATATTTAATTAGTTGATAATTACCTTTAACTAGATCAATATAACACTTATATTTATCAAAAAAACGGATTCATATTGATCTAATTAATTTATGGTAAGTTTGGATAAGATAAACACAAAGAAATCCCGAATCTGGCCTTTCCTGACGCTTGGACTCGCCGAGTACACAAATGGACTCGCCGAGTCAGGCCCACTCGCCGAGTCCACTTTTGAACTCGCCGAGTCAGTGACTCAAAACCAAAAAATCGAATTTTTTGCAGGTTTGTTTCAGTTATACAAGCAACAATTTGTAGAAAACCAATCTAGGCTCTGATACCACTGTTGGGTTTTAGCCATAAGAACTTTCCTATGTGCGCATGCAAAACCCTAATGCTTGGATCTAGGCTTTCTATCAAACATGCTTTTGAATCCAAGACTTCTAATGGCTAATTAGGTTAAACAACAACATTAATACAGATCTAGAATCATACCTTTGAGTTCCTTATTGATCTTCTTGTCTTGGAGCTTCTAGAGTCACAATTGTCACTCCTCTAATGGCTTACAAACACCAATAGCAAGCAAGATGATTTAGGAGAGAGGAGAGGGGATGGAATTCGGCCAGAGGTTCCTTTCTTTAGGTTCTGAAAGCTTGTACACGAATTCCACACCCCAAGGGCCTATTTATACCTTTAGACTCCTTAAGGGTTTCACCCTAAACCCTAATTGGATAATCTTCACTTAAGGCTATCCAAATCCATTCCATAGATATCCTTATGGACTATTTTGAGCTATCCTAAAGCTCTTAGAAACCGTCCAAAGTCCATCCTAATGGATTTATAGTCCAAAGTCTAACTATCAAACAATTGATAGTTTATACCCTCTTATTTAATTAATCTCTTTAAGTCACCAAATTAATACCAATTAATTTATGACTTATATTAATCAAATAGCTAAATATTATTCCTTATAACATTTACTCTCTCTTAACAAATCATCCTTCAAGTTTCTATGGTGAAGGCAACCCAAAAGGACCATGCACCACCGAATATAGTTATAGCCTTAGACACTATTCCAACAATTCCGGGGAGATTTGCGAGGAGGCATCTTTAAGCTATAAGTTTATAAAGATGAGAAAAGTGGTAAGAATCAATTTGTAAGTAATGTGCGAATGATACATGGACTAACTAACCGTAGCCCAACAATTGAATGAGTGTTTGAGATCATAACCAGAAATATGTGTAGGAAAACCTAAATGTAAAGATTCTTCCCATAGAGTAGGTAGTTGTCAATAATACTGGTATTACTGATGTAACGAGTTCAATGAAAATTGACCTAACAGTAGGTCTTACATCATACCATACAGAAAGTTTGACAGTTCTTAGATTCCTAATTAGAGTATTGAAAGTTAGGAATATTTTACAGATAAGTGCTACTTGGAGCACAGATGTTAAAGGCTAATCCTTAACCCAAAAGATAATAATGTTCTAGACATCATCTAACGACGATGAGTATTCCTCGGGAGAACCCTGAGGTCTCTCATTTGACGTACCACCTCTTGAAGGTGTCGCTCATGAGCCCTTTGACGAGCTCGAAGTTCCATGATTTCTGCTTGAGAGGAAACCAAATGTTGCTGTAGGGTTTCATTGGTTCTCCGGGTCCGTTCCATTTCTTCTTCGAGACGGTGAATGCGGACTATGTTGACATTAGAGTTGGCATCAATATCCACGACCCGGTCGATGGCTGCTCGACCTTGCTCGACATTACGAACTATTCTGCGGATAATGACAGGTAGAGCTCGGTCAGCAGAGCCACCATCGCTGACGTTGTAAAAGGTTCGGTCCCCAAAGTATGGTAAGGGTTGACCCTGCTCGTCACTCCAGCGATTCAAGTTATCTACCCACAAGGGAATGGGACCTGGAAAAGCTGGTCGAGGGTTGTTGTTCGGGGCTTGAGCTACTGGAGGTAGGTTGTTGACTTCGGGCTCAGAGTCTGATCCATCTGAGAAGCCTTCAGCTTCATGATCATCCAACGTAATTTGGTGTTCATCGTCAGACTCTTCTTCGAGCCATCCTGTGTTGCCTTCATTTGGAAAGTACGGGTCCCCGTGATGGAATCCAGCCATTTAAATCTATGCGAGAAGAGAGGTATAAAGATATAGTATATATGTAGTTAGTAGCAAAAAATACACCTATAGTATTTTAAGTTTAGGTTCTACTAATCTTCTTGTGGTATTGTTGGTAAGTTTTTAGACTTGTTAACACATCACAACAATTCTAGGGTATATGCTAATCACTACTAGGACCAGCATAGTTGATCAGGCTATGCTATTCCCAGGACTGACCATATATCCCCGAGCTTACCTGTGATATTTAACAATCGTAATACTTTTGTTCTTGTCGTTGTGACACTGGTTTTAGTATGAATGTAGACTAGTATACTTAATTAAATATTTTAGTATTTAAAGTATAGACTCTTGGTCAGAGTGTTTTAATCCCAACTGGGTTTATAGTTTAGTAAATCTTTTATGGTTTGATATACTTGATTCACTATAAACAATGCTCTGATACCAATCTGTCACACCCCAAAACCAAGAACGGCGGAAACGTTCTGAGGCGGAGGACGTCATGTAAAATATCACAACACAGTAAATGTAAATAAGCAAACAACATCATCCATTGCATTAAATATATAATTTTAATACAAGCGTGTTCTATACAGTATAGACACCAAAAATAATGTATATCAAAATAATAAGATGAGTCTTGGATGTGCAGCATCTTCGCAAAAGCTGGCCTCGGTACCTGTTTACTGATGACCTGAGAATACAAGTTATTTTGAAAGAGTTTATCAGCATTAAGCTGGTGAGTTCATAAGTATTTTAGTGTCAATGTTTGTTGTCAAAACGTTTGAACCTGTCTCAATGTATAAATTTGTAAAAAATGTAAGTAAGTGTTTGAAAGTGCTTGTAAAAGTTTGAATCTCTTAGAAAAACCTATATTTTCTATTAAAGTAACGTTCTACCAAGGCTTAACTGTTTTGTACGTTCGTTTGATGTAAAAGTGTGTAATTTCCCAAGCGTAACTATCATTTAACAAAATATAGTTTGTACATTAACGTTTAAGTGAGGTTATCACTAAAATATGTAATGGGTAAATCATTGTAGTACTGTAGTTTTGTATTATAAGAACTACTGTTGTACTAACTACCTTAAACCAGATTTATATTAAGGTATAATGTAATAAATTGCACCATGCTATCGAATGGTAACAACGACATAATGAATGGTCGTAATAACGGAATGACATTTGGCACCCGCAGACCTGCAGGTCCGGTTGTAGCTAGCAGCAAGGTATAGGATAGTCAATCCAGTATAGATCTATACGCAAACTCATGCTCTCCTTCCAAGAGAATTTTGGCTACAACTCGGGCCATGACATTTAAGGCATGCTCCGACACAGCGGATCAAAATGGTTAACGTGTTCATGTATATGTAATGTCTCTTGTTCTAGTATAGTTGTATATGTATTGTTTCTAGCATAGTTGTATATGTATTGTTTCTAGTATAGTTGTATATGTATTGTTTCTAGTATAGTTGTATATGTATTGTTTCTAGTCTAGCTGTATATGTATTGTTTCTAGTATAGTTGTATATGTATTGTTTCTAGTATAGTTGTATATGTATTGTATTACCCCGATGGTAACTAGCTATTGATGTACTGATAAATATGAATCTGGAAGTACTTTTATGTCTATACATGTATATATGATGTATAACTAATATGGAAACGACCCTCGGATGGTCACCCGAAATCCCACCAGACCACATCTCAGTGCGCGAAAAGGAAATAGGGCGGATGGCCTTCCTAAGCCCTTTAAACATTACTTATATATCTATACATATATGGGCATGATATTTATAAGAAGTAAACCAAAGTTTAAACAAAAGCATTTGATAAGTAAAAGAGTTTGCAAAACATTTTGAAGTAAAACAGTTTGATAAACAGTTTGAACAGTGATAAAATCATTGGTTTTCCAGTTATTAATCACATTTGATTAATGCAATCACATGTGATTGATGCAATAACTATAAGTATTTAACTTGTATCCCCCCCATAAAGTATTTAAAACATTTAAAAGCATTTTAAAGGTTGATTAGAGGGGTATGAAACTCACTTGTGGTGAGTAGATTGGATTGATGTATCGGGTACCGTGCTAGGTGGCAAACGGAGACTTGTTCACACGTTCGAGCCTAGTTATCATATAATGAGCATATATATAACTAATTAGCTAAATAATAACTTAACAAAGTATGTTGAGACACTTAGGAACATGTAAACACTTTATATAAGTGTTATAGGTCCTAATGGTTGCATACAAGTTGATACGGGGAAAGGCAAAAGGGGTTTAATGCACCAATGACCTTGTATATGAGTTCACCACCCAACAAACCCCACCCTTTGGAGTTTATGGCCGTGAACTCCTCACTGGGTGGTTTTGGGTGTTTTGAAGTGCCATATTGATCCTAGAATTAGCCTAGCCTTGTTGGAATAATATTTGAAGTAGTTTAAGGCCTTGGAATGCTCCTTTGGGGAGTTTACGGCCAAAGGAACATATCCCCTAGAGTTTACGGCCGTAAACTCCTATGTTTTTGTCTAAGGCTAAAGGGGACATTAGGCACACATTTGTGCCTTTACTTGGAGTTTACGGCCCAAGAGATGTTCCTTGGCCGTAAAATCCCTTTAAGGGATGATTTTGATGTAATTTGTTCCGCATTCAAGTCCCAAGTATACAAGGTTAATTGTCTTAAGGCTTTAAGGGTGTTTAGGGCATACTTTGCCCTTGGAAAAGGGGTTTACGACCCAAGATTTTCCTTGGACGTAAACTCCTAAAACCCTATGATTTTTGAAGTGTTTTGGTGTCCAAATTAATTACAAGCATTAGAGGGTAAAGGTCCTTAAGCTTTAGGGGTGATTTAGGGCACTTATAGCCCTTAAAAAGGGGTTTACGGCCCAAGAGATATCCTTGGCTGTAAAATCCTATAACTAGGGTTTCTTGATTGATTTCTAGCCTCAAATGTTTATACATTAAGCCCTAAACAAGTTGTCTAAAAAGGAATCGGGACTAGGAAGCCTTTAGGCTCCGTTTCGGAGTTTACACCCCAAGAACGTTCTTGGGCCGTAAGCTCCCGGATCTTGTATTTTAGACATGTAAACAATGTTATAAAGCATTTAACAAACATTAAAAAACATTTAGGAAAGTAGACTCACAATCCGGGATGAAAACCCGAAGATCCGTCAGAGAGAAAATGGCTTTTCTCTAGTTGGAATTGTGAATAATGAATTAATTAAATTCAGAAATCTATTTATAGTCCTGAAATATTTTGACAGAAAATATTTTTATTCCGGAAGTTGGACTATAACATTATGAAACTTGGAATGTTCAAGTTTCACAAATACAGGAGCATCCACTCTCCTGATATATCCAGAAACGTAAACCCTAATGTACACAAACTTGTTCGGACAAGTCTGAAAATCACTGAAACTGGACTAGCTTCTACTGAATAGATAATGTTCGTACAAATGGAAATTTTGGGTTGTCACAATAAATGTAATTAACATTTGATGATTAAATAAAGGAGTTTTATTTATAAGTAATGTTATGTTAATTGTTTAACTATTGTTTCACTTTGCATGTTTTGACTTCCAGAATAATTGAGTTTATTAAGAATAATCGAATTGTTCAAATTATCCACAATCATTCATATATTGGAAGTATATATGAATGAAGATTGTCATGAATAGGTGTGTAGATTGTCTAAATGGTTTTAGATATAGCAAAATATTGCTGCAACGTTCATGAGTGCTTATGAACTGGTTTTGAACTTTGGAACAAACCCGCGCTTGCTGGAATCAGCTTATGGACTGTGATAAAAAGGGTGATTGCAAGATGATAATATCATATAGTCTTAAAAACTAGATATATGGTTTGTTATTTGCTAATTGATTGTACATTGATAATGCGAAACCGCATTGGTAACTCAATGTTATAAAACACATTGTTGTGTATAGTTGGTTAATGAATACGTAAATGCATATAAGTCGAAGTTTATCTGTAACTTTTATCCTAAGAAGGAAAAAGTGATATCTCGGTCGCTCGATGATTTGATTTGACTTATATGCCGGGCCCGGTCAGAACTGAATTTATGTGTTCGATTAAGTTCTATGTCAAATAAATCGGAGATCGAGAAACCAAATGCTAGACTAATCATTCCATAGAATTGTCAGCATGATATCTAACAGAGGACTGTACGATCTCTTATCTAAAGGACAAGAATGATTAGATCAGAGTTATGACAGTGTCTTTGAGAGCTACGATTGCAAATCGGATTGTGCTTGTGCATATAGTTACTAGACTTATCCAAGTGGGAGACTGTTGGAATAGTGTCTAAGGTTGCAACTATATTAGGCAAGTATTTGACCCGATTGTGCATGGTCCTTTTGGGTTGCCTTCACCATAGCAACTTGGTAGGATGATTTATTATGAGAGAATAGATATTATTAATATATTATGAGAATAATATAATGAATAATAATATTGTTATTTGATTAATATAAGTCATAGATTAATTAGTATTAATTTGGTGACTTAAAGAGATTAATTAAATAAGAGGGTATAAACTGTCAATTGTTTGATAGTTACACTTTAGGCTGTAAATCCTTATTAGAAAGAGGGTGGATGATTTCTAGGGCTAGGATAAGCCTAAAATCATCCGTGGATTATCCTTGGTAAAGATTAGGATTAATTAGAGTCTAAGTTATCCAATTAGGGTTTAAGGGTGAAACCCTAGGAGCCTTACAAGTATAAATAGACCCCTTGGGATAGGGAAATCGGGACCTCCTCTACAGCAAGGATACCCTGGCCGATTTCCTCCTCTCTTCTCTCTCTCAAATCATTCTCTTTGCTAGTTGGTGTTTGTAAGCCATAGAGGAGTGACAATTGTGACTCTAAAGCTCCAAGAACAAGATGATCAAACAAGTGTTTCAAGGTATGCTTCTAACTCTGGTTTTGTATTGTTCTTATACCTAATTAGCCATTAGGAGTCTTGGATTCAATGCATGTTTAACTAGAGAATCCTAGATCCAAGCATTAGGGTTTCTATGAGCACATAGGAATGTTCTTATGTACAAAACCCATCACTTGGAAGGGTGTCATTCTAATCAGGAAGCGGGGCAAGTTAGGCCCTAGGTATACTGGACCTTTCAGGGTTGTAGCCTGGGTGGGCAAGGTGGCATATAGGATGGATCTACCAGCCGAACTCAGTCAGATTCATAACACCTTTAGTGTTCCCAGTTGCGGAAATGTTTGGTGGACGATTCCGCAGTAGTGCCTTTAGAGGACATTCAGGTTGATGACAGCCTGAACTACATCGAGCGTCCAGTGGTGATCCTGGACAAAAAGTTGAAGGATTTGAGAAACAAGAGAGTGGATCTGGTAAAGGTTCTGTGGCAGCACCAGAAGTGCTCGGAGTGGACTTGGGAGCCAGAGGGCGAGATGATGGAGCATTACCCTGAGCTGTTTCAGGATCGAGTAGTAGACTTCGAGGAAGAAGTCTAAAATAAGTGGGGAAGATTTGTAACACCTGGTTCCTGGTGCGTAATTTAAATTAAGCATTTTGCATTTTGGCCCGAGACTCGGCAAGTTGGAGGCCCAGCTCGTCGAGTAGAAGCGAATTGGACCCGGGAGTCAAGTGACTGACTCGGTGATTCAGAAGTCGGACACGACGAGTCTGTGTTGTCTAGAAAAAACCCTAATATGAGGATTTGCACCCTATATAAACACCTTAACTCAGCCTCCCTTGTCCCTAACACTCTCCTAGAGCTGCATAGAGAAACCCTAGCCGTTTGTGGGTGTGTTAAGGCCATTTTAGTGCTTTTGTTGACTTTTGAAGCTTCGAAGGAAGGAGAGGAGCTTGATTATTCGACTTGGGGCTTGTAGATCAAGACATCTTATTCCATTTTCAGCTTAATCAAGGTAAAATGCTCCGGCTTTGCTCTTTTATTTGGTTTTTCATCTTTAGGATGTGGATCTTGGGTGCATTTAGGGCTTTTCAAGCCATTTTCGGATTTAAGGAGTGTTATGTGGACTTTAGCTTCAGATCTAGGCCTTAAGAGGGATCTCATGGCATAAAGGTGCCAACTTTAGGGCCATGAGAGCCCCATGCACATTGAAAGACACTTTATATGGATTTTTGAGCTAAAACCCCATGGATTTGCATCAAGTTTGGAACTTTACCTATAAAATCGACATTAGGAGGCCAGATCTATGGTTTTGATGTGTTAGACCTCATTTAAATCGACTGTATGGAGTTGGTCATGACTAGACTCGGCGAGTAATTCTTAGCACTCAACGAGTCGGTGACCATTGTGCACCAAACCCTTCCTGTGAGTGGGTAAATGATAGGAAGGAAGTCCCTTGTGGGTTTAGACGCGAAAAGGGACCTGTAAGCCTTGGGACTCGATGATTGGTATGAGCAGACTCGGAGAGTCCATATTAATCTCCCAATATTTGAAGATGGACTCGACGAGTTGTTCATACAACTCGGCGAGTGATAGACTGGACTAGTTCTTAAGTTGGAGATGAAGTCGACGAGTTCAAGAAGGAACTCGGCGAGTCGGATGAACATGATCCCGATGTTGTGACTAAAGGAGAACCCGTCGAGTTTCACTAGACTCAATGAGTGGAGCCGGGGTTTTGTGTGGGTTTAGTGAAGCAAGGACTCGACGAGTTAGTAGGCCAACTGGGCGCGTCAGGCCAACTGAATGTTGACTTTGACTAAACTTTGGAGTGACCCTGTTAAGGGTTGTATGTAATGTGTGTTGACATGAAGGTTGTCGTGTAGGGACTGAGGAGTCATAGGGAGTCGAATTGTGTGTCGAGGATAGTTCAGACACTACACGATATTGAGGTGAGTTACCTTCTAGTAGGGGTGGGTCTAAGGCCGCAATGCCGGCCAACCAAAAAGGGGTATTTCTAAGATAATGGTCTTTGTGATAATTATATCGGTCTAGTTATGTGGTTTATCTGGATTATATGTTATGTGTTTAATAGGGATTAGTTTCCCTAACAAGGGTCCATAGCACCCAAGGGTAGGCCTGTACCCGGATATGCCTGACTGTACGCTTATATCTGTTGATTGCATGTTAGTGGTAGGGGTTGAAATAATCCCCGGTTACCGATTGAAAGATACCAATGCTGATTACCATTTGAAAGATACTGATGATGGTTACCGGTTGAAAGATACTGATGATGGTTATCGGTTGAAAGATACCGATGAAGGTTACCGGTTGAAAGATACCGATAAATGTTACCGGTTGAAAGATACCGAAGATATTGTGTGGTATGTGGTATGATGGGGGAACTCACTATGATTTGTGCTTATAGTTTTGGTTTTTGATTCAGGTACCATTTCGTCGAAGTTGAAAGAGTCAGTGGCATAGCAGCGCATCACACACACACACATATGTTTCCGCAATAAATTTTTGGGACTGTACTCTGATTTTCAATACTTATGATGTTATCGCTTGAAATACAACATTATGATTTTCGTAATGAATGTTTGATTGACATTGTTTGGTAAAATGTTTGCTAAATGCGTTAATTAAAAAATGAAGTTTTTGGCCTTGAAAATTGGGTCGTTACAGTAAACCTGTTGTATGTCTACTTTCGAAAGCTACATAAGACATTAGCTAGCTTTGGCATCGTAGACTTTCACATCTGAAGTTTTTCCATCGCCGTAACTTGTTGTTCATGATTTGGTAAGAGGTTTATGTAGACTTTCACATCTGAACTTTCGAAACATCTACAAACTTGTTGTTCGTTTTTGGGCTAAGTTATTTAAATTTATATGTTTATTATAATCTCAAGAGTGTCCAAACTCCGTAGAAACTCATGTAAATAGCCCAAATTTTTAAATTGAAATTTTTTAGAATCGGTCCCGCCGGGTTACGATAAATTAATCGGGTGCGACCAAAAGCCCGGTTTAACGTCTGTATCGGGTATAATTCCATCGTCTCCCAAACCCGAACCATATATAAAGTTGTTTAAGCCTCATTTGAAGACTTTTCACTCTCTCTCTAACCTCTCTCCTCAAATCCAACTTCTTGATCCAAAAACACTCATTTCAAGCTTCAAATCACCAAGCTAACTATCCTAGCTCCTAGTATAATATCTTCAGCCTTCATTTTCGAGTTCAAATAATGATTTAGGACCATAAACATGTGTTTACGGCTCTGGAACACTCTTGGGCCGTGAACACATATAAAATGGATTTTGGAGCCCAAAAACCCTTCCAAACCACATTAGGAGCTTAGATATGACTTAGGGGCTTACCAAACTGGACTTAGAGCACCTTGAAGTCATCATTTAAGGAGTAAACATGAGTTTACTGCCCAGGAACATGCATGGGCCATAAACACCCATTCATGGGTAGTAAACTCCTTCTAAGGTGTTAAATTGCCATTTAAACACACCAATAGCCTTGAATTAAAGTCTAGAAACAACCACAAACGAGTTAGAGGCGTTAAACTTAATGAAAACCACTCCCATAAGATCTGATGGCCGTAAACCCCCCAAGGATGGGTTCCTGGTCCGTAAACTCCTATAACATAGTCAAATGGTGCCTTAAATTAATTCTATGGCTTGTAGATCTAGCTATGAACACTTGTAAATGACCTAGGACCACCAAAACATCAAAGGAATGGATATGAGGGAGCTTACGGCCGTAAAATCCTTGTTTACTGCCGTAAACTCCATTAAATGGTCCATATGTGAGTTTAATCCATTCCTATGCCCTAGATTTGATCCTAGCCAATTTTCCCAAGTGAAATAAGACCATTTAGCACCATAAAACCCCTCATCCATGAGTTCACGGCCATGAACTCATGTGGAGTTGGTCTTAGGGCCGAAAACTCCATAAGGAGTTTACTCTTGAAGAGTAAACACATTATCCAAGCCATATACGTCCTTAGATGTCACCCGAGTCACTCCAAACACTTGATTTGAAGTGTTTTTGCGTCTTGGAGTGTATAATCATATCTAATTAGTGATTTAAAGTCTAATTAGATACATTTGTATATCATTTCATATTACATATGAGCCTCATGCTTTATCAAGCCCCGAACTGACACTTAACATCCAATCCGTCACGCTTCTCTACCAGTGAGTTCATACCCCTACCCTTTTTCAAATGTTTTTCAAATGTTTTCAGGAGGCGAATACAAGCAAAAGTACAAGGAAATCTTGTACTCAAACTTATTATTTCAGTTCAAATGTATATATTATGTATGTTTTTAATATCGAAAACTGTGTTAACCAAATAGTTCGAATTACGGAGTTAGCTTTCAGACTAATCATAGGTTTCTTGATAAAGTGTTACAATCTATATTATACTTCATGATCTACAAATAATTCATACTAATCATCAATTATAACTAATAAAAACACGAATACGAAAATACAACTTGGAATAGAACGAATATGAAAGTACAACTAGGAACATACTAGGAACAGAACGAATACGAAAGTACAATTAGGAACAGAACGAATACGAAAGTACAACTAGGAATAGAACGAATACGAAAGTACAGCTAGGAACAGAACAAATATTAAAGTAATAATGCGAATACGAATACTAATACAAATACGCACACGAATAGGATTAGGAATACGAATATGAATATGAATGCGAATGTCAATGCGAATACGAATATGAATACGAATATGAAGAGGATTAGGAATACGAATACGAATGCGAATGATAATGCGAATGAGAATACCAATATGAATACGAATACGAAGACGAATACGAATAGGATTAGGAATAGGAATACGAATGCGAATACGAATGCGAATACGAATACGAACACGAATAGGAATAGGAGTAGGAATAGGAATAGGAATACGAATACGAATGCGAATGCGAATACGAATACGAATAGGAATAAAAATATAAATATGAATATGAATACGAATAGTAATACATATATAAATATGAATAAGAATAGGACTACAAATACGAAAGCACGTCTCTGGATACATTCGAGTGTAACATAACTAGGATATCATAATACCTAACTAATATAACAAGTATGATAGATAATTGTACATTACATTGGGATTCTATAAATAAACTTACTTTTAGGAAAATAAGGGTTTTTCCTGGGATAACAATTGTACATAAACCTGAATCGTGTAACAAAATAGTTAACTAAACTTTACATATAAGACAGGTACCCGCGATCTTTTGAACTCATGAGCTTTATGCTGATTTTCAAACTGCTTGTATTCTCAGGTCCATATTAGACAGGTACCCGCGATCTTTTGGAGAAGACGGAGCATACAGAAGACTCGTCGTTACTTTTGTTCATATATACATACGTATATCACTTGTAACATTTTGCTATCAAACAAATGTAATTATTCATATGTAATGTAAGGTTTTGTGTTTACTATGATTGCTATGTACATTGATTGTGATACTTAACATGAAGTCAGCTCCGCCCCAGAACGTTTCTGCCTTTGGTTTCGGGGTGTGACAGATTGGTATTAGAGCCCTTGTTTATAGTGAACTAGTATACCAAACCTTACATGGTCTAAGACTATAAACACTAAGGGGCCTAAGTGCTCTGAACTAAAAGTATACCTCAAAATATAAGTATTTTCAAAAAGTATACGAACTATACCTAACCATCGAAATCCGTAACTACAAGTAGAACAAAACATAAGTAAATGGGTGTTGTACGCTGCGGTTAAACCTGGGCAGTTATGTAGTCGTGTCTAGGATCAATATAGTCTGGCCAACTATATTCGTTCGAGACACGGCCAACATGTGTTTGGGAGTGACTGTGGTGTGCGGCATGCCTAAAACTTACCCAATACCCAAAAAATGAGTCGTCGTTGTAGCGAGACATGAAATACTATGGGAGTATATCTCGAGCCAAATCCGTTATAGAAATCCTTATCCCAACGTTGCTCCTTAATCATTCCGTTAGCGATAGTTTATCTGTTTTGATAATTCATTCCTGCTTTATCACTTAATAAGATATCTATGTCTGTCATAATGAGATATCCCTTGTATCATATCTCTTGATTCAATTCAGAGGACTTACCATCCTCTCCTTCCTGTTCTTTTTAGATCAAGATGCCTCCGAGAAAGAGACCCAATTCAAAGAAACCCAACAACCCTCCGCCACCACCTCCTCCTCAATTTGATCCTGTCGTGTTCCAGGCAGCTGTTGCAGCCGCAGTGATAGCTGCCATATCTCACATAAACCACGGTGGTTCAGGGGGTGGTAGCCAAACCCAAAACCAGGAAGGTAGCCATGGACACCGGAAGGAGTGTTCCTATAAGGACTTTATGAACGCGAAACCCACATTCTTCAATGGCACAGGAGGTGTCATTTCCCTAACTAGGTGGTTAGAGAAAATCGAATATATCTTCGAGATCTGTGCTTATTCAGAATTTGATAAGGTGAAATTTGCTGCTTGCACGCTCACCCATAAAGTTTTGACTTGGTGGAACGGCCGAGTCAAATCCCTAACTCTACCTGTAGCCAATGCTATGGGTTGGGAAGTAATGTTCGTGGAGTATTTCCCTCGGGGAGAAATATAGAAGCTGGAGCATGAACTCTGGAACGTGAAGATGAAAGGTTCCGATATCGCAGCTTACACTTCAAGGTTTGACGACTTGGCACTTCTTTGTCCGGGGATGGTTACACCGGAAAGCAAAAAGGTTGAAAGGTTCATCTGGGGGTTGACCTAGCCAAACAAAGGGAACATTTTAGCTGCGAAGCCGGATACATACGACAATGCCAAATGATTAGCGCAAATCCTGATCGACCATAGTGACAACATCGAGCAAGCAGCCACCACTCTTGAGCCGATAGAAAGAAGTGGTGAGAAAAGAAAATATTGGGAGACGAAGGAGAAAAGTCATCCTTCACACAAGTTCTTGAAGAAACAGCAGATATTGGCAGTCCACGCTGCCACTACCCCTGCTGCTATATCGTTCATCGGTTCCTCAGCCCAAGCACCTATCATCGGATATGTCGGTATTCTACCGTGGTGTAAACAGTGCAGTTACCACTACCGCATCCCCGGTCCCTGTCGTGTGAAATTTTTCAAAAATTATGGCCATGAGGGTCACCTTGCGCGAAGTTGCAGAACATCAACCAATCAAGTCTCCGAAGCAGGTATCAGTCAGGCGTGCTAAGGTTGCAGCGAAGTCGGGCATTATAAGAGAAACTGCCCCAGGACAACAATAGCTGGTAAAACTGGAAGAGTCCTAGCTATAGGACAAGGTGAGACAGCTGTCGATCCCACCGTTGCCACATGTATATTCCTCTTCGACAACCCTTCTGCTTGCAATCCTTTTTCAATTCTAATACCGAAAGATAATCTATTAGCCATTCATTCGAACATATTCATAAACATAGTCCTCAACTAGTAGCCGAAACGTTTACCATCGAGATAGTAAACGATGAGAAAGAAGGAACGTTACATTCTAAAACGCGTATCCCAAGGTAAATAGAACTTTTTGAAAATCCTCAATAGGATTGATCCTGTAGCCTACAAACTCCGACTACCCTCAGGACTTAGTAGCATCCATCCAGTATTCCACGTCTCTGTCCTTAAGAAGTGCCTACCCCATAAAACCCTAGTAATCCCTTTAATGAGACCGAAATCAATGAAAGTCTGAACCTCATGGTAGAACCAATTGAAATCATAGATCAAGAGATTAACGTACGAAACAAAGTCATATCCCAACAGTGAAGATTCACTAGAAAGCCACACTAGGACTCAAATTCACTTGAGAGCACGAAAATCCAACAGAGTAGAAGTATTTGTATTTCTTTCCGAATCCATACATTGTATCTAAAGTTTGAATTTCAGGACGAAATTCCCTCTAACGGGGGGATAATGTGACAACCCGAAGTTTTTCCATCGCCGAAACCCGTCCCGCCAGTAAAACCCGTCTTTAGCGATTCGTTTCGATTTCGTTTTGGGGCTAAGTTATTTAAATTTATATGTTTATTATAATCTCATGAAAGTCCAAACTCCCTAGCAACTCATGTAAACTGCCCAAAATTTTAAATTGAAAATTTTTAGAATCGGTCTCGCCGGGTTACGACAACTTAATCGGGTGCGACCAAAAGCCCCGTTTAATGGCGGTATCGGGTAAAATTCCACCGTGTCCCAAAACTGAACCATATATAAAGTTGTTTAAGCCTCATTTGAATCCTTTTCACTCTCTCTCTAACCTCTCTCCTCAAATCCAACTTCTTGATCTAAAATCACTCATTTCAAGCTTCAAATCACCAAGGTAACTATCCTAGCTCCTAGTATAACATCTTTAGCCTTCGTTTTCGAGTTAAAATCATGATTTAGGACCATAAACATGTGTTTACGGCTCTGGAAAATCTTGGGCCGTGAACACGTATAAAATGGGTTTTGGAGCCCAAAAACCCTTCCAAACCACATTAGGAGCTTAGATATGACTTAGGGGCTTACCAAACTGGACTTAGAACACCATGAACTCATCATTTAAGGAGTAAACATGATTTTACTGCCCAAGAACATGCTTGGGCCGTAAACACCCATTTATGGGTAGTAAACTCCTTCTAAGGTGTCAAATTGCCATTTAAACACACAAATAGCCTTGGATTAAAGTCTAGAAACAACCACAAACGAGTTAGAGGCCTTGAACTTAATGAAAACCACTCCCATAGGAGCTTAAGGCCGTAAACCCCCCAAGGATGGGTTCCTGGGATGTAAACTCCTATAACATAGTCCAATGGATATGAGGGAGCTTACAGCCGTAAACTCCTAGTTTATTTCCGTAAACTCCATTAAATGGTCCATATGTGAGTTTAATCCATTCCTATACCTTAGATTTGATCCTACCTAATTTTCCCAAGTGAAATAAGACCATTTAGCACCATAAAACCCCTCATCCATGAGCTCACGACCGTGAACTCATGTGGAGTTGGTCTTAGGGCCGAAAACTCCATAAGGAGTTCACTCTTGAAGAGTAAACACATTATCCAAGCCATATACGCCCTTAGATGTCACTCGGGTAACTGCAAACACTTGATTTCAATTGTTTTCGCATCTTGGAGTGTACAATCATATCTAATTAGTGATTTAAAATCTAATTAGATACATTTGTATATCATTTCATATTACATAGGAACCTCACGCGTTATCAAGCCTCGAACCGACACTTAGCATCCAATCCGTCATGCTTCTTTACCGGTGAGGTCATACCCCTACCTTTTTTCAAATGTTTTCAGGGGGGAATACAAGCAAAAGTACAAGAAAATCTTGTACTCAAACTTATCATTTCAGTTCAAATATATATATTCTGTATGTTTTTAATATCAAAAACTGTGTTAACCAAATAGTTCGAATGACGGAGTTAGCTTTCAGACTAATCATAGGTTTCTTGATAAAGTGTTAGAATCTATATTATACTTCATAATCTACAAATAATTCATACTAATCATCAATTATAACTAATAAAAACACGAATACGAAAATACAACTTGGAATAGAACGAATACGAAAGTACAACTAGGAACAGAACGAATACGAAAATACAACTAGGAACAGAACGAATACGAAAGTACAACTAGGAACAGAACAAATACAAAAGGACATCTAGGAATAGAACAAATACTAAAGTAATAATGCGAATACGAATACGAATATGAACACGAATAGAATTAGGAATACGAATATGAATACGAATGCGAATGCAAATGCGAATACGAATACGAATACAAATACGAATAGGATTAGTAATAGGATTAGGAATACGAATACGAATACGGAGGCAAATATGAATATGAATACGAATACGAATAGGATTAGGAATAGTAATACGAATGCAAATGCAAATGCGAATACGAATGCGAATGCAAATACGAACACAAATAGGAATAGGAATAGGAGTAGGAATACGAATGCGAATACGAATGCGAATGCCAATACGGATACGAATAGGAATACAAATATAAATACGAATATGAATACAGATAGGAATACAAATATAAATATGAATAAGAATAGGAATACAAATACGAAAGCACGTCTCTATATACATTCGAGTGTAACATAACTAGGATATCAGAATACCTAACTAATATAACAAGTATGATAGATAATTGTACATTACATTGGGATTCAATAACTAAACTTACTTTTAGGAAAATAAGGGTTTTTCCTGGGATAACAATTGTACATAACCAGAATCGTGTAACAAAATAGTTAACTAAACTTTACATATAAGAAAATATGGGATTTTCTTGGATAACAAACTTTTCGGAAAACCAAAGGAAACTTGTACATTTTCAGAAAACAAACCTCTTATGAACTCACGAGCTTTATGCTGATTTTCAAACTGCTTGTATTCTCCGATCCATATTAGACGGGTACCCGCGATCTTTTGGAGAAGACGGAGCATACAGAAGACTCGTCGTTACTTTTGTTCATATATACATACGTATATCACTTGTAACATTTTGCTATCAAACAAATGTAATTATTCATATGTAATGTAAGGTTTTGTGTTTACTATGATTGCTATGTACATTGGTTGTAATACTTAACATGAAGTCACCTCCGCCCCAGAACGTTTCCGCCTTCGGTTTCGGGGTGTGACAGTTTACCTGTACTTAAATTTGATAATGAGCCTTTATGTGCAGCTTGTGAAGTTGGAAAGCAACACAAGCAAGGTCATCCAATCACGATTGATTCGAAGATTGTCGAACCACTGGAGCTTTTACACATTGATTTATGTGGAACATCGACAGTTTTAACACTCAACAAGAAACGATACATTTTAGTAATTGTTAATGATTTTTCAAGATTCACGTGGGTTTATTTCCTCAGGCTTAAATCTGAAGTTGCACAAATCATGATTGACTTTATCAAAAAGATGGAAACAACGCTGAAGAAGATGCTTCAAAAAATAAAGAGTGATCATGGAACTGATTTCAAGAACGATGTTCTTGATTCGTTTTTGGTGGACAAAGGAATTTCGCATAATTTTTCATCTCCATATAAAATACAACAAAATGGTGTTGTTGAACGTAGAAATAGATCTTTATGCGAAGCAGCAACAACTATGCTGGCATATGCGAATTTTCCACAATATCTTTGGGCTGAAGTAGTGTCCACTGCATGTTTTACTCAAAACAGATCATTCATCCATCGTCGTTTTAATATCACTCCATATGAAATAATAAATAATCGAAAACTTAATGTGAAATTTTTCCATGTTTGCGGATGCAGGTGCTTTATTATGAATCTTAAGTACAACCTTTCGAAGTTTCAAGCAAAAGCTGATGAAGGGATTTTACTAGGATATTCGAATAATTCAGTCGCCTATCGTGTGTTGAACAAAAGAACACGAAGGGTGGAAGAAACATTTAATCTTACATTTGATGATTATTATATGAATCAAACTTAAACGCATTTTGAAAATCATCATATTTTAAAAGAAATACACGAAGAATCTGAACCTTCACAACCATTGGATATTGATTATGATTTGATTTTTGGAATTTCAGATCATGCTATTGATGCTGAAGTTAATGCCAATGATAATCATATCTCTGAATTAACGAAGCTCAGTGATAGTTCAACATCAAATCCTCAAGAAATAGATGAAAGTATGCATACTAATCCAGTGGAGGGGGAGCACTTGGATTTGAACACTCTTGATGAGGGGGAGCATTCTTTCGAGGGGGAGAGTAAGAGACTGGATGCTGATGTTGAGGAGGAGCATTTTGAACAAAATGAAAATATTCATGATTTTAATGATAAATGTTCAATTTCAGGTTCAGAAAATGATGATTTATACGAAGATGCACCTTTGGAATTTGATCCAGCTTATCCACCAATGGAAAAATGGACAAAAGATCATCTAAAGGATCAAATAATTGGGAATCCACAAGAGGGAGTCTTAACAAGAGCTCAAATTCGTTCAAAGAATGAGGTATTAAATACTCATCAAGAGTTCAATGTTTTTATCTCTAAGATCGAACCAAAGATAATTAAGATTGCAATGAAAGACTCAGATTGGGTTGTTGCAATGCAATCTGAATTATCTAAATTTGAACGAAACAAGGTTTGGAGATTAATTCCTAAGCCAAATGATGTTTCGATTGTCGGGTTAAAATGGATTTTCAAAAATAAAACCAACAAAGATGGAAACATTGTTCAAAACAAAGCCAGACTTGTTGTTAAAGGTTATTCACAAAAAGAAGGAATAGATTACGAAGAAACTTTTACCCCTGTTGCAAGACTCGAGGCTGTTCGTATATTTGTGGCTTATGCAGCTCACAAAGACTTTGATGTTTATCAAATGGATGTGAAATGTGCATTTTTAAATGGAGAGCTTGAAGAAACTTTTTATGTAGAACAACCCCCAGGTTTTATTAACGAAGAACATCCTGATCATGTTTATATCTTAGATAAGTCAGTTTATGGTTTAAAACAAGCACCACAAGCATGGTATGCAACACTTACTTCGTTTTTAAAACAATCTAAATTTAAACAAGGATCAGTTGATCCCACCTTATTTCGAAAGAAATTTGGGAATCATCTAATTCTTGTTCAAATTTATGTTGATGATATAAGTTTTGGCTCAACTGACCCTGCATTGTCTAGTAAATTCGAAAATTTGATGAAAAACAAGTTTGAAATGTGCATGATGGGAAAAATCAATAATTTTCTTGGGTTGAATATTCATCAAAACAAAGAAGGTATTCTTATCAATCAAGAAAAATATACAAAGAATCTGCTAGAGAAGTTTGGATTGATGAATAGCACGAAAGTACGAGTTCATATGACAACTGGCATAAAGTTGACACCTTCGTTAGATAAACCTACAGTTGACCTAACTCTTTACCGAAGCATGATTGGTTCATTACTTTATCTTAATACTATTTGACCTGATATCATGTTTTCTGTGTGTAATTGTGCTAGGTATCAGTCAAATCCTCGAGAACCACATCTCACTTCCATGAAGAATATATTTTGTTATCTTAAGGGAACAATTTTGTTAGGATTGTGGTATCCTTCGAAAACTGGGTTCTTTGTTCAATCGTATTCGGATGCAAACTTGGGTGGTTGTAATCTTGATAGAAAAAGCACAAGTGGTGGTTGTCAATTGATTGATGGTAAATTGGTGAGTTGGCAATCGAAAAAGCAAACATGTGTATCCATTTCAATTTCTGAAGCATAATATGTGACTGCTGCTGCTTGTACATCACAAATAATTTTGATCCAAAGTCAATTGCGTGATTATGCAATTAATATGAAAAATATTCTATTATATTGTGATTCTAAAAGTGCCATAAGATTTTTTCATAATCCTGTGCAACATTCGAAGACTAAACATATAGCTCTTCATTATCATTTCATCAAGGATCATGTGGAAGATGTAAATATTAAAGTGCATTTTATGAAAACAACAAATCAGTTAGCTAATATTTTCACAAAACGGTTAGATGGAATGTCATTTGTAAGAATTTTGGAAGGACTTGGAATGATCGATAGAAACTCCGTTCCATGCGAAAAAGGAGAATGATCGTTAACCAGGAATGGTTCAGAGGCACTAAATCAAAGAAAAAGGAGTGTCATTCAGTATTCAGAGGTTACTGTTCATAGTCTACTCTTTGACTCCTTCGAATTCGTAAATTTGTCATTTTTCAGGGGTTGATTAAATTTCGTATGTTTGCAAAAAATACGTTTCAATTTCTTATTGTATTTTCAAAAAATTAAAAATTAAAAAGAAAATTTATTTTTATTTTTCAAAAAATCCAAAAACAACTAAATTATTTTATTACTCTTTCTTTTTTCGTATTTTGTTGTAGATTTTCATGCTGATTCATTTGGTGTAATGCTTGCAGTTTTAGGGTAAGGTATTTTTTTTTGAATTAGTTAAGATGTCCCTAGAAGCATGCTGTAACATGTTGACCAAAGCCTCTATTGACTCAATGTGTGTGTTTGAAAGCCTTAATGAAAATTTTCATTGGGAGATTTCTTCCCAATCAGGCTTGTATTCACATTAGTCTTCTGAGCTACCTCACTCTTCTCACATGAGTTAAGAGTTTACTGTTTGGTCCAAATATTACAGAGGTACATTTTGTGTCTTCTACCAATCTTTTTCATCTCAAAATTCTTAGACAATCACACACGAAGACATATGTCCAAGTGGTATCTGATCAAACCAATTGAAACCTAGACATATCAAAAATCTGTGTTTATGATCTGACATCATGAGACCATGATGAAAGTGAAACCTAAATCTCTAAACATTTAAGGAATTGACGGGGAACTATGTTCCAGGTTTTAAAACATTTGTTTTTGTAATTACATTCGAAACTTCAAATCATATTCATTTCTTATGAGTGGTCTTGATCAAATATTCGAAACCCAAGATGTTTGTTACCAAATAGGATCCAATACACATTTTTTTTCTTGAATATGATTTCCATGTGAGCTTTAATCAAAATTCAAAGTCAGTTAAAAGTTTTCCAAAGCAATCTTGTCACTAACTACACTGGTCAAACAAGTAATTTCTGTTACAATTACTCACCTTATGTTTAGGTTGCTATGTAACGAAATTCATTAAGCCACCTAGTAAGCGTTTTAAAAGAAGCTCTTCGATACTTCTTTACAAGTATTCAATTGTAATTCACGGGAACATACACAAGCTATTGATCATCTCTTTTGATGATTAACGAAGCAACCTTTTTCCGGGGTTTTAATTGTCTTCGTGTCAAATTGAATTTTTGACATCACTAAATTCCAAAATTTTCTTTTTCTTGCTTCTCATCTAAATTCTTTGGAACACTGCCCACACGAAATCCTTAAGGTTCTAAGTAACACTAACTCAGGCTGATGATTTCAAACATCTGGCAAATGACTTTACTTTAAAACCCAAAAGTAAAAGAGAATTACTTCAATACGAAGGCTTCCGATGGTTACTATTCCATTGGGGCAAACAAACCAACATGTTTGAGGGGACGTTTTGTATTCTGTCTGGGTTTTGAGGAGACGTGACAGTTACTTTATCAGGCATGGTCACTTTATCATCATCATGACGCGGTTTTCTCGGAGCCACATCAGATTTCATTAAATGTAGATCCCGCTTTTATTTCAAAATCTAGGGTTACATATAAAAGGGGATTCAAGGGTTCATTATTAGTTTACACTTTCAAACACAATAATTCCCAATTACTCTCTAATATACAAGAAGCTTTCAAACCCTAACAATGGTGACTTCTGCTCATCCTGATGCTAATCTTTCTCATACCATTGATGATGTTACTTCTTTACAGATTATGAAGATTCAGGGTACGAATTATCAAGTGGAGGCTAATGTTCCTCAATACCCTGAAGAACTCAAGACGTTAATAGTTGCTTTGAAGAGTTTGGTTCTATCAAAAGCAATGTTCGGTTCTTTTTCTGTTCCACTTTCATGGCTTTCTCAAGCCGGATCAACTGCTATGTGTGCAAAAGCTTTTGATGTATTTACTTTCAATCCCGTGAGTGATAAAAATCTTAGATTATCCAAGAAGCTTTTCTGTCAGATTTTGTAAATCCCTAATTCCCCACCGTATGTTAATTTTACCTTTCCTCAAATCGTTCATATGTTTAATGAAATGGTCCATCAACCTCAATTATCAAAGATCAGTGACTTCAAGAACTCTGGTCTTCCTAGTGTTTGGAATTTCTTATTTGGTATTTTCTTGAGGTGTTTGACTAGAAGAACGGTAGGTCTTGACAAGGGTTGAATGGAGGTATATGCCATGGTTGTAGGGCTTTATTATGATCTACAAGTGGGTTATTCTACTCAACTGTGGAAAGAATTTCTGAAGAGTATTGAAAACACGAATGCTCTTCATGGAATTTCATGTGCAAGATATTGGAGATTGATTCTGCAGCACTTTTACGAGAAGTAGGGGATTTCGGTACAAAATGATGAGGAAAAAGTAGTTTCTCATGTATACAGTTGTCCGAAGGATGCAACTGATGATGCTGAGGAGTTTCCTTTTGTAGCTCATATTCCTGATGTGATGCTCAAACGATTTGATCCAACGAATACAATCTTAGTGACTTATTTTCAAACAATTGATACTACTATTGACACTGGGATTCTATTGGAAAGGGAGGAGACAAGGTGAAAATGTACGAAGAAGACTGAAACTGGTTCTTCTAAAAAACCAATCAAGGAGTCTAAGTCTACGAAGATTCCAAAGAAGCAACCAATCACTACTGAAGTGCCAATGATACATGAAGTTTCGGTTGCTGACACAACCTTAACTAAGCCAGTTGGTTCGGAAACTCAAGAAAAAGAAAGTATTCCTTCGAAGACCAGTGTTCTTCGAAGAATCAAAATGAAGTGGAAGCACAAGAGTAGGTCTCCAATCTCTAATGTAGTACGAAAGCCATAGGTTACTCATCAGGGAATCTTATTTCGTGAAATTCTAGCGCCTGTTTCTCCATCATCAAAGAAACGAAGGGCTAAAGATATGACTAAACATATCTCAAAGAAGAAGAGGAGGAAAAATACGATAACCATTTCAACTGAATCTACAGATGATGAATATAAAAGGAGTCCAGAAACTCCTAAAGCAAATCTCCAAAAAGATACTTCTACTCCTTGACAAACAACTGTTATAGCACCCGAAGATTCGATTGCCTAGTCATTTTCTGAGGAGGCACAAACTTCTGACATTCTTGCACACTTATCTAACACGGATGCAAATGTCATCATGGGTGAGGATGATTCGAAGAAATATGAACAAGGTAAACCTTCGAATGTTACCTAAGAAACATTTATCTCTTTTCCTCTACAAATTACACCTGTCATACCCATTACTTCCACCATAGATTCCCCTACATTCGATAACATCATCAAACATCCATTTACTTCTCTTTTATGTTCTCAATCAACTGATCCACCCATAACCACTTCACCAATTCAAGAATCAATATTTATAGAGACTGAGAATGAATTTGAAGGTTGTGGAGGTACTTTTGAGAATTTGGTATTTGATGAAGATGAAGATGATTTCCCAGATCATATGCTTATGACAATGAAGCAGTTTAAAATATTGAATACAAAGCTGAAGTCCATTATACAATCACAAGCAGATCTTGGGGGAGGTAATTATGTGTCAAGTTTAAAAGTTGATGGTTTATTAAAATTGATAGAAGGAAGGACCACTTCGAAAGTTTCTTGTATGCTCAAAGACTCTAAGTCTCGTATTTTAGAGAAGGTTGATCTGTGTGATCAAAACAATGAGCTGAGGGTGAATTCTCAGAAGTCCACATTTGAAGGAGATTTGAAGGCATTGAAAATGGCGACCAAGGAACGTCATGTATTGTTTATCCAAGATGTCAAGAAGGTTCATGAAGATGTCAACTTCAAAATTCAAGAGCTTCGTCAAAATATGGATAAAGAGATTGCATGTGTTCGAACAAAATATGCTTCTCTAATTCAGAAGGTTGAAATTATATGTGATGTTGTGACAAAATTTGCCAAGTTGTATGAAAGTTTGAGTCCTCAAGTATCTTAAATCTCTACAAGTGAAATTTTTTTTTTATGGAGGTCATCACTTTGTTAAAGGAGCTCAAAGAATTATCTACAAAGCCAGTCTCGTCTTCTCAACTATCTTCGGATCTTCTGTTGCAAAAATTTTCTTAATTCGAAGATATACTTCTCAAACAATTTGTCACACACCGAAAACCGAAGGCGGAAAACATTTCCGGGGTTGACTACCACGTTGAGTAGCAAATCCAATGCACATAGTAAGTAAAGTAAAGCAACCATACATTACATAATAAAGTTTTTACAGTTGTTTCAAAAGTAAAGTTTTTTTTTTTATAGTTGTGATACATAGTATATATAGACAAAATGAAACGGATCTTCATGTACTCCGTCTTCAAGCAAAAGGATCTTCGGGTACCTGTTCTAACGCTGACCTGAGAACACAAGCGATTTGAAAATCAGCATAAAGCTGGTGAGTTCATAAGCGGTTTTTGTTTGTGAAAATGTTTCGAGTTTCCTTTCTGTTTCTGAAATGTTATGAACACCAAGAAAATCCCATATTTTCTTAATACTTGGTTATTGTTTCACAAATGTAAAGTATAGTAAGTTTGTACACTGAAAACATGTTTCTTCATGTGAAAATGTATAGTTGGTAATCTGACTGATTAAACTGTTCTATTTACTTATCATGTGTTACCAGGAAAGTCCCATACTTTCCTTATTGTATGTTACAAATTGTAAAAGATGTATTGTTATCAAATTGTTATTCTTTCTAGTTATGTAAGTGTTACCCAGGAAAGCCCCATGCTTTCCTGCATGTTGGTTTCTAATGTAAACGATGTTAAAGATGTAAAAGATGTAATCATGATTATGTTCCATGTTTTCCCCAGGAAAGTCCCGTACTTTCCTGATTGTTAGTTACTGTACGCGAAAGATGTAAAAGATGTATAAAGTGGTTCATTATTACTATAAGTAAATCTCTGTTATCCTAATTGCGAGTTCCATAACCATACAATAGACTAAAACCTGTGGCAATAAGTAGTCCACATGCTTATGACTTTCGTCACCCTTTAACCATTTCGGTTCGGTTGTAGCTAGCAGCCAGGTGTGGGGTAGTCAGCCCCGTATAGATCTATACACTCAAGTCACACTCCCTAAATACCAGAGATTCTGGTTATGGGTGTAGTCCTCCACTCGCGTATCTTGGTGCAGTGTTCTCCGAGGAAGTGTCTCCAATCATACATGATTAACAAATTTACTAGTAATAATATGATAGTCCTCCACTCGCGTATGTGTATGGAGTGTTACCGAGGACAAAACAGTGTACAGGTATTATGTTCAAATGTCTAATGCCATGCTTTTAACTGATAAATCGTGGAAAACCATTTGTGAAATATATATACAACATAGCAGTTTAAAGACCTATTTCACAATTAGATGTTACGTTTTCTGCATATACAAATGGTTATCAGTTATGGTAATTAGTGATAAAAGCATATGAAATATGAAACACACATTTGAAAACATGTTTTCAGTACAAGAATTCCCTTTTACTTTGCTTGTGTTCCCCCCCTGAAAACAGTGAAAACAGTGAAAAAGGGGTAGGGGTATGAACTCACCGGACTCGGAAACGTGTCGGTTTTGAATACTAGACGTTGGTTCGGGGTTTGATTACTCGCGATGTCCCTATGTAAAATGATATAATGTCCATATATATATATATATATATATATATATATATATATATATATATATATATATATACAATTAGAGATACATTCACTAATCATATGGAACATTACACTCCAAAGAGGTTAAACACCTCAAAACGAGCATTTGGAGTGACCCGGGTGACATCTTCGGATGTGTAATGGCACTAGGGACTTGGGACTTGAGTTTACTCCCCAAGAGTAAACATTTTAAGGAGTTTACAACTATTGAACACACACATACATGAGTTTACGGCCGTAAACTCATGTGGGTGTGGTTTTGATGGTTTAAGGGCTCAAATGGACATGGGGATTGCTAGAATGGATTATCTAAAATGCCTTGGAACACTTGGAATGAATTTACATCATTTAAAACATGAGTTTACGGCCACAGTCTTAGAGTTTACAATCGTAAACTCACCCATGGCTAAGAATGGTTAATTTGAACTATATAGGACAATCACATGTGATTCTAACTAATTTTCTAAGCATTGTTATGAATTTAGGTTACCATTTTACAAACTTTTAGGAGTTTACAGCCTAGAGGCATGTTCTATGGCCGTAAACTCTCCTTATGCTCTTGAAAAATTAGTTTTTGATGTTTAAAACACTCACATGCAATTCTAGAAATCTTTCCAAGCTTTTAGGGTGGTTTAAGACATCATTAGCCACACTTATAGGAGTTTACGGCCTAGGAGGAGTTCTTTGGCTGTAAACTCACTTATGTAGGGTATATGTTGTGTTTAAGGTCTCCAAATCATTTTTAGATGAATCTAGGATTTACCACAAGGCCATTGGTTGAGTTTGAAAGCATTTTGACATGTTTTAAGGCACTAAATCACCATTTAAGAGGAGTTTACGGCCCAAGAGTATGTCTTGGCCGTAAACTCACTTTTATTACCCAAAAATCATGTTTAAAGTGTTCCAAGTCTAGATTAGCAAGCCTAAATGTCATATCTAAGTCCCAACTATGATTTGGAAGGGTTAATTGGCTCAAAAACCCTTTGAATATGAGTATACGGCCCAAGAATGTGTCTTGGCCATAAACTCACCTTTGTCCCTCAAAACCAATGTTTTACATGCTATTAGTCCTTTCCATTAAGCCATTAAGTCATATCTAATGTCCAACCATGCTAAGGAAGGGTTTTTAGGGCTTAAAAACCCCATTTCTTGGAGTTTACGGCCCAAGCTAGTTCCTTGGCCATAAACTCATGCTCTTGGTCCCAAAACACAATTTAAACACAAATTTAAAGGCTAGAGAGGTTGAATAACAAGTTAGGGGTGTTACCTCTTTGATTTCAAGCCTTAAATCTTTGTTTTGGACCTTGATTTTGGGTTGAGGAGAGAGGTTGTGAGTGTTAATTGAGAAATTGACCAAAGGCTTTAAATGGAGTCTTAAACACGTTTATATAGTGTGCAATTTTTGGACACGGTGGAATTCTACCCGATACCGGTGTTAAACGATGCTTTTGGTCGTACCCGATTGAGTTACCGTAACCCGATACGGTAAATTTCTAGAAATATTCCGATCACTAAAGTTGGGTGTTAAAATGATTTCTAAATGTATTAAGACACCCATTAAGTCATTTTAAATGTGTACCAGATAATGACTTAATTAAACGGAAGATCGGAAATCGAAATCTGAAACGACGATTGGTTGCACGAATTGTACTACGAAAGAGTTACAATAAATGATACAGAAATTTCGGGTTGTTACATTATCCCCCCGTTAGAGGGAATTTCGTCCCGAAATTCAAAGTTTAAAGCACAAGACAAGATACAAATCATGGATCAGAAAAGAGTTGTGGATACTTCTGTTTCATTGAATCTTCCCGTTCCCAAGTGAATTCCGGTCCCCGCTTGGCATTCCAGCAAACCTTCACTAACGGGATGCGACTTTGTTTTGTACGTTTGACTTCTCGATCCATGATTTCGATCGGCTCCTCCACAAAGTTGAGGTTTTCATTGATCTCGATCTTGTCTAAAGGAATTGTTAGGGTTTCATCGGATAGGCACTTTTTGAGATTTGAAACATGGAAGACAGGATGGATGTTACTGAGTTTGTGAGGTAAATGGAGTTTATAGGCAACTGGACCGATCCTGGAGAGGATCTCAAAGGGTCCAATGTACCTTGGATTAAGTTTCCCACGCTTATCAAAGCATACAGTGCCTTTCCAGGGCGAGACTTTTAACAGGACACGGTCTCCAACCTGGAATTCTAGTGGTTTCCGACGATTATCAGCGTAACTCTTTTGACGATCACGTGAGGCTTTCAGTCGGTTACGGATTTGAATGATCTTTTCGGTGGTTTCGCGGATGATTTCAGGACCAGTGAGAGCACTGTCGGGGACTCGACTCTTGGCTAACTGTGTATCCCCCACCTCGGCCCAGCACAGAGGGGATCTGCACTTACGACCGTATAGGGCTTCGAACGGAGCGGCCCTAATGCTGGTGTGGTAACTGTTGTTGTATGAGAATTCGATCAAGGATAGATGTGTGTCCCACGACTTTCCAAAGTCAATGACACACGCCCTAAGCATGTCCTCCAGGGTTTGGATTGTTCTCTCACTCTGTCCATCGGTCTGAGGATGATACGCCGTGCTCATATCTAGTTTGGTTCCAAGGGCTTTCTGAAGGGATTGCCAGAATCTGGAGGTAAACCAACAATCTCGATCAGAGATAATGGATACAGGTACACCGTGTAGACGTACTACCTCCTGGATGTAGATTCGCACGAGTCTCTCCATCTTGTATGATTATTTAATTGGGATGAAGTGAGCGGATTTTGTCAAACGATCTACAATTACCCAAATAGTATCGTAACCACTACAACACTTGGGTAGTTTGGTGATGAAGTCCATGGTAATCATCTCCCATTTCCACTCGGGAATCTCGGGTTGTTGGAGCAGACCTGAAGGTTTCTGATGTTCGACTTTGACTTTGGTGCAAGTCAGACACTTGCCCACAAATGTAGCTATCTCAGCTTTCATGTTTGGCCACCAGTATTGTTTCTTGAGATCCTGGTACATCTTGTCCGAACCCGGGTGATCAGAGTATTTGGTTCTGTGTGCTTCCTCCATGACTATTTCCCTGAATGCACCGGATTTGGGAATCCAGATTCGATTCATGAAACAGTGAACTCCGTCGCCTCTGATCTCAAGTTACTTTTCCATCCCTCTCAAGGTTTCATCTGACACGTTCTCGGGTTTGAGGGCTGTTAACTGGGCTTCTCCGATTTGTATGGGTAAGTTGGAATGGATGGTTATCATCTGGTTCTTCACTTTGTGACCTGCACTATCCTTTCGGCTAAGGGCATCTGCTACCACATTGGCCTTGCCGGGGTGGTAACGGATTTCACACTCATAATCACTGAGTAATTCTACCCATCGCCGTTGCCTCATGTTTAAGTCTTTCTGATTAAAGATGTGTTGCAGACTTTTGTGATCAGTGAAGATTGTGCACTTGGTTCCATAGAGATAATGTCTCCAAATCTTCAATGGAAAGACTACGGCTCCTAGTTCCAAGTCATGTGTAGTATAGTTGACCTCATGTGCTTTCAACTGTTTTAAGGCGTAGGCAATCACCTTTCCTCTTTGCATAAGCACACAGCCTAAACCTTGATTAGACGCATCGCAGTAGACAACGAAGTCCTCTGTCCCTTCAGGCAGAGACAGAACAGGCGCGCTGCATAAGGCTCTCTTTAATGTTTGGAATGCAGTTTCTTGTTTATCACTCCAATAAAAGGGTACACCTTTCTGTGTTAGAGTGGTTAAAGGTTTGGCGATTTTGGAAAAGTTCTGAATGAATCGTCGATAGTAGCCGGCGAGACCCAAGAATTGAGGAATTTCTGTGGGTGTTTTCGGTGCCGACCAATTCTCTATCGCTTTAATCTTGGAAGGATCTACATGAATACCCTCCTCACTTACCACGTGACCGAGGAAAGTTACCTTCCGTATCCAGAATTCGCATTTGGATAATTTCACGTATAGCTTTTCGGATCTAAGGGTCTCCAACACTAGCCTCAAGTGTTGCTTGTGGTCTTCTTCGCTTCGGGAGTAGACGAGGATGTCGTCAATGAACACGATGACGAATTTGTCTAAGAAGGGACGGCACACCCGGTTCATCAGGTCCATGAACACAGCCGGTGCATTGGTTAGACCGAAGGGCATCACTACGAACTCGTAGTGTCCATACTGAGTCCTAAAAGCTGTCTTGGAAACATCATTCTCCTGGACTTGTAACTGATGGTACCCTGACCGAAGGTCTATCTTTGAAAGTAACTGGCTCCTTGTAGTTGATCGAAGAGATCGTCTATTCTTGGAAGAGGATATCGGTTCTTAACGGCTAACTTGTTCAGTTCACGATAATCGATACACATCCGAAAGGATCCATCTTTCTTCTTGACAAACAGAACCGAAGCTCCCCAGGGTGAGGAACTCGGTCTAATGAATCCTTTATTGAGAAACTCATTGAGTTGACTGGATAACTCCTGCATTTCTGCTGGAGCTAAGCGATACGGAGATTTTGCTACAGGAGTAGCTCCAGGAATTAGGTCAATACAGAACTCGACCTGACGTTCGGGAGGAATTCCTGGAAGTTCTTCGGGAAACACATCGGGAAAGTTACAGACTTCGGGGATGCTCGCGAGGTTTCTAACTTCTTGTTTCTCGTTGATCACATGAGCTAAGAATGCAACGCACTCCTTTCGAAGGTGTTTTCGAGCTTTGATGCAAGAAATGATATGAAGTTTGGAACTGGGTTTATCGCCATAGATTACGAGAGTTTGATCCGAAGGAAGATTGAGACGGATAGCTTTTTCATAAAAAAGAATGTCAGCATGATTGGGACTCAACCAATCCATGCCAATGATAACATCAAAGCTCTTAATGGAAACGGGCATGCGATCTATAGGAAATGAGTGATCGTTTAAGGTAAGCGCACAACCTATGAATACACCGTTAGTGCTTTCTTTCTCACCGTTAGCCATCTCGACGGTAAACGTTTCGGTTAGTGGTTAAGGATTTGGTTTTAGATTATGTTTGAATGCATGACTAACAAAACTCCTTTCAGCACCCGAATCGAAAAGAATACTAGCATATGAGTTGTCGAGAAGGAACGTACCCGAAACAACAGTGGGATCATCAACCGCTTCCTCCCGTCCCATGGTTAGAACCCTTCCAGTGTTATCAGCAGTTGACTTCTTGGGACAGTTCCTTTTAAAGTGCCCAACTTCTCCACAGTTTTAGCAGGCTTGATTAACACCTGCTCCCGATGATTGGTTGGCTGATTGGGTAGGAGTTCTACAGAATCGAACTGTGTGCCCTTTCTTACCACAGTTGGTGCAAGACAATTCTCGACAGGGACCAGGATGATGATGGTATATACACTTGTCACACAGAGGGAGGTTACCAGCATATTTACTGGTAGGAGTTGAGGCTATGGATCCCATGACAGAAACTGCAGCAACAAGGGTAGTAGTAGCAGCATGGACTGCTACCATCTTCTGTTTCTTGGAAGATCCTTGAGAAGATTGACCCTTTTTCTTCTTCCAGAATTTCCTCTTTTCACCCCTCCCTTGAGTCGGCTCAGAAGTGGTAGTGATTTCTTTAACATCGTCGCTGTGATCAATCAGAATTTGAGCTAAAGTCTTGGCACTATCATAGGTATCCGGACGAGCAGCCAAAACATGACTCTTTGTCAGTTGAGATAACCCCCAAACGAATCTTTCGATCTTTTTGTTTTTAGAAGTGACTAGTCCCGGGCAAAGAAGTGCGAGATCATCAAATCGGGAAGTATATGCAGCAATGTCGGAACCTTTCATCTTCAGGTTCCAGAGCTCGTGCTCTAATTTCTGCATTTCACCACAAGGGAAGTACTCAGCAATGAGAAGTTCTTTCATGGCCTCCCAGCCCATGGCATTGGCTACGGGTAAGGTCAGAGATTTGACTCGGCCATTCCACCAAGTCAAGGCTTTATCAATGAAAGTACAGGCTGCGAACTTGACTTTATCGGACTCCGCACAAGCACGGATTCCAAAAATGGACTCTATTTTCTCGAACCATCGAGATAAGGAAATGACACCTCCAGCGCCATTAAAGGATGTTGGTTTTGCGTTCATGAAATCCTTGTAGGAACTCCCTCTTTGGTGTCCCTGGTTAACCTCGGGGTTTTGAGATTGAGGACCACCACCTGAACCACTAGGGTTCATTTGTGACATAGCTTCTACCATTGTAGCTATCATCATCGTCTGGAGCGATGCTAGATCGAACTGGGGAGGAGGTGGCGGCGAAGAAGGATTGTTGTCATTCTTTGAGCTAGGTCTCTTTCGGGGAGGCATCTTGATCTAATAAGATCAAGAAAGAGAGGATGGTAAGTCCTCTATATTGAATCGATAGATATGGCAGTTATATGATTCGAGTAAGCGATAAAGTAGGAAAAAGTTATCGAACAGATAATTTATCGCTAAGAATAATCACAGAAAGTTACTCGGATAAGGACTACTACAGAGGATTGGGATTGAGAAATATTCCCATAGTATTTCATGAATTGTATACGATAATGATTCGATGTTTGGGATTTTAGGGTAAGTTTTAGGCATGCCGCATACCACAGTCACTCCCAAGCACATGTTGGCCGTGTCTCGAATGAATATAGTTGGCCAGGCCATATTGACCCTAGACACGACTACATAACTGCCCAGGTTTAACCATATTACCCAACACCCAATTACTTATGTTCCGTTCTACTTGTGGTTACGGACGGCAACGGTTCGGTATACTTGTATACTTTTGAAAATACTTGTAGTTTGAAGATACTTTTAATTCAGAGCACTTAGGCCCTTTAGTGTTTATAGTTTAATACCATGTAAGGTTTGGTATACTTCATTCACTATAAACAAGGGCTCTGATACTAATC
Source organism: Lactuca saligna (assembly GCF_052625555.1). Classification (NCBI taxonomy): domain Eukaryota; kingdom Viridiplantae; phylum Streptophyta; class Magnoliopsida; order Asterales; family Asteraceae; genus Lactuca; species Lactuca saligna. Next base: position 223,497,352 of record NC_136419.1, on the reverse strand, counting down.
TGTCACACCCCGAAAACCGAAGGCGGAAAACATTTCCAGGGTTGACTACCACGTTGGGTATCAAATCCAATGCACATAGTAAGTAAAGTAAAGCAACCATACATTACATAATAAAGTTTTTACAGTTGTTTCAAAAGTAAAGTTTTTTTTTTTTTTTTTTTTTTTTTTACAGTTGTGATACATAGTATATATAGACAAAATGAAACGGATCTTCATGTACTCCGTCTTCAAGCAAAAGGATCTTCGGGTACCTGTTCTAACGCTGACCTAAGAACACAAGCGATTTGAAAATCAGCATAAAGCTGGTGAGTTCATAAGCGGTTTTTGTTTGTGAAAATGTTTCGAGTTTCCTTTCTGTTTCTGAAATGTTATGAACACCAAGAAAATCCCATATTTTCATAATACTTGGTTATTGTTTCACAAATGTAAAGTATAGTAAGTTTGTACACTGAAAACATGTTTATTCATGTGAAAATGTATAGTTGGTAATCTGACTGGTTAAACTGTTCTGTTTACTTATCATGTGTTACCAGGAAAGTACCATACTTTCCTTATTGTATGTTACAAATTGTAAAAGATGTATTGTTATCAAATTGTTACTCTTTCTAGTTATGTAAGTGTTACCCAGGAAAGCCCCATGCTTTCCTGCATGTTGATTTCTAATGTAAACGATGTTAATGATGTAAAAGATGTAATCATGATTATGTTCCATGTTTTCCCCAGGAAAGTCCCGTACTTTCCTGATTGTTAGTTACTGTATGCGAAAGATGTAAAAGATGTATAAAGTGGTTCATTATTACTATAAGTAAATCTATGTTATCCTAATTGCGAGTTCCATAACCATACAATAGAGTAAAACCTGTGGCAATAAGTAGTCCACATGCTTATGACTTTCGTCACCCTTGAACCATTTCGGTTCGGCTGTAGCTAGCAGCCAGGTGTCGGGTAGTCAGCCCCGTATAGATCTATACACTCAAGTCACGCTCTCTAAATACCAGAGATTCTAGTTATGGGTGTAGTCCTCCACTCGCGTATCTCGGTGGAGTGTTCTCCGAGGACGTGTCTCCAATCATACATGATTAACAAATTTACTAGTAATAATATGATAGTCCTCCACTCGCGTATGTGTGTGGAGTGTTACCGAGGACAAAACAGTGTACAGGTATTATGTTCAAATGTCTAATGCCATGCTTTTAACTGATAAATTGTGGAAAACCATTTGTGAAATATATATAAAACATAGCAGTTTAAAGACCTATTTCACAATTAGATGTTACGTTTTTTGCATATACAAATGGTTATCAGTTATGGTAATCAGTAATAAAAGCATATGAAATATGAAACACACATTTGAAAACAAGTTTTGAGTACAAGAATTCCCTTGTACTTTGCTTGTGTCCCCCCTGAAAATAGTGAAAACAGTGAAAAAGGGGTAGGGGTATGAACTCACCGGACTCGGAAACGTGTCGGTTTTGAATACTAGACGTTGGTTTGGGGTTTGATTACTCGCGATGTCCCTATGTAAAATGATATAATGCCCATATATATATATATATATATATATATATATATATACATATATATATATATATATATATATATACAATTAGAGATACATTCACTAATCATATGGAACATTACAGTCCAATGAGTTTAAACACCTCAAAACGAGCGTTTGGAGTGACCCGGGTGACATCTTCGGATGTGTAATGGCACTAGGGACTTGGGACTTGAGTTTACTCCCCAAGAGTAAACATTTTAAGGAGTTTACAACTATTGAACACACACATACATGAGTTTACGGCTGTAAACTCATGTGGGTGTGGTTTTGATGGTTTAAGGGCTCAAATGGACATGGGGATTGCTAGAATGGATTATCTAAAATGCCTTGGAACACTTGGAATGAATTTACATCATTTAAAACATGAGTTTACGGCCACACTCTTAGAGTTTACAATCGTAAAATCACCCATGGCTACGAATGGTTAATTTGAACTATATAGGACAATCACATGTGATTCTAACTAATTTTCTAAGCATTGTTATGAATTTAGGTTACCATTTTACAAATTTTTAGGAGTTTACGGCCTAGAGGCATGTTCTATGGCCGTAAACTCTCCTTATGCTCTTGAAAAATTAGTTTTTGATGTTTAAAACACTCACATGCAATTCTAGAAATTTTTCCAAGCTTTTAGGGTGGTTTAAGACATCATTAGCCACACTTATAGGAGTTTACGGCCTAGGAGGAGTTCTTTGGCCGTAAACTCACTTATGTAGGGTATATGTTGTGTTTAAGGTCTCCAAATCATTTTTAGATGAATCTAGGATTTACCACAAGGCCATTGGTTGAGTTTGAAAGCATTTTGACATGTTTTAAGGCACTAAATCACCATTTAAGAGGAGTTTACGGCCCAAGAGTATGTATTGGCCGTAAACTCACTTTTATTACCCAAAAATCATGTTTAAAGTGTTCCAAGTGTAGATTAGCAAGCCTAAATGTCATATCTAAGTCCCAACTATGATTTGGAAGGGTTAATTGGCTCAAAAACCCTTTGAATATGAGTTTAAGGCCCAAGAATGTGTCTTGGCCGTAAACTCACCTTTGTCCCTCAAAACCAATGATTTACATGTTATTAGTCCTTTCCATTAAGCCATTAAGTGATATCTAATGTCCAACCATGCTAAGGAAGGGTTTTTAGGGCTTAAAAACCCCATTTCTTGGAGTTTACGGCCCAAGCTAGTTCCTTGGCCGTAAGTGTTGGATAAGGTGTCTAAGTCCATAACTTATTTGGTATATACTTGACCCGACCGGCATGGTCCATTTGGGTTGCATCTCATCCAAACTATTATGGATAATTTTATGAGAGTTATACACATATGTTTATTAATATATTATGAGTTATAATATATTAATATGAAGTTACGTTATTTAATTAGTTTTAGTCTTAAATTAATTATGGATTAATTTAGAGATTAAAAGGAATACTAATTAAATTATGGGCTATTTGTTTTATATAGTGTGGGCTAATACTCATTTGTTAATGGGCTAGGCTTATGTGGAAGTCCATGGATGATCCATGGAGCTTTTAACCCATGGATCCTTGGAAAAGGAAAAGGCATGGGTTATTAGGGTTTCACCCTAACCATGCACACTATATAAGCATGCTTATGGAGCATGAAATGGAGCCTAATAGAAAACTAGTGAACTAGTGTGTGTGTGCATGTGTGTGGCCGAAAATACAAGAGTGCGTATACTCTCCCAAAGTTTTCCAAGAGTTTGTGGTGTTTGTGATTCCATTTGAGGCATTCACACTATTGGTGCTTGGCCCTCAAACTCCTTAGAACCAAACTCACCAAAAGGTATGTAATCTCTTCTAACTCTTTTATGTTGAAATGTTCCCCATGCCATGTTAGATAGGTTATAAACCTTGGAAAATTATTATTTTGCATGTATTTAGACAAACATAGACCCAAGGTTTATTAGGGTTGCATGCACACTTAGGAAGTGTTAGATTGCTCAAAACCCAACAGTGGTATCAGAGCCTAGGCTTGCTTGTTTGATACTTGATGCAAAATAGTGAAAAAAGTCGAAATCGTTGCTGTCTGCATGGCGGACTCGCCGAGTCCATTGGGGGGACTCGACGAGTCCAAGGCAAACTTCAACCTACTCGGCGAGTAAGTTCGTGCACTCGACGAGTAGGATCGAAAGAATGCAGAATCTCGACTTTTGCTGCTGGAAATGGACTAGAAACATTACCCTAAACTGTTTTGGTGTTATAAAACTTATTTTAGTTGGTGTAATGGTTGTTCTAATCCATTTACAATAGCATATATCAAAATTCCATGATTTTATGTGTTCATATAATTCTTGAATTTTTGATGATCATGTTCATGTTCTTATGAATTTAGAAAATGATAGGAATTATTTGCTGAATTGTTTAGAATTAATTCTTTATCATTTATGTGTTTTAATGGAGTCCATAATTTGTCCTCAAGTTATGGATTACCAAAGGTCACTTTCATTTAACACACACTTAAAACACATAAGTTACATGAAAATGAAGAGTCTTCATTTTTATGAACCTTTAATTCATAAGTTATGAAATGAAGAGTTTTGCAAAGTTACAAAACTTGCCCTCAAGTTTTGGAATTTGTAAAGTTTCACACACTTTAATAAACTTTAATTCCAAACCTTAGAGTTTTAATAGTTAAAATTCAGCCCTTATACTATTTATAACATTAGTGGTTAATTATTATATATATGTATAAGAATAAGTCGTTTTACCGTTAGTAGGCCTCATTCACGAAGCCGGTCTATAAGGTGGGTATAAGGTTGTTGCCTATAAAATGGCGACTTAATGGGTGTATACTCTCACCCACCGCTTGCTTGATCGGTGGAGGGTCGTTAGCCGAACGGGTAGAACAATGACTTTAAATCCTCATTAAAAGTATAATGAATATTATAAAGTAACTAAACTCTTTTAATTCCCAATCTTAGTTATTTTAGGAAAATGTGAACAAGGTGCTAATCCATGGAATTCACACTTTGTACCTTACCAAGTCGTTGGTGGAGCGTGTGTGGTTAACCGGCACACTAACTAGGACTAGTAAGGATCACGAAGGGTGACTTAATGTTTGTCATAGATCAATGGAGCGTGTGTGGTTAACCGGCACATTGATTAGGTGATAATGTTAAGAGTACCAAGTGAATTAGCATGGTTATTCACACCTTGTTTTGTGATCCTCGGCATCCCAGTCACAAAACTTGAAGGGCACAATCGAGATTGAAACGTGCCATTGAAAAGTTCAATGAATCTCAAAAGAATCTAGGAATTTCAAATCCAACTAAACCTAATAAATCATTTCGTTTTCATGGTGGAAATTGGTGAATCGTCATTCACCTACCTTTCAAATATATTATTACTTAGATTACGGCATCCCTCTTCTAAGTGTAATATATTGTGATTGGATCCTAGCCTTAATATTACATTTGGGTGTCTTATTAAGGATCCTAAATATCTAATCTAAACTTACTTTCTTCTTTCAGATGTCTTCCAACACTAATGCTTCAGGCTCTAACCCAACTGGTTCTTTCTCTCTCATGAATCTTTGTGGGAGGGTCATCTTTGATGGTTCCAACTTCATGGATTGGATTAGGAACATCAGGATGGTTACTCGTTACGAGGACAAGGAATATGTCCTCGATAAGGAGCTAAAAGAACTTGATGAGTCTACTGCTACTCCTGAGGAGATCGCTGAATTCAGGACTCATGAGAGAGATGCTACTAAGGTGGCATGTATCATGATGGCCACGATGATAGCCGAGCTCCAAAAGTCGTATGAAGATTTCTACCCTTTTGAGATGCACCAAGACCTGATGGAAAGGTACCATCAGAGTGCTCGTCAGGAGCGGTATGAAATAATCTCCTCCATAATAACTACCCGCATGAAGGACGGTGAATCCGTCACGGGCCACATGCAAAAGATGCAAAGGTATGTGGACCGTTTGCTGAAGCTGAATGTTAACATCCCCGAGGAGTTGGCGATTGACATCATTTTGCACTCCTTGCCTTCTTGTTATGATCATTTTCGAATGACATATCATATGAACAAGGAGGAAGTTACCCTCAGCAAGCTTCAAGGACTCTTGAAGACCGCTGAAACCGGTCTTAAGGGTAAAGCGGTTGTTACCTCTACTACTCCTACTCCAACTTCTACCCCTGTTTTAGCTATTAGGCAAGGCAAAGGGAAAAAGAGGAAGCACCCTTCGAAGGGTACCAAGGGAAAGTCTCTTGAAGGCTCCTCATCAAAGACTAAGAACGGTTCTGTCACTCCTTCTGCCATTCCCAAGGATGCTGAATGCTTTTATTGCCATGAAAAGGCACACTGGAAGCGAAACTGCCCTAAGTACTTGCAGGATCTAAAGGATGGGAAAGTGAAACCCACCTATGCAGGTATTTACACTATATTGTCTAATTACTCAACATATTCTAACTCTTGGGTGCTTGATACAGGATGTGGTATTCACATATGTTCTGATTTGCAGGGCCTAAGAAGAAGTGAGGATGTGGAGCACGGGAAGATAAACTTAATCATGGGGAATAAGAAGGCTTCACCTGTTTCCAAGATTGGGGTTTATACTTTGTTGCTTAATAATGGGTTAAAATTAGATTTGAATAAATGTGTGTACTCGTCTGAAATGGCGAGGAATATTATTTCTTTTCATGCTTTGTACAAACAAGGTTTTACCTTTTCGTTTGATAATGAATGTGGTGGTATTAATGCTTTCTTTAATAATGTGTTTTATTTTAAAGCATTACCTTGTGATGGCGTGTATGAAACTGTGTCGATTGTAGACAACTTAGGAAATAATGTGTCGTATATTGATTCTTCTACTAGCCTAGATAAAGCATCATTGTGGCATTGTCGTCTTGGACATGTAAACAAGAAACGCATAGGCCAACTCCAAAAGAGTGGAGTCTTGGAATCATTTGACCTCAAATCAGATGATAGTTGTGAATCTTGTCTACTTGGAAAAATGACAAAATCACCCTTCACTAGAACTTGTGAGAGGGGTGAAGGTTTGTTGGACCTAATACATACTGATGTATGTGGGCCATTCAAAACCGCCACAAGGGATGCTAATCGGTATTATGTGACTTTTATTGATGATTTTAGTAGATATGGGTATGTCTACTTAATCAAACACAAGTCCGAAACCTTTGAAAGGTTTAAGGAATTCAAGCAGGAAGTAGAAAATCAATTGGGCAGGAACATTAAGATGCTTCGATCCGATCGAGGTGGTGAGTATCTTAGTACCGAGTTCCTTGACTATCTTAAGGAGTGTGGGATTGTCTCACAATTGACTCCTCCCAGGACACCATAGCTGAATGGTGTAGCTGAGAGGCGTAATCGTACCTTGTTGGACATGGTTCGCTCTATGATGAGTCGAGTTTCGTTACCAATCTCTTTTTGGGGGTATGCCTTAGAGACTGCCGCCCATATCCTTAATCTAGTCCCTACAAAGAAGGTTACCAAAACACCTCATGAGATGTGGACTCGGAAGGTTCCCAATTTGGACCACATCAAAATTTTGGGTTGCGAAGCCTTCGTGAGGCGTGAAACTCATGATAAGCTTGAACCCCGAAGTGAAAGGTGTATTTTCATCGGCTACCCACAGAAATCCTTCGGTTACCTTTTCTACAGACCCAGTGAGAATGTGGTCTTTGTAGCACGAAGAGGGATCTTTCGCGAGAAAGAATTTATAAGCCAAGGAGACAGTGGGAGGCAGATTGATCTTGAAGAAATTCAAGAATCAATTGGTGAAGGAACCTCAGACACTAGCACTCAACCTGAGGAAGAAACTCCTGTTGATCCAACTGACGAGTCTGTACCTCCGAGGCGTTCCACACGGGTTAGGAACACACCTTCGTTTTATTATGGTTTTCATATTACTACGGAAGGTGATACGTTTATTAGTGATAGTACACTAGTAAATTTGGATGAACCTAGCAGTGTTAAGGAAGCCATGGCAGGCCCGGAGTCTGCTAAATGGAAGGAGGCTATGGACAGCGAGATACAGTCCATGTATGACAATCAAGTTTGGAACTTGGTTGACAATGTACCGGGCCGTAAAACAGTCGGGTGCAAATGGATCTTCAAAAAGAAGACAAACATGGAAGGAAAAGTGCATACTTATAAGGCTCGACTGGTTGCGAAGGGTTTTACTCAAACTCAAGGTGTTGATTATGATGAAACCTTCTCGCCGGTGGCCAAGATTAAGTCTATTAGGGTTATGTTAGCCATTGCAGCATTTCATGATTATGAAATATGGCAAATGGATGTCAAAACCACTTTCCTTAATGGAAAGTTGGCTGAGGATGTGTACATGAATCAGCCAGAGGGTTTTGTCAATGCAGAGTACCCTAATAGAGTATGCAAGCTTGAGAAATCCATTTATGGATTAAAACAAGCATCTCGTAGCTAGAATCTTTGTTTTGATGAGAAGGTAAAAGAGTTTGGCTTCTTGAGAAGCGAAGATGAGTCTTGCGTGTATGTCAAAGCTAGTGGGAGTATAGTTAGCTTCTTAGTACTGTATGTGGATGACATACTACTCATAGGAAATGACATCCCAACCTTGCAGGAGGTTAAGTCCTGGCTTGGGAAGTGCTTTGCTATGAAGGACCTAGGGGAGGCTACCTATATCCTAGGGATAAGGATATTAAGAGAAAGGAGTAGAAGACTAATTGGACTTAGTCAGAGTATCTACTTGGATAAGGTGTTGAAAAGGTTCAACATGGAGAATTCCAAGAAAGGAGATTTACCGATCCAAAGCAATACCAAACTGAGTAAGACTCAGAGTCCGAGTACAGAGGCTGAGATAGCTGAGATGAGCCAATTACCATATGCTTCCGCAGTTGGCTCGATCATGTATGCTATGACTTGTACCCGTCCTGATGTGGCATTTGCTTTGAGCATGGTCAGCAAGTTTCAGGGGAACCCTGGCAAGGCTCTTTGGACCATGGTAAAGAACATTCTCAAGTACCTGCGGAGGACTAAGGATTGGATCCTTACCCTTGGTGGCAGTGATGACTTAAGAATATTAGGGTATAGTGATGCTGGTTTTCAGACTGATAGGGATAATTTCCGCTCTCAGTCGGGCTGGTTCTTTACCTTAAATGGAGGGGCAATTTCTTGGAAGAGTTCCAAACAGGAGACGGTGGCTGATTCGACTTGTGAATCAAAGTATATAGCAGCGAGTGAAGCAGCGAAGGAGGCGATATGGCTAAAGAACTTCATCGGAGACCTTGGAGTTGTACCAGCTATTAAGGAACCTATAGAGATTTTCTGTGACAACAATAGTGCGGTTATCTTAGCCAAGGAACCAAGAGATCATGGCAGATCCCGACACATTGACAGAAAATATCACTTCATAAGACACAAGATTGAAGAAGGACTCCTTGTGACAAGGAGGATATCGTCAGATGAGAATCCTGCAGATCCCCTTATGAAGGGACTGACGAGGGTTAAGCATTTTCAGCATGCGAGACGCATCGGGCTGAGGGACGATATTAGTTTTACAGATTAGATAGTTTTCCTGAAACTTGTAAAATGTAATCGACGTTTGATGATGAATAAAATTTGTGATTTATTTATGAGTAAAGTGTTACTATCATTGTCAATTATTTACTATTGTTTCAGTTTTGCATGTTTTGACTTCCAGAATAATTAATTTATTCAAACCTCCACAATCGATCATACGTCGGAAGTAGGTATGAATCAAGATTGTCATGAATTGGGTTTGTAGATGCCTTAAAGGTGTTTAGACATGGCAATGGTTGCTGCAACATTCATGAGTACTCATAAGTTATGAGTATTGGTATAAACCCACGCTCACTTGTATCACTTCATGAAATTTATCTCGAGTGATCGTGAGACGATAACATCATATAACTCTTTAAACCTAGAGATATGAGTTGTTACCTATGAGTTGGTTGTGCATTGATTGCACGTAAACGCATCAGTAACTTGATGTTATAAAACGTGCCTTTGTGTACAATTCAATAAGTAGTAGAACAAGCACATCAGTCGAAGTTTATCTGTTCCTTCTAGAAATAGAAGCGATATCTGGGCCCCTCGATGATTTTGTGTTGACCCATGTACCAGGCCTGGTCAGAACTAAACCGATGTGTTCAGTGAAGTTCTTCGTCAAACAAATCGGATAATCGAGAAACAACTGCTAGACAATAAGCAAGACATAGTTCCATGTGTTTGTCCGGCTGATATCATGAGAACAGAGGATTATGTGATCACTTATCTAAAATGGCGCTTCATAGTTCGACAGAGTCTTCATTGTTCGAGGGAGTTTTCGAGAGCTACGATTGTTGGTTGGTTCCTGAAGTTATAGGCAAATATAGTTATTAGACTTATCCAAGTGGGAGTCTGTTGGATAAGGTGTCTAAGTCCATAACTTATTTGGTATATACTTGACCCGACCGGCATGGTCCATTTGGGTTGCATCTCATCCAAACTATTATGGATAATTTTATGAGAGTTATACACATATGTTTATTAATATATTATGAGTTATAATATATTAATATGAAGTTACGTTATTTAATTAGTTTTAGTCTTAAATTAATTATGGATTAATTTAGAGATTAAAAGGAATACTAATTAAATTATGGGCTATTTGTTTTATATAGTGTGGGCTAATACTCATTTGTTAATGGGCTAGGCTTATGTGGAAGTCCATGGATGATCCATGGAGCTTTTAACCCATGGATCCTTGGAAAAGGAAAAGACATGGGTTATTAGGGTTTCACCCTAACGATGCACACTATATAAGCATTCTTATGGAGCATGAAATGGAGCCTAATAGAAAACTAGTGAACTAGTGTGTGTGTGCATGTGTGTGGCCGAAAATACAAGAGTGCGTATACTCTCCCAAAGTTTTCCAAGAGTTTGTGGTGTTTGTGATTCCATTTGAGGCATTCACACTATTGGTGCTTGGCCCTCAAACTCCTTAGAACCAAACTCACCAAAAGGTATGTAATCTCTTCTAACTCTTTTATGTTGAAATGTTCCCCATGCCATGTTAGATAGGTTATAAACCTTGGAAAATTATTATTTTGCATGTATTTAGACAAACATAGATCCAAGGTTTATTAGGGTTGCATGCACACTTAGGAAGTGTTAGATTGCTCAAAACCCAACAGTAAGCTCATGCTCTTGGTCCCAAAACACAATTTAAACACAAATTTAAAGGCTAGAGAGGTTGAATAACAAGTTAGGGGTGTTACCTCTTTGATTTCAAGCCTTAAATCTTTGTTTTGGACCTTGATTTTGGGTTGAGGAGAGAGGTTGTGAGTGTTAATTGAGAAATTTACCAAAGGCTTCAAATGGAGTCTTAAACATGTTTATATAGTGTGTATGTTTTGGACACGGTGGAATTCTACCCGATACCGGTGTTAGACGAGGCTTTTGGTCGTACCCGATTGAGTTACCGTAACCCGATACGGTAAATTTCTAGAAATATTCCGATCACTAAAGTTGGGTGTTAAAATGATTTCTAAATGTATTAAGACACCCATTAAGTCATTTTAAATGTGTACCAGATAATGACTTAATTAAACGGAAGATCGGAAATCGAAATCTGAAACGACGATTGGTTGCGCGAATTGTACTACGAAAGAGTTACAATAAATGATATGGAAATTTCGGGTTGTTACACAATTGGCTCCTCTTTCTCGCATATCCAGCCTTCTTCCAACAATAAATGCCCCACCTGTTTATACAGGGGTGCAAGGAGGATAAAGGAAGGCTGAAGATACGAAGGCTGGTGGTGATGATGCGAAAGTGGTGGGAAAGGTATTTTCTTCAAAGATCCAAACTACGAAGCCAATCATAGCAACTACTGATCCGATTACTTTGACAGTGCTAACAATTGTGCCAATTACAAGACAAATTTTGAAAGGTATTGTTATTGGTAAATCTGTTAATGTTGGTGGAAGTGGTTTGAAAATGAAAGAAGTAATAGAAGATTCAGCTTCGGAAGCCAAAGGAAAAACTATTTTAGTGGACAAGTCAAAGGAAGAAAAGAAAGCTGAGGCTGAGGCTGAACTGAAGAGGATGAGATTGATACAGAGCATAATGACACAAAGAGCAAGTGATCCTCCAGGCATGAATAAAGGTGATCCATCAAAGCATTATAACTACAAAATAATCGAAGGCAAGGTTGCATTTAATCATATGTAGTCATTCGAAAGATGCCAAAATAGAGCTACATAGTTACAAATACTGATGCAAGCCAATTGGATTTTCAGATCAATGAGATGATGTTCATCATGCCCCCGTTCAAAGTTGGAAGTAAATTCAATGTGAAGGATGAAGGAACACAAATGAAGATCAGATTGCATGCAGTTCTAGCAAAATCTACTGAAGAGGTGTGGCTACTTATAAAGATAAAGAAAGTGCTCAGTATAAAGAAGGATGTTGTTTTTGAAAACACAATCCAAAATATTAAGTATGTGGTGGCCAGGGAAAATCGAAATATTTCTGAATTTACTATTGCAGATTTTCCATTAATGAACTTGTATGACCTTATACAAGTTGCATTGCTGTTGAAGGAAAGATCTTTTTCTTATCTTCAAAATACTGATCTGGATTAGTTCAAGCTTGGGGTTACTGACATCAAGATCTTCATCAAAAATTACTATGAATGCTTGGCTTTGACTGATGTGAAGTTAGCTACAACAAAAGGATTAGAAATAACTACTCCAATGACTCCTTCAAAGACTCAAGTAGATCTAAAAAAGTATGATGATGGTGAAATTTTCTTAAAGCCCTTTGGGTTAGTCTTAGCAAGAAAGGAGAAGGCTAGAAAATTGAAACAATTCTTGTTTCTGGCTGGTGAGGTAGAAAGATACTCAACTTTTCAATATATGAACTTAATTGTGTTGGAATAGTGTCTAAGGCTGCAACTATATTAAGCAAGTATTTGACCCGATTGAGCATGGTCCTTTTGGGTTGCCTTCACCATAGCAACTTGATAGGATGATTTACAATGAGATTTGAATTATTATAAGGAATAATAATATTTTTATTTGATTAATATAAGTCATAAATTAATTAGGAATTAATTTAGTGACTTAAAGAGATTAATTAAATAGAAGGGCTTAAACTTTCAAGTACGTAATAGTTATACTTTAGGCTATAATCCTTATGGATAACGTGGTGGACGATTTTAGTGCTTAGGATAGACCTAAAATCCATCCAAGGTTATCATGAAACGGATTAGGATTGCTTAGGGCTTAACTTATCCAATTAGGGTTTAAAGGTGAAACCCTAGGAGCCTTACAAGTATAAATAGACCCTTGGGGTCATGGAAATCGGCATCCTTGTCTGTAAGGAAACCCTGGCCGATTTCTAACTCCCTCCCTACTCTCTCAAATCATCCTCTTGCTAGTTGGTGTTTGTAAGCCATTAGAGGAGTGACAATTGTGACTCTAAAGCTTCAAGAACAAGAAGCTCAAACAAGTGATTCAAGGTAAACATATAACTCTGATTTCTCTTTGTTATTATACTAGAATAACCATTGGAAGTCTTGGATTCATGCATGTTCAATTAGAGAAACCTAGATCCAAGCATTAGGGTTTGTATGGGCACATATGAATGTTCATATGGCCAAAACCCATTAGTGGTATCAGAGCCTAGATTGGTTTCTATTGAATTGATGCATTGGTTGCTTGTTTGATACTTGAAAATTTCAATTTTTGTGTTTCTGCCTGATGAACTCGGCAAGTCCCATAGAGGACTCGGCGAGTAGGCCTCAACTCGATGAGTCCGTTGTGGTACTCGACGAGTTCGAGCATCAGAAAGAGAGATTTTTGGGATTTCTTGTTGTTTATCCTTTTGATACTTACCTTAATCATATTAGGTCAATATAAATCCGATTTTTTGATATATTGGAGTATATCCTTGACCTAATTGAAGATATTTATCAATTAATTAAATATTAGTTTCCTTATGTGATAATTGATTAATTATTTTAATTAAATTGGTAAATTGTTTTGCAAGAAATAATTAAATAAATCAAATATGGAGAACTATGTGATTAAATGTTAATTTAGATTATTTATTATTTGATCCTCTATGTTTTGAAAAGTAATAACCTACCCTCAAGTTTTGAAATTTATGTTTTGTGATTAAAAGTTTAATTTAGACAATTTAAATTTCAAACCCTAGAATTTTTCAAGTTTAAAATTCAGCCTTATACTAATATAATATTACAAGATTAATATACTAATATATATATATATATATATATATATATATATATATATATATATATATATATGTATAATTAAAAATGCTAGTCTTACCATTAGTAGGCCTCATTCATGAAGCCGGTCTATAAGGTGGGTATAAGGTTGCTGCCTATAAAATGGCGCTTAATGGGTGTACACTCACACCCACCGCTTGCTTGATCGGTGGAGGGTTGTTAGCCGAACGGGTAGGATAGGGCAACCTCATCTCCTCATTAAAAGTATAATATGAAATACAAAGTAACTACATGTTTTTCAAAATTCAAAATCCTAGTTACTTTAGGAAAAGTGAATTGATGCAATCCCATGAAATTACACTTTGCACCCTTGCTAAGAAGTTAGTGAAGCGTGTGTGGTTTACTGGCACACTAACTGGTTCTAAGAAAAGCTGGCAAAGGGTGATTCATTGTTTATCATAGTTCGATGTAATGTGTGTGGTTTACTGGCACATCGAATAGGTGATCGTTACAATGAAGGCACCATGTGAATTTGCATGGTAATTCACACTCACTTTATGATCCTAGGTATCCCAGTCACAAACGAGAGGGGAATATCAAGATTTAAACATGCCATTGAAAAGTTTCAATGAATCTCATCCAAACCTAGGAATTCTCAATACATTTAGAACTTAAAGTTATGTTTTCATGGTGGAGAATTAGTGAATCATCATTCACTTACCTTCAAATTGTTTGCATGTTAGATTACGGCATCCCTTTTCTAATATGTAAATATTGTTGTTGGATCCTAGCCCTAATTTTCTTATTAGGTGATAATTAGGGATCCAAATTCTAATCTATCTTTGTCCTTTCTATTTGTAGATGTCGAATGCGAACAACACTGCTGCTAGCCCGGTCACATTGATGAGCCTTTGCCAAAAGGTGACTTTCGATGGAACAAACTTTAGCGAATGGATAAGATAGGTTCGCACGACTGCTCGCTATGAGGACAAGGAGTATGTCCTCGATGAGAAGCTCAAGAAGATCAATCCTGAAATCGCTACTCCGGCTGAAATCACCAATTTTGAAACTCATGAGCGTGATGCAACGAATGTTCATTGCATCATGATATCCACTATGAACTCCGAATTCCAAAAGTCCTACGAGCACATGTATCCGTACGAAATGCACCAAGACTTGTTGTAGAGATACCACCAAAACACAAGGCAAGAACGTTACGAGATCTTCACTAACATGATCTCCGGTAAGTTGGGTCATGGTGAATCTCTAACCGTGCACCTGCAAAAGATGCAAAGGTATGTCGATCGTCTTCGTAAGTTAAATGTTGACTTTTGGGAAGACTTAGCAATCGACATGGTGCTTCACTCAGTGCCTCTGTGTTACAACCAATTTATTATGACCTACCACATGAACAAAGAAGAGGTCACCCGAAGTAAGCTCCAAGGTCTCCTTAGGGTTGCTGAGAGCAATCTCAAGGACAAGTCTGTAGCACCCACTCCCAATCCACCTGCTGCTCCTGTTTTGGCCATTGGGCAAGGAAGAGGCAAGAAGAGGAAGGTTTCGTCTGAGATCCACCGTAAAGGAAAGTGCCGAGATGGTTCCTCCTCTAGTGGGACAAAAGTTGATCCCGCTAAGACTACTTCTAACCAAAAGGAGGCAGAGTGCCACCATTGCCACAAAATAGGGCATTGGAAGAGAAGCTGCCTAGAGTACCTGCAAGCTATCAAGGAAGGAAAGATCAAGCAGTCTTTCCCAGGTATATATACAATTAAATCTAATGATTCATGTCATGCTATTTCTTGGGTCATCAATACCGTGTGTGGTTACCACATTCGTTCTGAATTGTTGGGACTAAGAAGAAATAGCGATGTGGAGCATGGAAGAATAAATCTAATCATGGAATAGAATCTCATCGCCTGTGACCAATATTGGATTGTATTCTCTAGTGCTCAGGAATGGTTTATCTTTATATTTGAACAATTGTTTCTATTCGCCAGAAATGGAAAGAAACATCATTTCATTTCATGGTTTGTTTAGACAAGGATTTAGATTTTCTTTTAATAATGAGAATGGTTCTATTTGTGCTTATCTAAATGGTGTCTTATATTTTGAAGCAATACCATGTAATGGAATTTATGAAACTGTTATGATTGTAGATAACCTAGGAAATGATGTTTTATGCATGGATTCTTCCAATAGTATGGATAGAGCATCCTTGTGGCATTGTCGTCTTGGACATGTCAACAAGAAGCGCATAGCCCAACTCCAAAAGGATGGAGTGTTGGAGTCATTCAACCTTAGGGAAGATAACACATGCGAATCTTGTTTACTGGGAAAGATGACCAAGTCACCCTTCACTAGCATGTGTGAAAGGGGTGAGGGTTTATTGGACCTAATACATACTGATGTATGTGGACCGTTTAGATCAACCACAAAGGATGGGAACCGCTTCTATGTGACTTTTACCGATGACTATAGTAGATATGTGTATATCTACTTAATCAAGCAAAAGTCAGAAACATTTGAAAAGTTCAAAGAGTTCAAGAATGAAGTGGAGAATCAATTGGGCAGGAAAATCAAGATGCTTCGATCTAAACGAGGAGGAGAGTACCTAAGTCTTGAATTCCACGACTATCTCAAGGAGTGTGTGGAATAGTTTCACAATTGACGCCACCTAGGACACCACAATTGAATGGTGTGGCAGAAAGGCGTAATCGAACCTTGTTGGACATGGTTCGCTCTATGATGAGTCGTGCTTCGCTATCTATCTCATTCTGGGGGTATGCCTTAGAGACTACCGCACATATCCTTAACCGAGTCCCTACTAGGAAGGTTACCAAAACACCTCACGAGATGTGGCAGGGAAAGCTCCCTCGTTAGCACATATCAAGGTTTGGGGTTGTGAGGATTTCGTAAGATGAGACACTCACTACAAACTCGAACCTCATAGTGAGCGCTGTATTTTCATCGGTTACCTGCAAAAATCCTTTTGATATGTCTTCTGTAGACCGAAGGATAATGTTGTCTTTGTTGTGAGGAGAGGAGTTCTCCGAGAGCGAGAACTCATAAGCCAAGGAGATAGTGGGAGGCAAATCGAGCTTGAAGAGATTCAAGAGTCGATAGATGAAGGAACCTCTACCGCACATATCCGGTTGAACCGATTGACGAGTCCTTACCTCTTAGACGTTCCGAAAGAGTTAGAGTTCAACCCCAGTTATATGGTTTTCATATTACCACCGA
Organism: Lactuca saligna; assembly: GCF_052625555.1. NCBI lineage: Eukaryota > Viridiplantae > Streptophyta > Magnoliopsida > Asterales > Asteraceae > Lactuca > Lactuca saligna. The sequence goes on along the minus strand of NC_136419.1, from coordinate 223,480,329 downwards.
AGGGGACACGTATATTAGTGATAGTACACTAATAAATCTAGACGAACCTAATAGCTATAAGGAAGCCATGGCAGGCCTAGAGTCTGCAAAGTGGCAAGAGGCAATGGACAGCGAGATCCAGTCCATGTATGACAACCAAGTTTAGAATTTGGTTTATTATGTGCCAGGACGTAAGACCGTTGGGTGCAAATGGATCTTGAAGAAGAAGACCGACGTGGATGGAAACGTACGCACATATAAGGCATGATTGGTTGCGAAGGGTTTCACTCAAACTCCCGGAGTTGACTATGATGAGACCTTCTCACCAGTTGCGAAGATAAAGTCTATTAGAGTGATGCTAGCAATTGCCGCATTTCATGATTATGAGATTTGGCAAATGGATGTCAAAACCGCTTTCCTTAATGGGAAGTTGGCTGAGGATGTTTACATGGCTTAGCCAGAGGGTTTTATTGATCCGAAGCATCCAAATAGAGTGTGGAAGATTTAGAAGTCCATTTATGGACTTAAGCAAGCGTCTCACAGATGGAATCTTTGCTTCGATGAGAAGGTCAAAGATTTTGGATTTCTACGAAGTGAAGATGAATCATGTGTATAAGTCAAAACTAGTGGGAGTTTAGTTAGCTTTCTCATTTTGTATGTGGATGACATACTACTCATAGGAAATTGACATCCCGACACTGCAGGAGATTAAGTCCTGGCTCGGGAAGTGCTTCGCTATGAAGGACCTCAGAGAGGCTTCCTATATTCTGGGAATAAGGATAGTGAGACAACGAAGTAAGAGACTAATAGAACTTAGTCAGAACACCTACTTAGATAAGGTACTAAAACGTTTTAGTATAGAAAACTCGAAGAAGGGAGAATTACCGATACAATATAATGCCAAGTTGAGTAAGACTCAAAGTCCGAGTACCGAAGTCGAAATAGTAGAAATGAACCGAGTACCATACGATTCCACAGTTGGCTCAATCATGTATGCTATGACTTATACTCACCCTGATGTAGCCGTTGCTTTGAGCATGGTCAGTAGATATCAAGGGAACCCTGACAGAGCCCATTGGATTGCGGTAAAGAATATCATTAAGTACCTTCGGAGGACGAAGGAATGGTTCTTAGTCCTCGGAGGGAGTGATGACTTGAAGGTGCGAGGGTATAGTGACGCCAGCTTTCAGACCGACAGGGACAACTATCGTTCTCAGTCGGGCTGGGTCTTTACCCTGAATGGAGGAGCAGTAAGTTGGAAAAGTTCCAAGTAGGAAACTGTAGCTGATTCAACGTGCGAATCAGAGTACATTGCAGCGAGCGAAGCGTCGAAGGAGGCAATATGGTTGACGAACGTCATTGGTGATCTTGGAGTTGTGCCTGCCATAATGGAGCCCATGGAGATTTTCTGTTATAATGAAGGATCGGTTGCCTTGACCAAGGAACCAAGAGATCATGGTAAATCACGACATATCGACAGAAAATATCACTTTATTAGACATTGTGTAGAAGAAGGAAAACTCGTAGTGAAGAGGATATCATCAGAAGATAACCCAACAGATCCGCTTACGAAGGGACTGAGTAGGGTTAAGCATTTGCAGCATGCTAGGAGTATTGGGCTGAAGGATGATATTAGCATAGAATAGATAATATTAGAAACGTATAATAGATAAATGTCACACCCCAAAACCAAGAACGGCGGAGGACCAAAGAATGGTTTTTAGTCCTCGGAGGGAGTGATGACTTGAAGGTGCGAGGGTATAGTGACGCTAGCTTTCAGAACGACAGATACATCTACCGTTCGTAGTCGGGCTGGTCTTTACCCTGAATGGAGGAGCAGTGCCTTGGAAGAGTTCCAAACAAGAAACCATAGCTGATTCAACGTGCGAATCAGAGTACATCGCAGCGAGTGAAGCGTCGAAAGAGGCAATATGGTTAAAGAACTTCATTGGTGATCTTGGAGTTGTACCTACCATAAAGGTGTTGGGTTATGAGCATTCTAACACTCCTAAGTGTACATGCAACCCTAAATACCTTGGATCTATGTTTTCTCTATTATACATGCAAATATGAACATCCAAGGTATTATCCTAATCTAGCATACAAAACTATCAATATAACAAGATAGAATACATACCTCTTTGATGGTGCTTGTCTTCATGAAGCTTGAGTGCCTAGTGCCCCAAGTGTGACACCTCAAATGGTTCACAATCATCAAAACACTTAGAATAACTTAGAGAGAATTCTACACTTCATGAAATCGGCTAGCCCTTTCTTCAAGAATAATACAAGTCTCTCTAGTGGCCGATTTTCCTCAATAATAAGATGTTTATATAGTTATACAATTAGGGTAAACCCTAATTGTCATGACTTTCCATTTCCTTGGATCCATGGGTTCAAATACACCATGGAGCATCCATGGAGCATCATATGGGTTTTGGCCCAATTAGATAATCCATGAAGCATTAGCCCACTATACAAGTATGGATGATTTACACAATCAACCCATATATATTTAATTAGTCTTCTTTTGATCACTCAATTAATCCTAGATTAATTCTTGATCAATACTAATTAAATAATCTCATTATTCTTATTATTAATATACTAGAACTTATAATATATTAATAACCATAAGTGTCTTATTTCTCTCATTTAGTCTATCCAAGTGCATGATGGTATGCAACCCAAATGGACCATGCCGGGTCGGGTCAAGTCTTACCAATTATAGTTATGGACTTAGACATTAATCCAACAGTCTCCCACTTGGATAAGTCTAAAACTATTATTGTGTATGACTTCAGGAACCAACTGGCAATCGTAGCTCTCAAAAGCTTCCGTCGAACTCTGACCTTGTAGATGAACTCTGACCTTTGTCAATGACTTGTCCATTAGATAAGGGATCATATATTCCTCCATTCTAGATATCATATGGACTGAGACATGGATTATAATCATTCTCACTGTCCATTAGTTGTTTCTCGATTTCCGATTTATGACGACTGACTAATTGAACAAATCAAATCAGTCCTGGCCCGGCCGAGCACTTCCATTTGTCATCATCAAATCATCGAGGGGCCCACAGATATCGCTTTTATCCTGAAGGTAAAAGGAATGGATAAACTTCGACTCATATGGCTTGTTCTACTACTTGTTGAATCGTACACAAAGACACGTTTTATAGGACCGAGTTACCAAATGCGGTTTCGTGCAATCAATGTACAAGCAACTCATAGTAACAACTCATATCTCTAGGTTTGAAGAATATAAGATATTATCGTCTCATGATCACTCGTGATAAAATCCATGAAGTGATTCCAATGAGCGCGGGTTGAATCCAATACTCAGAACTTATGAGCACTCATGAGTGTTGTAGCCATTTGTCCAACAACTTAGACCTCTACAAGCCAACCCATGACAGTCTTAATTCATATCTGCTTCCAACATATGACCGATTGTGGATGGTTTGAATAACTTAGTCATTCCGGAAGAATAACCTAGTTTATTCGGGAAGTCAAAACATGCAAAGTGAAACACAATAATAATTGAATCCAATATGGTATCAAAACCTATGAACATAAATAAAACACATTTTATTAATCACCATATGATTACACATTATTCATTGTATACTGTTTCAGCTATTAACTTTATTCTTGATTTTAAAACAATAGTTGTCCCATGTTCCAAGCATGTACACTATGTTTTTCTAAACACTAGTCATGCCATACACCAAGTATGCATACTATGTTTGTCTATGATCTTTACTTTGTGAACTAGATCAATTGAACATAACTTCAATGATTCTCTTTTCACACTCACAAATCCTTACTGCAAATGCAAGAATTCCAAATTCATGTCATTTACTGAAATCTGTTAGATTCTAAACTTATATGCATTGATCCTCTTGTAATGATTATGCACAAAGTCAGAAAGACTTGGCAACAATTATTACAGAGTATTCCAAAGGAGATCAGCTCCTTAGAAACATCCTTCTTGCATTAAGTTTCCTAATCTTACACAGATTGAAAATTCTAACTTTGAAACATTTCCAGATTCCATTTTGACTATCACTTCTGAACAAGAGTTGCCTCCTTACAGATTATGTCAATATGGTCCTTCCAGGATTATCACTATACTTCCAATTGTCCTTGAGCAACCAATCTTTGGTAAACCTTAGATTGTCCTCGACAATTGTTTAATCCTTTTAGTCATGTCCAATTCTAAACCTTTTCCCTTCTTAATGCCCTAGGCATTTGGAAAATTTTTAGGACGGATAACTATAGCACATGTAATCGATCCTATATCCGAAGCATATGGGACCCGATTCATGATGTCTCACATAAAGACTAAACCAGTCTTTTGCTATAACATTTCCATTTCTATTTGCCAAGTTCTCATAATTCAGATTATGAAAAGGGATGCCGTAATCATAATCGAATTTTAGAAAGCAAATAATGGACCCATATACAGAATTTCCTTATGTTGAGCCATTCCAACATGAATTCATATATATCCTTGACTAAATGATTAAAACCTCACGATCTAAGCTTATAGATTTGAGATGAAGTATAATTTCCTCTCCCTTAATTATAGCAAAACAACTTTTTCCCAATTGAAACCTTTTGTTTTCTATAATTAACATTGCTAACTTGCAATCTTTATCATAATTATCATGCTCCCACTAACATAATGATTATTAGCAAAACACTTATGCTCCCACTAGCTTTGACATGTACTCAGAAATCAGCTGGACTTCTAGAAATCAATAATTTATTGACTTTCTTACGAAAGTTCAGATTTCTGATACTGGATTGTTTTGATAGAACTTTATCAAAATCATACACCTTCCCTTAGATAGCACACTTGTGTGTCTAAACAATTATGAAGAGGGATGCCGTAATCATAATGGTTAGACCTTTTTGCCACTTCTCACAAGTCCAAGTTAGTGTGCCGGTAAACCACACACGCTCCACTAACGATTTTGAGAATGCAAATATCACAATTGCTATCTAGCTAAAATCTACTTAGTGAAAGTGTTTCCTCACCATCATTTTCATGAATCGGAGAGAAACCTTATGACACTTAGATTTAATGGTGTATGAGTTCTTATCCATGTGAATTGTCAAAACCATAGTCACAAGAAAAGGATAATGACAAATCCAAACCTTATGGATTGAACTCAATCTTAATTTCTTTCCACCTATCAGCTCAAGGGCCTGCCATTGCTTCCAAGTTGTTGTGCAACCAATTGAGAATTCTAAGAACTCATATGTAAAGCCAACTTTGATTGAAATGGGCACAGAATATGTCAACACGATAGGTTATAAACCTCAAGTCGTGTGCTAGTGAAGAACTTCAGGTTTTATTCTTGATTAGTTCTTGAGACTTTCAAGACCTTTAAGACTCCCACTGTCCTCTTGACCTATAAGACTCCCTTGTCAAACATCCAAGAGATAGTGTGGATTCTAACCAAGACAAACACTTCACACAATTAGCCTAAGTTGGTCTTTGTTTTATCCAAAACATCACAACTTACCAATTTCAAGTGTACAAGAGTAGAAAACTTTTACTCTTACATTTGATAAGTGTTCTTAAACCTTCTTTAAGACATGTCACTCATATTACAATCTTGGAGTATGACTCTAAGACTTGTATTGGAACGAAGTATGACTCATCTTCTTGATTTAACCATTTCAACAATTTCAAGATCCCTGCTTCTTAGTCATAAGAATGCACTAAGACTTTCTTAGAGAACAAATTTTGATATGGTTTCTTAATCATTAAGATGATCACAAAGCTGATACTAAAGTACTCTCCCATCTTTTCAGATTTGAGAAACTTTTATCCTTCTGCCTAATTTGATTCTTCTTATCCGCTCTACTATGCATTGAAACCTTTTCCAATTTCTCAAAGTTACACTTAAGCTTGTAAGTATAATCATATTTACTGAGCTTTAGTAAACTATGACGAATAGCCTTACATCTTTTGTGGTGGACTTAATCAGTGCACATGACTATGTACTCGATCGCTTAGTCCATTACTTGACTCACACATCCATGTGAACAAGTAATTAGTCTTAATTTTCCAAAACTTGAAAGTTCTCATTCATCATGCTATACAACTTGCATGATTCCAAGTTTCGGTCCAATTGTAACTTGGGTGATGAGAATCTTTCCTTATTTGGTAATTTTTGACATTACCACAAATGAAAGAATCAATTTCATATTTCCACTCTTGCTGTTAATGGAATCACATAGGCAACAATTTTTCCTCAAATGCCATTGTAAGGATATTTTAAAATAACTAAAATAAAAAATTTTCCTTTTATTTTAAAACTATGCGGAAAAACTTATCCTTACAATCCATATGAAAACTTGTTGTTATCTATTCCTAAGCAATATCTCATAACTCCTAAGAAGTAGCTCAAGAATCCGTTTTTCAAACTACGCGATAGAAATCCATCTATGCGATCAGATTCAACATATTCTTTCTTTAAGTTCCTTTACTTTTCTTTGATTCTTAAACATTACCATGTGACCCAGTCACATCATGTATCAGGAATCTCAGAATAGAAACTTAACAGAGTTAGATTAGTGGACTTTACCTGAAGTAGAGTCAAACTTATTGACTTTAACATCCTTAGGTAAACTTGGCAGCTTCGCAACTAATGACCCTTACTTTGGCAATATAAACATATGGACCCTTTGATAATGGTACACAGGACTATTACAGACTTAGCCTTTTTTTTTCTCCGTATTTCCAGTGTCACCATTGTCAATGTCCATAAAGTTTCAGGAAGTCGATCTTAGCAAATAGATAAGATCATTAAGGGTCTTGTCATAGTCTGTTTCATAGGTGTTCCAAAAGAACTCACTATGTGACTTAGAAAGTGATTGAACCACCAACTTTCTCAAGACTTTGACACCCAACTCTCCCGGCTTGTCAATATGTGACTACATCTCCAAGATGTGATCACACCTAGACCTTGCCTTGCCAATAGGGCTTGAGTGACCTTAAACTTTTCAAGAACTTGTGGGTTAGGGAGAATAATTGGAGGAGGTGAAAGAAGTATGATTTCCATGGGACATCATCTTCATTTAGGAAAGCTTGTTTCAAGAGATTTGGGAGGATCATAAATGTCTAAACCATACATCTTTTTGGGAGATATTCAAGATAGTTGATTTTAAAGTCCTTAATATGACACCCAATATGAAATATTAAGGCTAGGACCCAACAAACTATTTTATAACTTAGAGGAGGTATGCCGTAATCCAAGCTAAAAAACAATTTGAAGGTAGGTGAATGACGATTCACCAATTTCCACCAAGATAAACGAAATGTATTATTAGGTTTTAATTGGTTTTGAAACTCCTAGATCTTTTGAGATTCATTGAACTGTTCAATGGCATGTTTCAATCTCGAGTGTGCCCTTCAGGTTTTGTGACTGGGATGCCGAGGATCACAAAACAAGGTGTGAAGTAACCATGCAAATTACTTGGTACCCTTAATAAATTACCCCTCAATCGATGTGCCGGTTAACCACACATGCTCCATCGATACTATGATAAATATTAAGTCACCATTTACCTACCTTGTTAAGTCCAAGTTAGTGTGCCGGTTAACCACACACACTCCACTAATGACTTAGACAAAGTGTAAAGTGTAATTTCATGGATTAGCACCTTATTCACATTTTCCTAAGTAACTAAGATTGGGAATTATTAAGAGTTTAGTTACTTAGTATTTATCATTAATACTTTTAATGAAGGGAGAATTATAGTCCTGTCAAACCCGTTCGGCTAACAACCCTCCACCGGTCAAGCAAGCGGTGGGTGAGAGTGAACACCCATTAAGTTGCCATTTTATAGGCAACAACCTTATACCCACCTTATAGACCGGCTTCGTGAATAAGGCGTACTAGCGGTAAGACCGACTTTACTCTTATACATATATATATATATATATATATATATATATATATATATATATATATATATATATTATTAACTTATAATATTATAAAGTATAAGGGTTGAATTTTAACTTTTAAAATTCTAAGGGCTAACTTGGAATTAAAGTATTCATAAGAGAAAACTTTACAAATTCCAAAACTTGAGGGCAAATTTTGAAACTATTCAAAACTAATTAATTCCATAACTTATATGTTTAAAGTAGTTTTAATCCAAAAACTCTTCAAGTTCCATAACTTATGGAAGACTTTAAACTAATAAAAGAATTAACTTTTCTTTATTTTTATAACTTATGGAATTAATTAAGGTTACATTTTTTTTTATTATTTTTTTATTTTTTATTTATTTAATGAAGAGACTCTTGGTCCTCCATAACTTGAGGACAAATTATGGAGTCATAACTCCAATTAATTAGAACTAGACTCTTCATTTTTGTAACCTTTGCCAATTTTTATGAGTTTTATGAAACTTAAATGTGACTCTACATGTAACTTGAGGACAAGTTACACAAACACATTTTATACTCAACTCTTAGATTAAAATGGATTGAAAACATATTATCACATCCAACTTTTCTATTAATCTAAGAAACTCATAAGAACAAGATAATTCAAATCAAACTTTTTCATGTAATTAGTCTAACCTTTAAACTAATACAAAACATGAATCTATTGACAAGTATCTTTGAAATTGGATTAGCATGAACATTACCACAACACAAACAAGTTTATAAGTTCAAAAACAACTTAGGGTAATGTTCCTAGTCCATTTCTAGCCAAAAACCTCGAAAATATGCTGTCTGGGGTCCAACTCGTCGAGTGCATGAACACAACTCGGCGAGTTGGATGCATTTTGCCTTGGACTCGTCGAGTCCCTTCATGGACTCGGCGAGTCTGCTGGGCTGACAGCACCAATTTTGATTTTTCAGCTTCTATTGCAGGTATAACAAGAAAACAAGCCTAGGCTCTGATACCACTGCTGGGTTATGAGCATTCTAACACTCCTAAGTGTACATGCAACCCTAAATACCTTGGATCTATGTTTTCTCTATTATACATGCAAATATGAACATCCAAGGTATTATCCTAATCTAGCATACAAAACTATCAATATAACAAGATAGAATACATACCTCTTTGATGGTGCTTGTCTTCATGAAGCTTGAGTGCCTAGTGCCCCAAGTGTGACACCTCAAATGGTTCACAATCATCAAAACACTTAGAATAACTTAGAGAGAATTCTACACTTCATGAAATCGGCTAGCCCTTTCTTCAAGAATAATACTAGTCTCTCTAGTGGCCGATTTTCCACAATAATAAGATGCTTATATAGTTATACAATTAGGGTAAACCCTAATTGTCATGACTTTCCATTTCCTTGGATCCATGGGTTCAAATACACCATGGAGCATCCATGGAGCATCATATGGGTTTTGGCCCAACTAGATAATCCATGAAGCATTAGCCCACTATACAAGTATGGATGATTTACACAATCAACCCATATATATTTAATTAGTCTTCTTTTGATCACTCAATTAATCCTAGATTACTTCTTGATCAATACTAATTAAATAATCTCATTATTCTTATTATTAATATACTAGAACTTATAATATATTAATAACCATAAGTGTCTTATTTCTCTCATTTAGTCTATCCAAGTGCATGATGGTATGCAACCCAAATGGACCATGTCGGGTCGGGTCAAGTCTTACCAATTATAGTTATGGACTTAGACATTAATCCAACAAAAGGAGCCCATGGAGATTTTCTGTGATAATGAAGCAGCGGTTGCCTTGACCAAGGAACCAATGGATCATGGTAGATCTCGACATATCGATAGAAAATATCATTTTATAAGACATCGTGTAGAAGAAGGACAACTCGTGGTGAATAGGATATCATTAGAAGATAACCCAACAGATCCGATTACGAAGGGACTGAGGAGGTTAAGCACTTGCAGCATGCTAGGAGCATTGGGTTGAAGGATGATATTAGTATAGATTAGATAGTGTTAGAAACGCGTGATAGATAAATGTAATTAACATTTGATGATTAAATAAAAGTGTATTATTTATGAGTAATGTTACTGTCTTATGTTAATTGTTTAACTATTGTTTCATTTTGCATGTTTTGACTTCCAGAATAATTGAGTTTATTAAGAATAAGTGAATTATTTAAATTGTCCACAATCGTTCATATGTTGGAAGTAGGTATGAATGAATATTGTCATGAATTGGTGTGTAGATTGTCTAAATGGTATTAGACATAGCAAAAGTTTGTTGCAACGTTCATGAGTGCTTATGAACTAGTTTTGAGCATTGGAACAAACCCGCGCTTGCTGGAATCACTTTATGGAAGACGACAAAAAGGGTGATCACAAGATGATAATATCATATGGCCTTAAAACCTAGATATATGGTTTGTTATTTATGTTTTGTAATCTATTTTAATAGGGCGCTTTTACATGAAGCTTAAGTGTTTATGCCTTTGTATATTTTTGTACGCTTTATGTATCCTATAAATAGGATCATTTACTAGAGTTAGACATAGTCTTTACAGTCTTGTCTATTGTTCTCTGTAAAGACAAAGCGTAATAGAGCTGAAACGAAATCTTATTTACTTCCTGTGTTCAATCTCTCATACTTTCTTCAATACTAACTCTTATTAATATCTAACTCGACTCATTGATTCATCACTTCTAGATGGAATCTTTCTGTCTTAGGGACTCAAGTAGCATCAATGGTGGTAACCCGAAGTCTAAGAATCAAATTTGAACCATAACGCTTCATCCTTGGGAGTAGAAAGGAACCAAAACCCAAAATAGTAAATCTAAGAGATCAATGATGATATAAACATCCCTAAAATGGACTCTATAAGCTCAAAATGCCACCATGGATGATATATGATGATTTCTAGGGTTAGAGTGGTGGAGGCTAAAGATGTTAGGGTTAGGTTATGAGATTAGGAGTTTAAATAGGTTCCAAGACCATAAAATAGGGCTCTGATTTGACTGGAGTACACCCAACATACATATGGTATGCATAGCATACTCCGGGGAACATTCGCAACCATCCTAGATAGTATACACACCATACTCCAAGGTACGCCCAAGGTACTACATTCTTCATAGTATGTCCCGTGTACTCTTTGTGTACACCCTGTGTACTCGCGTAAGCCTGAAAACCACGCAACTTCCGAAGTCCATAACTTCTTCGTAATAAGGCCAATTCCAACGATCCTTATATCCATGGAAAGGTGATGAGAAGCCCTACACTTGTAACAACTAAAACCTTTCTGAAGACCTTCTGAACAAAAAGACATTTTCCACAAAATCCCGAACTATGACTTTACCGAAATACCCCTAGGCTCCAAAACACGAACCGAACACTCGAATCACTTCTAATACATCACCCACACCCAAATAGGCCTAGATCTTACCTTACCAAAAGCCATAATGGTTATAATAACCGACCTTCAAGCCACAGCCTCAGACTAGAATTCCATTCAAAACAAAGTGTTACAACTCTCCCCCACTTTAATTAGATTTCATCCTCGAAATCATGCATCCCCATCCCCGACACACTAGAAAACATGAGCAACACTACCACAAACCCGAGAATACCACAGCCTTCCCAAGGCAACTGAAACCAACCCTCGTAGGATTCTAGAACCCGAAGATGAATGAATTCCTTACAACCTAGTCACATTTGCTCCATTAGAGTTCTGACGTTTGGAGATGGTCTGTCTCCCTGACAGACTGCCCACATTGAATCATCATCGAACTGATTCTATACGAAAACAGCCTAATAGAATACTTTCGACCCGTAATACCTTGAGGCTTCCAAAAGGATAAAAATCACCAGTCAATTGCAACTACTGAATAACAAGCAATTACACACAAGGATCCCAAATCACTAAAGTCGCTCCAACTCCTGTTGCTGCCACATAGTTGCTTTCCTGAAGAACAACCGAGACCTCCCTTGTCCCAACTTGTCTACCAGGTGTCCGAAACAACGGACACCAACCCGATCACGAAACCAGTAAAAACGTACAACAATCCCACATGATCTCTGAAGGATACCTCGTTTGACAACAACTGTCCTACTTATACAGAAACTCATGGCTCCTTCCATCCATTTGATCCATCCGATCATGATAGGATGACAACATGTCGTCAGTGATTCGAATGTATAAGGTGAATGCTACCAGATTAACTATGGTCTTATTGTTGGATAAGGTGTCTAAGTCTATAACTTATTTGGTATATACTTGACCCGACCCGGCATGGTCCATTTGGGTTGCATCTCATCCAAACTATTTACGGATAATTTTATGAGAGTTATACACATATGTTTATTAATATATTATAAGTTATAATATATTAATATGAGATTATGTTATTTAATTAGTTTTAGTCTTAAATTAATTATGAATTAATTTAGAGATTAAAAGGAAGACTAATTAAATTGTGGGCTATTATATTTTATATAGTGTGGGCTAATACTCATTTATAATGGGCTAAGCTAATATGGAAGTCCATGGATGATCCATGGAGCTTTTAACCCATGGATCCTTGGAAAAGGAAAGGTCATGAGTTATTAGGGTTTCACCCTAACCATGCACACTATATAAGCATGCTTATGGAGCATGAAATGGTCCCTAAATTAAACTAGTGAACTAGTGTGTGTGAGCTTGTGTGTGGCCGAAATATACAAGTGTATACACTCTCTCAAAGTTTTCCAAGAGTTTGTGGTGTTTTGTGATTCCATTTGAGGCATTCACACTATTGGTGCTTGGCCCTCAAACTCCTCAAGAACCAAACTCATCAAAAAGGTATGTAATCTCTTCTAACTCTTTATGTTGAAATGTTCCCCATGCCATGTTAGATAGGTTATAAACCTTGGAAAATTATTATTTTGCATGTATTTAGACAAACATAGATCCATGGTTTATTAGGGTTGCATGCACACTTAGGAAGTGTTAGATTGCTCAAAACCCAACAGTGGTATCAGATCCTAGGCTTGCTTGTTTGAATACTTGATGCAAATTGCTGAAAATCGAAGATTTTATGCTATCTACACAGCTGACTCACCGAGTCCATGAAGGGACTCGACGAGTCCAAGGCAAAAATCATCCAACTCGTCGAGTTGGTTCATGGACTCGACGAGTTGGACCCCCCAGACAGCATATCTTCGAGTTTTGGTGCTGGAATTGGTCTAGAATCATTACCTTAAACTGTTTTGGACTCATAAAACCTGTTTTTGATATGGTAATGATGATGGTGGACCGATTTCATAGTTATAATCAAAGTTTCAATTTTATATGTGTTCATATGATTCTTGAAATTGTTGATGTGGATGTTCATGTTCATATGAGTTTTGTTAGATCATAGGAATTATTTTTAAATTGTTTGTTAGTTAATTCTTGATCTTAAGGTGTTTTAATGGAATTCATAATTTGTCCTCAAGTTATGGAATTCCAAAAGGTTTTTCTTTTAAATGTTTTTTAAGAAGTTGTAGCTTACATTTTCTTGAAGAGTTTTTCCCATAAATGTTTTATGGACCCCATAACTTGTCCTCAAGTTATGGATTTCCAAGAGACTCTTCATTAAAAGCTTTAAAACACTTAATTAAAACTCATAAGTTATGAATATCCAAAAGTTTATGAATTGTTCAAAACTTGCCCTCAAGTTTTGGAATTTGGAAAAGTTTCACACACTTTAATAAACATTAATTCCAACACTTAGAATTTTAAAAGTTAAAATTCAACACTTACTATTTATAACATTAATGGTTAATTATATATATGTATAAGAACAAGTCGTTTTACCTTTAGTAGGCCTCATTCGCGAAGCCAGTCTATAAGGTGGGTATAAGGTTGTTGCCTATAAAATGGCGACTTAATGGGTGTCCACTCTCACCCACCGCTTGCTTGATCGGTGGAGGGTCGTTAGCCGAACGGGTAGGACAATGACCTTAAATTCTCATTAAAAGTATAATGATTATTATAAAGTAACTAAATATATTTTTTATTTAATTCACAATCTTAGTTACTTTAGGAAAAATGTGAATTTGGTGCTAGTCCATGGAATTTACACTTTGTACCTTACCAAGTCGTTGGTGGAGCGTGAGTGGGTAACTGACACACTAACTTGGACTAGTAAGGATCATGAAGGGTGACTTAATGTTTGTCATAGATCAATGGAGCGTGTTCGGTTAACCGGCACATTGATTAGGTGATAATATTAAGGGTACCAAGTGAATTGGTATGGTTATTCACACCTTGTTTTGTGATCCTCGGCATCCCAGTCACAAAATTTGAGAGGGCACACTCGAGATTGAAACATGCCATTGAAGAGTTCAATGAATCTCAAAAGATCTAGGAATTTCAAATCCAATTAAAACCTAATAAATTATTTTGTTTTTCATGGTGGAAATTGGTTAATCGTCATTCGCCTACCTTCAAATATTTTATAGCTTGGATTACAGCATCCCTCTTCCAAATTATAAAATATTGTGTTGGGTCCTAGCCTTAATATTTCATATTGGGTGTTATATTAAGGACTTTGAATCAATTAACTTGATTTTCTCCCATTATAGATGTCTGGTTCAGACAACTATGATCTTCCCAAATCTCTTAAAGATGGTGTCCCTCAACATCATGCTTCACTTCCTCCTCCTCTTCCAATTATTCTCCCTCACCCACAAGTTCTTGAAAAGTTTAAAGTCACTCAATCCCTATTGGCAAGCATAATATATGTGTGCTCACATCTTGGTGATAAAGTCACATATTGATAAGCTGGGAGAGTTGGGTGTCAAAGTCTCGTGAAAGTTGGATGTTCAATCACTTTCTTAGTAACATAGTGAGTCTCTTTGGGACTACTATGAGATAGACTATGACATGACCCTTAATGATGTTATCTATTTCCTTGGTGTTGTGGAATCAACAATGATTTGGAGCACCAGTAAAGCAAATTTGATTAGAAGATCAACTTCCCAAACCTTAAATGGACATTGGCTATGGTAGCATTGGATATCTAGAAAAACATTTCTCTTCCCAATGGAAAGGGATCAGCAATAGTCAACTCGGTTGACCAAATGGTAAAGAGAAAGGCTAAGTCTGAGATAGTCTCATGTGCCATTACCAAAGGGTCTATATGTTTTATTGCCAAAGGGAGGGATACTGATTGCGAAGCTGCCATATTCACCTGAAAGGTCATAAGGTTGATCAAGTCAAAAAGTTTGACTCTACTTCAGTTAAAGTCCACTGACTAACTCTATTAGGTTCCTATTTGGAGATTCTTATTACATAATGTGAATGGGTCACATGTTGATGTTTTAAGAATCAAAGAAAAGATAGGAAGCTTAAAGAAGTATATGCTGATTCTAATTGCGAAGATGGGTTTCAATCACATGGTTCGGTGATCAGAATTTTGAGCTGTTGCTTGAGAGTTATGATATATTACTTAGGAATAGATATCAGTAAGGTTTTCATGTGGATTGCAAGGATAAGTTTTTCCGCAAAGTTTAAAATAAAAAAAGGGGTTTTAATTTTATTTATTTTAAAAATATCCTTACAATGGCATCTGTGGAAAATTGTTGCTTATATGTTTCCAGTAATAGCAATATTGGAAAGTGGATTTGATTCTTTCATTTGTGGTAGTGTCTGAATTTACCAAATGAAGAAAGTTTTTCATCACCCAAGCTTCAATTGGACAGAAACTTGGAATCATACAAGTTGTATTGTATGATGAATGAGAATTTTCATCTTTGAAAATTAAGACTAATTCTTTGATCACATGTATATGTGAGTCAATTGAAGGACTAAGGAATTAGGTACATTGGGTGTGCGTTGGTCAAGGTCCACCACAATGATTGATTTGTCATGATTTACTAAAGATTAGTAAATATAATTATACTTATAAGGTTAAGTATAATTATGTAACATTGGAAAGGTTACAATGTATGACAAAACAAATGAGAAGAATCAAATTAGGCAGAAAGATAAAAGTTTCTCAAATCTGAAAGGATGGGAGAGTACTTTAGTATCATATTTCATGATCATCTTAATGATTATGAAACCATATCACAAATTCATACTCTAAGGACGTCTTAATGCATTGTTATGGCTAAGAAGAGAGGTCATGAATTGTTGGATTGATTAAAATCAAGAAGATGAGTCATAGTTCGTTCCAAAACAATTCTTAGAGTCATACTCCAAGATTGTAACCTTGAGTGACATAAAGGAAGATTTATTAACACTAGACAAATGTAAGAGTAAAATGTTTTCTACTCTTGTACATTTGAGATTGGTAAGTTGTGATGTCTTGGATAAGACAAAGACCAACTAAGACCAATTGTGTGAAGTGTTAGTCTTGATAAGAATCCGCCCTATCCCTTGAATATTTGTTTTGTCAAGGAATGGTGCTTGACTGGGGGAACTCATATGTCAAGGGGACAGTGGGAGCCTTAAAGATCCTGAAAGAGTTTCAAGATTTAATCAAGAGTAAAACCTATAATTTATCACTAGCACACGACTTAAGGTTTGCAACCTATCGTTTTGACATAATTCTTATTTCTGTACCTACTTCAAATAAGTTGAATTTGCATGTGAGTTATCAGAGTTCAACTTGGAAGCATTGGTGGGCCTTGTGCTACCAAGGTGACACGAAACTAAGATTGAACAAGTTTAATCCATGAAAGGCTAAATTTGTCACTAACCTTATCTTGTGATTATGGTTTTGACATATTCACATGGATATGAACTCATACACTATAAAATGTAAGTGTCATAAGGTTTCTCTCCAATTCATGAAAATGATGGTTAGGAAACGCTTTCACTAAGTAGATTTTACGTAGATATCAATTGTGTTATTTGCATTTTCAAAAGTCGTTAGTGGAGCGTGTGTGGTTAACCGGCACACTAACATGGACTTGTGAGAAATGGCAAATGCCTAAGCAATTGAGACTATGATTATGACATCCCTTTTCATAGTTCTAAAAATTGTGTAGACACATATGTGACCTATCTAAGAAAGGGTGTATGAATCTAAATTTTAGAAGTCCAATTGATTTCTGAACACATGTCAAAGCTAGTGGGAGCATAAATGTTATGCTAATAATCATCATGTTAGTGGGAGCATGATAATTATGATTAGTATTGTGAGTTAGCAATGTTAATTATAGAAAAACAAAGTTTCAATTCGTGATGTTGCAGGGGTTGAAAAGTTGTTTTGCTATAATTAAGGGAGAGAAAATTATACTTCATTTCAATTCTAAAGCTTAGATTGAGATTTTGATCATCTTTAGTCAAGAATATATATATATGAATTTTACGTTGGAATGGTTCAACTTGAAGAAATTCTATATATATTGCGTTTTCAAAATTCGATTATGATTATGGCATCCCTCTTCATAGTTAAATTTTGAAAACATGGCAAATAAAAAAAATATATTGTAGCAAAAGACTGGTCTAGTATCATGTCTTTATGTCAAATATCATGAATCGTGTCCCATATGCTTTGAATATAGAATCGATTGCATGTGCTATAATATTCATCTTTTCTAAATTTTCCAAATGCTTAAGGCATTGAGAAGGGAAAAGTCTAGAACTGGATATGACTAAAGTGCTTAAGCAATTGTCGAGGACAATCTGAGGTTTGCCAATGATTGGTTGCTGAAGGACGTTTGGAAGTATAGTGTTAATTTAGGCAGGACCATATTGACATGTTCTGAAAAGAAGTAACTCTTGTTCGGAAGTGATAGTCAAAATGGGACTATGGAAATGTCTCCATAGGTGGAAGTTATTCAATCTATGTAAGATTAGAAAACCTTAATGCAGGAAGGATGTTCAAAGCAATGTACTTTGAATATGAGACTTCCGTTCCATAGAAGTTGACCTTCTTTGGAATACTTTGTAATGACTGGTGACAAGGTTTTGGTGACTTTGTGAATAATCATTACAAGAGGAATATTGCATAAAAGTTTAAAATCTAACAGATTTTTTTTGGTAAATGATAGGAATCGGGGATTCTCACATTTACAATAAAGGATTTGGGATTGTGAAATGAGTATCATTGGAATCATGTTCAATTGATCTACATCACAATGTAAGGATCATAGACAAACATAGTGTGCATACTTGGAGTATGGCATAACTATTGTTTAGAAAAACAAAGTGTACATACTAGGAGCATGGGACGACTGTTGTTTTTATTCAAGTCTTAAGTTGATTGTTTGAAACATTATACAATGAATAATGTGTAATCAATATGGTGATAAATAAAAGGTGGTTCTATTTATATTCAAAAGGGTTCTGAGACAATATTGGATTCGATTATTATTGTGTTTCACTTTGCATGTTTTGACTTCCAAAATAGCTAGGTTATTCTTTCCGAATGACTAAGTTATTTAAACACTCCACAGTCGTTCATATGTTGGAAGTAGGTAAGAATCAAGACTGTCATGAATCGGGTTTGTAGATGGCTAAATGGGTTTAGTCATAGCAATGGTTGCTACAACATTGATGAGTGCTAATAAGTTATGAGTATTGGAATAAACCCACGCTCATTTGTATCACTTCATGGAATTTATCTCGAGTGATCGTGAGACGGTAATATCATATAAATCTTCAAACCTAGAGATATAAGTTGTTACCTATGAGTTGGTTGTGCATTGATTGCACGTAAACGCATCAGTAAATTGATGTTATAAAACGTGCCTTTGTGTATAATTCAACAAGTAGTAGAACAAGTATATGAGTCGAAGTTTAATAGTTCCTTTTAGAAATAGAAGCGATATCTGGGCCCCTCGATGATTTTGTTGTGACCTATGTACCGGCCGGTCAGAACTAAATTGACGTGTTCGATTAAGTTCTTTGTCAAACAAATCGGAACTCGGGAAACAAACTGCTGGACAATAAGTACGACATTGTTCCATGTATTTTTCCGGCTGATATCATGAGAACAGAGGATTATATGATCACTTATCTAAAATGGCACTTCATAGTTCAACAGAGTCTTCATAGTTCGACGGAGTTTTTGAGAGCTACGACTGCTAGTTGGTTCCTGAAGTAACATACGCAAATATAGTTATTAGACTTATCCATGTGGAAGTCTGTTGGATAAGGTGTCTAAGTCCATAACTTATTTGGTATATACTTGACCCGACCCGGCATGGTCCATTTGGGTTGCATCTCATTCAAACTATTTATGGATAATTTTATGAGAGTTATATACATATGTTTATTAATATATTATAAGTTATAATATATTAATATGAGATTATGTTATTTAATTAGTTTTAGTCTTAAATTAATTATGAATTAATTTAGAGATTAAAATGAAGACTAATTAAATTGTGGGCTATTATATTTTATATAGTGTGGGTTAATACTCATTTATAATGGGCTAAGCTAATATGGAAGTCCATGGATGATCCATGGAGCTTTTAACCCATGGATCCTTGGGAAAGGAAAGGTCATGAGTTATTAGGGTTTCACCGTAACCATGCACACCATATAAGCATGCTTATGGAGCATGAAATGGTGCCTAAGTGTAACTAGTGAACTAGTGTGTGTGAGCTTGTGTGTGGCCGAAATATACAAGTTTATACACTCTCTCAAAGTTATCCAAGAGTTTGTGGTGTTTTGTGATTCCTTTAGAGGCATTCACACTATTGGTGCTAGGCCCTCAAACTCCTCAAGAACCAAACTCATCAAAAAGGTATGTAATATCTGTTGGGTTTTAGCCATAAGAACTTTCCTATGTGCGCATGTAAAACCCTATTGCTTGGATCTAGGCTTTCTAATAAACATGCTTTTGAATCCAAGACTTCTAATGGCTAATTAGGTTGAACAATAACATTAATACAGATCTAGAATCATACCTTTGAGTTCCTTGTTGATCTTCTTGTCTTGGAGCTTCTAGAGTCACAATTGTCACTCCTTTAATGGCTTACAAACACCAATAGCAAGCAAGATGATTTAGGAGAGAGGAGAGGGGATGGAATTCGGCCAGAGGTTCCTTTCTTTAGGTTCTTAAAGATTGTCCACGAATTCCACACCCCAAGGGCCTATTTATACCTTTAGACTCCTTAAGGGTTTCACCCTAAACCCTAATTGGATAATCTTCACTTAAGGCTATCCAAATCCATTCCATAGATATCCTTATGGACTATTTTGAGCTATCCTAAAGCTCTTAGAAACCGTCCAAAGTCCATCCTAATGGATTTATAGTCTAAAGTCTAACTATCAAACAATTGACAGTTTATACCCTCTTATTTAATTAATCTCTTTAAGTCACCAAATTAATACCAATTAATCTATGACTTATATTAATCAAATAGCTAAATATTATTCCTTATAATATTTACTCTCTCTTAACAAATCATCCTTCAAGTTGCTATGGTGAAGGCAACCCAAAAGGGCCATGCACCACCGAATATAGTTATAGCCTTAGACACTATTCCAACAGTCTCCCACTTGGATAAGTCTAGTAACTATACAAGTATAATACGGTTTGCAATCGTAGCTCTCAAAGACGCTGTCAACTCTGATCTAATCAATCTTGTCCTTTAGATAAGGGATCGTACAGTCCTCTGTTAGATATCATGCTGACAATCCTATGGAATGGTTAGTCTAGCATTTAGATTTCTCGATCTTCGATTTATTTGACATAGAACTTAATCGAACACATCAATTCAGTTCTGACCGGGCCCGGCACATAAGTCAAATCAAATCATCGAGTGGCCAAGATATCTCTTCTACCCTCTTAAGATAAAATTTACAGATAAACTTCGACTTATACGCATTTACTTATTCATTAACCAACTATACACAACAATGTGTTTTATAACATCAAGTTACTGATGCGTTTTCGCATTATCAATGCACAATCAATTAACAAATAATAAACCATATATCTAGGTTGTAAGACCATATGATATTATCGTCTTGCGATCACCTTTTATATCGTATTCCATAAAGTGATTCCAGCAAGCGCGGGTTTATTCCAATGCTCAAAACCAGTTCGTAAGCACTCATGAACGTTGCAGCAACTCTTGCTATGTCTAACACCATTTAGACACTCTACACACCAATTCACGACAATCTTCATTCATATCTACTCCCAACATATGAACGATTGTGGACCATTTGAATAATTCGATTATTCCTAATAAACTCAATTATTCTGGAAGTCAAAACATGCAAAGTGAAACAATAGTTAAACAACTAACATGTGATAGTAACTTTACTCATAAATAAAACTTCTTTATTTAATCATCAAATGTTAATTACATTTATCTATTATACGTTTCTAATACAATCTAATCTATGCTAATATCATCCTTCAGCCCAATACTCCTAGCATGCTGTAAGTGCTTAACCCTACTCAGTCCCTTCGTAAGCGGATCTGCTGGGTTATCTTCTGATGATATCCTCTTCACTACGAGTTGTCCTTCTTCTACACGATGTCTAATGAAGTGATATTTTATGTCGATATGTCGAGATCTACCATGATCCCTCGGTTCCTTGGTCAAGGCAACCGCACCTTCGTTATCACAGAAAATCTCCATGGGCTCCTTTATGGCCGGCACAACTCCAAGATCACCAATGAAGTTCTTTAGCCATATTGCCTCCTTCGACGCTTCGCTCGCTGCGATGTACTCTGATTCGCACGTTGAATCAGCTACGGTTTCCTGCTTGGAACTTTTCCATGTTACTGCTCCTCCATTTAGGGTAAAGACCCAGCCCGACTGCGAACGATAGTTGTCCCTGTCGGTTTGAAAACTGGCGTCACTATACCCTCGCACCTTCAAGTCATCACTCCCTCCAAGGACTAAGAACCATTCTTTCGTTCTCCGAAGGTACTTAAGGATGTTCTTCACCGCAATCCAATGTGCTTTGCCAGGGTTCCCTTGATATCTGCTAACCATGCTCAAAGCGAAGGCTACATCAGGGCGAGTACAAGTCATAGCGTACATGATTGAGCCAACTGCGGAAGCGTATGGTACTCGGCTCATTTCTGCTATCTCGGCTTCGGTACTCGGACTTTGAGTCTTACTCAACTTGGCATTTCCTTGTATCGGTAGTTCTCCCTTCTTTGAGTTTTCCATACTAAAACGTTTTAGTATCTTCTCCAAGTAAGTATTCTGACTAAGTCCAATTAGTCTCTTACTTCTTTCTCTTACTATCCTTATTCCCAATATGTAAGAAGCCTCTCCGAGGTCCTTCATAGCGAAGCACTTCCCGAGCCAGGACTTAACCTCCTGCAGAGTCGGGATGTCGTTTCCTATGAGTAATATGTCATCGACATATAGAACGAGGAAGCTTACTACACTCCCACTGGCTTTGACATATACACAAGATTCGTCTTCGCTTCGTACAAATCCAAACTCTTTGACTTTCTCATCGAAGCAAAGATTCCATCTGCGAGACGCTTGCTTAAGTCCATAAATGGACTTCTCAAGCTTACACACTCTATTCGGATGCTTCGGATCCACAAACCCCTCTGGCTGAGCCATGTAAACATCCTCAGCCAACTTTCCGTTAAGGAAAGCAGTCTTGACATCCATTTGCCAAATCTCATAATCATGAAATGCGGCAATTGCTAGCATCACTCTAATAGATTTAATCTTCGCAACTGGCGAGAAGGTCTCTTCATAGTCAACTCCGGGAGTTTGAGTAAAGCCCTTCGCAACCAATCGCGCTTTGTATGTGTGTACGTTCCCATCCACGTCGGTCTTCTTCTTGAAGATCCACTTGCACCCTACGGTCTTACGTTCGGGCACGTAATCAACCAAATTCCAAACTTGGTTATCGTACATGGATTGAATCTCGCTATCCATCGCCTCTTTCCATTTCGCAGACTCCGGGCCTGCCATGGCTTCCTTATAGCTATTAGGTTCATCAAGATTTACTAGTGTACCATCACTAATATACGTGTCCCCTTCGGTAGTAATATGAAAGCCATAAAACTGGGGTTGAACTCTAACTCTATCGGAACGTCTAAGAGGTAAGGATTCGTCAATCGGTTCAACCGGAGTTTCCTCCTCGGGTTGAACGCCAGCGGTAGAGGTTCCTTCATCTATCGATTCTTGAAGCTCTTCAAGTTCGATTTGCCTCCCACTGTCTCCTTGGCTTATGAGTTCTCGCTCTCGGAAAACTCCTCTCCTCGCAACAAAGATAACATTATCTTTCGGTCTATAGAAGAGATATCCAAAGGAAGTTTGCGGGTAGCCGATGAAAATACATCGCTCACTTCAAGGTTCAAGCTTGTCGTGAGTATCTCGTCTTACGAAAGCCTCGCAACCCCAAACCTTGATATGTGCCAACGAGGGAGCTTTCCCTGTCCACATCTCGTGAGGTGTTTTGGCAACCTTCTTGGTAGGGACTCGGTTAAGGATATGGGCGGCAGTCTCTAAGGCATACCCCCAAAAGAAGATAGGTAGTGAAGCACGACTCATCATAGAGCGAACCATATCCAATAAGGTTCGATTACGCCTTTCTGCCACACCATTCAATTGCGGTGTCCTAGGAGGCGTCAATTGCGAAACTATTCCACACTCCTTGAGATAATCGTGGAATTCAAGACTTAGGTACTCTCCTCCTCGATCGGATCGAAGCATCTTGATTTTCCTGCCCAATTGATTCTCCACTTCATTCTTGAACTCTTTGAACTTTTCAAAGGTTTCTGACTTTTGCTTGATTAAATAGATATACCCATATCTACTATAATCATCGGTAAAGGTCACATAGAAGCGGTTACCATCCTTCGTGGTTGATCTAAAAGGTCCACATACATCGGTATGTATTAGGTCTAATAGTCCCTCACCCCTTTCACAAGTACTCGTGAAGGGTGACTTAGTCATCTTTCCAAGTAAACAAGATTCGCATGTGTCATCTTCCCTAAGGTCGAATGACTCCAACACTCCATCCTTTTGGAGTTGGGCTATGCGTTTCTTATTGACATGTCCAAGACGACAATGCCACAAAGATGCTTTATCCATACTAGTGGAAGAATCAATATTCAAAACATCATTTCCTAAGTTATCAACAATCATAACAGTTTCATATATTCCATTACATGGTATAGCTTCAAAATAAAAGACACCATTTAGATAAGCCAAAATAGAACCATTCTCATTATTAAAAGAAAATCTAAAATCTTGTCTATATAAACCATGAAATGAAATGATGTTTCTAGCCATTTCTGGCGAATAGCAACAATTGTTCAAATCTAAAACTAAACTATTCTTAAGCACCAAAGAATACACTCCAATCTTGGTCACAGGCGACGATCTTCTGTTCCCCATGATTAGATTGATCCTTCCTTGCTCCACATCCCTACTACCTTTTAGTCCCTGCACATTAGAACAAATGTGATAACCACAACCGGTGTCAAGAACCCAAGAAATAGCATGATTAGAATCGTTAGATTTTATTGCATATATACCTGCGAAAGATGGCTTGATCTTTCCTTCCTTGATGGCTTGCAGGTAGTCCGGGCAGCTTCGCTTCCAATGTCCTATCTTGTGGCAGTGGTGGCACTCTGCCTCCTTCGGGTTAGAGCAGGGCTTAGAGGGATCAACTTTTGTCCCACTAGAAGAGGAACCATCTCGGGCTTTCACCTTTCGATAGTTATTTGAAGAAGCTTTCCTCTTCTTTCCCTTCCCTTGACCAATAGCCAAGACAGGAGTAGCAGACGGATTGGGAGTTGGTGCAACAGACTTGTCCTTGAAATTGCTCTCAGTAACCCTCAAGAGACCTTGGAGCTTACTTAGAGTGACCTCCTCTTTGTTCATGTGGTAGGTCATCCTAAATTGATTATACATCGGAGGCAAAGAGTGAAGCACCATGTCGATCGCCAAGTCTTCGCCGAAGTCAACGTTTAACTTGCGAAGGCGGTCGACATACCTTTGCATCTTTTGCAAGTGCACGGTAAGAGATTCTCCATGACCCATCTTAGCGGAAATCATGTTGGTGAAGATCTCGTAACGCTCTTGTCTCGCGTTTTGGTGGTACCTCTCCAACAAGTCTTGATGCATCTCGTATGGATACATGTCCTCGTAGGACTTTTGGAACTCGGAGTTCATGGTGGCGATCATGATGCAATGTACTTTCGTCGCATCTCGCTCATGGGTTTCAAAGGCGGTGATTTCAGCGGGAGTAGCAATTTCGGGGTTGATTTTCTCGAGCTTCTCGTCGAGGACATACTCTTTATCCTCATAGCGAGCAATGGTGCGAATGTATCTTATCCATTCGCCAAAGTTCGTTCCATCGAAGGTGACCTTTTGGCAAAGGCTCATCAACGTGAAAGAACTAGCAGCAGCGTTGTTTGCGTTTGACATCTATAGAAAGGACAAAGATAGATTAGAACAAGAATCCCTAATTATCACCCAATAAGAAAAATTAGGGCTAGGATCCAACAATAACATTTACATACTAGAAAAGGGATGCCGTAATCCAACATGCAAATAAATTGAAGGTAAGTGAATGACGATTCACTAATTCTCCATCACAAAACTTAAACTTTTGGTCCTAAGTGTTTTTGAGAATTCCTAGGTTCGGATGAGATTCATTGAACTATTCAATGGCATGTTTAAATCTCGATATGCCCCTCTTGTTTGTGACTGGGATGCCGAGCATCACAAAGCGGGTGTGAATTACCATGCAAATTTACATGGTGCCTTCATTGTTACGATCACCTATTCGATGTGCCGGTAAACCACACACGCTCCACCGAACTATGATAAACAATGAATCACCCTTCGCCACCTTCGCTTAGAACCAATTAGTGTGTCGGTAAACCACACACGCTCCACTAACATCTTAGCAAGGTGCAAAGTGTAATTTCATGGGATTGCATCAATTCAGTTTTCCTAAAGTAACTAATATTGGGAAATTTATAAAAAGATTTAGTTACTTCGTATTTCTTATTATACTTTTAATGAGAGGATGAGGTTGCCCTATCCTACCCGTTCGGCTAACGACCCTCCACCAATCAAGCAAGCGGTGGGTGTGAGTGTACACCCATTAAGCGCCATTTTATAGGCCGCAACCTTATACCCACCTTATAGATCGGCTTCGTGAATGAGGCCTACTAGCGGTAAGACTACCATTTAGTTATACATATATATATTATTCTAATAACATCATATAAGTATAGGGTTGTATTTTAAACTTTTCAAAATCTAGGGTTTGAAATTTAAATTGTCTAAATTAAAGCTTTTAATGACAAATATAAATTTCAAAACTATAGGGTAGGTTTTAAACATTTAAAAGCATGGAGGATCAAATAACAAACAATTTCAATTAACAATTAATATCTTAATTATTTTTATTTGATTTATCTTTGATTTCTTTGAGGATAATTACCAAAAATAATTAAAACAATTAATTAATTATCATATAAAGAAACTAAATATTTAATTAGTTGATAATTACCTTTAACTAGATCAAGATAACACTTATATTTATCAAAAAAACGGATTTATATTGATCTAATTAGTTTATGGTAAGTTTGGATAAGATAAACACAAAGAAATCCCGAATCTGGCCTTTCCTGACGCTTGGACTCGTCGAGTACACAAATGGACTCGCCGAGTCAGGCCTACTCGCCGAGTCCACTTTGGAACTCGCCGAGTCAGTGACTCAAAACCAAAAAAATTGAATTTTGCAGGTTTGTTTCAGTTATACAAGCAACAATTTGTAGAAAACCAATCTAGTCTCTGATACCACTGTTGGGTTTTAGCCATAAGAACTTTCCTATGTGCGCATGTAAAACCCTATTGCTTGGATCTAGGCTTTCTAATAAACATGCTTTTGAATCCAAGACTTCTAATGGCTAATTAGGTTGAACAATAACATTAATACAGATCTAGAATCATACCTTTGAGTTCCTTGTTGATCTTCTTGTCTTGGAGCTTCTAGAGTCACAATTGTCACTCCTCTAATGGCTTACAAACACCAATAGCAAGCAAGATGATTTAGGAGAGAGGAGAGGGGATGGAATTCGGCCAGAGGTTCCTTTCTTTAGGTTCTTAAAGATTGTCCACGAATTCCACACCCCAAGGGCCTATTTATACCTTTAGACTCCTTAAGGGTTTCACCCTAAACCCTAATTGGATAATCTTCACTTAAGGCTATCCAAATCCATTCCATAGATATCCTTATGGACTATTTTGAGCTATCCTAAAGCTCTTAGAAACCGTCCAAAGTCCATCCTAATGGATTTATAGTCTAAAGTCTAACTATCAAACAATTGACAGTTTATACCCTCTTATTTAATTAATCTCTTTAAGTCACCAAATTAATACCAATTAATCTATGACTTATATTAATCAAATAGCTAAATATTATTCCTTATAATATTTACTCTCTCTTAACAAATCATCCTTCAAGTTGCTATGGTGAAGGCAACCCAAAAGGACCATGCACCACCGAATATAGTTATAGCCTTAGACACTATTCCAACAATATCTTCTAACTCTTTATGTTGAAATGTTCCCCATGCCATGTTAGATAGGTTATAAACCTTGGAAAATTATTATTTTGCATGTATTTAGACAAACATAGATCCAAGGTTTATTAGGGTTGCATGCACACTTAGGAAGTGTTAGATTGCTCAAAACCCAACACTTACATCATACCTGGTCTCTTTCGACCTACCTTTCCCTGATCCCAATTATATTGTGACCTACTCATTACATTGTGAACTGGTCCACCCTAGCCTAAGTCATTTGAACGAATCCGTGAATGCTATGACTACACCTATAGAGTTACAGTACTTCCTATAATATCTGGCCGCCTGTGAATGTTACGGCTACCCCCATAGTCTTACAACACTTCCTGCACCATATGGCTGCTAGTGAATGCTACGAAACTCCCTGTTGGATTTGTGTCTAAGCCCGTAACTATATTTTGTAAGTACTTGACCCGGTTGTGCATGGTCCTTTTGAGTTGCTTTCACTAGAGCAAGTTGACACGGTGATTTATGGAGAGAGAGAGAGAGTGAGGTTATTACGGTTTATTAATATATTATATGAATAACATATTAAAGGAGAAATCATATGATTTAATTATTATTAGACAAGAATTAATTATGTGACCAAAATACATTAATTAAATAAAGGGGACTTAAACTATCAAATGTGTGATAGTTGAATATTAGGATGAGAAGCCTTATAGACCAGGCATGGATGAAATTAGGGATGTGTCTATCCTAATTTCAGCCATAAGGTCCCTATTCTAGAATCTTCCTTGGATTGCTTAAGGCCTAAGCTGTCCATTAGGGTTTTGACTGAAACCCTAGCAGGACCACTATAAATAAGACCCCAGGGCATCCAATTTTCGGCCACTTGAAACCCTAAAAGAGTTCATAGCCAAGATTGTGCCTCTCTCCTCTCTCCAATATCATCCTCTTTCTGTAGTGGTGTTTGAAAGCCATTATAGGAGTGACATGTGTGACTTTAAGTTCCAAGACAATAAGATTCATGCCATTGTTGAAGAGGTAATCATGTAGAACTGATTTTATGTGATAATTTTGAAATATGTATGCTCGATATAGGGTTCATAACTCTTGGATGAATTGCATGTACAATAGAGAAACCTAGATCCAAGCTTTAGGGTTTGCATGAGCACATAAGATGTTATTTTGTGTAAAACCCATCAATGGTATCAAAGCCTTGATTGGTTTTTATTGTATTGATGCCTTGTATGTTCATCTTGCTTAAAAAATTGTTTTTTTGCCCTCTGCCTGACCTGACTCAGCGAGTCACTTGCTTCACTTGGCGAGTCGACTCAACTTGGCGAGTCCTGTGAGTGACTCGGCGAGTCGGGGAGTCAGACAGAGGAAAATTTGGGATTCCTTGTTGTTTTGCTGAAGGATAATTACCAAAATTGTTTTTTACTAATAAAATCCGATTTTTATTATTATTATTATGTTATTATCCTTACCAAAAAAAAAGATAATTACCAATTAATTGAATAATAAATTCCTTACACAATAAAGTTTGATTATTTGATATATGTGATGAATTGGCTTTTGAATAAAATGGAATAGGTCAAATTTAGATAATCATTTAAATTAAATGTTTGATTTAAAATTATTTGCTATTTGATTCCATGTGTTTTGAAAAGCTCAAAACTTGCCCTCAAGTTTTGTAATTTTAAATTTTGATTAAAAGTTTACTTTGATTTATTTAAATTTCAAACCCTAGAAGTTTACAAGTTTAAAATTCACCCTATACTATTATAATAATATAAGAATAATTATTATATATTTATAACTTAGAATGCTAGTCTTACCATTGGTAAGCCTCATTCACGAAGCCGATCTATAAGGGGGTATAAGGTTATGGCCTATAAAATGGCTATTTAATGGGTGTCCACTCATACCCACTGCTTGGAAGGTCATTAGCCGAATGGGTAGGATAGGGAAAACCCTTTCCTTATTAAAAGTATAATGAATTCTAAAGTAACTAAATATTTTTACAAAATTCCCAATATTAGTTACTTTAGGCCAAAGTGAATTTGATGCAATTCCATGAAATTAAACTTTGTACCCTTGCTAAGATGTTAGTGGAGTGTGTGTGGTTAACCGACACACTAATTGGGTTCTAAGCAAAGGTGGCAAAGGGTGAGTCAATGTTTGTCGTAGATCGATAGAGTGTGTGGCTAACTGGAACGCCGATTAGGTGACTGTAGCATTTAGGGCACCATGTACATTTACATGGTTATTCACAACCGCTTTGTGATCCTCGGCATCCCGGTCACAAACTTGAGGGGAATATCGAGATTTAAACATGTCATTGAAAAGTTCAATGAATCTAAAAAAAATCCAGGAGTTTTAAATACTATGACAACCCGAAGTTCATTCCATCAATTGTAACCCTTTTCGTTTATATATTCGTCGTTTTCGATTTCGTTTCCGTTATGTCATTAAATTAAGTCATAATTGTGGGACTTCTATTATGACTTAATGAGTGTCTAAACATGTTTAGAACTCACTTTAACACTTCATATTAGTAATCAAAAACATTTTAGAATCAACCATATCAGGTTACGGTAACTCAATCGGGTGCAACCAAAAGCACCGTATAACGTTGGTATCGGGTAGAATTCCACCGTGTCCAAAACTTAGACACTATTTAAAATGATCTAAGCTTCCATTTGAAGCTTTTTCTCTCTCTCACTACTCTCTCTCTCTAACCTCTCTCCTCAATCCAAATTCAAGGTCCAAAAACATTGATTTAAGGCTTCAAATCCATAAGGTAACTTCCCTAACTCATTGTATAGCACCTTTAGCCTTCAAATCCGAGTTCAAACAATCAATTAGAACCATGTTCATGAGTTTACAGCCCTGGAGCATGCTTGGGCCGTAAACTCAAATAAATTAGGTTTTTGAGCCTTAAAACCCCTCCAAACCAACTTTGGGACCTAGATATGACTTTATGGCTTACCAATTTGGACTTGGAACACCTTAAACATGGTTTTTGCGGAGTAAACATGAGTTTACTGCCCAAGAAAAAGCTTGGGCCATAAAATCATCATTCATGGAGAGTAAACTCAAAACCAAGTGTTTAAAAGCCATTTAAACACACCATTAGCCTTGGAATAAATCCTAGAATCAACCACAACTAGTTTGGAGGCCTTAAACATGATGAAATCCCCTCATTTGAGAGTCTACGGCCATAACCCCCCAAGGAAAGGTTTCAGGGCCGTAAACTCATTTAGATGGGTCAGATGGTGCCCAAAATTTATCCTAAGGCCTGTATAAATTGTTAGAATCACATATGATTAGTCTAAGGCCATTAAATTATCAATTCAGGGGGTATAGGATCTCACGGCCGTAAACTCCTTTTTTAGGGCTGTAAACTCCCTTTGATGGTCCATTTGGTGGTAAAACTTATTCCAATGCCTTAGATTAATTCATAGAAACCCTTCCCATGTGTTAATTGACCATTTGGCGCTATAAAATCCCATATTCATGAGTTCACGGCCGTGAAATCATATGGGCATGGTCTTAGGGCCGTAAACTCCCTAAGGATTTTACTCTTGAAGTCCCAAATTATTATCCAAGCCATATACGTCCGTAGATGTCACCCGGGTAACTCTAAACACTTAATTTGAAGTGTTTTCGCGTATTGGAGTGTGTAATATTTTCTAATTAGTGATTTAAAGTCTAATTAGATACATTTGTATACAATTTCATATTACATAGGAACCTCGCACGTTATCAAGCCCCAAACCATCACATAGCATCCAAACCGTCACGTTTTCTCGTCTGGTAAGTTCATACCCCTACCCATTTTCAATGTTTTCACTCTTTTCAGGGGGGAGTACAAGCAAAATACAAGTGATACTTGTAATGAAAACTAGTTTTATATACATTGTGTTTCATATTATATATATTCTTTTAACACTGATAGTCGTAACAAACAACCGTTTAAACCTAAAGAACACATTATCAGGTTGTTTGTGAAATACATTATAAATTGTTGTATTTATATTTTCACAAATGTTTTCTCACATTATAAAAGTTAAAAACATAACATTTGAGCATGGTTTTGTCCTCGGTAACAGTCCACAGAGATACGCGAGTGGAGGATAGTCATTTGATCTTTCAGTATTATTACTAGTAAATTTGTGAATCCTATAATTGGAGACACGTCCTCGTTGAACACTCCACAGAGATACACGAGTGGAGGACCGCCCCCGTAACCAGAATCTCTTAGATAGGGAGCGTGACTTGAGTGTATAGATCTATACGGGGCTGACTACCCCACACCTGGCTACTAGCTACAGCCGAACCAAAAGGTTCAAGGGTGACGAAAGTCATAGAGTGAAATGGACTACTTATTGCCATAATTAGTCTTTACTATGGTTATAGAACTCGCAATTTGGATAACAGAGATTTAAATTTTAGTAATAATGGATTTAATAACCAATTTACTTGGTATTTATTAGTTTTATAAACATGTTAAAACTAATACATTTTCAGCGTACATCTTTTACGTTACATTTGGGATTGGTGAACTAACACACACTTTACAAGGATAACCAGGTTTTCAGTATACATCCTTCACATTAGGAAAATATGGGATTTTCCTGGGATCACAGTTGAACATAACCAGAACCGTGTAACCTAACAGTTAACCAAACATTACTTTTAAAAAAATATGGGATTTTCGTGGGTCATAACATTTTCAGAAACCAGAAAGGAAACTCGTCTATTATCACAAAACAAAACCTCATATGAACTCACCAGCTTTATGCTGATTTTCAAACTGCTTGTACTCTCAGGTCCACGTTAGACAGGTACCCGATGATCCATTTTGCCGAAGATGGAGTGTATCGAAGACACGACTTGCTTTTGTTTATATTTACATATGTATAACACTATACAACTTTACTTTTGGAACAAATGCAAATTTCTATATCTAATGTAATGGTTGTTTACTTTACTTACTATGTGCATTGGATTTGATACTCAACGTGGAGTCCGCCCCAGAAATGTTTCCGCCTTCGGTTTCAGGGTGTGACAGATTGGTATCAGAGCCCTTGTTTATAGTGAATGAAGTATACCAAACCTTACATGGTATAAAAATATAAACACTAAGGGGCCTAAGTGCTCTTAACTAATAGTATCCTTCAAAGTATAAGTATTTTCGAAAGTATACAAGTATACCTAACCATCGAGATTCGTAACTTCAAGTAGAACAAAACATAATTAAATGGGTGTTGTATGCTGCAGTTAAACTTGGGCAGTTATGTAGTCGTGTCTAGGATCAATATAGCCTGGCCAACTACATTCATTAGAGACACGACCAACATGTTCTTGGCAGTGACTGTGGTGTGCGGCATGCTTAAAACTTACCCTAATACCACAAACATCGAACCAGTGTCATGACGAACCATGAAATACTATGGGAGTATTTCTCGAGCCAATCCTTTGAGAAATCCTCTTTCACGCGATGTTCCCTGATCATTCCTTACCGATAAATTATCTGTTTTGATAATTCTTTCCTGCTTTATCGCTTATTCGGAATATATATCTGTCATATCTCTTGATTCAATTCGGACTACTTATCATCCTCTCTTTCCTAATCTTATTAGATCAAGATGCCTCCCAGAAAGAGACGCAGCTCAAAGACCAACAACCCTCTGCCACCACGATCTCGTCAAATTGACGTCGTAACGCTTCAAATAGCCATTACTGCTGCAGTGACAGCCGCCGTGTCACAAATGAACCGTGGTAGTTTAGGAGGTGGTCCCCAACCCCAAAACTTAGAAAATAGCCAAGGACACCGAAAAGGGGGTTCTTATAAAGACTTCATGAGCGCAAAACCCACTTCCTTTGATGGCACTGGAGGTGTCATTTCCCTCACTCGATGGTTCGAGAAAATTGAATCCATCTTCAAAATATGTGCTTGTTCGAAGTCCGCTAATGTAAAGTTCGCAGCCTGTACCTTCAACAACAAAGCCCTGACTTGGTGGAATGGCTGAGTCAAATCTCTGACCCTACATCTAGCCAATACTATGGGTTGGGAAGCCATAAAATAACTTCTTCTAGCTGAGTACTGCCCTCGGGGTGAAATTTAGAAGTTAGAGCACGAGCACTGGAACCAGAAGATGAAGGGTTCCGATATTGCTGCATACACCACAAAGTTTGATGATCTGGCACTGCTCTGTCCCAGAATGGTTACCCCGGAGAGTAAGAAAACAGAGAGGTTTATTTGGGGGATGACCCAGCCAACAAAAGGACGCGTCTTATCTGCACGGCCGAATACTTATGATAGTGCCAAAAGTTTAGCCTAGATCCTAATTGACCACAGTGATGAAGTTGAGGAAACAATCGCCACTCCCGAACCAACCAAGACTAGTGGTGAAGTGAGAAAGTTCTAGAAGAAGAAGAAATGCCAACCTTCCCAAGGATCGTCGAAGAAATAGCAGACAGTAGCAGTCCATGCTGCTTCTACGCCCGTTGCTGCTGCTTCTGTTGTGGGTTCTACAGCCCAAACCCCTACTAGTAGGTATGTTGGTAACCTTCCCTTGTGTGAAAAGTGCAAGTACCACTATAAACCCGGCCCCTTCTGCGAGCTATCATGCACCAACTGTGGTAAAAAGGGGCACACGGTCCGATTCTGCAAGGCACCATCCCAATCTACAAATCAATCCTCTGGAGCAGGTGTTGGTCAAGCCTGCTATAATTGTGGAGAAGTTGGGCATTACAAGAGGAATTTCCCCAAGAAGGTTACAACTGATAATACCGGGAGAGTCCTAGCCATGGGACGGGAGGAGGCAGTCACCGATCCCACTGTTGTTTCGGGTACGTTCCTTCTCGACAACTCTTATGCTAGTATTCTTTTCGATTCAGGTGTTGAAAGAAGCTTTGTTAGTCATTCATTCAAGCATAATCTACAACCTAATCCCCAACCATTAACCAAAACATTTACCGTCGAGATGGCTAACGGTGAGAAAGAAAACGTTAGCGACATATTCATAAGTTGTACCCTTACCCTGAACGATCATTCATTTCCCATCGATCTTATCCCAGTCTTCATTAAGAGCTTTGATGTTATTATTGGCATAGATTGGTTGAGTTCAAATCATGCTGATATACTTTGCTACGAAAAAGCCATCTGTCTCAACCTTCCTTCGGGTCAAACTCTCATAATCTATGGCGATAAACTTAGCTCCAACCATCGCATCATTTACTGCATCAACGCTCAAAAGCTCTTGCAAAAAGAGTGTCAAGCATTCCTAGCCCATGTCATTAACGAGAAAAAGGAAATTAAAGACCTCGCTAGCATCCCCGAAGTCTATAACTTTCCTGATGTTTTTCCATAAGAGCTTCCAGGAATTCCCCCAAACGTCAGGTCGAATTTCACATTGACCTAATTCCTGGAGCTACCCCCATAGCCAAGTCTCCATATTGCCTAGGTCCAACAGAAATGCAGGAGTTATCTAGCCAACTCAATAAGTTACTCAGTAAAGCGTTCATCAGACCGAGTTCCTCCCCCAGGGGAGCTCCGGTTTTATTTGTAAAGAAGAAAGATGGATCCTTCCGGATGTGTATCGACTACCATGAGCTGAAAAAGTTGACCGTTAAGAACCGATATCCCCTTCCGCGAATAGATGATCTCTTAGATCAACTTCAGGGTGCCAGTTACTTCTCAAAGATAGACCTTCGGTCAGGTTACCATCAGTTAGGAGTTCTGGAGAGCGATGTTTCCAAGACAGCTTTCAGGACTCGGTATGGACACTACGAGTTCGTAGTGATGCCCTTCGGTCCAACCAATGCACCGGCTATGTCCATGGACCTGATGAACCGGGTGTGTCGTCCCTTCTTAGATAAGTTCGTTATCGTATTCATATACTCCAGAAGTGAAGAAGACCACAATAAACACTTGAGGTTAGTGTTGGAAACGCTTAGATCCGAGAGCTGTACGCAAAATTTTCAATGTGTGAATTCTGGATTTGGAAGGTAACTTTCCTCGGTCACGTTGTAACCGGGGAGGGTATTCATGTGGATCCATCCAAGATTAAAGCGATAGAGAATTGTTCGGCACCGAAGACACCTACATAAATCCGTCAATTCTTGGGTCTCGCCGGCTATTATCGGAGATTCATCCAGAATTTTTCCAAAATCGCCAAACCCATAACCACTCTAACACAGAAAGGTGTACCCTATCATTGGAGTGAAAAGCAAGAATCCGCGTTCCAGACGTTAAAGCAAGCCTTGTGTAGCGCACCTGTTCTGTCCCTACCCGAAGGGACAGAAGACTTCGTTGTCTATTGTGATGCGTCTAATCAGGGCTTAGGTTGTGTGCTTATGCAACGAGGAAAAGTGATTACTTATGCCTCAAGACATCTAAAAGCACACGAGGTCAACTACACCACACATGACTTGGAGTTAGGAGCCGTAGTCTTTGCACTGAAGCTTTTGAGACATTATCTCTATGGAACCAAGTGTACGATCTTCACTGACCATAAGAGCCTGCAACACATCCTCAATTAGAAAGACCTAAAGATGAGGCAACGACGATGGGTAGAGTTACTCAGCGATTATGAGTGCGAGATTCGCTACCATCCCGACAAGGCCAATGAGGTAGCAAATGCCCTTAGCCGAAAGGAAAGTTCAAATCGAAATGTGAAGACCCTATAGACATTCCCATTTATCCATGTAAATCCGAGACGCCCAGATAGAAGCCCTTAAATCCAAGAACAAATCAAGCGAAGCCTTAAGTGGAATGGATAAGAATCTTGAGATAAGGTGACAGAGTCTACTATTTCATGGACCGAATCTGGATTCCAATGTCCGGAGGATTCAGGGAGATTGTCATGGAGGAAGCACACAAGGCCAGATACTCTATTCACCCAGGTTCGGACAAGATGTACCTAGATCTCAAGAAATAATATTGGTGACCGAACATGAAAGATGATATCGCTACGTTCGTGGGCAAGTGTCTGACTTGCACCAAGGTAAAAGTTGAGTACCAGATACCCTCGGGTCTGCTCCAGCAACCCGAGATACCCGAATGGAAATGGGAGATGATTACCATGGATTTCATCACCAAGTTACCCAAGTGTCTGAGTGGTGTACGATACCATTTGGGTAATTATCGATCATTTGAGCAAATCCGCTCACTTCATCCCGATAAAAGAGTCATTCAAAACGGAAAGACTCGCGCAGATCTACATCCAAGAGGTAGTTCAACTGCACGGTGTGCTTGCGTCCATTATCTCTGACTGAGATAGCAGGTTTACCTCCAGATTTTTGGAAGTCTCTTCAGAAGGCTCTTGGAACTAACCTAGACATGAGCACGACTTATCACCCTCAGACCGACGATCAGAGTGAGAGAACTATCCAGACCCTGGAAGACAAGCTTAGGGCATGTGTCATTGATTTCGGCAAATCGTGGGACACATATTTGCCATTGATTGAATTCTCGTACAACAACAGTTACCTTACCAGCATTAAGGCTGCTCCGTTCGAGGCCCTTTACGGTCGCAAGTGCAGATCCCCTCTGTGCCGGGCCGACATAGGGGCACGCAACTAGCCAAGAGTCGATTTCCTGATAGTGCTCTCACTGGTCCTAAAATCATCCGTGAAACCACTGAAAATATCATCCATATCTGGGAAAGATTGAAAGCTTCACGAGATCGCCAAAAGAGTTACGCAGATAATCGCTGGAAACCTCTGGAATTCCAGGTTGGAGACCGTGTCCTGATGAAGGTCCCGCCCTGGAAAGGCATGGTACGCTTCAAAAAGCGTGGGAAACTTAATCCGAGGTACATTGGACCTTTCGAGATCCTCGCCAGGATCGGTCCAATAGCCTATAAACGTTGATTACCTCAAGAGCTTAGTAACATCCATCCCGTCTTCCATATCTCAAATCTCAAGAAGTGATTATCCAATGAAACCCTAGTGATTCCCATAGATGAGATCGAGATCAATGAAAACCTAAACTTTGTGGAAGAACCAATCGAAATCATGGATCAAGAGGTCAAACGCACGAAACAAAGTCGCATCCCGATAGTACATCTTTTACATTACATTTGGGATTGGTGAACTAACACACACTTTACAAGGATAACCAGGTTTCAGTATACATCTTTCACATTAGGAAAATATGGGATTTTCCTAAGATCACAATTGAACATAACCAGAACCATGTAACCTAACAGTTAACCAAAGATTACTTATAAGAAAATATGGGATTTTCTTGAGTCGTAACATTTTCAGAAACCAGAGAGGAAACTCTTATATTTTCACAAAAGAAAACCGCTTATGAACTCACCAGCTCTATGCTGATTTTCAAACTACTTGTAGTCTCAGGTCCACGTTAGACAGGTACCCGATGATCCATTTTGCCGAAGACAGAGTGTATCGAAGACACGTCTTGCTTTTGTTTATATTTACATATGTATAACACTGTACAACTTTACTTTTGGAACAAATGTAAATTTCTATATGTAATGTAATGGTTGTTTACTTTACTTACTATGTGCATTGGATTTGTTAGTCAACGTGGAGTCCGCCCCGGAAATGTTTCCGCTTCGGTTTCGGGGTGTGACAAATACATTTAAAACTTAATCTCCTAATAGTTTTTCATGGTGGCGAATTAGTGAATCGTCATTCACATACCTTCAAATTATTTGCATGTTAGATTACGGCAACCGTTTTCTAATTTTTAAATAATGTAGTTGGGTCCTAGCCCTAATTTC
Organism: Lactuca saligna; assembly: GCF_052625555.1. Lineage (NCBI taxonomy): Eukaryota > Viridiplantae > Streptophyta > Magnoliopsida > Asterales > Asteraceae > Lactuca > Lactuca saligna. Next base: position 223,442,141 of record NC_136419.1, on the reverse strand, counting down.
TCATTTGGGTGTTTAATTGTGATTCAATTCTAACTAGATTTGTCTCTTTTCTATTTCAAATGTCGAATGTAAACAACAATGCTTCCGGCTCAAATTCCTCCGGCTTGTTCTTACTCATGAATTCACTACTAGAAAAACAGCTTTTTACAACACTCATTGCGCGTTGTAAAAGGATCAGACGATGTGAAAATGCGCGTCAAGAAAGGCCTTGTCATAAAGAGAGACGACGCGCATTTACGATGCACATTTACGACGCGCATTTACGACGCACAATTATGACATGCAATACGTAGCAAGGAAGGCCCTGTCATAAAGGAAGACGACATGCATTTGCGTGTCGTAACCTACGACGCCCGTGTTTATGACACTCAATGTATATCAGAAAAGCCATGTCAAGAAAGGTCACGTCATAAATGAAGATGACACACATTTTTACGTATCGTAATTTTAAATGTTTAAAAAAAAATATTATTTATAGATTTACTAATTTTCAAATTAAATTTCCATTTAATGTCTCATAACAAAAAATAAAATATTATACAAAAAATACAATGCATTGCATAAAATTTAATGTCATACAAATAGTTGATCCATTGAAAGATAAAACAAATGAATAGAAATTGTTTTCTCCCTATACATGATTATCACATACTAAATAACAAACTTTATTTCATACTCATAAATATGATTACATTATTCATTAAAATACATATACCTACATCTTCGCCTAAAATGTTATTACATGATTCAAGTTGGCCACTTCATTGATGGATCACCAAGAGGAAGACCAACAACTGCCCTAAAATGTTCCATGATGTTTCCATACTCATGTCCTGTAACTTTAAACATTTAATAAAGTAAAATACCTCCTAAAAATAAAATTGCATAAGGAACAACACATCATAATCACAAATTACTAACAAGAATGGAAGCAGTACACTATAAATTTGTTTTACCAAGAGTGGCATGGACGATAAGGTGCTACAAGTTTGTCCAAGCTGCCAAACAAAACCCAAAACATAGGAAACTATGCAGCTGCAAAAGCCAAAACATTGGAAAAAGTTGACATAGAAAATGAAGCATGCTGCTTTTGAAGGATTTGGCAGTGCCTGTAGATAGCTAAGAGGAAAAATTTTGACATAGAAAAATGTAGCATGTTTCTTTTGAAGTGTGACATAGCTCAAGGGCAAAAAGGTAATTTGACAGAGAAATATGATTATCTTACCATGTATGAGCAGAAGGAAAACGATAAGATCTTCCATAAACTTTGTGAATCTGGATGGTAGTGCTTGTCTTTGGAGTAGCTTGAAATCCAAATTACTAACAAGAATGGAAGCAGCACACTATAAATTTGTTTTACCATGAGTGGCATGGACGATTAGGTGCTACAAGTTTGTCCAAGCTGCCAAACAAAACCCAAAACATTGGAAACTATGCAGCTGCAAAAGCCAAAACATTGGAAAAAGTTGACATAGAAAATGAAGCATGTTGCTTTTGAAGGATTTGGCAGTGCCTGCGGATAGCTAAGAGGAAAAATTTTGACATAGAAAAATGTAGCATGTTTCTTTTGAAGTGTGACATAGCTCAGGAGCAAAAAGGTAATTTGACAGAGAAACATGATTATCTTACCATGTATGAGCAGAAGGAAAACGAGAAGATCTTCCATAAACTTTGTGAATCTGGATGGTAGTGCTTGTCTTTAGAGTAGCTTGAAATCCATTCCCAAATCCAGGCGTCACCTCCTTTCAGACAGCCAATAAACATCTTCATCTCAGAAACAACTAATAAACCATGTTAATTCTTCAAGAAAATTTAAATAAATACACAAATTATATGGGCAATTTTATATAAAATGTAGCTATTTGGAATTCCGACAACCATGCAAGCTCTCTTACAATGGGGGTTACTCATTTCTAGAAGGGACCTTGAAGATTCCTCCTTGAATTACAGATAAAGGAAATGTAAGAAAAAAAATTAAGTCTCACAAAGTATATGGGCAATTTTATAAAAAATTCTATTGAAATAGATAGAAGCTTGGGAGTATTTATATTAGGTCATATCGTAAGAAGGCCCATAAACAACTTATATGATTAAACAATCCTTAATTGTTTTTCAGAGTGTGGTATTTTGTTATTAAAATGGAAGGCCCATAAACATCTATTATACCTGTCAAGCCTATCTATTCCAGCCAACAGCAACAACATTGGGACAGGAGATGACAAAAAATTTTCTGAGAGGCCTTCATACCTGAATTTTTTTTATTTACAAAAATAGAAAGTTAAACATAATAAAAAATTCCTTTAATGACTACAAATATCAAAGAGTTAATTTTTACCATCCTCTCCATTATTGTTTTGTTTCCTCCAATCATGCTCTGTGTCGATAGCTATACATACAAGAACAAGATCAATCAATTTTCACAAAAGGAATTCAATATATTTGTAAAAAATATTTACAAGGGAGTTGAATTACTAATTTTTTAAATTTTGTTTCTAAATTCCAAAAAATAATTTACAAGAATCAAGATATGTTGTATAAAAATTAGGAATGACAAAAGAAAAAAGAAATTAGCTTCAAAAAATAAAAAACCTAAACACTTACCACTGTTGTGAGTCATCATACATTACAGTCTCGGCAATCGATATTCGAGCAGAATCGATGTTTCTTAAACGGCCTGATCTCACATTCCACTCAATCTATAAGTATTTAAAAATTACAATTTAAATTTTATATATAAAAAAATTTAACAGTTTTGTACATTCGTACACCAAAGTCAGTTCATTCATGAGTGTATACTAAATGCTATATGAAGAGATACACTTACTTGGATACACTTACTTGGACATACTTACATGGATACACTTACTTGGATACAATTACTTGGATACAATTACTTGGATACACTTGCCATAATACTTTTACATAGATACCTTGTTAAAAGCATGCCTGTATATGTGTTGTTATATAAATAACATTTAAAGGACTTAGGAAGGCTAACCCGCTTTATTTCCTTTTCCCCATTAGGATGTGGTCTAGTAGGGTATCGGGTATCCATCCGAAGGTCATTTAAATATTAAGTTATATATCATGTGTACATATACGAACATAATATTTTTGATTAGTCGGTTCAGTACCTTTGGGTAGCAAAGGTATACGTTCATATATCCTTACTAAGCTATTATAGGTATAGTTTGGGCTTATATATATGATTTGGTAATAAATATGGATTTCGACCTAGCGATTCGTTGCGGAAGTCACCTTTAGTTCCAAATGTCGAATAGGGTCTACCAATAATATTATAACTTACTTACAGCGGGTCTCGTGAGAAGACTACCTACTTACTAAGACGGGACTAACATTTCCGGCACCCAACTGTTAGCAACAGAGGTAATGAACATCTACGGATGCCTACGGTTAATACTTAAATTAGGGTACCTTTACGGGACTAACCATTCCTACACCCAGCTGTTAGCTACAGAGGAGAATGATCATTTACGGACATTCAAGGGTAATATTATTTCGGCAGTCGCGATGTCGGGTTGACCCTAATACAAAAGGATAACACTTACATGGCTATATTTTCTTATTACTTTTATTTTGTGATACATCCACATAAACGACGAGGTAGACTATATATCTTGTTAATAGTAGTCATACAAGGGAAAAACCAGCTTTGTTACTTTCAAAACAGTCTAGTCTTTGTAGAAGACTACTCTTTATACTAATAGAAATCATAGGGATTTGCTAGGGTATTCAAACGCTTCAAACTACTTTTAAACAGTTCATACTTGTACAATCTTTTTGCAAATGTTTACAAGTCTTTACTTTATAGTTTTTCAAATCAAAGACACATTAATACTTATGAATTCAACAACTTTATTGTTGATACTCGCTTTCAAAATACTTGTATTCTCAGGTCACAAATAGACAGTTACGACGACCAGGTTTTGTGAAGACGTAGAAATCAAGACTCCTATTTTATTTTGATTGTTCATTATGTTGTCTTATACTATGAAAGAACATTTGTAACCAAAATTATACTATTAATGAAATGGATGATGTTGTTGCTTGTTTACTACTTTGCATTGTTATGATACATTACATGACGTCCTCCGCCCTAGAACGTTTCCGCCGTTCTAGTTTTGGGGTGTGACTGATTGGTGTCAGAACATTATTTATAGTGAATTAAGTATATCAACCCATAAAATATATACTAACTAAAAATACAATGGGATTAAAAATACTGTGACCAAGAGTTCATACTTTTAAATAATAAAATATTTAACAAAGTATATGTGCCTGCATTCATACTAAAATCTGTGTCACAATGACAAGAACAAAAGTACTACGATTGTTGAATATCACACGTAAACTCGGGGATGTATGGTCAGTCTTGGGAGTGGCATAGCCTGATCAACTATGTTGTTCCGAGGAGTGATTAGCACATGCCTAAGAATGGTTGTGATGTGTCAACAAGTCTAAAAACTTACCAACACCACTACAATGAGAAAATTATAACAGAACCCAAGTCTAAAATACCATAGGGGTGTTTTGTGTTACTATGATTACTTACTTGAGAACTAAAAAGGATCTTCATTACTAAGTTGATAGTTGCTAAGTGGATACACTAAGGATATATGTAACTAGGATGTTATAGACGTAGAATCTATGAAATTTTTGCTTTACCCCTATTCCTTGTGAATTTGGAGTTAAGGTCACTTATTCGAAGGCTTATCCTGTGTTGATTAGACATGACTGGTATGCACTTTACAAATAGCGAGGTAACTAATAAAGAATTTTCTAATAATTATCTAAAGAGTTCGTCTAATAATTATTTCCTTACCACAATTCTTGCGTATTTCCTTACCACAATTCTCGCGTAGATAACATGGTGGGACTCCATCCTCACGACAACCCGTACCTTCCGAACAAAGTCATTCCTGGATGGTTTGGAGAAGAACCAGAGAATGATCATCTGATTCCTTTGAATGATCACGAAATTGAAGACCTCGCGGATGATGACAACTCCGAACCCAAAGTTGAGAACCTACCCTAGGTAGCTCCCATTCCAAATCCTAACCCTCGTTCGAATTTTCATGGCCCGACGCCTCCTTGGGTAGAATGCTTGGAAACATGGAGCCAAGGACAGGATCAGCCCAAGTCATTTAATGGAGACCGAAGATTTTATGACCTGAGCAATAGGGGCTCAGTAGACAGAATCTTGCAAATCATGGTCCGCAGAGTGGCCCGAAATCAGATTCAAGGCAGGACATCCCTACATCAAATCACAGAAGTTGTTGCCAATGCAAGAATGCATACACTTCACACCATTCGTCTGGAAGATGCTCGTAAGAGATCTGAAAGAGACCATAAAACCCTGCTTCAAGCACTGGCTAAATCACGAGCCGAAGTCATAAAACCTCGAGTACGCTAGAGGGTGTATGAAAGACACCTGCTTGATATGGAACGTCAACTTGCTGAGCTAAGAGTTCACCAAAGGTATGATTGTCACCAATAGGACATACTTTACTTTCCTTATTGTTTTAAAGAACCGTGTTCCTGTCTACGTACTATGTGGCATTTTCTATGAAACTGACTTTTACTGTAGGTACTTTTAGTTAGGCCTTTATGCGATCAAAACTTTTGCTACTCCAGATATGATGTAAGACCTTCTTCAAGGTCAAATTTCCCTGAACTTAGTACATCTTAAACATCGATGATGTTGACAGTCGGCTAACTTCCGTGTAACACCCCCGTCTGGCACGTATCACAAAATTGTCCGCTTTGGGCCACTCGGCACGAGGACTTCCCAGGGGGTCACCCATCCCGGTACTACTCTCGCCAGAGCACGCTTAACTGCAGAGTTCTTATGGGATCTGCTGCCCTCACGGCTTTAAAACGCGTTGTGATAGGGAAGGTATCCACACCCCTTATAAGGATTGCTTAGTTCTCCTTCCCAACCGATGTGGGATCAGATATATAACCCTGAGAACAATTTTGTGATACGTGCCAGACGGGGGTGTTACAAATGGTATCAGAGCTAGGGCACGGGTCGATGTGTTTGATAGGGACATCGAACCCTATAATGGGGGGTGAAAGTGGGTTATATCTGATCCCACATCGGTTGGGAAGGAGAACTAAGCATTCCTTATAAGGGGTGTGGATACCTTCCCTATCACAACGCGTTTTAAAGTCGTGAGGGCAGCAGATCTTATAAGAACTCTGCAGTTAAGCGTGCTCGGGCGGGAGTAGTACCGGGATGGGTGACCCCCTGGGAAGTCCTCGTGTCGAGTGGCCCAAAGCGGACAATATTGTGATACGTGCCAGAGGGGGATGTTACATTCCGTGTCACGTTTTTGTTCAAATACTGTCATCATATTTTCATTAGAGTCTATCTGAAACATGCTTTAGTCAGGACATTGGACTATAGTAATTTAACTCCGGAGACATTTCCAAGTCTCTTACAGTGGTTGGATCATATTATCCACCAACCTATAGTAACTCGGCGCGAATGACAAATGTCTTGAGACTTGTCTACGAACTTACTTCTACTCCTTACTAGGACTGCATCATAAGGATGTAGGTCAAACCTTCGTGAACATACTTCCATTCTGTACTAGGACTGCATCATAGGGATGTAGGTCAAACCTTCAAGAACTTAATCTTACTGTTTCATTGAACGATCGACGTACATCCATGGTCAATAGTAGCCTTTACAAGGAAATCTTAGTTCATCAAAAAAGATTCGTAAGAAGATTAATGTCATGATCTTCCTCGCTTATACATTCCCGAGTTATATATAACAAAGACATGGTAGACAATAGAATGTGAGATTTCTAACGTAGTTTCTTTTCCTCGTTGGGATGTGGGAGTAGAGTAGATACACACATTTTATTATCCGCCGCATATTGATTCTATCATAATGTATATGAGCTAAGTTTTCATTTATAATAACTCCTGTCTAGGCTTGAATCAAAATGATACAAGAACCGTCCGGACAGTTTAACGACTACTCAGCAACATAATGAAAAGACCAAGCTTCTCACCTTTGGGAGCTCTGGTCTTTTTCTTCAAGAAGACAGAATCCAAGGGGTGCGATCATACCAGCACTAATGCACCAGATTCCATCAGAACTCCGCAGTTAAGCGTGCATGGGCGAGAGTAGTACTAGCATGGGTGACATTTTGGAAGTCCTCGTGGTGCACACTTTACCTCGCATAGATGAATCAGTTGAATAACCGCAAGGAACAATGTACCTTTCAGAAATGAACCTAAGATCCGAATATCACCAGTTACGAGTGTTAGTGAAGGGTGTCCCGAGGACAATCTTCCAAACTCGATGCGAACACTACGAGTCTGTAGTGATACCTCTCGGATAGGACCAATACACCCGTAGTATTCATGAACTTAATGAATATGGTACGCCATTCTTACTTGGATCAGTTTGTCATTGTCTTTTTGAATTACTTACTTATCTACTCTCGTAGTAAGAAGGAAATCATAAAGAGCATCTACAACAAACCCTGGGAACATTACGATCAGACAAGCTTTACGCGAAGCTCTGTAAAATACGAGTTTTTAGATTTGAAGAGTCGAATTCCTAAGACACATTACCAGTAATGTGGGAGTTCTTAAGGACCCTGCCAAAAATCAAAACCGCTGAGGATTTGTCAGCACCGAGGATACCGACAGGAATTCGCCAAATTCTAGGTCTCTCTGACCTACTGTCGAGAGTTCATTCAGAACTCCTCGCGGATTTCGAAACCTCTTATGACTTTGACTCAGAAGGGAGTGGCCCTTGACTGGGAAGACAAGCAAGAGGAACAAAACCTAGGAATTTCAAGTGAGAGGCCAAATCCTTTTGGAAATCTCGCTCTGGAAAGACTTGCTACGCTTCGGAAAACGTGGTAAGCCAAATCAAGAATAGTTAGGACCTCTGAGATTCTTGCCAGAATTGGTCCTGTAACTCACAAAACCTAACCTACACCGCGAGCTTAGTAACATACATTTTACCTTTCACTTCTCGAACTTGAAAACGTACCTTTTCCTCAAGAATCTCATGATCCCACTCGACGAGATCGAGATCAACAAGATCCTCACCTTCGTCGAAGAACCGTAGTGACCCTCAACCAACTGGTCAAGCGGATGAAGCAACGTTGCCGCCCCATAGTGAAGGTTCGTTGGGATACCAACCGAGGACCCGAATTCACTTAATAGCACAAGAACGAATCTATTAGGAAGTTTCCCCACCTCCTTGCTCGATTTTTCATACCTACTCCTTTACCTAAATTCTAATTTTAGGACGAAATTCCCTTTAACGGGGGGATGATGTGACAACCCGAAATTTTCGTTCGGTCAAACCCTAAAGTCAATCACCTGAAATTATAATTCAAGTTCATTTTTATTTGTTGTTAGCTAATTTAATGTTCGTTTGATTTTATTTAAATAATTATTCATTAAACGAACATGCAAAAGGAAGTGTCGTCTCGAGTCTTGAAATTCCAAAACCGCAAGTACCACTTAGTTAGGAAATTCACGGTCAAACTTTTATGTTTGGGCCGTAAATCCTTCCAAAACCGTAAAATCATGCCTTATGCATGAGTTTACTCCCCCAAACACCTCATTTCTTCCTTGAAATCTCAAGTACTTCTTGGCATGATTTGTTGTTATATCATAACAACTAGTGGTTCTACATTATTTCTGATGGGTTTTGAGCATTCTAACACTTCCTAAGTGTACATGCAACCCTAATAACCTTGGATCTATGTTTGTCTAATTGTCATGCAAAGTTGTACTCCAAGGTTATATTCCTATCTAGCATACATGGGGAACAATTTTAACATAAAGTATAGATAGAATAACTTACCTTGTTGTTGTTTGTGTTCCTTGAAACCTTGTGAGCCTAGCACCCCAAGTGTGATGCCTCAAATGTTTCACACAACACCAAATGCTCTTGGAAGAACTTATGAGAGAATACTCACTTCTCAAAATTGGCAAGCCCTCTTATTTCTTAGTGTAGCCGATTTTGGGAGGAGATCATGTTACTTATATAGTGTTGACACACCTAGGGTTAAACCCTAATGTGTCATGACTCTTCATTTCCATGACCCATGGGTTTTTAACTCCCATGGAGCATCCATGGAGCATCCTATGGGTGGAACCCAACTTGATAGTCCATGGAGCCTTTTAGCCCACTATACAAGATATGGATGATTTACATAATCAACCCATATATTTAATTAGTTATCTTTTGATCACTTAATTAATTCTAAATTAATTCTTGATCAAACTAATCAAATAATATTATTAATATATTAGAACTTATAATATATTAATAATCTCCAAGTGTTATTTCTCTCATTTAGTCTATCCAATTGCATGGTGCCATGCAACTCAAATGGACCATGCCGGGTCGGGTCAAGTACATACCAGAAATAGTTATGGACTTAGACACCTTATCCAATAGTCTCCCACTTGGATAAGTCTAATAACTATTACTGCAAGTATGACTTCAGGAACCGATCGGCAATCGTAGCTCTTTTCAAGGTTTCTCGAAACTGAGAAGATGATGGTACGCCATTTAAGATAAGTGATCATATAATCCTCTGTTCTAGATATCAGTCGGACAAATACATGGAACAATGTCTTACTTATTGTCCAACAGTTTGTTTCCCGATTTCTGATTTGTTTGACAAAGAACTTCATTGAACACATCAATTTAGTTCTGACCGGGCCCGGTACATAGGTCAAAACAAAATCATCGAGGGGCCCAGATATCAACTTCTAATCCAAGAAGGAACAGATAAACTTCGACTCATATGTTTGTTCTACTACTCATTGAATTACACACAAGAGCGCGATTTTATAACATCGAGTTACCAATGCGTTTTTCGTACAATCAATGCATAACCAACTTGTAAGTAACAAATCATATCTCTAGGTTTAAAGATTTATATGATATTACCGTCTCACGATCACTCGAGATAGAATTCCATGAAATGATTCCAGTGAGCGTGGGTTGAGTCCAATGCTCAGAACTTATGAGCACTCATGATTGTTGTAGCCTTGTCACAGACCTCTACAACCAAACATGACAGTCTTGATTCATACCTACTTCCGACATATGACCGACTGTGGAGGTTTGAATAATATGTTATACCAAAAAAAATTATTCTGGAAGTCAAAACATGCAAAATAAATATAGTAAACGATCGACAAGAGATAGCAACACTCTACTCATAAATAAAACACTTTTATTCATCATCAAATGTCAATTACACTTTACAAATTTCGAGGTTATCTAACTACTAAATCTAATATCATCCTTCAGCCCTATGCTCCGAGCATGCTGGAGATGCTTAACCCGAGTCAGTCCCTTCGTGAGGGGATCTGCCGGATTCTCATCTGATGATACCCTCTTTGCCACGAGGAGTCCTTCTTCGATCCAATGTCTGATGAAATGGTATTTTCTGTCGATGTGTCTGGATCTCCCGTGATCCCTTGGTTCCTTGGCTAAGGCAACAGCACTTTCACTATCACAGAAAATTTCCATTGGCTCTTTAATAGCTGGTACAACTCCAAGGTCTCCAATGAAGTTCCTCAACCATAAAGCCTCCTTTGCCGCTTCGCTAGCTGCAATATACTCTGATTCACAAGTAGAATCTGCCACTGTCTCTTGCTTGGAACTCTTCCAAGAAATTGCTCCTCCATTTAGGGTAAAGACCCAGCCCGACTGAGAGCGGAAATTATCCCTATCAGTCTGGAAGCTAGCATCACTATACCCTACAACTCTCAAGTCATCACTCCCACCGAGGGTAAGGACCCAGTCCTTAGTCCTTCGTAGGTACTTGAGAATATTCTTTACCGCAGTCCAGTGTGCCTTGCCAGGGTTCCCCTGAAACCTGCTAACCATGCTCAAGGCAAAGGCTACATCAGGTCGAGTACACGTCATAGCATACATGATCGAACCTACAGCCGAAGCATAAGGTACTCGACTCATTTCTGCTATCTCAGCCTCAGTGCTAGGGCTTTGTGTCTTACTCAACTTGGCGCTACTCTGGATGGGCAACTCTCCTTTCTTGGAGTCTTGCATTCTGAATCTCTTCAGAACCTTATCCAAGTAGGTACTTTGACTAAGTCCAATTAGTCTTTTACTCCGATCTCTCAAGATCCTTATCCCCAAAATATAGGCAGCTTCACCAAGGTCCTTCATAGCGAAACACTTTCCAAGCCAGGACTTTACTTCCTGCAGGGTTGGAATGTCATTTCCTATGAGTAGTATGTCATCCACATACAATACCAAAAAGCTAACTATACTCCCACTAGCCTTGACATATACACAAGATTCATCTTCACTCCTAGAAAAGCCAAATTCCTTGACCTTTTCATCAAAGCAAAGATTCCATCTGCGAGGTGCTTGCTTTAATCCATAAATGGATTTCTCAAGCTTACACACTCTATTAGGGTACTTGTTGCTAACAAAACCCTCTGGCTGACTCATGTAAACATCTTCAGCCAACTTCCCATTAAGGAAAGCGGTTTTGACATCCATTTGCCAAATTTCATAGTCATGAAATGCGGCTATGGCTAACAGAACCCGAATAGACTTAATCTTGGCTACCGGAGAAAAGGTCTCATCATAATCCACTCCAGGAATTTGAGAGAAGCCCTTTGCAACCAGTCTAGCCTTATAAGTGTGTACTTTACCATCCATGTCGGTCTTCTTCTTGAAAACCCATTTGCACCCTACAGTCTTTCGACCTGGTACATTCTCAACCAAGTTCCAAACTTGATTGTCATACATGGATTGTATCTCGCTATCCATAGCCTCTTTCCATTTAGCAGACTCGGGGCCTGCCATGGCTTCCTCGTAGCTGTTAGGGTCATCTTGACTTACTAGTGTCTCATCACTAATAAGTGTCTCACCTTCTGCAGTAATATGGAATCCATAGTAATGCTCAGGTGCACTCCTAACTCTCGTGGAACGCCTCAGAGGTACAGATTCGTCAATTAGCTCAACAGGAGTTTCCTCCTCAAGTTGAGGGCTAGTGTTTGAAGTTCCTTCACCACTTGACTCTTGAATTTCTTCAAGATCAACTTGCCTCCCACTGTCTCTTTGGCTTAAAAACTCTCTTTCTCGAAAGACTCCTCTTCTTGCTACAAAGACCACATTGTCACTAGGTCTGTAGAAGAGGTAACCAAAGGATTGCTGTGGGTAGCCGATGAAAATACACCTCTCGCTTCGGGGTTCGAGCTTATCATGAGTCTCGCGTCTCACGAAAGCCTCGCAGCCCCAAATCTTGATGTGGTCTAGTTTAGGTACTTTACCAATCCACATCTCGTGAGGAGTTTTGGCAACTTTCTTTGTAGGGACTAGATTAAGGATATGGGCGGCAGTCTCTAAGGCATACCCCCAGAATGAGATTGGTAGCGAAGCTCGACTCATCATGGAACGAACCATGTCCAACAAGGTTCGATTACGCCTCTCAGCCACACCATTCAACTGCGGTGTCCTGGGAGGTGTCAATTGTGAGACAATCCCACATTCCTTTAGATAGTCGAGGAACTCTGAACTAAGATACTCACCACCTCGATCGGATCGAAGCATCTTAATGTTCCTGCCCAATTGATTCTCGACTTCCTGTTTAAATTCCTTAAACTTCTCGAAAGTCTCTAACTTATGCTTGATTAAGTAGACATATCCATATCTACTGTAATCATCAGTAAAAGTCAAATAATAACGATTAGCATCTCTTGTGGCATGTTTGAATGGTCCACACACATCCGTGTGTATAAGGTCCAACAAACCTTCACCCCTTTCACACGAGCCTGTGAAGGGTGACTTTGTCATTTTTCCAAGTAAGCATGATTCGCAACTATCATTTGACTTTAGGTCAAACGACTCCAAGACTCCATCTTTTTGGAGCTGGCCTATGCGTTTCTTGCTTATATGTCCAAGACGACAATACCATAATGATGCTTTATCCAAGTTATTATTATTAGCAGAATCAATACACAAAACATTATTTCCTAAGTTATCTACAATAGATACAGCTTCATACGCACCATCACAAGGTAATGCTTTAAAATAAAGTACATTATTAAAGAAAGCATTAATCGAACCAACTTCATTATCAAACGAAAAGGTGAAACCTTGTTTGTACAATGCATGAAAGGAAATAATATTTCTTGCCATTTCTGGCGAATAACAACATTTATTCAAATCTAAATTTAACCCACTACTTAGCGATAAAGTATAAACTCCAATCTTGGTGACAGGTGTAACTTTCCTATTCCCCATGATTAAGTTTATTCTTCCATGCTCCACATTCTCACTTCTTCCTAGTCCCTGCAAGTCACAACAAATATGAATACCGCAACCGGTATCAAGGACCCAAGATTTTGAATGGGGTGAGTTATTAGAAATGATAGTGTAAATACCTGCATGGTTGGGTTTGACTTTCCCATCCTTCACATCCTGCTGGTACTTTGGGCAGTTCCGCTTCCAATGAGCTTTTTCATGGCAATAGAAGCATTCAGCCTCTTTTGGATCAGAAGAAGGAGTAATGAAACCTTTCTTGGTTCCACTTGAAGAAGAGCCATCGAGGGTCCGAGCCTTGGTACCCTTCGAAGATCTCTTTCTCTTCCTCCCTCGACTTTGCCCGATTGCCAAGACCGGAGTTGAGTCTGGAGTAGGAGTGATAGCAACCAACTTCCCCTTAAGACCTGTTTCTGCGGTCTTGAGAAGTCCCTGAAGTTTGCTGAGGGTGACCTCTTCCTTGTTCATGTGATATGTCATGCGGAATTGATCATAGCACGATGGTAAGGAGTGCAAAATGATATCTATTACAAGCTCCTCAGGGAAGTTCACATTGAGCTTCAGCAAACGATCCACATACCTTTGCATTTTCTGCATGTGGCTCGTGACGGACTCTCCGTCCTTCATCATGGTTGTTATCATGGAGCAGATGACTTCGTACCTCTCTTGTCCTGCACTTTGATGGTATCTTTCCATCAAATCTTGGTGCATTTCATAAGGGTAGAAATCTTCATAAGACTTTTGGAGTTCAGCTGTCATGGTGGCCAACATGATGCAAGCCACCTTGGTTGCATCTCTTTCATGAGTATGAAAGTCAGCGATCTCCTGGGGAGTTGCAGTGGACTCATCAATTTCCTTAAGCTCCTTGTCAAGGACATATTCTTTGTCCTCGTAGCGGCTAATCATCCTGATGTTTCTGATCCATTTATTGAAGTTGGATCCATCAAAGGTGACTTTCCCACACAAACTCATAAGAGTAAAGGAGCCATTAGGATTCGAGCCAGAAGCATTATTTGAAGACATCTGAAAGAGAAGAACAAGTTTAGTTTAGATTTAAGAGAGTCCTTAATAAAACACCCAAATGTAATATTAAGGCTAGGATCCAATCACAATATAATATAACTTAGAAGAGGTATGCCGTAATCTAAGCTATACCATATTTGAAAGGTAGGTGAATGACGATTCACCAATTTCCACCACGAAAACCGAAATATTAGATATTTAGTTTTTATTGGTTTTAGAAATTCCTAGATTCTTTGAGATCCAATGAACTTTTCAAAGGCATGTTTCAATCTCGGGCGTGCCGTCCAGGTTTTGTGACTGGGATGCCGAGGATCACAAAATGAGGTGTGAAGTAACCATGCAAATCACTTGGTACCCTTAAAGTTTATCACTCAATCGATGTGCCGGTAAACCACACACGCTCCACCGATACTATAATAAACCTTAAGTCACCCTTTACCTACCTTGTTAAGTCCAAGTTAGTGTGCCGGTTAACCACACACGCTCCACCAACGACTTAGACAAAGTGTAAAGTGTAATTTCATGGATTAGCACCTTATTCACATTTTTCCTAAAGTAACTAAGATTGGGAATTTAATAAACATTTAGTTACTTTATTATATTCATCATACTTTGAATGAGAATTTATAAGTCCTTGTCTTACCTGTTCGGCTAACGACCCTCCACCAGTCAAGCAAGCGGTGGGTGAGAATATTCACCCATTAAGTCACCATTTTATAGGCAACAACCTTATACCCACCTTATAGACCGGCTTCGTGAATGAGGCGTACTAGCGGTAAGACGACTTTATTCTTATACATATATATATAATTATTAAATTATCATAATATAAGTATAAGGGTTGAATTTTAACTTTTAAAATTCTAGGGGTTGGAACTTAAAGTTTTAACTTAACTTTACTTGTTCCAAAACTTGAGGGCAAGTTTTGTAACTTTCAAAACTTTTCATTTCTTGTAACTTATGAGCTTAATAGAGTAATAAAAAAATGAAGACTCTTCATTTTTCTAACTCTTGTGTTTTCTTAATGGTTTTAACTCAAGTGTGACTCTTGGTTTTCCATAACTTAAGGATAAGTTATGGACTCCATTAAAACACATTATGATCAAGAATTAATCTACCACATAGGTTACAAATAATTCCTATGATCATCTAAAACATCATAAGAACAAGAACATGGATATGAACACAATCAAAAATTACATAAAACTTTGTAATTTTGATAACTAGTTGTTGTAAATGAATTAGCAAAGACATTACACCACCAAAAACAAGTTTTTCAATTACCAAAACAGTTTAGGGTAATGTTTCTAATTCATTTCCAGCAACTGAATCGAAAATCTGCACTCAGTCAACCCTACTCGCCGAGTGCATAAACTAACTCACCGAGTTGGTTGAAGATACTCATGGACTCGACGAGTCCATTCGCAGACAGCAAAAATTTCCGATTCTGTTTTCAACTTTTAAGCACAAATAAGAACAAACAAGCCTAGGCTCTGATGCCACTGATGGGTTTTGAGCATTCTAACACTTCCTAAGTGTACATGCAACCCTAATAACCTTGGATCTATGTTTGTCTAATTGTCATGCAAAGTTGTACTCCAAGGTTATATTCCTATCTAGCATACATGGGGAACAATTTTAACATAAAGTATAGATAGAATAACTTACCTTGTTGTTGTTTGTGTTCCTTGAAACCTTGTGAGCCTAGCACCCCAAGTGTGATGCCTCAAATGCTTCACACAACACCAAATGCTCTTGGAAGAAATTATGAGAGAATACTCACTTCTCAAAATCGGCCAAGCCCTCTTATTTCTTAGTGTAGCCGATTTTGGGAGGAGATCATGTTACTTATATAGTGTTGACACACCTAGGGTTAAACCCTAATGTGTCATGACTCTTCATTTCCATGACCCATGGGTTTGTAACTCCCATGGAGCATCCATGGAGCATCCTATGGGTGGAACCCAACTTGATAGTCCATGGAGCCTTTTAGCCCACTATACAAGATATGGATGATTTACATAATCAACCCATATATTTAATTAGTTATCTTTTGATCACTTAATTAATTCTAAATTAATTCTTGATCAAACTAATCAAATAATATTATTAATATATTAGAACTTATAATATATTAGTAATCTCCAAGTGTTATTTCTCTCATTTAGTCTATCCAATTGCATGTGCCATGCAACCCAAATGGACCATGCCGGGTCGGGTCAAGTACATACCAGAAATAGTTATGGACTTAGACACCTTATCCAACAATTTCATCCATTGAATTGTTGATTTTCATTAGATCTTCAAAACACCAAGAACACACACTAGTGTTCTTGGATCTTAAACACCAAATCGAGCTCCGATCTTGTAGGTATACCTTCTTGTATGCTTAGTATGACCCTTATAACACTTGAAAATTATCAAATAACACAAGAACAAAGGAGTTTACGGTCAAGGATGTTCTTGGGCTGTAAACCCCTTTTTGAGTGGTAAAATGGACATTAGTCCCTTCCTAAGCCTTAGATGCCAACCTTGAACCTTCCTAGAAGTGTTTAAGACCTTACAAAACAATCAAAGCATGTCCCTAAGAGAGTTTACAGCCGTGACCACATATGAATATGGTCATTTGGCTGTAAACTCCACAATGCGGTCTTATTATTCCCTTAATGCTTTCCTAAGGCTCGCACATGATCATTTGATGCCCAATCATGACTTGTAAAACCTCAAAACACAATTTCGCACTTAGTACCATCACTTTACGACCCTAAACTCATGTGGAAATGGTCATGGGCCGCAAACTCGATAAAGGGGTGGTTCATGGGCCATAAACTCCAATGCTAAGTTATACAACCCTTAGGTGCAACCATTTGGTACCTATAACACTTGAATCAAAGTGTTTCCATGACCTAGGGTGTCTTAACTTGATTAATTAGTTATTAATTGACTAATTGGATTACATATATGTTTATTATATAATAACTAGGACCATTGTGTGTGTTCAAGTCCTCACTTGACACCTAGCACCTTGTCCGACAATTCCGAACAAACCACTCACTGCAGGTGAGTTCATACCCCTTGAATTAACCTTTTAAATGTTTTTAAATGTTTATAAATGTTTATAAATGCTTTATGGGGGGGGGGGGGAATACAAGTTAAATCATGATTAGTTATTATATCAATCACATGTGATTAATAACTAGCATGCAAATCCATTTACTATACGTTAGCTGTTTTACCAAACAGATTTCTTCAAATGAATTTATTAAACGTTTTTATATGTTTAAAAGTCTTTATCAAACTAATTTATACATTGTATGTTTCTTTTCAAGCTCTGTTACAAATGTATTTCAAACAAAGGTTTCCTTTATACTTAATCTGTTTATTCAAACAAAATACTTTCAGACCGTTTTATAAACTGACATTATGTCTAACTTTTCTTAGATATTAATCTTTTTCAAAGGTTTTACAAAACTCCTTTTATGCTTTTATATTATCAAATGCATGCCCATATATTTATAGTTATATAAGTAATGTTTAAAGGACTTAGGAAGGCTAAACCACTTTATTTCCTTTTCCGCGTGGGGATGTGGTCTGGTAGGGTATCAGTTATCGGTCCGAATGTCGTCTAAATATTAGTTATATATCATGTATACATATGTAGACTTAAAAGTGCCCTCAATCAGTTCAGTACCTTTGGCTAGCAAAGGTATACCTTCGTTGATACTTGTACATTTCTAGTAACTATTATAGGTATAGTTAGGAGATACTACTTGATATTCCTATTACAAGGAATTACACCAGAGTCAGTTCATTCATGAGTCTATACTAAATGCTATATGAAGAGATACACTTACTTGGATACACTTACTTGGACATACTTATATGGATACACTTACTTAGATACACTTACTTGGATACACTTACTTGGATACACTTTCCAGGATACTTTTACATAGATACCTTGTTAAAAGCATGTCTATATATGTATAGTTATATAGATAATGCTTAAAGGACTTAGGAAGCCTAACCCACTTTATTTCCTTTTCCCCGTTGGGATGTGGTCTGGTAGGGTATCGGGTATCCGTCCGAAGGTCGTTTACATATTAAGTTATATATCATGTGTACATATACGGACATAATAGTTCTGATCAGTCGGTTCGGTACCTTTGTGTAGCAAAGGTATACGTTCATATATCCCTAGTAAGCTATTATAGGTATAGTTTGGGCTTATATATATATATATATATATATATATATATATATATATATATATATATATATATATATATATGATTTGGTAATAAATATGGATTTCGACTTAGTGATTCGTTGCAGAAGTCACCTTTAGTTCCAAATGTAGAATAGAGACTACCACTAATATTATTACTTACTTACAGCGGGTCTCATGAGAAGACTACTTACTACTAAGATGGGACTAACCATTCCGGCACCCAACTGTTAGCAACAAAGGTAATGAACATCTACGGATGCCTATGGTTAATACTTATATTAGGGTACCTTAACGGGACTAACCATTCCTACACCTTGCTGTTAGCTACAGGGGAGAATGATCATCTACGGACATTCAAGGTTAATACTATTTCGGCAGTCGCAATGTCGGGTTGATACTAATAAAAAAGGATAATACTTAGATGGCTATATTTTCTTATTACTTTCATTTTGTGATATATTCACAAAAACAACGAGGTAGACTAGATATATTATTAATAGTAGTCATACAAGTGAAAAACCAGCTTTGTTACTTTCAAAACAGTCTAGTCTTGGTAGAAGACTACTCTTTATACTAATACAAATCATAGGGATTTGCTAGGGTATTCAAACGCTTCCAAGTACTTTCAAATAGTTCATACTTATACAATCTTTTTCCAAATGTTTACAAGTCTTTACTTTATAGTTTTTCAAATCAAAGGCACATTTATACTTATGAATTCACCAGCTTTATTGCTGATACTCGCTTTTAAAATACTTGTGTTCTCAGGTCACTAATAGACAGGTACGACGACCAGGTTTTGTGAAGACGGAGAAATCACGACTCCTATTTTATTTTGATTGTTCACTATGTTGTCTGATACTATGAAAGAACACTTGTAAATAAAATTATACTACTAATTCAATGTATGATGTTGTTGCTTGTTTACTACTTTGCATTGTTATGATACATTACCTGACGTCCTCCACCCCAGAACGTTTCCGCCATTCCGGTTTTGGGGTGTGACACTTACAAACAATTCCTATGATCATCTAATCTTCATAAGTTCAAGAACATGAGTATGAACACTTTCAAGAATCAAAAATTACACTTAAAAACTTGTAATTTTGATAATTGCCATTGTAAATGGATTAGCATAAACACTACTCCATCTAAAACAGGTTTTTCAAGTACCAAAACAGTTTAGGGTAATATTTCTAGTTCATTTCCAGGAACAAAAGTCGAAAATATATTGTCAGGGCATCCTTCTCATCGAGTGCATGAACCTTCTTGATGAGTAGGTTGAATATTCAGTTGGACTCGTCGATTCCCCACATGAACTCGGTGACTTCACTAATCAGACATCAAACTTTTTTTGATTTATAACACAATTTTGCACAAATAACAAACAAACAAGCCAAGGCTCTAATACCACTGATGGGTTTTGAGCATTCTAATACTTCCTAAGTGTACATGCAACCCTAATAACCTTGGATCTATGTTTGTCTAATTATCATGCAAATTTTAATTCCAAGGTTATATTCTTATCTAGCATACATGCAGAACCTTTTTTTAACTTGAATGAAAGATAGAATAACTTACCTTGTTGCTGGTTATGATCCTTGAAACCTTCTGAGCTTAGCACCCCATGTGTGATGCCTCAAAGTCTTCACACAACAACAAATGCAAAGGAGTAAACTTTGAGAGAATCTTACACTTGCAAAATCGGCTCTAGCCCTCTTGTTTCTTAGTGTAGCCAATTTTGGTGGAGGACATGGTCTTTATATAGTGTGACACATCTAGGGTTACACCATGTAAAACCTAATGTGTCATGGCTCTTCATTCCCATGACCCATGGGTTTGTAACTCCCATGGAGCATCCATGGAGCATCCTATGGGTTTAACCCAGCTAGATAATCCATGAAGCCTCTTAGCACACTATACAAGTTATGGATGATTTACAAAATCAACCCATATATTTAATTAGTTATCTTTTGATCACTTAATTAATTCTAAATTAATTCTTGATCAAACTAATTAAATTATATTATTAATATATTAGAACTTATAATATATTAATAAACCACTAGTGTTATTTCTCTCATTTAGTCTATCCAATCGCATGGTGCCATGCAACCCAAATGGACTATGTAGGGTCAGGTCAAGTACATACCATAAATAGTTATGGATTTACACACCTTATCCAACTTTATTAACTCATAAGTTATGAAATGAAGAGTTTTGAATAGTTTCAAAACTTGCTCTCAATTTTAGGAATTTGCAAAGTTGCACATTTAAGAATACATTAATTCCAAACCCTTTGAGTTTTAAAAGTTAAAGCTCAACCCTTATATTGTTATAACATTAATGGTTAATTATTATATATATGTGTAAGATCAAGGCGTTTCAGCGTTAGTAGGCCTCATTCACGAAGCCGATCTATAAGGGGGTATAAGGTTGTGGCCTATAAAATGCTAACTTAATGGGGTCCACTCTTACCCACCGCTTCCTTGATCGGTGGAAGGTTGTTAGCCGAACGGGTAGCATAATGAATTTATTTCTCATTAAAAGTTTGATGATTATTATAAATAACTAAATGTTTTATAAATTCTCAATCTTAGTTACTTTAGGAAAATGTGAATATGGTGCTAACCCATGAAATTCACACATTGTACCTTACCAAGTCATTGGTGGAGCGTGTGTGGGTAACCGATGCACTAAGTTGGACTAGTAAGGATAACAAAGGATGACTTAATGCTTATCATAGATCAGTGGAGCATGTGTGGGTAACCAGCACATTAATTAGGTGATAATAATAAGGGAACCAAGTGAATTACGTGGTTATTCACACCTTCTTTTGTCATCCTCGGCATCCCAGTCACAAAACTTGAAGGGAACATTCGAGATTGAAATATACCATTGAAAATTTCAATGAATTTCAAAAGAACCTAGGAATTTCAAAAACAATTAAAACCTAATAATTTATTTCAGTTTTGTGATGGAAATTGTTGAATCGTCATTCACTTACCTTCAAATATGTTATAGCTTAGATTATGGCATCCCTCTTCTAACTTATAATATATTGTGTCGGGTCCTAGCCTTAATATTACATTTGGGTGTTTTATTAAGGACTCCATATATCTACTGTAAACTTGATTTGTTCTTTTTAGATGTCTTCCAACAACAATACTTCGGGCTCTAACTCTACCGACTCCTTTTCTTTCATGAACCTTTGTGGGAGAGTCATCTTCGATGGCACAAACTTTGTGGATTGGATGTGTCACACCAGGATGGTCACTCATTACGAGGACGAGGAATATGTGCTCAATAAGGATCTTAATGAAATCGATGAGTCTACTGCTACTCCTGAGGAGATCACTGAATTCAAGACACATGAGAGGGATCCCACTAAAGTGGCATGCATCATGTGTTGGGTTTTCAGCAATCTAACACTTCCTAAGTGTGCATGCAACCCTAATAAACCTTGGATCTATGTTTGTCTAAATACATGCAAAATAATAATTTTCCAAGGTTTATAACCTATCTAACATGGCATGGGGAACATTTCAACATAAAAGAGTTAGAAGAGATTACATACCTTTTGGTGAGTTTGGTTCTAAGGAGTTTGAGGGCCAAGCACCAATAGTGTGAATGCCTCAAATGGAATCACAAACACCACAAACTCTTGGAAAACTTTGAGAGAGTATACACACTCTTGTATTTTCGGCCACACACATGCACACACACACTAGATCACTAGTTTTCTCTTCGGCTCCATTTCATGCTCCATAAGCATGCTTATATAGTGTGCATGGTTAGGGTGAAACCCTAATAACCCATGTCTTTTCCTTTTCCAAGGATCCATGGGTTAAAAGCTCCATGGATCATCCATGGACTTCCACATAAGCCTAGCCCATTAACAAATGAGTATTAGCCCACACTATATAAAACAAATAGCCCATAATTTAATTAGTATTCCTTTTAATCTCTAAATTAATTCATAATTAGTTTAAGACTAAAAATAATTAAATAACGTAACTTCATATTAATATATTATAACTCATAATATATTAATAAACATATGTGTATAACTCTCATAAAATTATCCATAATAGTTTGGATGAGATGCAACCCAAATGGACCATGCCGGTCGGGTCAAGTATATAGCAAATAAGTTATGGACTTAGACACCTTATCCAACAGACTCCCACTTGGATAAGTCTAATAACTATATTTGCCTATAACTTCAGGAACCAACCAATAATCGTAGCTCTCGAAAACTCCCTCGAACAATGAAGACTCTGTCGAACTATGAAGCGCCATTTTAGATAAGTGATCACATAATCCTATGTTCTCATGATATCAGCCGGACAAACACATGGAACTATGTCTTGCTTATTGTTTAGCAGTTGTTTCTCGATTTTCCGATTTGTTTGACGAAGAACTTCACTGAACACATCGGTTTAGTTCTGACCAGGCCTGGTACATGGGTCAACACAAAATCATCGAGGGGCCCAAATATCGCTTCTATTTCTAGAAGGAACAGATAAAATTCGACTGATATGCTTGTTCTACTACTTATGACGTTTTATAACATCAAGTTACTGATGCGTTTACGTGCAATCAATGCACAAACAACTCATAGGTAACAACTCATATCTCTAGATTTAAAGATTTATATGATGTTATCGTCTCACGATCACTCGAGATAAATTCCATGAAGTGATACAAGTGAGCGTGGGTTTATACCAATACTCATAACTTATGAGTACTCATGAATGTTGCAGCAACCATTGCCATGTCTAAACACCTTTAAGGCATCTACAAACCCAATTCATGACAATCTTGATTCATACCTACTTCCGACGTATGATCGATTGTGGAGGTTTGAATAAATTAATTATTCTGGAAGTCAAAACATGCAAAACTGAAACAATAGTAAATAATTGAAAATGATAGTAACACTTTACTCATAAATAAATCACAAATTTTATTCATCATCAAACGTCGATTACATTTTACAAGTTTCAGGAAAACTATCTAATCTGTAAAACTAATATCGTCCCTCAGCCCGATGCGTCTCGCATGCTGAAAATGCTTAACCCTCGTCAGTCCCTTCGTAAGGGGATCTGCAGGATTCTCATCTGACGATATCCTCCTTGTCACAAGGAGTCCTTCTTCAATCTTGTGTCTTATGAAGTGATATTTTCTGTCAATGTGTCGGGATCTGCCATGATCTCTTGGTTCCTTGGCTAAGGTAACCGCACCATTGTTGTCACAGAAAATCTCTATAGGTTCCTTAATAGCTGGTACAACTCCAAGGTCTCCGATGAAGTTCTTTAGCCATATCGCCTCCTTCGCTGCTTCACTCGCTGCTATATACTCTGATTCACAAGTCGAATCAGCCACCGTCTCCTGCTTGGAACTTTTCCAAGAAATTGCCCCTCCATTTAAGGTAAAGATCCAGCCCGACTGAGAGCGGAAATTATCCCTATCAGTCTGAAAACCAGCATCACTATACCCTAATATTCTCAAATCATCACTACCACCAAGGGTAAGGATCCAATCCTTAGTCCTCCGCAGGTACTTGAGAATGTTCTTTACCGCGGTCCAATGAGCCTTGCCAGGGTTCCCCTGATACCTGCTGACCATGCTCAAAGCAAATGCCACATCAGGACGGGTACAATTCATAGCATACATGATCGAGCCAACTGCGGAAGCATATGGTAATTGGCTCATCTCAGCTATCTCAGCCTCTGTACTCGGACTCTGAGTCTTACTCAGTTTGGTATTGCTTTGGATCGGTAAATCTCCTTTCTTGGAATTCTCCATGTTGAACCTTTTCAACACCTTATCCAAGTAGATACTCTGACTAAGTCCAATT
Source organism: Lactuca saligna (assembly GCF_052625555.1). Classification (NCBI taxonomy): domain Eukaryota; kingdom Viridiplantae; phylum Streptophyta; class Magnoliopsida; order Asterales; family Asteraceae; genus Lactuca; species Lactuca saligna. The sequence goes on along the minus strand of NC_136419.1, from coordinate 223,417,706 downwards.
AGTCTTCTACTCCTTTCTCTTAATATCCTTATCCCTAGGATATAGGTAGCCTCCCCTAGGTCCTTCATAGCAAAGCACTTCCCAAGCCAGGACTTAACCTCCTGCAAGGTTGGGATGTCATTTCCTATGAGTAGTATGTCATCCACATACAGTACCAAGAAGCTAACTATACTCCCACTAGCTCTGACATACACGCAAGACTCATCTTCGCTTCTCAAGAAGCCAAACTCTTTTACCTTCTCATCAAAACAAAGATTCCAGCTACGAGATGCTTGTTTTAATCCATAAATGGATTTCTCAAGCTTGCATACTCTATTAGGGTACTCTGCATTGACAAAACCCTCTGGCTGATTCATGTACACATCCTCAGCCAACTTTCCATTAAGTAAATAGGTTTTGACATCCATTTGCCATATTTCATAATCATGAAATGCTGCAATGGCTAACATAACCCTAATAGACTTAATCTTTGCTACCGGCGAAAAGGTTTCATCATAATCAACACCTTGAGTTTGAGTAAAACCCTTCGCAACCAGTCGAGCCTTATAAGTATGCACTTTTCCTTCCATGTTTGTCTTCTTTTTGAAGATCCATTTGCACCCGACTGTTTTACGGCCTGGTACATTGTCAACCAAGTTCCAAACTTGATTGTCATACATGGACTGTATCTCGCTGTCCATAGCCTCCTTCCATTTAGCAGACTCCGGGCCTGCCATGGCTTCCTTAACACTGCTAGGTTCATCCAAATTTACTAGTGTACTATCACTAATAAACGTATCACCTTCCGTAGTAATATGAAAACCATAATAAAACGAAGGTGTGTTCCTAACCCGTGTGGAACGTCTTGGAGGTAGAGACTCGTCAGCTGGATCAACAGGAGTTTCTTCCTCATGTTGATTGCTAGTGTCTGAGGTTCCTTCACCAATTGATTCTTGAATTTCTTCAAGATCAATCTGCCTCCCACTGTCTCCTTGGCTTATAAATTCTTTCTCGCGAAAGATCCCTCTTCGTGCTACAAAGACCACATTCTCACTGGGTCTGTAGAAGAGGTAACCGAAGGATTTCTGTGGGTAGCCGATGAAAGTACACCTTTCACTTCGGGGTTCAAGCTTATCATGAGTTTCGCGCCTCACGAAAGCTTTGCAACCCCAAATTTTGATGTGGTCCAAATTGGGAACCTTCCCAGTTCACATCTCATGAGGTGTTTTGGTAACCTTCTTTGTAGGGACTAGATTAAGGATATGGGCGGCAGTCTCTAAGGCATACCTCCAAAAAGAGATTGGTAACGAAACTCGACTCATCATAGAGTGAACCATGTCCAACAAGGTACGATTACGCCTCTCAGCTACACCATTCAGCTGTGGTGTCCTGGGAGGAGTCAATTGTGAGACAATCCCACACTCCTTAAGATAGTCAAGGAACTCGGTACTAAGATACTCACCACCTCGATCGGATCGAAACATCTTAATGTTCCTGCCCAATTGATTTTCTACTTCCTGCTTGAATTCCTTAAACCTTTCAAAGGTTTCGGACTTGTGTTTGATTAAGTAGACATTCCCATATCTACTAAAGTCATCAATAAAAGTCACATAATACCGATTAGCATCCCTTGTGGCGGTTTTGAATGGCCCACATACATCAGTATGTATTAGGTCCAACAAACCTTCACCCCTCTCACAAGTTCCAGTGAAGGGTGATTTTGTCATTTTTCCAAGTAGACAAGAATCACAACTATCATCTGATTTGAGGTCAAATGATTCCAAGACTCCACTCTTTTGGAGTTGGCCTATGCGTTTCTTGTTTACATGTCCAAGACGACAATGCCACAATGATGCTTTATCTAGGCTAGTAGAAGAATCAATATACAACACATTATTTCCTAAGTTGTCTACAATCGACACAGTTTCATACACACCATCACAAGGTAATGCTTTAAAATAAAACACATTATTAAAGAAAGCATTAATACCACCACATTCATTATCAAACGAAAAGGTAAAACCTTGTTTGTACAAAGCATGAAAAGAAATAATATTCCTCGCCATTTCAGACGAGTACACACATTTATTCAAATCTAATTTTAACCCATTATTAAGCAACAAAGTATAAACCCAATCTTGGAAACAGGTGAAGCCTTCCTATTCCCCATGATTAAGTTTATCTTCCCGTGCTCCACATCCTCACTTCTTCTTAGGCCCTGCAAATCAGAACATATGTGAATACCACATCCTGTATCAAGCACCCAAGAGTTAGAATATGTTGAGTAATTAGAAAATATAGTGTAAATACCTGCATAGGTGGGTTTCACTTTCCCATCCTTTAGATCCTGCAAGTACTTAGGGCAGTTTCGCTTCCAGTGTGCCTTTTCATGGCAATAAAAGCATTCAGCATCCTTTGGAATGGCAGAAGGAGTGACAGAACCGTTCTTAGTCTTTGATGAGGAGCCTTCAAGAGACTTTCCTTTGGTACCCTTCGAAGGGTGCTTCCTCTTTTTCCCTTTGCCTTGCCCAATAGCTAAAACAGGGGTAAAAGTTGGAGTAGGAGTAGTAGAGGTAACAACCGCTTTACCCTTAAGACCGGTTTCAGCGGTCTTCAAGAGTCCTTGAAGCTTGCTGAGGGTAACTTCCTCCTTGTTCATATGATATGTCATTCGAAAATGATCATAACAAGAAGGTAAGGAGTGCAAAATGATGTCAATCGCCAACTCCTCGGGGATGTTAACATTCAGCTTCAGCAAACGGTCCACATACCTTTGCATCTTTTGCATGTGGCCCGTGATGGATTCACCGTCCTTCATGCGGGTAGTTATTATGGAGGAGATTATTTCATACCGCTCCTGACGAGCACTCTGATGGTACCTTTCCATCAGGTCTTGGTGCATCTCAAACGGGTAGAAATCTTCATACGACTTTTGGAGCTCGGCTGTCATCGTGGCCATCATGATACATGCTACCTTAGTAGCATCTCTCTCATGAGTCCTGAATTCAGCGATCTCCTCAGGAGTAGCAGTAGACTCATCAAGTTCTTTTAACTCCTTATCGAGGACATATTCCTTGTCCTCGTAACGAGTAACCATCCTGATGTTCCTGATCCAATCCATGAAGTTGGAACCATCAAAGATGACCCTCCCACAAAGATTCATGAGAGAGAAAGAACCAGTTGGGTTAGAGCCTGAAGCATTAGTGTTGGAAGACATCTGAAAGAAGAAAGTAAGTTTAGATCAGATATTCAGGATCCTTAATAAGACACCCAAATGTAATATTAAGGCTAGGATCCAATCACAATATATTACACTTAGAAGAGGGATGCCGTAATCTAAGTAATAATATATTTGAAAGGTAGGTGAATGACGATTCACTAATTTCCACCATGAAAACGAAATGATTTATTAGGTTTAATTGGATTTGAAATTCCTAGATTCTTTTGAGATTCATTGAACTTTTCAATGGCATGTTTCAATCTCGATTGTGCCCTTCAAGTTTTGTGACTGGGATGCCTGTTGGGTTATGAGCATTCTAACACTCCTAAGTGTACATGCAACCCTAAATACCTTGGATCTATGTTTTCTCTATTATACATGCAAATATGAACATCCAAGGTATTATCCTAAACTAGCATACAAAATATCAATATAACAAGATAGAATACATACCTCTTCAATGGTGCTTGTCTTCATGAAGCTTGAGTGCTTAGTGCCCCAAGTATGACACCTCAAATGGTTCACACAACACCATAAGCACTTGGAATAACTTAGAGAGAAATTAGAACACTTCATGAAATCGTGTAGCCCTCATACATACACACATAGTGTTAGTCATAGTCACGATTTCTTGAGCCATGGGTTTCTTTTATATGGTGGCTATTAGGGTTACACCATGTAACTCATGACTTTACCCATTCCTTATGCTCCATGGGTTTTAACCTCCATGGAGTATCCATGGGTCACCCCATGGACTTAGTCCAACATAAGGAATCTTGGATCACAAGCCCACATATATAAGAATGAATGATTTACACAATCAACCCATATATTTAATTAGTCTTCTTTTGATCACTTAATTAATTCTAGATTAATTCTTGATCAAAACTAATTAAATAATCTCATTATTCTTATTATTAATATACTAGAACTTATAATATATTAATAACCGTAAGTGTCTTATTTCTCTCATTATAGTCTATCCAAGTGCATGATGCCATGCAACCCAAATGGACCATGCCGGGTCGGGTCAAGTCTTACCAATTATAGTTATGGACTTAGACATTAATCCAACAGTCTCCCACTTGGATAAGTCTAAAACTATTATTGCGTATAACTTCAGGAACCAACTAGCAATCGTAGCTCTCAAAAGCTTCTGTCGAACTCTGACCTTGTAGATGAACTCTGATCTTTGTCAACGACTTGTCCATTAGATAAGGGATCATATATTACTCCATTCTAGATATCATATGGACTGAGACATGGATTATAATCATTCTCTCTGTCCATTAGTTGTTTCCCGATTTCCGATTTATGACGACTGACTAATTGAACAAATCAAATCAGTCCTGGCCCGGCCGAGCACTTCCATTTGTCATCATCAAATCATCGAGGGGCCCACAGATATCGCTTTTATCCCGAAGGTAAAAGGAATAGATAAACTTCGACTCATATGGCTTGTTCTACTACTTGTTGAATCATACACAAAGACACGTTTTATAGCACCGAGTTACCAAATGCAGTTTCGTGCAATCAATGTACAACCAACTCATAGTAACAACTCATATCTCTAGGTTTGAAGAATATAAGATATTATCGTCTCATGATCACTCGTGATAAAATCCATGAAGTAATTCCAATGAGCGCGGGTTGAATCCAATACTCAGAACTTATGAGCACTCATGAGTGTTGTAGCCATTTGTACAACAACTTAGACCTCTACAAGCCAACCCATGACAGTCTTAATTCATATCTACTTCCAACATATGACCGACTGTGGATGGTTTGAATAACTTAGTCATTCCGGAAGAATAACCTAGTTTATTCAGGAAGTCAAAACATGCAAAGTGAAACACAATAATAATTGAATCCAATATGGTCTCAGAACTTATGAATATAAATAAAACTCCTTTTATTTATCACCATATGATTACACATTATTCATTGTATATTGTTTCAGCTATCAACATTATTCTTGAATTTGAAACAATAGTTGTCCCATGCTCCAAGCATGCACACTATGTTTTCTAAACAATAGTCATGCCATACACCAAGTATGCATACTATGTTTGTCTATGATCTTTACCTTGTGAACTAGATCAATTGAACATAACTTCAATGATTCTCTTTTCACACTCCCAAATCCTTACTGCAAATGCAAGAATTCCAAATTCATGTCATTTACTGAAATCTGTTAGATTCTAAACTTATATGCATCGATCCTCTTGTAATGATTATGCACAAAGTCAGAAAGACTTAACAACAATCATTACAGAGCATTCCAAAGGAGATCAAGTCCTTGGAACCATCCTTCTTGCATTAAGTTTCCTTAATCTTACACAGATTGAAAATTCTAACTTTGAAACATTTCCAGATTCCATTTCGACTATCACTTCTGAACAAGAGTTGCCTCCTTACAGATTATGTCAATATGGTCCTTCCAGAATTATCACTATACTTCCAATTGTCCTTGAGAAACCAGTCTTTGGTAAACCTTAGATTGTCCTCGACAATTGTTTATTCCTTTTAGTCATATCCAGTTCTAAACCTTTTCCCTTCTTAATGCGTTAGGCATTTGGAAAATTTTAGAAAGGATGAATATAGCACATGTAACCGATCCTATATCCGAAGTATATGGGACACGATTCATGATGTCTCACATAAAGACTAAACCAGTCTTTTGCTATAACATTTCCATTTCAATTTGCCAAGTTCTCATAATTCAGATTATGAAAAGGGATGCCGTAATCATAATCGAATTTTAAGAACGCAAATAATGGACCCATATACAGAATTTCCTTATGTTGAGCCATTCCAACATGAAATTCATATATATCCTTGACTAAATGATTAAAACCTCACGATCTAAGCTTATAGATTTGAGATGAAGTATAATTTCCTCTCCCTTAATTATAGCAAAACAACTTTTTCCCAATTGAAACCTTTTGTTTTCTATAATTAACATTGCTAACTTGCAATCTTTATCATAATTATCATGCTCCCACTAACATGATGATTATTAGCATAACACTTATGCTCCCACTAGCTTTGACATGTACTCAGAAAGCTCGACTTCTAGAAATCAATACTTTATTGACTTTCTGACCAAAGTTCAGATTTTTGATACTAGATTGTTTTGATAAGACTTTATCAAAAACATACACCTTCCTTAGATAGCTTATGGGCGTGTCAAAACAATTTTAAGAGCTATGAAAAGGGATGCCGTAATCATAGTCTTGATCGTTTTGACCTTTGCCATTTCTCACAAGTCCATGTTAGTGTGCCGGTTAACCACACGCGCTCCACTAACGACTTTGAGAATGCAAATATCACAATTGCTATCTAGCTAAAATCTACTTAGTGAAAGTGTTTCCTCATCATCATTTTCATGAATCGGAGAGAAACCTTATGACACTTAGATTTAATGGTGTATGTGTTCTTATCCATGTGAATTGTCAAAATCATAGTCACAAGACAAGGATAATGACAAATCCAAACTCATATGGACTGAACTCAATCTTAATTTCTTGTCACCTGGTAGATCAAGGGCCTACCATTGCTTCCAAGTTGTTGTGCAACACATTGAGAACTCTAATAACTCATATGCAAAGCCAACTTTAACTAGAATGGGCACAGAATATGTCAACACGATAGGTTATAAACCTCAAGTCGTGTGCTAGTGAAGAACTTCAGGTTTCATTCTTGATTAGTTCTTGAGAATTTCAAGACCTTTAAGACTCCCACTATCCTCTTGACCTATAAGACTCCCTTGTCAAACATCCAAGAGGTAGTGTGGATTCTAATCAAGACAAACACTTCACACAATTGGCCTTAGTTGGTCTTTGTTTTATCCAAAACATCACAACTTACCAATTTCAAATGTACAAGAGTAGAAAACTTTTACTCTTACATTTGATAAGTGTTTTAAACCTTCTTAAAGACATGTCACTCAAGTTACAATCTTGGAGTATGACTCTAAGACTTGTATTGGAACGAAGTATGACTCATCTTCTTGATTTAACCATTTCAACAATTTAAGATCCCTTCTTCTTAGTCATAAGAATGCACTAAGACTTCCTTGGAGAACTAATTTTGATATGGTTTCTTAATCATTAAGATGATCACAAAACTGATACTAAAGTACACTCCCATCTTTTCAGATTTGAAAAACTTTTATCCTTCTGCCTAATTTGATTCTTCTTATTCGCTCTGCCTTACATTGGAACCTTTTTCCAATGTCTCAGAGTTACACTTACGCTTGTAAGTATAATCATATTTACTAAGCTTTAGTAAACTATGACGAATAGCCTTATATCTTTTGTGGTGGACTTAATTAGTGTACATGACTATGTACTCGATCCCTTAGTCCATTACTTGACTCACACATCCATGTGAACAAGTAATTAGTCTTAATTTTTCCAATACTTGAAAGTTCTCATTCATCATGCTATACAACTTGCATGATTCCAAGTCTCGGTCCAATTGAGACTTTGGATGATGAGAATCTTTCCTTATTTGGTAAATTTAGACATTACCACAAATGAAAGAATCAATTTCATATTTCCACTTTTGCTATTAATGGAATCATATAAGCAACAATTTTTCCTCAAATGCCATTGTAAGGATATTTTAAAATAAATAAAATCAAAAACTTTCTTTTATTTTAAAACTATGCGGAAAAACTTATCCTTACAACCCATATGAAAAACTTGTTGTTATCTATTCCTTAGCAATATCTTATAACTCCTAAGAATTAGCTCAAGAATCCGGTCTTCAAACTACACGATAGAAATCCATCTACGCGATCAGATTCAGCATATTCTTTCTTTAAGTTCCTTTACTTTTCTTTGATTCTTAAAACATCACCATGTGACCCAATCACATCATGTATAAGGAATCTCAGAATAGAAACTTAACAGAGTTAGAGTAATGGACTTTTACCTGAAGTAGAGTCAATCTTATTGACTTTAACATCCTTAGGTAAATTAGGCAGCTTCGCAACTAATGACCCTTACTTTGGCAATATAAACATATGGACCCTTTGATAATGGTACACAGGACTATTACAGACTTAGCTTTTCTCTTTACCATTTGTTCAACCGAGTTGACTATGGCCGATCCCTTTCCATTGGGAAGAGAATGCTTTTTCTGGATTTCCTGTGTCACTATTGTCAATGTCCATAAAGTTTCAGGAAGTTGATCTTAGCAAATAGATAAGATCATTAAGGGTCTTGTCATAGTCTGTTTCATAGGTGTTCCAAAAGAACTCACTATGTGACTTAGAAAGTGATTGAACCACCAACTTTCTCAAGACTTTGACACCCAACTCTCCCGGCTTGTCAATATGTGACTACATCTCCAAGATGTGATCACACCTAGACCTTGCCTTGCCATTAGGGCTTGAGTGATCTTAAACTTTTCAAGAACTTGTGGGTTAGGGAGAATAATTGGAGGAGGAGAAAGAAGTATGATATCCATGGGACATCATCTTCATTTAGGAAAGCTTGTTTCAAGAGATTTGGGAAGATCATAAATGTCTAATCCAGACATGTTATGGGAGATATTCAAGATAGTTGATCTAAAGTCCTTAATATGACACCCAATATGAAATATTAAGGCTAGGACCCAACAAACTATTTTATAACTTAGAAGAGGTATGCCGTAATCCAAGCTATAAAACAATTTGAAGGTAGGTGAATGACGATTCACCAATTTCCACCAAGATAAACGAAATGTATTATTAGGTTTTAATTGGTTTTGAAACTCCTAGATCTTTTGAGATTCATTGAACTGTTCAATGGCATGTTTCAATCTCAAGTGTGCCCTTCAGGTTTTGTGACTGGGATGCCGAGGATCACAAAACAAGGTGTGAAGTAACCATGCAAATTACTTGGTACCCTTAAGTGTTTACCCCTCAATCGATGTGCCGGTTAACCACACACGCTCCATCGATACTATGATAAACATTAAGTTACCCTTCGCCTACCTTGTTAAATACGAGTTAGTGTGCCGGTTAACCACACACGCTCCACTAACCGACTTAAACAAAGTGCAAAGTGTAATTTCATGGATTAGCACTTTCTTCACATTTTCCTAAGTAACTAAGATTGGGAATTATTAAGAGTTTAGTTACTTAGTATTTATCATTAATACTTTTAATGAAGGGAGAATTATAGTCATGTCAAACCCGTTCGGCTAACGACCCTCCACCGGTCAAGCAAGCGGTGGGTGAGAGTGAACACCCATTAAGTTGCCATTTTATAGGCAACAACCTTATACCCACCTTATAGACCGGCTTCGTGAATGAGGCGTACTAGCGGTAAGACCGACTTTACTCTTATACATATAAATATTATTAACTTATAATATTATAAAGTATAAAGGTTGAATTTTAACTTTTTAAAATTCTAAGGGCTAACTTGGAATTAAAGTATTCATAAGAGAAAACTTTACAAATTCCAAAACTTGAGGGCAAGTTTTGAAACTATTCAAAACTAATTAATTCCATAACTTATGTATTTAAAGTAGTTTTAATCCAAAAACTCTTCAAGTTCCATAACTTGTGGACAAATTATGGAAGACTTTAAACTAATAAAGAATTAATTTTTTTCTTTATTTTATAACTTATGGAATTAATTAAGGTTACATATTTTATTTATTTATTTATTAATGAAGTGACTCTTGAACCTCCATAACATAAGGACAAGACTCTTCATCTTTTTTGTAACCTTTGCCAACTTTATGAGTTTTATGAGTCTTTAATGTGACTCTTCATGTAACTTAAGGATAAGTTACACAAACACATTTTATACTCAACTCTTAGATTAATTTGGATTGAAAACAACTTTTTCACTCAACTTTTCTATTAATCTAAGCAACTCATAAGAACAAGATAATTCAAATCAAACTTTTTCATGTAATTAGTCTAACCTTTAAACTAATACAAAACATGAATCTATTGACAATTATCTTGAAAATGGATTAGCATGAACATTACCACATTTAAAAACAAGTTTATAAGTTCAAAACACCCTAGGGTAATGTTCGTAGTCCATTTCTAGCCAAAAACCTCGAAGATATGCTGTCTGGGGTCCAACTCGTCGAGTGCATGAACACAACTCGGCGAGCTGGATGCATTTTGCCTTGGACTCGTCGAGTCCCTTCATGGACTCGGCGAGTCAGCTGGGCTGACAGCATCAAAACTCGTTTTTTCAGCTTCTATTGCAGGTATAACAAGAAAACAAGCCTAGGCTCTGATACCACTGTTGGGTTATGAGCATTCTAACACTCCTAAGTGTACATGCAACCCTAAATACCTTGGATCTATGTTTTCTCTATTATACATGCAAATATGAACATCCAAGGTATTATCCTAAACTAGCATACAAAATATCAATATAACAAGATAGAATACATACCTCTTCAATGGTGCTTGTCTTCATGAAGCTTGAGTGCTTAGTGCCCCAAGTGTGACACCTCAAATGGTTCACACAACACCATAAGCACCTGGAATAACTTAGAGAGAAATTAGAACACTTCATGAAATCGTGTAGCCCTCATACATACACACATAGTGTTAGTCATAGTCACGATTTCTTGAGCCATGGGTTTCTTTTATATGGTGGCTATTAGGGTTACACCATGTAACTCATGACTTTACCCATTCCTTATGCTCCATGGGTCACCCCATGGACTTAGTCCAACATAAGGAATCTTGGATCACAAGCCCACATATATAAGAATGAATGATTTACACAATCAACCCATATATTTAATTAGTCTTTTTTGATCACTTAATTAATTCTAGATTAATTCTTGATCAATACTAATTAAATAATCTCATTATTCTTATTATTAATATACTAGAACTTATAATATATTAATAACCATAAGTGTCTTATTTCGCTCATTATAGTCTATCCAAGTGCATGATGCCACGCAACCCAAATGGACCATGCCGGGTCGGGTCAAGTCTTACCAATTATAGTTATGGACTTAGACATTAATCCAACAATGCCGAGGATCACAAAACAAGGTGTGAATAACCATGCTAATTCTCTTGGTACTCTTAATATTATCACCTAATCAATGTGCCGGTAAACCACACACGCTCCATTGATCTATGACAAACATTAAGTCACCCTTCGTGATCCTTACTAGTCCTAGTTAGTGTGCCGGTTAACCACACACGCTCCACCAACGACTTGGTAAGGTAAAAAGTGTGAATTCCATGGACTAGCACCATGTTCACATTTTTCCTAAAATAACTAAGATTGGGAATTAAAAGAGTTTAGTTACTTTATAATATTCATTATACTTTTAAAGAGGATTTAAAGTCATTGTTCTACCCGTTCGGCTAACGACCCTCCACCGATCAAGCAAGCGGTGGGTGAGAGTATACACCCATTAAGTCGCCATTTTATAGGCAACAACCTTATACCCACCTTATAGACCGGCTTCGTGAATGAGGCCTACTAACGGTAAAACGACTTATTCTTATACATATATATAATAATTAACCATTAATGTTATAAATAGTATAAGGGTTGAATTTTAACTATTAAAACTCTAAGGTTTGGAATTAAAGTTTGTTAAAGTGTGTGAAACTTTACAAATTCCAAAACTTGAGGGCAAGTTTTGTAACTTTGCAAAACTCTTCATTTCATAACTTATGAATTAAAGGTTCATAAAATGAAGACTCTTCATTTTCATGTAACTTATGTGTTTTAAGTGTGTGTTAAATGAAAGTGACCTTTGGTAATCCATAACTTGAGGACAAATTATGGACTCCATTAAAACACATAAATGATCAAGAAGTAATTCTAAACAATTCAGCAAATAATTCCTATCATTTTCTAAATTCATAAGAACATGAACATGATCATCAAAAATTCAAGAATTATATGAACACATAAAATCATGGAATTTTGATATATGCTATTGTAAATGGATTAGAACAACCATTACACCAACTAAAATAAGTTTTATAACACCAAAACAGTTTAGGGTAATGTTTCTAGTCCATTTCCAGCAGCAAAAGTCGAGATTCTGCATTCTTACGATCCTACTCATCGAGTGCATGAATTGACTCATCGAGTAGGTTGAAGTTTGCCTTGGACTCGTCGAGTCCCCCCAATGGACTCGGCGAGTCCACCATGCAGACAGCAACGATTTCGACTTTTTTCACTATTTTGCATCAAGTATCAAACAAGCAAGCCTAGGCTCTGATACCACTGTTGGGTTTTCAGCAATCTAACACTTCCTAAGTGTGCCTGCAACCCTAATAAACCTTGGATCTATGTTTGTCTAAATACATGCAAAATAATAATTTTCCAAGGTTTATAACCTATCTAACATGGCATGGGGAACATTTCAACATAAAAGAGTTAGAAGAGATTACATACCTTTTGGTGAGTTTGGTTCTAAGGAGTTTGAGGGCCAAGCACCAATAGTGTGAATGCCTCAAATGGAATCACAAACACCACAAACTCTTGGAAAACTTTGAGAGAGTATACACACTCTTGTATTTTCGGCCACACACATGCACACACACACTAGATCACTAGTTTTCTCTTCGGCTCCATTTCATGCTCCATAAGCATGCTTATATAGTGTGCATGATTAGGGTGAAACCCTAATAACCCATGTCTTTTCCTTTTCCAAGGATCCATGGGTTAAAAGCTCCATGGATCATCCATGGACTTCCACATAAGCCTAGCCCATTAACAAATGAGTATTAGCCCACACTATATAAAACAAATAGCCCATAATTTAATTAGTATTCCTTTTAATCTCTAAATTAATTCATAATTAATTTAAGACTAAAAATAATTAAATAACGTAACTTCATATTAATATATTATAACTCATAATATATTAATAAACATATGTGTATAACTCTCATAAAATTATCCATAATAGTTTGGATGAGATGCAACCCAAATGGACCATGCCGGTCGGGTCAAGTATATACCAAATAAGCTATGGACTTAGACACCTTATCCAACATCATGATCGTCACAATGTCAGCCTGGCTCCAAAACTCCTATGAGGACTATTACCCTTTTGAGACGCACCGTATGTGTGACATATATATATATATATATATATATATATATATATATATATATATATATATATATATATATATATATATATATATATATATATATGAAGTATGTCTTTATATACCTCTCGAAACTCAGCAGATTATTAAGATTGCTATATCTATTTTGAAACCATTAACTAATGTGAAAACAAAATACAAGATATGACTAACCCTCTAGTGCACAATTGTCAATTCATTAGAAACTTATAGTCGTTATTATTATTTCTCTACCAGAACATGCCTCCTCGTAGATCATCGCGCAGAAACTCAGCTCCAACACCACCTCCACCACCCCCTCCAACTATGGATACAACGATGTTCCAATCTGCTGTAACAGCCGCTGTAACCGCAGCGATGGCACAAATCAGTTATAACGGGTCAGGAGGAGGAATAAACAGCTCTTCAAGTGGCCAAGACCAGGACCGTACCGGGGAATGTACTTACAAGGACTTCACCAACAGGAAACTTATTCCCTTTAGTGGAACTAAGGGAGTGATGGCTCTATCCCAATGGATAGAGAAAACGGAAGCCGTGTTCGAGATTTGCACGTGCCCCGAAGAAAGCAAAGTGAAATTTGCCATTCATACTTTCTCCGAACGAGCCCTAATGTGGTGGAACGGCCACGTCAAGGCACTAACCCTACCGGTGGCGAATTCCATGGGTTGGGAAAACCCGAAACGAATTCTCCTACCAGAGTACTGCCCCATAGGCGAGATTCAGAAGCTCGAACAGGAATTGTGGGGCCTTACGATGGTAGGCTCGGACATCATAGGCTATACCAACAGATTCAGTAATTTGATAATACTTTGGCCAGGAATGATGATCCTGGAAAACGAAAAGGTGGAAAGGTATATCTGGGGACTATCACCCCAACTTCGAGGGAGTGTGTTAGCCTCCAAACCTATGATGTTCAACAGTGCCAAGGAACTAGCGCAATCTCTTGTCAATCATGGTGTCTGTCAGATTGTCACGACCGTCCTCGCCGAACGAACCAAAAGAAGCAACAACAACGACAACAATGTCAACAACAACAGCAAGAAGAAGTTCTGGAACAAGAGGAAAGGTCAAACTTCACAAGAACCTTCAAAGAAACAAATGGTGGTGGTCCATGCCGCTACTACCCCCACTGTAACCCTTGCTACCCCTGTGCCAGCAAAGCAATATGCTGCGAACCTGTCAAAGTGCAACAACTACAATTACCACCACCATAGTATGTGCCGTGAAATGCACTATAAAAACTGCAACATGAAAGTGCACACTGCCTGTTTCTATAAGGCACCAGCACGACCAATCACTCAAGTTCCTGGTACTTGAGTATGCCAGACATGCTATGGGTGTGGAGAAAATAAGCACTTCAAGAGGGATTTCCCCAAGGCAAGGAATGCTAGCGGTGTTGGAAGAGTGCTGGTAATAGGACTAAATGAAGCAATAGCGGACCCCACGGTGCTTACGGGTACGTTTCTCCTCGACAACATTTATGCATGCATACTCTTTGACTGCGGTGCAGAGAGAAGTTTTGTGAGTCATAAATTCAAACACCTACTTAATCAAAAACCCCAACCACTCAATAATATATTCACTATAGAAATGGCAAATGGTAAAACGGAAAGCGCAAGCGATATGTACGTAGGATGCACATTAAGTTTAAATGAGCACTTATTTCAAATCGACCTTATGCCCATTTCAATAAGAAATTTCGATGTCATCATCGGTATGGACTGGTTAAGCCTTCACCATGCCAATATACTTTGTCACGAAAGGGCCGTTCACCTCAATCTGCCAAACGGAAAAACTCTTGTCATTTATGGTGACAAACCTAGTTCAAATTTACAAATCATCTCCTGTGTTAAAGCACAAAAATATCTTCGCAAAGAATATCATGCCTTTCTAGCCCATGTAGTAGACAAGAAATGAGAATCGAAGAACATTAAAGACATTCCGGAAGTCTGCAACTTCCCAGACATCTTTCCAGAAGATCTTCTAGGAATCCCACCAGAACGCGAAGTCGAGTTCCGAATTGACTTAATTCCCGGAGCTACACTAGTAGCAAAATCGTCGTACCGTCTAGCCCCGGCCGAAATGTAGTAACTATGCAGCTAACTAAACGAGCTACTGAGCAAAGGCTGCATCAGACCAAGCTTCTCACCATGGGGAACTGAACAAACTCAAGATCAAGTCCTATTCGTGAAAAAGAAGGACGGATCCTTCCGCATGTGCATCGACTACCGAGAACTGAACAAACTCAAGATCAAGAATTGATATCCCCTACCGTGCATAGACGATTTGTTCGATCAATTACAAGGAGAAAGCTACTTCTCAAAGATCAAACTAAGATCTGGTTATCACCAACTGCGAGTACTAGAAGGGGACATCCCCAAAACGGTATTCCGAACACGCTATGGTCACTACGAATTTGTAGTGATGCCCTTCGGATTGACAAATGCACCAACGGTGTTCATGGACCTGATGAACCGAGTATGTCGTCCCTTCCTGGATAAATTCGTAATCGTGTTCATAGATGATATACTCATTTATTGAAGAAGCCAGGAAGAGCACAGCCAACACCTCTGCCAAGTTTTGGAACCATTGAGTTTAGAGAAGCTATACGCAAAATTTTAAAAGTGTGAGTTTTGGATTCAGGAAATATATTTCCTAGGTCACGTAGTAAGCAAAGAGGGGATACACGTGGATCCTTCCAAGATCAAGGCAATTGAGAGTTGGACGACTTCAAGAACCCCAACATAAATCCGACAATTTTTGGGACTCACTGGATATTACCGAAGGTTCATACAAATATTTTCGAAGATTACCAAGCCACTTACCACCCTAACTCAGAAGAGTGTGACCATCGAATGGGGAGAAAAACAAGACATCGTGTTTCAGATTCTAAAGCGAGCCTTATGTAGTGCGCCCATCCTAACCTTGCCAGAAGGAATAGAGGACTTCATGGTCTATTGTTATGCGTCAAACCAAGGACTTGGTTGTGTCCTGATGGAACTGTTGGGTTTTGAGCAATCTAACACTTCCTAAGTGTGCATGCAACCCTAATAAACCTTGGATCTATGTTTGTCTAAATACATGCAAAACAATAATTTTCCAAGGTTTATAACCTATCTAACATGGCATGGGAAACATTTTAACATAAAAGAGTTAGAAGAGATTACATACCTTTTGGTGAGTTTGGTTCTAAGGAGTTTGAGGGCCAAGCACCAATAGTGTGAATGCCTCAAATGGAATCACAAACACCACAAACTCTTGGAAAACTTTGAGAGAGTATATACACCTTGTATAAATCGGCCACACACATGCACACACACACTAGATCACTAGCTTTCACTTAGGCTTCATTTCATGCTCCATAAGCATGCTTATATAGTATGCATGGTTAGGGTGAAACCCTAATAACCCATGTCTTTTCCTTTTCCAAGGATCCATGGGTTAAAAGCTCCATGGATCATCCATGGACTTCCACATAAGCCTAGCCCATTAACAAATGAGTATTAGCCCACACTATATAAAACAAATAGCCCATAATTTAATTAGTATTCCTTTTAATCTCTTAATTAATCCATAATTAATTTAAGACTAAAACTAATTAAATAACGTAACTTCATATTAATATATTATAACTCATAATATATTAATAAACATATGTGTATAACTCTCATAAAATTATCCATAATAGTTTGGATGAGATGCAACCCAAATGGACCATGCCGGTCGGGTCAAGTATATACCAAATAAGTTATGGACTTAGACACCTTATCCAACAGACTCCCACTTGGATAAGTCTAATAACTATATTTGCCTATAACTTCAGGAACCAACCAACAATCGTAGCTCTCGAAAACTCCCTCGAACAATGAAGACTCTGTCGAACTATGAAGCGCCATTTTAGATAAGTGATCACATAATCCTCTGTTCTCATGATATCAGCCGGACAAACACATGGAACTATGTCTTGCTTATTGTCTAGCAGTTGTTTCTCGATTTTCCGATTTGTTTGATGAAGAACTTCACTGAACACATCGGTTTAGTTCTGACCAGGCCTGGTTCATGGGTCAACACAAAATCATCGAGGGGCCCAGATATCGCTTCTATTTCTAGAAGGAACAGATAAACTTCGACTGATATGCTTGTTCTACTACTTATTGAATTGTACACAAAGGCACGTTTTATAACATCAAGTTACTGATGCGTTTACGTGCAATCAATGCACAACCAACTCATAGGTAACAACTCCTATCTCTAGGTTTAAAGATTTATATGATGTTATCGTCTCACGATCACTCGAGATAAATTCCATGAAGTGATACAAGTGAGCGTGGGTTTATACCAATACTCATAACTTATGAGTACTCATGAATGTTGCAGCAACCATTGCCATGTCTAAACACCTTTAAGGCATCTACAAACCCAAATCATGACAATCTTGATTCATACCTACTTCCGACGTATGATCGATTGTGGAGGTTTGAATAAATTAATTATTCTGGAAGTCAAAACATGCAAAACTGAAACAATAGTAAATAATTGACAATGATAGTAACACTTTACTCATAAATAAATCACAAATTTTATTCATCATCAAACGTCGATTACATTTTACAAGTTTCAGGAAAACTATCTAATCTGTAAAACTAATATCGTCCCTCAGCCCGATGCGTCTCGCATGCTGAAAATGCTTAACCCTCGTCAGTCCCTTCGTAAGGGGATCTGCAGGATTCTCATCTGACGATATCCTCCTTGTCAGAAGGAGTCCTTCTTCAATCTTGTGTCTTATGAAGTGATATTTTCTGTCAATGTGTCGGGATCTGCCATGATCTCTTGGTTCCTTGGCTAAGATAACCGCAGCATTGTTGTCACAGAAAACCTCTATAGGTTCCTTAATAGCTGGTACAACTCCAAGGTCTCCGATGAAGTTCTTTAGCCATATCGCCTCTTTCGCTGCTTCACTCGCTGCTATATACTCTGATTCACAAGTCGAATCAGCCACCGTCTCATGTTTGGAACTCTTCCAAGAAATTGCCCCTCCATTTAAGGTAAAGATCCAGCCCGACTGAGAGCGGAAATTATCTCTATCAGTCTGAAAACCAGCATCACTATATCCTAATATTCTCAAGTCATCACTACCACCAAGGGTAAGGATCTAATCCTTAGTCCTCCGCAGGTACTTGAGAATGTTCTTTACCGCGGTCCAATGAGCTTTGCCAGGGTTCCCCTGATACCTGCTGACCAAGCTCAAAGCAAATGCCACATCAGGACGGGTACAAGTCATAGCATACATGATCGAGCCAACTGCGGAAGCATACAGTAATTGGCTCATCTCAGCTATCTCAGCCTCTGTACTCGGACTCTGAGTCTTACTCAGTTTGGTATTGCTTTGGATCGGTAAATCTCCTTTCTTGGAATTCTCCATGTTGAACCTTTTCAACACCTTATCCAAGTAGATACTCTGACTAAGTCCAATTAGTCTTCTACTCCTTTCTCTTAATATCCTTATCCCTAGGATATAGGTAGCCTCCCCTAGGTCCTTCATAGCAAAGCACTTCCCAAGCCAGGACTTAACCTCCTGCAAGGTTGGGATGTCATTTCCTATGAGTAGTATGTCATCCACATACAGTACCAAGAAGCTAACTATACTCCCACTAGCTCTGACATACACGCAAGACTCATCTTCGCTTCTCAAGAAGCCAAACTCTTTTACCTTCTCATCAAAACAAAGATTCCAGCTACGAGATGCTTGTTTTAATCCATAAATGGATTTCTCAAGCTTGCATACTCTATTAGGGTACTCTGCATTGACAAAACCCTCTGGCTGATTCATGTACACATCCTCAGCCAACTTACCATTAAGGAAAGCGGTTTTGACATCCATTTGCCATATTTCATAATCATGAAATGCTGCAATGGCTAACATAACCCTAATAGACTTAATCTTTGCTACCGGCGAGAAGGTTTCATCATAATCAACACCTTGAGTCTGAGTAAAACCCTTTGCAACCAGTCGAGCCTTATAAGTATGCACTTTTCCTTCCATGTTTGTCTTCTTTTTGAAGATCCATTTGCACCCGACTGTTTTACGGCCCGGTACATTGTCAACCAAGTTCCAAACTTGATTGTCATACATGGACTGTATCTCGCTGTCCATAGCCTCCTTCCATCTAGCAGACTCCGGGCCTGCCATGGCTTCCTTAACACTGCTAGGTTCATCCAAATTTACTAGTGTACTATCACTAATAAACGTATCACCTTCCGTAGTAATATGAAAACCATAATAAAACGAAGGTGTGTTCCTAACCCGTGTGGAACGTCTCGGAGGTACAGACTCGTCAGCTGGATCAACAGGAGTTTCTTCCTCAGGTTGATTGCTAGTGTCTGAGGTTCCTTCACCAATTGATTCTTGAATTTCTTCAAGATCAATCTGCCTCCCACTGTCTCCTTGGCTTATAAATTCTTTCTCGCGAAAGATCCCTCTTGGTGCTACAAAGACCACATTCTCACTGGGTCTGTAGAAAAGGTTACCGAAGGATTTCTGTGGGTAGCCGATGAAAATACACCTTTCACTTCGGGGTTCAAGCTTATCATGAGTTTCACGCCTCACGAAGGCTTCGCAACCCCAAATTTTGATGTGGTCCAAATTGGGAACCTTCCCAGTCCACATCTTATGAGGTGTTTTGGTAACCTTCTTTGTAGGGACTAGATTAAGGATATGGGCGGCAGTCTCTAAGGCATACCCCCAAAAAGAGATTGGTAACGAAACTCGACTCATCATAGAGCGAACCATGTCCAACAAGGTACGATTACGCCTCTCAGCTACACCATTTAGCTGTGGTGTCCTGGGAGGAGTCAATTGTGAGACAATCCCACACTCCTTAAGATAGTCAAGGAACTCGGTACTAAGATACTCACCACCTCGATCGGATCGAAGCATCTTAATGTTCCTGCCCAATTAATTTTCTACTTCCTGCTTGAATTCCTTAAGCCTTTCAAAGGTTTCGGACTTATGTTTGATTAAGTAGATATACCCATATCTACTAAAATCATCAATAAAAGTCACATAATACCGATTAGCGTCCGTTGTGGCGGTTTTGAATGGCCCACATACATCAGTATGTCTTAGGTCCAACAAACCCTCACCCCTCTCACAAGTTCCAGTGAAGGGTGATTTTGTCATTTTTCCAAGTAGACAAGATTCACAACTATCATCTGATTTAAGGTCAAATGATTCCAAGACTCCACTCTTTTGGAGTTGGCGTATGCGTTTCTTGTTTACATGTCCAAGACAACAATGCCACAATGATGCTTTATCTAGGCTAGTAGAAGAATCAATATACAACACATTATTTCCTAAGTTGTCTACAATCGACACAGTTTCATACACACCATCACAAGGTAATGCTTTAAAATAAAACACATTATTAAAGAAAGCATTAATACCACCACATTCATTATCAAACGAAAAGGTAAAACCTTGTTTGTACAAAGCATGAAAAGAAATAATATTCCTCGCCATTTCAGACGAGTACACACATTTATTCAAATCTAATTTTAACCCATTATTAAGCAACAAAGTATAAACTCCAATCTTGGAAACAGGTGAAGCCTTCCTATTCCCCATGATTAAGTTTATCTTCCCGTGCTCCACATCCTCACTTCTTCTTAGGCCCTGCAAACCAGAACATATGTGAATACCACATCCTGTATCAAGCACCCAAGAGTTAGAATATGTTGAGTAATTAGACAATATAGTGTAAATACCTGCATAGGTGGGTTTCACTTTCCCATCCTTTAGATCCTGCAAGTACTTAGGGCAGTTTCGCTTCCAGTGTGCCTTTTCATGGCAATAAAAGCATTCAGCATCCTTTGGAATGGCAGAAGGAGTGACAGAACCGTTCTTAGTCTTTGATGAGGAGCCTTCAAGAGACTTTCCCTTGGTACCCTTCGAAGGGTGCTTCCTCTTTTTCCCTTTGCCTTGCCCAATAGCTAAAACAGGGGTAGAAGTTGGAGTAGGAGTATTAGAGGTAACAACCGCTTTACCCTTAAGACCGGTTTCCGCGGTCTTCAAGAGTCCTTGAAGCTTGCTGAGGGTAACTTCCTCCTTGTTCATATGATATGTCATTCGAAAATGATCATAACAAGAAGGCAAGGAGTGCAAAATGATGTCAATTGCCAACTCCTCAGGGATGTTAACATTCAACTTCAGCAAACGGTCCACATACCTTTGTATCTTTTGCATGTGGCCCGTGACGGATTCACCGTCCTTCATGCGGGTAGTTATTATGGAGGAGATTATTTCATACCGCTCCTGACGAGCACTCTGATGGTACCTTTCCATCAGGTCTTGGTGCATCTCAAAAGGGTAGAAATCTTCATATGACTTTTGGAGCTCGGCTGTCATCGTGGCCATCATGATACATGCCACCTTAGTAGCATCTCTCTCATGAGTCCTGAATTCAGCGATCTCCTCAGGAGTAGCAGTAGACTCATCAAGTTCTTTTAACTCCTTATCGAGGACATATTCCTTGTCCTCGTAACGAGTAACCATCCTGATGTTCCTAATCCAATCCATGAAGTTGGAACCATCAAAGATGACCCTCCCATAAAGATTCATGAGAGAGAAAGAACCAGTTGGGTTAGAGCCTGAAGCATTAGTGTTGGAAGACATCTGAAAGAAGAAAGTAAGTTTAGATTAGATATTTAGGATCCTTAATAAGACACCCAAATGTAATATTAAGGCTAGGATCCAATCACAATATATTACGCTTAGAGAGGGATGCCGTAATCTAAGTAATAATATATTTGAAAGGTAGGTGAATGACGATTCACCAATTTCCACCATGAAAACGAAATGATTTATTAGGTTTAATTGGATTTGAAATTCCTAGATTCTTTTGAGATTCATTGAACTTTTCAATGGCATGTTTCAATCTCGATTGTGCCCTTCAAGTTTTGTGACTGGGATGCCGAGGATCACAAAACAAGGTGTGAATAACCATGCTAATTCACTTGGTACTCTTAATATTATCACCTAATCAATGTGCCGGTTAACCACACACGCTCCATTGATCTATGACAACATTAAGTTACCCTTCGTGATCCTTACTAGTCCTAGTTAGTGTGCCGGTTAACCACACACGCTCCACCAACGACTTGGTAAGGTACAAAGTGTGAATTCCATGGACTAGCACCATGTTCACATTTTCCTAAAATAACTAAGATTGGGAATTAAAAGAGTTTAGTTATTTTATAATATTCATTATACTTTTAATGAGGATTTAAAGTCATTGTTCTACCCGTTCGGCTAACGACCCTCCACCGATCAAGCAAGCGGTGGGTGAGAGTATACACCCATTAAGTCGCCATTTTATAGGCAACAACCTTATACCCACCTTGTAGACCGGCTTCGTGAATGAGGCCTACTAACGGTAAAACGACTTATTCTTATACATATATATAATAATTAACCATTATTGTTATAAATTGTATAAGGGTTGAATTTTAACTATTAAAACTCTAAGGTTTGGAATTAAAGTTTATTAAAGTGTGTGAAACTTTACAAATTCCAAAACTTGAGGGCAAGTTTTGTAACTTTGCAAAACTCTTCATTTCATAACTTATGAATTAAAGGTTCATAAAAATGAAGACTCTTCATTTTCATGTAACTTATGTGTTTATAGTGTGTGTTAAATGAAAGTGACCTTTGGTAATCCATAACTTGAGGACAAATTATGGACTCCATTAAAACACATAAATGATAAAGAATTAATCCTAAACAATTCAGCAAATAATTCCTATCATTTTCTAAATTCATAAGAACATGAACATGATCATCAAAATTCATGAATTATATGAACACATAAAATCATGGAATTTTGATATATGCTATTGTAAATGGATTAGAACAACCATTACACCAACTAAAATAAGTTTTATAACACCAAAACAGTTTAGGGTAATGTTTCTAGTCCATTTCCAGCAGCAAAAGTCGAGAATCTGCACTCTTTCGATCCTACTCGTCGAGTGCACGAACGGACTCGTCGAGTAGGTTGAAGTTTGCCTTGGACTCGGCGAGTCCCCCCAATGGACTCGGCGAGTCTACCATGCAGACAGCAACGATTTCGACTTCTTTCACTATTTTGCATCAAGTATCAAACAAGCAAGCCTAGGCTCTGATACCACTGTTGGGTTTTGAGCAATCTAACACTTCCTAAGTGTGCATGCAACCCTAATAAACCTTGGATCTATGTTTGTCTAAATACATGCAAAATAATAATTTTCCAAGGTTTATAACCTATCTAACATGGCATGGGGAACATTTCAACATAAAAGAGTTAGAAGAGATTACATACCTTTTGGTGAGTTTGGTTCTAAGGAGTTTGAGGGCCAAGCACCAATAGTGTGAATGCCTCAAATGGAATCACAAACACCACAAACTCTTGGAAAACTTTGAGAGAGTATATACACCTTGTATAAATCGGCCACACACATGCACACACACACTAGATCACTAGCTTTCACTTAGGCTTCATTTCATGCTCCATAAGCATGCTTATATAGTGTGCATGGTTAGGGTGAAACCCTAATAACCCATGTCTTTTCCTTTTCCAAGGATCCATGGGTTAAAAGCTCCATGGATCATCCATGGACTTCCACATAAGCCTAGCCCATTAACAAATGAGTATTAGCCCACACTATATAAAACAAATAGCCCATAATTTAATTAGTATTCCTTTTAATCTCTAAATTAATCCATAATTAATTTAAGACTAAAACTAATTAAATAACGTAACTTCATATTAATATATTATAACTCATAATATATTAATAAACATATGTGTATAACTCTCATAAAATTATCCATAATAGTTTGGATGAGATGCAACCCAAATGGACCATGCCGGTCGGGTCAAGTATATACCAAATAAGTTATGGACTTAGACACCTTATCCAACAGGAACAAGGGAATGTCATCGCCTACGCCTCAAGGCAACTAAAGACACACGAAGTAAACTACACGACGCACGATCTTGAGCTAGGAGCAGTCGTTTTCCCTCTAAAGATATGGAGGCACTATCTCTACAACACAAAATGTACAATCTTCACCGATCATAAAAGCCTTCAACATATCCTCAACCAGAAAGAACATAACATGAGACAAAGACGATGGGTAGAACTAGTAGGTGATTACGAATGTGAAATTCGATATCATCCCAGAAAGGCTAACGTAGTGGCTGATGCACTCAGCCGAAAAGAATACTCGGGCTGCCGAGTGAATTCTCTAACTATGACAATCCATTCACACCTGTCCAGGCAAAGCAAGGAAGCCCAAATAGAAGCCTTGAAATCTGAAAATGTGACAAGAGAAGACTTAAGGGGAATGGATAAAAATCTTGAACACAAGAGCGATGGAGTTCTTTACTTCATGGATCGAATATGGACACTGAAGTTTGGTGGATTTAGAGAAATCATCATGAACTAAGCCCATGAGACACGATACTCCATACATCCCGGCTACGATAAGATATATTTGGACCTGAAGAAACTGTACTGGTGGCCGAACATGAAAGCCAAAATTGCTATCTACGTGAGCAAATGTCTGACGTGCTCCAAAGTCTAGGTGGAATACCAAAAGCCCTCGGGATTGTAACAGCACCCAGAAATACCCGAATGGAAGTGGGAGCGGATAACCATGGATTTCATAACCAAATTACCTAAAACGGCAAGAGGACACGACACCATCTAGGTGATCGTTGAGAGGTTAACTAAATCCGCCCACTTCCTACCGATCAAAGAAACGGATAAATTAGAGAAACTAACTAGAACATACCTCAGAGAGATTGTACGATTACATGGTGTGCCAATATCCATTATCTTGGACCAAGACAGCAGATTCACCTCAAGGTTCTGGTAGTCGCTGCAAAGATCTCTAGGCACGAGACTTGAGATGAGTATTGCGTATCACCCACAAACTGATAGCTAGAGTGAGAGAACCATACAAACCTTAGAAGATATGTTGAGAGCTTGCGTAACTGATTTTGGCAAGGCATGGGACACTCATTTACCCTTGGTCGAGTTCGTACAAGAATAGCCACCACACTAGCATCAAGGATGCCCCGTTCGAAGGCCGTAACTGCAGATCACCTCTGTGCTGCGCTGAAGTGGGTGACACACAGCTAGCAAGGGAACAAGCAACAAACAACACTCTCACTGGGCCAGAGATCATAAAGGAAACCGCAGAGAAGATTGTTCAGATCCAGGAACGACTGAAGGCATCAAGGGATAGACAAAAGAGTTATGCGGATAAAAGATGGATACCCTTGGAATTCCAGGTTGGAGACCGTGACCTACTAAAAGTCTCGCCCTGGAAAGGATTTTTACGTTTTGGAAAGCATGGGAAACTGAACCCAAGATACATCAGACCATTCGAGATCCTTGCCAGGATCGGTCCGGTGGCTTACAAACTTCGATTACCTCAGGAACTCCAGAACATACACCCTACCTTCCACGTGTCAAACCTAAAGATGTGCTTTTTCCGATGAGACCCTCGTCATCCCTTTGGACGAAATTGCAATAAATGAGAATCTCCAATTCATAGAAGAACCAGTAGAGATCATGGATCGGGAAATTAAAAGAACCAAACAAAGCCGCATACCTATTGTGAAGGTCTGCTGGAACGCCAAGTGGGGACCTGAATACACCTGGGAACGCGAGTATCAGATGATACAAAATTACCCGCATCTTTTTCCTAAACCATAAACTCTATCTTAGATTAAATTTCGGGATGAAATGCCCTCTAACGGGGGATGATGTGACAACCCTATATTTTTCAAAGCAATGTAACACTCAAAAGTCTAATACAACGAAACTATTTGGAATCAACGGAATGAACCTCAAAAATAAAATGTTCAAAATCTAAAGTTGGGATGCAACAAATGACAGATATCGTGCCATGGTTTCCAAAAACATAAAGAACATTCAAAACAGAGTTAAAATGAAAAGATTTCAACTACTCAAAATATTCACAACACACCCGGTAAAACATTATTTAACGTAAAAAGAGAAATTTCAATAAAATGAATTTTACCCTTAAATATCTAAAAAAAAGTCGTAGATTACGTTAAACGGTGAATGTGCATAAAAAGATCACCCAAATTGGACCTCGTATGAAGAAGTTACGAATGTTCAACGTTTCATAACTGTAGTAGAGAGTTAAAAACTCGAATTGAAGATCGAACGATATTTAGATAACGCGACCTAAATGAGAGTTGAAGGTCTCCACATCAGGAGTAAGATGATTAAAAGACAAACGAAAACATACGTCGGATAAAGAAACTATGAATTTTTAACGGACTTTAGCAGTCCCGACCTATTAAAAACATAGTATTAAAAATAAAGTCAAAACTAGTCGACAGAGTCTAAATGAAAGTTGTAGAAGATAGTCTCACCTACGCGTGGATATAAATTACGTGAAAAACAGAGCCCGTACGCAAAAGTTACGGAATTTAGAAGACTGAAGATGGGATTACGCTCAACATACTTCAAGAGTATGCCTAGCGTACTCAGGTGCAGGCTCGAGTCCCATCGACTAAAAGCTCTGTGCCTAGCTAGACCCGAGTCGTAAGCCATGATGCAAAGTTATGGCTAGTGTAACCGATGAACTCCCAGCGTAACGCGTACGCCTAGCGTACTAACGCCCTCAACCCTATAAATAGAAATCATGGACTCTGGATTTTGGACACTTTCTCTCAAACTCTCACTCACTCTCACACACTTATAAGCACCAGAGGCCATCTCGACAACCTTGGTTCCATACTTGAGCCCCGGACGAAGGTTCTACGCTACCGAGATCCCCGAGAAGCTCGAAGACGCAACTTTCCGAAGCCGAAGTTCTGCCCGACTCTAGCCCCACCCTCTTCAGACCGAACAAGTGAGTTCATACCCCTACTTTTCAAGTCTTTTCACGTTTAAGGGGGAATACAAGTACAATACAAGAAAACGTATCATTATAAATACAACATATATCCTACTTTACGTATAAAGTATAGTATTTTACCAAGTTATTTTCATCAAATGGAACATACTTTCTGAAAAACTATAATGGGTATAGTTTGCAAGTTATTCATACATTCTTAGGTATACATATTGAAAAACGAAATACTTTCATCTAAAGTAAAACAAAGACTTTCTTATCATGAATCTGTTTATGCTAAGTGATGTGAGATATTCAACTTCAACGTACTTTCTAGTATGCATTTCAAGTCTTGTATTATAAACCATAATCTCTTGGAAGGAGAGCGTGATACTTGTGTATGGATCTATACGGGATTGACAACCCCGCACCTAAAATGTTAGCTACAGTTAGACCTGTAGGTCTGGGGTGACAAATGTCATAACACTACAACACCTGAAGAATGTTGTTACAGGCAGTCTATGTCAATAGTATGGTTATAAAACTCACACGAAAGTATAAAAACAAACTTGATTTACGAGACTCATAAATGCATTCAGTATTCACTTTATTTTGAGTAAAAGATTTATCTTTATCATTTAAGTACGAAAGATACTAACGCCCTCCAAATATGGGAACTTTTCAAAAGTATATGTGGAAAATATTGGATTTTCTGGAAACTACATTCATCTACTTTCTTCCAAAATGACATACTTTTCAATAAAAAAACTCTTATGAACTCTCTAACTTTATTGTTGACACTTTTTCGAAACCACTTGTATTTCTCAGGGAATCGGTAATACAGGTAACGACCAACTTTCGAAGAAGGAATGCTATGGCATTTATTATCAAAGATTTTAAAACCATCTGATTGTAATATTCTTTTGGAAACATGTATAACGCAACAATGAACGTTTTTATTATGTATATGATGGTTCTGTTACTTTCTTTACGATATTCAATTGTTATGGTACTACGTGAAGTCATCCACCCCTGAATGTTTCCGCCATTCTGGTTTGGGGGTGTGACAGCGAGATAGGTTCCATGTATGACAATCAAGTTTGGAACTTGGTTGACAATGTATTTAGCAGTAAGACAGACGGGTGCAAGTGGATCTTCAAGAAGAAGACCGACATGGATGGAAAAGTACATTCTTATAAGGCGCGACTAGTTGGGAAGAGTTTTACTCAGACTCAGGGTATTGATTATGATGAAACCTTCTCACTAATAGCGAAGATAAAGTCTATTAGGGTCACGATAGTCATTGCTACGTTTCATGATTATGAAATATGGCAAATGGATGTCAAAACCGCTTTCCTTAATGGAAAGTTGGCTAAGGATGTTTACATGAGTCACCCAGAGGGTTTTTTTAGTGCAGAGTACCCAAATAGAGTATGCAAGCTTGATAATTCCATTTATGGATTGAAACAAGCATCTCGCAGTTGGAATTTTTTTTTCAATGAAAAGGTCAAACAGTTTTGTTTCTCTCGAAGCGAAGATGAGTCTTGTGTATATGTCAGAGCTAGTGGGAGTATAGTTAGCTTTTTGGTATGCATGTGGATGACATACTACTCATAGGAAAGGACATCCCAACTCTACAGGAGGTGAAGTCCTGGCTTATGAAGTGCTTTGCTATGAAGGACCTTGGAGAAGCTGCCTATATCCTAGGGATAAGGATATTAAGAAAAAGGAGTAAAAAACTAATTGGACTTAGTCAGAGTACTTACTTGGATAAAGTGTTGAATAGGTTCAGCATGCAAGACTCAAGGAAAGGAGATTTACCGATCCATAGTAACGCCAAGCTGAGTAAGAGTCACAGTTCGAGTACAGAGGCTGAGATAGCTTAAATGAGTCAAGTACCATATGCTTCCATTGTAGGCTTGATCATGTATGATTTGACTTGTACTCATCCTTATGTGGCTTTTGCTTGAGCATGGTTAGCAGGTATCAGGGGATCCCTGACAAGGCTCATTGTACTGGAGTAAAGAACATTCTTAAGTATCTTCGGTGGAGTAAGGACTGGGTCCTTTCCTTTAGTGGGAGTGATGACTTAAGAGTGGTTAGGTATAGTGATGCAAGCTTCGAGACTGATAGGGATAATATTGCCGCTCTTAGTCAGGCTGGGTCTTTACATTAAACGGAGAAGCAATTACTTGGAAAAGTTCCAAGAAGGAGACGATAGCTGATTCGACTTGTGAATCAGAGTACATAGCAACGAGTGAAGCAGTGAAGGAGGCTATATGGCCGAAAAACTTCATCGGAGACCTTTTAGTTGTACCATCTATAAGGGAGCCTATGGAAATTTTCTGTGATAATGAATGTGCAGTTGCCTTAACGAAGGAACCAAGGGATCACGGGAGATACGAGCATATCAAAAGAAAATACCATTTTATCAGACATCGAATAGGAGAAGGACTCCTCGTGGCAAAGAGGGTATCATCGGATGAGAATCCAGCAGATCCCCACGTGAAGGGACTGACTAGGGTTAAGCATTTACAGCATGTGAGGTGCATCGGGATTAAGGATGCTATTAGTTTTATAGATTAAATAGGTATTTTCGAAATTTGTAAAATGTAATCAACATTTGATGATGAATAAAAGTTGTTGTTTATTTATGAGTAAATTGTTGCTATCTTTGTCAATTGCTTACTATTGTTTCAACTTTGCATGTTTTGACTTCCAGAATAATTACTTTATTCAAAATATCCACAGTCAGTCATATGTTGGAAGTAGATATGAATCATGACTGTCATGAAGTTGGCTTGTAGATGTCTAATTTGTTGGACATAGCAAGAGTTGCTACGATGCTCACGAGCTCTCATAAGTTCTGATTATTGAATTCAACCCACGCTCACTTGAATCATTTCATGGAATTTGTCTCGAGTGATCGAGAGATGGTAATATCATATAAGTCTTCAAACCTAGAGATATTAGTTGTTGAGTATGAGTTGGTTATACATTGATTGTACGAAAACGCATTGGTAACTTGATGTTATAAAACGTGCCTTTGTGTATAATTGAACAAGTAGTAGAACAAGCATATGAGTCGAAATTTATATATTCCTTCTTGGATTAGAAGCTATATCTAGGCCCCTCAATGATTTCGTTTTGACCTATGTACCGGTCTCAATCAGAACACTATTGATTTGTTCGATTAAGTTCCATTTCAAACAAATCGTAAATCGGGAAACAAACTGTTGGAAAAAAATAAGACATTGTTCAATGTATTTGTCCGGATCACATCATGAGAGCAGAGGATTTAATGATTACTTATCTTAAATGGCGTAACTGATGGGTTTTGAGCATTCTAATACTTCCTATGGTACATGCAACCCTAATAACCTTGGATCTATGTTTATCTAATTATCATGCAAAGTTGAATTCCAAGGTTGTATTCCTATCTAGCATACATCGGGAACATTTTTAACTTGAATGAAAGATAGAATAACTTACCTTGTTGTTGATTATGATCTTTGAAACCTTGTGAGCCTAGCACCCCAAGTGTGATGCCTCAAATGATTCACACAACACTAAATGCAATGGAGTAAACTTTGAGAGAATCTTACACTTTTAAAATCGGCTCTAGCCTTCTTGTTTCTTAGTGTCACCGATTTTGGTGGAGGAGATGGTCTTTATACAGTGTGACACATCTAGGGTTACACCATGTAAACCCTAATGTGTCATGGATCTTCATTTCCATGAACCATGGGTTTGTAACTCCCATGGAGCATCCATGGAGCATCCTATGGGTTTAACCCAACTTAATAATCCATGGAGCCTCTTAGCCCACTATACAACTTATGGATGATTTACATAATTAACCCATATATTTAATTAGTTATCTTTTGATCACTTATTTAATTCTAAATTAATTCTTGATCAAACTAATTAAATAATACTATTAATATATTAGAACTTATAATATATTAAAAAACCACAAGTGTTATTTTTCTCATATAGTCTATCCAATTGCATGGTGCCATGCAACCTAAATGGACCATGTCGGGTCGGCTCAAGTACATACCAGAAATAGTTATGGCCTTAGACACCTTATCCAATAGTCTCCCACTTGGATAAGTCTAATAACTATAAATGCAAGTATGACTTCAGGAACCGATTAGGAATCGTAGATCCTTCAAGGTTTCTCGAAACTGAGAAGATGATGATACGCCATTTAAGATAAATGATCATATAATCCTCTTTTCTTGATATCAGTCAGACAGTTACATTGAACATTCTCTTACTTATTGTCCAGCAGTTTTTTCCCTATTTCCGATTTGTTTGACAAAGAACTTAATTTAATACATCAACTTAGCTCTGATAGGGCCTGGTGCATAGGTCAAAACAAAATCATCGAGGGGCCCAAATATCAGCTTCCAATCCATGAAGGAACAGATAAACTTTGACTCATATGTTTGTTCTACTACTCATTGAATTATACACAAAAGCACATTTTATAACATCGAGTTACCAATGCGTTTTCGTACAATCAATGGATAACCAACTCAGAAGTAACAAATCATATCTCTAGGTTTGAAGACTTTTATGATATTACCATCTCACGATCACTCGTGATAAATTTCATGAAGTGATTCCATTGGGCGTGGGTTGAGTTCAATGCTCAGAACTTATGAGCACTCATGATTGTTGTAGCCATGTATAACAAATTAGACCTCTGCAACCAATCATGAAAGTCTTGATTCATACCTACTTCCGACATATGACCGACTGTGGAGGTTCAAATAATATGATATACCAAACAAAATTATTCTAGAAGTCAAAACATGCAAAAGAAATATAGTAAATGATCGACAAGGGATGGCAACACTTTACTCATAAATATAACACCTTTTATGCATCTTCTAATGTCAATTACACTTTACAAATTTCGAGGTTATCTAACTACTAAATCTAATATCATCCTTCAGCCCTATGCTCCGAGCATGCTGGAGATGCTTAACCCGAGTTAGTCCCTTCGTGAGGGGATCAACTGGATTCTCATTCGATGAAACCCTCTTTGCCATGAGGAGTCCTTCTTCTATTCGATGTCTGATGAAATGGTATTTTCTATCGATGTGTTTGGATCTCCCGTGATCCCTTGGTTCCTTGGCTAAGGCAACAACACTTTCACAATCACATAAAATTTATATTGGCTCCTTAATAGCTGGTACAACTCCAAGGTCTCTAATGAAGTTCTTCATCCATATCGCCTCCTTTAATGCCTCACTCACTGCTATATACTCTGATTTGCAAGTTGACTCAGCCATTGTTTCTTGCTTGGAACCCTTCCAATAAATTTCTCCTCCATTAAAGGTAAAGACCCAGCCTGATTGAGAGCGGAAATTATCCCTATCAGTCTGAAAACTAGCATCACTATACCTTACAACTTTCAAGTCATCACTCCCACCGAGGGTAAGGACCTAATCCGTAGTCCTCCATAGGTACTTGAGGATATTCTTTACCGCGGTCCAGTGTGCCTTGTCAGGGTTCCTTTGATACCTGCTTACTGTGCTCAAGGAAAAGGCTACATCAGGTCAAGTACATGTCATAACATACATGATCTAACCTATAGTTGAGGCATTAGGTATTCAACTCATTTCTGCTATCTCAGCCTCAGTACTAGAGCTTTGTGTCTTACTCAACTTCGTGTTACTCTGGATGGGTAACTCTCCTTTCTTAGAGTCCTGAATGCAGAATCTCTTCAGCACCTTATGCAAGTAGGTACTCTGACTAAGTCCAATTAGTCTTTTACTCTGGTCTCTCATGATCCTTATCCCTAGAATATAGGCAGCTTCTCCTTGGTCCTTCATAGAGAAACACTTCGCAAGCCAGGACTTTGATGGGTTTTGAGCATTCTAACACTTCCTAAGTGTACATGCAACCCTAATAACCTTGGATCTATGTTTGTCTAATTTGTCATGCAAAGTTGATTTCCAAGGTTATATTCCTATCTAGCATACATGGGGAACAATTTTAACATAAAGTATAGATAGAATAACTTACCTTGTTGTTGCTTGTGTTCCATGAAACCTTGTGAGCCTAGCACCCCAAGTGTGATGCCTCAAATGCTTCACACAACACCAAATTCTATTGGAAGAACTTATGAGAGAATACTCACTCTTCAAAAATCGGCCAAGCCCCCTTTTACTTAGTGTAACCGATTTGGGAGGAGATCATATTACTTATATAGTGTTGACACATCTAGGGTTAAACCCTAATGTGTCATGACTCTTCATTTCCATGACCCATGGGTTTGTAACTCCCATGGAGCATCCATGGAGCATCCTATGGGTGGAACCCAACTTGATAATCCATGGAGCCTTTTAGCCCACTATACAAGATATGGATGATTTACTTAATCAACCCATATATTTAATTAGTTATCTTTTGATCACTTAATTAATTCTAAATTAATTCTTGATCAAACTAATCAAATAATATTATTAATATATTAGAACTTATAATATATTAATAATCTCCAAGCGTTATTTCTCTCATTTAGTTTATCCAATTGCATGGTGCCATGCAACCCAAATGGACCATGCCGGGTCGGGTCAAGTACATACCAGAAATAGTTATGGACTTAGACACCTTATCCAACAGTCTCCCACTTGGATAAGTCTAGTAACTATTACTGCAAGTATGACTTCAGGAACCGATCGGCAATCGTAGCTCTTTACAAGGTTTCTCGAAACTTGAGAAGATGATGGTATGCCATTTAAGATAAGTGATCATATAATCCTCTGTTCTAGATATCAGTCGGACAAATACATGGAACAATGTCTTACTTATTGTCCAACATTTGTTTCCCGATTTCCGATTTGTTTGACAAAGAACTTTATTGAACACATCAATTTAGTTCTGACCGGGCCCGGTACATAGGTCAAAACAAAATCATCGAGGGGCCCAGATATCAGCTTCTAATCCAAGAAGGAACAGATAAACTTCGACTCATATGTTTGTTCTACTACTCATTGAATTACACATAAGAGCACGATTTTATAACATCGAGTTACCAATGCGTTTTTCGTACAATCAATGCATAACCAACTCGTAAGTAACAAATCATATCTCTAGGTTTAAAGACTTATATGATATTACCGTCTCACGATCACTCGAGATAGAATTCCATGAAGTGATTCCAGTGAGCGTGGGTTGAGTCCAATGCTCAGAACTTATGAGCACTCATGATTGTTGTAGCCTTGTCCCAGACCTCTACAACCAAATATGACAGTCTTGATTCATACCTACTTCCGACATATGACCGGCTGTGGAGGTTTGAATAATATGTTATACCAAACAAAATTATTCTGGAAGTCAAAACATGCAAAAGAAATATAGTAAACGATCAACAAGAGATAGCAACACTTTACTCATAAATAAAACACTTTTATTCATCATCAAATGTCAATTACACTTTACAAATTTCAAGATTATCTAACTACTAAATCTAATATCATCCTTCAGCCCTATGCTCCGAGCATGCTAGAGATGCTTAACCCGAGTCGGTCCCTTCGTGAGGGGATCTACCGGATTCTCATCTGATGATACCCTCTTTGCCACGAGGAGTCCTTCTTCGATCCGATGTCTGATGAAATGGTATTTTCTTTCGATGTGTCTGGATCTCCCGTGATCCCTTGGTTCCTTGGCTAAGGCAACAGCACTTTCACTATCACAGAAAATTTCCATTGGCTCTTTAATAGCTGGTACAACTCCAAGGTCTCCAATGAAGTTCCTCAACCATAAAGCCTCCTTTGCCGCTTCGCTAGCTGCAATATACTCTGATTCACAAGTAGAATCTGCCACTGTCTCTTGCTTGGAACTCTTCCAAGAAATTGCTCCTCCATTTAGGGTAAAGACCCAGCCCGACTGAGAGCGGAAATTATCCCTATCAGTCTGGAAGCTAGCATCACTATACCCTACAACTCTCAAGTCATCACTCCCACCGAGGGTAAGGACCCAGTCCTTAGTCCTTCGTAGGTACTTGAGAATATTCTTTACCGCAGTCCAGTGTGCCTTGCCAGGGTTCCCCTGAAACCTGCTGACCATGCTCAGGGCAAAAGCTACATCAGGTCTAGTACACGTCATAGCATACATGATTGATCCTACAGCCGAAGCATAAGGTATTCGACTCATTTCTGCTATCTCAGCCTCAGTGTTAGGGCTTTGTGTCTTACTCAACTTGGCGCTACTCTGGATGGGTAACTCTCCTTTCTTGGAGTCTTGCATTCTGAATCTCTTCAGAATCTTCTCCAAGTAGGTACTTTGACTAAGTCCAATTAGTCTTTTACTCCGATCTCTCAAGATCCTTATCCCCAAAATATAGGCAGCTTCATCAAGGTCCTTCATAGCGAAACACTTTCCAAGCCAGGACTTTACTTCCTGCAAGGTTGGAATGTCGTTTCCTATGAGTAGTATGTCATCCACATACAATACCAAAAAGCTAACTATACTCCCACTAGCCTTGACATATACACAAGATTCATCTTCACTCCTAGAAAAGCCAAATTCCTTGACCTTTTCATCAAAGCAAAGATTCCATCTGCGAGGTGCTTGCTTTAATCCATAAATGGATTTCTCAAGCTTACACACTCTATTAGGGTATTCGTTACTGACAAAACCCTCTGGCTGACTCATGTAAACATCTTCAGCCAACTTTCCATTAAGGAAAGCGGTTTTGACATCCATTTGCCAAATTTCATAGTCATGAAATGCGGCTATGGCTAACAGAACCCGAATAGACTTAATCTTGGCTACCGGAGAAAAGGTCTCATCATAGTCCACTCCAGGAATTTGAGAGAAGCCCTTTGCAACCAGTCTAGCCTTATAAGTGTGTACTTTACCATCCATGTCGGTCTTCTTCTTGAAGACCCATTTGCACCCTACAGTCTTTCGACCTGGTACATTCTCAACCAAGTTCCAAACTTGATTGTCATACATGGATTGTATCTCGCTATCCATAGCCTCTTTCCATTTGGCAGACTCAGGGCCCGCCATGGCTTCCTCGTAGTTGTTAGGGTCATCTTGACTTACTAGTGTCTCATCACTAATAAGTGTCTCACCTTCTGCAGTAATATGGAATCCATAGTAATGCTCAGGTGCACTCCTAACTCTCGTGGAACGCCTCAGAGGTACAGATTCGTCAATTGGCTCAACAGGAGTTTCCTCCTCAAGTTGAGGGCTAGAGTTTGAAGTTCCTTCACCACTTGACTCTTGAATTTCTTCAAGATCAACTTGCCTCCCACTGTCTCCTTGGCTTATAAACTCTCTTTCTCGAAAGACTCCTCTCCTTGCTACAAAGACCACATTGTCACTAGGTCTGTAGAAGAGGTAACCAAAGGATTGTTGTGGGTAGCCGATGAAAATACACCTCTCGCTTCGGGGTTCGAGCGTATCATGAGTCTCGCATCTCACGAAAGCCTCGCAGCCCCAAATCTTGATGTGGTCTAGTTTAGGTACTTTACCAGTCCACATCTCGTGAGGAGTTTTGGCAACTTTCTTTGTAGGGACTAGATTAAGGATATGGGCGGCAGTCTCTAAGGTATACCCCCAGAATGAGATTGGTAGCGAAGCTCGACTCATCATGGAACGAACCATGTCCAACAAGGTTCGATTACGCCTCTCAGCCACACCATTCAACTGCGGTGTCCTGGGAGGTGTCAATTGTGAGACAATCCCACATTCCTTTAGATAGTCGAGGAACTCTCACCACCTCGATCGGATCGAAGCATCTTAATGTTCCTGCCCAATTGATTCTCGACTTCCTGTTTAAATTCCTTAAACTTCTCGAAAGTCTCTGACTTATGCTTGATTAAGTAGACATATCCATATCTACTGTAATCATCGGTAAAAGTCAAATAATAACGATTAGCATCTCTTGTGGCATGTTTGAATGGTCCACACACATCCGTGTGTATAAGGTCCAACAAACCTTCACCCCTTTCACATGAGCCTGTGAAGGGTGACTTTGTCATTTTTCCAAGTAAGCATGATTCGCAACTATCATTTGACTTTAGGTCAAACGACTCCAAGACTCCATCCTTTTGGAGTTGGCCTATGCGTTTCTTGCTTGTATGTCCAAGACGACAATGCCATAATGATGCTTTATCCAAGTTATTATTATTAGCAGAATCAATACACAAAACATTATTTCCTAAGTTATCTACAATAGATACAGCTTCATACACACCATCACAAGGTAATGCTTTAAAATAAAGTACATTATTAAAGAAAGCATTAATCGAACCAACTTCATTATCAAACGAAAAGGTGTAACCTTGTTTGTACAATGCATGAAAGGAAATAATATTTCTTGCCATTTCTGGCGAATAACAACATTTATTCAAATCTAAATTTAACCCACTACTTAGCGATAAAGTATAAACTCCAATCTTGGTGACAGGTGTAACTTTCCTATTCCCCATGATTAAGTTTATTCTTCCTTGCTCCACATTCTCACTTCTTCCTAGTCCCTGCAAGTCACAACAAATATGAATACCGCAACCTGTATCAAGGACCCAAGATTTCGAATGGGGTGAGTTATTAGAAATGATAGTGTAAATACCTGCATGGTTGGGTTTGACTTTCCCATCCTTTACATCTTGCTGGTACTTTGGGCAGTTCCGCTTCCAATGAGCTTTTTCATGGCAATAGAAGCATTCAGCCTCTTTTGGGTCAGAAGAAGGAGTAATGAAACCTTTCTTGGTTCCACTTGAAGAAGAGCCATCAAGGGTCCGAGCCTTGGTACCCTTTGAAGATCTCTTTCTCTTCCTCCCTCGACTCTGCCCGATTGCCAAGACCGGAGTTGAGTCTGGAGTAGGAGTGATAGCAACCGACTTCCCCTTAAGACTTGTTTCTGCGGTCTTGAGAAGTCCCTGAAGTTTGCTGAGGGTGACCTCTTCCTTGTTCATGTGATATGTCATGCAGAATTGATCATAGCACGATGGTAAGGAGTGCAAAATGATATCTATTGCAAGCTCCTCAGGGAAGTTCACATTAAGCTTCAGCAAACGATCCACATACCTTTGCATTTTCTGCATGTGGCTCGTGACGGACTCTCCGTCCTTCATCATGGTTGTTATCATGGAGCAGATGACTTCGTACCTCTCTTGTCGTGCACTTTGATGGTATCTTTCCATCAAATCTTGGTGCATTTCATAAGGGTAGAAGTCTTCATAAGACTTTTGGAGTTCAGCTGTCATGGTGGGTAACATGATGCAAGCCACCTTGGTTGCATCTCTTTCATGAGTATGAAAGTCAGTGATCTCCTGGGGAGTTGCAGTGAACTCGTCAATTTCCTTAAGCTCCTTGTCAAGGACATATTCTTTGTCCTCGTAGCGGGTAATCATCCTGATGTTTCTGATCCACTTATTGAAGTTGGATCCATCAAAGGTGACTTTCCCACACAGACTCATAAGAGTAAAGGAGCCATTAGGATTCGAGCCAGAAGCATTATTTGAAGACATCTGAAAAAGAAGAACAAGTTTAGTTTAGAT
This sequence comes from Lactuca saligna, assembly GCF_052625555.1. Taxonomy (NCBI): domain Eukaryota; kingdom Viridiplantae; phylum Streptophyta; class Magnoliopsida; order Asterales; family Asteraceae; genus Lactuca; species Lactuca saligna. The sequence goes on along the minus strand of NC_136419.1, from coordinate 223,378,953 downwards.
TTAAGAGAGTCCTTAATAAAACACCCAAATGTAATATTAAGGCTAGGATCCAATCACAATATAATATAACTTAGAAGAGGTATGCCGTAATCTAAGCTATACCATATTTGAAAGGTAGGTGAATGACGATTCACCAATTTCCACCACGAAAACCGAAATATTAAATATTTAGTTTTTATTGGTTTTAGAAATTCCTAGATTCTTTGAGATCCAATGAACTTTTCAAAGGCATGTTTCAATCTCGGGAGTGCCCTCCATGTTTTGTGACTGGGATACCGAGGATCACAAAACGAGGTGTGAAGTAACCATGCAAATCACTTGGTACCCTTAAAGTTTATCACTCAATCGATGTGCCGGTAAACCACACACGCTCCACCGATACTATAATAAACCTTAAGTCACCCTTTACCTACCTTGTTAAGTCCAAGTTAGTATGCCGGTTAACCACACACGCTCCACCAACGACTTAGACAAAGTGTAAAGTGTAATTTCATGGATTAGCACCTTATTCACATTTTCCTAAAGTAACTAGGATTGGGAATTTAATAAACATTTAGTTACTTTATATATTCGTCATACTTTGAATGAGAATTTATAAGTCCTTGTCTTACCCGTTCGGCTAACGACCCTCCACCAGTCAAGCAAGCGGTGGGTGAGAATATACACCCATTAAGTCACCATCTTATAGGCAACAACCTTATACCCACCTTATAGACCGGCTTCGTGAATGAGGTGTACTAGCGGTAAGACGCCTTGTTCTTATACATATATATATATAATTATTAAATCATCATAATATAAGTATAAGGGTTGAATTTTAACTTTTAAAATTCTAGGGGTTGGAACAAAAGTTTTAACTTAACTTTACTTGTTCCAAAACTTGAGGGCAAGTTTTGTAACTTTCAAAACTTTTCATTTCTTGTAACTTATGAGTTTAATAGAGTCATAAAATGAAGACTCTTCATTTTTATAACTCTTGTGTTTTCTTAATGGTTTTAACTCAAGTGTGACTCTTGGTTTTCCATAACTTAAGGATAAGTTATGGACTCCATTAAAACACATTATGATCAAGAATTAAACTACCAAATAGGTTACAAATAATTCCTATGATCATCTAAAACATCATAAGAACAAGAACATGAATATGAACATAATCAAAAATTACATAAAACTTTGTAATTTTGATAACTAGTTGTTGTAAATGAATTAGCAAAACATTACACCACCAAAAACAAGTTTACATTTACTAAAACAGTTTAGGGTAATGTTTCTAATTCATTTTCCAGCAACTGAATCGAAATTCTGCACTCATTCGACCCTACTCGCCGAGTGCATGAACATGACTCGCCGAGTTGGTTGAAGATACGCATGGACTCGACGAGTCCCCCCAATAGACTCGACGAGTCCGTTCGCAGACAGCAAATTTTCGATTCTGTTTTCAACTTTTAAGCAAAAATAAGAACAAACAAGCCTAGGCTCTGATACCACTGATGGGTTTTGAGCATTCTAACACTTCCTAAGTGTACATGCAACCCTAATAACCTTGGATCTATGTTTGTCTAATTTGTCATGCAAAGTTGATTTCCAAGGTTATATTCCTATCTAGCATACAAGGGGAACAATTTTAACATAAAGTATAGATAGAATAACTTACCTTGTTGTTGCTTGTGTTCCTTGAAACCTTGTGAGCCTAGCACCCCAAGTGTGATGCCTCAAATGCTTCACACAACACCAAATGCTCTTGGAAGAACTTATGAGAGAATACTCACTCTTCAAAAATCGGCCAAGCCCCATTTTACTTAGTGTAACCGATTTGGGAGGAGATCATATTACTTATATAGTGTTGACACATCTAGGGTTAAACCCTAATGTGTCATGACTCTTCATTTCCATGACCCATGGGTTTGTAACTCCCATGGAGCATCCATGGAGCATCCTATGGGTGGAACCCAACTTGATGATCCATGGAGCCTTTTAGCCCACTATACAAGATATGGATGATTTACTTAATCAACCCATATATTTAATTAGTTATCTTTTGATCACTTAATTAATTCTAAATTAATTCTTGATCAAACTAATCAAATAATATTATTAATATATTAGAACTTATAATATATTAATAATCTCCAAGCGTTATTTCTCTCATTTAGTTTATCCAATGCATGGTGCCATGCAACCCAAATGGACCATGCCGGGTCGGGTCAAGTACATACCAGAAATAGTTATGGACTTAGACACCTTATCCAACAGACTTAACTTCCTGTAGAGTTGGGATGTCATTTCCTATGATTAGTATGTCATCCACATACAATACCAAAAAGCTAACTATACTCCCACTAGCTTTGACATACACAAAAGATTTTTCTTCACTCCTAGAAAAGTCAAACTCTTTGACTTTCTCATCAAAGCAAAGATTCCATCTGCGAGGTGATTGCTTTAATCCATAAATGGATTTCTCAAGCTTACACACTCTATTAGGGTACTATGTATTGACAAAACCCTTTGGCTGACTCATGTAAACATCTCAACCAACTTTCAATTAAAGAAAGCGGTTTTGACACTTATTTACCATATTTCATAGTCATGAAATGCAGCTATGGTTAACAGAACCCTAATAGACATAAACTTGGCCACTGGAGAAAAAGTCTCATCATAATCAACTCCCTGAGCTTATGAGATGCCCTTTGCAACCAGTCGTGCCTTATAAGTGTTGGATATAGTGTCTAAGTCGATAACTATATTTAGTATGTAATTGACCTGACCTGGCATGGTCCATTTGGGTTGCACTTCACCCGAACAATTTATGGATAATATTTGAGAATTATACAAGTTATGATTTATCAATATATTATAAGTTCTAATATATTAACATAAGATCATATTATTTAATTAGTATTGATCTATAATTAATCTAGGATTAATTTAGAGATCAAACATATTACTAATTAAATATGGTCTTCTATATTTATATAGTGTGGGCTAATGCTTATTTGGAATGGGCTAGGCTTGCATGGAAAAGTCCATGGATACTCCATGGAGCTTTAACCCATGGATCTCATGGAAATGAAGAGACATGGGTATTAGGGTTTACATGGATGTAACCCTAATCCACCACACTATATAAAAGAGGCTTTGGTTCTTGAAATCACACTAGTTGACACTTGTTTAGGTGAGGGCCGATTTCAAGATAGTAGTGACTATTCTCTTAAAGTTCCAAGTTTGTGGTGATTTATGATTTCCATTTGAGGCATTCACACTATTGGTGCTAGGCTCTAAAACTCTAAGCAATCAACTACTACTACAAGGTAAGTATTTCTACTAACTATATTTGATTCATGATCCCCATGCCATGCTAGTTAGGATATGAACCTTGGAAAAATAATTATTTGCATGTATCTTAGACAAATATAGATCCAAGGTTTATTAGGGTTGCATGTACACTTAGGAAGTGTTAGAATGCTCGAAACCCATCAGTGGAATCAGAGCCTAGGCTTGTTTGTTTGATACACTATGCAATATAGTTGAAAAAGTCGAAAAACTTGTTGTCTGCCAGTTGAACTCACCGAGTTCGTGAGGGGACTCGCGTAGTTCATGTGTATCTTCAACCTACTCGGCGAGTAGGTTTATGCACTCGACGAGTAGGAGTGACAGAGTGCATATTTTCAACTTTAGTTACTGGAAATGGACTAGAAACATTACCCTAAACTATTTTGGTACTTGAAAACTTGTTTTAGACAGTGTAATGTCTTTGCTAATCCATTTACAACAACTTGTTATCAAAATTACAAAGTTTTATGTGTAATTTTTGATTATTGAAAGTGTTCATATTCATGTTCTAGATCTTATGATGTTTAGATGATCATAGGAATTATTTGTAACCTATGTGGTAGTTTAATTCTTGATCATAATGTGTTTTAATGGAGTCCATAACTTGTCCTCAAGTTATGGAAAACCAAGAGCCACACTTGAATTAAAAAAAAAAAAACCATTAAAAGAACACAAGAGTTAGAAAAATGAAGAGTCTTCATTTTATTACTCTATTTAACTCATAAGTTACAAGAAATGAAAAGTTTTGAAAGTTTACAAAACTTGACCTGAAGCTTTGGATCAAGTAAAGTCATATTAAAACTTTAGTTCCAACCCTTAGAATTTTAAAAGTTAAAATTCAACACTTATACTTATAATATTATAAGTTAATAATAATATATATATGTATAAGATCAAAGTCGTCTTACCGCAAGTACGCCTCATTCACGAAGTTAGTCTATAATGTGGGTATAAGGTTGTTGCCTATAAAATGGCAACTTAATGAGTGTCCACTCTCACCCACCGCTTGCTTGACTAGTGGAGGGTTGTTAGCTGAACGGGTAAGACAATAACTTATAAATTCTCATTAAAAGTATGATGAATATTATAAAGTAACTAAATGTTTTATTAAATTCCCAATCTTAGTTACTTTAGGAAAAATGTGAATAAGGTGCTAATCCATGAAATTACACTTTACACTTTATCTAAGTCGTAAGTGGAGCGTGTGTGGTTAACCGGCACACTAACTTGGACTTAACAAGGTAAGTAAAGGGTGACTTAATATTTATCATAGTATCGATGGAGCATGTGTGGTTAACCGGCACATCGATTAAGGGGTAATTTATTAAGGGTACCAAGTAATTTTCATGGTTACTTCACACCTCGTTTTTTGATCCTCGGCATCCCAGTCACAAAACTTGGAGGGCACACTCGAGATTGAAACATGCCTTTGAAAAGTTCATTGAATCTCAAAAGAATCTAGGAGTTTCTAAGAACCAAATTAAATATTTAATATCCCGACTTTGGTGGAAATTGGTGAATCGTCATTCACCTACCTTTCAAATATGTTATTACTTAGGTTACGGCATACCTCTTCTAAGTATAATATATTATGATTGGTTCCTAGGCTTAATACTACATTTGGGTGTTTTATTAAGGACTATTCCGATTTCTAAACTAAATGTTTCTTCTTCTCAGATGTCTGCAAACACTGCTGCTTCTGGCTCTAATCATAATGGCTCCTTTTCTCTTATGAACTTGTGTGGGAAAGTCACTTTTGATGGGTCCAAATTTAATGAATGGATCTGAAACATCAGAATGATTACTCGCTACGAGGACAAACAATATGTCCTCGATAAGGAGCTTAAGGAGATTGATGAGACAGTTACAACTCCTCAAGAGATCATTGAGTTTAGGGAACATGAAAGGGATGCCACGAAAGTGGCATGCATCATGATGGCCACTATGACCGCTGATCTCCAAAAATCCTATGAAGATTTCTACCCCTATGAGATGCATCAAGACTTGATGTAAAGATACCATCAAAGTGCTCGTTAAGAGAGGTATGAAATCATCTCCTCCATGATAACAACTCGCATGAAGGATGGTGAACCCATCACGGGCCACATGCAGAAAATGCAAAGATTTGTGGACCGTTTGCTGAAGCTAAATGTGAACTTCCCTGAGGAGCTTGCAATAGATATAATTTTGCACTCCTTACCTTCATGTTATCATCAATTCCACATGACATACCACATGAACAAGGAAGAGGTCACACTCAGCAAACTTCAAGGACTCTTAAAGATCGCGGAAAGTGGTCTTAAGGGTAAGGCGATTGTTACTCCTACTCCTACCAACTCTGCCCCTGTCTTGGCAATCGGGAAAGGAAGAGGGAAGAAGAGAAAGAGTTCTTCAAAGGGTACCAAGGTTAGGACCCTTGATGGCTCTTCTTCAATTGGAACCAAGAAAGGTTTTATCACTCCTTTTACTGACCCAAAAGAGGCTGAATGCTTCTATTGCCATAAAATGGCACATTGGAAGCGGAACTAACCAAAGTACCAGCAAGATGTGAAGGATGGGAAAGTTAAACCCAACCATGCAGGTATTTACACTATCATTTCTAATAACTCACCCCATTCTAAATCTTGGGTCCTTGATACCGGTTGTGGTAATCATATTTGTTGTGACTTGCAGGGACTAAGAAGAAGTGAGAATGTGGAGCAAGGAAGGATAAACTTAATCATGGGGAATAGGAAGGGATAATGTCATAAAAAGCCTTAAGTTTGGCAGAAAATGTCGGTTTTACCCTTCGGCAGATTTTTGGTTCGTTTATATCGCAAATTTGTTATTTTTTTGTTGGTTTTGCCCTTGTTACTTGTAATAGCAGGTTTTCAGGTTATTATGAAATTTTTTTATGCAAAAAAACCCTTAAGTTTACAAATATTTTTCAAAAAAACCCTTAAGATTATAAACATATAAAATATAAATATATATTCAAAATTTTATAAAACTAAATAGTTTTCTACTAAAATATATTTTTAGCTTTACATACGGTAACTTTTATATTTGTTTGATATAAACTTTTTATATTTAAATTTTAAAAAACTTACCTAGTTTTAAAAAAATTTGAATATATTTCTTAATTAATACTTCAACTTTTCAAAATAAAACTAAAACATTTGTTAGTTAATAACTAATTATGCTAAAATAGTTATTATAAATAATATGGTATCATGTACATTCAGTTAATTTTTTTAAAAGGTAAATAAAAATATTTTATATGTTTAAAAGGTCTGTATTTCATAAATACTAACATATCGTATTTTTTATATGTTTAAATACATAATAATATTATCATATTTTTTATAAAAATATCATAAACATGTTAAACATCAAAATTAAATATAAACATTTTAAACATATAAAATATAAATATATTTGTCTAATTTATAATATAAATATATTTATTTTTATATAAAATATGATAGTTTATTATTTCTGATATTCAAACCTTTTAAACATATAAAATATTTTTATTTTTCTTTTAAAAACAATTAATTGTATGTCACTAATGTTATATTATTATTAGCTAACAGATGTTTTTTAATATTACTTTGAAAAGTTTAAGTATTAATTAATAAATATTTAAATTTTGATAAAACTAGGTAATTTTTTTAAAATTTAAATATAAAAACTTTATATCAAACAAATATAAAATTTACCGTACATAAAGCTAAAAATATGTTTCAGTAGAAAACTATTTAGTTTTATAAAATTTTGAATATATATTTATATTTTATATGTTTATAATCTTAAGGGTTTTTTTGCAAAATATTTGTAAAATTAAGGGGGTTTTCGCAAAAAATAATTCATAATAACCTGGAAACCTGCTATTGCAGGTAACAAGGGCAAAACCGACAAAAAAATGACAAGTTTGCGGTATAAATGAACCAAGGATCTGCCGAAGGGTAAAACCGACATTTTCTGCCAAACTTAATGTTTTTTTATGACATTATCCCGAATAGGAAAGCTACACCTGTTACCAAGATTAGAGTTTATACTTTGTCGCTAAGTGGTGGGTTAAATTTAGATTTGAATAAATGTTGTTATTTTCCAGAAATGGCAAGAAATATTATTTCCTTTCATGCATTGTATAAACAAGGGTTTACCTTTTCATTTAATAATGAAGTTGGTTCTATTGATGCTTTCTTTAATAATGTTCTTTATTTTAAAGTGTTACCTTGTGATGGTGTGTATGAAACAATATCTGTGGTTGATTACCTTGGAAATAATGTATTGTGTATTGATTCTATTAATAATAATAACTTGGATAAAGCATCACTATGGCATTGTCGTCATGGACATATAAGCAAGAAACGCATACGCTAACTCCAAAAGGATGGAGTCTTGGAGTCGTTTGACATAAAGTCAGATGATAGTTGCGAATCATGCTTACTTGGAAAAATGACAAAGTCACCCTTCACAGGTTCATGTGAGAGGGGTGAAGGTTTGTTGGACCTTGTACACACGGATGTGTGTGGACCATTCAAACATGCCACAAGGGATGCTAATCGTTATTATTTGACTTTTACTGATGATTACAGTAGATATGGATATGTCTACTTAATCAAGCATAAGTCAGAGACTTTCGAAAGGTTTAAGGAATTTAAAAAGGAAGTCGAGAATCAATTGGGCAGGAACATTAAGATGCTTCGATCCGATTGAGGTGGTGAGCATCTTAGTTTAGAGCTCCTCGACTATCTTAGGGAAAGTGGGATTGTCTCACAATTGACACCTCCCAGGACACCACAGTTGAATGGTGTAGCTGAGAGGCGTAATCGAACCTTGTTGGACATGGTTCGTTCAATGATGAGTCGAGCTTCGCTACCAATCTCATTTTAAGGGTATGCCTTAGAGACTGCTGCCCATATCCTTAATCTGGTCCCTACAAAGAAAGTTGCCAAAACTCCTCGTGAGATGTGCACTGATAAAGTACCCAAACTAGACCACATCAAGATTTGGGGTTGCGAGGCTTTTGTGAGATGCGAGACTCAAGACAAGCTAGAACCCCGAAGCGAGAGGTGTATTTACATCGGCTACCCACAAAGATCCTTTGGTTACCTCTTCTACAGACCCAGTGGTAATGTGGTCTTTGTAGCAAGAGGAGGAGTCTTTCGAGAGAGAGAGAGTTGATAAGCCAAGGAGACAGTGGGAGGCAAATTGTGTTGGATAAGGTGTCTAAGTCCATAACTATTTCTAGTATGTACTTGACCCGACCCGGCATGGTCCATTTGGGTTGCATGGCACCATGCAATTGGATAGACTAAATGAGAGAAATAACGCTTGGAGATTATTAATATATTATAAGTTCTAATATATTAATAATATTATTTGATTAGTTTGATCAAGAATTAATTTAGAATTAATTAAGTGATCAAAAGATAACTAATTAAATATATGGGTTGATTAAGTAAATCATCCATATCTTGTATAGTGGGCTAAAAGGCTCCATGGATCATCAAGTTGGGTTCCACCCATAGGATGCTCCATGGATGCTCCATGGGAGTTACAAACCCATGGGTCATGGAAATGAAGAGTCATGACACATTAGGATTTAACCCTAGATGTGTCAACACTATATAAGCAATATGATCTCCTCCCAAATCGGTTACACATACACACAAAAGAAATAGAGGGCTTGGCCGATTTTGTGAAGTGAGTATTCTCTCATAAGTTCTTCCAAGAGCATTTGGTGTTGTGTGAAGCATTTGAGGCATCACACTTGGGGTGCTAGGCTCACAAGGTTTCAAGGAACACAAGCAACAACAAGGTAAGTTATTCTATCTATACTTTATGTTAAAATTGTTCCCCATGTATGCTAGATAGGAATATAACCTTGGAAATCAACTTTGCATGACAAATTAGACAAACATAGATCCAAGGTTATTAGGGTTGCATGTACACTTAGGAAGTGTTAGAATGCTCAAAACCCATCAGTGGTATCAAAGCCTAGGCTTGTTTGTTCTTATTTGTGCTTAAAAGTTGAAAAACAGAATCGAAAATTTGCTGTCTGCGAATGGACTCGTCGAGTCTATAGGGGGGACTCGTCGAGTCCATGTGTATCTTCAACCAACTCGGCGAGTCATGTTCATGCACTCGGCGAGTAGGGTCGAATGAGTGCAGAATTTCGATTCAGTTGCTGGAAAATGAATTAGAAACATTACCCTAAACTGTTTTAGTAAATGTAAACTTGTTTTTGGTGGTGTAATGTCTTGCTAATTCATTTACAACAACTAGTTATCAAAATTACAAAGTTTTATGTAATTTTTTATTGTGTTCATATTCATGTTCTTGTTCTTATGATGTTTTAGATGATCATAGGAATTATTTGTAACCTATTTGGTAGTTTAATTCTTGATCATAATGTGTTTTAATGGAGTCCATAACTTATCCTTGAGTTATGGAAAACCAAGAGTCACACTTGAGTTAAAACCATTAAGAAAACACAAGAGTTATAAAAATGAAGAGTCTTCATTTTTATTACTCTATTAAACTCATAAGTTACAAGAAATGAAAAGTTTTGAAAGTTACAAAACTTGCCCTCAAGTTTTGGAACAAGTGAAGTTAAGTTAAAACTTTAGTTCCAACCCCTAGAATTTTAAAAGTTAAAATTCAACCCTTATACTTATATTATGATGATTTAATAATTATATATATATGTATAAGAACAAGTCGTCTTACCGCTAGTACGCCTCATTCACGAAGCCAGTCTATAAGGTGGGTATAAGGTTGTTGTCTATAAAATGGTGACTTAATGGGTGTATATTCTCACTCACCGCTTGCTTGACTGGTGGAGGGTCGTTAGCCGAACGGGTAAGACAAGGACTTATAAATTCTCATTCAAAGTATGATGAATATATAAAGTAACTAAACGTTTATTAAATTCCCAATCTTAGTTACTTTAGGAAAAATGTGAATAAGGTGCTAATCCATGAAATTACACTTTACACTTTGTCTGAGTCGTTGGTGGAGCGTGTGTGGTTAACCGGCACACTAACTTGGACTTAACAAGGTAGGTAAAGGGTGACTTAAGGTTTATTATAGTATCGGTGGAGCGTGTGTGGTTTACCGGCACATCGATTGAGTGATAAACTTTAAGGGTACCAAGTGATATGCATGGTTACTTCACACCTCGTTTTGTGATCCTCGGCATCCCAGTCACAAAACCTGGAGGGCACTCCCGAGATTGAAACATGCCTTTGAAAAGTTCATTGGATCTCAAAGAATCTAGGAATTTCTAAAACCAATAAAAACTAAATATTTAATATTTCGGTTTTCGTGGTGGAAATTGGTGAATCGTCATTCACCTACCTTTCAAATATGGTATAGCTTAGATTACGTCATACCTCTTCTAAGTTATATTATATTGTGATTGGATCCTAGCCTTAGTATTACATTTGGGTGTTTTATTAAGGACTCTCTTAAATCTAAACTAAACTTGTTCTTCTTTTCAGATGTCTTCAACTAATACTTCTGGCTCGAATCCTAATGGCTCCTTTACTCTTATGAGTCTGTGTGGGAAAGTCACCTTTGATGGATCCAACTTCAATAAGTGGATCAGAAACATCAGGATGATTACCCGCTACGAGGACAAAGAATATGTCCTTGACAAGGAGCTTAAGGAAATTGACGAGTCCACTGCAACTCCCCAGGAGATCGCTGACTTTCATACTCATGAAAGAGATGCAACCAAGGTGGCTTGCATCATGTTAGCCACCATGACAGTTGAACTCCAAAAGTCTTATGAAGATTTCTACCATTATGAAATGCACCAAGATTTGATGGAAAGATACCATCAAAGTGCACGACAAGAGAGGTATGAAGTCATCTGCTCCATGATAACAACCATGATGAAGGACGGAGAGTCCGTCACGAGCCACATGCAGAAAATGCAAAGGTATGTGGATCGTTTGCTGAAGCTCAATGTGAACTTCCCTGAGGAGCTTGCAATAGATATCATTTTGCACTCCTTACCATCGTGCTATGATCAATTCCGCATGACATCTCACATGAAAAAGGAAGAGGTCACCCTCAGCAAACTTCAGGGACTTCTCAAGACCGTAGAAACAGGTCTTAAGGGGAAGTCGGTTGCTATCACTCCTACTCCAGACGCAACTTCGGTCTTGGCAATCGGGCAAAGTCGAGGGAGGAAGAGAAAGAGATCTTCAAAGGGTACCAAGGCTCGGACCCTTGATGGCTCTTCTTCAAGTGGAACCAAGAAAGGTTTCATTACTCCTTCTTCTGACCCAAAAGAGGCTGAATGCTTCTATTGCCATGAAAAAGCTCATTGGAAGCGGAACTGCCCAAAGTACCAGCAAGATGTGAAGGATGGGAAAGTCAAACCCAACCATGCAGGTATTTACACTATCATTTCTAATAACTCACCCCATTCGAAATCTTGGGTCCTTGATACAGGTTGCGGTATTCATATTTGTTGTGACTTGCAGAGACTAGGAAGAAGTGAGAATGTGGAGCAAGGAAGAATAAACTTAATCATGGGGAATAGGAAAGTTACACCTGTCACCAAGATTGGAGTTTATACTTTATCGATAAGTAGTGGGTTAAATTTAGATTTGAATAAATGTTTTTATTCGCCAGAAATGGCAAGAAATATTATTTCCTTTCATGCATTGTACAAACAAGGTTTCACCTTTTCGTTTGATAATGAAGTTGGTTCGATTAATGCTTTCTTTAATAATGTTCTTTATTTTAAAGCATTACCTTGTGATGGTGTGTATGAAGTTGTATCTATTGTAGATAACTTAGGAAATAATGTTTTGTGTATTGATTCTGCTAATAATAATAACTTGGATAAAGCATCATTATGGCATTGTCGTCTTGGACATATAAGCAAGAAACGCATAGGCCAACTCCAAAAAGATGGAGTCTTGGAGTCGTTTGACCTAAAGTCAAATGATAGTTGCGAATCATGCTTACTTGGAAAAATGACAAAGTCACCCTTCACAGGCTCTTGCGAAAGGGGTGATGGTTTGTTGGACCTTATACACACGGATGTGTGTGGACCGTTCAAACATGCCACAAGGGATGCTAATCGTTATTATTTGACTTTTACCGATGATTATAGTAGATATGGATATGTCTACTTAATCAAGCATAAGTCAGAGACTTTCGAGAAGTTTAAGGAATTTAAACAGGAAGTCGAGAATCAATTGGGCAGGAACATTAAGATGCTTCGATCCGATCGAGGTGGTGAGTATCTTAGTTCAGAGTTCCTCGACTATCTAAAGGAATGTGGGATTGTCTCACAATTGACACCTCCCAGGACACCGCAGTTGAATGGTGTGGCTGAGAGGCGTAATCGAACCTTGTTGGACATGGTTCGTTCCATGATGAGTCGAGCTTCGCTACCAATCTCATTCTGGGGGTATGTCTTAGAGACTGCCGCCCATATCCTCAATCTAGTCCCTACAAAGAAAGTTGCCAAAACTCCTCACGAGATGTGGACTGGTAAAGTACCTAAACTTGACCACATCAAGATTTGGGGATGCGAGGCTTTCGTGAGACGCGAGACTCATGATAAGCTCGAACCCCGAAGCGAGAGGTGTATTTTCATCGGCTACCCACAACAATCCTTTGGTTACCTCTTCTACAGACCTAGTGACAATGTGGTCTTTGTAGCAAGAAGAGGAGTCTTTCGAGAAAGAGAGTTTATAAGCCAAGGAGACAGTGGGAGGCAAGTTGATCTTGAAGAAATTCAAGAGTCAAGTGGTGAAGGAACTTCAAACTCTAGCCCTCAACTTGAGGAGGAAACTCCTGTTGAGCCAATTGACGAATCTGTACCTCTGAGGCGTTCCACGAGAGTTAGGAGTGCACCTGAGCATTACTATGGATTCCATATTACTGCAGAAGGTGAGACACTTATTAGTGATGAGACACTAGTAAGTCAAGATGACCCTAACAGCTATGAGGAAGCCATGGCGGGCCCCGAGTCTGCCAAATGGAAAGAGGCTATGGATAGCGAGATACAATCCATGTATGACAATCAAGTTTGGAACTTGGTTGAGAATGTACCAGGTCGAAAGACTGTAGGGTGCAAATGGGTCTTCAAGAAGAAGACCGACATGGATGGTAAAGTACACATTTATAAGGCTAGACTGGTTGCAAAGGGCTTCTCTCAAATTCCTGGAGTAGACTATGATGAGACCTTTTCTCCGGTAGCCAAGATTAAGTCTATTCGGGTTCTGTTAGCCATAGCCGCATTTCATGACTATGAAATTTGGCAAATGGATGTCAAAACCGCTTTCCTTAATGGAAAGTTGGCTGAAGATGTTTACATGAGTCAACCAGAGGGTTTTGTCAGTAACGAGTACCCTAATAGAGTGTGTAAGCTTGAGAAATCCATTTATGGATTAAAGCAAGCACCTCGCAGATGGAATCTTTGCTTTGATGAAAAGGTCAAGGAATTTGGCTTTTCTAGGAGTGAAGATGAATCTTGTGTATATGTCAAGGCTAGTGGGAGTATAGTTAGCTTTTTGGTATTGTATGTGGATGACATACTACTCATAGGAAACGACATTCCAACCCTGCAGGAAGTAAAGTCCTGGCTTGGAAAGTGTTTTGCTATGAAGGACCTTGGTGAAGCTGCCTATATTTTGGGGATAAGGATCTTGAGAGATCGGAGTAAAAGACTAATTGGACTTAGTCAAAGTACCTACTTGGAGAAGATTCTGAAGAGATTCAGAATGCAAGACTCCAAGAAAGGAGAGTTACCCATCCAGAGTAATGCCAAGTTGAGTAAGACACAAAGCCCTAGCACTGAGGCTGAGATAGCAGAAATGAGTCGAGTACCTTATGCTTCGGCTGTAGGATCGATCATGTATGCTATGACGTGTACTCGACCTGATGTAGCTTTTGCCCTGAGCATGGTTAGCAGGTTTCAGGGGAACCCTGGCAAGGCACACTGGACTGCGGTAAAGAATATTCTCAAGTACCTATGAAGGACTAAGGACTGGGTCCTTACCCTCGGTGGGAGTGATGACTTGAGAGTTGTAGGGTATAGTGATGCTAGCTTCCAGACTGATAGGGATAACTTCCGCTCTCAGTCGGGCTGGGTCTTTACCCTAAATGGAGGAGCAATTTCTTGGAAGAGTTCCAAGCAAGAGACAGTGGTAGATTCTACTTGTGAATCAGAGTATATTGCAGCTAGCGAGGCGGCAAAGGAGGCATTATGGCTGAGGAACTTCATTGGAGACCTTGGAGTTGTACCAGCTATTAAAGAGCCAATGGAAATTTTCTGTGATAGTGAAAGTGCTGTTGCCTTAGCCAAGGAACCAAGGGATCACGGGAGATCCAGACACATCGACAGAAAATACCATTTCATCAGACATCGGATCGAAGAAGGACTCCTTGTGGCAAAGAGGGTATCATCAGATGAGAATCCGGCAGATCCCCTCACGAAGGGACTGACTCGGGTTAAGCATCTCCAGCATGCTCGGAGCATAGGGCTAAAGGATGATATTAGATTTAGTAGTTAGATAACCTCGAAATTTGTAAAGTGTAATTGACATTTGATGATGAATAAAAGTGTTTTATTTATGAGTAAAGTGTTGCTATCTCTTGTCAATCGTTTACTATATTTCTTTTGCATGTTTTGACTTCCAGAATAATTTGTTTGGTATAACATATTATTCAAACCTCCACAGTCGGTCATATGTCGGAAGTAGGTATGAATCAACACTGTCATGTTTGGTTGTAGAGGTCTGGGACAAGGCTACAACAATCATGAGTGCTCATAAGTTCTGAGCATTGGACTCAACCCACGCTCACTAGAAACACTTCATGGAATTCTATCTCGAGTGATCGTGATACGGTAATATCATATAAGTCTTTAAACCTAGAGATATGATTTGTTACTTACAAGTTGGTTATGCATTGATTGTACGAAAAACGCATTGGTAACTCGATGTTATAAAATCGCGCTCTTGTGTGTAATTCAATGAGTAGTAGAACAAACATATGAGTCGAAGTTTATCTGTTCCTTCTTGGATTAGAAGCTGATATCTGGGCCCCTCGATGATTTTTTGTTTTGACCTTTGTACCGGGCCCGGTCAGAACTAGATTGATGTGTTCAATGAAGTTCTTTGTCAAACAAATCGGAAATCAGGAAACAAATTGTTGGACAATAAGTAAGACATTGTTCCATGTATTTGTCCAACTGATATCCAGAACAGAGGATTATATGATCACTTATCTTAAATGGCGTACCATCATCTTCTCAGTTTCGAGAAACCTTGAAAAGAGCTACGATTGCCGATCGGTTCCTGAAGTCATACTTGCAGTAATAGTTATTAGACTTATCCAAGTGGGAGACTGTTGGATAAGGTGTCTAAGTCCATAACTATTTCTGGTATGTACTTGACCCGACCCGGCATGGTCTATTTGGGTTGCATGGCACCATGCAATTGGATAGACTAAATGAGAGAAATAACACTTGGAGATTATTAATATATTATAAGTTCTAATATATTAATAATATTATTTGATTAGTTTGATCAAGAATTAATTTAGAATTAATTAAGTGATCAAAAGATAACTAATTAAATATATGGGTTGATTATGTAAATCATCCATATCTTGTATAGTGGGCTAAAAGGCTCCATGGACTATCAAGTTGGGTTCCACCCATATGATGCTCCATGGATGCTCCATGGGAGTTACAAACCCATGGGTCATGGAAATGAAGAGTCATGACACATTAGGGTTTAACCCTAGATATGTCAACACTATATAAGTAACATGTTCTCCACCCAAAATCGGCTACACTAAGAAACAAGAGGGTTTGGCCGATTTTGAGAAGTGTGTATACTCTCATAAGTTCTTCCAAGAGCATTTGGTGTTGTGTGAAGCATTTGAGGCATCACACTTGGGGTGCTAGGCTCACAAGGTTTCAAGGAACACAAACAACAACAAGGTAAGTTATTCTATCTATACTTTATGTTAAAATTGTTCCCCATGTATGCTAGATAGGAATATAACCTTGGAATTCAACTTTGCATGATAATTAGACAAACATAGATCCAAGGTTATTAGGGTTGCATGTACACTTAGGAAGTGTTAGAATGCTCAAAACCCATCACCATCATGGGTCCTAGCATTGGTACCCTTCGAAGAGCTCTTTCTCTTCTTCCCTCTTCCTTTCCCGATTGCCAAGATAGGGGCGAAGTTTGGAGTAGGAGTGTTAACAACCGACTTGCCTTTAAGACCTGTTTCTGCGGTCTTAAGGTGTCCTTGAAGTTTGTAGAGTGTGATCTCTTCCTTATTCATGTGATATGTCATGCGGATTTGATTATAGCACGATGGTAAGGAGGGAAAATAATATCAATTGCAAGCTCCTCAGGGAAGTTCATACCTCAGGGAAGCTTCAGCAACCGATCCACATACCTTTTCATTTTCTTCACATGACTCATGACGGATTCTCCGTCCTTCATCATGGTTGTTATGATGGTGCAGATGCTTTCATACCTCTTTGGTCGTGCACTTTGATGGTATCTTTCCATCACATCTTGGTGCATTTCAAAATGATATAAGTCCTCATAGGACTTTTGGAGTCCTGCTGTCATGGTGGCCAACATGATGCATGCTACTTTGGTAGCGACCCTTTCATGTGCCCGGAAGCCAGCGATCTCCTGGGGAGTTGCGGTGGTTTCATCAATCTCCTTAAGCTCTTTATCGAGGACATATTTTTTGTCCTCATAGTGGGTAATTTGATGGGTTTTGAGCATTCTAACACTTCCTAAGTGTACATGCAACCCTAATAACCTTGGATCTATGTTTGTCTAATTATCATGCAAAGTTGAATTCCAAGGCTATATTCCTATCTAGCATACATGGGGAACAATTTTAACTTAAAGTATAGATAGAATAACTTACCTTGTTGTTGTTTGTGTTCCTTGAAACCTTGTGAGCCTAGCACCCCAAGTGTGATGCCTCAAATGCTTCACACAACACCAAATTCTCTTGGAAGAACTTATGAGAGAACACACACTTCTCAAAAATCGGCCAAGCCCTCTTGTTTCTTAGTGTAGCCGATTTTGGTGGAGAATATGTTTCTTATATAGTGTTGACACATCTAGGGTTAAACCCTAATGTGTCATGACTCTTCATTTCCATGACCCATGGGTTTGTAACTCCCATGGAGCATCCTATGGGTAGAACCCAACTTGATAATCCATGGAGCCTCTTAGCCCACTATACAAGATATGGATGACTTACATAATCAACCCATATATTTAATTAGTTATCTTTTGATCACATAATTAATTCTAAATTAATTCTTGATCAAACTAATCAAATAATATTATTAATATATTAGAACTTATAATATATTAATAATCTCCAAGTGTTATTTCTCTCATTTAGTCTATCCAATTGCATGGTGCCATGCAACCCAAATGAACCATGCCGGGTCGGGTCAAGTACATACCAGAAATAGTTATGGACTTAGACACCTTATCCAACAGTCTCCCACTTGGATAAGTCTAATAACTATTACTGCAAGTATGACTTCAGGAACCAATCGGCAATCGTAGCTCTTTACAAGGTTTCTCGGAACTGAGAAGATGATGGTACGCCATTTAAGATAAGTGATCATATAATCCTCTGTTCTAGATATCAGTCGGACAAATACACGGAACAATGTCTTACTTATTGTCCAACAGTTTGTTTCCCGATTTCCGATTTGTTGGACAAAGAACTTCATTCAACACATCAATTTAGTTCTGACTGGGCGCGTTACATAGGTCAAAACAAAATCATCGAGGGGCCCAGATATCAGCTTCTAATCCAAGAAGGAATAGATAAACTTCGACTCTATGTTTGTTCTACCACTCATTGAATTACACACAAGAGCGCAATTTATAACATCGAGTTACCAATGCATTTTTCGTACAATCAATGCATAACCAACTTGTAAGTAACAAATCATATCTCTAGGTTTGAAGACTTATACGATATTACCGTCTCACGATCACTCGAGATAGAATTCCATGAAGTGATTCCAGTGAGCGTGGGTTGAGTCCAATGCTCAGAACTTATGAGCACTCATGATTGCTGTAGCCTTGTCCAAGACCTCTACAACCAAACATGACAGTCTTGATTCATACCTACTTCCGACATATGACCGACTGTGGAGGTTTGAATAATATGTTATACCAAACAAAAATTATTCTGGAAGTCAAAACATGCAAAAGAAATATAGTAAACGATCGACAAGAGATAGCAACACGTTACTCATAAATAAAACACTTTTATTCATCATCAGATGTCAATTACACTTTACAAATTTCGAGGTTATCTAACTACTAATTCTAATATCATCCTTCAGCCCTATGCTCCGAGCATGCTGGAGATGCTTAACCCGAGTCAGTCCCTTTGTGAGGGGATCTGCCGGTTTCTCATCTGATGACACCCTCTTTGCCAAGAGGAGTCCTTCTTCGATCCGATGTCTGATGAAATGGTTTTTTCTGTCGATGTGTCTGGATCTCCCGTGATCCCTTGGTTCCTTGGCTAAGGCAACAACACTTTCACTATCACAGAAAATTTCCATTGGCTCTTTAATAGCTGGTACAACTCCAAGGTCTCCAATGAAGTTCCTCAGCCATAACGCCTCCTTTTCCGCCTCGCTAGCTGCAATATACTCTGATTCACAAGTAGAATCTGCCACTGTCTCTTGCTTGGAACTCTTCCAAGAAATTGCTCCTCCATTTAGGGTAAAGACCCAGCCCGACTGAGAGCGGAAGTTATCCCTATCAGTCTGGAAGCTAGCATCACTATACCCTACAAATCTCAAGTCATCACTACCACCGAGGGTAAGGACCCAGTCCTTAGTCCTTCGTAGGTACTTGAGAATATTCTTTACCGTTGTCCAGTGTGCCTTGCTAGGGTTCCCCTAAAACCTGCTAACCATGCTTAGGGCAAAAGCTACATCAGGTCGAGTACACGTCATAGCATACATGATCGATCCTACAGCCGAAGCATAAGGTACTCGACACATTTGTGCTATCTCAGCCTCAGTACTAGGGCTTTGTGTCTTACTTAGTTTGGCGTTACTCTGGACGGGCAATTCTCCTTTCTTGGAGTCCTGCATGCTGAATCTCTTCAGCACCTTATCCAAGTAGGTACTTTGACTAAGTCCAATTAGTCTTTTACTCCGATCTCTCAAGATCCTTATCCCTAAAATATAGGCAGCTTCACCAAGGTCCTTCATAGCGAAACACTTTCCAAGCCAGGACTTTACTTCCTGCAGGGTTGGAATGTCGTTTCCTATGAGTAGTATGTCATCCACATACAATACCAAGAAGCTAACTATACTCCCACTAGGCTTAACATACACACAAGATTCATCTTCACTCCTACAAAATCCAAATTCCTTGACCTTTTCATCAAAGCAAAGATTCCATCTGCGAGGTGCTTGCTTTAATCCATAAATGGATTTCTCAAGCTTACACACTCTATTAGGGTACTCGTTACTGACAAAACCCTCTGGCTGACTCATGTAAACATCTTCAGCCAACTTTCCATTAAGGAAAGCGGTTTTGACATCCATTTGCCAAATTTCATAGTCATGAAATGCGGCTATGGCTAACATAACCCGAATAGACTTAATCTTGGCTACCGGAGAAAAGGTCTCATCATAATCCACTCCAGGAATTTGAGAGAAGCCCTTTGCAACCAGTCTAGCCTTATAAGTGTGTACTTTACCATCCATGTCGGTCTTCTTCTTGAAGACCCATTTGCGCCCTACAGTCTTTCGACCTGGTACATTCTCAACCAAGTTCCAAACTTGATTGTCATACATGGATTGTATCTCGCTATCCATAGCCTCTTTCCATTTAGCAGACTCGGGGCCTGCCATGGCTTCCTCGTAGCTGTTAGGGTCATCTTGACTTACTAGTGTTCCATCACTAATAAGTGTCTCACCTTCTGCAGTAATATGAAATCCATAGTAATGCTCAGGTGCACTCCTAACTCTCGTGGAACGCCTTAGAGGTACAGATTCGTCAATTGGCTCAACAGGAGTTTCCTCCTCAAGTTGAGGGCTAGAGTTTGAAGTTCCTTCACCACTTGACTCTTGAATTTCTTCAAGATCAATTTTCCTCCCACTGTCTCCTTGTCTTATAAACTCTCTTTCTCGAAAGACTCCTCTTCTTGCTACAAAGACCACATTGTCACTAGGTCTGTAGAAGAGGTAACCAAAGGATTGTTGTGGGTAGCCGATGAAAATACACCTCTCGCTTCGGGGTTCGAGCTTATCATGAGTCTCGCGTCTCACGAAAGCCTCGCAACCCCAAATCTTGATGTGGTCTATGTTAGGTACTTTACCAGTCCACATCTCGTGAAGAGTTTTGGCAACTTTCTTTGTAGGGACTAGATTAAGGATATGGGTGGCAGTCTCTAAGGCATACCCCAGAATGAGATTGGTAGCAAAGCTCGACTCATCATGGAACGAACCATGTCCAACAAGGTTCGATTACGCCTCTCAGCCACACCATTCAACTGCGGTGTCCTGGGAGGTGTCAATTGTGAGACAATCCCACATTCCCTTAGATAGTCGAGCAACTTTGAACTAAGATACTCACCACCTCGATCGGATCGAAGCATCTTAATGTTCCTGCCCAATTGATTCTCGACTTCCTGTTTAAAGTCCTTAAACTTCTCGAAAGTCTTTGACTTATGCTTGATTAAGTAGACATATCCATATCTACTGTAATCATCGGTAAAAGTCAAATAATAACGATTAGCATCCCTTATGGCATGTTTGAATGGTCCACATACATCCATGTGTATAAGGTCCAAAAAATCTTCACCCTTTTCACACGAGCCTGTGAAGGGTGACTTTGTCATTTTTTCCAAGTAAGCATGATTCGCAATTATCATCTGACTTTAGGTCAAACGACTGCAAGACTCCATCCTTTTGGAGTTGGGCTATGCGTTTCTTGCTTATATGTCCAAGACGACAATGCCATAATGATGCTTTATCCAAGTTATTATTATTAGTAGAATCAATACACAAAACATTATTTCCTAAGTTATCTACAACAGACACAGCTTCATACACACCATCACAAGGTAATGCTTTAAAATAAAGAACATTATTAAAGAAAAGCATTAATCGAACCAACTTCATTATCAAATGAAAAGGTGAAACCTTGTTTGTACAATGCATGAAAGGAAATAATATTTCTTGCATTCCTGGTGAGTAACAACACTTATTCAAATCTAAGCTAAACCCACTACTTAGCGATAAAGTATAAACTCCAATCTTGGTGACAGGTGAAGCTTTCCTGTTCTCCATGATCAAGTTTATTCTTCCTTGCTCCACATTCTCACTTCTTCTTAGTCCCTGCAAGTCACAACAAATATGAATACCAAAACCGGTATCAAGGACCCAAGAATTAGAATGGGGTGAGTTATTAGAAATGATAGTGTAAATACCTGCATGGTTGGGTTTGACTTTCCCATCCTTCACATCCTGCTGGTACTTTGGGCAGTTCCGCTTCCAATGAGCTTTCTCATGGCAATAAAAGCATCCAGCCTCTTTTGGGTCAGAAGAAGGAGTAATGAAACCTTTCTTGGTTCCACTTGAAGAAGAGCCATCAAGGGTCCGAGCCTTGGTACCCTTCGAAGATCTCTTTCTCTTCCTCCCTCAACTTTTCCCGATTGCCAAAACCGGAGTTGAGTTTGGAGTAGGAGTGATAGCAACCGACTTCCCCTTAAGACCTGTTCTGCAGTCTTGAGAAGTCCCTGAAGTTTTGCTGAGTGTGACCTCTTCCTTATTCATGTGATATGTCATGCGGAATTGATCATAGCACGATGGTAAGGAGCCCAAAATTATATCTATTGCAAGCTCCTCAGGGAAGTTCACATTAAGCTTCAGCAATCGATCCACATACCTTTGCGTTTTCTGCATGTGGCTCGTGACAGAATCCCCGTCCTTCATCATGGTTGTTATCATGGAGCAGATGATTTCGTACCTCTCTTGTCGTGCACTTTGATGGTATCTTTCCATCAAATCTTGGTGCATTTCATAAGGGTAGAAATCCTCATAGGAGTTTTGGAGTTCTGTTGTCATTGTGGTCATCATGATGCATGTTACTTTCGTAGCATCCCTTTCATGTGCCTGAAAGACAGAGATCTCCTGAGGAGTTGCAGTGGTCTCATCAATCTCCTTATGCTCCTTGTCAAGGACATATTCTTTGTCCTCGTAGCGGGTAATCATCCTGATGTTTCTGATCCATTCATTGAATTTGGATCCATCAAAGGTGACTTTCCCACACAAACTCATAAGAGTAAAGGAGCCATTAGGATTCGAGCCAGAAGCATTATTTGAAGACATCTGAAAGAGGAGAACAAGTTTAGTATAGATTTAAGAGAGTCCTTAATAAAACACGGGAATGTAATATTAAGGCTAGGATCCAATCACAATATAATATAACTTAGAAGAGGTATGTCGTAATCTAAGCTATACCATATTTGAAAGGTAGGTGAATGACGATTCACCAATTTCCACCACGAAAACCGAAATATTAGATATTAGGTTTTATTGGTTTTTTAGAAATTCCTAGATTCTTTGAGATTCAATGAACTTTTCAAAGGCATGTTTCAATCTCGAGAGTGCCCTCCAAGTTTTATGACTGGGATACCGAGGATGACAAAACGAGGTGTGAAGTAACCATGCAAATCACTTGGTACCCTTAAAGTTTATCACTCAATCGATGTGCCGGTAAACCACACACGCTCCACCGATACTATAATAAACCTTAAGTCACCCTTTACCTACCTTGTTAAGTCCAAGTTAGTGTGCCGGTTAACCACACATGCTCCACCAACGACTTAGACAAAGTGTAAAGTGTAATTTCATGGATTAGCACCTTATTCACATTTTCCTAAAGTAACTAAGATTGGGAATTTAATAAAACATTTAATTACTTTATAATATTCATCATACTTTGAATGAGATTTTATAAGTCCTTGTCTTACCCGTTCGGATAACGACCCTCCACCAGTCAAGAAAGCGGTGGGTGAGAGTAGACACCCATTAAGTCACCATTTTATAGGCAGCAACCTTATACCCACCTTATAGACTGGCTTCGTGAATGAGGCGTACTAGCGGTAAGACGACTTTATTCTTATACATATATATATAATTATTAAATCATCATAATATAAGTATAAGGGTTGAATTTTAACTTTTAAAATTCTAGGGGTTGGAACTTAAAGTTTTAACTTAACTTTACTTGTTCCAAAACTTAAGGGAAAGTTTTGTAACTTTCAAAACTTTTCATTTCTTGTAACTTATGAGTTTAATAGAGTAATAAAATGAAGACTCTTCATTTTTCTAACTCTTGTGTTTGTTTTAATGGTTTTAATTCAAGTGTGACTCTTGGTTTTTCCATAACTTGAGGACAAGTTATGGACTCCATTAAAACACATTATGATCAAGAATTAATCTACCACATAGGTTACAAATAATTCCTATGATCATCTAAAACATCATAAGAACAAGAACATGAATATGAACACATTCATAAATTACACTTAAAACTTTGTAATTTTGATAACTAGTTGTTGTAAATGAATTAGCAAAGACATTACACCACCAAAAACAAATTTTCAATTACCAAAACAGTTTAGGGTAATGTTTCTAATTCATTTCCAGCAACTAAATCAAAATTCTGCAATCAGTCGACCCTACTCGCCGAGTGCATAAACTCACTCGCCAAGTTGGTTGAAAATACACATGAACTCGACGAGTCCCCCCTATAGACTCAACGAGTCCACTCGCAGACAACAAGATTTTCGACTTTTTTTTCAACTTTTAAGCACAAATGAAAAACAAACAAGCCTAAGCTCTGATACCACTAATGGGTTTTGAGCATTCTAACACTTCCTAAGTGTACATGCAACCCTAATAACCTTGGATCTATGTTTGTGTAATTATCATTCAAAGTTGAATTCCAAGGCTATATTCCTATCTAGCATACATGGGGAACAATTTTAACTTAAAGTATAGATAGAATAACTTACCTTGTTGTTGTTTATGTTCCTTGAAACCTTGTGAGCCTAGCACCCCAAGTGTGATGCCTCAAATGCTTCACACAACACCAAATGCTCTTGGAAGAACTTATGAGAGAACACACACTTCTCAAAAATCGGCCAAACCCTCTTGTTTCTTAGTGTAGCCGATTTTGGTGGAGAATATGTTTCTTATATAGTGTTGACACATCTAGGGTTAAACCCTAATGTGTCATGACTCTTCATTTCCATGACCCATGGGTTTGTAACTCCCATGGAGCATCCTATGGGTAGAACCCAACTTGATAATCCATGGAGCCTCTTAGCCCACTATACAAGATATGGATGACTTACATAATCAACCCATATATTTAATTAGTTATCTTTTGATCACATAATTAATTCTAAATTAATTCTTGATCAAACTAATCAAATAATATTATTAATATATTAGAACTTATAATATATTAATAATCTCCAAGTGTTATTTCTCTCATTTAGTCTATCCAATTGCATGGTGCCATGCAACCCAAATGGACTATGCCGGGTCGGGTCAAGTACATACCAGAAATAGTAATGGACTCAGACACCTTATCCAACATAATCATCCTGATGTTTCTGATCCATTCATTGAAGTTGGATCCATCAAAAGTGACTTTACCACACAAGTTCGTAATGGTAAAGGAGCCATTAGGATTAGAGCCAGAAGCAGCATTGTTTGAAGACATCTAAAAGAAGAGAACAAGATTAGTTTAGATATTAAGAGACTCCTTAATAAAACACCCAAATGTAATATTAAGGCTAGGATTCAATTACAATATATTACAACTTATAAGAGGTATGTCGTAATTCAAGCTATGACATATTTGAAAGGTAGGTGAATGATGATTCACCAGTTTCCACCATGAAAAAAACGATATATAAATATTAGGTTTTTAGTTGGTTCTTATAAACTCATAGATTCTTTTGAGATTCAATGAACTTTTCAAAGGCATGTTTCAATCTCGAGTGTGCCCTCCAAGTTTTGTGACTGCGATACCAAGGATCACAAAACGAGGTGTAAAGTAACCATGCAAATTACTTTGTACCCTTAAAGTTTATCACTCAATCGATGTGCCGGTAAACCACACACTCTCCACCGATACTATGATAAACCTTAAGTCACCCTTTACCTACCTTGTTAAGTCCAAGTTAGTGTGCCGGTTAACCACACACGCTCCACCAAAACAACATAAACAAGGTGTAAAGTGTAATTTCATGGATTAGCACCTTATTCACATTTTTACTAAAGTAACTAAGATTGGGAATCTAATAAAAGCATTTAGTTACTTTATAATATTAATCATACTTTTAATGAGAATTTATAAGTCCTTGTCCTACTTGTTCGGCTAACAACCCTCCACCAATCAAGGAAGTGGTGGGTGATAGTGGACACCCTATAAGTTGCCATTTACCCTAGAATCTCAAAGAATCTAGGAATTTCTAAAAACCAATAAAACCTAATATCTAATATTTCGGTTTTCGTGGTGGAAATTGGTGAATCGTCATTCACCTACCTTTCAAATATGGTATAGTTTAGATTACGACATACCTTTTCTAAGTTATATTATATTGTGATTGGATCCTAGCCTTAATATTACATTTGGGTGTTTTATTAAGGACTCTCTTAAATCTATACTAAACTTGTTCTCCTCTTTCAGATGTCTTCAAATAATGCTTCTGGCTCGAATCCTAATGGCTCCTTTACTCTTATGAGTTTGTGTGGGAAAGTCACCTTTGATGGATCCAACTTCAATGAATGGATCAGAAACATCAGGATGATTACCCGCTACGAGGACAAAGAATATGTCCTTGACAAGGAGCTTAAGGAGATTGATGAGACCACTGCAACTCCTCAGGAGATCGCTGACTTTCAGGCACATGAAAGGGATGCTACGAAAGTAGCATGCATCATGATGGCCACAATGACAATAGAACTCCAAAAGTCCTATGAGGATTTCTACCCTTATGAAATGCACCAAGATTTGATGGAAAGATACCATCAAAGTGCACGACAAGAGAGGTACGAAATCATCTGCTCCATGATAATAACCATGATGAAGGACGGGGATTCCGTCACGAGCCACATGCAGAAAATGCAATGATATGTGGATCGATTGCTGAAGCTTAATGTGAACTTCCCTGAGGAGCTTGCAATAGATATAATTTTGCGCTCCTTACCATCGTGCTATGATCAATTCCGCATGACATATCACATGAATAAAGAAGAGGTCACTCTCAGCAAACTTCAGGGACTTCTCAAGACTGCAGAAACAGGTCTTAAGGGGAAGTCGGTTGCTATCACTTCTACTCCAAACTCAACTCCGGTTTTGGCAATCGGGAAAAGTCGAGGGAGGAAGAGAAAGAGATCTTCGAAGGGTACCAAGGCTCGGACCCTTGATGGCTCTTCTTCAAGTGGAACCAAGAAAGGTTTCATTACTCCTTCTTCTGACCCAAAAGAGGCTGAATGCTTCTATTGCCATGAAAAAGCTCATTAGAAGCGGAACTGCCCAAAGTACCAGCGGGATGTGAAGGATGGGAAAGTCAAACACAACCATGCAGGTATTTACACTATCATTTCTAATAACTCACCCCATTCAAAATCTTGGGTCCTTGATACCGGTTGTGGAATTCATATTTGTTGTGACTTGCAGGGACTAAGAAGAAGTGAGAATGTGGAGCAAGGAAGAATAAACTTGATCATGGGGAACAGGAAAGCTTCATCTCTCACCAAGATTGGAGTTTATACTTTATCGCTAAGTAATGGGTTTAGTTTAGATTTGAATAAGTGTTGTTACTCGCCAAGAATGGCAAGAAATGTTATTTCCTTTCATGCTTTGTACAAACAAGGGTTTACCTTTTCGTTTAATAATGAAGTTGGTTCTACTGATGCTTTCTTTAATAATGTTCTTTATTTTAAAGCATTACCTTGTGATGGTGTGTATGAAGCTGTATCTGTTGTAGATAACTCAGGAAATAATGTTTTGTGTATTGATTCTACTAATAATAATAACTTGGATAAAGCATCATTATGGCATTGTCGTCTTGGACATATAAGCAAGAAACGCATAGGCCAACTCCAAAAGGATGGAGTCTTGGAGTCGTTTGACCTAAAGTCAGATGATAATTACGAATCATGCTTACTTGGAAAAATGACAAAGTCACCCTTCACAGGATCGTGTGAAAGGGGTGAAGGTTTGTTGGACCTTATACACACGGATGTGTGTGGGCCATTCAAACATGCCACAAGGGATGCTAATCATTATTATTTAACTTTTACTGATGATTACAGTAGATATGGATATGTCTACTTAAGCAAGCATAAGTCAGAGACTTTCAAGAAGTTTAAGGAATTTAAACAGGAAGTCGAGAATCAATTGGGCAGGAACATTAAGATGCTTCGATCCGATCGGTGTGGTGAGTATCTTAGTTCAGAGTTCCTCGACTATCTAAGGGAATGTGGGATTGTCTCACAATTGACACCTCCCAGGACACCGCAGTTGAATGGTGTGGCTGAGAGGCGTAATCGAACCTTGTTGGACATGGTTCGTTCCATGATGAGTCGAGCTTCGCTATCAATCTCATTCTGGGGGTATGCCTTAGAGACTGCCGCCCATATCCTTAATCTAGTCCCTACAAAGAAAGTTGCCAAAACTCCTCACGAGATGTGGACTGGTAAAGTACCTAAACTAGACCACATCAAGATTTGGGGTTGCGAGGCTTTCGTGAGACGCGAGACTCATGATAAGCTCGAACCCCGAAGCGAGAGGTGTATTTTCATCGGCTACCCACAACAATCCTTTGGTTACCTCTTCTACAGACCTAGTGACAATGTGGTCTTTATAGAAAGAAGAGGAGTCTTTCGAGAAAGAGAGTTTATAAGCCAAGGATATAGTGGGAGGAAAATTGATCTTGAAGAAATTCAAGAGTCAAGTGGTGAAGGAACTTCAAACTCTAGCCCTCAACTTGAGGAGGAAACTCCTGTGGAGCCAATTGACGAATCTGTACCTCTGAGGCGTTCCACGAGAGTTAGGAGTGCACCTGAGCATTGCTATGGATTCCATATTACTGCAGAAGGGGAGACACTTATTAGTGATGGAACACTAGTAAGTCAAGATGACCCTAACACCTACGAGGAAGCCATGGCAGGCCCCGAGTCTGCTAAATGGAAAGAGGCTATGGATAGCGAGATACAATCCATGCATGACAATCAAGTTTGGAACTTGGTTGAAAATGTACCAGGTCGTAAGACAGTGGGGTGCAAATGGGTCTTCAAGAAGAAGACCGACATGGATGGTAAAGTACACACTTATAAGGATAGACTGGTTGCAAAGGGCTTCTCTCAAATTCCTGGAGTGGATTATGATGAGACCTTTTGTCCGGTAGCCAAGATTAAGTCTATTCGGGTTCTGTTAGCCATAGCCGCATTTCATGACTATGAAATTTGGCAAATGGATGTCAAAACCGCTTTCCTTAATAGAAAGTTGGCTGAAGATGTTTACCTGAGTCAGCCAAAGGGTTTTGTCAGCAACAAGTACCCTAATAGAGTGTGTAAGCTTAAGAAATCCATTTATGGATTAAAGCAAGCACCTCGCAGATGGAATCTTTGCTTGATGAAAAGGTCAAGGAATTTGGTTTTTCTAGGAGTGAAAATGAATCTTGTGTGTATGTCAAGGCTAGTGGGAATATAGTTAGCTTCTTGGTATTGTATGTGGATGACATACTACTCATAGGAAACGACATTCCAACCCTGCAGGAAGTAAAGTCCTGGCTTGGAAAGTGTTTCGCTATGAAGGACCTTGGTGAAGCTGCCTATATTTTAGGGATAAGGATCTTGAGAGATCGGAGTAAAAGACTAATTGGACTTAGTCAAAGTACCTACTTGGATAAGGTGCTGAAGAGATTCAGCATGCAAGACTCCAAGAAAGGAGAGTTGCCCATCCAGAGTAACGCCAAACTGAGTAAGACACAAAGCCATAACACTGAGGCTGAGATAGCACAAATGAGTCGAGTACCTTATGCTTCGGCTGTAGGATCGATCATGTATGCTATGACGTGTACTCGACCTGATGTAGCTTTTGCCCTGAGCATGGTTAGCAGGTTTCAGGGGAACCCTGGCAAGGCACACTGGACTGCGGTAAAGAATATTCTCAAGTACCTACGAAGGACTAAGGACTGGGTCCTTACCCTCGGTGGGAGTGATGACTTGAGAGTTGTAGGGTATAGTGATGCTAGCTTCCAGACTGATAGGGATAACTTCCGCTCTCAGTCGGGCTGGGTCTTTACCCTAAATGGAGGAGCAATTTCTTGGAAGAGTTCCAAGCAAGAGACAGTGGCAGATTCTACTTGTGAATCAGAGTATATTGCAGCTAGCGAGGCGGCAAAGGAGGCGTTATGGCTAAGGAACTTCATTGGAGACCTTGGAGTTGTACCAGCTATTAAAGAGCCAATGGAAATTTTCTGTGATAGTGAAAGTGCTGTTGCCTTAGCCAAGGAACCAAGGGATCACGGGAGATCCAGACACATCGACAGAAAATACCATTTCATCAGACATCGGATCGAAGAAGGACTCCTCGTGGCAAAGAGGGTATCATCAGATGAGAATCCGGCAGATCCCCTCACGAAGGGACTGACTCGGGTTAAGCATCTCCAGCATGCTCGGAGCATAGGGCTGAAGGATGATATTAGATTTAGTAGTTAGATAACCTCGAAATTTGTAAAGTGTAATTGACATCTGATGATGAATAAAAGTGTTTTATTTATGAGTAAAGTGTTGCTATCTCTTGTCGATCGTTTACTATATTTCTTTTGCATGTTTTGACTTCCAGAATAATTTTTTTTTGTTTGGTATAACATATTATTCAAACCTCCACAGTCGGTCATATGTCGGAAGTAGGTATGAATCAAGACTGTCATGTTTGGTTGTAGAGGTCTTGGACAAGGCTACAGCAATCATGAGTGCTCATAAGTTCTGAGCATTGGACACAACCCATGCTCACTGGAATCACTTCATGGAATTCTATCTCGAGTGATCTTGAGACGGTAATATCATATAAGTCTTTAAACCTAGAGATATGATTTGTTACTTACAAGTTGGTTATGCATTGATTGTACGATAAACGCATTGGTAACTCGATGTTATAAAATCGCGCTCTTGTGTGTAATTCAATGAGTAGTAGAACAAACATATGATTCGACGTTTATCCCGACCCGGCATGGTCCATCTGGGTTGCATGGCACCATGCAATTGGATAGACTAAATGAGAGAAATAACACTTGGAGATTATTAATATATTATAAGTTCTAATATATTAATAATATTATTTGATTAGTTTGATCAAGAATTAATTTAGAATTAATTATGTGATCAAAAGATAACTAATTAAATATATGGGTTGATTATGTAAATCATCCATATCTTGTATAGTGGGCTAAGAGGCTCCATGGATTATCAAGTTGGGTTCTACCCATAGGATGCTCCATGGATGCTCCATGGGAGTTACAAACCCATGGGTCATGGGAATGAAGAGTCATGACACATTAGGGTTTAACCCTAGATATGTCAACACTATATAAGAAACATATTCTCCACCAAAATCGGCTACACTAAAGAAACAAGAGGGGTTGGCCGATTTTTGAGAAGTGTGTGTTCTCTCATAAGTTCTTCCAAGAGCATTTGGTGTTGTGTGAACCATTTGAGGCATCACACTTGGGGTGCTAGGCTCACAAGGTTTCAAGCAACACAAACAACAACAAGGTAAGTTATTCTATCTATACTTTAAGTTAAAATTGTTCACCATGTATGCTAGATAGGAATATAACGTTGGAATTCAACTTTGCATGATAATTAGACAAACATAGATCCAAGGTTATTATGGTTGCATGTACACTTAGGAAGTGTTAGAATGCTCAAAACCCATCACATCTAATCTTCATAAGTTCAAGAACAGGAATATGAACACTTTAAAGAATAAAAAATGACACTTAAAACTTGTAATTTTGATAATTGTTGTGACAAACTCAAATCCTCTCAGGTAGCATCTGAAATTTTCTTCTTGATCTTCAACTTGTAAGTGTTTCAAGCCCTAATTAGTTGATATCTACCTTAATCTAGTGATCTAACACACTTTCATCCGTGAAATCATTCCAAAAGTGTAGATCTTCAAGTTCACCAAGAACACCAAGAACATACACTAGTGTTCTTGGACTTTTAGCACCTTTCAAGCTTCTACCTTGTAAGTTCTTCTATCCTAGAGTCTTATAAGCTTTTTTACACTTCTGAACACCAAGAAAACACCCAAGAAATGAAGGATCAAGGGTGTTTACGGTCCAAGAACATCTTGGGCCATAAACCCTAATTGTGGTGCCAAAGTGTGCCTTAGCCTTTCATAATACCTTGGAAACTAGCCTAGCACCTTACCTTGATGTGTTTAGGACTCAAAACAATCAAAAGACCATCATCCATATGTTTTTAGGGCCGCAAGCACATGGAGAAGTGGTCCATCTGCCGAAAACTCCATTTAGGAGTGTATTGATGCCACAAACACTCCCTAAGGCTTAAACATGAAGTAGGAATGCTTAGTATGACTTGGAAGGCTTCAAAACTAAAAATGATCAAAGAGTAATGATTTTACGGCCATAAGCTCATGGGTTTATGACCTTACATTCAACGAGTGATGGTCAAAAGACCTTAAGCTCCTGTTTTGGTCATTCCACTTCCCTATGATGAATAACATGTGATTCCAACACTTAATCATGGTGTTTCCTAGTCCCGGAAGGTGTTTCCTTTCATATAGTTGTTTATAAACACTATAGTCATGTTAATATGTGTTCTTATATGTCATTTAGGACTTGTTGTGTCTCGGGACTTCATTCGTGGCACTTCTCATCCTTACACGCATACCCGATTGAATCACCCACATCAGGAGAGTTCATACCCCATAATGAATCTTTTAACTGTTTAAGGGTGGGGGGGGATACAAGTTGAACACAATGATAATTGTGTAAATGTTTGTTGTTAAAAATCTTTTAAAATGTTACTTATGGTATTTATAAGTTGTCAAAACATTTCAAAACTCTTTAAAGTTATGTTACTTTATAGTTACATAAAACTACGTTTTTAAAGTACAAGCATAACTTAGTAGATAAATGAGTCCATTCAATAATAGTCAAAGTAGAACATTAGTAAACTATAATAGGTGTCTTTTAGGAGAATGTTATTCATTACTTCTGGTAGAATGAAGCACACAAAGAGTCAGTTCATGCAAGAATCAAACAAACAGTGAAGAGAATCAAACAATAGCGTACAGAACATGTAGTAAAGAGATACATAAAAAAACAGAACATAACAAACAAGTTAGGTTGCTATAGCACAAAAACACACAAACAAGATCTAATTATACCAATGAATCACTAACTCACTGTTTTAAACAAATGGTGATAGTTATATTGGGTATACATGAGGATATAACTTTAACGTGAATTACACGGCTTGCAAGAGTTTGCAGGGGTCGCGTTTGGTTCCCTTAATCTCTTGACAGGGAGAGCGTTTAGTAGGGGTTCTAGCGTTCACATTATGACCATAATAAAACAAATATGTTTTTAGGTTATTTAGTACATCCGTATGTCATTATAAACGACATTTGTGTACTTACTTTCCCATTACTTTAATAAAGTGACAGTACCACTTGAAAGTTGAACTATTTTCTAGTCAAGATAGTTATAAACTAGGGAAACTATACTTTTTACAAATCGACAAAGGAACAGTCGGGTCTAGCACAAAATAGAAGATGCCTTGGTAGAAGGCTACGAGTAAAGGATAGGACCATAATGCTAGACTTATGATTCCTTAATGTATACATCACAGGATACATATATACCAATAGGTTCCGACAGCTAATAGGATGCGTGCTCTTCGCTTCATTTCCTGTCCTCGTTTGGTTGTGGGCTTGGAACGAGTTCACCCAATCTATTATCTGCCCGATTCTATATATATATTCGTGCTAATTATACATTAAGTCATCATAAGGGTACCAGGTATGGATCAGGTTATAGGACACAGAGTCGAAGCACAATTTTTCTAATACAAAACTTACTTTTCAAAGTCAGTACTTTTGGTATACAAAACTAGACATTTCCCAGATAAGGGCTTAATCCATTTTATTAAGTCAATACAATTCTAAAAGACTTTAGGTGAGTAACTCTATAATACCTTTATTTATACACCATGTTTATATATAAAAATAATACCCAATAGGTTGTTAAATGTGTGTTTTCCACCTTACCTCGTGTTCCCCGTTAGGTTGTGGACTTAGGGCAGATTCACCCAATTAACTTTCTATCCGATACTAGATTATATATAACAGTATATACTAATCTATTATAAAAGTAGTCACTGTGGTCGCTATTTTTACTATAAGAAATATAGGGTTTCTTAAAGAACTTTTCATTAGATATAAAGGAATAATTACTACTAACTCCATGAGTAACAAGTGAATACATTAGGGTTATATATGAAGACGATCTAACAACCAATGGAATGTGTGCTATCCGCCTTGCTTTCTGTTCCTCGTTGGCTTGTGAACTTAGGGAAGATACGCAAAACAGAACTTACAGCTTACACAACTTTTACATATACATTTTCAAACATCATTTTACAGCTTACTCACATCACTAAAATCTTATGAACTCACCAGCTTAATTGCTAATCAACTCTTTCAAATAACATGTATTCTCAAGAGACTATTAAACAAGTGCTCGTGCTGGGGATCAGAAGATGAAGCACTATAGCTTCAAATCTTGTTTTGTTATTTGCGTATGAATTCTATGTTTTGTGAACACACACATTGTAAAAACTTTCTTTCTAACTAAAATGGTTGTTCATTACTTGCTTACCATATACATATCTCGTGATACTAAACATGACGTCCTCCATCCCTGAACTTTTCTGTTGTTCCGGTTTTAGGTTGTGACATATTGGTATTAGAGCATTGTTTATAGTGAACTAAGTATATCAACCGATAAAAGATATACATCTATAAATACAATGGGGCTTAAGTTCTCTGGATAATGATATATTTTGGAGTTTAACTACAAGTTATAAAAATATACCTACTTGCTCATACATGTACTTAATAGAACTAGTGTCACGAGGAGAACAAAAATAAAGTATTTAAAGGTTGGACACTATAATCAACATGAACAGTTATGTAATCATAACTAGGATCAATATAGCCTGATCAACTATATTCATTCGAGATGTGACCGGCATGTGTTTGGGAATGATGTGGTGTTGGAACAGAGTTAAAACTTACCTAAACACTAGTCAAGTGAACACAGAATGAGTAGATTTAGAGTTAGAATACTATAGGAGTATTTTAGGCCAGATAAATAACTTATTTGAGAATTTAAAGGACTCTTAGGGAAAAGTCTATAATATTACAAGGTATATTCCTAAAAGTGTTATATATAATCAGGATCTTAAGGATATAGAATCTATGGCCTACGCTTCACTATTCATTCCTCTTAAGGGTGTAGTGTTGGGGTGGGATCAATTATTCGAAGGTCTATTTAATCTTCAATTATATACAAAATTGGGTACCTTTTACAATTATAGGATGATTCCGTAAGGATCACCCCATAAAGTTACCTTAAAGCTCATAGGTTCTTTAGTCACTTCCATTCTCGCACGACAAACCCAGATAAACGTAACCACTCCCTCATAATATACAACAGAAGAGTCCATGAGGAACAAGGAGAAGTTCATGAGAAGATTTCAAGGAAAGATCAGCCAAAGTAACCAAAACGTCTTACGTGTCACACTGATAAATATTAATTAGATTAATTTATCGAGCGAGTGGAAACACTGCTCACATTACATGTGTTAGAATTATTTTCTTGCATGCAGCTAGTAACAGTTATTCATGAAACATATATTCATTCAAGTTTAGCTAATTCAAATTCATAGGGTTAATTAGGTATAGACTCATTTATGAATTGTTTTTAGAACCCTGTGGAAGTCAGGACCCGATACATCCAGAACTAGGATAACCTTGTCTTTTCAGCGTTCGGCTTGTGTCCCTTGCTATAGACTTATTTTGTTGTATCTTTGTTTTCTTATAGCAAAGATGCCTCCTCGCAGATCACCCAGACACACTACTTCGATAACTCCAATACCGCCTCCTTCGCAAATAGATATGGCAACTATAAACATTGCAGTGGTCGCGGCTATGGAAACAAACATGACTAAATATCACCCCATCGGTACAGGTGGAGGCGAAACGCCTACTGATTCTACTCAAGGTGAGGTCCTTGTGCGCCCGTGGGAGTTCTCCTAAAAGGAATTCACCAGATTCCAACCATTTTCCTTTAATGGGACTAAAGGAGTCATTGCCCTCATGCAATGGTTTGAGAAAACAGAGTCGGTCTTCGAAATTTGTTTATGCCTAGAAAGAAGCAAAGTGAAGTTTGTTGCCTCCACCTTCTCTGGCAAGGCGCTAACATGGTGGAACGGCCATGCTAAGTCACTGGATCTATCAGTGGCAAACTCAATAGGTTGGGAAAACCTAAAAGAGTTACTGTGGGAGGAATACTGCCCGTTAGGCGAGATTCAAAAACTGGAACAAGAGCTATGGGATCTGACTATGGTCGGCTCAGACGTAATGACCTACACTGACCGGTTCATAAAACTAGCAGCTCTATGCCCCGAGATGATTACCTCGGAGATCAAGAAGATAGAAAGATACATTTGGGGTCTGACTGCTCCGACCCAAGGAAATGTGATGTCTTCTAACCTAGCCACATTCGATAGTGCTAAACGTCTGGCTCAACGACTCATCGACCATGGAGTCTGCCATGGTGTAAAAGTCCTTATTCCTAAGCCATCAAGGGAAGAGGAGTATAATCAAAAGTCAGAGAACAAGAGAAATAAGAAGTGAACAACACAAGACACCCCGCAAGAGAAACGAGCAAGTACTATGTATGCCGCTACGATGCCTACTACTTCAGCACCTGCCAGTCAATATACCAGAAACCTTCCGAAGTCTTGAAAGTGCAACATTCACCACACCGGAGTATGCCGGGAAATGTAGTGTATGAACTACCATAGAAAGGGACACACCATCTGTTACTGTAGGGCACCAGCTCAACCGATCTACCAAGTCCTCGGAGTTGAAGAAAACCAAGCCTGCTATGGATGTGGTGAGACTAGTCACCGTCAGATGGACTGTCCAATAATAAAGAACTCAGGAGCGGATAGACGTATTCAGATGATCACCACAGGAGAATCTACCCCAGAGTCGTCGACGAGTAGTGGTACGTTTTCAAAATAGTAATTACTTTTAAAATTGATTTATATTAATATAAGATTAAAATTTGGGGATGACACTTAAAGGTAACTATACTAACTCACATGTTATAATAGGCCACAATATTCAAGAGAACTAAAAGATACCTTAGAGAAGCTATTATGGCTCACGATATCCATCAAGGTTATGCATAATTAAGATGTTGCAAACTTTGAGTGAGTGACTCCGCTTAGGTCCCATTTCCTTAATTGGTTGCGGATTTGAGGCAGAGATACTCAGTCGACTGCCTGGCTCATGTTAATTATTCATAACTTGTATATAACGAGAGATAATAGTGGTACCACGGGGGATTGTGGTATAAAAGTATCCCTACAGTTAATAAAGCTCTTTTATTTGTATGTATGCGCACATAGCGGTACAATACATAGGAGTGTTAACTTAAAATAGAAAATAGGAAACACGAGAACAGTTACAAGGAGTACATTATTGAACATACTAGGAGTACAGTACCAAGCATACCAGGGATACATCGTCGTTGATCATAGGTTTCTTTCATTTGACCAAAACTTTGTTCAGTATAGAGTCCGTTGTTTTCTTTTGTCATGAGTTGGCATGGTCCTCACCATACCAAGATCATATGTTTCTATCGCCTCGATCGACAAGTTCTCTAAACTTTCATCATTCGTATCGAAAGTCCGACCTGAATCAAAAATTTTATCTTTCGCATTCTAAACCCCCAAAGTACTCATGCGAAGAGTACTTTGTCCTTCAAAGCCTTGTCGTCAGATGTTCGCAGACCGTCACGAAATACCACTTGTCCAGCAGACCAAGTTCGAGCACAGAGGCTATGGACGAATACTGCCCACCTATTATTATTTAGTGTATATGCGACGGTGGTATATGATTATGATTACGCAGATCTAGTATGTGTGTTTCCGCCCTATCTCCTGTCCTCGTTGGGTTGTAGACCTGGGGTAGAGTTGCACATCCGACGATCCTACTAATCCTAATTATATATGGCTTCTATACACGAGGTAATGATAGATGGACCAAGTATGAATCCTATCATGAACGGAAGGGCAAAGTACCCAAGTCTACGAGTGAGTATTCTGCCAATGAGAAGAGAGCAACCCCAGTAGTAATCCTAGGAAAGCTAATTTCAGGAAGAAATTCATTCTAACGGGGGGATGATGTGAGAACCCAAAAATTTCCATTTTGTACAACCATCCACTTTATTTGAAGTCAAAATTGTTTCTGCTAACTTTCAAGCTTTTTGGAATAAGTTTGAGTGGTTTAAAGTTAGTGCTTCAAGAGATAAGTGGAGAAAGGATGCCCTAGTGTTTAGTGTACATCAATTAGTTTCCAAAAACCCCAAGAGTTTATAGTTTACTACCCAAATGGTATTAGGGCTATAAACCCTAATGATTATATAAGTGAGAGTTGGTTACTTTTATCACTTTTTCACAATTCCAAGATCCAAACTCAAATCCTCTCAAGTAGCATCCGATTTTTTCTTCTTGATCTTCAACTTGTAAGTGTTTCAAGCCCTAATTAGTTGATATCTACCTTAATCTAGTGATCTAACACACTTTCATCCGTGAAATCATTCCAAAAGTGTAGATCTTCAAGTTCACCAAGAACACCAAGAACACACACTAGTGTTCTTGGAGTTTTAGCACCTTTCAAGATTCTACCTTGTAAGTGCTTCTATCCTAGAGTCTTATAAGCTTTTTTACACTTCTGAACACCAAGAAAATACCCAAGAAACGAAGGATCAAGGGTGTTTACGGTCCAAGAACATCTTGGGCTATAAACCCTAATTTTGGTGCCAAAGTGTGCCTTAGCCTTTCATAATACCTTGGAAACTAGCCTAGCACCTTACCTTGATGTGTTTAGGACTCAAAACAATCAAAAGACCATCATCCATATGTTTTTAAGGCCGCAAGCACATGGAGAAGTGGTCCATCTGCCGAAAACTCCATTTAGGAGTGTATTGATGCCACAAACACTCCCTAAGGCTTAAACATGAAGTAGGAATGCTTAGTATGACTTGGAAGGCTTCAAAACTCAAAATGGTCAAAGTGTAATGAGTTTACGGCCATAAACTCATGGGTTTACGACCGTAAACTCAATGAGTGATGGTCACAAGACCTTAAACTCATGTTTTGGTCATTCTACATCCCTATGACGAATGGCATGTGATTCCAACACTTAATCATGGTGTTTCCTAGTCTCGAAAGGTGTTTCCTTTCATATAGTTGTTTATAAACACTATATTCCTGTCAATATGTGTCCCTATATGTCATTTAGGACTTGTTGTGTCTCGGGACTTCATTCGTGGAACTTCTCATGTGACATCCCCAGAATCACGGCCAGAAAAGACCGGTTTTGTTTATACTTTATTTCAAAA
Organism: Lactuca saligna; assembly: GCF_052625555.1. Lineage (NCBI taxonomy): Eukaryota > Viridiplantae > Streptophyta > Magnoliopsida > Asterales > Asteraceae > Lactuca > Lactuca saligna. The sequence goes on along the minus strand of NC_136419.1, from coordinate 223,339,797 downwards.
TCAGAGTAACCTTTTGAAAAAAAGTTGCGGAATTTGTCCCAAAATAAAATATCATAAAGATTTATCCAAAGCATTTCCATAGAAATGTATTTCATTAAAAAGACTCGGGATGTCATGTTCGATACAGTACATAGGTATAAACAATACAACATAGGCCTTACTACATTATTCCGTATTTACAAGCCTAAAATACATTAATCTCTCATCCCAAGACATCACATCTATGCTCACGCGCCACTACCTGTAATACAAGAAACTGAGTGGGTCAAGCTACGGAGCCTAGTGAGCACATACGGTTTTCAACCCACAATAAATAAGTTTATTGACTTTATCAAACCAAACAAACCCGATTACCCGTTCCCGTTATCCTCACTTTACGTCCCTAAGACATCTAACACAAGGGACCTAGTCTAAGGACTATAATTGGGATGGACACTACTTCTAAGGGGATTCCTCATCAATAAATTTCCTTAAGGCAACCATGTGGGGGATGGAGTACACCTGGTGAGCACACAGTTCAAATAAACGCCTACAGGTTGCGAGCCTACTAGCGTTCCACTGGACTATCTAGAATAGTCTATGGTCGTCATCTATATTCCATTGGATGACTAGATAATCAATAACATCTATAACGAGGCCTCTTATTATTTTATTTAGTCACACAACAACTATTACATCTACCCATGTTTTACCCAACACATTTTGTAGATATAAAATACACATACAGTTTATATAATTTAAAAAAAAAATTATAAAATCGTTCATCCAACATAGATAGCAAGTATACAGATAATAAGCACACACAACAGGTAATTTATATAAAATACTTCATATCTATGTGTAAGCTGAAAGTAACTATGCACTCACCTGAGTAGGAGGTGACTTGGCAATTGGACAACACTTCGTTACTCTTAACACACTTTTCCTTCGGTAAAAAAACTGGTATCATTGCCAATAGGGTTTAGTCTAATATTCACCGCGACTAATTAATAATCTACCTATTATTACTATTATATAAGCATTAAACGATACTTATATAACCCATAATAATAGCCCAAGTAATTATTTTAAGGTCCTAATAACATTACTATATTAAAACATAAGCTAAACTAAAGATAGGTTAGGCGTAGCTCACTTACAGCGGGTTTTTCTCAAACCCGGGCTTCGCTGGAGCAGTATTTCCAAGCAAAAAGGCTCTTTTCTCAGGACTCTAGGGCCTCAGGGCTTCCTTTAGATGCTAGGGGGTTTACCTAGGCTTTTAGGGGGCTTAAGGAGGCTTAGAGAGAGAAAGAAGGTTTGGGAGGCGTGAAGAAGACGCTAGACCCGACACCTCTAATTATACTGAAAATATCTGATGGACTCGCCAAGTAGGGCGAGCTACTCGCCGATTTGCTGCATCTGGTGGCCTTCTGGTGGTGCCACGTGTCCAATTTTTATGGTGCCACGCCACCCCCTATCGCGTATCAGCCATCAAACTTAGAAAAAATCTTAACTCTCGGATACGAGCTCCATTTTCAACGTTTTTTTCAACGCGTAGGTAAAATCAAGATCTACAACTTTCATTTAGGCTCCGTTGGCTAATTCTAGACCGATCTCAATTCTAACAGTACAAGGCGTTTAGACTGTTAAATGACCATGAAGAAATCATAACTCTTTCATATGGACTCTGTTTCCGTCTGTCTTTTTACCGTTAAGTTCCTATTAATGAGATTTTCAACTTTCATTTAGGTCGCGTAAGCCAAAAACCGCTCGAACTAAAATTCGAGTTTCGGGTCGTGCACTGTTAACCCGAATCTTAGAAAAATCATAACTTCTTCATACGAAATCAGATTTAGTCGTTCTTTTTATTGATTTTCTCGGTTTAACATATTCTACGACTTTCGTTTAGATCACTAAGGCTAAAAAGTCCTCCATCGTAAACTATTTAAGTCTCCTGGTGTTGTGTCGGTTTTGTCGTAAAACTTCGGTGGGCCATGACTTCTTCGTTATAACTTGGATTTTGGTGTTCTTTATATCCCTGGAATCCTTTATTCGACCACTATAACGTTATGTAATGATATTGGACTTATCTCAAACTTTAATTTTGACGCTTATTTTTATTCTTGATTAATTATACATTTATAATTAAATAGTAAGCACATAAATACACATAATTCACATAACAATCAAATATTTAATCTTTATTACTTCAAAAAGAGTTACAATAGTTGAAATAGACTATTACATCGTCTAAAAACATTAGCCCTAAAACCCGGGCGCTACAATTCTCTCCCCCTTAGGATGATTCCATCCCGGAATCATGCATCAGCAAATAGATGTGGATAGCGACTCATAATGTCATCCTCTGATTCCTAACTGAGATTCGGCCCATTAGAATGTTTCCATCAGACTACCACTAAGTCGACCATCTTGCGTCGTAACTTCTTAGTCTTATGGTCAACAATTGTCTGAGGCTTTTCGATCAGCCTTTTATTGTCATCCATCCTTAACTCTGAGATTGGAATTATGTCGGGAACTTCTCCCGTGAATATCCTCAGATAACACACGTGGAAGGTGTTATGTATACCATCGAGTTCTTCAGGCAATTCCAGCTTGTAAGCTTGGTTCCCAATCTTCTGAATAACTTTGAATGGTCCAATAAACCTTGGACTCAGCTTTCCTTGTTTCTCGAATCGTATAAGTTTTGGATTAATGTCTAAGTCCATAACTATAATTGGTCAGACTTGACCCGACCCGGCATGGTCCATTTGGGTTGCATACCATCATGCACTTGGATAGACTATAATGAGAGAAATAAGACACTTATTGTTATTAATATATTATAAGTTCTAGTGTATTAATAATAAGAATAATAAGATTATTTAATTAATATTGATCAAGAATTAATCTAGGATTAATTAAGTGATCAAAAGAAGACTAATTAAATATATGGATTGATTGTGTAAATCATCCATACTTATATAGTGGGCTAATGCTCCATGGATAATCAAGTTAGGCTAAAACCCATAGGATGGTCCATGGATGCTCCATGGTGTATTTGAACCCATGGATCCAAGGAAATGGAAAGCCATCGCAATTAAGGATTTACCCTAATTGTAACACTATATAAAGATATTATTCTTGACAAAATCGGCGACTAGTATCACACTAGAAAGTGAAGAAAAGGGCTAGCCGATTTCATGAAGTGTAGAACTCTCTCAAGTTATTCTAAGTGTTTTGATGATTTTGATTCCATTTGAGGCATCCACACTATTGGGGCTAGGCACTCAAGCTTCATGAAGACTTTCTACATCAAAGAGGTATGTATTCTATCTTGTTACACTCATTGTTTTGTATGCTAGATTAGGATAATACCTTGGATGTTCTTATTTTCATGTATAATAGAGAAAACATAGATCTAAGGTACTTAGGGTTGCATGTACACTTAGGAGTGTTAGAATGCTTAAAACACAACAGTGGTATCAGAGCCTAGGCTTGTTTTCTTGTTATACCTAAAATAGAAGCTGAAAAAACGAATTTGTTGCTGTCTGATCATCAGACTCGGCGAGTCCATCAGGAGACTCGGCGAGTCCATGCCTAAAATGTGTTCAGTTCGATCCAAATCGCCGAGTTGGTTCATGCACTCGACGAGTTGGACCCCAGACAACACATTTTTGAGGTTTTTGGCTAGAAATGGACTAGGAACATTACCCTAAGTTGTTTTTGAACTTATAAACTTGTTTTTTAATGTGGTAATGTTCATGCTAATCCATTTCAAAGATAATTGTCAATAGATTCATGTTTTGTATTAGTTTAAGGTTTAGACTAATTACATGAAGAAGTTTGATCTGAATTATCTTGTTCTTATGAGTTGCTAAGATTAATAGAAAAGTTAATTGAAATAGTTGCTTTCAATCCATTTTAATCTAAGAGTTGAGTATAAACTGTGTTTGTCTAACTTGTCCTCAAGTTACATGAAGAGTCACATTAAAGACTCATAAAACTCATAAAAGTTGGTAATGGTTACAAAATGAAGAGTCTTGTCTCATTGAATATTTTTTATGACTCCATAACTTGTCCTCAAGTTAAGGAAGTTCAAGAGTCACTTCATTAAAGAGTAAAAGTGTAACCTTAATTAATTCCATAAGTTATAAAAATAAAGAAAAATTAGTTCTTTTATTAGTTTAAAGTCTTCCATAAGTTATGGAACTTGAAGAGTTTTTTGGATTAGAACTACTTGAAACACATAAGTTATGGAATTAATTAGTTTTGAATAGTTTCAAAACTTGCCCTCAAGTTTTGGAATTTGAAAAGTTTTCTCTTATGAATACTTTAATTCCAAGTTAGCCCATAGAATTTTAAAGAGTTAAAATTCAACACTTATACTATTTATAACATTAATGGTTAATTATTATATATATGTATAAGAACAAGTCGTTTTACCGTTAGTAGGCCTCATTCACGAAACCGGTCTATAAGGTGGGTATTGTAACATCCCGAAATAGCAAGGGTTGAGTGGAAGGGCTAAAAGTGTAATTTGGGAAAGAGTGACTCGGCGAGTCCATGGATGGACTCGGCGAGTAGAGTCGCGACTTGGTCGCGTGTTAAATAGCCGACTCGGCGAGTCAATGAGATGGACTCGGCGAGTAGGCGCTGAGTGGAGAAAACCCTAATTCTCAGGGTTGAGCCCTATATAAAGAGCATTACGTTTCCTCCCCAACCTCTTTATCACCCTTTGAGTCCCTGAAACCCTAAAATCGTGGAGAAGCACCATTGTTGAATGGATTGGGGCTTGGAGAAGTATTTGTTAAAGAAAGTTTGGAAGTTTGAAGGTGTGGAGCAAGGGGCTTTGCTTAGATTCGAGTTCCTTGCAGATTGGGGCATTCTTTTGAGGTAATATCTCGTTCTTATGCTGTTGTTATCTTGTTTATTCATTTTGGGGTTTGAGGGAAGCTTATCTTGGGTGATATTGGAATCTAGAGGTTAGATCTGAGGTTGCTACCTCAGATCTGGAATGGAGGAGAGTTGGAATGCAGGAAAGTCCCTGTGTTGAGTGTTGGATGAAGCTATCTTGTCCCAAACCTTAGCCCTAATGTGCAAAATGCATAGATCTCTTTGGATTCACGTAAAGATTGCCACTTTACGTGATGGATGAGTTGTAGGAGGCTAGATCTATGTTTTGGATCAATTGCATGGTCTGGAACGCTTCTGTTTGGATGCAGACCGGTGGTACTCGGTGAGTCACATGGGTGGACTCGACGAGTCGCTTGAAGATGAGCTGGAACTCGACGAGTTGGATGAACAACTCGGCGAGTAGGTTGAAGATAGCCTTAGACTCGGCGAGTCTGTTCTTGGACTCAGCGAGTCTTGTCGAAGAGTCCAAATATTTTCTAGTTGAGTCGAGAACCGGCGAGTCAAGGGATGACTCGGTGAGTTGTGTGCGAGTGGACTCAGAGTTGTTGGACTCGGCGAGTCTCGGGGCGACTCGGCGAGTTAGGTCGCGGATTGAGTGAAGTTTTGAGTATGGAAACTCGGCGAGTCATAGGGTTGACTCGGCGAGTAGGGTCAGTCAGGGGTTGACTTTGACCTAGTAATTGACCAAGGGTTAACCAGTGGTTTCCAGGGATATTTTGGTAATTGTTGATTATGGTTTTGAGTTCAGTGCATTGGTGGCTGTCCAATGGTGGAGATCGTATCAGGGATCGGAGCAGCTTGGGTTATCTGTTCAGTCGGCAGTTTCGAGGTGAGTTATCCTCACTATATCTATAGGGTTTAAGGCACCAAGGCCGAGCCTTTTATCAGATGGAAATCCAGGTAATTGTCTGTTGTATGATATTGCGGGATATGGGCTGGAAGGTTTTACGTTATGGGCCGGAAGGCATTACATGTTGTGGCCCGGAAGGCAATGCGATGTGGACCGGAAGGTCATGGCCTGGAAAGGCGTATGTGCATAGTTATTATGTTGGCTGAGTCGTAGGGTGATGTTATGCTAGTGATCGGCTAGGCTGGTATCTTGGTTAGGGTAATGATATGTTATGTGATCTGTTGATCGAATTGCTAACTGTGAACTGTTATATGATTACATGTTATGTGTATAGTTGTCTGGTCTGGAGTGTAACCCGGTATGCATGGTTGTTCTATGTTCTGTCATGATATATGTGTGTGTGTGTGTGTATATATATATATATATATATATATATATATATATATATATGTATATGCTTTTACGTTGCGGGCCGGAAGGCGATATGTTATGGGCCGGAAGGCAATATGTTATGTTCCGGAAGGCAATGTGTTATGGGCCGGAAGGCATTACGCTATGGGCCGGAAGGCGATATGTTTTGGACCGGAAGGTTGTGGCCTGGAAGGGCGTATATGTGGTTGGTATTTTGGGGGTATCTCACTAAGCTTTCGGGCTTACAGTTGTGGTTTTTATGTTTTCAGGTTCTCAGCAGTCTGTGGCAAGGCAAGGGTGTGATCGTACCGTTCCTCGCGTTGGTGTTTTATGAAATGGACCTGGGAAAATACTCTGTTAAATAATGTATTGAAAACCTTTTTGTAACAACGTTATTAAAATGGGTTGTTTTGAAAAGTTTTAATTGTTTCGAAATTTTGGTCGTTACAAGTTGGTATCAGAGCCTTGGTTTGAGTGAATTGGAGGAACACTTGTGTGAATCCAGTCTCAAATTGAGGAAGGTTTTAAAAGAGAAATTAAAATGGTTTTAAAATTAAGTAAAAGGAGGACGCGGAGGTACGATCAGCCGGAGCCAGTAAGTAACCCCGAATTACCATTCATGACATTTGTTTTATTGAGCTTTGATAGAACAGAATGCTAGAGTTAGGCTAGGGAACTTCAGGAATTCATGTTAATGTTGCCTGATTGTGATGCCTGTAGCCTAGGTTTCCTTATGGGAGATTCTCAGTGTTCCTCTAGTGGTGAGGGTTGAGCGTTGTTATGCATGTTTCTCTAGAGTGTTGTGGTAGTACTTCATACAAATATGGGTAGGTGTGGAAGGTAGTATGGGCCGGTACTACTAAAAGCACAGGACCCATACGCGTATCAGGGAAACCATGACCTCTAGGGTTGGGTTGAGAGTTGGTTCCTGGGATAGTGGGAAGAGTCTGAGGTTTTCTAGTATATTTTCAGTGTGGAGATTTTGAGGCATGCTGGAAGCGGATCCGGGCTAGGATCGGGTGCAGGATGAGGAGTTGCGGACGGGTCAGTACCTCCCGAGGTTATCGGTCAGATGAGTACGCACGAGTTGGATGCGAGGATTCACGAGATCCTGCATGATGAGGTTGCTGCATTGTTCCGGGCTAAGTTGCCGGAGTTGTTTAGGTCGATCAAGACCGCCATGGTTAAGTATTTTGATGAGCGCTATGCGGCTCTCGCGGAGACGGCTGCCGCGGTGGCTACAGTGGCTGTAGTAGCGGTAGGGGGAGAAGCTGATAGGGATTTTCAGTATCGGGACTTTGATAATACGGAGCCTCCCACCTTCGATGGGGTTCAGAACCCGATTGTTGCTATGAGATGGTTATCGGAAGTGGAGGGGTGTTTCTTCATGTGTTCATGCCCTGCTGATCTGAGGGTGAGGTGTGCTCTGAACTTGTTGAGGCTCGGGGCAAAGGATTGGTGGAGATTGATCACGAGGTCATACTCGGATGCGCAGAGGGTTGCAGTTTCATGGGATCAGTTCAGAGAGATGTTCAGTAGTCGTTATGTTCCGCAGGTAGAGAGGGAGAGGTTGGCTCAAGAGTTCCTTGAGCTGAAGTAGGATTCGGAGTCGGTGACTGAGATCACCAGGATGTTCACTGAGAGGGCGATGTTTTGCCCTGAGTTCGCTTCGGAGCAGCCTCAGATGTCCCGATATCTGAGTATGCTAAAGAGAGACATCAGACAGTTTGTGTCCGCACAGAGGTGCGGGACATTGTTGGAGTTGTAGGAGGCCGCCAGACGGCGTGAGTTAGAGACTGAGTTGCAGTTGCGTGAGCTGAGGAAAGCTTCGGTTCAGTTGGAGCCGACAACGAAACGGTCTAAGACTGTTGATTCCAGGATGGGGGATCTGAGCAGCCACACTTGTGGGAAGTGTGGGAGGAGTCACACCGGAGTTTGCAGGTCCGGTGGTGCATGCCGCAAGTGTGGAAAGGAGGGGTACTATGCGAGGGATTGTCGGCGGTCAGCGCCGGTTCGGGATTTGAGGATTTGCTATCACTGTCATCAGGTTGGACATATGAGGGTCAACTGTCCACAGTTTTCCACGGAACCGGTGCAGGCTCCAGCACCGGCCACTTTGAGGATTTCAGGAGAAGGTCAGGGTGGAGCGGAGCCCCCAAGGGCTCAGGGTCGTGCTTATTAGCTTGCGGCAGAGGAAGTCAGAGCAGTGCCGGATGCAGCTGCGGGTATGTTTCTTTCATGATGTCATGTTACCTTGCGATTATTGTGGTGTATTGTTTGTGCTGGTATCTTTGTGTGGTTTTTGATGCGGTATTTGTCGTTTTGCGGGTTGAGGTTTTGGTTATGGATTTGTGTTTCGGGTTTTCGTCTTGGTATCCGTTGATCCTAGAGGGTTTGGCATGGTTATGGATTTGTGTTTCGGGTTTTTCGTCTTGGTAGCCGTTGTTCCCTGAGGGTTTGGTATGGTTATAGTTTGGTGTTTTGTGCTTTCGTTGGTTATCATTCGTGAGGGTTATTAGTGGAGATGCGACATTGGGTTGAAGGTCAGGTAGCATCGGCTTTCCGAGGAGTGGTTAGATACAATTTGAGTTTCTTTCGAGTGGGCTAATCAGTGTTGATGTGAAATCTCGTTAAGGTTGTTTATGCTTGTGGGAAGCAGTCCGCGTGTAAGTGTTTTCTTTGTGCAGGGTTGTTCTGGAAGGTCGCTAATGGTGACCGGTGGTTGTTAATCAGTGCTATAAGTGGGGGAGAATTGGAGAACTCTCTGGGAGATCAATGAGTATTTTAGAGTGCTTAGCTGTTGGGATTCAACAGTGTTCTGTCAGCCCAGAGTATAGGCTGATAGGAGCGAGTGTCGGGCATGCGGGGCGGGATACAGACGTAGGGCATTTGATTGTGGAAGCCGGGGAGCAGGCCGGGATCGAGTATGTATGATGGAATTAGAGTTCGAAACCCCCCTAGAGGGCTAGAACGGTATGCATGGGAGGATTTCCGGGGGTGATAACCCGGAATGATGAATGCTAGTTGAGCGGTCCAGAATGGGTTGAAAGGCCTGGTAAGACGGTCCAATCATGTTGAAGACTCTGCAGGTGTTGGATCTGTTTAAGGATATGGATTGTGTAGGTTGCAGTGTGATTACATTAGGAGGTCTGACCCGGGTAGTGATCTTGTTTAGTTGAGGTAGTGCATGGGCTTAAGAGTCCCTGCAAGGAGAGTCAGAGTGAGTGTGTTGGATGGATAGCGGACATGCTAAAGGGTGGTATAGCGTGGGCGAGCACCGTGGCACTTTTCGGAGTGACAATGTGGTCGAGTGGTTTCCTTGGTAAAGGAAGAGAGAGTGAGGTGTAAGTCCGAGAGGGAGTGCAAGTTCACGGAAGTGAAAGCGGCAGAGCAGAGTTGTGATTAGAGTGATTCGAGTATGGTTTTTGAGCTGCATGTTTGCGGCAGTGGAATAGGAGCTCATCCGGTTTGGGATGCCTGCTGAGGTTACAAAGGGAATTCCGCAGGTGTAGAGCCATGAGGCTCGGAAAGGATGCAGGGAGAGAGTCTTTAACTCTCAGTGTGATTTTGATCAGGGTATGGGGTATGTATTAGTGGCTTATCCTGGGGAGTGTTTGAGGACATTACCAGTGTATCAGGTTTTCCCAACCTGAGGGTGTTAGAGCTAGTCCAACATGTGTATGCGATTGCAAGGGGAGAACTCGTGAGAGTTGCTCTGAGATTGAGAATGGGTCTCTCAGTCGTCCCGGAATGGATAGAGTGGGATTCGGATCGGGGATCCGATGGTCCATGGTTTTCTAACCCTTATGGGTCGAGTGATTATTGAGATTTGGGGCAGTAATGCATCCTGGGTAATTCTCGGTTATTGAGTGTGATTATTTGAGGGTACAGCCGGTGCCCGGTTAGAGACGGTGGTCAGGACACTGTAAGGGAATGGAAAGTGTGTTCGAGTTTCGACGGGTATGCCTTGTGGGACCTGGTCCGGTTAAGGCCAGATAGCGCGTTGTGGGAACATCTTTGGAGTTGTATTGCTGTAGGCTTCGGGGGTGAAGCCTAATTTAAGTGGGGGAGAATTGTAACATCCCGAAATAGCAAGGGTTGAGTGGAAGGGCTAAAAGTGTAATTTAGGAAAGAGTGTGACAACTGTCAATTCAGGTCATTCTTGGACTCATGCATATTTATAATAACCATTCACGCACAACATGCCATGACCTAGTAGTATAAATTAGGTCAAAAATCTTGCATAAACTAGGATCCAACTAAGGTCTAGGACTAATATACTTGATACTTACAATTCTAGTAAGTTGCTTAGCTACAATAGGAAATGTCAATACTATAATTAGAATAAGCTTCAAACTTTGTTATAATTGAAATAGGGTATAAAACTCTAAAAATAAATTAAAACACTCTAATTATACTTCAACATGTTGTTGAATATCAATCAATGTTCCAAAAACTCTAAACAGCCAAAAATCCAAATTTATAAATCTTAAAGCTTAAAAACTTTATAAAATTTGGCTATAAACTTTCTAATATCAAATTTTATTAATCAAATTATGGATTATACCAATGAAATAGAAATATAAATTACAAGTATTAATCATAATTTATTAGTTAAAAACAAGATTTTTAAATAAATCAAAAATTGCTTAAAGAATCACTTTTATAAAAATTAGATTTTTATAAAAATTAGATTTTTATAAAAATTAAGGAGGGATTTTTTATAAAAATTTGAATTTAGGAGAGAGGAGGCTTTAATGCCTCAAAAATCTGGCCATCTCCCCTCTCCCCATGCACTCTCTTCCCAAAACTCATGATTAAACTCAAACCCACACTCCACCTCTTGTCTCTTCACTCTTCTCACTTCACTCTCTTCACACACTTCACCCTCTTCCTCTCTCTCTCTAAACTCACGAAATTTCTCTCATTTCTCTGCCAAATTTCAAGACTTTGAAGACCTTGAAGTGTTCTTACTTCTCTCAAGATCATAACCAAGGTAAACAACATCATCTTCTTCCATAGTTTGATGATTCTACTTCTTTTCCTTCTTAGTTTTCTCTTCTTTTAGGATTCTATGCCTTTCCATGGCTAGAAATCTTTATTCTCCCCTTGTGGTTTGTAGATTCTCACCATAACACAATGCATGTGTTTGAAATGGTGAAAATCCGGGATCAAACCCATGCAAGGAGTGAAAAAGATGCACATATGATCATGTGACATCAAAATCTAATATTTCATGTTCTTCTCCATCTCTTTTATGTTCATGCATGACCAAAAGCATTTAAACCATTTCTAGTACATATTGAATCCTCATTCATTCCATGCATGTGTTAGAAATCGGATCTTACCAAGGACATGCATGATGTTCTTATTGAAATACCCTAATAATGCACACAAGCAAACATGCAATCTGCCAGATTACTTTGTTCGACTTTGAACAGTCATAACTCAGTCATTTCTTAACCAAATCATGATATTCTTTTTGTATTGGTTAGTTCCACGAGTTAACTTTCAAACCCAACTGGTCTTACTGTAAAATATTAAATATCCGATTTTTGGCAGATTTTACAAAAAGGTTGCGCATACAGCTCTTTTTCTGTGATCACTATTTTTATCTTGCTTAAACAATGGTCTTAAACCCAACCATAAATCTTAGGAAAAATACCTTAGAAACTTAACATATCTAGTGAGTTATGGTTGAAATTTCGTGGCTTAAAACCTCACTGAATGGGCTACACAAATTCATGAACTTCAGCCACATTTACACTTCATGCATTATTGCATGCAACTTTTCTTAAATTGTTTGGAATCATTACCCTCATTTCTCTTCTGAATACATTTTTTTACATTTTTCCTTTTGAAAGCCCTTGCATGCATGAGATAATCTGGAAAATTTCAAGAGCTTTTGTTATTTATTTGATTTATTAGAATTATTGCTAAAACCAAGGGCATAAATCATATAAAATACTTCTAGAGGTCAATAAATCCTAAATAAATTCATGGATGATACTTATGGGGAATAATGACGCCTCACCAAATTTCAGTAATTTTTGTTACTGTTTAATACGATTTCTAATTTTCTTTTAATTAGAACATGATAAATTACAAAACCACTTTTTAGGATGTGAAAATTGTATCTAACAATTTTCGCATACCTTACCTGTGATGGGTGACTCAAGAAAATAATTTCAAGATTTTTCATCATGTCTAGCTATTTTTCCCAGTTTTTGGTAATTATAATGGTCTAAAAATGGGAAAAATAGTTCTGATTATCCAAAATTCATGAAAATTTGCCAGGATATCATATTATATAGTAGGAGGTTACATAAAAATTTTGAATATTTTTCTCCACTGTAAACTATTTTTCTCTTCTTTTCTAAAGTTAATTGCACTAAAATTCACTTAAATATACATAAATACCCAAAACCAGTTTATACATTATGAAAACCACTTTTGATATTTTTCCCAAGATATTTATGCTGTAAATGATGTTACAAAAATTTATGGTAATTTATTTTAACTGTTTAATAATATTTCTTTAATTAATGACTATTTAAAGGAATAAAACAAGGAAAAATACAAATAACCACTGAAAAATATATTTTATATTTTTCCCAGCCTATTTATGTATAATAACAATTAAATAAAAAGTTTGGGTAATTTTGGAAACTGTTTTCTATTTATTTCAATTTTTATTGAAATAAATGCTCAAAAATTATAAAATATAATTAAACAGCTTGGAAATCCATTTTTATAATTTTCCCAGCTTAGTATTGTGTAATAACAGTTAAATAAAAAGTTTGAGAATTTTTATCCCTCGAATGCTATTTTTCGTGAATTTATGTTGTTATTGAGACTTAAAATTTGGAAAATTAACCTTCCAAGGTTGTAATTAATCGCACGACTTGTAAAATTTCAATACATCAGAAAAAGTGTAACAAAATGATATAAATCCAATACTAAAACGTAAATTGGCATTTCCCTATATGTAGAGTTTAGTATATTAGCATTAGATATCGACATGGAAACTCACTAGTGCGTGTGTTTGGTGTCGTAGGATCCCGGTAGTAAAACGTTGGTGCATCCCGAAGTACCGCTTGTGTCTACACAAAACATCGTGACTATTTACGCACTCCCCTATTTTCGGTTTTTATGTTTTGGGGTGGAAAAGCATGTCCAGAAAAACTACTGTTTGCATGTTGTATTTAAATTGAATTGTATCAAACATGATTGCTATTGTATTGCTATGTTTCTTTATGTATGTCTATGCAACACGGAACATGAGAACTTATCGTACTAAGGCCCTTCCCTTATCTCTAACCATTAACTCTTTGAGCCAATGGTCGTTATGGATAGCGCTATTAGGAATTGACAACTCCTCACTCGCCCGAATCGCTGGAGTGCATGATACCATATTCATCTATGGAACGATAAGCATAGATCTCGATAGGGCTTCAGTCATAGGTTTGGTTGAGACTCATTGTTTGCTCATACACATACAAACTCGTTTCTCGTTATAGCAATAAACTTGTATTCATTAATAGCAATCAACTTGTTTATCATTGAAGCAATGTACTTGTATTTACGAAAAGCCTTATTGTACGCTCGATTTTATAAACTTGTGATACTCACCAACTATTTTCATAGTTGACGCTCGTTTTACATGCTTTTTCAGGAAATAATTAGTAAGTGGATGTAAAGATTCATCATCATAGAGCATGCTGCATCGTGTTGAAGCTATTATGAAGCTATATTTTGAACAATGTTATTTTGAAAAACTTGTATTTTGTTCTTTTGAAGCTATGGGTTGTAAACTTTTAAATACTGCTATGGTGATGTATCTTTATCTTTTGCAATGAAACCGTTATCGCTGTCATACCTTGCGTTTCCGCTTTAGCGGGGTGTGACAGAAGTGGTATCAGAGCTAAAGTTATAGAGAACATCGGTTTTTCTTTAAGAAAACACAACCTATAACTAAAACTTACAAAGAAATTCCTTTTACATCAAACATATTACAAGTATAATTAGGTTGGGAGTTGTATTATTGGACCTTGATTAAACATAGCCTGATCACCTATGTTTAATTAAGAAAAGATTTATACAAAGCTTGAGCTAATTATAATGGGAATATGTTCAACAAAAATATTTGAGAAAACCTTATTTAAAAATTTCAAAAGGTTAATTTTGGTGTGTGTAAGCATTGCATATTATAGGCATGCATTGTCATTTATTTCATATCTCATTGAAACTATGTCACAGTCCACTATGTCAAGATCGTCATCTTCCCGCGCTACCGCCTCAGCCGATGAATCCGGCTACGTCACTGTTATCCCTCGACGTAATCCCCCCCGCCTCGATAGAAGAAGACCCATCAGAGGACACGGAAGATACTGGGAACTCAGTGGAGATCAGAAATGACATCGCCCCGAGTCAACGACGCGAGGCATCACCGACATCGGTGTTGCCACAGCCACCGCTCTATGGACTTCGCATTCGGAGGACAGCGAGGAAGAGTGTTCCCATTCCAGGAAGGATACCCGCCAGCACAGCAGGTAATGGCACGGCAGGACCTAGCGGAGCAGAACCCAGCGATGCAGGACCGAGAGCACCCTCACCTCAGCAAGTTATAGGGATACCTGTCAGACAGCCAGGTATGACCCCGGAGGAGTCCTGGAGATTGCAGTCGATAGCAGCGGGCCAACGTCACAGTCTCGCTGTGACAGCTGGGCATCGAGAAGTTTTGGATGAAGTCTTGGCAGGAATGGAAATCCTGTATCAGCATTCGATGGAGACTGCTGACACTGCTAGTGCTGCTAGACGAGAGGCAGGTCATGCGATGACAGCATATTATGTGTTTGGTGGGCTGTTCCTGATTGTGATGTGATAAGGATGGGAGCATTGACAAAGGAAAGCTCTAGTAGCAAGAGGAAGCCAGCAGATCAGGGAGAGAAGAAGTATGGAGGCAAGTCAGGGAGGAAGTAGAAAGTCTCAAGAAAATTTATGTTAAGAGCCCAGGAGCAAGAACCAGTGAAAACTCAAGGACAAGAAGTGCAGGAGCAAAAGCAGTACTCAGGGCCGCTTCCGAAGTGCAATAAGTGTAACTTCCATCACAAGGGAGCTTGCCCGGTGTGCCAAAACTGTAAGCAAACAGGCCATTACTCGAAGTATTGTAAGGTGAATAAGGAGGGAAAAAGGACATGTTACGAGTGCGGGAGTATTGATCATCTCCGTAGAGCATGTCCTAAACTGAACAATGGATCTGGTAACAATGGACAAGGCCAAGCCAGGCAAAACTTTCAAGGAAATCAAGTTGGACAGCCAAGAGGTGTAGCCTTTGTGATTGGTGCAGAAGAAGCTCGTCAGAACCCTGAAGTGATAACAGGTACGTTCCTCCTGAACAACCACTTTGCATCAGTAATATTCGATGCGGGAGCAGATAGGAGTTTTGTTTCTTTAGCATTTAGACCGTTAATTGGCTTGAAATCGGTAAAGATGAGGATTGCATATGCTATTGAACTTGCTGATGGGTATGAAATTAGGGCTAGTGATATAATTCCTGGTTGTACTCTGAATTTAGCTGATAAACTCTTTAGCATTGACCTAATTCCTATAGAGCTAGGTAGTTTTGATGTGATAGTAGGGATGGATTGGTTATCCAAAAATAGAGCAGCCATTGGTTGTTATGAGAAAGTCATCAGAGTGCCTCTCCCTAATGGAGAAACCCTTATCATACACGGTGAGAAGCCAGGAAGAAGTTTAAACATAGTATCAAGCGTGAAGGTTCACAAGTACCTGAAGAAGAATTGTATTGCATGCATGGCCCATGTGCTAGAAAGAGAACCTGAAGCTAAGCAACTCAAGGAGATTCCAGTGGTTCAAAACTATCCCGAAGTATTTCCGGAGGAATTGCCCGGTCTACCCCCTTATAGACAGGTCGAATTTCGGATAGACTTAGTTCCCGGAGCGGCACCGGTAGCAAAAGCACCATATCGCCTTGCACCATCCGAGATGCAAGAACTATCCGGACAACTTCAAGAACTTCTAGACAAAGGGTTTATTCGACCAAGTTCTTCACCTTGGGGAGCCCCAGTGTTATTCGTCAAAAAGAAAGATGGTTCGTTCCGAATGTGCATTGATTACAGAGAATTGAACAAGTTGACAATCAAGAATCGATATCCCCTCCCTAGAATAGATGACTTGTTCGATCAGTTGCAGGGCGCTTCCTACTTCTCAAAAATCGACCTTCGGTCAGGGTATCATCAGCTAAGAATTCACGAAGAGGACATTCACAAGACAGCGTTTAGAACCCGTTATGGACATTATGAATTCTTAGTCATGCCTTTTGGACTAACGAACGCACCCGCTGTATTCATGGATTTGATGAATAGGGTCTGTAGACCATACCTAGACAGGTTTATAATTGTCTTTATCGATGACATACTTGTTTACTCGCGGACCAAAGAAGATCACAATAGACATCTAAAGCTAGTGTTGGAGCTGTTGAAGGAACAAAAATTGTATGCCAAGTTCACTAAGTGTGAATTTTGGATTCGGGAAGTACATTTTCTTGGTCATGTGATCGGTGAAAGAGGAATCCATGTAGATCCAGCTAAGATAGAGGCAATCAAGAAATGGGAGGCCCCCAAAACCCCGACAGAAATACGACAATTCCTAGGATTAGCTGGGTACTACAGACGCTTCATTGAGAATTTCTCTAGGATTGCTCAACCATTAACATCTTTGACCCAAAAGGATAGAAAATTTCTCTGGGAAGAGAAACACGAAGAGGCGTTTCAAATCCTGAAAAACAAGCTGTGCAATGCACCAATTCTGGCTTTACCAGAAGGATCAGAGAACTTTGTGGTGTATTGTGATGCGTCTCATCAAGGATTAGGATGTGTGCTAATGCAAAAAGATAGGGTCATTGCATATGCTTCCAGACAACTCAAACCGCACGAGAAGAATTATACCACCCATGATCTAGAACTAGGAGCAATAGTTTTCGCCCTTAAGATATGGAGGCATTATTTGTACGGAACCAAATGCACCATTTATACCAATCACAAAAGCCTTCAGCATATCCTGGATCAGAAAATGTTAAACATGCGGCAGAGAAGATGGGTAGAGTTGTTTAGTGATTATGATTGTGAGATACGATACCACCCAGGAAAGGCTAACGTAGTAGCCGACGCTCTTAGTAGGAAAGTAAGAGTGAAACCTTCCCGTGTGAGAGCTTTGGGAATGGTAATTCAGACAAGCTTGAAATCTCAAATCATTAATGCCCAGGAGAAAGCGTTATGCAAGGAAAATCTTCCAGGCGAAACTTTACATGGTTTGGAAGAAAGATTTGAAACCAAACCTGATGGAGTTCGTTATTTTAAAGACAGGGTCTGGATTCCAAGGGTTAACAACCTGAGAGACATGGTATTAGAAGAGTCTCATCGATCTAAATACTCCATCCACCCTGGAGCAGATAAGATGTACAAGGATCTTAAAGAGTACTATTGGTGGCCTGGAATGAAAAAGGATATTGCCTTGTACGTCGGGAAGTGTTTGACATGCTCAATAGTCAAAGCTGAACATCAGAAACCTTCCGGGTTGTTGCAACAACCTGAAATTCCCCAATGGAAATGGGAGCAAATATCTATGGATTTCGTTACCAAACTCCCTAGAACTGCTAGAGGTCACGACTCAATTTGGGTCATAGTGGATCGACTGACGAAATCCGCTCACTTTCTCCCTATTCGAGAAGATTTCAAGATGGAAAAATTGGCCCAAATCTACATCGACAAAATTGTTTCTCTGCATGGTGTACCCCTATCTATCATTTCTGATAGAGATAGTCGTTTTACATCTCAATTTTGGTGGATGTTACAGAGGGCACTAGGAACCAAGATAGATTTGAGCACAGCTTACCACCCTCAGACAGATGGGCAAACAGAGAGAACAATACAAACATTGGAAGACATGCTACGAGCGTGTGTCATTGAGTTCAAAGGAAATTGGGATACTCATTTGCCCCTAATTGAGTTTTCCTACAATAACAGTTACCACACGAGTATCCAATGTGCTCCATATGAAGCATTGTATGGACGCAAGTGTCGTTCGCCCTTATGCTGGACAGAAATCGGTGACAGACAGTTGACTAGAGTCGAACTTATCCAGGAAACATCTGACAAGATTACTATCATCAAAGATAAGCTTAAAGCTGCTAGAGATCGTCAGAAAACTTATGCGGATAATCGTCGAAAACCATTAGAATTCCAAGTAGGAGACAAGGTACTTTTAAAAGTGTCGCCTTGGAAAGGGCTTGTGCGTTTTGGTAAGAAAGGAAAACTAAGCCCGAGATATGTTGGACCCTTTGAAATCCCTGAAAGGATTGGTCCAGTAGCGTATAAACTCCAATTGCCCCAAGAGTTAAGCGCCATTCACGACACATTCCACGTCTCCAACCTTAAGAAATGTCTAGCCGACGAAACATTAATAGTACCCCTGGAGGAAATTAAGATCAATGATAAGCTGAGCTTCGTTGAGGAACCGATAGAAATCCTTGACAGGGAGGTAAACCAACTTAAGCGGAGTAAGATCCCGATTGTGAAAGTTCGATGGAACTCAAAACGCGGGCCGGAGTACACCTGGGAGCGCGAGGATTACATAAAGGAAAAGTATCCGCAACTATTCCCATGCGATGACAAGCGATGATATAGAATGAATTTCGGGACGAAATTCTTTTTAAGTGGGGGATACTGTGACAACTGTCAATTCAGGTCATTCTTGGACTCATGCATATTTATAATAACCATTCATGCACAACATGCCATGACCTAGTAGTATAAATTAGGTCAAAAATCTTGCATAAACTAGGATCCAACTAAGGTCTAGGACTAATATACTTGATACTTACAATTCTAGTAAGTTGCTTAGCTACAATAGGAAATGCCAATACTATAATTAGAATAAGCTTCAAACTTTGTTATAATTGAAATAGGGTATAAAACTCTAAAAATAAATTAAAACACTCCAATTATACTTCAACATGTTGTTGAATATCAATCAATGTTCCAAAAACTCTAAACAGCCAAAAATCCAAATTTATAAATCTTAAAGCTTAAAAACTTTATAAAATTTGGCTATAAACTTTCTAATATCAAATTTTATTAATCAAATTATGGATTATACCAATGAAATAGAAATATAAATTACAAGTATTAATCATAATTTATTAGTTAAAAACAAGATTTTTAAATAAATCAAAAATTGCTTAAAGAATCACTTTTATAAAAATTAGATTTTTATAAAAATTAGATTTTTATAAAAATTAAGGAGGGATTTTTTATAAAAATTTGAATTTAGGAGAGAGGAGGCTTTAATGCCTCAAAAATCTGGCCATCTCCCCTCTCCCCATGCACTCTCTTCCCAAAACTCATGATTAAACTCAAACCCACACTCCACCTCTTCTCTCTTCACTCTTCTCACTTCACTCTCTTCACACACTTCACCCTCTTCCTCTCTCTCTCTAAAGTCACGAAATTTCTCTCATTTCTCTGCCAAATTTCAAGACTTTGAAGACCTTGAAGTGTTCTTACTTCTCTCAAGATCATAACCAAGGTAAACAACATCATCTTCTTCCATAGTTTGATGATTCTACTTCTTTTCCTTCTTAGTTTTCTCTTCTTTTAGGATTCTATGCCTTTCCATGGCTAGAAATCTTTATTCTCCCCTTGTGGTTTGTAGATTCTCACCATAACACAATGCATGTGTTTGAAATGGTGAAAATCCGGGATCAAACCCATGCAAGGAGTGAAAAAGATGCACATATGATCATGTGACATCAAAATCTAATATTTCATGTTCTTCTCCATCTCTTTTATGTTCATGCATGACCAAAAGCATTTAAACCATTTCTAGTACATATTGAATCCTCATTCATTCCATGCATGTGTTAGAAATCGGATCTTACCAAGGACATGCATGATGTTCTTATTGAAATACCCTAATAATGCACACAAGCAAACATGCAATCTGCCAGATTACTTTGTTCGACTTTGAACAGTCATAACTCAGTCATTTCTTCACCAAATCATGATATTCTTTTTGTATTGGTTAGTTCCACGAGCTAACTTTCAAACCCAACTGGTCTTACTGTAAAATATTAAATATCCGATTTTTGGCAGATTTTACAAAAAGGTTGCGCATACAGCTCTTTTTCTGTGATCACTATTTTTATCTTGCTTAAACAATGGTCTTAAACCCAACCATAAATCTTAGGAAAAATACTTTAGAAACTTAACATATCTAGTGAGTTATGGTTGAAATTTCGTGGCTTAAAACCTCACTGAATGGGCTACACAAATTCATGAACTTCAGCCACATTTACACTTCATGCATTATTGCATGCAACTTTTCTTAAATTGTTTGGAATCATTACCCTCATTTCTCTTCTGAATACATTTTTTTACATTTTTCCTTTTGAAAGCCCTTGCATGCATGAGATAATCTGGAAAATTTCAAAAGCTTTTGTTATTTATTTGATTTATTAGAATTATTGCTAAAACCAAGGGCATAAATCATATAAAATACTTCCAGAGGTCAATAAATCCTAAATAAATTCATGGATGATACTTATGGGGAATAATGACCCCTCACCAAATTTCAGTAATTTTTGTTACTGTTTAATACGATTTCTAATTTTCTTTTAATTAGAACATGATAAATTACAAAACCACTTTTTAGGATGTGAAAATTGTATCTAACAATTTTCGCATACCTTACCTGTGATGGGTGACTCAAGAAAATAATTTCAAGATTTTTCATCATGTCTAGCTATTTTTCCCAGTTTTTGGTAATTATAATGGTCTAAAAATGGGAAAAATAGTTCTGATTATCCAAAATTCATGAAAATTTGCCAGGATATCATATTATATAGTAGGAGGTTACATAAAAATTTTGAATATTTTTCTCCACTGTAAACTATTTTTCTCTTATTTTCTAAAGTTAATTGCACTAAAATTCACTTAAATATACATAAATACCCAAAACCAGTTTATACATTATGAAAACCACTTTTGATATTTTTCCCAAGATATTTATGCTGTAAATGATGTTACAAAAATTTATGGTAATTTATTTTAACTGTTTAATAATATTTCTTTAATTAATGACTATTTAAAGGAATAAAACAAGGAAAAATACAAATAACCACTGAAAAATATATTTTATATTTTTCCCAGCCTATTTATGTATAATAACAATTAAATAAAAAGTTTGGGTAATTTTGGAAACTGTTTTCTATTTATTTCAATTTTTATTGAAATAAATGCTCAAAAATTATAAAATATAATTAAACAGCTTGGAAATCCATTTTTATAATTTTCCCAGCTTAGTATTGTGTAATAACAGTTAAATAAAAAGTTTGAGAATTTTTATCCCTCGAATGCTATTTTTCGTGAATTTATGTTGTTATTGAGACTTAAAATTTGGAAAATTAACCTTCCAAGGTTGTAATTAATCGCACGACTTGTAAAATTTCAATACATCAGAAAAAGTGTAACAAAATGATATAAATCCAATACTAAAACGTAAATTGGCATTTCCCTATATGTAGAGTTTAGTATATTAGCATTAGATATCGACATGGAAACTCACTAGTGCGTGTGTTTGGTGTCGTAGGATCCCGGTAGTAAAACGTTGGTGCATCCCGAAGTACCGCTTGTGTCTACACAAAACATCGTGAGTATTTACGCACTCCCCTATTTTCGGTTTTTATGTTTTGGGGTGGAAAAGCATGTCCAGAAAAACTACTGTTTGCATGTTGTATTTAAATTGAATTGTATCAAACATGATTGCTATTGTATTGCTATGTTTCTTTATGTATGTCTATGCAACACGGAACATGAGAACTTATCGTACTAAGGCCCTTCCCTTATCTCTAACCATTAACTCTTTGAGCCAATGGTCGTTATGGATAGCGCTATTAGGAATTGACAACTCCTCACTCGCCCGAATCGCTGGAGTGCATGATACCATATTCATCTATGGAACGATAAGCATAGATCTCGATAGGGCTTCAGTCATAGGTTTGGTTGAGACTCATTGTTTGCTCATACACATACAAACTCGTTTCTCGTTATAGCAATAAACTTGTATTCATTAATAGCAATCAACTTGTTTATCATTGAAGCAATGTACTTGTATTTACGAAAAGCCTTATTGTACGCTCGATTTTATAAACTTGTGATACTCACCAACTATTTTCATAGTTGACGCTCGTTTTACATGCTTTTTCAGGAAATAATTAGTAAGTGGATGTAAAGATTCATCATCATAGAGCATGCTGCATCGTGTTGAAGCTATTATGAAGCTATATTTTGAACAATGTTATTTTGAAAAACTTGTATTTTGTTCTTTTGAAGCTATGGGTTGTAAACTTTTAAATACTGCTATGGTGATGTATCTTTATCTTTTGCAATGAAACCGTTATCGCTGTCATACCTTGCGTTTCCGCTTTAGCGGGGTGTGACAAAGAGTGACTCGGCGAGTCCATGGATGGAATCGGCGAGTAGAGTCGCGACTTGGTCGCGTGTTAAATAGCCGACTCGGCGAGTCAATGAGATGGACTCGGCGAGTAGGCGCTGAGTGGAGAAAACCCTAATTCTCAAGGTTGAGCCCTATATAAAGAGAATTACGTTTCCTCCCCAGCCTCTTTATCACCCTTTGAGTCCCTGAAACCCTAAAATCGTGGAGAAGCACCATTGTTGAATGGATTGGGGCTTGGAGAAGTATTTGTTGAAGAAAGTTTGGAAGTTTGAAGGTGTGGAGCAAGGGGCTTTGCTTGGATTCGAGTTCCTTGCAGATTGGGGCATTCTTTTGAGGTAATATCTCGTTCTTATGCTGTTGTTATCTTGTTTATTCATTTTGGGGTTTGAGGGAAGCTTATCTTGGGTGATATTGGAATCTAGAGGTTAGATCTGAGGTTGCTACCTCAGATCTGGAATGGAGGAGAGTTGGAATGCAGGAAAGTCCCTGTGTTGAGTGTTGGATGAAGCTATCTTGTCCCAAACCTTAGCCCTAATGTGCAAAATGCATAGATCTCTTTGGATTCACGTAAAGATTGCCACTTTACGTGATGGATGAGTTGTAGGAGGCTAGATCTATGTTTTGGATCAATTGCATGGTCTGGAACGCTTCTGTTTGGATGCAGACCGGTGGTACTCGGCGAGTCACATGGGTGGACTCGACGAGTCGCTTGAAGATGAGCTGGAACTCGACGAGTTGGATGAACAACTCGGCGAGTAGGTTGAAGATAGCCTTAGACTCGGCGAGTCTGTTCTTGGACTCAGCGAGTCTTGTCGAAGAGTCCAAATATTTTCTTGTTGAGTCGAGAACCGGCGAGTCAAGGGATGACTCGGTGAGTTGTGTGCGAGTGGACTCAGAGTTGTTGGACTCGGCGAGTCTCGGGGCGACTCGGCGAGTTAGGTCGCGGATTGAGTGAAGTTTTGAGTATGGGAACTCGGCGAGTCATAGGGTTGACTCGGCGAGTAGGGTCAGTCAGGGGTTGACTTTGACCTAGTAATTGACCAAGGGTTAACCAGTGGTTTCCAGGGGTATTTTGGTAATTGTTGATTATGGTTTTGAGTTCAGTGCATTGGTGGCTGTCCAGTGGTGGAGATCGTATCAGGGATCGGAGCAGCTTGGGTTATCTGTTCAGTCGGCAGTTTCGAGGTGAGTTATCCTCACTATATCTATAGGGTTTAAGGCACCAAGGCCGACCCTTTTATCAGATGGAAATCCGGGTAATTGTCTGTTGTATGATATTGCGGGATATGGGTCGGAAGGTGTTACGTTATGGGCCGGAAGACATTACATGTTGTGGGCCGGAAGGCAATGCGATGTGGACCGGAAGGTCATGGCCTGGAAAGGCGTATGTGCATAGTTATTATGTTGGCTGAGTCGTAGGGTGATGTTATGCTAGTGATCGGCTAGGCTGGTATCTTGGTTAGGGTAATGATATGTTATGTGATCTGTTGATCGAATTGCTAACTGTGAACTGTTATATGATTACATGTTATGTGTATAGTTGTCTGGTCTGGAGTGTAACCCGGTATGCATGGTTGTTCTATGTTCTGTCATGATATATGTGTGTATATATATATATGCTTTTAGGTTGCGGGCCGGAAGGCGATATGTTATGGGCCGGAAGGCAATATGTTATGTTCCGGAAGGCAATGTGTTATGGGCCGGAAGGCATTACGCTATAGGCCGGAAGGCGATATGTTTTGGACCGGAAGGTTGTGGCCTGGAAGGGCGTATATGTGGTTGGTATTTTGGGGGTATCTCACTAAGCTTTTGGGCTTACAGTTGTGGTTTTTATGTTTTCAGGTTCTCAGGAGTCTGTGGCAAGGAAAGGGTGTGATCGTACCGTTCCTCGCGTTGGTGTTTTATGAAATGGACCTGGGAAAATACTATGTTAAATAATGTATTGAAAACCTTTTTGTAACAACGTTATTAAAATGGGTTGTTTTGAAAAGTTTTAATTGTTTCGAAATTTTGGTCGTTACAGGTATAAGGTTGTTGCTTATAAAATGGCGACTTAATGGGTGTATACTCTCACCCACCGCTTTCTTGACTGGTGGAGGGTCGTTAGCCGAACGGGTAGGACAATGACTTTAAATTCTCATTAAAAGTATAATGATTATTATAAAGTAACTAAATATTTTATTTAATTCCCAATCTTAGTTACTTTAGGAAAAATGTGAATTTGGTGCTAGCCCATGGAATTCACACTTTGTACCTTACCAAGTCGTTGGTGGAGCGTGTGTGGTTAACCGGCACACTAACTTGGATTAGTAAGGACCACGAAGGGTGACTTAATGTTTGTCATAGATCAATGGAGCATGTGTGGTTAACCAGTACATTGATTAGGTGATAATATTAAGGGTACCAAGTGAATTGGTATGGTTATTCACACCTTGTTTTGTGATCCTCGGCATCCCAGTCACAAAATTTGAGAGGTCACACTCGAGATTGAAACATGCCATTGAAAAGTTCAATGAATCTCAAAAGATCTAGGAATTTCAAATCCAATTAAAACCTAATAAATCATTTCGTTTATCTTGGTGGAAATTGGTGAATCGTCATTCACCTACCTTCAAATATTTTATAGCTTGGATTACGGCATACCTCTTCTAAGTTATAAAATAGTTTGTTGGGTCCTAGCCTTAATATTTCATATTGGGTGTCATATTAAGGACTTTAAATCAACTATCTTGAATATCTCCCAAAAAGATGTATGGTTTAGACATTTCTGATCATCCCAAATCTCTTGAAAGAAGCTTTCCTAAATGTAGATGATTTCCCTTGGAAATCATACTTCTTTCACCTCCTCCAATTATTCTCCTACCCCACAAGTTCTTGAGAAGTTTAAGGTCAATCGAGCCCTATTGGAAAGTAAAGGTCTTGGTGTGGTCACATCTTGGAGATGTAGTCACATATTGACAAGCCGGGAGAGTTAGGTGTCAAAGTCTTGAGAAAGTTGGTGGTTCAATCACTTTCTAAGTCACATAATTTACCTAAGGATGTTAAAGTCGATAAGTTTGACTCTACTTCAGGTAAAGTCCACTATCTAACTCTGCTAAGTTTCTATTCTGAGATTCTTGATACATGATGTGACTTGGTCACATGGTGATGTTTTAAGAATCAAAGAAAAAGTGAAGAAACTTAAAGAAAGAATATGCTGAATCTGATCGCGTAGATGGATTTCTATCGCGTAGTTTGAAGATTGGATACTTGAGCTACTTCTAAGGAGTTATGAGATGTTGCTTAGGAATAGATAACAACAAGTTTTTCATATGGATTGTAAGGATAAGTGTTTCCGCTAAGTTTTTAAAATAAAAGAAAATTTTTGATTTCATTTATTTTGAAATATCCTTACAATGGCATTTGAGGAAAAATTGTTGCTTATATGATTCCATTAAGAGCAAGAGTGGAAATATGAAATTGATTCCTTCATTTGTGGTAATGTCTAAATTTACCAAATAAGGAAAGATTCTCATCACCCAAAGTCTCAATTGGACCGGGACTTGGAATCATGCAAGTTGTATAGCATGATGAATGAGAACTTTAAAGTATTGGAAAATTAAGACTAATTACTTGTTCACATGGATGTGTGAGTCAAGTAAAGGACTAAGGGATCCAGTACATATACTTGTGCACTGGTCAAGTCGACCACAAAAGATCGATAAGACTATTCGTCATAGTTTACTAAAGCTCGGTAAATATGATTATACTTACAAGCTTAAGTGTAACTCTGAGACATTGGAAAAGTTTCCAATGCACGGCAGAGCGAATAAGAAGAATCAAATTAGGCAGAAGGATAGAAGTTCCTCAAATCTGAAAAGATGGGAGAGTACTTTAGTATCAGTTTTGTGATCATCTTAATGATTAAGAAACCATATCAAAATTAGTTCTCTAAGGAAGTCTTAGTGCATTCTTATGACTAAGAAGAAGGGATCTTGAATTGTTGAAATGGTTAAATCAAGAAGATGAGTCATACTTCGTTCCAATACAAGTCTTGGAGTCATACAAGTCTTGGATGTTTGACAAGGGAGTCTTATAGGTCAAGAGGACAGTAGGAGTCTTAAAGGTCTTGAAAGTCTCAAGAACTAATCAAGAATGAAACTTGAAGTACCTCACTAGCACACAACTTGAGGTTTATAACCTATCGTGTTGACATATTTTGTGCCCATTCCAGTTAAAGTTGGCTTTGCATATAAGTTCTTAGAGTTCTCAATCGGTTGCACAACAACTTGGAAGCAATGGTAGGCCCTTGAGCTGCCAGGTGGCAAGAAATTAAGATTGAGTTCAGTCCATATGAGTTTGGATTTGTCATTATCCTTGTCTTGTGACTATGGTATTGACAATTCACATGGATAAGAACACATACACGATTAAATCTAAGTGTCATAAGGTTTCACTCTGATTCATGAAAATGATGGTGAGGAAACACTTTCACTAAGTAGATTTTAGCTAAGATAGCAACTGTGATATTTGCATTTTCAAAGTCGTTAGTGGAGCGTGTGTGGTTTACCGGCACACTAACGTGGACTTGTGAGAAGTGGGAAAAGGTCTAATCATTGTGATTACGGCATCCCTCTTCATAATTATTTAGACACGCAAGTGTGCTATCTATGGGAACGTGTATGATTTTGATAAAGTATTATCAAAACAATCTAGTATCAGAAATCTGATCTTTGGTAAGAAAGTCAGCTGATTTCTGAGTACATGTCAAAGCTAGTGGGAGCATAAGTGTTATGCTAATAATCATCATGTTAGTGGGAGCATGATAACTATGATATTTATTGCAAGTTAGCAATGTTAATTATAGAAAACAAAAGGTTTCAATTGGGAAAGAGTTGTTTTGCTATAATTAAGGGAGAGAAAAATATACTTCATCTCAAATCTATAAGCTTAGATCGTGAGGTTATAATCATTTAGTCAAGGATATATATGAATTTCATGTTGGAATGGCTCAACATAAGGAAATTTTGTATATGAGTCCATTATTTGCGTTCTAAAATTCGATTATGATTACGGCATCCCTTTTCATAATCTGAATTATGAGAACTTGGAAAATTGAAATGGAAATGTTATAGCAAAATACTGGTTTAGTCTTTATGTGAGACATCATGAATCGTGTCCCATATGCTTCGGATATAGGATCGATTACATGTGCTATATTCATCCTTTCTAAAAAAATTTCCAAATGCCTAGGGCATTATGAGGGGAAAAGGTTTAGAACTGAATATGACTAACAGGATTAAACAATTGTCGAGGACAATCTAAGGTTTACCAAAGATTGGTTGCTCAAGGATAGTTGGAAGTATAGTGATAATTCTGGAAGGACCATATTGACATAATTTGGAAGGAGGCAACTCTTGTTCAGAAGTGATAGTCAAAATGGAATCTGGAAATGTTTCAAAGTTAGAATTTTCAATCTGTTTAAGATTAGGAAACTTAATGCAAGAAGGATGTTTCTACGGAGCTGATCTCTTTTGGAATTCTCTTTAATGGTTGTTGTCAAGTCTGTCTGACTTTGTGCATAATCATTACGAGAGGATCAATGCATATAAGTTTAGAATCTAACATATTTCAGTAAATGACATGAATTTGGAGTTCTTGTATTTGCAGTAAGGATTGGGGAGTGTGAAAAAAGAATCATTGAAGTTGTGTTCAATGGATCTAGTTTACAAAGAAAAAGATCATAGACAAACATAGTATGCATACTTGGTGTATGGCATGACTAGTGTTTAGAAAACATAGTGTACATGCTTAGAGCATGGGACAACTATTGTTTTAAATTCAAGAATAAAGTTGATAGTTAAAACAGTATACAATGAATAATGTGTAATCATATGGTGATAAATAAAAGGTGTTTTATTTACATTCATAAATTCTGAGACCATATTGGATTCAATTATTATTGTCTTTCACTTTTCATGTTTTGACTTCACGAATAAACTAGGTTATTCTTCCGGAATGACTAAGTTATTCAAACCATCCACAGTCGGTCATATGTTGGATGTAGATATGAATTAAGACTGTCATGAGTTGGCTTGTAGAGGTCCAAGGTGTTGGACAAAGGGCTACAACACTCATGAGTGCTCTTAAGTTCTGAGTATTAGATTCAACCCGCGCTCATTGGAATCACTTCATGGATTTTATCACGAGTGATCATAAGACGATAATATTTTATATTCTTCAAACCTAAAGATATGAGTTGTTACTATGAGTTGATAGTACATTGATTGCATGAAAACGCATTTGGTAACTCGGTGCTATAAAACGTGCCTTTGTGTATGATTCAACAATTAGTAGAACAAGCCATATGAGTTGAAGTTTATCCATTCCTTTTACATTCGGGATAAAAGTGATATCTGTGGGGCCCTCGATGATTTGATGATGACAAATGGAAGTGCGCGGCCAGGGCAGGACTGATTTGATTTGTTCAATTAGTCAGTCGTCAAAAATCGGAAATCGGGAAACAACAAATGGACAGAGAGAATGATTATAATCCATGCCTCAGTCCCTATGATATCTAGAATGGAGGAATATATGATCCCTTATCTAATGCGCAAGTCATTGACAAGGTCAGAGATCATCTACAAGGTCAAAGTTTGACAGAAGCTTTTGAGAGCTACGATTGCCAGTTGGTTCCTGAAGTCATACGCAATAATAGCTTTAGACTTATCCAAGTGGGAGACTGTTGGACTAATGTCTAAGTTCATAACTATAATTGGTAAGACTTGACCCGATCCGGCATGGTCCATTTGGGTTGCATACCATCATGCACTTGGATAGACTATAATGAGAGAAATAAGACACTTATGGTTATTAATATATTATAAGTGTTGGATTAATGTCTAAGTCCATAACTATAATTGGTAAGACTTGACCCGACCCGACATGGTCCATTTGGGTTGCATGGCATCATGCACTTGGATAGACTATAATGAGAGAAATAAGACAGTTATGGTTATTAATATATTATAAGTTCTAGTATATTAATAATAAGAATAATAAGATTATTTAATTAGTATTGATCAAGAATTAATCTAGGATTAATTAAGTGATCAAAAGAAGACTAATTAAATATATGGGTTGATTGTGTAAATCATCCATACTTGTATAGTGGGCTAATGCTCCATGGATTATCTAGTTGGGCCAAAACCCATATGATGCTCCATGGATGCTCCATGGTGTATTTGAACCCATGGATCCAAGGAAATGGAAAGTCATGACAATTAGGGTTTGCCCTAATTGTAACACTATATAAAGATATTATTCTTGACAAAATCGGCACTAGTATAATTCTAAAGTGGGCTAGCCGATTTTCATGAAGTGTAGAATTATCTCAAGTTATTCCAAGTGTATTTGGTGTTGTGTGAACCATTTGAGGTGTCACACTTGGGGCACTAGGCACTCAAGCTTCATGAAGACATTCTACATCAAATAGGTATGTATTCTATCTTGTTATATTGATAGTTTTGTATGCTAGATTAGGATAATACCTTGGATATTCATATTTGCATGTATAATAGAGAAAACATAGATCCAAGGTATTTAGGGTTGCATGTACACTTAGGAGTGTAAGAATGCTCATAACCCAATAGTGGTATCAGAGCCTAGGCTTGTTTTCTTGTTATACTTGCAATAGAAGCTGAAAAATCGAGTTTTGATGCTGTCAACCCAGCAGGCTCGCCGAATCCATGAAGGGACTCGACGAGTCCAAGGCAAAATGCATCCAACTCGCCGAGTTTTGTTCATGCACTCGACGAGTTGGACCCCAGACAGCATATTTTCGAGGTTTTTGGCTAGAAATGGACTAGGAACATTACCCTAAGTTGTTTTTGAACTTATAAACTTGTTTTTTTTATGTGGTAATGTACATGCTAATCCATTTTCAAAGATAATTGTCAATAGATTCATGTTTTGTATTAGTTTAAGGTTTAGACTAATTACATGAAAAAGTTTGATTTGAATTATCTTGTTCTTATGAGTTGCTTAGATTAATAGAAAAGTTGAATGAAATAGTTGTTTTCAATCCAAATTAATCTAAGAGTTGATTCTAAAATGTGTTTTTGTAACTTGTCCTCAAGTTATATGAAAAGTCACATTTAAGTTTCATAAAACTCATAAAAGTTGGCAATGGTTACAAAAATGAAGAGTCTAGTTCTAGTTAATTGGAGTTATGACTCCATAATTTGTCCTCAAGTTATGGAGGACCAAGAGTCTCTTCATTAAATAAATAAAAAAAATAATAATATGACATTAATTAATTCCATAAGTTATAAAATAAAGAAAAGTTAATTCTTTATTAGTTTAAAGTCTTCCATAATTTGTCCTCAAGTTATGGAACTTGAAGAGTTTTTGGATTAAAACAACTTTAAATACATAAGTTATGGAATTAATTAGTTTTGAATAATTTCAAAACTGTGACAACTGCCAATTCAGGTCATTCTTGGACTCATGCATCTTTATAATAACCATTCATGCACAACATGCCATGACCTAGTAGTATAAATTAGGTCAAAAATCTTGCATAAACTAGGATCCAACTAAGGTCTAGGACTAATATACTTGATACTTACAATTCTAGTAAGTTGCTTAGCTACAATAGGAAATGCCAATACTATAATTAGAATAAAGCTTCAAGCTTTGTTATAATTGAAATAGGGTATAAAACTCTAAAAATAAATTAAAATATTCTAATTATACTTCAACATGTTGTTGAATATCAAACAATATTCTAAAAACCCTAAAGAGCCAAAAATCCAAAGTTATAAATTATAAAGCTTAAAAACTTTATAAAATTTGGCTATAAACTTCCTAATATCAAATTTTATTAATCAAATTATGGATTATACCAATGAACTAGAAATATAAATTACAAGTATTAATCATAAATTATTTGTTGAAAACAAGATTTTTAAATAAATCAAATTGCTTAATAAACATTTTATAAAAATGAATGTTTTTATATAAAATATAGGAGGGAAGTTTATAGAGTTTAAAATTTAGGAGAGAGGAGGCCAAAATGCATGCAAAAACCGGCCATCACCTCTCCCCATGCCCTCTCTCTTCCCCAAAACACAATCATTAAGCTTAAACCCTTACTCCACCTCTTCCCTCTTCACTCTCTCACTTCACTCTCTTCACACACTTCACTCTCTTCTTCCCTCTCTCTAAACTCACGAAAATCCTCTCATTTCTCTGCAAAATTTCGAGATTGTGAAGCCCTTGAAGTGTTCTTACTTCTCTCAAGGTCAAAACCAAGGTAAACAACAACATCTTCTTCCATAGTTTCATGGTTAAACCTCTTTTTCTTCTTAGTCTTCTCTACTTTTCGGATTCTATGCCTTTCCATGGCAAGAAATCTTTATTCTCCCCTTGTGGTTTGTAGATTCTCACCATAACACAATGCATGTGTTAGAGATGGTGAAAATCCGGGATCAAACCCATGCAAGGAGTGGAAAAGATGCACATATGATCATGTGACATCAAAACCTAATATTTCATGTTCTTCTCCATTTCTTTTGTGTTCATGCATGAACAAAAGCATTTAAACCATTTCTAGTACATCTTGGATGCTCATTCATTCCATGCATGTGTTAGAAATCGGGCCTTACCAAAGACATGCATGATGTTCTTATTGAAATACCCTAATAATGCACACAAGCAAACATGCAATCTGCCAGATTACTTTGTTCGACTTTGAACAGTCATAACTCAGTCATTTCTTAACCAAATCATGATATTCTTTTTTTATTGGTTATTTCCACGAGTTAACTTTCAAACCCAACTGGTCTCACTGTAAAATATTAAATATCCGATTTTTAGCAGATTTTACAAAAAGGTTGCGCATACAGCTCTTTTTCTGTGATCACTATTTTTATCTTGCTTAAACAATGGCCTTAAACCCAACCATAAATCTGAGGAAAAATACCTTAGAAACTTAACATATCTAGTGAATTATGGTTGAAATTTTCGTGGCTTAAAACCTCACTGAATGGGCTACACAAATTCATGAACTTCAGCCACATTTACACTTCATGCATTATTGCATGCAACTTTTCTTAAATTGTTTGAAATCATTACCCTCATTTCTCTTCTGAATACATTTTTTTACATTTTTCCTTTTGAAAGCCCTTGCATGCATGAGATAATCTGGAAATTTTCAAGAGCTTTTATTATTTCTTTGATTTATTAGAATTATTGCTAAAACCAAGGGCATAAATCATATAAAATACTTCCAGAGGTCAATAAATCCTAAATAAATTCATGGATGATCCTTATGGGGAATAATGACCCCTCACCAAATTTCAGCAATTTTTGTTACTGTTTCATATGATTTCTAATTTTCTTTTATTTAGGACATGATAAATTACAAAACCACTTTATAGGATGTGAAAATTGTATCTAACAATTTTCGCATACCTTACCTGTGATGGGTGACTCCAGAAAATAATTTCAAGATTTTCCATCATGTTTTACTATTTTTCCCAATTTTTGGTAATTATAATGGTCTAAAAATGGGAGAAATAGTTCTGATTATCCAAAATTCATGAAAATTTACCAGGATATAATATTATAGAGTAGGAGGTTACATAAAAATTTTGAATATTTTTCTCTACTGTAAACTATTTTTCTCTTATTTTCTAAAGTTAATTGCACTAAAATACACTTAAATATACATAAATACCCAAAACCAGTTTATACATTATGAAAACCACTTTTGATATTTTTCCCAGGATATTTATACTGTAAATGATGTTACAAAAATTTATGGTGATTTATTTTAACTGTTTAATATTATTTCTTTAATTAATGACTATTTAAAGGAATAAAGCAAGGAAAAATAGAAATACCCACTGAAAAATATCTTTTATATTTTCCCAGCCTATTTATGTATAATAACAACTAAATAAAAAGTTTGAGAATTTTTATCCCTCGAATGCTATTTTCGTGAATTTATGTTGTAATAAGGACTTAAAAATTTGGAAAGTTTATATTCCAAGGTTGTAATTAATCGCCCGTTATATAGAATTTCATTACTTCAGAAAAAGTGTAACTAATTGATATAAAATCCAATACTAAAACATAAATTGGCATTTCCCTATATGTAGAGTTTAGTATATTAGCATTAGATATCGACATGGAAACTCACTAGTGCGTGTGTTTGATGTCGTAGGATCCCGGTAGTAAGACGTTGGTGCATCCCGAAGTACCGCTTGTATCTACACAAAACATCGTGAGTATTCACGCACTCCCCTATTTTCGTTTTTTATGTTTTGGGGTGGAAAAGCATGTCCAGAAAAACTATTGTTTGCATGTTGTACTTAAATTGAATTGTATCAAACATGATTGCTATTGTATTGCTATGTTTCTTTATGTATGTCTATGCAACACGGAACATGAGAACTTATCGTACAAAGGCCCTTCCCTTATCTCTAACCATTAACTCTTTGAGCCAATGGTCGTTATGGATAGCGCTATTAGGAATTGACAACTCCTCACTCGCCCGAATCGCTGGAGTGCATGATACCATATTCATCTATGGAACGATAAGCATAGATCTCGATAGGGCTTCAGTCATAGGTTTGGTTGAGACTCATTGTTTGCTCATACACATACAAACGCGTTTCTCGTTATAGCAATAAACTTGTATTAATTAATAGCAATCAACTTGTTTATCATTGAAGCAATGTACTTGTATTTACGAAAAGCCTTATTGTACGCTCGATTTTATAAACTTGTGATACTCACCAACTATTTTCATAGTTGACGCTCGTTTTACATGCTTTTTCAGGAAATAATTAGTAAGTGGATGTAAAGATTCATCATCATAGAGCATGCTGCATCGTGTTGAAGCTATTATGAAGCTATATTTTGAACAATGTTATTTTGAAAAACTTGTATTTTGTTCTTTTGAAGCTATGGGTTGTAAACTTTTAAATACTGCTATGGTGATGTATCTTTATCTTTTGCAATGAAACCGTTATCGCTGTCATACCTTGCGTTTCCGCTTTAGCGGGGTGTGACAGAAGTGGTATCAGAGCTAAAGTTATAGAGAACATCGGTTTTTCATTAAGAAAACACAACCTATAACTAAAACTTACAAAGAAATTCTTTTTACATCAAACATATTACTAGTATAATTAGGTCGGGAGTTGTATTATTGGACCTTGATTAAACATAGCCTGATCACCTATGTTTAATTAAGAAAAGATTTATACAAAGCTTGAGCTAATTATAATGGGAATATGTTCAACAAAAATATTTGAGAAAACTTTATTTCAAAATTTCAAAAGGTTAATTTTGGTGTGTGTAAGCATTGCATATTATAGGCATGCATTATCATTTATTTCATATCTCATTGAAACTATGTCACAGTCCACTATGTCAACATCGTCATCTTCCCGCGCTACCACCTCAGCCGATGAATCCGGCTACGTCACTGTTATCCCTCGACGTAATCCCCCTCGCCTCGGTAGAAGAAGACCCATCAGAGGATACGGAAGATACTGGGAACTCGGTGGAGATCAGAAATGACAACGCCCCGAGTCAACGACGCGAGGCATCACCGACATCGGTGTTGCCACAGCCACCGCTCTATGGACTTCGCATTCGGAGGACAGCGAGGAAGAGTGTTCCCATTCCAGGAAGGATACCCGCCAGCACAGCAGGACATGGCACGGCAGGACCTAGCGGAGCAGAACCCAGCGATGCAGGACCAAGAGCATCCTCACCTCAGCAAGTCATAGGGATACCTGTCCGACAGCCAGGTATGACCCCGGAGGAGTCCCGGAGATTGCAGTCGATAGCAGCAGGCCTACGTCACAGTCTCGCTGCGATAGCTGGGCATCGAGAAGTTTTGGATGAAGTCTTGGCAGGAATGGAAATCCTGTATCAGCATTCGATGGAGACTGCTGACACTGCTAGTGCTGCTAGACGAGAGGCAGGTCATGCGATGACAGCATATTATATGTTTGGTTGGCTATTATTGATTGTGATGTGATAAGGATGGGAGCATCGACAATGGAAAGCTCTAGTAGCAAGAGGAAGCCAGCAGATCAGGGAGAGAAGAAGTATGGAGGCAAGTCAGGGAGGAAGCAGAAAGTCTCAAGAAACTTTATGGTAAGAGCCCAGGAGCAAGAACCAGTGAAAACTCAAGGACAAGAAGTGCAGGAGCGAAAGCAGTACTCAGGGTCGCTTCCGAAGTGCAATAAGTGTAACTTCCATCACAAGGGAGCTTGCCCGGTGTGCCAAAACTGTAAGCAAACAGGCCATTACTCGAAGTATTGTAAGGTGAATAAGGAGGGAAAAAGGACATGTTACGAGTGCGGGAGTATTGATCATCTCCGTAGAGCATGTCCTAAACTGAACAATGGACCTGGTAACCATGGACAAGGCCAAGCCAGGCAAAACTTTCAAGGAAATCAAGTTAGACAACCAAGAGGTGTAGCCTTTGTGATTGGTGCAGAAGAAGCTCGTCAGAACCCTGAAGTGATAACAGGTACGTTCCTCCTGAACAACCACTTTGCATCAGTAATATTCGATGCGGGAGCAGATAGGAGTTTTGTTTCTTTAGCATTTAGACCGTTAATTGGCTTGAAATCGGTAAAGATGAGGATTGCATATGCTATTGAACTTGCTGATGGGTATGAAATTAGGGCTAGTGATATAATTCCTGGTTGTACTCTGAATTTAGCTGATAAACTCTTTAGCATTGACCTAATTCCTATAGAGCTAGGTAGTTTTGATGTGATAGTAGGGATGGATTGGTTATCCAAAAATAGAGCAGACATTGGTTGTTATGAGAAAGTCATCAGAGTGCCTCTCCCTAATGGAGAAACCCTTATCATACACGGTGAGAAGCCAGGAAGAAGTTTAAACATAGTATCAAGCGTGAAGGTTCACAAGTACCTGAAGAAGAATTGTATTGCATTCATGGCCCACGTGCTAGAAAGAGAACCTGAAGCTAAGCAACTCAAGGAGATTCCAGTGGTTCAAAACTATCCCGAAGTATTTTCGGAGGAATTGCCCGGTCTACCCCCTTATAGACAGGTCGAATTTCGGATAGACTTAATTCCCGGAGCGGCACCGGTAGCAAAAGCACCATATCGCCTTGCACCATTCGAGATGCAAGAACTATCCGGACAACTTCAAGAACTTCTAGACAAAGGGTTTATTCGACCAAGTTCTTCACCTTGGGGAGCCCCAGTATTATTCGTCAAAAAGAAAGATGGTTCGTTCCGAATGTGCATTGATTACAGAGAATTGAACAAGTTGACAATCAAGAATCGATATCCCCTCCCTAGAATAGATGACTTGTTCGATCAGTTGCAGGGCGCTTCCTACTTCTCAAAAATCGACCTTCGGTCAGGGTATCATCAGCTAAGAATTCACGAAGAGGACATTCACAAGACAGCGTTTAGAACCCGTTATGGACATTATGAATTCTTAGTCATGCCTTTTGGACTAACGAACGCACCCGCTGTATTCATGGATTTGATGAATAGGGTCTGTAGACCATACCTAGACAGGTTTATAATTGTCTTTATCGATGACATACTTGTTTACTCGCGGACCAAAGAAGATCACAATAGACATCTAAAGCTAGTGTTGGAGCTGTTGAAGGAACAAAAATTGTATGCCAAGTTCACTAAGTGTGAATTTTGGATTCGGGAAGTACATTTTCTTGGTCATGTGATCGGTGAAAGAGGAATCCATGTAGATCCAGCTAAGATAGAGGCAATCAAGAAATGGGAGGCCCCCAAAACCCCGACAGAAATACGATAATTCCTAGGATTAGCTGGGTACTACAGACGCTTCATTGAGAATTTCTCTAGGATTGCTCAACCATTAACATCTTTGACCCAAAAGGATAGAAAATTTCTCTGGGAAGAGAAACACGAAGAGGCGTTTCAAATCCTGAAAAACAAGCTGTGCAATGCACCAATTCTGGCTTTACCAGAAGGATCAGAGAACTTTGTGGTGTATTGTGATGCGTCTCATCAAGGATTAGGATGTGTGCTAATGCAAAAAGATAGGGTCATTGCATATGCTTCCAGACAACTCAAACCGCACGAGAAGAATTATACCACCCATGATCTAGAACTAGGAGCAATAGTTTTCGCCCTTAAGATATGGAGGCATTATTTGTACGGAACCAAATGCACCATTTATACCGATCACAAAAGCCTTCAGCATATTCTGGATCAGAAAATGTTAAACATGCGGCAGAGAAGATGGGTAGAGTTGTTTAGTGATTATGATTGTGAGATACGATACCACCCAGGAAAGGCTAACGTAGTAGCCGACGCTCTTAGTAGGAAAGTAAGAGTGAAACCTTCCCGTGTGAGAGCTTTGGGAATGGTAATTCAGACAAGCTTGAAATCTCAAATCATTAATGCCCAGGAGAAAGCGTTATGCAAGGAAAATCTTCCAGGCGAAACTTTACATGGTTTGGAAGAAAGATTTGAAACCAAACCTGATGGAGTTCGTTATTTTAAAGACAGGGTCTGGATTACAAGGGTTAACAACCTGAGAGACATGGTATTAGAAGAGTCTCATCGATCTAAATACTCCATCCACCCTGGAGCAGATAAGATGTACAAGGATCTTAAAGAGTACTATTGGTGGCCTGGAATGAAAAAGGATATTGCCTTGTACGTCGGGAAGTGTTTGACATGCTCAATAGTCAAAGCTGAACATCAGAAACCTTCCGGGTTGTTGCAACAACCTGAAATTCCCCAATGGAAATGGGAGCAAATATCTATGGATTTCGTTACCAAACTCCCTAGAACTGCTAGAGGTCACGACTCAATTTGGGTCATAGTGGATCGACTGACGAAATCCGCTCACTTTCTCCCTATTCGAGAAGATTTCAAGATGGAAAAATTGGCCCAAATCTACATCGACAAAATTGTTTCTCTGCATGGTGTACCCCTATCTATCATTTCTGATAGAGATAGTCGTTTTACATCTCGATTTTGGTGGATGTTACAGAGGGCACTAGGAACCAAGATAGATTTGAGCACAGCTTACCACCCTCAGACAGATGGGCAAACAGAGAGAACAATACAAACATTGGAAGACATGCTACGAGCGTGTGTCATTGAGTTCAAAGGAAATTGGGATACTCATTTGCCCCTAATTGAGTTTTCCTACAATAACAGTTACCACACGAGTATCCAATGTGCTCCATATGAAGCATTGTATGGACGCAAGTGTCGTTCGCCCTTATGCTGGACAGAAATCGGTGACAGACAGTTGACTAGAGTCGAACTTATCCAGGAAACATCTGACAAGATTACTATCATCAAAGATAAGCTTAAAGCTGCTAGAGATCGTCAGAAAAGTTATGCGGATAATCGTCGAAAACCATTAGAATTCCAAGTAGGAGACAAGGTACTTTTAAAAGTGTCGCCTTGGAAAGGGATTGTGCGTTTTGGTAAGAAAGGAAAACTAAGCCCGAGATATGTTGGACCCTTTGAAATCCCTGAAAGGATTGGTCCAGTAGCGTATAAACTCCAATTGCCCCAAGAGTTAAGCGCCATTCACGACACATTCCACGTCTCCAACCTTAAGAAATGTCTAGCCGACGAAACATTGATAGTACCCCTGGAGGAAATTAAGATCAATGATAAGCTGAGCTTCGTTGAGGAACCGATAGAAATCCTTGACAGGGAGGTAAAACAACTTAAGCGGAGTAAGATCCCGATTGTGAAAGTTCGATGGAACTCAAAACGCGGGCCGGAGTACACCTGGGAGCGCGAGGACTTCATAAAGGAAAAGTATCCGCAACTTTTCCCTTGCGATGACATAGAATGAATTTCGGGACGAAATTCTTTTTAAGTAGGGGATACTGTGACAACTGCCAATTCAGGTCATTCTTGGACTCATGCATCTTTATAATAACCATTCATGCACAACATGCCATGACCTAGTAGTATAAATTAGGTCAAAAATCTTGCATAAACTAGGATCCAACTAAGGTCTAGGACTAATATACTTGATACTTACAATTCTAGTAAGTTGCTTAGCTACAATAGGAAATGCCAATACTATAATTAGAATAAAGCTTCAAGCTTTGTTATAATTGAAATAGGGTATAAAACTCTAAAAATAAATTAAAATATTCTAATTATACTTCAACATGTTGTTGAATATCAAACAATATTCTAAAAACCCTAAAGAGCCAAAAATCCAAAGTTATAAATTATAAAGCTTAAAAACTTTATAAAATTTGGCTATAAACTTCCTAATATCAAATTTTATTAATCAAATTATGGATTATACCAATGAACTAGAAATATAAATTACAAGTATTAATCATAAATTATTTGTTGAAAACAAGATTTTTAAATAAATCAAATTGCTTAATAAACATTTTATAAAAATGAATGTTTTTATATAAAATATAGGAGGGAAGTTTATAGAGTTTAAAATTTAGGAGAGAGGAGGCCAAAATGCATGCAAAAACCGGCCATCACCTCTCCCCATGCCCTCTCTCTTCCCCAAAACACAATCATTAAGCTTAAACCCTTACTCCACCTCTTCCCTCTTCACTCTCTCACTTCACTCTCTTCACACACTTCACTCTCTTCTTCCCTCTCTCTAAACTCACGAAAATCCTCTCATTTCTCTGCAAAATTTCGAGATTGTGAAGCCCTTGAAGTGTTCTTACTTCTCTCAAGGTCAAAACCAAGGTAAACAACAACATCTTCTTCCATAGTTTCATGGTTAAACCTCTTTTTCTTCTTAGTCTTCTCTACTTTTCGGATTCTATGCCTTTCCATGGCAAGAAATCTTTATTCTCCCCTTGTGGTTTGTAGATTCTCACCATAACACAATGCATGTGTTAGAGATGGTGAAAATCCGGGATCAAACCCATGCAAGGAGTGGAAAAGATGCACATATGATCATGTGACATCAAAACCTAATATTTCATGTTCTTCTCCATTTCTTTTGTGTTCATGCATGAACAAAAGCATTTAAACCATTTCTAGTACATCTTGGATGCTCATTCATTCCATGCATGTGTTAGAAATCGGGCCTTACCAAAGACATGCATGATGTTCTTATTGAAATACCCTAATAATGCACACAAGCAAACATGCAATCTGCCAGATTACTTTGTTCGACTTTGAACAGTCATAACTCAGTCATTTCTTAACCAAATCATGATATTCTTTTTTTATTGGTTATTTCCACGAGTTAACTTTCAAACCCAACTGGTCTCACTGTAAAATATTAAATATCCGATTTTTAGCAGATTTTACAAAAAGGTTGCGCATACAGCTCTTTTTCTGTGATCACTATTTTTATCTTGCTTAAACAATGGCCTTAAACCCAACCATAAATCTGAGGAAAAATACCTTAGAAACTTAACATATCTAGTGAATTATGGTTGAAATTTTCGTGGCTTAAAACCTCACTAAATGGGCTACACAAATTCATGAACTTCAGCCACATTTACACTTCATGCATTATTGCATGCAACTTTTCTTAAATTGTTTGAAATCATTACCCTCATTTCTCTTCTGAATACATTTTTTTACATTTTTCCTTTTGAAAGCCCTTGCATGCATGAGATAATCTGGAAATTTTCAAGAGCTTTTATTATTTCTTTGATTTATTAGAATTATTGCTAAAACCAAGGGCATAAATCATATAAAATACTTCCAGAGGTCAATAAATCCTAAATAAATTCATGGATGATCCTTATGGGGAATAATGACCCCTCACCAAATTTCAGCAATTTTTGTTACTGTTTCATATGATTTCTAATTTTCTTTTATTTAGGACATGATAAATTACAAAACCACTTTATAGGATGTGAAAATTGTATCTAACAATTTTCGCATACCTTACCTGTGATGGGTGACTCCAGAAAATAATTTCAAGATTTTCCATCATGTTTTACTATTTTTCCCAATTTTTGGTAATTATAATGGTCTAAAAATGGGAGAAATAGTTCTGATTATCCAAAATTCATGAAAATTTACCAGGATATAATATTATAGAGTAGGAGGTTACATAAAAATTTTGAATATTTTTCTCTACTGTAAACTATTTTTCTCTTATTTTCTAAAGTTAATTGCACTAAAATACACTTAAATATACATAAATACCCAAAACCAGTTTATACATTATGAAAACCACTTTTGATATTTTTCCCAGGATATTTATACTGTAAATGATGTTACAAAAATTTATGGTGATTTATTTTAACTGTTTAATATTATTTCTTTAATTAATGACTATTTAAAGGAATAAAGCAAGGAAAAATAGAAATACCCACTGAAAAATATCTTTTATATTTTCCCAGCCTATTTATGTATAATAACAACTAAATAAAAAGTTTGGGTAATTTTGGAAACTGTTTTCTATTTATTTCAATTTTTATTGAAATAAATGCTCAAAAATCATAAAATATAATTAAACAGCTTGGAAATCTATTTTTATAATTTTCCCAGCTTAGTATTGTGTAATAACAGTTAAATAAAAAGTTTGAGAATTTTTATCCCTCGAATGCTATTTTCGTGAATTTATGTTGTAATAAGGACTTAAAAATTTGGAAAGTTTATATTCCAAGGTTGTAATTAATCGCCCGTTATATAGAATTTCATTACTTCAGAAAAAGTGTAACTAATTGATATAAAATCCAATACTAAAACATAAATTGGCATTTCCCTATATGTAGAGTTTAGTATATTAGCATTAGATATCGACATGGAAACTCACTAGTGCGTGTGTTTGATGTCGTAGGATCCCGGTAGTAAGACGTTGGTGCATCCCGAAGTACCGCTTGTATCTACACAAAACATCGTGAGTATTCACGCACTCCCCTATTTTCGTTTTTTATGTTTTGGGGTGGAAAAGCATGTCCAGAAAAACTATTGTTTGCATGTTGTACTTAAATTGAATTGTATCAAACATGATTGCTATTGTATTGCTATGTTTCTTTATGTATGTCTATGCAACACGGAACATGAGAACTTATCGTACAAAGGCCCTTCCCTTATCTCTAACCATTAACTCTTTGAGCCAATGGTCGTTATGGATAGCGCTATTAGGAATTGACAACTCCTCACTCGCCCGAATCGCTGGAGTGCATGATACCATATTCATCTATGGAACGATAAGCATAGATCTCGATAGGGCTTCAGTCATAGGTTTGGTTGAGACTCATTGTTTGCTCATACACATACAAACGCGTTTCTCGTTATAGCAATAAACTTGTATTCATTAATAGCAATCAACTTGTTTATCATTGAAGCAATGTACTTGTATTTACGAAAAGCCTTATTGTACGCTCGATTTTA
This sequence comes from Lactuca saligna, assembly GCF_052625555.1. Classification (NCBI taxonomy): domain Eukaryota; kingdom Viridiplantae; phylum Streptophyta; class Magnoliopsida; order Asterales; family Asteraceae; genus Lactuca; species Lactuca saligna. Next base: position 223,296,756 of record NC_136419.1, on the reverse strand, counting down.
TAAACTTGTGATACTCACCAACTATTTTCATAGTTGACGCTCGTTTTACATGCTTTTTCAGGAAATAATTAGTAAGTGGATGTAAAGATTCATCATCATAGAGCATGCTGCATCGTGTTGAAGCTATTATGAAGCTATATTTTGAACAATGTTATTTTGAAAAACTTGTATTTTGTTCTTTTGAAGCTATGGGTTGTAAACTTTTAAATACTGCTATGGTGATGTATCTTTATCTTTTGCAATGAAACCGTTATCGCTGTCATACCTTGCGTTTCCGCTTTAGCAGGGTGTGACAAAAACATGCCCTCAAGTTTTGGAATTTGTAAAGTTTTCTCTTATGAATACTTTAATTACAAGTTAGCCCTTAGAATTTTAAAAATTAAAATTCAACCCTTATCCTTTATAATATTATGAGTTAATAATATATATATGTATAAGAGTAAAGTCAGTCTTACCGCTAGTACGCCTCATTCACGAAGCCGGTCTATAAGGTGGGTATAAGGTTGTTGCCTATAAAATGGCAACTTAATGGGTGTCCACTCTCACCCACCGCTTGCTTGACCGGTGGAGGGTCGTTAGCCGAACGGGTTTGACAGGACTATAATTCTCCCTTCGTTAAAAGTATTAATGATAAATACTAAGTAACTAAACTCTTAATAATTCCCAATCTTAGTTACTTAGGAAAATGTGAATAAGGTGCTAATCCATGAAATTACACTTTACACTATGTCTAAGTCGTTCGTGGAGCGAGTGTGGTTAACCGGCACACTAACTTGGACTTAACAAGGTAGGTAAAGGGTGACTTAATATTTATCATAGTATCGATGGAGCGTGTGTGGTTAACCGGCACATCGATTGAGGGATAATTTATTAAGGGTACCAAGTAATTTGCATGGTTACTTCACACCTTGTTTTGTGATCCTCGGCATCCCAGTCACAAAACCTGAAGGGCACACTCGAGATTGAAACATGCCATTGAACAGTTCAATGAATCTCAAAAGATCTAGGAGTTTCAAAACCAATTAAAACCTAATAACACATTTCGTTTATCTTGGTGGAAATTGGTGAATCGTCATTCACCTACCTTCAAATTGTTTTATAGCTTGGATTACGGCATACGTCTTCTATGTTATAAAATAGTTTGATGGGTCCTAGCCTTAATATTTCATATTGGGTGTTATATTAAGGACTTTAAGACCAACTATCTTGAATATCTCCCTAAACATGTCTGGTTTAGACATTTATGATCTTCCCAAATCTCATGAAACAAGCCTTTCTAAATGAAGATGATGTTCCAATGAAAATCATACTTCTTTCACCTCCTCTAATTATTCTCCCTACCCCACAAGTTCTTGAAAAGTTTAAGGTCACTCAAGCCCTATTGGCAATGCAAGGTCTAGGTGTGATCACATCATGGAGATGTAGTCACATATTGACAAGTCGGGAGAGTTGGGTGTCAAAGTCTTGAGAAAGTTGGTGGTTCAATCACTTTCTAAGTCACATAGTGAGTTCTTTTGGAACACCTATGAAACAGACTGTGACAAGACCCTTAATGATCTTATCTATTTGGTAAGATCAACTTCCTAAAACTTTATGGACATTGACAATGGTGACACTGGAAATACAGGAGAAACATTCTCTTCCCAAGGAAAGGGATTGACCATAGTCAACTAGGTTGACCAAATGGTAAAGAGAAAAAGGATAAGTCTGTAATAGTCCTGTGTACCATTATCAAAAGGCTCCATATGTTTATATTGCCAAAGTAAGGGTCATTAGTTGCGAAGCTGCCAAGTTTACCTAAGGATGTTAAAGTCAATAAGGTTGACTCTACTTCAGGTAAAGTCCACTAATCTAACTCTGCTAAGTTTCTATTCTGAGATTTTGATACATGATGTGACTGGGTCACATGGTGATGTTTTAAGAATCAAAGAAAAGTGAAGGAACTTAAAGAAAGAATATGCTGAATCTGATCGCATAGATGGATTTCTATCGCGTAGTTTGAAGATCGGATTTTTGAGCTACTTCTTAGGAGTTATAAGGTATTGCTTAGGAATAGATAACAACAAGTTTTCATATGGATTGTAAGGATAAGTTTTTCTGCATAGTTTTAAAATAAATGAATTTTTTTTTAGTTTATTTATTTTAAAATATCCTTACAATGGCATTTGAGGAAAAATTGTTGCTTACATGATTCCATTAATAGGAAGAGTGGAAATATGTAATTGATTCTTTCATTTGTGGTAATGTCTAAATTTACCAAATAAGGAAAGATTCTCATCATCCAAAGTCTCAATTGGACCGGTACTTGGAATCATGCAAGTTGTATAGCATGATGAATGAGAACTTTCAAGTATTGGAAAAATTAAGACTAATTACTTGTTCACATGGATGTGTGAGTCAAGTAATGGACTAAAGGATCGAGTACATAGTCATGTGCACTGATTAAGTCCACCACAAAAGATATAAGGCTATTCGTCATAGTTTACTAAAGCTCAGTAAATATGATTATACTTACAAGCTTAAGGGTAACTCTGAGATATTGGAAAAGGTTCCAATGCATGGCAGAGCGAATAAGAAGAATCAAATTAGGCAGAAGGATAAAAGTTTCTCTAATCTGAAAAGATGGGAGAGTACTTTAGTATCAGTTATGTGATCATCTTAATGATTAAGAAACCATATCAAAATTTGTTCTCTAAGGAAGTCTTAGTGCATTCTTATGATTAAGAAGAAGGGATCTTGAATTGTTGAAATAGTTAAATCAAAAAGATGAGTCATACTTCGTTCCAATACAAGTCTTAGAGTCATACACCAAGATTGTAATTTGAGTGACATGTCCTTAAGAAGGTTTAAAACACATGTCAAATGTAAGAGTAAAAGTTTTCTACTCTTGTACATTTGAAATTGGTAAGTTGTGATGTTTTGGATAAAACAAAGACCAACTAAGGTCAATTGTGTGAAGTGTTTGTCTTGATTAGAATCCACACTATCTCTTGGATGTTTGACAAGGGAGTCTTATAGGTCAAGAGGACAGTGGGAGTCTTAAAGGTCTTGAAAGTCTCAAGAACTAATCAAGAATAAAACCTAAAGTTCTTCACTAGCACACGACTTGAGGTTTACAACCTATCGTGTTGACATAGTCTGTGCCCATTCCAGTTAAAGTTGAGTTCTTAGAGTTCTCAATTGGTTGCACAACAACTTGGAAGCAATGGCAGACCCTTGAGCTACCAGGTGGCAAGAAATTAAGATTGAGTTCAGTCCATATGAGTTTGGGTTTGTCATTATCCTTGTCTTGTGACTATGGTTATGACAATTCACATGGATAAGAACACATACACTATTAAATCTAAGTGTCATAAGGTTTCTATCCGATTAATGAAAATGATGGTGAGGAAACACTTACACTAAGTAGATTTTAGTTAGATAGCAATTGTGATATTTGCATTCTCAAAGTCGTTAGTGGAGCGTGTTTGGTTTACCGGCACACTAACTTGGACTTGTGAGAAATGGCAAAGGTCAAAACAATCAAGACTATGATTACGACATCCCTTTTCATAGTTCTTAAAGTTGTTTTGACACACCCATGAGCTATCTAAGAGAAGGTGTATGATTTTTGATAAAGTTTTATCAAAACAATCTAGTATCAGAAATCTGAACTTTCGTAAGAAAGTCAATGAAGTATTGATTTCTAGAAGCCACCTGATTTCTGAGTACATGTCAAAGCTAGTGGGAGCATAAGTGTTATGCTAATAATCATCATGTTAGTGGGAGCATGATAATTATGATAAGTATTGCAAGCTAGAAATGTTAATTATAGAAAACAAAAGGTTTCAATTGGGAAAAAGTTGTTTTGCTATAATTAAGGGAGAGGAAATTATACTTCATCTCAAATCTATAAGCTTAGATCGTGAGTTTTTTAATCATTTAGTCAAGGATATATATGAATTTCATGTTGGAATAGCTCAACATAAGGAAATTTTGTATATGGGTCCATTATTTGCGTTCTAAAATTCGATTATGATTACGGCATCCCTTTTCATAATCTGAATTATGAGAACTTGGCAAATAGAAATGGAAATGTTATAGCAAAATACTGGTTTAGTCTTTATGTGAGACATCATGAATCGTGTCCCATATGCTTCAGATATAGGATCGATTACATGTGCTATAGTTATCCGTTCTAAAAGTTTCCAAATGCCTGGGGCATTAAGAAGGGAAAAGGTTTAGAACTGGATATGACTAAAGGATTAAACAATTATCGAGCACAATCTAAGGTTTACCAAAGATTGGTTGCTCAAGGACTGTTGGAAGTATAGTGAAAGTTCTGGAAGGACCATATTGACATAATCTGTAAGGAAGCAACTCTTGTTCAGAAGTGATAGTCAAAATGAATCTGGAAATGTTTCAAAGTTAGTATTTTCAATCTGTTTAAGATTAGGAAACTTAATGCAAGAAGGATGTTTCTAAGGAGCTGATCTCCTTTGGAATACTCTGTAATGATTGTTGCCAAGTCTTTGTGAATTTTTGCATAATCGTTACAAGAGGATCAATGCATATAAGTTTAGAATATAATAGATTTCAGTAAATGACATGAATTTGGAATTCTTGCATTTGCAGTAAGGATTTGGGAGTGTGAAAAGAGAATCATTGAGTTATGTTCAATTGATCTAATTCAAAAAGTAAAGATCATAGACAAACATAGTATGCATACTTGGTGTGTGGCATGACTAGTGTCTAGAAAACATAGTGTACATGCTCGGAGCATGGGGCAACTATTGTTTTAAATTCAAGAATAAAGTAGATAGCTGAAACAGTATACAATGAATAATGTGTAATCATATGGCGATAAATAAAAGGTGTTTTATTTATGTTCATAGGTTTTGATACCATATTGGATTCAATTATTATTGTGTTTCACTTTGCATGTTTTGACTTCCCGAATAAACTAGGTTATTCTTCCGGAATGACTAAGTTATTCAAACCATCCACAGTCGGTCATATGTTGGAAGTAGATATGAATTAAGACTGTCATGGGTTGGATTGTAAAGGTCTAAGGTGTTGGACAAAGGACTACAACACTCATGAGTGCTCATAAGTTCTGAGTATTGGATTCAACCCGCGCTCATTGGAATCACTTCATGGATTTTATCACGAGTGATCATGAGACGATAATATCTTATATTCTTCAAACCTAGAGATATGAGTTGTTACTATGAGTTGGTTGTACATTGATTGCACGAAACCGCATTTGGTAACTCGGTGCTATAAAACGTGTCTTTGTGTATGATTCAACAAGTAGTAGAACAAGCCATATGAGTCGAAGTTTATCCATTCCTTTCACCTTCGGGATAAAAGCAATATCTGTGGGCCCTTCGATGATTTGATGATGACAAATGGAAGTGCTCGGCCGGGCCAGGACTGATTTGATTTGTTCAATTAGTCAGTCGTCATAAATCGAAAATCGGGAAAAAACAAATGGACAGAGAGAATGATTATAATCCATGTCTCAGTCCATATGATATCTAGAATGGAGGAATATATGATCCCTTATCTAATGGACAAGTCATTGACAAAGGTCAGAGTTCATCTACAAGGTCAGAGTTCGACGGAAGCTTTTGAGAGCTACGATTGCCAGTTGGTTCCTGAAGTCATACGCAATAATAGTTTTAGACTTATCCAAGTGGGAGACTTTTGGATTAATGTCTAAGTCCATAACTATAATTGGTAAGACTTGACCCGACCCGGCATGGTCCATTTGGGTTGCATGGCATCATGCACTTGGATAGACTATAATGAGAGAAATAAGACAGTTATCGTTATTAATATATTATAAGTTCTAGTATATTAATAATAAGAATAATAAGATTATTTAATTTGTATTGATCAAGAATTAATCTAGGATTAATTAAGTGATCAAAAGAAGACTAATTAAATATATGGGTTGATTGTGTAAATCATCCATACTTGTATAGTGGGCTAATGCTCCATGGATTATCTAGTTGGGCCAAAACCCATATGATGCTCCATGGATGCTCCATGGTGTATTTGAACCCATGGATCCAAGGAAATGGAAATTCATGACAATTAGGGTTTGCCCTAATTGTAACACTATATAAAGATATTATTCTTGACAAAATCGACACTAGATAATTCTAAAGTGGGCTAGCCGATTTTCATGAAGTGTAGAATTCTCTCAAGTTATTCCAAGTGTATTTGGTGTTGTGTGAACCATTTGAGGTGTAACACTTGGGGCGCTAGGCACTCAAGCTTCATGAAGACATTCTACATCGAAGAGGTATGTATTCTATCTTGTTATATTGATAGTTTTGTATGCTAGATTAGGATAATACCTTGGATATTCATATTTGCATGTATAATAGAGAAAACATAGATCCAAGGTATTTAGGGTTGCATGTACACTTAGGAGTGTTATCATGCTCAAAACCCAACAATAAGTCCATTCCACGGTGAGACTTTAAGCAGAACCGAATCCCCAACTTCGAAGGTCATCAGTCATCTTTTCTTGTCAGCATAGCTCTTCTGACGATCCTGAGCTGCTAACATCCTTTCCCTAATCACCTTTAGTTTCTCGGCAGTTTCATGGACTATCTCGGGGCCCATAAACTGCTTCTCTCCGGTTTCAAGCCGACAAGACGGCGTATGACACTTTTGTCCGTACAAGGCTTGATAAAGTGCCATCTTGATGCTCGAGTGGAAACCATTGTTGTCGGAAAATTCTACCAGAGGTAAGTGTTCGTCCTAATTCCCTTGGAACTCAAGGGTACATGCTCTCAACATATCTTCCAGTGTTTAAATCGTTCTTTCGCTCTGACCATCGTTTGTGGATTGTAAGCAGTACTTAAACACAACTTTGTACCCAACTCCTCTTGTTGACTCCTCCAAAACCTCGATGTGAAAGGACTATCACGATCTAATACAATCGTAAGAGGAACACTGTGAAGTCTTACAATTTCCTTCACGTAAGCATTTGCGAGCTTATCCGTAGACCAATTCTCATTGGTTGCTATGAAGTGTGCACTCTTAGTGAAATGATCCACGACCACCCAAATCATGTCATGACCGTTCTTCGTCTTGGGTAGTTTAGTCACAAAATCCATGGTGATGTCTTCCCATTTACCCATGGGTACAGGTAAAGGTTCTAAACTCCCATACCGTTTCTGATGTTGTGACTTAACTCTTGCACAAGTCACGCACTCGGCCACATACTTCGCAACATCGAGCATCATCGTCGGCCACCAGTAGTAGGGTTTTAGGTCCCTATAGATTTTAGTGCTACCGGGATGAATTGAGTAAATGGTCTTGTGTGCTTCTTCCATCATAAGATCTCTTATTCCTCCCATCTTAGGTACCCAAATCCGATCTTGGAATACCTTCAGTCCTCGACTGTTTGTTCCGATCATCAATATTTTGCCCAAACATTCTTCCTTTCGGTCATTCTTCTCTAAAGCTTCTTCTTGAGCTTTCCTGATACTTTACACAATCATCAAGACGACTTCAATTCTCAACGCTTTTGGCCTTTTACTTTCAAGGTTGACTTTCCGACTAAGAGCATCAGCAACAACATTTTCTTTACCTGGGTGGTAAAGTATCTCACAGTCGTAGTCCTTGAGTAGTTCTATCCAGCATCGTTGCCTCATGTTCAACTCCTTCTGATTATGTAACAGCTCAAATTTTCAAATAAATTTTTCATTTAAACAAAACATCATTATTCGACAAAAGGATTTATTCCAAGTTTATTTCAAAAATATAAATAATAAATCTCCAGGATCTTCAACAGTGGCAGTGTGTACGTGTCACGCCGGCGCCTTCCCACGGTCATCACTAGTACCTGAAAAACATAAACACAACTAGTAAGCATAAATGCTTAGTGAGTTCCCCAGTATACGACTTACCCACATACGCCTTCCGGCCCGGACCTTTCGGTCCACATAACATTGCCTTCCGGCCCGTAACATAATCGCCTTCCGGCCCATAACATATCGCCTTCCGGCCCGTATTAAATTGCCTTCCGGCCCATAGTATTTTGCCTTCCGGCCCATAATAGTATAAAACATAACACATGTAACATAACGCACATAACACATAAGTCATACATCATATCGTCCTTTCTATCACATAAAGTCTCGCCTTCCGGCCCGTATAAGCATACATCACATATAAGCATACATCACATATAAAGCATCTACCTCTCTAGACATAGCATAAATATAACACGTATGACCTTCCGGTCTCACAGTCAAACCCTTCCGGGTGAAGTATAGTGAGAAGACTCACCTCGTAGTATGCAAGCTATAAACCCTTCGAGCTACTCGCACTCGATCCGCTAATCCGCAGGTTCCCTATAATACCACATACCTTTATTAATGATCTTATCAAACAAGACAACTGACCCTACTAAGTTACATACAGGTCAACGGTCAATCTTGACCGGACTCGTCGAGTGAAAAGGGCAACTCGGCGAGTATAGACACCCCGACTCCACTCGCCGAGTCTAAAGAACGACTCGACGAGTTCTAGTAGATCTTCAAGCTACTCGCCGAGTCTGAAGAACAACTCGGCGAGTCCTAGTGAATCTTCAAGCTACTCGCCGAGTCTGAAGAACAACTCGGCGAGTCCTAGTGGATCTTCAAGCTACTCGCCGAGTCTGATCATTGGACTCGGCGAGTCCTCGCCATGCAGTCAATCCACTGCCTCCTGTATTACGCATGATTTCGAAGTATATAGATATGGGGCTTCCTGCACTTTCACATATACTATTACAGGGGTTTTTAAACACTTATAACAACACTATAATCTAACAATTCCTTAAATGGGTTTCCTAAACCCTAAATTCGCATACAACGTAAAAGCTACAGATTATGATCCGAAGATTACCTGGAAACGTGTTCCCTGTGTCCCCAAACTTCCAGTACTCGATTCCTTTGATCACCACCTTGCCCCTCCTTGTCTAACAATCTCTTCAAGCTTCCTCTAGCCCTCACTCTTGCTCCAGATGCCCACAAACTCCCAAGGTATCTTCAATCGGCCAAAAGACGCGACATGACGGCCATAAGATCATTATATACGATTCAGAAATGAAACGGCTAGGGTTCAGCTGAATCAGCATCGACTCGCCGAGTCCCTATTTGGACTCTTCGAGTCCAGTCGCGTATCTGCGACTGCGACCAAGACTATGGCCCTACTCGGCGAGTCATGTACCAACTCGCCGAGTCCCCTCCTAAATGTGCCCCAAAATAATTTAAAGAAATACCTGAAATTCCGGGCTGTTACAACTCTCCCCCACTAGAACTAGACTTCGCCCTCGAAGTCTCATTCTGCGAATAACTCCGGATGTTGCTCCCGCATTTCTCTTTCCGGCTCCCAAGTCATCTCCGATCCTTTCCGATGTTGCCACTGAACCAACACCAGAGGTATCTCCTTGTTCCGTAGAACCTTGATCTTCCGATCCCTGATAGCTACTGGTCTCTCGGCATAGTTCAGGCTCGCATCCACCTGAATATCTTCTAACGGAACCACTGCTGCCTCATCGGCTATACACTTCCTCAACTGTGATACGTGGAAGGTATTGTGAATCTGACTCAGCTCCACTGGCAACTCCAACCGATAAGCTACCCGACCTACCCTTGCAATTACCCGAAATGGACCTATGAACCGGGGCCCCAATTCCCCCCTCTTCCTGAACCGAATTACCCCTTTCCAAGGAGAAACCTTTAGGAGAACGAAGTCGCCGACCTGGAATTCGAGCTCGGACCGGCGTCTGTCCGCATAACTCTTCTGTCGGCTCTGGGCTGTCAACAACCTCTGTCTCAGTCGCTGAATCTATTCGGTCGTCTGAAGTGCAATCTCTGTACTGCCCATCACTCTCTGTCCCACTTCTCCCCAGCATATGGGAGTCCGACACCTCCTACCATACAACAACTCAAAAGGTGGCATACCAATGCTCGAATGATGGCTGTTGTTGTAGGAAAACTCAGCCAACGGCAGATGCGCATCCCATCTACCCCCGAAGTCTAACACACACGCTCTAAGCATGTCTTCCAATGTCTGAATCGTCCGCTCGCTCTGACCGTCGGTCTGGGGATGGTATGCGGTACTAAAATGCAGCTTAGTACCCAACTCCTCATGGAATTTCTTCCAGAACCTGGAAGTGAAACGTACATCGCGGTCCGAAACAATCGAGGTCGGCACTCCATGCCGAGATACTATCTCTCTCACGTATAACTCTGCCAACTTCTCTGCTGATGAACTTTCGCTAATGGCAAGGAAGTGTGCACTCTTTGTTAGCCTATCCACAATCACCCAAATCGCATCGACTCCCATGGCAGTTTTCGGCAATTTGGTGATGAAATCCATCGTGATCTGATCCCACTTCCACTCAGGAATCTCCAAGGGTTGCAACTTACCGTGCGGTCTCTGGTGCTCGGCCTTAACCCTACGGCAGGTCAAACACCTCTCAACGAACCAGGCAACGTCTCTCTTCATACAAGGCCACCAGTACTCCTTTTTCAAATCCAGATACATTTTCGTAGCACCGGGATGGATCGAGAATTTCGATCTGTGTGCCTCCTCCATCAAAGTAACACGCGTACCGCCCACGAATGGCACCCAAATCCGACCCTGAAATGTCAGAAGTCCCCGCCCATCCGTAACGAACTCTGAAATCAACCCGACGACCCGCTCCTGTTTCTGCATCCCAGACTTCACAACCTCGGCCTGTGCCCCACGAATGGCATCTAATACCGGAGTCATCACCGTCAATCTCAAACATACGTCCCGCAATGGAGTACTCTCCGCCCTACGACTCAATGTATCAGCTACCACATTAGCCTTGCCTGGGTGGTATAGGATCTCACAGTCATAATCCTTAACCACGTCTAACCATCTCCTCTGACGCATGTTTAGGTTGGGTTGATCCATCAAATACTTCAAACTCTTATGGTCCGTGTAAATGGTACAACGAACCCCGTACAGGTAGTGACGCCAAACTTTGAGGGCGAACACTACTGCCCCCAACTCTAAGTCATGCGTGGGATATCTCGCTTCGTGAGGCTTCAGCTGCCTCGATGCATAGGCTATCACATGGCCCCTCTGCATCAACACTGCACCCAGTCCTGAAATCGATGCGTCGCAATATACGACAAAGTCCTCCATCCCTTCCGGAAGAGCTAATACTGGTGCTTCGCACAGTCTCTGACGAAGTGTCTCGAAGGAAGTCTGCTGTTCGGGTCCCCATGAAAATGTAACACCCTTTCGGGTCAATTTGGTAAGCGGCACCGCGATCTTGGAGAAGTCCCTAATGAACCTTCGATAGTACCCCGCCAACCCAAGGAAACTCCTGATCTCCGAAGGTGACTTCGGTGCCTCCCAACTCATCACCGCTTCTACCTTGGCCGGATCAACCAATATCCCTGCCTGATTTACAACGTGCCCCAGAAATTGAACCTCCCGTAACCAGAAGTCACATTTGGAGAATTTTGCATATAGCTTCTCCGACCTCAGTACCTCAAGGACCTCCCTCAAATGTCCCTCATGCTGCTCCCTAGACCGCGAATACACCAAAATGTCGTCGATGAACACAATCACAGACCGATCCAGCATCGGCCTGCATACCCTGTTCATGAGATCCATGAACACTGCTGGGGCATTGGTGAGCCCAAAAGGCATCACCACGAACTCGTAATGCCCATACCGCGTCCTAAAGGCTGTCTTCTGGACGTCCTCATCCCGCACTCTTACCTGATGGTACCCTGATCTCAAATCAATCTTGGAAAACCAAGATGCCCCTTGCAACTGATCGAATAGATCATCGATCCTCGGTAACGGATAGCGGTTCTTGACTGTCACCTTATTCAGTTCCCGGTAATCGATACACATCCGGTTTGAACCATCCTTCTTCTTGACGAACAGAATCGGTGCTCCCCACGGCGAGCTACTCGGCCGAATAAATCCCTTCCCCAACAACTCTTGAAGTTGCGAGGACAATTCTTACATCTCTGGAGGTGCAAGACGATAAGGCACCTTCGCAATAGGCGCAGCCCCTGGAACTAGATCGATACCAAACTCCACTTGCCTCGCAGGAGGTATTCCTGGCAAATCCTCGGGAAAAACATCTGGAAACTCGCGCACCACTGGAACCTCCTTCAATGTCTTCGGTCTCTCGGAACTCTCCCGCGTATCCATCACATACGCCACAAAACCGTTACATCCCCGCTGTAGGCATTGCCTCACCCTAGCGGCCGAACAAAAAGCTGATCCCGAACGGGTACCCTCGCCGTATACCGTAAGAACTCCCCCACTAGGGTCTCGTATAGTCACCAGTTGACGCTCGCAGTCGATAACAGCGCTGAATCGGCTCAACCAGTCCATGCCTACAATGACACAGACATCCCCCATCGCAATAGGAATGAGGTCAATCGGAAACGCGACCCCGAAGATCTCTAGCACACATCCCCGAAGAACCTCCGTAGCACAAATCACCCTCTCAGCCGCAATAGAAACGCTCAAACGTCGACTTAACGGCTCACGACTAATGCCAATGTGCTGACTAAAAGCTAACGATACAAACGATCTACTCACACCCGAATCAAATAACACTAGAGCAGGCATAGAGTTCACAAGGAAAGTACCTACACATACATTAACATAAGCATAACATTTCGACCTTTAATTAAATACGTGAATGATAACATACCTGCCACAACATCGGGCGCAGCGCGGACCTCCTCCGCAGTCAGCTGAAAGGCTCTCCCGCGAGCCCTCGGGGCCTCGACCTTCGCCGGTCGGGTCTCAGTAGTCCGGGTAGTAGGTGTAGCTCCCTGACGAAGTTGCGGGCACTCGGCCTTCCGATGGCCTGTCTGGTTGCAGTGAAAGCAAACCATAAACCCCTTAGGGCAATCCCTGGCAATATGTCCCTCCTTGCCACACTTGTAGCAACCACCAGCTCGACACGCCCCCTCGTGACTCTTGCCGCACTTCGCGCAAGTGCGACCCTTCGAACCTCCCATCCTCGAATCAGCGAACTTAGTCCGCTTGGCTGCCGGCTGAGACTGGGCCGACCGTCGATCCACCTGCCGAGACTCAGCCTCCTCCCTCGCTTGAGTCTCCAACTCAATCTCGCGCTTCCTGGCGTTCGCCTGAAGCTCAGTGAAAGTACGATAGGTGGAGTTTGACACAAACTCCCGGATCTCCCTCTTCAAAACACCCAAATAGCGGCTCATTCGCGACTGCTCCGTAGATACCAGCTCGGGGCAGAACATTGCCCTCTCATGAAACTTCCGTGTGATCACTGCCACGGAATCAGTACCCTGCTTAAGGGTCAAGAACTCCTGAATCAATCGCTCCCTCTCTACCGGGGGAACGTACTCGTCCCTGAACATCTCCGTAAACCTCTCCCATGTCATCGCCGAAATCTCTGCCTGAATGAAGTTCGCCGTCACGAACTTCCACCAATCCTTCGCTCCCAGACGGAGCTGGTTCAAGGCGAACCGTACCCTCAAGTGCTCCGGGCATGAGCAAGTATAGAAGCACCCCTCGATGTCGGCGATCCACCTCATAGCTGCAATCGGATCCTGCGTCCCATCAAATTCAGGGGGTTTCGTGTTGCTGAATTCCCTGAATAGTAATGAATCACCCCCTTGCGGCCTGGCAGCAGCCACAGCTGCGGTAGCGGCAGCAACTGCAGCTTCAGTAAGTGCGGCGTACCGCTCCTCAAACTCCTCCATCAGCGTGGTCTTAATAGACCCAAACATCTCCGGGATCTCAGCCCGGACCGCCGCAACTACCTCTTCCTGAATAATCTGACGAATCTCCTCGTCACTCGCACCGCTCGAACTCGCCCCATTGCGTGTGATAACCATGATGTCTCTGAAATACAACATAAAATCATCAGAGACTCCACTAAGTACAATTGTACTCGATACGCGCCCTACCCAGTCTCTGATTTCCAGGGATTCTTACTTGAGTCTTCCACTGATCTGGTGCCTTCGGTAGTACAGGCCCAATACTACCGACCACATCATATCAGTATTCGTCCCAAATCTTCCTCCCCAACTCCCGAATAAGGAGTACTCTACTTCTAGTATGCACTATCTACTTGCACGCTACCAAATATCTCATATAAGCAATCTCCCTAGACTAAGGCATCACAAAACAGGCAATTCTAGTCCTATCATGTATACCTAGTCTTCTAGCATGCATAACAATTCATAATTCAGTGCATAACATAACATCGTAAGGTATTCTGGGGATCTTTACCGTTCGGACGCTGGCTGCACGTACACACTGTTCCATCCTTGTTTTACCGCCTTACCATTTATAAAATGTTGTGTCCTTATTATTTAAAAAAAAGTTTTTCCTCAAATCCCCGGTCTGAGTTCAGTTGCACCCAAAAGTACACCCGAATCCCTCAAACCAAGGCTCTGATACCAATTGTAACAGCTCAAATTTTCAAATAAATTTTTCATTTAAACAAAACATCATTATTCGACAAAAGGGTTTATTCCAAGTTTATTTCAAAAATATAAATAATAAATCTCCAGGATCTTCAACAGTGGCAGTGTGTACGTGTCACGCCGGCACCTTCCCACGGTCATCACTAGTACCTGAAAAACATAAACACAACTAGTAAGCATAAATGCTTAGTGAGTTCCCCAGTATACGACTTACCCACATACGCCTTCCGGCCCGGACCTTTCGGTCCACATAACATTGCCTTTCGGCCCGTAACATAATCGCCTTCCGGCCCATAACATATCGCCTTCCGGCCCGTATTAAATTGCCTTCCGGCCCATAATAGTATAAAACATAACACATGTAACATAACGCACATAACACATAAGTCATACATCATATCGTCCTTTCTATCACATAAAGTCTCGCCTTCCGGCCCGTATAAGCATACATCACATATAAGCATACATCACATATAAAGCATCTACCTCTCTAGACATAGCATAAATATAACACGTATGACCTTCCGGTCTCACAGTCAAACCCTTCCGGGTGAAGTATAGTGAGAAGACTCACCTCGTAGTATGCAAGCTATAAACCCTTCGAGCTACTCGCACTCGATCCGCTAATCCGCAGGTTCCCTATAATACCACATACCTTTATTAATGATCTTATCAAACAAGACAACTGACCCTACTAAGTTACATACAGGTCAACGGTCAATCTTGACCGGACTCGTCGAGTGAAAAGGGCAACTCGGCGAGTATAGACACCCCGACTCCACTCGCCGAGTCTAAAGAACGACTCGACGAGTTCTAGTAGATCTTCAAGCTACTCGCCGAGTCTGAAGAACAACTCGGCGAGTCCTAGTGAATCTTCAAGCTACTCGCCGAGTCTGAAGAACAACTCGGCGAGTCCTAGTGGATCTTCAAGCTACTCGCCGAGTCTGATCATTGGACTCGGCGAGTCCTCGCCATGCAGTCAATCCACTGCCTCCTGTATTACGCATGATTTCGAAGTATATAGATATGGGGCTTCCTGGACTTTCACATATACTATTACAGGGGTTTTTAAACACTTATAACAACACTATAATCTAACAATTCCTTAAATGGGTTTCCTAAACCCTAAATTCGCATACAACGTAAAAGCTACAGATTATGATCCGAAGATTACCTGGAAACGTGTTCCCTGTGTCCCCAAACTTCCAGTACTCGATTCCTTTGATCATCACCTTGCCCCTCCTTGTCTAACAATCTCTTCAAGCTTCCTCTAGCCCTCACTCTTGCTCCAGATGCCCACAAACTCCCAAGGTATCTTCAATCGGCCAAAAGACGCGACATGACGGCCATAAGATCATTATATACGATTCAGAAATGAAACGGCTAGGGTTCAGCTGAATCAGCGTCGACTCGCCGAGTCCCTATTTGGACTCGTCGAGTCCAGTCGCGTATCTGCGACTGCGACCAAGACTATGGCCCTACTCGGCGAGTCATGCACCAACTCGCCGAGTCCCCTCCTAAATGTGCCCCAAAATAATTTAAAGAAATACCTGAAATTCCGGGCTGTTACAGATTAAAGAGATACTTGAGACTCTTATGATCAGTGAAAAGCTTGCATTTTGTGCCGTAGACGTAATGCCTCCATATCTTTAAGGAAAATACTATCGCTGCCAACTCCAGATCATGAGTGGGGTAGTTCTTCTCGTGCTCTTTCAATTGTCGAGATGCGTATGCTATCACCTTTTCTCTTTGGGTCAGAACACAACCCAACCCGACTCCAGATGCATCACTCTAAATCGCAAAGTATTCAACTCCATCGGGTAGAGAAAGTATCGATGCTTCACATAACTTCTTCTTTAGCTTCTCGAATACCTCATCGTGTTTCTCACTAGACATATCTGTAGTTCCTTTGTGAGTCAAAGCTATCAATGGAGCAGCTATCGAAGAAAAGCCTTGGATAAATCGTCGGTAATATCCGACTAATTCTAGAAAGCTTCGATTCTTCGTGGGACGCTTTGGACATTCCCTCTTCATTACAGCTTTGATTTTTGCGAGGTCAAGCATTATCCCTTCTTGGATAACCATATGACCCAAGAACTGGACTTCTCGTATCCAAAATTCGCATTTGGAGAACTTGGCGTAAAGCTTCTCCTTCTTTAACACTTACAACACTTCCCGTAGATGCTTGCCATGCTCCTCTTGGCTTTTCGAGAAGATCAGAATGCATATCACAAATTTATCGATGAATGGTTTACAAACCCTATTCATCAAATGCATGAATGATGTTGGAGCATTGGTTAGTTCAAATGACATAACCAAGAACTCGTAGTGTCCTTATCTCGTTCTGAATGCAGTCTTCTCGATATCCTGATCTCTCACTTTCAGCTGATGATATTCCTGTTGGGTTTTGAGCATTCTAACACTCCTAAGCGTACATGCAACCCTAAATACCTTGGATCTATGTTTTCTCTCTATTATACATGCAAATAAGAATATACAAGGTATTATCCTAATCTAGCATACAAAACAATGAGTGTAACAAGATAGATAACATACCTCTTTGATGTAGAAGGTCTTCATGAAGCTTGAGTGCCTAGCCCTAATAGTGTGGAAGCCTCAAATGGAATCACAATCATCAAAACACTTAGAATAACTGGAGAGAGTCCTACACTTCATGAAATCGGCTAGCCCTCTCTAGAATAATCCTTGTGGCCGATTTTTTGTCAAGAATAATATCATTATATAGTGTTACAATTAGGGTAAATCCTTAATTGTCATGGCTTTCCATTTCCTTGGATCCATGGGTTCAAATACACCATGGAGCACCCATGGACCATCCTATAGATTTTAGCCCAACTTGATTATCCATGGAGCATTAGCCCACTATATAAGTATGGATGATTTACAAAATCAACCCATATATTTAATTAGTCTTCTTTTGATCACTTAATTAATCCTAGATTAATTCTTGATCAATACTAATTAAATAATCTTATTATTCTTATTATTAATATACTAGAACTTATAATATATTAATAACCATAAGTGTCTTATTTCTCTCATTATAGTCTATCCAAGTGCATGATGGTATGCAACTCAAATGGACCATGCCGGGTCGGGTCAAGTTTTACCAATTATAGTTATGGACTTAGACATTAATCCAACAGTCTCCCACTTGGATAAGTCTAAAACTATTATTGCGTATGACTTCAGGAACCAACCGACAATCGTAGCTCTCAAAAGCTTCTATCGAACTCTGACCTTGTAGATGAACTCTGACCTTGTCAATGACTTGTCCATTTTAGATAAGTGATCATATAATCCTCTGTTCTCATGATATCAGCCGGACAAATACATGGAACAACGTCGTACTTATTATCCAGCAGTTTGTTTCCCGATTTCGATTTGTTTGACAAAGAACTTAATCGAACACATCAATTCAGTTCTGACCGGCCGGTACATAGGTCACAACAAAATCATCGAGGGGCCCAGATATCGCTTCTATTTCTAGAAGGAACAGATAAACTTCGACTCATATGCTTGTTCTACTACTTGTTGAATTGTACACAAAGGCACGTTTTATAACATCAAGTTACTGATGCGTTTACGTGCAATCAATGCACAACCAACTCATAGGTAACAACTCATATCTCTAGATTTGAAGATTTATATGATATTACCGTCTCACGATCACTCGAGATAAATTCCATGAAGTGATACAAGTGAGCGTGGGTTTATTCCAATACTCATAACTTATGAGCACTCATGAATGTTGTAGCACCATTTCCATGACTAAACCCATTTAGCCATCTACAAACCCGATTCATGAAAGTCTTGATTCATACCTACTTCCAACATATGAACGACTGTGGAGTGTTTAAATAACTTAGTCATTCGGAAAGAATAACCTAGCTATTTTGGAAGTCAAAACATGCAAAGTGAAACACAATAATAATCAAATCTAGTATGGTCTCAGAACCCTTTTGAATATAAATAAAACCACCTTTTATTTATCACCATATTGATTACACATTATTCGATGTTTCAAATAATCAACTTAAGACTCGAATAAAACAACAGTCATCCCATGCTCCTAGCATGTACACTTTGTTTCTAAACAATAGTTATGCCATACCCCAAGTATGCACACTATGTTTGTTTATGATCCTTACATTGTGATGTAGATAAATTGAACATAATTCCAATGATACTCATTTCACAATCCCAAATCCTTATTGTAAATGCAAGAATTCCAAATTTATGTCATTTACGGAAATCTGTTAGATTCTAAACTTATATGCATTGATCCTCTTGTAATGATTATGCACGAAGTCAGAAAGACTTGACAACAACCATTACAGAGCATTCCAAAGGAGATCAGCTCCTTGGGAACATCCTTTTTGCATTAAGTTTCCTAATCTTACATAGATTGAATAACTTCCACCTATGGAGACATTTCCATAGTCCCATTTGACTATCACTTCCGAACAAGAGTTACCTCTTTTCAGAAAATGTCAATATGGTCCTACCAAAATTAACACTAGACTTCCAAATGTCCCTGAGCAACCAATCTTTGGCGAACCTCAGATTGTCCTCGACAATTGCTTAATCACTTTAGTCATATCCAGTTCTAGACTTTTCCCTTCTAAATGCCTTAAGCATTTGGAAAATTTAGAAAGGATGAATATTATAGCACGTGAAATCGATCCTATATCCGAAGCATATGGGACACGATTCATGATGTTTGACATAAAGACATGATACTAGACCAGTCTTTTGCTACAATATTTTTCATTTGCCATGTTTTCAAAATTTAACTATGAAGAGGGATGCCGTAATCATAATCGAATTTTGAAAACACAATATATATAGAATTTTCTTAAGTCGAACCATTCAGACATAAAATTCTTATATATATTCTTGACTAAAGATGATTAAAATCTCAATCTAAGCTTTAGAATTGAAATGAAGTATAATTTCCTCTCCCTTAATTATAGCAAAACAACTTTTCAACCCCTGCAACTTCACGGATTGAAACTTTGTTTTCTATAATTAACATTGCTAGCTTGCAATACTAATCATAATAATCATGCTCCCACTAACATGATGATTATCAGCATAACACTTATGCTCCCACTAGCTCTGACACATTTCCAGAAATCTGTTGGACTTCTGAAATTTAGATTCATTAACATTGCTAGCTTGCAATACTAATCATAATAATCATGCTCCCACTAACATGATGATTATCAGCATAACACTTATGCTCCTACTAGCTCTGACACATTTCCAGAAATCTGTTGGTCTTCTGAAATTTAGATTCATACACCCTTTCTTAGATAGCTCACATGTGTTTCTAAACAATTTTCAGAACTATGAAAAGGGATGCCGTAATCATAGTCTTAATTGCTTAGGCATTTTCCATTTCTCACAAGTCCATGTTAGTGTGCCGGTTAACCACACGCGCTCCACTAATGACTTTTGAAAATGCAAATGACACAATTGATATCTACTTAAAATCTATTTAGTGAAAGCGTTTCCTCACCATCATTTTCATGAATTGGAGAAAAACCTTATGACACTTAGATTTTATAGTGTATGAGTTCCTATCCATGCGAATTTGTCAAAACCATAATCACAAGATAAGGTTAGTGACAAATTCAGCCTTACACGGATTAAACTTGTTCAATCTTAGTTTCTTGTCACCTTGGTAACACAAGGCCCACCAATGCTTCCAAGTTGAACTCTGATAACTCACATGTAAATTCAACTTATTTGATGTAGGTAAAGAAATAAGAATGTGCTAGTGATAAATTACAGGTTTCACTCTTTATTAGTTCTTGAAACTCTTTCAGGATCTTTAAGGCTCCCACTGTCCTCTTGACATATAAGTTTTTCTAGTCAAGAACCATTCCTTGACAAAACAAATATTCAAGGGATAGTGCGGATTCTTATCAAGACTAACACTTCACACAATTGGTCTTAGTTGGTCTTTGTCTCATCCAAGACATCACAACTTACCAATCTCAAATGTACAAGAGTAGAAACATTTCACACTACATTTGATAAGTGTTTTAAACCTTACTTTATGTCACTCAATGTTACAATCTTGGAGTATGACTCTAAGAATTGTTTTGGAACGAAGTATGACTCATCTTCTTGATTTTAACCAATCCAACAATTCATGACCTCTCTTCTTAGCCATAACAATGCACTAAGACGTCCTTAGAGTATGAATTTGTAATATGGTTTCTAAATCATTAAGATGATCATAAAACTGATACTAAAGTACTCTCCCATCTTTTCAGATTTGAGATACTTTTATCTTTCTGCCTAATTTAATTCTTCTCATTTGTTTTGCCATACATTGTAACCTTTCCAATGTTACAGAATTATACTTAACCTTATAAGTATAATCATATTCACTAATATTTAGTAAATAATGACAAATCAATCTTTGTGGTGGACCTTGACCAGTGCACACTCAGTGTACCTAATTCCTTAGTCCTTCAATTGACTCACATATACATGTGATCAAAGAATTAGTCTTAATTTTTTCAAAGATGAAAATTCTCATTCATCATACAATACAACTTGTATGATTCCAAGTTTCTGTCCAATTGAAACTTGGGTGATGAAAAACTTTCTTCATTTGGTAAATTCAGACACTACCACAAATGAAAGAATCAAATCCACTTTCCAATATTGCTATTACTGGAAACATATAAGCAACAATTTTCCACCGATGCCATTGTAAGGATATTTTTAAAATAAATAAAATTAAAACCCTTTTTTTTTCTTTTATTTTAAAACTTTGCGGAAAAACTTATCCTTACAATCCACATGAAAAACTTGTTGTTATCTATTCACAAGCAATATATTATAACTCCTAAGAAGTAGTTCAAGGATCCGATCTTCAAACTACGCGATAGAAATCCATCTACGCGATCAGATTCAGCATATTCTTTCTTTAAGTTTCTTTACCTTTTCTTTGATTCTTAAAACATCACCATGTGACCCAGTCACATCATGTATCAAGAATCTCATAATAGAAACTTAATAGAGTTAGACAGTGGATTTTACCTGAAGTAGAGTCAATCTTATGAACTTTAACATCCTTAGGTAAATTATGGCAGCTTTGCAACCAATGCCCCTTCCTTTGGCAACATAAACATATGGACCCTTTGATAATGGTACACGGGACTATCACAGACTTAGTTTTTTCTCTTTACCATTTGGTCAACCGAGTTGACTATGGACGATCCCTTTCCATTGGGAAGAGAATGCTTTTCTGGATTTCCTGTGTCACTATTGTCAATGTCCATCAAGTTTTAAGGTTTGGGAAGTTGATCTTCTAACAAAATTTGCTTTACTAGTGTTCCAAATCATTGCTGATTCCACAGCACAAAGCAAATAGATAAGATCATTAAGGCTTGTGGCATAGTCTGTCTCATAGTAGTCCCAAAGTGACCCGCTATGTTACTAAGAAAGTGATTGAACACCCAACTTTCATGAGACTTTGACACCCAACTCTCCCGTCTTGTCAATATGTGACTACATCTCAAAGATGTGACCACACCAAGACCTTAACTTGCCAATAGGGCTTGAGTGACTTTAAACTTTTCAAGAACTTGTGGGTGAGGGAGAATAATTGGAGGAGATAAAGGAAGTGAAGCATGATGTTGAGGAACATCATCTTCAAGAGATTTGGGAAGATCATAAATGTCTAAACCAGACATGTTTTGGGAGATATTCAAGATAGTTGATTTAAAGTCCTTAATATGACACCCAATATGAAATATTAAGGCTAGGACCCAACACAATATTTTATAATTTGGAAGAGGGATGCCGTAATCCAAGCTATAAAATATTTGAAGGTAGGTGAATGACGATTCACCAATTTCCACCAAGATAAACGAAATGATTTATTAGGTTTTAATTGGATTTGAAATTCCTAGATCTTTTGAGATTCATTGAACTTTTCAATGGCATGTTTCAATCTCGAGTGTGCCCTCTCAAATTTTGTGACTGGGATGCCGAGGATCACAAAACAAGGTGTGAATAACCATACCAATTCACTTGGTACCCTTAATATTATCACCTAATCAATGTGCCGGTTAACCACACACGCTCCATTGATCTATGACAAACATTAAGTCACCCTTCGTGGTCCTTACTAGTCCAAGTTAGTGTGCCGGTTAACCACACACGCTCCACCAACGACTTGGTAAGGTACAAAGTGTGAATTCCATGGGCTAGCACCAAATTCACATTTTTCCTAAAGTAACTAAGATTGGGAATTATTAAGATTTTAGTTACTTAGTATTTATCATTAATACTTTTAATGAAGGGAGAATTTAAAGTCATTGTCCTACCCGTTCGGCTAACGACCCTCCACCAGTCAAGCAAGCGGTGGGTGAGAGTAGACACCCATTAAGTCGCCATTTTATAGGCAACAACCTTATACCCACCTTATAGACCGGCTTCGTGAATGAGGCCTACTAACGGTAAAACGACTTGTTCTTATACATATATATAATAATTAACCATTAATGTTATAAATAGTATAAGTGTTGAATTTTAACTCTTTAGAATTCTAAGGGCTAATTTGGAATTAAAGTATTCATAAGAGAAAACTTTACAAATTCCAAAACTTGAGGGAAAGTTTTGAAACTATTCAAAACTAATTAATTCCATAACTTATGTGTTTAAAGTAGTTTTAATCCAAAAAACTCTTCAAGTTCCATAACTTATGGAAGACTTTAAACTAATAAAAGAATTAATCTTTTCTTTATTTTTATAACTTATGGAATTAATTAAGGTTACACTTTATTTATTTATT
The DNA here is from genome assembly GCF_052625555.1 of Lactuca saligna. Taxonomy (NCBI): domain Eukaryota; kingdom Viridiplantae; phylum Streptophyta; class Magnoliopsida; order Asterales; family Asteraceae; genus Lactuca; species Lactuca saligna. The sequence goes on along the minus strand of NC_136419.1, from coordinate 223,273,446 downwards.
TATTTATTAATGAAGTGACTCTTGAATTTCCATAACTTGAGGACAAGTTATGGAGTCATAAAAAAAAATTGAATGACACAAGACTCTTCATTTTGTAACCATTACCAACTTTTATGAGTTTTATGAGTCTTTAATGTGACTCTTCATGTAACTTGAGGACAAGTTACACAAACACATTTTATACTCAACTCTTAGATTAAAATGGATTGAAAACAAGTATTTCAATTAACTTTTCTATTAATCTAAGCAACTCATAAGAACAAGATAATTCATATCAAACTTCTTCATGTAATTAGTCTAAACCTTTAACTAATACAAAACATGAATCTATTGACAATTATCTTTGAAAATGGATTAGCATGAACATTACCACATTAAAAAACAAGTTTATAAGTTCAAAAACAACTTAGGGTAATGTTCCTAGTCCATTTCCAGCCAAAAACCTCGAAAATATGTTGTCTGGGGTCTAACTCGTCGAGTGCATGAACATAACTCGGCGAGTTGGATGCATTTTGCCTTGGACTCGTCGAGTCCCTTCATGGACTCGGCGAGTCTGCTGGGCTGACAGCATCAAAACTCGATTTTTCAGCTCCATTTGCAAGTATAACAAGAAAACAAGCCTAGGCTCTGATACCACTGTTGGGTTTTGAGCATTCTAACACTCCTAAGTGTACATGCAACCCTAAATACCTTGGATCTATGTTTTCTCTCTATTATACATGCAAATAAGAATATACAAGGTATTATCCTAATCTAGCATACAAAACAATGAGTGTAACAAGATAGATAACATACCTCTTTGATGTAGAAGGTCTTCATGAAGCTTGAGTGCCTAGCCCCAATAGTGTGGAAGCCTCAAATGGAATCACAATCATCAAAACACTTAGAATAACTTGAGAGAGTCCTACACTTCATGAAATCAGCTAGCCCTCTCTAGAATAATCCTTGTGGCCGATTTTTGTCAAGAATAATATCATTATATAGTGTTACAATTAGGGTAAATCCTTAATTGTCATGGCTTTCCATTTCCTTGGATCCATGGGTTCAAATACACCATGGAGCACCCATGGACCATCCTATAGGTTTTAGCCCAACTTGATTATCCATGGAGCATTAGCCCACTATATAAGTATGGATGATTTACACAATCAACCCATATATTTAATTAGTCTTCTTTTGATCACTTAATTAATCCTAGATTTATTCTTGATCAATACTAATTAAATAATCTTATTATTCTTATTATTAATATACTAGAACTTATAATATATTAATAACCATAAGTGTCTTATTTCTCTCATTATAGTCTATCCAAGTGCATGATGGTATGCAACCCAAATGGACCATGCCGGGTCGGGTCAAGTTTTACCAATTATAGTTATGGACTTAGACATTAATCCAGCAATTCCGACCTAAAATCGATCTTTGAGAAGTAGCTTGAACCTTGCAGCTGATCGAATAGGTCATCAATCCTCGACAATGGATACTTGTTCTTCACCGTTGCCTTGTTCAGCTCTCGGTAGTCTATACACATTCTCATGCTTCCTTCCTTCTTCTTTACGAATAACACTGGAGCTCCGCATGGTGATGAACTAGGTCGAATGAAACCGTTGTCCAATGGCTCCTGAAGTTGCGTCATAAGCTCCTTCATCTCTGTCGGTGCTAATCGGTAAGGTGATTTTGCTATCGGTGTTGTACCTGGTAACAAGTCTATCCTAAACTCCACTTCCCTATTAGGTGGTAATCCAGGAAGATCTTCGGGAAAGACTTCCAGATAATCGCACACAACCGGTATATCATGCACCTCTTTCATTTCCTTCTTAGCATTGATTACGAATGCCATGTATGATGCACATCATTTGGACAAACATTTCATGGCTTTCATCATGTAGATGATTCCAGAATTCACTCGACGTTTGTCCTCATACACCATAAATGATTCCTTTCCGGGTGGGTTTACCCTTACTATCTTCTTTCGGCATAATATCTCGGCATCATTGGCACTAAGCTAATCCATACCCAAAACGATGTCAAAACCGTTGAGCTCTATGGGTAATAGCTCCTCATGGAATTCGTTTACGGTTAGGTCGATGACTACGCTCTTAATACGATTACTAACAGGTACGAATTTTCCACTGGCAACTTCTACAATCAGGGAATTATCAACTTTTGCTATAGGTAATGCTAGTTTTCTACCAAATTTACACGACACAAAGGAGTAGTTGGCTTCGCAATCAAATAGTATATTGGCAGGCAAACCATTTACAAGAAAGGTACCTGAAGCGACATCTGCTGCCTACTTTGCGGCTTCGAGCGTCATCTGGAAGGCTCTCACCTTCGGCTTCGGTGGAATGCTGGGCCTTCCCACATCTATCTTCTTTGGGTAATCCTTAGCAATATTCCCTTCTTTACGGCACTCGTAGCACATCCTTTTGCTGATGGTGCACTTATTGGCATAGTGCCCATTTTCCCACACTTGTAGCAGGTTACTTCGTCACTACATTTTCCCGAGTGCTTCTTCTTGCACTTCTCGCACCATTTCAATTCATTTCCTCCTCCCCCCAACTTCTTTGAACCGAACTTACTCTTCTTTTTGATGGGTTTAGAGGACCCTTCAAATTTCCTCTTCTCACCAACCTCAACTTTGCTGGTAGCTCTTCCCTTAATCATGTCCTCCACAAACTTGGCAACCCAGATAGCTGCCTCCAGACTAGGTGCTTGACGCACTGGCACCGCGTACTCCCATGGAAGTCCCTTTGTGTACTTATCGATTTTTGTTAGCTCATCTCGAACAAGACGCAAGGAAAACTCCATCTTTTCTATGAAGTTGTTCATGTATTCATCAATTGACATGCTTCCCTTCTTTACGGTTAGAAACTGGTTCTCTAGCTCGAGCAGGTTTTGAGCTAAGCAGTACTTTCGTTTGAATTGCACCAGAAATTCTGCCCATGTCAGTTGTAGGGGCTCGTTGGGGCTTAAAGTCTTCCCCAAGGTATTCCACCAACGTACAACGCCTCCTCGAAACTGATTCACTGCAAAGGTGGTTTGCAGCTTGCCTCTACAACCGCACGTCATAAAGGCTAACTCCATTTCTGAGATCCAATCCATGACTCCGATTGGATCTTCCTTTCTTGTTAAAGTCGATGGCTTGCAAGTCAAAAAATCCTTGTACTTGCATCTATTTCTCTCGACTTCATCACCTTGGTTGTTTTGTTGAACTTTTGGTGGGTTGGCTTGACCAACAGTCCCATTGTAGTTTCCCTCCTCAGTCTGCCCTTCATTCAACTCAGACTGTTCGATCTGAATAGTTGCTTCCTTTTGATTTTGTTGGAGCAAAAGTCTGGTTTTCTCCATTTGATGATCCAATATAGCTTGGATCATCGCTTGCACTCTGGCCATCGTTATTGGCTTAGCAGCGGCTCCCACAACCGGTATTTGTTCAATCACTGGGGGTTGATTTCTATTCCCATTTGCATTCACATTTCCACCACGGGTCATTGCCATCTTGATCTATACACCGAATAAGGTGAATTTAGATCTTTATTTAGGACTGATGTTCAAATCATCCTTATCTCTCGGAAACGTTTACATGCTAGTTCTAATATTGTAGTCGTACGTTTAGAATCCTAAACACATAAGGTTTCTAGATCCGGTCGGCAACAGATCATAGATCCGAACAATTAACAGCATATCAGGCACAAAGCATTTGGCACATAAAAGCATTTTAGGCATAATTCCTAAAATAAGCTAGTGCTCACACCTCACAATCATCACTTAGCATTCTAAGTTTAAGTCTAGAAATCCTAAAAATTCCTAGTTCCATGAAACTAATGCTCTGATACCAACTGTGACATCTACAAAATCACGGCCAGCAAAGACCGGTTTTGTTTATACTTTATTTCAAAATCAGAGTAACCTTTTAAAAAACAGGTTGCGGAATTTGTCCAAAAATAAAATATGATAAAGATTTATCCAAATAAATGTATTTCATTGAAAAGAATCGGGATGTCATGTTCGATACAGTACATAAGTATAAACAATACAACATAGGCCTTACTACATTATTCCGTATTTATAGGCCTAAAATCCATTAATCTCTCATTCGAAGACATCACATCTATGCTTATGCGCCACTACCTGTAATACAAGAAACTGAGTGGGTCAGGCTAGGGAGCCTAGTGAGGACATACGGTTTTCATCCCACAATAAATAAGTTTATTAACTTTATCAAACCAAACAAACCCGATTACCCGTTCCCGTTATCCTCACTTTACGTCCCTAAGACATCTAACACAAGGGACCTAGTCTAAGGACTATCATAGGGATGGACACTACTTCTAAGGGGATTCCTCATCAATAAATGTCCTTAAGGCAACCATGTGGGGGATGGGGTACACCTGGTGAGAACACAGTTCAAATAAACACCTACAGGTTGCGAGCCTGCTAGCGTTCCACTGGATTGTCTAGAATAGTCTGTGGTCGTCATCCATACTCTGCTAGATGACTGGAAAATCAATAACATCTATAACAAGGCCTCTCATTATTTTATTTTTTCACATAGCAACTATTACATCTACCCATGTTTTACCCAACACATTTTGTAGATATAAAATACATATACAGTTTATATCATTTAAAAAAAATTATAAAATCATTCATCCATCATAGACAGCAAGTATACAGATAATATGCACACACCACACATAGTTTATATAAAATACTTCATATCTATGTGTAAGCTGAAAGTAACTATGCACTCACCAGAGTAGGTGGCGACTCGGAAATTGGACAACACTTCGTTACTCTTAACATACCTTTCCATCGGTAAAAACCTAGTATCATTGCCACTAGGGTTTAGTCTAATATTCACCGCAACTAATTAATACTGTACCTATTATTACTATTATATAAGCGTTAAACGATACTTATATAACCCATAATAATAGCCCAAGTAATTATTTTAAGGTCCTAATAACATTACTATATTAAAACATAAGCTAAACTAAAGATAGGTTAGGCGTAGCTCACTTACAGCGGGTTTTTCTCAAAACTGGGCTTCAGTGGAGCAGCGTTTCTGACCCAAAAGGCTCTTTCTCGGGACTCTGGGAGCCTTGGGGCTTCCTTCGAATGCTAGGGGGTTTACCTAGGCTTTTAGGGGGCTTAAGGAGGCTTAGAGAGAGAGAGTGTAGAGAGAGAAAGAAGGTTTGGGAGGTGTGAAGAAGAGCCTAGACCCGACACCACTATTTATATTGAAAATATCTTACGGACTTACCGATTAGGGGACCTACTCGCCGAGTTTGTGCATGTGGTGGCCTTCTAGTGGTGTCACGTGTCCAATTCTGGTGGTGCCACGTCACCCCTATCATGTATCAGCCTTCAAACTTAGAAAAATCACAACTCTCGCATACAAGCTCCGTTTTTGACGTTCTTTTAGACTCCGTAAAATCATGATCTATAACTTTCATTTAGACTCCATCAGCTAATTCTCGAGCGATCTTAATTTTAACAGTACGAGGCGTTTAGACTGTTAAATGATTGTGAAGAATTCGTAACTCCCTCATACGGATTCCGTTTTCGTCTGTCTTTTTACCTTTAAGTTCCTATTAATGAGATCTTCAACTCTCATTTAGGTTGTGTAAGCCAAAAACCACTGAAACTAAAATTCGAGTTTTGGGTCGTGAACTACTAATCCTAATCTTAGAAAAAACATAATTTCTTCATACGAAGTCAGATTTGGGCGTTCTTTTTATGGATTTTCTCTGTTTAACATATCCTACGACTTTCATTTTGATCACTAAGGTTAAAAAGTCCTGCATTGTAAATTATTTACGTCCCCCGATGTTGTGTCGGTTTTGTCGTAAAACTTCAGCAGGCCATAACTTCTTCGTTATAACTCGGATTTTGGCGTTATTTATATCCCCGGAATCCTAATGTCGACCACTACAACTTTAAGTAAAGATATCGGACTTATCACACACTTTAATTTTGATGCTTATTTTTATTCTTTATTAATTATACATTTATAATTAAATAATAAGCACATAAATACACACAATTCACATAATACTCAAATATTCCATCTTTATTACTTCAAAAAAGTTACAATAGTTTACCTAAACTATTAAATCATCTAAAATGCTTAGCCCTGAAACCCGGGCATTATATCTCATCCGTACATGCATACCCGATTGAATCACCCACATCAGGTGAGTTCATACCCCATAATTAATCTTTTAACTGTTTTTACTGTTTAAAGGGTGGGGGGGGGGGGGGGGGGGCAATACAAGTTGAACACAACGATAATTGTGTAAATGTTTGTTGTTAAACATCTTTGAAAATGTTACTTATGTTATTTATAAGTCGTCAAAACATTTCAAAACTCTTTAAAGTTATGTTACTTTATAGTTACATAAAACTCCGTTTTTAAAGTACAAGCATAACTGAGTAGATAAGTGGGTCCATTCAATAATAGTCCAAGTAGAAAATTAGTAAACTATAATAGGTGTAGTTTAGGAGAATGCTATTCATTACTTCTGGAACAATGAAGCACACAAAGAGTCAGTTCATGCAAGAATCAAACAAACAGTGAAGAGAATCAAACAATACCATACAGAACATATAGTAAAGAGATACAGAACAAAACAGAACATAACAAACAAGTTAGGTTGCTATAGTACAAGAACACACAAACAGGATCTAATTATACCAATGAATCACTAACTCATTGTTTTAAACTAATGGTGACAGTTATATTGGGTATACATGATCATATAACTTTAATGTGAATTACACGGCTTGCAAGAATTTGCAGGGGTCGCATTTGGTTCCCTTAATCTCTTGATACAGAGAGCGTTTAGTAGGGGTTCTAGCGTTCACATTATGACCGTAATAAAAAAAAATATGATTTTAGGTTATTTAGTACATCCGTATGTCATTATAAACGACATTTGTGTACTTACTTTCCCATTACTTTAATAAGGTGACAGTACCACTTGAAAGTTGAACTATTTTCTAGTCAAGATAATTATAAACCAGGGAAAATATACTTTTTACAAATCGACAAAGGAACAGTCGAGTCTAGCACAAAATAGAAGATGCCTTGGTACAAGGCTACGATTAAAGGATAGGACCATAATTCTAGACTTATGATTCCTTAATGTATACATCACAGGATACATATATACCAATAGGTTGCGACAACTAATAGGATACGTGCTCTTCGCTTCATTTCTTGTCCTTGTTTGGTCGTGGGCTTGGAACGAGTTCACCCAATCTATTATCTGCCCGATTCTATATATATTCATGCTTATTATACATCAAGTCATCATAAGGGTACCAGGTATGGATGAGGTTATAGGACACAGAGTTGAAGCACAATTTTTCTAATACAAAACTTACTTTTCAAAGTCAGCACTTTTGGTATACAAATTTAGAGATTCCTCAGATAACGACTTAATCCATTTTATTAAGTCAATACAATTCTGAAAGACTTTAGGTGAGTAACTCTATAATACCTTACTTTATACACCATGTTTATGATGGGTTTGAGCCATAAGAACTTTCCTATGTGCACATGCAAAGCCTAATTGCTTGGATCTAGGTTTCTCTAATTGAACATGCAATATATCCAAGACTTTCATGGCTAGGTCTAATGTAAACTAAAATTCAAAACATATGAAAACAGATCTAGAATCATACCTTGAATTACTTGCTTGAAACCTTCTTCTCCTTAGAGCTTCGAGTCACAATTGTCACTCATCTAATGGCTTACAAACACCAACTAGCAAGAAGATGATTTGACAGAGGTAAGGAAGAGGAAAATCGGCTCTAGGGTTACTTCAATAACAAAAGTGTCGATTTCCACGACCCCAAGGGTCTATTTATACTATGAGCTCCTAGGGTTTCACCCTAAAGCCCTAATTAGATAACTTAGCCTGAAAGCAATCCAATATCCCTCCTAGATAAGCCTTGGATGATTTCTAGGTGATCCACATCCCTAAAATCGTCCAACCCATATCTATAAGGATTCTTAGTTCAAAATACAACTATCACACACTTCACAATTTATACCCCTTTCTTTAGTTAATCTCTTTAAGTCACCAGATTAATTCGTAATTAAGTTATGACTTATATTAATCAATTTAATATCATTATTCCTTTAACATATTATTCTTATAATACATTAATAATAATATCTCTTATCTCTATATAAATCACCCTGTCAAGTTTCTATTGTGAAGGCAGCCCAAAACGACCATACACAATCGGGTCAAGTACTTACCAAATATAGTAACAGCCTTAGACACTAATCTAACAATCTCCCACTTGGATAAGTCTAGTAACTATAAATGCAAACACAATCCGATCAGCAATCGTAGCTCTCAAAGAAGCTATCAACTCTGATCTTATCAGTAACCTATCCTCTAGATAAGGGATCGTATAGTCCTCTGCTTTGATATTGTGCAGACGATTTCATGAAACATTGTCATACTTATTGTCCAGCAACTATTTTCTCGATCTCAGATTTATTTGACATAGAACTTAATTGAACACATCAATTCAGTCTTGACCGGTCCCGACACATAAGTCAAATCAAATCATCGAGCGGCCATGATATCGCTTTTAACCTCTCAGGATAAAAGTAACAGATAAACTTCGACTTATATGCATCTACTTATCGACTAATCAACTATACACAACAATGCGTTTTATGACACCAATTTATTGATGCGGTTTTGCATTATCAATGTACAACCAATTAATAAATAATAAACGATATATCTAGGTTTTAAGACCATATGATATTATCATCTTGCGATCACCCCAAATTAATTCCAGCAAGCGCGGGTTTATTCCAATGCTTAAAACTTGTTCATAAGCACTCATGAACATTGAAGCAAACCTTTGCTATGTCTAATACCATTTAGACAATCTACACACCAATTCATGACAATCTTCACTCATACCTACTTCCAACATATGAACGATTGTAGACCATTCGAATAACTCGATTATTCTTAATAACTTAATTATTCAGGAAGTCAAAACATGCAAAGTGAATGAATAGCTAAACAATAAACATAAGATAGTAACTTTACTTATAAACAATACTCTTTTATTTAATCATCAAATGTCAATTACATTTACCTATTACGTGTTTCTAAAATTATCTAATATAAACTAATATCATCCTTCAGCCTAATACTCCTAGCATGCTGCATGTGCTTAACCCTACTCAGTCCCTTCGTAAGCGGATCTACTAGGTTATCTTCTGATGATATCCTTTTAACTACGAGGTGTCCTTCTTCTACTCGATGTCTAATAAAGTGATATTTTTTGTCGATATGTCGAGATCTACCATGATCCCTCGGTTCCTTGGTCAAGGCAACCGCTCCTTCATTATCACAGAAAATTTCCATGGGCTCCTTTATAGCAGGCACAACTCCAAGATCACCAATGAAGTTATTTAGCCATATTGCCTCTTTTGACGCTTCGCTCGCTGCAATGTACTCTGATTCGCACATTGAATCATCTACAATTTCCCGTTTGCAACTTTTCCAAGTTATCGCTCCTCCATTAAGGGTAAATACCCATCCTGACTGCGAACGGTAGTTGTCCCTGTCGGTCTGGAAACTGGCATCACTATATCCTCGCACCTTTAAGTCATCACTCCCTCCGAGGACTAGAAACCATTCCTTAGTCCTCCGAATGTACTTAAGGATGTTCTTGACCGCTATCCAATGCGCTCTTCCAGGATTCCCTTGATATCTACTGACCATGCTCAAAGCAAAGGCCACATAAGGGCGAGTACAAGTGATAGCATACATGATTGAGACAACTGCGGAAGCGTAAGGTACTTGGCTCATCTCATCTATGTCGGCTTCGGTACTCGGACTTTGAGTCTTACTGAACTTTGTATTACTTTGTATCGGTAGTTCTCCATTCTTCGAGTTTTCCATACTAAAACGTTTCAGTACTTTATCTAAGTAAGTATTCTGACTAAGTCCTATTAGTCTCTTACTTCTTTCTCTCAGTATCCTTATTCCCAATATATAGGAAGCCTCTCCGAGGTCCTTCATAGCGAAGCACTTCCCGAGCCAAGACTTTACCTCCTTCAAAGTCGGGATGTCGTTTCCTATGAGCATTATGTCATCGACATACAAAACGATAAATCTAACTATGCTCCCACTGGCTTTGACATACACACATGATTCATCTTCGCATCGTACAAATCCAAACTCTTTAACATTCCCATCAAAGCAAAGATTCCATCTGCAGGATGCTTGCTTAAGTCCATAAATGGACTTCTCAAGCTTGCACACTCTATTGGGATGCTTCGGATCGACAAAACCCTCTGGCTGAGCCATGTAAACATCCTCAGCCAATTTCCCATTAAGGAAAGTGGTCTTGACATCGATTTTCCATATCTCATAATTATGAAATGTGGTAATGGCTAGCATCAGCCTAATAGATTTTATCTTAGCAACTGGTGAGAAGGTCTCATCATAGTGAACTCCGGGAGTTTGACTAAAGCCCTTCGCCACTAGTCGTGCCTTATACGTGTGCACATTCCCATCCACGTCGGTCTTATTCTTGAAGATCCATTTGCACCCAACCATCTTACGTCCAGGAACATTGTCAACCAAGTTCAATTCATACATGGACTGAATCTCGCTATCTATTGCCTCTTTCCATTTAGTGGACTTCGGGCCTGCCATGGCTTCCTTATAGCTGTTAGGTTCATCTAGGTTTACTAGTGTACTGTCACTAATATACGTGTCCCCTTCGGTAGTAATATGGAAGCCATATAACTGGGGTTGAGCTCTAACTCTTTCAAAACATCTAAGAGGTAAGGATTAGTCAATCGGTTCAACCGGAGTTTCCTCCTCGGGTTAAGCGCCAATGGTAGAGGTTCCTTCATCACTCGATGCTTGAATCTCTTCAGGATCGATATGCCTCCTACTGTCTCCTTGGTTTATGAGTTCTCGTTCTCGGAAAACCAATCTCCTTGCTACAAAGGCTACATTGTCACTCGATCTATAGAAGAGATATCCAAAGGATTTATGTGGGTAGCCGATGAAAATACATCGCTCACTACGAGGTTCGAGCTTGTCGTGATTTTCTTGTCTTACGAAAACTTCACAACCCCAAACCTTGATGTGTGCTGACGAGGGAGCTTTCCCTGTCCACATCTCGTGAGGTGTTTTGGCAACCTTCTTTGTAGGGACTCGGTTATGGATATGGGCGGCAGTCTTTAAGGCATACCCCAAAAATGAGATAGGTAATGAAGCACGACTCATCATAGAACGAACCATGTCTAAAAAGGCTCGATTGCGCCTTTCCGCCACACCATTCAACTACGGTGTCCTAGGTGGCATCAATTGCGAAACTATTCTGCATTCCTTGAGATAATCGTGGAATTCAAGACTTAGGTACTCTCCTCCTCGATCGGATCAAAGCATCTTGATTTTCCTACCTAATTGATTCTCCACTTCATGTTTGAGTTCTTTGAAGTTTTCAAACATTTCTGACTTGTGCTTGATTATGTAGATATACCCATATCTACTATAATCATCTGTAAAAGTCACATAGAAGAGGTTCCCATCCTTTGTGGTAGATCTAACGGGCCCACACACATCGGTATGTACGAGATCCAATAAACCCTCACCCGTCTCACAAGTGCCAGAGAAGGGTGACTTGGTCATCTTTCCAAGTAAACAAGATTCACACGTGTCATCTTCCCTAGGGTCGAATTACTCCAACACTCCATCCTTTTGGAGTTGGGCTATGCGCTTCTTGTTGACATGCCCAAGACGACAATGCCACAAATATGCTTTATCCATAATTTTGGAAGAATCAATACACAACACATCATTTCCTAGGTTATCTACAACCATAACAGTTTCATAAATTCCATTACAAGGCATTGCTTCAAAGTATAAAACACCATTTAGATAAGCATAAATAGAATCATTCATATTATTAAACGAATATCTGAATCCTTGTCTAAACAAACCATGAAATGAAATGATGTTTCTAGCCATATCTGGCGAGTAGCAACAATTATTTAAATCTAAACCTAATCCATTACTAAGCGCTAAAGAATACACTCCAATCTTCGTGACAGGCGATGAACTTCTATTTCCAATGATTAGATTTATTCTTCCTCACTCCACATCTCTATCTCTTCTTAGTCCCTGAAAATCAGAACAAATGTGGTAACCACATCCTGTATCAAGGACCCAAAAAATAGTATGAGATGAATCATTATATTTAATTGTGTATATACCTACAAAAGATGGTTTGATCTTTCCATCCTTGATGGCTTGCAGATATTCCAGGTAGCTTCTCTTCCAATGCCCTATTTTGTGGCAATGATGGCACTCTGCCTCCTTCGGGTTAGGGTTGGGCTTAGCAGGATCAACCTTGGTCCCATTAGAAGAGGAACCATCTTGGGACTTTCCCTTGCGGTGGCTCTTTGATGGAGCCTTCGCCTTCTTGCCCCTTCCTTTCCCTACAGGCAAAACATGAGCAGCGTTTGGTGCTGGAGTTGGTGCAACAAACTTGTCCTTAAGGTTGCTCTCAGCAGTCCTTAGAAGTCCTTGGAGTTTGCTTAGGGTGACCTCTTCCTTGTTCATGTGGTAGGTCATCCTAAATTGGTTGTAGCATGAAGGCAAGGAATGAACAACAATGTCAATGGCCAAATCCTCCCAAAGTTATCATTTAACTTGCGAAGACGATCAACATATCTTTGCATCTTTTGCAAGTGCACGGTTAAAGATTCTCCACTTCCCATCTTGGCGGTGATCATGTTGGTAATGATCTCGTAGCACTCTTGTCTTGCGCTTTGGTGGTACCTCTCCATCAAGTCTTGATTCATTTCATAGGGATACATGTCCTCATAGGACTTAGGAATTCTTGGTTCATAGTGGCTATCATGATGCAATGGACCTTCATTGCATCATGTTCGTGTGTCTCAAAGACAACTATCTCTTTGGGAGTAGCGATTTCCAGGTTAACCTTCTTGAGCTTTTCGTCGAGGACATACTCTTCATCCTCATAACGTGCAATGGTGCGAATGTATCTTATCCATTCGCTAAAGTTCGCACCATCGAAGGTGACCTTTTGGCAAAGACTCATTAACGTGATGAGTTAGCGGCAACGTTGTTTGCGTTCGACATCTACAATTACAAAGGACAAAGTTTGATTAGAATTGGATCCTTCATTAAACACCCACAATGAAAAATTAGAGCTAGGACCCAACAACATTATTTACATATTAGAAAAGGGATGCTATAATCCAACACACAAATAATTTGGAGGTAAGTGAATGATGATTCAGTAATTCTTCACCTTGAAAACATAACCTTAAGTTTTATTAAGAATTCCTAGATTTTGAGATTCATTGAACTTTTCAATGGCATGTTTAAATCTCGATGTGCCCCTCTAGTTTGTGACTGGGATACCGAGGATCACAAAGTGGGTTTGAATAACCATGCAAATCTACATGGTGCCTTCATTGTTACAATCACCTATTTGATGTGCCGGTACACCACACACGCTCCATCGAACTATGATAAACAATGAATCACCATTTTTCACCTTTGCTTAGAACCAATTAGTGTGCCGGTAAACCACACACGCTCCACTAACTTCTTAGCTAGGGTGCAAAGTGCAATTTCATGGGATTGCATCAATTGACTTTTCCTAAAGTAGCTAAGATTGGGAATTTTATAATATAGTTTAGTTACTTTATAGATTCATCATACTTATTAATGAGGAGAGTGAGTTTCCCTATCCTACCCATTCGGCTAATGACCCTCAACTAGTCAATCAAGTGGTGGGTGTGAGTGTACACTCATTAAGCGCCATTTTATAGGCAGCAACCTTATACCCACCTTATAGATCGGCTTTGTGAATGAGGCCTACTAACGGTAAGACTAGCATTTTAATTTTACTTATATATTTATTAAGCTCTTAATAATATAATAGTATAGGGTTGAATTTTAAACATGTAAAATTCTAGGGGTTGAAATTTAAATTCTTCTAAATTAAACTATTAATTCAAATTTTAAAAACTATTGGGATAAATATTGAACTTTTCAAAACAATAGGGATCAAATAACAAATAATTCAAATTAAACAATTAATTTAATAATTATCTATATTTAACCTAATCCAATTTTAGTCATTAGATAACTACCAAATAATCTTAAATAGTCCATATTTATCATATAAATAATTAATATTCATAAGATATGAAATTATCTATTTTTATGTCAACGACAATCATTAAATTAGGTTAAAATTTGGATTTATACTTAATAAAATGATTTAGGTATCAATCCACGACAAAAACAGCAACAGAATCCTGAATTTTCCTCTGTCTAACGCCGGAACTCGCCAAGTCAAGCTTTGGACTCGCCGATTTGAAGCTACTTGCCGAGTCCACAGTGGAACTCGCCGAGTTCATCAGGCAGATGACTAAAAATCAAAATTTTCAAGCAACAAGCAATTAACCAATGCATCAATTCAATAGAAATCAATCAAAGCTCTGATACCACTGCTAGGTTTGAGCCATAATAACTTTCCTATGTGTACATGCAAACCCTAATTGCTTGGATCTAGGTTTCTCTAATTGAACATGCAATAAATCCAAGACTTTCATGGCTAGATCTAATGTAAACTAACAATCAAAACATATGAAAACAGATCTAAAATCATACCTTGAATTACTTGCTTGAAACCTTCTTCTCCTTGGAGCTTAGAGTCAGAATTGTCACTCCTCTAATGTCTTACAAACACCAACTAGCAAGAAGATGATTTGAGAGAGGTAAAGAAGAGGAAAATTGCCTCTAGGGTTACATCAATAACAAAAGTGTCGATTTCCACAACCCCAAGGGTCTATTTATACTATGAGCTCCTAGGATTTCACCCTAAAACCCTAATTGGATAACTTAGCCTCAAAGCAGTCCAATATCCCTCCTAGATAAGCGTTGGACGATTTCTAGGTGATCCACATCCCTAAAATCGTCCAACCCATATCCATAAGGATTCTTAACTCAAAATACAACTATCACACACTTGATAGTTTATACCCTTTCTTTAGTTAATCTCTTTAAGTCACCAAATTAATTCCTAATTAAGTTATGACTTATATTAATCAAATTAGTATCATTATTCCTTTAACATGTTATTCTTATAATAAATTAATAATAATATCTCTTCTCTCTATATAAATCACCCTGTCAAGTTGCTTTGGTGAAGGCAACCCAAAAGTACCATGAACAATCGGGTCAAGTAGTTACCAAATATAGTTACAGCCTTAGAAACTAATCCAACATTTTGTATATAAAACTAATACCCAATATGTAGTTAAATGTGTGTTTTCCACCTTACCACCTATTCAATGTTGGGTTGTGGACTAATGGCAGATTCACCCAATTAACTTTCTATCCGATATCAGATTATATATATCAGTATAAACTAAGCTACTATAAAAGTAGTCACCGTGGTCACTATTTTTACTACAAGAAGTATAGTTTTTCTAAAAGAAATTTTCATTAGATGTAAAGGAATCATTACAACTAACTCCATGAGTAACAAGTGAATACATCAAGGTTATATATGACGATGATCTAACAACCAATGGGATGTGTGCTATCCGCGTTACTTTCTGTTCCTTGTTGGGTTGTGAACTTAGGGAAAATACGCACAATCGATTGTTTGTTTACTCCGAGACTTATATAACTTGTACCCACTTAGTACCCATAGAAAGGCTTGTAGTGTCATTTTACTTAACTTTCATTCAAGTAGGAAATATATGATTTTCTAGGAGGAACGGGCAAACCTTTTTCAAAACAGAACTTACAGCTTACACCACTTTTACATATACATTTTCAAACATCATTTTCCAGCTTACTCACATCACTAAAATCTTATGAACTCACCAGCTTAATTGTTGATCAGCTCTTTTAAATAACTTGTATTCTCAGGAGACTATTAGACATGTGCTCATGCTAGGGATCAGAAGATGAAGCATTATCACTTCAAGTCTTGTTTTGTTATTTGTGTATGAATTCTATGTTTTGTGAACACACACATTGTAAACACTTTCTTTCTAAATAAAATGGTTGTTCATTACTTGCTTGCCGTATACATATCTCGTGATACTAAACATGACGTCCTCCATCCCTGAGCATTTCCGCTGTTCCGGTTTTGGGGTGTGACAATTGCCATTGTAAATGGATTAGCATAAACATTACACCATCTAAAATAAGTTTTAAAACACCAAAACAGCTCAGGGTAATGTTTCTAGTCATTTCCAGCAACAAATGTCGAAATTCTGAAAACTGCAGCGTCTTCTCGTCGAGTGCAAGAGCATATTCGACGAGTAGCTTGCATTTGTTCATGGACTCATTGAGTCCCCCCAGGGACTCGGCGAGTTCATACGAGCAGAAAACAGAAAAACGGTTTTTTCAAGCAGTTTTCACAAAAACTTAACAAACAAGCCTAGGCTCTGATACCACTAATGGGTTTTGAGCATTCTAACACTTCCTAAGTGTACATGCAACCCTAATAACCTTGGATCTGTATTTTTCTAATTATCATGCAAAGTTGAATTCCAAGGTTATATTCCTATCTAGCATACATGGGGAACATTTTCAACGTGAATGAAAGATAGAATAACTTACCTTGTTGTTGATTATGATCCTTGAAACCTTGTGAGCCTAGCACTCTAAGTGTGATGCCTCAAATGCTTCAGACAATACCAAATGCAAAGGAGTAACCTTTGAGACAATCTTAGACTTGCAAAATCGGCTCTAGCCCTGTTGTTTCTTAGTGTCACCGATTTTGGAGGAGGAGATGGTCTTTATAAAGTGTGACACATCTAGGGTTACACCATGTAAACCCTAATGTTTCATGGCTCTTCATTTCCATGACCCATGGGTTTGTAACTCCCATGGAGCATCCTATGGGTTTAACCCAACTTGATAATCCATGGAGCCTCTTAGCCCACTATACAAGTTATGGATGATTTAAATAATCAACCCATATATTTAATTAGTTATGTTTTGATCACTTAATTAATTCTAAATTAATTCTTGATCAAACTAATTAAATAATACTATTAATGTATTAGAACTTATAATATATTAATAAACCACAAGTGTTATTTCGGTTATTTAGTCTACCCTATTGCATGGTGCCATGAAACCCAAATCGACCATGCCGAGTCGGGTTAAGTACATACCAGAAATAGTTATGGACTTAGACACCTTAACCAACAGTAACATCATTATCTCAGTTCCGAGAGACCTTGAAAGAGCTACAATTGCTAATTGGTTTCTGAACTCATACTTGATGTACTTGACCCGGTTTGGCATTGCCCATTTGGGTTGCATGGCATCATGAACTTGGGTAGACTAAAATGAGACAAAGTACACTTATGGCTTATTAATATATTATAGGTCATGGTATATTAATAATATTATTTAATTAGTATTGATCAAGAATTAATTTAGAAATAATTTTGTGATCAAAAGAAGACTAACTAAATATATGGGCTAATTGTGTAATCATCTATTTCTTTAATAGTGGCCTTGTAGTCCATGGTGTATTGAGTTAGCTAAAACCCATGAGATGCTCCATGGTGGTTTTGAACACATAGATCCAACAAATGAAGAGTCATATCATTTAGGGGTTACATCATGTAACCCTACTTGTGACATACTATAAAATGGATGTGTTAGCTACCAAAATCGGCTACTAGTGAGAATAAGAGGGCATAGCCGATTTCTAAGTGTGTTGCTTTTCCCTCTGAGTTATTCCAAGTGTACTTGGAGTTGCGTGAAGCATTTGAGGCATTAAATTTGGGGGTGCTAGGCTCAGAAGGTTCTTAAAAGAATTCCAGCAACAAAAGGTATGTTTTTCTTACTATCTTTCATGATTAAAAGTTCCCCATGTATGCTAGATAGGTTATCAACCTTAGAAATTCAAATTTGCATGTATCATAGTTAAACATAGATCCAAGGTTTCTAGGGTTGCATGTACACCATAGGAGTGTTAGAAGGCTCAAACCCCATCTCTTCTCTCGTATCCTTCTAAAACACTCCCATTGCATCTTATTTATATTTATGGACTACACCTAAGCCCAAAATACAAAGCCCTGACCGAAAACCCATTAGTTTTCGGTCTATGCTACAAATAAACCACATATTATTTTCGGCCCAAGACTATAAAACAATAAATATTTAGAAAACCAAAGTATAAACCATATTTTTGGCCACACATTGTGTAAATCAATGATTTTGGTTGTGTAACCTAATGCTCCATGGTTATTTAGGTTGGGCTAAACCAATGAGATAGTTCATGGATAGTCTATGGAGGTTTAACCCATGGAGCCTAAGTAATACGAAAGGTCATTAGGTTTTACAAGGTGTAACCCTAGCATGTTCTACACTATAAATAGACCCCCATAAATCCAAAATCGGTTGCCACAACGTTCTTGGATAATGTGTATTAATTTTGTGCTAAATAACTTATTCTCTCAAGCCTCCTCTTGCATATTGGTGTTTGTGAACCATTAGAGGCATCACACTTGAGGTGCTCAAGCTTTCAAAGGTCAAAAACTACAAGTCCTTCTAAGAGGTAAGTCATCTAACTAGTTGTATTGTTCATTTGACAATATTTATGCTAGTTAGGATATGTGCTTTGGAAAATTGAAAATATGCATGTATACTTAGAGAAAACATGGATCCAAAGCATTTAGGGTTGCATGTGCACCATAGGAGTGTTATATTGCTCAAAACCCGATAATAAGGATAGGATTAAGGCTCACTTGATATCTCCATGGATGACATACCCAATTCCCCTTTATTACAGTGTTAGAAGTTGAATTCAATGTGGAAAGCTTGCTTTAGTTGATTGAAGCACATTTGTTTACTACATCCTAAGGCATCTACTTAGAAGTTTTATTGTTTAGGTAGGTTGACTAAGTTCTTAAAAATTATTTTGGAAAATGTGTATTAATAGGTGTATAATATAGAAGGGATAACTATGCGAGTGTGAAGTGTTACCACTCTAGAATGCTTGGGCTAGGCTTTTATGCACTTATGAATGGGTTGAACACATGGTTGTAATAGTGTCAAGCATAAAACTGTAACACCGTAAAATTTAAAACAAAAGTTTTGCATTTTAAAACACATTTTCCATAACACATTTATTAACAAAATCCCATTGTATCAAAACTTTGTTTCACAAAATATTTCCCAAGATCAAAATACTTAAATCCCATGCGTGTGTACGAACCATGTTGGCGCCTTCTCGCGATCGTCACTGGTACCTGAAACACATAACACATAACACTGTAAGCATAATGCTTAGTGAGTTCCCCAAAATTCCATACATAACACATACTAGCCACTTGAGGCTATAACTCTGTGGGCCATTAGGCCCTAACTCTATGGACCCTCTGGTCCTAACTTTGTGGACCTTCCGGTTCTAACTCTGATATACACATGGCATAAATCACGTAGAAATAATGCAGTGCAACACATCACATAAATAGCGTACAATAACTCTGCCACAAGACTCTAAGTACCACTCAAGGTAAAGTATACTGAGAAGACTCACCTAAGATGTCTTTATATATATCTCTGACTCGGTAGAAATACGATCTAGCCTCCACCTAATCACATAAAGTAATACTCTCATAAATATAATTCTCAGGACTAGACTCAACCCTCTCTTGGCACCCTCAGAATGGTAAAAGACCATTTTAGCCCTCCTTTGGCTCAAAGTCCCTCATTGTTGACGAAACGCTAAAAGTTAACCGAAGTCAACGGTCAAATTTTGACCCGACTCGTCGAGTGAGCTTGGGCAACTCGGTGAGTCTACACGTGTCCACTAACTCCCTAGTCTCGCTTGACATGTCGAGTCCCTCC
This sequence comes from Lactuca saligna, assembly GCF_052625555.1. Classification (NCBI taxonomy): domain Eukaryota; kingdom Viridiplantae; phylum Streptophyta; class Magnoliopsida; order Asterales; family Asteraceae; genus Lactuca; species Lactuca saligna. The sequence continues at coordinate 223,253,500 of NC_136419.1, read as the reverse complement.
CCTTGCTCGACAAGTCACACCTGGCATGAATCGCGGGGCTACCGCAACTCTACTCGCCGAGTCTCAAGATCAACTCAGCGAGTTCCATGTTGAACTCCAGTCCTCTAATCCCTCTCTGACTCACTGAGTTACTCCCCCAACTCGGTGGGGCTACTAACTGAGTGATTTACGGGAAACCCTAACCCTACTCGTCGAGTCTGATCTTTGGACTCGGTGAATCCATGCCATGCAAAAATTGCATTGACCTCCTGAGGTCAGATCTGTTCCTTAAATCCATAGATCTGACCTTCCCAAGAATGATAATCACGTAAACTTCAGATCTTGACACTCATATAACATCTCGATGGTCCTACATGGTGATTTAACCCCAAAAATAACCTCCTAAGTTCATGGCTCTCAAAATAACCCATAAAGTTCCAAGGGTTATGGTCAATGGACCTCTTTGAGTCCAAATGCAAAGCATAAACTCGAGAAGGGACCAGTTGCTCCACATATCCATTCTCTAAATGGGTTAGAAAACCCTAACTCTAATAATCAACACCAAAACTGAAGAAGGTCCAAATAAATACCTCAAGATGAAGTCTCCGAACTCTGAAATCACTAGAACCACTCCTCCTTCAGCTTCCTCTTGCCTTGGTCACCTCCTTTTTTCAATCACACCAAGAAAATGATCAAAAGTGGCCTCTCCTCCCTCACAATAGCTCTAGTTCTCTTGGGGTCTCTCTCTGGGCATTGGTAGCCGCAAATGATGGCCCTTAGGGCCTTTAAATAGGTCCCAAACCCGAGAAAATAGGGTTTCATTAAATAGCGTGGACTCGCCGAGTCCAGTCATGAACCCAAATGAGAATCCGCGTCCCTACTTGGCGAGTCTAAGCACCAACTCGCCGAGTCTCTCTACAAACTCCAGAATAAATGAATAAAATAATATACATGGGAATCCGGATGTTGCAATTCTCCCCCCACTAGAATAAAACTTCACCCATGAAGTCTCATTCTGAAAACAACTCTGGATGCTGCTCACGCATCTCTCGCTCCGGCTCCCAAGTCAGCTTTGACCCTTTCCTATGCTGCCACTGGACTTGTACCAGAGGCACTTCCTTGTTCCTCAGAACCTTGATCTTCTGATCTCTAATTGACACCGGTCTCTCAACATAGTTCAGGCTCACATCCACCTGAATATCCTCTAATGGTACCACGGCCGACTCGTCGGCTATACACTTTCTCAACGCCGACACGTCGAACGTGTCGTGAATCTGACCCAACTCCGCAGGTGTCTCCAAACAGTAGGCTAACCTACCTACTCTCGCAATCACCCTGAAAGGTCCAATAACTCAAGGCCCCAACTTGCCCCTCTTCCTGAATCGGATCACTCCATTCCAAGGAGAGACCTTCAGGAGCACGAAGTCGCCGAGCTGAAACTCCAGCTCGGACCGGCGCCTGTCCGCATAACTCTTCTGTTGACTCTGACATGTCAACAACCTCTGTCTGACCTGCTGTATCTGCTCACATCTGAAGCATGATCTCTGTACTACCCATCACATGTTGCCCTACCTCTCCCCAACAAATGGGGGTCTGACACTTCCTCCCATACAACAGCTCAAAGGGTGGCATACCAATGCTCTAATGATGTTTTTTGTTGTAGGAAAACTCTACCAATGGAAAATACGAGTCCCAACTCCCGCCAAAATCCAACACACATGCTCGGAGCATGTCCTCGAGTGTCTAAATCGTCCGCTCGCCTTGTACCCAGTTCCTCATGAAATTTCTTCCAGAATCTGGAAGTGAAACGCACATCTCGATCTATGACAATCGAGATCGGTACTCGATGTCTCAATACCACCTCCCTCACGTACATATTGGCTAACCTCTCTGCGGAAGTGATCTCACTGATAGCAAAGAAATGAGCGCTCTTCGTCAACCTGCCTACAATCACCCAAACTGAATCAACGTCCCTCGCGGTCCTCGGTAATTTGGTGATAAAATCCATAGTAATATGTTTCCATTTCCACTCGGGAACCTCTAACGGCTACAACTTACCATGCGGTCTCTGGTGCTCGGCCTTAACCCTACGACAGGTTAGGCACCTCTCAACGAACCATGCGACATCCCTCTTCATACAGGGCCACCAATACTCCTTCTTCAGGTCCAAATACATCTTAGTTGCCCCGGGATGGATCGAGAACTTCGATCGATGTGCCTCTTCCATCAAAATAGTATGCATTCCGCCAACAAACGGTACCCAAATCCGACCCTGAAATGTCATAAGCCCCCGACTATCAGTAACGAACTCCGATACCTGCCCGATAACTCGCTCCCTCTTCTGGTTTTTTGGTCTCACAGCCTTAGCCTGGGCCCCTCTAATGGTATCCAACAAAGGAGTCATCACTGTCAATCTCATGCAAACGTCCCGCATCAGGACACTTTCCACCCTACGGCTCAGGGCATCGGCTACCACGTTAGCCTTACCTGGGTGGTACAGGATCTCGCAATCATACTCCTTTACCACGTCCAACCATCTCCTCTGCCGCATATTCAGGTTGGGCTGATCCATCAAGTACTTCAGGCTCTTGTGATCCGTGTATATGGTACACCGGACCCCATACTGATAGTGATGCCAGATCTTGAGGGCGAACACTACTGCTCCCAACTCTAGATCATGGGTGGGATACCTCATCTCATGAGGCTTCAGCTGCCTCGATGCGTATGCTATCACGAGGCCCCTCTGCATAATCACCGCTCCCAACCCTAATATTGAAGCGTCACAATATACCACGAAGTCCTCCATTCCTTCCGGAAGGGATAACACCGGGGCTTTGCATAGCCTTTGGCGAAGTGTCTCGAAGGATGCCTGCTGCATTGGGCCCCATGAAAAAGCAACACCCTTACGGGTCAACTTGGTGAGTGGCACGACGATCTTGGAGAAATCCCTAATAAATCTCCGATAATAGCTTGTCAATCCTAGGAAACTCCTAATCTCTGTAGGTGACCTTGGCACCTCCCAACTCATCACTGCCTCAGTCTTGGCCGGATAGACCAATATCCCTTTCTGGTTAATGAGATGCCCTAGGAACTGGACCTCTCATAACCAAAAATCACACTTGGAGAATTTAGCGTAAAGCCTCTCCAATCTCAAAACACCGAGGATCTCTCTCAAATGTTCCTCATGCTGCTCTCTGGATCTCGAATACACCAATATGTCATCAATGAACACGATCACCAAGTGATCGAACATCGGCCTACACACTCTGTTCATGAGATCCATGAACTGTTGGATAAGGTGTCTAAGTCCATAACTTATTTGGTATATACTTGACCCGACCGGCATGGTCCATTTGGGTTGCATCTCATCCAAACTATTATGGATAATTTTATGAGAGTTATACACATATGTTTATTAATATATTATGAGTTATAATATATTAATATGAAGTTACGTTGTTTAATTAGTTTTAGTCTTAAATTAATTATGGATTAATTTAAAGATTAAAAGGAATACTAATTAAATTATGGGCTATTTGTTTTATATAGTGTGGGCTAATACTCATTTGTTAATGGGCTAGGCTTATGTGGAAGTCCATGGATGATCCATGGAGCTTTTAACCCATGGATCCTTGGAAAAGGAAAAGACATGGGTTATTAGGGTTTCACCCTAACCATGCATACTATATAAGCATGCTTATGGAGCATGAAATGAAGCCTAAGTGAAAGCTAGTGATCTAGTGTGTGTGTGCATGTGTGTGGCCGATTTCTATACAAGGTGTATACTCTCTCAAAGTTTTCCAAGAGTTTGTGGTGTTTGTGATTCCATTTGAGGCATTCACACTATTGGTGCTTGGCCCTCAAACTCCTAAGAACCCAACTCATCAAAAGGTATGTAATCTCTTCTAACTCTTTTATGTTGAAATGTTCCCCATGCCATGTTAGATAGGTTATAAACCTTGGAAAATTATTATTTTGCATGTATTTAGACAAACATAGATCCAAGGTTTATTAGGGTTGCATGCACACTTAGGAAGTGTTAGATTGCTCAAAACCCAACATGAACACCGCTGGTGCATTGCTGAGCCCAAAAGGCATCACCTTGAACTCGTAATGCCCGTAACGAGTCCTAAACGCCATCTACTGGATGTCCTCATCTCGCACCCTCACCTGATGATATCCCGACCTCAAATCGACCTTGGAGAACCAAGATGCTTCCTGTAACTGATCGAACAAATCATCGATCCTCGGCAACAGGTAACGGTTCTTGACCGTCAGCTTGTTCAATTCCCTATAATCAATGCACATCCGGTGCGAGCCATCCTTTTTGTTAACAAAAAGGATATGCGCTCCCCATGGCGAACTGCTCGGTCGAATAAACCCCTTCCCCAGCAGCTCCTGATGTTGCGAGGATAACTACTGCATCCCTGGAGGCGCAAGGTGATAGGGCGCCTTGGCGATAGGCGCAGCCCCCAGAACCAAATCGATGTTGAACTCAACCTGCCTGTTAGGAGGCACACCCAGTAACTCTTCCGGAAATACATCTGGGAACTCACGCACTATCGGAACCTCCTCTACTGACCTTGGTCTCTCTGAATCAACCCACGTATCCATCACATAGGCTACAAGTCCCTTACAACCCTACTGTAGACTCTGCCTCGCTCTAGCGGCTGAACAAAATGCCGACCCAGAATGCGTACCCTCGCCATACACTGTAAGAACTCCCTCACTAGGCTCTCGTATGGTCACCAGCTGTCTCTCACAATCGATAACCACTCCAAATTTGCTCAACCAGTACATGCCCACGATGACACATACATCTCCCATCACAATAGTAACTAGATCAATCGGAAACTCAACGCCATAAATCTCGAGTACACACCCCCAGATCACCTCGGTGGCATACACCGCTCTCTCTTCAGCTATGGAAACTCTCAGAGGTCGACTCAACGCCTCTCGACTAATACTGATGTGTTGAATTAAAGCCAATGATACAAAAGATCGACTCGCACCCGAGTCGAATAACACCAAGGCAAGCACAGAATTCACAAGAAAAGTACCTACGCATACCATAACATAAGCACAATGTCTCAACATAAAAGTAAATATATGAAAGAATACATACCAGCCACGGCATCGGGCGCTGTGCAGACCTCCTCCGTAGTCAACTGGAAGGCTTTCCCTCGTGCCTACGGTTCCTCGGCCTTCACTGGCCGGCTCTCAGTAGCTCTGATAGCAGCAGGGGTAGATCCCTGAGGTGCTCCCTGGGCTGTCCCTTATAACTGTGGACACTCTGCCTTGCGGTGTCCAGTCTGGTTGCACTGAAAACATACTGCAAACCCCTTGGGGCAATCCTTGGCCATATGCCCCTCCTTGCCACATTTGTAGCAAGACCCCACTCTTCACACCCCATTGTAGCTCTTGCCGCACTTGCTACAAGTGCGACCCTTCTGACTCCTAGATCTTGAATCAGTGGGCTTGGCTCGCTTGGCTGCCGGCTGAGACCGTACCGGTCGCCGATCCCTCCCGTGAGACTCAGCCTCCTCCCTAGCCTAGGTCTCTAGCTCTATCTCCCTCTTCCGTGCATTTTCCTGAAGCTCAGAAAATGTCCGGTACGTCGAGTTCTTCACAAACTCCCGTATATCCCTCCTCAAAATACTTAGGTAGCGGCTCATACGTGTCTGCTCGGAGGACACGTGCTCTGGGAAAAACATCGCCCGCTCATGGAACTTCCTCGTAATCACTGTGACGAAATCAGTACCCTGCTTGAGGGTCAGAAACTCCTAGGCCAAACGCTCCCTCTCCACCTGGGGAACGTACTCATCTCGAAACATAGCAGTGAACCTCTCCCAAGTCACTGCAGCAAGCTCAGCAGGTGAATAATGCACCGTCACAAACTTCTACCAATCCTTCACTCCCAAGCGAAGCTGGTTCAGCATGAACTGGACTCTCAAATGCTCAGGAGATGAGAAAGTAAAGAAACATCCTTGTATGTCTGATGTACACCTCATCGCTGCAATCAGGTCCTGGGTCCCATCAAACTCCGGTGGTGTTGTGTTGCTGAACTCCTGAAACAACAGCGTATCACCACCCTGCGGTCTAGTCGTAGATACGGCTGCAGTGGCCGCAGCAATAGCAGCATCAGAAAGAGCAACGTATCTCTCATCGAATGTCTCTATCAGGGTGGTCTTGATAGACCCGAACATCTATGGAATATCATCGCCGATGGCAGCAGCCACCTCATCATGAATCATCTAGTGGAGCTCCTCGTCACTCACACCCCCTCCACTGGTCCCTGGTCTGTGGCATGTCCCTACCATGGTGCCTCTCTGAAATACAACATAAGATATCAGTAATTTTCTCGGATGTACACACACTCGATATCCCAACCCTACTTGATCTCTGGTACCCTAAGGATTCTTACTTGAGTTGGATACTGACCCGGTGCCTTCGGTAGTACGGGCCCAATACTACCGACCACGCCGACTCAGCATTCACTCCAAGTACTCCTCCCAGAGTCCCAAATCCCAAGTACGCTATTCTCTTTAATCATGTGCTACTCACTAGCAGATCTCTCATAAGCTCCTTGCTGCTATCTAAACAGTCTCAAGCATCTCTAGTAGCAAAACCCGTAGACTAAGGCATCATATATCAGGCCACTCTAGTCCTAATAAGAATACCTAGTCTACTCTAGCGTGCATAATATAATTCATCATATAGTGTAGCATAACATATCTTTTAACACTTATTGTAAGGGTATTTTAGGAAATCGCCGTTCGGGCGCTAGCTGATCGTACACACGGCTCTGCTATGTTTGTCTTAAAACTCTTTTTACTCTTTTAAAAAATTTAATTTATTATCTAAATTTTCCTCAAATCGTCAGTTTGATTTCATATACGCCCGAAGATGCATCCGAATCCCTCAAACCAAGGCTCTGATACATAATTGAAACAACATAAAATTGAAAACAATTTTTTTTTGCATTTTAAAACACATTTTCCATAACACATTTATTAACAAAATCCCATTGTATCGTAACTTTGTTTCACAAAATATTTCCCAAGATCAAAATACATAAATCCCATGCGTGTGTACGAATCATGCCGACGCCTTCCCGCAATCGTCACTGTTACCTGAAACACATAACACATAACACTGTAAGCATAACGCTTAGTGAGTTCCCCAAAATACCATACATAACACATACTAGCCACTCGAGGCTATAACTCCGTGGGCCCTAACTCTATGGACCCTCTGGTCCTAACTCTGTGAACCTTCCAGTTCTAACTCTTATATAATCTGATATACACACGGCATAAATCACGTAGAAATAATGCAGTGCAACACATCACATAAATAGCATACAATAACTTTGCCACAAGACTCTAGTTACCACTCAAGGTAAAGTATAGTGAGAAGACTCACCTAAGATGTCTCGGTAAATCTCTGACTCGTTAGAAATACGATCTAGTCTCCACCTAATCACATAAAGTAATACTCTCATAAATATAACTCTCAGGACTAGACTCAACCCTCTCTTGGCACCCTCAGAAGGGTAAAATACCATTATACCCCTCCTTTGGCTCAAAGGCCCTCATTGTTGACCAAACCCTAAAAGTCAACCAAAGTCAACGGTCAAATTTTGACCCGACTCGTCGAGTGCACTTGGGAAACTCGGCGAGTCTACACGTTTCCACTAACTCCCTAGTCTCGCATGACATGTCGAGTCCCTCCCCTTGCTCAACAAGTCACACCTGGCATGAATCGCGGGTCTACCGCGACTCTACTCGCTGAGTCTTAATATCAACTCAGTGAGTTCCATCTTGAACTCCAGTACTCTAATCCCTCTCTGACTCACTGAGTTATTCCCCCAAATCGGTGGGTCTACTCGCTGAGTGATTTATGGGAAACCCTAACCCTACTCGCCGAGTCTGATCTTTGGACTCGGCGAGTCCATGCCATGCAAAAACTGCATTGACCTCCTGAGGTCAGATCTGTTCCTTAAAGCCATAGATCTGACCTTCCCTAGCATGATAATCACGTAAAGTTCAGACCTTGACACTCATATAACATCTAGATTGTCCTACTTGGTGATTTAACCCCAAAAATAACCTCCTAAGTTCATGACTCTCAAAATAACCCATAAAGTTCCAAAGGTTAAGGTCATTGGACCTCTTTGAGTCCAGATGCAAAGCATAAACTCGAGAAGGGACCAGTTGCTCCACATATCCATTCTCTAAAGGGGTTAGAAAACTCTAACTCTAAGAATCAACACCAAAACTGAAGAAGGTCCGAATAAATACCTCAAGATGAAGTCTCCAAACTCTGAAATCACTAGAACCGCTCCTCCTTCAGCCTCCTCTTGCCTTGGTCACCTCCTTTTTTCAATCACACCAAGAAAGTGATCAAAAGTGGCCTCTCCTCCCTCACAATAGCTATAGTTCTCTTAGGGTCTCTCTCTGGGGATTGGTAGCCGCAAATGACGGCCCTAAGGGCCTTTAAATAGGTCCCAAACCCGGGAAAATAGTATTTCATTAAACAGCGTGGACTTGCCGAGTCCACTCATGGACTCGTCGAGTCCAGTCATGAACCCGGATGAGAATCCGCGACCCTCCTCGGCGAGTCTAAGCACCAACTTGCCGAGTCCATCTACAAACTCCAAAATAAATGAATAAAATAATATACCTGAGAATCCGGATGTTACAATAACATTAACTATGGTGTTGAACTTATGTGTACAATGTCTTCAGTTACTAAAATAAATTGAAGGGTTCAATCCTTAGGACACACTGATTCTCGAGTATTTGACATGTATATTATACTAATGTGAAAATTCAACCTTCAAGATCTTTTTCATTTATACATAAGTTTAATTTGTTTTTTGTTTTTTATTAATTAAAGATTACACTAAAATGAGGGAGGAACGTTTGTGATTTTAGTGTTATCGACATATTTTGGTGTATTTATAATAATAATGAGATTGGTCAAGCACATTTACAAACCAAGCTTGGAGGTAAGGGTGGACACTCGATGTGATAAATATGAACTCGGGAATACGGAGGTCCGAGGGCAGCGCACCTGGTGTAGGATTCCAAGGGATTGTATCCCCTTGGGAGGGTCCAGGAGAGCCCTCCAGTATAAGAACCTTTCTTTAGTTCTAAAAAAGGGTTGGAACTCAAATACACAAAAATGATGTTTTGATTTCTTGTATCTCTCAAGAACACAAAATAGCAAGATATATTCTATATTTCTAGTTTAGAAGTGATCTGACTTTTAAGTTGAAGTTCTTTGGATTATCCCAAATCTGTTTTCATGATACCCCAACCTTAATGGTCGAAAACACAAAGTTTGAAAAATGGATACAATCAGAATTCAAGAAAATATCCAAGTATATTGATATTCTTAAGACCCTAAAACTCTAACAAATATGATGCTAGAAGAATTTATTTTTTCATGAAATGTTTTTCTACTGTTACCATCTACAAAAAAAATATGACTTTTATTTGTTAAATATTAAAAAAAATAATGGAATTAGCATGATTTGATTTTTTTTAATGTTATATTTATTAAATATTATTTTGTTTATTTTTTGTTTTTATAATTAAAAAACTACTAGATATATAATTTGATAATCATGTTAGGCTATAGATAAGAATATAATATGAAAATTCAATATAAAATCTCATGTCATACCGACATACCAAGCATGGATTATTAAAAAATCGAAATGATCTCGGTCATTTATCAGTCAATTTCCTTATGATTCTATTCCTCCACATTTCATTATATACAAACGAAGAGAATATCAATATGACATATTAACTATGACCCTTAGATTTTTGTTTGCCAACTTAATTTATTTTAATTTTAATTTTAATTTATTATTATTATTAATATTTTTTGTTTTCAATATGTTTTGAGTCACGTGTTTCTATGCAATTACACATTTGCACAGGTTACTAAAATCAAAATATAAAATAGAATGATTCAAAATATTACAAAATTAGCTTAAATACCATAGTATAATCTACTATAATAAATGAAGGTTTTTTTTTTTTACCATATATCCTCTTCTCATTCATTTGAACACATGACATTTTCTACATTTTTAAAATTTTATATTTTCCACTTGTCATTTTATTGTATTTTTCATTTTATTAATTTAAAATTGCACATTTAATGTGTAAGTTAATATATATGATAAGTATTTATTAGAAATAATTTATATATGTAATGTAATCAATATATTAAAATCTCATTAATTTTAATAATTGAAATTTTTCTTATTTTTCTTATAAATTCAAACATATCAAATTGTTAAAATTTTATATTTGTTTTTTTTTTGTTTTCTTTTTTTAAGTAACCCATATAATACATGGGTATCTCACCTAGTTTGTTATTATTTAGTTTCTTATTTTTAAATGCTACTACTTTTGTTTTTAACGTTATTTATTGATGTTAATTAACAATGGGACCATGTTGTAGAAAAGGAAACTCGCAATTTGATTTTTCATGTAGCTACTATATTTAGCTAAGCATTCATAACTCACTTGGCATTCTTTTATTCAATGTTTTGTGACCACTTCACACTTTTTTTTTTCTCTCGAAACCCATGTACAAACAAGTTGTGTTTGTGTGTGCTTGGGGTGTACATGCCAAATACAATCGTTCTAAATTAAACATATCGAATACCAACACATAACTTCGAAGAATGTAAGGAAAGTGATATAACATTTAGAGTAATCTAAACGAATTTAACATGTTTGTTTACCTTGACGCCATACTCGGATACCACATTGCTCTTTCAGGATCTCACAACCCATCTTCCTAATTGAAAACACACAGGCATCGTCAACGGATTAGAACATGATGTCAAACACCCAAAACTCCCCCTCTACTGATCATTACTCCCACCCCGTCGATCCTCACAACGAGACTATCCATACTCTCGGACCTAAGATTAGTCGTTTTACCTAATCCATACTCCCGGATCAGAAATGAACGAATTTACCAAATGCATACTCTCGGCCTAGGGACAAATGACTAATCCATACTCTCGAATTAATGATGAATGATTATGCCTAATCCGTACTCTCGGACTAGGTACAATGACTAATCCATACTCTCAGATTAATGATGAATGATTATGCCTAATCCATACTCTCGGACTAGGGACAATAACTATGTCTAATCCATGCTCCCGGATAAATGACATATACTAAATTCTATTCTCTGAGTATAACTTACTTGTACTCGTAAGAATATACTACCCAATATTCCTCATAATTAATTTAGGTCTACTCTTTATCCTAAAATGTCAAATATAATCAGGTAGGTTATTTAACACGTATTTCAGGTAACATCAATTAACTCGCACATAAACTTATAATTAATACTTCAATCAATACTTGTATTAAAATAATGTTCATGAAAGGGACTATGTACTCACTTGATAGGTAGTGACTCAGCACTCGGACAACGCTTCGATACTCTCAAAACAACTTGCCTTCGATAAAACCTAGTACCAGTACCACTAGGGTTTAGTCTAACGATAACCGCGACAAATTAATAATCTGACTATTATTATTATTATATAAGCGTTAAATAACACTTAATATAACTCATAATAATAGCCCAAATAATTATTTTAAGGACCTAATAACATTCCTGTAATTATTTGAAAGCTATATTAAAAAACTGCGTAAGCATACAACACTTACAACGAATTTTATCGAAAACCGGAAGTCATTTGGAGAAGCGTTTCGAAACCGAAAGACTCTTTTTCTCGGGACTCCGGGAGCCTCGGGGCTTCCCTCGGATTCTACGAGGTTAATCTAGGGTTTATAGGGCTTAAGTAGCTCGAGAGATTGTGTAGAGAGAGATAGAAGACTTGAATTTGTGTGGAAAGAAGGCTACACCTCGCACCCTTTTATAGCCCTGGAATCTCGGTTACGCTGGGCGTAATTATGAGGTACGTTGGGCGTACTCACGCATCGTACAACACGTGTCATACTTCGGATGGTGGTGCGTGGCTCATTTGGGTTCGCAGAGCACAACTGTACGCTGGGTGTTCCGATCTCGGATGCTAGGCGTAGTGAGGGGGCTATGTGTCACGATCCGAGGTGACTTCAGCAATTATCATCGGACGGCTGGGAAAGTGCCACGTCAGCGACTTCGTATCAGATCTCACAAAATCGAGTACAATCTTTCAAAATTCGTAAATTTCGCGTGCGAGCTCCGTTTTCGACGTTCTTTATATCCACGCGAAGGTGGGAACGTACTCTACAACTTTTGTTTAGATTCCATCGGCTAATTTTGGCTTGATTTTAAATTTTATATTATTAACAGGTCGGGACAGAATTGGTCCATTAAATCCTCATAACTTCTTCGATTCTCGTTCAGGTCGTGTTGGCTAAAAATCGCTCGTTCTAATGTTCGAATTTTGGGCTGTACACTGTTAATCCGAAACTTCAAAAAACTATAACTTCCTCATACGAAGTCAGATTTGGGCGTTCTTTTTATCGATGTTATTAGTTTAACATATTCTACGACTTTTGTTTAGATCGCTAAGGCTAAATCTCTCTCTATCGTAAATTCACTATTTACGTTTCCTAGTATCGTGTCGGTTCCATCGCGAAACTTCAACGGGTCATAACTTCTTCGTTATATCTCGGATTTCGGCGTTCTTTATATATACAGAAACCTTGATACATATTCTACAATTTGGTTAAGATTATTTATTCTAAATAATCCTTTGTTGAAAAGTCATTTTCGACACTTATTATCTCTAAATTGACTAGCCCGAATCTACGGGCGTTACAATTATCTCCCCCTTAGGATGATTACGTCCCGGAATCATCAACGAAACAGGACAGTATAATGACTCCATACGTTATCTCTTCATCCTAGGTAATAACTGTAACTTATATGTTGCTTCGAACGGGTATCTAACTCTTGGACTCCTTGATTGCAGGCGGTGCTCGGTCTTGCACCTGCTCGTTAGACTTTCAATCATGAACTTCGTGTCACAACCTCTTTCTTTATCAGAGACTCCTTCTTCTTCTTAACAAAGTTAGGATAAGTTAATTTGATTACTACAATTGACCGATGTGTCATATTCTAATGCCCTATCATCGTATGTAGCAATGCTTAGACTCAGGTCTCTTAGAGTTAAATTTCGGAATGCAATATGCCTTCCTTCATTATTCTAATGTGATATAATCACATTTTAACATGTAGCATTTCTAGCCACCAACTTCTTTAACAATGAGCGCGATACTTCTATTGATCGTTTGGTTTAAGTCGGACGCTACATCAAACTTGGTTCTCTGAACCACGTAACCTACTCATCGTCGTCAGACTCAATGTGATATGACCACTAGGGTCGGTATAACAACAATCTTTTTAGTCATTACAGAAACAATGGTAACAACATACTTGAATAAAACGAAATTAATTACTAGCTTCTTGGTAACCTTGTGACTTTCCCTGATCCAAGTGTGAGTCCTGTGCTTCCGGTAGTATAGGCCTTTACTATCATTCACACCTGCTCATACTCGTCCCAAGTATTATCTGGTAGTTTTCCAAGTCATTATCACAAAAAAAGAATTTTAACAGATAAAAATGTGTCCAAACAATCACAAAATTTTCCCTAGACTCTACTAGGACTTCTTCTATGCGTATTTTCAATCATCAATTCTGCTTCAGCTCGGTGGAAATGCCATACGATGGGTCAACTTCATGAATTACGCCAATCATTTTATCATCCTGCCAATCGAAGGTGTACTTCGGACGTACTGTACTCCTCTAAACGTACTGCATGACATGTTCTAAAGCCAACATACCACTCTTATGATATCTTCCGATAAGTGTCATTCACTATCATAAGCCTTTTCATTTCCTCTATATACTCAATTCTCTGAGTCCTTATCATGACATTCTATTCTCCAAAGCAGGTGTTTGGTGTATCGAGACGAGAATATAGATAGAGGAAGAATTAGATGCGTATTCCTCCTTATTACTCCAAAAATTTACATGCCAGTTCTAATATCATATTTAAACGTTTAGAAACCTGAGCACATAAAATTTCCAGATCCGGTCAGCAATAGACCATAGATCCGAGCATATAATGCATATCATAAATCATTTAGCACATAAAATCATGTTAGGAATTTTCCCTAAATAAGCTAGTGCTTGTGTCTATTCAGGTGTATTACCTAAATTTTATTAAACACACTCCTCAGAATCATTGCTTAGCATTCTAAGTTTAAGTCTAGAAATCCTACAAATTCCTAGTTCTCTTAAACTAATGCTCTGATACCAACTGTGATATCCCCATTTTCACGGCCAGAAAAGACCGATTTTGTTTATTCTTTATAAAAATCAGAGTACTTCTTTTCATAAAAATGTTGCGGAATTTGTTCCCAGTAAAATACGATAAATACGTTATCAAAACATTTTCGAAGAAACGTATTTTATTTATGTTAAAACGTTTGGGATGTCATCGTCAATACAGAAACATAAGCATAAACAGAACTTACATTTATTTACACTAGTGATCTACATCTCTTTAATCTCTCAGTGTAATGTGACATCATATCAACACCTGTGATGTAAATAAACTGAGTGGGTGAGGTTGGGAAACCTGGTGAGTACATAGGGATTTCAATCCCACAATGTTATACCATATATATAGTTTAAAACTCACAAAATATACAATTTCACCATATATATAAACAACTCTTATCCCACCCCGTCGATCCTCACAACGAGACTATCCATACTCTCGGACCTAAGATTAGTCGTTTTACCTAATCCATACTCTCGGATCAGAAATGAACGAATTTACCAAATGCATACTCTCGGACTAGGGACGAATGACTAATCCATACTCTCAGATTAATGATGAATGATGATGCCTAATCCGTACTCTCGGACTAAGTACAATGACTAATCCATACTCTCGGATTAATGATGAATGATTATGCCTAATCCATACTCTCGGACTAGGGACAATGATTATGCCTAATCCATACTCACTTGTACTCGTAAGAATATACTATCCAATATTCCTCATAATTAATTTAGGTCTACTCTTTATCCTAAATTATGAAATATAATCAGGTATGTTCATGAAAGGGACTATGTACTCACTTGATAGGTGGTGACTCAGCACTTGGACAACGCTTCGATACTCTCAAAACAACTTTCCTTCGATAAAACCTAGCACCAATACCACTAGGGTTTAGTCTAACGATAACCACGACAAATTAATAGTCTGACTATTATTATTATTATTATATAAGCGTTAAATAACACTCAATATAACTCATAATAATAGCCCAAATAATTATTTTAAGGACCTAATAACATTACTATAATTATTTGAAAGGTATATTAAAAAACTGCGTAAGCGTAGAACACTTACAACGAATTTTATCGAAAATCAGAACTCATTTGGAACAGCGTTTCAAAACCGAAAGACTCTTCTTCTTGGTACTCCGGGAGCCTCGAGGATTCCCTCAGATGCTACGAGGTTTATCTAGGGTTTATAGGGCTTAAGGAGCTAGAGAGATAGTGTAGAGAGAGAGAGAAGACTTGTATTTGTGTGGAAAGAAGGCTGCACCTCGCACCCTTTTATAGCGCTGGAACCTCGGTTACTTTGGGCGTAATTCCGAGGTACGTTGGGTGTACTCTCGCATCGTACAACACGTGTTATACTTTGGATGGTGGTGCATGGCTCATTTGGGTTCGCAGAGCACAACTGTACGTTGGGTGTTCCGATCTCGGACGCTAGGTGTAGCGAGGGGGCTATGTGTCACGATCCAAGGTGACTTCAGCGATTATCATCGGACGGCTGGGAAAGCGCCACGTCAGCGACTTCGTATCAGATCTCGCAAAATCGAGTACAATCTTTAAAAATTCGAAAATTTCCCGTGCGAGCTCTGTTCTCGACGTTCTTTATATCCACGCGAAGGTGGGAACGTACTCTACAACTTTTGTATAGACTCCGTCGGCTAATTTTGGCTCGATTTTAAATTTTATATTACTAACAGGTCGGGACAGAATTGGTCCATTAAATCCTCATAACTTCTTCATCCGACGTCCGTTTTCGCCCATCCTTTTCTCGTTATGCTACTTTTAATGAGATCTTCGATTCTCGTTCAGGTCGTGTTGGCTAAAAATCGCTCGTTCTAATGTTCGAATTTCGGGTTGTACACTACTAATCCGACACTTTGAAAAATCATAACTTCCTCATACGAAGTTAGATTTGGGCGTTTTTTTTATCGATGTTCTTAGTATAACATATTCTACGACTTTCTATTAGATCGCTAAGGCTAAATCTCGTTCTATCGTAAATTCACTATTTACGTTTCCCGGTATCGTGCCAAGTTCCATCGCGAAACTTCAACGAGTCATAACTTCTTTGTTATAACTCGGATTTTGGCGTTCTTTATATGTACGGAAACCTTGAGACACATTCTACAATTTGGTTAAGAATGTCGAAAAGTCGTTTTCGACACTTATTGTCTCTAAATTGACTAGCCTGGATCTACGGGCGTTACAATAAAAGACCATTTTACCCCTCCATGGCCTCTACTACTCATATTAGACAATGCCCCAAAGTCAGCAAAAGTTAAATTCGAGTAAACAATCCATGTTTTGACCCGAATCGCCAAGTGCACCCTTGCAACTCATCGAGTCCGCTTATTTTCCCTAGAGTCCTGTGACAGTCCATCTTGACCCCGAACTCGTCGAGTTAACCCCCACTCGTTGAGCTATCGCATGATTCAATTCTTCGGGACAAGCCCTAACCAGCTCATCGAGTCGGCTCATTGACTCGACGAGTTCATTCATACCAAATATTCATTCAGACGATATCAATCAGATCTATCACTCTAAACAATAGATCTATCATCCCAAGGCTCAATAATCACGTAAAGCTTCGATCTTTACGTTCATACTCGAGGTTATTTCTCCAAAATAGTAATATATGCCTTTCATGAAGGATTTAGGTCATCAACCCTCATTTTAACGACAAAAGTTGGGACACCTAGACTCTAAGGACCTTAGGAGGTCCAGATCTGAGGTTTCTAACCTCAAACCATGTCTCATTCAACTCATAGATTCAAAAGGATGGAAGCAAAGCCCTACAACTCTTGAAATGAGATCTAGTACAAGGAATGAGTAATATGAGAACTTTGTATGTTATTCTAGCAGCTGAAACAATCAATACCACAAATCTACTGCCTTCCTTTGTTCCCTATCATGAAGGTCTTCATACTTCTTCATAGAAATGCACCAAGATTTCCCATAATGATCATAGACTCACTATACAAAGGTTAGAACGGTTTAAGGGTTTCTCTTAGGCTCTCAAGAGAAAGTGTGGCCACAAATGAAGTCTATAAGGGCCTTTAAATATGTTATAAAACCAGACAATTAGGGTTTCTCTGCCTAGTACCTACTCGACGAGTCCCTCATCTGATTTGTCGAGTCCACTCATAAAATCCATGCGATTAACTCGAATCGACTCGGTGAGTTGGTCCCTCAACTTGTCGAGTCCCTCCTTCAATCTCAATATTAACATACACAATAATGTTCCTAAAAATCTGGATGTTACACTTGGTGACTTTGCATGACCCAAACAAACCCAAACTCGAAAAATGGCATTCCACTTCCATAAAAGTTACCCTAACTCAAGCATGAACCCATTAAGAACATCAAGATGGAAACTTTCTGCTTTAAGGACTCAAATGGCATCAAGGGTGGCAACCCCATGCCTAAAAAAGGATTTTGAACCATAAAGCTCCATTCTTGGGACCAAAAGATCCAAAAACTAAACATAATAGATCTAGGTATTCAATGGTCAAGTTCAAAGTCCAATACCTTTATCAAGTTGAAAATGAGTCCTAAAAGCCAGATCCATAAGCTCCTCCTTGATTCCCATCTTTGCATTAAATTTCATCTTCTTAAAAATGGGTCAAACACCCCAAAAATGGACTCGATAAGCTCAAAATGCCACCATGGATGATATATGAAGATTTCTAGGGTTTAGAGGCGTGGAGGCTGCAGATATTAGGGTTAGGTTATCAGATAAGGTGTAACGACGTCATTTTTCAAAGCAAATTTTCATTTTTCCACACAATATAACTCATATAATATTCTCAAATCTCATGTTGTCAAATGTCATCACAAATAAACATATTCCAGAATCTCAAAAACATAATCTCCTGCCAGTGTGTACAAATCATGTCGGCGCCTTACCCCGATCCTCACTAGTACCTGAAACACATAACACATAACACAGTAAGCATAAATGCTTAGTGAGTTCCCCAAAATACCACATACAACACATAAGGCACTCGAGGCTATAACTTGGATGACCCTCCGGTCGATGTGTCCCAGCAGGACCTTCCAGTCCTATAGCTCGTTGGACCGTCCGGTTCGTTCTAGCTCATTGGACCCTCTGGTCTGGTCTAAATCATTGGACTCTCCGATCAGGTCAAAATCGTTAGACCCTCTGGTCCGGTCTATATAACACATAACATACATATAACACAATGCACATAAATCTCAAACATACACATCCACATAAGACCCTCCGACCTCCATATATATACCACCCTAGGTAATGTATAGTGAGAAGACTCACCTCGGGTAACTCGGATAATCTTGAATCTCGAATACTGACCTAGCGTCCACCTAATCAAATAAACAATTTTCATCTAATTAACAACGACTCTCAATGGCTAGATTAATCCCCCTTATCATTCCTCAGAAACTGGAAAAGATCAATTTACCCCTCCAAGACATAAATGCCTAATTGTTGACCAAACCCTAAAAGTCAATGAAAGTCAACTCAGTCAACGGTGTGACTTTGACCAGACTTGCCGAGTGCACTCCTGGGACTTGGCGAGTTCATGCGCATCTTTTGAATTCTTCCAAGGCCTCACTCGACTCGTCGAGTTAAACTTTCACTTGACGGGTTCCCACTGGTCCAGAATCACAAGGCAACCCGACTCGACTCGTCGAGTCCTCTCACAGACTCGGCGAGTTTCCTCCATGAAAACTCCCAAATGACCTTCTGAGGTCAGAACTGTTTCTCTAACTTATAGATCTGACCTGTAAACACTCAAAAGTCATGTAAAGGTCCAATCTTGATGCCCGTGCGAAACTCATATGGCTATATTTGATGAATTAGCTCTTAATATGACAACGAAGATCCAGAACCCCAAAGTGACTACATAAAGTTGGATGATTGGGACTCTCTGGACCTCTCAAGGTCCAAATCAAAGGTCTATTTCACATTGGGACCTCTCATGCTTCGTATTCCAACTCAAGAAAGTGTAAAGAAACCCTCAAAGTGAAGTCTCCCCGCTTGAAAGTTTCAGAACAACAACCTCCTTTGGTCCTTCTTGTTGGATCACTTCTCCTCCTTAGTAAAATCACATCAAAAGGATGAAGATGGATCTCTCTCACACACACACACACACACACACACACTTCACACGCTCAAATATGTTAGGGTTCTTTCTATGGAAAGGGTGGCCACAAATGAAGGCCATAAGGACCCTTAAATAGGCCACATGCGCAAGGATTTAGCGTTTTTGTCAACAGCACGGACTCGTTGAGTCCATTATCCCGACTCGTCGAGTGCACTCATTAAATCGAATCATCAGTCGTGATCCAACTCTATGAGTTAGGGCATCAAATCGTCGAGTCACTCTCCATATTTCAAAATAAATAATCATATGATCACACCTTGGAATTTGGATGTTACATAAGGAGTTTAAATAGGGTCCAAGACCCTAAAATATGGTTTAGGTCTGATTGGCGTACTCCGAAGAACATTCGCGATCATCTTGGTCAGTATGACCAACGTAATCCAAAAGTACGCCCGACATACTGCCTTCTTCACTAGTACGCCCAATGTACTCCTTTTGTACGCCCAACGTACTCCTTGTTTACGCCCATCATACTCGTCTAGGCCTGAAACTACTAAACTTCCGAAGGCCATAACTTCTTTGTTACAAATTTGTTTTTGACGATCCTTATATCCACAGAAAGGTAACGAGAATCCCTACACTTCTATCAACTAATATCATCCTAAATAGCTTTCGATAAAAGTCCATTGTCCACAAAAAACTCAAAATGTCTTTTTACCAAAATACCCCTAGGCTCCAAAACACAAACCGAACACCTGGATCACTTCTACTACATCACCTGCACCCAAAAGGGGCTAGATATTACCTTCCCAAGAGCCATAATCCTTATAATGACTGACCTTTGAGCCACCCTCTCAGACTAGGAGTCAATTCGGAACAGAGCGTTACAACTCTCCCCCACTTAAATTAGATTTCGTCCTCGAAATAATGCATCACCATCCGTGACATACCAAACAACCTGAGCAACACTGCCACAAGCCCGTGAATACCACAGCCTACTCAAGGCAACTGAAAACTAATCCTCATAAGGTCCTAGAACACGTAGATGAACAAATTCCTTGCAACCTAACCATACTTGCCTCATCTTAATTCTGAAGTCTCGAGATGGTTTGTCCCCCTGACAAACTGCTCACATCGAATCATCATTGAACTGATCTCACAAGAAACCAATCTAGATAGAATACTTCCCACTCATAATATCTTGAGGCTTCCTGAAAAACAAAATCATCGGTCAACTGCGACTACTAAATAACCAACAATTCCACATACAGACCGCAAATCATTGAAGTCGCTCCTACTCCTTTTGTTTCCACCTGACTGCTTTCCTGGAGAATACCCGGTGACCTTCCTAGTCCCAACCTGTCAGCCAACTGCCCGGAACACCGCACACATCCCTGATTGTTGAGCTAATAATGCACTCAGTAGCCCCCTGCGACCTCCAATGGATACCTCATCTAACCATAACTACCCTATCTCCTTCGATCCATTAATCTATTCGATCGAGATAGGATGTCAACCTATCTCCACTAAATCTGGCGCAAAAAGGTGAATACTACCAGAATAGTTGTAGTGTTACATCATTCCCGGCCTCCTTCGACCTACTTTTTCCTGGTTCCGACATGTCGTAGCTCTATTACGGATAGAGCCACTCGAGACACATCAGAATGGATTAAACTACCACCAAACCAACCGATCACCACCATGGAGTTCTACCGTTGATGCCCTTGGCATATAGATTCCCCACATCCCAACTCACTGAAACAAAATCCCTCCCGAAATCCGATTCGGGTTCTTATCGAAATCCAAATTGTTACTCTGGTCCTATACAATGATCCTTGAATCGGCATTTTCATAATGTACCATGACTTCCTGTCATCCTTTACTCGACCGATTAATAAATACACTTATCCGATTCCCCGAGACTTCCAGTATCGCACCCGGTCTATCCACCAGGTTCTTATGCGATCCAATAATAGGGCTACTTACCCATAGCCCTACAGAAACATGCACTTCTTCTCCACAAGATCCTATATCAAAAGGTCCAACCCTTAGCTCATTAGTCTCCACAAGTTCCATCCTAAATTCCCATAACCATGTAGGCTTGCCCCCAAATAACTGATTTGTCAATCACCTCTGTTCTTGATCCTACCTAAGTTGTGGCTCCCCCACGACCTTGAGAACTAGCCTGCCTTAGTCCAAATCACATGTTAGAATCTGTGAACGCTACGCACCCCCGCAGTCTTACAACACACGCCATTGCTAGTGAATGCTACGGCTCCCCTGCAGTCTTACAACACTATACCCAAACTGACCATTAGTGAATGCTATGGCTCCCTCGTAGTCTTACATCACTTTCACCTTTGTTTCTGACCTGGATATCTAGATAGTTCTCCCCCACATAGATTCAACTATGTTCGTTCGGCACATGAGAATTGAAGTATTCCTAATCCTCATTACGTTCCAATGTTCACCTTGCTGGCAATCGGTGCTTACCAAAGCTAGAACACCATGGATAAACTTACCCAAACAACACACTACCTAAAATCCAACTAATACTTCTTGTATCTCGACTACATCAACGACTTCAAATGCTTAAAAGTGACATCCCACTCAGATCTCGGAGTTCAATGAACGCAGAGTCTAACCTAAACCTCAGTAACAACTCTGTCTTCCCCCGACAATCCCGATGAATCTTCGAAATGTAAATACCAAGGATACTGAAAACTATTCATAACTCCCTTGTTCAAGACCTTGGACCAATCCCAAAAGTAACTGGAGCAGGTGTACTCACTATTCCTCCTTGACCGTGAGAAAATCGACCTCCTTTTCATCCACCTAGACCCAACAAAAATATAATGACTTACTCCCTATGGGCAGTCCTCGAAGACGTGGCCAAACCTGCGACACCTATGGAAACCCAGATCATTGAACAAATTCTAACAATGACTAAAAGCAATCACGGTATACGCGGAATCTGCTTCGTAAGGTACATCTGTCTGAATATCTTTCAAAGATTCCTTAACACACTAAATGGCATCTAACAACCCTTTCTAACCTAGAAAATAGAAGAAAAACTAACCCGGGATCCAACTTATCACAATTACCAAGCGATACAACTACCAAATATCCACCAATAATGGTAGAAGATAGCACATTCGCGAACATCTGAAGGAATCCTAACCACCTCTTCCTATGATACCTCAACTACCCTGAGAACATGATGTAACACCTCTTTTCGATCCCAATAACAATCCAAACCCTTGGGGTGAAACTTCACTGCCCAATTTCTCCAAGCGTTGCTCTGGACCAAACCTTGTTGGCTTCTCAAAAGTTGATCCAAACTCTTGGGTCTCCGCTCGAGACCCTCCAATAAATATTCTTGACCTGAACCTTCCTCGTTGAGGTATTCCTAATCAATCTTCCATCCTCCACTTTGAGATCCATATCATCTAGGGTCTCACACCTTGATCCACTTAAAAGCTCAATTGTACCGGCTATACTTCAATAGCTTGAGCAATCTCTGCTCTAAACTAAACTATCCCTGAAACTTGAATTTGATTACACAATCAACCCTCGCCGCCTTATACAAGAGATCCAAGGAAAACTTGAAATCCTGGAAGTCCTTCCACTAGCTGGCTCACCACTGGAGCTGGGACCAAATACTGATCCTACTCATGCATGTTCATCCTCATTCTGCAAAGTAACTATTCCCATGATCAAGGCATAACCAAGAATTCTCCTTCCCATAAGCTTCTAAAATTCTCGAAGACTCTCACCGATTCAACTATGGATCCTACCCTTTCAGTAGTACGGGCCCAATATGACCTTCCACACCTATCCATACTTTCCTTAACAATTCTCCTAAATCCTCTAAGTCGCCTTCTCCGCCGGTACACTAAATGTTTTCTAAACAACAAGACAATCTCTAACGTAACACCTCCTAGGCTCCCCCTAGGCTCCCAACTTCACTGAGCTGCCCCACTAAGCTCACTAGCGAATATCCTATGCTTTCTTGGGTTCCCAACCTCACTCGACCCTCAGCTTCTGAAAGGTTCCCATTAATTTCAACTAGCTACCTCATGAATATACCACATGTAGCAGAGATCACATAAACCTTCATGTAAAAGACCCATCCCTAGAACGGTTGGACTCATCCAAGAGCTGCGCATGAAGCTTAGTGAGTTTCCCAGAGCATATCATACACACACAACATATCACTTATCATGTTGCTATAAAAGTTACATGTATCACATTTCCTGCAAGATATAAAAGCTACATATAACACATAAGCAATGCATACAAAACCCTATAAGAATGCCATGGACTACCCCACCAGGTCTTTACCTAGGACTTGCATGGGCTACTCCACATTGTCTTACATCCAATTCCATGGGCTACCCCACTTGTTCTTTACCTAGGACTGCCATGGGCTAGCCAACATGGTCTTACATCCATTGCCACGGGCTCCCCATGGGGTCTTCAATGCAAGTATCACAAAGACAACTAGCATACCACACATCACATAATTACTAGCATACCACCTAGCATAAAGCTAAGTATCATACCACATAACATAAAATGGGCTGGCCTTCATGCCTTATACCTATTGGTATGGTGAGAAGACTCACCTCGAATGCAGAATCTTCATGAAGAAATCCTTAATTGTTTCCCCGTCAGTTTCCCGAGCTGCCACTACCAATCAATATACCCAAATTAGCAATTGGGCTCCATACGATAATCATTAATCCACACATGGGGTAAAATAACCAATTTACCCTGACCTAATATGATCCACAACTAAGGCCCACACCTAAACCAAAAGCCTAATATTATAATGTCCATAAAATTATCAATGGCCCAATTTTCCAAATTAGGCCCAAACCTTTCTAATAGACCTTATACTAAAACCCAATATTCTCGTCAATCAATAATCTTGACCCAAATGGATCGCAAAGTTCCACAACAACCTAGTCCAAGAATTGACCCAAACTAAGGCCCATAATGCGAAGTTCATTTCTATATTCGGCTACAAGGCCCAATGCGCCCAACTATTCTATTATTAGCCCAAAGTTGAATTCAGGACCAACTATCAACAAATCCATGCCAAAAACCATTAGGGCCTAAAGA
Source organism: Lactuca saligna (assembly GCF_052625555.1). Classification (NCBI taxonomy): domain Eukaryota; kingdom Viridiplantae; phylum Streptophyta; class Magnoliopsida; order Asterales; family Asteraceae; genus Lactuca; species Lactuca saligna. Next base: position 223,228,949 of record NC_136419.1, on the reverse strand, counting down.
TCCAAATTCCATAACGGCCTAAGTCCTCCTGAGAGCGTACACCCAGCGTACATCTTCTGTCAGCTTAGTGCACTGAGCAAATGGACTCTACGCACATCGTACTACATAGTGTGACAACCTGTAATTTATTCCTTCATTATAAATCGTTCCTGTTAAATAAAACCGTTTGTATTCAATTTGTTCTGCTAACGTTCGAGTTAAATTAATTGCGATTTCTTTTTAGGTTACATAAGTGACGGGATACATCATAAACATTAAAATATTTTCCATTTTCGTTTGGAAATTTTTTAGTTTCATCTAAGTCGTGATTGTGGAAAATTTATCGGGTACGACCAAAAGCACCGTTTAACGCCAGTGTCGGGTAGAATTCCACCGGGCCATAAACTTAACCCCTATATAAGGGATTGAGTGACATCATTTTGAAGCTTTTTCTCTCTCTTAAAACACTTTCTCTCACTACTCTCTCTCTAAAATTCTGATTTTGATCCAAAAACCCCCATTGAAGCCTCAAATTGGTAAGCAATCTATCCTAACTTGTTGTTTAACTTGATTAGTATGCAAATTCATGTTTGAATCACTCAAAACACCCATGAACAAGTGTTTATGGTTGGGAAAACCTCTAAAGAGGGTTTTGAAGCCCCAAAACCCCTCCAAATCACTTCTAGTGCTTAGTTAAGACCATTGGACTTGCAAGATTGGACTTAGAACACCAAAATCTTACCATTTGGGGAGTAAACATGAGTTTACAGCCCAAGAACATGCTTGGACCGTAAACCCTCATTCATGGACCATAAACACCTTTAAAGGTGTTAGTTTGCCCCTAAACACCTCCAAAAGCTTCCATGAGAGTATAGAACCCTATAATCCTTCAAGAGATGCACCAAAACATACACAAATGAGTTAAACTTGATTTTACGGCCCAAGAGCATTCTTGGACCGTAAACAACTCTTCTTAGACCTTAAACTCCTCCAATGGGTGTTAAAGTGCCCTTAACACCTTGTATGGCTTAGAAATGGGTCTAGATTTTAGCATGCTTAACATTTAACCACCAAATCACATGAATCATGGACAACCATGAGTTTACTGCTGTAAACTCATGTGTATAAGGTAGTACACTCACCAAGAACACCTTCACAGACCGTAAACTCCTTTTCCAAGGTCAATTCAAGTCCCAATCACTTCCTAAGCCATGAAATCAACCCTAGAACCTTCCTTTGTGCATTGTAATTACCCTAGGACCACCAAAACACATTAAGGTTGGGTACATAAGAGTTTACGGCCATAAACTCGTAGTTTACTACCGTAAACTCCTCAAATGGTCCTTATGATGTTCAAATTTCATTCCAATGCCTTAAAACTAAGCCTAGTATCACCCCACAAGAGTTATAAGACCATTAAGCAACCAAGAACACCCCACCATGAGTTTACACCCGTAAACTCATGGGAAGTTGTTCATTGGGCCAAAAAATCCATTAGGAGATTACTCTTGAAGAGCAAACTCCACATTCAAGCCATACGCACTTAGATACTACCCGGGTCACTCGTAACACTTGAAATAAAGTGTTTTTGCGCCTAAGAGTGTACTATATTATCTAATTAGTGGTTAAAAATCTAATTAGATACAATTATGTATCTCTTCATATTACATAGGAACCTCGCGCGTTCTCAAGCCCCAAACTGACAGTTAGCATCCAACCGACACACTTCTCGACTGGTGAATTCATACCCCTACACCTTTATCCGTGTTTTTCAATGTTTTCACAGGGGAGTACAAGCAAAAGTACATGAATATCTTGTACTTAAAATTATTATTTCATTTGAAATGTTTCATAATTCATATACTTTTAACACTAGAAATCGTATTAACAAACTGTTTGACTTCCAGAGTTAGTTTTCAAAATAATTGCAAACCTTATTATATAGTGTTATTTGTATATTTTTATCAATGAGTTTCCATTTCATTTATATTAAAATCATTAACCTAGAACATTAGAACACGTCCTCGGTAACACTCCATAGAGATATGCGAGTGGAGGACCCCCGTTGTAACCAGAATCAGAAACAGGATTTTCCGCATTATTACTTATAAATTTGTTAATCTTAATAATTGGAGACACATCCTCGGAAACACTTCACAGAGATACGCAAGTGGAGGACCGCCCCCGTAACCATAATCTCTTGGAGGGAGAGTGTGACTTGAGTGTATAGATCTATACTGGATTGACAACCCCGCACCTGGTTGCTAGCTACAGTCGAACCGAAAGGTTCAAGGGTGACAAAAGTCATAAATTGATGATGGACTACTTATTGCCATATATAGTCTATCGTATGGTTATGGAACTCGCAATTTAGATAACAAAGATTTACCTGTTGGTAATAATGGATCTAGTAAACTAATAACCTTATGAATTAGTTTACTTTTCACACGATAGTTTTATATACGTGTTAAACCTAACATACATTTCAAGGGTAACCAGGTTTTTCAGGAAACATCACACGAACACTCTAATTATGGTAGATACTTGTACACTACATTCAAAACCGATAACGGATTACAAACTTTTAAGGAAAATAAGGGTTTTTCCTCGGATAACAAATTGTACATAACCAGATCGGATAACAAATGTATAACCAGACTTTACAAAAGAAAATATGGGTTTTTCTTGGATAAAAACTTTTTCAAAAACAAAAGGAAACTTGTTCATTTTCAGAAAACAAACCTCTTATGAACTCACCAGCTTTATGCTGATTTTCAAACTGCTTGTATTCATAGGTCCACATTAGATAGGTACCCGCGATCTTTTGGAGAAGACAGAGCGTTTTAGAAGACACGTCTTTACATTTGTTCAAACTATTGTACAGTTAAAACATGTATCACTTTACTTTTAAACAAATGTAATTATTCATATGTAATGTAATGTTTTGTGTTTACTGTTGTGATACTTACATGACGTCCTCCGCCTCGGAACGTTTCTGCCATCAGTTTCGGGGTGTGACAGATTGGTATCAGTGCCCTTGTTTATACTGTAGTAGTATACCAAACCTTACATGTTATAAGACTATAAACACTAAGGGGCCAAAGTGCTCTGAACTAAAAGTATACTTTAAAATATAAGTATTTTCAAAAGTATACAAGTATACCTAACCGCCGGAATCCATAACTACGAGTAGAACAAAACATAAGTAAATGGGTGTTGTACGTTGCGGTTAAACCTGGGTAGTTATGTAGTCGTGTCTAGGGTCAATATAGCCTGATCAACTATATTCACTCGAGACACGGCCAACATGTGCTTGGGAGTGACTGTGGTGTGCAGCATCCCTAAAACTTACCTAAGATCCAAACAATGGTTCATCGATTCAGCGAAACATAAAATACTATGGGGCTATTTTAGCTAGAGCTGAGTATATTGAAGAAATTCATTCCGAGTGTTGCTACTTACTTTTTTCTTAGTGATATTTTATATGTTTTAATAACTCTTTCATGTTTATCGCTTACTAGAACTTTATATCTTTCATAAAGAGATATTTCTTGTTCCATATCTCTTGATTCAATTCAGAGGACTTATGATCCTCTCCTTCCTGGCTATTATAGATCAAGATGCCTCCAAGAAAGAGACCCAGCTCAAAGAACAACAACCCTCCGTCACCACCAACTCCTCCTCAATTTGATCCTGCGATGTTCCAGGCAGTTGTTACTGCCACAATGGCAGCAACCATGTCTCAAATGAACTTCGGTGGCTCCGGTGGTTCAGGAGGTGGCACCCAATCTCAAAACCAGGACGGTAACCAGGGACACCGAAAGGAGTGTTCGAATAAAGACTTTATGAACGCAAAAACCACATCTTTCAATGGCACTGGAGGTGTCATTGCCCTAACCCGATGGTTCGAGAAAATCAAATCTATTTTCGAAATTTGTGCCTGCTCTGAATGGGATAAGGTGAAGTTTGCCGCCTGGACCTTCACTAATAAATCCTTGACTTGGTGGAACGGCCGAGTCAAATCCTTAACTTTACCTGTAGACAATGCTCTGGGTTGGGAGGTCCTGAAAGAGCTTCTACTTGCGGAATACTGCCCTCGGGGCGAAATGCAGAAATTGGAACATGAACTCTGGAACCTGAAGATGAAAGGTTTCGATATCACCTCTTATACATCCAGATTCAATGATTTGGCGCTCCTCTACCCGGGGGTGTTTACCCCGGAAAGTAAAAAGATTGAGAGATTTATTTGGGGGCTGACGCAGCCAACCAAGGGAAATGTTTTAGCTGCAAAGCCAGACACATACGACAGTGCCAAATACCTGGCGCAAAATTTAATCGACCATAGTGATGACATTGAGGAAACAACCACCACTCCGGAACCAACGAAGAGTAGTGGTGAGAAAAGGAAATTCTAGAGGAAGAAGAAGGGTCATTCTTCCCAAGGGTCTTCAAAGAAACAGCAAACTGTGGCAGTCCACGTTGCTACTATCCATGCTGCTATTTATGTCGTTGGATCCACAACCCAAACACCTACCAGTAGGTATGCTGGTACCCTCCATCTCTGTGACAAGTGTAAGTTCCACCATAACCCCGACCCCTGCCATGATCTGTCTGTTGGGTTTTAGCCATAAGAACTTTCCTATGTGCGCATGCAAAACCCTATTGCTTGGATCTAGGCTTTCTAATAAACATGCTTTTGAATCCAAGACTTCTAATGGCTAATTAGGTTAAACAACAACATTAAAACAGATCTAGAATCATACCTTTGAGTTCCTTGTTGATCTTCTTGTCTTGGAGCTTCTAGAGTCACAATTGTCACTCCTCTAATGGCTTACAAACACCAATAGCAAGCAAGATGATTTAGGAGAGAGGAGAGGGGATGGAATTCGGCCAGAGGTTCCTTGCTTTAGGTTCTGAAAGGTTGTACCCGAATTCCACACCCCAAGGGCCTATTTATACCTTTAGAATCCTTAAGGGTTTCACCCTAACCCCTAATTGGATAATCTTCACTTAAGGCTATCCAAATCCATTCCATAGATATCCTTATGGACTATTTTGAGCTATCCTAAAGCTCTTAGAAACCGTCCAAAGTCCATCCTAATGGATTTATAGTCTAAAGTCTAACTATCAAACAATTGACAGTTTATACCCTCTTATTTAATTAATCTCTTTAAGTCACCAAATTAATACCAATTAATTTATGACTTATATTAATCAAATAGCTAAATATTATTCCTTATAATATTTACTCTCTCTTAACAAATCATCCTTCAAGTTCCTATGGTGAAGGCAACCCAAAAGGACCATGCACCACCGAATATAGTTATAGCCTTAGACACTATTCCAACAGTCTCCCACTTGGATAAGTCTAGTAACTATACAAGTATAATACGGTTTGCAATCGTAGCTCTCAAAGACGCTGTCAACTCTGATCTAATCAATCTTGTCCTTTAGATAAGGGATCGTACAGTCCTCTGTTAGATATCATGCTGACAATCCTATGGAATGGTTAGTCTAGCAGTTAGATTTCTCGATCTTCGATTTATTTGACATAGAACTTAATCGAACACATCAATTCAGTTCTGACCGGGCCCGGCACATAAGTCAAATCAAATCATCGAGTGGCCAAGATATCTCTTCTACCCTCTTAGGATAAAATTTACAGATAAACTTCGACTTATATGCATTTACTTATTCATTAACCAACTATACACAACAATGCGTTTTATAACATCAAGTTACTGATGCGTTTTCGCATTATCAATGCACAATCAATTAACAAATAATAAACCATATATCTAGGTTTTAAGACCATATGATATTATCGTCTTGCGATCACCTTTTATATCGTATTCCATAAGGTGATTCCAGCAAGTGCGGGTTTATTCCAATGCTCAAAACCAGTTCGTAAGCACTCATGAACGTTGCAGCAACTCTTGCTATATCTAACACCATTTAGACACTCTACACACCAATTCACGACAATCTTCATTCATATCTACTCCCAACATATGAACGATTGTGGACCATTTGAATAATTCGATTATTCCTAATAAACTCAATTATTCTAGAAGTCAAAACATGCAAAGTGAAACAATAGTTAAACAACTAACATGTGATAGTAACTTTACTCATAAATAAAACTTCTTTATTTAATCATCAAATGTTAATTACATTTATCTATTATACGTTTCTAATACAATCTAATCTATGCTAATATCATCCTTCAGCCCAATACTCCTAGCATGCTGTAAGTGCTTAACCCTACTCAGTCCCTTCGTAAGCGGATCTGCTGGGTTATCTTCTGATGATATCCTCTTCACTACGAGTTGTCCTTCTTCTACACGATGTCTAATGAAGTGATATTTTCTGTTGATATGTCGAGATCTACCATGATCCCTCGGTTCCTTGGTCAAGGCAACCGCACCTTCGTTATCACAGAAAATCTCCATGGGCTCCTTTATGGCCGGTACAACTCCAAGATCACCGATGAAGTTCTTCAGCCATATTGCCTCCTTCGACGCTTCGCTTGCTGCGATGTACTCTGATTCGCACGTTGAATCAGCTACGGTTTCCTGCTTGGAACTTTTCCATGTCACTGCTCCTCCATTTAGGGTAAAGACCCAGCCCGACTGCGAACGATAGTTGTCCCTGTCGGTTTGAAAGCTGGCGTCACTATGCCCTCGCACCTTCAAGTCATCACTCCCTCCAAGGACTAAGAACCATTCTTTCGTTCTCCGAAGGTACTTAAGGATGTTCTTCACCGCAATCCAATGTGCTTTGCCAGGGTTCCCTTGATATCTGCTAACCATGCTCAAAGCGAAGGCTACATCAGGGCGAGTACAAGTCATAGCGTACATGATTGAGCCAACTTCGGAAGCGTATGGTACTCGGCTCATTTCTTCTATCTCGGCTTCGGTACTCGGACTTTGAGTCTTACTCAACTTGGCATTTCCTTGTATCGGTAGTTCTCCCTTCTTTGAGTTTTCCATACTAAAACGTTTTAGTACCTTCTCCAAGTAAGTATTCTGACTAAGTCCAATTAGTCTCTTACTTCTTTCTCTTACTATCCTTATTCCCAAAATGTAAGAAGCCTCTCCGAGGTCCTTCATAGCGAAGCACTTCCCGAGCCAGGACTTAACCTCCTGCAGAGTCGGGATGTCGTTTCCTATGAGTAATATGTCATCGACATATAGAACGAGGAAGCTTACTACACTCCCACTTGCTTTGACATATACACAAGATTCGTCTTCGCTTCGTACAAATCCAAACTCTTTGACTTTCTCATCGAAGCAAAGATTCCATCTGCGAGACGCTTGCTTAAGTCCATAAATGGACTTCTCAAGCTTACACACTCTATTCGGATGCTTCGGATCCACAAACCCCTCTGGCTGAGCCATGTAAACATCCTCAGCCAACTTTCCGTTAAGGAAAGCGGTCTTGACATCCATTTGCCAAATCTCATAATCATGAAATGCGGCAATTGCTAGCATCACTCTAATAGATTTAATCTTCGCAACTGGTGAGAAGGTCTCATCATAGTCAACTCCGGGAGTTTGAGTAAAGCCCTTCGCAACCAATCGCGCTTTGTATGTGTGTACGTTCCCATCCACGTCGGTCTTCTTCTTGAAGATCCACTTGCACCCTACGGTCTTACGTTCGGGCACGTAATCAACCAAATTCCAAACTTGGTTATCGTACATGGATTGGATCTCGCTATCCATCGCCTCTTTCCATTTCGCAGACTCCGGGACTGCCATGGCTTCCTTATAGCTATTAGGTTCATCAAGATTTACTAGTGTACCATCACTAATATACGTGTCCCCTTCGGTAGTAATATGAAAACCATAAAACTGGGGTTGAACTCTAAATCTATCGGAACGTCTAAGAGGTAAGCATTCGTCAATTGGTTCAACCGGAGTTTCCTCCTCGGGTTGAACGCCAGCGGTAGAGGTTCCTTCATCTATCGATTCTTGAATCTCTTCAAGTTCGATTTGCCTCCCACTGTCTCCTTGGCTTATGAGTTCTCGCTCTCGGAAAACTCCTCTCCTCGCAACAAAGATAACATTATCTTTCGGTCTATAGAAGAGATATCCAAAGGAAGTTTGTGGGTAGCCGATGAAAATACATCGCTCACTTCGAGGTTCAAGCTTGTTGTGAGCATCTCGTCTTACGAAAGCCTCGCAACCCCAAACCTTGATATGTGCCAACGAGGGAGCTTTCCCTGTCCACATCTCGTGAGGTGTTTTGGCAACCTTCTTGGTAGGGACTCGGTTAAGGATATGGGCGGCAGTCTCTAAGGCATACCCCCAAAAGAAGATTGGTAGTGAAGCACGACTCATCATAGAGCGAACCATATCCAATAAGGTTCGATTACGCCTTTCTGCCACACCATTCAATTGCGGTGTCCTAGGAGGCGTCAATTGCGAAACTATTCCACACTCCTTGAGATAATCGTGGAATTCAAGACTTAGGTACTCTCCTCCTCGATCGGATCGAAGCATCTTGATTTTCCTGCCCAATTTATTCTCCACTTCATTCTTGAACTCTTTGAACTTTTCAAAGGTTTCTGACTTTTGCTTGATTAAATAGATATACCCATATCTACTATAATCATCGGTAAAGGTCACATAGAAGCGGTTCCCATCCTTCGTGGTTGATCTAAAAGGTCCACATACATCGGTATGTATTAGGTCTAATAGTCCCTCACCCCTTTCACAAGTACTCGTGAAGGGTGACTTAGTCATCTTTCCAAGTAAACAAGACTCGCATGTGTCATCTTCCCTAAGGTCGAGTGACTCCAACACTCCATCCTTTTGGAGTTGGGCTATGCGTTTCTTGTTGACATGTCCAAGACGACAATGCCACAAGGATGCTTTATCCATACTAGTGGAAGAATCAATATTCAAAACATCATTTCCTAAGTTATCAACAATCATAACAGTTTCATATATTCCATTACATGGTATAGCTTCAAAATAAAAGACGCCATTTAGATAAGCCAAAATAGAACCATTCTCATTATTAAAAGAAAATCTAAAACCTTGTCTATATAAACCATGAAATGAAATGATGTTTCTAGCCATTTCTGGCGAATAGCAACAATTGTTCAAATCTAAAACTAAACTATTCTTAAGCACCAAAGAATACACTCCAATCTTGGTCACAGGCGACGATCTTCTGTTCCCCATGATTAGGTTGATCCTTCCTTGCTCCACATCCCTACTTCTTTTTAGTCCCTGCACATTTGAACAAATGTGATAACCACAACCGGTGTCAAGAACCCAAGAAATAGCATGATTAGAATCGTTAGATTTTATTGCATATATACCTGCGAAAGATGGCTTGATCTTTCCTTCCTTGATGGCTTGCAGGTAGTCCGGGCAGCTTCTCTTCCAATGTCCTATCTTATGGCAGTGGTGGCACTCTGCCTCCTTCGGGTTAGAGCAGGGCTTAGAGGGATCAACTTTTGTCCCACTAGAAGAGGAACCATCTCGGGCTTTCACCTTTCGATAGTTATTTGAAGAAGCTTTCCTCTTCTTTCCCTTCCCTTGACCAATTGCCAAGACAGGAGCAGCAGATGGATTGGGAGTTGGTGCAACAGACTTGTCCTTGAAATTGCTCTCAGCAACCCTCAAGAGACCTTGGAGCTTACTTAGAGTGACCTCCTCTTTGTTCATGTGGTAGGTCATCCTAAATTGATTATACATCGGAGGCAAAGAGTGAAGCACCATGTCGATCGCCAAGTCTTCGCCGAAGTCAACGTTCAACTTGCGAAGGCGGTCGACATACCTTTGCATCTTTTGCAAGTGCACGGTAAGAGATTCTCCATGACCCATCTTAGCGGAAATCATGTTGGTGAAGATCTCGTAACGCTCTTGTCTCGCGTTTTGGTGGTACCTCTCCAACAAGTCTTGATGCATCTCGTATGGATACATGTCCTCGTAGGACTTTTGGAACTCGGAGTTCATGGTGGCGATCATGATGCAATGTACTTTCGTCGCATCTCGCTCATGGGTTTCAAAGGCGGTGATTTCAGCGGGAGTAGCAATTTCAGGGTTGATTTTCTCGAGCTTCTCGTCGAGGACATACTCTTTATCCTCATAGCAAGCAATGGTGCGAATGTATCTTATCCATTCGCCAAAGTTCGTTCCATCGAAGGTGACCTTTTGGCAAAGGCTCATCAACGTGAAAGAACTAGCAGCAGCGTTGTTTGCGTTTGACATCTATAGAAAGGACAAAGATAGATTAGAACAAGAATCCCTAATTATCACCCAATAAGAAAATTAGGGCTAGGATCCAACAATAACATTTACATACTGGAAAAGGGATGCCGTAATCCAACATGCAAATAAATTGAAGGTAAGTGAATGACGATTCACTAATTCTCCATCACAAAACTTAAACTTTTAGTCCTAAGTGTTTTTGAGAATTCCTAGGTTCGGATGAGATTCATTGAACTATTCAATGGCATGTTTAAATCTCGATATGCCCCTCTTGTTTGTGACTGGGATGCCGAGGATCACAAAGCGGGTGTGAATTACCATGCAAATTTACATGGTGCCTTCATTGTTACGATCACCTATTCTATGTGCCGGTAAACCACACACGCTCCATCGAACTATCATAAACAATGAATCACCCTTCGCCACCTTCGCTTAGAACCAATTAGTGTGCCGGTAAACCACACACGCTCCACTAACATCTTAGCAAGGTGCAAAGTGTAATTTCATGGGATTGCATCAATTCACTTTTCCTAAAGTAACTAAGATTGGGAAATTTAAAAAATTTAGTTACTTCGTATTTCTTATTATACTTTTAATGAGAGGATGAGGTTGCCCTATCCTACCCGTTCGGCTAACGACCCTCCACCAATCAAGCAAGCGGTGGGTGTGAGTGTACACCCATTAAGCGCCATTTTATAGGCCGCAACCTTATACCCACCTTATAGATCGGCTTCGTGAATGAGGCCTACTAGCGGTAAGACTAGCATTTAGTTATACATATATATATTATTCTAATAATATCATATAAGTATAGGGTTGTATTTTAAACTTTTCAAAATCTAGGGTTTGAAATTTAGGTTGTCTAAATTAAAGCTTTTAATCACAAATATAAATTTCAAAACTATAGGGTAGGTTTTAAACATTTAAAAACATGGAGGATCAAATAACAAATAATTTCAATTAACAATTAATATCTTAATTATGTTTATTTGATTTATCTTTGATTTCTTTGAGGATAATTACCAAAAATAATCAAAATAATTAAATAATTATCATATAGGAAAACTAAATATTTAATTAGTTGATAATTACCTTTAACTAGATCAAGATAACACTTATATTTATCAAAAAAACGGATTCATATTGATCTAATTAGTTTATGGAAAGTTTGGATAAGATAAACACAAAGAAATCCCGAATCTGGCCATTCCTGACGCCTGGACTCGCCGAGTGCACAAGGGGACTCGCCGAGTCAGGCCTACTCGCCGAGTCCACCATGGAACTCGACGAGTCAGTGACTCAAAACCCAAAAAATCGAATTTTTCAGGTTTGTTTCAGTTATTCAAGCAACAATTTGTAGAAAACCAATCTAGGCTTTGATACCACTGTTGGGTTTTAGCCATATGAACTTTTCTATGTGCGCATGCAAAACCCTATTGCTTGGATCTAGGCTTTCTAATAAACATGCTTTTGAATCCAAGACTTCTAATGGCTAATTAGGTTAAACAACAACATTAAAACAGATCTAGAATCATACCTTTGAGTTCCTTGTTGATCTTCTTGTCTTGGAGCTTCTAGAGTCACAATTGTCACTCCTCTAATGGCTTACAAACACCAATAGCAAGCAAGATGATTTAGGAGAGAGGAGAGGGGATGGAATTCGGCCAGAGGTTCCTTGCTTTAGGTTCTGAAAGGTTGTACCCGAATTCCACACCCCAAGGGCCTATTTATACCTTTAGAATCCTTAAGGGTTTCACCCTAAACCCTAATTGGATAATCTTCACTTAAGGCTATCCAAATCCATTCCATAGATATCCTTATGGACTATTTTGAGCTATCCTAAAGCTCTTAGAAACCGTCCAAAGTCCATCCTAATGGATTTATAGTCTAAAGTCTAACTATCAAACAATTGACAGTTTATACCCTCTTATTTAATTAATCTCTTTAAGTCACCAAATTAATACCAATTAATTTATGACTTATATTAATCAAATAGCTAAATATTATTCCTTATAATATTTACTCTCTCTTAACAAATCATCCTTCAAGTTGCTATGGTGAAGGCAACCCAAAAGGACCATGCACCACCGAATATAGTTATAGCCTTAGACACTATTCCAACACTGTCATGCTCCAATTGCGGCAGAAAGGGGCATACAACTCGATTCTGCAAAGCCCCAACTCAATCAACAAATCAATCTTCCGGAGCGGGTGTCGGTCAGGCCTAATACGGATGTGGGGAAGTAGGGAATTTCAAGAGAAACTGCCCCAAGGCAACACCAGCAGGTAACACTGGGAGAGTCCTAAATATGGGACGAGAGGACGCAGTCGCCGATCCTACAGTTGTCTCGGGTACGTTCCTTCTCGACAACTCTTATGCTAGTATCCTTTTCGATTCTGGTGCTGAACGAAGTTTTGTTAGCCATACATTCAAACATTTTCTTAAAATAAATCCCCAACCATTAACTGAAACATTTACTATCGAGATGGCTAATGGGGAGAAAGAAAGCGCTAGCGACATATTCATAGGTTGTACCCTTACCCTGAACGATCATTCCCTCCCCATCTACTTAATGCCAATTTCCATTAAGAGCTTTGATGTTATCATTCGCATGGATTGGTTGCATCCCAACCATGTTGATATCCTTTGTTACGAAAAATCCATCCGTCTCAACCTCCCCTCTGGTCAAACTATCATGATCTATGTCAATAAACTCAGTTCCAATCTTCGTATCATATCTTGCATCAAAGCCCAAAAGCTCCTGCGAAAGGAGTGTCACGCATTCCTAGCTCATGTGATCAGCGAGAAATAGGAAGTTAAAGACCTCGAGAGCATCCCCAAAGTCTGTAACTTTCCCGATGTCTTTCCCACAGAGCTCCCGGGAATTCCTCCAGAACATCAAGTCGAGTTTTGCATCGACTTAATTCCTGGAGCCAATCCAGTAGCCAAATCTCAGTATCGCTTAGCTCCAACAGAATTGCAGGAGTTATCCAGTTAGCTAAATGAGCTACTTGACAAAGGGTTCATCAAACCAAGTTCCTCACCCTGGGGAGCCCCGGTATTATTTTTGAAAACGAAAGATGGATCCTTTCGGATGTGCATAGACTACCGCAAGTTGAACAAATTGACCGTCAAAAACCATTATCCTCTCCCTCGAATAGATGACCTTTTCGATCAACTTCAGGGAGCCAGTTACTTCTCAAAGATAGACCTCATATCAAGGTACCATCAGCTTCGAGTTCAAGATAATGATGTTTCGAAGACAACATTCAGCACTCGGTATGGTCGCTACGAGTTTGTAGTGATGCCCTTCGGTCTAACCAACGCACCGGCTGTGTTCATGGATCTGATGAACCGGGTGTGTCATCCTTTCTTGGATAACTTTGTCATCGTGTTCATTGACGACATACTTGTCTATTCCCGAAGCGAAGAAGATCACAAACAATACTTGAGGTTAGTGTTGGAAACACTTAGAACGAAGAAGTTGTACACGAAGTTCTCTAAGTGCGAGTACTGGATTTGGAAGGTAGCTTTTCTTGGTCACATGGTAAGCAAGGAGGGTATACACGTGGACCCGTCCAAGATCAAGGCGATAGAGAATTGGTCGGCACTGAAGACACCCATAGAAATCCGTCAATTCTTGCGTATCGCTGGATTTGGAAGGTAGCTTTTCCAGAATCGCCAAACCCTAACCACTCTAACACAGAAAGGTGTACCCTTTTTTTTGAGTGAGACGCAGGAAACCGCATTCCAAACATTCAAATGAGCCCTGTGCAGCGCGCCTATTCTGTCCCCGCCAGAAGGAACAGAGGATTTCGTTGTCTACAGCGATGCGTCTAATCAGGGTTTAAGTTGTGTGCTTATGCAGAGGGGAAAAGTTATTACTTATGCCTCGAGACAGCTTAAGGCACATGAGGCTAATTACACGACTCACGACCTAGAGCTAGGAGCAGTGGTGTTCTCACTAAAGATTTGGAGACATTATCTCTACAGAACTAAGTGCACCATCTTCACTAAACATAAAAGCCTGCAGCACATCTTCAATCAGAAGGACTTAAACATGAGGCAGTGGCGATGGATAGAACTACTCAGTGATTATGAGTGCGAAATCCACTACCATCCCGGTAAGGCCAATGTGGTACCAGATTCCCTTAGCAGAAAGGAGAGTTCAAGCCCGATTAGAAGCCCTAAAACCAGAAAATGTGTTGAACAAAGCCTTGAGCGGAATGGAGAAGAAGCTTGAGATCAGAGGTGATGGAGTCTGCTGTTTCATGGATAAAATCTAGACCCCGAAGCTCGGAGGTTTCAGAGGCGTTGTCATGACCGAAGCTCACAGGACCAAATACTCTGTTCACCCAGGTTTGGACAAGATGTACCTGGATCTCAAGAAACAATACTGGTAGCCAAACATGAAAGCCGAGATCGCAAACTTCATGGGCAAGTGTCTGACTTGCACCAAGGTAAAAGTTGAGTACCAGAAACCTTCGGGCCTGCTCCAGCAACCCGAAATACCTGAGTGGAAATGGGAGATGATTACCATGGATTTCATCACCAAGTTACCCAGATCTCTGAGTAGGTATGATACCATTTCGGTAATTGTCGATCGTCTGACAAAATCCGCTCACTTCCTTCTGATTAAAGAGTCGTTCAAGATGGAAAGACTCACGCGAATCTACATCTAATAGATAGTCTGATTGCATGGTGTACCTGTATCCATAATCTTTGATAGAGATAGCAAGTTTACCTCCAGATTTTGGCAGTCTCTCCAGAAGGATCTTGGAACTAAAATAGACATGAGCACGGCCTACCATCCTCAGACAGACGGACAGAGTGAGAGAACTATCCAAACCCTAGAAGACATGCTTAGAGCATGTGTAATCGATTTTGGAAAGTTTTGGGACACCCATTTACCCTTGATCGAGTTCTCGTATAACAACAGTTACCACACCAGTATCAAGGCTGCCCCGTTAAAATCCCTCTACGTTCGAAAGTGCAGATCCGCTCTATGCTGGGCCGAGGTAGGGGACACGCAGCTAGCCAAGAGTCGAATTCCCGATAGTGCTCTCACTGGTCATGAAATTATCCACGAAACCACCAAGAAGATCATCCAGATACGAGAACGACTGAAAGCTTCACGAGACTGACAGAAGAGTTACGCTGACAAATGACGAAAACCATTAGAATTCCAGGTTGGAGATTGTGTCCTGTTGAAGGTCTCGCCCTGGAATGGCATCATACGCTATGGAAAGCGTGGAAAACTTAACCCGAGGTACATAGGACCTTTTGAGATCCTCGCTATGATCGGTCCTGTAGCATACAAACTCTGACTTCCTCAAGATCTTAGCAACATACATCCAGTCTTCCAAGTCTCAAATCTTACAAAGTATCTATCCGATGAAACCCTCGTGATCCCCCTTGAAGAGAGGGAGATCAATGAGAACTTGAACTTTGTGGAAGAACCCATCGAAATCATGGATCGAAAGATAAAACGTACGAAACAAAGTCGCATCCCGATAGTGAAAGTTCGCTGGAATGCCAAGCGGGGACCTGAGTTCACTTGGGAGCGCGAAGACTCGATGAAACATAAGTATCCGCATCTCTTTTCAATTCGATGATTTGTATCTTAATTTTTAAATTTTGGGACGAAATTCCCTCTAACAGGGGGATAATGTGACAACCCGTAATTTATTTCATCATTATAAGTCATTCCCGTTAAATAAAACCATTTGTATTCAATTTGTTCTGCTAACGTTTGAGTTAAATCAATTGCGACTTCTATTTCGGTTTCATAAGTGTCATGATACATTATAAACATTAAAATACTTTCCATTTTCGTTTGGAAAATTTTTAGTTTCATCTAAGTCGTGATTGCAGAAAATTTATCGGGTACTACCAAAAGCACTGTTTAACGTCATTATCGGGTAGAATTCCACCGGGCTATAAACTCAACCCCTATATAAGGGATTGAGTAACGTCATTTTGAATATTTTTTTCTCTCTTAAAACACTTTCTCTCATTACTCTATCTCTCTCTAAAAATCCAATTTTGATCCAAAAACCCCCTTTCAAGCCTCAAATTGGTAAGCAATTTATACTAACTTGTTGTTTAACTTGATTGGTATGCAAATTCATGTCTGAATCACTCAAAAGACCCATGGACAAGTGTTTATGGTTGGGAACACCTCCCAAAACCGTGAACACCTCTAAAGAGGGTTTTGAAGCCCCAAAACCCCTCAAAATTACATCTAGTGCTTAGTTAAGACCATTGGACTTGCAAGATTGGAGATAGAACACCAAAATCTTACCATTTGGGGAGTAAACATGAGTTTATGGCCCAAGAACATTCTTGGACCGTAACCCTCATTCATGGACCATAAACACCTTTTATGGTGTTAGTTTGCCCCTAAACACCTCCAAAAGCTTCCATGAGAATATAGAACCTTATAATCCTTCAAGAGATCCACCAAAACATAAAAAAATGGGTCAAACTTGATTTTACAGCCCCAAAACATTCTTGGACCGTAAACACCTCTTCTTAGACCATAAAATCCTCCAATGGGTGTTAAAGTGCCCTTAACACCTTATATGGCTTAGAAAATAGGTCTAGAAATTAGCATGCTTAACCTTCAACCACCAAATCACATGAATCATGTACAAAGATGAGTTTAATGTCGTAAATCATGTGTTTAAGGTAGTAAACTCACCAAGAACACCTTCATAGATCGTAAACTCCTTTTCCAAGGTCAATTCAAGTCCCAATCACTTCCTAAGCCATGGAATCAACCATAGAACCTTTCTTTTTGCATTGTAATTATCCTAGGACCACCAAAACACATTTAGGATGGGTAAATAAGAGTTTACGGTTGTAAACTACTAGTTTACAGTCGTAAACTCCTCAAATGGTCCATATGATGTTCAAATTCCATTCCAATGCGTTAAACCTAAGCCTAGTATCACCCCACAAGAGTTATAAGATCATTAAGCAACCAAGAACACCCCCACCATGAGTTTACGACCATAAAATCATGGGGAGTTGGTCATTGGGCTGAAAAATCCATTAGGAGTTTACTCTTGAAGAGCAAACTCCATATTCAAGCCGTACACACCCTTAGATACTACCCGGGTCTCTCCTAACACTTGAAATAAAGTGTTTTCGCACCTAGGAGTGTACTGTCTTATCTAATTAGTGGTTCAAAATCTAATTAGATACAATTATTTATCTCTTCATCTTACATAGGAACCTCGCACGTTCTCAAGCCCTAAACTGACACTTAGCTTCCAACCGATACACTTCTCGACTGGTGAGTTCATACCCTTACACATTTTTCCGTGTTTTTCAATGTTTTTCAGGGTGGGTGGGAATACAAGCAAAAGTACAAGAATATCTTGTACTTAAACTTATTATTTCATTTGAAATGTTTCATATTTCATATACTTTTAACACTGGAAATCGTATTAACCAACTGTTTGACTTGCAGAGTTAGTTTTCAAACTAATTGCAAACCTTATTATATACTGTTATATTGCATATTTTTACCAATGATTTTCCACTTTACTTATATTAAAATCATTAACCTACAACATTAGCACACGTCCTCGGTAACACTCCACAGAGATACGTGAGTGGAGGACCCCCGTTGTAACCGGAATCACAAGTAGGATTTTCCGCATTATTACTTGTAAATTTATTAATCTTAATAATTAGAGACATGTCCTCAGAAACACTTCACAGAGATACGCATGTGGAGGACCGCCCCTGTAACCAGAATCTCTTGGAGGGAGTGCGTGACTTGAGTGTATAGATCTATACGGGATTGACAACCCCGCACCTGGCTGGTAGCTACAGTAGAACCGAATGGTTCAAGGGTGACAAAAGTCATAAATTGATGATGGACTACTTACTGCCATATATACTCTATCATATGGTTATGGAACTCGCAATTTAGATAAAAGATATTTACTTGTTGGTAATAATGGATCTAGTAAACTAATAACCTTATGAATTAGTTTACTTTTCACACAATAGTTTTATATACGTGTTAAAACTAACATACATTTCAAGGGTAACCATGTTTTTCAGGAAACATCACACGAACATCTAATTATGGTAGATACTTGTACACTACATTCAAAACCGATAACCGATAACAAACTTTTAAGGAAAATAAAGGTTTTTCCTGGGATAACAAACTGTACATAACCAGACTGTATAACAAACGGATAACCAAACTTTACATAAGAAAATATGGGATTTTATTGGATAAAAACTTTTTCAGAAACCAAGGGAAACTTGTTCGTTTTCAGAAAATAAACCTCTTATGAACTCACCAGCTTTATGCTGATTTTCAAACTGCTTGTATTCTCAGGTCCACATTAGACAGGTACCCGCAATCTTTTGGAGAAGACAGAGTGTTTTAGAAGACACGTCTTTACTTTTGTTCAAACTATTGTACAGTTAAAACATGTATCACTTTACTTTTAAACAAATGTAATTATTCATATGTAATGTAATCTTTTATGTTTACTATGCTTACTATGTACATTGGTTGTGATACTTACATGACGTCCTCCGCCTTAGAACGTTTCCACCATTAGTTTCGAGGTGTGACACATAGTACGCCCAACGTACAAACAACTCAAGCACAACATCCATTAAGTGCTTAATACTTTATCCAATAAGTTCAAATCACATATTTGAGCAATACGTAACATCTAAACCCATAAAGTCACTAACTTGGTGAATTTGCATGCCATAAACAAACCTAAACTCCAAAAACGGCATTCTACTTCCATAAAAGTGACCCTGACACAAGTATGAACCCATTAAGACCATCATGATGGAAAATTTCTGCTTTAAGGACTCAAATAGCATCAAGGATGGCAACCCCAAGCCTAAAAAAAGATTTGGATCAATAAAGCTCCATTCTTGGGACCAAAAGATCAAAAAACTAAACATAATAGATCTAAGCATTCAATCGTCAAGTTCAAAGCTTTATACATTTATCAAGCTGAGAATGAGTCCTAAATGCCAGATCCATATGTTCCTCCTTGATTCCCATCTTTACATAAAACTGATTCTTCTTGAAAATGGGTGAAACACCCCAAAAATGTACTCTATAAGCTCAAAATGCCACCATGGATGATATTTGACAATTTATAGGGTTTAGAGGGGTGGAGGTTGAAGATATTAGGGTTAGGTTATAAGATAAGGAGTTTAAATAGGGTCTGAGACCCTAAAATAGGGTTTAGGTCTGATTGGCATACGCCCAACATTCATAAGGTACGCCCAGCGTACTCGAAAGAGCATTTGCGACCATACTGGTCATTACGCCTAGCGTACTCCAAAAGTATGCCCAACGTACTTGTAGGGTTTCAAATCACTCCATGGATGATGGCAATGGACCCCTTTGATGAAGTGTAGGTTAAAAGCCCAAGACTTGTCTTTTCCCTATAAATAGTCATGTATTATTCATTATTAGGGTTAAGAGTGAGGCAAAATGTAGCCGCCACGTGAGGTTTCTTATGTAGTGTTAGATTCTTTAGTCTATGCTAAAAGTGTAATTTATTCCTCATATTTAAATAAATCGAGTGATCATTCGCCATATCTTCATATTTGTGTTTGTTCTTATTTTCCGCATCTTATTCATCAAATATCAATTAGGGTTTTAATCCCAACAAGTGGTATCAGAGCGGGTCTTTGAAGATCTATTGATTTTTGAAGTATCGATTCTTGATTTGATGATTTTCTACACAAGCTATTGAAGATTATTGATGTTTTGGCGTTTGGAATCAAGATTTTTGTTCTATCTGCTGTTCATGGAGGCTTATGTATTCATCTACTGTTCATTGGGTAATTTTTGTTTCATCCGATTCGTATTTTGTTCTTATTTTCTGAATTGGATCTGATCATTTTTTTTGATGCAAAATCGATTCATAAAATATCTTTTGATCTGGCCCAATGATTTGTTGCTCATTACTGTTCACTGATCCGATTGTTCAAGCCCAAGTTTTTTTTTTCTTCACTTCCTCATTCCAGTTACTTGTTTTTATCATCCATCATCGACAATATTATCTTCCAATCCGGGTTTCTCATTCATGTTTCGATCAATTGATTTGTGTTTGAGATCCGATTGTTCATTGAGATTCATATGTTTTCTTAAATTTTTGATTTAATGTTTGATGACCGAATCTAAAAAATCGATGGTGATCTTTTGGACATTCAAAAGTTCTTATTTGCAAATCTAATCACATTGATCTTGTGTATACTTAAAGTCGAACCACATGGAAAATCTTTTCTATTCCAAAGTGTTTCAATGATAAGCATGTTGATTATGATTCGTGTTTTTTTGTGATTCTTGATTCTTTTGAAGGACGACATTAGTATGTATGATGAAGAACGGGTGAATTATTGTCATGAACTGATGGAGTTAGTACTGATCTTTGATTGAATGTGATGTTTTACCTGGGAATCGACCTGCTCGATCTAGAAATCGTGTTGATAAACTTCATTCTTCTGCTTCGCGTTAATTGCTGCCAGTGGTCAATGTAAGAAGTCGATTTCGGCTAAATGGGACTTGTAATTTGGTGCTTCACGTTTTTCAGGTTCACAGCGTTATGAGTCTTGGAATCGTGGCTTAAGTCAAAATCGGATGTGAGATGCGAACTCTAAAAACGAAAATTGGGGGTCGATCGGTATGATTCGGGGACTCAATTGGGATGAACGACGGTCAAATCGAAAAGTAAAAATCGCTATGAAAATCTAACCTGTGAACATTCGCCTGTGATTGGATTCGTTGACATGGATTCGCTTTGGGGTATAATCGATGGACATGGAACGAAAGAGGGGAGGACCGAAAGCGAACCTGTGATTCAGTTTTTCTAAGGTTTCGCTATTATTCGCCTCATGATGCTCAGACCGAACATGTTTTCGGTTTTGTATCAATGAACTTGGAATGAACTTGGATTTGGTTGCTTGTGCTTAAGATGAACATTGAACGAACTCGGGTTTGTTTGTTAGCGAGGAACGAAAGGGGATGGTTATTTCAATGATTTAGATTTCAATCGCGAGTTGCTATCTGTTCTAGTCGCATTCATCTGCATCTAATTGGGAATGAAGACTTAATGTTTCACTTTTGGTCCCTTCAACATCAAAGGTTTGATAGTTCGTGTCCCTAAATTTTTTGTCGCTTGGCAATATTGGTCAATTTCCATATCTTGTTACAAAAAAGGGTATATTGATGCTGAATTTCCATTCCAGCCCCGGTCTTTCAGCAAGTGATAGTTTCGGCCAAATATTCAGAAAAGTTTACACCTTTGAGGGCCGGTGAACAGTTTTAGATTTTTTAAAGCACATATTTTTTCATGAACAGAAAAATAAAGATTCCATCAAGTCTTGACGATTCGAAAAGTCGTTTTTCGTGATAATGTCAAATTTTCACGACTTTTTCGGATTTTATACTTCATTGTATATATCATTTTGTCGCGGGGGAGCACATTAATTTTTTATCCATTCAAGATCATTCTCCTGACCATTTGAAGGCTTTATAATCATGTTTTGGATTATAAATCGGGGGAGAATTTGGTATGGCCAGTTAAAATTGGATTTTTGACTTTCCAAATTTGAAGATTTTTGATAAAGCTTGTGGTAGAATTACAAAGGTAGCTTTTATAGTGGAAGTTCTTCATCGAGCTCTACTAAAGCTTTTACAGAGAAGTATCCTTTACAATGGAAGTTCTTTATCGAGCTCTGCTAAGGACTTGTTATATCTCCAGTTCTAGTATTTTCTCGATCAAGTGGCATTACGAATCTTAAAGTTTAGGTTGTTACATGATACTTTTTGATGGCTTATATCATTAGCTTATTTGAAGATGATTGTGACTTGGAGGGGGAGCTCTACAAATACAAGAAGTGATTTGTTTTCTTTGTTCTGAAATGGGTTTTTATGGTGGGTTTGGTTTTCATGAAGATTTTTTTGGGATTACATTCGAAAATGAAGTTTAAAGACATTACTTCAGTGCTTGATTTATATATCTTAGAGCGCGTGTTTGAAGACTATTGAAGAAACAAGATTCGTGGATTGCTTCATCTATTCCTCATTTCAAGATCTTTTTATTTGCTAGAGGCTTGTTTTGGAAGTTAAAGCATTGTCATCCATTCCATACATTGAGGGGGAGAATGTAAGGTTTCAAAGCACTCCATGGATGATGGTAATAGGCACCTTTGATGAAGTGTAGGTTAAAAGCCTAAGACTTGTCTTTTCCCCATAAATAGTCATGTATTATTCATTATTATGGTTAAGAGTGAGGAAATATGTAGCCGCCACGTGAGGTTTCTTATGTAGTGTTAGATTCTTTAGTCAATGCTGAAAGTGTAATTTATTCCTCATATTTGAATAAATCGAGTGATCATTCGGCATATCTTTATATTTGTGTTTGTTCTTATTTACCGCATCTTGGTCATCAACACTCAATTAGGGTTTTAATATCAACTGTATTGCCTTCTTCACTAGTACGCTCAGTGTACTCCTTGTGTACACCCAGCGTACTCGGCTAAGCCTAAAACTACTAGACTTCAGAAAGGCCACAACTTCTTCGTTATAAATCTGTTTTCGATGATCCTTATATCCACAGAAAGGTAACGAGAAACCCTGCACTTCTGTTAGCCCATATCTTCCTAAATACCTTTGGAACAAAAGTCCATTTTCCACAACAAAACCCAAATTGGCATTTTACCGAAATACCCTTAGGCTCCAAAACACGAACTGAACACCTGGATCACTTCTAATACATCACCCGCACCCAAAAGGGCTAGATCTTGCCTTACCAAGAGCCATAATCGTTATAATGTCCGACCTCGGAGCCACCCCCTCAGATTAGGAGTCAATTCGGAATAGAGCGTTACAATATATATATATATATATATATATATATATATTACACCATTTATTTAAATACAATGTACATATTACACTTTAGTACCCCATTTATAATATTTTTTATAAAAAAAATACTTAAATTATTTTCAGGATAATCAAGAGAAGCAAGAATAAAAGGGTAAACAAGCAGAGTGCGATTACTAGGAAATTTCACCGACACAGGTGGGAGACAATGGATTTTGGGGTTATGGAAGGGGCGTGGGGGAGGGACGAGGGTGGTGGTAGTTTGGTATGGGATGGAGACCCTTCTACCACTCAATTTCCCCCATACCCCTTCCTAACTATAACTATGAAATCTATAGCACACCTAATATGTTATGCTTCTCTCCTAATATATATATAAATACCAAATTTGAGTATTATAACTGAGCTTATACAAAAAGAACAATCATCAAAATATATGTATATTTCAAATAAGAAACTATTACATAAACACATTATATCAAATTTTAGCCCAGAAAGAATCAATAAACATAATTGATTCTTTAAAATGTGATCTTTTATATGTGAAACAAATTTTGTGTATCATCAGACAACTTTAATCTCACTGGATGGGGGGGGGGGGGGGGTTTATATAGAAAATCACATTTATATCATGGGACAAAATTATTTATGTTGTGTCGTGATGTTATGTGGCATCTTATGCTATCAATGGAGGGGTGTAAGGTAGTTCTCCTTTTAAGATCTCCATAAGTTGGCACATCATTAACATATGAAAGATCTTAACCGAAAGCATCATCATGATGGTCCTCGATAATGCTCTCTGATTCCAAATTCAAGACTTAGGATAATAATGATGAAGTATAAGGAATTAATTGTAATGTTTATTCGGTTTGTACCTTCTTGTTGAACGGGTATGATTATTTATATTTTTAGCAAATTTTGGTTGTTTTGAAAATCTGGATATTGACATTTTCCTTTGGTGGACACTGGTGTTTTTATAGAATAATGTGTCTTGGGGGTTTTTTTACATATTTGTGGCATATTTCTTTTTTATTAAGAGAATATTTTATTTTGAGTATGCATTGCCATGTCTTTTTGTATTCGATGGGTTACTTTACCCGACATGGTTGTTGGGTCGTTAGGCTGGATGTGGTTCTTTGCCGACCCGGGTATTGTGTATGGAATGAAATCATAACGCATTAATTCGTAACCAAATTGTTGAAACAAGTTACAACCTAGGTTGAATAATTGGGTTTAACTTTCCCTAAGGTTAGCAAATCGAAACTTCCGTTTTTGAAGTACATGCGCTTGGACAAGAACATATGGAGGTTTGTACTTATAGACAACTTCGTATTGGGTTTTGAGAATTTTAATACTCCTATGGTCTACATGCAACCCTAAATACCTTGGATCTATGTTTTGTCTATTATACATGCAAATATGAACTTCCAAGGTATTTATCCTAACTAGCATATTATGAAGTACAAATAATATAAAATCTAGTAGAATGACATACCTCTTTGTTGGTGCTTTATTCCATGTAGCTTGAGAGCCTAGTGGCCCAAGTGTAACACCTCAATTGGTTCACACAACATCAAATGCTTTTTGAATAACTTAAAGAGAAAATCGAACAATTCAAAGTCGGTTTTCCCTCATTCATTCACTTAGTGGCCGATTTTTTGACAACCTGAAATTTATCCCGTCACAGTAAACCCTTTTCCATTAATAAAAATCATTCTTATAAATTGTTCCATTAATCATATCGAATAGGTTAATTAAATTGGTACTTCTATTATTAAATTGGTACTTCTATTATAACTTCATGAGTGTCCAAATGCATTAGAAACACGTGAAAAGCCCTCGATATTCTTTTTTTAAAAGTTTCTAATTCACGATCCCGTCGAGTTACGACCACCCAATCGAGTACGACCAAAAGCCCCGTTCAACGTCAGTATTGGTTAGATTTCCACCGAGCCACAAAATCAAACCCTATATAAGGGTGAGTGGACCACATTTACACCCTTTCCACTCTCTCTCTCTCTCTCTCTCTCTCTCTCTCTTTACATGTTGCTTTCAATCCAAAAACACCCATTTCGAGCTCCAAAATTATAAGTAATCTATCCTAGCTTGTTTTTTAGCTTGTTATACATGCAAATTCGTGTTTAAATCATCCAAAAGCCTCAAAGTTAAGAGTTTACAGCCATAGACAACCCCAAACCGCAAACACGCATAAATGGGGTTTTGAAGCCCAAAACCCTTCCAAATCACTTGTAGTGCTTAACTATGACTTGGGGACTTGCATGTATGAGCTTAGAACACCAAAACTTTATATTTTGAGGAGTAAACATGAGTTTACGGCCCAAGAAAACTCTTGGACTGTAAACCCCTCTTCATGGGTTGTGAACACCATTTAAGGTGTTAAATTTGCCCTTAAACACCTCCTATGGCTTGGGTTAATGTCTAGAATCAACCACCATCGAAGTAGGGACCTTAAACATTAAAGAAACCATGCCCTCATAGATTTTATGACCGTAAAACCCTAAGGAAATGGTCCTTGGGCCATAAACTCCATGAAATGGTCATATGATGCCTCTAAGACCCCCTTATGACTTGTATAATTGACTAGAAACAAGTATGCTTAACCTAGAACCATCAAAACACATAATGAAGGGCCAAGTAAGAGTTTACGGCCACAAACTCTATGTTTACAGCCGTAAACTCCCATAAATGGTGCATTTGAGGACTTAACCACTTCATGTGCCCTAGAATTGAACCTAGCCTATTTCCACAAGTGTTGTAAGACCTTTAAGCATCCGAAAACACACCACCCATGAGTTTACGACCGCAAACTCATGGGGATATGGTCTTTGGACCAAAATCTCCATAAAGAGTTTACTCTTGAAGAGTAAACTCCCTAAATAGGCCATACACTCCCTTATTGCAACCCAATAGCCTCTTAGCACTTCACCAAAGTGTTTTCTTCACATTAGGATGTTTATACGTGTTTAATTAGTATTATAATCACTAACCATATGTAAACATATGTCTTCATATGTTACTAGGTCATTAAGTGTGTTCAAGTCTTCAATTGGCACCGAGCACTCGACCAACACTTCCATCCGATCCACTCGCCACATGTGAGTTCATACCCATGAATTAACCGTTTAAATGATTTTAACTACTTTTATAGGGGGAGGGGGAATACAAGTTGAACTGTCTAGTTATTAGATAAATTGCATGTGATTAATAAATGTATAGAAAATTAGACTTTTAGATGTTAAACTATATTATCCAAAGTTTTCCAAAGTTTGTTTACTAAAGAGACATCCAATCGTACTGTCTTATTAAAGGTTTTCCAAAGGTTTTTCTTCAC
The DNA here is from genome assembly GCF_052625555.1 of Lactuca saligna. Lineage (NCBI taxonomy): Eukaryota > Viridiplantae > Streptophyta > Magnoliopsida > Asterales > Asteraceae > Lactuca > Lactuca saligna. The sequence continues at coordinate 223,202,493 of NC_136419.1, read as the reverse complement.
TAAAACTGTTTTATAAAAACCCTTTTCAGAGCTGTTTATGAAAGGTTTTTCAAAGGATTTCTAAAGGTTCTCCAAGCTTGTTTTACAAAATGACATCAAGTCGTAAATTTCTTAAGTTTAAAGGTTTTATGAAAGTTTTCTTCTATGCTTTTATTCCATTAAATGCATGCCTATATGTCACACCCCCAAACCGGAACGGCAGAAACGTTCGGGGGTGGATGACTTCATGTGGTAACGTAACAAATGAATACATAGTAAAGAAATCAATCCAACCATCATATATATAATTGAAAGTTTACATTGTAAATGAGTACATGTTCAAAACCAATTACAATATGATGTCAAAATATGTATTTAAACTAGTGTCGCAGCGTTCCTTCTTCAAAAGTTGTTTGGTACCTGTAATTACTGAGTCCCTGTGACATACAAGTAGTTTTGAAAGAGTAGATCAGCATTTATGCTGGTGAGTTTCATAAGCATTATGATAGTATCTGTATGGAAATGAAATGGTTTGTTTTTGTTTGTTAGTCTCTAGAAAATACCATATTTCCTACTAGTATAAACGTAGCCTTAAATCAAGACCAATGTTTGTTAAAAAGTTGATGTTTTTTCCATTTGTGAGTAGTGGTTAGAAGTTCAAAACTTATATCACAATTAGGTTTTTCATGCATAAAGTAAATAAATTTATGTACGTTTAAAACCTCCATTACATCTGAAAAAACCCCGTAAATCAACGTGTTTTTAATACTCTATGTGAGTTTTATAACCATGCTATTGACAAGGAATGCCTATACACAACGTTCTTCAGGCGTTGGAATGTTCTGACGTTTGTCACCCCAAATGGTGTACTGTAGCTAACAGTTAGGGTGCGGGGTTGTTAATCCCGTATAGATCTATACACATACACCATGCTCCCCCTCCAAGGGATTCTGGTATATAATACAGGACTCAAAATGTGTACTCGAGCGTACATGAAGTTTAATGTCTCACAAAACTTATTATAAAACAGATTTACGTGTGAAAATGTTCGTTTGTTCTTGTATATGAAAGTAACTTCTTGAAATAGTATTTTCAGTATGTAAAAGTTCGTAGTATTCTCGTAAAACTATACCTATTATAGTTTTCTAAAAGTGTGTTTCGTTTGTATAATCATCCCCAGTGAAAATCCTCACCCGTTATGAAAAGTATAATTTTTGTAGTCCCAAAACTGACACACATACATATAGTATAAGCAGTGTGTCTGATTTACATAAATACATAAATCATTTTTTATGTTAAAAGATAAGATGTTATCGTGGTATAAATTTTGCATATGAAAGTTTTCCCTATAATAGTTATAAATCACATATGATTCCATTGATAAAACGTGTATAATGAAACTTTTTTATATAACACACGATAATAACCGAGTGTTTTACTTGTATTCCCCCCTTAAAAGCATATAAAAGTATTTATAAAACATTTAAAAGTGTGAATTATAGGGGTATGAACTCACTTGAAAGATCGAAGAAGGCGAAATGAAAACCGGACATAATTTTGACTTGAGAAAGCGGATTTTCTCGGGATTCTCGGGAATCTTGGGAGCACAAACGACCCTCGGGACTTGAGCAAGGTAACCGGGACTTCGAGATAGAACGTGCACGGAAAACGAGGCAAAAATGCAAGAGAGGAAATGAATCTTTTCTTCAGAACCCTCACAATGCTTTTATAGGGGTGGGAACCGCCATCGTACGCAGGTCGTACGCGCGTACGCTGGACGTACCCGTGCATGAAGCATGAGAGCATCCTCGATTGCTTCGTACTCCGGATGGGACTAGATATAGGCTCGCATAGAGCGCGACGTGGACGGTTCGAGGCCTAGGCCTTGAGTACGCTGGGCGTACACGTGTACGTTGGGCATACGTGTGCGTGGCTCAGCTTTCGGATAATACCGAAATTTCCATTAAAATTTATATTTTTAATATTTAATAAACTTCAAAAATTCATATCTACTTCGTACGAACTCCGTTTTCGACGTTCTTTATATCCACGCATAGGTGAGACTATACTCTACAACTTTTGTTTAGATTCCGTCGGCAAATTTTGAAATTATTTTTATTATTTATTTTTAAAAGGTCGCGGTAAGAAAATTTCATTAGAAATTCATAACTTCATTATCTAACGTCTGTTTTTGCCAAACTTTTTACCGCTGAAAAACCATTGTCGAGACCTTCGATTCTCATTTAGTTCATTCCGGTCAAAAGTCACTCGATCTGTGATTCGAGTTTTTAGCTGTCCGTTGCTAAGTCGAACTTGGAAAATTGATAACTTCCTTATACGAAGTCAGATTTGGGCGTTCTTTTTACGGACGATCATAATTTAATAACATGTAACATAATAGGTAATTTAATTAGTGATTTTTAGATATTTTATTTCCGAAGTAAATTTCATTATAACAAACGTGGTTACAATACTTGACTTTTTAGGTTGTTTACATAGAGTTGAAATCTCAGGTTGTCACATCATCCCCCTGTTAGAGGGAATTTCGTCACGAAATTTAAAGTAAGAAAGATACAAGTGAATCAAAGAAAAAGATGTGGGTACTTATGTTTCATCTGATCTTCGTGTTCCCATTTGAATTTAGGTCCTCGCTTAGCGTTCCAACGGACTTTCACAACGGGTATGCGACTTTGTTTCGTTTGTTTGACCTCTCGGTCCATGATTTCTACCGGTTCTTCCACAAAGTTGAGGCTCTCGTTCATCTCGATCTCGTTAAGTGGGATAACAAGAGTCTCATCAGACATACACTTTTTCAAGTTCGATACGTGGAAGGTTGGGTGTATGTTACAAAGTTCACGTGGTAGATTAAGTTTGTAAGCTACAAGGCCGATTCTGGCGAGAATCTCGAAAGGCCATATGTATCTTAGGTTTAGCTTTCCATGCTTTCCAAAGCGTATTAAGCATTTCCATGGCAATACTTTCAATAGAACGCGATCTCCTACATGAAATTCCAAAGGTTTCCTCTGTTGGTCAGCGTAGCTTTTCTGTCGGTCTCTAGATGCTTTCAACCGTTCACGAATCTGAACAATCTTCTTTGTCGTTTCTCGTATGATTTCCAGACCGGTGAGATTGTTTTCAGTATCTCGTCCTTAAGCTAACTGTGTGTCGCCAACTTTAGTCCAACACAGAGGGGACCTGCACTTACGGCCATAGAGGGCTTCAAATGGAGCAGCCTTTATGCTCATATGATAACTATTGTTGTATGAAAATTCGACAAAGGGTAAATGGATATCCCATGCCTTTCCAAAGTCAATCACACAGGCTCTCAGCATATTTTCCAAAGTTTGTATCCTTCTCTCACTTTTCCCGTCTGTTTGTGGATGGTACGCTGTACTCATGTCTAGTCTTGTCCCCAGGAAACATTGTAGTGACTGCCAGAACCTTGATGTAAATCTACTATCTCTATCGGAGATAACGGACATCGGAACACCATGCAATCACACTATTTCCCTTATGTAAGTTCTTGTAAGCCTTTCCGTCTTGTCAGTCTCCTTGATTGGTAGAAAATGCGCGGATTTGGTCAATCTGTCAACGATGACCCATATGGTATGAAGTCCACCCGTCGTCCTGGGCAACTTGGTTATGAAATCCATAGTAATCCGTTCCCATTTCCATTTCGGTATCTCCGGTTGTTGTAGTAATCCTGAAGGTTTCTGGTACTCGACCTTAACCTTAGCGCAAGTAAGACATTTACATACGAAGGTAGCAACCTCTGCTTTCATGTTAGGCCACCAATACAGTTTCTTAAGATCCAGATACATTTTGTCTAAACCTGGGTGAACGGAATACATCGTGTAGTGTGCTTCGGTCATGACCATGTCTCTGAAACCACCATGTCTCGGTGTCTAGATATGGTCCATGAGATAATAGGCTCTGCCACCCTTGATTTCTAGATTCTTTTCCATTCCTCTCGAGGATTCATCCATCACATGTTCGGGTTGTAAAGCTTCCAGTTGAGCCTCCTTAATTTGTGTGGATAAGTGGGAATGGATAGTCATGTTCAGAGATTTGACTCTCTGACCAATGTATTCTTTTCGAATGAGGGCATCAGCTAATACATTGGCCTTGCCAGGATGATAACAAATTTCACATTCATAATCATTGAGTAACTAGACCCATCATCTTTGTCGCATGTTGAGCTCCTTCTGAACGAAAATGTGTTGAAGACTCTTGTGGTTGGTGTAAATAGTACTCTTCGTTCCGTACAATTAGTGTCTCCAGATCTTTAGAGTAAATACCACTGCTCCTAACTCAAGATCATGTGTTGTATAGTTTACTTCGTTTATCTTAAGCTGACAGGAGGCATAGGCAATAACCTTCCCTCGTTGCATAAGAACACAACCAAGTCCTTGATTTGGTGCATCGCAATACACTACAAAATATTCTATCCCTTCGGGGAGGGATAGTATCGGTGCGGTGCACAACGCCTGTGTCAGTGCTTGGAATGCCTTCTCTTGTTTTGCTTCCCAGTCAAATACCACGCCTTTTTGGGTTAATGTAGTAAGAGGTTTCACAATGCTAGAGAAGTTCTTTATGAATCTACGATAGTAGCAAGCTAGACCTAGGAATTGACGAATTTCTGTAGGTGTCTTTGGTGCCGACCAGTTCTTAATGGCCTTAATTTTGGAAGGGTCCACATGTATCCCTTTTTCGCTAACAACATGGCCCAAAAATTTGACTCTTCGAATCCAAAAGTCGCATTTAGAGAACATCGCATAGAGCTTCTCCGATCGTAGTGTTTCTAAGACTTTTCGTAGGTATTGACTATGTTCTTCCTTACTTCGGGAGTAGATAAGTATATCATCAATGAAAATGATGACGAACTGATCCAAGTAAGGATGGCACACTCTATTCATTAGGTCCATGAATACTGCTGGTGCGTTGGTTAATCTGAATGGCATCACTACAAATTCGTAGTATCCATAACGGGTTCAGAAGGCTATCTTGGGAACACCTTCCTCTAGCACTCGTAGTTGGTGATATCCGGATCGTAGATCTATCTTAGAGAAGTAGCTCGCTCCTTGAGGTTGATCAAACAGCTCGTCAATGCGGGGCAGAGGGTAATGATTTTTGACAGTAAGTTTGTTCAGCTCTCTGTAGTCGATGCACATACGGAACGATCCGTCTTTCTTCTTTACAAACAAGACCAGTGCTCCCCAAGGTGAGAAAATTGGTCTTATGAATCCTTTTTGGTGGAGTTCGTTAAGCTGACTGGAAAGTTCTTGCATCTCTTCTGGTGCCAGACGATAAGGCGATTTTGCTACTGGGGTAGCCCCTAGAACTAAATCGATTCTGAACTCGATTTGGCATTGTGGTGGTAATCCCAGTAGTTCTTCTGGAAAGATATCGGGGAAGTTACATACTTCTGGAATGTTTTTAATATCCTTTACTTCCTAACCCGTATCGATGATGTGTGCAAGAAATGCCTGATATTCCTTCCGCAAACACTTTCGAGCTTGGATGCACGAAATGATGCAGAGATTTGTACTTGATTTGTCTCCGTAAATCACTAGTGTTTAATCGTTAGGGAGATTTAGATGAACAGCTTTTTCATAGCACATGATGTCGACGCGAAGCAGACTTAACCAATCCATGCCAACTTTGACGTCGAAACTTTTAATTTGGACTGGCATGAGGTTGATTGGGAAAGAGTGACCGTCTAAAGTTAATGTACAAGTCATGTATACGCAGTTAGTGTTTTCCGTTTTTCCATTTTCCATTTCTATAGTGAATGATTCTTCTAACATGCTAGGTTTATGTTTATATAAGTGAATAAAGTTTCGGCTCACAAAGCTTCTCTCTGCTCCACTATCGAATAGTATGCATGCATATGAATTATTGAAAAGAAACGTACCAGCAACTACTGTAGGATCAGTTATGGCTTCTTCGTGACCAATAGCCAAGACTCATCCCACTCTGCCGGTATTCGCTACCTTTAGTCAGTTTCATTTGTAGTGGCCCACCTCGCCACAACCGTAGCACACTTGGCCTATAACAACATTGGGAACTTGAGTGATCGGCTTTACGGGGGCCTTGCAGAAACGTACAGTGTGTCTCTTTCTGTTGCAGTTGGAGCACTGCATTTCCCGTCAAGGTCCATGGTGGTGGTAATTGCATTTGTTGTTTCTTTGAGGATTCTTGGGAATACCACCCCTTCCCCTTATTCCATCCTCTCTTCTTGTTATTGTTGTTGGTTTTGTTGTTGTTGTTTCCCTTTTGTGGTTCTGGTGCAGACAATGTTTAGTTTTGATTATTTCCTTGATCAATAATCGATTGTGCCAGCTCTTTGGCACATTCAAAAGTGTCAGGTTTTGAAGCTAACATGCTTGACTGAATTTGGGGCGACAATCCCCAAATGTATCGCTCTATTTTCTTGCTCTCGGGAGCAATCATATATGGGAAAAGGATTGCCAGACCGCAAAATTTGTTGGTATAAGTTGCTATGTCGATACCAATCATTCCTAGGGTCCAGAGTTCATGCTCGAGTTTTTGAATCTCTCCTCGTGGAAAGTACTCCCTCATTAACATGATTTTTGAGCTCTCATAGCTTATTAAATTCGCCACTATCAGAGTAAGTACCTGTTGGATAAGGTGTCTAAGTCCATAACTATTTCTGGTATGTACTTGACCCGACCCGGCATGGTCCATTTGGGTTGCATGGCACCATGCAATTGGATAGACTAAATGAGAGAAATAATACTTGGAGATTATTAATATATTATAAGTTCTAATATATTAATAATATTATTTGATTAGTTTGATCAAGAATTAATTTAGAATTAATTAAGTGATCAAAAGATAACTAATTAAATATATGGGTTGATTAAGTAAATCATCCATATCTTGTATAGTGGGCTAAAAGGCTCCATGGACCATCAAGTTGGGTTCCACCCATACGATGCTCCATGGATGCTCCATGGGAGTTACAAACCCATGGATCATGGAAATGAAGAGTCATGACACATTAGGGTTTAACCCTAGATGTGTCAACACTATATAAGTAACATGATCTCCTCCCAAATCGGACACACTAGGTATATAGAGGGCTTGGCCAATTTTTGTGAAGTGAGTATACTCTCATAAGTTCTTCCAAGAGCATTTGGTGTTGTGTGAAGCATTTGAGGCATCACACTTGGGGTGCTAGGCTCACAAGGTTTCAAGGAACACAAGCAACAACAAGGTAAGTTATTCTATCTATACTTTATGTTAAAATTGTTCCCCATGTATGCTAGATAGGAATATAACTTTGCATGACAAATTAGACAAACATAGATCCAAGGTTATTAGGGTTGCATGTACACTTAGGAAGTGTTAGAATGCTCAAATCCCATCAGTGGTATCAGAGCCTAGGCTTGTTTGCTCTTATTTGTGCTTAAAAGTTGAAAACAGAATCGGAAATCTTGCTGTCTGCGAATGGACTCGTCGAGTCTATAGGGGGGACTCGTCGAGTTCATGAGTATCTTCAACCAACTCGGCGAGTGAGTTCATGCACTCGGCGAGTAGGGTCGACTGATTGCAGAATTTCGATTTAGTTGCTGGAAATGAATTAGAAACATTAGCCTAAACTGTTTTGGTAATTGAAAACTTGTTTTTGGTGGTGTAATGGCTTTGCTAATTCATTTACAAACAACTAGTTATCAAAATTACAAAGTTTTAAATGTAATTTTTTATTGTGTTCATATTCATGTTCTTGTTCTTATGATGTTTTAGATGATCATAGGAATTATTTGTAACCTATGTGGTAGATTAATTCTTGATCATAATGTGTTTTAATGGAGTCCATAACTTATCTTTAAGTTATGGAAAACCAAGAATCACACTTGAGTTAAAACCATTAAAACAAATACAAGAGTTAGAAAAATGAAGAGTCTTCATTTTATTACTCTATTAAACTCATAAGTTACAAGAAATGAAAAGTTTTGAAAGTTACAAAACTTGCCCTCAAGTTTTGGAACAAGTAAAGTTACGTTAAAACTTTAAGTTCCAACCCCTAGAATTTTAAAAGTTAAAATTCAACCCTTATACTTATATTATGATGATTTAATAATTATATATATATATGTATAAGAATAAAGTCGTCTTACCGCTAGTACGCCTCATTCACGAAGCCGGTCTATAAGGTGGGTATAAGGTTGTTGCCTATAAAATGGTGACTTAATGGGTGAATATTCTCACCCACCGCTTGCTTGACTGGTGGAGGGTCGTTAGCCGAACGGGTAAGACAAGGACTTATAAATTCTCATTCAAAGTATGATGAATATAATAAAGTAACTAAATGTCTTATTAAATTCCCAATCTTAGTTACTTTAGGAAAATGTGAATAAGGTGCTAATCCATGAAATTACACTTTACACTTTGTCTAAGTCGTTGGTGGAGCGTGTGTGGTTAACCGGCACACTAACTTGGACTTAACAAGGTAGGTAAAGGGTGACTTAAGGTTTATTATAGTATCGGTGGAGCGTGTGTGGTTTACCGGCACATCGATTGAGTGATAAACTTTAAGGGTACCAAGTGATTTGCATGGTTACTTCACACCTCGTTTTGTGATCCTCGGTATCCCAGTCACAAAACCTGGAGGGCACTCTCGAGATTGAAACATGCCTTTGAAAAGTTCATTGAATCTCAAAGAATCTAGGAATTTCTAAAACCAATAAAAACTAAATATCTAATATTTCGGTTTTCGTGGTGGAAATTGGTGAATCGTCATTCACCTACCTTTCAAATATGGTATAGCTTAGATTACGGCATACCTCTTCTAAGTTATATTATATTGTGATTGGATCCTAGCCTTAATATTACATTTGGGTGTTTTATTAAGGACTCTCTTAAATCTAAACTAAACTTGTTCTTCTTTTTCAGATGTCTTCAACTAATGCTTCTGGCTCGAATCCTAATGGCTCCTTTACTCTTATGAGTCTGTGTGGGAAAGTCACCTTTGATGGATCCAACTTCAATAAGTGGATCAGAAACATCAGGATGATTACCCGCTACGAGGACAAAGAATATGTCCTTGACAAGGAGCTTAAGGAAATTGACGAGTCCACTGCAACTCCCCAGGAGATCGCTGACTTTCATACTCATGAAAGAGATGCAACCAAGGTGGCTTGCATCATGTTAGCCACCATGACAGCTGAACTCCAAAAGTCTTATGAAGACTTCTACCCTTATGAAATGCACCAAGATTTGATGGAAAGATACCATCAAAGTGCACGACAAGAGAGCTACAAAGTCATCTGCTCCATGATAACAACCATGATGAAAGACGGAGAGTCCGTCACGAGCCACATGCAGAAAATGCAAAGGTATGTGGATCGTTTGCTGAAGCTCAATGTGAACTTCCCTGAGGAGCTTGCAATAGATATCATTTTGCACTCCTTACCATCGTGCTATGATCAATTCCGCATGACATATCACATGAACAAGGAAGAGGTCACCCTCAGCAAACTTCAGGGACTTCTCAAGACCGCAGAAACAGGTCTTAAGGGGAAGTCGGTTGCTATCACTCCTACTCCAGACTCAACTCCGGTCTTGGCAATCGGGCAAAGTCGAGGGAGGAAGAGAAAGAGATCTTCGAAGGGTACCAAGGCTCGGACCCTTGATGGCTCTTCTTCAAGTGGAACCAAGAAAGGTTTCATTACTCCTTCTTCTGACCCAAAAGAGGCTGAATGCTTCTATTGCCATGAAAAAGCTCATTGGAAGCGGAACTGCCCAAAGTACCAGCAAGATGTGAAGGATGGGAAAGTCAAACCCAACCATGCAGGTATTTACACTATCATTTCTAATAACTTACCCCATTCGAAATCTTGGGTCCTTGATACAGGTTGCGGTATTCATATTTGTTGTGACTTGCAGGGACTAGGAAGAAGTGAGAATGTGGAGCAAGGAAGAATAAACTTAATCATGGGGAATAGGAAAGTTACACCTGTCACCAAGATTGGAGTTTATACTTTATCGCTAAGTAGTGGGTTAAATTTAGATTTGAATAAATGTTGTTATTCGCCAGAAATGGCAAGAAATATTATTTCCTTTCATGCATTGTACAAACAAGGTTTCACCTTTTCGTTTGATAATGAAGTTGGTTCGATTAATGATTTCTTTAATAATGTACTTTATTTTAAAGCATTACCTTGTGATGGTGTGTATGAAGCTGTATCTATTGTAGATAACTTAGGAAATAATGTTTTGTGTATTGATTCTACTAATAATAATAACTTGGATAAAGCATCATTATGGCATTGTCATCTTGGACATATAAGCAAGAAACGCATAGGCCAACTCCAAAAGGATGGAGTCTTGGAGTCGTTTGACCTAAAGTCAAATGATAGTTGCGAATCATGCTTACTTGGAAAAATGACAAAGTCACCCTTCACAGGCTCGTGTGAAAGGGGTGAAGGTTTGTTGGACCTTATACACACGGATGTGTGTGGACCATTCAAACATGCCACAAGGGATGCTAATCTTTATTATTAGACTTTTACTGATGATTACAGTAGATATGGATATGTCTACTTAATCAAGCATAAGTCAGAGACTTTCGAGAAGTTTAAGGAATTTAAACAGGAAGTCGAGAATCAATTGGGCAGGAACATTAAGATGCTTCGATCCGATCGAGGTGGTGAGTATCTTAGTTCAAAGTTCCTCGACTATCTAAAGGAATGTGGGATTTTCTCACAATTGACACCTCCCAGAACACCGCAGTTAAATGGTGTGGCTGAGAGGCGTAATCGAACCTTGTTGGACATGGTTCGTTCCATGATGAGTCGAGCTTCGCTACCAATCTCATTCTGGGGGTATGCCTTAGAGACTGCCGCCCATATCCTTAATCTAGTCCCTACAAAGAAAGTTGCCAAAACTCCTCACGAGATGTGGACTGGTAAAGTACCAAAACTAGACCACATCAAGATTTGGGGCTGCGAGGCTTTCGTGAGACGCGAGACTCATGATAAGCTCGAACCCCGAAGCGAGAGGTGTATTTTCATCGGCTACCCACAACAATCCTTTGGTTACCTCTTCTACAGACCTAGTGACAATGTGGTCTTTGTAGCAAGAAGAGGAGTCTTTCGAGAAAGAGAGTTTATAAGCCAAGGAGACAGTGGGAGGCAAGTTGATCTTGAAGAAATTCAAGAGTCAAGTGATGAAGGAACTTCAAACTCTAGCCCTCAACTTGAGGAGGAAACTCCTGTTGAGCCAATTGACGAATCTGTACCTCTGAGGCGTTCCACGAGAGTTAGGAGTGCACCTGAGCATTACTATGGATTCCATATTACTGCAGAAGGTGAGACACTTATTAGTGATGAGACACTAGTAAGTCAAGATGACCCTAACAGCTACGAGGAAGCCATGGCAGGCCCCGAGTCTGCCAAATGGAAAGAGGCTATGGATAGCGAGATACAATCCATGTATGACAATCAAGTTTGGAACTTGGTTGAGAATGTACCAGGTCGAAAGACTGTAGGGTGCAAATGGGTCTTCAAGAAGAAGACCAACATGGATGGTAAAGTACACACTTATAAGGCTAGACTGGTTGCAAAGGGCTTCTCTCAAATTCCTGGAGTGGACTATGATGAGACCTTTTCTCCGGTAGCCAAGATTAAGTCTATTCGGGTTCTGTTAGCCATAGCCGCATTTCATGACTATGAAATTTGGCAAATGGATGTCAAAACCGCTTTCCTTAATGGGAAGTTGGCTGAAGATGTTTACATGAGTCAGCCAGAGGGTTTTGTCAGTAACGAGTACCCTAATAGAGTGTGTAAGCTTGAGAAATCCATTTATGGATTAAAGCAAGCACCTCGCAGATGGAATCTTTTCTTTGATGAAAAGGTCAAGGAATTTGGCTTTTCTAGAAGTGAAGATGAATCTTGTGTATATGTCAAGGCTAGTGGGAGTATAGTTAGCTTTTTGGTATTGTATGTGGATGACATACTACTCATAGGAAACGACATTCCAACCCTGCAGGAAGTAAAGTCCTGGCTTGGAAAATGTTTCGCTATGAAGGACCTTGGTGAAGCTGCCTATATTTTGGGGATAAGGATCTTGAGAGATCGGAGTAAAAGACTAATTGGACTTAGTCAAAGTACCTACTTGGAGAAGGTTCTGAAGAGATTCAGAATGCAAGACTCCAAGAAAAGAGAGTTTCCCATCCAGAGTAACGCCAAACTGAGTAAGACACAAAGCCCTAGCACTGAGGCTGAGATAGCAGAAATGAGTCGAATACCTTATGCTTCGGCTGTAGGTTCGATCATGTATGCTATGACGTGTACTCGACCTGATGTAGCCTATGCCTTGAGCATGGTTAGCAGGTTTCAGGGGAACCCTGGCAAGGCACACTGGACTGCGGTAAAGACTATTCTCAAGTACCTACGAAGGACTAAGGACTAGGTCCTTACCCTCGGTGGGAGTGATAACTTGAGAGTTGTAGGGTATAGTGATTCTAGCTTCCAGACTGATAGGGATAACTTCCGCTCTCAGTCGGGCTGGGTCTTTACCCTAAATGGAGGAGCAATTTCTTGGAAGAGTTCCAAGCAAGAGACAGTGGCAGATTCTACTTGTGAATCAGAGTATATTGCAGCTAGCGAAGCGGCAAAGGAGGCGTTATGGCTGAGGAACTTCATTGGAGACCTTGGAGTTGTACCAGCTATTAAAGAGCCAATGGAAATTTTCTGTGATAGTGAAAGTGCTGTTGCCTTAGCCAAGGAACCAAGGGATCACGGGAGATCCAGACACATCGACAGAAAATACCATTTCATCAGACATCGGATCGAAGAAGGACTTCTCGTGGAAAAGAGGGTATCATCAGATGAGAATCCGGCAGATCCCCTCACGAAGGGACTGACTCGGGTTAAGCATCTCCAGCATGCTCGGAGCATAGGGCTGAAGGATGATATTAGATTTAGTAGTTAGATAATCTCGAAATTTGTAAAGTGTAATTGACATTTGATGATGAATAAAAGTGTTTTATTTATGAGTAAAGTGTTGCTATCTCTTGTCGATCGTTTACTATATTTCTTTTGCATGTTTTGACTTCCAGAATAATTTTGTTTGGTATAACATATTATTCAAACCTCCACAGTCGGTCATATGTCGGAAGTAGGTATGAATCAAGACTGTCATGTTTGGTTGTAGAGGTTTGGGACAAGGCTACAACAATCATGAGTGCTCATAAGTTCTGAGCATTGGACCCAACCCACGCTCACTGGAATCACTTCATGGAATTCTATCTCGAGTGATCGTGAGACGGTAATATCATATAAGTCTTTAAACCTAGAGATATGATTTGTTACTTACAAGTTGGTTATGCATTGATTGTACGAAAAACGCATTGGTAACTCGATGTTATAAAATCGTGATCTTGTGTGTAATTCAATGAGTAGTAGAACAAACATATGAGTCGAAGTTTATCTGTTCCTTCTTGGATTAGAAGCTGATATCTGGGCCCCTCGATGATTTTGTTTTGACCTATGTACCGGGCCCGGTCAGAACTAAATTGATGTGTTCAATGAAGTTCTTTGTCAAACAAATCAGAAATCGGGAAACAAATGTTGGACAATAAGTAAGACATTGTTCCATGTATTTGTCCGACTGATATCTAGAACAGAGGATTATATGATCACTTATCTTAAATGGCGTACCATCATCTTCTCAAGTTTCGAGAAACCTTGTAAAGAGCTACGATTGCCGATCGGTTCCTGAAGTCATACTTGCAGTAATAGTTATTAGACTTATCCAAGTGGGAGACCGTTGGATAAGGTGTCTAAGTCCATAACTATTTCTGGTATGTACTTGACCCGACCCGGCATGGTCCATTTGGGTTGCATGGCACCATGCAATTGGATAGACTAAATGAGAGAAATAATACTTGGAGATTATTAATATATTATAAGTTCTAATATATTAATAATATTATTTGATTAGTTTGATCAAAAATTAATTTAGAATTAATTAAGTGATCAAAAGATAACTAATTAAATATATGGGTTGATTAAGTAAATCATCCATATCTTGTATAGTGGGCTAAAAGGCTCCATGGACCATCAAGTTGGGTTCCACCCATACGATGCTCCATGGGAGTTACAAACCCATGGATCATGGAAATGAAGAGTCATGACACATTAGGGTTTAACCCTAGATGTGTCAACACTATATAAGTAACATGATCTCCTCCCAAATCGGACACACTAAGTATATAGAGGGCTTGGCCGATTTTTGTGAAGTGAGTATACTCTCATAAGTTCTTCAAAGAGCATTTGGTGTTGTGTGAAGCATTTGAGGCATCACACTTGGGGTGCTAGGCTCACAAGGTTTCAAGGAACACAAGCAACAACAAGGTAAGTTATTCTATCTATACTTTATGTTAAAATTGTTCCCCATGTATGCTAGATAGGAATATAACCTTGGAATTCAACTTTGCATGACAAATTAGACAAACATAGATCCAAGGTTATTAGGGTTGCATGTACACTTAGGAAGTGTTAGAATGCTCAAAACCCATCAGTACCTTAATGTGGCCATTCCACCAAGTTAAAGCTCGATCAGTAAGTGTGTATGTTGCAAACTTGACTTTGTTGTGCTCGGGGCAGGAGCAGATTTCAAAGACTGATTCCGTCCTTTCAATCCATTTCCTTAAAATCATCACACCACCCGTTCCATTAAACATTCGAGGTTTAGCATTCGTAAAGTCTTTATAGGTGCACTCCCAGGGTTGTCGATGACTATCGCCATGGTTGGAAGGGTGTATACCAATTCCTGAACCAGTAGTAACAGGGGTATTGATTTGTGACATGCCAGCCGCCACAGCTACGGTGACTGCTGCGTGGAACATGATAGTATCAAATTGATGAGGTGGATTTGGTGGTGGTATCGGTGCTTCCCCACCGTTGTTTCGTCTCGGATTTCTACGAGGAGGAATCCTTCAACTAAAGATTGAAAAGACAAGGGTAAGAATTCCATAGTATAGAAAATGTATGTGTCTCATGAACTAAATCGCTATAGTTCAACAATAGATGATAGTATGAGTCTCAGAGATAGAAGAACGAAGGTTATTCGTAAATCCGAATATATGAACAAGCGTATGGTTTTTCCATAATATTTTAAAGATTGAACGTGATACTCAACATAGTAATAATAGCGTGCAAATTATATTAATATAATAGATGATACAACGATCACGAAAATTTGACCCTTAAAAGGGTCTCCGACTACAAGAATTTTAAGAAAGTAAAAACTTTTAGCTGAGGACCTAACTTATAACAAAATTTGAGGTTTTCGCAAGTACTACTTGCGACGTGCGTTGCATTTGGAGCTTGACTCCACATCCGATTGCTTTGATTCCATAAGACGCCTATCGAAGGTGGCTTGTTGTTCCCTCAACTTTGCGAGGGCTGCATTCATTTGTGCTTGGAATGCATCGGCGCGGAGGTGGGTGTCATTATGCAACTTATCCAGATGACGGATGTTGGTCGTGTGAACCTGTACTTCCACATTGACTTCGTGGATTCCATTTCCTTGGACCCCCGATTTATAGGACTGGTTGGCCAGTTTACCTACCATGACCGGAAGTGCTCTGTCAGCTGAACCTCCATCCCTGATGTCGTAGAAGTTTCGACATATACCGTAGGGAGAGCGTATCCCTTGTTGCTGGCTCCAATGGTGGAGGTGACTTCCCCAAACGGGGGTCGGCCCCTGGAAGTTCCTCCTAATGGCTGGAGGGTCGAATACTTCTGGTTCTGAGTCTGTACCAGAGTCGTCCCTTTCTTCCAACTCGATAGGTTCTTCATCCTCTTCAGGATCCTCCTCTACCCATCCTCCATTGCCCTGGTTCGGGTAGTAGGGGTCCCCTTGTGGGTGAAATCCAACCATTTGACTATACGAGAATAGGGTTATAAGATTTGAACAACACTTGAAAACATGTAATACTAATTAATCTATTGTATGAAACAAATGCTCCTATAGTATATAAATTGTACGCTTGATACTAGTGTCTATTTTGGTAAGTTTTGAGTTGTTGCTTACTACGATCATTCCTCGATATACGTTAGTCCAATCTCGGATAAATATAGTTGATCAGGCTATATTCGTCCCAAATCCGATTACATATCTCGAGAACTAATCATAGTGTCCAACTCGTCTTAATACTTTTTGTATAGTTCTTTGTATGCATGTATTTTGTATTTTCATCACCTAAAATATTATATTTAAATGAAATAAGGATTTTAGGTGTGAAAATATTTGTCAGAGACTTTGAGTCCCTAAGCATTTATAGTTTGTATATCTTATGAGGTTCGATATACTTAGTTCACTATAAACATTGCTCTGATACCAATCTGTCACACCCCCAAACCGGAATAGCGGAAACGTTCGGTGGCGGATGACTTCATGTGGTAACGTAACAAATGAATACATAGTAAAGAAAGCAATACAACCATCATATATATAATTGAATGTTTATATTGTAAAAGAGTACATGTTCAAAACCAATTATAATATGATGTCAAAATATGAATTTAAACTAGTGTCGCAGCGTTCTTTCTTCAAAAGATGTTTGGTACCTGTAATACTGAGTCCCTGGGACATACAAGTAGTTTTGAAAGAGTAGATCAGCATTTAAGCTCGTGAGTTTCATAAGCATTTAATGATAGTATTTGTATGGCAATGAAATGGTTTGTTTTTGGTTGTTAGTCTCTAGAAAATCCCATATTTCCTAATAGTATAAACGTAGCCTTAAATCAAGACCAATGTTTGTTAAAAAGTTGTTGTTTTCCCATCTGTGAGTAGTGGTTAGAAGTTCCAAACTTATATCACAATTAGGTTTTTCATGCATAAAGTAAATAAATTTATGTACGTATAAAACCTCCATTACATATGAAAAACCCCGTAAATCAAGGTGTTTTTAATACTCTACGTGAGTTTTATAACCATGTTATTGACAAGGAATGCCTATAGACAACGTTCTTCAGGCGTTGGAATGTTCTGACGTTTGTCACACCAAATGGTGTACTGTAGCTAACAGTCAGGGTGCGTGGTTGTCAATCCCGTATATATCTATACACAAACACCATGCTCCCCCTCCAAGGGATTCTGGTATATAATACAAGACTTGAAATGTGTACTCGAGCGTACGTGAAGTTTAATGTCTCACAAAACTTAGTATAAATTAGATTTACATGTGAAAATGTTCGTTTGTTCTTGTATATGAAAGTAACTTCTTGAAATAGTATTTCCAGTATGTAAAAGTTCGTAGTATTCTCGCAAAACTATACCTATTATAGTTTTTTAAAAGTGTGTTTCGTTTGAATAATCATCCCTAGTGAAAATGCTGACTCGTTATGAAAAGCATAATTTTGTAGTGCCAAAACTGACACACATACATATAGTATAAGCAGAGTGTCTGATTTACATAAATACATAAATCATTTCTTATTTCAAAAGATAAGATGTTATCGTGGTATAAATTTGCATATGAAAGTTTTCCATATAATAGTTATAAATCACATATGATTCCATTGATAAAACGCGTATAATGAAACTTTTTTATATAACACACGATAATAACCGAGTGTTTTACTTGTATTCCCCTTTAAAAGCATATAAAAGTATTTATAAAACATTTAAAAGTGTGAATTATAGGGGTATGAACTCACTTGAAAGATCGAAGAAGGCGAGATGAAAACCGGAAAGAATTTCAACTCGACAAAGCGGATTTTGAAATTATTTTTATAATTTATTTTTAAAAGGTCGCGGTAAGAAAATTTCATTAGAAATTCATAACTTGATTATCTGACGTCTGTTTTTGCCAGAATTTTTACCGTTGAAAAACCATTGTCGAGACCTTCGATTCTCATTTAGGTCATTCTGGTCAAAAGTCGCTCAATCTCTGATTCGAGTTTTTAGTTGTCCGTTGGTAAGCCGAACTTGGAAAATTCATAACTTCCTTATACGAAGTCAGATTTGGGCATTCTTTTTATGTACGATCATAGTTTAATGACATCTAACATAATAGGTAATTTAATTAGTGATTTTTGGATATTTTATTTCCGAAGTAAATTTCATTATAACAAACGTGGTTACAATACTTGACTTTTTAGGTCGTTTACAAAGAGTTGAAATATCGGGTTGTCACACTATATTTGTATTATTATATAAATAATGTTTAAAGGACTCAGGAAGTCTAGTTCGCCCTATTTCCTTTTCCTCGTTGGGATGTGGTCTTGTGGGTATCGGATATCTGTCCGAAGGTCGTTTAAACATTAATTATATATCATGTATACATATGTGCACATAAAAGCTCTCTTTTTCAGCCAGTTCATCGCCTTTGGGTAGTAAAGACATCTTTCTATTATTCATGTTTCTAGAACCCTAGTAACTATTATAGGAATAGTTATGAGGCTCTATCTCTATCTCTATATATCTCTCTCTCCATCTCTTACTCTATCTCTATCTCTATCTCTCACTCTATCTCTCCCTTTATCTCTCTCTATTTCTCTCTCTATCTCTCTCTTTTACTTTAGAATGTGACACACACTATTTCCCTCTACGACGCCTCATAGCGCCACCACCGTGTAACCAGAGTCTTTAGGAAGGAGAGAGAACATCATGTGTATAGATCTATTGGGTACTAACACTCCCACACCCAGACTACTAGCTACAATCCGCGCTAGTAAGACCCATGGGTGACATAATGCCACTACCTCTACGCGTGACCTGGAAGGTCATTGGATACTCTACTGGCGATCAACATGGTTACATACGAGTTCACATTCACTTCTTGTTTTAGACTTTACTAGCTGTGTCGTTGATTCGATATTGTCTGGAGTTTGTGTTTCCATGTGTTAGACTGAGCCAGGCGTATCATTCATACGATATTTTCCTGGAGTCTATGTTTTCATTTCTATTAGTTAGCAGTATTACTGCTATGGCATATATTATTTTTCCCTGGCATTTTTACTTGGGACTTCCTCATTATTCCTTTAAAGTCAATACTATATTTTGGAAATGATAGTATTTTTGGGGAAAATTATTCCTTAAAATGTAAATCCATCGGGTCTTGGTAGAAGACTTCTTTTATTTAGAAAATATAGGATTTTTTGGAAAGAACGTTAATACACTGTAGATTCTATATTAGTATCAATCATAAAGTTATTTTGAATAAAAATGTGTATTTACACAAATGACACTAAATACTTATGGAGTCATCAACATTATAAAATTGCTGATATTCGCTTTCAAAATAACATGTATTCTTAGGTCATCGATAGACAGGTACATCCCGGGAGCTTTTGCGGAGAAAGCCTAGTACCGAGCTGCATCTATATTATTTCATGTATTACTTTGATGTTACTATGAAATGTAACCTATGTAATATTATTACTATTAATGCAATGGTTGTTGTACTTTGATTGCTATACTGCATATGTTGTGATACTTGACATGACGTCATCCACCCCAAAACGTTTCCGCCGTTCCTGTTTTGAGGTGTGACAAATTTGTTCAATAATAAGATAATTATTTAGTTATTCACAATTAGGGTAAACCCTAATTGTCATGGCTTTCCATTTCCTTGGATCCATGGGTTCAAATACACCATGGAGCATCCTATGGGTTTTAGCCCAACTTGATTATCCATGGAGCATTAGCCCACTATATAAATATGGACGATTTAAACAATGAACCCCTATATTTAATGGAACATCCGGACTCCCAGGTATCTTATTTATGCCTTAATATTGAGTTTTTTGAGATAGACTCGGTGAGTAGGCGCTCAGACTCACCGAGTAGGAGCGCGAATGGTCAGACTGATTTAATGGCGGACTTGGCGAGTCCATGCTGTTTAATGAAACCCTAATCCCCAGGTTTTGAGACCTATTTAAAGGGCCTTATAGCCACCATTTGTGGCTACCAGACCCTTGAGAGAAAACCTTATCATGTTTGAGCGTTTGTGAGAGAGAAGCAGCCATTGTTGGAACTTTGTGGGATTGTTTTGCAAGAAGAAGTTGATTCCAGCTTGTAGCAGGCCAAAGAGGGCATCATCTTTGAGCTAGCAAATCGACCCTCTTTTTGTTTTTATAAAGCATCCATGGATCTAGGGTTTCCTATGTCGTTTATTTGGTTGATTTGTTGAGAATAAGGTCCCTTATCAAGTTTAGACTTCAGATCTAAACCCATAGTGGTCCAGAGAAGGTTATCCATCTTGCTTTATGTTGTGTAGTGGAAGAAATGAACTTAAAGTGTTGTATTTGGGACTAAATCGTCAAGTAGTGTCATTTGGACATTGCATGTGTATCAAGTTCGAACCTTTACGTGTTTATTGAGCTTGGGGAGGTCAGATCTATGGATTAAAGGAGCAGATCCGCCCTCAGAAGGTCATTTGAGTTTGATAATGTCTTGAACTCACCGAGTGCAAGAACAGACTCGGCGAGTAGGATGGGTTTCCCCCATAAATCACACAGATCGTAACTCACTGAGTTGGGGAAGTGACTCAATAAGTCATTTGGGGTTTTGAGGACGTGAGTTCATGACTGAACTCACCGAATCATAATTGTGCGCTAAGCAAGTTTGGTCACAGCGTTGACCGTTGACTTTTGTTGACTTTTAGGGTTTTGTTAACTTTATAGTATTTGAGCCTTGAGAGGGGTAAAATGGTCTTTTACCCTCCTAAGAGTGCTAAGAGAGGGAATGGTCTAGCCTTGGGAATTATGTTGATGCCAAGTGTTTATTTTCGTATGATTAGGCGGAGGTTAGATCCTATTTCGCGGAGACCAAGATTTCCGAGTTATCAAGTTACACGAGGTGAGTCTTGTCACTATACATTACCTAGAGTAGTATTATGACTTGACCAGAAGGTCATATGTGCTATGTATGAAATTGTGTGCCATGTGTGAGATTAAGTGCTATGTGATGTATGTATGATATATAATTATATAGATTGGACCGGAGGGTCCAACGATTCAGACCGGGCCGGAGGGCCCAATGAGCTTTGACTAGACTAGAGGGTGACACGAGCTATGGGACTGGAGGGTCCCGCTGAGACACATCGGCCGGAGGGTCGAACTGTATCCTCAAGTGGTGTATGTGTTATCCTAGGGAACTCACTAAGCATTTATGCTTATAGTTGTTGTGTTATGTGTTTCAGGTACTAGCGAGGACCGTCGCAAGGCGCCGGCATAAACCGTATACACCCAGAGGAAATTTGATTTATGATCTTGGGGACATGTTTGATTAATAACTATTCTGAAACACTTTTTGAGAATGTTTTGTATTTAAAATATGGTTGTTGAAGAATGGAAATTTTGTTTTGAAAATCTTATTGTTACAAGTTGGTATCAGAGCCTTGGTTTGAGGGATTCGGATGCACCATCGGGCGTATGTGAACTCAAACTTAAGGTTTGAGAAATTTTCAACAAATAAGAACTTATTTTTTCTAAAAAGAGAAATATGTTTTGAAACAACCAGAGCGGAGCAGTGTGTACGGTCAACCAGCGCCCGGACGGTGAATCCCCAAAATACCCTTACATTATGTGTTATGAGAATATAATATGTTATGTTATGCATGATAGAGTGGGCTAGGTGCTCATATTAGGACTAGAGTGGCCTAATTTGTGATGCCTTAGCCTAGTAGATTACTACTACTATGAGATGCCTTGAGAGTGAGTAGGTAGCAGTTAAGAGGTCATGAGAGGTCTATCGGAGTGTAGCCAACACATAGCGAGAGTAGGGTACTTGCAATCTGGGATCCAAGGAGGTGGACTTAGGGTGAAGGCTAATGTGGTGTGGTCAGTAGTATAGGGCCCGTACTACTGAAGTCGCCGGATTAGTGAGCAGTTCAAGTAAGAATCCTTTGGATATTGGAGGACGAGTAGGGTTGCGTTATCGAGTGCGATTATGCTCGATCGAGTCTCTGATATTTTTATGATGAATTTTAGAGACATCATGGTTGCACACGACACACATCTTGGAGCAGTGGTGTCAGTGACGAGAAGATCCATCGATTGATTCATGAGAAGGTGGCTACTGCCATCCGGGCTGAGATTCCAGAGATGTTCGGGGACATCAAGACCACATTGATTGAGAAAGTTGACGACCGGTATGTAGCAGTAATTGAGGCTGCAGCTGCTGCAGCTACTGCTGCTGTTGCTGCTTCCAGACCTCATGGAGGTGACTCATTGTTGTTTCGGGAATTCATCAACATGAAGCCACCAGAGTTCGATGGGACGCATGACCTAATTGCTTCGATGAGATGGATTTCTGACATTGAGGAGTGTTTCTATACGTGTTCTTGTCCAGAGCACTTGAGGGTATAGTTTGCTCTTAACCAGCTCCGCTTGGGAGCCAAGGATTGGTGAAAGTTCGTGACTGCGAGCTTCAGTCTGGCAGAGATTTCTAAGGTAACCTAGGAGAGGTTCAACGCCATGTTCAGAGATGAGTATGTTCCCCCGGTGGAGAGGGAACGGTTGATTCAGGAGTTCTTAACCCTCAAGCAGGGTACTGATTCTGTCATAGTTGTTACCAGGAAGTTTCATGAGAGGGAGATGTTTTGCCCTGAGCAGGTGTCTAACGAGCAGGCTTGCATGAGCCGGTATCTGAGTGTTCTGAGGAGAGATATTCGGGAGTTCGTGGCAAACTCGACTTACCGGAAATTTGCTGAGCCCCAGGAAAATGCCCGGAAAAGGGAGATTGAGTTGGAGACTCAGGTGAGGGAGGAGGCCGAGTCACAAAGGAAGGATTGGCGGTCGGCTCAGTCTCAACCGGCTGCCAAGCGGGCTAAGCCCGCTGATTCGAGATCTGGGAGCGCGAAGGGCCGTACTTGTGGGAAGTGTGGCAAGAGTCACGAGGGGTCGTGCAAGGCAGGGGTATGCTACAAGTGCGGGAAGCAGGGGCATATCGCGAGGGATTTCCCCAAGGGATTCTCTATTTGCTTCCATTGCAACCAGACCGGCCATCGGAAGGCCGAGTGCCCTGAGCTACAACAGGGATCTACACGTACAGCTAGGGTGTCACACCCCAATACCAAGAACGGCGGAAACGTTCCGGGGTGGAGGACGTCATGTGAAGTATCATAACAGTGTAAAGTAGTAAACAAGCAACATCATAATCCATTGCATTAAAAGTAAAGTTTTAATACATCTGTGTTCTTTCATTGTAATAAGACATCAAAATATTTAATCAAAATAAAAGACGAGTCTTGTCCGTGCTCCGTCTTCTCAAAACTTGGCAATCGTACCTGTCTAACTGGTGACCTGAGAATACGAGTTATTTTGAAAGCGAGTATCAGCATAAAGCTGGTGAATTCATAAGTATTAATGTGACTTTGATTTTTAAAACTGTAAAGTAATTACTTGGAAACCTTTGGAAAAAGACTGTATAAGTGTAAATTATTTGAAAGAAATTGAAAACGTTTGAATACTCAAGCAAATCCCTATGATTTCTATTAGCATAACTAGTAGCCTTCTACCAAGACCTAAATGTTTTGAAGGTAGTCTTCTACCAAGAGTCATGTGTTTTGTAAGTAGTCTTCTACTTGGACTCATGTGTTTTGTAAGTAGTCTTGTACTAAGGCTCGTGTGTTTTGTAAGTAGTTTTCTACCAAGACTCGTGTATTTTGTAAGCAGTCTTCTACTAAGACTCGTGTATTTTGTAAGTATTCTTCTACCAAGACTTGTGTGTTTTGCTATAACAAAGATGGTGATCCTTCTTTTTTGACTATTACTAACAGTACATGGTCTAACTCATCGTTTCTGTGAATGTATCACAAAATAAGGTAATAGGAAAAATATAACCATGTAAGTGTTATCCTTTTTTATTAGGATTAACACGACATCGCGAATAGTGACATCTATATCCTTTGAACATCCGTAGATTGTTCAATTTTCCTCTATAGTTACAGCAGGTTTAAGGAAGGGTTAGTCTCGTAAACGTACTCCTAGTATAAGTATTAACCGTAGGCATCCGTAGATGGTCATTGACCTCTGTAGCGAACAATAGGCGAAAGGAATGGTTAGTCCTGTAAAGGTACCCCTAATATAAATAATAACAACAGGCATCCGTAGATGTTCATCTACCACTGTTGCTAACAGGTGGGTTTCAGAATGGTTCGTGCCATCTAGATATCCCGTTGAACTGGGATAGACAGGACAATCTACACATAATGTACTAGGAAATCATCGTTGTGAATCTAGGTACAAGTATCCATGTAAGTGTATATAGGTAAATGTATCTATGTAAAGGTATTTATGTAAGGTATTCATGTAAGCGTATCTATGTAGATGTATTCATGTAACATGTAATGTATAGTATATACTCATAAATGAACTGACTCTGGTGTAATTCCTTCTAATAGAAATATTGTTTTGCATCTCCTAATTGTCCCTATAATAGTTAACAGGAAGGTAATTGATTTTCCAAGCAGGTTTATACACCCTTGCTACACAAGAGTGTGGGAAAACTGAATGAAGGATGAAAACTATAGTATCAATACATATATAAGAGCATAAGTATATAGATATAGTTTGGTTCAAGAAGGTAAAAGAAATGGTTTTGTATGACATCTAAGAGTTTTGAACAATAAATAACAATGAATTGATGTCATCTTAATAAACATTTCAAATGTAATACTTTTGATAACATGGTATTTTTAAGATACAAAACCATTTCACGCATCACATTTTGAAGCATGTGAAATTAGATGGATGAAAAAACAGTTATAAATACCTAGAATAGATTTAATAACATACTGTTTTCAACTTGTATCCCCCCATTAAAGCATTTAAAATCATTTCAAAACATTGAATAAGGGGTATGAACTCACCTATTGTGAGTGGGTCTAACGGGTATGCGTGTAGGGATAAGAAGTTCCACGAATGAAGTCCCGAGACACAATAAGTCCTAAATGACATATAAGGAAACAAATTAACATGAATATAGTGTTTATAACATCAATATGAAAGGCAACACCTTCCGGGACTAGGAAACACCTTGACCAACTGTTGGAATCACATATGATTCAACATAGGAAGGTATAAAGGCACTCACATGAGTTTACTACCATGAGTTCATGGCCCAAGGGAGTTTACGGCCGTAAACTTATGGCTACTCATGTGGGAATGCAAGTTTGAAGTCTTAGGGAATGATTTAGGGACATCAACTCTAACCTAGGATGAAAAAGACCACCTTCTTTGGAGTTTTTGAGGAGTTCACGACCCTTATGAGTTTACTGCCGTAAACTCATGGCCATTTATGTTTAGGAGGGTCCTAAAGGTCATAAGAAAGCATTCTAAATTCAAGCCTAAGCCTTAGCAAGTGTTTGTGGCATCAAAACACCCAAAGCTTGAGTTTACGGCCGACCATTTGGTCATGTGTTTACGACCGTGAACACCTATGGGTGCTGGTATTTTGATTGTTTTGGGTCCTAGACACATCAAGGTAATGTGCTATGCTAGTCTCTTGGCTTAATGAAGGCATTTAGGGAATTTTGGGAAATTAAAATGGAGTTCATGGCCCAAGAACATCCTTGGTCGTGAACTCACTTTTAGCCCTTGATTCTTAATGTTTTTGATGTCTAAACAAGCCATGTGTAGTCTCTAGGTTCTGTTCCAAAGTTTGGAGGGACATCGGGCACACTTTGGCCCTAAATTTAGTGTTCACGGTCCAAGAAAATCATAGGCCGTGAACACAATTTCCTTGGTGTTTTGAGGTTGATTTCCAGCTGTAAACTCATTAGGGTACAAGTCCAAACTAGATTCATTGCTTAAGGAAGGGACTAGGCACTATTTGACCCTTATAAAAGAGTTTACTCCCCAAGGTGTTCTTGAGCGGTAAACTCTCAAATCCTATTGTTTTGATATGATTTTGATGTTATTAAACACAATCTAAGCTATATAATACAACTAGATAGAAGTACTCATGATTTGGGATGAAAACCCGAAGATCCATGATAGAGAAAATGGCTTTTCTCTAGTTGGAAATGTAACTAATGAATAAATATGGTTCAGAATCCTATATATAGTCCTGGGATTTTTGGCATAAAATATTTTATTCACGAAATGAACTCTAATATCATAGAGTTTTGGAATAATAGAGTTGCACAAAACCCTAGTGCATCTACTCTCCTGATATCTCCTTAAGTGTAAATCCTGAAATACTCAAACATATACCCAAAAGTCTGGAAATTCATTGTAACTGTTCTAACTTCTATTGACTTGATATGGTTTGTACATAATGGAAATTTTGGGTTGTCACATCATCCCCCTGTTAAAGGGAATTTCATCCCAAAATTAGAATGTATGTAAGGAACTAGGTAGAAGTGATAAATTCGTGAGGTGGAAACTTCCTAATCGATTGGTTCTCGAGCTCATAAGTGAATTCAGGTCATCAGTTGGTATCCCAACGAACGTTCACTAACGGACGACAGCATTACTTTGTCCGCTTGACCTCTCGGTCGAGGGTCACTACGGTTCTAATATGAAGGCGATGATCTCGTCAATCTCGATATCGTCGAGTGGCTTACGAGAGTCCTAACGGAAAGGTACAGTTTGAAAATTCAGACGTGAAGGGTAAAATGTACGTTACTGAGTTCGCAGAGTAGGTCTAGTTTATGAGATATAGGACCGATTCTGGTAAAAATATCAGAGTTCCTAACTATATTGGATTTAGATTTCCACGCTTTACGAAGCGTATTAAGCCATTCCCAGTGTGACGCTTCCTAAAGAATTTGGTCTCTCACATGGAATTCCAAAGGTTCTTTCTCCTGCTTAACTTCCCACTCAAGGGCCACCCCTTGTTGGGTTAAAGTCGAAAGGGTTTCTGTAATTTGCGAGGAGTTCTAAATGGACTATGATAGTAAGTCTGTAAGATCTAGAATTTGGCGAATTTCTGTCGATGTCTACGGTGTCGACAAATTCTCAACAGTTTTGAAAAGTTGAAAGAGTACTCAAAATTTCCCACATCACTAACACTGTGTCTTAGGAATCTGACTCTTCAATTTCAAAACTCGTGTTTAGAGAACTTCGCGAAAGTTCCTCTGAAGGTAATTTTTCTATGGATTCATCCTTACTACGAGGGTAGATAAGTAAGTCATTACATGGTGAAATGACGAACTGATCCAAGTAAGAATGGCGTACCCTACTCATTTGGCTCATGAATATTATGGCATATTGGTCTTATCCTAGGGGTATCACTACGAACTCGAAGTGTCCGCATCGAGTTCGGAAGTTAGACTTCAGGACATCCTTCCCTAACACTCGAACTGGTTATATTTAGATATCAGGTCCATTTCTGAAAGTAATTCTTTCCTATGATTTCTAATGGAAATCTTGATGGAGTCCTCGATAGCCGAGGTACATATGATGCAATCCGTCGACTTCTGGAAGAATAAGACCAGAGCTCTAAAGGGTGAGAAGCCTGGTCTACCAATTCTATTGCTGAGTAGTTCGTTGAGTTGTCATGTATGTTCTTGTATCTCTGTAAGGCGATCTGGTTATAAGAGTCATACTGAGCTCTAAGTTTGTTCATATGCCAATGCAATTACTCGTATCTTGGGTAGTCTCTGTACTGAAGTTCATATTAGAATTCATACATGGTTCAATGATCACAATCTTGTGTACACGAGTCATATATAATTAAGATTGAAAAGGTATTCGAATAACTAATTCTTCTTTAAGCTCACATCCCCTTGAGAGAAAAGAAGTTAATGTGGAATCATCAATTCTAAACCCATAGAACCTTGATTATATATCACCCCTATGTATACATTCTTCAGTGATAGATCAACCGTATGAATCTTTGGATTCAACTTGACGTACTGCATGAGTGATACTGCGGGGATTCCTTCGGAAAGGAAAAGAACTATAAGGTACTCCATGCATGAGTACTTCAGTGTTCTGATATGACGGCTTCGCTGGAAAAGACGTTTACTGAGAAAGAGATGTACGTATGATGCTGGTATAGCAAGGATCGAATTTACTCAAGTCGTATGATAAAGTCAGAATCATATGGAAACTAAAGACATTAGATTTGAACATAAGGTATTACAGACAAAACACAACAGTACAACCTTTAACAGACTTACTGTACTTAAGACAAGGTATACTACAAAAGACAAGTATACACAGCACAAACATCCCTAAACGGATGGGATCTTGCAAAAGATAAGACTCTAGTTGCACTAGTTTTGGATGGTTCATAAGTCTGTTACAAAAAAACGACTAAATTACATTAACATGGGTCCGGAGTAGTCTCTCCTGTAGTGGTGGTTGGTAGCATACTTCCGTCTGTGCCAGCATTTGCTGCCTCTGGGTAGTTCCTATTGTAGTGACCCACCTTGCCACAACCGTAGAAGGCCCAGTTTATACCGGTGTTAGGCACTTGGTTGATCGGCCTTGTTAGGCTCTTGCAGTAACGTATGGTGTGCCCGTTTTTGTTGCAGTTTGAGCACTGCATCTCCCGACAAGGTCCGCGGTGGTGATAACTGCATTTGATGCATTTTGGGAGATTTCCAGCATATGGTATGGCTGGGTTAGGGACAATTGGGATATCCGAAGGGATGCTAGTAGGAGGTACCGATGTCGTGGCTGTGAAGGTTGCTACTGGTGGTAGTTTCCTGTTCGCCCTTCAAAGCGATTTGTCCTTAGATTTAGCACAAGACTTCCGTTTGTTACTCTTGGTCTTGGGACTCGGGGTGTCGTGGTAGTTTGCTGCTCATTGAGCAGCTTGATTTTTACTCGAATTCGAATCGTTCTTAACAACTCCGCTAACATTTGCGTTGTTAGCGTTAAGGTGGGTCCGAATAGCTGACACGACAGCCGAGACTGCAGCTTGAAAGGTAGCTGCGTCAATCTGAGGAGTTGGTGTTTGGTTGAGGGGTTGATCGTTTTTCTTTGGCGACATGATTCTGTTTCACGAAAGAAAATGAATTTGTGAGCGAGTATGGTTGAACCTAGACGTAGTTAGACCGCTCATGTAAAGAATAGAAGTGTGTTCTCTAAGGTTTGACCCACATCCTAATGATGCAATCCTAGTACGGAATGGAAGTATGTTCACGAAGGTTTGGCCTACATCCCTATGATGCAGTCCTAGCAAAGACTGGAAGTAAGTTCGTACGATGGTTTCAAGATGTATGTCGTTCTAGCCGAGGTATCGCTGGTTGGTGAATAACATGATCCAACCATTAAAAGAGACTTGTAGATTTCTCCGGAGATAAATTGCTATAGTCCAACGAGTTGACTAAAGCATGTTTCAGATAGACTCTAATGAAATTATGATAAGATTATTTTGAAGAAAATGACACAGAAGTTAGCTGACTGTCAATATCTTTGATATTCACGACGTACAAGTTCGGGAAAATGACCTTGTAAAAGGTCTTACATCATATCCAGAGAAGATAGTTCTTGACAACATAAAGACATAACTAAAGTACTTACAGTACAAGATAGTTTCATAGAAAATGCCACATCGGGCATAGACAGAAAATGATTCCTTTCTAACAAGGAAAAATAAAGTAAAGCATCTACTACTGGCGACGGTCATCCCTCTAGTGAACTCTCAGTTCAGCCAGTTGGCGTTCCACACCAAGTAGGTGTATTTTGTACACCCTCTGGCGTACTTGAAGTTCTATGACTTCGGCTCGTGATTCAACTAGTGATTGCAGCAAGGTTTCATGGTTTCTCTCAGATCTCTCACGAGCATCTTCTAGACGAATGGTGCGAAGGGTATGCATTCTCGCATCGGCGACAACTTCAGTGAACTGATGTAGGGCTGTCATGCCTTGAATCTCATTTCGGGCCACTCTGCGAACCAACATTGGCAAAATTCTGTCTGTTGAGCCCCCACTACTCAGGTCATAGAAGCTTTGGTCACAATTAAATGGCATGGGCTGATCTTGTCCTTGGCTCCATGTTTCCAAGCATTCCACCCACTCAGGCATCGGGCCATGAAAAGTCGGATGAGGGTTAGGAATTGGAAAAGGGAGTTGTCTTGGGTAGGTTCTCAACCTCGGGTTTGGAGTTAGCACCGTCTGAAAGGTCTTCATCATGGTGATCATTTAAAAGGATAGGATGATAATTGTCTGGTTCTTCTCCAAACCATCCAGCAATGACCTCGTTCGGAAGGTACTGGTTGTCATGGGGATGGAGTCCAGCCATGTTATCTAGGCAAGAATTTGGGTACGGAAATAATTATTAGTCGAACAATCTACATAATTATTAGAAAATATTCATTAGTTATATCGATATTTGTAAAGTGTACACCAGTTATATGTAATCAACACAGGATAGGCCTTCGAATAAGTGACCTTAACTCCAAATTCACAAGGAATAGGGGTAAAGCAAAAATTTCACCGATTCTAAGTCTATAACATCCTAGTTACATATAGCCTTAGTGTATCCACTTAGAAACTATCAACTTAGTAATGAAGATCCTTTTTAGTTCTCAAGTAAGTAATTATTGTATCATACAACACCCCTATGGTATTTTAGACTTAGGTTCTGTTATAATGTTCTCATTGTGGTAATGTTTGTAAATTTCTAGACTTGTTGCCATATCACAACCATTCTTGGGCATGTGCTAATCACTCCTCGGAACAACATAGTTGATCAAGCTATGCCATTCCCAAGACTGGCCATACATCCCCGAGCTTACCTGTGATATTCAACAATCACAATACTTTTGGTCTTGTCATTGTGACATGGATTTTAGTATGAATGCGCGCATGTATACTTTGTTAAATATTTTATTATTATTAAAAAGTATAGATTCTTAGACAAAGTGTTTTAATCCCAATGTGTTTATAGTTAGTATATCTTTTATGGGTTGATATACTTAATTCACTATAAACAGTGCTCTGATACCAATCTGTCACACCCCAAAACCAAGAACAGCGGAAACGTTCTAGGGTGGAGGACGTCATGTGAAGTATCATAACAATGTAAAGTAGGAAACAAGCAACAACATCATCCATTGCATTAAAAGTAAAGTTTTAATACATGTGTGCTCTTTCATTGTAATAAGACATCAAAATATTTAATGAAAATAAAAGACGAGTCTTATCTGTGCTCCGTCTTCTCAAAACCTGGCCATCGTACTTGTGTAACTGGTGGCCTGAGAATACAAGTTATTTTGAAAGCGAGTATCAGCGTAAATCTGGTGAATTCATAAGTATTAATGTGTCTATGATTTGTAAAACTGTAAAGTATTGACTTGGAAACCTTTGGAAAAAGACTGTATATGTGTGAATTGTTTGAAAGCAGTTGAAAACATTTGAATACTCTAGCAAATCCCTATGATTTCTATTAGTATAACGAGTAGCCTTCTACCAAGACCTAAATGTTTTAAAGGTAGTCTTCTACCAAGACTCGTGTGTTTTAAGTAGTCTTCTACGAAGACTCGTGCATTTTGTAAGTAGTCTTCTACCAAGGCTCGTGTGTTTTGTAAGTAGTCTTCTACCAAGACTCGTGTGTTTTGTAATTAGTCTTCTACCAACACTCGTGTGTTTTGTAAGTACTCTTCTACCAAGACTCGTGTGTTTTGCTATAACAAAGATGGTTTTCCTTCAATTTTACTATTACTAACAGTACTTAGTCTAACTCATCATTTATGTGAATGAATCACAAAATAAGGTATTAGGAAAAATATAACCATGTAAGTGTTATCCTTTTGTATTATGATTAACACAACATCGCGAATAGCGACATGTATAACCTTTGAACATCCGTAGATTGTTCAATTTTCCTCTGTAGCTACAGTAGGTTTAAGGAAGGGTTAGTCCCGTAAAGGTACTCCTAGTATAAGTATTAACAGTAGGCATCCATAGATGGTTATTTACCTCTGTAGCGAACAGTAGGCCAAAGGAATGGTTAGTCCTGTAAAGGTACCCCTAATATAAGTAATAACCGTAGGCATCCGTAGATGTTCATCTACCACTTTTGCTAACAGGTGGGTTTCAGAATGATTAGCCCCGTCTAGATATCCCGTTGAACTGGGATAGGCAGGACAATCTACACATAATGTACTAGTAAATCATCCTAGTGAATCTAGGTACAAGTATTCATGTAAGTGTATACAGGTAAATATATCTATGTAAAGGTACTCATGTTAGGTATTCATGTAAGCGGATCAATGTAGACGTATTCATGTAACATGTAATGTATAGTATATACTCATGTATGAACTGACTCTGGTGTAATTCCTTCTAATAGGAATATTTTTTTGTATCTTCTAACTGTCCCTATAATAGTAAACAGGATGGTAATTGATTGTCCAAGCAGGTTTATACACTCTTGCTACACAAGAGTGTGGGAAAACCGAATAAAGGATGAAAACTATTATATCAATACATATATAAGAACATAAGTATATAGATATAGTTTGGTTCAATAAGGTAAAAGAAATGGTTTTGTATGACATCTAAGAGTTTTGAACAATAAATAACAATGACTTGATGTCATTTTAATAAACATTTTAAACATAATACTATTGATAACATGGTATTTTTAAGATAGAAAAGAATTTCATATATCACATTTTAAAGCATGTGAAATCAGATGGATGAAAACATAGTTATAAATATCTAAGAATAGATTTAATAACATACTGTTTTCTGCTTGTTTTCCCCCCATTAAAGCATTTAAATCATTTAAAACATTGATTAAGGGTTATGAAATCACATGTTGTGAGTGGTTCTAACGGGTATGCGTGTAGGGATAAGAGGTTCCACGAACGATGTCCCAAGACACAATAAGTCCTAAATGACATATAAGGATACATACTAACTTGAATATAGTGTTTATAACATCTATATGAAAGGCACCAACTTCTGGGACTAGGAAACACCTTGACAAAGTGTTGGAATCACGTGTGATTCAACATAGGAAGGTATAAAGGCACTCACATGAGTTTACTGTTGGGTTTTGAGCATTCTAACACTCCTAAGTGTACATGAAACCCTAAATACCTTGGCTCTATGTTTTCTTTATTATACATACAAATATGAACTCTCCAAGGTATTCATCCTATCTAGCAGAATAACATGATTCATATTAATATATCAAGTTAGAATTACATACCTCTTTGATGTAGAAAGTCTTCATGAAGCTTGAGTGCCTAGTGCCGCAAGTGTGACACCTCAAATGGTTCACACAACACCAAATACACTTGGAATAACTTGAGAGAAACTTGAACACTCCTTGAAATCGTTTAGCCCTCACACTCACACATAGTGCATGATTTCTTGAGCCATGGGATTCTTTTATATGGTGGCTATTAGGGTTACACCATGTAACTCATGACTTTACCCATTCCTTATGCTCCATGGATTTCAACCTCCATGGAGTATCCATGGATCACCCCATGGACTTAGTCCAACATAAGGAATCTTGGATCATGTAACAACATAACTTTTCAAAACAACTTTTTGATTTCTTAAACATGTTTTCCTCCAAATCAAGTCATAAAATCCAATATATCAAATCGTCATACAAAACATATAAATCCCAAGATCATAAAACAAATCCTCTGCTAGTGTGTACTGATCACGTCGGCGCCTTCCCACGGTCCTCGCTAGTACATGAAACACATAACACACACATACGCCCTTCCAAGCGCTGACCTTCCGGTTCCTGTGTCTCAGGGGACTTCTGTCCCAACCCGGTAAACCTTCCGGTCCTACCAGCATCGACCTTCCGGTCCTCATCACAATGACTTTCGGTGCATAACATAACACCTTCCGGACCATATCAAGCATAGCATACATAGCACATACAAACAGTTAACTTAATCACATACAATGCATACTTCTCATAACATATCCGACCTTCCGGTCACACATAAATATTCTTCCGATTACAGTATAGTATGAAGACTCACTTCAGATATCTCGATAACTCACTGACTCGGTGGGAAATGCAATCTAGCCTCTGCCTAAACATAAAAGGCAAATATTCCCATAAATATAACCGTACTCTAACCTTTCTTAACATCCTCAGAAGGGTAAAACACCATTTTACCCCTCTTTTGACTCAAAGGCCTCACTGCTGCCCAAACCCTAAAAGCCTACCAAAGTAAACGGTCAACTTTGACCCGACTCGGCGAGTGCACTTGGGCAACTCGACGAGTCCACCTGTCTCCACTCAACTCCTTAGTCCAATTAACACGTCGAGTCTTTCCCTTTACTCGACGAGTCCCCAGGCATGAATCGCAGGGCTACCTTGACTCAACTCGCCGAGTCCCAAGAACAACTCGGCAAGTACATGCCATGCACAGATTATTTTGACCTCCTGTGGTCAGATCTGTTCCCCCATTCCATAGATCTGACCTTTCCAATCAATATAATCACGTAAAGCTCGAAACTTGATGCTTATAAACATACATAATGGCATCAAATTGAGATTTAGTCCCATAAATGGCAACCTAAGTTCAATCACCCTTCAAGGACCCATAAAGCATACTGGATTAAGGTCTCTAAACCTCTTTGAGTCCAGATCCAAAGCATAGACTCCATAAGGGACCAATTGCTCCACATAAACATCCTCAAAAAAGGTTAGAAAACCCTAATCTCTAGGTCCAATACCAAAACTGAAGAAAAGTCGAATGAATACCTCAAGTTGGAATCTTTGGACTCTGAAACCACTTGAACCATATCTCCTTCAGCCTCCTCTTGCTCTTGATCACCTCCTTTTTGCCAAACTAAGGAAAGAAAGATCAATAAAGGCTTCTCCTTCCTTCCAAACGATATAGATCACTAAGGGAGCTCTCAAGGGACTGGTAGCTGCAATGGGAGGCTAAGAGTACCCTTAAATAGGCTCCGACCCAGGAGGATTTGGGGTTTCATTAAACAGTGCGGAGTTGCCAAGTCCACTCATGGACCCGCCGAGTCCAAAGTGAATCCGGATGAACAATTACGACCCTACTCGGCGAGTCTACGCATCAACTCGCCGAGTTCCTTCTCATAATTCAAAAAAAATATATTAAATAATATACCTAGGATTCCGGATGTTACAGATCACAAGCCCACATATATAAGAATGAATGATTTACACAATCAACCCATATATTTAATTAGTCTTCTTTTGATCACTTAATTAATTCCAAATTAATTCTTGATCAATACTAACTAAATAACCATATTAATATATTAGAACTTATAATATATTAACAAAACTTAAGTGTTATTTCTCTCATTTTAGTCTATCCAAATGCATGATGCCATGCAACCCAAATGAACCATGCCGGGTCGGGTCAAGTCTTACCAGTTATAGTTATGCACTTATACATTAATCCAACAATCTCCCACTTGGATAAGTCTACAACTATTATTACGTATGACTTCAAGAACCGACTGGAAATTGTAGCTCTCAAATACTTCTATCGAACTCTGACCTTGTAGATGAACTCTGACCTTATCAATGACTTGTCGATTAGATAAGGGATCATATATTCCTCCATTCTAGATATCATATGGACTATGACACGGATTATAATCATTCTATTTGTCCATTTGTTGTTTCCCGATTTCCGATTTATGACGACTGACTAACTGAACAAATCAAACTAGTCTTCGCCCGACCGAGCACTTCCGTTTGTCATCATCAAATCATTGAGGGGCCAACATATATCGCTTTTATCACGAAGGTAAAAGGAATGGATAAACTTCGACTCATATGGCTTGTTCTACTACTTGTTGAATCATACAAAAATACACATTTTAGAACATCGAGTTACTAATGCGTTTTCGTG
Organism: Lactuca saligna; assembly: GCF_052625555.1. Classification (NCBI taxonomy): domain Eukaryota; kingdom Viridiplantae; phylum Streptophyta; class Magnoliopsida; order Asterales; family Asteraceae; genus Lactuca; species Lactuca saligna. The sequence goes on along the minus strand of NC_136419.1, from coordinate 223,166,742 downwards.
CAATCAATGTACTATCTGTTGGATTAATGTCTAAGTCCGTAACAATAATTGGTAAGACTTGACCCGACCTGGCATGGTCCATTTGGGTTGCATGGCATCATGCACTTGGATAGACTATAATGAGAGAAATAAGACACTTATGGTTATTAATATATTATAAGTTCTAGTATATTAATAATAAGAATAATGAGATTATTTAATTACTATTGATCAAGAATTAATCTAGGATTAATTAAGTGATCAAAAGAAGACTAATTAAATATATGGGTTAATTGTACAAATCATCCATACTTATATAGTGGGCTAATGCTCCATGGATTATCTAGTTGGGCCAAAACCCATATGATGCTCCATGGATGCTCCATGGGGTATTTGAACCCACGGATCCAAGGAAATGGAAATTCATGACAATTAGAGTTTACCCTAATTGTAACACTATATAAAGATCTTATTCTTGACCAAATTCGGCCACTAGTGAGAGTAACAAAGGGCTAGCCGATTTCATGAAGTGTAGAATTCTCTCAAGTTATTCCAAGTGTATTTGGTGTTGTGTGAACCATTTGAGGTGTCACACTTGGGGCACTAGGCACTCAAGCTTCATGAAGACATTATACATCAAAGAGGTATGTATTCTATCTTGTTATATTGATAGTTTTATATGCTAGATTAGGATAATACCTTGGATGTTCATATTTGCATGTATAATAGAGAAAACATAGATCCAAGGTATTTAAGGTTGCATGTACACTTAGGAGTGTTAGACTGCTCATAACCCAACAGTGGTATCAGAGCCTAGGCTTGTTTTCTTGTTATACTTGCAAATGGAGCTGAAAAATTGAGTATTGATGCTGTCAGCCCAGCAGACTCGCCGAGTCCATGAAGGGACTCGACGAGTCCAAGGCAAAATGCATTCAACTCGCCGAGCTTTGTTCATGCACTTGACGAGTTGAACCCCAGACAGCATATCTTCGAGGTTTTTGGCTAGAAATGGACTAGGAACACTACCCTAAGTTGTTTTTGAACTTATAAACTTGTTTTTTAATGTGGTAATGTTCATGCTAATCCATTTTCAAAGATAATTGTCAATAGATTCATGTTTTGTATTTGTTTAAAGGTTAGACTAATTACATGAAAAAGTTTGATTTGAATTATCTTGTTCTTATGAGCTGCTTAGATTAATAGAAAAGTTAATTGAAATAGTTGTTTTCAATCCATTTTAATCTAAGACTTGAGTATAAAATGTGTTTGTGTAACTTATCCTCAAGTTACATGAAGAGTCACATTAAAGACTCATAAAACTCATAAAGTTGGCAAAGGTTACAAAAATGAAGAGTCTAGTTCTAATTAATTGGAGTTATGACTCCATAATTTGTCCTCAAGTTATGGAGGACCAAGAGTCTCTTCATTAAAGAAAAAATAATAATAATAAAAAAAAAGTGTAACCTTAATTAATTCCAAAAGTTATAAAATAAAGAAAAGTTAATTCTTTTGTTAGTTTAAAGTCTTCCATAACTTGTCCTCAAGTTACGGAACTTGAAGAGTTTTTTGGATTAAAACTACTTTAAACACATAAGTTATGGAATTAATTAGTTTTGAATAGTTTCAAAACTTACCCTCAAGTTTTGGAATTTGTAAAGTTTTCACTTATGAATACTTTAATTCCAAGTTAGCCCTTATAATTTTAAAAGTTAAAATTCAACCCTTATACTTTATAATATTATAAGTTAATAATATATATATATATATATATATATATATATATATATATATATATATATATATGTGTGTGTGTGTGTGTGTAAGAGTAAAGTCGGTCTTACCGCTAGTACGCCTCATTCACGAAGCTGGTCTATAAGGTGGGTATAAGGTTGATGCCTATAAAATGGCAACTTAATGGGTGTCCACTCTCACCCACCGCTTGCTTGACCTGTGGAGGGTCATTAGCCGAATGGGTTTGACAGGACTATAATTCTCCCTTCATTAAAAGTATTAATGATAATTACTAAGTAACTAAACTCTTAATAATTCCCAATCTTAGTTACTTAGGAAAATGTGAATAAGGTGCTAATCCATGAAATTACACTTTACACTTTGTCTAAGTCGTTAGTGGAGCGTGTGTGGTTAACCGGCACACTAACTTGGACTTAACAAGGTAGGTAAAGGGTGACTTAATATTTATCATACTATCGATGGAGCGTTTGTGGTTAACCGGCACATCGATTAAGGGGTAATTTATTAAGGGTACCAAGTCATTTGCATGGTTACTTCACACCTCGTTTTGTGATCCTCGGCATCCCAGTCACAAAACTTGGAAGGCACACTCGAGATTGAAACATGCCTTTGAAAAGTTCAATGAATCTCAAAAGATCTAGCAGTTTCAAAACCAATTAAAACCTAATAATATATTTCGTTTATCTTGGTGGAAATTGGTGAATCGTCATTCACCTACCTTCAAATATTTTATAGCTTGGATTACGACATCCCTCTTCTAAGTTATAAAATAGTTTGTTGGGTCCTAGCCTTAATATTTCATATTGGGTGTCATATTAAGGACTTTAAATCAACTATCTTGAATATCTCCCAAAATATGTCTGGTTTAGACATTTATGATCTTCCCAAATCTCTTGAAACAAGCATTCCTAAATGAAGATGATGTCCCATGGAAATCATACTTCTTTCACCTCCTCAAATTATTCTCCCAACCCACAAGTTCAAAGTCACTCAAACCCTATTGGCAAGGCAAGGTCTAGGTGTGATCACATCTTGGAGATGTAGTCACATATTGACAAGCCGGGAAAGTTGGGTGTCAAAGTCTTGAGAAAGTTGGTGGTTCAACTACTTTCTAAGTCACATAGTGAGTTCTTTTGGAAAACCTATGAAACAGACTTTGACAAGACCCTTAATGATCTTAGCTATTTGCTAAGATCAACTTCCTGAAACTTTATGGACATTGACAATGGTGACATTGGAAAATACAGAAAAAACATTCTCTTCCCAAGGAAAGGGATTGACCATAGTCAACTAGGTTGACCAAATGGTAAAGAGAAAAAAGCTAAGTCTGTGATAGTCCCGTGTACCATTATCAAAGGGTCCATATGTTTATATTGCCAAAGAGAGGATCATTAGTTGCGAAGCTGCCAAATTTACCTAAGGATGTTAAAGTCAACAAGATTGACTCTACTTCAGGTAAAGTTCACTAATCTAACTCTGTTAAGTTTCAATTCTGAGATTCCTGATACATGATGTGACTGGGTCACATGGTAATGTTTTAAGAATCAAAGAAAAATAAAGGAACTTAAAGAAAGAATATGCTGAATCTGATCGCATAGATTGATTTCTATCGCGTAGTTTGAAAATCGGGTTCTTGAGCTACTTCTTAGGAGTTATGAGATATTGCTAAGGAATAGATAAGAACAAGTTTTCATATGGATTGTAAGGATAAGTTTTTCCGCTAAGTTTTTAAAGTAAAAGGAAAAAATGATGATTTTATTTATTTTAAAATATCCCTACAATGGCATTTGAGGAAAAATTGTTGCTTATATGATTCCATTAAGAGCAAGAGTGGAAATATGAAATTGATTCTTTCATTTGTGGTAATGTCTAGATTTACCAAATAAGGAAAGATTCTCATCACCCAAGTTTCAATTGGACCGGAACTTGGAATCATGCAAGTTGTATAGCATGATGAATGAGAACCTTCAAGTATTGGAAAGTTAAGACTAATTACTTATTCATATGGATGTGTGAGTCAAGTAATGGACTAAGGGATCGAGTACATAGTCATGTGCACTGATTAAGTCCACCACAAAAGATATAAGGCTATTTGTCATATTTTACTAAAGCTCAGTAAATATGATTATACGTACAAGCTTAAGTGTAACTCTGAGACATTGGAAAAGGTTCCAATGTAAGGCAGAGCGAATAAGAAGAATCAAATTAGGCAGAAGGATAAAAGTTTCTCAAATCTGAAAAAGATGGGAGAGTACTTTAGTATCAGTTTTTGCGATCATCTTAATGATTAAGAAACCATATCAAAATTAGTTCTCTAAGGAAGTCTTAGTGCATTCTTATGACTAAGAAGAAGGGATCTTGAATTGTTGAAATGGTTAAATCAAGAAGATGAGTCATACTTCGTTCCAATAGAAGTCTTAGAGTCATACTCCAAGATTGTATTTGAGTGACATGTCTTTAAGAAGGTTTAAAACACGTGTCAAATGTAAGAGTAAAAGTGTCCTACTCTTGTTCACTTGAAGTTGGTAAGTTGTGATGTTTTGGATAAAACAAAGACCAACTTAGGCCAACTATGTGAAGTGTTTGTCTTGGTTAGAATCCACACTATCTCTTGGATGTTTCACAAGGGAGTCTTATAGGTCAAGAGGACAGTGGGAGTCTTAAAGGTCTTGAAAGTCTCAAGAACTAATCAAGAATAAAACCTAAATTTCTTCACTAGCACACGACTTGAGGTTTATTAACTATCGTGTTGACATATTTTGTGCCCATTCCAGTTAAAGTTGGCTTTGCTTATGAGTTCTTAGAGTTCTCAAGTGGTTGCACAACAACTTGGAAGCAATGGCAGGTCCTTGAGTTGCCAGGTGGCAAGAAATTAAGATTGAAGTTCAATCCATATGGTTTTGGATTTGTCATTATCTTTGTCTTGTGATTATGGTTTTGACAAATTCATATGGGTAGGAACTCATACACCATATAAATCTAAGTGTCATAAGGTTTTTCTTCGATTCATGAAAATGATGGTGAGGAAACACTTTCAGTAAGTAGATTTTAGTTAGATAGCAATTGTGATATTTGCATTCCCAAAGTCGTTAGTGGAGCGTGTGTGGTTTACCGACACACTAACCTGGACTTGTGAGAAGTGGCAAAAAGGTCTAACCATTATGATTACGGCATCCCTCTTCATAATTTTTTAGACACACAAGTGTGCTATCTAAGGGAAGGTGTATGATTTTGATAAAGTTCTATCAAAACAATCCAGTATCAGAAATCTGAACTTTGGTAAGAAAGTCAATAAAGTATTGATTTCTAGAAGTCCAGCTGATTTCTGAGTACATGTCAAAGCTAGTGGGAGCATAAGTGTTATGCTAATAATCATCATGTTAGTGGGAGCATGATAATTATGATAAAGATTGCAAGTTAGCAATGTTAATTATAGAAAACAAAAGGTTTCAATTGGGAAAAAGTTGTTTTGCTATAATTAAGGGAGAAGAAAATATACTTCATCTCAAATCTATAAGCTTAGATCATGAGGTTTTAATCATTTAGTCAAGGATATATGTGAATTTCATGTTGGAATTGCTCAACATAAGGAAATTCTGTATATGGGTCCATTATTTGCGTTCTAAATTCGATTATGATTACGGCATCCTTTTTCATAATCTGAATTATGAGAACTTGGCAAATAGAAATGGAAATGTTATAGCAAAAGACTGGTTTAGTCTTTATGTGAGACATCATGAATCGTGTCCCATATGCTTCGTATATAGGATCGATTACATGTGCTATATTCATCCTTTCTAAAAGTTTCCAAATGCCTGGGGCATTAAGAAGGGAAAAGGTTTAGAACTGGATATGACTAAAAGGATTAAACAATTGTCGAGGACAATCTAAGGTTTACCAAAGATTGGTTGCTCAAGGATAGTTGGAAGTATAGTGATAATTCTGGAAGGACCATATTGACATAATCTGTAAGGAGGCAATTCTTGTTCAGAAGTGATAGTCGAAATGGAACCTGGAAATGTTTCAAAGTTAGAATTTTCAATCTGCGTAAGATTAAGGAAACTTAATGCAAGAAGGATGGTTCCAAGGAGTTGATCTCCTTTGGAATGCTCTGTAATGATTGTTGTCAAGTCTTTCTAACTTTGTGCATAATCATTACAAGAGGATCAATGCATATAAGTTTAGAATCTAACAGATTTCAGTAAATGACATGAATTTGGAATTCTTGCATTTGCAGTAAGGATTTGGGAGTGTGAAAAGAGAATTATTGAAGTTATGTTCAATTGATCTAGTTCACAAAGTAAAGATCATAGACAAACATAGTATGCATACTTGGTGTGTGGCATGACTAGTGTTTAGAAAACATAGTGTACATGCTTGGAGCATGGGACAACTATTGTTTTAAATTCAAGAATAAAGTTGATAGCTGAAACAGTATACAATGAATAATGTGTAATCATATGGTGATAAATAAAAGGTGTTTTATTTATGTTCATAGGTTTTGATACCATATTGGATTAAATTATTATTGTGTTTCACTTTGCATGTTTTGACTTCCCGGATAAACTAGGTTATTCTTCCGGAATCACTAAGTTATTCAAACCATCCACAGTCGGTCATATGTTGGAAGTAGATGTGAATTAAGACTGCCATAGGTTGACTTGTAGAGGTCTAAGGTGTTGGACAAAGGGATACAACACTCATGAGTGCTCATAAGTTCTGAGTATTGGATTCAACCCGCGCTCATTGGAATCACTTCATGGATTTTATCACGAGTGATCATGAGACGATAATATCTTATATTCTTCAAACCTAGAGATATGAGTTGTTACTATGAGTTGATAGTACATTGATTACACGAAACCGCATTTGGTAACTCGGTGCTATAAAACGTGTCTTTGTGTATGATTCAACAAGTAGTAGAACAAGCCATATGAGTTGAATTTTATCCATTCCTTTTACCTTCGGGATAAAAGCGATATCTGTGGGCCCCTCGATGATTTGATGATGACAAATGGAAGTGCTCGGCCGGGCCAGGACTGATTTGATTTGTTCAATTAGTCAGTCGTCATAAATCGGAAATCGGGAAACAACAAATGGACAGAGAGAATGATTAAAATCCATGTCTCAGTCCATATGATATCTAGAATGGAGGAATATATGATCCCTTATCTAATGGACAAGTCATTGACAAAGGTCAGCGTTTATCGACAAGGTCAGAGTTCGACAGAAGCTTTTGAGAGCTACGATTGGCAGTTGGTTCCTGAAGTCATATGCAATAATAGTTTTAGACTTATCCAAGTTGGAGACTATTGGATTAATGTCTAAGTCCATAGCTATAATTGGTAAGACTTGACCCGACCCGGCATGGTCCATTTGGGTTGCATGGCATCATGCACTTGGATAGACTATAATGAGAGAAATAAGACACTTATGGTTATTAATATATTATAAGTTCTAGTATATTAATAATAAGAATAATGAGATTATTTAATTAGTATTGATCAAGAATTAATCTTGGATTAATTAAGTGATCAAAAGAAGACTAATTAAATATATGGGTTGATTGTACAAATCATCCATACTTATATAGTGGGCTAATGCTCCATGGATTATCTAGTTTGGCCAAAACCCATATGATGCTCCATGGATGCTCCATGGGGTATTTAAACCCATGGATCCAAGGAAATGGAAAGTCATGACAATTAGAGTTTACCCTAATTGTAACACTATATAAAGATCTTATTCTTGACCAAAATCGGCCACTAGTGAGAGTAACAAAGGGCTAGCCGATTTTCATGAAGTGTAGAATTCTCTCAAGTTATTCCAAGTGTATTTGGTGTTGTGTGAACCATTTGAGGTGTCACACTTGGGGCACTAGGTACTCAAGCTTCATGAAGACAAGCACCAACAAAAGGTATGTTATTATAACTTGTGTTATTCAATGTTTTGTATGCTAGAATAGTACAATACCTTGGAAAGTTGATATTTGCATGTATAATAGAGAAAACATAGATCCGGGTATTTAGGGTTGCATGTACACTTAGGAGTGTTAGATTGCTCAAAGCCCAACAGTTGACACATCTAGGGGTTACACCATGTAAACCCTAATGTGTCATGACTCTTCATTTCCATGACCCATGGGTTTGTAACTCCGATGGAGCATCCATGGAGCATCCTATGGGTGGAACCCAACTTGATAATCCATGGAGCCTCTTAGCCCACTATACAAGATATGGATGATTTACATAATCAACCCATATATTTAATTAGTTATCTTTTGATCACATAATTAATTCTAAATTAATTCTTGATCAAAATAATCAAATAATATTATTAATATATTAGAACTTATAATATATTAATAATCTCCAAGTGTTATTTCTCTCATTTAGTGTATCCAATTGCATGGTGCCATGCAACCCAAATGGACCATGCCGGATCGGGTCAAGTACATACCAGAAATCGTTATGGACGTAGACACCTTATCCAATAGTTATGCATATTACGAGTTTATGGTGATGCCTTTTTCGGCTCACCAATGCCCCAGCTGCATTCATGGATCTCATGAACAGGGTGTGCAGGCCGATGCTGGATCGGTCCTCGATAGTACCTGAAACACATAACACAACAACTGTAAGCATAAATGCTAAGTTAGTTCCCCAAAATACTACTTACGCACATATGCCTTTCCAGGCCATGACCTTCTGGTCCATGTGTCTCAGGGGACTTCCGTCCCGACCCGGTAAACCTTCCGGTCCTACCCGCGTCGACCTTCCGGTCCACATCACAATGCCTTCCGACCCATAACATAAATGCCTTCCGTCCCATAACACAATGCCTTCCGACCCATATCAAGCATAGAATACATAACACATACAAATGGTTAACTTAATTAAATATAATGCATACAACTCATAACATATCCGACCTTCCGGTCACACATAGATACCCTTTCAGGTGTAGTATAGCGAGAGAACTCACCTTGTAGGAAGTCTAGAATATCACCAGCTTGCTATCTCTGAATCTCGAAATGAAGACCCAACCCGCCTAATCATAACGAAATATCATTCTAATTAATATAGGCTTCTAAGACTAGGCTTCACCCTTTTATTATTCCTCAGAGGTGTAAAAGACCATTTCACCCCTCCTTGACTCAAAGTCCACATGTTGACCAAAACCCTAAAAGTCAACAGACCACAGTATGTGGGGCGTACCGGCTTCTGTACGCGGGGCGTACATCGATGAACCACAATCGAGGGTCTCAACCCCTTACACTGCGCGTAATGGGAGTTACGCCCAACGTAATTCCCAGATTCAACCATACCATATTTTTGGTCTTAAATGGTTAAGACACTTCTTCAACTTCTAGATCCGGCTCTCTTTAAGTCTTGTAACAGATAAAGTCGAAACGTTTAAGCCTTGGCATGGCTGTAAAGGCTCCTACACTCTCTAATACCTTTTCTTTTCAACTCAAAAGATCTAGATCTCATGCATGGCTAATTATTTACGTCCAAGATTACATTTTATGAACATACAACTCAAATAGACCTGGAATATGATAGATCTAAGCCAATGGAGACTACTTGCTCATAAAGTCTCCATCTTTGGGACCAAAACCATAGAAATTGGTCCAAGAAGCATACCATAAGAACTATAAGGCAAGATTTGAACTTTTTACCTTAGGAAGAAGCTCCAACCTTTGTTACCCACAATGGACTCCTCTTCTCTTTTGCTACCTTAAAATAAGACCTTAAAGCTTAGAACACTCACACCCAAGCTATAAACAAAGGAACAACTCGCTTAGGGTTTCTTTCTGAAGGATGGTGGCTGAGGAAGCAATCCATCTCAATCCTTTTATAGCCAACAACCCAAATTACGGTTTTGGGTCTAGACCAGTTATGCCCGACGTAACCTTGGGTACGCCCAGCGTACCCGGGTGATAACGCGTTCAACTAGGCGCGCAAGTACGTGCAGCGTACTCCTTGTACGCCCAACGTACTCACCCAACACAAAGGCCAAAAATGAGAATTATTTAAAAGATGAAGGGCTAATTGTTTGTACCTGAATTTCAGGATGTGACAATTCTCCCCCACTAGAACCATACTTCGTCCCCGAAGTCTTACACCGAAAACAATTCCGGATGCTGCTCCCGCATCTCCGACTCGGACTCCCACGTTAGCTCGTACCCCTTCCGATGCTGCCACTGCACTTGCACCAAGGTCACTTCCTTCTTACTCAGAACCTTAACCTTTCGATCCCTAATTCCCACTAGTCTCTCAGTATATTTCAGGCCTGCATCCACCTGAATATCCTCTAATGGTACTACTGCCGACTCGTCGGCAATGCACTTCCTCAACTGCAACACATGAGAGGTGTCGTGAATCTGACCCAGCTCCGCAGGTAGATCCAAACGGTAGGCTACCCTGCCTACTCTCGCGATTACCCTGAAAGGTCCAATATATCGAGGCCCCAACTTGCCCCTCTTCCTGAATCGAATCACTAACCTAAAACTCGAGCTCAGACCGACGCCTGTCCGCATAACTCTTCTGGCGACTCTGAGCGGTAAACAATCTCTGCCTCACCTGCTATATCTGCTCTATCATCTGAAGCACAATCTCCGTACTACCCATTACCTGTTGCCCCACCTCTCCCCAGTAGATGGGGGTCGGACACCTCCTCCCATACAACAGCTCAAAGGGTGGCATACCAATTCTTAAATGATGGCTGTTGTTGTACGAAAACTCTGCCAAGGGTAGATAGGTGTCCCAACTCCCTCCAAAATCCAAAACACACGCTTGGAGCATATCCTCGAGCATCTGAATCATCCACTCACTCTGCCCGTCCGTCTGTGGGTGGTATGCGGTACTGAAATGCAGTCTCGTTCTCAACTCCTCGTGAAACTTCTTCCAAAATCTGGAAGTCAATTGTGCGTCCCGATCTGAAATAATCGACATCAGGATCCCATGCCGTGATACCACCTCCCTCACATACAACTCTGCCAACCTCTCAGCAGAAGAGCTCTCACTGATAGCAAGAAAATGAGCGCTCTTCATCAACCTATCCACAATCACCCAAATTTCATTGACTCCTCTTGCAGTCCTTAGCAATTTGGTGATAAAATCCATGGTAATCGGTTCCCACTTCCACTCAGGAATCTGCAGCGGCTGCAGCTTACCATGCGGACGCTGGTGCTCGGCCTTAACCTGGCAACAAGTTAGGCACCTCTCGATGAACCATGCAACATCCCTCTTCATACAGGGCCACCAATACTCCTTCTTTAGGTCCAGATACATCTTAGTAGCCCCGGGATCGATCGAGAACTTCGATCGATGTGCTTCTTCCATCAAAATTGTATGCGTCCTGCCCACAAACGGTACCCAAATTTGACCCTGAAATGTCATAAGTCCCCAACTATCGGTAACAAATTTCGATACCTGCCCGACAACCCGCTCCCTCTTTCGGTTTTCTGGTCTCACAACCTCAGCCTGGGCTCCTTGGATGGTGTCCAATACTGGGGTCATTGCTGTCAACCTCATAAAAACGTCTCAAATCGGGGCGCTCTCCGCCCTACGGCTCAAAGCATCGGCTATGACATTTGCGTTGCCTGGGTGGTACAGGATCTCACAATCATAATCCTTCACCTCATCCAACCATCTCCTCTGGTGCATATTCAAGTTTGGCTGATCCATCAAGTACTTTAGACTCTTGTGGTCCATGTATATGGTACACCGAACCCCATATAGATAGTGCTTCCAGATCTTGAGGGCAAACACCACAGCCGCCAGCTCCAGATCGTGGGTGGGATATCTCGGCTCATGAGGCTTCAGCTGCCTCGATGCATACGCTATAACGTGCCCCCTCTGCATAAGCACTTCCCCTAACCCAGATATTGATGCATCAAAATATACCACAAAATCCTCCATCCCTTCCGGGAGTGCGAGCATCGGGGCTTCGCACAACTTCTGGCGAAGAGTCTCAAATGATGACTGCTACTCCGGACCCCATAAAAATGCAACACCCTTCCGGGTCATCTTGGTATGTGGCACGACGATCTTGGAGAAATCCAAAATAAACCTCCGATAATAGCCGGCCAATCCCAGAAAGCTCCTGATCTTAGTGGGTGATCTCGGCACCTCCCATCTCATAATCGCCTCGATCTTGGCCGGATCGACCAATATCCCTTTCTGTTAACAAGATGTCCTAGGAACTAGACCTCTCGTAACCAGAAATCGTACTTGGAGAATTTGCCATACAGTCCTCTGATCTCAGAACTCCAAGGATCTCCCTCAAATGCTCCTCATGCTGCTCTCTAGACCTCGAATATACCAAAATATCATCAACGAATACGATCACCGACCGATCCAGCATCGGCCTGCACACCCTGTTCATGAGATCCATGAATGCAGCTGGGGCATTGGTGAGCCAAAAAGGCATCACCATAAACTCGTAATGTGCATAACTGTTGGATAAGGTGTCTACGTCCATAACTATTTCTGGTATGTACTTGACCCGATCCGGCATGGTCCATTTGGGTTGCATGGTACTTGACCCGATCCGACATGGTCCATTTGGGTTGCATGGCACGATGCAATTGGATACACTAAATGAGAGAAATAACACTTGGAGATTATTAATATATTATAAGTTCTAATATATTAATAATATTATTTGATTATTTTGATCAAGAATTAATTTAGAATTAATTATGTGATCAAAAGATAACTAATTAAATATATGGGTTGATTATGTAAATCATCCATATCTTGTATAGTGGGCTAAGAGGCACCATGGATTATCAAGTTGGGTTCCACCCATAGGATGCTCCATGGATGCTCCATCGGAGTTACAAACCCATGGGTCATGGAAATGAAGAGTCATGACACATTAGGGTTTACATGGTGTAACCCCAAGATGTGTCAACTGTTGGGCTTTGAGCAATCTAACACTCCTAAGTGTACATGCAACCCTACATACCTTGGATCTATGTTTTCTCTATTATACATGCAAATATCAACTTTCCAAGGTATTGTACTATTCTAGCATACAAAACTTTGAATAACACAAGTTATAATAACATACCTTTTGTTGGTGCTTGTCTTCATGAAGCTTGAGTGCCTAGTGCCCCAAGTGTGACACCTCAAATGGTTCACACAACACCATAAGCACTTGGAATAACTTAGAGAGAAATTAGAACACTTCATGAAATCGTTTTGCCCTCACCCTTACATACATGGGATTCTTTTATATGGTGGCTATTAGGGTTACACCATGTAACTCATGACTTTACCCATTCCTTATGCTCCATGGATTTTAACCTCCATGGAGTATCCATGGATCACCCCATGGACTTAGTCCAACATAAGGAATCTTGGATCACAAGCCCACATATATAAGAATGAATGATTTACACAATCAACCCATATATTTAATTAGTCTCCTTTTGATCACTTAATTAATTCCAAATTAATTCTTGATCAATACTAATTAAATAACCTTATTAATATATTAGAACATATAATATATTAATAAACCTTAAGTGTTATTTCTCTCATTTTAGTCTATCTTAGTGCATGATGCCATGCAACCCAAATGGACAATGCCGGGTCGGGTCAAGTTTTACCAATTATAGTTATGGACTTAGACATTAATCCAACAGTCTCCCACTTGGATAAGTCTAAAACTATTATTTCAAGTATGACTTCAAAACTCGATTAGCAATCGTAGCTCTCAAAAGCTTCTGTCGAACTCTGACCTTGTAAATGAACTCTGACCTTTGTCAATGACTTGTCCATTAGATAAGGGATCATATATTCCTCCATTCTAGATATCATATGGAATGATACATGGATTATAATCATTCTCTATGTCCATTTGTTTTTTCCTGATTTCTGATTTATGACGACTGACTAATTGAACAAATCAAATCAGTCCTGGCCCGGCCGAGCACTTCCATTTGTCATCATCAAATCATCGAGGGACCCACAGATATCGCTTTTATCCCGAAGGTAAAAGGAATGGATAAACTTCGACTCATATGCTTGTACTAACTATTTGTTGAATCATACACAAAGGCATGTTTTATAACATCGACTTACCAATGCGTTTACGTGCAATCAATGTATAACCAACTCATAGTCAACAACTCATATCTCTAGGTTTCAAGAATATAAGATATTATCATCTCATGATTCACTCGTGATAAAATCCATGAAGTGAATCCAAATGAGCGTGGTTTGAATCCAATGCTCAGCCCTTATGAGTACTCATGAACATTGTAGCAACTATTGCATTATCTAAAGCACTTTAGACAAATCATTTTCGCAAAATTCATGACAGTCTTGATTCATATCTACTTCCAACATATGACCGACTGTGGATGGTTTGAATGACTTGGTCATTCGGGAGAATGACCTGGTTATTCTGGAAGTCAAAACATGCAAAGTGAAACACAAAATAATACTAGTCCTATATGGCCTCAACACTTTGAGCGTAAATAAAACACCTTTTATCTAAGCACCATATTGATCACTCATTATACATGTTTCGATTAATCAACTTAATACTTGAATTGAAACAGTAGTGATGCCATGCTCCAAGCATGCATACTATGTTTCTCTAAACAATAGCTATGCCATACTCCAAGTATGCACACTATGTTTACATATAGTCATCTCTTTGTGAAATGTATATCAGTTGAACATGACTTCTATGATTCTCATTTCACAATACCAATTCTTATTGTAAATGTAAGAGTACCAAGTTCTTGTCATTTACCGTAATCTATGCAATGATCCTCTTGTAATGATATTCACACAAGTCACAAAGACTTGGCAACAAACATTACAAAGTATTCCAATGGAAAGCAATTCCATGGAGATGAAGTCTCAAATTCAAAGTACATTCCTTTGAACATCCTTCTTTGCATAGATTCATAGAATAACTTCCACCTATGGAAACAATTCCATATTCCCATCTTGACCATCACTTTTGAACAAGAGTTGCCTCTTTCCAAAATATGTCAATAAGATCCTTAATCTATACTTCCAATTGTCCATGAGTAACCAAACTTTGGAAAACCCCAAATTGTTCTTGATAATTGCTTAATCATCTTAGTCATATCCAGTTCTAATCCCTTTTCCCTTCTTAACACCCTAAGCATTAGGAAAATTTAGAATGGATGAATATTATAACACATGCAATCGATCCTATATCCGAAGCATATGGGATACGTTTCATGCTATAATATTTTTATTTGCCATGTTCTCATAATTAAAACTATGAAGAGGGATGCCGTAATCATAATCGAATTTTGAGAAAGTAACATATATAGAAATTCCTTAGGTTGAACCATTTCAACATAACATTCATATATATTCTTGACTAAAGTTGATTAAAATCTCAATCTAAGCTTGTAGAATTGAAATGAAGTATAAATTTCTCTCCCTTAATTATAGTAAAAACAACTTTTTCAAAGCGAGTTGAAAATTTTGTTTTCTATAATTAACATTGCTAACTTGCAACATAATCGTCATGCTCCCACTAGCATAATGATTATTATCTAACTCGCATAACACTTTATGCTCCCACTAGCTTTGACATGTACCTAGAAATCAGTCAGATTTCTAATACTAGATTGCCTTGATTAGACTTTATCAAACCATACAGTTGGAGTCTAATCCTTTCCTTAGATATCTCACATGTGAGTCTAAACCTTTTCCATTCTCATTAGTTAGTGTGCTGGTTACCACACACGCTCCACTAACGACATGAGAATGAAAACTTCACACATGCTATCCACTTAAATCTACTTAGTGAAAGAGTTTCCTCACTATCATTTCCATGAATCAGAGAGAAACCTTATGACACTTAGATTTAATGGTGTATCTGTTCTTATCCATGTGAATTATCAGAACCAGAGTCACAAGACAAGGATAATGACAAATCCAAACTCATATGGACTAAACTCTATCTAATTTCTTGCCACCTGGTAGCTCAAGGGCCTGCCATTGCTTCCAAGTTGTTATGCAACCAGTTGAGAACTCTTAGAACTCCACTACAAAACCAACTTTAACTGGAATGGGCACAAAATATGTCAACACGATAGGTTACAAACCTCAAGTTGTGGTCTAGTGATTAACAAAACTCTTGATTAGTTCTTGAATCTATCTTAAGATCCTTTTAAGGCTCCCACTGACCTCTTGACATATAAGACTCTCTTTGTCAAGAACCATTCCGTGACAAAACACATATTCAAGAGTTAGTGCAGATTCTTATCAGGTTAAACACTTCTCACAATTGGTCTTAGTTGGTCTTTGTTTTATCCAAAACATCACAACTTACCAATCTCAAATGTACAAGAGTAAGAACACCTTTTACTCTACATTTAACAAGTGTTATAAACCTTTCTTAAGATTATGTCACTCAAGGATTAATCTTGGAGTATGACTCTAAGATTTAATTTTGGAACGAAGTATAATTTATCTTTTGATATAACCATTTCAACAATTCACGATTCCTCTCCTTAGTCAAACAAAATGAACTAAGGTGTCCTCAGAGGATCAATTGTGACATGGTTTCATAATCACTAAGATAATCATAACACAAAATACACAAGTACTCTCCCATCTCTTCAGATTGGAGAAACTTTTATCTTTCTGCCTTATTTGATTCTTCTTTTTCATTCTGCCATACATTGAAACTTTTCCAATGATTCAGAATTACACTTAAACTTGTAAGCATAATCATATTTACTAAACTTTAGTAAATCTTATCAACCTTTGTGGTGGACTTAACTAGCACACAACCATGTGTACCCAATCCATTAGTCCTTCACTTGACTCATATGCGAATGTGAACAAGGAATTAGTCTTAATTTACCAAAGATGAAAATTCTCATTCATCACACAATACAACTTGCATGATTCCAAGTTTCTATCCAATTGAAACTTGGGTGATGAGAATCTTTCCTTATTTGGTAAACTATAACACTACCACAAATGAAAGAATCAAATCAATTTCCTATATTGCTTATCAATGGAAAAATTTAATCAACAAATTTTCACAAATGCCATTATAAGGATACTTAAAATAAATAAAATCAAAACCATTTTTCTTTTATTTTAAAACTTTGCGGAAAAATTAATCCTTACAATCCATATGGAAAACTTGTTGTTATCCATTCCTAAGCAATACATCATAACTCTTAAGTAACAGCTCAAAATTCTGATCACCGAACCATGCGATCGAAATCCATCTTCGCGATCAGAATCAGCATATACTTCCTTTAACTTTCTTCACCTTTTCTTTGATTCTTAAAACATCAACATGTGACCTCGTCACATTATGCAATAAGAATCTAAGAATAGAAACTTAATAGAGTTAGACAATGGACTTTACCTGAAGTAGAGTCAAACCTATTGACTTTACCATCCTTAAGATGTTTCAGGTAAATTTAGCAGCTTCGCAACCAAAATCTTTCCTTTGGCAGCAGAATCATATGGACTCTTTGGAAACGTACATGGAACTATCACAGACTTAACATTTCTCTTTACCATTTGGTCAACCGAGTTGACTATGGCCGATCCCTTTCCATTGGGAAGAGAAATTTTTTTTCTGGACCTCCATTGTCACCATTTTTAATGTCCAAACAGGTTTGGAAAGTAGATCTTCCAATTCAATTTGCTTTACTAATGCTCCAAATCATTTCTGATTTAGCATCTTCGAGCAAATAGGTAATATCATTAAGGGTCTTATCGCGACCTGTCATCAGGGAGTGACTGAAGAACCAAGTCAGCAGCCAGCTACCTCGAGACTTCAACACCCGACTCTCCCGACTTGTCAATATGTGGCTTAATCCCCAAGATCTAAGCACATATAAACTCTACTTCCCAATAGGGATAGAGTGACCTAGAACTTATCAAGTCTTAAAACTTGTGGGATAGGGAGATTTATTGGAGGAGTTGGATTAAGTGAAGTATGATTTCTGGTCCCACAAATGCCCAACAAAGGGATTGATCTTTCACCTGCATTGCCATTTGGGATATCATCATCATTAGGAAGCTTGTTCCTAAAGATTTGGGAAGACCATAGTTGTCTAAACTAGACATCTATAATGGGAGAAATTCAAGTTAGTTGATCTAAAGTCCTTAATACAACACCCAATTGAAGTATTAAGGCTAGGACCCAATAACCTATTTATAACTGGAAGAGGGATGCCGTAATCCAAGTTATAAAATAGTTAAAGGTAGGTAAATGACGATTTACCAATTTCCACCATGAAAAAGAAATATTTTATTATTAGGTTTTATTGGTTTTGAAACGCCTAGATCTTTTGAGATACATTGAACTTTTCAATGGAATGTTTGAATCTCGATTGTGCCCTTTTAAATTTGTGACTGGGATGCCGAGGATCACAAACAAGGTGTGAATAACCATACAAATTGACTTGGTACCCTTAACAATATTACCTAATCGAATTGACGGTTAACCACACGCGCTCCACCAATCTATAATAAAGTCAAGTTACCCTTTGCCACTCTTACTAGTCCATGTTAGTGTGCCGGTTAACCACACACGTTCCACTAACGACTTGTTAAGGTACAAAGTGTAATTTTATGGGCTAGCACCTTTTCACATTTTCCTAAGTAACTAAGATTAGGAATTCATAAGTGTTTAGTTACTTAGTATTTTTTCATTATACTTTTAATGAATATTTAAAGTCGTATCCTACCCGTTCGGCTAACGACCCTCCACCAGTCAAGGAAGCGGTGGGTGAGAGTGGACACCGATTAAACTGCCATTTTATAGGCAGTAACCTTATACCCCCTTATAGACCGGCTTCGTGATTGAGGCCTACTAACGGTAAGATTGACTTCTTCTTATACATATCTATATAATTAAAATTATAATAATAGTATAAGGGTTGAATTTTAAACCTTTTAAATATTTAATGTTCAATTTGGAATTAAAGTATACATGAGGAGTAACTTTTCAAATTCCAAAACTTGAGGGCATTTTTGAAACTATTTCAAGACTCTTTAAATCATAACTTATGAGTTTAATGGTTCATTAAAATGAAGACTCTTCATTTTAATGTAACCCCTTATTCTTTAAAAAACACTTTAAAGAAGTGTCTCTTCAACATCCATAACTTGAGGACAAATTATGGAGTCATTAAACTATTTAATGAAAAAACTCTTACATTTTATGTAACCTACAAAACTTTTATGAGTTTTTAATATTCATAAATATGAATTTTCACATAACTTGAAGACAAGTTACAAAAACATATTTTATGAACTTCTTTTAGACTAATATGGATTGAAAACAACTAGAACATAATTTTTTCATTATCAATCTAAACTAACTCATAAATCAAGGAAACATAAAATTCTTGAAAAATTCATAACTTGAGGACAAGTTATGAACTCCATACAATTTTCAACAAGATCATGAATTATATCAACAAACTATTTGCACACAATTCCTATGATCTAACAAAACTCATAAGCATGATCATTCATAATCAACAATTTTCAAGAATAACATGAACACTTATAAACTTGAAATTTCTATTATGGCATTGAAATTGGTTTAACATAATCATTACCACATTCAAAACAAGTTTTATAAGTCCAAAACAGTCAAAGGTAATGATTCTAGACCAATTCCAGCAACAAAACTCGAAAATATGCTGTCTGGGGGTCCAACTCGTTGAGTGCACGAACAAACTCGGCGAGTTGGATGAATTTTGCCTTGGACTCGTCGAGTCCCTTCATGGACTCGGCGAGTCTGCTGGGCTGGCAGCACCAAAAGTTGATTTTTAAGCAGTTTAAGCAAGTACAACAAGAAAACAAGACTTGGCTCTGATATCACTGTTGGGTTTTGAGCAATCTAACAGTCCTAAGTGTACATGCAACCCTAAATACCTTGGATCTATGTTTTCTCTATTATACATGCAAATATCAACTTTCCAAGGTATTGTACTATTCTAGCATACAAAACTTTGAATAACACAAGTTAGAATAACATACCTTTTGTTGGTGCTTGTCTTCATGAAGCTTTAGTGCCTAGTGCCCCAAGTGTGACACCTCAAATGGTTCACACAACCCCATAAGCACTTGGAATAACTTAGAGAGAAATTAGAACACTTCATGAAATAGTTTTGCCCTCACCCTTACATACATAGTGTCCGATTTCTTTAGCCACGGGATTCTTTTATATGGTGGCTATTAGGGTTACACCATGTAACTCATGACTTTACCCATTCGTTATGCTCCATGGATTTTAACCTCCATGGAGTATCCATGGGTCACCCCATGGACTTAGTCCAACATAAGGAATCTTGGATCACAAGCCCACATATATAAGAATGAATGATTTACACAATCAACCCATATATTTAATTAGTCTCCTTTTGATCACTTAATTAATTCCAAATTAATTCTTGATCAATAATAATTAAATAACCTTATTAATATATTAGAACTTATAATATATTAATAAACCTTAAGTGTTATTTCTCTCATTTTAGTCTATCCAAGTGCATGATGCCATGCAACCCAAATAGACCATGCCGGGTCGGGTCAAGTTTTACCAGTTATAGTTATGGACTTAGACATTAATCCAACATCAACACTATATAAGAATCCTATACTCCACCAAAATCAGCTACACATATGAAACAAGAGGGCTTGGCCGATTTCAAGAAGTGTGCATTCTCTCAAAAGTCATTCCAAGAGCATTTGGTGTTGTGTGAAGCATTTGAGGCATCACACTTGGGGTGCTAGGCTCACAAGGTTTCAAGGAACATAAGCAACAACAAGGTAAGTTATTTTATCTATCATTCAAGTTAAAAATTGCTCCCCATGTACGCTAGATAGTGTCACACCCCAAAACCGATAACGGCGGAATACGTTTCGGGGTGGATGACGTAGTGTACAGTATCATCACAATTGCATAATAGTAAAAGCAAGAAAAATACAACCATTTCATTTACATAGTAAGTGTATTTACATGTGTGTTTTGTATTGTTTGACAAACACCAAAAGTAAACAAAAATAAGAGATGGGTCTTGCATGCTCCATCTTCTCCCAAAAATGTTGCAGTTGTACCTGTCTATCTTTGACCTGAAGATACAAGTTATTTTGAAAAGAATATCAGCATAAAGTTGGTGAGTTCATAAGAGTTTAGTGTGAGTTCTTTAATAAAAAGCATTAGAATCATTAGTATGAAAACCGAAGTTTGTAATCATAAGTAGTGGTAAAACCTAGAAATTCCAATATTTTCCAGAACTGTATAGTAAATGAAAATCTTTAAGAAATATGGTGTTTCTATCTTTGAAATCCATTTATCGTAGAAGTATAATAGTAACTCACCAATAAGTAAGGCAATATAATGACTTATTCTTGGATTACATAATAGTGGTGCAGCATCCTTTAGTATTAGATACTTATTTACTTCGGGATATTAACTTCCTTTTTCTTTTAGTAATTTAGTGCGGTTATAGTTTCTTTCTTGTATATTACCAATAGTGTGAGTAATAGTGGACCCTCATGACCTTCCCTGTCATGCATAGTGTAGTAGAGTAAAGGCATCCCTGGACCTGAGCGGCTCGGACTGAAGTTATCAGTCGGGATGTAATAGCGATTGCCCCGTATAGATCTATACATATAGTGTCGTCTTCCTATCGGAAAACTTCGGGCGTAGTGTGTAGCGAATAGAGTATCTCGTAGTGGATTAATGAATTATCTCATGATTAGTACATTCTCTTGTATTATAGTGTTGTAGTATTTTGTATAACTTGTATTGAATTCTCTTATTAGTGTATAGCTTCATAATAGAGAGAATTATAGTAGTGTAGAGTAGTAGTTAAAACAAGGGATAGAGACCTTAACTATACCTATTATAGTTAAATTAGAATGTGTGGTTCTAGTCAGGTTAGTGATTTAGGCATCTAATGAAATAAGAAGTACTCGTAATCCGTACTAATATACGAGATAGATAACTAAGAAATCAACGACAGTCGGATGGATAACCACTACCCTAAGCCCACAATCAAACAAGAATAGGAAATAAGGCGAGCTATCGGTCCTAAGTCCTTCAAGTCTTACTTATATAAATATATCAGTGTGGTTAAATTTTTATAAGGAGTTTTATTAAACAAAAATGTTGTATAAAATTAACATCTGAAGCTTGTTTGTCAATTCAAAATGGTTTTGAAAACAGATGATTGATTTATAAGGCATAGTGACAAATCACATGTGATTTGAACTACAGGTAGTGAATCACATGTGATTAATTCTGTAATATGAAAATTTGTCTTGTATAACTTTTCGTAAACATATATATTCAACTTGTATCTCCCCCCTAAAACATATAAAACATTTGAAAGGTTCATTAAAGGGGTATGAACTCACCTGAATTCGCGTAAATCGGGTGAATCAGGTAAAAGTGTCGGTTGAGCGTTTTGTTCTAAATAATGACTTGTACACCTTTAGGACCCTAATTTCATATGAAAATATGTGTTTTACAATAAATTAATCATTTTATGCTTTCCGTTTGAGTATTGAGGCATTATAGCATCAATTCGGGGTTTTAGGGCCTAGAAGGGGTTCCCGGGAGTGGTTTAAGGCTAAGGAGGATTTACAGGAGGGCCCATGAGCTCACTCCCTTGGAGTTTATGGCCCAAAGGCCACTCCTTGGGAGTTTACGGCCGTATGCCCCTTAGGCTTGGCCGTAAGCTCATATTATCTTCCAAATTGCATGTTCAAAGCCTTATTTCACTTCCTTACTTTAATGGTATGTGTCTTGGACCAATATGAAGGGGTTAAACTCTTATTTTGTGACATTTTGGGGAGTTTACGGCCAAGACTTGTTCTTGGGCTGTAAACTCTATTTAATCCTTCAAGATGGGTGTTTAATTGGTACAACATGCTCTCATTCACCTTAGGTAAATTCTAGAAGGCCTTAAAATGAGTTTTGGGACAATTTGGCATGAAAATTGGGGAGTTTACGGCCCAAGAATATCCTTGGCCGTAAACTCTTCATTTGGCATCAAAATGGGGAGTTCAATGGTACAACACACATCCAAGGGCCTTAGATAAATTCCTTTCATGCATTAGAGAAGTTTTGGGAGTTGTTTGACACAAAATCTTAGGTGTTTACGGCCCAAGCTTAGCCTTCGCCGTAAACTCCATTTTTGTTGTCCATAAATGGTGTTGTTTGATGCATTTAAACCTTCCTTAGTGTCAAGTCTAAATTGCCAAACACCCTAGATGAGTTTTTGGGACTTTAAACAAGGGTTTTTGGGGTGTTTGAGGTGTTTACGGCCTAAGCACAAGCTTGGGCCGTAAACTCCCTTTTAAGCTTTAATTCCTTGTGTTTTAGTGTCCAAACTCTCCTAGGTTTATGCCTTAATTAGTCCATGAGCTTAAAGGAAGGAAAAACAAGGTTTTTGGCATGTTTTTCGGGGTTTACGGCCTAAGGGGCTTCTTAGGCCGTAAACTCCTTTTTAGTCCTTGTTTTCCATGATTTTGGACTCTAAATACAGTAAAGTATGTTTATATTAAGATAGGGAATGAGTCCTTACGTTTGGAAGTCGGAAATTCGCGGATTTGGGGTCGATTTCGGGTCTAGAGAGAGAAAGTAGTGAGAGGGAGGTGAAGGAGTGGTAAAAGTGTTCAATTGTAGTGTTCATTTGTTTTTATATGTCTCGGGTATTACACCCGATACACGGCTACCCGATGCTAAAGTTTAACGGGGTTATAACTTTTTACCCGGGTGAAGTGGTTGAAAAGTAATATAACTCTATTTAGTTAAACAGGGTTAACATTTACAAGTTATAATTACTTATGATAATACCGGAACATATAATTAACTAGATATTTGTTTATTGACGACTCCAAACGTTACCGAGAAATAACATATAGTGACGCATTCCGTTAGTGAAAGTAGGGTTTGTAACGACAATATATTTGGGGTTGTCACATAATCCTCCCGTTAGGGGAATTTCGTACCGAAATTTAGAATTCATACAGATAAGAATTACAATACTACTACGCGAAGAGATGGGGGTATTTGAGTTTCATTCGGTCTTCGCGTTTCCATGTGAATTCTGGTCCTCGTTTGGCGTTCCACCGAACTTTCACAATTGGGATACGACTTTGTTTTGTTCGTTTTACTTCTCGATCCATAATCTCCGCAGGATCTTCCACGAAGTTGAGGCTCTCATTGACCTCAATCTCGTCAAGGGGAATTACAAGTGTCTCGTCTGACAGACATTTCTTCAAGTTCGAGACGTGGAAGGTAGGGTGTATGTTGCTTAGTTCGTGAGGTAGGTTGAGTTTATAAGCTATGGGGCCGACTCTGGCGAGAATCTCAAAAGGCCCTATGTACCTTGGGTTCAACTTTCCACGCTTTCCAAAGCGTATCGTTCCCTTCCATGGTGAGACCTTCAACAGGACTCGATCTCCCACCTGGAATTCCAAGGGTTTTCTTCGTTTGTCAGCGTAACTTTTCTGTCGATCCCTAGCGGCTTTTAGTCATTCACGTATCTGTACAATCTTCTCGGTCATATCTCGAATGATCTCCGGACTAGTAAGAGAGCTGTCAGCAACTCTTCCTTTAGCTAGCTGTGTGTCACCCACCTCAGCCCAGCACAGAGGGGATCTGCACTTACGGCCGTAGAGGGCTTCGTATGGGGATGCCTTGATACTCATATGATAACTATTATTGTAAGAAAACTCCACAAGAGGTAAGTGTGTGTCCCATGATTTGCCAAAGTCAATCACACAAGCTCGCAGTATATCTACTAAGGTCTGGATCGTCCTCTCACTTTGTCCGTCGGTCTGTGAATGGTAGGCCGTACTCATGTCTAGCCTCATCCCTAGTGCCTTTTGCAAGGATTGGCAAAACCTAGAGGTGAATCTACTATCTCTTTCTGAGATAATAGATGTAGGGACGCCGTGTAGTCGTACTATATCCTTAATGTATATTCTAGTGAGTTTCTCCATCTTGTCCGTTTCTTTAATGGGTAGGAAGTGGGCGGACTTGGTCAACCTATCAACAATGACCCAAATGGTATCTAATCCACTCGCTGTCTTGGGAAGTTTGGTTATAAAGTCCATTGTGATCCTCTGCCACTTCCATTCTGGTATCTCAGGTTGCTGGAGGAGTCCTGATGGCTTTTGATATTCGACCATGACCTTCGCGCAAGTAAGGCACTTACTCACAAAGGTACTGATCTCCGCTTTCATGTTCGGCCACCAGTATAGCTTTTTGAGATCCATATACATCTTATCTGAACCCGGGTGGACGGAGTAGCGGGTGTTATGTGCTTCTCTCATAACCAAATCTCTAAAACCTCCATGGCGTGGAGTCCAGATTTGGTCCATGAAGTAGTAGGCTCCGTCACCCTTGACCCCCAGATTTTTATCCATTCCGCGCAGAGATTCTCCCATCACGTTCTTAGGCTTTAAGGCTTCCAGCTAAGCCTCTTTGATTTGTGTGGAGAGATGCGAATGGATAGTCATCATCATCGACTTGGTCTTTCGACCAGTATACTCCTTCCTACTTAGTGCATCTGCTACTACAATGGCTTTTCCCGGGTGATATCTAATTTCACAGTCGTAATCGTTAAGTAGTTCGTCCCATCGATGCTGTCTCATGTTGAGTTCTTTTTGGTTCAGTATATGTGGAAGACTTTTATGATCAGTGTACACCACACTCTTCGTCCCGTATAAGTAGTGTCTCCAGATTTTTAGTGCAAAGACAACCGCTCCTAACTCGAGGTCGTGAGTAGTGTAGTTCGCCTCATGGGTCTTTAGCTGTCTCGAGGCATATGCGATAACCTTACCCCGTTGCATCAAGACACAACTGAGCCCCTGATTGGATGCATCACAATATACGAGAAAGTCTTCTGTCCCTTCGGGAAGGGATAATACTGGTGCGGTGCATAGGGCTCGCTTCAGGGTTTGGAATGCCTTCTCCTGTCTTTCTTCCCAGTCAATCGATACACCTTTCTGCGTCAGCATAGTGAGAGGTTTCGCAATCCGAGAGAAGTTTTGAATGAATCTGCGGTAGTAACCAGCGAGGCCTAGAAATTGACGACTTTCCGTAGGCGTCTTCGGTGCTGACCAGTTCTCAATAGCTTTAATCTTGGAGGGATCCACATGAATTCCTTCTTCACTAACCACGTGACCTAAGAATTCAACTCTTCGGATCCAAAACTGGCACTTAGAGAACTTCGCATATAACTTTTCGGATCGCAACGTTTCCAGGACTCGTCGTAAGTGATTCCTGTGTTCTTCCTCGCTCTGAGAGTAAACGAGGATATCGTCAATGAAGATGATGACGAACTGATCCAGTATGGACGACACACCCTATTCATCAAGTCCATGAAGACTGCGGGGGCGTTAGTCAGTCCAAAGAGCATCACTACGAACTCAAAATGTCCATAGCGAGTTCGAAAAGCTGTCTTTGGAACGTCTTCCTCAAGTACCCGTAACTGATGATACCCAGATCTAAGATCAATCTTGGAGAAGTAACTCGCTCCTTGTAGTTGGTCGAATAGATCGTCGATACAAGGAGGAGGGTAGTGATTTTTAACCGTGAGTTTATTGAGTTCTCTATAATCAATGCACATCCGAAACGATCCGTCCTTCTTCTTCACGAACAAGACCGGAGCTCCCCAAGGTGAGAAACTCGGTCTTATAAAGCCCTTGCTGAGCAGTTCGTTGAGTTGACCGGATAGTTCTTGCATTTCGGCGGGCGCTAGAGGGTAGGGCGACTTAGCTACGAGGGTAGCTCCTGGAATTAGGTCGATTCTGAACTCAACCTGACGTTTGGGAGGTAGGCCGGGAAGATCCTCCGGGAAGACAATAGGGAAATCGCATATTACGGGAATGTCTTTTGGATCTTTTGATTTCTGGTTAGTGTCAATGACGTGAGCAAGAAAGGCACGATATTCCTTGCGTAAGTATTTATGGGCCTGAATACTGGAGATGATACGAAGGCTCGTACTCGGCTTATCTCCATATATCAAGAGGGTTTTGTGATTCGGAAGGTTCAGACGAATGGCTTTGTCGGAGCATAGGATATCGGTGCGATGGAGACTCAACCAATCCATACCAACAATGACACCGAAATTTTTGATTGAGACTGGCATAAGATCAATTGGAAATGAGGGATCGTCTAACATGAGAGTGCAACCTATGTAGATTTCGCTAGAGCTTTCTATTTTCCCATTGGCCATTTCTACGACGAATGTTTCTTTTAGTGGTCAAGGGGTTTGTTTGAGTAAGTCTTTAAAGTTATGATTTATGAGGCTTCTTTCTGCACCACTATCAAATAAGACACAGGCATAGGAGTTGTTGAGAAGAAACGTACCCGTGACTACCGTGGGATCTACTACCGCTTCATTGTGACCGATAGCGAGTAGCCTTCCAGTCCCTCCAGCATTTGTGGTCTTTGGGCAGTTTCTCTTAAAATGACCCGCCTCTCCGCAGCCATAACAAGTTGGGGTCACTCCCGTACCAGGAACCTGCATGATAGGTTGGAACACTGCAGTTCACGGCAAGGGCCGTTGTGGTGGAAAGGGCACTTGGTACACTTGGGCAAGTTCCCACTATAAGCTTTCAGTGGGGTTGGAGCAGCTGGAGTGGCCGGAGTGGTGGCAGCATGGACCGCCACAATTTGTTGGTCCTTGGAGGAGGTTTGAGTTTTCTTGCCCTTCTTCTTATCCCATCGCTTCCTCTATCTGAACTTCGCCCCTAGGGCAGTACCCTCCTCTCATGAGGTCTTTCAAGGTGTCCCAGCCCATAGCATTGGCTGTAACCAAGGAAAGTGAACTAACATGGCCGTTCCACCATGTCAAGGCCCTGTTAGTGAGGGTAGCAGTAGCGAACTTGATTTTGCTCTCTTTGGGACAAGAGCACATCTCGAACACCGCTTCAGTTCTTTCGAACCATTGGGATAATGCCAGGATTCCTCTGGTACCGTCGAAGAAGGTAGGTTTACAGTTCATGAAATCCTTATAAGTGCATCCCTGCACCCTATGATGGACTTCACCGAACCTGGAGTTACCACCGCTCGCATCCCCATAATTCATTTGGGCCATGGCTGTTGTCCCGGCCGCGGTCACCGCTATTTGGAACAACACCGGGTCGATCTGCGGAGGAGGAGGTGGTGGAGTTGGGGTTTGAGTTGCGGGTCTTCCTCTGTTGGGACGCTTTCGTGGAGGCATCCTTTACTAGAAGAATTATAGAAATGATAGCAATAGTAAGAGCCTATTGCGAATATAAATACAGTGTTTCGTGGATTAAATCAACATAATCCAAGATCAGGATGAGAGTTATAGCAATAGAGAAATCAACTGCCAATGTACTGGTATTAATGATGCAACACAAGTTCAAGAAAACTTGACCTAGCAATAGGTCTTACATCATACCATAGAGAAAATGTTGGCAGTTTAGAGGTTTAACTAGAGTACTTTCAAGCTAGGAATGTTTACAGATAATAGATCTACGGAACATAGAGTGAAAAGGTTAATCCATTTAACAAAAGATTGAGGTAACTAGACGTCTTCTACTGGAGATAGTTACTTGTCGGGCGAATCCTCAGATCTGCTAGCTGACACATAACTTCTTGAAGCTGTCGATCATGTGTCCTTTGGCATGTACGGAGCTCCCTAACTTCGGCTTGGGATGCAGCCAGTTGATGCTGCAGAGCCTCGTTGGTCCTCCTTGTCCTGTCCATGGCTTCTTCGAGTTGACGGATGCGAACCGTGTTGAGATTCGAGTTGGCATCCACTTCTACAACTCGACCTATAGCAGCTTGACCCTGCTCGACGTTCCTGGAAATCCTTCGGATCATGATGGGCAGGACCCGATCTGCTGATCCTCCTTCGTTTATGTTGTTGAAGCTTCGGTCTCCATTGTATGGCATGGGCTGACGCTGTTCTTCGCTCCATCTCTGCAAGGATATGGCCCACATAGGAGTGGGACCCTGAAATGCCGGACGGGGGTTAGGGTTTGGAACTCCGGGAGGTAGGTTATTAACTTCTGGCTTGGAGTCGGAGTTATCCGGAAAGCCTTCTGCCCGGTGGTCATCCAAAGGAATTGGGTGATCATCGTCCGACTCTTCGATGAGCCATCCTCCATTACCCTGGTTTGGGTTGTACGGGTCGCCAGGAGGGTGGAAACCAGCCATGATATCTATGCGAGAAAAGGGAAAAGAAGATTAATAGGCGCACTAACCTAAATTACTTATAAGGTGATCATCACGAGTTAGACCAATACTTGCATAATGCATACTAATTACATGTGACTGTGGCAGGATAGTCCGTCGAATAAGTGACCCTAACTCTAAATCCACAACCAAACAAGGAACAGGAAGTAAAGCAAAGATCACAGATTCTAAGTCTATAACGCCCTAGTCACATGTAATCGGAAAGCATCCATTTAGCAACTATTGATCTATCAGTAACGACCCTTTTTAGTGCTCACAGATGTATGTTTTTTCTAGAGGTACAGAATACTCCTATAGTATTCTAATGTTAACGTTATTGTGGTAGTGTTGGTAAGTTTTAGACTTGTTATAACACCATAACCAAGCATAGGCACATGCTAGTCACTCCCAGGAAAACGTAGTTGATCAGGCTACATCCCCCTAAATGTGACTATATGTCTCTAAACCCAATTGTGCTATCCAACAATCTTAACACTTTTGTTTTGTTCTAGGATGATACTGACTTCAGCGTTTTATAGTGATGTGTGTATATACATATATATACCTTGTTAAATCCTTTTAGATACTTAACAGTAT
Organism: Lactuca saligna; assembly: GCF_052625555.1. NCBI lineage: Eukaryota > Viridiplantae > Streptophyta > Magnoliopsida > Asterales > Asteraceae > Lactuca > Lactuca saligna. The sequence continues at coordinate 223,137,186 of NC_136419.1, read as the reverse complement.
ATATATTCTTGGTCAGAGTGTTTTAGTCCCGAAGTGTTTATAGTTCGTATATCTTTTATAGGTTGATATACTTGATTCACTATAAACAATGCTCTGATACCAATCTGTCACACCCCAAAACCGATAACGGCGGAATACGTTTCGGGATGGATGACGTAGTGTACAGTATCATCACAATTGCATAATAGTAAAAGCAAGAAAAATACAACCATTTCATTTACATAGTAAGTTTATTTACATGTGTGTTTTGTATTGTTTGACAAACACCAAAAGTAAACAAAAATAAGAGATGGGTCTTGCATGCTCCATCTTCTCCCAAAAATGTTGCAGTTGTACCTGTCTATCTTTGACCTGAAGATACAAGTTATTTTGAAAAGAATATCAGCATAAAGCAGGTGAGTTCATAAGAGTTTAGTGTGAGTTCTTTAATAAAAAGCATTAGAATCATTAGTATGAAAACTGAAGTTTGTAATCATAAGTAGTGGTAAAAACCTACAAATTCCAATATTTTCCAGAACTGTATAGTAAATGAAAATCTTTAAGAAATATGGTGTTTCTATCTTTGAAAGCCATTTATCGTAGATGTATAATAGTGACTCACCAATAAGTAAGGCAATATAGTGACTTATTCTTGGAGTACATAATCGTGGTGCAACATCCTTTAGTATTAGATACTTATTTACTTCGGGATATTAACTTCCTATTTCTTTTAGTAATTTAGTGCGGTTATACTGTCTTTCTTGTATATTACCAATAGTGTGAGTAATAGTGGACCCTCATGACCTTCCCAGTCATGCATAGTGTAGTAGAGTAAAGGCATCCCTGGACTAAGCGGCTCAGACTGAAGTTATCAGTCAGGATGTAATAGCGTCTGCCCCGTATAGATCTATACATATAGTGTCGTCTTCCTATCGGAAAACTTCGGGCGTAGTGTGTAGCGAATAGATTATCTCGTAGTGGATTAATGAATTATCTCATGATAAGTACATTCTCTTGTATTATAGTGTTGTAGTCTTTTGTATAACTTGTATTGAATTCTCTTATTAGTGTATAGCTTCATAATAGAGAGAATTATAGTAGTGTAGAGTAGTAGTTAAAACAAGGGATAGAGAGCTTAACTATACCTATTATAGTTAAATTAGTGTGTGTGGTTCTAGTCTGGTTAGTGATTTAGGAATCTAATGAAATAAGAAGTACTCGTAATCCGTACTAATATACGAGATATATAACTAAGAAATCAACGACAGTCGGATGGATAACCACTCCCCTAAGCCCACAATCAAACAAGAACAGGAAATAAGGCGAGGTATCGGTCCTAAGTCCTTCAAGTCTTACTTATATAAATATATCTAAGGAGTTTTATTAAACAAAAGTGTTGTATAAAAGTAACATATGAAGCTTGTTTGTCAATTCAAAATGGTTTTGAAAATAGATGATTGATTTATAAGGCATAGTGATAAATCACATGTGATTTGAACTACAGGTAGTGAATCACATGTGATTAATTCTCTAATATGAAAATTTGTCTTGTATAACTTTTCGTAAACATATATATTCAACTTGTATCTCCCCCCTAAAACATATAAAACATTTGAAATGTTCATTAAAGGGGTATGAACTCACCTGAATTCGCGTAAATCGGGTGAATCGGGTAAAAGTGTCGGTTGAGCGCTTTGTTCCAAATAATGACTTGTACACCTTTAGGACCCTAATGTCATATGAAAATATGTGTTTTACAATAAATTAATCATCTTATGTTTTCCGTTTGAGTATTGAGGCATTCTAGCATCAATTCGGGGTTTTAGGGCCTAGAAGGGGTTCCTGGGAGTGGTTTAAGGCTAAGGAGGATTTACAGTAGGGCCCATGAGCTCACTCCCTTGGAGTTTACGGCCCAAAGGCCACTCCTTGGGAGTTTATGTCCGTAAGCCCCTTAGGCTTGGCCGTAAGCTCATGTGATCTTCCAAATTGCATGTTCACAGCCATATTTCACTTCCTTACTTTAATGGTATGTGTCTTGGACCAATATGAAGGGGTTAAACTCTTATTTTCTGACATTTTAGGGAGTTTACGGCCAAGACTTGTTCTTGGGCTGTAAACTCTATTTAATCCTTCAAGATGGGTGTTTAATTGGTACAACATGCTCTCATTCACCTTAGGTAAATTCTAGAAGGCCTTAAAATGAGTTTTGGGACAATTTGGCATGAAAATTGGGGAGTTTATGGCCCAAGATTATCCTTGGCCGTAAAATCTTCATTTGGCATCAAAATGGGGAGTTTAATGGTACAACACACATCCAAGGGCCTTAGATAAATTCCTTTCATGCATTAGAGAAGTTTTGGGACTTGTTTGACACAAAATCTTAGGTGTTTACGGCCCAAGCTTAGCCTTGGCTGTAAACTCCATTTTTTTTGTCCATAAATGGTCTTGTTTGATGCATTTAAACCTTCCTTAGTGTCAAGTCTAAATTACCAAACACCCTAGATGAGTTTTTGGGACTTTAAACAAGGGTTTTTGGGGTGTTTGAGGTGTTTACGGCCTAAGCACAAGCTTGGGCCGTAAACTCCCTTTTAAGCTTTAATTCCTTGTGTTTTAGTGTCCAAACTCTCCTAGGTTTATGCCTTAATTATTCCATGAGTTTAAAGAAAGGAAAAACAAGGTTTTTGGCATGTTTTTGGGGGTTTATGGCCTATGGGGCTTCTTAGGCCGTAAGCTCCTTTTTAGTCCTTGTTTTCCATGATTTTGGACTCTAAATACAGTAAAGTATGTTTAGATTAAGATAGGGAATGAGTCCTTACATTTGGAAGTCGGAAATTCACGGATTTGGGGTCGATTTCGGGTCTAGAGAGAGAAAGTAGTGAGAGAGAGGTGAGGGAGTGGTAAAAGTGTTCAATTGTAGTGTTCATTTGTTTTTATATGTCTCGGGTATTGCACCCGATACACGGCTACCCGATGCTAAAGTTTAACGGGGTTAAAACTTTTTACCCGGGTGAAGTGGTTGAAAAGTAATATAACTCTATTTAGTTAAACGCGGTTAACATCTACAAGTTATAATTACTTATGATAATACCGGAACATATAATTAACTAGATATTTGTTTATTGACAACTCCAAACATTACTGAGAAATAACATATAGTGATGCATTCCGTTAGTGAAAGTAGGGTTTGTAACGGCAATATATTTGGGGTTGTCACAGATAGAAATATACTTTGCATGATAATTAGACAAACATAGATCCAAGGTTATTACGGTTGCATGTACACTTAGGAAGTGTTAGAATGCTTAAAACCCATCAGTGGTATCAGAGTCTAGGCTTGTTTGTTTGTTATTTGTGCTAAAAAGTTGAAAAAAGTCGAAAAACTTGTTGTCTGACTACTGGACTCGTCGAGCCCATGGGGGGACTCGTCGAGTTCACTTGTATCTTTAATCTACTCGTCGAGTAGGTTCATGTACTCGGCGATTAGGGTCGACAGAGTGCAGATTTTCAACTTTAGTTATTGGAAATGGATTAGAAACGTTACCCTAAACTGTTTTGGTACTTGAAAACTTGTTTTAGATCGTGTAATGTCTTTGCTAATTCATTTACAACAACTAGTTATCAAAATTACAAAGTTTTAAATATAATTTTGATTTATGAAAGTGTTCATATTCATGTTCTTGTTCTTATGATGTTTAGATTATCATAGGAATTATTTGTAACCTATGTGGTAGATTAATTCTTGATCATAATGTGTTTTAATGGAGTCCATAACTTGTCCTCAAGTTATGGAAAACCAAGAGTCACACTTGAATTAAAACCATTAAAAGAACACAAGAGTTAGAAAAATGAAGAGTCTTCATTTTTATTACTCTATTAAACTCATAAGTTACAAGAAATGATAAGTTTTGAAAGTTTACAAAACTTGCCCTAAAGTTTTGGAACAAGTAAAGTCCTGTTAAAACTTTATTTCCAACCCCTAGAATTTTAAAAGTTAAAATTTAACCCTTATACTTATATTATTATAATTTAATAATTATATATATATGCATAAGAACAAAGTCATCCTACCGCTAGTACGCCTAATTCACGAAGCTGGTCTATAAGGTGGGTATAAGGTTGTTGCCTATAAAATGGCAACTTAATGGGTGTCCACTCTCACCCACCGCTCGCTTGACTGGTGGAGGGTCGTTAGCCGAACGAGTAAGACAAGGACTTATATATTCTCATTAAAAGTATGATGAATATTATAAATTAACTAAATGTTTTATTAAATTCTCAATCTTAGTTACTTTAGGAAAAATATGAATAAGGTGCAAATCCATGAAATTACACTTTACACTTTGTTTAAGTCGTTGGTGGCGCGTGTGTGGTTAACCGGCACACTAACTTGGACTTAACAAGGTAGGTAAAGGGTGACTTAAGGCTTATTATAGTATCGGTGGAGCGTGTGTGGTTTACCGGCACAACGATTGAGTGATAAACTTTAAGGGTAGCAAGTGATTTGCATGGTTACTTCACACCTCATTTTGTGATCCCCGGTATCCCAGTCACAAAACTTGGAGGGCACACTCGAGATTAAAACATGCCTTTGAAAAGTTCATTGAATCTCAAAGAATCTAGGAATTTCTAAGAACCAATCGAAATACAAATATTTAATATTTCGGTTTTCGTTGTGGAAATTAGTGAATCGTCATTCACCTACCTTTCAAATGTGTTATAGCTTGGATTACGGCATACCTCTTCTAAGTTATAATATATTGTCATTGGATCCTAGCCTTAATATTACATTTGGGTGTTTTATTAAGGACTCTCCATATCTAAACTAATCTTGTCCTCTTCCTTCAGATGTCTACAAACAATGCCGCTTCTGGCTCTAATCCTAATGGTTCCTTTACCCTTATGAACTTGTGTGGGAAAGTCACTTTTGATGGATCCAACTTCAATGAGTGGATCAGAAACATCACGATGATTACCCGCTATGAGGAGAAAGAATATGTCCTTGATAAGGAGCTTAAGGAGATTGATGAGACCACTACAACTCCTCAGGAGATTGCTGACTTTCAGGCACATGAAAGGGATGCTATGAAAGTGGCATGTATCATGATGGCCACGATGACAGTGGAACTCCAAAAGTCCTATGAGGATTTCTACCCTTATGAAATGCACCAAGATTTGATGGAAATATACCATCAAAGTGCACGACAAGAGAGGTATGAAATCATCTGATCCATGATAACAACCATGATGAAGGACGGGGAATCCATCACGAGCCACATGCAGAAAATGGAAAGGTATGTGGATCGATTGCTGAAGCTTAATGTGAACTTCCCTGAGGAGCTTGCAATAGATATAATTTTGTGCTCTTTACCATCGTGATATGATCAATTCCGCATGACATATCACATGAATAAGGAAGAGGTCACACTCAGCAAACATCAGGGACTTCTCAAGACCGCTGAATCAGGTCTTAAGGGGAAGTCGGTTGTTAACACTCCTACTCCAAACTCCACTCCGGTTTTGGCAATCGGGAAAAGTCGAGGGAAGAAGAGAAAGAGTTCTTCGAAGGGTACAAAGGTTAGGACCGTTAATGCCTCTTCTTCAAGTGGAACCAAGAAAGGTTTTGTCACTCCTTCTTCTGACCCAAAAGAGGCTGAATGCTTCTATTACCATGAAAAATCACATTGGAAGTGGAACTGCCCAAAATACCAGCAAGATGTGAAGGATGGGAAAGTTAAACCCAACCATGCAGGTATTTACACTATCATTTCTAATAACTCACCCCATTCTAAATCTTGGGTCCTTGATACCGGTTGTGGTATTCACATTTGTTGTGACTTGCAGGGACTAAGAAGAAGTGAGAATGTGGAGCAAGGAAGGATAAACTTAATCATGGGGAATAGGAAAGTTACACCTGTCACCAAAACTGCAGTTTATACTTAATCGCTAAGTAGTGGGTTCAATTTAGATTTGAATAAATGTTGTTATTCACCATAAATGGCAAGAAATATTATTTCCTTTCATTCATTGTATAAACAAGGTTTCAGCTTTTCATTTGATAATGAAGTTGTTCGATTAATGCTTTCCTTAATAATGTTCTTTATTTTAAAGCATTACCTTGTGATGGTGTGTATGAAGTTGTATCTGTTGTAGATAACTTAGGAAATAATGTTTTGTGTATTGATTCTCCTAATAATAATAACTTGGATAAAGCATCATTATGGAATTGTCGTCTTGGACATATAAGCAAGAAACACATAGGCCAACTCCAAAAGGATGGAGTCTTGGAGTCTTTTGACCTAAATTCAAATGATAGTTGCGAATCATGCTTACTTGGAAAAATGACAAAGTCACCCTTCACATGCTCATGTGAGAGGGGTGAAGGTTTGTTGGACCTTGTACACACGGATGTGTGTGGACCATTCAAACATGCCACAAGGGATGCTAATCGTTATTATTTGACTTTTACTGATGATTACAGTAGATATGGATATGTCTACTTAATCAAGCATAAGTTAGAGACTTTCGAGAGGTTTAAGGAATTTAAACAGGAAGTCGAGAATCAATTGGGCAGGAACATTAAGATGATTCGATCCGATTGACATGGTGAGTATCTTAGTTCAGAGTTTTTCGACTATCTAAGGGAATGTGGGATTGTCTCACAATTGACACCTCCCAGGACACTGCAGCTGAATGATGTGGCTAAGAGGCGTAATCGAACCTTGTTAGACACAGTTCGTTCCATGATGAGTCGAGCTTCGCTACCAATCCCATTATGGTGGTATGCCTTAGAGTCTACCGCCTATATCCTTAATCTACTCCCTACAAAGAAAGTTGCCAAAACTCTTCACGAGATGTGGACTGTTAAAGTACCCAAACTAGACCACATCAAGATTTGGGGTTGCGAGACTTTTGTGATACACGAGACTCATGATAAGCTCGAACCTCGAAGCGGGAGATGTATTTTCATCAGCTACCCACAACAATCCTTTGGTTACCTCTTCTACAGACCTAGTGATAATGTGGTCTTTGTAGCAAGAAGAGGAGTCTTTCGAGAAAGAGAGTTTATAAGCCAAGAAGACAGTGGGAGGAAAATTGATCTTGAAGAAATTCAAGAATCAAGTGGTGAAGGATCTTCAAACTCTAGCCCTTAACTTGAGGAGGAAACTCCTGTTGAGCCAATTGACGAATCTGTACCTCGAGGTGTTCCACGAGAGTTAGGAGTGCACCTGAGCATTACTATGGTTACCATATTACTGCAGAAGGCGAGACACTGATTAGTGATGGGACACTAGTTGGTCTGGATGACCCTAACAGCTACGAGGAAGCCATAGCAGGCCCCGAGTCTGCTAAATGGAAATAGGCTAAGGATTGCGAGATACAATCCATGTATGACAATCAAGTTTGGAACTTGGTTGAGAATGTACCAGGTCGTAAGACAGTAGGGTAAAAATGGATCTTCAAGAAGAAGACCGACATGGATGGTAAAGTACACACTTATAAGGCTCGACTTGTCGCCAAGGGCTTCTCTCAAATTCCTGGAGTGGATTATGACGAGACCTTTTCTCCAGTAGCCAAGATTAAGTCTATTAGGGTTATGTTAGCCATTTACATGAGTTAGCCAGAAGGTTTTGTCAGCAACGAGTACCCTAATAGAGTGTGTAAGCTTGAGAAATCCATTTATAGATTAAATCAAGCACCTCGCAGATGGAATCTTTGCTTTGATGAAAAGGTCAAGGAATTTTGCTTTTGTAGGAGTGAATATGAATCTTGTGTGTATGTCAAGGATAGTGGGAGTATAGTTAACTTTTTGGTATTATATGTGGATGACATACTACTCATAGGAAACGACATCCCAACCCTGCAAGATGTAAAGTCCTGGCTTGGGAAGTGTTTCGCTATGAAGGACCTTGGTGAAGCTGCTTATATTCTAGGGATAAGGATCTTGAGAGATCGGAGTAAAAGACTAATTGGACTTAGTCAGAGTACTTGCTTGGATAAGGTGCTGAAGAGATTCAACTTGTGGGACTCCAAGAAAGGAGAGTTACCCATCCAGAGTAACGCTAGATTGAATAAGACACAACGCCCTAGCACTGAAGCTGAGATAGCAGAAATGAGTCGAATACCTTATGCTTCGGCTATAGGATCGATCATGTATGGTATGACGTGTACTCGACCTAGTGTAGCCTTTGCCCTGAGCATGGTTAGTAGGTTTCATGGGAACCCTGGAAAGGCACACTGGATTGCAGTAAAGAATATCCTCAAGTACCTACGAAGGACTAAGGACTGGGTCCTTACCCTCGGTGGGAGTGATGACTTGAGAGTTGTAGGGTATAGTGATGCTAGCTTCCAGACTGATAGGGATAATTTCCGCTCTCAGTCAGGCTGGGTCTTTACCCTAAACGGAGGAGCAATTTCTTGGAAGAGTTCCAAGCAAGAGACAATGGCTGATTCAACTTGCGAATCAGAGTATATTGCAGCGATCGAGGCGGCAAAGGATGCTATATGGCTAAAGAACTTCATCGGAGACCTTGGATTTGTACCAGCTATTAATGAGACAATGGAAATTTTCTGTGATAGTGAAAGCGTTGTTTCCTTATCCAATGAACCAAGGGATCACGGGAGATCCAGACACATCGACAGAAAATACCATTTATTAGACATCGAATAGAAGAAGGACTCATCGTGGCATAGAGGGTATCATCGGATGAGAACCCAACTGATCCCCTCATGAAGGGACTGACTCGGATTAAGCATCTCCAGCATGCTCGAAGCATAGGGCTGAAGGATGATATTAGATTTAGTAGTTAGATAACCTCGAAATTTGTAAAGTGTAATTGACATTAGATGATGAATAAATGGTGTTTTATTTATGAGTAAAGTGTTGATATCTCTTGTGAATCGTTTACCATATTTCTTTTGCATGTTTTGACTTCCAAAATAATTTTCTTTGGTATAACATATTATTCAAACCTCCACAGTCGGTCATATGTCGGAAGTAGGTATGAATCGAGACTGTCATGATTGGTTGCAGAGGTCTAAGGTGTTGGACAAGGCTACAACAATCATGAGTGCTCATAAGTTCTGAGCATTGGACTCAACCCACGCTGACTGGAATCACTTCATGGAATTCTATCTCGAGTGATCGTTAGATGGTAATATCATATAAGTCTTCAAACCTAGAGATATGATTTGTTACTTACAAGTTGGTTATGCATTCATTGTACGAAAACACATTGGTAACTCGATGTTATAAAACGTGCTTTTGTGTATAATTCAATGAGTGGTAGAACAAACATATGAGTCGAAGTTTATCTGTTCCTTCTTGGATTAGAAGCTGATATCTGGGCCCCTCGATGATTTTGTTTTGACCTATGTACTGGGCCCGGTCAGAACTAAGTTGATGTGCTCAATTAAGTTCTTTGTCAAACAAATCGGAAATCGGGAAACAAACTGTCGGACAATAAGTAAGACATTGTTCCATGTATTTCTCCGGCTCATATCTAGAACAGAGGATTATATGATCACTTATATTAAATGGCGTACCATCATCTTCTCAGTTCCGAGAAACCTTGAAAAGAGCTACGATTGTCGATCGGTTCCTGAAGTCATACTTGAAGTAATAGTTATTAGACTTATCCAAGTAGGAGACTGTTGGATAAGGTGTCTAATTCCATAATTATTTCTGGTATATACTTGACCCGATTCGGCATGGTCCATTTGGGTTGCATGGCACCATGCAATTGGATAGACTAAATGAAAGAAATAACACTTGGAGATTATTAATATATTATAAGTTCTAATATATTAATAATATTATTTATTAGTTTGATCAAGAATTAATTTAGAATTAATTAAGTGATCAAAAGATAACTAATTAAATATATTGGTTTATTATGTAAATTATCCATATCTTGTATAGTGGGCTAAAAGGATCCATGGATTATCAAGTTGGGTTCCACCCATAGGATGCTCCATGGGAGTTACTGTTGGATAAGGTGTCTAAGTCCATAACTATTTCTGGTATGTACTTGACCCGACCCGGCATGGTCCATTTGGGTTGCATGGCACCATGCAATTGGATAGACTAAATGAGAGAAATAACACTTGGAGATTATTAATATATTATAAGTTCTAATATATTAATAATATTATTTGATTAGTTTGATCAAGAATTAATTTAGAATTAATTAAGTGATCAAAAGATAACTAATTAAATATATGGGTTGATTATGTAAATCATCCATATCTTGTATAGTGGGCTAAAAGGCTCCATGGACCATCAAGTTGGGTTCCACCCATAGGATGCTCCATGGGAGTTACAAACCCACGGGTCATGGAAATGAAGAGTCATGACACATTAGGGTTTAACCCTAGATGTGTCAACACTATATAAGTAACATATTCTCTACCCAAAATTGGCTACACTAAGAATCAAGAGGGCTTGGCCGATTTTGAGAAGTGAGTATTCTCTCATAAGTTCTTCCAAGAGCATTTGGTGTTGTGTGAAGCATTTGAGGCATCACACTTGGGGTGCTAGGCTCCCAAGGTTTCAAGGAACACAAACAACAACAAGGTAAGTTATTCTATCTATACTTTATGTTAAAATTGTTCCCCATGTATGCTAGATAGGAATATAACCTTGGAATTCAACTTTGCATGACAATTAGACAAACATAGATCCAAGGTTATTAGGGTTGCATGTACACTTAGGAAGTGTTAGAATGCTCAAAACCCATCAGTGGTATCAGAGCCTAGGCTTGTTTGCTCTTATTTGTGCTTAAAAGTTGAAAACAGAATCGGAAATTTTGCTATCTGCGAATGGACTCGTCGAGTCTATAGGGGGGACTCGTCGAGTCCATGAGTATCTTCAACCAACTCGGCGAGTCAGTTTATGCACTCGGCGAGTAGGGTCGACTGAGTGCAGAATTTCGATTCAGTTGCTGGAAATGAATTAGAAACATTACCCTAAACTGTTTTGGTAATTGAAAACTTGTTTTTTGTGTTCATATTCATGTTCTTGTTCTTATGATGTTTTAGATGATCATAGGAATTATTTGTAACCTATGTGGTAGATTAATTCTTGATCATAATGTGTTTTAATGGAGTCCATAACTTATCCTTAAGTTATGGAAAACCAAGAGTCACACTTGAGTTAAAACCATTAAGAAAACACAAGAGTTAGAAAAATGAAGAGTCTTCATTTTATTACTCTATTAAACTCATAAGTTACAAGAAATGAAAAGTTTTGAAAGTTACAAAACTTGCCCTCAAGTTTTGGAACAAGTAAAGTTAAGTTCCAACCCCTAGAATTTTAAAAGTTAAAATTCAACCCTTATACTTATATTATGATGATTTAATAATTATATATATGTGTATAAGAATAAAGTCGTCATACCGCTAGTACGCCTCATTCACGAAGCCGGTCTATAAGGTGGGTATAAGGTTGTTGCCTATAAAATGGTGACTTAATGGGTGTATATTCTCACCCACCGCTTGCTTGACTGGTGGAGGGTCGTTAGCCGAACGGGTAAGACAAGGACTTATAAATTCTCATTCAAAGTATGATGAATATAATAAAGTAACTAAATGTTTATTAAATTCCCAATCTTAGTTACTTTAGGAAAAATGTGAATAAGGTGCTAACCCATGAAATTACACTTTACACTTTGTCTAAGTCGTTGGTGGAGCGTGTGAGGTTAACCGGCACACTAACTTGGACTTAACAAGGTAGGTAAAGGGTGACTTAAGGTTTATTATAGTATCGGTGGAGCGTGTGTGGTTTACTGGCACATCGATTGAGTGATAAACTTTAAGGGTACCTAGTGATTTGCATGGTTACTTCACACCTCGTTTTGTGATCCTCGGCATCCCAGTCACAAAACCTGGAGGGCACTCTCGAGATTGAAACATGCCTTTGAAAAGTTCACTGGATCTCAAAGAATCTAGGAATTTCTAAAACCAATAAAAACTAAATATCTAATATTTCGGTTTTCGTGGTGGAAATTGGTGAATCGTCATTCACCTACCTTTCAAATGTGTTATAACTTGGATTACGGCATACCACTTCTAAGTTATAATATATTGTCATTGGATCCTAGCCTTAATATTACATTTGGGTGTTTTATTAAGGACTCTCCATATCTAAACTAATCTTGTCCTCTTCCTTCAAATGTCTACAAACAATGCCGCTTCTGGCTCGAATCCTAATGGTTCCTTTACCATTATGAACTTGTGTGGGAAAGTCACCTTTGATGGATCCAACTTTAATAAATGGATCAGAAACATCAGGATGATTACCCGCTACGAGGACAAAGAATATGTCCTTGACAAGGAGCTTAAGGAAATTGATGAGTCCACTGCAACTCCACAGGAGATCGCTGACTTTCATACTCATGAAAGAGATGCAACCAAGGTGGCTTGCATCATGTTGGCCACCATGACAGCTGAACTCCAAAAGTCTTATGAGGATTTCTACCCTTATGAAATGCACCAAGATTTGATGGAAAGATACCATCAAAGTGCACGACAAGAAAGGTACGAAGTCATCTGCTCCATGATAACAACCATGATGAAGGACGGAGAGTCCGTCACGAGCCACATGCAGAAAATGCAAAGGTACGTGGATCGTTTGCTGAAGCTCAATGTGAACTTCCTTGAGGAGCTTGCAATAGATATCATTTTGCACTCCTTACCATCGTGCTATGATCAATTCCGCATGACATATCACATGAACAAGGAAGAGGTCACCCTCAGCAAACTTCAGGGACTTCTCAAGACCGCCGAAACAGGTCTTAAGGGGGAGTCGGTTGCTATCACTCCTACTCCAGACTCAACTCCGGTCTTGGCAATTGGGCAAAGTCGAGGGAGGAAGAGAAAGAGATCATCGAAGGGTACCAAGGCTCGGACCCTTGATGGCTCTTCTTAAAGTGGAACCAAGAAAGGTTTCATTACTCCTTCTTCTGACCCAAAAGAAGCTGAATGCTTCTATTGCCATGAAAAAGCTCATTGGAAGCGGAACTGCCCAAAGTACCAGCAAGATGTGAAGGATGGGAAAGTCAAACCCAACCATGCAGGTATTTACACTATCATTTCTAATAACTCACCCCATTCGAAATCTTGGGTCCTTGATACCGGTTGCGGTATTCATATTTGTTGTGACTTGCAGGAACTAGGAAGAAGTGAGAATGTGGAGCAAGGAAGAATAAACTTAATCATGGGGAATAGGAAAGTTACACCTGTCACCAAGATTGGAGTTTATACTTTATCGCTAAGTAGTGGGTTAAATTTAGATTTGAATAAATGTTGTTATTCGCCAGAAATGGCAAGAAATATTATTTCCTTTCATGCATTGTACAAACAAGGTTTCACCTTTTCGTTTGATAATGAAGTTGGTTCGATTAATGCTTTCTTTAATAATGTACTTTATTTTAAAGCATTACCTTGTGATGGTGTGTATGAAGCTGTATCTATTGTAGATAACTTAGGAAATAATGTTTTGTGTATTGATTCTGCTAATAATAATAACTTGGATAAAGCATCATTATGGCATTGTCGTCTTGGACATATAAGCAAGAAACGCATAGGCCAACTCCAAAAGGATGGAGTCTTGGAGTCGTTTGACCTGAAGTCAAGTGATAGTTGCGAATCATGCTTACTTGGAAAAATGACAAAGTCACCCTTCACAGGCTCGTGTGAAAGGGGTGAATGTTTGTTGGACCTTATACACACGGATGTGTGTGGACCATTCAAACATGCCACAAGAGATGCTAATCGTTATTATTTGACTTTTACTGATGATTACAGTAGATATGGATATGTCTACTTAATCAAGCATAAGTCAGAGACTTTCGAGAAGTTTAAGGAATTTAAACAGGAAGTCGAGAATCAATTGGGCAGGAACATTAAGATGCTTCGATCCGATCGAGGTGGTGAGTATCTTAGTTCAGAGTTCCTCGACTATCTAAAGGAATGTGGGATTGTCTCACAATTGACACCTCCCAGGACACCGCAGTTGAATGGTGTGGCTGAGAGGCGTAATCGAACATTGTTGGAAATGGTTCGTTCCATGATGAGTCAAGCTTCGCTACCAATCTCATTCTGGGGGTATGCCTTAGAGACTGCCGCCCATATCCTTAATCTAATCCCAACAAAGAAAGTTGCCAAAACTCCTCATGAGATGTGGACTGGTAAAGTACCTAAACTAGACCACATCAAGATTTGGGGCTGCGAGGCTTTCGTGAGACGCGAGACTCATGATAAGCTCGAACCCCGAAGCGAGAGGTGTATTTTCATTGGCTACCCACAACAATCCTTTGGTTACCTCTTCTACAGACCTAGTGACAATGTGGTCTTTGTAGAAAGAAGAGGAGTCTTTCGAGAAAGAGAGTTTATAAGCCAAGGAGATAGTGGGAGGCAAGTTGATCTTGAAGAAATTCAAGAGTCAAGTGGTGAAGGAACTTCAAACTCTAGCCCTCAACTTGAGGAGGAAACTCCTGTTGAGCCAATTGACGAATCTGTACCTCTGAGGCGTTCCACGAGAGTTAGCAGTGCACCTGAGCATTACTATGGATTCCATATTACTGCAGAAGGTGAGACACTTATTAGTGATGAGACACTAGTAAGTCAAGATGACCCTAACAGCTACGAAGAAGCCATGGCAGGCCCCGAGTCTGCTAAATGGAAAGAGGCTATGGATAGCGAGATACAATCCATGTATGACAATCATGTTTGGAACTTGGTTGAGAATGTACCAGGTCGAAAGACTGTAGGGTGCAAATGGGTCTTCAAGAAGAAGAGCGACATGGATGGTAAAGTACACACTTATAAGGCTAGACTGGTTGCAAAGGGCTTCTCTCAAATTCCTGGAGTGGATTATGATGAGACATTTTCTCCGGTAGCCAAGATTAAGTCTATTCGGGTTCTGTTAGCCATAGCCGCATTTCATGACTATGAAATTTGGCAAATGGATGTCAAAACCGCTTTCCTTAATGGAAAGTTGGCTGAAGATGTTTACATGAGTCAGCTAGAGTGTTTTGTTAGTAACGAGTACCCTAATAGAGTGTGTAATCTTGAGAAATCCATTTATGGATTAAAGCAAGCACCTCGCAGATGG
This sequence comes from Lactuca saligna, assembly GCF_052625555.1. Lineage (NCBI taxonomy): Eukaryota > Viridiplantae > Streptophyta > Magnoliopsida > Asterales > Asteraceae > Lactuca > Lactuca saligna. Next base: position 223,122,095 of record NC_136419.1, on the reverse strand, counting down.
AATCTTTGCTTTGATGAAAAGGTCAAGGAATTTGGCTTTTCTAGGAGTGAAGATGAATCTTGTGTATATGTCAAGGCTAGTGGGAGTATAGTTAGCTTTTTGGTATTGTATGTGGATGACATACTACTCATAGGAAACGACATTCCAACCTTGCAAGAAGTAAAGTCCTGGCATGGAAAGTGTTTCGCTATGAAGGACCTTGGTGAAGCTGCCTATATTTTGGGGATAAGGATCTTGAGAGATCGGAGTAAAAGACTAATTGGACTTAGTCAAAGTACCTACTTGGAGAAGATTCTGAAGAGATTCAGAATGCAAGACTCCAAGAAAGGAGAGTTGCCCATCCAGAGTAACGCCAAACTGAATAAGACACAAAGCCGTAGCACTGAGCCTGAGATAGCAGAAATGAGTCGAATACCTTATGCTTCGGCTGTAGGTTCGATCATGTATGCTATGACATGTACTCGACCTGATGTAGCCTTTGCCCTGAGCATGGTTAGTAGGTTTCATGGGAACCCTGGAAAGGCACACTGGATTGCGGTAAAGAATATCCTCAAGTACCTACGAAGGACTAAGGACTGGGTCCTTACCCTCGGTGGGAGTGATGACTTGAGAGTTGTAGGGTATAGTGATGCTAGCTTCCAGACTGATAGGGATAATTTCCGCTCTCAGTCAGGCTGGGTCTTTACCCTAAATGGAGGAGCAATTTCTTGGAAGAGTTCCAAGCAAGAGACAGTGGCAGATTCTACTTGTGAATCAGAGTATATTGCAGCTAGCGAAGCAGCAAAGGAGGCGTTATGGCTGAGGAACTTCATTGGAGACCTTGGAGTTGTACCAGTTATTAAAGAGCCAATGGAAATTTTCTGTGATAGTGAAAGTGTTGTTGCCTTAGCCAAGGAACCAAGGGATCATGGGAGATCCAGACACATCGACAGAAAATACCATTTCATCAGACATCGGATCGAAGAAGGACTCCTCGTGGCAAAGAGGGTATCATCAGATGAGAATCCGGAAGATCCCCTCACGAAGGGACTGACTCGAGTTAAGCATCTCCAGCATGCTCGGAGCATAGGGCTGAAGGATGATATTAGATTTAGTAGTTAGATAATCTCGAAATTTGTAAAGTGTAATTGACATTTGATGATGAATAAAAGTGTTTTATTTATGAGTAAAGTGTTACTATCTCTTGTCGATCGTTTACTATATTTCTTTTGCATGTTTTGACTTCCAGAATAATTTTGTTTGGTATAACATATTATTCAAACCTCCACAGTCGGTCATATGTCGGAAGTAGGTATGAATCAAGACTGTCATGTTTCGTTGTAGAGGTCTGGGACAAGGCTACAACAATCATGAGTGCTCATAAGTTCTGAGCATTGGACTCAACCCACGCTCACTAGAATCACTTCATGGAATTCTATCTCGAGTGATCGTGAGACAGTAATATCATATAAGTCTTTAAACCTAGAGATATGATTTGTTACTTACAAGTTGGTTATGCATTGATTGTATGAAAAACGCATTGGTAACTCGATGTTATAAAATCGTGCTCTTGTGTGTAATTCAATGAGTAGTAGAACAAACATATGAGTCGAAGTTTATCTGTTCCTTCTTGGATTAGATGCTGATATCTGGGCCCCTCGATGATTTTGTTTTGACCTATGTACCGGGGCCGGTCAGAACTAAATTGATGTGTTCAATAAAGTTCTTTGTCAAACAAATCGGAAATCGGGAAACAAATGTTGGACAATAAGTAAGACATTGTTCCATGTATTTGTCCGACTGATATCTAGAACAGAGGATTATATGATCACTTATCTTAAATGGCGTACCATCATCTTCTCAGTTTCGAGAAACCTTGTAAAGAGCTACGATTGCCGATTGGTTCCTGAAGTCATACTTGCAGTTATAGTTATTAGACTTATCCAAGTGGGAGACTGTTGGATAAGGTGTCTAAGTCCATAACTATTTCTGGTATGTACTTGACCCGACCCGGCATGGTCCATTTGGGTTGCATGGCACCATGCAATTGGATAGACTAAATGAGAGAAATAACACTTGGAGATTATTAATATACTATAAGTTCTAATATATTAATAATATTATTTGATTAGTTTGATCAAGAATTAATTTAGAATTAATTAAGTGATCAAAAGATAACTAATTAAATATATGGGTTGATTATGTAAATCATCCATATCTTGTATAGTGGGCTAAAAGGCTCCATGGACCATCAAGTTGGGTTCCACCCATAGGATGCTCCATGGATGTTCCATGGGAGTTACAAACCCATGGGTCATGGAAATGAAGAGTCATGACACATTAGGGTTTAACCCTAGATGTGTCAACACTATATAAGTAACATATTCTCTACCCAAAATTGGCTACACTAAGAATCAAGAGGGCTTGGCCGATTTTGAGAAGTGAGTATTCTCTCATAAGTTCTTCCAAGAGAATTTGGTGTTGTGTGAAGCATTTGAGGCATCACACTTGGGGTGCTAGGCTCACAAGGTTTCAAGGAACACAAACAACAACAAGGTAAGTTATTCTATCTATACTTTATGTTAAAATTGTTCCCCATGTATGCTAGATAGGAATATAACCTTGGAATTCAACTTTGCATGACAATTAGACAAACATAGATCCAAGGTTATTAGGGTTGCATGTACACTTAGGAAGTGTTAGAATGCTCAAAACCCATCAGTTACAAACCCATGGGTCATGGAAATGAAGAGCCATGACACATTAGGGTTTACATGGTGTAACCCTAGGTGTGTCACCACTATATAAGAATCCTATACTCCACCAAAATAGGCTACACATATGAAACAAGAGGGCTAGGCCAATTTCAAGAAGTGTGCATCCTCTCAAAAGTCTTTCCAAGAGCATTTGGTGTTGTGTGAAGCATTTGAGGCATCAAACTTGGGATGCTAGGCTCACAAGGTTTCATGGAACATAAGCAACAACAAGGTAAGTTATTCTATCTATCATTCAAGTTAAAAATTGTTCCCCATGTATGCTAGATAGGAATATATCCTTGGAATTCAACTTTTCATGATAATTAGACTAACATAGATCCAAGGTTATTAGGGTTGCATGTACACTTAGGAAGTGTTAGAATGCTTAAAACCCATCAATAACGAGTTCTAAATGCAGTCTTCTGGATATCTTCATCCCGAACCCTCATCTGCTGATAACCCGACCTCAAGTCTATCTTGTAGAACCAAGATGCCCCCTGCAACTGATCGAACAGATCATCGATCCTAGGTAACGGATACCGGTTCTTGACCGTCAACTTTTTCAACTCTCGGTAATCAATACACATCCAGTGTGAACCATCTTTATTCTTGACAAAAAGGATCGGTGCTCCCCAAGGTGAGCTACTCGGTCGAATAAACGCCTTTCCCAACGGCTCCTGAAGCTACGAGGATAACTCATGCATCTCTGGTGGAGCGAGGCGATAAGGCGCCTTGGCGATAGGTGCTGCTCCCAGAACCAAATCGATACGGAAGTACACTTGCCTTTCCGGAGGCATGCCCGACAGTTCCTCGGGAAACACATCCGGAAACTCACACACTACTCGAACCTCGTCAACTGAACGTGGCCTCCCCGCGGCCATTCGTGTATCCATCACATAGGTTATGAATCCACTGCACCCCTGCTGTAAACTTTGTCTCACCTTGGCAGCCGAACAAAACGCTGACCCACACCGGGTCCCCTCGCCATACACAGTAAGCACTCCCCCACTAGGGTCTCGTATGGTCACCAGCTGTCTCTTACAGTCAATGAGCTCTCCAAACTTACTCAACCAGTCCATTCCCACGATGACACAGACATCTCCCATCGTGATAGGAACTAGATCTATAAGAAACTTGACACCAAAAATCTCTAGCACACATCCTCGAATCACGTCAGTGGCATATATCGCTTTCTCATTAGCTATGGAAACCCTCAGGGGTCGACTCATCACCCCTCGATCAATACCGATGTGTTGACTAAAATAAAAAGATACAAAAGACCAACTCGCACCCAAGTCAAATAATACCAAGGCAGCTACAGATTTCACAAGAAAAGTACCTACGCATATCATAATATAAGCACAATATCTCAGCATAAAAGTAAATACGCGAAAGATACATACCAGCCACGACATCAGGCACCATGCAGACCTCCTCTGCAGTCAACTAAAAATCTCTCCCACGAGCCTTCGGAGCCTCGTCCTTTGCCGGTCGAGTCTCGTTAACCCTAACAGTAGGCGCATATCCCTATGTTGATCCCTGGTGAAGCTGAGGACACTCGGCCTTCTGATGCCCGGTCTGGTTGCAATGGAAGGAAACCAAAAATCCCATAGGGCAATCCCTGGCGATGTGCCCCTCCATGCCACATTTGTAGCAAGAACCTGATCGACAGGCCCCCTCATGACCCTTGACGCACTTTCCGCAAGTACGGCCCTTCTGACCTCCCGTCCTCGAATCGGCGGACTTGGTCCGCTTGGCTACCAGCTGAGACTGAGCCGACCACTGATCCATCCTCTGAGACTCAGCCTCCTCCCTGGCCTGAGTCTCCAACTCGATCTCCCTCTTCCGGGCACTTTCTTGGAGCTCAACAAATGTCCAGTATGTCGAGTTCAATACGAACTCCCGAATGTCGCTGCTCAGAATACCTAAATATCGGCTCATCCGTGCCTGCTCAGTAGATACCTGCTCAGGGCAGAACATCGCCCTCTCATGAAACTTCCGGGTGACCACAGCAACTGAATCATTACCCTACTTGAGGGTCAATAACTCCTGAATCAACCGTTCTCTCTCCACCGGGGGAACACACTCATCTCTGAACATGGTAGTGAATCTCTCCCAAGTCACTGCTGAAATCTCTGCAAGAGTGAAGTTCACCGTCATCAACTTCCACCAACCCTTCGCTCCTAGGCGGAGCTAGTTCAAAGCAAACCATACCTTCAGATGCTCCGGACAAGAACACGTATAGAAGCATCCCTCAATCACAGCAATCCATCTCATCGCAGCGATCGGATCCTGCATCCCATCAAACTCAGGTGGCTTCGTGATGCTGAACTCCCGGAACAACAATGAGTCACCTCCCTGAGGTCTGGCAACAGCCACAACTGCTGTAGCTGCAGCAGCTGTGGTCTCAGTCACCGCGGCGTACCGCTCATCAAAAGTCTCCAACAGCATGGTCTTGATAGACCCAAACATCTCTGGAATCTCGGCCCGGATTTCCGCAGCCACCTCATTATGGATCATTTGATGAAGCTCCTCGTCACTCACACCGCTCGTCCCAGGTCTGTGGCGTGTCCCAACCATAATGCCGCTGAAATAAAACATAAAAATGTTAGAGACTCAATCGAGCATACTCGCACTCGATAACGCAACCCTACTCGTCCTCCGATACCCAAAGGATTCTTACATGGGTTGCCCACAGATCCAGTGTCTTCATTAGTACGGGCCCTATACTACTAACTACACCGCATCAGCATTCACCCCAAGTCCTCCTCCTTGGACCCCGGATCACGAGTACTCTATTCTTGCTATGCATTGGCTACCTACTCGCTCTCAAGGCATCTCATAGCAGCAGGATTCCCCTGGACTAAGGCATCACAAATCAGGCCACTCTAGTCCTGATATGAATACCTAGTCTACTCTAGCATGCATAACATATCATAACATATCTCATAACACATATTGTAAGGGTATTTTGGGAATTTTACCGTTCGGCCGCTGGCTGACCGTACACACTGCTTCTTCTTTGGTTATCACAAAATCTCTTATAAAATTTTATGCATTTATTATTGGAATTTTTTTCTCAAATGCTCGATTTGAGTTCAGTTATGCCCGAAGGTGCACTCGAATCCCTCAAACCAAGGCTCTGATACCAACTTGTAACAACGTGAATATTCAAAAAAAAAAAAAAAAAATTCATCCAAATCAAGTCATAAAAATCCAATGTATCATATCATAATACAAAACATATAAATCCCAAGATCATAAAATAAATCCTCCGCTAGTGTGTGCAGATTATGTCGGTGCCTTCCCACGGTCCTCGCTAGTACCTGAAACACATAACCCAACAACTATAAGCATAAATGCTTAGTGAGTTCCATAAAATACTACTTACGCACATACGCCTTTCCAGGCCATGACCTTCCTGTCCATGTGTCTCAAGGGACTTCCGTCCCGACCTGGTAAACCTTCCGGTCCTACCCGCATCGACCTTCCGATCCACATCACAATGCCTTCCGACCCATAACATAAATGTCTTCTGGCCCATAACACAATGCCTTCCGGCCCATATCAAGCATAGCATACATAGCACATACAAACGGTTAACTTAATTACATATAATGTATACAACTCATAACACACCCGACCTTCCGGTCACACATAGATACCCTTCCGGGTACAATATAGTGAGAAAACTCACCTCGTAGGAAGTCTAGAATCTCACGTGCTCGCTATCTTCGAATCTTGAAATGAAGACCGAACCCGAATAATCATAACGAAATATCATTCTAATTAATATGGGCTTCTAAGACTAGGGTTCACCCTTTTATTATTCCTCAGAGGCGTAAAAGACCATTTCACCCCTCCTGGACTCAAAGTCCACAAGTTGACAAAATCCCTAAAAGTCAACAAAAGTCAATAGACCACAGTACGCACGGCGTACCGGCTTCTGTATGCGGGTCGTACATCGATGAACCACTTCTTCAACTTCTAGATCTGGCTCTCTTTAAGTATCCTAACCCATAAAGTTGGAACCTTTAAGCCTGGGCATGGATGTAACGGCTCCTACACTCTCTAATACCTTTTCTTTTCAACTCAAAAGATCTAGATCTCATGCATGGCTAATTATTTACGTCCAAGATTACATTTTATGAACATACAACTCAAATAGACCTGGAATATGATAGATCTAAGCCAATGGGGACTACTTGCTCATAAAGTCTACATCTTTGGGACCAAAACCCTCGAAATTGGTCCAAGAAGCATACCATAAGAACTACAAGCCAAGATCTGAACTTTTTACCTCAGGAAGAAGCTCCAACCTTTGTTATCCACGGATCTACACTTGTACACCAACTTCTAGCCTCCACAATGGACTCCTCTTCACTTTTGCTACCTCGAAATAACACCTTAAAGCTTAGAACACTCGCTCTTAGTGTTTCTTTCTGAAGGATGGTGGCTGAGGAACCAAGCCATCTCATTCCTTTTATAGCCAACAACCCAAATTAGGGTTTTGGGTCTGGACCGGTTACTCCCGGCGTAACCTTGGGTACGCCCAGCACAACCGGGTGATATCGCTTTCAATGAGGCACGCGAGTACGCGCAGTGTACTCCTTGTATGCCCAGCGTACTCGCCCAACACAAAGGCCAAAAATGACAATTATTTAAAAGATGAAGGGCTAATTGGTTGTACCTAAATTTCGGGCTGTTACAAATATAAGATATTATCATCTCATGATCACTTGTGATAAAATCCATGAAGTGATTTAAATGAGCGCGGGTTGAATCAAATACTCAGAACTTATGAGCACTCATGAGTGTTGTAGCCCTTTGTCCAACACCTTAGACCTCTACAAGACAACCCATGATAGTCTTAATTCATATCTACTTCCAACATATGACCGACTGTGGATGGTTTGAGTAACTTAGTCATTCCGGACGAATAACCTAGTTATTATGGAAGTCAAAACATGCAAAATGAAACACAAGAATAATTAAATCGAATATGGTATCAAAACCTATTAACATAAATAAAACACCTTTTATTTATCACCATATGATTACACATTATTCATTGTATATTGTTTCGTGTGTCAACTTTATTCTTGAATTTTAAAAAGTAGTTGTCCCATACTCCAAGCATGTAACTATGTTTTTCTAAACACTAGTCATGCCATACACCAAGTATGCATACTATGTCTATGATCTTTACTTTGTGAACTAGATCAATTGAACATAAATTCAATGATTCTCTTTTCACACTCCAAAATCCCTACCACAAATGCAAGAATTCCAAATTCATGCCATTTACCTAAATTTATTAGATTCTTAACTTATATGCATCGATCGTCTTGTAATCATTATGCACAAATTCACAAATCCTTGGCAACAATCATTGCAGAGTATTCCAAAGGAGATCAACTCCTTGGAAACATCCTTCTTGCATTAAGTTTCCTTAATCTTACACAGATAGAAATTTCCAACTTTCAAACATTTCCAAATTCCATTTTGACTATCACTTCTGAGCAAGAGTTGCCTCCTTATAGATTTTGTCAATATGGTCCTTCCAGAATTATCACTATACTTCCAACTTTCCTTGACCAAAAAATCTTTGATAAACCTTAGGTTATCCTTAACAATTGATTAATCATTTTAGTCGTATCCAGTTCTAGACCTTTTCCCTTCTTAATGCCCCATGCATTTGGAAAATTTTAGAAAGGATGAATATAGCACATGTAATCGACACGATTCATGATGTCTCACATAAAGACTAAACCTGTCTTTTCCTATACCATTTCCATTTTTATTTGCCAAGTTCTCATAATTCAGATTATGAAAAGGGATGCCGTAATCATAATCGAATTTTATAACGCAAATAATGGCCCCATATACAGAATTTCCTTATGTTGAGCCATTCCAACATGAAATTCATATATATATATATATATATATATATATATATATATATATATATCCTTGACTAAATGATTAAAACCTCACGATCTAAGCTTATGTACTTGAGATGAAGTATAATGTCCTCTCCCTTAATTATAACAAAACAACATTTTCCCAATTGAAACCTTTTGTTTTCTATAATTAACATTGCTAACTTGCAATACTTCATCATAATTGTCATGCTCCCACTAACATGATGATTATTAGCATAACACTTATGCTCCCACTAGCTTTGACATGTACTCAGAAATCAGCTAGACTTCTAGAAATCAATACTTTATTGACTTTCTTACCAAAGTTCCGATTTCTGATACTAGATTGCTTTGATAGAACTTTATCAAAATCATACACCTTCCCTTAGATAGCACACTTTTGTGTCCAAACAATTATGAATATGGATTCCGTAATCATAATGGTTAGACCTTTTTGCCACTTCTCACAATCCATGTTAGTGTGCCAGTAAACCACACACGCTCCACTAACGACTTGATAATGCAAATGTCATAATTGCTATCTAACTAAAATCTACTTAGTGAAAGTGTTTCCTCACCATCATTTTCATGAATCGGAGAGAAACCTTATGACACTTAGATTTAATGGTGTATGTGTTCTTATCCATGTGAATTATCAAAACCATAGTCACAAGACAAGGATAATGATAAATCCAAACTCATATGGACTAAGCTCAATCTTAATTTCTTGCCATCTGGCAGCTCAAGGGCCTGCCATTGCTTCCAAGTTCTTGTGCAACCAATTGAGAACTCTAAGAACTCATATGCAAAGCCAACTTTAATTGGAATGGGCATAGAATATGTGAACACGATAGGTTATAAACCTCAAGTCGTGTGCTACTGAAGAACTTAAGGTTTTATTCTTGATTAGTTCTTGAGACTTTCAAGACCTTTAAGACTCCCACTGTCCTCTTGACATATAAGACTCTCTTGTTAAATATTCAAGAGATAGTGTAGATTCTAATCAAGATAAACACTTCTCACTATTGGCCTTAGTTGGTCTTTGTTTTATCCAAAACATCACAACTTACCAATTTCAAATGTACAAGAGTAGGATACTTTTACTCTTACATTTGACAAGTGTTTTAAACCTTCTTTAAGACATGTCACTCAAGTTACAATTTTAGAGTATAACTCTAAGAATTGTTTTTGGAACGAAGTATGACTCATCTTCTTGATTTAACCATTTCAACAATTCAAGATTCCTCTTCTTAGTCATAAGAATGCACTAAGAATCCTTTAGAGAAATAATTGTGCTATGGTTTCTGAATCATTAAGATGATCACAAAACTGATACTAAAGTACTCTCCCATCTTTTTAGATTTGAGAAACTTTTATCTTTCTGCCTATGTTGATTCATCGTATTCGCTCTGCCCTACATTGGAACCTTTTCCAATGTCTCAGAGTTACACTTAAGCTTGTAAGTATAATCATATTTACTGAGATTTAGTAAACTATGACGAATAGTCTCATCAATTATTTGTGGTGGACTTAACCAGTGCACAAGAATGTATACTCGATCCCTTAGTCCCTTCCTTGACTCACACATCCATGTGAACAAGTAGTTAGTCTTAATTTTTCCAATGCTTGAAAGTTCTCATCCATCATGGTATACAACTTGCATGATTCCAAGTTTCGGTCCAATTGAAACTTTAGTGATGAGAATCTATCCTGATTTGGTAAATTTACACATTACCACAAATGAAAGAATCAATTTCATATTTCCAGTCTTGCTATTAATGGAATCTTATAAGCAACAAAATTTTCATAGATGCCATTGTAATGATATTTTAAAATAAATAAAATCATATTTTTTTCCTTTTATTTTAAAAACTTTGTGGAAGAACTTATCCTTATAATCCATATGAAAAGTTATTGTTATCTATTCCTAAGCAATATCTCATAACTCCTAAGAAGTAGCTCAAGAATCCAATCTTCAAACTATGCGATAGAAATACATCTATGCGATCTTATTCAGCATATTCTTTCTTTAAGTTTCTTTACTTTCCTTTGATTCTTAAAACATCAACATGTGACCCAGTCACATCATGTATCGAGAATCTCAGAATATAAACTTAGCAGAGTTAGATAGCGGACTTTACCTGAAGTGGAGTTAAAATTATTGACTTTAACATCCTTAGGTAAATTTGGCAGCTTCGCAATTAATGCCCCTTTCCTTTTGGCAATAGGACCATATGGACCCTTAGGTAATAGTACATGTGACTATCTCAGATTTAGCCTTTCTCTTTACCATTTGGTCAACCGAGTTGACTATGGCCGATCCCTTTCCATTGGGAAGAGAATGCTTTTCTGGATTTCCTGTGTCACTATTGTCCTTGTCCATAAAGTTTTGGGAAGTTGATCTCGTAATCAAATTTTCTTTACTAGTACACTAAATCATTTCTGATTTAGAAACACCAAGCAAATAGATAATCTCATTAAGGTTCGTGTCATAGTCTGTTTCATAGGAGTCCCAAGGAACTCACTATGTGACTTAGAAAGTGATTGAACCAATAACTTTCTTAAGACTTTGACACCCAACTCTCCCGGCTTGTCAATATGTGACTACATCTCCAAGATGTGACCACACATAGACCTTTACTTTCCAATAGAGCTTGAGTGACCTTAAAATTTTCAAGAACTTGTCGGTTAAGGAGAATAATTGGAGGAGGTGAAAGAAGTATGATTTCCATAGGACATCATCTTCATTTAGGAAAGCTTGTCTCAAGAGATTTGGGTAGATCATAAATATCTAAACCAAACATCTTTTGGGAGATATTCAAGATAGTTGATCTTAAGTCCTTAATATGACACCCAATATGAAATATTAAGGCTAGGACCCAACAAACTAATTTATAACTTAGAAGAGGGATGTCGTAATCCAAGCTATAAAATATTTGAAGGTTAGTGAATGACGATTCACAAATTTCCACCAAGATAAACGAAATGTATTATTAGGTTTTAATTGGATTTCAAACTCCTAGATCTTTTGAGATTCATTGAACTGTTCAATGGCATGTTTAAATATCGAGTGTGCCCTTCAGGTTTCTTGAGTGGGATGCCGAGGATCACAAAACAAGGTGTGAAGTAACCATGCAAATTACTTGGTACCCTTAAGTGTTTACCCCTCAAGCGATGTGTCGGTTAACCACACACGCTCCATCGATACTATGATAAACATTAAGTTACCCTTTGCCTACCTTGCTAAATACGAGTTAGTGTGCAGGTTAACAACACACGCTCCACTAACCGACTTAAACAAAGTGCAAAGTGTAATTTCATGGATTAGAACCTTATTCATACTTTCCTAAGTAACTAAGATTGGGTATTTATAAAAGGTTTAGTTACTTATTATTTATCATTAATACTTTTAATGAAGGGAGAATTATAGTCCTATCAAACCCGTTTGGCAAACAACCCTCCCCCAGTCAAGTAAGCGGTGGGTGAGAGTGGACACCCATTAAACTGCCATTTTTTAGGCGGTAACCTTATACCCCCCTTATAGACCGGCTTTGTGAATTAGGCCTACTAACCGTAAGACTGACTTTACTCTTATACATATATATAAATATTATTAACTTATAATATTATAAAGTATAAGAGTTGAATTTTTACTTTTAAAATTCTAATGGGCTCACTTGGAATTAAAGTATTTATAAGAGAAAACTTTTCAAATTCCAAACTTCAACTCATATAGCAAATTATTCAAATTTTACAAATAATTAGTTTTTCACAAGAACAAGTAATTATCTTAAAATTTGACAAACTTCATGTTTTTTTTCCTTTTTTTTCAACTTTGAAAATAAAATATTTGCATAAATATAACAGTAAACAACCCGTGGCTCTGATACCACTGTTGGGTTTTGAGCATTCTAACACTCCTAAGTGTACATGCAACCCTAAATACCTTGGATCTATGTTTTCTCTATTATACATACAAATATGAACTTTCCAAGGTATTCATCCTAACTAGCATAATAACATGATTCATATGAATATATCAAGTTAGAATTACATACCTCTTTGATGTAGAAAGTCTTCATGAAGCTTGAGTGCCTAGTGCCCCAAGTGTGACACCTCAAATGGTTAATACAACACCAAATACACTTGGAATAACTTGAGAGAAACTTGAACACTCCTTGAAATCGTTTAGCCCTCACACTCACACATAGTGCATGATTTCTTGAGCCATAGGATTCTTTTATATGGCGGCTATTAGATTTACACCATGTAACTCATGACTTTACCCATTCCTTATGCTCCATGGATTTTAACCTCCATGAAGTATCCATGGGTCACCCCATAGACTTAGTCCAACATAAGGAATCTTGGATCACAAGCCCACATATATAAGAATGAATGATTTTGTGACAACCCGGAATTTCCATTCTGTATGAACAATAACACTTCAATAGAAATTATATCAGTCACAGTAAACTTTCAGACTTTTCCGTATAAGTTTGAGTAATTTAGGGTTTACACTTCAGGAAATATCAGGAGAGTGGATGCACTAGAGTTTTGTGCAACACTGTTATTCCAACACTCTATTATATTAGAGATCATTTCGGGAATAAAATATTTTCTGCCAAAAATATCAGGACTATAAATAGAATTCTGAACCAAATTCATTCATTATTCGCATTTCTAACTAGAGAAAAGCCATTTTCTCTCTCACAGATCGTCTGGTTTTTATACCAAAACGTGAGTAACTCTCTCTAGTAGTGTTAGAAACTTTATTATGCGGTTATAACATGATTTAGATGGCTAAATCGCTAGATTTAGGAGTTTACTACCCAAGGTGTTCTTGGGCGGTAAACTCCCGAAACAACGCCTAGACCTTCCCTTATGTTATGATACGACTTTGGACTCATGTATAAGTGTATTAGGGACAAGAAAACATCAAAGAATCACCCAAGTTTGGGAGTTCATGGCCCAAGAGGATCTTGGACAGTGAACTCCAAAATCATGCACAAAATGGTGCTTTTAAGGCACCTAAAGCCTTAGGCATTTACATAGACTTGCTCCCATTTAATCAAGGGCCTTAAACACATCCAAAACACCTTCCAAAGTCAGTTTATGGCCATGACATGGTTGTTGGGCCGTAAACATGATTAAACGACACCAAAGTATGTCAAAGGCCTTCATATGCTTGGTATAAAAGTCTAAGACCTATACCACAATGTGCAAGGGACCTGAAAGCAACAAAAACACCATTCCAAGGGATTTTACGGAAGTAAACTCCAAAGGAAATGGCTTTGGGGCCGTAAACTCCTCTAAGGAGTGTTTCTAGGCCATAAACCCTTCCAAGAATTTAACCACCAAGTTGGAATAAATCTAGGAATCATTTGGAACTTCAAAACACACAATACCACCATGTTTGGGAGTTTACGGCCATAAAATCAAGACTTTACAACTATAAACTCCATCTGTGAGGTAATATGGAGAGTAAACTCAAGTATAGGGTCCTTTGGAACCCTAAACCCAAGTACCTTGTCACACAATAGCTCAGATGCAATCCTTAGGGTTTAAAACACTTATATAAAGTGTTTATTATGTTCCAGGATGTCTTAACATTATCATTTAGTAATTTAAGTCTAATTGAGGGCATATATGTGTGATTATATGTTCATTAGGATCGTAGTGTGTGTACAAGTCCTCACTTGACACCTAACAATCTTACACCGTCCAGCTCATCTAAACTACCATCTACAGGTGAGTTCATACCCCTAATCAATGTTTTAAATGATTTTAAATGCTTTACTAGGAGGGGGGAATTCAAGTAGAAAACAGCATGTTATTAAATCATTTATATGTATTTTATAACTGTGTTTTCATTCAATGGATTTCACATACTACAAAGTGTGATGCATGAAATGGGTTTCTATCTTTAAAATACTTTGTTATCAAATGTATTACTTTTGAAATGTTTATCAAAATGATATCAAGTCACTTTTTATATTTGTTCAAAATCCTTAGATGTCTTACAAAACCATTTTACATTCTTGAACTAAACTATGCATATACACTTATATTCTTATATATGTATTGATGTTATAGTTGTCATCTTTCATTTAGTTTCCCACACCCTTAAGTAGTAAGAGTGCATAAACCTACTTGAATAATCAATTACCTTTCAGTAAATTATCATACGGATAATCTGAAGATATCAAACATTATTCCTATTACAAGGAATCACACAAGAGTCAGTTCATTCATGAGTTAACACAAGTACATTACCTGATAGATGAGTACATTTACATATGATTACATGATACATGAGTACATTTACATATGATTACATGATACATGAGTACGTTTACATATGCTTACATGATACATTAATAATATACATGAGTACTGCTACATAGATACATTATCCTGTATTCACTTACCTGGATACTTGTACCTAGAGTTATGAGGAAGATTTATTCGTACCTTCTGTGTAAATTTTCCTGCATATCCCTGTTCGATGGGATGTCTAGACGGGACTAACCATTTTGGAACCCAACTGTTAGCACCACTGGGTGATGAACATCCACGGATGTCTAAGGTTATCACTTATAATAGATAGATTGATATCGGAACTAACCATTCCTCCATCATACTGTTGCAACAGAGGATGAGATGAAAATCTTCGGATGATCATTAGGTTACCACTTATATTAGGAGTCGGCTTCGGGACTAACCCTTCCTCCAACCTGCTGCTGCTATAGAGGATAATTGGACAATCTTCGGATGTTCATTAGGTTATTCATATCGCTTACTGCGATGGCGTGTTAGTCCTGGTATCCAGGGATAACACTTACATGGTTATATTTTTCCTATTTACTTTATTTTGTGATATATTCACATAAACGATGATTTAGACCAATTATTGTTCGTAGTAGTCAAAAAGAAGGAAAAGTATCATTTTACTTACAAAAAATTCGGGTCTTGGTAGAAGACTACATTGTCATAACAAAACATTCGGGTCTTGGTAGAAGACTACATTATCATAACAAAACATTCGGGTCTTGGTAGAAGAGTACATTTCATACTAGTAGGAATAAGGAATTTCTTAGGGTTTTTCATACTTATATCAACTGTCTTACTTAAAGGTTTTACATGACATTCCTAACAGTTTATCAAAGAAAGGCAATGACACTTAAATACTTATGAATTCACCAGCTTTAAAGCTGATACTCTCTTTCAAAATAACTTGTATTCTCATGTCATCAGTAGACAGGTATGGTGGCCATGTTTTGAGAAGACAGAGCAGACAAGTCTTGTCTTTTATTTTAATTATGTATTTTTTGTGTCTTATTATAATGAAAGAGTACACATGTATTAAAATTTTACTTATAATGCAATGCATGATGTTGTTGCTTGTTTACTATTTTACATTGTTGTGATACTGTACATGACGTCTTCCTCCCCTGAACGTTTCCGCCGTTCATGATTTTAGGGTGTGACAGATTGGTATTAGAGCTTTGTTTATAGTGAATATAGTATATCAACCCATACAAGATATACTAACAATAAATACATAGGGATTAAAACACTCTGTCTAAGAGTTATACTTTTAAATAATAAAATATTTAACAAAGTATATGTTCCTGCATTCATACTAAAACCAGTGTCACAATGACAAGAACAAAAGTATTACGATTGTTGAATATCACAAGTAAGCCTGGGGATATATGGTCAGTCTTGGGAATGGCATAGCCTGATCAACTATACTGGTCCGAGGAGTGATTAGCATATGCCCAGGAATGGTTGTGATGTGGAAACAAGTCTAAAAACTTACCAACACAACCATCAAGAAATACCATAGGGGTATTTGGTCTTACTGTAATTATCTTAGTTATTTTGTTTATTTTAGCTATTTCTTATATCCCTTTTCTTGCGTAGATTAAAATGGCTGGATTTCACCATGGCGATCCATACTTCCCAAACCAAGGTAATGTTGGTTGGATAGTTTTGAATCGGAGCCTAAAGTCAATAACCTACTCCTAGCTGCTCAAAACCCGAACCTGAACCGCCATCCCGCATTTCAAGGACCCACACCTCTGTGGGCCACTAACTTGAATACATGGAGTCATGAACAGAGTCAACCCATTCCCTATGATGGAGACCGATGTTTCTACAACCTCACTGAAGGAGGTTCTGCTGACAGAGTCCTACCAATCATGGTGTTGGATTAATGTCTAAGTCCATAACTATAATTGGTAAGACTTGACCCGACCCAGCATGGTCCATTTGGGTTGCATGGCATCACGCACTTGGATAGACTATAATGAGAGAAATAAGACACTTATGGTTATTAATATATTATAAGTTCTAGTATATTAATAATAAGAATAATGAGATTATTTAATTAGTATTGATCAAGAATTAATCTAGGATTAATTAAGTGATCAAAAGAAGACTAATTAAATATATGGGTTGATTGTGTAAATCATCCATACTTGTATAGTGGGCTAATGCTCCATGGATAATCAAGTTGGGCTAAAACCCATAGGATGGTCCATGGATGCTCCATGGTGTATTTAAACCCATGGATCCAAGGAAAGGGAAAGTCATGACAATTAGGGTTTGCCCTAATTGTAACACTATATAAAGATATTATTCTTGACAAAATCGGCACTAGAGATAGTAAGAAAGGGCTAGCCGATTTCATGAAGTGTAGATTTCTCTCTAAGTTATTCCAACTTCTTATGGTGTTGAAGACAAGCACTAACAAAAGGTATGTTATTCTAACTTGTGTTATTCAAGGTTTAGTATGCTAGAATAGAACAATACCTTGGAAAGTTGATATTTGCATGTATAATAGAGAAAACATAGATCCAAGGTATTTAGGGTTGCATGTACACTTAGGAGTGTTATAATGCTCAAAACCCAACAGTGGTATCAAAGCCAAGGCTTGTTTTCTTATTATACTTGCAAATGGAGCTGAAAAATCATGTTTTGATGTTGTCTGCCAAACAGACTCGCCAAGTCCATGAAGGGACTCGATGAGTCCAAGGCAAAAAGCATCCAACTCGCTGACTTGGTTAGCGCACTCGACGAGTTGGACCCCCAGACAGCATAAATTCATGTTTTTTGGCTGGAATTGGACTAGGAACATTACCCTAAGATGTTTTTGAACTTATAAACATGTTTTTGATGTGGTAATGTTCATGCTAATCCAATTTCAAAGATAATTGTCAATAGATTCATGTTTTGTATTAGTTTAAAGTTTGATTTGAATTATCTTGTCCTTCTGAGTTGCTTAGATTAATAGAAAAGTTGAGTGAAAAAGTTGTTTTCAATCCAAATTAATCTGAGAGTTGATTCTAAAATGTGTTTTTGTAACTTGTCCTCAAGTTATATGAAAAGTCACATTTAATATTCATAAAACTCATAAAAGTTGGCAAAGGTTACAAAATGAAGAGTCTAGTTCTAATTAATTGGTGTTATGACTCCATAATTTGTCCTCAAGTTATGGAGGACCAAGAGTCTCTTCATTAAATAATAAATAAATAAAAAGTGTAACCTTAATTAATTCCATCAGTTATAAAATAAAGAAAAGTTAATTCTTTTTATTAGTTTAAAGTCTTCCATAACTTGTCCTCAAGTTATCGAACTTGAAGAGTTTTTGGATTAAAACTACTTTAAACACATAAGTTATGGAATTAATTAGTTTTGAATAGTTTCAAAACTTGCCCTCATGCTTTGGAATTTGTAAGGTTTTCTCTTATGAATACTTTACTTCCAAGATAGCCCTTAGAATTTTAAAAGTTAAAATTCAACCGCTTATAATTTATAATATTATAAGTTAATAATGTATATATATATATACATATATATATATATATATATATATAAGAGTAAACTCAGTCTTACCACTAGTACGCCTCATTCACGAAGCTGGTCTATAAGGTGGGTATAAGGTTGTTGCCTATAAAATGGCAACTTAATGGGTGTCCACTCTCACCCACGGCTTGCTTGACCGGTGGAGGGTCGTTAGCCGAACGCGTTTGACAGGACTATAATTCTCCCTTCATTAAAAGTATTAATGATACATACTAAGTAACTAAAATCTTAATAATACCCAATCTTAGTTACTTAGGAAAATGTGAATAAGGTGATAATCCATGAAATTACAATTTTCACTTTGATTAAGTTGGTTAGTGGAGTGTGTGTGGTTAACCGGCACACTAACTCGTATTTAACAAGGAAGGAAAAGGGTAACTTAATGTTTATCATAGTATCGATGGAGCGTGTGTGGTTAACCGGCACATCGATTGAGGGGTAAACACTTAAGGGTACCAAATAATTTGCATGGTTACTTCTCACCTTGTTTTGTGATCCTCGGCATCCCAGTCACAAAACCTAAAGGGCACACTCGAGATTGAAACATGACATTGAACAGTTCAATGAATCTCAAAGATCTAGGAGTTTCAAAAGCAATTTAAACCTAATTATTATTTCGTTTTTCAAGGTGGAAATTGGTGAATCGTCATTCACCTACCTTCAAATATTTTATAGCTTGGATTACGACATCCCTCTTCTAAGTTATAAAATAGTTTGTTGGGTCCTATCCAATAATATTTCAGATTGGGTGTCATATTAAGGACTTTAGATCAACTATCTTGAATATCTTCCAAAACATGTCTGGTTTAGACATTTATGATTATCCCAAATCTCTTGAAACAAGCTTTCCTAAATGAAGATGATGTCCCTTGGAAATCATACTTCTTTCACCTCCTCAAATTATTCTCCCTAACCCACAAGTTCTTGAAAAGTTTAAGATCATTCAAGCCCTATTGGCAAGGCAAGGTCTAGGTGTGGTCACATCTTAGAGATGTAGTCACATATTGACAAGCCGGGAGAGTTGGGTGTCAAAGTCTTGAGAAAGTTGGTGGTTCAATCACTTTCTAAGTCACATAGTGAGTTCCTTTGGGACACCTATGAAACAGACTATGACAAGACCCTTAATGACCTTATCTATTTGTTAAGATCAACTTCCTTAAAACTTGATGGACATTGACAATAGTGACACAGGAAATCCAGAAAAGCATTCTCTTCCCAATGGAAAGGGGTTGGCCATAGTCAACTCAGTTGACCAAATGGTAAAGAGAAAAGCTAAGTCTGTGATAGTCCTGTGTACCATTATCAAAGGGTCCATATGTTTATATTACCAAAGGAAGGGGCATTGGTTGTGAAGCTGCCAAATTTACCTAAGGAGGTTAAAGTCAATAAGTTTGACTCTACTTCAGGTAAACTCCACTATCAAACTCTACTAAGTTTCTATTCTGAGATTCTTGTTACATGATGTGACTGGGTCACATGGTGATGTTTTAAGAATCAAAGAAAGGGGAAGAAACTTAAAGAAAGAGTATGTTGAATCTGATCTCATAGATGGATTTCTATCACGTAGTTTGGAGATCGGATTCTTGAGCTACTTCTTAGGAGTTATGAGATATTGCTTAGGAATAGATAACAACAAGTTTTCATATGGATTGTAAGCATAAATTTTTCCGCATAGTTTTAAAATATAAGAAAATTTTTGATTTTATTTATTTTAAAATATCCTTACAATGACATTTGAGGAAAAATGGTTGCTTATATGATGCCATTAATAGCAAGAGTGGAAATATGAAATTGATTCCTTCATTTGTGGTAATGTCTAAATTTACCAAATAAAGAAATATTCTCATGACCCAAGTTACAATTGGACCGGAACTTGGAATCATGCAAGTTGTATAACATGATGAATGAGAACTTTCAAGTATTGGAAAATTAAGACTAACTACTTATTCACATGGATGTGTGAGTCAAGTAATGGACTAAGGGATCGAGTACATAATCATGTGCACTAATTAAGTCTACCACAAAAGATTGATAAGACTATTCGTCATAGTTTACTAAAGCTCAGTAAATATGATTCTACTTACAAGCTTAGGTGTAACTCTGAGACATTGGAAAAGGTTCCAACGTATGGCAGAGCGAATAAGAAGAATCAACTTAGGCAGAAAGATAAAAGTTTCTCAAATCTGAAAAGATGGGAGAGTACTTTAGTATCAGTTTTGTGATCATCTTAATGATTAAGAAACCATATCAAAATTAGTTCTCTAAGGAAAGAAGAGGAACTTGAATTGTTGAAGTGGTTAAATCAAGAAGATGAGTCATACTTCGTTCCAAAAACAATTCTTAGAGTCATACTCCAAGATTGTAACTTGATTGATATGTCTTTAAAAAGGTTTAAAACACGTGTCAAATGTAAGAGTAAAAGTGTCTTACTCTTGTTCATTTGAAGTTGGTAAGTTCTGATGTTTTGGATAAAACAAAGACCAACTTAGGCCAACTATGTGAAGTGTTTGTCTTGATAAAGAATCTGCACTATCCCTTGAATGTTTGACAAGGGAGTCTTATAGGTCAAGAGGAAAGTGGGAGTCTTAAAGGTCTTGAAAGTCTCAAGAACAAATCAAGAATAGAACCTGAAGTTCTTCACTAGCACACGACTTGAGGTTTATAACCTATTGTGTTGACATATTCTATGCCCATTCCAGTTAAAGTTGGTTTTGCATATGAGTTCTTAGAGTTCTCAATGTGTTGCACAACAACTTGGAAGCAATGGAAGGCCCTTGAACTGCCTGGTGGCAAGAAGTTAAGATTGAGTTCAGTCCATATGAGTTTGGATTTGTCATTATCCTTGTCTTGTGACTATGGTTTTGATAATTCACATGGATAAGAGCACATACACCATTAAATCTAAGCGTCATAAGGTTTCTCTCCGATTCATGAAAATGATGGTGAGGAAACACTTTCACTAAGTAGATTTTAGTTAGATAACAATTGTGATATTTGCATTCTCAAAGTCGTTAGTGGAATGTGTGTGGTTTACCGACACACTAACCTGGACTTGTGAGAAGTGGCAAAAAGGTCTAACCATTATGATTACGGCATCCCACTTCATAATTGTTTAGACACACAAGTGTGCTATCTAAGGGAAGGTGTATGATTTTGATAAAGTTTTATCAAAACAATCTAGTATCAGAAATCTGAACTTTGGTAAGAAAGTCAGCTGATTTCTGAGTACATGTCAAAGCTAGTGGGAGCATAAGTGTTATGCTAATAATCATCATGTTAGTGGGAGCATGATAATTATGATAAGTATTTCAAGTTAGCAATGTTAATTATAGAAAACAAAAGGTTTCAATTGGGAAAAGTTGTTTTGCTATAATTAAGGGAGAGGAAATTATACTTCATCCCAAATCTATAAGCTTAGATCGTGAGGTTTTAATCATTTAGTCAAGGAAATATATATGAATTCCATGTTGGAATGGCTCAACATAAGGAAATTCTGTATATGGGTCCATTATTTGCGTTGGGAATAATTTGGGATTCTTTAGTTCTTGTTTCGTCATGTATCGTTATTTATATAAAGTTATTAGATAAACTATGTCTGATTCAGTTTATCTCTGTATCATTTGAATGTATTGCCAGATAGTTTCATTGTATGTATTTGTATTCAACGAATTATGTTTCATAATCTTTTGTATGTTTGATATCATATGAGAACCCTGTGAATAGTTTAGTACTAGTTTGTAAGTTCGTCACTACCCTTTATGGATGATCAGTAAATCCCCCCCCCCCCCCCGGAAGTGTAACCAGAGTCTCCTGGAGGGAGAGCGAGGAATTTGTGGATAGATCTATTCGGGACTAACAATCCCACACCTTAACTGCTAGCTACAGTTAGGCGGGCACGCCTGGGGTGACAAATTTTTGGATATCGTTCGACCCCTGACAAGCGTCAAGGAGGTCTCGTTGTCGTATCAGCATGGTTACCCGACTCACAATACGTATTAATATAACTTTATTCATGATATCGCTTTGAGTTTGCTTTGACTTTGTTTCGATTCCATATCTACCTTCTATCTATAGTTTCCATGTCCGGTACGGGGTGATAGTCCCATGGTTTCCAGTCTATCAATCCTATATATTCTGCGGGATGGTAGTCCCATGGTCTTTAACTTATATCTAGTACGGGATAATAATCCCATGATTTCAACCTATGTCTTGTACGGGATGGTAGTCCCATGGTTTTAAAACTATACTTAGAGATGATAATCTCATGGTTTTGAATCTATATCAAGTACGGGACGGAAGTCCCATGGTTTTCAATCTATATTTCAATGAATATCAAGCTATACCATATCTAGTACGGGACGGTAGTCCCATGGTTTCCAATCTATATTTCCATGAATACTAAACTATATTGTATCTAGTACGGGACGGTAGTCCCATGGTTTTCAATTCATGTTTCCATGAATATCAAACCATATTGTATCTAGTACGAGACGGTAGTCCCATGGTTTTCAATCTATATTTTCATGTATATCAAATTGTCTTATACTTAATACAGGATGTGAGTCCCATAGTTTTCAAACTACTTTCCATCTATAGATCGCATATTTCAAACTAATTCATAGTTAGTTCGGGATAGTAATCCCAGATCCTCAATATATAGTTTTATGTATAAAACTATACTCTGTAATATACAACCGGTCTTACAACTAGGAAAATATGGGATTTTCCTGGGGTAAAATACAACACATAAACGAATTGGTAACAAGTGATAACTAAACTAAGTCTACATAAGAAAATATGGGATTTTCTTGGACAACAACCTCTTTGGTAAACTAAAGGAAACTGGTACATTTTCAGAAAACAAACATCTTATGAACTCACCGGCTTTATGCTGATTTTCAAACCGCTTGTATTCTTAGGTTAGCGATAGACAGGTACCCAACAATCCTTTTTGGAGAAGACGGAGCGTACTGAAGATCTCGTCTTTACTTTTGTTAATATGATGCATATGTATATTACTTGTACAACTTTACTTTTGAAACAAATGTAAATTCTATATGTAATGTAATGGTTGATTACTTTACTTACTATGTGCATTGGATTTGATACTTAACGTGGAGTCCGCCCCGGAAATGTTTCCGCCTTTGGTTTTCGGGGTGTGACAGATACTTTGCTTATGCTACATTTCTGTGTGTCGGTTTGGCACTACAAAAACTACACTTTTCATAACAAGTGAACATTTTCACTAAGGGTTTATTATACAAACGAAACACACTTTTAGGAAACTATAATAGGTATAGTTTTACGAGAATACTACGAACTTTTACATACATGGAAATACTATTTCAACAAGCTACTTTCATATACAATAACGAACGATCGTTTTCGCACGTAAATCTGTTTTATATACTACGTTTTGTGAGATATTGACTTCACGTACGTTCGAGTACTCATTTCAAGTTCGGTATTATATACCAGAATCCCTTGGAGGGGGAGCATGGTGTTTGTGTATAGATCTATACGAGCTTGACAACCCGCGCCCTGACTGTTAGCTACAGTCTACCATTTGGGGTGATAAACTTCAGAACATTCCAACACCTGAAGAATGTTGTGTATAGGCATTCCTTGTCAATAGTATGGTTATAAAACTCACATAGAGTATTAAAAACACAATGATTTACGGGGTTTTTCAGATATATTGGAAATTTTCACAACTAGAAATTTTATGTCTTGTAATCACTATACTCAAGTAAATGTTGAAATCAAAAACTCAAAAGCATGTATGATGCTTACTCAATGGAAAACTAAACCCCAATTCACTACATCAAGCAATTGGAAAACCCTAGAAGTTCTTATTAAGTCCATTTTAGACTAGAACTTCCTTATTGGATCCAAATGGACCAATAAGCTTCCAATTGGACTATCATGGGCTTAGAACCCTAATTGGGCTCTAATTGGACCCACATTCATTTATTTCAATATTATGGGCCATATTGGGCCTAGAATGAAATAAATTGAAAGCTTTGATCCATGATCAACCCAATCTAGCTTATTAAAACATAAAAATCACAATTTTATTTTATAAGGCCAATAAATACCTAAGACTAACTCTAATATTGGGCTTAGGAGCAAAAAGCCCAAATTTTTCCTTCCTCCTTCCATGTTCTCGGCCCAAAGCAAGCCCAAGAGAAGGGTTTGACTTTCTTGTGCCACATCATTATTACCTAATGGACATCCATGCAACATCTCATACTTCCATGTATGCACATCACTTCAAATCACTCTCTCCTCTCCTCCCTCTCACTCTCGGCCGAACACAACACACACACACTCACAAAATCCATCCCATTCTCTCTAGATCACTCAAGACCAATCCTTCCTCCCCACTCCAAAAATCTCGAAAATTAGGAGCTTTCAAGAAAACTCCATAAACTCGAAAACTTCATCAAGGAGTGCAAAGGCCAAAAATCACTTCATTTCTTCCATTCTTTCTTCAAAAACCGAATCAACACCCAAGGTGAGTTTCATACCCCCTTATTTTCTGTTTTTATAAGTTTTTGTGGGGGAGAATACAAGCAAAGGTGTAGATCCATCATTATGTGTATGTTGTGGTTGATTTCTATGCTTATATGTATGTTTTGTATGATTTTGATGCTAGATCTAGTTATGAAATGCTAAAAACCGAGATATGTATTTCATTATAGCATAAAATATACTACTACATGCAAAGTATACTAAGAAAAATAGCCAAATGGCTTGACAACACTTAATTTGGGCTAAAAACTCATTTTTTTGACATAAAATGTTGAAAATACAAAGTTGAAGGGCCTAAAATGAAATATTTCGAAATCTGATGGGTGAGATGAGTCAAAACAGTTTACATAATGTGTTTTCTGAAAATATACTATTTGGAGGGTTAAAAACATAAATTCCAAGCTTATTGGGCTAAAGATGACATTTTCGGCCCAATGAGGCCCAATATGCGAAATTTTCTGTTCTGGAGGACCAAAACTGCATTTCTCTATAAAACAGTGGACTATAAGTGTTCCATGTACTTTTCAAAGGTTTAAAATGCTTTTCAAATTTAAAAAGGACCAAAGTTGCAAAAATTTCCCAAATTGGGCCAAAAATGTAAAAATTGCGAAAAAGAGGGGTTATAACCGAGAAAACTGCAATTGCAAGGACTTAAGCTGTTTTCAATGAAAAATATGCTGGAAAATACTTATTTCAATAATTTTTGGTATTAAAATGTCAAGAAAATTGATTTAAGGACCAAACCGGAAAGTTTTTATATAAAGGGGTGAAAAGGGTAAATTTTACAAACAAGGAGGGACTGAAAACAGAAAATTCTCAAGGCTAGTTCAATACATGCAATTTGACCAAATGATGGTACCACGCCTATCGACGAAATACAATATATTACAATACCAAAAGTCGTTGTCAAACGAATTGGTTCGGTCTCGAACCAATAAAAATCTGAAACTACTAACACGACGACACTATGACATTACGACATTACGATTCATAACTAATAACGATTGGGAAGTCACTATACATGCGAGTGTGCACAGACGTCTACGCACCATCTTTGGGCCCCAAAAGTGTAAAATCTTGTTTGTTGAGCCTAGCTAGCCCAATGACCTGATCTTAAGGCCCGAAGACCTCTCTCTTACGAAGTGTTGGGTTTTACCGATCCGACATAACGTAAAAGGACTTTCAATGGCAAACATGCTGCTGGTCCCCAAGGGTCCTTCAGTGCTGCTAGTAAATTCTGTAACTCA
Source organism: Lactuca saligna (assembly GCF_052625555.1). Classification (NCBI taxonomy): domain Eukaryota; kingdom Viridiplantae; phylum Streptophyta; class Magnoliopsida; order Asterales; family Asteraceae; genus Lactuca; species Lactuca saligna. Next base: position 223,095,782 of record NC_136419.1, on the reverse strand, counting down.
CGATTGCGGGTTGGGCTTCGGGCCCTTCGCAATTGCAATGGTCTTGAACGACGCGGGGAAATATCGAGGGTTTCGCACCTTCTCTTCTTCCCTCCGGTCGTGGGACTACACAGGTCCGGGAGGATTGAGTTGTGTGAAGAATTACCAGTGACGCCTAAGGGATCGCTTGTAAGGTTGTCGATTGGACGTTTTCATTAACGCACGTCACAACACTTCACCACCCACTGTATTCTCAATGCCTCCGGAGCTCAACGGTTTCCTCTAACGCAACGAAACAACGGTACACAAACTAAGTAAAGCAAAGTGATAGGAAAACGTCAGGTTTTCCTAGGGTTTTCAACAAGTACAATTATGAATTACCAGTCGAATTTCACAACTCTTACGCTTACATCTATAGAAGTCAAACAAGCATACTCATGGATCATCACATATTTTTACACTATTCTATTTTTAGAAAATATCGGATTTTCTGATGGTTTTCAAACAATACATTGGATTTCAAACACTACTTATGAACTCACCAACATTTCATATGTTGACGTTTTCAAAATACTTGTATTCTCAGGTAACAGATAAGGTGAAGGATGATTTGTACTCTAAGACGTTTTGCTGTGGTCTAATTTAGTATCAAACAGTTATTTTTGAGAATGTAATGTTTTGAAACAATGTAATGAATGTAAACACTACCAGTTGTATCATTCCAAATGTTGGTGATGTTTAATGTTATGTTTCATGTATATGCATTGTGATGGTATTCAATGAGTCACGATAGCCCTCGGACGTTTCCGCCGTCTGGTTCGGGGGTGTGACAGAAATTTTATACGTATATACATTTACTAGAAACAAACATTGGTGTTGAAAGAAGGAAACATTTATACTAGTAGAAAATATAGGATTTTCTAGGAACAAACAAACAAGAACAAAAACATTTCATTTCATACAAACATTATCATTAAATACTTATGAAACTCACCAGCTTAAATGCTTATCTACTCTTTCAAAACTGCTTGTATGTCCCAGGGATTCAGTAATTACAGGTAACAAACACGTTTTGGAGAAGGGACGCTGCGGCGCAAGTTTAATTTCATATTTTGACATCATATTGTAATTGGTTTTGAAAATGTACTCTTTTAAACAATGTAAACTTTCAATTATATATATGATGGTTGTATTGCTTTCTTTACTATGTATTCATTTGTTACGTTACCACATGAAGTCATCCGCCCCCGAACGTTTCCGCCGTTCCGGTTTAGGGGTGTGACAGATTGGTCTCAGAGAAATGTTTATAGTGAACTAAGTATATCGAACCTCATAAGATATACAAACTATAAATGCTTAGGGACTCAAAGTCTCTGACAAAAGCTTTTGTACCTAAAATCCTTATTTCATATAAAAATCCAAAATACATGCATACAACGACATATTTTCATGATGAGAACTATACAAAAGTATTAAGACAAGTTGGATACTACGATTAGTTCTCGAGATATGTAAGCAAATTTGGGACGAATATAGCCTGATCAACTATGTTTATCCGAAATTAGACTAACGTATATCTAGGAATGATCATAGTGAGCAACAAGTCAAAATTTAACAAAATAGACACTAGTATCTAACGTACAATTTAAATACTATAGGAGTATTTGGTGCATACAATAGATTAATTAGTATTACATGTCTCAAGTTTTATTCGGATCTTATAACCCTATTCTCGCATAGTCAAATGGCTGGATTTCACCTGCATGGGGACCCCTACTACCCAAACCAAGGCAACGGAGGATGGGTAGATGAGGATCTGGAAGAGGATGAAGAGCCTATCGATTTGGATGACTCTGGTACAGACTCGGAACGAGAGATAATCAATCCTCCAGCCATTAGGAGGAACTTCCAAGGACTGACTCCCGTTTGGGGAAGTCACCTCGTCCACTGAAGCCAGCAACAAGGGATACGCTCTCCCTACGGTATGTGTCGAGACTTCTACGACATCAGGGACGGAGGTTCAGCCGATCGAGCACTTCCGGCGATGGTAGGTAAACTGGCCAACCAGTCCTACCAATCGGGGGTTCACGCAAACCGAATCTGAGAAGTCAACGTGGAAGTACAAGTCCACATGGCCGATATCCGCTGTCTGGATATGTTGCATAATGACATCCACCTCCGCACCGAAGCATTCCAAGCACAAACAAATGCAGCCCTCGTAGAGTTGAGGGAACAACAAGCCGCTTTCGATAGGCGTCTTATGGAGTCGAAGCAATCGGATGCGGAGTCGAGCTCCAAGCGCAACACACGTCGCAAGTAGTACTTGCGAAAAGCTCAAATTTTGTTATAAGATAGGACTTCGGCTAAAACTTTTTACTTCCTTTAAATTCTTGTAATCGGAGACCCTTTTAAGGGTCAAATTTTCGTGATCGTTGTATCATCTATCACATTAATATAATTCGCACGCTATTACTACTACGTTGAGTATCGTGTTCAATCTATAAAATATTATGGATATACCATACGCTTGTTCATATATTCGGATTTACGAATAACCTTCGCTCTGCTATCTGTGAGACTCATACTATCATCTGTTGTTGAACTATAGCAATTTAGTTCATGAGACACATTCATTATTCATTTATTCTTATCCATATCGTCATCTTTTAAACGTATAGTTAAAGATTCCGCCACGCAGGAATCCCAGGCGTAACCCTAACAACGAAACACCGACACCACCACCTCCACCTCCTGAATTTGATGCTATCATGTTCCAGGCAGCAGTCACTGCAGCTGTGGCAGCTGCCATGTCACAGATCAATACCCCTGTTACTACCGGTTCAGGAATTGGCATACATCCCTCCAACCATGGCGATAGTCATGGGCAACCCCGGGAGTGCACCTATAAAGACTTTACGAATGCTAAGCCTCGGATGTTTAATGGAACGGGTGGTGTGATGGTTTTAAGGCAGTGGATTGAAAAAATGGAATCAGTATTTGAAATCTGCTCCTGCCCCGAGCACAGCAAAGTCAAGTTTGCAACTTACACATTTACTGATAGGGCTTTAACTTGGTTGAATGGCCACGTTAAGGTACTTACCCTGATTGTGGCAAACTCGTTAAGCTGGGAGACCTTGAAGATCATGTTGATGAGAGAGTACTGTCCACGAGGAGAGATTCAAAAACTCGAGCACGAACTCTGGACTCTGGGAATGATTGGTACCAACATAGCAACTTATACCAACAGATTCTACGAGCTGGCAATCCTTTGCCCAAATATGATTGCTCCCGAGAGCAAGAAAATAGAGCGATACATTTGGGGACTGTCGCCCCAAATTTAGTCAAGCGTGTTAGCTTCCAAACCTGACACTTTTGCAAGTGCCAAGGAGCTGGTACAATCGCTTATTGATTACGGAAATCATCAAAACTCAACAACTTCTGCACCAGAACCACACAAGGCAAACAACAATAACAACAACAACAACAACAACAACAACAAGAGAGGGTGGAATAAGGGGAAGGGTGAGTCTTCCCAAGAATCCTCGAAGAAACAACAACTGGTGGCCATAAACGCTACGACGGTACCTACTACCGTTCCTACAAATCTCTACCCAACAAAGCCTTATGTGGGCAACCTCCCAAAGTGCACCAAGTGCAGTTACCACCACCACAGATCGTGTCGGGAAATGCAGTGCTCCAACTGCAACATAAAGGGACACATTGTTCGTTTTTGCAAGGCCCCCGCAAAACCGATCACTTAAGTTCCCAGTGCTGGTGTAGGCCAAGCATGCTACGGTTGTGGCGAGGTGGGCCACTACAAAAATAAATGCCCAAAGGCAGCAAATACCGGCGGAGTGGGACGAGTATTAGCTATTGGTCACGAGGAAGTCGTAGCTAATCCTACAGTAGTTGCTGGTACGTTTGTTCTCGATAATTCATATGCATGCATCCTATTCGATAGCGGAGCAGAGAGAAGCTTTGTGAGCCAAAACTTTATTCACTTACTTAAACGTAAACCTAGCATGTTAGAAGAATCATTCACTATAGAAATGGCAAATGGGAAAACAGAAAACACTAATTGCATATACATGGGTCTTACATTAACTTTAGATGGTCACTCTTTCCCAATCAACCTTATGCTAGTCCAAATAAAAAGTTTCGACGTTATAGTTGGCATGGATTGGTTAAGTCCTCTTTGCGCCGACATCATGTGCTTTGAAAAATCCGTTCGTCTAAATCTCCCTAACCATGAAACATTAGTGATCTACGGTGACAAATCAAGTACAAACATTCACATCATTTCATGCATCGAAGCTCGAAAGTGTTTGCGGAAGGATTATCAAGCATTTCTTGCATACATCGTCGATACGAGTCAGGAGGTAAAGGATATAAATAGCATCCCAGAGGTACATGATTTCCTCGATATCTTCCCAGAAGAACTACCAGGATTACCACCACAACGCCAAGTCGAGTTCAGAATCGACTTAATCCCAGGGGCTACCCCTGTAGCAAAATCGCCTTATCGTCTGGCACCAGCAGAGATGCAAGAACTTTCCAGTCAGCTTAACGAACTTCACCAAAAAGGATTCATTAGACCAAGTTTCTCACCTTGGGGAGCACCGGTCTTGTTCGTAAAGAAGAAAGACAGATCGTTCCGGATGTGCATCGACTACTGAGAGCTGAACAAACTCACTGTCAAGAATCGTTACCCTCTACCCCACATTGACGACCTATTTGATCAACTTCAAGGAGCGAGCTACTTCTCGAAGATAGATCTACGATCCGGATATCACCAATTATGAGTGCTAGAGGAAGACGTTCCCAAGATAGCCTTCCGAACCCGTTATGGACACTACGAATTTGTAGTGATGCCGTTCGGATTAACCAACGCACCAGCAGTATTCATTGACCTAATAAATAGTGTGTGCCATTCTTACTTGGATCAATTCATCATCGTATTCATCGATGATATACATATCTACTCCCAAAGTAAGGAAGAACATAGTCAACACCTATGGAGGGTCTTAGAAACACTACGATCAGAGAAGCTCTATGCGAAGTTCTCTAAATGTGAATTTTGGATTCGAAGAGTCGAATTTTTGGGCCACATTGTTAGCGAAAAAGGGATACACGTGGACCCCTCCAAAATTAAGGCCATTAAGAACTGGTCGGCACCAAAGACACCTACAGAGATTCGTCAATTTCTAGGCCTAGCTGGCTACTAAAGCAGATTCATAAAGAACTTCTCTAGCATTGCGAAACCTCTTACTACATTAACCCAGAAAGGCGTGGTTTTTGACTCGGAAGAAAAACAAGAGAAGGTGTTCCAAACTCTAAAACAAGCCTTATGCACCGTACCAATACTATCCCTCCCCGAAGGGATAGAAGTTTTTGTAGTGTATTGCGATGCATCGAATCAAGGGCATGGTTTTGTTCTTATGCAACGAGGGAAGGTTATTGCTTATGCCTCCCGTCAGCTTAAGACACACGAAGTAAACTATACGACACACGATCTCGAGTTAGGAGCAGTGGTATTTGCTTTAAAGATCTGGAGACACTACCTGTACAGAACGAAGAGTACTATTTACACCGACCACAAGAGCCTTCAACACATTTTCGATCAGAAGGAGCTCAAAATGTGACAACGATGATGGGTCGAGTTACTCAATGATTACAAATGCGAGATTCGTTATCATCCTGGCAAGGCAAATGTAGTAGCTGACGCCCTCAGTCGAAATGAATACACTGGTCGCAGAGTCAAATCTCTGAATATGACCATCCATTCCTACTTATCCACGCAAATTAAAGAGGCTCAACTGGAAGCTTTACAACCCGAGCATGTGACGGGTGAATCCCTGAGAGGAATGGAAAAGAATCTAGAAATCAAGGGTGGCGGAGCCTATTATCTCATGGACCGTATCTGAACACCAAGACATGGTGGTTTCACGGATGTGGTCGTGACTGAAGCGCACAACACGAGGTATTCCGTTCACCCAGGTTCAGATAAAATGTATTTGGATCTTAAGAAACTGTACTGGTGGCCTAACATGAAAGCAGAGACTGCTACCTTTGTAAGTAAATGTCTTACTTGCGCTAAGGTTAAGGTGGAGTACCAAAAACCTTCAGGATTACTAAAACAACCAGAGATACCATAATGGAAATGGGAACGGATCACTATGGATTTCATAACCATGTTGCCCAAGACAACGGGTGGACTTGATACTATATGGGTCATCGTCGACAGATTGACCAAATCCGCGCATTTTCTACCAATCAAGGACACTGACAAGATAGAAAGGCTTACAAGAACTTACATAAAGGAAATAGTATGATTGCATGGGTCCATTATCTCCGATAGAGATAGTAGATTTACATCAAGGTTCTGGCAGTCACTACAAAATTCCCTAGGGACTAGATTAGACATGAGTACAGCCTACCATCCACAAACAGACGGGCAAAGTGAGAGAACGATCCAAACTTTGGAAGATATGTTGAGAGCCTGTGTGATTGACTTTGGAAAGGCATGGGATATCCATTTACCCTTTGTCGAATTTTCATGCAACAATAGTTATCATACGAGAATAAAGGCTGCTCCATTTGAAGCCCTCTATGGCCGCAAGTGCAGATCCCCTCTATGTTGGACCGAAGTTGGTGACACACAATTAGCTAAAGGATGAGATACTGAAAATACTCTCACCGGTCCGGAAATCATATGAGAAACAACAGAGGAGATCGTTCAGATTCGTGAACGGTTGAAAGCATCTAGAGACCGACAGAAAAGCTATGCTGACCAACGGAGATAACCTTTGGAATTCCAAGTTGGAGACCGTGTTCTATTGAAAGTCTCGCCATGGAAAGGCTTAATACGCTTTGGAAAGCATGGAAAGCTAAATCCAAGGTACATAGGGCCTTTCGAGATTCTCACCAGAATCGGCCCTGTACCTTACAAACTTAATCTACAACGTGAACTTAGTAACATACACCCAACCTTCCACATATCGAATTTGAAAAAGTGTCTGTCTGATGAGACTCTTTTTATCCCACTCGATGAGATCGAGATCAACAAGAGCCTCAACTTCATGGAAGAACCGGTAGAAGTCATGGACCGAGAGGTCAAACAAACGAAACAAACTCGCATACCCATCGTCAAAGTCCGCTGGAACGCCAAGCAAGGACCTGAATTCACATGGGAACGCGAAGATCAGATGAAACAAAAGTACCCGCGTCTTTTTCTCTGATTCACTTGTATCTTTCTTGCTTTAAATTTCGGGACGAAATTCCCTCTAAGGGGGGGATGATGTGACAACCCGATATTTCAACTACATGTAAACGACCTAAAAAGTCAAGTATTGTAACCACGTTAGTTGTAATAAAATTTACTTTGAAAATAAAATATCCAAAAATCACAATTAAATTACCTATTATGTTAGATGTCATTAAATCGTGATCGTACGTAAAAAGAACACCCAAATCCGACTTCGTATAAGAAAGTTAGGAATTTCTCAAGTTCGGCTTAACGGCAGACGGCTAAAAACTCGAATCAGAGATCGAGCGACTTTTGACCGGAATGACCTAAACAAGAATCAAAGGTCTCAACAATAGTATTTCAGCAGTAAAAATTCTGGCAAAAACCGACGTCAGATAAAGAAGTTATGAATTTCTAAAGAAATTTTCTTACCGCGACCTTTTAAAAATAAATAATAAAAATAATTTCGGAATTTGCCAACGGGATCTAAACGAAAGTTGTAGAGTATGGTCTCACCTTCGCGTGGATATAAAGAACGTCGAAAACGGAGTTCGTATGAAGAAGATATGAATTTTTTAAGTTTATTAAATAATTAAAGTATAAATTTAATTAAAAACCCTTGGTATTATCCGAAGGGGAGTCACCAGATAGGGTCGAGTTACGCCCAGCGTAACCCACGTACGCCCAACGTACGCGAGGCCTTGGCCTCGGATCGTCCACGTCGCGCCTTTGTGAGGCTATGCCCTGTCCCATCCGAGCTCCGAGGCAGTCGAGGACTCGGTCACGCATGATGCACGCGTACGCCCCGCGTACACGCGTACACCCAACATACGAGGTCGGTTCCTAGCCCCTATAAAAGGGATGCGAGGGTTCCGGGGAAATCACACCATTTCTCTCATTTCTCTTACGTTCTTGCCTTGTTTTCCGTGCCCGTGCTACCCCGAAGCCCCGATCACTTTGCTCAAGTCCTGAAGGTCGTTTGTGCTCCCGAGATTCCTGAGAATCCCGAGGAAATCCACTTTGTCGAACTGAAATTTTGTCCGGTTTTCATCCCGCAACCTCTAATCTTACAAGTGAGTTCATACCCCTCTGATCTTACAAGTGAGTTCATACCCCTGAAATTTTGTCCGGTTTTTATGAGTACTTTTACATGCTTTTAAAGGGAGGAATACAAGTAAAGCACTTGATTATTATCGTGTGTTATATAAACTTTCACTATACACGTTTTATCAAAGGAATCATATGTGATTTAAAACTATTATAGGGAAACTTTCATATGCAAATTATACCACGACAACATTTTATATTTTGAAATGAGAAACGATTTATGTATTTATATAAATCAAATACTTTGCTTATACTACATTTTTGTGTGTCGGTTTGGCACAACAAAAACTACACTTTTCATAACAAGTGAACATTTTCACTAAGGGTTTATTATACAAACGAAACACACTTTTAGGAAACTATAATAGGTATAGTTTTACGAGAATACTACGAACTTTTACATACATGGAAATACTATTTCAAGATGCTACTTTCATATACAATAACGAACGATCGTTTTCACACGTAAATCTGTTTTATATACTACGTTTTGTGAGACATTAACTTCACGTACGTTCGAGTACACATTTCAAGTTCGGTATTATATACCAGAATCCCTTGGAGGGGGAGCATGGTGTTTGTGTATAGATCTATACGGGCTTGACAACCCGCGCCTTGACTGTTAGCTACAGTCTACCATTTGGGGTGATAAACTTCAGAACATTCCAACACCTGAAGAATGTTGTGTATAGGCATTCCTTGTCAATAGTATGGTTATAAAACTCACATAGAGTATTAAAAACACAATGATTTACGGGGTTTTTCAGATATATTGGAAATTTTATACGTATATACATTTACTAGAAACAAACATTGGTGTTGAAAGAAGGAAACATTTATACTAGTAGAAAATATAGGATTTTCTAGGAACAAACAAACAAGAACAAAAACATTTCATTTCATACAAACATTGTCATTAAATACTTATGAAACTCACCAGCTTAAATGCTTATCTAGTCTTTCAAAACTACTTGTATGTCCCCAGGGATTTAGTAATTATAGGTAACAAACAGGTATTGGAGAAGGGACGCTGCGGCGCCAGTTTAATTTCATATTTTGACATCATATTGTAATTGGTTTTGAACATGTACTCTTTTAAACAATGTAAACTCTCAATTATATATATGATGGTTGTATTGCTTTCTTTACTATGTATTCATTTGTTACGTTACCACATGAAGTCATCCGCCCCCGAAAGTTTCCACCGTTCCGGTTTGGGGGTGTGACATCAATCCCGTATAGATCTATACACAAGTATCACGCTCCCCCTACAAGGGATTATGGTATATAATACAGGTTTTAAAATTCATACTCGATAGTACATCAAAAGTCTCACAAAATTTAGTATAAAACAGATTTATGTATAAAAATGTGCATTTGTTCTTGTATATGAAAATATCTCTTTGATGTAGTGTTCTTAGTATGTAAGTGTTCATGATTTCCTCGTAAACTATACATATTATAGTTTTTCAAAATGTGTTTCGTTCGTATAGTAATTCCTAGTGTAATATTCACCTGTTATGTAAAGTATAACCTTTATAGTGACATAACCAATCACATGTACTTAAAGTATAAATAAAGTGTTTGATTCGTATATATATGTGTATATATAAACATGTTTTATTCCCAAAAGACAAGATAATATCGAGAATATATATTGCATACGAAAGTTCCCATGTACTAGTTATGAATCACATATGATTACATAGATAAAAAGTTTATATAGAGAAACTTTAGGTTACACACAATAATAATCGTGTGTTTACTTGCATTCCCCCCCCCCCCCTTTAATATTGTATAAAAACCATTTATCAAAAATTAAAAATCGTAGTTTATAGGGATATGAACTCACTTGAAAGATCGAAGAAGGCGAGATGAAAACCAAGCAGAACTTTGACTCGAGAAAGCGGATTTTCTCGGGATTCTCGGGAATCTCAGGAGCACAAATGACCTTCGGGGTTGAGTATGGAAACTGGGGTTCGGGATATCACGCACATGAAAAACAAGGTAAAAAGGCAAGAAAGAGGAGAAGAAATGATCATTTTCCCCGGAACCCTCGCATCCCTTTTATAGGGGTTGGGAACCGCCTCAGTACGTTGGGCGTATGCAGTTACGCTGGGAGTACACGTGCGTCATGCATGACCACATCCTCGACTGCCTCGGAGCTCAGATGGGACAGGGGCATAGCTTCGCATAGGGGTGATGTGGACGATCCGAGGCCTAGTCCTCGACTACGTTGGGCGTAACTCGGATTGGCCCGGTCACTCCCCCTTCGGATAATACCGAAATTTGATTTAAATTTATATTTTAATTATTTATTAAACTTCAAAAATTCATATCTTCTTCATACGAACTTCGTTTTAGACGTTCTCTATATCCACGCGTAGCTGAGACTACGCTCTACAACTTTTGTTTAGACTCTGTCCGCAAATTTTGAAATAACTTTTATTATTTATTTTTAAAAGGTCGGGGTAAGAAAAGTTCGTTAGAAATCCATAACTTCTTTATCCGATGTCTGTTTTTGCCAAAATTTTTACCATTGAAATACCATTGTCGAGACCTTCGATCCTCATTTAGGTCATTCCGGCCAAAAGCCGCTCACTCTCTGTTTCAAAATATTCAGCTGTCTACCGCTATACTGAACTTGCAAAAATCATAACTTCCTCATACGAAGTCAGATTTGGATATTATTTTTAAGTACGCTCTTGGTTTAATGATATCTAATATACCAGGTAACCAAATAGAGAATTTTTACATTTTATTTTCAATGTTAATTTCATTATTTTCAAAAGTGATTACAATACTTGGATTTTTAAGTCATTGCATAGAATCGAAATATCGTGTTGTCACACAATGTACCAGGTCATAAGACAGTAGGGTGCAAATGGATCTTCAAGAAGAAGACCAACATGGATGGTAATGTACACACTTATAAGTCACGACTGGTTGCAAAGGGTTATTCTCAAACTCCGGGAGTTGATTATGAAGAGACCTTTGCACCAGTGGACAAGATTAAGTCTATTAGGGTTCTGGTAGCCATTGCTGCATTTCATGACTATGAAATATGTCAACTGGATGTGAAAACCACAATCTTTAATCGAAAGTTGGCTGAGGATGTTTACATGGTTCAGCCAGAGGGTTTTGTAAGTATAGAATACCTTAATAGGCTGTGTAAGCTTGAAAAATCCATATATGGATTGAAATAAGTGTTGGATAAGGTGTCTAAGTCCATAACTATTTCTGGTATGTACTTGACCCGACCCGGCATGGTCCATTTGGGTTGCATGGCACCATGCAATTGGATAGACTAAATGAGAGAAATAACGCTTGGAGATTATTAATATATTATAAGTTCCAATATATTAATAATATTAATTGATTAGTTTGATCAAGAATTAATTTAGAATTAATTAAGTGATCAAAAGATAACTAATTAAATATATGGGTTGATTAAGTAAATCATCCATATCTTGTATAGTGGGCTAAAAGGCTCCATGGATCATCAAGTTGGGTTCCACCCATAGGATGCTCCATGGATGCTCCATGGGAGTTACAAACCCATGGGTCATGGAAATGAAGAGTCATGACACATTAGGGTTTAACCCTAGATGTGTCAACACTATATAAGTAATATGATCTCCTCCCAAATCGGTTACACATACACACTAAGTAATAGAGGGCTTGGCCGATTTTGTGAAGTGAGTATTCTCTCATAAGTTCTTCCAAGAGCATTTGGTGTTGTGTGAAGCATTTGAGGCATCACACTTGGGGTGCTAGGCTCACAAGGTTTCAAGGAACACAAGCAACAACAAGGTAAGTTATTCTATCTATACTTTATGTTAAAATTGTTCCCCATGTATGCTAGATAGGAATATAACCTTGGAATACAACTTTGCATGACAAATTAGACAAACATAGATCCAAGGTTATTAGGGTTGCATGTACACTTAGGAAGTGTTAGAATGCTCAAAACCCATCAGTGGTATCAGAGCCTAGGCTTGTTTGTTCTTATTTGTGCTTAAAAGTTGAAAACAGAATCGAAAATTTGCTGTCTGCGAACGGACTCATCGAGTCTATAGGGGGGACTCGTCGAGTCCATGTGTATCTTCAACCAACTCGGCGAGTCATGTTCATGCACTCGGCGAGTAGGGTCGAATGAGTGCAGAATTTCGATTCAGTTGCTGGAAAATGAATTAGAAACATTACCCTAAACTATTTTAGTAAATGTAAACTTGTTTTTGGTGGTGTAATGTCTTGCTAATTCATTTACAACAACTAGTTATCAAAAATTACAAAGTTTTATGTAATTTTTGATTGTGTTCATATTCATGTTCTTGTTCTTATGATGTTTTAGATGATCATAGGAATTATTTGTAACCTATTTGGTAGTTTAATTCTTGATCATAATGTGTTTTAATGGAGTCCATAACTTATCCTTAAGTTATGGAAAACCAAGAGTCACACTTGAGTTAAAACCATTAAGAAAACACAAGAGTTATAAAAATGAAGAGTCTTCATTTTATGACTCTATTAAACTCATAAGTTACAAGAAATGAAAAGTTTTGAAAGTTACAAAACTTGCCCTCAAGTTTTGGAACAAGTAAAGTTAAGTTAAAACTTTAGTTCCAACCCCTAGAATTTTAAAAGTTAAAATTCAACCCTTATACTTATATTATGATGATTTAATAATTATATATATATGTATAAGAACAAGTCGTCTTACCGCTAGTACGCCTCATTCACGAAGCCGGTCTATAAGGTGGGTATAAGGTTGTTGCCTATAAAATGGTGACTTAATGGGTGTATATTCTCACCCACCGCTTGCTTGACTGGTGGAGGGTCGTTAGCCGAACGGGTAAGACAAGGACTTATAAATTCTCATTCAAAGTATGATGAATATATAAAGTAACTAAATGTTTATTAAATTCCCAATCTTAGTTACTTTAGGAAAAATGTGAATAAGGTGCTAATCCATGAAATTACACTTTACATCTTGTCTGAGTCGTTGGTGGAGCGTGTGTGGTTAACCGGCACACTAACTTGGACTTAACAAGGTAGGTAAAGGGTGACTTAAGGTTTATTATAGTATCGGTGGAGCGTGTGTGGTTTACCGGCACATCGATTGAGTGATAAACTTTAAGGGTACCAAGTGATTTGCATGGTTACTTCACACCTCGTTTTGTGATCCTCGGCATCCCAGTCACAAAACCTGGAGGGCACTCCTGAGATTGAAACATGCCTTTGAAAAGTTCATTGGATCTCAAAGAATCTAGGAATTTCTAAAACCAATAAAAACTAAATATTTATTATTTCGGTTTTCGTGGTGGAAATTGGTGAATCGTCATTCACCTACCTTTCAAATATGGTATAGCTTAGATTACGGCATACCTCTTCTAAGTTATATTATATTGTGATTGGATCCTAGCCTTAATATTACATTTGGGTGTTTTATTAAGGACTCTCTTAAATCTAAACTAAACTTGTTCTTCTTTTCAGATGTCTTCAACTAATGCTTCAGGCTCGAATCCTAATGGCTCCTTTACTCTTATGAGTCTGTGTGGGAAAGTCACCTTTGATGGATCCAACTTCAATAAGTGGATCAGAAACATCAGGATGATTACCCGCTACGAGGACAAAAAATATGTCCTTGACAAGGAGCTTAAGGAAATTGACGAGTCCACTGCAACTCCCCAGGAGATCGCTGACTTTCATACTCATGAAAGAGATGCAACCAAGGTGGCTTGCATCATGTTAGCCACCATGACAGCTGAACTCCAAAAGTCTTATGAAGATTTCTACCCTTATGAAATGCACCAAGATTTGATGGAAAGATACCATCAAAGTGCACGACAAGAGAGGTACGAAGTCATCTGCTCCATGATAACAACCATGATGAAGGACGGAGAGTCCGTCACGAGCCACATGCAGAAAATGCAAAGGTATGTGGATCGTTTGCTAAAGCTCAATGTGAACTTCCCTGAGGAGCTTGCAATAGATATCATTTTGCACTCCTTACCATCGTGCTATGATCAATTCCGCATGACATATCACATGAACAAGGAAGAGGTCACCCTCAGCAAACTTCAGGGACTTCTCAAGACCGCAGAAACAGGTCTTAAGGGGAAGTCGGTTGCTATCACTCCTACTCCAGACGCAACTCCAGTCTTGGCAATCGGGCAAAGTCGAGGGAGGAAGAGAAAGAGATCTTCAAAGGGTACCAAGGCTCGGACCCTTGATGGCTCTTCTTCAAGTGGAACCAAGAAAGGTTTCATTACTCCTTCTTCTGACCCAAAAGAGGCTGAATGCTTCTATTGCCATGAAAAAGCTCATTGGAAGCGGAACTGCCCAAAGTACCAGCAAGATGTGAAAGATGGGAAAGTCAAACCTAACCATGCAGGTATTTACACTATCATTTCTAATAACTCACCCCATTCGAAATCTTGGGTCCTTGATACAGGTTGCGGTATTCATATTTGTTGTGACTTGCAGGGACTAGGAAGAAGTGAGAATGTGGAGCAAGGAAGAATAAACTTAATCATGGGGAATAGGAAAGTTACACCTGTCACCAAGTTTGGAGTTTATACTTTATCGCTAAGTAGTGGGTTAAATTTAGATTTGAATAAATGTTGTTATTCGCCAGAAATGGCAAGAAATATTATTTCCTTTCATGCATTGTACAAACAAGGTTTCACCTTTTCGTTTGATAATGAAGTTGGTTCGATTAATGCTTTCTTTAATAATGTTCTTTATTTTAAAGCATTACCTTGTGATGGTGTGTATGAAGCTGTATCTATTGTAGATAACTTAGGAAATAATGTTTTGTGTATTGATTCTGCTAATAATAATAACTTGGATAAAGCATCATTATGGCATTGTCGTCTTGGACATATAAGCAAGAAACGCATAGGCCAACTCCAAAAGGATGGAGTCTTGGAGTCGTTTGACCTAAAGTCAAATGATAGTTGCGAATCATGCTTACTTGGAAAAATGACAAAGTCACCCTTCATAGGCTCTTGCGAAAGGGGTGAAGGTTTGTTGGACCTTATACACACGGATGTGTGTGGACCGTTCAAACATGCCACAAGGGATGCTAATCGTTATTATTTGACTTTTACCGATGATTACAGTAGATATGGATATGTCTACTTAATCAAGCATAAGTCAGAGACTTTCGAGAAGTTTAAGGAATTTAAACAGGAAGTCGAGAATCAATTGGGTAGGAACATTAAGATGCTTCGATCCGATCGAGGTGGTGAGTATCTTAGTTCAGAGTTCCTCGACTATCTAAAGGAATGTGGGATTGTCTCACAATTGACACCTCCCAGGACACCGCAGTTGAATGGTGTGGCTGAGAGGCGTAAGCGAACCTTGTTGGACATGGTTCGTTCCATGATGAGTCGAGCTTCGCTACCAATCTCATTCTGGGGGTATGCCTTAGAGACTTCCGCCCATATCCTTAATCTAGTCCCTACAAAGAAAGTTGCCAAAACTCCTCACGGTTCGAGCTTATCATGAGTCTCGCGTCTCACGAAAGCCTCGCAGCCCCAAATCTTGATGTGGACTGGTAAAGTACCTAAACTAGACCACATCAAGATTTGGGGCTGCGAGGCTTTCGTGAGACGCGAGACTCATGATAAGCTCGAACCCCGAAGCGAGAGGTGTATTTTCATCGGCTACCCACAGCAATCCTTTGGTTACCTCTTCTACAGACCTAGTGACAATGTGGTCTTTGTAGCAAGAAGAGGAGTCTTTCGAGAAAGAGAGTTTATAAGCCAAGGAGACAGTGGGAGGCAAGTTGATCTTGAAGAAATTCAAGAGTCAAGTGGTGAAGGAACTTCAAACTCTAGCCCTCAACTTGAGGAGGAAACTCCTGTTGAGCCAATTGACGAATCTGTACCTCTGAGGCGTTCCACGAGAGTTAGGAGTGCACCTGAGCATTACTATGGATTCCATATACTGCAGAAGGTGAGACACTTATTAGTGATGAGACACTAGTAAGTCAAGATGACCCTAACAGCTACGAGGAAGCCATGGCGGGCCCCGAGTCTGCCAAATGGAAAGAGGCTATGGATAGCGAGATACAATCCATGTATGACAATCAAGTTTGGAACTTGGTTGAGAATGTACCAGGTCGAAAGACTGTAGGGTGCAAATGGGTTTTCAAGAAGAAGACCAACATGGATGGTAAAGTACACACTTATAAGGCTAGACTGGTTGCAAAGGGCTTCTCTCAAATTCCTGGAGTGGATTATGATGAGACCTTTTCTCCGGTAGCCAAGATTAAGTCTATTCGGGTTCTGTTAGCCATAGCCGCATTTCATGACTATGAAATTTGGCAAGTGGATGTCAAAACCGCTTTCCTTAATGGGAAGTTGGCTGAAGATGTTTACATGAGTCAGCCAGAGGGTTTTGTCAGCAACAAGTACCCTAATAGAGTGTG
Organism: Lactuca saligna; assembly: GCF_052625555.1. NCBI lineage: Eukaryota > Viridiplantae > Streptophyta > Magnoliopsida > Asterales > Asteraceae > Lactuca > Lactuca saligna. The sequence goes on along the minus strand of NC_136419.1, from coordinate 223,079,010 downwards.
TAAGCTTGAGAAATCCATTTATGGATTAAAGCAAGCACCTCGCAGATGGAATCTTTGCTTTGATGAAAAGGTCAAGGAATTTGGCTTTTCTAGGAGTGAAGATGAATCTTGTGTATATGTCAAGGCTAGTGGGAGTATAGTTAGCTTTTTGGTATTGTATGTGGATGACATACTACTCATAGGAAATGACATTCCAACCCTGCAGGAAGTAAAGTCCTGGCTTCGAAAGTGTTTCGCTATGAAGGACCTTGGTGAAGCTGCCTATATTTTGGGGATAAGGATCTCGAGAGATCGGAGTAAAAGACTAATTGGACTTAGTCAAAGTACCTACTTGGAGAAAGTTCTGAAGAGATTCAGAATGCAAGACTCCAAGAAAGGAGAGTTGCCCATCCAGAGTAGCGCCAAGCTGAGTAAGACACTGAGGCTGAGATAGCAGAAATGAGTCGAATACCTTATGCTTCGGCTGTAGGTTCGATCATGTATGCTATGACGTGTACTCGACCTGATATAGCCTTTGCCTTGAGCATGGTTAGCAGGTTTCAGGGGAACCCTGGCAAGGCACACTGGATTGCGGTAAAGAATATTCTCAAGTACTTACGAAGGACTAAGGACTGGGTCCTTATCCTCGGTGGGAGTGATGACTTGAGAGTTGTAGGGTATAGTGATGCTAGCTTCCAGACTGACAGGGATAACTTCCGCTCTCAGTCGGGCTGGGTCATTACCCTAAATGGAGGAGCAATTTCTTGGAAGAGTTCCAAGCAAGAGACAGTGGCAGATTCTACTTGTGAATCAGAGTATATTGCAGCTAGCGAAGCGGCAAAGGAGGCGTTATGGCTGAGGAACTTCATTGGAGACCTTGGAGTTGTACCATCTATTAAAGAGCCGATGGAATTTTTCTGTGATAGTGAAAGTGTTGTTGCCTTAGCCAAGGAACCAAGGGATCACGGGAGATCCAGACACATCGACAGAAAATACCATTTCATCAGACATCGGATCGAAGAAGGACTCCTCGTGGCAAAGAGGGTATCATCAGATGAGAATCCGGCAGATCCCCTCACGATGGGACTGACTCGGGTTAAGCATCTCCAGCATGCTCGGAGCATAGGGCTGAAGGATGATATTAGATTTAGTAGTTAGATAATCTCGAAATTTGTAAAGTGTAATTGACATTTGATGATGAATAAAAGTGTTTTATTTATGAGTAAAGTGTTGCTATCTCTTGTCGATCGTTTACTATATTTCTTTTGCATGTTTTGACTTCCAGAATAATTTTGTTTGGTATAACATATTATTCAAACCTCCACAGTCGGTCATATGTCGGAAGTAGGTATGAATCAAGACTGTCATGTTTGATTGTAGAGGTCTGGGACAAGGCTACAACAATCATGAGTGCTCATAAGTTCTGAGCATTGGACTCAACCCACGCTCACTGGAATAACTTCATGGAATTTTATCTCGAGTGATCGTGAGACGGTAATATCATATAAGTCTTTAAACCTAGAGATATGATTTGTTACTTACAAGTTGGTTAGGCATTGATTGTACGAAAAACGCATTGGTAACTCGATGTTATAAAATCGTGCTCTTATGTGTAATTCAATGAGTAGTAGAACAAACATATGAGTCGAAGTTTATCTGTTCCTTTTTGGATTAGAAGCTGATATCTGGGCCCCTCGATGATTTTGTTTTGACCTATGTACCGGGCCCGGTCAGAAATAAATTGAAGTGTTCAATAAAGTTCTTTGTCAAACAAATCAGAAATCGGGAAACAAATGTTGGACAATAAGTAAGACATTGTTCCATGTATATGTCCGACTGATATCTAGAACAGAGGATTATATGATCACTTATCTTAAATGGCGTACCATCATCTTCTCAAGTTTCGAGAAACCTTGTAAAGAGCTACGATTGCCGATCGGTTCCTGAAGTCATACTTGCAGTAATAGTTACTAGACTTATCCAAGTGGGAGACTGTTGGATAAGGTGTCTAAGTCCATAACTATTTCTGGTATGTACTTGACCCGACCCAGCATGGTCCATTTGGGTTGCATGGCACCATGCAATTGGATAGACTAAATGAGAGAAATAACGCTTGGAGATTATTAATATATTATAAGTTCTAATATATTAATAATATTATTTGATTAGTTTGATCAAGAATTAATTTAGAATTAATTAAGTGATCAAAAGATAACTAATTAAATATATGGGTTGATTAAGTAAATCATCCATATCTTGTATAGTGGGCTAAAAGGCTCCATGGATCATCAAGTTGGGTTCCACCCATAGGATGCTCCATGGATGCTCCATGGGAGTTACAAACCCATGGGTCATGGAAATGAAGAGTCATGACACATTAGGGTTTAACCCTAGACGTGTCAACACTATATAAGTAATATGATCTCCTCCCAAATCGGTTACACATACACACTAAGTAATAGAGGGCTTGGCCAATTTTGTGAAGTGAGTATTCTCTCATAAGTTCTTCCAAGAGCATTTGGTGTTGTGTGAAGCATTTGAGGCATCACACTTGGGGTGCTAGGGTCACAAGGTTTCAAGGAACACAAGCAACAACAAGGTAAGTTATTTTATCTATACTTTATGTTAAAATTGTTCCCCATGTATGCTAGATAGGAATATAACCTTGGAATACAACTTTGCATGACAAATTAGACAAACATAGATCCAAGGTTATTAGGGTTGCATGTACACTTAGGAAGTGTTAGAATGCTCAAAACCCATCAATAAGCACCTCATAGATGGAATCTTTTCTTTGATGAAAAATTCAAAGAGTTTGGCTTTTCTATATGTGAAGATGAATCTTGTATATATGTCAAGGCTAGTGGGAGTATATTTAGATTTTTGGTACTGTATGTGGATGACATACTGCTCATAGGAAATGACATTCCAACCTTGCAGGAAGTGAAATCCTGGCTTGGGAAGTGTTTCGCTATGAAAGACCTAGGAGAAGCTGCCAATATCCTCGGAATAAAGATTTTGAGAAACAAGAGTAAAAGACTAATTGGACTTAGTCAGAGTACCTACTTGGACAAAGTGCTGAAGAGGTTCAGTATGGAAAATTCCAAGAAAGGAGATTTACCTATTCAATGTAATTCTAGACTGAGTAAAACTCAAAGCCCGAGTATAGATGAAGAGATAGATGAGATAAGTCGAGTCCTATATGATTCCGATGTAGGCTTGATCATGTATGCTATGACTTTTACTCGTCCTGATGTGGCTTTTGCTTTAAGCATGGTTAGTAGATATCAGAGTAATCCTGGCAAGGCTCAAAGGACTAAGGACTGGGTCCTTACACTTGGTGGGAGTGATGACTTGAAAGTATCAGGGTATAGTGATGCTAGCTTTCAGACTGATAGGGATAATTTCCGCTCTCAGTCGGGCTGGGTCTTTACCCTAAATTTAGGGGCAATTACTTGGAAAAGTTCCAAGAAATATACAGTGGATGATTCCACTTGTAAATCAGAGTATATACCAACAAGTGAAGCAACAAAGGAGGCTATATGGCTAAGGAACTTCATCAGAGACCTTGGAGTTGAACCAACTATTAAGAAACCCATGGGAATTTTCTTTGATAGTGAAAGTGTAATTGCCATAGGAAAGGAACCAAGGGATCACGGGAGATCCAGGCACATCGACAGAAAATATCATTTCATCAGACATCAAATTGAAGAAGGAATTCTCGTGGCATAGAGGCTATCATCAGATGAGAACCCAGTAGATCCCCTCACAAAGGGACTGAGTAGGCTTAAGCATCTTCAGCATACTAGGAGCATAGGGCTAAGAGATGATATTAGTTTTTAGAAGTTAGATAATTTTGAAATATGGAAAATGTAATTGACATTTGATGATAAATAAAAGTTGTTATTTATGAGTAAAGTGTTGCTATCTCTTATCAATCGTTTACTAGTATTTCTTTTTGCATGTTTTGACTTTCAAAATAATTATGTTATGGTATATATCATACTATTCAAATTCTCCACAGTCAATCATAAGTTGGAAGTACATATGAATCAAGACTATCATGGGTTGGTTTGTAGAGGTCCATGATGTTGGACAAAGCGGGCTACAACACTCATGAGTGCTCATATGTTCTGAGTATCGGATTCAACCCACGCTCACTGGTCGCACTTCATATAATTTATCTCGAGTGATCGTGAGACGGTAATATCATATAAGTCTTCAAACCTAGACATATGATTTGTTACCAATGAGTTGGTTATGCATTGATTGTACGAAAACGCATTGGTAACTCGATGTTATAAAACGTACCTTTGTGTGTAATTCAACAAGTAGTAGAGTAAACATATGAGTCAAAGTTTATCTATTCCTTCTTGGATTAGAAGAGATATTTGGGCTCATCGATGATTTTGTTTTGGCCCATGTATCGGGCCCGGTCAGACCTAAATTGATGTGTTCAATTAAGTTCTATGTCAAACAAATCAAAAAGCGGGAAACAACTCCTAGACAATAGAAAGACATTGTTCCATGTGTTTGTCCGACTGATATCTAGAACAGAGGCTTATATGATCACTTATCTAAAATGGCACACGATCATCTTCTCAATTCCAAGATACCTTGAAAGACCTACGTTTGTTGATAGGTTCTTGAAGTCATACTTGCAACTATAGTTATTAGACTTATCCAAGTGGGAGACGATTGGATACAGTGTCTAAGTCCATAACTATATTTGGTATGTACTTGAACTGACCCGACATGGTCCATTTGGGTTGCATGGCATCATGCACTTGGGTAGATTAAATGAGAGAAATAAGACACTTATAGTTTATTAATATACTACAAGTTCTAATATATTAATAATAAGAATAATAATATTTAGTTAGTATTGATCAATACTTAATTTAGAATTAATCATGTGATCAAAAGAAGACTAATTAAATGTATGGGTTGATTGTGTCAATCATCCATAACTTATATAGTGGGCCAAGGCTCCATGGATTATCAAGTTGGGTTAAACCCATAAGATGCTCCATGGATGCTCCATGGGGGTTACATAACACATGGGTAATGGAAATGAAAGGTCATGACAATTAGGGTTTACATGGTGTAACCCTAATTGTAACATACTATACAAAGAACCTATTCTTCACCATTTTCGGCCACTAGAGTGAACTAAAGAGGGCTAGCCGAAAATACTAAGTGTTCTTATTCTCTCAAGATTTTATTCCAAGTGTACTTGGTTTTATGTGAAGCATTTGAGGTATCACACTTGAGGTGCTAGGATCTCAAGGTTTCAGATGAATCCAAGCTTCAAAGAGGTATGTAATTTTTACTAACTATTAGAATAAAAGATCCCCATGTATGCTAGATAGAATTATGAACCTTGGAAAATCATTTTGCATATATCTTAGTCAAAAATAGATCCAAGGTTTCTAGGGTTTCATGTACATCATAGGAGTGTTAGAATGCTCAAAACCCAACACAATCTAGATTTATTTCGCACTATGACCCCTGGATCATCTTGCTTGTTTCGATAGACCCAACGTGTGTTAAGAGACTTTTTGCCCTTTGGCAACTCAACCAACTTCCAAACCCTGAGTTTTTCAAACTGATGTAACTCTTCATGCATAACATCTACCCAGCTGTGCTCATTTAGAGCCATTTCAACATTCTTTCTCTCTATTTGAGAGATAAAGAAAGAGTAAAGACATGTATTGACATCTCCACTATGACTTCTGGTTTTAACGCCTTCGCCCAACTGACCAATGATGTTCTCGATCGGATGATCGCGTTAAATCCTTGAGGGTATCTCCTGGCTGATATCATTAAGTGAGATAGGAAGTTTGTGAATATTAACACCTCCTTCATTTGTTGTTTGTGCTACACCAGATGACTCTGCTACAAACTCATTAGAAATGTTTTCAGGAAAGAGTAGTTCCATAAAGTTTGAACTGAAAGCAGAAGCATCTTTAGACATCAAATCTTTTTCTACAGGAGTAAGTGGTGTAGAATCAGCATCAGGAGTATCATTCTGAACTGGAGATGTTGGACTATCACGTGGTACCGATGACTCCCCCTTAAGCGAAGCAGAGGACTTCCCCTCAGGCGGTGAAGAGGATACCGTTGGGGGTCTGTAGACAACTTCTTCGTCTTTGTCTTCAGAAACATTCTTTGAACTAGAGAAAGATCCAGATGAGCTATCTGAAGACACATTTGTGGACTTGAAAAGCGATGTGTAATCAAACAACCAATTCGGACCTACTTGAGCATCCGTCTCATTCTCCTCCAACCAGCGCACGTCATAAGATTCCACAACCTGGTTTGTCTTCTTATTGTAGACCCTATATGTGGTGCGTGCAGCATACCCTACGAAGTAACAATCATCGGATTTGGCATTAAACTTCGGGTTGGCCTCTAGGTGAAGAAGGGTGCAAGGGCAGCCAAATACACGTAAATGAATGACTGAAGGCTTGTGACCATATATAATCTCATACGGGGTCTTCATCTAAGCTTTGTTGATTAATACACGATTCTGAAGGTAACAAGTAGTGTTTATCGCCTCAGCCCAAAAGAAAAATGGTAAAGTGGAGTCACACAGCATCATCCTTGCAGTGGCTTTTAAAGTTCTATTTCTCCTTTCAGCAACACCATTTTGTTGAGGGGTGTGAGCGGAGCTGTATTGATTCATAATACCCTTTTCCATGCAAAAATGATCTAGAGTAGAATTCTTGAACTCTGTTCCGTTGTCGGTACAAAGCGCCTTCACCCGATTGTTAGTTTGCTTCTCAATTAACACAATGAATTTCTTAATTAGATCAACAACTCCATCTTTTTTGGATAGAAAGAAAACCCACGTAAAATGAGAGAAGTCATCAATCACAACCAGATAGTACGAATTTCTATTAATGCAGAGAATGTTGACTGGTCCAAAGAGATCCATATGCAGCAATTGAAGCACCTGACTGATTGAGTTAACGTGCTTCGGCAGGTGTGTATTTCTATGATGTTTTCCTTGTGCACATGACACACAGTTTTCAAAAGTTGTAAAGTCTTTGATAGGCAAACCATAGACCATCTCATTCTTCGCAAGACGATTCAAGTTTTTCGTGTTAGCATGACCGAGTCTTCGGTGCCACAGCATTGAATTTCGTTTTGAGACCTTTGTAAAGAGGCACATAACTTCTTCTGGAGGATTGCTATTCATATCAATGATGTAAGCATTTCCATCCCTCTTAGATTTAACAAGAATCCATTCTTCTGGGATGACAATATCTAGCTTGAGGATCATACATTCCTTGTTAGTGAAATGTGTAGAATAGCCTTTGTCACATATTTGAGACACACTCAACAAACTATGCTTTAATTCAGGAGCAAAGTTGACATTCTTGATACTTAACACCCAATTTTTGACGGTTCCTCTCTGAGTGACGTTGCCGCCTTCTCCACCTGCAAAGGAAACATATCCCTCATTAAAAGATTGAATGTTGTTTAATTGGGAGATATCTCATGTCATATGTCGGGAGCAGCTGATGTCGACAAACCAGGGTCTGACGACATTCCCCCGCGACTGTCCCTACAAAATGTGCGGGATCATTCAGATTTGGCGACCCAAGTCATCACTTTCCAGGGTGGACCCATTACCTTTTCAAATTTATCATTATTTACTAATTTTCTAGAGGATAGTGATGATGAATTAGAGGTTATTTTTGCCAACCATTGGTAACTAGGTTTTCTAAGAGTCCCCGATGGTTTTGAAATAGGATTTTTATCAGTTTGATTTGAGCACTTGGGCTTTTTTCTTGAATTGGTTGAAGACCCATAGCTGCTCCTTGACGAAACCAACCTTGGCTTAGCCATGTTCAGTTTTGGCAAACTGTTTTGGACTTTGTTATGAAAGACCTTTTTATGCTTTTGAAAATTGCCCATTTTCTACTACGATCGTCCTTCCAATGATCATTCCGAGAACAAGTTCTAGAGGACCTTCTAGTTAAAGACCTTCCTCTGAATTCGTTCTTTCCTCTTGGTGACATATAATGTACAAACATTCTATTACGATAATTCCTAGCTATATGTGTCACACCCTGAAACCGCAGGCAGAAACGTTCCAGGGCGGAGGTGACTTCATGTTGAATATCATAACCAATGCACATAGTAAGCAAAGTAAACAACCATTACATTACATATGCAAATTTACAATTGTTTGAAAACAAAGTTGTACAAGTGTTATACATAAGTATATATGAGCAAAAGTTTAGACGTGTCTTCAACGCACTCCATCTTCGTCAAAAGGATCATCGGGTACCTGTCTAATGCGGACCTGAGAATACAAGCATTTTAAAAATCAGCATAAAGCTGGTGAGTTCATAAGCTGTTTTGTTTTCTGAAAGTGTATAAGTTTCCTTTTGGTTTCTGAAAAAGTTACAAACCCAAGAAAATCCCATATTTTCTTATATGTAAAGTTTGGTTAACTGTTTTGTTACACGATTCTGGTTATGTACAATTCTTATCCCAGGAAAATCCCATATTTTTCTAAAAGTTGGTTACCGATCTGAAATGTAATGTAAAAGATGTGTACTGAAAAGCCTGGTTATCCTTATGAAATGTATTATTTTACCAATCCGAAATGTAATGTAAAAGATGTATACTGAAATGTATTAGTTTTACCAATCTGAAATGTAATGTAAAAGATGTATACTGAAATGTATTAGTTTTAACACGCATATAAAACTAATAACTACAAAGTAAACTAGTTAATAAACCCATTATTACTAAAAAGTAAATCTCTGTTATCCAAATTGCGAGTTCCATAACCATACGATAGACTAGATATGGCAATAAATAGTCCAAATCACTTTATGACTTTCGTCACCCTTGAACCTATCGGTTCGGCTATAGCTAGCAGCCAGGTGTGGGGTAGTCATCCCCGTATAGATCTATACACTCAAGTCACACTCCCTATCTAAGAGATTATGGTTATAGTGGCAGTCCTCCACTCGCGTGTCTCTGTGGAGTGTTCTCCGAGGATGTGTCTCCAATTTATACGAATAACAAATTTACTAGTAATAATACAGATAGATCCTATTGCAAATGACGATCCTCCACTCGCGTATCTATGTGGAGTGTTACCGAGGACAAAACAATGTACTAAGTTTCATGTTTAAAGTTCAAATGTTATGCTTTTAACTATTATAATGCGGAAACCATTTGTGAAAAGTATAAAGTACAACATTTTATAATGTTTTTCACAAATAATATGATAATGTGTTCTGCAAGTTCAAACAGTTATCTGTTACGATTGTCAGTGTTAAAAGAATATGTAATATGAAACACAACACATATAAAACAAGTTTTTAGTACAATTATTCCTTGTACTTTGCTTGTATTCCCCCCCCCCCCCCTGAAAACAGTGAAAAACATTGAAAAAGGGTAAGGGTATGAACTCACCAGATGAGAAAACGTGACAGTTTGGATGCTAAGTGTCGGTTCGGGGCTTGATAACGCGTAAGGTTCCTATGTAATATGAAATGATATACAAATGTATCAAATTAGACTTAAAATCACTAATTAGATATGATTATACACCCAAAACAAGAAACCACTTCAAATCAAGTGTTTGGAGTGACCCGGGTGACATCTAAGGACTTGTAAGGCTTGGATATGGAGTTTACTCCTCAAGAGCAAACTCATAAGAGGGTTTACGGACCTAATGACCCTCTCCCCATGAGTTTACGACCGTAAACTCACGGTAAGGTGTTCTATGATGCTAAATGCCCTTATATCACTTGGGAAACTTAGTTAGGATCAAATCTAGGGGATCAGAATGGATTAAACTCACATAAGGACCATTTAATGGAGTTTATGGTAGTAAACCAGGAGTTTACGGCCATAAACTCCCCCACACTCAATCCTTTGATGTTTTGGTGGTCCTAGGTCCTTACAAATGTTTCTAGTCAAATCTACAAGCCATGGAATGGGTTAAAGGCATCATTTGACCATGTTTTAGGAGTTTACAGCCTAAGAAGATGTTCTTGGGAGGTTTATGACCGTAAACTTCTATGGGGGTAGTTTTGGCATGTTTAAGGTCCTTAACTTGATTGTGGTTGCTTCTAGACTCAATTCTAAGGCTTATGAGGTGTGTAAGTGGCATTTTAACACCTTAAAAGGAGTTTACTCCCCTATGAATTTGTGTTTACGCTCCAAGCATATGCTTGGGCTGTAAACTCATGTTCATACCTTAAATGAAGAGTTCAAGGTGTCCTAAGTCCATGCAGTCCCTTTGTCATATCTAAGCTCCAAATGAGGTTTGGAAGGGTTTTAAGGCACAAAAACCCCGTTTATGTGATTTCAGGGCGTAGGGATGTTCTAGGACCTTAAACTCATGCTAATGGTCCTATTTCTCATATAAATCACGAATTTGAAGGCTAAAGGTGTTATACTAGGAGCTAGGATAGTTACCTTGATGATTTGAAGCTTGATTTGGATGATTTTGGCTCAAAATCGGATTTTAGAGAGAGAGTAGAGAGAGAAAGTAGAGAGAGTGGAAAGGATTCAAATGAGGGTCTCTCAACTTTATATATGTTGAAAGTTCGGGAGACGGTGGAATTCTACCCGATACTGTCGTAAAACGAGGCTTTTTGGTTGTACCCGATTATGTTGTCGTAATTACGACTTACATAAAACTAAATATTTTCTAAATGAAATAGAAAATATTTTAATGTTTTAAAATGTATTCCAACATTTTTAAAACTTAAATATAAGTCGCAATAATTTATTTAAAACAAAGATAACGGAAAATTTTGGAACTTAACGACTTTATTAACGGAAACGGACTATGGTGACGAAATAAATCACGGGTTGTCACAATATGACCATCAATGCCACAATTGAAACTGATATGAATGGTTGAAAGGAGGAGGCACTTTATCATACCCTAGACCCTTTGACTGATTATGTTTAAATTGCATGCAGTGGTCTATCATGTTGGCAACTACCTCATTTGATACATCAAATTTTCTAAAATCAAAATCAGCAGTTTCAAATTTGCCCTTTAATGCTTCAAGTTTAGTAACTAACTCAGTGTTCTATCTCTTTATGTAGTGATAAGTTTCACATTTATTACTGTAGTCTTCCTGAAGTCTTCTAAAGTCCTTTATTTTAGTTTCTAACAGGGCATTAAGAGGTTTTTGTCCTTTTCTAAGTTGATAACCGTCATATCTAAGGTCCTCTACTTCTCTACATAGTTTTTCAATTTCCTCAGGAAGAATTTTAACAAAATCAATACAAGCTTGAGAGCAGGAAGGCAGACTTATCTCATTTTTCTTTGGTTTAGAAGCAGAAGAGACCATCAGCGCAAACTAGAGCTCCATCGTTTGATCTTCAGCTACAACACTCTCTGCGGAAGCTTCACCACCAACTTGAGCCAAATGAGCATTTTCAGGTCTTGATATATTCATAGCCTGCATCTGATCCTCCCATTCAAATGACTGAGCAACTATAGCCTTCTCACTGTTGACCTGAGCACCGCTCCGGTTGTTTCCTACTGCAACCATTATGCAGTTATTGTTTAATCTTCTATCCAACTTCGGGCACTCACGAGCAAAATGGCATGGCTCGTGGCACTTGAAACAACGCAGCTTTCCATTGCTGAACCCTACCTTTTTATCAACAGTCATCCCCCAGTTATTCTTCCCGGTCTTCTTCACAAACTGCTTTTCCTTGAAAACTGCCATGGCAATTTGCCATGTAATATCCATTTCTTCTACCTCTTCAGGATGAATCTAATCAAGATCAGCAAATGACAATTATGGAGGAAGATCTCCAGCTATAAGAGCATTGTATCCGTTAACAAGTCCTGTAGCGAGAGCAATATTTTCATCACACTACTTGCCATTTGAGGAAGAAACCACATAAGCTTGAGTAGCAACAAATGATTGGTTCTGAGAGAAAGGCATGGCTGATGCAGCGGGAAGTGAAGTAGGTTATGGAGTGGAAAAGGATTGAATCTGAGCTTGCTGAGCAGCAAAGGGATGATCTGCAGAGGAAAAGGTGAGAGATAAAAGAGCATTGTTAGATGAGATCCTAAGGCTTGCAGGTGAGTATGAATTCACATGATTTATCTCCCGCTGTTTGTCATCAATATCATAGGCCTTGATGATTGCCATCATTTCAGCAAGAGTAAGGCGACTTAGATCCTTTGTATTCTTAATAACAACCACATGTATGTCCCATGACTTTGGGAGAGCATTCAGTAGCTTTTTATTTATTTCGGACTTTCTGAAAAAGATCCTGACTACAGTCATCTCAATGGTAAGAGTTGTGAATCGCTACAGCTGTGCCTCCAGGGTTTCTCCAGGAATGTAGTTGAACATGTTTAATCTTTGTCGCAACAGATCCTGTCGGACCCCCTTCATGTCTTCTTTCCCTTCATATACCTCAAATAGGGCTTTCCACAAAACCTTTGCTGAAGTATACTCCCTAAAACCATGAGTAATATCTGGAGACAGGGCCATGGTGAGAGTGGCCAAAGCCCGTTCTTGTTCATGAACCTTCTCAAAATCCTCATCAGCGTAGTTCTCAATAGCTTTTTCGGTGACTTTTTCGGCAACAATGCTGGTTATTCTGACAGGATTCTTAATGATGATTCTACAAATCTTGAAGTCCTTCATTCTAATGTACTTTTTGAATGTGAGTGGTTGTGCCCATTACAGAGTCCAGCTCATGGTGATGCGTTTGACTTTGCGAATCCATTGATTATTAATTTTCAAAAGACATATTTTATTTATTATTATTAATTTTTTGAAAAAGTATGAGTTTCCGTTCAACACACAGGTTTACGGTCAAATTTGGTTTGCGGCCGTAAACTCCGTTTACGGTCGAGTTGAATTTACGGTCTTTGAATGTAGGTTTGCGGTTATTGATGATTCTTGATGTAAGGTCTACGAGCCCAGTATACGGTTCAAGAAAACACCAACTCCAATCTCAAATAGTAAGGAATATCTCCAAAAACTCGACTGTAAGATGCCTTGACACTGGTTTTGCTCTGATACCAATTGTAAGGTCCTGAAACGAATCTTACCAGTGATCAAGCAAACTAAACTGTGACAATAGTCAATTTCGGTTCTAGTCAAAGTCAAACAAAGTCAACAAATCAAACCGGATGACTCAATTAGCCCTCGTATATAAGGGTTTGCATTTTGTAGTTACTAAACGACTCACTATTTTAATGAGAAAACATAATTGGGAAATTCGTATGTTTGAATTCCCATAGCCGCGAAAATGCTAAACATTGAACCAAAGCGATAAAACACTATTGCACACTCATCGGGAGTGTGTTGGACCTTAAAACATGGCTTAACGGAGTTTATGGACCTCGCATTGCAAAGCCGGACACTCAAAAGGGTCACAATCGAAACCTCTCTCAATCGTTTTCACTATACCTCTTTCTATTTGAAATCTCTCCAAAATCTCTCTCAAAAGTTCCCATAACTTTTTGAAGTCATTCAGGTAATTCCGACCTTTAACCAAGTCAAAAATCGCTTAAAACGAGGTTAGAACGGGTAAAATACCCCAAAGGATCCGGAACCTCCCTTAGGGCCAAAGCCTCTTAGAGGTTGGACCGTCTTGGGCTGGAACCGCAGAGTGTGAGCCGCAGCAGGCGAGCCGCAGGCCTGACCGCAGCAAGCGAGCCGTAGCCACGCCCGCACCAGAACCCCATGGACCGCAGCTTCTTCCCCGAATCCGCACATGCTGCTTTGGTTCTTGGCTGCTGAGGCCGAGACCTCGCCCAAAACTCCGAAATTTCCTCTTCTTCACCTGGTTTTCGACCACGACTCCGTTTTTAAGCCTGTTTTTAATTAATTTAACGTGGGACTTTCTCTAAAAATCATATTTTAACATATAAGACCCTAAATATTCATAATTTAAACATATTTTTATTGAAATATTTATTTAAGAATAAAATCTATTAAGTAAGATCTTGAGGTGGAGTGTGGATCTTGCCATAATAATTGGCACAAACAACCACCCCATGCCGATTCCTTTGACCAGCTATTGTACTCCTCACTACTCCTAGTCACCTCAAGGCACTACCCCACTCATTACCCAACAAACCCACATCCAAATGAGCTGGAAAACTCTGTTTCACTCTTAACTTCACTTATTTTCCTCATTTCCACCAAGTATCAAACATCACTTTTCTCTCAAATCCTCTCACTCAAATTTCGAGATTTAAGGGCTGATCATCATACTTTCTCTCATTTTTGGTAAGTTTCATCACTCTACTTATGATTATTACATTCCCTCTTACTCAAAAGCATAGATTTCTTACACAAACATCATCACATTCATGTAAGATCTTCGAAAATTCAAGTGATCCTTCAAGTGTTCTTGAGTTGAGCACTTATCATCTTCAACATTCACCCACTGAAATCACTCAAAGTGAGTTCATACCGCTACAATTTCAGATGTTCTTGAGTTTTAAGGGGGGAATACAAGTTAAAATCACTATGAACACAACTAAATACTTCTAACAGCTTACATCAGGAACATTAGGCTCCATTCACGGACTGTTTTGGTCGACTTAAACATTTTTGTTTTCAAAACTGTATTATATGAAAATAGTTCAGGTTTATACCTTTAAAATGATTACTTACACATCTACATACAATTTTTCTACCATTTATGGTGATTTTCGCAAAACTGTCTATCATTTCAAGAGCCAATCCAGACTAGTCTGTGTTTATGGACGTTTTCACCTAAGTTGGAGGTCACTAAAAATCATGGACAAATTTGTGAACAAAATAGACTCATTTTACAAACTCCCAGAATTTACGGATTCTGATTTGGATCTGTTAAGAAGTTTTTATAAATTTTCTAATAACAGTGATCGAAGTTGTTACAAACAGAAAAATGCTAACAATTTATTATCACCTTGTAACATGTTGAGCAAGGTGTATATCTTTATGTGCATGTATGTTATAGCAAATGAATGACATTTTATCTTGGTATATAAACATGCATTAGTTAATAAATGGATGTTTGATATATACATATATATATATATATATATACATATATATATATATATATACATATATACATACATACATACATACATATGAAATATAAAGGATAACACGATTTGTTGAAATCAAAGCGCATCCATTTTACTCAAACAATTAAATGAACCACGTTGAATATAGTTTACGAACATTACATCTACTACCCTTGTTTTGATAAACTATAATAGGTATACTTTATGATACATTACATAACACACTCATACAAAAAGGGTACCTTTAAACGATAAGGGATTTTCATTCCATTACACGTAAATTTGTTAAAGCTTTGTGAGACATTCGCTTCACATTTACCAATAAGTCCTGTATTGTAACCAGAGTCTCCTGGAGGGAGAGCGTGATAGTTGTGTATAGATCTATATTGGGTTTGACAAACCCACACCTTAACTATATGCAACAGTTAGACTGCCTGAAGAACGTCGTTTCGGGTCAACTAGGTCATAGCATGGTTATAATAAAATCACAGAAAGTATTAACAAATATAAGAATTTATGGGAATTTCATTTAATTCAAACGCATTTATGTCAATTTAAACACATATCATTTTCTATTAGTAAGAGAGGTTACTTATACATTTTGGTCTTCGTATATAAGACTACATTACACATTTTAAGGAAAATATCAGATTTTTATAAATCAAACTTGACATTTACAAGAGGAAGACTTTTATAAAGTTGAAAACAAAAGCTTATGAACTCACCAACCTTTGTGTTGACACTTTTTCAAACAAATCGTATTCTCAGGAAATCACTAAACAGGTATCAAAGTGCATTTTGAGGATGGGACGTTAAGGCATCAACATTTCATGTTTTGTCAGCATATTGTAATTGATTTGGAAACATGTAACTTATACAATGATGTAACTCTTTCAATTATATATATGTTGGTTGGGTTTGCTTAAATTATTATTGTAATTGTGGTTATGATACTATACATGAAATCCTCTACCACCGGACGTTTCTGCCATCCTTGGTTTGGGGGTGTGACAAAAACAATTAATAACAACGAGAATGGAGTAGAAACAGAAATCAGAACAAGCTTGCACAGGCTTCTATTAATGAAAAACGTCTGGTACAACTCGTCTACAGCAACCGTGAATTTTGATGGAATCAACATCCAATAAATGACTTACAAGACCTCTATATATAGTGACCTGGACCACTTGGGTTTACAGCCATAAATAGCTTACGGGTGTAAACTCGTTCTCTGGCCGTAAACTCCTAAAAAAGCTACCAAAACTGCATTTATACCAAAAAGAACCTATTACAACGAAAGCCTAAACCAAATCATTAATTAGACCCTTCAGGGATGTGCTTCCCATTTGATGTGTTAGACTTGGGTAAATCGGTTCATTGGTTTGAGAAGGACCACGATGTGCATGAAGTAGCAAGTAGTGGGCGACCGAGGTCGTATGTGGGGTGCGATTTAAAACCGGTTGTAGTAATCGCTTAGGGTAAAGCAAACTTTGTGATTGTGGAGTTCAGTGTGATTGGATGAGTCGGCTCGGTTGGATAGGGCAATCATGAAGTCGTATTGCCGAATGGGCTATGGTTGCCTTGGAGATTCAAATGTTTGGTCAGGAGTAGATCTTGTATTCGGATTTGGCATCAATCATTGAGAGGCAGCTGGAGTTATGTTTACGGATATCATTGGATAGTTCATTCAGGTCGAAGTTGAGTCATATTGGGGTCAGTAGTGAAATGATTATGTATGACGGGAGGTCAGACCTAGTGTAGAGTTCGGTTTCCATATGGATCGGTAGGTCTTCATTTAGTGTGGAGGATAGGTTATTGAGGTTCACTCTTCAGATTGGTTCTGATAGCAATACTGGAGATTGGTCCTTAGTGCGAGATGACCCCTGTTTCTCTAGGTTTTGGTTGGAGTCAATTGGTATGTTGGGCATAAGTGTTCGGATTGGGTTCGGTTGCGCTTCTTGGGCTAATTGATGGTATCTGAGTAATGACAAAGAGTGATTTCGAGGGCGAAGTCTGATTATAGTGGGGGAGAATTGTAACATCCCGACTCCTAGGTAGAATATTTATACATTTATTTATGAGAATGACTGAGAAACTTGACGAGTTAGATGCCTCAACACGTAGACCAGAGACGAATTGGCCACATGGGTTTTACAACCAACTCGGTGAGTCAGAGAGACCAACTCAGCGAGTTGGCGGTGTGAGTGGAAACCCTAATTCTCTAGGGTTGGGTCCTATTTGAAGGACATAAAACTGTCATTTCCACCCCACCAGCAACCTGACTCCCCTAAGTAAAACCCTAATCGTCTAGAGTGAGTTAAGAGAGAAAAAGGAGTTAATCTTGGGCATTTTTAAAATATTTTGCAAGAGAAGAAAGAAGAATCAAAGCAAGGAACGAGAAGGGACTATTGGATCTGGTGTTATTTCATCCATAACTTCTATTGAAGGTAAAAAGTCTCCACCTTGCTCATTATGTTGATTAGATATCATGATTATGGAGTTTTAGCACTATTTCTATCATTCCTAAAGATTTTGAGTGTGTTGATCTTACCAAAGGATTGAGACTTTAGATCTGGAGCATGTGAGGTCCTAGAGTCTAAAGGTCCCAGCTTTATCCAGATATAGAAGAGCTTTTGTGCTTAAGAATCCAAATAGAACTTATTTTGGCATTTCAAAGCCCTAAGTCCCATTCATGGACATAAAGATTGTGGCTTTACGTGGTATCTCAACAATGGGAGGCTAGATCTAGAGTTTGGGTTGTAGATTTGCCTTAAAACGTATGAATGAGAACATAGACTGAATGGACTTGTCGAGTCGATGAGCTGACTTGAGAAGTCAGCTAGGGTTTTCCCCGATGAGTCTAGACATGAGTAACGCAGCGAGTTGATGAGACAACTCAACAAGTTAAGTTGGATTTTTGCGACATTTTTCAGAGGAAACGAGTGGACTTGATGAGTCACCTAGATGCAATCGACGAGTCAGGTCAACATGGACTGTTGACTCGAGTGTTGACTTCCGATGACATTAGAGTTTGGTCAAGACATGGATTATGGGGACCATGTAGGGGTAAAATGGTCTTTTACCCATCCCAAGATTTATAGATAGAAAATAGTATTTAGTATATTTAGAGTTATCATATGCGTGTTAATTAAAGATAATTCTCATATGTGTTAGGCGGAGGCTAGATCGGTGTCTCGTGTATGATGTTTATTTTCTTGCTTGCTTACGAGGTGAGTATTCTCACTATACTTACCTACGGTGGTAATCTTTGTGTGACCAGAGGGTCTTATGTGCTTATATTGAGTATTTTGATATCCTGCATTATGTCTTTGTGATTTATGTTGTGTATTATTCTGAGCTTACTAAGTTACACTGAGACACATTGACCGGATGGTCCTATTCGAGTGTAGCCATTAGAGGCTAATGAGATGTGTGTGGTATTGTGTGGAACTCACTAAGCTTCGTGCTTACCGTGTTATGTGTTATGTGTTTCAGATACTTCTCAAGATCACGGGAAGGCGCCGGCTTGATTGTACATGCAAGGCTGAGTTATGTTTTGATGATCTTGGATTTTATTATTATGGACGTGTATTTTGATAATTTCATATTTTTGGGGATTTTGTGATTGTGTTAATGAGATTAATGTGATTTTCAAATGATTTTTTTTGAAAATTTACGTTGTTACAGAAAACCTGATATAATGTGAAACACACAAATGAAGTTGAAGAAGAAAGACAAAGAATATCGAAGTGGAGACTTATAAAGTGGATCTCAGAAAGATCTAAAACGTGGCTGCAGAGCGTCAAAACCGTACGTGCATATCTTGAAGTCAACAAATTGCACCTATTTGTTAAATATACCCAATGAATTGATCAATAATGACAATGGAGGGATCAAGTGGCATGAGTGATGTTCCCAATGACAACGTTGTGGTTTGGAGGAGAGTAGGGAGTGGTGGAAGAAGGAAACATAAGTGTTTCAAAAGTGGCATCTTTGTTCTTCAAACCTATTAACCTTAAATCGACACTAACAAAAGTATAGAGGTCGAACCCTAAATTGACACCGAAATTGGGAGGAAACAGGACTGGAGACAGCCGAAAGAGAAAGTTTGAGAAGCAAACAGGAAAAAAGGTGAGGTTATGGATTTGAGTGGCCTGGTGGGTTAGTTCTCCTGTGTGTATTCAATGATCATAATTGGTGGAGAAAATGTTTGTTTCGGAAAATAGAATGGGAAGACATAGAGTCATAGAGATGGGCATTAGACCAGTCATGGGTGTAGAGAGTTGTGGAGTAGAATCATCACATAAGAAATCGACAATCGATCAGAAGAGGTGGAGGTGGTGATGATAAATGAAACAAATTTGTGGGTTCGTTTGAAGAAGAAGAGAGACTTGGGAGAAAGATAATGAAGTGGTGCAACAAAGTAGATGATTGGGGGATAAAGACGGTGGAGTAAAAGCACGTATAAGATGAGGGTTTTCCAGAAGCGGTGGTGGAAGCATTGACATAACTGTGTCTAGAGACATAAAAAGGAACATAAAGAGTTTTTTGAAAAAAAAAGTAAACCGAGAAAGGAAAAAAAGTCCCCAACTATAAGAACATCATACTATTTATAAGGGGGGTTATAAATTAATATTTACAGTAGCGAGGCTACATATGAATAAGGTAGGTCACTTGACATATCATTTATATATATATATATATATATATATATATATATATATATATATATATATATATATATATATATATATATATATATATATATTTGTCATTATAATAGCTTATATATAATTAAAATGGTGTGACCTACCTTAATCGTTTTAAGTGAACTATCCTAATTGTTTTGGTAAAGAGAAAGAGTATAAATCATATTTAAGGTGCATATTTTATATTTTAATAGCCTAAATTTTTTGAAGGTATAATACAATATGCATAGCCCAATACAAACTACATTAAAAAATAAAGAAACAAACGTGAATCAACGTCACGTTTTACAACACATGCTTGACACATCGGTCCTTCAAAATCGTTGATCAAATTGCGCCTATTTGGTGTCATATATTGAAAAAAAATCTTAGAAAATATTAATAATGATACAATTATGAAAATATATCAACATATAAGACATCATCGGGTACAATTGTAAGAATTTTAAAACATTTGTTTTTATACGACCTTACTTGATCGGGAACTACAAGTAGTATTTTTTGATATTTTTCATTTTCTATGGATATCATTTAAATAGTGAACTATATGATTTTACTTTCTAGATTCATCACTGAATATTAATATAAACTATGTGTAAAACCTGTATATTACACGGGTTCATTAAAAAATATTAAATATCAAAGATAAACAATTAGTATTTTTTAAAATAAAATTTCAAAATAACTATGAAGAAAGCGTATTAATTTCAATTTATGATCTATTTATTATGTCTAATACTTTACATATATAAATATAAATATTATTTGGCTTTTTAATTTTAAAATTTTGAAAAAACGAAAAATTTACATATCAATATTATGTATTTTAAAAAATATCGCAAAATAACAATTATCAAAATAATAAGATATTACGGTTTGGAAAAATGGACTTTCATTTATTATAAAAGATTATAAAAATAGACCATATCGTTTAACAAATATTAGGCACCTGATATGTTCTAACGGCTCAAAATAGACTGTGTGAGTAACAAAAGGTCGTACAAGCAAATTTTCTAAATCATAAAGTCTATTTACATCAAAAAAATTTAACAAATATTAGATTTGTAATATTTAACAAACCATAAAAACTATTTTTGTTGGTCATAAAATGTTTAATCATGTACAAATTAAAATGTTTAATCATGGACAAAATAGAGTGTAAACACGCGTTGGCGAGTGCAGGTGGGGAAAATAAAATGTTAAAGATAGGATAGAAAACGAAATCACAAGAAGAAATATAGAATTTTTCCGTTTTATTGAAAAAATAACCCACCGAATTCCTAAAAATTATTTGTCTGTTCCCCTTTCATGCAAGTAAATAGTATCCGCTCAACTTATTAGATTACGTCATGGGTGTATATACTAGGAGAATCATATGATGGAACTTGTATTTAACATTTATATAAATAAAAAGCCTTTTTAACTTTTTAAGAATAATTTTTTTCTTTAATTTTTTATTTATTTATTTTTTAATTTATTAAAGTCTCATATTTGTCTTAATTTTTGTATTTTCACCTTTTTAAGGAGTTTCCCGAACACTTGAAGGTCGCCTGAGTAAGTGGAACCTCATTTCAACGACTATTATGTATTTTTTGTTGACTTGAAATTGAGTTGACGCATATTTGACATTATATATATATATATATATATATATATATATATATATATATATATATATATATATATATATATTATATATATTGATTTTGAAGTTCCTTATTGAACAGTATTTTGGTATTTTGGTTTCATTGACTGATTTTTTTTTCTTTTCTATTTTAGTTGTTTATCCATTTTTATATTGTTGGTGGATTACACGTGTAAACTAGTGTTTCTCTACTATTTGTATTTTGCCCTTCTCTAGCAGCTACGTGGTCGTGTGGTCGTTACATGCTCTTCTTCTACAACACCACCTCTTTTTTAACTAATCAGATTCTTACGCTTCGTAACACTTTATCATTCATTCCATCATCCATTGTATCACCGATTCACCTATTGTTCACCGTCGTTGCTAACCAACAGAATATTAACAAATAACTCCACAAACCCTGATCCGACCGCATCGGGTCTCATCTTTTCCACTGTTCCACAAACAGAGGATTAGAGTCAAGGTGTTCTGGGAAGCAGCCTGAACCTTCTTTCTTCCACCGCCATCGTGAACCAGTTACATTTCTCCAAAACAATCCCTCTTTCTACTTCCTAATCGGCTAGACGTTGCCTCTGCAGCCACAGCTATCACCACTTTCGTCTTCCCCTAAGCCACGATCCATAAGCAATCAATTTCATAATTTGATGTCTAAACAATTGATTTTGATGTTATTACTCAATTACATCTATTCAAATTTTGATGGTTATGACTTATATTTGTTCGATCTTGCTAATCTTAAGAAACATTTAATGAAGGAGAGAGAATTGAGTATGGGAAATAACTAACTGAAGGGTTCAGTGGTTGATCTCCATCGCAATGGAGAGTTAATGCAAAATCTCCAAAGTTGTTCATTAGAGTTCGGTAATTATGGATTAAAGGGAGCTTCCTCTCAATAGCAAGTAAGGCGTATTCCACCACCAGGGTTTTCGAGCAACCCAGGAATTGTAGGTAAGAGGAATATGGAACAACGTATGGATAGGGGAAAGGGTAGTCACAGAGATGTTATAAGTTCATGAGAAAGATTACACACTAGGGAAAGAATAGGGCTTATTCAATAGTTTGATGACCCAAGTCCTTCAAGAGGAAGTCATCTTCATTCAGTTCCTGCTACTGATGTTGAAGAGTCCTTGATGGAATTACATGCTATAGATTTAACAATATCAAGAAACAATGAAATTGATGCAACAAAGGATTTTAAATCTCAAGATAAGGTAAATGTATACTGCTGCATGATCTTTCTTTGTAATTATACACTGCCTGATAAGTAATTTGTTGGAAGTTATCTTCATTCAGTTCCTGCTACTGATGTTGAAGAGTCCTTCATGGCATTAGATGCTATGGATGACAAAAACAACAAGAAACAATGACATTAATGCAACAAACAGTCCTAGATCTCGAGATAAGGTAAATGTTTACGGCTGCATGATATTTATTTGTAATTATTGTGACAACCTGAAATTTCCATCTTGTACAATAGTTCAATTTAATCAAAGTTAGACTCATTTTGCTATCTTTTAGCGCGCTTTATGGTCTATTTGAGTGTTCTAAACCTAGTACAATCAAGGTAGGAGTCAAACATGTGGAGTGTATGGCCACACACCCGAGTGTGCGGCCATACACCCATCTCAGCCACACACTCTTGCCTATATAAGCCATCCTTAGTCACTTTTGAACACTTTTCCCACTCCTTCAAAGCTAGAACACGTTTTTCTCTCAAGTACCATACAAATCTTCATCTTGATCTTCATAAAAGTAAGTAATCATTCCTTTGATTTGTTGATTTTTGAACTTAATTAGTATTCTTCCCTACTTTGATCCATGAAAAAACGTTTTTGGTGTTAGATCTTCAAGAACACTAAGAACACCAAAACACCAAGAACACACACTAAGTTTTGGACCATAATCAACCTTTTCAAGCCTCTATAAAGTGTATATGCTTGTTATAACTTGTTTTAGGCCAAGAACACTTGAAGATATACCTAAAAACGCCATTTCTCATGATCTTCAGGAGTGTACGGCCGCACACACCATGTGTACGGCCGCACACACCTTGTGTAACCATACACACCCCTCTATGGTCCTAAAATAGCAATAAACTCCATATATGGATATAACATGAAGTAAGAAACCTTCCTAGATGAGTCCTAAGGCCTCAAAATACGTTTTTACACACTTTAGGGGGAGTGTGCGGCCGCACATACACCCTAGCCGCACACACACTAAAATGGTGTATTTGGACCAGACACTCCCTTATATAGCCATATACCCCTCATATACAATCATATATGGTTGTAACACCTTTATATAAGTGTTTAGTAGTCCTTAAGGTGGTCTAAATTGATTAATTAGTTGTTACAAGCACTAATTTTATACACATATATGTCATTATATGGTTAATAGGATTCGTTTATGCTCAAGTCCGCAATTAACACTCAACTTCCTAAACCGATCTTACAGTTGCATCACTCACTACAGGTGAGTTCATACCCCTTAATCAACCTTTTAAATGATTTTAAATGCTTTTATGTAGAGGGGGGAATACAAATTGAATATCATCTTTATTATATCAATCACATTTGATTTATAACTATCAAACATATGGATTTACTATACTTTCAAACTATTTTACTAAACAAATGACTTCAAACTACTTATCAAAGTCTTTTGCATGTTAAACACTTTACTCAGCTCACTTTTATGTACCAAACCTTTTCTATTTCATCTTTTAAACTTATATATTGTTAAAACCATGTCTATTACATATATAGTTATATAAGTAAGGATTGAAGGACTTAGGACTGCCAACTCACTTTATTTCCTGTTCCTTGTTTGGTTGTGGACTTAAAGTACCTTGTTGTTTCTCCTAGTGTCGTTGGATCCTTAGTTATATATTATCTTTATATGTATTGATATAAATACTTTTATCTCAGTTCAATACATTCAGTCATACAAACGATTCTACTAGTAACTATAATAGGTATAGTTAGGGTTATACTCCTCATTACTACTAGTCCAATTAAGCATACAAAGAGTCAGTTAATTCATGAGTCAATACTTACTATTATGAGAAACTATACAACTATACTATGATGAGAAACTCAGAGAACATACTATTATGAGAAACTATACAAGTATACTATGATGAGAAACTAAGAGAACTTACTATTATGAGAAACATTACGTATACATTTACAAGTAACCAGAAGGAACATACACCAACTTAACAATTAGAATATGAGATTTACATCTACATGATGTGGATTCCACCGTTGTCATGTTAGTAACCAGAGTCTCTTGGAGGGAGAGCGGGCATTGTGTGTATAGATCTATACGGGACAAACTATCTCACACCTTGATTGTTAGCTACAATCCCCGGCCGACCAAGCCAAAGGGTGACAAATGTCACATTTATTTCAATGTCTTTCATCATCGTGTTTTACAGCCGTCAATCAGTATGGTTACAAATCTCACCTTATCTTATAATTCATTGGCTTTAAGATAAGTACTATTAAGGTAGTTTCCACATATAAACTATACTACCATATCATTTTCCCATTGCATTCTCTTTGTGATCTTTTCACATAAACGGTAATGTATAAACTATACTTTGTTAATGATATTCACACATGGGAATACTACACACTTTTACAAGAAACGAACATACAAAACTATTGGGCCTTGGTACAAGACTACTGTTAGTAGAAAATATAGGATATTATAGGAGTTACAAACATTTACAAACAGTTAGAAACAATCACATACTTTTACTACAAACGTTTACAAACTCATATTTCAAACATTGTTACAAACATTTTGATGCAAACAATAACACTAATGTACTTATGAACTCACCAACTTTAAAGTTGACAAACTCTTTTAAAATAACTTGTATTCTAAGGACATCAGTAAACAGGTACCGATGCCAAATTTTGAGAAGATGTAGCGCATTCAAGACTCGTCTTATATTTTGATTTACATTTTTGTTGTCATATAAACTATACCGAGCACACTTGTATTAAATTATATTATTAATGCAATGGATGATGTTGTTTGCTTGTGTACTATTATGCTGTGTTGTGATACTGTACATGATGTCCTCCACCCTATAACGTTTTCCGTCATTATGGTTTTGGGGTGTGACAATTATACACTGCCAAATAAGTAATTTGTTGGCTAATTTGGTATGAGTCTTGATACGCTAACGATGTTTCTTTTATATCATACATATTTACCACACCCGATTTTAGATCATTAAAAAAATACCACAAACAAAACCTACAATGTTGATTGAAGGGAATAAAAATGTGGGTGTGTCACTATAACCGTAAGAGAATCTACAGTAGCAGAGGTATTTGTTGGATTAGTGTCTAAGTCTATAACTATGTTTGGTATGCACTGGACCCGGTTCTAGCATGGTCCTTTTGGGTTTCCTTCACCAAAGCAACTACACTGGATGATTAATGTGTATATATATATATATATATATATATATATAGAGAGAGAGAGAGAGAGAGAGAGAAAGAGAGGATATTATGATCCATTAGAGGTATTACAATTGTGATACTAAGCTTTTAAAGCTGAAGATTCTTGCTACTATCAAAAGGTAATCATCTATCTAGTTTTATTTGTAGATTTTGATTGTATAGTATGCTAGATTAGGGTTTACAAGATTTGGATGAATAGCATGTACAAT
Source organism: Lactuca saligna (assembly GCF_052625555.1). NCBI lineage: Eukaryota > Viridiplantae > Streptophyta > Magnoliopsida > Asterales > Asteraceae > Lactuca > Lactuca saligna. The sequence continues at coordinate 223,052,932 of NC_136419.1, read as the reverse complement.
AGAGAAACCTAGAGTCATAGCTTTAGGGTTTTTCATGTGCACATATGAATATTATTTTTCTCAAAACTCATTAGTAGTATAAGAGCCTTGCTTGGTTTCTACTATATTTGATGCATTGTATGTTAATTCATTGCTTGAAATCGTTTTTTTCTGCCTTGTACCTGACAGACTCGTCGAGTCCCAAGATGAGCTCGACGAGTCAGATGAACTCGGCGAGTTCTCCAAGGGACTCAGCGAGTCTGGGTGTCACACATATGGATTTTCTAGATTTTGGCTTATTTTGACTTAGGATAATTACTAAAAATGTTTTTAATTAATAAAATCCAATTTTTATTGATTCCATGTGATTATCTTTGCCAAAAATAAAGATATTTATCAGTTATTTAGATAATTATTGCATTATATGATAAGCCTTAATTATTTGAATTATTTGATCAATTATCTTGCACGAAATTGGATTACGTCAAAATTAGATAATCACCAATTAATTGTTTAATTATATTATTTGAATTTTGATCTAGGTAGTTTTGAATAGTTTCAAAACTTTCCCTCAAGTTTTGGAATTTAGATTGTTGATTAAAAGTTTAATTTTGAAATATTTAAATTCTAAATCTTTGAATTTTACAAGTCTAAAATTCAACCCTTATAGTATTATAATATTATAAGAATAATGATTATATATATATATATATATATATATATATATATATATATATATATATATATATATATATGTATGTATTAGATGCTATTCTTACCGTTAGTAGGCCTCATTCACAAAGACAATCTATAAGGGGTGTATAAGGTTGTTTCCTATAAAATGGTAGTTTAATGGTTGTCTACTCTTAGCTACCGCTTCCTTGATTGGTGGAGGGTCGTTAGTCGAACAGGTAGGATTGGGCAACTAATTACTCATTAAAAGTATAATGATTAATAAAGTAACTAAATGTTTTATAAAATTCTCAATCTTAGTTACTTTAGGCCAAATGTGAATATGATGTACAATTATTCCATGAAATTACACTTTGTACCATTTCCAAGACGTTAGTGGAGCATGCATGGTTAACCAGCACACTAATTTGGGTATATCAAAGGTGGAAAAGTGTGACTCGATGTTTGTCATAGATCAATGGAGCGTGTGTGCTTAACCGACATATTGATAGGCGACTGTAACATCGATGACACCAAGTACATTTGCATGGTTATTCACACCTTGTTTGGGATCCTTGGTATCCCAGTCACAAACTTGAATAATGCAATTAAAAAGTTCAATGAATCTCAAAAGATCTAGGAGTTTCAAAAACATTTAAAACCTAATTATTTTAATTTTTTATGGTGGAAATTAGTGAATCGTCATTCACTTACCTTCTAAATTTTTGTTGTTTAGATTACGACATTACTCTTCTAAATTGTGAATAATGTTGTTGGATCCTAGCCCTAATTTCTCATTTGGGTGTTTAATTAGAGATTCTTTTCTAATCAAACATTCTCTCTTTTCATTTGCAGATGTCTAACCCGAACAACAACGCTCTGAAATAATTCTCACTCATGAATTTGTGTGGGAGGGTGCTCTTCAATGGAAACAAGTTTTTAATGATTGGATCCGCAACATACGAATGGTTACCCGCTACGAGGACAAGGAGTGTGTCCTCGACAAGGAGCTGAAAGAAGTAGATGTCAATACTGTTACTCCGGAGGAGATCACCGTCTTTGAGGCTCATGAGCATGTTGCTACAAAAGTCCATTGCATCATGCTCGCGACCATGACTGCTAAACTCCAAAAGTCCTACGAGGACTTCTATCCCTATGAGATGCACTAGGATTTACTAGATAGTTACCACCAAAGTGCTAGGCAGGAGAGTTACGAGATCATCTATTAGATGATCACGACCAAGATCAGGGACAGAGAGTGTCACTTCTCATCTGCAGAAAATGTAGAGATATATCGACCTCCTGTAGAAGTTAAATGTTAACTTCGATGAGGATCTGGCGATTGATATTATTATTCACTCATTTCCTCCTTGATAGAACCTGTTTCGCATGACCTACCACATGAACAAAGAGGAGGCCACATAGAGTAAGCTTCAAGGCCTGTTGAGGACTGTTGAGAGAAACCTGAAGGACAAATCCATTGCACTAACTCCTACTACTACTATTGCCCCCGTCTTGACTATTGGGAAACGGAAGGGTAAGAAGAGTAAGGCTCCATCAAAGAGACACTATAAGGGAAAGTCCCATGATGACAGTTCTTCTAGTGGAACCAAGGCTAGTCCCGCTGCACCCTCCTCGAAACCGAAGGATGCAGAGTGCTATCACTGCCACGAAAAAGGGCATTGGAAACGATGTCGCCCGAAATATCTGCAAGATATCAAGGATGGAAAGATCAAGCTGTCCTTCGCAGGTATTTCTTCTATTCAATCTAATGATTCATCACATACGATTTCTTGGGTTCATGATACAGGGTGTGGTTTTAACATTAGTTTTAATATGCAAGGCCTAAGAAGAAATAGGGATGTGGAGCATAGGAAGATAAACTTGATCACAAGGAACATATGTGACAACCCGATATTTCAACTCTTTGTAATGGCCTAATAGGTCAAGTATTGTAAACATTTTTGAGTTAATAAAATTAACTTTAATAATAAAATGTCCAAAAAGTTTCTATTTAAATTCTTCTATGTTTAAATATCATTAAACCATGATCGTACGTAAAAGAACGCCCAAATCCGACTTCGTATATTGAAGTTATGATTTTTCCAAGTTCAGCTTAGCAACAGACAACTAAAAATTCGAAACGGAGATCGAGCGACATTTGGCCGGAATGACCTAAACGAGAATCGAAGGTCTCGACAATGATATTTCAACGGTAAAAAGTCTGGCAAAAACCGACGTCAGATAAAGAAGTTATGAATTTTTAAAGAAATTCCTTAATCACGTCATTTTAATAAATAAATAATAGAAATAATTTCTGAATTTGCCAACACAATCTAAATGAAAGTTGTAGATCGTAGTCTCACCTTCGCGGGGATTTAAAGAACGTCGAAAACGGAGTTGTATGAAGGAGATATGAATTTTTGAAGTTTGATAAATAATTTATATATAAATTTTATTAAAAATTCGGTATTATCCGAAGAGGAGTCAGACTAGGGCCGAGGTATGCGCCGCGTACCCTCGTACGCCCCGCGTACTCGAGCGCACGGCCTCGGATCGTCCACGTCGCCCTATGCGAAGCTATCCGACCCGCTGTCCCATCCGACCCGCCCCATCCGAAATACGTAAGCGATGACGTACGGGTACGCGCTGCGTACGCCCGTACGCCCCGCGTTCGGAGGCGGTTCAGCACCCCTATAAAAGGGATGCGAGCCTTTCCGAAAAATTTGTTCATTTTCTCTCTTTCTCTCACGATCTTGCCTCGATTTCCGTGCCCGTTCAAACCCGAAGCTCTGGTCTTTTTGCTCAAGTCCCGAGGATCGATTTTACTCCCGAGATTCCCGAGAATCCCGAGAAAAATCCGTTTCTCGAGACGAAACTCTGCCAGGTTTTCGATCTCGCTATCTTCAAACTTCCAAGTGACTTCATACCCCTTTATTCAACCTTTGAAATGCTTTTAAATGTTTTAAATACTTTATGGGGGGGGGATACAAGTTAAACACTTATTGTTATTGCTTCGATCACATGTGATTGCATTAATCACATGTGATTAATAACTAGGAAACCAATGATTTTATCACTGTTCAAACTGTTTTACTTCAAAATGTTTTACAAACTATTTTACTTATCAAATGCTTTATTGTAAACTTTGTTTTACTACCTATAAATTTGCATACCCATATAAGTATAGTTGTATAAATAATGTTTAAAGGGCTTAGGAAAGCCACCTATCCTATATCCTTTTCCTCGATTTGGATGTGGTCTGGTGGAGTTTCGGGTGACCATCCGAGGGTCGTTTCAATATTAGTTATTTGGCGTGTGACAGATTGGTATCAGAGCATTTCCGCCATTCTTGGTTTTGGCCAGAACGTTTCCGCCATTCTTGGTTTTGGCGTGTGACAGATTGGTATCAGAGCATTGTTTATAGTGAAGCAAGTATAGCAACCCATAAAAGATATACTAAACTATAAACCCATTTAGGATTAAAACACTCTGACCAAGAGTCTATACTTTAAATACTAAAATAGTTAATTAAGTATACTAGTCTGCATTCATACTAAAACCAGTGTCACAACGACAAGAACAAGAGTATTACGATTGTTAAATATCACAGGTAAGCTAGGGGATGTATGGTCAGTCCTGGGAATGGCATAGCCTGATCAACTATGCTGGTCCGAGGAGTGATTAACATATGCCCTAGAATAGTTGTGATGTGTTAACAAGTCTAAAAAAAAAAAAAAAAAAAAAAAACTTACCAACAATGCCACAAAAAGATCAGTGGAACTTAAACTTAAAATACTATAGGTATATTTTGTGCTATTAACTACATACATATCTTTATACCTGTCTTCTCGCATAGATTTAAATGGCTGGATTCCATCACGACGACCCGTACTTTCCAAATGAAGGCAACATAGGAATGCTCGAAGCAGAGTCTGACAATGAACACCAAATTCCGTTGGATGATCATCAAGCTGAAGGCTTCTCAGATGGATCGGACTCTGAGCCTGAAGTCAACAACCTACCGCTCGTAGGTCAACCCCCGAACAACAACCCTCGTCCATCTTTTCCAGGTCCTACTCCCTTATGGGCAAACAACTTGAATAGTTGGAGTGATGAACAGGGTCAACCCTTACCATACTTTGGGGACCGAAGCTTTTACAACGTCAGCAATGGTGGCTCTGCTGACCGAGCCCTGCCTGTCATTATCCGCAGAATAGCTCGTAATGTCGAGCAAGGTAGAGCAGCCATCGACCGGGTCATGGAGATTGATGCCAACTCAGGTGTCAACACAGTCCGCATCCGTTGTCTTGAAGAAGACATGGAACGGACCCGGAGAACCAATGAAACCCTACAACAACATCTGGTTGCCTCTCAAGCTGAAGTCATGGAACTCCGAGCTCGTCAAAGTGCTCATGAGCAACACCTTCAAGAGGTGGTCTGTCAAATGAGAGACCTTAGGGTTCTCCCAAGGAATATTCATCGCCGTTAAATGATGTCTAGTACATCATTATCTTTAGGGTTAAGGATTAGCCTTTAACATCTGTGCTCTAAGTAGCACTTGTCTGTAAAATATTCCTAACTTTCAGTACTCTAATTAGGAATCTAAGAACTGTCAAACTTTTCTATATGGTATGATGTAAGACCTACTGTTAGGTCGATTTTCCTTGAACTTATTACATCAGTAATACCAGTATTATTGAAATCTATCTAAATTGTGGGAAAAATCTATACACTTGTGTTTTCCTACTAATATTTCTTGTTGTGATTTCAAACACTCATTCAACTGTTGGGCTATGGTTAGTTAGTCCATATATCACTCTCACGTTGCTTACAAAATGATTCTTACCATTTTTCTTACCTTTATAAACTTATAGCTGAAAGATGCCTCCTCGCAAATCTCCCAGGAATAATCCTGCACCACCACCTCCTCCGCCTTCGGTCATCGATACTGCAGCCCTAAATGATGTCGTAGCTGCAGCAGTGGCAACTGCCATGGCTCAGTATCACTCTTCTGATGCCAGCAGTGGTGGAACCCCTGTGGAATCAATCCCGGTTGAAACCCCTGTGCGCTCGAGAGAGTGCTCTTACAAGGATTTCACGAACTGCAAGCCGAAGTCCTTTCATGGGACCGGCGGAGTCATTGCCCTCTCGCAATGATTCGAGAAGACTGAAGCGGTCTTCGAAATATGTTCATGCCTTGCTGCGAGCAAAGTGAAATATGCCGCATGCACCTTTGAAGGAAAGGCCCTGACGTGATGGAACAGCCACGTTAAATCTCTAACTCTTGTCGTAGCCAATGACATAGGTTGGGAAACGATGAAAGACCTCATGATTAAGGAATACTGCCCGAGGGGCGAGGTTCAGAAACTAGAGCAGGAGCTTTGGAGCCTGACAATGAAGGGCACCAACATTGTCGCTTACACCGCCAGATTCAGCGAACTGGTGGCCCTCTGCCCTAATATGGTTCCCACTGAAGGGAAAAAGATCGAAAGATACATATGGGGGCTTGTGCCTCCGTATCAGGGGAATGTTCTAGCGTCAAACCCCGCTACCTTCGACAGTGCCAAACAATTGGCACAATGACTCATTGACCATGGAGTCAAAACCCCTGCAACCACAACCACCCTAGCCATCCCGGAACTCTCCAAACCCGCTGATACTAAGCGGAAATTCTGGGATGAAAAGAAGAAGCAACAGGCTGCCAAAAAGCAGCAAATTGTGGCAATACATGCCGCAATAACCCCTGCTGCTGCTACTACTACTCCGGTGGGTGGGTATGCTGGAAGTTCGCCCAAGTGCAACAAATGCAACTACCACCACAATGGCCCCTGCCATGAAATGCAGTGCTCTAACTGCCACAGGAGAGGACACACAGCCCGTTTCTATAAATCTCCGGCGAGACCGATCGCCCAAGTCCCCGGCTCTGGCACGAGCCCGACCAGCTATGGATGTGGCAAAACAGGCCACTATAAGAGGGACTGCCCCAAGGCGAAAAATGCTGGCGGAGCAGGGAGGGTACTAGCGACAGGTCACAGGGAGGCAATTGCTGACCCGATAGTGGTGACTGGTACGTTCCTCCTCGATGACTCCTATGCATGCATTCTATTCGATAGTGGAGCGGAGCGAAGCTTCGTAAACCATAAATTTACTCGCATGCTTAATCAACCACCACACGCACTCAAAGAACTATTCACAGTAGAAATGGCTAATGGAAAAACTGAAAGTACGAGTAGCATATACTTAGGTTGTACCCTAACTCTAGATAACCATTCATTCCCAATCGACCTCATGCCAGTCTCAATAAAAAGTTTCGACGTTATCATTGGCATGGATTGGTTAAGCCTTCATCGCGCCGACATCATGTGCTACGAGAAAGCAGTCCGTTTAAACCTTCCGTCTAACGAAACTCTTGTAGTCTACGGCGACAAACCCGGTGCAAGTCTTCGCATCATATCAAGTATTCAAGCACAGAAGTATCTGCGTAAGGAATACCATGCATTCCTTGCTCACATCGTCGACACGAGCCTCGAAACGAAAGAACTAAAGAACATCCCTGTAGTGAGCGACTTCCCCGACATTTTTCCAGAAGAACTACCCGGGTTACCTCCGCAACGACACATCGAGTTCAGAATCGACTTAGTCCCAGGAGCTACCCCAGTAGCCAAGTCGCCCTACCGTTTAGCACCGGCTGAGATGCAGGAACTCTCTTGTCAACTTAACGAACTGCTCAGCAAGGGCTTCATAAGACCAAGCTTCTCACCTTGGGGAGCACCGGTCTTGTTCGTTAAGAAGAAAGACGGATCATTCCGTATGTGTATTGACTACAGAGAACTCAACAAACTAACAGTCAAGAATCGTTACCCTCTGCCTCGCATAGACGATCTATTTGACCAACTGTAAGGGGCGAACTATTTTTCTAAGATTGATCTGAGATCCGGATATCACCAGTTACGAGTGCTGGAGGAGGATGTGCCGAAGACAGCCTTTTGAACTCCTTACGGACATTACGAGTTCGTGGTGATGCCATTCGGATTGACCAATGCGCCAGCAGTCTTCATGGATCTGATGAATAGAGTATGCCGACCTTATTTGGATCAGTTCGTCATCGTTTTCATCGACGACATCCTGATCTTCTCCCGAAGTAAGAAAGAGCATGGCGATCACCTGCGACAAATTCTAGAGACGTTACGAAAAGAGAAACTTTATGCGAAGTTCACGAAATGTGAATTTTGGATCCGAAGAGTCGAATTCTTAGGACACGTGGTAAGCGAAGAGGGAATCCACGTGGACCCAGCCAAAATTAAAGCCATTGAGAACTGGTCAGCACCTAAGACGCCGATAGAAATTCGTCAATTTCTAGGTCTTGCTGGCTACTACCGCAGATTCATTCAGAACTTCTCCCGAATAGCGAAACCTCTTAGAACCCTGACCCAGCAAGGCGTGGCCTTTGACTGGGAAGAGAAACAAGAAAGAGCGTTCCAAACGCTCAAGCGAGCCTTGTGCACCGCGCCAATACTATCTCTCCCCGAAGGGATAGAAGACTTCGTAGTCTATTGCGATGCATCGAACCAAGGGCTCGGGTGTGTTCTGATGCAGCGAGGTAAGGTCATCGCCTACGCCTCGAGACAGTTGAAGACACATGAGGTTAACTACACGACCCACGATCTTGAACTAGGAGCAGTGGTGTTTGCTCTGAAGATCTGGAGACATTACTTGTATGGAACGAAGAGCACTATCTTTACCGACCACAAGAGTTTACAACACATTTTCGATCAAAAGGAGCTCAACATGAGATAACGACGGTGGGTCGAGCTACTCAGTGATTACGAATGCGATATTCGTTATCATCCGGGTAAAGCCAACGTAGTAGCAGACGCCCTAAGTCGGAAGGAATATTCTGGTCGAAAAATCAAGTCATTGTTAATAACCATCCATTCACACTTGTCTAATCAAATTTAGACGGCCCAACTTGAAGCCATGAAACCTGAAAATGTGACGAGTGAATCCCTCAGTGGAATGGACAAGAATTTAGAAGCCAAGGGTAACGGAGCCTTATATTTCATGGATCGGATCTGGACACCGAAACACGGTGGTTTTCGAGACTTGGTCATGACCGAGGTGCACAACACTCGGTATTTCGTCCACCCAGGTTCAGATAAGATGTATCTGGATCTTAAAAAGCTATACTGGTGGCCTAATATGAAAGCAGAGATTGCTACCTTCGTGAGTAAATGCCTTACTTGCGCAAAGGTTAAGGTCGAGTACCAGAAGCCCTCTGGTTTATTGCAACAACCAGAGATCCCAGAATGGAAGTGGGAGCGGATCACTATGGATTTCATAACCAAGTTGCCCAAGACAACGGGTGGACTTGATACCATATGGGTCATCGTCGATAGATTGACCAAGTCTGCACACTTCCTACATATCAAAGAAACCGACAAGATGGAGAAACTTACGAGAACATACATTAGGGAAATCGTACGGCTACATGGTGTACCTATGTCCATTATCTCCGATAGAGATAGTAGGTTTACCTCAAGATTTTGGCAATCATTACAACATTCCCTAGGAACAAGGCTAGACATGAGCACAGCCTACCATCCTCAGACCGACGAACAGAGTGAGAGGACCATCCAAACATTGGAAGATATGTTGCGAGCCTGCGTGATTGACTTTGGGAAGGCATGGGATACTCATTTACCACTTGTCGAGTTTTCCTATAATAACAGTTATCACACGAGCATCAAGGCTGCTCCATTTGAAGCCCTCTACGGCCGAAAGTGCAGATCCCCTCTGTGTTGGGCTGAGGTGGGTGATACCCAACTAGCAAGGGGGCAAGCTTCCGACATTACTCTTACCGGTCCGGAAATCATCCGGGAAATGACAGAGAAGATCGTTCAGATCCATGAACGATTGAAAGCCTCTAGAGACCGACAGAAGAGCTACGCAGATAAGCGAAGGAAACCTTTGGAATTTCAGGTAGGAGACCGAGTCCTTCTCAAAGTCTCACCCTGGAAGGGCTTGATACGCTTCGGCAAGCGTGGGAAGCTTAATCCGAGGTACATAGGGCCTTTCAAAATTCTTGCAAGAGTCGGCCCCATAGCTTACAAACTCGATCTACCAGGCGCACTTCGTAACGTACATTCTACATTCCACGTATCTAACTTGAAAAAGTGTCTATCCGACGAGACTCTCGTAATCCCACTTGACGAGATCGAGATCAACGAGAGCCTCAATTTTGTAGAAGAACCAGTAGAAATCATGGACCGAGAGGTCAAGCTGACAAAACAAAGTCGCATACCCATCGTGAAGGTTCGCTGGAACGCTAAGCGGGGACCTGAATTCACATGGGAACGTGAAGATCAGATGCAACGCAAGTACCCACATCTGTTTCCCTAATCCACGAGTGTTCTCTTACTTTGAATTTCGGGACGAAATTCCCTCTAACGGGGGGATGATGTGACAACCCGATATTTCAACTCTTTGTAATGGCCTAATAGGTCAAGTATTGTAAACATTTTTGAGTTAATAAAATTAACTTTAATAATAAAATGTCCAAAAAGTTTCTATTTAAATTCTTCTATGTTTAAATATCATTAACCATGATCGTACGTAAAAGAACGCCCAAATCCGACTTCGTATATTGAAGTTATGATTTATCCAAGTTCAGCTTAGCAACAGACAACTAAAAATTCGAAACGGAGATCGAGCAACATTTGGCCAGAATGACCTAAACGAGAATCGAAGGTCTCGACAATGATATTTCAACGCTAAAAAGTCTGGCAAAAACCGACGTCAGATAAAGAAGTTATGAATTTTTAAAGAAATTCCTTAATCACGTCATTTTAATAAATAAATAATAAAAATAATTTCTGAATTTGCCAACAGAATCTAAATGAAAGTTGTAGATCGTAGTCTCACCTTCGCGGGGATATAAAGAACGTTGAAAACGGAGTTGTATGAAGGCGATATGAATTTTTGAAGTTTTATAAATAATTTATATATAAATTTTATTAAAAATTCGGTATTATCCGAAGAGGAGTTAGCCTAGGGCCGAGGTATGCGCCGCGTACCCTCGTACGCCCCGCGTACTCGAGGGCACGGCCTCGGATCGTCCACGTCGCCCTATGCGAAGCTATCCGACCTGCTGTCCCATCTGACCCGCCCCATCCGAAATACGTAAGCGATGACGTACGGGTACGCACTGCGTACGACCGTACGCCCCGCGTTCGGAGGCGGTTCAGCACCCCTATAAAAGGGATGCGAGCCTTTCCGAAAAATTTGTTCATTTTCTCTCTTTCTCTCACGATCTTGCCTCGATTTCTGTGCCCGTTCAAACCCGAAGCTCTAGTCTTTTTGCTCAAGTCCCGAGGGTCGATTTTACTCCCGAGATTCCCGAGAATCCCGAGAAAAATCCGTTTCCCGAGATGAAACTTTGCCCGGTTTTCGATCTCGCTATCTTCAAACTTCCAAGTGACTTCATACCCCTTTATTCAACCTTTGAAATGCTTTTAAATGTTTTAAATACTTTATGGGGGGGGGGGGCGATACAAGTTAAACACTTATAGTTATTGCTTCGATCACATGTGATTGCATTAATCACATGTGATTAATAACTAGGAAACCAATGATTTTATCACTCTTCAAACTGTTTTACTTCAAAATGTTTTACAAACTCTTTTACTTATCAAATGCTTTATTCTAAACCTTGTTTTACTACCTATAAATTTGCATGCCCATATAAGTATAGCTGTATAAATAATGTTTAAAGGGCTTAGGAAAGCCACCTATCCTATATCCTTTTCCTCGATTTGGATGTGGTCTGGTGGAGTTTCGGGTGACCATCCGAGGGTCGTTTCAATATTAGTTATATATCATATATACATGTATTGACATAAAAGTACTTCCATATTCATACTTATCAGCACCTCGTTAGTAAGTTACCATCGGGGTAACACGGGATCATACTACTACAATTTCTAGATCAACGAGTTAGTTCATTCAGGAGTCAATACTTATTACTAAGAGAACATATACAACGATACTAGAACAAGTAACATTATATTGCATAAACACGAATACGTTAACAATTGTGATCCACTGTATGGGAGCATGTCTTAATTGACATGACTCGAGTTGTTGCCAGAGTCTCTTGGAGGGAGAGCATGAGTTTGCGTATAGATCTATACTGGATTGACTATCCTACACCTCGCTGCTAGCTACAGTGGGACCGACAGGTCTGCGGGTGCCAAACGTCATACCATATTTTCGACTATACGTTATCGATGTTACCAGTCGATAGTATGGTGCAATTTATCACATGATACCTTAATATAAACCCGGTTTAAGGTAGTTTGTACAGCAGTAGTTCATATAAAACAAAACTACCGTACTACAATAATTTACCCATTACATTTTGGTGATAACCTCACTTAAACTTTAATGTACAAACTATATTTTGTTAAATGATAGTTATACTTGGGAAATTACACACTTTTACATCAAACGAGCATACAAAACAGTTAAGCCTTGGTAGAGGGCTACTTTAACAGAAAATATAGGTTTTTCTGAGAGATTCAAACTTTTACAAACACTTACATACATTTACAACTCATACTTGCGACAAGTTCAAACGTTTTGATAACAAACCTCGACACTAAAATACTTATGAATTCACCAGCTTAATGCTGATAAACTCTTTCAAAATAACTTGTATTCTCAGGTCATTAGTAGACAGGTACCGATGCTAGCTTTTGAGAAGATGGAGCGCATTCAAGACTCATCATACTATTTTGATTTACATTATATTTTTGGTGTCTAAAACTGTACGGAACACGCTTGTATTAAAATTTTATATTTAATGCAATGGATGATGTTGTTTGCTTATTTACATTTACTGTGTTGTGATACTTTACATGACGTCCTCCGCCCCAGAACGTTTCCGCCATTCTTGGTTTTGGGGTGTGACAACATAAGACTGTCGCCTGTCACCATGATTGGAGTTTGTTCTTTAGTGCTTAGTATGGATTAGGACTAGATTTGAATAATTGTTGCTATTCGCCTAAAATGGCAAGAAACATCATTTTGTATTCATGGTTTATATAAACAAGGATTTAGATTTTTGTTTGATAATGAAAAAGGTTCTATTAACGCTTTGTTTAATGGTGTTTTCTATTTTGAAGCATTGCCCTGTAATGGAATATATGAAATTGTGATGGTTGTAGACAATTTACGACATGATGTGTTATGTATTGACTCTTCCAATAGTATGGATAAAGCATGCTTGTACAAGTGTTGTCTTGGATGGCGTGTTAGAGTCATTCGAACTTAGGGACAATGATGTGTGCGAGTCTTGTTTAGTTGGATAGATGACCAAGTCACCCTTCACTGGTTCTTGTGAAAGGGGTGAGGGTTTAGTGGATCTCATACACATTGATGTGTGTGGCCCCTTTAGATCAACCACAAGGGATGCGGGCAGCTTCTATGTGACTTTCACCGACAATTATAGTAGATATGGATATATCTACTTAATCAAGAACAAGTTAGAAACCTTTGAAATGTTCTAAGAGGTTAAGCAAGAAGTGGAGAATTACCTGGGCAGTAAAATAAAGATGTGTCGATTCGATCGAGGTGGAGAGTACCTTAGTCTTGAGTTCCACGACTACCTCAAGGAATGCTGAATTGTTTCACAATTGACGCCGCCTAGGACACCGCAGTTGAATGGTGTGGCTGAGAGGAAAAATCGAACCTTGTTAGACATGGTTCGTTCCATGCTGAGTCATGCTTCGTAACCTATCTCATTATGCGGGTATGCCTTAGAGACTTCCACCCATATCCTTAACCTAGTCCCAATAAAGAAGGTTACCAAAACACCTCATGAGATGTGGACAGGGAAAGGTCCCTTGTTGGCACATATCAAGGTTTGGGGTTGCGAGGATTTCGTAAGACAAGAGACTCATGACAAGTTCGAACATCGAAGTGAGCGGTGTATTTTCATCGACTATCCACATGAATCCTTTGGATATCTCTTCTATAGATCGAGTGATAATGTTGTCTTCGTTACGAGGAGAGGGTTTTTCCGAGAGCGAGAACTCATAAGCCATGGACACAGTGGGATGCAAATGTATCTTGAAGATCTTCAAGAATCGATCGATGAAGGAACCTCAAACATTGGCGCTTAACTTGAGGAGGAAACCCCTGTTGAACCGATTGACGAGTCCATACCTATTAGATGTCCAGTACACTTAGTGTTCCACCTATTTTATATGGTTTTCATATAACAAGTGAGGGTGACACATTTATTAGTGATAGTATACTAGTAAAATTGGATGAACCTAATTGCTACAAGTAAGCCATGACAGGCCCATAGTCTGTGTAATGGAAAGAGGCTATGGACAATGAGATTCAGTCCATGTATGACAACCAAGTTTGGAATTTGGTTGACAATGTGCCAGGTCGTAAGACAGTCGGGTGCGAAATACGCTACCATCTTCACAGACTATAAAAGCCTACAAAATATTTTCGATCAGAAAGAGTTGAACATGAGGCCACAACGATGGGTAGAGCTACCTAGTGATTATGAGTGCGAAATATGCTACCATCCCGGCAATGCCAATGTGGTAGCAGATTCCGTCAGCCGTAAGGAGTACTCAAGTCGTAGAGTGAAGGCACTGACAATGACTATCCATTCCCATTTACCGGCTCAAATCAGAGAGACTCAGCTGGAAGCCTTAAAACTAGAGAACATCTTGGATGAAGCCTTGAGGGGAATGAAGATGAATTTAGAGATCAACGGAGGTGGAGTCAATCATTTCATATACCAGATATGGACCCCAAAGTTCGGTGGCTACAGGGAGGTTGTCATGAACGAATCTCACAAGACTAGATACTCCGTTCACCCATGTTCGGATAAGATGTATCTAGATCTCAAGAAGTTATATTGGTGGGCAAAAAAGAAAGAAGAGATCGCTACCTTCATGGGCAAGTGCCTGATTTGCGCCAAGGTAAAGGTTGAATATCAGAAGCCCTCTGGTTTGCTTCAGTAGCCGTAAATACCTGTGTGGAAGTGGGAGAAGATTAGTATGGATTTTATCACTAAATTACCCAAATCTCCGAGTGGGTACGATACCATATAGGTAATTGTCGATCAATTAGCCAAATCTGCTCACTACCTGCCAATCAAAGAAACTTTCAAGATGGAAAGACTTACACGAATCTACATCCAATAGGTAGTTCGTCTACATGGTGTGCCTGTGTCCATTATCTCTGATCGGGATAGCAGATTCACGTCGAGATTTTGGAAGTCAGTGCAGAAGGCTTTTGAAACTAAGATGGATATGAGCACAACTTACCATTCACAAATAGACAGGTAGAGTGAGAGGACCATTCAAACATTGGAAGACATGTTGAGAGCATGTGTCATAGATTTCAGTAAGTCATGGGACACCTATTTGCCCTTGGTTGAACTCTCCTACAATAATAGCTATCACACAATTATCAAGGCTGCGCCATTTGAAGCCTTTTATGGCCGTAAGTGCAGATCCCCTCTGTGCTGGGCTGAGGTGGG
The DNA here is from genome assembly GCF_052625555.1 of Lactuca saligna. Taxonomy (NCBI): domain Eukaryota; kingdom Viridiplantae; phylum Streptophyta; class Magnoliopsida; order Asterales; family Asteraceae; genus Lactuca; species Lactuca saligna. The sequence continues at coordinate 223,037,712 of NC_136419.1, read as the reverse complement.
CGAGATGTAGCTAGCCAAGGGGAAAGTTCCTGACAACACTCTAACAGGCCTAGAAATCATCCGTTAAACCACAAAAAAGTATTAGAAATCCGAGAACGACTAAAAGCTTCAAGAGATAGACAAAAGATCTATGCTGATAAGAGACGAAAACCCTTGGAATTCCAGGTTGGTGACCATGTTCTATTGAAGGTCTCCCCCTGCAAATGCATTATACGCTTTGGAAAGCATGGAAAGCTAAATCCGAGATACATAGGACCATTTGAGATCCTTGCTTGGATCATTCCCGTAGCATACAAACTTCGTTTACCACAAGAGCTTAACAATATCCATCGTGTCTTCCACGTCTGGAACCTTAAAAAGTGTTTATCCAAAGATACCCTTGTGGTCCCTCTCGATGAGATCAAGATCAACGAGAACCTTAACTTTGTGGAAGAACCATTCGAAATCATGGATAGGGAGATCAAAGGAATGCAACAAAGTTGAATGCCAACAGTGAAGGCTCACTGGAATGCCAAACGGGGACCTGAATTCACTTAGGAGCACGAAGATCAGATGAAACTGAAACATCCGAATCTATCTTCGAGTCCAAGATTTGTATTCAATGTTTGAATTTCGGGGAAAAATTCCCACTAATGGGGGGATGATGTGACAACCTGTAACACCCGTCAAAATTAGGTCAATAACAATCACATTTGATTATGCCAATCATGTAATGTGATTATGTTAACCTAGTAATGTGGTAAGAATTTTATGTAGTTCATGATAAATTCTAATACAAATATGAACTTTCTTTATGATACAACTCAAAGTATACATCCATACGATTACAAAAATATGGAGAACGTCTGAATCTGACTTCGCATGAAGAAGTTATGATAACCGAACACTATAAATATTTATAAGAAGAGAAATTTAAAATAGACTTAGAATTAGCTATTTAAGTCTAAAAGAGAGTTGTAGTACTCGTAAACACCTACGCGTGCATATAAAGAACGTCAAAAATGGAGTTCGTATACAAACGTTATGGGATTCCGAAGATGTAGCTTTTAAGAACCCTAAACTAGCTAATTCACGACGTGAGTTTGATGACGCTCACGACATTCTATCATAATTCGGAATATAGAAGCTGCGAGAGGATAAGATCCAATTCACGACGTGAGTTTTATGACACTAACGACGTGAGGAGTCATTCTGTCAAAATTCGGAATCTAGAAGCTGCGAGAGGATAAGATCCAATTCACGACCTGAGTTTTATGGCTCTCACGACATTCTATCATAATTCAGAATCTAGAAGCTGTGAGAGGATTAGATTGAATTCACGACGTGACTCTTATGACACTCACGAAGTGAGGGGCATAAAATCTTACTATAAATAGAGGATTCGACCCATTCACTTCCTTACACCATTTCCTTTCTCCTCTCTCACTTACTGAAGATCTCTTGCATCCCGAGCCCTGACAAACTCGCACGCTGACTGTTTCGCTTAGATATCATAAAAATCACGCTACTAAGGTGAGTTTCACGGCTCCACTTTCTAATATTTCGGGGGAAAACGTATGCTAGTCATTGTATATATGTTGTTATTATGTCTATATGACAGTATATAGTTATGATAATCGAGATATGATTGTTCTAAATATAAATTTTTTAATACATACAACTATTATTAATGTAGATCTTGAGTTATACTTAGGATTCTATATATATTTTGTGTGCGATATAGTTCCGAGTTATATTTGGAAGTTTTATATGTTAAGTTATATAGTATGTTGCAATTAATAGTTTTATGTCAAGATAAAATTAGATATGTTATATGCTGTTATTATTATTTTTATGCCAAGATAAAACTAGATATGTTGTTATTGTTAGTTTTATGTCAAGATAAAACTAGAAACGTTATATGTCGTTATTATTGGTTTTATGTCAAGATAAAACCTGGTTTTACTACAAGTTATAGTTGTTATGCTGCGTAAATGTTATGAAATTATGAGTAATGTTTAAAAGCATAGTCTAGTAACTTAGGCTTTTAGACACAAAAATGATTTTGTTGATAGAACTATAGAACGTCGTTAAGGTCTACCTGAGCTACTGTATTCATCATCCATGATTGGGGATCTTAGTGAAAGTCCTCTAACTTGTATTCGTTAATCCCGTGTGAGCGAGGAAATCGTGTATAATTAGTATACGGGTTGCCAAGCACACTTGTGACTGTTAGCTACGGTCAACCAAAACCGAGTGATGAACTATCCTTTTATTTGTTATTGTTCCGGGGTCGATGAAACGTGCGGAAACTACCGCAAGGTGTGATCCTTGTATACCGCAAGGTGTAATCCTTGTACCACCACAAGGTGTAATCCTTATACTACCGTAATGTGTAATCCTTATACTACCGCAAGATGTAATCCTTGTACTACCACAAGGTGTAATCCTTGTACTACCTCAATGTGTGATCCTCGTAATAATAAACAGAGGTATAAGACTAAGTCATACAGTCTTAGCTTCAGACTCATGGTAGCACAACTTTAGAAGCTTTATACTTTGTCGATAGAAAAGTATGAATGTTAAGTATAAGTTTCCTAAAGACTTATACTCTAAGTATAAGAATCTAGTAGGTATATTACTTGTATATTAAGTAGACCACAATACCTATCCTACTTACTCGTATGGAATTGAAATAGATTTATAGGTAGCAGTTTTACTCGTATAGAATTGAAATAAGATTTATACTTAGCAACTTAGTTTGTATGGAATTACAAACATTTATACTTATACCCTAGGTACCACTTGTATATTAAGTAGATAGTTATACCTAGCACACATACTCGTATAGAATTGAAATAGATTTATATGTAGTGGTTTTACTAGTATAAAATTGAAATAAGATTTATACGTAGCAACTCTCATTTGTATGGAATTACAAACACTTATATCCATAGTATATGAGACTTATAGGTAAACTACTTATTTGGTAAGTAAACTTTTATACCTAGGATATATATAGTAAACGTTGGAGAGTCAAAATTATGCATTCTCAAAGTCGTTAGTGGAGCGTGTGTGGTTTACCGGCACACTAACTTGGACTTGTGAGAAATAGCAAAGGTCAAAACAATCAAGACTATGATTACGACATCCCTTTTCATAGTTCTTAAAATTGTTTTGACACACCCATGAGCTATCTAAGAGAAGGTGTATGATTTTTGATAAAGTTTTATCAAAACAATCTAGTATCAGAAATCTGAACTTTAGTAAGAAAGTCAATGAAGTATTGATTTCTAGAAGCCCACCTGATTTCTGAGTACATGTCAAAGCTAGTGGGAGCATAAGTGTTATGCTAATAATCATCATGTTAGAGGGAGCATGATAATTATGATAAGTATTGCAAGCTAGCAATGTTAATTATAGAAAACAAAAGGTTTTAATTGGGAAAAAGTTGTTTTGCTATAATTAAGGGAGAGGAAATTATACTTCATCTCAAATCTATAAGCTTAGATCGTGAGTTTTTTAATCATTTAGTCAAGGATATATATGAATTTCATGTTGGAATGGCTCAACATAAGGAAATTTTGTATACGGGTCCATTATTTGCGTTCTAAAATTCGATTATGTTTACGACATCCCTTTTCATAATCTGAATTATGAGAACTTGGCAAATAGAAATGGAAATGTTATAGCAAAAGACTGGTTTAGTCTTTATGTGAGACATCATGAATCGTGTCCCATATGCTTCGGATATAGGATCGATTACATGTGCTATAGGTATCCGTTCTAAAAGTTTCCAAATGCCTGGGGCATTAAGAAGGGAAAAGGTTTAGAACTGGATATGACTAAAAGGATTAAACAATTATCGAGGACAATCTAAGGTTTACCAAAGATTGGTTGCTCAAGGACAGTTGGAAGTATAGTGATAATTCTGGAAGGACCATATTGACATAATCTGTAAGGAGGCAACTCTTGTTCAGAAGTGATAGTCGAAATGGAATCTGGAAATGTTTCAAAGTTAGAATTTTCAATCTGTGTAAGATTAAGGAAACTTAATGCAAGAAGGATGGTTCCAAGGAGTTGATCTCCTTTGGAATGCTCTGTAATGATTGTTTTCAAGTCTTCTGACTTTGTGCATAACCATTACAAGAGGATCAATGCATATAAGTTTAGAATCTAACAGATTTCAGTAAATGACATGAATTTGGAATTCTTGCATTTTCAGTAAGGATTTGGGAGTGTGAAAAGAGAATCATTGAGTTATGTTCAATTGATCTAATTCAAAAAGTAAAGATCATAGACAAACATAGTATGTATACTTGGTGTGTGGCATGACTAGTGTCTAGAAAACATAGTGTACATGCTCGGAGCATGGGGCAACTATTGTTTTAAATTCAAGAATATAGTTGATAGCTGAAACAGTATACAATGAATAATGTGTAATCATATGGTGATAAATAAAAGGTGTTTTATTTATGTTCATAGGTTTTGATACCATATTGGATTCAATTATTCTTGTGTTTCATTTTGCATGTTTTGACTTCCAGAATAAACTAGGTTATTCTTCCGGAATGACTAAGTTATTCAAACCATCCACAGTCGGTCATATGTTGGAAGTAGATATGAATCAAGACTGTCATGGGTTGGCTTGTAGAGGTCTAAGATGTTGGACAAAGGGCTACAACGCCCATGAGTGCTCATAAGTTCTGAGTATTGGATTCAACCCGCGCTCATTGGAAACATTTCATGGATTTTATCACGAGTGATCATGAGACGATAATATCATATATTCCTCAAACCTAGAGATATGAGTTGTTACTATGAGTTGATAGTACATTGATTGTACGAAACCGCATTTGGTAACTCAGTGCTATAAAACATGTCTTTGTGTATGATTCAACAAGTAGTAGAACAAGCCATATGAGTCGAAGTTTATCCATTCCTTTTACCTTCGGGATAAAAGCGATATCTGTGGGCCCCTCGATGATTTGATGATGACAAACGGAAGTGCTCGGCCGGGCCAGGACTGATTTGATTTGTTCAATTAGTCAGTCATCATAAATCGGAAATCGGGAAACAACAAATGGACAAAGAGAATGATTATAATCCATGTCTCAGTCCATATGATATCTAGAATGGAGGAATATATGATCCCTTATCTAATGGACAAGTCATTGATAAAGGTCAGCGTTTATCGACAAGGTCAGAGTTCGACAGAAGCTTTTGAGAGCTACGATTGCCAGTTGGTTCCTGAAGTCATACGCAATAATAGTTTTAGACTTATCCAAGTGGGAGACTGTTGGATTAATGTCTAAGTCCATAACTATAATTGGTAAGACTTGACCCGACCCGGCATGGTCCATTTGGGTTGCATGGCATCATGCACTTGGATAGACTATAATGAGAGAAATAAGACACTTATGGTTATTAATATATTATAAGTTCTAGTATATTAATAATAAGAATAATAAGATTATTTAATTAGTATTGATGAAGAATTAATCTAGGATTAATTAAGTGATCAAAAGAAGACTAATTAAATATATGAGTTAATTGTGTAAATCATCCATACTTGTATAGTGGGCTAATACTCCATGGATTATCTAGTTGGGCCAAAACCCATATGATGCTCCATGGATGCTCCATGGTGTATTTGAACCCATGGATCCAAGGAAATGGAAAGTCATGACAATTAGGGTTTACCCTAATTGTATAACTATATAAACATCTTATTCTTGAGGAAAATCGGGCACTAGTGTTATTCTAGAGAGGGCTAGCCGATTTTCATGAAGTGTAGAATTCTCTCAAGTTATTTTAAGTGTATTTGGTGTTGTGTGAACCATTTGAGGTGTCACACTTGGGGCACTAGGCACTCAAGCTTCATGAAGACATTCTACATCAAAGAGGTATGTATTCTATCTTGTTATATTGATAGTTTTGTATGCTAGATTAGGATAATACCTTGGATATTCATATTTGCATGTATCATTCTAGAGAAAACATATATCCAAGGTATTTAGGGTTGCATGTACACTTAGGAGTGTTAGAATGCTCATAACCCAACAGTATTCTCTTGGTAGAGTAGGCTACGTATTCTTATTAGGACTAGAGTGCCTTGATTTGTGATGCCTTAGCTTAGGGAGATGTGAGCTGCTATGAGATGCTTGAGAGTGAATAGGTAGCAGCGAGGAGCTTATGAGAGATCTGTTAGAGAGTAAGAGAGTACTTGGAAATTGGGATCTGAAGAGGAGGATTTGGGGTGTGTACTGAAACGGTGTGGACAGTAGTATTGGGCCCGTACTATTGAAAGCACCGGGGCGGTGTACTGTCCAAGTAAGAATCTCCGGAATGCCAAGGATCAAGGAGGGATGAGTTGTCGAGTGTGAGTATGCTCGTGCGGATTCTAATTTATCATATGTTGCTGCTACTAGGCCGTAGGGTGGTGACGCGTTGTTGTTCCGGGAGTTCAGCAACACGAAACCACCGGAGTTTGATGGGACCCAGGACTCGATGGCGGCTATGAGATGGATTTCTGATATAGAGGGGTGTTTCCTCACTTGCTCATCTCCTGAGCATTTGAGAGTACAGTTCGTGCTGAACCAGCTTCGCTTGGGAGCGAAGGACTGGTGGAAGTTTGTGACAACACACTTTTCGCCTGTTGAGCTTGCGGCAGTGACCTGGGAGAGGTTCACTTCCATGTTCCAAGATGAGTATGTTCCCCAGGTGGAGAGGGAGCGTTTGTCCCAGGAGTTTCTGACCCTCAAGCAGGGCACTGAGTCTGTTACGGTGATTACCAAGATGTTTCACGAGAGGGGGATGTTCTGCCCTGAGCACGTGTCCACTGAGCAGGCACGTATGAGTCGGTATTTGAGTATCTTGAGACGAGACATTCGGGAGTTCGTGGCGAACTCCTCATACCGGACATTTGCTGAACTTTAGGCAAATGCCCGGAAGAGGGAGATCGAGTTGGAGACTCAGGCGAGGGAGGAGGCTAAGTCTCATGGGAGGGGTCGGTGACCGGCACAATTCCAGCCGGCAGCCAAGCGGGCCAAGCCCGCTGATCCCAAATCAGGGAGCCAGAAGGGCTGCACTTGTGGAAAGTGCGGCAAGGGTCATGATGGAGTGTGTAGAGCGGGATCTTGCTACAAATGTGGCAAGGAGGGGTATATGGCCAAGGATTGCCCCAAGGGGTTTGCAGTATGTTTTCATTGCAACCAGACCGGACACCGGAAGGCAGAGTGTCCGCAGTTGCAGGGATCAGCTCAGGGAGCACCTCAGGGATCTGCCCCTGCCGCCATCAAAGCTACCGGGAGTCAGCCAATGAAGGCCGAGGCGCCGAGGGCACGTGGGAGAGCGTTTCTGTTGACCGTGGAGGAGGTCCACGTAGTGCCCGATGTCGTGGCTGGTATGTATTCTTTCATGTATTTATTGTAATCTTGAAATATCCTGCTTATATTATGTTATGCGTAGGTACTTTTCTTGTGAATTCTGTACCTACCTTGGTATTATTTGACTCGGGTGCGACTCGGTCTTTTGTATCCCTGACTTTTAGTTAGCACATCAGTGTTAGTCGCTAGGTGCTGAGTCGGCCTCTGAGAGTTTCCATAGCTGACGAGAAGGCGATATATGCCACTTAGGTGATCCGTCGGTGCGTACTCGAGATTTTCGGTGGTGAGTTCCCGATTGATTTGGTTACGGGGGTCGTGCCTATCGCTAAGGTGCGTTATCGTCTTGCACCTCTAGAGATGCAAGAGTTATTCTCGCAACTTTAGGAGCTGCTGGGGAAAGGGTTTATTCGGCTGAGCAGCTCGCCGTGGGGAGTGCCTATTCTGTTTGTAAAGAAAAAGGATGGTTCACACTGAATGTGCATTGATTACCGGGAGTTGAACAAGCTGACGGTCAATAACCGTTACCCGTTGCCGAGGATCGATGATTTGTTCGACCAGTTGCAGGGAGCATCTTGGTTCTCCAAGATCGATTTGAGGTCTGGATACCATCAGGTGATGGTGCGAGATGAGGAAGTCCAGAAGACAGCATTTAGGACGCTTTATGGGCATTATGAGTTTGTGGTGATGCCTTTCGGGCTCACCAATGCTCCGGTAGTGTTCATGGATCTCATGAACCGGGTATGCAGGCCGATGTTGGATCGGTTGGTGATCGTATTTATTGATGACATTTTGGTATATTCAAGATCTAGGGAGCAGCATGAGGAGCATTTGAGGGATATCCTCGGAGTTTTGAGATCGGAGAGGATTTATGCCAAATTCTTCATGTGTGATTTCTGGTTGCGAAAGGTCCAGTTCCTAGGACATCTTGTTAACCAGGATGGGATATTGGTTGATCTGGCCAAAGTGGAGGCAGTGATGAGTTGGGAGGTGTCGAGGTCACCCTCCGAGATCACGAGTTTTCTAGGGTTGGCCGGTTATTATTGGAGATTTATCAGGGATTTCTCTAAGATCGCAGTGCCACTCACTAGGTTGACCTGGAATGGTGTTGCTTTTTCATGGGGCCCCAAGCAGTAGGCCTCCTTTGAGACGCTTCGCCAAAGGTTATGCGATTCCCCGATGTTAGCCCTCCCGGAGGGAATGGAGGACTTTGTTGTATACTGCGATGCATCGATTTTGGGGTTGGGAGCGGTGCTGATGCAGAGAGGGCATGTGATAGCGTATGCATCGAGGCAGTTGAAGCCACATGAGTTGAGGTATCCCACCCATGACCTAGATTTGGGGGTAGTGGTGTTCGCCCTCAAGATTTGGCGCCATTATTTGTATGGGGTTCGGTGTACGATATACACAGACCATAAGAGTCTGAAGTATTTGATGGATCAGCCCAACCAAAATATGCGGCAGAGGATGTGGTTGGATGTGGTTATGGATTACGATTGTGAGATTCTATACCATTCGAGCAAGGCTAATGTGGTAGCCAACGCCCTGGGTCGTCGGGCGGAGAGCGCCCCGTTGCGAGATGTATGTTTGCGATTGACCATGATGACTTCGGTGTTGGACACCATTCAAGGAGCACGGGCAGAGGCAGTGAGGTCGGTAAACTAGAAGAAAGAGCGAGTTGTTGGGTTGATATCGGAGTTCGTTACCGATGGTCGGGGGCTTATGACTTTTCAGGGACATATTTGGGTACCGTTCGTGGGAGGTACGCATGCCATTTTGATGGAAGAGGCTCATCGGTCGAAATTCTCGATCCATCCTGGGGCCACTAAGATGTATTTGGATTTGAGGAGGGAGTATTGGTGGCCCTGTATGAAGAGAGATGTTGCGTGCTTCGTTGAGAGGTGCTTAACCTGCCGTAAGGTTAAGGCCGAACATCAGAGACCGCATGGTAAGTTGCAGCCATTGGAGGTTCCCAAATGGATGTGGGAACAGATCACCATGGATTTCATCACCAAATTGCCAAGGACTGCTCGGGGAGTTGATGCAATTTGGGTGATTGTGGACAGGTTGACAAAGAGCGCTCACTTCCTTGCCATCAGCGAGAGTTCCTCCGCAGAAAATTTAGCAGAGATATATGTGAGGGAAGTAGTATCTCGGCCTGGGGTGCCGATCTCGATTGTCTCCGACCGGGATGTGGGTTTCACTTCCAGATTCTGGAAGAAGTTTCATGAGGAGTTGGGTACTAGGCTGCATTTTAGTACCGTATATCACCCCCAGATAGACGGACAGAGTGAGCGGACGATTCAGACCCTCAAGGACATGCTCCGAGCATGTGTATTGGATTTCGGGGGAAGTTGGGATACATATTTGCCTTTGGCCAAGTTTTCTTACAACAAAAACCATCATTTGAGCATCGGTATGCCACCCTTTGAGTTGTTGTACGGGAGGAAGTGTTGGACCCCCATTTGTTGGGGAGAAGTCGGGCAGCGCGTTATGGGAAACACTAAGATAGTGCTTCAGATGAGTTATGCGGACAGACGTCGGTCCGAACTTGAGTTCCAGGTCGGTGATTTTGTGCTCCTAAAGGTCTCTCCTTGGAAAAGAGTGATCCGATTCAGGAAGAGGGGCAAGTTGGGGACCCGATATATCGGACCATTTCGGGTAGTCACGAGGGTAGGTAGGGTAGCCTATCGTTTGGATTTGCCAGCAGAGTTGGGGTAGATTCACGACACTTTCCATGTGTCGCAATTGCGGAAGTGTATAGCCGATGAGTCGGCAGTGGTCCCATGTGTCGCAATTGCGAGCCTGAATTATGCTGAGAGACCAGTGGCCATCAGAGATCGGAAAATTAAAGTTCTGAGGAACAAGGAGGTACCTTTGGTTTTGGTTAAGTGGCAACATCGTAAGGGGTCCGAGATGACGTGGAAACCGGATCGCGAGATGCGAGAGCAGCATCCGGAGTTATTTGCAAAGTGAGACTTCGAGGGCGAAGTCTAGTTCTAGTGGGGGAGAATTGTAACAGCCTGGAATTTCCAGGTATTTATTAATTGGTTTATTTTTGGAGATTGTGAGTGGACTCGGCGAGTTGGATCTCAAACTCGCTGAGTAGGATCGCGGTTTTGGGCACGGGTTCGCGTTCGGACTCGACGAGTCCAAGAGTGGACTCGGCGAGTCCACGCTGTGTGAGGAAACCCTAATTCCCAAGGTTTGAGACCTATTTAAAGGGCCTTATGGCCGTCATTTGTGCTCACGAATCCATAGAGAGAAACCCTAGAGTGCTTGAACGTTTTTAGAGAGAAAGGAAGCATTTCTTGACCCTTGTGTGATATTTAGCATACAAGAAGGAGATTCTAGCCAAGAGGAAGCAAAGGAGGTTGCTATACTGTGGATTTGAAGCTTAGATCATTGAACAGAGGTATGATTTCGACTCATCTTCAGTTTTGTGAAGTATAATTGGATTTAGGGTTTCTTATGGCCTTTATTGGGTTGATTGGATGCCAAATAGTTCCTTTCTAATGCTGAGGCTTTGGATCAGGATCCATAGAGGTCCGGAGAGCCTCGCTCATCAAGCTTTATGAAGAGCAATGGAGATTATGGCCTTGAGTTGTAGTATTTGGGACAAAATCATCATATATGGTAATATAGATGTTGTATGTACATCAAGATAGTGACTTGATGTGCTAAATACGCTTGGAAGGGCTGGATCTATGAGTTAATGGACTGGATCTGACCTTATGAGCAAGTTTGAGTCTTTGCATGGCATGGACTCGCCGAGTCCGAAGAACAGACTTGGCGAGTAACATGAATATTGCCCAGCCCACACAGCAAGTGGTCTTGCCGTGTTGAGGGTTTGACTCAGTGAGTCAAGAAGAGTCATAGTGGGTTGACAGGAGGACTGAATCAAGCTGGACTCGCCGAGTTGTTCTTGAGACTCGGTGAGTTGAGTCGTGGTGGCCCCACAACTCATGGTAGGTGGAACTCGTCGAGTTAGGAGAATACTCGACGTGTCAAGAGAGGATCCCAGGGAAATCAGTCTATGCGCTTAGACTCGCCGAGTCGTTATAGTGCACTCGCCGAGTCCGGTCAAAGTTGACCATTGACCATTGACCAGCATTGACCTATGTCGATTTGTTAAGGGGTAGTCAACCTTAGTTGGGAAAGTGTTAATTAGAGATGTATTGTGTTATAGGAGGACTATAGCTCGGGAGATCGAGCACTAGTGATTTCAGGATCTACGAATTACCGAGACACGCGAGATGAGTCTTCTCACTATACTTTACCTTGAGTAGGTAACCAGAGTTATGTGATAGAGTATTTGTATGCTATGTATGTTATGTATTGTACTGCATTATTTCTATGTGATTTATGTTGTGCATGTTTACAGAGTTAGAACCTGAGGGTTCACAGAGTTTGGGTGCACGGACCTATAGAGTTATAGCCTCGAGTGGCTAATATGTGTTATATGTGGTATTTGGGGAACTCACTAAGCTTTGTGCTTATAGTGTTTGATGTTATTTGTTTCAGGTACCAGTGACGATCGCGGGAAGGCGCCGACTTGATCAGTACACACGCATGGGATTTATGATTTTAAGATCTTGGGATTTTGTATTACTTGAATTGAATGATTAAATATGGTTGTTTTCTGAATATTAAATGAATTATGTTTTATAAAAATTTGAAAATTTTGTTTTGAAATTTACGGTGTTACAACATGTAGTTAGTAACAAAGGGATACATGTCGAACCCTCCAAGATTGAAGAAATTAAGAATTGGGAAGCACCAAAGACGCCAACAAAAGTGTGTCAATTCTTAGGACTTGCAGGCTATTACTGTAAATTCATAGAGAATTTATCCAAAATAGCTAAGCCACTTACAACACAAACCCAGAAGGATATGAAGTTCAACTGGGAAGATAAACAAGAAGCAGCTTTTTAGATACTAAAGCAAATGTTGTGTAGTGCACCAATCCTATCCCTCCTAGATGGGATAAAAGATTGAATCGTATATCGTGACGCATCAAATCAAGGATTGGGATGTGTGTTGATGTAAAGAGGAAAAGTTATTGCCTATGCATCACGACAATTTAAGGTGCATGAGAATAATTACACTACCCATGACCTTGAATTGGGAGCTGTAGTTTTTGCATTGGGAAGTTGGAGATATATAATTGGCCAGAGAACATATATACCTTATGTGCCGAGCCATAAGTAACCAACGAGGCAACTCGGAAAACTGCAAATTAAGGATCGATTAAAGGCAGCATGTGATCGTCGGAAGAGCTATGCTGATGTAGGATGTAAGCCTTTAGAATTCCAAGTTGGAGATAAAGTAATATTGAAGATGTCTTCATGGAAAGGCATGATTTGATTTCGGAAACGAGGCAAGCTAAACCCACGATATATAGAACCTATTGAAATTCTCGCAAGAATTGGTTCTGTCACATATCAACTTAAGTTACATAAAGTGCTAAGAAATGTCCACAAAATTTTCCCCAAACTAATTAACAACTCGTTATCCACAAGATAAATTTCGAGATGAAATTTCTTTCATGGGGGGAGAATGTAACACCCGTCAAAACTAGGTCAATAACAATCACATGTGATTATGTCAATCATGTAATGTGATTATGTTAACCTATTAATGTGGTAAGAATGTTATGTAATTCATGATAAATTATAATACAAATATGTACTTTCTTTATGATACAACTCAAAGTATACGTCCATACGATTCCAAAAATATAGAGAACGTCTGAATTTGACTTCGCATGAAGAAGTTATGATAACCGAACACTATAAATATCTGTAAGAAGAGAAATTTAAAATAGACTTAGAATTAACTATTGAAGTATAAAAGAGAGCTGTAGTTGTAACACCCCAAAGTTTGGAAAGCCAAGAAAAGAAAGAAAATCTCAAGTTTAGGGGAGACTCGGCGAGTCCATGGAGGGACTCGGCGAGTCCGAGCGGGATCCGGGTTGTGGTGAAAGCGACCGACTCGGCGAGTCGGCCAGGGAGACTCGGCGAGTTGGGTCTGAACGGGGAAAACCCTAAAACCGGGAACTTGGAGCCTATTTAAGTGTCTCATTCTCCTTCGTAGGGTTCATTTATTGCCTCTCTACCCCAGAACATCAAACCCTAGCTGCCATTTCCATTTTTGGAGCTAGATCTTGCCTTGTAGAATCCATTACGCTTGGAGGAGGAAGAAAGACCTTGGAGGTGCAAGAAGGGATTGTAGATCTGGATTGTGGAGTCATTTCAGACCAAGTGGAGGTAATAAGTTGTTGCTTGGACTCTCTTTTTCATCTAGATCTACTCTTATGTGTGGGTTTTGGCCATTGTTGGTATGATATGTAACCAATTCGAGTTGGAGGTTCAGATCTGAGGTTGCTATCTCAGATCCATGTTGGTTTTGGTCTAGAATCCCCTAAAGTATCAGCCTTTGATATGTTGAAGAAGCATGTTTGCCATAAACCCGAATTTAGTGTGTTTTGAGCTTAGATCTATCAATCTACATGTAAAGTTTGCCACTTTACGTGGGGAATAGGCCCTAGAAGTATGGATCTAGGAGTTGGAAGTTCAGTTTGGCTCGAAAAGCCACTGCATGGATTGAGGAATGGATAGACTCTGCGAGTCCTTCGAGTGGACTCAGCGAGTAGCTTGAAGGTGAGGAGGAAATCGACGAGTAGGATGAACAACTCGTCGAGTCGGATGAAGATAGGCATGGCCTCGGCGAGTTGGATGAACAACTCGACGAGTTGGTTGAAGATTGTCTAGGACTCGGCGAGTCTGTTCTTGGACTCGGCGAGTCAGATTGCGAAACCCTAAACCCTTCGAGTCGAGACCCGAATCAGTGAGTCGGGTGGTGACTCAGCGAGTTGGACAGGACAGGACTTGGACCTAGTTGGAACGAGTCATGGATTGACTCGGCGAGTCGAGTCGCGAACAAGAAAGACTCAGGGCATATGAACCCGGCTAGTCAGTAGATAGACTCGGCGAGTAGGGTTGACCCGGAAGGTTGACTTTGACCAGGATTTTGACCTTGACCAGATTTGACCTAGTAACCTTTGGAGGTCAGTTGGACTAAGTTGTTGGGTTTTGAGCAATCTAACACTTCCTAAGTGTGCATGCAACCCTAATAAACCTTGGATCTATGTTTGTCTAAATACATGCAAAATAATAATTTTCCAAGGTTTATAACCTATCTAACATGGCATGGGGAACATTTCAACATAAAACAAGTTAGAAGAGATTACATACCTTTTGATGAGTTGGGTTCTTAGGAGTTTGAGGGCCAAGCACCAATAGTGTGAATGCCTCAAATGGAATCACAAACACCACAAACTCTTGGAAAACTTTGAGAGAGTATATACACCTTGTATAAATCGGCCACACACATGCACACACACACTAGATCACTAGCTTTCTCTTAGGCTATCTTAGGCTCTTTTTCATGCTCCATAAGCATGCTTATATAGTATGCATGGTTAGGGTGAAACCCTAATAACCCATGTCTTTTCCTTTTCCAAGGATCCATGGGTTAAAAGCTCCATGGATCATCCATGGACTTCCACATAAGCCTAGCCCATTAACAAATGAGTTTTAGCCCACACTATATAAAACAAATAGCCCATAATTTAATTAGTATTCCTTTTAATCTCTAAATTAATCCATAATTAATTTAAGACTAAAACTAATTAAATAACGTAACTTCATATTAATATATTGTAACTCATAATATATTAATAAACATATGTGTATAACTCTCATAAAATTATCCATAATAGTTTGGATGAGATGCAACCCAAATGGACCATGCCGGTCGGGTCAAGTATATACCAAATAAGTTATGGACTTAGACACCTTATCCAACAGACTCCCACTTGGATAAGTCTAATAACTATATTTGCCTATAACTTCAGGAACCAACCAACAATCGTAGCTCTCGAAAACTCCCTCGAACAAATGAAGACTCTGTCGAACTATGAAGCGCCATTTTAGATAAGTGATCACATAATCCTCTGTTCTCATGATATCAGCCGGACAAACACATGGAACTATGTCTTGCTTATTGTCTAGCAGTTGTTTCTCGATTTTCCGATTTGTTTGACGAAGAACTTTGCAGAACACATCGGTTTAGTTCTGACCAGGCCTGGTACATGGGTCAACACAAAATCATCGAGGGGCCCAGATATCGCTTCTATTTCTAGAAGGAACAGATAAACTTCGACTGATATGCTTGTTCTACTACTTATTGAATTGTACACAAAGGCACGTTTTATAACATCAAGTTACTGATGCGTTTACGTGCAATCAATGCACAACCAACTCATAGGTAACAACTCATATCTCTAGGTTTAAAGATTTATATGATGTTATCGTCTCACGATCACTCGAGATAAATTCCATGAAGTGATACAAGTGAGCGTGGGTTTATACCAATACTCATAACTTATGAGTACTCATGAATGTTGCAGCAACCATTGCCATGCCTAAACACCTTTAAGGCATCTACAAACCCAATTCATGACAATCTTGATTCATACCTACTTCCGACGTATGATCGATTGTGGAGGTTTGAATAAATTAATTATTCTGGAAGTCAAAACATGCAAAACTGAAACAATAGTAAATAATAGACAATGATAGTAACACTTTACTCATAAATAAATCACAAATTTTATTCATCATCAAACGTCGATTACATTTTACAAGTTTCAGGAAAGCTATCTAATCTGTAAAACTAATATCGTCCCTCAGCCCGATGCGTCTCGCATGCTGAAAATGCTTAACCCTCGTCAGTCCCTTCGTAAGGGGATCTGCAGGATTCTCATCTGACGATATCCTCCTTGTCACAAGGAGTCCTTCTTCAATCTTGTGTCTTAAGAAGTGATATTTTCTGTCAATGTGTCGGGATCTGCCATGATGTCTCGGTTCCTTGGCTAAGATAACCGCAACATTGTTGTCACAGAAAATCTCTATAGGTTCCTTAATAGCTGGTACAACTCCAAGGTCTCCGATGAAGTTCTTTAGCCATATTGCCTCCTTCGCTGCTTCACTCGCTATTATATACTCTGATTCACAAGTCGAATCAGCCACCGTCTCCTGCTTGGAACTCTTCCAAGAAATTGCCCCTCCATTTAAGGTAAAGATCCAGCCCGACTGAGAGCGGAAATTATCCCTATCAGTCTGAAAACCAGCATCACTATACCCTAATATTCTCAAGTCATCACTGCCACCAAGGGTAAGGACCCAATCCTTAGTCCTCCGCAGGTACTTGAGAATGTTCTTTACCGCGGTCCAATGAGCCTTGCCAGGGTTCCCCTGAAACCTGCTGACCATGCTCAAAGCAAATGCCACATCAGGACGGGTACAAGTCATAGCATACATGATCGAGCCAACTGCGGAAGCATATGGTAATTGGCTCATCTCAGCTATCTCAGCCTCTGTACTCGGACTCTGAGTCTTACTCAGTTTGGTATTGCTTTGGATCGGTAAATCTCCTTTCTTGGAATTCTCCATGTTGAACCTTTTCAACACCTTATCCAAGTAGATACTCTGACTAAGTCCAATTAGTCTTCTACTCCTTTCTCTTAATATCCTTATCCCTAGGATATAGGTAGCCTCCCCTAGGTCCTTCATAGCAAAGCACTTCCCAAGCCAGGACTTAACCTCCTGCAAGGTTGGGATGTCATTTCCTATGAGTAGTATGTCATCCACATACAGTACCAAGAAGCTAACTATACTCCCACTAGCTCTGACATACACGCAAGACTCATCTTCGCTTCTCAAGAAGCCAAACTCTTTTACCTTCTCATCAAAACAAAGATTCCAGCTACGAGATGCTTGTTTTAATCCATAAATGGATTTCTCAAGCTTGCATACTCTATTAGGGTACTCTGCATTGACAAAACCCTCTGGCTGATTCATGTACACATCCTCAGCCAACTTTCCATTAAGGAAAGCGGTTTTGACATCCATTTGCCATATTTCATAATCATGAAATGCTGCAATGGCTAACATAACCCTAATAGACTTAATCTTTGCTACCGGCGAGAAGGTTTCATCATAATCAATACCTTGAGTTTGAGTAAAACCCTTCGCAACCAGTCGAGCCTTATAAGTATGCACTTTTCCTTCCATGTCGGTCTTCTTTTTGAAGATCCATTTGCACCCGACTGTTTTACGGCCCGGTACATTGTCAACCAAGTTCCACACTTGATTGTCATACGTGGACTGTATCTCGCTGTCCATAGCCTCCTTCCATTTAGCAGACTCCGGGCCTGCCATGGCTTCCTTAACACTGCTAGGTTCATCCAAATTTACTAGTGTACTATCACTAATAAACGTATCACCTTCCGTAGTAATATGAAAACCATAATAAAACGAAGGTGTGTTCCTAACCCGTGTGGAACGTCTTGGAGGTACAGACTCGTCAGCTGGATCAACAGGAGTTTCCTCCTCAGGTTGATTGCTAGTGTCTGAGGTTCCTTCATCAATTGATTCTTGAATTTCTTCAAGATCAATCTGCCTCCCACTGTCTCCTTGGCTTATAAATTCTTTCTCGCGAAAGATCCCTCTTCGTGCTACAAAGACCACATTCTCACTGGGTCTGTAGAAAAGGTAACCGAAGGATTTCTGTGGGTAGCCGATGAAAATACACCTTTCACTTCGGGGTTCAAGCTTATCATGAGCTTCGCGCCTCACGAAAGCTTCGCAACCCCAAATTTTGATGTGGTCCAAATTGGGAACCTTCCCTGTCCACATCTCATGAGGTGTTTTGGTAACCTTCTTTGTAGGGACTAGATTAAGGATATGGGCGGCAGTCTCTAAGGCATACCCCCAAAAAGAGATTGGTAACGAAACTCGACTCATCATAGAGCGAACCATGTCCAACAAGGTACGATTACGCCTCTCAGCTACACCATTCAGCTGTGGTGTCCTGGGAGGAGTCAATTGTGAGACAATCCCACACTCCTTAAGATAGTCAAGGAACTCGGTACTAAGATACTCACCACCTCGATCGGATCGAAGCATCTTAATGTTCCTGCCCAATTGATTTTCTACTTCCTGCTTGAATTCCTTAAACCTTTCAAAGGTTTCGGACTTATGTTTGATTAAGTAGACATACCCATATCTACTAAAATCATCAATAAAAGTCACATAATACCGATTAGCGTCCCTTGTGGCGGTTTTGAATGGCCCACATACATCAGTATGTATTAGGTCCAACAAACCTTCACCCCTCTCACAAGTTCCAGTGAAGGGTGATTTTGTCATTTTTCCAAGTAGACAAGATTCACAACTATCATCTGATTTGAGGTCAAATGATTCCAAGACTCCACTCTTTTGGAGTTGGCCTATGCGTTTCTTGTTTATATGTCCAAGTCGACAATGCCACAATGATGCTTTATCTAGGCTAGTAGAAGAATCAATATACAACACATTATTTCCTAAGTTGTCTACAATCGACACAGTTTCATACACACCATCACAAGGTAATGCTTTAAAATAAAACACATTATTAAAGAAAGCATTAATACCACCACATTCATTATCAAACGAAAAGGTAAAACCTTGTTTGTACAAAGCATGAAAAGAAATAATATTCCTCGCCATTTCAGACGAGTATACACATTTATTCAAATCTAATTTTAACCCATTATTAAGCACCAAAGTATAAACTCCAATCTTGGAAACAGGTGAAGCCTTCCTATTCCCCATGATTAAGTTTATCTTCCCGTGCTCCACATCCTCACTTTTTCTTAGGCCATGCATATCAGAACATATGTGAATACCACATCCTGTATCAAGCACCCAAGAGTTAGAATATGTTGAGTAATTAGACAATATAGTGTAAATACCTGCATAGGTGGGTTTCACTTTCCCATCCTTTAGATCCTGCAAGTACTTAGGGCAGTTTCGCTTCCAGTGTGCCTTTTCATGGCAATAAAAGCATTCAGCATCCTTGGGAATGGCAGAAGGAGTGACAGAACCGTTCTTAGTCTTTGATGAGGATCCTTCAAGAGACTTTCCCTTGGTACCCTTCGAAGGGTGCTTCCTCTTTTTCCCTTTGCCTTGCCCAATAGCTAAAACAGGGGTAGAAGTTGGAGTAGGAGTAGTAGAGGTAACAACCGCTTTACCCTTAAGACCGGTTTCCGTGGTCTTCAAGAGTCCTTGAAGCTTGCTGAGGGTAACTTCCTCCTTGTTCATATGATATGTCATTCGAAAATGATCATAACAAGAAGGTAAGGAGTGCAAAATGATGTCAATTGCTAACTCCTCGGGGATGTTAACATTCAGCTTCAGCAAACGGTCCACATACCTTTGCATCTTTTGCATGTGGCTCGTGACGGATTCACCGTCCTTCATGCGGGTAGTTATTATGGAGGAGATTATTTCATACCGCTCCTGACGAGCACTCTGATGGTACCTTTCCATCAGGTCTTGGTGCATCTCAAAAGGGTAGAAATCTTCATACGACTTTTGGAGCTCGGCTATCATCGTGGCCATCATGATTCATGCCACCTTAGTAGCATCTCTCTCATGAGTCCTGAATTCAGCGATCTCCTCAGGAGTAGCAGTAGACTCATCAAGTTCTTTTAACTCCTTATCGAGGACATATTCCTTATCCTCGTAACGAGTAACCATCCTGATGTTCCTAATCCAATCCATGAAGTTGGAACCATCAAAGATGACCCTCCCACAAAGATTCATGAGAGAGAAAGAACCAGTTGGGTTAGAGCCTGAAGCATTAGTGTTGGAAGACATCTGAAAGAAGAAAGTAAGTTTAGATTAGATATTTAGGATCCTTAATAAGACACCCAAATGTAATATTAAGGCTAGGATCCAATCACAATATATTACACTTAGAAGAGGGATGCCGTAATCTAAGTAATAATATATTTGAAAGGTAGGCGAATGACGATTCACCAATTTCCACCATGAAAACGAAATGATTAATTAGGTTTAATTGGATTTGAAATTCCTAGATTCTTTTGAGATTCATTGAACTTTTCAATGGCATGTTTCAATCTCGATTGTGCCCTTCAAGTTTTGTGACTGGGATGCCGAGGATCACAAAACAAGGTGTGAATAACCATGCTAACTCACTTGGTACTCCTAATATTATCACCTAATCAATGTGCCGGTTAACCACACACGCTCCATTGATCTATGACAACATTAAGTTACCCTTCGTGATCCTTACTAGTCTAATTAGTGTGCCGGTTAACCACACACGCTCCACTAACGACTTGGTAAGGTACAAAGTGTGAATTCCATGGATTAGCACCATGTTCACATTTTCCTAAAATAACTAAGATTGGGAATTAAAAGAGTTTAGTTATTTTATAATATTCATTATACTTTTAATGAGGATTTAAAGTCATTGTTCTACCCGTTCGGCTAACGACCCTCCACCGATGAAGCAAGCGGTGGGTGAGAGTGTACACCCATTAAGTCACCATTTTATAGGCAACAACCTTATACCCACCTTATAGACCGGCTTCATGAATGAGGCCTACTAACGGTAAAACGACTTATTCTTATACATATATATAATAATTAACCATTATTGTTATAAATTGTATAAGGGTTGAATTTTAACTATTAAAACTCTAAGGTTTGGAATTAAAGTTTATTAAAGTGTGTGAAACTTTACAAATTCCAAAACTTGAGGGCAAGTTTTGTAACTTTGCAAAACTCTTCATTTCATAACTTATGAATTAAAGGTTCATAAAAATGAAGACTCTTCATTTTCATGTAACTTATGTGTTTATAGTGTGTGTTAAATGAAAGTGACCTTTGGTAATCCATAACTTGAGGACAAATTATGGACTCCATTAAAACACATAAATGATAAAGAATTAATCCTAAACAATTCAGCAAATAATTCCTATCATTTTCTAAATTCATAAGAACATGAACATGATCATCAAAATTCAAGAAATATATGAACACATAAAATCATGGAATTTTGATATATGCTATTGTAAATGGATTAGAACAACCATTACACCAACTAAAATAAGTTTTATAACACCAAAACAATTTAGGGTAATGTTTCTAGTCCATTTCCAGCAGCAAAAGTTGAGATTCTGCATTTCTTCGATCCTACTCGCCGAGTGCACGAACGGACTCGCTGAGTAGGTTGAAGTTTGCCTTGGACTCGGCGAGTCCCCCCAATGGACTCGGCGAGTCGACCATGCAGACAGCAACGATTTCGACTTTTTTCAATATTTTGCATCAAGTATCAAACAAGCAAACCTAGGCTCTGATACCACTGTTGGGTTTTGAGCAATCTAACACTTCCTAAGTGTGCATGCAACCCTAATAAACCTTGGATCTATGTTTGTCTAAATACATGCAAAATAATAATTTTCCAAGGTTTATAACCTATCTAACATGGCATGGGGAACATTTCAACATAAAACAAGTTAGAAGAGATTACATACCTTTTGATGAGTTGGGTTCTTAGGAGTTTGAGGGCCAAGCACCAATAGTGTGAATGCCTCAAATGGAATCACAAACACCACAAACTATTGGAAAACTTTGAGAGAGTATATACACCTTGTATAAATCGGCCACACACATGCACACACACACTAGATCACTAGCTTTCTCTTAGGCTATCTTAGGCTCTTTTTCATGCTCCATAAGCATGCTTATATAGTATGCATGGTTAGGGTGAAACCCTAATAACCCATGTCTTTTCCTTTTCCAAGGATCCATGGGTTAAAAGCTCCATGGATCATCCATGGACTTCCACATAAGCCTAGCCCATTAACAAATGAGTTTTAGCCCACACTATATAAAACAAATAGCCCATAATTTAATTAGTATTCCTTTTAATCTCTAAATTAATCCATAATTAATTTAAGACTAAAACTAATTAAATAACGTAACTTCATATTAATATATTGTAACTCATAATATATTAATAAACATATGTGTATAACTCTCATAAAATTATCCATAATAGTTTGGATGAGATGCAACCCAAATGGACCATGCCGGTCGGGTCAAGTATATACCAAATAAGTTATGGACTTAGACACCTTATCCAACATAAGTGTCATATTGATATTGGTAGCTTGAGGAGCTAGTGGAGCAGCAGTCGAAGTCAGAAGTCAGGTAGCAGTCAAGGATTAGCAGCAGCAGTTCAGCAGCATCAGGTGAGTTTCCTTCCAGTAGGGACGGGTCTAAGGCCACAATGCCGGCCCGTTCAGTTAGCAGTAGTTTTCGGACCTCGGTCCGATGCAGTAGTTATTATGTTTAATGCCTTCGTGGCTCAGACAAAATTTATGTGCTATGGGTTATGTGTTATGTGTTCCGAGCTACGGCCCGATGTAGTATGCAGTATATGTGTTCATGCTAGTTGATATGTTATGCTATGCTATGATTCAGTCAGTTCCGGACTTCGGTCCGATGCAGTTAGTTCCGGACTTCGGTCCGATGCAGTTAGTTCCAGACTTCAGTCCGATGCAGTTAGTTCCGGACTTGGTCCGATGCAGGGGACAGGGTCCCAGTCAGTTCCGGACTTCGGTCCGATGCAGTTAGTTCCGGACTTTGGCCCGATGCAGGGGACAAGGTCCCAGTCAGTTCCGGACTCCGGTCCGATGCAGTTTCCGGGCTTCGTCCCGATGCAGTGGGCAAGGCCCAATATGTGTTTATATGTTATTGTATGGTATGTGGTAGTTTGGGGGAGCTCACTAAGCTTCGTGCTTACAGTTTCAGTTTTGGTTTCAGGTATTCAGTTTTCAAAAGAGGAGCTCGGGAAGATTGCAGTGCACACACCAGTTGTTCAGCCTGGGATGTTTTTACTCTGATATATTTGACAGTTGTTATAATATTCTGAGATACATTGCTTATGATTTCTATATGAGGTTTATTGACTATGGTTTTATCATTAAATTAAACGAAATTTTCAGGCTGTATTTTTTGGGATGTTACAAGTTGGTATCAGAGCCCTGGTTTGAGGGATTCGGATACACTTCCGGGTGTATCTGAACTCAAACTAAGGGGAAATAAAAGATTTTTATTATTTAAAAATGAAAACGTCTTCTAAAAAGAATTTTGAAAGCACCTAGAAAGAAAGAAATTTTTAACGAGATAGAGGTGTGTGCATGCGATCAGCCGAGCTCAAGTAAGTACTCCCAATTTACCAATACACGTTATGTTATGACTATAAGTATCAGTATCAATATCAGTTCAGTTCGGTTTCAGTTTCAGCTTCAGTAGAACAGCATGCTAGAGTAGGACTAAGGATCTAGGATGATGCCTTATGTGTCTGCTTTATGTGTTTCAACTTGATAAGAACTTCATGCTAGTAATGAGTAGACAGTAGTAGGATAGCCTGGGTAGGTTATGCCTGATAGTATGAGCTTAGCATTGTATGCTAGTGCAGTTTCTTGTTATGAGAATAGTTTTTCCTGAGTATGTTTCCTTATCCGAATGTTGCTTGCTTCGTGCTTTATAGAACTTTGAGTGATGAGAGTTAGCCATTAGGTGAATACGTCACATTACATGTGATCAGGGTTGAATAACCTCAGAGTGCTGGATTTGGCCCTACTGCGCAGCTCTTCTTTGAGTCCAACCGTTTTAGGGACGAGACTTTTACTCGAAGGATTATCCGAGCCTCATCACATGTGATGGTATTCAGGTGGTGGCTAATTGACATTACAAGGAGGCCCTCAGCAGCTGAGGACTGTTTGAGTAGAGTCAGAGGTTCCCTAGGGCAAGCCTAGGATGAGAGTAGCAGAGATCAGTAGAGGAGTAAAGGGGACTTGGTGGAGTTGAGGTAACTCTTGAGGAAAGTACGGATACATGGAAGGTAGTAGGGGCCCATACTACTGAAAGCAGAGGATCCGTACTCGATTCAAGAGGGGCCGAGGCGAAACCAAGGAACTAGTAGAGTATGTGAGAGATCCCTCAGCAGTAGTATGTATTTGGTCAGGGATTGTTATATTTTCAGCATGGCGACGTTGCGCGAGATATCAGTTGGCAGTTTAGGTGCAGGGGAGGGGTCTGGCTCGGGCTTTAGAGCCGGACAGCATGATAATCAGATGAGGGATTTCATTTCCGCAGAGATTATGCGCAACATCATCGATCAGACTCCAGTGATTTCCGGTTCAGTTAGAGAGGCTATTGTGGAGTTTATGGACAGTCATCTTGAGGCCTGTAGGGGCCGGGTTAGTTTCAGGACAGACTGGGGCTCGTCTAGGCCCCGAGTCTTATGGAGTTCTGGGATCCATCAGGGAGGGAGATCCCATTTCTAGTTCTGCTATTAGGAGGCAGGGGTGCGTGGGGCATTCTATCTCCAAGAGAAACCATTGTATGATTGGATAGTTGAGGAAGTTTCGCGAGCCATTCGCAAGGGTCTCCCAGACATGGTCGTGAGGATCACTGATAGATTGATAGCGAGGCTTCAGGATCAGACATCTGTTGTTCAGACCGCAGACATTGCCGTTGGGGTAACGCAGGAGCGAGAGTCGGGCAAGGAGTCGGAAGGGAAGAGGAAAATGGATGAGACACAGGTTGCCACAGGTTCGAGTAAGAGGCCAAGAGTTCAGATTTGAGGACGAGGAACTATCAGAGCCGTAGTCGATGCGGGAAGTGCGGAAGGACGCACATGGGTGCGTGTAGGCGTAGAAGTGGTGGCGATGTTGGGTGTTTCAAGCGCGGCCAGATTGGTCATTTTAGCAGAGACTGTTTTGTTACCATCGCCCAGAGACTTGATCCGTTGTGTTTCCATTGCAGTCAAAGGGGCCACAAGAAGGCCCACTGTCCGAGTTGTATTCAGCAGGGCGGGTGCCAGCTCCTGCCCTTGGAACTTCGAGTACCGTCAGTGGTTGTCAAGGCCGGGCAAGGGTGCCTACGGCTTGGAGCCGAGTTTCTCCGGTAGATTTCAGCAGGGATTTGAGCAGCACTGAGTAATGGAGGTATGAAACTTTGTTTTGTCAGCTTACATTATGATATATTGCTATGGTTTCTGCATCAATCGTGGTACAAGTGTTGTGTTATGGAGTGGCTTGCCTGTGCTTATGTCATATGCCATTTGCATACCTCGGATGATTGGTTGGTAGTTAGGGGAGTACGGTAACTGTAGCATGGTAGGGGGAGATCTGGTTCGTTTTGCTAGCAGATAGTGGTTTGGATGGAATGGTCAAGTTCCTACCTGGCGGGCTTCGGCTCCCCAGTAGAAATTTTGGGATGGTAGTAAAGGTCGGGGTCTTTTTTGTATATGAAGCAGCAAGGGGTAAGCAGGATTGAAGTGGGGGAGGACCCTCCGGGTATACATGGATAAGAGTCACTCAGAATGATTGCGCGGCTTTTGAGAAGAAGTGGTAGTAGCACAGTGCTGGATGGATTGAGAAGTTCAGAATTGGGAGTTCGAGAACTTTTCCCAGCAGTGGGTTCATGTAATGGGGATGGTTAGAAACTGGTTAGGAATCCAGGATTTGAGGACCACCTGTGAAGACTCAAGTGAGTGGAATGAGGAACCCGAGAGCGAGCAACAAGAGATGTTTTGTATTAGTAGCCAGTGTATGAGGCAACATGCAGGTTGCGTACATTCAGGAGTTGGGAGGTTGGAAACTTCCCAACAATAGCTTCTTGTATTCGGATTAGTAGACAGTTGGGTTGGGAACCAAGCCGGAGAATTCCTTGACGAAGCACTAAGTATATCAAGGATATAAGATGTCGAGGATGATGCAGAATTCAAAGACTGAGGGCTGGTTTGAGAAATCGGGATGAGGAATCACTAGCGGGACTAGGGATAGTCAGGATGTCCTCGGGATAGTAGTAGTGTTGTAAGCCTGCGGGGGTAGCCGTAGCATTCACTAGCAGTCAGATAGTAGTAGTAGTGTTGTAAGCCTGCTGGGGTATCCGTAGCATTCACTAGCAGTCAGATAGTAGTAGTAGTGTTGTAAGCCTGCGGGGGTAGCCGTAGCATTCACTAGCAGTCAGATAGTAGTAGTAGTGTTGTAAGCCTGCGGGGGTAGCCGTAGCATTCATTAGCAGTCAGATAGTAGTAGTAGTGTTGTAAGCCTGCGGGGGTAGCCGTAGCATTCACTAGCAGTCAGATAGTAGTAGAGTGTTGTAAGCCTGCGGGGGTAGCCGTAGCGTTCATTAGCAGCCAAATAGTATTTGAGACTTGTGAATCCGAGGGTGTAGCCGTGGGTTTTATCAGATTGGTAGCAGCATGAGCGCGTGGTTGAACGCGGGAATGTAGTAATTCCCACCCGTTCGGGTGCAGCGGTGGGAATATGGGAATCTACGGATTAGATTCGGATTTCCCAAATGGTTCAGTTATGGCTAAGTCAGCGAATCTTGGCTATAGATCGTCACATCAGTTATGAGATCAGAGTAGCAGTGGACCGTTGAGGTTCGGGTATGTTAAGGGCTACCGTCAGTCTGGGAGCCATCATGTTATTAGTCATAGAATGGATGATGTCAGGATGTGATGTAAGGACCTGATCGGTTGGATCGGAAGGTTGTTAGAGCCACAGTGACAGGATAACTAGTGGAAACTAGTCCTTGAGGAAGATTTCATTCAGAAGTCGTGGAAGCGACTAAGTGAGGAGTCCCTTGACTCCACAGTTGGATTTGAGTTTAGTGTTTCAGGCAGCTCAGTGATTCAGCCCGATCAGCGTTTCAGGCAGTTTAGTGTTTTAGGCAGGTTCAGTATTGTAGACAATTCAGTGTTTGAAAGGTTTCAGAGTTTTGGGTCAGTATTGTATTTGATTTGGAATACAAGTGTTGACGGTATAGTTGGTTGATTTGGAAATGACAAGTCTCTCTCAGCAGGATCAGTTGAGCCTTCGGCCGAGTATAAGTGACATGTAAAGATAGCTAGGCAGCTAGCTTTTCTTCGGGATGAAAGACTCGAGTTAGTAGGAGTTGAGTAATCAGATGGGATGTAAGCAAGCTGATTCAGTATGGATGACATAATAGATGGGACAGTTATGGACAGTCGGGGAATCTTACGGAGTCGCTAGGAGCGGCTAGCAGATTGCGATGGAGTGTAGTGACCGGTGGGAGATGGTAACTCAGATATTGGCAGAATAGTTGAGCAAGGGTAGTCTCAGTGCATCCAGTAGGCAGTTGAGAGGCAACAGGATTTTCAGTCGGAGGAAGTATCGTTGAGGAAATTATGGAAAGGAGAAAGATTCACTATGTACCAACAGTAGTGATGAGCATGGTGAGTGGCTGGAGTGATGGGCATAAGGGTGTTAGATTTTCCAGACTGGGAGTTGGAGGCAGCTCAAAGGCAGTTGATCGTAGCAAACTTCAAGGACGGAGTTTAGTTTAAGTGGGGAGAGTTGTAACACCCCAAAGTTTGGAAAGCCAAGAAAAGAAAGAAAACCTCAAGTTTTGGGGAGACTCGGCGAGTCCATGGAGGGACTCGGCGAGTCCGAGCGGTATCCGGGTTGTGGTGAAAGCGACCGACTCAGCGAGTCGGCCAGGGAGACTCGGCGAGTTTGGTCTGAACGGGGAAAACCCTAAACCCGGGAACTTGGAGCCTATTTAAGTGTCTTATTCTCCTTCCTAGGGTTCATTTATTGCCTCTCTACCCCAGAACATCAAACCCTAGCCGCCATTTCCGTTTTTGGAGCTAGATCTTGCCTTGTAGAATGCATTACGCTTGGAGGAGGAAGAAAGACCTTGGAGGTGCAAGAAGGGATTGTAGATCTGGATTGTGGAGTCAATTCAGAACAAGTGGAGGTAATAAGTTGTTGCTTGGACTCTCTTTTTCATCTAGATCTACTCTTATGTGTGGGTTTTGGCCATTGTTGGTATGATATGTAACCAATTCGAGTTGGAGGTTCAGATCTGAGGTTGCTACCTCAGATCCATGTTGGTTTTGGTCTAGAATTCCCTAAAGTATCAGCCTTTGATATGTTGAAGAAGCATGTTTGCCATAAACCCGAATTTAGTGTGTTTTGAGCTTAGATCTCTCAATCTACACGTAAAGTTTGCCACTTTACGTGGGGAATAGGCCCTAGAAGTATGGATCTAGGAGTTGGAAGTTCAGTTTGGCTCGAAAAGCCACTGCATGGATTGAGGAATGGATAGACTCGGTGAGTCCTTCGAGTGGACTCGGCGAGTAGGTTGAAGGTGAGGAGGAACTCGACGAGTAGGATGAACAACTCGTCGAGTCGGATGAAGATAGGCATGGCCTCGGCGAGTTGGATGAACAACTCGACGAGTTGGTTGAAGATTGTCTAGGATTCGGCGAGTCTGTTCTTGGACTCGGCGAGTCAGATTGAGAAACCCTAAACCCTTCGAGTCGAGACCCGAATCAGTGAGTCGGGTGGTGACTCAGCGAGTTGGACAGGACAGGACTTGGACCTACTTGGACTCGGCGAGTCATGGATTGACTCGGCGAGTCGAGTCGCGAACAAGAAAGACTCAGGGCATATGAACCCGGCGAGTCAGTAGATAGACTCGGCGAGTAGGGTTGACCCGGAAGGTTGACTTTGACCAGGATTTTGACCTTGACCAGATTTGAACTAGTAACCTTTGGAGGTCAGTTGGACTAAGTGTCATATTGATATTGGTAGCTTGAGGAGCTAGTGGAGCAGCTGTCGAAGTCAGAAGTCAGGTAGCAGTCAAGGATTAGGAGCAGCAGTTCAGCAGCATCAGGTGAGTTTCCTTCCAGTAGGGACGGGTCTAAGGCCACAATGCCGGCCCGTTCAGTTAGCAGTAGTTTCCGGACCTCGGTCCGATGCAGTAGTTAGTATGTTTGATGCCTTCGTGGCTCAGACAAAATTTATGTGCTATGGGTTATGTGTTATGTGTTCCGGGCTACGGCCCAATGTAGTATGCAGTATATGTGTCCATGCTAGTTTATATGTTATGCTATGCTATGATTCAGTCAGTTCCAGACTTCGGTCCGATGCAGTTAGTTCCGGACTTCGGTCCGATGCAGTTAGTTCCGGACTTCAGTCCGATGCAGTTAGTTCCGGACTTGGTCCGATGCAGGGGACAGGGTCCCAGTCAGTTCCGGACTTTGGTCCGATGCAGTTAGTTCCGGACTTTGGCCCGATGCAGGGGACAAGGTCCCAGTCAGTTCCGGACTCCGGTCCGATGCAGTTTCCGGGCTTCGTCCCGATGCAGTGGGCAAGGCCCAATATGTGTTTATATGTTATTGTATGGTATGTGGTAGTTTGGGGGAGCTCACTAAGCTTCGTGCTTACAGTTTCAGTTTTGGTTTCAGGTATTCAGTTTTCAAAAGAGGAGCTCGGGAAGATTGCAGTGCACACACCATTTGTTCAGCCTGGGATGTTTTTACTCTGATATATTTGACAGTTGTTATAATATTCTGAGATACATTGCTTATGATTTCTATATGAGGTTTATTGACTATGGTTTTATCATTAAATTAAACGAAATTTTCAGACTGTGTTTTTTGGGATGTTACAATTTGGTATCAGAGCCCTGGTTTGAGGGATTCGGATACACTTCCGGGTGTATCTGAACTCAATCTAAGGGGAAATAAAAGATTTTTATTATTTAAAAATGAAAACTTCTTCTAAAAAGAATTTTGTAAGCACCTAGAAAGAAAGAAATTTTTAACGAGATAGAGGTGTGTGCATGCGATCAGCCGAGCTCAAGTAAGTACTCCCAATTTACCCATACAAGTTATGTTATGACTATCAGTATCAGTATCAGTATCAGTTCAGTTCAGTTTCAGTTTCAGCTTCAGTAGAACAGTATGCTAGAGTAGGACTAAGGATCTAGGATGATGCCTTATGTGTCTGCTTTATGTGTTTCAACTGGATAAGAACTTCATGCTAGTAATGAGTAGACAGTAGTAGGATAGCCTGGGTAGGTTATGCCTGATAGTACGAGCTTAGCATTGTATGCTAGTGCAGTTTCTTGTTATGAGAATAGTTTTGCCTGAGTATGTTTCCTTATCCGAATGTTGTTTGCTTCGTGCTTTGTAGAACTCTGAGTGATGAGAGTTAGCCATTAGGTGAATACGTCACATTACATGTGATCATGGTTGAATAACCTCAGAGTGCTGGATTTGGCCCTACTGCGCAGCTCTTGTTTGAGTCCAACCGTTTTAGGGACGAGACTTTTACTCGAAGGATTATCCGAGCCTCATCACATGTGATGGTATTCAGGTGGTGGCTAATTGACATTACAAGGAGGCCTTCAGCAGCTGAGGACTGTTTGAGTAGAGTCAAAGGTTCCCTAGGGCAAGTCTAGGATGAGAGTAGCAGAGATCAGTAAAGGAGTAAAGGGGACTTGGTGGAGTTGAGGTAACTCTTGAGGAAAGTACGGATAGATGTGGAAGGTAGTAGGGGCCCATACTACTGAAAGCAGAGGATCCGTACTCGATTCAAGAGGGGCCGAGGCGAAACCAAGGAACTAGTAGAGTATGTGAGAGATCCCTCAGCAGTAGTATGTATTTGGTCAGGGATTGTTATATTTTCAGCATGGCGACGTTGCGCGAGATATCAGTTGGCAGTTCAGGTGCAGGGGAGGGGTCTGGCTCGGGCTTTAGAGACAGACAACATGACGATCAGATGAGGGATTTCATTTCCGCAGAGATTATGCGCAACATCATCGATCAGACTCCAGTGATTTCTGGTTCAGTTATAGAGGCTATTGTGGAGTTTATGGATAGTCATCTTGAGGCCTGTAGGGGCCGGGTTAGTTTCAGGACAGACTGGGGCTCGTCTAGGCCCCGAGTCTTATGGAGTTCAGGGATCCATCAGGGAGGGAGATCCCATTTCTAGTTCTGCTATTAGGAGGCAGAGGTGAGTGGGGCATTCTATCTCCAAGAGAAACCATTGTATGATTGGATAGTTGAGGAAGTTTCGCGAGCCATTCGCAAGGGTCTCCCAGACATGGGCGTGAGGATCACTGATAAATTGATAGTGAGGCTTCAGGATCAGACATCTGTTGTTCAGACCGCAGACATTGCCGTTGGGGTAACGCAGGAGCGAGAGTCGGGCAAGGAGTCGGAAGGGAAGAGGAAAATGGATGAGACACAGGTTGCCACAGGTTCGAGTAAGAGGCCAAGAGTTCAGATTTGAGCACGAGGAACTATCAGAGCCGCAGTCGATGCGGGAAGTGCGGAAGGATGCACATGGGTGCGTGTAGGCGTAGAAGTGGTGGCGATGTTGGGTGTTTCAAGCGCGGCCAGATTGGTCATTTTAGCAGAGACTGTGTTGTTACCATCGCCCAGAGACTTGATCCGTTGTGTTTCCATTGCAGTCAAAGGGGCCACAAGAAGGCCCACTGTCCGAGTTGTATTCAGCAGGGCGGGCGCCAGCTCCTACCCTTGGAACTTCGAGTACCGTCAGTGGTTGTCAAGGCCGGGCAAGGGTGCCTACGGCTTGGAGCCGAGTTTCTCTGGTAGATTTCAGCAGGGATTCGAGCAGCACTGAGTAATGGAGGTATGAAACTTTGTTTTGTCAGCTTACGTTATGATATATTGGTATGGTTTCTGCATCAATCATGGTACAAGTGTTGTGTTATGGAGTGGCTTGCCTGTGATTATGTCATATACCATTTGCATACCTCGGATGATTGGTTGGTAGTTAGGGGAGTACGGTAACTGTAGCATGGTAGGGAGAGATCTGGTTCGTTTCGCTAGCGGATAGTGGTTTGGATGGAATGGTCAAGTTCCTACCTGGCGGGCTTCGGCTCCCCAGTAGAAATTTTGGGATGGTAGTAAAGGTCGGGGTCTCTTTTGTATATGAAGCAGCAAGGGGTAAGCAGGATTGAAGTGGGGGAGGACCCTCCGGGTATACATGGATAAGAGTCACTCAGAATGATTGCGCGGCCTTTGAGAAGAAGTGGTAGTAGCACAGTGATGGATGGATTGAGAAGTTCAGAATTGGGAGTTCGAGAACTTTTCCCAGCAGTGGGTTCATGTAATGGAGATGGTTAGAAACTGGTTAGGAATCCAGGATTTGAGGACCACCTGTGAAGACTCAAGTGAGTGGAATGAGGAACCCGAGAGCGAGCAACAAGAGATGTTTTGTATTAGTAGCCAGTGTATGAGGCAACATGCAGGTTGCGTACATTCAGGAGTTGGGAGGTTGGAAACTTCCCAACAATAGCTTCTTGTATTCGGATTAGTAGACAGTTGGGTTGGGAACCAAGCCGGAGAATTCCTTGACGAAGCACTAAGTATATCAAGGATATAAGATGTCGAGGATGATGCAGAATTCAAAGACTGAGGGCTGGTTTGAGAAATCGGGATGAGGAATCACTAGCGGGACTAGGGATAGTCAGGATGTCCTCGGGATAGTAGTAGTGTTGTAAGCCTGCGGGGGTAGCCGTAGCATTCACTAGCAGTCAGATAGTAGTAGTAGTGTTGTAAGCCTGCTGGGGTATCCGTAGCATTCACTAGCAGTCAGATAGTAGTAGTAGTGTTGTAAGCCTGCGGGGGTAGCCGTAGCATTCACTAGCAGTCAGATAGTAGTAGTAGTGTTGTAAGCCTGCGGGGGTAGCCGTAGCATTCAGTAGCAGTCAGATAGTAGTAGTAGTGTTGTAAGCCTGCGGGGGTAGCCGTAGCATTCACTACCAGTCAGATAGTAGTAGAGTGTTGTAAGCCTGCGGGGGTAGCCGTAGCGTTCATTAGCAGCCAAATAGTATTTGAGACTTGTGAATCCGAGGGTGTAGCCGTGGGTTTTATCAGATTGGTAGCAGCATGAGCGCGTGGTTGAACGCGGGAATGTAGTAATTCCCACCCGTTCGGGTGCAGCGGTGGGAATATGGGAATCTACGGATTAGAGTCGGATTTCCCAAATGGTTCATTTATGGCTAAGTCAGCGAATCTTGGCTATAGATCGTCACATCAGTTATGAGATCAGAGGAGCAGTGGACCGTTGAGGTTCGGGTATGTTAAGGGCTACCGTCAGTCTGGGAGCCATCATGTTATTAGTCATAGAATGGATGATGTATGGATGTGATGTAAGGACCTGATCGGGTGGATCGGAAGGTTGTTAGAGCCACAGTGACAGGATAACTAGTGGAAACTAGTCCTTGAGGAAGATTTCATTCAGAAGTCGTGGAAGCGACTAAGTGAGGAGTCCCTTGACTCCACAGTTGGATTTGAGTTTAGTGTTTCAGGCAGCTCAGTGATTCAGCCCGATCAGCGTTTCAGGCAGTTTAGTGTTTTAGGCAGGTTCAGTATTGTAGACAATTCAGTGTTTGAAAGGTTTCAGAGTTTTGGGTCAGTATTGTATTTGAGTTGGAATACAAGTGTTGATGGTATAGTTGGTTGATTTGGAAATGACAAGTCTCTCTCAGCAGGATCAGTTGAGCCTTCGGCCGAGTATAAGTGACATGTAAAGATAGCTAGGCAGGTAGCTTTTCTTCGGGATGAAAGACTCGAGTTAGTAGGAGTTGAGTAATCAGATGGGATGTAAGCAAGCTGATTCAGTATGGATGACAGAATAGATGGGACAGTTATGGACAGTCGGGGAATCTTACGGAGTCGCTAGGAGCGGCTAGCAGATTGCAATGGAGTGTAGTGACCGGTGGGAGATGGTAACTCAGATATTGGTAGAATAGTTGAGCAAGGGTAGTCTCAGTGCATCCAGTAGGCAGTTGAGAGGCAACAGGATTTTCAGTCGGAGGAAGTATCGTTGAGGAAATTATGGAAAGGAGAAAGATTCACTATGTACCAAAAGTAGTGATCAGCATGGTGAGTGGCTGGAGTGATGGGCATAAGGGTGTTAGATTTTCCAGACCGGGAGTTGGAGGCAGCTCAAAGGCAGTTGATCGTAGCAAACTTCGAGGATGAAGTTTAGTTTAAGTGGGGGAGAGTTGTAACACCCCAAAGTTTGGAAGGCAAGAAAAGAAAGAAAACCTCAAGTTTAGGGGAGACTCGGTGAGTCCGAGCAGTATCCGGGTTGTGGTGAAAGCGACCGACTCGGCGAGTCGGCCAGGGAGACTCGGCGAGTTGGGTCTGAACGGGGAAATCCCTAAACCCGGGAACATGGAGCCTATTTAAGTGTCTCATTCTCCTTCCTAGGGCTCATTTATTGCCTCTCTACCCCAGAACATCAAACCCTAGCCGCCATTTCCATTTTTGGAGCTAGATCTTGCCTTGTAGAATGCATTACGCTTGGAGGAGGAAGAAAGACCTTGGAGGTGCAAGAAGGGATTGTAGATCTGGATTGTGGAGTCATTTCAGACCAAGTGGAGGTAATAAGTTGTTGCTTGGACTCTCTTTTTCATCTAGATCTACTCTTATGTGTGGGTTTTGGCCATTGTTGGTATGATATGTAACCAATTCGAGTTGGAGGTTCAGATCTGAGGTTGCTACCTCAGATCCATGTTGGTTTTGGTCTAGAATCCCCTAAAGTATCAGCCTTTGATATGTTGAAGAAGCATGTTTGCCATAAACCCGAATTTAGTGTGTTTTGAGCTTAGATCTCTCAATCTACACGTAAAGTTTGCCACTTTACGTGGGGAATAGGCCCTAGAAGTATGGATCTAGGAGTTGGAAGTTCAGTTTGGCTCGAAAATCCACTGCATGGATTGAGGAATGGATAGACTCGGCGAGTCCTTCGAGTGGACTCGGCGAGTAGCTTGAAGGTGAGGAGGAACTCGACGAGTAGGATGAACAACTCGTCGAGTCGGATGAAGATAGGCATGGCCTCGACGAGTTGGATGAACAACTCGACGAGTTGGTTGAAGATTGTCTAGGACTCGGCGAGTCAGATCGCGAAACCCTAAACCCTTCGAGTCGAGACCCGAATCAGTGAGTCGGGTGGTGACTCAGCGAGTTGGACAGGACAGGACTTGGACCTAGTTGGACTCGGCGAGTCATGGATTAACTCGGCGAGTCGAGTCGCGAACAAGAAAGACTCAGGGCATATGAACCCGGCGAGTCAGTAGATAGACTCGGTGAGTAGGGTTGACCCGGAAGGTTGACTTTGACCAGGATTTTGACCTTGACCAGATTTGACCTAGTAACCTTTGGAGGTCAGTTGGACTAAGTGTCATATTGATATTGGTAGCTTGAGGAGCTAGTGGAGCAGCAGTCGAAGTCAGAAGTCAGGTAGCAGTCAAGGATTAGCAGCAGCAGTTCAGCAGCATCAGGTGAGTTTCCTTCCAGTAGGGACGGGTCTAAGGCCACAATGCCGGCCCGTTCAGTTAGCAGTAGTTTTCGGACCTCGGTCTGATGCAGTAGTTATTATGTTTAATGCCTTCGTGGCTCAGACAAAATTTATGTGCTATGGGTTATGTGTTATGTGTTCCGAGCTACGGCCCGATGTAGTATGCAGTATATGTGTTCATGCTAGTTGATATGTTATGCTATGCTATGATTCAGTCAGTTCCGGACTTCGGTCCGATGCAGTTAGTTCCGGACTTCGGTCCGATGCAGTTAGTTCCAGACTTCAGTCCGATGCAGTTAGTTCCGGACTTGGTCCGATGCAGGGGACAGGGTCCCAGTCAGTTCCGGACTTCGGTCCGATGCAGTTAGTTCCGGACTTTGGTCCGATGCAGGGGACAAGGTCCCAGTCAGTTCCGGACTCCGGTCCGATGCAGTTTCCGGGCTTCGTCCCGATGCAGTGGGCAAGGCCCAATATGTGTTTATATGTTATTGTATGGTATGTGGTAGTTTGGGGGATCTCACTAAGCTTCGTGCTTATAGTTTCAGTTTTGGTTTCAGGTATTCAGTTTTCAAAAGAGGAGCTCGGGAAGATTGCAGTGCACACACCATTTGTTCAGCCTGGGATGTTTTTACTCTGATATATTTGACAGTTGTTATAATATTCTGAGATACATTGCTTATGATTTCTATATGAGGTTTATTGACTATGGTTTTATCATTAAATTAAACGAAATTTTCAGACTGTGTTTTTTTGGGATGTTACAGTAGTACACATAAATACCTATGCGTGCATATAAAGAACATCAAAAATGGAGTTTGTATGCAATCGTTACAGCATTCCGAAGATTTAGCTTTTAAAAACAATAAACTAGCTAATTCACGACGTAAGTTTTATGACGCTCATGACATTCTATCATAATTCGGAATATAGAAGCTGCGAGAGGATAAGATCCAATTCACGATGTGAGTTTTATGACACTCACCACGTGATGAGTCATTCTGTCATAATTCGGAATCTAGAA
This sequence comes from Lactuca saligna, assembly GCF_052625555.1. Lineage (NCBI taxonomy): Eukaryota > Viridiplantae > Streptophyta > Magnoliopsida > Asterales > Asteraceae > Lactuca > Lactuca saligna. The sequence continues at coordinate 223,001,234 of NC_136419.1, read as the reverse complement.
GCTGCGAGAGGATGAGATCCAATTCACGACATGAGTTTTATGACGCTCACGACGTTCTATCATAATTCGGAATCTAGAAACTGCGAGAGGATAAGATCCAATTCACGACATCAGTCTTATGACTCTCATGAAGTGAGTGTCATAAAATCATACTAAAAATAGAGCCTTCAACCCATTCACTTCCTTACACCATTTCCGTTCTCCTCTCTCACTTGTTGAAGCTCTCTTGCATCCCGAGCCCCGACGAACTCGCACGCTGACTGTTTCGCTTAGATATCATAAAAATCACGCTACTAAGGTGAGTTTCACGGCCCCACTTTCTAATATTTTGGGGGGAAACACATGCTAGTTATTGTATATATGTTATTATTATGTCTATATGATAGTATATAGTTATGATAATTGAGATATGATTGTTCCAAATATAACATTTTGAATACATACAACTATTATTAATGTAGATCTTGAGTTATACTTATGATTCCATATATATTTTGTGTGCGATATAGTTCCGAAGTTATATTCGGAAGTTTTATATGTTAAGTTCTATAGTATGTTGCAATTAATAGTTTTATATCAAGATAAAACTAGATATGTTATATGTTGTTATTATTAGTTTTATGTCAAGATAAAACTGGATATGTTGTTATTGTTAGTTTTATGTCATGATAAAACTAGCAACGTTATATGTCGTTATTATTGTTTTTATGTCAAGATAAAATATGGTTTTACTTCAAGTCATAGTTGTTATGCTGCCTCAATGTTATGAAATTATGAGTAATGTTTAAAAGCATAGTCTAGTAACTTAGGCTTTTAGACACAAAAATGATTTTTTTGATAGAACTATAGAACGTCATCAAAGTCTACCTGAGCTACTGTATTCATCATCTAAGATAGGGGATCTTAGTGAAAGTCCTCTAACCTGTATTCGTTAATCCCATGTGAGCGAGGAAATTATGTATAATTAGTATACAGGTTGACCAACCCACTTGTGACTGATAGCTACAGTCAACCAAAACCAAGTGATGAACTATCCTTTTATTTGTTATTGTTTCAGAATCGATGAAACGTGCGGAAACTACCGCAAGGTGTAATCCTTGTACTACTGCAAGGTGTAATCCTTATACCACCGCAAGGTTTAATCCTTGTACTACCGTAATGTGTAATCCTTATACTACCACAACATGTAATCCTTGTACTACCACAAGGTGTAATCCTTGTACTACAGCAATGTGTGATCCTTGTAATAATAAACAGAGGTATAAAACTAAGTCATATAGTCGCAGCTACAGACTCATGGTAGCACAACTTTAGAAGCATTATACTTTGTCGATATACAAGTATGAATGTTAAGTATAAGTTTCCCAAAGACTTATACTCTAAGTATAAGAATCTAGTAGGTATATTACTTGTATATTAAGTAGACCACAATACCTATCCTACTTAATCGTATGGAATTGAAATAGATTTATACATAGTAGTTTTACTCGTATAGAATTGAAATAAGATTTATACGTAGCAATTTAGTTTGTATGGAATTACAAACATTTATACTTATACCCTAGGTACTACTTGTATATTAAGTAAATAATTATACCTAGCACACATACTCGTATAGAATTGAAATAGATTTATACGTAGTGGTTTTACTCGTATAGAATTGAAATAAGATTTGTACGTAGCAAATTTCGTTTGTATGGAATTACAAACACTTATATCCATAGTATATGAGACTTATAGGTAAACTACTTATTTGGTAAGTAAACTTTTATACCTAGGATATATTTAATAAACGTTGGAGGGTCAAAATTATACTTTCAAAACTATACTGTTGAAACTCAGAATATGTATTATTTTATATGGAGTCAAAACCTATGGACTCACCTACTTTATGTTGACGTATTTTAAGTTGCATGTGTTTTTAGGAAGTTGATAACTATGATAGGAGAAATGACGTTACACCACCCGGTGTTTCTGCCGACGGTCGGGGTGTGACACAACCCGAATCTTTTTCGGTTATCATTTAACCGACTTCCATTAATAAAATTTGAATTTTATTGGATTTCTGTCAAATTCCTCAATTTGGGAAATTATGATGTTTTATATAAATAAAATTATATACGAGTCGAAACCAGAAATTAACCGAAACTTGAATTTTTCTCGAAAAACATCATGTTTGAGGCCAGAACGAGTTTATGGTCGTAAACCCGTATACGGCCATAAACTCGTGTACGGTTGGTGCGTGGTGGACCCCACCACCAACCATACTCCCACCCTATATATACGGGACCCCACCTTCATTTGAACTTTCTTGGCTGAAAACCCTCTCATTGTCTCTCTACCTCTTAACCGTAAACTCCCGAAAACACCCTCATTCTTCCAAAAATCATCAACAAATCACCATTGGAAGCAGTTCTGGATCATCAAAAGCGCGTTTTTCATCGAATTCAGTATACTTGTTCTTGAGTTTACAGTCACAAACACTTCAAACCTTCAAAGGCCGTAAACCCTTCGAAAGGGAAGTTCACGGCCGTAACCCCTTTTCAGGGTCATAAACACTTCCAAGGTTGTGAAAAACCGTTTTCCTCGATTCAATGAAGTTGTGACAACCTGAAATTTTCAGTCGTACAAACCCTACAGTCAAGCACTTCAAAAAAAAGTTAAATACTTTTCTGCTAATTTTTAGCTGGTTTAACGTCCGTTTAAGTGTGTTTAATAATTATTCTGGAAACGATCGAATAAAAGGAAGTATTCTCTAGGGTCTTGGAGTAGAAAACACACACATAACACCTTAACAATGAGTTCACGACCAAACTTATGGATTCTTCATTTTCACTTAGATCTTCAAGTGTTCTTCAAAACACCAAGAACACACACTAGTGTTCTTGGACCTTAAACACCCAATTAAGCTTCTATATTCTAAGTACACTTCTCCTAGCTTATTATGTACTATATTGAACATCTTTACACCTAGATATCACCAAGAAAACATGATCAAAAGGGAGTTTACGTCCAAGGAACATCCTTGGGCCGTAAACTCTATTTAAGTGGGCATTTGTGCCCTAGTCCCTTCCTAAACCTGGGATACAAGTCTAGATCACTTCCTTGAGGAGTATAGGACTTTAAACAAGCAAAAGAATCAAGAACACATAAGTTTACGGTTGTAAAGTCATGGGTAATGGAACATGGGCCATAAACTCTAAAATTTGGTGCAAAGTGTGACACTGCTACTTCTTAAGGCTTGGACTTGATCATAGGATACTTAACCTTGACATATAAGACCTCAAAACACCAAATTGTACTAACTACCATGAGTTTACGACCGTAAACTCATGGGGAAAATGACCATAGGCCGTAAACTCCTTAAGGAGTGGTCCTTAGGCCATAAACTCAAATGCAATGCCATAAAACCTTTAGATGCAACGCTTTGGTACCTATAGCACTTGAATCAAAGTGTTATCCATGTCCTGGGGTGTCTTAACTTGGTTAGTTAGTTGTTAAAAGACTAATTGGATACATATATGTGTTATTATATGCTAAATAGGATCATTGTGTGTGTTCAAGTCTTCACTTGACACCTAGCACCTTGTCCAACACTTACGTACAATCCACGAACTACAGGTGAGTTCATAACCCTTAATTAACCTTTTAAATGTTTTTAGATGCTTTTATGCATGGGGGGGGGTGTGGGGAATACAAGTTTAATCACACTAGTTATTATATCAATCACATGTGATTAATAACTAGCATACAAATGGAATTTCTATACTTAAAACTATTTTATCAACAAACCACTTGAAAATAACTATCAAATACTTTTACATGTTAAACTCTTTATAAAACTTAGTTGTAGTTTCCAAATCTTTACTTTCAATTCTTTAAACTCTTATATTGTTAAATCATGTCCAATTCATATATATAGTTATATAAGTAAGGTTTAAAGGACTTAGGACTGATAATACACCTTATTTCCTATTCCTTGTTTGGTTATGGACTTAGAGTACCCTATTGTTTGTCCAAGTGTCGTTTAATCCTTATTTATATATCATGTGTATATGTATAGACATAAAAGCTTGTTATCTTATTTCAATACACTCAGATATACACACAACATTATTATTAAACTATACTAGGTATAGTTTAGAGGTATACTACTTACTATTTCTAGTACAATGAAACATTCAAAGAGTCAGTTCATACATTAGCAATACATACTATAAACAATACATGCACTACACTATACAACTGAACATACTATAATGAGAGTTAGAGACAACATACTACTCACTAGACAGAGAGAACATACACTAATACGTACTAGTCATACACACTATATACTGTACTAGGGAACTTGTTATGATGAGAATCAGGAGAGACATTCACTATGATAATACATACACTACATACACACTATAACATAAATGTGAGGCACTACTTCGGGTCATGGCATCTCTATCGTGGCTCGTCTTCTATCCAGAGTCTCTTGGAGGGAGAGCGTGAATCTGTGTATAGATATATAATGGACTAACCATCCTACACCTTGCTGCTAGCTACAGTGGGACCTACAGGTCTTCAGGTGATGAATATCATAACATCTCGACATCTTACATTGTTGTGGTTCACTAGGTCGATCAAGTATGGTTACAAATACATCACATTATACCTTAATTATCAATTGGCTTAAGGTAGTTAGTATAATAGTAGTTATAATATTATTATACTACAATACTTCATTATTTTCCCCTTACATCTACTTTGTGATCTCCTCACAATAAAGAGTAATGTAAAAACTATATTTTCACTAACGATAGTCACGTTTGGGAAAATACTCACTTTTACAAAGAACAAACATATAGTACACTTGATGCCTTGGTAGAAGGTTGCTTTCAATGGAAAATATAGGATTTTCTAAGAGATATAAACAATTGTTACAAACATATTACATACTTTTACACTTAAACTCTTACAAACGTTTTCATACAAATTATGATGCTAATTACTTATGAACTCACCAGCTTTAATGCTTATAAACTCTTTCAAAATAATTTGTATTCTCAGGTCATCAGTAGACAGGTACCGAGGCCAACTTTTGAGAAGATGGAGCACATACAAGACTCATCTTTTATTTTGATTCATATTTTGGTGTCTTATAAACCATAGTACACAATTGTATTAAAATTATATTATTAATGCAATGGATGATGTTGTTTACTTGTTTACTATTATTCTGTGTTGTGATATTATACATGACGTCCTCCGCCCCAGAACGTTTCCGCGGTTCTTGGTATCGGGGTGTGACACAAGTCCTGATAACATTCCTTAACCAAAAGCAAGTGTTTTTCTAGCACTTTATCTAACGAAATCGCTCATTTAGATACACATATGTATTTAATTCTTATTAGGATTCCGTTAAGTGCCACTTACAACAACTCGAGGTTCTCCGTTTATAGTACAACGCTTGCACACAACTAACAGTGAGTTCATACCCCTACACTTTTATGATTTTTAACGTTTTTCAGGGGAGGAATACAAGCCAAACACAAGAGATTTTTGTGAACTAAAACAAAAAGGATTTCAACAAAGTTTAAAACTTATGCAATTGATACAATTCAATAATTTTTCATAAAATGTATAGATATTTTATCCTTTTTTGTGTTATGCGGAGCATAAGGGACACTCTCAAATCATAATTGGATAGTTTTCAGAACAATTCACGAACCAAGTGCATAACATTACAGTCAAACTATAATGGGTATAGTTTTGGGAAAACATTACATGGCTTTACTGATTCAGATTTCATACATTAAAAATCAAATATACTATGACGACTTTAGTTTATGATATTCATTACTAAGTTTAGATAACAAGAGTATAACACTAAATAATTATTTAAGTATAATTATTCATACTCTACTAAGTAGATAAAAGGTTTCAAACTACACGTAAACTAGTGAATAGAGGATTGTGAGATATCTCTTCAATTGTATCCTTTAGTGTGGTGGTAAAATCCTCAAATTTAGTATAACCAGAGTATCCTGGAGGGAGAGCGTGAAATTTGTGAATATATCTATTCAAGACTGACAATCCCACACCTAAACTGCTACCTACAGTTAGGCAGGCACGCCTGGGGTGACAAATATCATACCGTACGATGCCTGAAGAAACGTCACTAAGGTCACTAGTCATATCAAGCATGGTTATTCGAAATCACAATAGTATAAACTAACCTTTGTTTACGGTATTTCACTCTTGATTAGCTTTATTTTAATTGATAGAACTACCATACATTGCACTGGAGGATTCCAGGGATATAATACACAATTTTATTTTAAATATTAAAATTATTATACATACTGGTGGTAGCGAGGGTTTTCAAACAGAACATACTATACATACTGGTGGTAGCCAAAGTTTTCAAACAGAACATACTATACATACTGGTGGTAGTCAGAGTTTTCAAACAAAACATACTATACATGCTGGTGGTAGCCAATGTTTCTGAGGAAATTACAATAACGAACATACATGTTAGAAAATATTGATTTTTCTTGGGAAACATGCATACATTTTACAGAATTCAATGACTAGTTTTCATTACAAAAACATTCTTATGAACTCACCAGCTTTATGGATGATGTTGATTGAACATAGGGTATGATATTCCCTTAGGGTATAAGCCTTATATTAGATGATGTGTTCATTAGAATAGAATTTCCGAGCAAACTGCTAGTTGTGACATCATCCCCCTGTTAGAGGGAATTTCATCCCGAAATTCTTTTGAAAGGTAGGGTCATGAATGAGAGAATAGGCGAGGGTACTATTGCTTCATCTGGTCTTTGCATTCACATGTGAATTCCGATGCATGCTTGGCGTTCCATCGAACCTTCCCAATAGGAATGCGGCTTTGTTTTGTAAGTTTTTTTCTTCCCTATCCAATACCTCGATTGGTTGTTCGACGAACATGAGATTCTTTTTTATTTCGATCTCTTTCTAAAGGAATGATAAGAGTCTCATCTGATATACATCTTTTCAGATTCGAGACACGGAACACAGGGTGTATGTTGCTGAGCTCTACAGGCAACTGCAGCCTATAAGTCTTTGGACCAATCCCAGCAAGAATCTTGAATAGCCCGATGTATCGTGGGTTTAGTTTTCTTATTTCCTAAAGCGAATCATTCCTTTCCAAGGATATTCCTTTAATAACACGTGATCCCCGACTTGACATCCTAATGGCTTACGCCGCTTGTCACAATAGCTCTTCTGTCGGTCTCGCGATGCTTGAAGTTAAGCTTTGATTTGGATTATCTTCTTTGTTGTCTCGCATATGGTTTCTGGTCTCATAAGAGTAATGGCAAGTGATCTGCATTTATGACTATAAAGAGTTTCGAAAGGAGCAATCTTGATGCTCGTTCGATAGTTGTTATTTTATGAGAATCCAATCAAGGGAAACCGGGTATCCCATGACTTGCTGAATTCAAGCACTTAGACTTGTAGCATGAATTTGAGTGGTTGAATGGTTCGTTCGCTTTGACTATTGGTTTGAGGGTGGTAAACAACGCTTGTGTCTAGCTATGTTCCCATAGCCTTCTGAAGTGACTGTCAAAATCTTGAAGTAATTATGTTATCCCGATCCGAGATAATAGATACTGATATTTCATGGAGTCTCACAATCTCTTGGATATAGATCCATGCTAAACTTCCTTCTTGTTTGATTTCTATATTAGCAGGAAATGGGCAGATTGGGTTAACCTATCGACGATCACCCAGATAACGCCCAATTCAACTCACATACCTATAAGCTTTATCTTTCAACTCCGAGAGTTTTATCCATCCACATAGTGTTTTCTTCGCGATATTCTCCGACTTTGATGCTTTCAAGGCTGGTCGTAGATGTTGATAGTGTTTTGTTCTTGCTTAGTGAGTAGATGAGTATGTTATTGATGAAAATAATGCAAAGGCTGACTAGGAGTGGTTGAGAAAACTTGGTTCGTAGTATCCATGAATAGCGTGGGAGCATTCATTAGATTGAAGGGTATCACAATGAATTTGAAATGGTCGTGACGAGTTCGGAAGGTAGTTTTTGGAATGTCATCTTCTCGGACTCGAAGTTGATGATAACCGATTCTTAGATCTATTTTAAAGAAGTAACTAACTCCTTGGAGCTGGCCAAATAGATCGTCAGTCCGAGGGAGTGGGTGTCGATTTTTTTTGATAGGGAGTTTCTTCAACTTCCTAAGATCGATGTACCTTCTGAAGTATCTGTCTTTTTGAAGAACAAGACCAGAGCTCTCTAGGGTGAGAAGCATGGTCTGATGAATCCTTTGCTCATAAATTTTCTTGATTGTCTAGATAACTTCTGAATTTCGGCGGGAGTCAACCTATAGGGTGAATTGGCAATTGATGTAGTTCCCAATATGATGTTGATTTGAAATTCGACCTGTCTTTCTGGAGGTATTCCCGGAAGTTCTTCGGGAAATACATTCGGAAAACTACATGCTACCTGAATACCATGTATACTTACTTCTTCCTTGGTCTTTTCCACAAAGAGAGTGAGGAAAACATAGTTTTTCTGGTGAAGGCACTCCTGTACCTTGATGCACGAGATAGGAAGAGGATTGGCGCCAGGTTTATCACCATGGATTATTAGAGTTCCGTGATTAGTAAGGTGAAGGCAAACTGCCTTCTCGCGACACATTATATCAGCACGTTGGGGGCTTAACCCAACCATGTTGATTATCACATAAAAACTCCTAATATTTATTGACATCAAATCTATTTAAAATGAATGGTTGTTTAGTGTTAAGGTGTTCCATACATAATTATCTTTGGTTCATGCGGTTATCCCCTTAGTTATCCCCACCGTTAAGGCTTAGTTTAGCCTCCGGGGTTGTGGTTTTAGTAAGTGTTTGAATATGTTACTAACGAAGCTTTACTCAACTTTACTATTGAATAAGAGGTAAGCGAAAGAGTTGTTAAGTGGGAACGTACCAATAACAACCGTTGGGTCTGTGACTGCTTCGCCTTGACCCAAGGTGAGGACCATTTCCGATCCTTCTGCTCCTTGATTGTTATCCTTGGGGCAATTGCGCCTGAAGTGACCGGTTCCTCCACGCCCATAGCCGGTGTGACTGGTCTCATCATTGGTGTTGTTGTTTTGGTTGTTGCGATTGTTGTCGTTTTCATTTGGCTGACGATTTTGCCATGGATAGGTTCTACAGTATTTGGTGGTGTGATTCTTTCGGTTGCATTTGTTACAATGCATCTCTCGGCAGGCTCCATTATGATGGAATTTGCATTGGTTGCATTCTGGAAGGCTTCTAGCATATGGTCTCCTGGTTGTTGGTGTAATGGGGGTCATGGTCGCATGAAAAAACAACAAGTTGCTTCCTTGAGAACCCTTGAGTGAGTTGTCCCTTTCTCCTACTTCCAGGATTTTGCTTCCTACTCTTAAGATTGGGGTTTAGTGTGCCTTGACAAGCTGTCACTTGTTGGTTCCCATGCTCGTTCCTTTGGCTGGAGTTGTCAATGCTATTTCCGCCTCCATTGGGATTGTTTGCATTGATTTGTGCCATAGCAGTGGTTACTGCCATTGTTACAGTAACTTGGAATGTAGCAGAGTCCATCTGCAGGAGCGGTGTCTTGCAGGTGCGCTTGTTATTCCTGCGGGATGGCATTTTCATGTTGCACGTTGATAATCTAGATCGTAAGTAATGATCGTCATTCCTAGTTGTACTCTATATATTTTTCATCTTGTTGATAATTCTCACTGCTTCCATCTACATACCTATGATGTATTTGCAGTTGTAGGTAATCATAGATTTTGGCACGATCGTTACGTCTATCCCTAGAGTATATGGGTTGTTTTGGTTTCGAGATCCTTAAGTGTCTAGCAGTTTTTTAGGATTTGGTTGTGCATTGACTTTATGTAGTAATATGAAATAAAGATAGCACATAATTGTTCCATTGGTAAGTACCATCTTAGTACACGAAAGAGAGTTACATCGGATAGTAAGGGGGAAAAAGAAAAGGTTGATCCTAATTGTGGTGGAAAGTGTCTGGTGGTGGTGCTGATGAAGTGGATGCACCCTGAAGATGAGCTACTTGTCGCTCGGCGCCTCGTAGTCCTGCCTCCCAAGCTAACTGCGTCGTTTGGGAGTCCCAATCACTTCCTCAGTTTGTCTCTCAGTTCTCTCAACAGCAGCCCACATTTGATCAGTTTGCTTATGGGCATCCTAAGTTTAGTTGCCAACGTCTCGGGTGCGTCGTACCATGACTGGGAGGGCCTGGTCAGCTGGTCCTCTATGACTAAGATTAAAGAGACCTCGGTTCATACAGTAGTGTGGTCACATCCCCTGCTGGTGACTCTATGTCCAAATATCGTGTGCTTAAGGGGGCATGGGGCCACTGGGGCCCACACGATAAGTCGGTACTCTAGCCCTACATGGAAGATTGATGACATTAGATTCTGCATCCAAGTCATCATCATCATTGCCCTTGGGCTCTTCCTCATCGAGGTCCACTATTGACTCGATGGGTCCATCTGTAAGTTCTACTTCGTGTTCCTCCTCTGGTTCTTCCTCTAAGTTGAGCCACCCTGCTATTCCTTGACTAGGGAGATAGGGGTTTCTTGGCTAATGATATTCTTCTATAGTGTATTGGACGAAGGGGTATAAATATTAGAAACAAATAGCATACCAATTACTCCTATAGTAATTTAATTTTGTTTAGGTTTGGTTCTATAAGCTCTTTGGATAATTAAATGGTAAGTTTTTGATTCATTGCCCATCACAATTACTCCCGAACACATGTTGGTCGTATTTTGAATGAATGTAGTTGATCAAGTTACATTCACCCCCAATACAACTACATAACTACCCGAGTTTAATTGCAATGTTCAAATCCTCCAAAGACTTTTACTATTCTTGTTGTGTTATTATTCTAAAATGCACACAAAGGCATGTATTTTAAATTATTATGTTCAGAGTTGTTTAGTCCCATTGTATTTATAGTTGCATATCCTGTATGATTAGATGTGCTAGTTTACTATAAACAATGCTCTGATACCAATCTATCACACCCCCGAACCAGACGGCGGAAACGTCCGGGGGCTTGTGCGTGACTTCACCTTGAAATATCATAATAGTGAATATAATTGAAACATAACATCATCATCATCACACATGTAATATAACAACATTCATTGTTTACATCGAGTATTGTATTTGAATATTACATGTCGAAATAGTATGATGAAACAAAATATAACACATCCATTAGTTTGTTTCGTTCATCCTGCTTCAACGGTTTCCTGAGAATACAAGTTATTTTGAACACGGTCAACATAAAAATGTTAGTGAGTTCATAAGCATGTTTGTGAAAATGATTTGTATAACTTTGAAAACCACCAGAAAATCTGATATTTTTTGAAAACTATTTAGCGTGTTTGTGTTAGATTTTGTATTAATGCATGCATGTTACTGTTTATTTGACTAAAAAGGTAAAGAGAATGTAGAGAGAATGTAAGAGCATGTAAAGAGAATGATCCCAGACAACCCGACGTTGCCTGTAAAAAAAATGGTATTCTAGAAACTTCATAACGTTAATTCCTCTAAGCGAGCCGTCATAACCATTCTAAATAACGACAATTTCATCTGTCTTGGCGTCATTGGATGCCGGTTTTGACTTTGATTATAAGTTTTTTCGTCACCTAGACTGAGTTAGTCTAACTGTAGCGAACAGCTTAGGTGTGCGGTGTCATCCCCGTATAGATCTATACACAAATCCCCGTTCTCTTTACAAGAGACTCTAGTTATAACTACAGGCTATGATCGTACACTTAATAGGTTCCAACCGTCAAAAACTCACTAAATCCTTAACCGAATTTGCGCGAAGAAAAAGGTATAAACTCCTTCCAAGCCCAATGATCCATGTAAGTGAACCACTAAGGCATCGCTAAACATGTAAATCATTTTAGCCCCAATTGCAATGAGATTATATAACATGGGCCCGAAATATATATGAAAGGACAACTAAGGTCCATTTCACATGTAAAGTATTTACAGGCCCAAATAGCACACAAATATTATCCATGGTCCGTCGCACATGTTAATGGGTCAATGAGGCCCAATAAACATATACATGACCTCTCACACATAACAATGGGCCACTAAGGCCCAATAACCTAGAAAATGATCAATTTAAATCTATTTGTTGGTTTATCATTAGTTTTGGCTCAAGTATTCACTAAAATAGCATAAAAAGAAGAATGCATATAAAACCCATTCTCAGGCCCAGTAAACATGTAAGTGGACCACTAAGGCCCACTATACATGTATATTATTTCCACACTCAAAAGGAATATGAATGTCTATCCTGAGCCCAATATACATGTAAAAGGACGCTAAGGCCCACTAAACATGTATCTTATTTCCAGGCCCAATAAGGATATGAATATCTATCCCAAGCCCAATATACATGTAAAAGGACGCTAAGGCCCACTAAACATATATATTATTTCCAGGCCCAATAAGGATACGAATATCTATCCCGTTTGTTATTGTTTTGTTTATTTTAGCTTGATTATTTACATAACTGATATCTAAAGCCCACTTTTTGTAAAAATAACGTTCTTTGCCCAATAAGCCGAAAATTTGCGATTAAAGCCCAATTTTGTAAGAATAACACTTTAGTCTCCATTTTGTTCAAAACTTGTGTTGATGACTAGTTTGTGGTAAAAAATAACATTTATAAGCTCATTTTTGTCAAAAATAGCATTTTGGCTTTATTTTTGTGAAAATGCATATTTTTCTGGTTCTGGGCTTTTCCGACCTAGTTTTTGGAAAATTTGTAGAAAATTCATCGTAAGTCGAAATTTGGATCCGTAAACTCTGGAAGTTTGTAATTTTTTCTACTTTGTTCACAATTTTTCTTTTTGATGGCCTCAAACTACTGTAAAATTGCTCACCTTCACAGGTTGGTCCGAAAGTATTTCAAATTTGATAGGTAGTTTTGTAAAATTCACCACAAATTGTAGAAAAATTGTAAGAAAACGTGAGAGTAGTCATTTTAAAGGTATAAATCTGAACTTTATCCGTGTAAAACAGTTTTGAAAAATACTTCTATTAAGAGGGTCAAAACAGTCCGAGATTGGATCAAAACGTTTCTGTCAAGGGCTGTTTTGTGAGTTTAGTTTATAGATCTTTGAGCCCAACACTTATTTTTGCTATATGAAGTATACAAATCCTAGATCTACAAGTTTACATGTATTATATGAGACAAAACATACTTTTCTCATGTTTCATATGAAGATCCTATTGATACACTTCAAGTTTCTTAACATATTTTTAGATTAGTGAAGAAATCAACACAAAATCACCAAATGTTTCAAGATAACATACATAATCATGCATATATGCATCGATCTATACATAAGACTTGTATTTGTTGGAATAGTGTCTAAGGCTGCAACTATATTTGGAAAGTACTTGACCCGATTGAGCATGGTCCTTTTGGGTTGCCTTCACCATAGCAACTTGATAGGATTATTTACAATGAGAGTTGAAATATTATAAGGAGTAACAATATTGTTATTTGATTAATATAAGTCCTAAATTAATTAGGAATTAATTTGGTGACTTAAAGAGATTAATTAAATAGAAGGGCATAAACTGTTAAGTGTATGATAGATGTAATTTAGGCTATAATCCCTTATGGATAATGAGTGGATGATTTTAGGGGCTCAGGATAGACCTAAAATCTGTCCAAGGCTTATCATCAAGGGGATTAGGATTGCTTAGGGTCTAAGTTATCCAATTAGGGTTTAAAGATCAAACCCTAGGAGCCTTACAAGTATAAATAGACCCTAGGTGTCATGGAAATCGGCACCTCTTATCTTTAAAGAAACCCTGGCCGATTTGTAAGTTCCTCCCCACTCTCTCAAATCATCCTCTTGCTAGTTGGTGTTTGTAAGCCATTAGAGGAGTGACAATTGTGACTCTAAAGCTCTAAGGACAAGAAGATCAAACAAGTGATTCAAGGTAAACATATAACTCCGATATCTCTTTGTTATTATGATAGAATGATCATTAGTAGTCTTGGATTCATGCATGTTCAATTAGACAAACCTAGATCCAAGCATTAGGGTTTGTATGTGCACATAGGAATGTTCATATGGCCACAACACATCAGTGGTATCAGAGCCTAGATTGGTTTCTATTGAATTGATGCATTGGTTGCTTTTTTGATGCCTGCAAAATTTGAGTTTTGTGTTCCTGCCTGAAGAACTCGGCGAGTTCGAGCGTCAGAAAGAGCTAATTTCGGGATTTCTTGCTGTTTATCCTTTGGATACTTACCTTGATCATATTAGGTTAATATAATCCGATTTTAAGATATATTTGAGTATATCCTTGACCTAATTGAAGATATTATCAATAAATTAAATATTAGTTTCCTTATGTGATAATTGATTACTTATTTTAATTAAATTGGTAAATTGTTTTGCAAGAAATAATTAAATAAATCAAATATGGAAAATTATGTGATTAAATGTTAATTTAGATTATTTGTTATTTGATCCCCTATGTTTTGAAAAGTTTAAAACCTACCCTCAAGTTTTGAAATTTATGTTTTGTTATTAAAAGTTTAATTTGGACAATTTAAATTTCAAAACCTAGAATTTTACAGGTTTAAAATTCAACCCTATACTAATATAATATTACAAGATTAATATATATATATATATATATATATATATATATATATATATATATATATATATATATATATATATATATATATATATACGTATAATTAAAATGCTAGTCGTACTGTTAGTAGGCCTCATTCACGAAGCCGGTCTATAAGGTGGGTATAAGGTTGCTGCCTATAAAATGGCGCTTAATGGGTGTACACTTACACCCACTGCTTGCTTGATCGGTGGAGGGTCGTTAGCCGAACGGGTAGGATAGAGCAACCTCATCTCCTCACTAAAAGCATAATATGAAATACAAAGTAACTACATGTTTTCCAAGATTCCCAATCCTAGTTACTTTAGGAATAGTGAATTGATGCAATCCCATGAAATTACACTTTGCACCCATGCTAAGAAGTTAGTGGAGCATGTGTGGTTTACCGGCACACTAATTGGTTCTAAGAAAAGGTGGCAAATGGTGGTTCATTGTTTATCATAGTTCGATGGAGCGTGTGTGGTTTTACCGGCACATCAAATAGGTGATTGTTACAATGAAGGCACCATGTGAATTTGCATGGTAATTCACAGCCACTTTGTGATCCTCGATATCCCAATCACAAACGAGAGGGGAATATTAAGATTTAAAGATGCCATTGAAAAGTTTCAATGAATCTCATCCAAACCTAGGAATTCTCAATACATTTAGAACTTAAAGATATGTTTTCATGGTGGAGAATTAGTGAATCGTCATTCACTTACCTTCAAATTGTTTGCATGTTAGATTACGGCATCCCTTTTCTAATGTGTAAATATTGTTGTTGGATCCTAGCCCTAATTTTCTTATTGGGTGATAATTAGGGATCCGAATTCTAATCTATCTTTGTCCTCTCTATTTGTAGATGTCGAACGCGAACAATGCTGTTGCAAGCTCGTTCACATTGGTGAGCCTTTGCCAAAAGGTGACTTTCGATGGAACGAACTTTAGCGAATTGATAAGATACATTCGCACGATTGCTCGTTATGAGGACAAGGAGTATGTCCTTGATGAAAAGCTCGAGAAGATCAATCCTGAAATTGCTACTCCGGCTGAAATCACCACTTTTGAAACTCATGAGCGTGATGCAATGAAGTTTCATTGCATCACGATAGCCACTATGAACTCCGAATTCTAAAAGTCCTACGAGGACATGTATCCGTACAAAATGCACCAAGACTTGTTGGAGAGATACCACCAAAACGCGAGGCGAGAACGTTACGAGATTTTCACTAACATGATCTCCGCTAAGATGGGTCATGGTGAATCTCTAACCGTGCACCTGCAAAAGATGCAAAGGTATGTCGATCGTCTTCGCAAGTTTAATGTTGACTTTGGGGAAGACTTGGCAATCGACATGGTGCTTCACTCATTGCCTCCATGTTACAACCAATTTAGGATGACCTACCACATGAACAAAGAAGAGGTCACCCTAAGTAAGCTCCAAGGTCTCCTTAGGGTTGCTGAGAGCAATCTCAAGGACAAGTCCGTTGCACCCACTCCCAATCCACCCGCTGCTCCTGTTTTGGCCATTGGGCAAGGAAGAGGCAAGAAGAGGAAGGCTCCATCTAAGAGCCACCACAATGGAAAGTCCCGAGATGGTTCCTCCACTAGTGGGACCAAAGTTGATCCCGCTAAGCCTACCTCTAACCCAAAGGAGGCAGAGTGCCACCATTGCCACAAAATAGGGCATTGGAAGAGAAGTTGCCCAAAGTACCTGCAAGCTATCAAGGATGGAAAGATCAAGACGTCTTTCGCAGGTATAGATACAATCAAATCTAATGATTCATCTCATGCTATTTCTTGGGTCCTCGATACCGGGTGTGGTTACCACATTTGTTCTGAATTGCAGGGACTAAGAAGAAATAGGGATGTGGAGCATGGAAGAATAAATCTAATCATGGGGAACAGAAGATTCTCGCCTGTGACCAAGATTGGAGTGTATTCTCTAGTGCTTAGGAATGGTTTATGTTTAGATTTGAACAATTGTTGCTATTCACCAGAAATCGCAAGAAACATCATTTCATTTCATGGTTTGTTTAGACAAGGATTTAGATTTTCTTTTAATAATAGAATGGTTCTATTTGTGCTTATCTAAATGGTGTGTTATATTTTGAAGCAATACCATCTAATGGAATTTATGAAACTGTTATGATTGTAGATAACCTATGAAATGATGTTTTATGCATGGATTCTTCCAATAGTATGGATAGAGCATCCTTGTGGCATTGTCGTCTTAGACATGTCAACAAGAAGCGCATAGCCCAACTCCAAAAGGATGGAGTGTTGGAGTCATTCGACCTTAGGGAAGATGACACATGCAAATCTTGTTTACTTGGAAAGATGACCAAGTCACCCTTCACTAGCACATGTGAAAGGGGTGAGGGTTTATTAGACCTAATACATACTGATGTATGTGGATCGTTTAGATCAACCACAAAGGATGGGAACCGCTTCTATGTGAGTTTTACCGATGACTATAGTAGATATGGGTATATCTACTTAATCAAGCAAAAGTCAGAAACATTTGAAAAGTTCAAAGAGTTCAAGCATGAAGTGGAGAATCAATTGAGTAGGAAAATCAAGATGCTTCGATTCGATCGAGGAGGAGAGTACCTAAGTCTTGAATTCCACGACTATGTAAAAGAGTGTGGAATAGTTTCACAATTGACGCCACCTAGGACACCGCAATTGAATGGTGTAGCAGAAAGGCGTAATCAAACCTTGTTAGACATGGTCCGCTCTATGATGAGTCGTGCTTCACTATCTATCTCATTATGGGGGTATGCCTTAGAGAGTGCCGCCCATATCCTTAACCGAGTCCCTACTAAGAAGGTTGCCAAAACACCTCACGAGATGTGGATAGGGAAAGCTCCCTCGTTAGCACATATCAAGGTTTGGGGTTGCGAGGCTTTTGTAAGATGAGATACTCACGACAAACTCGAACCTTGTAGTGAGAGATGTATTTTCATCGGCTACCCGCAAAAATCCTTTGGATATCTCTTCTATAGATCGAAGGACAATGTTGTCTTTGTTGCGAGGAGAGGAGTTTTCCGAGAGCGAGAACTCATAAGCCAAGGAAACAGTGGGAGGCAAATCGAGCATGAAGAGATTCAAGAGTTGATAGATGAAGGAACCTCTACCGCTGGTCCTCAACCCGAGGAGGAAACTCCGGTTGAAGCGATTGACGAGTCCTTACCTCTTAGATGTTCCGAAAGAGTTAGAGTTCAACCCAGTTATATGGTTTTCATATTACTACCAAAGGGGACACGTATATTAGTGATAGTACACTAATAAATCAAGATGAACCTAATAGCTATAAGCAAGCCATGGCAGGCCCAGAGTCTGCAAAATGGAAAGAGGCAATGAACAGCGAGATCCAATCCATGTATGACAACCAACTTTGGAATTTGGTTGATAACGTGCCCAGACGTCAGACCGTTTGGTGCGAATGGATCTTCAAGAAGAAGACCGACGTGGATGGAAATGTACACACATATAAGGCGCGATTGGTAGTGAAGGGCTTTACTCAAACTCCTGGAGTTGACTATGATGAGACCTTCTCACCAGTTGCGAAGATAAAATCTATTAGAGTGATGCTAGCAATTGGCGCATTTCATGATTATGAGATTTGGCAAATGGATGTCAAAACCGCTTTCCATAATGGGAAGTTGGCTGACGATGTTTACATGGCTCAGCCAGAGGGTTTTGTCGATCCGAAGCATCCAAATAGAGTGTGTAAGCTTGAGAAGTCCATTTATGGACTTAAGCAAGCGTCTCGTAGATGGAATCTTTTCTTCGATGAGAAAGTCAAAGAGTTTGGATTTGTACGAAGTGAAGATGAATCATGTGTAGATGTCAAAGCCAGTGAGAGTATAGTTAGCTTTCTCGTTATGTATGTCGATGATATATTGCTCATAGGAAACGACATCCCGACACTGTAGGAGATTAAGTCCTTGCTCGGGAAGTGCTTCGCTATGAAGGACCTCGGACAGGCTTCCTATATTCTGGGAATGAGGATAGTAAGAGAACGAAGTAAGAGACTAATAGGACTTAGTTAGAACACTTACTTAGATAAAGTACTAATATGTTTTAGTATGGAAAACTCGAAGAAGCGAGAATTACCGAAGCCGAAATAGCATAAATGAGCCGAGTACCATACGCTTCCGTAGTTGGCTCAATCATGTATGCTATGACTTGTACTCACCCTAATGTAGCCTTTTCTTTGAGCATGGTCGGTAAATATCAAGGGAACCCTGGCAAAGCTCATTGGATTGCGGTGAAGAATATCCTTAAGTACCTTCGGAGGACCAAGGAATGGCTTTTAGTCCTCGGAGGGAGTGATGACTTGAAGGTGCGAGGGTATGGTGATGCCATCTTTCAGACCGACAGGGACAACTACAGTTCGCAATCGAGTTGGGTCTTTACCCTGAATGGAAGAGCGTTAACTTGGAAAAGTTCCAAACAAGAAACCGTAGCTGATTCAACGTGCGAATCAGAGTACATCGCAGCGAGCGAAGCGTCGATAGAGGCAATATGGTTAAAGGACTTCATTGGGGATCTTGGAGTTGTACCTACCATAAAGGAGCCCATGGAAATTTTCTGTGATAATGATGGAGCGGTTGCCTTGACCAAGGAACCAAGGGATCATGGTAGATCTCGACATATCGACAGAAAATATCATTTTATAAGACATCGTGTAGAAGAAGGACAACTCGTGGTGAAGAGAATATCATCAGAAATAACCCAGCAGATCCGCTTATGAAGGGACTGAGCAGGGTTAAGCACTTGAAGCATGCTAGGAGCATTGGGATGAAGGATGATATTAGTATAGATTAGATAGTGTTAGAAATGCGTGATAGATAAATGTAATTAACATTTGATGATTAAATAAAAGATTATTATTTATGAGTAATGTTACTGTCTTATAATAATTGTTTAACTATTGTTTCATTTTGCATGTTTTGACTTCCAGAATAATTGAGTTTATTAAAAATAATCGAATTATTCAAATTGTCCACAATTGTTCATATGTTGGAAGTAGGTATGAATGAAGATTGTCATGAATTGGTGTGTATATTGTCTAAATGGTATTAGACATAGCAAAAGTTTGCTGCAAAGTTCATGAGTGCTTATGAGCTAGTTTTGAGCATTGGAACAAACTCTCGCTTGTTGGAATCACCTTATGGAATATGACAAAAGGGTGATCGCAAGACGATAATATCATATGGTCTTAAAACCTAGATATATGGTTTGTTATTCGTTAATTGGTTGTACATTGATGGTGCGAAACCGCATCAGTAACTTGATGTTATAAAATGCATTGTTGTGTATAGTCGATTAATGAATAAGTAATTGCATATAAGTCGAACTTTATCTGTTACTTTTATACTAAGAGGAAAAAAAACCATATCTCAGCCGCTTGATGATTTGATTTGACTTATGTCTCAGGCCCGGTCAGAACTGAATTAATGTGTTCGATTAAGTTTTATGTCAAATAAATCTGAAATCGAGAAACCAAATGCTATACAATTGGTTCCATTTCATTGACAACATGATATCTATACAGAGGACTGTACGATCCCTTATCTAAAGGACAAGATTGATTAGATCAGAGTTTGACAGCGTCTTTGAGAGCTACGATTGCTAATAGGTGTATATAGCCACTAGACTTATCCAAGTGGGAGATTGTTGGAATAGTGTCTAAGGCTGCAACTATATTTGGAAAGTACTTGACCCGATTGAGCATGGTCCTTTTGGGTTGCCTTCACCATAGCAACTTGATAAGATGATTTACAATGAGAGTTGAAATATCATAAGGAGTAATAATATTGTTATTTGATTAATATAAGTCATAAATTAATTAGGAATTAATTTGGTGACTTAAAGAGATTAATTAAATAGAAGGGCATAAACTATCAAGTGTATGATAGTTGTACTTTAGGCTATAATCCCATATGGATAATGAGGTGGACGATTTTAGGGGCTTAGGATAGACCTAAAATCCATCCAAGGCTTATCATAAAGGGGATTAGGATTGATTAGGGTCTAAGTTATCCAATTATGGTTTAAAGATGAAACCCTGGGAGCCTTACAAGTATAAATAGACCCTAGGGATCATGGAAATCGGCACCTCTTGTCACTAAAGAAACGCTGGCCAATTTCTAAGTCCCTCCCCACTCTCTCAAATCATCCTCTTGCTAGTTGGTATTTGTATGCCATTAGAGGAGTGACAATTGTGACTCTAAAGCTCCAAGGACAAGAAGATCAAACAAGTGATTCAAGGTAAACTTATAACTCTAATTTCTGTTTGTTATTATGATAAAATGATCATTAGAAGTCTTGGATTCATGCATGTTCAATTAAATAAACCTAAATGCAAGCATTAGGGTTTGTATGTGCACATAGGAATGTTCATATGGCCAAAACCCATCAGTATTCTCCCCTAAAAAACAAGTAAAAACAGAAAACAAGGGGGTATGAACTCACCTTGGGTTTGTTACTTTGGTTTTGAAGAAGATAAGACGAAGGTGGTGTAAGTTATGACTCTAGCTAGCTTCTTGAAGTGTTCTTCGAATCGTGATGAGTTATAGGGAGCATGGTCACGAATTTGAGGCGGTAAAAGGAGTGATTTAAATTTAAAGATGTAGTAAATCAACTTAGCTTGTGAGATCTTACCAAGGATGATGATCTTTGATGAAAAATCCTCTTGAAACCACACCAAAACTCAAAAATTTAGAGGGAAAATGTAGGATAATTCTTAAGAGACTTCTTGTGAGAGTTTGAAAAACTAAGAATAATGGTGAGGAGGCCTTATGACCGTGTGTTTTGAAGAGGGGAGAGGAGAGGTTAGGAATTTTGTCTAGATACATGAATCTTGTATTATTATATGATGGGTATTGTGTATGGATGACCACCATGGAATATTGAGGTGGCACATGCACGTTTAATTTTCTTATTTTCCTTTTTTTGTTTGGGCCAATAATTGGGCTATGAAAAAGGGATTTAACAAATTTGGTCCTTCTTTTGATTTGTTTGAATCTATGAATTATTATAGCCGCACATGGCCTAAAATAGTCTAGTTTCATGATTGTGGGTCTAATTAGAGCCCATTAAACTTTATATAGTATTTTTGCATCCTAATCACAACATCTTTCGGCCCATTGCGCCTTTAGGCTATCTCACAGCCCAATAGTATAAAAGAATGGGTTCTAAAGTCCAATAAGGCCCATTAAGGTTAGAAGGATCATTCTAGGCCCAAATGGTCCAAAATGTTATAGATTTGTGAATTGGGTCCATTTAGAATCCAATTAGGTTTTCCATGCCCAAAATCGTCGAGTTGGATGCTTATTGGTCCATTAGGCCTAATAAGGAAATCCTAGTCCAATATCGATTCAAACCGGGATTCCTATGGTTTTCAAACTATTAGTTGAACACATGAGGCGTATTGTATTAGGTTTTGACCTTCATTCAAGAGTTGGGATTCAAATGGATGATGCTGATTGAACGTAAGGTATGATATTCACTTAGAGTATAAACCTTACAATAGATGGTGTGTTCATGAGAATAGAATTTCCTAGCAAACTGCCAGTTGTGACAATATGAGTCAAAGTTTATCCATTCCTTTTACTCTTGGAGGGATAAATACGATATTTGTGGGCCCCTCGATGATTTAGTGATAACACCCCTAAGTGCTTCACCAAGACTGGACGATTTGATTCGTTGAATTAGTCGGTCGTCATAAATCGAAAATTTGGAAACAACAAATGGACAGAGAGAATGATTATAATCCATGTCTTAGTCTATATGATATCTAGAATGGAGGAATATATGATCCCTTATCTAATGGACAAGTCATTTGAGTAGCTCAGAGTTTGGCAGCGGGTTTAAGAACTACGATTGCTAGTCGGTGTCTTCGAGTCATATGCAATAATAGTTTTAGAGTTATGAAAGTGGGAGACTGTTGGATTAGATGTCTAAGCCCATAACTATTATTGGTATATATTTGACCCGAGAGTAGCATGGTCCATTTGGGTTGCACTTCACCGGAGCAATTTATATGGATAGTCTTTTGAGAATAGTATGTTTATGATTTATACTATAATATTATAAGTTCTAACATATTAAAATGGAATGATATTATTTAATTAGTATTGATCAAGATTTAATTTAGAATTAATTTAGTGATAAAAAAGGAACTAATTATATATGGACTCTTATATATGGTGGGCCAAGTTCATTTAGGTTGGGCTAAGCTTGCATGGATAGTCCATGGAGTTTCTAACCCATGGATCCTATGGAAATGACATGTCATGAGTATTAGGGTTTACATGAATGTAACCCTAATCTACCACACTATATAAAGAGGTCATTGGCACATGAAATGGCACTAGTGGGTGTAAGAATACAAGAGTGGGTCATTTCTAGTATGCTTACTATTCTCTCAATTTTTCAACGTGATTTTGGTGATTTGTGATTCCACGTGAGGCTTCCACACTATTAGTGCTAAGATATTAAAATTCAAGACTTCAAGCTTCATCAAAAGGTACGTTATCTAACTAGGCTTTTGTAGTAAAGTTTCTTTATATTATGCTAGTTAGGATAAAACCTTGGAATATTGAATATTTACATGCATAATAGAGAAAACATAGATCCAAGGTTTATAGAGTTGTATGTACATGATAGAAGTGTTAGAATCCTAAAAACCCATCAATTTTGTGGTTAATAGTGTAGGGATTTTAGCGGGGCATCAACCAGAGATTTATCTATGGGATTCAACAGTGTGAGGTGAGTTTCCAAACCGTGTTTAGCGGGTCTAAGGCACTAATGTCGGCCCATGATCTATGATGCATAGATAGTAGACGTGTGTGTGACTCTTGTATGTATATGTGCCTATATGATTTGTAGTTTTGATGGGGCCGCTTATGCGTGTTTGGGCAGGGCCCGTTATAAGTAGGGGGTATGGGTAAGTTTTCTTCCGGACTAGTTTTTTTCTTTTACATGGGTTGTCTCATCAAGAATTGTTATATTCCATTTTGCATGCTAAGTGTCATTCGTGGGTCGTATCTTGTTAAGTGGTATTCAGTTGTTTCAATGGTTGATTCAGTTCTTTGTGGGGTTCAGTTTAGAGGTTTGATTGAATGATCTTTAGTCAAATCAGTAGGGTTAGTTCTTCATCAAGTTCAGAGTGCAGGCATGATAGTATTTTTCCGATGGGATATGCAGTAGTCTATGACAGAACCTTTGGATCCAATCACTACCGTTGATATAGAAGGAACCGTAGCAACGGGATAAATGTGGCAACCGCATAAGCTTGTCTGGTCATTGGAAGTACTTGGGGAACTTTGCTATAGAAAGGGTTGGTGATGGTTAGGATTTAGAGATTCTATGGAGGATGGGGAGTTGGGGTGTAGATTCTCCAGTTCAGAGCATAGGCTAACGTCTTTGTCACCAGCATAAAGGACTTAAGTATTTTATGAGGTATCATAGAAAGTGATTAGGGTACCACACTTGCTAAGAGTTTGGGAAGTATTCATCCGCATTTCAATAGTTAGGTTATCATCGAGTTTTGCTAGTATTAATAAACGCATGTCATCATCGGTTCATGTTATACGAAGGTATGATGGATTGGAAATCCATTAAATTTTTTAGATTGGGAAACCTTTAGCGAATGTAAGTGGGGGAGAATCGTTCATATTTTAGGAAGGTAAATCAAGTGTGAAACTAGGATGAGTTTCACATCATCGGGTGGAAAGACGGAACAAGTGGCCGTTTGGATTGAAAATTGTGTAAATTGGGAGTTCCAGAATCTTTCAAGAGCTGGTTGGCGTCTCGTTTTTGATGTGTAGCAGACATATAGATGGATCCAGGCTGAGAGTGTTGGATTAATTTCTAAGTCCACAACTATAATTGGTAAGACTTGACTCGACACGGCATGGTCCATTTGGGTTCCATGGCATTGGGACAATTGGATAGACAAGGTGAGGAAAAAGGATACTAGTGATTTATATTAATATATTATAAGTTCTAATATACTAATATATAAACATACTATTTAATTAGTATTGATCAAGAATTAATTTATAATTAATTAAGTGATCAAAAGGAACTAATTAAATATGGACTCTAAGATATATTTGTGTGATGGGCCCAGTTCATTTAGGTTGGGCTAAGCTTTCATGGATAGTCCATGGAGTGTTTAACCCAAGGATCATATGAAATGAAAGGTCATGGGTATTAGGGTTTAACCCTAATCTCCACACTATTTAAAGGCATCCTTGGTTGGTGAAATTGCCACTAGTGTGTGTACACAAAAGGGCAAGGACGATTTCACTAGAGAGAACCATTTGATGGTGTTGTGTGAACCATTTGAGGTGTCACACTTGGGGTACTAGGCACTCAAGATTCATGAATACAATTTACATAAAAAAAGGTATGTATTCTATATATTTTATTACCCAAGTATATGATATTTGTATAGTAGTAGAGGGTAATATCTTGGAAACTTCATATTTGCATGTATAATAAAGTAAACATAGATCTAAATTATTTAGGGTTGTATGTGTACCATAGGATGTTGTAGTATACTAAAACCCAACAGTGGTATTAGAGCCATGAGTTGTTTTCTGTTATATTCATGCAAATGTTTGATTATCAAAGTTGAAAAAAAAAAGAAAAAAAAACATGAAGTTTGTCAAATTTTAAGATAATTACTTGTTTTGTGAAAAACTAATTATTTGTAAAATTTGAATCATTTGCCATATGAGTTGAATTACGTCAAATTTAGTAAAAGATAAAATGATATGATTATTTTATTAGATTTAAAAGTTTGATCTAAATGTTTTAAGGAGTTACAAATTTTGTCATAAAATTTTGGAGCTCATAAATTTTTGGAGCTCAAAAGTTTT
This sequence comes from Lactuca saligna, assembly GCF_052625555.1. NCBI lineage: Eukaryota > Viridiplantae > Streptophyta > Magnoliopsida > Asterales > Asteraceae > Lactuca > Lactuca saligna. Next base: position 222,975,604 of record NC_136419.1, on the reverse strand, counting down.
TTTTTTTAAGTTGTGATCTTAAGTGTTTTGAAACCTCCATAAGTTATGTATATGAAAAGGTTTTAAAATTAAAAAAAAAATTGATTCAAAGTTTTTATGGAGTTACAAAATTTGTTGTTAATGTTTTTGAAGAATTCGATAACTTATTCTCAAGTTATGGAAAATGAAAAGTTTCATCAGAAAACAAGCATTTAACTCCATACGTTATGGATTACCAAAAGTTTTATGTTTTCTTGATTTATGAGTTAGTTTAGATTACTGGAAAAAAATTGTGTTTTAGTTGTTTTCAATCCTAATTAATCTAGACGTAGTTCATAAAATGTGTTTTGTAACTTGTGACAACCAAATATTTAACCTCTATGTAACGACCTAAAAAGTCAAGTATTGTAACCACTTTTGATATAATGAAATTAACTTCGAAAATAAAATGTCCAAAAGTCTAATTAATTACCTACTATGTTAGATGTCATTAAACTGTGATCGTACGTAAAAAGAACGCCCAAATATGACTTCGTATAAGGAAGTTTTGAATTTTTCAAGTTCGGCTTAGCGATAGACAGCTAAAAACACAAAACGGAGATTCAGCGACTTTTGGCCGGAATGACCTAAATAAGAATCGAAGGTCTCGACAATGGTTTTTCAACGGTAAAAAGTCTGGCAAAAACAGACGCTGAATAATGATGTTATGAATTTCTAACAAAATTTTCTTACCGCAACCTTTTAAAAATAAATAATAAAAATAGTTTCAAAATTTTCCGATGGAGTCTAAATGAAAGTTGTAGAGCGTAGTCTCTCCTACGCGTAGACATAAAGAACGTTGAAAGCAGAGTTTGTATGAAGAAAATATGAATTTCTGAAGTTTATTAAATAATAAAAATATAAATTTTATATTAAATTTTGGTATTATCCGAACGAGGAGTCACCAGGCCGATCCGAGTTACGCCCAGCGTACTCGAGGTCTAGGCCTCGCATCGTCTATGTTGCCCCTATGCGAGGTTAATCCCCGTCCCATCCAAAGCTCCGAGGCAGTCGAGGAGGCGGTCACACATGACGCACGCGTACGCCTAGCATACCGAGGAGGTTCCCAGCCCCTATAAAAGGGATGCGAGGGTTCCGAAGAAAAGACCCAATTCCTCTCATCTTTCTTGCGTTTTTGCCTTGTTTTCCACGCACATGATATCCCGAAGCCCCGGTTTCCTTGCTCAAGTGCCAAAGATCGTTTGTGCTCCCGAGTTTCATGAGAATCCCAAGAAAATCCTCTTTCTCGAGTCGAAGTTCGGCTTGGTTTTCGTCTCACTTTCTTCGATCTTTCAAGTCAGCTCATACCCTTATAATCCACACGTTTAAATGTTTTATAAATGCTTTTATATGCTTTTAGCGCGGGGGGGGGGGGGGGAATACAAGTAATACACACGATTATTACTGTGTTATATAAAGTTCATTTTACACTTTTTATCAATGGAATCATATGTGATTTATAACTATTATAGGGAAACTTTCGTATGCAAAATATACCACGATAACATCTTATCTTTTGAAATAAGAAATGATTTATGTATATATGTAAATCAAACACTCTACTTATACTATATGTATATGTATCCATCTTTGGCACTACAAAAATTATACTTTTCATAACAAGTGAGCATTTCACTAAGGATTACTATACAAGCGAGACACTCTTTTAGAAAACTAGAATAGGTACAGTTTTACGAGAACATCACGAACTTTTACATACTAGAAATACTATTTCAAGAAGTTACTTTCATATACAAGAACAAACGAACATTTTCACACATAAATCTGTTTTATACTAAGTTTTGTGAGACATTAAAGTTCACATACATTCGAGTACACTTTTCAAGTCCTGGATTATATACCAGAATCCCTTGGAGGGGGAGCATGGTGTTTGTGTATAGATCTATATGGGATTGACAACCCCGCGCCCTGACTGTTAGCTACAGTTCACCATTTGGGGTGACGAATGTCAGAACATTCCAACGCTTGAAGAACGTTGTGTATAGGCATTTCTAGTCAAATAGCATGGTTATAAACTCACATGGAGTATCAAAAACACATTGATGTACGTGGTTTTTCAGACATATTGGAAATTTTATATGTACATTAATTAACTACTTAAGGCATGAAAAACCTTATCGTGATACAATTTAGGAACTTCTAAACCACTATCCACATATGGAAACACATAAATTTTCTAGAAACAAACATTGGTCTTGATAGAAGGCTACATTTATACTAGTAGAGAATATGGGATTTTCTAGGAACCAACAAACAAAAACAAACCATTTAGTTTTAGTTCATGCAAATGTTGTCATTTAATACTTATGAAACTCACCAGCTTATATGATGATCTACTCTTTCAAAACTACTTGTATGTCCCAGGGATTCCATAATTGCTGGTAACAAACAGCTTTTGAAGAATGGACGTTGCAACGCCAGTTTAAATTCATATTTTGGCATCATATTGTAATTGGTTTTGAACGTGTACCTTTTAAACAATGTAAAAATTCAATTATATGATGGTTATGTTATTTTCTTTACTATGTATTCAATTGTTACATTACCACATGAAGTCATCCGGCCCCGAAAGTTTCCGCCGTTCCGGTTTGGGGGTGTGACAGATTGGTATTATAGCATTGTTTATAGTGAACTAAGTATATCGAACCACATAAGATATACAAACTACAAATACTTAGGGACTCAAAGTCTCTGATGAAACGTTTTTACACCTAAAACCTCGTTTCATTTAAATACATTATTTTGAGTCATAAAAGTACAAAATACATGTATACAATGATATATTTTCATGGTTAGAACTATACAAAATGTATTAAGATGAGTTGGACACTACAAGTAGTTATCGATATATGTATTCGAATTTGGGATGAATATAGCCTGATCAACTATATTTATCTGAGATTAGACTAACGTATATCGAGTAATGATCGTAGTGAGCAACAAGTCAAAACTTACCAAAATAGACACTAGTATCAAACATACAAATTTAAATACTATAGGAGTATTTGGTGCATACATTAGCTTAATCGACATGTTTAGTGTTACATGTTTTCAAATTTTGTTCAAATCTTATAACCCTATTCTCGTATAGTTAAATGGCTGGATTCCACCCACTAGGGGACCCCTACTACCCGAACCCGGGCAATGGAGGATGGGTAGATGAGGGTCCATAAGAGGATGAAGAACCTATCGAGTTGGAAGAAGGGGATGAATTTGGTACGGACTCAGAACCAGAAGTAGTTGATCCTATAGCCATTAGGAGGAACTTCCAGGGACCGACTCCCATTTGGGGAAGTCACCTCCACCATTGGAGCCAACAACAAGGAATACGCTCTCCCTACAGTATGTGCCGAAAATTCTACGATATCAGGGATGGAGGTTCAACCGACCGAGCACTCCCGATCATGGTAGGCAAACTGGCCAACCAGTCCTATCAATCGGGGGTCCAAGCCAATCGACTTCGCAAAGTCAACGTGGAAGTACAAGTTCACACTTCCAACATCCATCGACTGAGTATGTTGCAGGATGACACCCATCTCCGCGCCGACACATTCCAAACACAAATGATTGCAGCCCTCGAAGAGTTGAGGGAACAACAAGTCGTCTTTGATAGGCGTCTTATGGAATCAAAGCAATAGGATGCGGAGTCAAGCTCCAAGCGAAACCTACATCGCAAGTAGTGCTTGCCAAAATCCCAAATTTTGTTATAAGTTAGGACCTCAGCTAAAAGTTTTATTTTTCTTAAACCTTGTAACCGGAGACCCTTGTAGGGGTCAAATTTTCGTGATCGTTGTATCATCTATTATATTAATATAATTGGCACTCTATTATTACTACGTTGAGTATTTCGTTCAATCTTTAAAATATTATGGAAAAACCATACACTTGTTTCATATATTCGGATTTACGAATAAATTTCATTCTTCTATCTTTGAGACTCATACTATCATCTGTTGTTGAACTATAGTGATTTAGTTCATGAGACACATTCGTTTTCTACACTATGGAATTCTTACCCTTGTCTTTTCAATCTATAGTTGAAGGATGCCTCCGCGTAGAAATCCGACACAAAACCATGGTGGGGGAGCACCGATACCACCACCTCCTCAATTTAATGTTGTCATGTTCCAAGTAGCAGGCACCGCAGCTGTGGCGGTTGCCATGTCACATATCAATACCCCTATTACTACTGGCTCAGGAATTGGAACACTTCCTTCCAACCACGGCGAGAGTCATGGCCAACCCCAAGAGTGCACCTATAAAGACTTTACGAACGCCAAACCCCGGATGTTTAATGGAACTGGTGGTGTGATGATTTTGAGGCAGTGGATTGAAAGGATAGAATCAGTCTTTGAAATCTGCTCCTGTCCCGAGCACAACAAAGTCAAGTTTGCAACTTACACACTTACTGATAGAGCTTTAACTTGGTGGAATGGCCACGTCCAGGTACTTACTCTGATAGTGGCGAATTCAATAAGCTGGGAGAGCTTAAAAATCATGTTGATGAGAGAGTACTGTCCACGAGGAGAGATTTAAAAACTTGAGCACGAACTCTGGACTCTTGGAATGATTGGTACCGACATAGCAACTTATACCAACAGATTCTGCGATCTGGCAATCATTTGCCCAGATATAATTACTCCTGAGAGCAAGAAAATAAAGAGATACATTTTGGGACTGTCGCCCCAAATTCAGTCAAACGTATTAGCTTCAAAACCCGACACTTTTGAAAGTGCCAAAGAGCTGGCACAATCTATTATTGATCACGGAAGTCATCAGAACTCAACAATTTCTGCACCAGAACCACAAACGGGAAACAACAACAACAATAACGAGAAGAGAGGATGGAATAAGGGGAAGGGTGGGTCTTCCCAAGAATCCTTGAAGAAACAACAACTAGTTACAGTGAATGTTGCTACTATACCTACTACCGTTCCTACAAATCTCTACCCAACAAAGCCTTATGTGAGTAACCTTCCAAAGTGCACCAAATGCAATTACCACCACAATGGACCTTGTCGGGAAATGCAGTGCTCCAACTGCTACAGAAAGGGACACATTATCCATTTCTGGAAATCCCCCATAAAGTCGATCACTCAAGTTCCCAATGCTGGTGTAGGCCAAGCTTGCTACGGTTGTGGCGAGGTGGGTCACTACAAAAGAAATTGCCCGAAGGCAGCGAATACCGGTGGAGTGGGACGAGTTTTGGCTGTAGGTCACGAAGAAGCCGTAGCTGATCCTACAGTACTTGCTGGTACGTTTCTTCTCGATAATTCATATGCATGCATACTATTCAATAGTGGAGCATAGTGAAGCTTCGTGAGCCAAACTTTATTCACTTACTTAAACATAAACCTAGCATATTAGAAAAATCATTCACTGTAGAAATGGAAAATGGAAAAACGGAAAACACTAACTGCATATACATGAGTTGTACATTAGCTTTAGACGGTCATTCTTTCCCAATCAACCTCATGTCGGTCCAACTTTAAAGTTTCGACATCATAGTTGGCATGGATTGGTTAAGTCTTCTTCGCACCAACATCATGTGCTTTGAAAAAGCAGTTTGCTATAATCTCCTTAGCGATGAAGCATTAATGATTTACGGCGACAAATCAAGTACAAACCTTCACATCATTTCGTACATCCAAGTTCGAAAGTGTTTGGAATACAAGTAAAACACATGATTATTACCGTGTGGTATATAAAGTTTCATTATACACTTTTTAACAATGGAATCATATGTGATTTATAACTATTATAGGGAAACTTTCGTATGCAAAATATACCATGATAACATCTTATCTTTTGAAATAAGAAATGATTTATGTATATAGGTAAATCAAACACTCTGCTTATACTGTATGTATATGTATCCATCTTTGGCACTACAAAAATTATACTTTTCATAACAAGTGAGCATTTCACTAAGGATTACTATACAAACGAGACACACTTTTAGAAAACTATAATACGTATAGTTTTACGAGAACATCACAAACTTTTACATACTAGAACTACTATTTCAAGAAGTTACTTTCATATACAAGAACAAACGAACATTTTCACACGTAAATCTGTTTTATACTAAGTTTTGTGAGACATTAAACTTCACGTACGCTCGAGTACACTTTTCAAGTCCTGTATTATATACAGAATCCCTTGGAGGGGGAGCATGGTGTTTGTGTATAGATCAATATGGGATTGACAACCCCGCACCCTGACTGTTAGCTACAGTACACCATTTGGGGTGACAAACATCAGAACATTCCAACGCCTGAAGAACGTTGTGTATAGGCATTTCTAGTCAAATAGCATGGTTATAAACTCACATGGAGTATCAAAAACACATTGATTTACGAGGTTTTTCAGACGTATTGGCAATTTTATACGTACATTAATTAAATACTGAAGGCATGAAAAACCTTATGATACAATTTTGCAACATCTAAACCACTACCCACATACGGAAACACATAAATTTTATAGAAACAAACAATGGTCTTGATAGAAGGCTACAGTTATACCAGTAGAAAATATGGGATTTTCTAGGAACCAACAAACAAAAACAAACTATTTCGTTTTATTTCATGTAAATATTGTCATTTAATACTTATGAAACTCACCAGCTTATATTCTGATCTAGTCTTTCAAAACTACTTGTATGTCCTAGGGATTCTGTAATTGCAGGTAACAGACAGCTTTTGAAGAAGGGATGCTGCGGCGCCAGTTTAAATTCATATTTTGGCATCATATTGTAATTGGTTTTGAACATGTACCTTTTAAAAAATGTAAACTTTCAATTATATGTATGATGGTTATATTGCTTTCTTTACTATGTACTCAATAGTTACGTTACCACATGAAGTCATCCGCCCCGGAACGTTTTCGTCATTCTTGTTTGGGGGTGTGACATAACTTGTCATCAAGTTATATGAAAAGTCACATTTATAAATCCTAAAACTAATAAAAATGCCTTAGGTCATAAAAAATGAAGAGTCTTTTCTTATAAATAGTCTTTATGGCTCCATAACTTGTGCTCAAGTTATAGATATCCAAGAGTCTCTTTATTAAAATTTTTAAAGCTTTAATTAAAACTCATAAGTTATGTAAATCAAAGAGTTTTGAATATTTTCAAAACTTGCCCTCGAGTTTTGGAATTCGAAAAGTTTTCTCGAATGAATACTTTAATTCCAAGTAGGCCTCATTCACGAAGCCGGTCTATAAGGTGGGTATAAGGTTGTTGCCTATAAAATGGCAATTTTATGGGTGTCCACTCTCACCCACCGCTTTCTTAACTGGTGGAGGGTCGTTAGCCAAACGGGTAGGAAAAGGACTATAATTCTCACTTCATTAAAAGTATAATGATAAATACTAAGTAACTAAACACTTATAAATTCCCAATCAGAGTTACTTAGAAAAATCTGAAATGGTGCTAACCCATTAAATTACACTTTGCACCTTTATTAAGTCGTTAGTGGAGCGTGTGTAGTTAACCGCCACACTAACATAGGACTTAAAATGTGTGGAAAAAGGTGACTTAAGTTTTATCATAGATCGGTGGATCGTGTGTGGTTAACCGGGACATCGATTAGGTAATAAACTTAATGGTACCAAGTCAATTTGCATGGTTATTCACACTTTGTTTGTAATCCTCGACATCCCAGTTACAAACTTGAGAGGGCACACTCGAGATTCAAACATGCCATTGAAAGTTCAATATATCTCAAAAGATGTATGAGTTGCAAATCCAATTAAAACTTAATTATATTTCATTTTTCATGGTGGAAATTGGTAAATCATCATTTACCTACCTTCAACTATTTTATAACTTAGATTACGGCATCCCTCTTCTAGTTATAAATAGGTTGTTGGGTCCTAGCCTTAATATTTCATATTGGGTGTTATATTAAGGACTTTAAATCAACTAAACTTGAATATCTCCAAAAAGATGTCTAGTTTAGATATCTATGATCTTCCCATATCTCTTGGAACTTCACTTCCTCCACCCCCTCCAATTATTCTCCCTAACACACAAGTTCAAGGTCACTCAAGCCCTATTGGAAAGGGAAGGTCTAGGTGTGATCACATCTTGGAGATGAAGTCACATATTGACAAGCCGGGAGAGTTGGGTGTCAAAGTCTTGAGAAAGTTTGTGGTTCAATCACTTTCTAAGTCACATAGTGAGTTCCTTTGGGACTCCTATGAAAGAGACTATGACAAGACCCTTAAAGATCTTATCTATTTGCTTGGTACTGCTGAATTAGCAATGATTTGGAAGGCTAGTGTGACAACCCGTAGTTTATTCCATCACTGTAACCCGTTCCCATTAATAAAACCATTCGTATTCCAATTTTTCCGTTAACTTTTGAGTTAAATAAATTAAAATGGGTACTATTTATTATGGACTCGTGAGTATCCAAACCCATTAGAAACGCATAAAAATACCTTCGTTATTTATTTGTAAAAAATTTATTTATGAATAAGTCATAATTACGGAAAATTAAGCGGGTTAAATTTTAAACCCCGTCTAAGGTCGGTATCGGGTAGATTTCCTCCGGGTCTCAAACCCAACCCTTATATAAAGGGTGAGTGGGCATCATTTTAAGACTTCTACCCACCTCACAACTTTCTCTCTCTACTCTCTCTCTCTCTCTCTAAAACTCGAAACTTGGCCAAAAACACCACTTTCAAGCTTCAATTTGGAACCTCGCGTGTATTCAAGCCCCAAATTGACACTTAGCATCCAACCGAAAAGTTTCTCGTCTGGTGAGTTCATACCCCTACGTTTTTCCATGTTTTCAACATTTTCAGGGGGGGGGGGAATACAAGCAAAAGTACAAGAATATCTTGTACTTAAAAATCATTATTTCATTTGAAATGTTTCATACTTCATATACTTTTAACACTGGAAACCGTATTAACCAACTGTTTGACTTGTAGACTTAGTTTTCAAACTAATTACAAAACTGATTATACAGTGTTATGTTGTATATTTCACCAATGATTTTCCACTTCATTTATGATAAAATCATTAACCTAGAACATTAGAACAGGTCCTCGGTAACACTTCACAGAGATACGTGAGTGAAGGACCCCCGTTGTAACCAGAATCATAAATAGGAATTTCCGCATTATTACTTGTAAATTTGTTAATCTTAATAATTGGAGACACATCCTCGGAAACACTCCACAGAGATACGCGAGTGGAGGACCGCCCCATTAACCAGAATCTCCTAGAGGGAGAGCGTGACTTGAGTGTATAAATCTATATGGGATTGACAACCCCGCATCTGGCTGCTAGCTACAGTCGAACCGAAAAGTTCAAGGTTGATGAAAGTCATAAAATGATAATGGACTACTTATTGCCATATATAGTCTATCGTATGGTTATGGAACTCGCAATTTAGATAATAGAGATTTGCTTGTTGTTAATAATGGATCTAGTAAACTAATAACTGTATGAATTAGTTTACTTTTCACAAAATAGTTTTATATACGTATTAAAACTATCATACATCTCAAGGATAACCAGGTTTTCAGGAAATATCACACGAACATTTTAAGTATGGTAGATACTTGTACATTACATTCAGAAACGATAACCAATTACATACTTTTAAGGAAAATAAGGGTTTTTCCTGGGATAACAAACTGTACATAACCAGATCGTGGAACAAACGGATAACTAAATATTACTTATTAGAAAATATGGGATTTTTTTGGATAACCACTTTTTCAGAAACCTAAGGAGACTTGTTCATTTTTAGAAAACAAACCTCTTATGAACTCAGCAGCTTTATGCTGATTTTCAAACTGCTTGTATTCTCAGGTCCACAGTAGACACGTACCGGTGATCTTTTGGAGAAGACGGAGAGTATAGAAGTCACGTCTTTACTTTTGTTCTAACTTATGTGCAGTTAAAACATGTATCAATTTACTTTTAAACAAATGTAATTATTCATATGTAATGTAATGTTTCGTGGTTACTATGCTTACTATGTACATTGGTTGTGATACTTACATGACGTCATCCGCCCCAGAACGTTTCCGCTATCGGTTTCGGGGTGTCACAGATTGGTATTAGAGCCCTTGTTTATAGTGGACTAGTATACCAAACCTTACATGGTATAAGACTATAAACATTAAGGGGCCGAAGTGCTCTGAACTAAAAGTATACTTTAAAATATAAGTATTTTCAAAAGTATAAAAGTATACCTAACCACCAGAATCTGTAACTACGAGTAGAACAAAACATAAGTAAATGGGTGTTGTACGCTGCGGTTAAACCTGGGTAGTTATGTATTCGTGTCTACGGTCAATATAGCCTGATCAAGTATATTCATTCGAGACACGGCCAACATGTGCTTGGGAGTGACTGTGGTGTGCAGCATGCCTAAAACTTACCTAAGATCCAAACAATGATTCATCGTTACAACGAAACATAAAATACTATGGGAGTATTTTAGCCAAAGTCGATTACCTGTAGAAATTCATTCAGAGTATTACTACTCACTCCTTACTTAGCGATACTTTATCTGCTTTTATCGCTTACTAGAACTTTATACCTGTCATAATGTGATATCTCTTGTTCCATATCTCTTGATTCAATTCAGAGGACTTATGATCCTCTCTTTCCTGGCTATTATTGATCAAGATGCCTCCCAAGAAAAGACCCAACTCAAAGAACAACAATCCTCCTCCACCACCACCACCCTCTCCATTCGACCCCGCCATGTTCCAAGTAATTGTTACTGCTGATGAGGCTGCTGCCATGTCACAAATGAACCCTAGTGGTTCAGGTGGGCCAGGAGGTGGGACTCAGCCTCAAAACATAGAAGGTAGCCAGGGACACCAGAAGGACTGTTCCTACAAAGATTTTATGAACGTGAAACCCACTCCCTTTAATGGAACTGGAGGTGTCATTACCCTAACTCGATGGTTTGAGATAATCGAATCTATTTTTGAAATTTGTGTCTGTTTAGAATCCGACAATGTGAAGTTCGCCGTTTGCACTTTCAACGACAAAGCCCTGACTTGGTGGAATGGCCGAGTCAAATCCTTAACTTTACCTATAGCCAATTCTATGGGTTGGGAGGTCCTGAAGGAGCTTCTGCTTGCGGAGTACTTCCCTCGGGGAAAAATGCAGAAACTGGAGGGAGGGTACCAGCATACCTACTAGTAGGTGTTTAGGCTGTGGATCCAATGGCAGAAACATCAATAGGGATAGTAGTAGTGTGGCCTGCCACGGTTTGCTGTTTTCTTTGAAGACTCATGGGAAGACTGACCCTTCTTCTTCTTCCAAAATTTCCTTTTTTCACCACTCCTCTTTTTTCGGCTCCAGTGTGGTGGCTACTTCCTCAATGTCATCACTATGGTCGATCAAAGTCTGTGCCAAGCATTTGGCACTATCGTATGTGTCTGGCTTTATAGCCAAGAAGTTTCCTTTAGTTAGCTGGGTCAGCCCCCAGATAAATCTCTCAATCTTTTTACATTCTTGGGTAACCATTCCACCATAACCTCGACCCCTTCCGTGATCTATCCTATTCCAACTGCGGTAAAAAGGGGCATATGATTCATTTTTGCAAAGCCCCAACTCAATCAACAAATCAATCCTCCGGAGCGGGTGTCGGTTAGGCCTGCTACAAATGTGGGGAAGTAGGGCATTTCAAGAGGAACTGCCCCAAGGCAACTATAGCGGGTGACACTGGGAGAGTCCGAGCTATCGGACAAGAAGAGGCAGTCGCTAATCCCACCGTTGTCTCGGGTACGTTCCTTCTCGACGATTCTTATGCTAGTATCCTTTTCGATTCTGGTGCTGAATGAAGCTTTGTTAGTCATTCATTTCAAACATTTTCTTAAACATGATCCCAACCATTAACCGAAACATTTACCATCCAGATGGCTACCGGTGAGAAAGAAAACACTAACGACATATTCATTGGTTGTACCCTTACCCTGAACGATCATTCTTTCCCCATTGCACTAGTACAAAAATGACCTATGGTCACACTTTTGCCAAAACTGCCCAGCCACACTTTTGACTAAAACTGTGTCTAAAGGTTATTGCTAAAATTCTGTCATTGTTGTAGTGACATTTTAAGTTGTATTTCATGACCATTAGTAATATAGTTGAAACATTTAGACACGTTTAAACATAACAAATGTGACAATTATTAGCCACACCGGAAAAATGAGGCCAAATGTCACCATCCGCCACATGTTTGTCAGATATATGGAAAAACTTTGTGATGGTTTTTTTAAGAGACAATATATTATTATATGGTCACATGAAACAAATGTGTATGTGGCTGTATCATGGAGCAAATTTTGACATTTGAATGCAACATAACTAAAAGGCAATATATGGTCACATTAATTATTTGTGTATCCCTACTATAACATTTATTACACACTGATTAAGAGCAACCAAACAAGTAACTATAAGTACTTTATGGTCATGTTTAGTCTATTATGTGTGTCTAAAAATAAACATTTGTCATGATAAAAGATAAAAAAATGTATAACTATAAGTATGTTATAGTCACAGTGAAACATGTTATGTGTAGCTAAAAGGTAAATCATGTTCGTGAAAAAAGAAAATACTTGTAACTATAAATAATTTATTGTTACTTTTTACAATTTGGTGTGTGTATAAAAGTAAAATATAGTCATTATTAAAGTAAAAAATTGATTATAAGTATTTAATTGTCACTGATTAAATTATTAGGTGTGTAAAAGCAAAAAAAAATAAAAATAAAAAAAATCTTTTGTTAAATACAAAACATATGACTGTGAGTATTTTATTACCAATTTTTAGAACACATAGTCATGATTTAATATCTTATGCTTGTTTAACAGTTAACAATAATCATGATACAAGAAAAAAATATATATGACTGTTAGTACTTTGTGGACATTTATTTATTTCATATATGTGATTACAAGTAAAAAATATTAATAATCTTACAAAAAACATGTGACTTTTAGTATTCTACAACCATGTTTTAAAGGAAAAAAACAAGTACTATAAGTATTATATGGTTACGATTTAATGAAAGAAGAACCTTGAACTAGAAGTGTTGTGTGATTACGGTTTAATTTTTACGTGCGACTAAAAGTAAACAGTTGTCGTGAAAAAAGAACATATCACTATTAGTATTTCATGGTTACCATTTAATTCTAATGTGTGTCGAAAATGAAGAATTTTCATGATAAAAGAAATTAAAACATTTGCGTATAAGTATTATTATACCACCATGTTCTACTATATGGGGTGTCGAAAAGTGAATATTTTGTTATGTAACACAAAAAGAAAACATGTGACCATAATTATTCTTTTGCCAATGTTTAATAGTTGAACTCTAAACACCTTTTGCAAAAATAGTCAAAGTAAATATAATGATGGTTTAATTGATCATTGATGAAATAAAATATTATAAATTCATAGAATTTGAATAGAAACTAAATTATATTAAATTAAATTGCTAACACAGAACTTGGAATAGTATAATTACAACGAGAGAAAAACAAAGTACACTCTTATAATTAGAGTTCTCGATCATTAATCCACAATTTTGTTAAAAACAAATAGTTTAGCAATAAGGGTATTATTGTCAATTTTGGGTTAAAACATAAATTAGACAAAGGAGTTTTAATTCTAATTAATATACATCAAGCAATTGACAATTTTTTCAGGGAGACCTAGTAGCAACTGCCAACAAGCATGCACTCATTCGAGCAAATTTCAAAGAAACTTTTTTTTTTCTCTTTCAGACAACCAACTTTGGGGTATCGAGCACCAGACAACAAAACGTAAAATTAATAACACCAGGATCAAGGATTCTCATGTGCCTGATACAAACAAATGAAATCATTAGACTCAGAAAAATGTAGCAAAAATATTACTTATAAACATGTAAATAATGGGATGTTCACAGTTGAAATAAAACAAATGCAAGAATTAATGTGAATGAGAAATTTATACCTTATGTATGACTATACCCGGACAGTCAGTCCGAAAATAATCATTCCGTGATTCTTTACGCAAGTCAAGTGGATCTACACGTGGCAATATATTGTCATTGTGAGGAAAAAGTATAGTACTAAATTCCTCATCGACATCGTCATACGTATCTCTATAATTTTTGGGAGGTGTCATAAAGACAATTGACCATTTTTTATTCAGTTGGTCTGTAACGTAGAACACTTGTCGTGCTTGTGAGGCTAATATGAATGGATCATCTTTGTGGCCTAACCTACCAAGTTCAACCAAGGTGTACCCAACCGGATCCTTCTTGACTCCGTTTTTATTGTCAACCCAGTCACACATGAAAAGAGGAATTTTTTTAAAATGATAATCTATTACCCATATCTCTTTTACAACCCCATAATAAGAGTTTTGGTCATAGGTTACAACTTCATTAGAAATATGCGTGTCAGTTGCCACTACACTAATCCCACTGTTCTGATGAACTTTACCTTCACGACATTTTGTACGAAATGTATATCCATTGATGTCATACGCATCGTATTTCAGTACATTGGTGTTTGGTCCATGTGAAATCCACCTAACGGTCTCTGATACACTTTCTTTTGAGATCAATAACTCTTTTTCAACCTAAATCATATTAGAAGGATTAGCTTCAACTCATATACAAAAAAGAAAAAAATAATTTCAATATGAAAATAATGTACCTCCTCTCGTAACCATTGACCAAACATTTTACTGTGCTCATTCTCTAGCCATGCATTTCGTTTAAAAGGGTGTTGGTTTCTTAGAAATGCCTTGTGTCGACTGTAAATACATTAATTATTATTATATTAGATACACGATATTATAAAATTTTAAAATAAATACATACATGTAAATAATACTTACTTAATATATGGTACAACTTCAGTTGTATTTTGCATTACATAGAAATGTGCTTTGATGAAGAGGTCCGGAGAAACTTGAACCGATCGACATGCTGATACTGGAGTGCCATCCCTAAGAGAAATACTATAGTCATCAATATGATTACCAAAGTTGTTATGCTTCTCAAGTGGAATACCAACAGTATTCATATTTTTTTGGAATTCACTTAAAAACTCAATTGTCTCTTCTGCAATATTTTCTTCTGCAATGCAACCTTCTGGTTTATTTTTATTACGCACGTGCCCCTTAATAACCTTCATACACCTTTCGAATGGATACATCCATCGAAAGCATACTGGACCACATAATTTTACTTCCCTAATTAGATGCACAGTTAAATGAACCATAACATCAAAAAATGATGGAGGAAAATATTTCTCAAGCAGGCACAATGTGACACATAATTCTTCTTGCAACTTATCGAGCTCCTTAACTTTTATTTCTTTGCTACATATTGATTTGAAAATGAAACAAAATCTTGTAATAGCATCCCTTGTGGATTTCGGCATAATAGACCGTATTGCGATGGGCAAAAATTGTTGCATGAGCATGTGATAGTCATGTGATTTAAGTCCGATAAGCTTCCTATCCTTTAGACTCACCAAACTAGAAAAATTAGAACAATACCCTTGTGGAACCCTTAAATTGTATAATGTTTCACAAAACATGGTTTTTTCCTCTGTTGTTAATGTGTAACTTGCTGCCGGAAGTGTGGTTTTGTTGCCTTCAATATGAACTTGTAACTCTGGCTTTAACCCAAAATGTTCCAAATCCAATCGAGCCTGCAATCCATCTTTTGTTTTTCCAGGAATATTGAGCATTGTTCCAACTAGACTCTCACCTACATTCTTTTCGACATGCATAAAATCTATACAATGATGGACAAGATTATGCTGCCAATACCTAAGACGTCGATACCATATATTATATTTCTTCCAATATGTGTTTTCTTTGTTGCTAACATCTGAATAACACACTTCTTTTGATGTTCTTTTTTTTCTTTTTATCTTCCCACCTCTTCCTGTCGAAGTTTTTTGGATGTCTGATTCCTTATTATTAGCTCCCTTTCCCCATTTATTTATAACATATTTGACATTGTTAAATATTTCTTCACCACTCAAAGGTTCTGGAGCAGTTGTGAACTCTTGTTCTCCATTGAACGCATGCCTTTGACTTCTAAAAGGATGCTTATATGGTAGATATCGTCTGTGACCAGCATAGCTCTGCTTCTTTGATTTAGGAAGTCTAATACAATGCGTTTGTTCCCCACACACTACACAACCTTTGTATCCGCTGTAAGGACAACCACATAATGTACCAAGAGCGGGGTAATCATTTATCGTCCATAACACAACTGCACGTAGAGTAAAAATCTCCTTTGAAGATGCATCATATGTTTCGACTCCAACATCGAATAAGAGTTGCAAATCATCGATCAAAGGTGCTAAAAAAACATCAATATCATTTCCTGGTGTTCCTGAGATCAATAACGAGAGCATGATAAACTTTCTTTTCATACACAACCATGGTGGAAGGTTGTAAATGACAGTCAAAATAGGCCACACACTATGATTCCTATTTCCTCTATTCACGTCGACCCCGTCAGCCGAAATGCCTAGTCGTAGATTTCTTGGATCATTAGCAAATTCAGGATATCGTTTATCTATGGCAGCCCATGCTGGTGTATCTGCTGGGTGACGTAAAACATCGTCATGTATTCTATCGGTGGCATGCCATTTTAAATTTTGTGCTATTGTCTTTGATTGAAATAGTCGTTTCATTCTCGGGATAATGGGAAAATACCATAACACTTTTGCCGGGATATTTTCATATATAATTTTTTCTTTCTCATCGACCTTCCATCTTGATTTCCCACAAGTGGGACATACTTTCACATCTTTGTACTCGTTCCTGTAAAGAATGCAGTCATTGATACATGCATGTATCTTTGTATACCCTGAACCCATTGCTTTCATTGCTTTCTTAGCCTCATAGGTACTACTCAACATTTCGTTACCTTCGGGTAACATCTTCTTTATCAAAACTAATGTTTCAGTAAAGCACTTATCTGAAACTCCATACTTACTCTTCAAGTTTAGGAGTTGCACAACTGCAGACAACTTTGTGAAGTTACGACACCCTTTGTATAGTGGTTTCTCAGCATCTTCAATTAGTTTTTTAAATTTGACATGATCTCCTATGAAAGTTTCTTCTGTGGCTTTAACCATGTCTACTGTATCTTCAGCATCCGTTGGAATTCCTATTGTGAAGCTCATGGATTCATCGACATATGTTGTGTTCATTGAGTAGTTGTCATTAAACGAAACATTTCTTGGTTGGTCCTCTTCTTCTCCATGCTTAATCCATTTTGTATAGTTTTGATCAATTCCATATCTGAATAAGTGATGATCTACTTCTGACACATGAAGACTTATGTGGTTTACACAATTAATACACGGACATGGAATTTTTATTTTTATTTTGGAATCTAGTGGGTCCATATTCATCGAGATCTTCAAATTGCGGACTGCATAATCCAAAAATGTTGCAACTCCATCGATGTAAGGCTTTTTGTGTCTATCAGTTCCCATCCAAGACTTGTCCATCTTTTTGTAAGGATCTGTTGTAAAAGATATTCATCCCAACATGTAAAATTTGATACGACATTGAACATTCAGTATGGTATGAAAAGTAAAATCACTACAAATTGGACTACATTAAAATAGGAGCAATTTGTTCGATAATTTAAAAAAATATGGGTCAATATTAGTCTAGTGTTCCTCCCCTGTTCGTTATTTTGTCCACTATGAAGTTTCCATTCTTCAAGTAAAATGATATCACAGAAACAAACTTAACATAAAAGATTACTATTACTGTTTTCATGAAGTGCATCATCCTAGAAACCATTATGATAATTATTCAGCCAAATAAATATTGTAAACCGTGTTTCTACAGAAAATTACTAAGAATAATAACTAAATTGAACTGTGGTGGATTATGAACTGTGAATTGATCAAAGAGGTCACCTGGATGTTTCACAGAAATGAGATCAAAGGAAGAAATTCAATTACCTGCACAGACACTGCTCTTTGGATGTTTCTTGACCAACTTTGTGATGTTGGACGAGATTACCCCAGGCTCCTAATCACTTCCAACATTGCTAAGAATTTTGTTTTGCAAGTGCGAAGTAGTCATGTATCATAACTGAAATAAACAAATTAAAAAAAAATCATCAAACACCTTATGTGCATAGGATTTAACATGGTAAACTTCTTCAATCGCCCAGTTCTTGAATAATAACACTTTAAAACAGTACAAAACTTGGATCAAATTAAAACCATTGATTGACATTTATACAAATTGAAGGAATCGTGTGACAACGTTTCTAATTAAAATTTGATATCAATAAAGTGAGGTCACGGGAAGAATTCAATTACCTAAAAACCCATCGTTTCTTAGATGTTTCTTGACCAACTCTGAGGGGTAGGCTGTTTATTTGCGTTCAGTAACTTGCTGGAAGGTAACTAGGTAACGTCAAAGGCAGAAGGAAATATTGAATGTAAAAATTGGTATTAGTCGATTAAGTCCAAAAGCAATTTTATTATTTATCCCAATTTACATATATGAAACCCATTACGTTTTTACTGGGCCTCAATATCAACTGAATTATTTATTTACATATATCAAATCCTTTATTGATTTTCACATTTTTGGACGCTATTGCGCTGCACAGTGTTTTTATGGTAGTTATAGTCAATATCGGACCTTTCAAACTGTTTTTATAGCAAAAAAATTAAGGATTTTCACATTTTTTGTACCATATTGCCCCTGAGCAGTTTTGGTATAATAAAAAAAAAATCAATTTTTACATTTTGGTTCAAACTGGATCCTGCACACTTTATAACAAAAAATTATGGATTTCATAATTTTAGACCATATTGCCCCTGTAGTGTTTTTATAATAAAACAAGTTCAATTTTTAAAGTTTTGGTTATTGTCGGATTCTACAAACTGTTTTTATAGCAAAAAATTATGGATTTTCACAATTTTGGACCGTATCGCCCCTGCAGTGTTTTTATAATAAATTTTTTTTAGTTTTTCTAGTTTTGGTTAATACCGGAACCTGCAAACTTTTTTTATTGCAAAAAATTATGGATTTTCACATTTTTTGACCATATTGCCCCTGCAGAGTTTTTATAATAAAAATTTAATTTTTACAGTTTTGGTTAATACCGGAACCTACAAACTGTTTTTATAGCAAAAAAAATATGGATTTTCACAATTTTGGACCATATTGCCCCTGCAGTGTTTTTATAATAAAAAAAAATTAATTTTTACAGTTTTTGTTAATACCAGAACCTGCAAACTGTTTTATAGCAAAAAATTATGGATTTTCACAATTTTGGACCATATTGCCCCTGCAGAGTTTTTATAATGAAAAAATTTAATTTTTACAGTTTTGGTTAATACCGGAACCTGCAAACTGTTTTTATAGCAAAAAATTATGGATTTTTACAATTTTGGACCATATTGCCCCTGCAGAGTTTTTTAAAATGGAATGATCAAATGGGATGCAAGGTATATTCCTGATTTACTACTGGGTTAAATGCAAAAGTAACACTATACTTTCTTTTTATTTATTTCTTGTATTTTAGCATTATACTTTAATTCTTTCTCTTTTATCTATGTTTCTCACATAAGTTCATGCTATAAACACTAAAATGGATTTACTTGCAAAATCTATTGGTTAAACATCATTTGGAACCAATGTTTACTATAATCTCGATCTCTCATATGTGTATTTATCTCTCCCTATAACAACCCATCTCGATTCTAACATCCAAATTCCAGACCCAAATCTATAAGAACGTCTTAATCCATAAGTTCATGAACTTGGAGCCTTTGCATGGGTCAAAAGAACCCAAACCTTACTTTAGCATGATACTTTCACCAAATGGACCTAGACACTTGCATAGTTAATCCACAATCATCAATATACTAACTTTATGAACTAGGGACCTCAGTAACATCAACAAAAACAACTCCTAACCCCTGGAGTGGAAGAAAACCACTAGATCACATCATAAGACTAAGAAGGGACAAAAACTCTGTGGCCAAGTCAGGACAAATCAATCGTGATTCAAAGCAACACCACGTGTGGGCCTTATACCATACCAACGTTAGATTCGACCAAAATTGAAATTTAGTTTGGTTTACGACTAAACGATCATAATTCATATTTATTATATATTAGGAATGAACATTATTTGGACCCACCGAACCGACCCTATACCATACCGACATCAGATTCGACCAAGATTTTAATCCATGGTTCAGTTCCCAATTCTTCACTTCTCATTCGACCGGTTCGAGACGAATGAATGTATAAATAAACAAGTTTTAAAATTAAAAAATATTACTTTTTTTGAAGTATAGCTTCATGTTTGCAGCGGAGGATCGGTGTGTGAAAGTTGATCTTGAATCTTCATTAGGGAAGTTCCCGTTCAAAAAAAAAATTACATGATTTTTTGTCAAATTAATAAATTATATTTATAATGATGTATACTAGGAGTTTAATAAGCAAAAGATATCAATTGCAATTTCTATGGACTAACTTGAAATTTTTAATTACTTAAGGGAGTGAAGTATATATTGTACAATAATAATAATAATAAGAATAATAAATAATCAGCCAACATATTTTTTGGATATCCCGCCATGGAAATTTTATAGCCCGCCACAAATTTTGAGATACAGTCAAAACCCCACAATACATTTTCACTCCTTAATTACCCCTCCCATTCTAATTCACCGCAGCAACCGACGATTTGACCACCATACTGTTACATCAAACCCTTCTCTTGTGATTTAACCGACGACTCTACCTCATCGTCCCGACTACCACTCCGATTGCTCACACCCTTATCCTTTTCTGGATTTTCGTTATCCCCTACCCCATCTCAATCGATCGCCAAAATCATTGCTAGGGTACTCGTTTAGATGACTCCACATCTTTATTGGTTCTCTGTTTGCCACTGATAAACGTTTTCTACTGTTGCAATTTGTAAGTTTTATAATTTGGTTTTTGATTTGATTTTATTTCGTTTAATTATTATACCTTTGATGAAATGGGTTATCGACTTTTGACAATTTTACTATAGAGGTGTATTTAAGGTTTTTCATTACAGAATAATTGCTGCAAAATTGAACCTGTAGTTGCTGTTAGTCATATTTGCAAAACAATCAAGTATCGTTGCTCAATATATCATTGGTAATAAACAGTTATTACAACCCATATATCTAGTAAACTGTTTTTACAGCAAAAAATTATGACCATATTGCCACTGCAGTATTTTTATAATAAAAAATTTAATTTTTACAGTTGTGGTTAATATCGGAACCTGCAAACTGTTTTTAATTCCAAAAAATTATGGAATTTCACAATTTTGGACCATATTGCCCCTGCAGTGTTTTTATAATAAAAAAAATTAATTTTTACAGTTTTGGTTAATATCGGATCGTCCTGGAAACTGTTTTTACAGCAAAAAATTATGACCATATTGCCCCTACAGTATTTTTATAATAAAAAAATTTAATTTTTACAGTTTTGGTTAATACCGGAACCTGCAAACTGTTTTTATTGCAAAATATTATGGAATTTCACAATTTTGGACCATATTGCCCCTGCAGTGTTTTTATAAAAAAAAAATTTAATTTTTTACAGTTTTGGTTAATACCGGATCCTGGAAACTATTTTTACAGCAAAAAATTATGACCATATTGCCCCTGTAGTATTTTTATAATAAAAAAATTTAATTTTTACAGTTTTGGTTAATACTGGAACGTGCAATATGTTTTTATTGCAAAATATTATGGGATTTCACAATTTTGGACCATATTGCACCTGCAGTGTGCTTGTTGCACACCAATTGTTTGATGAAAACCCTAAATCAAAAATTTATATTAAATATCATTGTATGGTGTCTTATTCCTTAATGACATACTAATATACCTTGTATGTTATTTTTTCATGTTTAATTAAGCATTATGGAAGGAGAAAACACATTGATTGAAGATGTACCTATATTGGAAATGGAGGAGGAGGACCAATATGATGGATCTGATCTAGATGATTCAGAACATGAAGACAAATCTAATTACACTTCCAGTGATTCCGATAGCAACACATAGACTACAAATAAAACAAGGAAGAGGGGATTGACTCGATTGCCAAAGTTACGGACCGAACATACAAATTCTGGTGGAAGAAAAAAACGTGTAAAGTTTGATGAATTTGGAAGGTTTGCAGGGAAGTATAGATCACAACTACCTAGTTATCTGGGAGACCTAGTACGGGAAAGGGTAGGAGTTAGTGTTTTCAACTGGAAGAAGGTAACAAAAGAAGTCAAGGAAAAACTATGGGAAGAGATAACGGTAAATAATGTTTTTTTTTTATATGTAGCCCATATGTTATTGTTTTTCTCCATTGCAATTTCATTCATGATTCAACGCCTAACATATTAGTGATTCGTATTTTAGCGTTTTTATGAAATTGAAGATAGTCGAAGAAAATATATAATGAATCGGCTTGGTATCCTTCTACGGAATTTTAGAAGAAAATTGTACGCAAAGTACATAAAGCCCAACTTAGGGAATACCACCAAGCTTAAAAGAATTCCTAAACGGTATCGTACAATAATCCTTAGCCAAGATCATTGGGACAAGTTCGTTGAACACACACAGTCTGAACAATTCAAGGTTAAATTCCTTTTTTTTCATTATCACTTTTATTTTATAGTTTCTTAAAATAAAAAATACTTATAAGATCCGTGAATTTATTTTTTGGAAGGATATGTCGACAAAGACGATAGAAGCGCGTTCTAAGTCGAATTATAATCACCGGATGGGACGGGGAGGATATACGGGTTTAAGAGAGAAATTGGTAAGTTCTATATTTTACTCAATTATGTATGTCTCATGTGTTTGTTAGTTAAAATTGTGAAAGTGGAACTACCAATTAGAGCATTATACTTTCAAGTTTTGAAGTACATTCTTTACTAAAAACTGAATTTAATATGCCACCACTGTTGGAGTAATTAAAAACTGGGATAATTTTAATGCCAGGGGTATTTTGGGAAAAGTTTCATTATTTTAAGTCTTGCTATTTGTTTAAGTTTTGTTTTTCCATTGGATGTATTTAACTATGTTTCTTTCATGTTTAGTATAAATAGGAGTAATATATATATATATATATATATATATATATATATATATATATATATATATATATATATATATATATACATATATATATATATATCGTGACTTTTACGAGTTGACAACTATGATTACTAGGTAAATAATAAAGTACTTGCCAAAGATGAAATACCACCCCGGTCATTAATGTGGTGTAAAGGACGTGAAAACAAAGCAGGCGAAATAGAAGATGCTAATGTAAAACTCATGGCAGAAAAACTAGTAAGTTATTGAAACTTTCTCCTTGGTTATTTGATTACTATAACAAATGTGACTTGTTAAATAAATATTGACGATGTTATTTTGATATCTTTTTGTGTACAGGTGGAACATGAAAAACAAATTAAAGATGGAGATGTGAAGCTTGATCCTGGGATAGATGCCATGTCATTAGTCTTTGGCAAGGATAATGGTGGATTCTTAAAAGGGGTTGGCACAGGTGTGACTGCTAGTAGATATTTCAATATTCCTAGAACCAAAGGATCTTCAAAAGAACAAATTGCGGACCTAAAGTTTGAACTACAGAATGAGAGACTTGAGCTCCAGAAAAAAGATGAAGAACTTAAAGCGTTGTCAACAAAGGTGAGAGAACAAGATAAAACACTAAAGCTAGTTTTAGCTCATCTTGAATCACAAGGAACAATGATACCAAATCTAACATCTCATCCGAATCAGTCTCCAACACAAGTAAGTGAATTGTTATTGTTTTTGCAAAATGCATTTATTTCATAAATTGACCCTTTTCCTTCAATTTTGTAGGTCTTTTCAGTGGACAAGAATGTTGAATCTCATGGTACTCCTGTTACTAATACTATCATAGAGAAAACACCTATCACAGATAAAGCATTGACAAATGAACCAGTTACACGAGTAAGTAATTGTTTGATAAGTTCATTGATTTTAATATTTTTTGTAGTACTTTGTAAGTAATTATTTGAAAAATTCATTGATTTTAATATTTTTTGTAGTATTTTCTGATTTCCATATATTATTGAATTATTGTTTTCTAGGTAATAACAAAAACCGGCAAAATAACTGTTGAATCTAAGAGTGTGACTACAAATTCACATCTAAAAACAAAAGATACTCATTCACCAAAACTCCCACAGGTATGTATTTTAAAATGAAAATATAAATATGTGTTTATTCTTTTTTATCTAAATATGTGCAATCATTGTAGACAATGAAGACGACGAAGTGCATTCTACAATATCCAGATAATAGAAGCAACGTTGCTTATGGTACAGTTTACATTTCTTCAGAAAGACAAGCCATTCATGGAGTTCCACTTCAAGACGACTGCTATAAAGTATCAATTGATGAAGTGATAAAGGGAGCTGCATTTTTACCATATCAAAACGGTGATATCAAAACAGTTGAGGAGGCACATAAAACTTTTGTTGCATGGCCCAAATACCTTGTCAAATGTGACAAAAAGGTTTGTTTCTTCTATTAACTACATTATGCATTAAACTTTTTTCTTTTGGAAATTAGTTTTTTAAATTATTAGTTATTCAAGTTTGGTTCAATGTTGCTACAGATACCACGAATGAGATCAACTCAAGATGATGAATGTAAAAGCTCCAAGAAGCAAAAAAAAAGTTTTATAACAAGAGAGAGCCTTGGCAAGCATACAAGGAGCACTTTCAACAAGACTAAACAAATCTAGTTTTTGGTTTATGCCTTTTTTCCTTTCTTTAGCATATTTAAGTAAACTTGTTTTGATTACAAGAATTTTTACCTTTTAACTAGGGAAATTATATATGAGAATTTTCATTTGAATTATTATTAATATTGATCTTTTTTTTATCGTTTCGCATTGTCCATTTATGGTTACATTTATTTAACATTGTTTTTTATTCCATGTGTCTGTAATTATTTTACCATCATGTTTTATTATATTTTATCACTAAAATGTATACAATTGTTACTTTACAAAAAAAATGTGTCGTGTGACTAAAGGGTTAACAATAGTCATGATAGAAACTCAATATGTGTCCACAAGTGTTTTATAGTCACTTTTAATTAAACATGTGTGACTAAAAGTAAAAGAAATACAACATTGAAAATTTTTGTGTCTCGGAAAAGATACACATGTCCCTCTATTTAATAATCATGTGACTATAAGTAATATCACAATAGGGTAAATGTAGTCATGGTAAATGAATTTGAGTGTCGATACAACACTAATGGTTACGATTGTCTTGATTCACGATATCTAAATTATGATCAATAGCCACACTGAAAACTATAGGTGTGTCTAAAGGATAACAAATGTTATGGTTATGAAAAAATTGTGTGGCTAAACACTAAACAATAAGGACAATAAACATTAGTTGTGTATCTACAATGATTTTATAGTCATGCTTCAATTTAGTATACATGACTAAAAACTAAATACTATTGTCAATGTAGATATATGTGTGTCAAAATCTTAACATATGTCACTTATTTCTACATTCATGTGGCTGTATGTTCTATAATAGTCATAGTTATAAAAACATTATGTAACTATACGACATTTGCAACTATGGTTTAAGTATGTATATGTGACTATAATAAAAACAATCGTCACACTCTGAAAATTTTTAATGTCTAAATGATAAAACCGGTCATACTTCAAACAAATTGTTATGTTCATAAGATGAATATTAGCCACTGTTATATATACTTTTGTGTCTATAAATCAATTACAGTCATGTTTAATTGATTTTCTATGTAGAAAAGATATAAAATAGCCACACTACAACTTTTTATATGTTTGAATCATAGCAATGGTCATGATAAATTATACATATGTGGCTGAAAGTTATTGGATGAACATAGTTAAAAAATAGTATGTGTCTTTAAAATACTTTTGGTCATTGAAATTATAAATTTATGTGACCATTTTGGGAACATGGTCATGATTTATTTTATTATGAGCGTGTCTAAAAGATTGTTAATAGTCATATTTTTTTTTTGTGTGTGACAAATTATTAGCAAAACGTCATAGTGCAAATAAATTCATGTTGCCATTTGTTGAATATGGTCATGTTTCGCTTAATTTTGTGTCTCTAAACGATAGTCAATAGTCATAATGAACATTATTTTGTGTGACGAATTATTATCAATACGCCACAGTGAAAAAAAACTTCATGTGACCATTCCATGAAAGATCGTCACTAAAATAACTAGAAGGTGTGTCTATAAAGGGTTTATAGTCACAATATTGGATAAAATGATAGATTACAACAACAAAAAACTTCACCCTATAGCAACACTTTTATGCTATGGTCATAGTTTTTCATATGATATAGCCACTAAACTTAAAAGTGGTCGTATGGTGTCTAAAATGGCACGACCTTCGGTGACACTTTCAATGAAAAAAAAAAGTGTGACTATAGGCATATGGTCACAATTTTTTGGTGTGACCATAACTCATTTTTGTACTAGTGTTGACCTAATCCCAGTCTCCATAAAGAGCTTTGATATTATTATTGGCCTAGATTGGTTGAGTCCCAATCATGCTGATATCCTTTGTTAGGAAAAAGCCATCCGTCTCAATCTCCCCTCCAGTCAAACTCTCATGATCTATGGCGATAAACTCAGTTCCAATCTTCGTATCATTTCCAGCATCAAAGCTCAGAAGCTCTTGCGAATGGAATGCCATGCATTCCTAGCTCATGTAATCAACGAGAAACAGGAAGTTAAGGACCTCGGGAACATCCCCGAAGTCTGAAACTTTCCTGATGTCTTTCCCAAAGAGCTCCTAGGAATTCCTCCCGAACGGCAAGTCGAGTTTCGCATCGACGTAATTCTTGGAGCTAATCCTGTAGCCAAAGCTCCGTATCACTTAGCTCCAGCAGAAATGCATGATTTATCCAGTTAGCTTAATGAGCTGCTCGACAAAGGGTACATCAGACTGAGATCCTCACCATAGGGAGCCCGGTTTTATTTGTAATGAAGAAATATGGGTCCTTTCATATGTGCACCGTTGGATTAGTGTCTAAGTCCATAACTATTTTGGTATGTACTTGACCGGATGGTGCATGATCCTTTTGGGTTGCCTTCACTTAAGCAACTTGATAGGATGAATTATGGAGAGAAAGGACTAAATATGATTTATTAATATATTATGGGAATAATATATTAGAGGAGAAATCATATTGTTTAATTAATATTAGTCAAGAATTAATAAGGATTAAGTTTGTGACTAAAAGAGATTAATTAAACTTAAGGGACTGGAATTGTAATTATAAGATAATTGGAATTGGGCTATGGATTGCCTTACTATATAAGGTTGGACGAATTCTACAGGGAAACCCATAAGAAATCGTCCAATGGCCTTAAATAAAGGAGTCCATGGGTTGCTTAGGGCTTAAGCATCCAAATTAGGGTTTCCTTGTTAGATAACCCTAATAGCCTCACTATATATAAAGCCCTTATGCTCCAAAACGTGGTGAACTGAAAATCTAGGGTTTCCACACGTTTTGAGAGCCTCCTTCTCTTCTCTTCTTCATCCTCTTGCTCTTGGTGTTTGTGAATCATTAGAGGAGTGACACTTGTGACTCTAAGATTTCAAAAGTCATCACAAGGAGGATTTGTGATTATTATTGCTATATAACAATCAAGGTATGATCTAAAACCTAATTATATGTTATATTGATATCATATGCTAGATCTAGTGTTTATAGTCTTGGATAAATTGCATGTACAATAGAGAAACCTAGATCCAAGCATTAGGGTTTGTATTAGCACATAGGATGTTCTTATGACTAAAGCCCATCAGTGGTATGAGAGCCTAGATTGGTTTCTATTGTATTGATGCTTTGTATGTTTGTTCAAGTTGAAAAAAAAAATTTGATTTTGTGAAACTCCCTGATGAACTCGGCGAGTCCCATTGTGGACTCGGCGAGTAGGTCCCTACTCAGCGAGTCCATATGGGTACTCGGCGAGTTCGAGCGTCAGATAGAGGGGATTTCGGGATTTCTTGCTGTTTTACTCATGGATAATTGCCTTATCTATTCTAAGTCATTAAAATCCGATTTCAATCATATTTATGAGTATATCCTTCATAAAACAAATGATAATTACCAATTGATTAGATAATAACTTCCTTATATGATAAAGTTTGATTATTTGTATTAATTGGGTAACTTATTTTGCATGAAATTGAAATTAGGTCAAATATAGATAATGATGAACTTAATTGTTTAACTTATATTATTTGTTATTTGATCCTTGTGTTATGAAAAGTTTCAATTTTTCCCCTTTAGGTTTTATAATTTAAATTTGAACTTAAAAGTTTTGTTTTGAAATTTAAATAGTTAAATCCCTAATGTTTTGAAATGTTTAAAAAAAAAACTTGTCCTTAAGTTTTTGAATTTAAATGTTGATTAAAAGTTAATTTAGAAATGTTAAATTCTTAAACCCTAGTATTGTTTTGAAAAGTTCAAATCATACCCTTATGGTTTTATTAATTAATTAAGGTGTATAATTAAAAGAGATTTAAAAAATCCACAAAATTTTAGGTTTATAATTTAATTGAATTAAAAGTAGAATTGTAAAATTTGACCACCTAGTATTTTAAAAGTGTAAAATACACCCTATACTATATATAACATTAAAAGTCTAGCTTTATATATATGTATGAGTAAAAGTCAGTCTTACAGTTAGTAGACCTCATTCACGAAGCTGGTGTATAAGGGGTGTTTAAGGAAATTGCCTATAAAATGGCGATTAAATGGGTATTCAGTCTTACCCACCGCACTCTTGACTAGTGGAGGGTCGTTAGCCGAATAGGTAGGATAGGACAAAACCTTCCATTATAAGTATAATGAAATACAAAAGTAACTGAATGTTTTACAAATTCCCAATCTTAGTTTCTTAGGCAAAAGTGAATTGATGCAATTCCATGAAATTACACTTTGTGCCTTTGCAAAGACGTTAGTGGAGCGTGTGTGGTTTACCGGCACACTAATTGGTTCTAAGCAAAGGTGGCAAAGGGTGACTCAATGTTTGTCATAGTTCGGTGGAGCGTGTGTGGTTTACCAGCCCATCGAATAGGTGATCGTAACATGTGAGGGCACCATGTAAGTTTGCATGGTTATTCACACCCGCTTGGTGATCCTCGGCATCCCAATTACAAACAAGAGGGGCATATCAATATTTAAACATCTCATTGAAAAGTTCAATGAATCTCAAAGGATCTATGAGTTTTCATATATTTGAAACTTAAATTTTTTTTTCGTTTTTCATGGTGGAAATTAGTGAATCGTCATTCACTTACCTTCAAATATTCTGTAACTAGATTACGACATTGTTTTTCTAGGTTGTAGCGTATTGTGTTGGGTCCTAGCCTTAATATGTCATTTGGGTGATTTATTAAGGACTCAATCTATCAACTAACTTGAATTTGTTTTCTCCCATTTTGTAGATGTCAAAGTTCGACAACTATGGTCTTCCCAAATCCCGTGGAATATGCTTTCCACATGAAGATGATATTCCACAATTCGATCGAGGAACAAGAAATCATGCTTCACTTCCTCCTCCTCCTCCCGTTCTTCTCCCTAACCCACAAGAGTGAAGAATTGAAAGGTTTAATGTAACTAAAGCCCTGTTGGAAATGAAACATGAAAATGGTAAACCCGTGTGTGCCCACGTTCTAGGAATGAAATTGCACATTGATAGGTTGAAAATGTTAGGTGTGTCATTCCCGGATAAGTTGGCTGTGAACTGGGTTCTGCAGTGTAACAACCCAAAATTTCGTACCATCTCTTGTAATTCTTTCGTAGTTCAATTCAAGCAACCAATCGTTGCTTCCAAATTCGATTCCGATTTTCTTGTTTAATTAAGTCATTAACTTGTACGTATCTAAAATGACTTAATGGGTGTCTTAATACATTTAGAAATCATTTTAACGCCCCATATTAGTGATCGGAATATTTCTAGAATTTTACCGTATCAGGTTACAGCAACTCAATCGGGTACGACCAAAAGCCTCGCCTAACGCCGGTATCGGGTAGAATTCCGTCGTGTCCAAAACTTAGACACTATATAAAGTGTTCTAAGCCTTCATTTTAAGCTTTTGGCCATTCTTCCATAAACACTTCCAACCTCTCTCCTCATCCATAATCAAAGGTCCAAGAACAAAGATTTAAGGCTCCAAATCAAAGAGGTAACATCCCTAACTTGTTATATAACCTCTTTAGCCTTCAAATTGATGTTTAAATTGAGTTTTAGGACCTAGAACATGTGTTTACAGCCAAGGATCAAGCTTGGGCCGTAAACACTTAAAAATGGGGTTTTTAAGCCAATTAACCCTTCCAAATCATAGTTGGGACTTAGATATGACCTTGAGGCTTGCAAATCTGGACTTGGAACACATTAAACATGAATTTTGAGGGAAAAAAGAGAGTTTATGGCCAAGGCTTGTTCTTGGGCCGTAAACTCCTCAAACAAGGGGGATAAACTCATTTTTACATGTTAGAATGCCTTGAAACTCAACCAATAGCATTGTGGTAAATCCTAGAACCATCTAAAAATAGTTTAGAGACCTTAAACACATCAAAAATACCACATATAGGAGTTTAACGCCTAGGAACATACCCTTTGGCCATAAACTCATGAAACTATGTCAAAAGATGCATCTAATTCATTCCAAAGGCTTGAATAAATTTCTAGAATCACATGTGATTGTTTTAAGTGTCAAAAACTAATTTTTCATGAGCATAGGAGAGTTTACGGCCATAGAACATGCTTCTAGGCCGTAAACTCCTAAAAATATGTTAAATGGTGCTCTAAATTCATAACAAGGCTTGGAAAATTAGCTAGAATCACATGTGATTGCTCCTTGTACCTCAAATCAATTTTTCTCCATCCTAGGAGAGTTGACGGCCGTAAACTCCAAGTTTACAGCTGTGAAATTCCTTTTATGTGGTATTAATTCATTCAAATTGTTCCAAGGCATTTTAGAAATCCATTCCAACAATCCCCATGTCCAAACAAGCCATTAAACACTCAAAATCACACCAACATGAGTTTATGGCCGTAAACTCATGTATGTGTGTGTTTTGTGGCTGTAAACTCCCTTAAATGTTTACTCTTGGAGAGTAAACTCAAGTCCTAAGTCCCTAGTGCCAATTCACGTCCAAAGATGTCACCCAGGTCACTCCGAACGCTCGTTTTGAGGTGTTTAACCTCGTTGGAGTGTAATGTTCCATATAATTAGTGAATGTATCCTTAATTGAATATATATGGACATTATTACATTTTACATAGGGACATCACGAGTAATCAAACCCCGAACCAACATCTAGTGTCCGAAACCATCGCATTCCCGAGTCTGGTGAGTTCATACCCCTACCCCTTTTTTTCACTGTTTTCACTATTTCCAGGAGGAACACAAGCTAAGTACAAGGGATTACTTGTACTCAAAACATGTTTTCATATGTGTGTAACACATTTTATATGCTTTTAACACTGGTTATTACAACTGATAACCGTTTGAACGTACAGATCATGTAACATATATTTGTGAAATGGGTATTAAATTGTTATGTTTTACATATATTTCACAAATGACTTTCTATATTTTATCAGTTAAAAGCATGACATTAGAACATTTGAACATAATACCTGTACACTGTTTTGTCCTCGGTAACGCTCTAGATATATACGCGAGTGGAGGAGTATCATATTATTACTAGTAAATTTGTTAATCTTGTATGATTGGAGAAACGTCCTCGGCGAACACTCCACAGAGATACGCGAGTGGAGGACTAGACCCGTAACCAGAATCTATGGGAATTAGAGAGCGTGACTTGAGGGTATAGATCTATACGGGACTGAGTACCCCACACCTGGCTGCTAGCTACAGCTGAACCGAATTGGTTCAAGGGTGACGAAAGTCATAAGTATGTGGACTACTTATTGCCACAGGTTTAGTCCATTTTATGGTGATGGAACTCGCAATTAGGATAACAGAGATTTACTTATGGTAATAATGAACAACCTTATACAATTCACAAGATAACCAGTTCTCTAGTATACAACTTTCACATTGGAAACCAACATTCAGGAAAGTACGGGACTTTCCTGGGGAAAAACATTACGCAACCAGAAAGGGTAACAAATCAGATAACTTTACTTTACATCTTTCACAATTGATAACATACAAATCAGGAAAGTATGGGAGTTTCCTGGGAATATATTGGTACATAACCAGAACAATATGTAAATCCAGATAACTTAACTATACATCTGTACAAGAGAAAACTTGTTTTTCAATGTACAACTTTACTTTACATGTTGACAAGCGATAACCAACCTTCATTAAGAAAATATGGGATTTTCTTGGTGTGTGTAAAATTTCAGAAACAGAAAGGAAACTTGAACAACTTCACAAACAAAAATGCTTATGAACTCACCAGTGTTATGCTGATTTTCAAACCGCTTGTGTTCTCAGGTCAACATTAGAACAGGTACCCAAAGATCCTTTTTGCTTGAAGACGGAGTACCCAGAAGACCCGTTTCATCTTGTTTATATATATATATATATATATATATATATATATGTGTGTGTGTGTTATGTATCATAACTGTACAAACTTTACTTTTGAAAAAATTGTAAAACTTTTCCTATATAATGTAATGGTTGTTTTACTTTACTTACTATGTGCATTGGATTTGATACTCAACGTGGAGTCAACCCCGGAAATGTTTCTGCCTTCGGTTTTCGGGGTGTGACATGCAGTTACTTCCCGAATCATATAATGAGTTCAAAAGAATGTATTGTATGATGGATCCTGACGAAAGCCTCATTGACCTAACTTACATACTCATTGCTGCTGAATCAGAAATGATTTGGCAAAGCAATGGAGCATATTTGTTAGGAGAGTCAACCAACCATGCTTCCGAGGACGTTCTAGGAGAACCAACCTGCGTTTGTTGCCAAGAGAAAGGGCGTTGGATACAAGCTGCACTAAGAGCCTGAAGAGTCCAAAAGATGGAAGAGTCAAAGAGTATAGTTGTACTTCAGGTAAAATCCACTATCTAACTCGATTAAGTTCCTATTCGTTGATTCTTAATACATAATGTGATAAGATTGCATTTGAATATTTTGCGGGATCGATGAAAGGAGAGGAAGCTTGATGAAATAGAGCAAGATGAGTCTAATCACGAAGAAATGGATCTCGATCGCATGGATTCGAAGATTAGATTTTAAGCTTACATAGAGTTGTTAGGAATATTTATTACATAGTTTTTCAGTTGATTTTCCATTGTAAGGACATATGATTTCCGCCGCATTTATAAATAAAATAAATTTTGTTTGACGTGTTTATTTATTTATTTCCTTGCAATGAAATCGTTATGAAGAATTGATGTTCGTATATTTACAACAAATGGATGTGATTCTTAATTATGTTTTTTGTGGAAATGTCGAGAATTTACCAGATAGGGAAAGTTTCTCATCGCCCAAGTTTCAATTGGATAGAGATTCGGAATTGTACAACAAGAATTCTATGATGAATGAATAAACTTTCACATTTGGAAATTAGACTAATTCATTGACAAAGTGTCAAGTGAAGGACTAGGAGATCAAGTACACAAGGTTATGTGTTGATCGAGTCCACCACAAGAGTAACAAAGATATTCGTCAAGATTTACTAAAAGTTTAGCAAATATGATTACACTTATAAGATTAAGTGTGATTCTGAATTGATTGTAAAAGTTTAAATCAATAGCAGAACGAATAAGAAGAATCAAGTAGGCAGAAAGACAAAAGTTTCTCCATTCTAAGAAGAAGGGAGAGTACCTTTTACGCTTTATGATAAATCTTAATGATTAAGAACCATATCTCAATTGATCCTCTAAGTAAGTCTTAGTACAATTGTATTTCTAAGAAGAGGAATCAAGAATTGAAGAGATGATTAAATCATGAAGTCAATCATACTTCGTTTCAAAACAAGTCTTAGACTTAAGATTATGACATTGAGTAATAATAAGGTTTATAACACTCATCAAATGAGGAAATTTGTGATGGCTTGGATAAGACAAAGACCAACTAGGACCTATTTATGAAGTGTTTTTGATAAAAACTACACTAACTCTTGAATGTTTGTCAAGAAATGTTTATTGGCAAGAGAATCTTATATGTCAAGGAGTCAGTGGGAGTCTTAATGCTCTTGAAAGGTTTCAAGAACAAATCAAAATAAACCTTATCTAACATCACTAGCACACCACTTGAGGTTTATAACCTATCGTGTTGACACTATATTGTTTCTGCGCCATCCCAATTGAGTTAATTATGCATGAGAGTTCTATGAGTTCTCATTTGAATGCATAAAAGGCATGGACCTTGATCAATGAAAAGTACATTGATAGG
Source organism: Lactuca saligna (assembly GCF_052625555.1). NCBI lineage: Eukaryota > Viridiplantae > Streptophyta > Magnoliopsida > Asterales > Asteraceae > Lactuca > Lactuca saligna. The sequence goes on along the minus strand of NC_136419.1, from coordinate 222,941,022 downwards.
AAAAGGTGAACTGCTTGGAAGACATGGTGGGCAGCTGTGCTACCATAAGGCAAGAAATCAAGATTAAGAAAGTTTGGTCCATATGATTTTGAATTTGTCGCAAACCTTAGTTTTGACAAATTCACATGGATAGGAACACATACACCATTAAAATATAAGTGTCATAAGATTCCCTCCTTCATGAAAATGACTGTGAGAAAATGCTTTCACTAAGAGAGATTTTAAGAAGATAGCAATTGTAAAATTGCATTCTCAATTTTGATTATGGTTACGGTATCCCTTTGCATGACTCGAATTGTGAGATTTGGTAATTAGTCTTAATTGTTTAAGACACATATGAGCTATCTTGGATAAAGGTGTATGAGATTAAGAAGCCTTGATAAAGGATTATCAAAGCATTAAGTATTAGAAACATGAACTTAAGAAATTCAATAGGTATTGTTTTTTTGTAAGTTAAGCTGTTTTCTGAATACATGTCAAAGCTAGTGGGAGCATAAGTGTTATGTTTATAATAATCATCATGATAGTGGGAGCGTAAATGTTATGATTATTAAGGAAAGTATTGCAACTTAGAAATATTAATTATATATAACAATAGTTATACTTTGCAAAGTTGTAAGAGTTGAATAGTTGTTTTGCTATAATTAAGGGAGAGAATATTATGCTTCATTTCAAATCTAAAGGCTTAGGTTGTGGAATGTTAATAAATTTAGTCAAGGATACATAGTGTGTTCTTAAATTTCGATTATGATTACGGCATTCCTCTTCATAATTTGAATTTTTAGAACGTAGCACATAAAATATTATGGTAGAAGATTGATAAAGTATCAAATCTTTATGTAAGACGTTTAACATCGTGTCCCATACGCTTCGGCTATAGGATCGATTGCAAATTCTATAATATTTGACCATTCTAAAATTTTCCAAATTTCTAGCGCATTTAGAGGGAAAAAGGACAAGAATCGGTTTTAACTAAGATAATTAAACAACTATAAAAGGACAATCCAAAGTTCGCTGAGGATTGGTCGCTTATGAGTAGTTGGAAGTATAGTATTGGATGGAGTATATTGACATTTTTATGAATAGATAAGATTCTATTAAGAATGGGTAGTGATATGGTAAGTATGGAAAGGTTTCCATATTGGGAGTTAGATATTGAGAATCTATGTCTAGATTAGAAACTTTAAACAAAAGGATGTTCAAAGAAATGTACTTTGAGTGAGAGACATCACATCTATGGAATTGTCTTGTAACAATCTGCGATAGAGGACTTGGTAATTCATTGGCAATAGTCATTGTGACTTTAGTGCAATGACTTTACAAAAGGATCTTTGCATAAAATGTTAGAATCTAACATATTCTATAAGTGGCAAGAATTTGATATTCTTACACTTATGAAAAAGGATTTGGAGTTGTGAAATGAGTATGATTGGAAATGTGTTCATTTGATCTATTTCACAAAGTAAGAACCATAGGTAAACATTATGTACATGCTGAGAGCATCAGACAAGTGTTATAATTCAAGTAAGAAGTTGATTACCCGAAACGACAAATAATGAGTAATCGATATGGTGATAAATAAAAGGTGTTTTATTTATACTCAAGGGTTTGGAGCCATATGGGATTAGTATTATCCTTGTTTTTCACTTTGCATGTTTTTACTTCCTGAATAATTTAATTGGTTTAAGAATAGTAAAATTATTCAAACGGGCCACAGTCGTTCATATGTTAGAAGTAGGTATGAATGAAGACGATCATGAATTGGTGTGTGAATGTCTAAAAGAGTATTAGACATAATAAAATGTTTGCTGCAACGTTCATGAGTGCTTATGTATATGATTTGAGCATTGGATAAAACCCATGCTCACTTGGATCACTTCATGGATTTTATCACGAGTGATTGGTGAGACGATAACATCTTATATTCTTTAAACCGAGATGTGTGAGTTGTATCTTGCGAGTTGGTTGCACATTGTGTTGGGTTTTGAGCATCCTAACACTCCTAAGTGTACATACATCCCTAAATACCTTGGATCTATGTTTTCTCTATTATACATGCAAATAAGAACATCCAAGGTATTATCCTAATCTAGCATACAAAACAATGAGTGTAACAAGATAGAATACATACCTCTTTGATGTAGAAAGTTTTCATGAAGCTTGAGTGCCTAGCCCCAATAGTGTGGAAGCCTCAAATGGAATCACAATCATCAAAACACTTAGAATAACTTGAGAGAGTTCTACACTTCATGAAATCGGCTAGCCCTTTGTTACTCTCACTTTCTAATGTGATTCTAGTGGCCAATTTTTGTCAAGAATAAGATCTTTATATAGTGTTACAATTAGGGTAAATCCTTAATCGTCATGGCTTTCCATTTCCTTGAATCCATGGGTTCAAATACACCATGGAGCATCCATGGAGCATCCTACAGGTTTTAGCCCAACTTGATTATCCATGGAGCATTAGCCCACTATATAAGTATGGATGATTTACACAATCAACCCATATATTTAATTAGTCTTCTTTTGATCACTTAATTAATCCTAGATTAATTCTTGATCAATACTAATTAAATAATCTTATTATTTTTATTATTAATATACTAGAACTTATAATATATTAATAACCATAAGTGTCTTATTTCTCTCATTATAGTCTATCCAAGTGCATGATGGTATGCAACCCAAATGGACCATGTCGGGTCGGGTCAAGTCTTACCAATTATAGTTATGGACTTAGACATTAATCCAACAGTCTCCCACTTGGATAAGTCTAAAACTATTATTGCGTATGACTTCAGGAACCAACTGGCAATCGTAGCTCTCAAAAGCTTATGTCGAACTCTGACCTTGTAGATGAACTCTGACCTTGTCAATGACTTGTTCATTAGATAAGGGATCATATAATCCTCTGTTCTCATGATATCAGCCGAACAAATACATGGAACAACGTCGTACTTATTGTCCAACAGTTTGTTTACTGATTTTCGATTTGTTTGACAAAGAACTTAATCGAACACATCAATTCAGTTCTGACCAGCCGGTACATAGGTCACAACAAAATCATCGAGGGGCCCATATATCACTTCTATTTCTAGAAGGAACAGATAAACTTCGACTCATATGCTTGTTCTACTACTAGTTGAATTGTACACAAAGGCACGTTTTATACCATCAAGTTACTGATGCGTTTACGTGCATTCAATGCACAACCAACTCATAGGTAACAACTCATATCTCTAGGTTTGAAGATTTATATGATATTTCCGTCTCGCGATCACTCGAGATAAATTTCATGAAGTGATAAAAGTGAGCGTGGGTTTATTCCAATACTCATAACTTATGAGCACTCATGAATGTTGTAGCAACCATTGCCATGACTAAACCCATTTAGCCATCTACAAACCCGATTCATGACAGTCTTGATTCATACCTACTTCCAACATATGAACGACTGTGGAGTGTTTAAATAACTTAGTCATTCAGAAAGAATAACCTAGCTATTTTGGAAGTCAAAACATGCAAAGTGAAACACAATAATAATCGAATCTAATATGGTCTCAGAACCCTTTTGAATATAAATAAAACCACCTTTTATTTATCACCATATTGATTACACATTATTCAATGTTTCAAATAATCAACTTAAGAATTGAATAAAAACAACAGTCGTCCCATGCTCCTAGCATGTACACTTTGTTTTTCTAAACAATAGTTATGCCATACCCCAAGTATGCACACTATGTTTGTCTATGATCCTTACATTGTGATCTAGATCAATTGAACATGATTCTAATGATACTCATTTCACAATCCCAAATCCTTATTGTAAATGTGAGAATTTCTAATTTCTACCATTTACCAAAAATCTATTAGACTTTAAACTTATATGCATTGTTCATCTTGTAATGATTATTCACAAAGTCATCAAAACCTTGTCACTAGTCATTACAGAGTATTCCAAAGAAGCTCAACTTCTATGGAACGGAATTCTCATATTCAAAGTACATTGCTTTGAACATCCTTCTTGCATTATGGTTTTCTAATCTTACATAGATTGAATAACTTCCACCTATGGAGACATTTCCATAATCCCATTTTGACTATCACTTCTGAACAAGAGTTACTTTTTTTCAGAATATGTCAATACGGTCCTGCTAAAATTAACACTATACTTCCAAATGTCCCTGAGCAACCAATCTTTGGCAAACCTCAGATTGTCCTCGACAATTGCTTAATCACTTTAGTCATATCCAGTTCTAGACTTTTCCCTTCTAAATGCCTTAAGCATTTGGAAAATTTAGAAAAGATGAATATTATATCACATGCAATCGATCCTATATCCGAAGCATATGGGACACGATTCATGATGTTTGACATAAAGACATGATACTAGACCAGTCTTTTGCTACAATATTTTTTATTTGCCATGTTTTCAAATTTTAACTATGAAGAGGGATGCCGTAGTCATAATTTAATTTTGAGAATGCAATATATATAGAATTTCTTCAAGTTGAACCATTCCAACACAAAATTCATATATATTCTTGACTAAAGATGATTAAAATCTCAATCTAAGCTTTAGAATTGAAATGACGTATAATTTCCTCTCCCTTAATTATAGCAAAACAACTTTTCAACCCCTGTAACTTCAAGAATTGAAACTTTGTTTTCTATAATTAACATTGCTGACTTGCAATACTAAACGTAATAATCATGCTCCCACTAACATGATGATTATCAACATAACACTTATGCTCCCACTAGCTCTGACATATTTCCAGAAATCTACTGGACTTCTGAAATTTAGATTCATACACCCTTTCTTAGATAGCTCATATGTGTGTCTAAACAATTTTCAGAACTATGAAAAGGGATTCCGTAATCATAGTCTCAATTGCTTAGGCATTTTCCATTTCTCACAAGTCCATGTTAGTGTGCCGGTTAACCACACGCGCTCCACTAATGACTTTTGAAAATGCAAATGACACAATTGATATCTACTTAAAATCTACTTAGTGAAAGCATTTCCTCACCATCATTTTCATGAATCGGAGAGAAACCTTATGACACTTAGATTTTATAGTGTATGAGTTCCTATCTATGTGAATTTGTCAAAACCATAATCACAAGATAAGGTTAGTGACAAATTCTGCCTTACATGGATTAAACTTATTCAATCTTACTTTCTTGTCACCTTGGTAGCACAAGGCCCACCAATGCTTCCATGTTGAACTATGATAACTCACATGCAAATCCAACTTATTTGAAGTAGGTACAGAAATGAGAATTATGTCAACACGATAGGTTGCAAACCTTAAGTCGTGTGCTAGTGATAAATTACAGGTTTTACTCTTGATTAAATCTTGAAACTCTTTCAGGATCTTTAAGGCTCCCACTGTCCCCTTGACATATAAGTTTTCCTAGTCAAGAATCATCCCTTGACAAAACAAATATTCAAGGGATAGTGCGGATTCTTATCAAGACTAACACTTCACACAATTGGTCTTAGTTGGTCTTTGTTTCATCCAAGACATCACAACTTACCAATCTCAAATGTACAAGAGTAGAAAACATTTTACACTACATTTGATAAGCGTTTTAAACCTTAATTTATGTCACTCAATGTTAAAATCTTGGAGTATGACTCTAAGAATTGTTTTGGAACGAAGTATGACTCATCTCCTTGATCTTAACCAATCCAACAATTCATGACCTCTCTTCTTAGCCATAACAATGCACTAAGACGTCCTTAGAGTATGAATTTGTGATATGGTTTCTAAATCATTAAGATGATCATAAAACTGATACTAAAGTACTCTCCCATCTTTTCAGATTTGAGAAACTTTTATCCGTCTTCCTAATTTGATTCTTCTTATTCGCTCTACCATACATTGTAACCTTTCCAATGTTACAGAATTATACTTAACCTCATAAGTATAATCATATTTGCTAATCTTTAGTAAATCATGACAAATCAATATTTGTGGTGGACCTTGACCAGTGCACACCCAGTGTACTTAATTCCTTAGTCCTTCAATTGACTCACATATACATGTGATCAAAGAATTAGTCTTAATTTTCAAAGATGAAAATTTCTCATTCATCATACAATACAACTTGTATGATTCCAAGTTTCTGTCCAATTGAAACTTGGGTGATGAAAAAGTTTCTTCATTTGGTAAATTCAGACACTACCACAAATGAAAGAATAAAATCCACTTTCCAATATTGCTATTACTGGAAACATATAAGCAACAATTTTCCACAGATGCCATTGTAAGGATATTTTTTAAAATAAATAAAATTAAAACCCTTTTTTTCTTTTATTTTAAAACTTTGCGGAAAAACTTATCCTTACAATCCACATGAAAACCTTGTTGTTATCTATTCACAAGCAATATATTATAACTCTTAAGCAACAGCGCAAAATTCTGATTACCGAACCATGCGATCGAAACCCACCTTCGCAATCAAAATTAACATATAATTACTTTAAGCTTCCTATCTTTTCTTTGATTCTTAAAAGACATCAACATGTGACCCATTCACATTATGTAATAAGAATCTCCAAATAGGAACTTAATAGAGTTAGTCGATGGATTTTACCCGAAGTAGAGTCAAACCTCTTTACTTGATCAACCTTATGATCTTTCAGGTAAATATGGTAGCTTCGCAACCAATGCCCCTTTCTTTGGCAATATAAACATATGGACCCTTTGATAATGGTACACGGGACTATCACAAAATTAGTTTTTCTCTTTACCATTTGGTCAACCAAGTTGACTATGGCCGATCCCTTTCCATTGGGATGAGAAATGCTTTTATGGATTTCCTGTGTCACTATTGTCAATGTCCATCAAGTTTTGAGGAAGTTGATCTTAAGAAATAGATAAAATCATTAAGGGTCTTGTCATAGTCCTTTTCATAGGTGTTCCAAAAGAACTCACTATGTGACTTAGAAAGTGATTGAACCACCAACTTTCTCAAGACTTTGACACCCAACTCTCCCGGCTTGTCAATATGTGACTACATCTCCAAGATGTGACCACACCAAGACCTTTACTTGGCAATATAGTTCGAGTGACTTTAATCTTTTCAAGAACTTGTGGGGTAGGGAGAATAATTGGAGGAGATAGAGGAAGTGAAGCACGATGTTGAGGAACATCATCTTCAAGAGATTTGGGAAGATCAGAAATGTCTAAACCAGACATGTTTTGGGAGATATTCAAGATAGTTGATTTAAAATCCTTAATATGACACCCAATATGAAATATTAAGGCTAGGACCCAACACAATATCTTATAATTTGGAAGAGGGATGCCGTAATCCAAGCTATAAAATATTTGAAGGTAGGCGAATGACGATTCACCAATTTCCACCATGAAAAACAAAATAATTTATTAGGTTTTAATTGGATTTGAAATTCCTAGATCTTTTGAGATTCATTGAAATTTTCAATGGCATGTTTCAATCTCGAGTGTGCCCTCTCAAATTTTGTGACTGGGATGCCGAGGATTACAAAACAAGGTGTGAATAACCATACCAATTCACTTGGTACCCTTAATATTATCACCCAATCAATGTGCCGGTTAACCACACACGCTCCATTGATCTATGAAAAACATTAAGTCACCCTTCGTGGTCCTTACTAGTCCAAGTTAGTGTGCCGGTTAACCACACATGCTCCACCAACGACTTGGTAAGGTACAAAGTGTGAATTCCATGGGTTAGCACCAAATTCACATTTTTCCTAAAGTAACTAAGATTGGGAATTATTAAGATTTTAGTTACTTAGTATTTATCATTAATACTATTAATGAAGGGAGAATTTAAAGTCATTGTCCTACTCGTTAGGCTAACGACCCTCCACCAGTCAAGCAAGCAGTCGGTGAGAGTGGACACCCATTAAGTCGCCATTTTATAGGCAACAACCTTATACCCACCTTATAGACCAGCTTCGTGAATGAGGCCTACTAACGGTAAAACGACTTGTTCTTATACATATATATATATATATATATATATATATATATATATATATATATATATATATATATATAATAATAATAATTAACCATTAATGTTATAAATAGTATAAGTGTTGAATTTTAACTCTTTAGAATTCTAAGGGCTAACTTGGAATTAAAGTATTCATAAGAGAAAACTTTTCAAATTCCAAAACTTGAGGGCAAGTTTTGAAACTATTCAAAACTAATTAATTCCATAACTTATGTGTTTAAAGTAGCTTTAATCCAAAAACTCTTCAAGTTCCATAACTTATGGAAGACTTTAAACTAATAAAAGAATTAACTTTTCTTTATTTTTATAATTTATGGAATTAATTAAGGTTACACTTTTACTCTTTAATGAAGTGACTCTTGAACTTCCATAACTTGAGGACAAGTTATGGAGTCATAAAAAAATCAATGACACAAGACTCTTGATTTTGTAACCATTACCAACTTTTATGAGTTTTATGAGTCTTTAATGTGACCTTTTATGTAACTTGAGGACAAGTTACACAAACACATTTTATACTCAACTCTGAGATTAAAATGGATTGAAAACAACTATTTCAATTAACTTTTCTATTAATCTATGCAACTCATAAGAACAAGATAATTCATATCAAACTTCTTCATGTAATTAGTCTAAACCTTAAACTAATACAAAACATGAATCTATTGACAATTATCTTTGAAAATGGATTAGCATGAACATTACCACATTAAAAACAAGTTTATAAGTTCAAAAACAACTTAGGGTAATGTGCCTAGTCCATTTCTAGCCAAAAACCTCGAAAATATGCTGTTTGGGGGTCCAACTCATCGAGTGCATGAACCAACACGGCGAGTTGGATCGAATTGATCAATTTTTAGGGATGGACTCGCCGAGTCCCTTGATGGAGTCACCGAGTCTGATGATCAAACAGCAACAAATTCGTTTTTTCAAATTCTATTGCAGGTATAACAAGAAAACAAGCCTAGGCTCTGATACCACTGTTGGGTTTTGAGCATCCTAACACTCCTAAGTGTACATGCAACCCTAAATACCTTGGATCTATGTTTTCTCTATTATACATGCAAATAAGAACATCCAAGGTATTATCCTAATCTAGCATACAAAACAATGAGTGTAACAAGATAGAATACATACCTTTTTGATGTAGAAAGTTTTCATGAAGCTTGAGTGCCTAGCCCCAATAGTGTGGAAGCCTCAAATGGAATCAGAATCATCAAAACACTTAGAATAACTTGAGAGAGTTCTACACTTCATGAAATCGGCTAGCCCTTTGTTACTCTCACTTTCTAATGTGATTCTAGTGGCCGATTTTTGTCAAGAATAAGATCTTTATATAGTGTTACAATTAGGGTAAATCCTTAATTGTCATGGCTTTCCATTTCCTTGGATCCATGGGTTCAAATACACCATGGAGCATCCATGGACCATCCTATGGGTTTTAGCCCAACTTGATTATCCATGGAGCATTAGCCCACTATATAAGTATGGATGATTTACACAATCAACCCATATATTTAATTAGTCTTCTTTTGATCACTTAATTAATCCTATATTAATTCTTGATCAATACTAATTAAATAATCTTATTATTCTTATTATTAATATACTAGAACTTATAATATATTAATAACCATAAGTGTCTTATTTCTCTCATTATAGTCTATCCAAGTGCATGATGGTATGCAACCCAAATGGACCATGCCGGGTCGGGTCAAGTCTTACCAATTATAGTTATGGACTTAGACATTAATCCAACACATTGATGATATGTAAATGCACCAGTAACTTGGTGTTATAAAACATATTGTTGTGTGTGATTCGGTAAGTGAGTGCAAGCGAACATTGAGTCAAAGTTTATCTGTTCCTTTTATCCAAAGTAGGATAAGAGCCATATCTTTTGGCCCCTCGATGATTTAGTGATGACAAACGTAAATGCTTGGCCGGGCTAGGGCTAATTTGATTTGTTCAATTAGTCAGTCGTCATAAATTGGAAATCGAAAAATAGTACAGAAAGAATGATTTGAAATCATTTCTTATACGATATCTAGAATGGAGAAGTATGTGATCCCTTATCTAAAGGACACAATGGCTTTGGAAAGCTACGATTGTAGATCAATATCTAGAGTCATACGCAGAATAGTTATTAGACTTATCCAAGTGGGAGACTGTTGTCACACCCCAAAACCAAGAACGGCGGAAACGTTCTGGGGCGGAGGACATCATGTAAGTATCACAACACAGTAAATGTAAATAAGCAAACAACATCATCCATTGCATTAAATATATATAATTTTAATACAAGCGTGTTCTGTACATTATAGACACCAAAAATAACGTATATCAAAATAATAAGATGAGTCTTGAATGCGCTCCATCTTCTCAAAAGCTGGTCTCGGTACCTGTCTACTGACGACCTGAGAATACAAGTTATTTTGAAAGAGTTTATCAGCATTAAGCTGGTGAGTTCATAAGTATTTTAGTGTCAGAAGTTGTTCTTCAAAAATGTTTGAATCTGTATCAAGTATAAGTTTGTAAAATGTATGTAAAAGTTTGCAATCGTTTGTAAAAGTTTGAATCTCTCAGAAAAACCTATATTTTCTATTAAAGTAGCCTTCTACCAAGGCTTAATTGTTTTGTATGCTCGTTTGATGTAAAGATGTGTAATTTCCCAAATGTAACTATCATTTATCAAAATATAGTTTGTACATAAACGTGTAAGTGAGGTTATCACTAAAATATGTAATGGGTAAATTAATGTAGTACTGTAGCCTTTGTATTTTAAGAACTACTGCGGTACTAACTACCTTAAACCGGATTTATATTAAGGCATTACGTGATAAATTGCACCATACTATCGACTAGTAACAACGACAAATGAATGGTCGTAATAACGGACTGACGTTTGGCACCCGCAGACCTGCAGGTCCGGCTGTAGCTAGCAGCAAGGTGTAGGATTGTCAATCCAGTATAGATCTATACGCAAACTCAACGCTCTCCCTTCAAGAGAATTCTGGCTACAACTCGAGCCATGACAGTTAAGTCATGGTCCGATTTAAATCACCATAATAAAGTATTCATGTATACGTACTGTTTCTCGTTCTAGTATATGTATATGTATTGTTTCTAGCATCATTGTATATGTATTGTTTCTAGTATATGTATATGTATTGTTTCTAGTATCATTGTATATGTATTGTTTCTAGTATCATTGTATATATATTGTTTCTAGTATCATTGTATATGTATTGTTTCTAGTATATGTATATGTATTGTTTCTAGTATCATTGTATATGTATTGTTTCTAGTATCATTGTATATGTATTGTTTCTAGTATATGTATATGTATTGTACTGTGTTACCCCGATGGTGACTAACTATTGATGTACTGATAAATATGAGTATGGAAGTACTTTTATGTCTATACATGTATATATTATATATAGCTAATGTTGAAACGACTTTCGGATGGTCACCCGAAGCTCCACCAGACCACATCCAAATCGAGGAAAAGGAAATAGGATAGGTGGCTTTCCTAAGCCTTTTAAACATTATTTATACATCTATACGTATATGGGCATGCAATTTATAAGAAGTAGAACAAAGTTTAATAAAAGCATTTGATAAGTAAAAAGAGTTTGTAAAACGTTTGAAGTGAAACAGTTTGATAAACAGTTTGAACATTGGTAAAAAGCGTTGTTTTCCTAGTTATTAATCACATGTGATTAACTGCAATCACATGTGATTGAAGAAATAACTATAAGTATTTGACTTGTACCCCCCCCCCCCCATAAAGTGTTTAAAACATTTAAAATCATTTCAAAGGTTGATTCAAGGGGTATGAACTCACATGTGGTGAGTCGCTTGAATTGAGGTATCGGGTATCGTGCTAAGTGTCAAACGGAGACTTGTTCACACGTACGAGCCTAGTTATCATATAATAAGGATATATATAACTAATTAGCCACATAATAACTTAACAAAGTAGGTTAATACAATTAGGAACATGTAAGCACTCTTATGAGTGTTTAAGGTTCAAATGGTTGCATCTAAGTTGTTACGGGACAAGGCAAAAGGGTTTGAAACATCAAATGGCATTGTATAGGAGTTTACCACCCAACAAACCCCACATCTTGGAGTTTACGGCCGTAAACTCATGGGTTTATGGCCGTGAACTCCTCAAAGGTTGGTTTTGGGTGTTTTATGGTGCTATCTTGGTCCTACCTCACTCCTAGCTTTGTTGGAATAACACATGAAGTAGTTTAAGGCTCTAGAACACTCCATATGGGAGTTTACGGCCTAAAAGCATTCACCCTAGAGTTTACGGCCGTAAACTCTTGGATTTAAATTGATTTGAGGCTCTTAAACATCAAGGATGGATTCCATGAATTTATCTAAGGCTTATGGGGACAAGATGCACACATTTAGGGCATCACTTGGAGTTTACGGCCCAAGATATGTTCATTGGCTGTAAACTCCTTTCAAGGAGTAGTTTTGATGTGTTCTACCCTCCATTCTAGTCCCAAGTATGCAAGGTAAATTGTCTTAAGGCCTTAGGTGTGCTTGGAATGATTTTTACTTAAGGAAGAGGGGTTTACGGCCCAAGATCCTTTCCTTGGCTGTAAACTCCTAAAACCTTATCATTTGGGAGTGTTTTCAAGTCCAAAACAAGCACAAGTACTAGTGGTTAAAGTCCTTAGGCTCAAAGAGGCAAGTTAGGGCATGTTTGTCCATTAAAAAGGGGTTTATGGCCCAAGAGTTCTTTGGCCGTAAACTCCTCTAACTTTGTTGATTTTGGTTGCTTTTTGGTCCATAAAGATCATACACAAGGTCCTTTACTCATTGTCTAAGACGGAATTGGGACTAGGAAGCCATTTGGCTTCGTTTTGGAGTTTACTCCCCAAGAACGTTCTTGGGCGGTAAACTCACGGATCTTGTGTTTTGGACATATCAATGATGTTATAAAGTATATAGCACGCATTAAAACATGTTTAGGAAAGCAGACTCACAATCCGGGATGAAAACCCGAAGATCCGTCAGAGAGAATTGGCTTTTCTCTAGTTGGAATTGTGAATAATGAATTAATTTAGTTCTGAAAACTATTTATAGTCCTGGAATATTTTGACAGAAAATATTTTTATTCCGGGAGTTGGACTATAATATTGTGAAACTTACAGTGTTCAAGTTTCACGATCATAGGAGCATTCATTCTCCAGATATGTCCAGAAACATAAACCCTAATGTACACAAACTTGTTCGGACAAGTCTGAAATTTACAGAAATTGGACTAGCTTCTATTGAATAGATGATGTTCGTACAAATGAAAATTTTGGGTTGTCACATCATCCCCCCGTTAGAAGGAATTTCGTCCCGAAATTAGAGTTTAAGCAATTAAGAAGTTACAAATAACTAAGCGAAGAGACGAGGATGTTTCAGTTTCATCTGATCCTCGCGTTCCCAAGTGAACTCTGGTCCTCGCTTGGCGTTCCAGCGAACCTTCACGATAGGGATACGGCTTTGCTTCGTCTGCTTGACCTCACGGTCCATGATCTCTACAGGTTCTTCCACGAAGTTGAGGCTCTCGTTGATCTCGATTTCGTCGAGTGGGATTACGAGAGTCTCGTCGGACAGACACTTTTTCAAGTTAGATGGAATGTAGAATGTACGTTACGAAGTGTGTCGGGTAGATCAAGTTTGTAAGCTACGGGGCCGACTCTAGCGACAATCTCGAAAGGCCCTATGTACCTAGGATTAAGCTTCCCATGCTTACCGAAGCGTATCAAGCCCTTCCAGGGTGAGACTTTGAGAAGGACTCGGTCTCCCACCTGAAATTCCAAAGGTTTTCTGCGTTTATCAGCGTAGCTCTTTTGTCGGTCTCTAGAGGCTTTCAATCGTTCACGAATCTGAATGATCTTCTCTGTCGTTTCCCGAATGATTTCCGGACCAGTGAGAGTACTGTCGGAAGCTTGCCCTCTCGCTAATTGGGTATCACCCACCTCAGCCCAGCACAGAGGGGATCTGCACTTTCGGCCGTAGAGAGCTTCAAATGGTGCTGCTTTTATGCTCGTGTGATAACTGTTGTTGTAGGAAAATTCGACGAGGGGTAAATGAGTATCCCATGCTTTTCCAAAGCCAATTACACAAGCACGCAAGATATCTTCTAAAGTTTGGATTGTTCTCTCACTCTGTCCGTCAGTCTGTGGATGGTAGGCTGTGCTCATGTCCAGCCTTGTTCCTAGGGAATGTTGTAGTGATTGCCAAAATCTTGAGGTGAACCTACTATCTCGATCGAAGATAATGGATATAGGTACACCATGTAATCGTACGACTTCCCTAATGTATGTTCTCGTAAGTTTCTCCATTTTGTCGGTTTCTTTGATAGGTAGGAAGTGTGCAGACTTGGTCAATCTATCAACGATGACCCATATGGTATCAAGTCCACCCGTTGTCTTGGGCAACTTGGTTATGAAATCCATAGTGATCCGCTCCCACTTCCATTCTGGAATTTTTGGTTGTTGCAGTAAACCAGAGGGCTTCTGGTATTCGACCTTTACCTTTACGCAAGTAAGGCATTTACTTACGAAGGTAGCAATCTCTGCTTTCATATTTGGCCACCAGTATAGCTTTTTAAGATCCAGATACATCTTATCTGAACCTGGGTGGACGGAATAACGAGTGTTGTGCGTCTCGGTCATGACTAGGTCTCGGAAACCACCGTGTTTCGGTGTCCAAATCCGATTCATGAAGTATAAGGCTCCGTCCCCCTTGGCTTCTAAGTTCTTGTCCATTCCTCTAAGGGATTCACCCGTCACATTTTCAGGTTTCATGGCTTCAAGTTGGGCTGCCTGAATTTGGTTAGACAAGTGTGAATGGATGGTTATTGATAGTGACTTGACCTTGCGACCAGAATATTCTTTCCGACTCAGGGCGTCTGCTACTACGTTGGCTTTACCCGGATGATAACGAATATCGCATTCGTAATCACTGAGTAGCTCGACCCACCATCGTTGCCTCATGTTGAGTTCCTTCTGATCGAATATGTGTTGTAGACTCTTGTGGTCGGTAAAGATAGTGCTCTTCGTTCCATACAAGTAATGTCTCCAGATCTTCAGAGCAAACACTACTGCTCCCAGTTCAAGATCATGTGTCGTATAGTTAACTTCGTGTGTCTTCAACTGTCGGGAGGCGTAGGCAATGACCTTACCTCGTTGCATCAGAACACACCCGAGCCCTTGGTTCGATGCATCGCAATAGACTACGAAGTCTTCTATCCCTTCGGGGAGAGATAGTATTGGCGCGGTGCACAAGGCTCGTTTGAGCGTTTGGAATGCTCTCTCTTGTTTCTCTTCCCAATCAAAGGCCACGCCTTTCTGGGTCAGGGTTGTAAGAGGTTTCGCTATTCGGGAGAAGTTCTGAATGAATCTGCGGTAGTAGCCAGCAAGACCTAGAAATTGACGAATTTCTGTCGGCGTTTTCGGTGCTGACCAGTTCTCAATGGCTTTAATTTTGGAGGGGTCCACGTGGATTCCCTCTTCGCTTACCACGTGTCCTAAGAATTCGACCCTTCGGATCCAAAATTCACATTTCGAGAACTTCGCATAAAGTTTCTCCGTTCGTAAAGTTCCTAAAACTAGTCGGAGGTGATTGCCATGCTCTTCCTTACTCCGGGAGTAGATCAGGATGTCGTCAATGAAAACGATGACGAACTGATCCAAGTAAGGTCGGCATACTCTGTTCATCAGGTCCATGAAAACTGCTGGCGCATTGGTCAATCCGAATGGCATCACCACGAACTCGTAGTGCCGTAACGAGTTCGGAAGGCTGTCTTTGGAACATCCTCTTCTAGCACTCGTAATTGGTGATATCCGGATCTTAGATCAATTTTAGAAAAATAGTTCGCCCCTTGCAGTTGGTCAAATAAATCGTCTATGCGAGGTAGAGGGTAACGATTTTTGACCGTCAGTTTGTTGAGTTCCCTGTAGTCGATACACATACGGAATGATCCGTCTTTCTTCTTAACAAACAAGACCGGTGCTCCCCAAGGTGAGAAGCTTGGTCTTATGAAGCCCTTGCTGAGTAGTTCGTTAAGTTGACAAGATAATTCCTGCATCTCTGCTGGTACTAATCGGTAGGGAGACTTGGCTACTAGGGTAGCTCCTGGGACTAAGTTGATACGGAATTCGACCTGTCGTTGCGGAGGTAATCCAGGTAGTTCTTCTGGGAAAATGTTGGGAAAGTCGCTCACTACTGGAATGTTCTTGAGTTCTTTCGTTTCGAGGTTCGTGTCGACGACGTGAGCAAGGAATGCGTGGTATTCCTTGCGCAAATATTTATGTGCTTGAATACTTGATATAATGCGAAGACTCGCACCAGGTTTGTCGTCGTAGACTATAAGAGTTTCGTTAGACGGAAGGTTTAGTCGGAATGCTTTCTCGAAGCACATGATGTCGGCGCGACGTAGACTCAACCAATCCATGCCGATGATGACGTCGAAACTTTTTATTGAGACCGGCATGAGGTCGATTGGGAATGAATGGTTATCTAGGGTTAGGATACACCCTAAGTATATGCTACTGGTGTTTTCTGTTTTGCCGTTAGCCATTTCTATTGTGAATTGTTCTTTAAGTGCGTGTGGTTGTGGTTTAAGCATGCGAGCAAATTTGTGGTTTACGAAGCTTCGCTCCGCTCCACTATCGAACAGAATGCATGCATAAGAGTTATCGAGGAGGGACATACCAGTCACCACTGTCGGGTCAACGACTGCTTCCCCATGGCCTATAGCTAGTACCCTCCCTGCTCCTCCAGTATTCCTCGCTTTAGGGCAGTCCCTCTTATAGTGGCCTGTTTCGCCACATCCATAACAAGTTGGGCTCGCGCCAGAGCCAGGGACTTGCGTGATTGGTTGCGCCGGAAATTTACAGAAACGGATGGTGTGTCCTTTCCTGTTGCAGTTAGAGCACTGCATTTCACGGCAGGGGCCATTGTGGTGGAAGTTGCATTTGTTGCACTTCGGCAAACTTCCAGCATACTGCTTCGTCGGTGCAGTAGCAGCAGGGGTTACTGCGGCATGTACAACCACAGTTTGCTGCTTCTTGGCAGCTCGCTGTCTCTTCTTGTCATCCCAGAACTTCCGCTTGGTGTCAGCGAGTTTGGATGGTTCTGAGATGGCTAGGGTTGTTGTGGTTGTAGGGGTTTTGACACTATGGTCAATGAGTCGCTGTGCCAGTCGCTTGGCACTGTCGAAGGTAGCGGGGTTGGATGCTAAGACATTCCCCTGATACGGAGGAACTAGCCCCATATGTACCTTTCAATCTTCTTCCCTTCAGTGGGAACGATATTCGGGCAGAGGGCCACCAGTTCGCTAAACCGGGCAGTGTAAGCGATAATGTTGGTGCCCTTCATGGTCAGGCTCCAAAGCTCCTGTTCCAGTTTTTGGATCTCGCCCCTCGGGCAGTATTCCTCAATCATGAGGTCTTTCATCGTATCACAGCCTATGTCGTTGGCCACGACGAGAGTTAGAGATTTAACGTGGCTGTTCCACCATGTCAGTGCCTTCCCTTCGAAGGTGCATGCGGCATATTTGACTTTGCACGCAGTAGGGCAAGAACAGATTTTGAAGACTGATTCAGTCTTCTCGAACCATTGCGAAAGGGCAATGACTCCTCCGGTCCCATGGAAGGGTTTCGGCTTACAGTTGGTGAAATCCTTGTAAGAGCACTCTCTCGAGCGCACAAGAGTTTCCACCGGAATGGAGTTAACCGGGGTTCCACCTCTGCTAGCATCCGATGAGTGATACTGAGCCATGGCAGTTGCCACTGCTGCAGCTACGGCAGCGTTCAGAGCGGCAGTATCGATGACTGCAGGTGGAGGAGACGGTGGAGGCACAGGATTATTCCTAGCCCTGGGAGATTTACGAGGAGGCATCTTTCAACTATAAGTTTATAAAGATGAGAAAAGTGGTAAGAATCAATTTGTAAGAAATGTGCGAATGACACATGGACTAACTAACCATAGCCCAACAATTGAATGAGTGTTTGTGTTCATAACCAGAATGATGTGTAAGAAAACCCAAATGCAAAGATTTATCCCACAGAGTAGGTAGTTGTCAAATAATACTGGTATTACTGATGTAACGAGTTCAATGAAAATTGACCTAACAGTAGGTCTTACACCATACCATACAGAAAGTTTGACAGTTCCTAGATTCCTAGTTAGAGTACTGAAAGTTAGGAATATTTTACAGATAAGTGCTACTTAGAGCACAGATGTTAAAAGACTAATCCTTAACCCAAAAGATAATGATGTACTAGACATCATCTAACGGCGATGAGTATTCCTCGGGAGAACCCCGAGGTCTCTCATTTGACGTACCACCTCTTGAAGGTGTCGTTCATGAGCTCTTTGACGAGCTCGAAGTTCCATGACCTCAGCTTGAGAGGCAACCAGACGTTGCTGCAGAGTTTCATTGGTTCTTCGGGTCCGTTCCATATCTTCTTCGAGACGGCGAATGCGGACTGTGTTGACACCAGAGTTGGCATCAATCTCCACGACTCGGTCGATGACTGCTCGACCTTGCTCGACATTACGAGATATCCTACGGATAAGGACAGGTAGAGCTCGGTCAGCAGAGCCACCATCGCTGACGTTGTAAAAGGTTCGGTCCCTAAAGTATGGTAAGGGTTGACCCTGTTCGTCACTCCAGCGATTCAAGTTATCTACCCACAAGGGAGTGGGACCTAGAAAAGCTGGTCGAGGGTTGTTGTTCGGGGCTTGACCTACTAGAGGTAGGTTGTTGACTTCCGGCTCAGAGTCTGATCCATCTGAGAAGCCTTCAGCTTGATGATCATCCAATGGAATTGGGTGTTCATCGTCAGACTCTGCTTTGAGCCATCCTGCGTTACCTTCATTTGGAAAGTACGGGTCGCCGTGATGGAATCCAGCCATCTAAATCTACACGAGAAGAGAGGTATAAAGATATAGTATACAAGTAGTTGGTAGTACAAAATACACCTATAGTATTTTAAGTTTAAGTTCTATTGAATCTTCTTGTGGTATTGTTGGTAAGTTTTTAGACTTGTTAACACATCACAACCATTCTAGGGCATATGCTAATCACTCCTCGGACCAGCATAGTTGATCAGGCTATGCCATTCCCAGGGCTGACCATATATCCCCGAGCTTACCTGTGATTTTTAACAATCGTAATACTTTTGTTCTTGTCGTTGTGACACTGGTTTTAGTATGAATGTAGACTAGTATACGTAATTAAATATTTTAGTATTTTAAGTATAGACTCTTGGTCAGAGTGTTTTAATCCCAAATGGGTTTATAGTTTAGTATATCTTTTATGGGTTGATATACTTGATTCACTATAAACAATGCTCTGATACCAATCTGTCACACCCTAAAACCAAGAACGGCAGAAACGTTCTGGGGTGGAGGACGTCATGTAAGTATCACAACACAGTAAATGTAAATAAGCAAACAACACCATCCATTTCATTAAATATATATAATTTTAATACAAGCGTGTTCTGTACATTATAGACACCAAAAATAACGTATATCAAAATAATAAGATGAGTCTTGAATGCACTCCATCTTCTCAAAAGCTGGTCTCGGTACCTGTCTACTGACGACCTGAGAATACAAGTTATTTTGAAAGAGTTTATCAGCATTAAGCTGGTGAGTTCATAAGTATTTTAGTGTCAGAAGTTGTTCTTCAAAAATGTTTGAATCTGTATCAAGTATAAGTTTGTAAAATGTATGTAAAAGTTTGCAATCGTTTGTAAAAGTTTGAATCTCTCAGAAAAACCTATATTTTCTATTAAAGTAGCCTTCTACCAAGGCTTAACTGTTTTGTATGCTCGTTTGATGTAAAGATGTGTAATTTCCCAAATGTAACTATCATTTATCAAAATATAGTTTGTACATAAACGTGTAAGTGAGGTTATCACTAAAATATGTAATGGGTAAATTAATGTAGTACTGTAGCCTTTGTATTTTAAGAACTACTGCGGTACTAACTACCTTAAACCGGATTTATATTAAGGCATTACGTGATAAATTGCACCATACTATCGACTAGTAACAACGACAAATGAATGGTCGTAATAACGGAATGACGTTTGGCACCCGCAGACCTGCAGGTCCGGCTGTAGCTAGCAGCAAGGTGTAGGATTGTCAATCCAGTATAGATCTATACGCAAACTCAACGCTCTCCCTTCAAGAGAATTCTGGCTACAACTCGAGCCATGACAGTTAAGTCATGCTCCGATTTAAATCACCATAATAAAGTATTCATGTATACGTACTGTTTCTCGTTCTAGTATATGTATATGTATTGTTTCTAGCATCATTGTATATGTATTGTTTCTAGTATATGTATATGTATTGTTTCTAGTATCATTGTATATGTATTGTTTCTAGTATCATTGTATATGTATTGTTTCTAGTATCATTGTATATGTATTGTTTCTAGTATATGTATATGTATTGTTTCTAGTATCATTGTATATGTATTGTTTCTAGTATCATTGTATATGTATTGTTTCTAGTATATGTATATGTATTGTACTGTGTTACCCCGATGGTGACTAACTATTGATGTACTGATAAATATGAGTATGGAAGTACTTTTATGTCTATACATGTATATATTATATATAGCTAATGTTGAAACGACTTTCGGATGGTCACCCGAAGCTCCACCAGACCACATCCAAATCGAGGAAAAGGAAATAGGATAGGTGGCTTTCCTAAGCCTTTTAAACATTATTTATACATCTATACGTATATGGGCATGCAATTTATAAGAAGTAGAACAAAGTTTAATAAAAGCATTTGATAAGTAAAAAGAGTTTGTAAAATGTTTGAAGTGAAACAGTTTGATAAACAGTTTGAACATTGGTAAAAATCGTTGTTTTCCTAGTTATTAATCACATGTGATTAAATGCAATCACATGTGATTGAAGCAATAACTATAAGTATTTGACTTGTATCCCCCCCCCCCATAAAGTGTTTAAAACATTTAAAATCATTTCAAAGGTTGATTCAAGGGGTATGAACTCACATGTGGTGAGTCGCTTGAATTGAGGTATCGGGTATCGTGCTAAGTGTCAAACGGAGACTTGTTCACACGTACGAGCCTAGTTATCATATAATAAGCATATATATAACTAATTAGCCACATAATAACTTAACAAAGTAAGTTAATACAATTAGGAACATGTAAGCACTCTTATGAGTGTTTAAGGTTCAAATGGTTGCATCTAAGTTGTTACGGGACGAGGCAAAAGGGTTTGAAACATCAAATGGCCTTGTATAGGAGTTTACCACCCAACAAACCCCACATCTTGGAGTTTACGGCCGTAAACTCATGGGTTTATGGCCGTGAACTCCTCAAAGGTTGGTTTTGGGTGTTTTATGGTGCTATCTTGGTCCTAGCTCACTCCCAGCTTTGTTGGAATAACACATGAAGTAGTTTAAGGCTCTAGAACACTCCATATGGGAGTTTATGGCCTAAAAGCATTCACCCTAGAGTTTACGGCCGTAAACTCTTGGATTTAAACTGATTTGAGGCTCTTAAACATCAAGGATGGCTTCCATGAATTTATCTAAGGGTTATGGGGACAAGATGCACACATTTAAGGCATCACTTGGAGTTTACGGCCCAAGATATGTTCATTGGCCGTAAACTCCTTTCATGGAGTAGTTTTGATGTGTTCTACCCTCCATTCTAGTCCCAAGTATGCAAGGTAAATTGTCTTAAGGCCTTAGGTGTGCTTGGAATGATTTTTACTTAAGGAAGAGGGGTTTACGGCCCAAGATCCTTTCCTTGGCCGTAAACTCCTAAAACCTTATCAATTCGGAGTGTTTTCAAGTCCAAAACAAGCACAAGTACTAGTGGTTAAAGTCCTTAGGCTCAAAGAGGCAAGTTAGGGCATGTTTGTCCATTAAAAAGGGGTTTACGGCCCAAGAGTTCTTTGGCCGTAAACTCCTCTAACTTTGTTAATTTTGGTTGCTTTTTGGTCCATAAAGATCATACACAAGGTCCTTTACTCATTGTCTAAGACGGAATCGGGACTAGGAAGCCATTTGGCTTCGTTTTGGAGTTTACTCCCCAAGAACGTTCTTGGGCGGTAAACTCACGGATCTTGTGTTTTGGACATATAAATGATGTTATAAAGCATATAGCACGCATTAAAACATGTTTAGGAAAGCAGACTCACAATCCGGGATGAAAACCCGAAGATCCGTCAGAGAGAATTGGCTTTTCTCTAGTTGGAATTGTGAATAATGAATTAATTTAGTTCTGAAAACTATTTATAGTCCTGGAATATTTTGACAGAAAATATTTTTATTCCGGGTGTTGGACTATAATATTGTGAAACTTACAGTGTTCAAGTTTCACGATCATAGGAGCATTCATTCTCCAGATATGTCCAGAAACGTAAACCCTAATGTACACAAACTTGTTCGGACAAGTCTGAAATTTACAGAAATTGGACTAGCTTCTATTGAATAGATGATGTTCGTACAAATGAAAATTTCGGGTTGTCACAACTGTTGGATTAGTGTCTAAGTCCATAATTATTTTGGTAGGTACTTGACTCGATGGTGCATGGTCCTTTTGGGTTGCCTTCACCTAATCAACTTGATAGGATGAATTATGGAGAGAAGGGATTAAATATGATTTATTAATATATTATGGGAATAATATATTAAAGGAGAAATCATAATGTTTAATTAATATTAGTCAAGAATTAATAAGGATTTAGTTTGTAACTAAAAGAGATTAATTAAACTTAAGGGACTGGAATTGTAATTATAAGATAATTGCAATTGGGCTATGGATTGCCTTATTATATAAGGTTTGACGAATTCTATGGGGAGACCCATAAGAAATCGTCCAAGGCCCTTAAATAATGTGGTCCATGGGTTGCTTAGGGCTTAAGCATCCAAATTAGGGTTTCCTTGTTAGATAACCCTAATAGCCTCACTATATATAGAGCCCTTATGCTTCAAAACGTGGTGAACTGAAAATCTAGGGTTTCCACACGTTTTGAGAGCCTCCTTCTCTTCTCTTCTTCATCCTCTTGCTCTTGGTGTTTGTGAACGACTAGAGGAGTGACACTTGTGACTCTAAGCTTTCTAAAGGAATCACAAGGAGGATTTGTGATTATTATTGCTACATAACAATCAAGGTATGGTCTAAACCCTAATTATATGTTATATTGATTATCATATGGTAGATCTAGGGTTTATAGTCTTGGACAAATTGCATGTACAATAGAGAAACCTAGATCCAAGCATTAGGGTTTGTATGAGCACATAGGATGTTCTTATGACTAAAACCCATCACATAAACTACCGCGAGCTGAATAAACTGACTTTAAAAAACCATTATCCTTTTCCTCGTATAGATGATCTCTTCGATTAAATTCAGGGAGCCAGTTACTTCTCAAAGATAGACCTTAGATCAGGGTACCATCAGCTTCGAGTTCACGGGAATGATGTTTCCAAGACTGCATTTAGGACTCGATATGGACACTACGAATTCGTAGTGATGTCCGTTGGTCTAACCAATGCACCGGCAGTGTTCATGGACTTGATGAACCGGGTGTGTCGTCCCTTTCTGGACAATTTCGTCATCATGTTCATTGAAGACATACTTGTCTAATCCCAAAGCGAAGAAGATCACAAACAACACCTAAGGCTAGTGTTGGAAACACTTAGAACGGAGAAGTTGTACGCGAAATTCTCCAAATGCGAATTCTGGATTCGGAAAGTAGCCTTCCTTGGTTACGTGGTAAGCGAGGAGGGTATACATGATGGGTTTTGAGCATACTAACACTTCCTAAGTGTACATGCAACCCTAATAACCTTGGATCTATGTTTGTCTAATTTGTCATGCAAAGTTGAATTCCAAGGTTATATTCCTATCTAGCATACATGGGGAACAATTTTAACATAAAGTATAGATAGAATAACTTACCTTGTTGTTGCTTGTGTTCCTTGAAACCTTGTGAGCCTAGCACCTCAAGTGGTGATGCCTCAAATGCTTCACACTACACCAAATGCTCTTGGAAGAACTTATGAGAGAATACACACTCTTCAAAATCGGCCAAGCCCCCTTATTACTTAGTGTAACCGATTTGGGAGGAGATCATATTCCTTATATAGTGTTGACACATCTAGGGTTAAACCCTAATGTGTCATGACTCTTCATTTCCATGACCCATGGGTTTGTAACTCCCATGGAGCATCCATGGAGCATCCATGGAGCATCCTATGGGTGGAACCCAACTTGATGATCCATGGAGCCTTTTAGCCCACTATACAAGATATGGATGATTTACTTAATCAACCCATATATTTAATTAGTTATCTTTTGATCACATAATTAATTCTAAATTAATTCTTGATCAAACTAATCAAATAATATTATTAATATATTAGAACTTATAATATATTAATAATCTCCAAGCGTTATTTCTCTCATTTAGTTTATCCAATTGCATGGTGCCATGCAACCCAAATGGACCATGTCGGGTCGGGTCAAGTACATACCAGAAATAGTTATGGACTTAGACACCTTATCCAACAGTCTCCCACTTGGATAAGTCTAGTAACTATTACTGCAAGTATGACTTCAGGAACCGATCGGCAATCGTAGCTCTTTACAAGGTTTCTCGAAACTTGAGAAGATGATGGTACGCCATTTAAGATAAGTGATCATATAATCCTCTGTTCTAGATATCAGTCGGACAAATACATGGAACAATGTCTTACTTATTGTCCAACATTTGTTTCCCGATTTCCGATTTGTTTGACAAAGAACTTTATTGAACACATCAATCTAGTTCTGACCGGGCCCGGTACATAGGTCAAAACAAAATCATCGAGGGGCCCAGATATCAGCTTCTAATCCAAGAAGGAACAGATAAACTTCGACTCATATGTTTGTTCTACTACTCATTGAATTACACATAAGAGCACGATTTTATAACATCGAGTTACCAACGCATTTTTCGTACAATCAATGCATAACCAACTCGTAAGTAACAAATCATATCTCTAGGTTTAAAGACTTATATGATATTACCATCTCACGATCACTCGAGATAGAATTCCATGAAGTGATTCCAGTGAGCGTGGGTTGAGTCCAATGCTCAGAACTTATGAGCACTCATGATTGTTGTAGCCTTGTCCCAGACCTCTACAACCAAACATGACAGTCTTGATTCATACCTACTTCCGACATATGACCGACTGTGGAGGTTTGAATAATATGTTATACCAAACAAAATTATTCTGGAAGTCAAAACATGCAAAAGAAATATAGTAAACGATCGACAAGAGATAGCAACACTTTACTCATAAATAAAACACTTTTATTCATCATCAAATGTCAATTACACTTTACAAATTTCAAGATTATCTAACTACTAAATCTAATATCATCCTTCAGCCCTATGCTCCGAGCATGCTGGAGATGCTTAACCCGAGTCAGTCCCTTCGTGAGGGGATCTGCCGGATTCTCATCTGATGATACCCTCTTTGCTACGAGGAGTCCTTCTTCGATCCGATGTCTGATGAAATGGTATTTTCTGTCGATGTGTCTGGATCTCCCGTGATCCCTTGGTTCCTTGGCTAAGGCAACAGCACTTTCAATATCACAGAAAATTTCCATCGGCTCTTTAATAGCTGGTACAACTCCAAGGTCTCCAATGAAGTTCCTCAGCCATAACGCCTCCTTTGCCGCTTCGCTAGCTGCAATATACTCTGATTCACAAGTAGAATCTGCCACTGTCTCTTTCTTGGAACTCTTCCAAGAAATTGCTCCTCCGTTTAGGGTAAAGACCCAGCCCGACTGAGAGCGGAAGTTATCCCTATCAGTCTGGAAGCTAGCATCACTATACCCTACAACTCTCAAGTCATCACTCCCACCGAGGATAAGGACCCAGTCCTTAGTCCTTCGCAGGTACTTGAGAATATTCTTTACCGCAGTCCAGTGTGCCTTGCCAGGATTCCCCTGAAACCTGCTAACCATGCTCAAGGCAAAGGCTACATCAGTTCGAGTACACGTCATAGCATACATGATCGAACCTACAGCCGAAGCATAAGGTATTCGACTCATTTCTGCTATCTCAGCCTCAGTGCTAGGGCTTTGTGTCTTACTCAGCTTGGCGCTACTCTGGATGGGCAACTCTCCTTTCTTGGAGTTTTGCATTCTGAATCTCTTCAGAATCTTCTCCAAGTAGGTACTTTGACTAAGTCCAATTAGTCTTTTACTCCGATCTCTCACGATTCTTATCCCCAGAATATTGGCAGCTTCACCAAGGTCCTTCATAGCGAAACACTTTCCAAGCCAGGACTTTACTTCCTGCAAGGTTGGAATGTCGTTTCCTATGAGTAGTATGTCATCCACATACAATACCAAAAAGCTAACTATACTCCCACTAGCCTTGACATATACACAAGATTCATCTTCACTCCTAGAAAAGCCAAATTCCTTGACCTTTTCATCAAAGCAAAGATTCCATCTGCGAGGTGCTTGCTTTAATCCATAAATGGATTTCTCAAGCTTACACACTCTATTAGGGTACTCGTTACTGACAAAACCCTCTGGCTGACTCATGTAAACATCTTCAGCCAACTTTCCATTAAGGAAAGCGGTTTTGACATCCATTTGCCAAATTTCATAGTCATGAAATGCGGCTATGGCTAACAGAACCCGAATAGACTTAACCTTGGCTACCGGAGAAAAGGTCTCATCATAGTCCACTCCAGGAATTTGAGAGAAGCCCTTTGCAACCAGTCTAGCCTTATAAGTGTGTACTTTACCATCCATGTCGGTCTTCTTCTTGAAGACCCATTTGCACCCTACAGTCTTTCGACCTGGTACATTCTCAACCAAGTTCCAAACTTGATTGTCATACATGGATTGTATCTCGCTATCCATAGCCTCTTTCCATTTGGCAGACTCGGGGCCCGCCATGGCTTCCTCGTAGCTGTTAGGGTCATCTTGACTTACTAGTGTCTCATCACTAATAAGTGTCTCACTTTCTGCAGTAATATGGAATCCATAGTAATGCTCAGGTGCACTCCTAACTCTCGTGGAACGCCTCAGAGGTACAGATTCGTCAATTGGCTCAACAGGAGTTTCCTCCTCAAGTTGAGGGCTAGAGTTTGAAGTTCCTTCACCACTTGACTCTTGAATTTCTTCAAGATCAACTTGCCTCCCACTGTCTCCTTGGCTTATAAACTCTCTTTCTCGAAAGACTCCTCTTCTTGCTACAAAGACCACATTGTCACTAGGTCTGTAGAAGAGGTAACCAAAGGATTGCTGTGGGTAGCCGATGAAAATACACCTCTCGCTTCGGGGTTCGAGCTTATCATGAGTCTCGCGTCTCACGAAAGCCTCGCAGCCCCAAATCTTGATGTGGTCTAGTTTAGGTACTTTACCAGTCCACATCTCGTGAGGAGTTTTGGCAACTTTCTTTGTAGGGACTAGATTAAGGATATGGGCGGCAGTCTCTAAGGCATACCCCCAGAATGATATTGGTAGCGAAGCTCGACTCATCATGGAACGAACCATGTCCAACAAGGTTCGATTACGCCTCTCAGCCACACCATTCAACTGCGGTGTCCTGGGAGGTGTCAATTGTGAGACAATCCCACATTCCTTTAGATAGTCGAGGAACTCTGAACTAAGATACTCACCACCTCGATCGGATCGAAGCATCTTAATGTTCCTGCCCAATTGATTCTCGACTTCCTGTTTAAATTCCTTAAACTTCTCGAAAGTCTCTGACTTATGCTTCATTAAGTAGACATATCCATATCTACTGTAATCATCGGTAAAAGTCAAATAATAACGATTAGCATCTCTAGTGGCATGTTTGAATGGTCCACACACATCAATGTGTATAAGGTCCAACAAACCTTCACCTCTTTCACATGAGCCTGTGAAGGGTGACTTTGTCATTTTTCCAAGTAAGCATGATTCGCAACTATCATTTGACTTTAGGTCAAACGACTCCAAGACTCCATCCTTTTGGAGTTGGCCTATGCGTTTCTTGCTTATATGTCCAAGACAACAATGCCATAACGATGCTTTATCCAAGTTATTATTATTAGAATCAATACACAAAACATTATTTCCTAAGTTATCTACAATAGATACAGCTTCATACACACCATCACAAGGTAATGCTTTAAAATAAAGTACATTATTAAAGAAAGCATTAATCGAACCAACTTCATTATCAAATGAAAAGGTGAAACCTTGTTTGTACAATGCATGAAAGGAAATAATATTTCTTGCCATTTCTGGCGAATAACAACATTTATTCAAATCTAAATTTAACCCACTACTTAGCGATAAAGTATAAACTCCAATCTTGGTGACAGGTGTAACTTTCCTATTCCCCATGATTAAGTTTATTCTTCCTTGCTCCACATTCTCACTTCTTCCTAGTCCCTGCAAGTCACAACAAATATGAATTCCGCAACCTGTATCAAGGACCCAAGATTTCGAATGGGGTGAGTTATTAGAAATGATAGTGTAAATACCTGCATGGTTGGGTTTGACTTTCCCATCCTTTACATCTTGCTGGTACTTTGGGCAGTTCCGCTTCCAATGAGCTTTTTCGTGGCAATAGAAGCATTCAGCCTCTTTTGGGTCAGAAGAAGGAGTAATGAAACCTTTCTTGGTTCCACTTGAAGAAGAGCCATCAAGGGTCCGAGCCTTGGTACCCTTTGAAGATCTCTTTCTCTTCCTCCCTCGACTTTGCCCGATTGCCAAGACCGGAGTTGTTTCTGGAGTAGGAGTGATAGCAACCGACTTCCCCTTAAGACCTGTTTCTGCGGTCTTGAGAAGTCCCTGAAGTTTGCTGAGGGTGACCTCTTCCTTGTTCATGTGATATGTCATGCGGAATTGATCATAGCACGATGGTAAGGAGTGCAAAATGATATCTATTGCAAGCTCCTCAGGGAAGTTCACATTGAGCTTCAGCAACCGATCCACATACCTTTGCATTTTCTGCATGTGGCTCGTGACGGACTCTCTGTCCTTCATCATGGTTGTTATCATGGAGCAGATGACTTCGTACCTCTCTTGTCGTGCACTTTGATGGTATCTTTCCATCAAATCTTGGTGCATTTCATAAGGGTAGAAGTCTTCGTAAGACTTTTGGAGTTCAGCTGTCATGGTGGCTAACATGATGCAAGCCACCTTGGTTGCATCTCTTTCATGAGTATGAAAGTCAGCGATCTCCTGGGGAGTTGCAGTGGACTCGTCAATTTCCTTAAGCTCCTTGTCAAGGACATATTCTTTGTCCTCGTAGCGGGTAATCATCCTGATGTTTCTGATCCACTTATTGAAGTTGGATCCATCAAAGGTGACTTTCCCACATAGACTCATAAGAGTAAAGGAGCCATTAGGATTCGAGCCAGAAGCATTAGTTGAAGACATCTGAGAAAGAAGAACAAGTTTAGTTTAGATTTAAGAGAGTCCTTAATAAAACACCCAAATGTAATATTAAGGCTAGGATCCAATCACAATATATTATAACTTAGAAGAGGTATGCCGTAATCTAAGCTATACCATATTTGAAAGGTAGGTGAATGACGATTCACCAATTTCCACCACGAAAACCGAAATATTAAATATTTAGTTTTTATAGGTTTTAGAAATTCCTAGATTCTTTGAGATCCAATGAACTTTTCAAAGGCATGCTTCGATCTCGGGAGTGCCCTCCAGGTTTTGTGACTGGGATGCCGAGGATCACAAAACGAGGTGTGAAGTAACCATGCAAATCACTTGGTACCCTTAAAGTTTATCACTCAATCGATGTGCCGGTAAACCACACACGCTCCACCGATACTATAATAAACCTTAAGTCACCCTTTACCTACCTTGTTAAGTCCAAGTTAGTGTGCCGGTTAACCACACACGCTCCACCAACGACTCAGACAAAGTGTAAAGTGTAATTTCATGGATTAGCACCTTATTCACATTTTTCCTAAAGTAACTAAGATTGGGAATTTAATAAACATTTAGTTACTTTATATATTCATCATACTTTGAATGAGAATTTTATAAGTCCTTGTCTTACCCGTTCGGCTAACGACCCTCCACCAGTCAAGCAAGCGGTGGGTGAAAATATACACCCATTAAGTCACCATTTTATAGGCAACAACCTTATACCCACCTTATAGACCGGCTTCGTGAATGAGGCGTACTAGCGGTAAGACGACTTGTTCTTATACATATATATATATATATAATTATTAAATTATCATAATATAAGTATAAGGGTTGAATTTTAACTTTTAAAATTCTAGGGGTTGGAACTAAAGTTTTAACTTAACTTAACTTGTTCCAAAACTTGAGGGCAAGTTTTGTAACTTTCAAAACTTTTCATTTCTTGTAACTTATGAGTTTAATAGAGTCATAAAATGAAGACTCTTCATTTTTATAACTCTTGTGTTTTCTTAATGGTTTTTTAACTCAAGTGACTCTTGGTTTTCCATAACTTAAGGATAAGTTATGGACTCCATTAAAACACATTATGATCAAGAATTAAACTACCAAATAGGTTACAAATAATTCCTATGATCATCTAAAACATCATAAGAACAAGAACATGAATATGAACATAATCAAAAATTACATAAAACTTTGTAATTTTGATAACTAGTTGTTTTAAATGAATTAGCAAAACATTACACCACCAAAAACAAGTTTATATTTACTAAAACAGTTTAGGGTAATGTTTCTAATTCATTTTCCAGCAACTGAATCGAAATTTTGCACTCATTCGACCCTACTCGCCGAGTGCATGAACATGACTCGCCGAGTTGGTTGAAGATACTCATGGACTCGGCGAGTCCCCCCTATGCACTCGGCGAGTCCGATCGCAGACAGCAAATTTTCGATTCTGTTTTCAACTTTTAAGAACAAATAAGAACAAACAAGCCTAGGCTCTGATACCACTGATGGGTTTTGAGCATACTAACACTTCCTAAGTGTACATGCAACCCTAATAACCTTGGATCTATGTTTGTCTAATTTGTCATGCAAAGTTGAATTCCAAGGTTATATTCCTATCTAGCATACACGGGGAACAATTTTAACATAAAGTATAGATAGAATAACTTACCTTGTTGTTGCTTGTGTTCCTTGAAACCTTGTGAGCCTAGCACCTCAAGTGGTGATGCCTCAAATGCTTCACACAACACCAAATGCTCTTGGAAGAACTTATGAGAGAATACACACTCTTCAAAATCGGCCAAGCCCCCTTATTACTTAGTGTAACCGATTTGGGAGGAGATCATATTCCTTATATAGTGTTGACACATCTAGGGTTAAACCCTAATGTGTCATGACTCTTCATTTCCATGACCCATGGGTTTGTAACTCCCATGGAGCATCCATGGAGCATCCTATGGGTGGAACCCAACTTGATGATCCATGGAGCCTTTTAGCCCACTATACAAGATATGGATGATTTACTTAATCAACCCATATATTTAATTAGTTATCTTTTGATCACTTAATTAATTCTAAATTAATTCTTGATCAAACTAATCAAATAATATTATTAATATATTAGAACTTATAATATATTAATAATCTCCAAGCGTTATTTCTCTCATTTAGTTTATCCAATTGCATGGTGCCATGCAACCCAAATGGACCATGTCGGGTCGGGTCAAGTACATACCAGAAATAGTTATGGACTTAGACACCTTATCCAACAATACATGTGGACCCATCCAAAATTAAAGCGATCGAGAATTGGTCAGTACTGAAGACACCCACAGAAATCCGTCAATTCTTGGGTCTCGCTGGCTACTATCGCAGGTTCATCCAGAATTTTTCCAGAATCGCCAAACCCCTAACTACTTTGACACAGAAAGTTGTACCCTTTTGTTGGAGTGAAAAGCAAGAAATCGCGTTCCAAACATTGACACGAGCCCTGTACAGAGCGCCTATTCTGTCCCTACCCGAAGGGACAGAGGACTTCGTTGTCTATTGCGATGCATCCAATCAGGGATTAGGCTGTGTGGTTATGCAGAGAGGAAAAGTTATTGCTTATGCCTCGAGATAGTTAAAAGCACACAAACCTAACTACACGAGTCATGACCTGGAGCTAGGAGCAGTGGTCTTTACACTGAAGATTTGGAGACATTACCTCTACGGAACTAAGTGCACAATCTTCACCGACCATAAAATTATGCAGCACATCTTCAATCATAAAGACTTAAACATGAGGTAGCGGTGATGGGTAGAACTACTCAGTGATTACGAGTGTGAAATCCGCTACCATCCCAGTAAGGCCAATGTGGTAGCAGATGCCCTTAGCTGTAAGGAGAGTTCAAGTCGCAAGACGAAGACACTGACAATGACCATCCACTCTCACTTATCCGCACAGATCCGAGAAGCCTAGTTGGAAGCCCTAACGATAGAAAACGTGTTGAACGAAACCTTGAGAGGAATGGAGAAGAAACTTGAGATCAGAGGTAACAGAGTCTACTGTTTCATGGATAGAATCTGGACCCCAAAGTTTGGAGGTTTTAGAGACGTCGTCATGATTGAAGCTCAGAAGAAGAAATACTATGTTCACCCAGGATCGGACAAGATGTACTTGTATGTCAAGAAACAATACTGGTGGCCGAACATGAAAGCCGAAATCGCAACCTTCGTGAGCAAGTGTCTGACTTGCGCCAAGGTAAAAGTTGAGTATCAGAAACCTTTGGGTCTGCTCCAACAGCCCGAGATACCTGAGTGGAAATGGTAGATGATTACCATGAATTTCATCACCAAGTTACCCAGGTCTCCAAGTGGGTACGATACCATTTGGGTAATTGTCGATCGTTTGACAAAATCCGCTCACTTCCTTCCGATTAAAGAGTCATTCAAGATGGAAAGACTCACACGAATCTACATCCAAGAGATTGTCTGACTGCATGGTGTACCTGTGTCCATTATCTCCGATAGAGATAGCAGGTTTACGTCCTGATTTTGGCAGTCTTTCCAGAAGGCTCTTGGAACTAAACTAGACATGAGTACGGCCTATCATCCTCAGACAGACGGACAAAGTGAGAGAACTATCCAAACGCTGGAAGACATGCTTATAGAATGTGTCATGGGACACACATTCGCCCTTGATCAAGTTCTCGTATAGCAACAGCTACCACACCAGCATCAAGGCTGCCTCGTTGAAGCCCTCTACGGTCATAAGTACATATCCCCTCTATGTTGGGCCGAGGTAGGGCACACACAGCTAGCCAGGAGTCGAGTCCCCGAAAGTGCTCTCACCGGTCCTGAAATCATCCATGAAACCACCAAGAAGATCATCCAAATCCGAGAGCAATTGAAAGCTTCACGAGACCAACAAAAAAGTTACGCTGATAAACGACGGAAACCCTTAGAATTCCAGGTGGGAGATCGTGTCCTGTTGAAGGTCTCACCCTGGAAAGGCATGATACACTTTGGAAAGCATGGAAAACTTAACCCGAGGTACATAGGACCTTTTGAGATCCTCGCTAGGATCGGTCCCGTAGCCTACAAACTCCGACTACCTCAAGAACTTAGCAACATCCATCCTATCTTCCACGTCTCTACTCTTAAAAAGTGTTTATCCGATGAAACCCTCGTGATCCCTCTTGATGCGATCAAGATCAACGAAAACTTGAACTTTGTGGAAGAACCCATCGAAATCATGGATCGAGAGATCAAACATACAAAACAAAGTCGCATCCCGATAGTGAAGGTTTGCTGGAATGCGAAGCGGGGACCTGAATTCACTTGGGAGCGCGAAGACTCGATGAAAAAGAAATATTTGCATCTCTTTCTAATTACTTGATTTGTATTTTAATTGTAAATTTTGGGATGAAATTCTCTAACGGGGGGATAATGTGACAATCCCTAATTTATTCCGTCACTGTAACCCGTTCCCGTTAATAAAACTGTTCGTATCCCAATTTTTCCGTTAAGTTTTGAGTAAAATTAATTAAAATGGGGACTTTTTATTATGGACTCGTGAGTGTCCAAACCCATTAGAAACGTATAAAAATACCCTCGTTATTTATTTGGAAAAATTTTATTTACGACTAAGTCGTAATTACGCCAAATTAATCGGGGAAAATTTTAAACCCCGTTTAACGTCGGTATCGGGTAGATTTCCTCCGGGTCTCAAACCCAGCCCTTACATAAAGGGTGAGTGGGAATCATTTGAAGGCTTTTACCCACCTCAAAACTTTCTCTCTCTAATCTCTCTCTAAACCTCGAAACTTGGCCAAAAAAATCACTTTCAAGCTTCAATTTGGAACCTCGCGAGTATTCAAGCCCCGAACTGACACTTAGCATCCAACCGACAAGTTTCTCGTCTGGTGAGCTCATACCCTTACATTTTTCCATCTTTTCAATGTTTTCAGGGGGGAATACAAGAAAAAGTACAAGAATATCTTGTACTTAAAAATCATTATTTCATTTGAAATGTTTCATACTTCATACACTTTTAACACTGGAAACCGGAATAACCAACTGTTTGACTTGCAGACTTAGTTTTCAAACCAATTGCAAACCTGATTATACGGTGTTATGTTGTGTATTTCACCAATGATTTTCCACTTCATTTATGATAAAATCATTAACCTAGAACATTAGAACACATCCTCGGTAACACACCACAAAGATACGCGAGTGGAGGACCCCCGTTGTAACCAGAATCACAAATAGGAATTTCTGCATTATTACTTGTAAATTTGTTAATCTTAATAATTGGAGACACGTCCTCAAAAATACTCCACATAGATACGTGAGTGGAGGACCGCCCCCGTAACCAGAATATCCTAGAAGGAGAGCGTGACTTGAGTGTATAGCTCCATATGGGATTGACAACCCTGCACCTGGCTGCTAGCTACAGTCGAACCGAAAGGTTCAAGGGTGACGAAAGTCATAAAATGATAATGGAGTACTTATTGCCATATATAGTCTATCGTATGGTTATGGAACTCGCAATTTAGATAACAAAGATTTACTTGTTGGTAATAATGAATCTAGTAAACTAATAACCTTATGAATTAGTTTACTTTTCACACAACAGTTTTATATACGTGCTAAAACTATCATACATCTGAAGGATAACCAGGTTTTCAGGAAATATCACACGAACATTTTAAGTATGGTAGATACTTGTACATTACATTTAGAACTGATAACTGATTACATACTTTTAAGGAAAATAAGGGCTTTTCCTGTGATAACAAACTGTACATAACGATATTGTGTAACAAACGGATAACTAAACTTTACTTATAAGAAAATATGGGATTTTCTTGGATAACCACTTTTTCAGAAACCAAAGGAAACTTGTTCATTTTCAGAAATTATACCTCTTATGAACTCACCAACTTTATGCTGATTTCCAAACTACTTCTATTCTCAGGTCCACATTAGACAGGTACCACTTTACTTTTAAACAAATGTAATTATTCATATGTAATGTAATGTATCATGTTTACTATGCTTACTATGTACATTGGTTGTAATACTTACATGACATCATCCACCCCGGAACGTTTCTGCCATTGGTTTCGGGATGTGACAGCTAGTAAAGCAAATTTGATAAGAAAATCGACTTCCCAAAACTTTATGGACAATGACAATGATGACACTGCACATCCAGAAAAAGCATTCGCTTCCGAATGGAAAGGGATCGGCCATAGTTATCTTGGTTGACCAAATGGTAAAGAGAAAAGCTAAGTCCGTGATAGTTCCATGTATCATTACCAAAGGGTCCATTTGTTAAAATTGTCAAAGGAAGGGGCACTATTTGCAAAGCTGTCAAATTTTCCTAAGGATGTTAAAGTGAATATGTTTTACTATACTTCAAGTAAAGTCCATTGTCTAACTCTGTTAAGCTCCTATTTGGAGATTCGTATTACATAATGTGACTGAGTCACATGGTGATGTTATAAGAATCAAAGAAAAGATAGAAAGCTTAAAGGAAGTATATGCTGCTTCTGATTGCGAAGATGAACGTTGATCGCATCAGAAATTTGAAGTTGTTACTTAGGAGTTATGACACATTGTTTAGGAATATATAACAACAAGGTTTTCATATGGATTGTAAGGATAAGTTTTTCCAAAAAGTTTTTAAAATAAAAGGAAATTTTTGATTTTATTTACTTTAAGTATCCTTACAATGGCATTTGTGAAAAAATTGTTGTTTATATGATTCCATTGCTAGTAATATAAGAAAATGGTTTTGATTCTTTCATTTGCGGTAGTGTCTAAATTAACCAAATAAAGAAAGTTTCTCATCACCCATGTTTGAAGAGGACCAAAACATGGAATCATGCAAGTTGTATAGTATGATGAATGAGAACATTCAAGCATTGAAAAATTAAGACTAATTACTTGTTCACATGGATGTGTAAGTCAAGTAAAATACTAAGGAATCGAGTACACATTCTTGTGCACTGATCAAGCCCACCACAAATGTAATTTGAGTGACACATCTTAAAGAAGGTTTATTAACACTAGTGAAATGTAAGAGTAAAAGGTTTTCTACTCTTGTACATTTGAATTTGGTAAGTTGTGATGTTTTGGATAAAACAGAGACCAACTTAGGCCAATTTTGTTAAGTGTTTGTCTTGATTAGAATCCACACTATCTCCTGAATATTTGGAAAGAAAGTCTTATAGGTCAAGGAGACAGTGGGAGTCTAAAAGATTCTGAAAGGATTTCAAGAAGTAATCAAGAATAAAACCTATATTTCATCACTGGCACACAACTAAAGGTTTATAACCTATCGTGTTGACATTTCTGTGCCCATTCCAATTAAGTTGGCTATATATATATATATATATATATATATATATATATATATATATATATATATATATATATATATATTTGAGTTCTACATGTTCTCAATTGTTTGCATAACTACTTGGAAACAATGGTGGACCCTTGTGCTGCCAGGTGGAAAGAGGTTAAGATTGCACAACTTCAATCCATATGAGTTTGGATTTGTCACTAACCTAGTCTTGTGATTATGGTTTGACAAATTCATGTGGATAAGAATACATACACCATAAAATCTATGTTTCATAAGGTTTCTCTCCGATTCATGGAAATGATGGTGAGGAAATTCTTTCACTAAGTAGATTTTAAATAGATAGCAATTGTGATATTTGTAGTTCTCAAAGTCGTTATTGGAGCGTTCGTGGTTAACCGGCACACAAACATGGACTTATGAGAAATGGCAAAGGTCTAAACAATTGAGACAACGATTATGGCATCCCTTTTCAAAATTTGGAACTATTTAGACACACATGTTATCTATCAAAAACAAACCCTTTTCAAAATTTGGAACTATTTAGACACACATGTTAGACACACATGTTATCTATCAAAAACAACCCATATATATATGTATGTGTAACGACCAAAAATTTCAACAAAATTTAAACTTTTCAAAAACAACCCATTTTAATAACGTTATTACAAAATGGTTTTCAATACATTTATTATTAGAGTATTCCCAGAACCATGTCATAAACATAAACACGAGGAGCGGTACGATCATGCCTTCGCCTTGCCACAGTCTCTTGAAGAACTTGAAAAACATTTAAACCACAACTGTAAGCCCGAAAGCTTAGTGAGATACCCCTAAATACCAACCACATATACGCCCTTCCAGGCTACGACCTTCCGGTCCAAAACATATTGCCTTCCGGTCCATAACATATTGCCTTCCCGCCCACAACATAAATAGCATACATAACATAACAGAACATTGAACAATCATGCATATCGGGTCTACAGTGTGACTGGTCCGCCGTATCGGCCTTCAATCCACCCTCCGTATCTAGTCATGTCCTTTGAGTCTGCAGTGTGGTTGGTCCGCCCGCACCGGGCCTTCAACCCAACTGGTCCACTCTCTGAGTCTACAGTATGACTGGTCTGCTCGCATCGGGACTTCAGTCAGTCTGGTCCATTCTCCAAGCCTCGACACGTCTGGTCCGCCCTCGTGGGGCCTACAGCCTATCCGGGACGCTCGGTGGGCCTTCGGAACAACTGGTCCTCCGCGGGTATCTTGGCCTACAGCACAAAGCAGGACCCGCCTCAACCCAACTCCAGTCCAAACAACCATGTGCACATAACATAATCATATAACAGTTCATAGTCAACAAGTCGATCAAGCAGATCACATGACATATCATTACCCTAACCAGGATACCGACCTAACCGGTCACTATCATAGCATCACTCTACATATCGGGAAACCGACCATAACCAGGTCTCTAGCATGTACCATCCTAGCTACCAGGATGCAGACATATCAAAGCATTAACATAACGACAATATCCCAATTTCAATCCGATAAAGGGTTGGCCTTGCTGCCTTAGACCCTATCGATATAGGGAAGATAACTCACCTTGCGAATGCCGATACTCTGAACTGAAGAAGCAGACTCTCGAATCACAAACTCCCCGCAAATCCCGAACTAACCATCATAACAAAATAAACATTAGGTTAATCATACTTCCACTTACCGGGTCAAGACCAAAGTCCAAATCTCATACAAAGTCCAACATTGCCCCAATTTACCAAATTGGGCCCACTTCACCAAATGGGCCTAGAACCAATGTCTATAACAATAATTAGGCCCAAAATACTCTATCCATAAATTCCCAGACTTGGCCCAATAACCAACTGCCCACCAACGACCCAAACTCAAAAGCCCAAAATGAAAGTCCAACAGGAGGAGTACGCTGGGCGTACCCTCCTTGGTACGCTGGGCGTATTGCAATATTCACAAAAAGAAAACGGGGTGCTGGCCCGCTACGCGGGATGTACACTATGGCTATGCGGGGCGTAAACCTGATGCTCAAGAATTCCACATAATGACTTAATGGCTTAAGCTCTTAAGCCCAAACTTCAGATCCCTAGACTAAATATGATTAGAATCCATAAAGTCTCAAACTTTATCACTTGGGACGTCCATAAGCTCTTAATCCATGGTCTTAATCCATTAAGACCTACATATCTCACACATGGAACAACTACAGCCCTTGGGACCTCGTTTTTCTCACGCAAGACCTCTCCAAAGGTCTGAAAGGATAGATAATCTTGACCGCAAACCCAACTTACCTTTCTTGCTGTCAAGATGACACATGATTCACTCTTAGAGCAACTCCCACGAGGTCTCTACCGCAAATCTCATAACTGCACCAAACTGGCGCTAGTGTCCTCGGGTTAGGAAAACCCCGATGCACTGATGAGACTTCCAAACATCCTTCCGGATGAATTTTCACCACATAAAACAAATCTATCTGGAATTCCGAGATTCCATCCATGCATCCATGCCGAGCCTCAGCAACCATCCAACCCGGATGTGATCCCATACCACTGCCATAACCTCGCTACTCAATGACCATAATTGGAACACTCCCATCATAACCCTTCGCTGCTACATCCACTTCCATGAATTTACATTCCGTTATAGCATAACCGCTATCCACGCAAAACACATGACCTGAACTTGCTCGCAAGGACTCTCAAGTCCATGCACCATCTCCACTAATCACAATCATTACCCGGGGCCAGACCTTCTAATGCTAACACATCACAACATACACAACCCATTTCCTCGAACCGATCCAATAATACCTGCAGAGTCTTCAGCATGACTGGACCACCATACCAGGTCTTCAGCCAATTTGGACCACTCTCAAAACCTTCAGCCAATCTGGACCGCCCTTCAGGGCCTTCAGTCTGGCTGGACCGTCCCCCGAGCCTTCGGCCTGACTTGTACACCTACCGGCCTTCAGTCTATCTGGACCGCTCGAATAGCATCCATCATTCCGAGTTATGTCTCTGGGAAATCCTCCAATGCATACTGTTCTAGCCCTCTAGGGGTTCCGAACTCTAACTCCACCATACATACTCGATCCCAGCCTGATCCTAGGCCCTGCACAATAAATTGTTGGGTTTTGAGCAATCTAACACTTCCTAAGTGTGCATGCAACCCTAATAAACCTTGGATCTATGTTTGTCTAAATACATGCAAAATAATAATTTTCCAAGGTTTATAACCTATCTAACATGGCATGGGGAACATTTCAACATAAAAGAGTTAGAAGAGATTACATACCTTTTGGTGAGTTTGGTTCTAAGGATTTTGAGGGCCAAGCACCAATAGTGTGAATGCCTTAAATGGAATCACAAACACCACAAACTCTTGGAAAACTTTGAGAGAGTATACACCCTTGTAAAAAATCGGCCACACACATGCACACACACACACTAGTTCACTAGTTTTCTCTTAGGCTTCATTTCATGCTCCATAAGCGTGCTTATATAGTGTGCATGGTTAGGGTGAAACCCTAATAACCCATGTCTTTTCCTTTCCAAGGATCCATTGGTTAAAAGCTCCATGGATCATCCATGGACTTCCACATAAGCCTAGCCCATTAACAAATGAGTATTAGCCCACACTATATAAAACAAATAGCCCATAATCTAATTAGTCTTCCTTTTAATCTCTAAATTAATTCATAATTAATTTAAGACTAAAACTAATTAAATAACGTAACTTCATATTAATATATTATAACTCATAATATATTAATAAACATATGTGTATAACTCTCACAAAATTATCCATAATAGTTTGGATGAGATGCAACCCAAATGGACCATGCCGGTCGGGTCAAGTATATACCAAATAAGTTATGGACTTAGACACCTTATCCAACAGACTCCCACTTAGATAAGTCTAATAACTGTATTTTCCTATAACTTCAAGAACCAACCAGCAATCGTAGCTCTCGAAAATTCCCTCAAACTATGAAGACTCTGTTGAACTATGAAGCGCCATTTTAGATAAGTGATCACATAATCCTCTGTTCTCATGATATCAGCCGGACAAACACATGGACTATGTCTTGCTTATTGTCTAGCAGTTGTTTCTCGATTTTCCGATTTGTTTGACGAAGAACTTCATTGAACACATCGGTTTAGTTCTGACCAGGTCTGGTACATGGGTCAACACAAAATCATCGAGGGGCCCAGATATCGCTTCTATTTCTAGAAGGAACAGATAAACTTCGACTGATATGCTTGTTCTACTACTTACTGAATTGTACACAAAGGCACGTTTTATAACATTAAGTTACTGATGCGTTTACGTACAATAAATGCACAACCAACTCATAGGTAACAACTCATATCTCTTGTAAATAATTGATACAAGTGAGCGTGGGTTTATACCAATACTCATAACTTATGAGTACTTGTGAATGTTGCAGCAACCATTGCCATGTCTAAACACCTTTAAGGCATCTAGAAACCCAATTCATGACAATCTTGATTCATACCTACTTCCGACGTATGATCGATTGTGGAGATTTGAATAAATTAATTATTCTGGAAGTCAAAACATGAAAAACTGAAACAATAGTAAATAATTGACAATGATAGTAACACTTTACTCATAAATAAATCACAAATTTTATTCATCATCAAACGTCGATTACATTTTACAAGTTTCAGGAAAACTATCTAATCTGTAAAACTAATATCGTCCCTCAGCCCGATGCGTCTTGCATGCTGAAAATGCTTAACCCTCGTCAGTCCCTTCGTAAGGGGATCTGCAGGATTCTCATCCGACGATATCCTCTTTGTCACAAGGAGTCCTTCTTCAATCTTATGTCTTATGAAGTAATATTTTCTGTCAATGTGTCGGGATCTGCCATGATCTCTTGGTTTCCTTGGCTAAGGTAACCGCACCATTGTTGTCACAGAAAATCTCTATAGGTTCCTTAATCGCTAGTACAACTCCAAGGTCTCGGATGAAGTTCTTTAGCCATATCGCCTCCTTCGCTGCTTCACTCGCTGCTATATACTCTGATTCACAAGTAGAATCAACCACCGTCTCATGCTTGGAACTCTTCCAAGAATTTGCCCCTCCAATTAAGGTAAAGATCCAGCCCGACTGAGAGCGGAAATTATCCCTATCAGTCTGAAAACCAGCATCACTATACCCTAATACTCTCAAGTCATCACTACCACCAAGTGTAAGGATCCAATCCTTAGTCCTCTGCAGATACTTGAGAATGTTCTTTACCACTGTCCAATGAGCCTTGCCAGGGTTCCCCTGATACCTGCTGACCATGCTCAAAGCAAATGCCACATCAGGACGGGCACAAGTCATAGCATACATGATCGAGCCAACTGCGGAAGCATATGGTAATTGGCTCATCTCAGCTATCTCTGCCTCTGTACTTGGACTCTAAGTCTTACTCAGTTTGGTATTGCTTTGGATCGGTAAATCTCCTTTCTTGGAATTCTCCATGTTGAACCTTTTCAACACCTTATCCAAGTAGATACTCTGACTAAGTCCAATTAGTCTTCTACTCCTTTCTCTTAATATCCTTATCCCTAGAATATAGGTAGCCTCCCCTAGGTCCTTCATAGCAAATCACTTCCCAAGCCAGGACTTAACCTCCTGCAAGATTGGGATGTCATTTCCTATGAGTAGTATGTCATCCACATACAGTACCAAGAAGCTAACTATACTCCCACTAGCTCTGACATACACGCAAGACTCATCTTCGCTTCTCGAGAAGCCAAACTCTTTTACCTTCTCATCAAAACAAAAATTCCAGCTACAAGATTCTTGTTTTAATCCATAAATGAATTTCTCAAGCTTGCATACTCTATTGGGGTACTCTGCACTGACAAAACCCTCTGGCTGATTAATGTATACAACCTCAGCTAACTTTCCATTAAGGAAAGCGGTTTTGACATCCATTTTCCATATTTCATAATCACGAAATGCTGCAATGGCTAACATAACCCTAGTAGACTTAATCTTTGCTACCGGCGAGAAGGTTTCATCATAATCAATACCTTGAGTTTGAGTAAAACCCTTCGCAACCAGTCGAGCCTTATAAGTATGCACTTTTCCTTCCATTTGCATCCGGCTGTTTTACTGCCTGGTACATGGTCAACCAAGTTCCAAACTTGATTGT
Source organism: Lactuca saligna (assembly GCF_052625555.1). Lineage (NCBI taxonomy): Eukaryota > Viridiplantae > Streptophyta > Magnoliopsida > Asterales > Asteraceae > Lactuca > Lactuca saligna. The sequence continues at coordinate 222,897,936 of NC_136419.1, read as the reverse complement.
CATACATGGATTGCATCTCGCTGTCCATAGCCTCCTTCCATTTAGCAGACTCCGGGCCTACCATGGCTTCCTTAACACTTCTGGGTTCATCCAAATTTACCAGTGTACTATCACTAATAAACGTATCACCTTCCGTAGTAATATGGAAGCCATAATAAAATGAAGGTGTGTTCCTAACCCGTGTGGAACGCCTCGAAGGTACAGATTCGTCAGCTGGATCAACAGGAGTTTCCTCCTTAGGTTGATTGCTAGTGTCTGAGATTCCTTCACCAATTGATTCTTGAATTTCTTCAAGATCAATCTGCCTCCCACTGTCTCCTTGGCTTATAAATTCTTTCTCAAGAAAGATCCCTCTTCGTGCTACAAAGACCACATTCTCACTGGGTATGTAGAATAGGTAACCGAAGGATTTCTGTGGGTAGCCGATGAAAATACACCTTTCACTTTGGGGTTCAAGCTTATCATGAGTTTCACGCCTCACAAAAGCTTCGCAACCCCAAATTTTGATGTGGTCCAAATTGGGAACCTTCCCAGTCCACATCTCATGAGGTGTTTTGGTAACCTTCTCTGTAGGGACTAGATTAAGGATATGGGCGGCAGTCTCTAAGGCATACCCCCAAAAAGAGATTGGTAACGAAACTCGACTCATCATAGAGCGAACCATGTCCAACAAAGTTCGATTACGCCTCTCATCTACACCATTCAGCTGTGGTGTCCTGGGAGGAGTCAATTGTGAGACAATCCCACACTCCTTAAGATAGTCCAGGAACTCGGTACTAAGATACTCACCACCTCGATCGGATCGAAGCATCTTAATGTTCCTGCCCAATTGATTTTCTACTTCCTGTTTGAATTCCATAAACCTTTCAAAGGTTTCTGACTTATGTTTGATTAAGTAGACATACCCATATCTACTAAAATCATCAATAAAAGTCACATAATACCGATTAGCATCCCTTGTGGCGGTTTTGAATGGCCCACATACATCAGTATGTATTACGTCCAACAAACCCTCATCCCTCTCACAAGTTCCAGTGAAGGGTGATTTTGTCATCTTTCCAAGTAGATAAGATTCACAATTATCATCCGATTTAAGGTCAAATGATTCCAAGACTCCACTCTTTTGGAGTTGGCCTATGCGTTTCTTGTTTACATGTCCAAGACGACAATGCCACAATGATGCTTTATCTAGGCTAGTAGAAGAATCAATATACAACACATTATTTCCTAAGTTGTCTACAATCGACACAGTTTCATACACACCATCACAAGGTAACGCTTTAAAATAAAACACATTATTAAAGAAAGCATTAATACCACCACATTCATTATCAAACGAAAAGGTAAAACCTTGTTTGTACAAAGCATGAAAATAAATAATATTCCTCGCCATTTCAGACGAGTACACACATTAATTCAAATCTAATTTTAACCCATTATTAAGCAACAAAGTATAAACTCCAATCTTGGAAACAGGTGAAGCCTTCCTATTCCCCATGATTAAGTTTATCTTCCTGTGCTCCACATCCTCACTTCTTCTTAGGCCCTGCAAATCAGAACATATGTGAATACCACATCCTGTATCAAGCACCCAAGCGTTAGAATATGTTGAGTAATTAGACAATATAGTGTAAATACCTGCATGGGTGGGTTTCACTTTCCCATCCTTTAGATCCTGCAAGTACTTAGGGCAGTTTCGCTTCCAGTGTGCCTTTTCATGGCAATAAAAGCATTCAGCATCCTTGGGAATGGCAGAAGGAGTGACTGAACCGCTCTTGGTCTTTGATGAGGAGCCTTCAAGAGACTTTCCCTTGGTACCCTTCGAAGGGTGCTTCCTCTTCTTCCCTTTGCCTTGCCCAATAGCTAAAACAGGGGTAGATGTTGGAGTAGGAGTAGTAGAGGTAACAACCACTTTACCCTTAAGACCGGATTCCGCGGTGTTCAAGAGTCCTTGAAGCTTGCTGAGGGTAACTTCCTCCTTGTTCATATGATATGTCATTCGAAAATGATCATAACAAGAAGGCAAGGAGTGGAAAATGATGTCAATTGCCAACTCCTCGGGTATGTTAACATTTAGCTTCAGCAAACGGTGCACATACCTTTGCATCTTTTGCATGTGGCCAGTAACGGATTCACCGTCCTTCATGCGGGTAGTTATTATGGAGGAGATTATTTCATACTGTTCCTGACGAGCACTCTGATGGTACCTTTCCATCAGGTCTTGGTGTATGTCAAAAGGGTAGAAATCTTCATACGACTTTTGGAGCTCGACTGTCATCGTGGCCATCATGATACATGCCACCTTAGTAGTATCTCTCTCATGAGTCCTGAATTTAGCGATCTCCTCAGGAGTAGCAGTAGACTCATCAAGTTCTTTTAACTCCTTATCGAGGACATATTCCTTGTCCTCATAACGAGTAACCATCCTAATGTTCCTAATCCAATCCATGAAGTTGGAACCATCAAAGATGACCCTCCCACAAAGATTCATGGGAGAGAAAGAACTAGTTGGGTTAGAGCCTGAAGCATTAGTGTTGGAAGACATCTGAAAGAAGATAGTAAGTTTAGACTAGATATTTTGGATCCTTAATAAGACACCCAAATGTAATATTAAGGCTAGGATCCAATCACAATATATTATACTTAGAAGAGGGATGTCGTAATCTAAGTAATAATATATTTGAAAGGTAGGTGAATGACGATTCACAAATTTCCACCATGAAAACGAAATGATTTATTAGGTTTAATTGGATTTGAAATTCCTAGATTTTTTTGAGATTCATTGAACTTTTCAATGGCATGTTTCAATCTCGATTGTGCCCTTCAAGTTTTGTGACTGGGATGCCGAGGATCACAAAACAAGGTGTGAATAACCATGCTAATTCACTTGGTACCCTTAATATTGTCACCTAATCAATGTGCCGGTTAACCACACACGCTCCATTGATCTACGACAACCATTAAGTCACCCTTCGTGATCCTTACTAGTCCTAGTTAGTGTGCCGGTTAACCACACACGCTCCACCAACGACTTGGTAAGGTACAAAGTGTGAATTCCATGGACTAGCACCATGTTCACATTTTTCCTAAAATAACTAAGATTGGGAATTAAAAAAGTTTAGTTACTTTATAATATTCATTATACTTTTAATGAGGATTTAAAGTCATTGTTCTACCCGTTCGGCTAACGACCCTCCACCGATCAAGCAAGCGGTGGGTGAGAGTATACACCCATTAAGTCGCCATTTTATAGGCAACAACCTTATACCCACCTTATAGACCGGCTTCGTGAATGAGGCCTACTAACGGTAAAACGACTTATTCTTATACATATATAGAATAATTAACCATTAATGTTATAAATAGTATAAGGGTTGAATTTTAACTATTAAAACTCTAAGGGTTGGAATTAAAGTTTATTAAAGTGTGTGAAACTTTACAAATTCCAAAACTTGAGGGCAAGTTTTGTAACTTTGCAAAACTCTTCATTTCATAACTTATGAATTAAAGGTTCATAAAAATGAAGACTCTTCATTTTCATGTAACTTATGTGTCTTAAGTGTGTGTTAAATAAGAGTGACCTTTGGAAATCCATAACTTGAGGACAAATTATGGACTCCATTAAAACACATAAATAATCAAAAATTAATCCTAAACAATTCAACAAATAATTCCTATCATTTTCTAAATTCATAAGAACATGAACATCATCATCAAAAATTCAAGAATTATATGAACACATAAAATCATGGAATTTTGATATATGCTATTGTAAATGGATTAGAACAACCATTACACCAACTAAAATAAGTTTTATAACACCAAAACAGTTTATGGTAATGTTTCTAGTCCATTTCCAGCAGCAAAAGTCGAAAAACTGCACTCTTCCGATCATACTCGTCGAGTGCATGAACTGACTCGTCGAGTAGGTTGAAGTTTGCCTTGGAATCGTCGAGTCCCCCCAATGGACTCGGCGATTCCACCATGCAGACAGCAACGATTTCGACTTTTTTTCACTATTTTGCATCAAGTATCAAACAAGCAAGCCTAGGCTCTGATACCACTGTTGGGTTTTGAGCAATCTAACACTTCCTAAGTGTGCATGCAACCCTAATAAACCTTGGATCTATGTTTGTCTAAATACATGCAAAATAATAATTTTCCTAGGTTTATAACCTATCTAACATGGCATGGGGAACATTTCAACATAAAAGAGTTAGAAGAGATTACATACATTTTGGTGAGTTTGGTTCTAAGGAGCTTGAGGGACAAGCACCAATAGTGTGAATGCCTCAAATGGAATCACAAACACCACAAACTCTTGGAAAACTTTGAGAGACTATACACCCTTGTAAAAAATCGGCCACACACATGCACACACACACACTAGTTCACTAGTTTTCTCTTAAACTTCATTTCATGCTCCATAAGCATGCTTATATAGTGTGCATGGTTAGGGTGAAACCCTAATAACCCATGTCTTTTCCTTTCCAAGGATCCATGGGTTAAAAGCTCCATGGATCATCCATGGACTTCCACATAAGCCTAGCCCATTAACAAATGAGTATTAGCCCACACTATATAAAACAAATAGGTCATAATCTAATTAGTCTTCCTTTTAATCTGTAAATTAATTCATAATTAATTTAAGACTAAAACTAATTAAATAACGTAACTTCATATTAATATATTATAACTCATAATATATTAATAAACATATGTGTATAACTCTCACAAAATTATCCATAATAGTTTGGATGAGATGCAACCCAAATGGACCATGCCGGTCGAGTCAAGTATATACCAAATAAGTTATGGACATAGACACCTTATCCAACATAAATGTCATAGGTCTGTAACCCGCCCCGCACGCATGCTACTCACTCATACCAGCCTGCTCTCGGTTGACAGAAATACCGTTGAATCCCAAGCAGCTAACCAATCTCTCAAGCCTATCTACCATCCGGAGAATTTCCAATTCTCCCCCACTTAGGGCACTGACCATCAACCACCGGTCGCTATCACCATCTCATAGCAACGATTGGGTCCTGAACTCCATCAAAGGTGGGAGGCTTCGTATTATCAAAGTCCTGATACTGAAAACTTCTACTAGCTCGTCCCCTTGTCGCTGCTACAGCCATTGTAGCCGCTGCAGCAGCCGTTTCAGTGAGAGCTGCATAACACTCATCAAAATATTCCACCATGATGGTCTTAATCCACCCAAACAGTTCCGGCAGCTCGACCCGGAACAACGTAGCAACCTCATCATGCAGGATCTCACGAATCCTCGCATCCAACTTGCGCGTGCTCATCTGTCCGATAACCTCAGGCGGTACTGACCCGCCCGGAACTCCCTCTCCTGCTCCCGATCCTGACCTAGATCTACTCCTAGCATGCCTCGAAATGTCCAAACTGAAAATAAACCACAAAATCTCAGACACTTCCCACTATCCCGGGAACCAACTCTCAACCCAACCCTAGAGGTCATGGTTACCCTGATAAGCGTATGGGTCATGTGCTTTCAGTAGTACGGGCCCATACTACCTTCCACACCTACCCATATTTGTATGAAGTACTACCACAACACCCTAGTGACAAATATACATAGCAAGCGCTCAATCCTCACTCCTAGAGGAACACTGGAAATCTCATACAGAGGGAAACCCTAGGCTAGCAGGCATCATAAAACAGGCAACATTATCATGAAATCCTGAAGATCCCAAGCCTAGTACTAGCATGTTGTTCTATCAAAGCTCGAAAACAATTATCATGTATGGTATTTTGGGGTTACTTACTGGCTCCAGCTGATCGTACCTCCGCGTCCTCTTTTTACTTAATTTGAAAACCATTTTAATTTCTCTTTTAAAACTCTCCTTGATTTGAGAGTGGATTCACACGAATGTTCCTCCAATTCACTCAAACCAAGGCTCTGATACCAACTTGTAACGACCAATAATTTCAACAAAATTTAAAATTTTCAAAAAGAACCCATTTTAATAACGTTATTACAAAAAGGTTTTCAATATATTTATTATCAGAGTATTCCCAGAACCATGTCATAAACATAAACATGAGGAGCGGTACAATCACGCCTTCGCCTTGCCACGGTCTCCTGAAGAACCTGAAAAATATTTAAACCACAACTGTAAGCCCAAAATCTTAGTGAGATACCCCCAAATACCAACCACATATATGCCCTTCCAGGCTACGACCTTCCGGTCCGAAACATATTGCCTTCCTGCCCATAACGTATTGCCTTCCGTCCCATAACATAAACAACATACATAACATAACAGAACATAGAACAGCCATGCATATCAGGTCTACTGTGTGACTGGTTCGCTGTATCGGCCTTCAATCCACCCTCCATATCTAGTCATGTCCTTCGAGTCTGCAGTGAGGTTAGTCCACCCGCACCGGGCCTTCAACCCACCTGGTCCACTCTCTGAGTCTACAGTATGACTGGTCCGCGCGCATTGGGCCTTCAGTCGGCCTGGTCCACTCTCCGAGCCTCGGCACGTCTGGTCTGCCCTCGTGGGGCCTACAGCCTATCCGGACCGCTCGCTGGGCCTTCAGAACAACCGGTCCGCCCTGGGTATCTTGGCCTACTGCACAAAGTAGGACCCGCCTCAACCGAACTCCAGTCCAAACAACCATGTGCACATAACATAATCATATAACAATTCATAGTCAATAAGCCAGTCAAGCAGATCACATAACATATCATTACCCTAACTAGGATACCGACCTAACCGGTCACTAGCATAGCATCGCTCTACATATCGGGAAACCGACCTTAACTAGGTCTCTAGCATATACCATCCTAGCTACCAGGATGCAGACATATCAAAGCAATAACATAACAACAATATCCGAATCTCAATCCGATAAAGGGATGGCCTTGGTGCCTTAGACCCTGTCGATATAGTGAGGATAACTCACCTCGCGAATGCTGATGCTCTAAACTGAAGAAGCAGACTCTCGAATCACCAACTCACCGCAAATCCCGAACTAACCATCATAACAAAATAAGCATTAGGTCAATCATACTTCCACTTACCGGGCCAAGACCAAAGTCCAAATCTCATACAAAGTGCAACATTGGCCCAATTTACCAAATTAGGCCCACCTCACCAAATGGTCCTAGAACCAATGTCCATAACAATAATTGGGCCCAAAATACTCTATCCATAAATTCCCAGACTTGGCCTAATAACCAACTGGCCACTAACAACCAAAACTTAAAAGCCCAAAATGAAATTCCAACAGGAGGAGTACGCTGGGCGTACTGCAATGTTCACAAAAAGAAAATGGGGCACTGACCTGCTACGCGGGGCGTACTCTAAGGCTACGCGGGGCATAAACCTGATGCTCAAGAATTCCACATAATGACTTAATAGCTTAAAATACATAGATCTACACAATATGAATGTCAAGCAAGAAGCTTTATACCTCAAACAAGCTCCAAAGGATGGTATCTCTTCAAATCTACAAGCTCCAATCTTTCCTCTTCTTCCTTGACAACAAGGTGAGGACTTTTGGGACAAGAATGATGTCAAAGCTTCAAAATACATAGATCTACACAATATGAATGTCAAGCAAGAAGCTTTATACCTCAAACAAGCTCCAAAGGATGGTATCTCTTCAAATCTACAAGCTCCAATCTTTCCTCTTCTTCCTTGACAACTTCTCTTTTCTCCTTCAAGACTTTCTTTTTCCAAAATAAGCTTTCCAAGGTCAAACACACCCAATAATGGAGGGAATACGAGTTCTAGGGTTTTCTGAGGTTAAGGATGAGCATAAAGAGGCTAAGGGGTGAACCAACATGTTCCTTATATAGTGGCTGACCCTAAATTAGGGTTTAGAGTTTCTGAGAGTACGCTGGGTGTACTCATCCGGCGATCCCACATACATCACACCATTACGCTAGGCGTACCCAGCCAGACTTCAAAACACATGCATGTCATGCATGCATGGGACCCTTTTTCCACTTATACCACAAAGAGCTATAAACAATGATCAACTTCAAAACACAACAACTCCTCTAATCTAAACCCGCTCCCAAATAACTTTACATTCATACGAGGGTGATGAGAAGCCCAATGCTTCTAACACATACACCAGCCCGAAACCCTCTCGGATGAAACTCATTTTTCGTAAAAGGACCAGAATTACCCTTCCTTTTAAATCTTAGGGACTCATAATAAAACACTTAAAGAATGGGGTGTTACAGTATGTATATATATATATATATATATATATATATATATATATATATATATATATATATATATATATATATATAGATGAATTTCATGTTGGATTGGTTCAACTTAAGAAAATTCTATATATTACGTTCTCAAAATTTGATTATGATTATGACATCCATTTTCATAGTCAAATTTTGAGAATATGGCTAACAAAAAAAATTATTATGGCAAAAGATTGGTCTGGAACCATGTCTTTATGTGAAACATCACGAATCGTGTCCCATTTACTTTGTGGTATAATATTGATTACATGTGCTATAATATTTATCCTTTCTGAATTTTCCAAATGCCATGGGGCATTAAGGGGAACAATGTCTAAAGTTGGATATGACTAAAGTGATTAAGCAATTATCAAGGACAATCTAAGGTTTACCAAAGATTGGTTGCTCAAGGACAGTTGGAAGTATACTGTTAATAATGGAAGGGCCATATTGATATAGTTTGAAAAGAGGTAACTGTTGTTCAGAAGTGGTAGTCAAAATGGGAATATACATCTGTCTCCATAGATTGAAGCAATATGTGTAAGATTAGAAAAAACTTAGTTCAAGAAGCATGTTCAAAGCAATGCATACTTTGAACATAAGGCTTTGTGTCCATCGAGTAGGTCTTCATTAGAATACCCTATAATGGTTGTTGACAAGTCTTTGTAACTTTGTACACATTCATTGCAAGAGGGTAGTGCATTTAAGTTTAAAATCTAACAGATTTCGATTTCGGAGTGTGAAATTAGAATCATTGAAAGTTTGGTCAATTGGTTTATTTCACGAAAGTAAGGATCATAGACAAACATAGAGTGCACACTTGGTGTATGGCAAAGCTATTGTTTAGAAAACATAGTGTACATGCTTATAGCATGCGACACCTAGTGTTTTAATTCAAGTATAAAGTTGATAAAACCGAAATAATGAATAATGAGTAATCAGTATGGTGATAAATAGAAAGTGTTTTATTTATATTCATAGGTTTTGATACCATATTAGATTCATTTATTCTTGTGTTTCACTTTCCATGTTTTGACTTCCATAATAAGTAGGTTATTCTTCCGAAATGATTATGTTATTCAAAACCATCCACAATCGGTCATATGTTGGAAGTAGATATGAATCAAGACTGTCATGGGTTGGCTTGTAGAGGTCCAAGTTGGTGGACAAAGTTGTGCTACAACACTCATGAGTGCTCATAAGTTCTGAGTATTGGATTCAACCCACGCTCATTTGAATCACTTCATGGATTTTATCACGAATGATCATGAGATGATAATATCTTATATTCTTCAAACCTAGAGATATGAGTTGTTACTATAAGTTGGTTGTACATTGATTGCATGAAAACGCATTCGATAGCACGATGTTATAAAACGTGCCTTTGTGTATGATTCAACAAGTAGTAGAACAAGCCATATGAGTTGAAGTTTATCCATTTATTTTAGCGTCGGGATAAAAGCAATATTTGTTATCCCCTCGATGATTTAATGATGATACATGTGAGTGCTTAGCCAAGCTAGGACTAATTTGATTTGTTCAATCAGTTAGTCGTCATGAATTGGAAGTCGGGAAACAACAAATGGACAGATAGAATGATTTATAATCCATGTCTCAATCCATATGATATCTAGAATGGAGGAATATATGATCGCTTATCTAATGGACAAGTCAGAGTTCAACAGAGGCTTTTGAGAGCTACGATTTCTAGTCGGGATTTGAAGTCATACTCAATAATAGTTTTAGACTTATCCAAGTGGGAGACTGTTGGATTAATGTCTAAGTTAATAATTATAATTGGTAAGACTTGACCCAACCCAGCATGGTCCATTTGGGTTGCATGGCATCGCGACAATTGGATAGACAAGATGAGGAAAAAGGATACTAGTGATTTATATTAGTATATTATAAGTTCTAATATATTAATATATAAACATATTATTTAATTAGTATTGATCAAGAATTAATTTATAATTAATTAAGTGATCAAAAGGAACTAATTAAATATGGACTCAAAGATATATTTGTGTGATGGGCCAAGTTCATTTAGGTTGGGCTAAGCTTTCATGGATAGTCCATGGAGTGGTTAACCCATGGATAATATGAAATGAAAGGTCATGGGTATTAGGGTTTAACCCTAATCTCCACACTATATAAAGATGTCCTTGGTTGGTGAAATTGGCACTAATGTGTGTACACATAAAGGCAAGGCCGATTTCACTAGAGAGAACCAAAGGATCCTTATTCTCAAGGTTATTCCAAGTGTTCATTGTGTTGGGTGAACCATTTAAGGTGTCACACTTGGGGAACTAGGCACTCGAGCTTCATGAAGACAAGTTACATCAAAAAAAGGTATGTATTCTATCTATTTTATTACCCAAGTATATGATATTTGTATGCTAGTATAGGGTAATATCTTGGAAACTTCATATTTGCATGTATAATAGAGAAAATAAAGATCTAAGGTATTTAGGGTTGTATGTGCATCATAGGAAACACTAAAACCCAACAGAGAATTGCGGCAGGGCCTCTCTACATGTTGTTTTCTTATTAAGGCTTTGGGGTTTGAAGCATGACCCGAACACCTGGTTGGGGTATGGTCGGATGCGTGTTCAACTCAAGATGAGCATGGATGGATTTGTAGATGAATGGTAATACCATGGGTGGTAACTCACTAAACTTTATGCTTACGGTTTTTAAGTTTATGTTTTAGATACTTCTGGTTTCAAATGAAAGAGCTTGGGATGATTGTAGAGCACACATCACTCGATTATGTGATTTGTGATTTACTCTGATAATGATGATGTATTGGTAAATTTAATTACCTTGGTTTTTTGACAATGATATTGTTTATTGTTTTATTAATTTAGAATTGATTTGAGTCTTATTTTGGGACGTTACAGAATCATTGTTGTAAAAAACAAAATGTAATTATCAATGTTTAATTTTATAAAATAAGATAAACAAGTATTTATTAAAAATACAATTAAAATATGAAATAATTAAGCAATCTTCCTTTTTTACATATGAGCCAATTTTGAATTTGATTTAATTTAATTTTATTAATTTAATTTGACTTATTTTTCTAAAATATTGATCGTTTTCACTTGGTTACAATCATATTCTTTAAGAACGATAATTCTCAGAAAAATCATTTATTTGTAATCATACACTTTAATAATGAAAAGATAATGTATAATCATCTTAATATGGTATGAACTAGTGTTTAAAAAAATGATGCAATTATCAACGTTTAATTCTAAAAAATTAGATAAATTAGTATTTATCAAAAATCCAATTAAAATATGCAAAAAATAAAGTATTCCTTTTTTAGATATAGATTAATAGACCTAAATATATTTATAATTAATTATGTGTAATTATATAAAATGTCATCCTATGTTAATCCTATGTTAATAATATGAAAAAGAATTGACACAATATTTGTATTTCATATTTAATCCTAGTCTTTTAAGTGGATTATATATATATATATATATATATATATATATATATATATATATATATATATATATATATATATATATATATAATCCACTTAAAATGTCCCAATACGTCAATCCATTTAAAATTTATTCATTTAGGAATGGTCAAAGCCTTTAAAAATTAATCAAAAAAGAGGATTTATGAAACATCGAAAGACATCTCCAGATGCTTGATGCTTCATCATGTTCTCTGAAAGACCCCAACTTTCGTATTTATGAAAGACCCAAACTTTCATACTATTTCAAAAGATTTCTTAAGTTATTTCCTCAAAACATGCTACATGCATATTTATAAAACAATATTTTATATTGATAAAGTGATTACAAATGATTGGATATAAACCGACTAAGTTTTATTACATTTCATGTCTACCCAGGAATCTACTATTCATATAGATACATCAAAATTAAAAATACAGAGAAATACTATTAACTATTCTAAATCTTTCAGCAGTATAAAGCTATATTGGAATACTCATCACCTGCAATTGTTAAATATTGAGAGGAATAAGCGATAACACTTAGTGAATTCAATAAATAGATACAATATAATCTTATGCCTTACATATACCAATACGATAGAAGTAGAAGGGAACAAGAAGACATATGTGAAATCATGTGACAAGCGTTCATATCAATCAAAGACTTAATCAAAGATATACTTTTCAATGAGATATAACGATTTCAATCTTTGATATGCATCAATAAAGCTTTGGCCCAAATGGCACAGAAGACATATAATTTCTGATTATCAATATGATAGATTTCAGGTTTTCACGCCCTGTTTAGCATTTCAGTACATTTCAGGTTTTCACACCCTGTTTAACCATTTCGGTAGATTTCAGGTTTTCACACCCTGTTTAACCATTTGCTAATACCATAGAATAGAGTTCAATTCCCTTACGAAGTCATGCTCTACATGGTCGGAGGCTACATACCATTTCTATCTAACTTTCTGCCAATGCCATAGAATAGAATTCGTTCTCTTACGGAGACATGTTCTACATGGCCACAGGCTACATACCAGTACTAATGTGAATCTAAGTCCTTTCACTGATCATATGGTTAAAGGTATTATATCTGTTATAAACATAGCGAATAAAATAACACGGGAGAATAACTCAGAATAATAACACTGAGAAGCACATAGCACATATAACACATAACATACAATTAATCCTATATATTGAACTCACCTTAAGTTAATCGGGGGTTAAAATAGTAATTTGGACAGCATTTCGACTTTAAATATGACTTTCTATGTTGAAAACCGGGAGCTTAATTGAAAACCGGGCTCTACGAAGGTAGGGCTTCAAAACCGAAAAGATAAAATTTTCGAGCTTCTTGGGGGTCTTGGGACGTGTTTCGGGTACTAAAATTGATATCGGGGCTTCGGGAAAAGTCAAAATAGTAAAAATATGGAAAAAGGGGCTAAATGTGGCAATTTTCTAAAGTTAGTTGGCAGGGTTTGCATCCCCCTTTATATAGGGCCGAGGCCGAAGCTGGTTTGGGAGGGAAGCAAGCAGCAAAGCAGCTCGGTGGCGTCAGTAGCGAGGGGCAGATGGCGCGAGAATCGAAGGCCACGAGGTCTGCTGCGAGGCTCGGACAGATGGGTGACGAAGCAGCTCGGTGGCTCAGCTTGCAGGTAAGCACGCGTCGGATCCGGATTGGCTCGCACATCGGTCCACTCAACATGCGACACGCGATACTTCTCAGAATGGCCACGTCTCCGGTGACGCTGCTGCTTCGTCCGAAGTGACGTGGCAGCAACGAGGGTCTCCTGTGGCTGTACTGTTCATGCGAAATTCTCAGATTTCGAGCCCCGAACTTCTAAAATCCATAACTTTCGCATACAAGCTCCGTTTTTGACGTTCCTTATATGCATGCGTAGCTAAAATTACGCTCTATCACTTTCGTTTACACTTCGTCGGCTAATTTTGACTTTATTGTTAATATTATTATTTTTAACAGAACAGGACAGGAAAATCCGTTAAAAATTCATAACTTCTTCATCATACATCCATTTTTGTCAGACTTTTTACCGTTGTACTACAAATGACGAGACCTTCGATTCTCGTTTAGGATGTATTGGTCAAATATTGCTCGATCTAAAATTCGAGTTTTTAGCTGTCTACTGCTAAGTTGAAACTTCGAAAAATCATAACTTCCTCATACGAAGTCAGATTTTGGCGTTATTTTTATCGAATTTTTCGGTTTAACGAATACTACGACTTTCATTTAGATTATTAAGGCTGAAAAGTAATTTATCAAAAACTCACTTTTTACGTCATTCGGCACCGTGCCGGTTTTGTCGCGGATCTTCGGTTGATCATATCTTGTTCGTTATAACTCGGATTTTGACGATGTTTTCGTCTACAAGTTTAACAAGATGATTTACAATATCAAATAATAAAATTTTACTTATTTAAAATTTTATATTTTCGCTAAATTTCACTATTTAGCTTTTAATTGGAATCTCATAAGACTTCCAATATTTTATGAGTGATTCTAAACATAGTTTTACTTCATTTCTAGTAAAAAACTATTTGTTAGAACTTAACAATCAATTTCATATAATATTATTCTCTTTTATAATTTACAATACATGATTTCAAAACGTGTATGTTACATTCTCCTCGGCCTCAACGATCGATCCATTGTCCACTATCTGGCTAGGCCACCTACCTCCGCCACCTTTGCTTGGCACGACCGCCTCTTCACAACCTTTTATATATTTCAATTTTTGAATGATATAATTGATTTAAATAATAAAAGTCAATTTCTATCATAAGTAGTTAATTCAATTTATTTATTTATTTATTTTTAAATTAAGAAAATACATATATCTTTAAAGATCGATTTAAAAATATCTTTTCTAAAATGAAATATCACTAAAAGTATGTTTCTGGTCCAAATTATTTATACCATACAAGTTAATGAACAATGATTGCCACAAAATAATATTTTGCTGTACATCTCTATGGTACGCATAGTGTCACTACTTCCGATTTGTGAACCCACTAGTGGGGATTTCATATCAACGGAAATGACAACACCCTCTTTGTGTTTTTTCTATCATGTTTCCCATCATGATTTAAAGAATGTATCCCGTATTTGTAAATAATCATCATACAAAAATTACGCAAGGATACGAAAAAAAAAAACTTGTAATAACGATATTGAATTAATCGTTATTGAAAGTGCATGTGAGTTTTTTTCATTATAACCTTGGTATACAATATGATAACCATCGAAAAGAGCTTGCATAAGTTATTGAAGCCTAATTAAGATAACTTATAAATATCAAATTCAACCCCATTATTATGTATTGCTTAGTGTAGATCCCAAATTCAAATCCATTTGACGTAGTGGATTAGTAGGGATTGTGTCGAGAATAGCATAATAATAAATTTCATTTTTAATGATATTTTATTTCTCAACATAATAAAGATAAAATATTTAATTTGTTTAGCACAACAATATAGGACAACAATTATAGCTTAAAGAGTAAGAGATGAACTTATTTGAATAATAACTAAACTTGTAACACTTAAAATTATTAAATGATGAATAACAAAAATCATTGACAAAGAAATCAACTTTTCCACGAAGACCGCCACTTACAATACATCAGCTGAGTGTTCAACAGGATAAAAACATGTGTACGTATATTGGTCTAGTATAGTCCATATTACCATGACAATTAGACATACACAAGATATTATCCTAACAGAATACATATCACAATACAGTTTGGATGCATAGAAGCTAGATGACACACTTGCACAGGAGGGGGGGCTTCTTTAGACATTTAGAGTTCATCTAGAAACTTGTTTGGCTATCTACCCGTACACTTTATATGAAAACATAACCACACACTAAAACACAAAGAGTTGCGGGGGCCACATCCATACACAAACGCTCTCCCCGTAACTGACCTCTACAGCCAACAAATCACTTCAACAACTTGGTAAACCTTATGACTTGCTTCTAGAAATTTCAGACACAGAATAACCAATGAATTGTTTCTGTTAACCAAAATTTGACCTCTGCGGTTGTGTATTTTGATCTCTTGATTGCAACAAATCCCTTCATGAAAACTATATTCCTTATTTGCAAGAACTTCTTCTCTCCTAGCTCCTAGCTTCCCTTCATAAAAAATACACCATGTTCTATTTCATTAATTGTGCCATATTTGCAATCTTAAATTCCTTATATAGAGGAATCAAATTGTAAGACTCTAAATTTTCAACGAAAATTTTTCATTTTTAAAACACATAAAACTTAATGTTACATTTCCCCAAAACCACAAATGTATCAATTGTCAAAACACAAATCAACAAAATAACCGAGAGTATCCCAGAATCCTCCAACATATCTCGAATAGGTGTGTATAATCAAGATGGCGCCTTCCCGCGATCTTGAGGAGTACCTGAAGCACATATCACACAACACGGTAAGCACGAAACTTAGTGAGTTTCCCAAAAAACCGCACACATATCGTTAGCCTCTCATGGTTATATCTCGATAAAGACCCTCCGGTCAATGTGCCTCAGTGGAGACCCTCCAGTCCTACAACTCGGGTTCGACTCTCCGGTCCTAACTCAATAAAGATAAGAATTAAATACAACATAAATCACAAAGACATAATGCATGATATCAAATAACTCGGTATAAGCATACAAGACCCTCCGGTCACACAATGTTACCACTCCGGTAAGTATAGTGAGAAAACTCACATCGGAAGTAAGCAAGTAGATTTACCACCCCATGAACAGTCTGGAGTCCGCCTATATAATATAATTCTCTTTAATAAGAAAATTCTAATATCCACTTGAAATGCTAAGCTAACTCCTCCACTAAATATCAAAATAGGTGAAAAGACCATTTTGCCCCTCCATGGTCTCTAAGGTCTACAGTTAACCAAACGCTAAAAGTCAATGAAAGTCAACGCTCCAGTCAATAGTCTATGTTGACTAAACTCGTTGAGTGCATCCATGGAACTCGTCTAGTATCTTCGTTTTCTCTGGAATATCGGGAAAATCCAACACAACTTTTCGAGTTGTCTCATCAACTCGTCGAGTTGTAGCACATTCAGTCTGACTTGTCGAGTTGGCTCATGCACTCGTCGATTCCCTCTAAACCAATTCACATTCAGATAATTCTAAGCAGAAATTGAAGTGTTTTGAGCATTCTAACACTTCTATGGTATACATGCAACCACATAAACCTTGGATCTATGTTTTCTCTATTATACATGCAAATATTCAATATTCCAAGGTTTCATCCTAACTAGCATAATATGATGCAACTATACTACAAAACCCAAGTTAGATGACATACCTTTTGATGAAGCTTGAAGTCTTGAACTTTAAATGCTTAGGCCCAATAGTGTGGAAGCCTCAAGTGGAATCACAAATCACCAAAAACACCTTGGAAATCTTGAGAGAATAGTAAGCACACTAGAGACTGACCCACTCTTGTTTTCTCACACACTAGTGCCATTTTATGTGCTAAGGACCCCTTTTTATTAGCCCAGACTATATAAATATAAGAGTCTATATTTAATTAGTTCCTTTTGATCACCAAATTAATTCTAAATTAATTGTTGATCAATACTAGTTAAATAATATGATTCCATATTAATATATTAGAACTTATAATATATTAATATAAATCATAAGGATACTATTCTCAAAAGACTATCCATATAAATTGTTCTGGTGAAGTGCACCCCAAATGGACCATGCTACTCTCGGTTCTAGTGCATACTAATAATAGTTATGGGAATAGACATCTAATCCAATAGTCTCCCACTTGGAAGTCTAAAACTATTTTCAAGTATGACTCCAAGAACACGACTAGGAATCGTAGCTCTTAAAGCCACTGCCGAACTCTGACCTAGTCAAATGACATGTCCATTAGATAAGAGATCATATGTGATGAATTTTGAGCATTCTTACACTCCTAAGGTGTATATGCAACTCTAGAAACCTTGGATCTATGTTTTACTATGATACATGCAAATTTGATTTTCCAAGGTTCATAACATATCTAGCATACATGGGGAACTTTTAAACATAAAATTTAGTAAGAGATACATACCTTTTGTTGTTGAAATTCCTTTGAGATCCTTGTGAGCCTAGCACCCCAAATGTGATGCCTCAAATGCTTCACACAACACCAAATACACTTGGAGTAACATAGAGAGAAAACCAACACACTTAGAAATCGGCTATGCCCTCTTGTTCTTACTAGTGGACAATTTTGTTAGCTAACATATCCTTTTTATAGTGTGTCACAAGTTGGGTTACACCATGTAAACCCTAAATAACTTGACTTTCCATTTCATGGATCCATGTGTTCAAAACAACCATGGAACATCCATGGAGCATCTCATGGGTTTTAGCCCAACTCAATACACCATGGACTACAAGCCCATTATTAAAGAAATAGATGATTACACAATTAGCCCATATCCTTTTGATGACAAAATTAATTCTAAATTTATTCTTGATTAATACTAGTTAAATAATATTATTAATATATTATAACTTATAATATATTGATAAACCATAAGTGTCCTTTCTCTCATTTTAGTCTACCCAAGTACATGATGCCATGCAACCCAAATGGACCATGCCAAACCTGGTCAAGTACATATCAGAAATAGTTATGGACTTAGACACCTTATCGAATAGTCTCCACTTGGATAAGTCTAATAACTATTACTGCAAGTATGACTTCAGGAACTGATTAGCAATTGTAGCTCTTTCAAGGACTCTCGGAACTGAGATGATGATCTTACGCCATTTAAGATAACTGAGCATAAAATCCTCTACTCTCATGATATCAGCTAGATAAATACATGGAACAATGTGGTACTTGTTGTCCAACAGTTTGTTTCCCAATTTCCGATTTGTTTGACATAAAACATAATCTAACACATCAATTTAGTTCTGACCGTGCCCGGTACATAGGTTAAAACAAAATCATTGATGGTCCCATATATCGCTTCTAATCCAAGAAGGAACATATACAATTTAACTCATATGCTTGTTCTACTACTTGTTGAATTATACACAAAGGTACGTTTTATAACATCGAGTTACCATTGCGTTTTCATACAATCAATGTATAACCAA
Source organism: Lactuca saligna (assembly GCF_052625555.1). NCBI lineage: Eukaryota > Viridiplantae > Streptophyta > Magnoliopsida > Asterales > Asteraceae > Lactuca > Lactuca saligna. Next base: position 222,879,034 of record NC_136419.1, on the reverse strand, counting down.
TTCATATCTCTAGGTTTGAAGACTTATATGATATTACCGTCTCATGATCACTCGAGATAAATTCCATGAAGTGATACAAGTAAGCGTAGGCTGAATCCGATACACAGAACTTATGAGTACTAATGAATGTCGTAGCAACTCTTGCTATGTCTAACAACTAAGATATCTACAAGCCAACTTCATGACAGTCTTGATTTATAAATAAAAAACAACTTTTATTCATCATCAAATGTCGATTACATTTTCTAAGATTCAGAAATACCTATCTAATCTGTAAAACTAATATCATCTTTCAGCCCGATGTGCCTCACATGCTATAAATGCTTAACCCTAGTCAATCCCTACGTGAAGGGATCTGGTGGGTTCTCATCCGATGATACCCTCTTTTCCATGAGGGCTCCATCCTCTATTCGATGTATGATAAAATGGCATTTTCTGTCGATTTGTCTAGATCTCCCATGATCCCTTGGTTCCTTCGCTTAGGCAATTGCACTTTCTGTCACACCTCCAAACCGTTAGAAATAATGGTGGAAACGTCTGGGGGCAGGTGCCATTATGCGTAGTATCACAACAGTTGTATCATAGTATGCATTATAAACACAACAAAACATTGAATACATACTTGATAAGGTGTTACATTGTCTTAGTACAGAGTTTCATACATAACAAAGTAAAATGAGAAGACGAGATTATATTCCGCCGACTTCTCCAAAATCCTGGAAGTACCTGTCTACAAATCCCTGAGAATACAAGCAGTTTGAAAGAATATCAACATAAAGCTGGTGAGTTTATAAGCAATTAGTTTTTGTGGAAAGTGTTTCTGTGGTCCTTTTGAAAAGTGTTTCTTTTAAGAAAATCCTATCTTTTCGTATGAGAGGTGTTTGAATATCCGATAGTTATTTTGTTAAACAATTCGTTTATAGAAGATTGAGTTATCCCTAGAAACTCCTATATTTTCCTTAAAAGTTGATGGTTGGTTATTTGTTCTAGTCTGAGATGTACAGTATCTACCATACTTATATCGTTAGACTTAGTTTTCTTTAAAAGCCCTATTTTTTCCCTGGGAGATGTACTAATTACATAAATAAAACTAATAAATACATGGTTAACTAAATCCTAAGGGTATTATTAATACCCTCTAGTAATCAAATCATTTTTTACTTTGAGGTTAGTTCACTTGTTTCATTATTACAAAAGTAAATCTATGCTATCTAGGTCGCGAGTTTTATAACCACACATTAATTTGATACGGTACGTATCGGTGCCAGTATCCTTTATGACTTTGTCACCCATAGACCTCTCGGTGCCACTGTAGCTAGCAGCGAGGTGCAGGATACTCAGTCCCGTATAGATCTATACACAACAGTCACGCTCTCCCTACAAGAGATTCTGGTTATAAGAGCTAATCCTACACCCTAATTCTGAGGGAGTGTTACCAAGGATGTGTCTCCAACTTTAGACTAACAAATTTACAAGTAATGATTTTGAAAATCCTATTTTAAGGGTTGCATGAATCCTTTATAAATTTAACACATTTTACGATACGATTCACAAGTTCATTGCCTTAATATTGAAAACTGTTTCTACAAATTGATTTCTTAATTGTTTGGTAAAACTGTTTTCTGTGTGAAAAGCATACTGAACATATAATTATATTGAGCAAATAATATATTTTGAGTACAAGTTTCCTTGTACTTTTGCTTGTATTCCCCCCCCCCCCCCCTCATAACATGGAAAAACTCGGAAAAAACGTAGGGGTATGAACTCACCTCGGAGGATTCGAATGAAGGATCGATACAGAATGTGGGATGTTCAAGTCAAGCCTTGAACACCGTTTGATCCTAATTAACATGTAATGAAACATGAAGGAGTTAAATGAAGGTATTTCCCTACTAAATGTGACGGAGAACCACTCTAAGAACATGGGACTACTTATACTAAGTGCTAGGACCTTAAAGGATTGCATGAGGTTGGTGTATGGCCACCTTAAAGGTGTGTGCGGCCATGGATGTGCAACCCAATGGGGTGTGTTTTGGGTCAAAAATATGGTTTATACTTTGCTTTTCTAGGAAAATATACTTTTCTATAATGTAATATGTAATTTTGTGGTTGTGTACGGCTGCACATGTGTGTGCGGCCGCACACCCTGTGTACGGCCGTACACGCATGTGCAGTTGTACACTCGTGTACTGCTGGGAGTGCTATAAATAGAGGAGTGCATGTGGGAGTATACGGCTAGAGAAGAGAGAGAAACTAGAGAGGAACTAGTGTGTGTGTGAATCTCTTGTAAGGAGCATAACTCATATTTTCAATACATCATAGGTTCATCTTAATTCTTATTCTCCTTCTCTTCTATTTGATCTGACATCATCTAATTGATTGAGATTCCACACCATTAATTGGATCTGATTGATACACAAGCAATTTTGGGGACTTACAATTGGTATCAGAGCTTGGATTGTATTAGTCAATTTTGTCAGATCTGGAGCTTATTTGAACTTATTTTGAAAAGATTTTTGCGTTTATGGATAGATCTCTGAAAATTAGGGGGGGGGGGGTGTGTTCTTCTTTGCATTTTTCATAAAAATGAGTTTTTAATCGAGTTTGGAGCAAAAAAGGGTGAAAAACGTCGTTTTTTCGCGAATATGTTGAAGGTGTGCGGCTGGTTGAAGGAGTGCGGCTCGGGTGTGCGGTTAGGGAGTGTGCGGCTCGAGAGTGTGGCTAGGGAGTATGCGGTCCAGCTGGTGTGCGGCATTGGTTTTTAGTTTAGCGCACATTTAAAAAAAGGGGAGAAAAGTTCAAGGCGTCGGGGATTGAACCCGGGTCTCCTACCAACACAACACACGTCTTACTAGTTGGGCTAGGCAACATCTTGATTAACTCCTTCCAAAATTAATTCATAAAGAGTCCCTCTCGGTTCCATATTTCGTAAATTGTCACTTTTAACCTCAAATATCAATTTCTTTCGTTTTTAAATTACATTTTCAACCAAAAATTTTAGTTTTTAATTTCGACTTTTAATTTTGACTTTTGCCCTTAAATATTGACTTTGAATTTTCTAGTTTGACCTTTGACTTTAAACTTTGACTTTTTCATTTATCTTTCAAAATTTCAAATTTAGCTTTTCAGTTTGACTTTTTGAGTTTGACTTTTAAGTTTGACTTTTTAAATTTGAATTTTAAGGTTGACTTTCTCGGTTTTTAAGTCAAAGGGAAACTAATATATATATATATATAATAATAATAATAATAATAATAATAATAATAATAATAATAATAATAATAATAATAATAATAATAATAATAATAATAATAAAAATGAGTTCCACATCAATTCCGGTAAATGAAGTTTCATGTACTCCATCTTGTGTTAAAACTATTAAAATTTTACGAGAATCAATAGATGTAATCAAGAGAGAGAATGAGGACTTAAAATACGAAGGATGTCAACTCAAGAAAGGACAGAAACCCCTGAAAGCTTAATTAGAAACCAAAATCAAGGATTTCCGAAAACTCCAAGAAGATTATAGCAACAAGTGTGAAAATTATGATTACATTAAGAAAAAACTTGCTGCTGTAACTGAAAAACTTGACGCTTTGAAAATTAAGTGTGGAAAAATAGATATTAGTTTCAGAAATTACAATGCGTCAAGTAACACAATCGAGTCCTTATTTGAAAACCAATTAAAATTCAAAGATAATTAAAACAAGGGTTTAGGGTATGATTGTGTTCCTCCACCTTTCAATCATTACTACACATCCATCCCTATAACACATGAAGAAATTGACAAGGAGGCACATCTCCAATATTGAAAACCTGTTGCGGTTGTGCCAGAAAAAGATGAAGTGAATGTTTCTAATGATTTTGTTACATGTGCAGGTAAAGTAGCAGAAGATGAGAACAAGAAGAAAAGTATTGAACAATCCAATGACTCCTTGAACTGTGAATATGTTGCTTTGAACTCAATTGCTTCTGATCAACGTGCTGTTGAGAAATACTGGCCTCCAAAACAAGCGAAGCCGATGGCCTGTTACAATTGTGCTTGTAGGAACAACCAGAAACAAGGAAAGGATACGCCACCAAGGGTAGGAAGAAACAACTTCACAGTGAAGAAAAAGACTTGTTTTCACTGTGGAACACCTGGACACATTGCCAGAATATGTCTAAATCGCGCATACATTCCCTACTACGCACAAGGCTCGCAGAACACGCTAAGAGGGAGATTTTCTAAAAGAAACCCCTCCAGGTCACGTTCATAGAATGGTGACCGGAACGTGCAGAAGGCCAAGAATCAAGCCCACAAGGCAAAGAATCTGAATCCCAAGGGCAAGAAGGGAATTCTAGCCAAGAAGCCAAATCTAAGAGATGCTCCCGTGAATCAAAATGAAAGTCATCTCAGCGGCCAGCTTCGAATTCAAAATCAAGTGCTGAGGCACCGATCAGATCGAAAATGAAATGGGTTAAACCAAACTATAAATGGGTTCCAAAGGCTCTCTCTCCCAAATCTTCTAACGATTCTAATATTTCTACATCTTCTGTTTGTGATAAACAGGACATGTCATGGGAGAGAGTATCGTGTAAAGATGAAAAAAGTCAACCCGGTTTCAAAATGGACTGGGTTCCAAAGACCAATGGATCCCGCTCCGTGTCGGAGCAGCTATGGAGGCATATCATCAGACTTTGGTTTGTTGATAGTGGTTGTTCCAGGCACTTGATAGGAGGCATCTCTCAACTATGCAACACTCAGAACTTTGTTTGAGAGTATGTGTCCTTTTCGGGAAAGGAAGAAAGGAAGGGATCACACATTGGGGTTTGTGCTTAACGATGTGAAGTATTTTTGGATCTATTCTGATTTTATGCGTGCTGTTCTCAGACCTTCTGGATGCAAATTCAATCGGTGACTTACAGTTTGAGTTTTCTTCTCTATACTCCTTAGTTTATCTTACTCTGATTTGTTTTAAAGACAATTCTTCATTATCTTAATAGTTTTTTGTTAGTACTGTTTAGGAAGTGATATCAGCAAGTGATAACAGGCAATCTGAGTCTGTGTAAAGTACCAAAGTTGGATTGTCTAGGCTCTGTGTTTGATGCGCTGGTAGGCACGAAGAATTTAATGGACTTGACTAGGCAAAGATGAACTTAATAAATCAAATGACTTAACAAATCTTGACCTAGATAGATCTGTTTAGCCTGACAATACGTCACTCAGATAGGTTGAGCAGGGAGATATACATGAGAATCCACCAGTCACATTAAAGGAACCTGTATCTAGAACTGTGGTTTAACTTTTCCTCGATATACGGATTCTGTCATTAATTCCGGTATTGATGGAGCAACTGGGGAATTCCGATAAAGTAGGTCTGTAGAAAATTATCTTCTTTCTTTCTTACTGTTAGTCATATGTTGCCTCCTTTACGTGATTGGAAGAGATCCGACCTGGACTGCAACATATGCAAATCTATTTCTCTGCACATTATATCTATGAAATCCTTCCTATCTGTTATCCATACGATGTCTCCTTTGTGTGATTAACAATCCGCCTGGTACATAGCATATGCAACCTTCTACTTCTCAATCCATCAAAAACTATAATTAATCATAATCTAAATATATCCTCTCTATGAATAATAGTCTAGTCACCTAAAGTAAGGAGTATCTCGGAAGTTCTTGATTATTGGGGTATATCAGGAAGCGGGAAACATGTTCTAGGACATCTAAAATTGAACAATTCTAGATTGTGTATAGATATCGCTACTCAATTTAGGTGCAGAATAATATCCTTGGTCGTCGTTAGATTAATGGTCCTTAGGAAGTTTTATCTAGAAACATAGGATCAACTTATCTTGTCACTTATAGCATGTCCAAAATTTGTCACAATTTTTCGTGTTTAAGTAGACCACAATACCGGCAATCGACCAGATCTATTCATGAAGGGGAAGGTACTGACAAACAGATTAAGACTGTCTAACAACTTTGTGTTGGATTAGTGTCTAACGCTGTAACTATATTTGGTAATTACTTGACCCAGTTGTGCATGGTCCTTTTGGGTTGCCTTCACCATAGCAACTTGACATGGTGATTTATATATAGAGAAGAAATATTATTATTAATATGTTATAAGAATAATATATTAAAGGAATAATAATGTTGTTTGATTAATATAAGTCATAAATTAATTAGGAATTAATTTGGTAACTTAAAGAGATTAATTAAATAAAGGGGTATAAACTGTCAAATGTGTGATAGTTGTGTTTTAGGCTATGAATCCTTATGGATATGGGAAGGGACGATTTTAAGGATATGGATATCCTAGAAATCGTCCAAGGCCCTATGTAGAAGGATATTTGGATTGTTTTGAGGCTAAGTTATCCAATTAGGGTTTAAGGTAAATCCCTAGGAGCTCATAGTATAAATAGACCCTTAGGGAAGGAGAAATCAGCCACTCTATGCTTTGAGGAAACCCTAGAGCCGATTTCTCACCTCTCCCTCTCTCTCATATCATCTTCTTGCTAGTAGGTGTTTGTAAGCCATTAGAGGAGTGACAATTATGACTCTAACCTCCAAGGAAAAGAAGTTTTCAAGCAAGTAACTCAAGGTATTATTCTAGATCTGATTTCATATGTTGTAAATTGTTTGTTTACATTACATCTATGATTCAAAGTCTTAGATACAAAGCATGTTCAATTAGAGAAACCTAGATCCAAGCTATAGGGTTTGCATGTGCGCATAGGAAAGTTCTTATGGCTCAAACCCATCAGTGGTGTCAGAGCCTTGATTGGTTTCAATTGAATATGATGCTTAACTATTTTGCTTGCTGAAAATTGTTTTTCTTGGCCTTTGTCTGACCCAACTCGTCGAGTCAGTGTCTGGACTCGGTGAGTTGGCCCTAGTTGGCGAGTCCAAGCGTCAGACAGAGGATATTTCGGGATTTTGTTGCTGTTTTTTCTTGGATATAATACCTAAATCGTTTTTCTATGTTAAAATCCGAATTTTAACTTATTTTTATGATTATCCTTGACATAACAATAGATAATTTCATATCTTTTGAATATTGGTTATTTATATGATAAATATTGGCTATTTAAAATTATTTGGTAATTATCTAATGACTAAAATTGGATTAGGTCAAATATAGATAATTATGAAATTAGTTATTTGAATTATTTGTTATTTGATCCCTCTAGTTTTGAAAAGTTTAAATTTGTCCCGAAGTTTTGAGATTTAAATTTTGTGATTAAAAGTTTAATTTAGAAGAATTTAAATTTCAACCCCTAGAGTTTTACAAGTTTAAAATTCAACCCTATATTATTATATTATTAAAGCTTAGTGAATATATATTAGTATAATTAAAATGCTAGTCTTACTGTTAGTAGGCCTCATTCACGAAGCCGATCTATAAGGTGAGTATAAGGTTGCTGCCTATAAAATGGCGCTTAATGGGTGTACACTCACACCCACTGCTTGCGTGACTGGTGGAGGGTCGTTACCCAAACGGGTAGGATAGGGAAACTCTTTCTTCTCATTAAAAATATAATGTTAAAAAATATAAAGTAACTACATGTTTTTCCAAATTCCCAATCCTAGTTACTTTAGGCAAAAGTTAATTGATGCAATCCCATGAAATTACACTTTGCACCCTTGTTAAGAAGTTAGTGGAGCGTGTATGGTTTACCGGCACACTAATTGGTTCTAAGCAAAGGTGGCAAAGGGTGATTCATTGTTTATCATAGTTCGATGGAGCATGTGTGGTTTACCAGCACATCAAATGGGTGACTCTAACAATGAAGTCACCATGTAGATTAGCATTGTTATTCACACCCACTTTGTGATCCTCGGTATCCCAGTCACAAACGAGAGGGGCATATCGAGATTTAAACATGCCATTGAAAATTTCAATGAATCTCCAAGAAAATCTAGGAATTCTCAATACATTTAAAACTTAAGGTTATGTTTTTCATGGAGAAGAATTAATGAATCGTTATTCACTTACCTCCAAATTGTTTGGATGTTCGATCATGACATCCCTTTTCTAATATGTAATTAATTTTGTTGGGTCCTAGCCCTAATTTTTCATTTTGGGTGTTTAATTAGGGATTCAATACTAATGAAACTTTGTCCTTTCTATTTGTAGATGTCGAATGCAAACAACGCTGCTTCCAACTCATTCACATTAATGAGTCTTTGTCAAAAAGTTACTTTCGATGGATCGAACTTTAGCGAATGGATAAGATACATTCGTACGATCGCGTGTTACGAGGACAAGGAGTATGTTCTCGATGAGAAGCTCGAGAAGATCAATCTAGAAACTGCTACTCCCGAAGAGATGGCTGTCTTTGAGACACATGAACGTGATGCAACAAAAGTACATTGCATCATGATAGCCACAATGAACTCTTAATTCCAAAAGTCCTATGATGACATGTATCCTTATGAGATGCATCTAGACTCTATGGAGAGATATCACCAAAGTGTGAGGCAAGAGCGCTATTAGATCATAACGAATATGATCACTGCTAAAATAGGAAGTGGAGAGTCTCTAACCGTGCACTTACAAAAGATGCAAAGGTATGTTGATCGTCTTCGCAAGTTGAATGTCAACTTTGGGGAAGATTTGTCTATAGACATTGTTCCTCACTCCTTTCCCTCATGCTACAACCAATTTAGGATGACCTACCACATGAACAAGGAAGAAGTCACCATAAGCAAACTCCAAGGGCTCCTAAGGACTGCTGAGAGCAACCTCAAGGACAAGTCTGTTGCACCAACTCCTAATCCACCCGGTGCTCCTGTTTTGGCTATTGAGCAGGGAAGGGGCAAGAAGAGGAAGGATCCATCAAAGAACCATCGCAAGGGAAAGTCCCAAGATGGTTCATCTTCTAGTGGGACCAAGAGTGCCATCATTGCCACAAAATAGGGAATTGGAAGAGAAGCTTCCCAGAATATCTGCAAGCCATCAAGGATGGGAAGATCAAGCCATCTTTTGCAGGTATATACACAATTAAATCTAATGACTCATGTCATGCTATTTCTTGGGTTCTTGATACAGGGTGTGGTTACCACATTTGTTCTGATTTGTAGGGACTAGGAAGAAATAGAGATGTGGAGCTTGGAAGAATAAATCTAATCATGGGGAATAGAAGATCATCGCATGTCACCAAGATTGGAGTGTATTCTTTAGTGCTTAGTAATGGATTGAACTTATATTTAAATAATTGTTGCTACTCGCCAGATATGGCAAGAAACATCATTTCTTTTCGTGGTTTATTTAGACAAGGATTTAGATATTCATTTATTAATGAGAATGGTTTGATTTATGCTTATCTAAATGGTGTTTTATATTTTGAAGCAATGCCTTGTAATGGAATTTATGAAACTGTTATGGTTGTAGATAACCTAGGAAATGATGTGTTGTGTATAGATTCTTCCAATAGTATGGATAAAGCATCTTTGTGGAATTTTCGTCTTGGACATGTCAACAAGAAGCGCATAGCCCAACTCCAAAAGGATGGAGTGTTGGAGTCATTCGACCTTAGGGTAAATGACACATGCAAATCTTGTTTACTTGGAAAGATGACCAAGTCACGCTTCACTGGCACTTATGAGAGGGGTGAGGGTTTATTGGATCTCATACATACCGATGTATGTGGGACCTTTAGATCCACCACAAAGGATGGGAACCGCTTCTATGTGACTTTCAACAATGATTATAGTAGATATGGGTATATTTACTTAATCAAGCACAAGTTAGAAATGTTTGAAAAGTTCAAAGAATTCAAGCATGAAGTGGAGAATCAATTGGGAAAGATAATCAAGATGCTTCGATACGATCGAGGAGGAGAGTACCTAAGTCTTGAATTCCACGACTATCTCAAGGAATGCGGAATTGTTTCGCAATTGACGCCACCTAGGACACCACAATTGAATGGTGTGGTAGAAAGGCGTAATCGAACCTTGTTAGACATGGTCCGTTCTATGATGATTCGTGCTTTGCTACCTATCTCATTCTGGGGGTATGCCTTAGAGACTGCCGCTCATATCCTTAACCGAGTCCCTACAAAGAAGGTTGCCAAAACACCTCACGATATGTGGACAGAGAAAGCTCCCTCGTTGGCACATATCAAGGATTGGGGTTGTGAAGTTTTCGTAAGATGAGATACTCACGACAAGCTCGAACCTCATGGTGAGCGATGTATTTTCATCGGCTACCCGCAGAAATCCTTTGGATATCTCTTTTATAGACCGAATGATAATGCCTTCTTCGTTGCGAGGAGAGGGGTTTTTCGAGAGCGAGAACTCATAAGCCAAGGAGACAGTGGGAGGAAAAACGATCTTGATGAGATTCAAAAGTCGAGTGATGAATGAACCTCAACCGCTGGCGCTCAACCCGAGGAGGAAACTCCGATTGAACCGATTGACCAATCCTTACCTCTTAGACATTCCAAAAGAGTTAGAGTTCAATCCCAGTTGTATGGTTTTCATATGACTACTGAAGGGGACACGTATATTAGTGACAGTACACTAGTAAATCTAGATGAACCTAACAGCTATAAGGAAGACATTTCAGGCCCAGAGTCTGCTAAATGGAAGGAGGCGATGGACAGCGAGATTCGTCCATGTATGACAACCAAGTTTGGAATTTGGTTGACAATGTGCCCGGACGTAAGACGGTTGGGTGCAAATGGATCTTCAAGAAGAAGACCGACATGGATGGGAATGTACACATGTATAAGGCAAGAGTGGTGGCGAAGGGCTTTACTCAAACTCCCGGAGTTGACTATGATGAGACCTTCTCAACAGTTCCCAAGATAAAATCTATTAGGGTGATGCTAGCCATTGTTGGATTTCATGATTATGAGATATGGCAAATGGATCTCAAGACCGCTTTCCTTAATGAGAAGCTGGCTAAGAATGTTTACATGGCCTAGCCAGAAGGTTTTGTCGATAAGAAGCATCCCAATAGAGTGTGCAAACTTGAGAAGTCCATTTATGGACTTAATCAAGCATCTCGCAGATAAAATCTTTGATTTGATGAGAAAGTCAAAGAGTTTGGATTTGTACGAAGCGAAGATGAATCGTGTGTATATGTCAAAGCCAGTGGGAGTATAGTTAGCTCTCTCGTTTTGTATGTCGATGACATACTGCTCATGGGAAACGACATCCCGACTTTGCAGGAGGTTAAGTACTGGCTCGAGAAGTGTTTCGGTATGAAGGACCTCAGAGAGGCTTCCTATATTTTAGGAATAAGGATAGTGAGAGAACGAAGTAAGAGACTAATAGGACTTGGTCAAAATACTTACTTAGATAAAGTACTAAAACGTTTTAGTATGGAAAACTCGAAGAAGGGAGAACTACTGATACAAAGTAATGCCAAGTTTAGTAAGACTCAAAGTCCGAGTATTGAAGCCGAGATAGCTGAGATGAGCCGAGTACCTTACACTTCCGCAGTTGGCTCAATCATGTATGTTATGACTTGTACTCATCCTGAAGTGGCATTTTCTTTGAGATGGTAATTAGATATCAAGGGAACCCTGGCAAAGCTCATTGGATTGCGGTTAAGAATATCCTTAAGTACCTTCGGAGAACCAAGGAATGGTTTCTAGCCCTTGGAGGGAGTGATGATATAAAGGTGCGAGGGTATAGTGACGCCAGTTTCCAGACTGACAGGGACAACTACCGTTCGCAGTCGGGCTGGGAGGAGCAGTGACTTGGAAAATTTCCAAGAAGGAAACTATAGCTGATTTAACGTGCGAATCAGAGTATATTGCAGCGAGCGAAGCCTCAAAGTAGGCGATATGGTTGAAGAACTTCATTGGTGACCTTGGAGTTGTGCCTGCCATAAAGGAGCCTATGGAAATTTTTTGTGATAATGAAGGAGCGGTTGCCTTGACCAAGGAACCACGGGATCATGGTAGATCTCGGCATATCAACAGAAAATATCACTTTATCAGACATCGAGTAGAAGAAGGACACCTAGTGGTTAAGAGGATATCATCAGAAGATAACCTAGCAGGTCCGCTTATGAAGAGACTGAGTAGGGTTAAGCACTTGAAGCATGCTATGAGCATTGGGTTGAAGGATGATATTAGTTTAGATTAGATAGGTTTGGAAACATATAATAGATAAATGTAATTAACGTTTGATGATTAAATAAAGAATTATTATTTATAAGTAAAGTTACTATCTTATGTTAATTGTTTAACTATTGTTTTAATTTGCATGTTTTGACTTCTAGAATAATTGAGTTTGTTAAGAATAATCGAATTATTCAAATAGTCCACAATCGTTCATGTGTTGGAGGTAGACATGAATGAAGATTGTCATGAATTGGTGTGTAGATTGTCTAAATGGTATTAGACATAGAAAAGGTTTGCTACAACGTTCATGAGTACTTATGAACAAGTTTTGAGCATTGGAATAAACCCGCGCTTGATGGAATCACTTTATGGAATGTGACAAAAGTGATCTCAAGACGATAATATCATCTGATCTTAAAACCTAGATATATCGTTTATTATTTGCTAATTGGTTGTGCATTGATAATGCGAAACCGCATCAGTAAATTGATGTTATAAAATGCATTGTTGTGTATAATTTGATTGGTGGATAAGTAAATGCATATAAGTCGAAGTTTATCTGTAACTTCTATCCTAAGAGGGTAAAAGAGATATCACAATCGCTCGATGATTTGGTTTGACTTATGTGTTGGGCCCGGTCAGGACTGAATTGTTGTGTTCAATAAAGTTCTATGTCAAATAAATCTGAGATTGAGAAACCAACCGCTGGACAATTAGTTCCATGATATTGTCAGCATAATATCTAAATAGAGGACTGTATGCTCCCTTATCTAAAGGACAATTTACTGATGAGATCAGAGATGACAGCATCTTTGAGAGATATGATTGCTAATCGGATTGTGTTTACATTTATAGTTACTAGACTAATTCAAGTAGGAGACTGTTGGATTAGTGTCTAAGGGTGTAACTATATTTGGTAATTACTTGACCCAGTTGTGCATGGTCCTTTTGGGTTGCCTTCACCATAGCAACTTGACATGGTGATTTATATATAGAGAAGAAATATTATTATTAATATGTTATAAGAATAATATATTAAAGGAATAATAATGTTGTTTGATTAATATAAGTCATAAATTAATTAGGAATTAATTTGGTGACTTAAAGAAATTAATTAAATAAAGGGGTATAAACTATCAAATGTGTGATAGTTGTGTTTTAGGCTATGAATCCTTATGGATATGGGAAGGGACGATTTTAAGGATATGGATATCCTAGAAATCGTCCAAGGCCCTATCTAGAAGGATATTTGGATTGTTTTGAGGCTAAGTTATCCAATTAGGGTTTAAGGTAAATCCCTAGGAGCTCATAGTATAAATAGACCCTTAGGGAAGGAGAAATCGGCCACTCTATGCTTTGAGGAAACCCTAGAGCTGATTTCTCACCTCTCCCTCTCTCTCATATCATCTTCTTGCTAGTAGTTGTTTGTAAGCCATTAGAGGAGTGACAATTATGACTCTAACCTCCAAGGAAAAGAAGTTTTCAAGCAAGTAACTCAAGGTATTATTCTAGATCTGATTTCATATGTTGTAAATTGTTTGTTTACATTACATCTATGATTCAAAGTCTTGGATACAAAGCATGTTCAATTAGAGAAACCTAGATCCAAGCTATAGGGTTTGCATGTGCGCATAGGAAAGTTCTTATGGCTTAAACCCATCACTTTGATCCCAAATATTTTTGTTTTTGTTAAATTTATTCATAGTTTTCCTATATGCACAAATTTAGTGGGAGAATTTAAAAACAAAATCAAAAATCAAATAAAAATCAGAAAAATTCAAAAATCAATCAAAAAATAAAAAAAAATAAAAATAAAAATAGTGTTATTTTTGTTTTATTTTTTTTTAGAAAATATCACAAATCCAAAAATATTTTCTGTGTGGTAATTTTTCTTTTAGTTTAGTTTTGTCTTGAAAAGTGATTTCAGGCGTAGATGAGACTCGTGGAGTCTGTATCGAGATTTTGGAGCCAAAACTTAATTCGTGATCATCGAAGAATTCTCATTCGAAGGAGCAAGAAATGAATATTATTCTTTCGACGTCCAATCCTTCAACCCCAAAAGCAAGGTGAAGCTGACTTCAAGATTATGTGATGGATTGCATTGAAGCCACCTCAATCAGTCTGCTGCTATCTATAAACCTACTGAAGTGATCCAGAAGATTCATTCTCTCTGTTTTCTCTAAAGATTCTCAAGCTGAAAGCGCTATCTTTCAAGAATCAATATATCAAGCCTCCTCACCCAATATGCGCTCAAAGTCAAATCTTGAAGAAATGCCTAACTTGTCACACCCTAAAACTAGGAACGGCTGAAACGTTTTGGGTCTGAGGACGTCATGTACAATATCGCAACAATGAATAGTAGTAAACAAGCAAGAACATCATCCATTACATTAATAATATAATTTTAATACAAGTGTTCTGACATGTTTAATAGACACTAAAGTATGAATCAAAATGAAAGATGATTTTTGAACGAGCTCTATCTTCTCTAAACCTTGCATCGGTACCTGTCTACTGTTGACCTGAGGATACAAGTTATTTTGAAAGAGAGTATCAACTTTAAAGCTGGTGAGATCATAAGTATTTTAGTGTCTGTATTTGTGATAATGTATTTGTAAGAATGTATTTGTAAGTATGAGTATGTAAAAGTTTTGAATAACCTAGAAAACCCTATGCTTCCTACTGAAAGTAGCCTTCTACTAAGGCATCTAGTATCTAAATGTGTCTATTGTAAGAGTGTGTATTTTCCCAAATCTAACTATCATTAACCAAAAATATAGTATTTACATTACCGTGCATCGTGTGAATGTTCACGAAGTGAATGTAATGGGGAAATAATGAAGTACTGTAGTTTTATAATAAGTGACTACTGCTATACTAACTACCTTAAACCAAATGTAATTTAAAGTAACATGTGATCGGCCTATATCCTGCTACCGACTCAATAGTAAAACGACGATGTAAGACACCGTACGAAATGACATTTGGCACTCGTAGACTTGCAAGTCCCACTGTAGTGAGCAGCAAGCTGTAGGATAGTCAATCCAGTATAGATCTATACACAAACTCATACGCTCCCCAATTAAGGAGATTCTGGATACAAAAACGGTCATGGAAAGTAGTGCCATGACCCGTTTAATGGCTCACATAACTGAGTGTAATGTATATGTAATGTATGTGCGAGTTGTATTGTGTGTTCTTCCTCTGTCTAGCCTGTATGTTTGTTTTTCATCACTATGTATTATGCTTGTTTCTCATCACTATGTATTATGTTTTTTTCTTATCACTATGGATTATGTTTGTCTCTCTTCACTATGTATTATCTTTGTTTCTCGTCACTATGTATTATGTTTGTTTCTAATCACTATGTATTATGTTTGTTTCTCATCACTATAAGTTATGAATCATGTATGAACTGACTCTTTGGATGATTTACTGTTCTAGTATTAGTATTAGTAAAACCCTAAGCTATGCCTTTTGTAGTTTACTAGTAATATAATTTGTATGTATGAACATGGAAGTATACCCTTGTTACCCAAGGGTATTGAATAAACTGGAAAAACCTTTGTGACTATATATTTACACATGATATATAATTAATAGTTAAACGACCTTCGGATGGATACCCGATACCCTACCAGACCACATCCCAACAGGGAAAAAGGAAATAAGGCGGGTTAGCCTTCCTAGGCCCTTCAAACATTATATTATAACTATACATATCTAGGCATGAAATTGACAATATAAAAGTATAAAAGAAGTTTTGTAAAACCTTTGAATAGTTTAACAACTAAGAAAAGGTGACTTGATGTCAGTTTGTAAAACCGTTAGTAAACAGTTTATTTGATAAGAATAGTTTAAAGTATAATGAATCCTTTGTTTTGGAAACACAGTTATAACAGGGTTTTGAAAAGAAACATTCAGTATGTAAGACAGTTTGATAAAGATTTGTAAACTAGTAAAAATGTTTTGGAAAGTCATTTGAAGTAATCTGTTTGGTAAAACCGCTAAAAGTGTGGTAAATCTATTTGCATGCTAGTTATTAATCACATGTGATTGATTTAATAACTAGCATGTTTCAACTTCTATCCCTCCATAAATCATTTAAAATCATTTAAAAACATTTAAAAACATTTAAAAAGGTTAATTAAGGGGTATGAACTCACTTGTAGGGAGCGGATCGGATGGAGTTGTCGGACAAGGTGCTAGGTGTCAAGTGAGGACTTGAACACACACAATGGTCCTAGTTAACATATAATTAAACATATATGTATCTAATTATTTAATTAATAACTAATTAATCAAGTTAAGACACCCTAGATCATAGAAACACTTTGATTCAAGTGCTACAGGTATGAAAGGGTTGCACCTAAGAGTTGTATGACATGGCATTGGAGTTTATGGCCCATGAACCACCCCTTTATGGAGTTTGCGGCCCATGACCATTTCCCCATGACTTTAGCACCGTAAACTCATGGTAATAAGTGCCAAATTTTATTTTGAGGTCTTACAAGTCATGATTGGGCATCAAATGATCAAGTCCAAGCCTTAGGAAAGCATTAGGGCATAATAAGACCACCTTGTGGAGTTTACGGCCAACTGAACATATTCTTATGTGTTCACAGTTGTAAAATCTCTTAGGGACATGTTTTGATTTTTTTTAAGGTCTTAAACACTTCTAGGAAGGTTCAAGGTTGGCATCGAAGGCTTAAGAAGGGACTAATGTCCATTTTACCATTTAAAAAGGGGTTTACGGCCCAAGAACATCCTTGGCCGTAAACTCCTTTGTTCTTGTGTTATTTGATGATTTTCAAGTGTTATAAGGGTCATACTAAGCATACAAGAAGCTATAGCAAGTGCACTTACAAGATCGAAGCTCGATTTGGTGTTTAAGGTCCAAGAACACTAGTGTGTGCTCTTGGTGTTTTGAAGATCTAATGAAAATCAACAATTGAATGGATGAAATGATATATAATCACTAGTTGTTAAGATATAACAACAAATCAATCCATGAAATACTTACGTTTTCGGGAAATCGGGTGAAAGATGGGATGGTAGTTGAGAGTGTTTGGAGTTTTCTCTTTAGATTGCAAGTAAGAAGTGAGGTGTTTTGGGAAGTAAAATCATGCTTAAGGCATGAGTTTACGGTTTTGGAAGGATTTACAGCCTAAAAATACAAGTTTGGCCGTGAATTTCATAACTACGTGGTACCTGCGTTTTTGGAATTTCAAGACTCGAGACAACACTTCCTTTCACCCGTTCGTTTGAAGAATAATTATAAAAATAATCAAACGAACTTTAAATTTGCTAACAACAAATAAAAATGAACTTGACTTTTAATTTGAAGTGATTGACTTTGGGGTTTAACTGCTCAAGATGAAGTCATTTATTGAAGATTCATATGTTCATCTTGATGCTGTGAAGAATTTAAAGATTAATGCTGAAGCCAAGCTCCCAACGAAGATTAACAAGAAAAGCCAGGTACTTTTTAGGGGGAGTTTGTTGGGCCAATTAGAAAAGAAAGCTATAAACCTAGGGGGAGATTGTTGGGTCAAAAATATGGTTTATACTTTACTTTTGTAGGAAAATGTATTTTTCTATAATGTAATATGTAATTTTGTGGTTGTGTACGGCTGCACATCTGTATGGACGCACACCCTGTATACGGCCGTACAAGCGTGTGCAGCTGTACACTCATGTACTGCTGGGAGTGCTATAAATAGACGAGTGCATGTGGGAGTGTACGACTAGAGAAGAGAGAGAAACTAGAGAGGAACTAGTGTGTGTGTATGTGAATCTCTTGTAAGAAGCATAAATCATATTTTCAATACATCATAGATTCATCTTAATTCTTCTTATCCTTCTCTTCTATTTGATCTTACATCATCTAATTGTTTGGGATTCCGCACCATCAATTGGATATAATTGATACACAAGCAATTTGGGGACTTACAGTGTGCGGCCGTACACTCAAGATGGAAGGTTCCTTTGAGGTGTTTTCAAAGTCTATACTTGCATCCATGAAGTGTTCTAGGTCCATAATTAGTTGTAGTACAATTTTAGGGTTTTAGAAATCCGTTTGTTCTCCTAAGGTGTGTGTGTGGTCACACACAAGAGTGTCATGCCGCACACAAGGAGTGTGATGTTGTACCCAAAGAGAGTGCTGCCACACAAGTGTGTGCGGCCGTACACAGGCGTGTGCGGTCGCACTCCTTCAAAGAGATGAAGAACATGATGGAATCCAATGATTCTAGGCTAAGATAAAGTGGTTCTTCAAGCACAATAAGCTAAGGGATATGTTACTTATGTTTTTGAACCCTTGGAAGGGTTTGTGGTTGAAGAAGCTTGAGAGAAATGGTGTTGTGTGCTGCCAAGGAGTGAAAGGAATGAAAGGAAATCGATCTACCCTTTATATAAGGGTGGGTGTGATGCCATAACGGGGGTGTGTTGCCGCACACCCATGGGTATGGCCGTACACTCCTCCTAAAGGTGTGTATGGCCTGGTTTTGATACTATACCACTCGTTGACTCGTTCCTAACCTCAATCATTGTTGTACTTAAGCTTAGAATGCTTAAATGAAGTTTTAGACACTGCTAGGAGTTAACAGAAATGAGTTTAACTTAGATTAACTGACTAGATGTAACAGGTAAAAGTTTCGGGTTGTCACATCATCCCCTAGTTAGATGGAATTTCCTCCCGAAATTCAAGATTAAAGATCCAATTTGGGGATCTAGAAAAGATGCCGGGGGGGGGGGGGGGTAATCCTATTTCCTTGGATTCTCGCTTAACTCGACATAATCGAAGGGAATCACAAGTGTCTCATTGGGCAGACACTTATCTAGCTTTGACATGTGAAAGATGGAATGAATGTTGCTAAGTGCTCCAGATAAATGGGGTTGGTTTGATACGGGATCGATCCTAGCAAGGATCTCAGACGGTCCAATGTATCTTGGATTTAGTTTTCTACTATTTCTGAAGTGTATCCTGCCTTCCTACGGTGAGACCTTTAAAAGGACACGGTTAGTAAGTTGGAATTCAAAGGGTTTTTGTCTCTTATCGGTGCAGCGCTTCGTACGATCCTTTTCAGTCGCCACTCGGATGATTTCAGGATTGGTGAGCGTACTGTCGTGAACTTGACTCTTGACATGTTGTGTGTCGCCCATGCCAGCCCAGTATAGAGGTGATATGTACCTACAACCGTAGAGGGCTTCAAACGGCACAGTCTTGTTACTAGTAAGGTCATCGTTAATGTGAGAAAGTTTAGCTAAGGATAGATAGGTGTCTCATGACGTATTTACAATTTTCCAGATAACCCTCTTATTCTGTCCATTTCTCTGTGGATGATAATTCGTGCTCATATCTAACTTGGTCCAAAAGCCTTTTGTAGTGATTGTTAGATTCTCATGGTAAACTTCCTAACCCGATCGGAGGTAATGATTGCGGGTATTCCATGAACATGGATTTCTTCTCGAAAGTATACATAGGTGAGTCTGTCCTTTTTGTATTCGGGTTGTAGCGGGATGTTTTTGGTAGATTTTCACTATTTTATCCGCTGGTTTAGATTCATAATCTCTTCATGAATAACTTCAGGTTTCGAAGGGAGATGAATTTCGAAGTTTGCATCTAGTTTAGGGTTACGCGTGATGAGAGTTTTTGTGGTCGAACGATGTAACATAGACTTCGTTGGGCTAATCAGGATGACGACGTAGAGTTGTGTGTTAAGTTTGTCCGAAAGGATGGTTTTGTAAGGACATTGATGCCCTTGAGTGAATATCTCTGATGATCTTCGTGTTTGACTCGAAGTTAACAGGTACCACTAACACGAGGGTTATGACATTTAGAAACTATGAATTTTCATGAAATGGTTCTTACTAGACCTATCTATGATCGTTTGGTGTACACAAACCACGTATTATTACAACTGACCCTAGTGTTTTTACTGAATTATCATAATTTGTTTATTTGGAGCTTTAAACCTTATGGGGATTCCAGGATTTACTCCGGATGAATAAGTAATCACAACTATGAATACTTATTGGGGTTTTCGAAAACGTACCAAAACATGGCAGGGTCCTCCTGCTCCCCTGTTGTTCTTCTCTATAGGCAGTCTCTTTTGAGATGTCCCATTTATCCACAAGCGCCGCAAACTTGAACTATTCTAACATCGATAGTGGAAGTGATGTGTTGAGTTGGGGTCTGACAGAAGCGAGCTTCTTCACCCTTTTTAATTTTCGGACAATTTCTTTTGAAATGCCCTGGTTTGCCACAAGTATAACATACCTGACTCACTTTCATGCCAGAAACCTGGGCAATTGATCATGTCGGTACCCTGCAGGAATGAATGGTGTGTCCCTTTTTATTGCACCTAGTGCAACGCAGCACTCAACAGACTCCCTAGTGATGGTAGTCGCATTTACGGCAGTACGGGAGGTTTCCCAAGTAAGGGGTAGTTAGTGTTGGAACAACATGGTTGGCTTGAATTGGTTATCACCAAAATTTGGATCCCCATTACAACTTCTGTGACAACTCGATATTTCGAGACAATGAAATGTAACACCAGTCGAATATAGTTAAAAATTTAACTTTCCTAAAATCTTATTTGGGCTAAATAAAGTAGTAGGAATCATATCAAGGCTTTCATACATATAAAGAACCCTAAAAACCGAGTTATAACGAAGAAGTTATGGCCAACTGAAGATTCTCGGCAAAACCGTCAATACTGATAGACGTAAAATGCGAAGTTTCAATACAATAGTTTTTGGCCTTAGGTATCTAAATGAAAGTTTTAGATATCATCAAACCGTAAACGTACATAAAAAGAACGTCCAAATCCAACTTCGTATGAAGAAGTTGTGATTTTTCTAAGTTACAGATATAACTATAGACAGCTAAAAACTCGAAATAGAGATCGAGAGACTTTTGGCCAACACAATCTAAATAAGAATCGAAGGGCTCAACAATACTAGCGCAACAGTAAAAAGTCTGACGAAAACGGACGTTGAATGAAGAAGTTATGGAATTTTAACGTACTTTTCCTGTCCCGACCTATTAAAAATAACTTCAAAACTAGCCGACGGAGTCTAAACGAAAGTTGTAGATCGTAGTCTCACCTTCACGTGGATATAAGGAACGTTGAAAACGGAGTTCGTATGAGAAAGATATGAACTTTTGAATTTTGCTAATTAATTAAAATATAAATTTAATTTAAACCCGGTATTATCCGAAGAACGAGTCATCGGTCCGATCCGTCGTACGCCCAGCGTACCGTCGTATGCCCCGCGTACTCGGATGCTAGGCTCTGGTTTGTCCACGTCACCCCAATGCTTCGACCGAGGATGCGGTCACCCGTGACGTCTCGTACGCCCCGCGTACCGAGGTCCTCCAGCCCCTATATAAAGGGTGCGAGGGTGCCGGCCAAATTGGCTAATTTCCTTCCTTTTGCGTGCCGAACCTCTGCGTTTCAACTATCAGAGTCATCCCAAAGGCCTGGTTTTCATATCCAAGGGGGGAAGAAAGTTTTACACTCCCGAGACTCCCGAGATTTCCCGAGAATCTCGACAGATCCGCTTTCTCGAGTAGAAGTTCTGCTCGGTTTTCGTCACGCTTTCTTCAATCAATCAAGTGAGTTCATACCCCTATAAACTACACTGTTAAATTTTTTATAAATACTTTTATATGGTTTTAAGGGGGGGAATACAAGGTAAATACTCGATTATTGTCGTGTGTTATATAATAAAGTTCATTATACGTTTTTTATCAACGGAATCATATGTGATTTATAACAATTATAGGGAAAACTTCCGTATGAAAAATATATCACGATAACATCATATCTTTTGAAATGAAAAGTGTTGTTATATATATATATATATATATATATATATATATATATATATATATATATATATATATATATATATATAAATCAAACACTCTGCTTATACTGTATGTATAGGTGTCCATCTTTGGTACTACAAACATACGATTATTTTGGCACGAAAAACATCAATATTTTGGGATACTTGTTGTTAATAAATCAATCATATGGGATTATAACTAGTATACAAATGGATTTACTATAAGTTTAGCAATTTTACTAAACATATTACTTCTTTCTCAAACGTTTTTACATGATTAAAGCTCTTTATCAAACTGTCTTACACACTGTAAGCTTCCTTTCAAACTCAGTTACAAAGGTGTTTTCAAGCAGTGGTTTTCCGTCTACTTAAACTGTCTTATAAAAAAAAAATACTTTCAATCGTTTTATAAACTGACATCAAGTCACAATTTCTTTATTAGACTTTTCAACGGTTTTACAAAACTTGTTTATGCTTTTATATTATAAATTGCATGCATGTCTATGTATAGTTATATAAGAAATGTTTAAAAGACTTAGGAAGGCTATTCACCCTATTTCCTTTTCCTCGATTTGGATGTGGTCTGGTGGGATACCGGGTACCCTTCCGAAGCTCGATTAAATATTAGTTATATATCATGTGTACATATATAGTCATAAATTTCCATCAGTTAATTCTGTTCTTACGCTCTTGGGTAGCAAGGGTGTAACAACCCGAAACTTTGCTTCCTCGCGTAACCATTCCGTCAAAACCCGTCTTAAACGAATTGTTCCGAATTCGTCCTTTATTAGGTTAATTAAGTCAAAACCTTTATTTTGACTTTGTAAGTATCAAAACATGTTGGAAAAATGTGAAAACGTCCCGAACTAGTAATTTGAAAAATTATAGTTTCGACCATATCGCGTAACAACAACTTAATCGGGTGCGACCAAAAGCCCCGTTTAAGGTCAGTATCGGGTAGAATTCCTCCGTGTCCAAGTCTTTGGACCTATATAAACGTGTTTAAGCACCCATTTGAAGCTTTTTCTTCCTCTCTCTACTCTCTCTCTAACCTCTCTCCTAAATCCAAAGTTAAGGGTCCAAATTATCAATTTAAGGCTCCAAATCTTTGAGGTACCTTCCATAACTTGTTGTACAACCTCTCTAGCTTTAGAATTCGAGTTTGAACATTTGATTAGGACCATTATTATGAGTTTACGGCCCTAGAACAGTACTAGGCCGTAAACTCAAGAAAATGGGGTTTTTAGAGCAACAAAACCCTTGCAAACCTCAAATGGACCTTAGACATGGCTAAATGACTTTATGGAATGGACTTAGAATGCCTTAAACTATAACTTGAAGCATTGTATATGAGTTTACGGCCATTGAAGGTGCCTAGGCCGTAAACTCACATTTAAAGGGGTTTTAAGCCCTTAAACCCTCCCTAAACTCAATCAAGCCCTAGTTATGATTTTTAGAAATTATGTAATGGACTTGGAACTCATTAAACATCAATTTTGAGAGGTTTATATGAGTTTACGGCCAAGGCATATGCTTGGGCTGTAAACTCCTCAAACATGGATATAAAATCACTTCTAAGGTGTTAGAATGCCATCCAACACCACTAAAAGCCTTGGAATAAATTGGGGAACCAACCAAAAATAGTTTAGAAGCCTTAAACACATCATAAACCCTCTAATTGGGAGTTTACGGCCAGAGCATATGCTCCTAGGCCGTAAACTCATAGATGTATGTCATTTGAAGCCCTAAACTCACCCTAAGCCTTGTAAAAATTAGTTGAATCACATGTGATTAATCCTTGGCCTTCAAATTAATTTAGATGGATGTGGGTAAGATTTTATGGCTGTAAACTCTTAGTTTACAGCCATAAACTCTTCTATTAATCCATATAATGATTTAATCCCTTTCAAATGTCCAAAAGCTAAACCTAGCAACACCCATTATTTGATTTAAGGCCATTTTCCTCATAAAAACACCTACCATGAGTTTACGGCCGGAAACTCATGGGGATGTGGTGTTTAGGCCGTAAACACTCCCTAAGATTTTACCTTTGAAGAATAAACTCTAATTCCTAGCCATTCATGTCCTAAAACGCCACCTGGGTCACTTCAAACGACCATTTTGGAGTGTTTTCGCGTCTTAGATTGTTCAAGTGTATCTAATTAGTTATTTAAATCTAATTAGATATATATTGTGTATTATTTAATATTACATAGGAACCTCGCTCGTATTCAAGCCTCGGTTCAACGTTTAGCATCCCATTCGACACTTTCCGCGTCTGGTGAGTTCATACCCCTACCCTTTTTCAACTGTTTTCACTGTTTTCAGGGGGGGAATACAAGCAAAAGTACAAGGAAATCTTGTACTCAAACTTATTGTTTTCAGTTTAATCATTTTCATTATGTATGTTCTAATATCAATAACTGTGTTTATCAAGTAGTTCGAATTACGAATTTAGCTTTCAAACTAATCATAGATTTCTCGGTAAAATGTTCTAATCTACACTATGTTTCATAATCTAAGAATAACTTATACTAATTTCCATTTATAACTAATTACGAATACGAATACGAATATGAAGCTATAACTAGGATTAGAACGAATACGAAACTATAATTAGGAACAGAACGAATAGGAATACGACTGCGAATACGAATACGACTGCGAATACGAATACGAATACGAATAGTATTAGGAGTAGGATTAGGGATAGGAATGCGACTACGAATACGACTGCGAATACGAATACGAATATGAATAGTAATAGGAATAGGAATAAGGAAACGAATACAGTAACGAACACAAATACGAACACGAATAAGTACAAGAATATGTTTAAGAATAAGAACACGAATATGAAGATATGTATCTAGTATACTACAAGATAATACCATTAGACTTTCAGAATACCTAGTTAATACAATAGGTACGAAAAGAAATAAATCAGTATATCAAAGTTCAATAACTAACATTTACTTTAGGAAAGTATGGGACTTTCCTGGGGAAAACATAACATTACATAATCACATTTACATCTTTTACATCTTTAATATCGTTCACATTAGAAATCAACATGCAGGAAAGCATGGGGCTTTCCTGGGTAACACTTATATAACTAGAAATAATAACAAACTGAATAACATTACATCTTTTACAATCAGTAATATACAATAAGGAAAGTATGGGACTTTCCTGAAATCATAGATAAACAACCAGAACCGTGTAACCTAGAAATCGATCAAACTTCTCTTTTAAGAAAATATAGGATTTTCTTGGATAATAACTTTTCGGTAAACTAAAGGAAACTCGTACATTTTCACAAAGTAAACATCTTATGAACTCACCAGCTTTATGCTGATTTTCAAACTGCTTGTATTCTCAGGTCCGCTTTAGACAAGTACCCGACGATCTCTTTTCGTGAAGACGGAATGCATAGAAGATTCGTCTTTCTTTTGTTGAAACTATGTATCTATGAAAACTTGTACTACTTTACTTTTCAACTGATGTAATGAAATCTATGTAATATTTATGTTTGTGTTTTACTTCCCTTACTATGTACATTGGTTATGATTCTCATGAAGTCACCTCCGCCCCGAGACGTTTCCGCCTTCGGTTTCGGGGTGTGATAAAGGGTGTATAAATCTACTTGGACACTCATCAATTACATTCTAGTAAACTATTATAGGAATAGTTTAGGGGATACAAAACATTATTCCTATTACAAGAAATTACACCAGAGTCAGTTCATTCATGAGTCTAGACTACATGCTATATGAAGGGATACTCTTATAGAGATTCCTCATACATGGATATATTTATAGGGATACTCTTACATAGATACGCTTACATGAGTACGTTTAGATGAACAATCTTACAAGAATACTTATACATGAATACTTTTACATAGACATTATATGGAAAATTACTATTACATATTATATGTCTACATACTGTTATATACTTCTCCTTTCTATCTTTACCTTGTGATACAAACACATCATCGACGAGACAGATTGGAATTTATATCCTAGTACCAAAGGATACTTTACGGGATTAACCATTCCTAGAATCTCTATTAGCTACAGAGGTAAATGCACATCCACGGATGTCTTCGGTTGATACCATTACAGGTATACTTTAAGGGATTAACTATTCCTACACCCAGCTGTTAGCAACTGAGGTAAATGTACATCTACGGATGTCTAAAGTTAACACTGTTAGTTATCCTAGTATAAAGGGATAATACGTAAGTTAGTTATATTATTACCATTATCTTGTGACTCATCCACATAACCAATGAGGTGATTCGTATTTGAGTATCCTAGTACCAAAGGATATAATTTCTTATATTAATAATAATTGTCAAACAGTCGGGTCTTGGTAGAAGACTACTTTCAAAACAACTAGGTCTTGGTAGAAGATTTCATCTATACTAATAGGAATCATAGGGATTTATAGGGTTTACCAAATGGTTTCGATTACTTACAAACATTTCCACACTTATACGAACTTTCTTTCAGAACAATATCAAGTCTTTCATTACAAGTTTTACAAATCAAAAACACATTAATACTTATGAATTCGCTAGCTTTTTGGCTGATACTCGCTTTCAAAATAACTTGTATTCTCAGGTCGCAAATAGACAGGTACGTCGACCAGGTTTTGTGAAGACGGAGCAATCCAGACTCGTCTTATTTTCCGATTATTCATTTTATTGTTGTATATTATGAAAGAACACACATGTACTTGAAACTTATACTATTAATGCAATGGATGATGTTGTTGCTTGTTTACTACTTTAGATTGTTGTGATACATTACATGACGTCCTCCGCCCCAGAAAGTTTCCGCCGTTCTCGGTTTTGGGGTGTGACAGATTGGTATCAGAACATTGTTTATAGTGAATTGAGTATATCAACCCATAAAAGATATACTAACTATAAATACAAAGGGATTAAAAATACTCTGACTTAGAGTTTATACTTTTAAATAATAAAATATTTAATTAAGTATACGTGCCTGCATTCATACTAAAATTAGTGTCACAATGACAAGAAGAAAGTATTACGATTGTTGAATATCGCAAGTAAGCTTGGGGATGTATGGTCAGTCCTGGGAATGGCAAAGCTTGATCAACTATGCTGGTCCGAGGAGTGATTAGCATATGCCCAAGAATGGTTGTGATGTGGCAACAAGTCTAAAAACTTACCAACACTACTACAATGAGAACAGTATAACAGAACCTAAGTCTAAAATACTATAGGAGTATTTTGTGTTACCATAATTACTTACTTGGGAACTAAAAAGGATCTTTATTACTAAGTTGATAGTTGCTAAGTGGATATACTAAGGTTATATGTAACTAGGATGTCATAGACTTAGAATCTGTGAAATTCTGCTTTACCCTGGTTCCTTGTGAATTTGGAGTTGAGTTCACTTATTGGAAATCCTATCCTGTTTTGATTACATATAACTGGTATGCACTTTATAAATAATGATGTAGCTGATGAAGGTTATCTAATACTTGTCTAGATAGTTCGTCTAATAATTATTTGTTTACCCAAATCCTCGTATAGATAACATGGCTGGACTCCATCCCCACGACGACCCGTACTTCCCGAACGAAGGCAGTGCTACATGGTTCAGAGAAGAACCAGAGAATGATCATCCACTCCTTTTTGAATGATCACCATGCTGAAGACCTTTCGGATGATGATAACTCCGAACTCGAGGATGAGAACCTACCCCTAGTAGCTCCCAATTCAAACCCTAACCCTCGTCCAACTCTTCATGGCCCGACACCTCCCTGGGTAGAATACTTGGAAACATGGAGTGAAGAGCAACATCAACCTATGCCGTTTAATGGATACTGAAGCTTCTACCACTCAAGTGAACGAATCTCAGCAGATAGAGTTCTACAAATCATAATCTATAGAGTTGCCCGAAACGTAATTCAGGGTAGGACGACTTTTCAACATATCGAAGAGGTTAATACCAATGCAAGAATACATACCATTCGCACATATCACCTTGATCACCAGTGAGAGATCTGAGAGAAACCATGAGACCCTGCTGCAAGCACTAGCTGAAACCAGAGCCGAAGTCATAGAGCTCCAAGTACACCAGAGGGTGTACGAGAGATACCTGCTTGATATGAAACGTCAACTAAGGGTACACCATAGGGGTGACCATCACCAGTAGGAGATACCTTACTTCCTTCTTTGTTTTAAAGAACCATGTTCCTGTCTATGTGTTGTGTAGTACTTTCTATGTGACTACCTTGTACTGTAAGTACTTTTAGTAAAGTCTTTATGCTGTCAAGGACTTTTCTACTATGAATATGATGTATGACCTACAACAAGGTCAATTTCCCCAAACCTATTACATCTTAAACATTAATGATATCGAAAGTCGACTAACTCCCGTGTTACTCTTTGTTCAAATACCTTTATTATAATATCATTGGAATCTATCCAAAACCCCACCTAGTCAAGTTATTGGACTATGGTAATTTAACCCCGGAATCATTTTCAAGCCTCTTTTAAAGGTTGGATCATATTATCCATCCAACCTATAATGCCTCAACTTGAATGACAAACGTCTAAAGACCATTCTACAAACATACTTCTACTCTGAACTAGGACTACATCATAGGGATGTAGGTCAAACCACCATGAACATATTTCTAATCTGTACTAGGACTGCATCATAGAGATGTAGGTCAAAACTTCAAGAACATACTTCTACTCTTTACTTAAGCGATCGAACTACATCCAGGTTCAACCATTCTCACTCACAAATTCATTTTCTTTCCATGCAACAGAATCATGTCACCGAAGAAAAATGATCAACCCATCAACCAAACACAAAATCTTCAGATTGATGCAGCTACCTTTCAAGCTGCAATCTCGGCTGCCGTGTCAGCTGTTCTGACGCACCTTAATGCTAACAACATGAATGTTAGCAGGATTGTTAACAGTAATTCCAATCTAAGTAACAATCAAATACCTCAACGAGCAACAAACTACCATGACACACCAAATCCCAAGCCCAAGAATAACAAACGAAAGTTCTGGGCTAAAGCTAAAAGAAAATCACCCCAAGGGGCGAGCAAAAGACAACAACATGTGGCAACCTTCACAGCCATGACATCTGTACCTCCTACTACCATCTCTTCTGGTATCCCAATTGTCCCTACACCAGCTCGGCAGTATGTCGGAAACCTACCGAAATGCAATAAGTGCAGCTTCCATCATCTGGGTGGTTGTCGTCCGTTACACTGCTTTAAATGCAACAAGAACTGACATACTACCAATTGCTGCCAGACTCGGACCCAGCACATTACATCAAACACCAATGTCGAAATCTCTCGAATATCCCATCTATGTGGCGTAATGGGACACTTCAAGAGGGACTGTCCAACAGAGAAGGACGACGGCGAATCTGGAGGAGTTTGACCACAGAAAGGAAAGAAGCAACGAAGGACCCTATTATAGTATAGGTTCACTTCCAATCGTCAGTATATTGTATGTCTTTTTAAAACATGTTTAAAAATAGTGCAACTAGAGTCATATCTTTTGCAGGATCCCGTCGGTATAGGGATGCTCGTGTTGCGTATACTTGCCTTTTGTAGTATACTTTGTTCGCAACAATAGTCTTATAGTAAAACTAAAGTACTATAACTCCTTTAAAAGTTACACTGTTGTCTTTTGTCTGTAACACCCTTATGATCAAATCTAATGCCCTTATTTCCAAGTTAGTCTGATATCATCGTACAACTTGACTCAATTCAATCCTTACAATACCAGTTTCGTGCGCACATCTCTTTCTCCGAAATCTCCTTTCTAAGCGAAGGCATCATTCCATAACTCCGAGGTACTCATGCATAGAGTCCCTCATGTTTCTTATCCTTCCAAAGAAAAACTAAGAAACCTCCCCGAAGTACCACTCGTACAACACGTCAAGTTCAATCCAAAGACCCATACGGTTGATCTATCGCTGAAGAATGTATACATAGGGATAGTATATAATCAAGGTTCTACAGGTTTAGAATTGATGATTCCAATTTAACTTCTTTTCCTCGTTGGGATGTGGGCTTAAAGAAGAATCATTTAATCGACTACCTTTTCAATCTTAATTATATACGACTCGTATACGCGAAACTGTAATTGATGAACCAGGTATGAGTTCTAAGATGAACTTCAGGATGGAGACTACTTAAGACTACAAGTGATCATGCTGTCATGCGAATAAACTTAGAAGCCAAACACATGCCCTTTCCGCCGATCGGGACAAGAGAGACAGATGAAACAAAAATACCCATTCTTTTTCCTAAATTCATGAGTAATCATACTTACTTTTAGATCTTCACGACATCTAATAGATCACAAGGTTTTGACTTCATAATCAGTACGACTAGGTTGTGTTCTTATGTAAGAGGAAAGGTCACTTCCTATACCTCAAGACAACTTAAGACACAGGAAGTTAACTATAAAACACATGATTCCGAGTCAGGAGCAGCGATAATTGCTCTGAAGATCTAGACACACTACTTGTAGGGTACAAGGTGTACTAGTTTCACAGTCCACAAAACATCCAACATACATTCGACCAAAAAGAGTTACAACACTAGTAAGGCAAACGAAAGAAACAAAGCCGTTCCCCGATAGTGAAAGGTTCGTTGGAAGGCCATGCGAGGATCTAAATTCACTTAGGAACGCAAAGATCAAATAAAACTTCTATTTGTAGCATCGTATCAATTCCTCTTAGGCTGTAATTTCGGGACGAAATTCCCTCTAACAGGGGGATGATGTGACAACCCGATATTTCGAAACAATGAAATGTAACACCAATCGAATATAGGTAAAAATTTAACATTCCTAAAATCTTATTTAGGCTAAATAACGTAGTAGTAATCGTATCAAGGTTTTCATACATATAAAGAACACTAAAAACCGAGTTATAACGAAGAAGTTATGGCCAACCGAAGATTCTCGGCAAAACCGGCAATATTGATAGACGTAAAATGCGAAGTTTCAATACAATAGTTTTTGGCCTTAGGTATCTAAATGAAAGTTTTAGATATCATCAAACCGTAAACGTACATAAAAATAACGTCCAAATCCGACTTCGTATGAAGAAGTTGTGATTTTTCTAAGTTACAAATATAACTGTAGACAGCTAAAAACTCTAAATAGAGATCGAGAGACTTTTGGCCGACACAATCTAAATAAGAATCGAAGGGCTCAACATTACTAGCGCAACGGTAAAAAGTCTGACGAAAACGGACGTCGAATGAAGAAGTTATGGAATTTTAACGGACATTTCCTGTCCCGACCTATTAAAAATATAATATTAAAAATAACTTCAAAACTAGCTGATGGAGTCTAAACGAAAGTTGTAGATCGTAGTCTCACCTTCACGTGGATATAAGGAACGTCGAAAACGGAGTTCGTATGAGAAAGATATGAACTTTTGAAGTTTTCTAATTAATTAAAATATAAATTTAATTAAAACCCGGTATTATCCGAAGAACGAGTCATCGGTCCGATCCGTCGTACGCCCAGCATACCGTCGTACGCCCCGCGTACTCGGATGCTAGGCTCCGGTTTGTCCATGTCGCCCCAACGCTTTGACCGAGGATGCGGTCACCCGTGACGTCTCGTACGCGCCGCGTACTGAGGTCCTCCAGCCCCTATATAAAGGGTGCCAAGGTGCCGGCCAAATTTGCTAATTTCCTTCCTTTCGCGCGCTGAAGCTCTGCGTTTCAACCCTCAGAGTCATCCCAAAGGCCCTATATTCATATCCAAGGGGGGAAGAAAGTTTTACACTCTCGAGACTCCCGAGATTTCCCAAGAATCTCGAGAGATCCGCTTTCTCGAGTAGAAGTTCTGCTCGGTTTTCGTCATGCTTTCTTCAATCAATCAAGTGAGTTCATACCACTATAAACTACACTTTTAAATGTTTTATAAATACTTTTATACGCTTTTAAGGGGGAGAATACATGTTAAATACTCGATTATTGTCTTGTGTTATATAATAAAGTTCATTATACGCTTTTTATCAACGGAATCATATGTGATTTATAACAATTATAGGGAAAACTTGCATATGAAAAATATATCACGATAACATCATAGCTTTTGAAATGAAAAGTGTTGTTATATATATATAAATCAAACACTCTGCTTATGCTGTATGTATAGGTGTCCATCTTTGGTACTACAAACATACGATTATTTTGGCACGAAAAACATCAATATTTTGGGATACTTGTTGTTAATAAAATAATCATATGGGATTTATAACTAGTATACAAATGGATTTACTACAAGTTTAGCAGTTTTACTAAACGTATTACTTCAAATAACTTTCTCAAACGTTTTTACATGATTAAAGCTCTTTATCAAACTGTCTTACACATTGTAAGCTTCCTTTCAAACTCGGTTACAAAGGTGTTTTCAAACATTGGTTTTCCGTGTACTATCTTATCAAACAAAATACTTTCAATCGTTTTATAAACTAACATTAAGTCACAATTTCTTTATCATACTTTTCAACAGTTTTACAAAACTTCTTTATGCTTTTATATTATAAATTGCATGCCTCTATATGTATAGTTATATAAGAAATGTTTAAAAGACTTAGGAAGGCTATTCACCGTATTTCCTTTTCCTCGATTTGGATGTGGTCTGGTGGGATATCGGGTACCCATCCGAAGGTCGTTTAAATATTAGTTATATATCATGCGTACATATATAGTCATAAATGTTCCATCAGTTAATTCTGTTCTGACGCTCTTGGGTAGCAAGGGTGTATAAATCTACTTGGACACCCATCAATTACATTCTAGTAAACTATTATAGGAATAGTTTAGGGGATACAAAACATTATTCCTATTACAAGAAATTACACCAGAGTCAGTTCATTCATGAGTCTAGACTACATGCTATATGAAGGGATACTCTTATAGAGATTCCTCCTACATGGATATATTTATAGGGATACTCTTACATAGATACGCTTACATTAGTACGTTTACATGAACAATCTTACATGAATTCTTTTACATAGACATTATATGGCAAATTACTATTACATATTATATGTCTAGATACTGTTATATAGTTCTCCTTTCTATCTTTACCTTGTGATACAAACACATCATCGACGAGATAGATTGGACTTTATATCCTAGTACCAAAGGATAAAATACGGGATTAACCATTCCTAGAATCTCTATTAGCTACAGAGGTAAATGCACATCTACGAATGTCTTCGGTTGATACCATTACAGGTATACTTTAAGGGATTAACTATTCCTACACCCAGCTGTTAGCAACACAGGTAAATGTGCATCTACATATGTCTAAAGTTAACACTATTAGTTATCCTAGTATAAAGGGATAATACGTAAGTTAGTTATATTGTTACCATTATCTTGTGACTCATCCACATAACCAATGAGGTGAATCGTATTTGAGTATCCTAGTACCAAAGGATACAATTTCTTATATTAATAATAAATGTCAAACAGTCGGTTCTTGGTATAAGACTACTTTCAAAACAACTAGGTCTTGGCAGAAGATTTCGTCTATACTAATAGGAATCATAGGGATTTATAGGGTTTACCAAACGGTTTCGATTACTTAGAAACATTTCCACACTTATACGAAATTTCTTTCAGAACAATATCAAGTCTTTCATTACAAGTTTTACAAATCAAAAACACATTAATACTTATGAATTCACCAGCTTTTGGCTGATACTCGCCTTCAAAACAACTTGTATTCTCATGTCACAAATAGACAAGTACAACGACCAGGTTTTGTGAAGACGGAGTAATCCAGACTCGTCTTATTTTCTGATTATTCATTTTATTGTTGTATATTATGAAAGAACACACATGTACTTGAAACTTATACTATTAATGCAATGGATGTGTTGTTGCTTGTTTACTACTTTACATTGTTATGATACTCTTACAGAGATTCCTACTACATGGATATATCTCGGTTTTGGGGTGTGAAAACTTCCAACCATATTCGTGCTGTTAGCATTAAGAATAGCTAAGGTATCACAACCTGAAAACCGAAGGCGGAAACATTTCCGAGGTTGACTCCACGTTGAGTATCAAATCCAATGCACATAGTAAGTAAAGTAAAACAACCATTACATTACATAAGAAAAGTTTTACAGTTGTTTCAAAAGTAAAATTTGTACAGTTGTGATACATAATATATATATATATATATATATATATATATATATATATATATATATATATATATATATATATATATATATATATATATATATATGAACAAAATGAAACGGGTCTTCTGAAAACTCCGTCTTCTGTCAAAAGGATCTTCAAGTACCTGTTCTAACGCTGACCTGAGAACACAAGCGGTTCGAAAATCAGCATAACGCTGGGGAGTTCATATGCGGTTTTTGTTTGTGAAATTGTTCAAGTTTCCTTTCTGTTTCTGAAATGTTATGCACACCAAGAAAATCCGATGTTTTCTTAATAAAGTTGGTTATCGTTTGTCAACATGTAAAGAAGAGTTGTACACTGAAAAGATGTCTACTATTGTGAAAATGTAAAGTTAGGTTAATCTGGTTTGACGTACTGTTCTAGTTATGTACTAATGTATTCCCAGGTAAGTCCCATACTTTCCTGAATATTTGTTACCATATATAAAAGATATAGTCCTGTTAGACCTAGTTATGTACAAAGTTTCCCAGGAAAGTCCCATACTTTGCTGAATGTAGGTTACCGTATGTGAAAGATGTATTAAGTTGTTCGTTATTACTATAAGTAAATCTCTGTTATCCTAATTGCGAGTTCCATAACCATACAATGGACTAAACTTGTGGCAATAATTAGTCCACATACTTATGACTCTCGTCACCCTTGAACCATTTCGGTTCGGCTGAAGCTAGCAGCCAGGTGTGGGGTAGTCAGCGTCGTATAGATCTATACACTCAAGTCACGCTCTCTAAATCCTAGAGATTCTGGTTACGGGTGTAGTCCTCCACTCGCGTATCTCTATGGAGTGTTCGCCAAGGATGTGTCTCCAATCATACAGGATTAACAAATTTACTAGTAATAATATGATAGTCCTCAACTCGCGTATATATGTGGAGTGTTACCGAGGACAAAACAGTGTACATGTATTATGTTCCAATGTCTAATGTCATGCTTTTAACTGATAAAATGTGGAAAGCCATTTGTGAAATATATGTGAAATATAACAGTTTAAAACCTATTTCACAAATTTAGGTTTACGTGGTCTGTATGTTCAAACGGTTATCAGTTGCAGTAATCAGTGTTAAAAGCATATAAAATGTGAAACACACATTTGAAAACATGTTTTTGAGTACAAGTAATCCCTTGTAATTTGCTTGTGTTCCCCCCTGAAAACAATGAAAACAGTAAAAAATGGTAGGGGTATGAACTCACCAGACGAGAAACGTGACGGTTTGGATGCTAAGTGTTGGTTCGAGGCTTAATAATGCGCGAGGTTCCTATGTAAGATGTGAATACACTTCAATTCAAGTGTTAGGAGTGATCCGGGTAGCATCTAAGGGTGCGTAGGGACTAAGTATGGAGTTTACTCTTCAAGAGTAAGCTCCTTGAGGAGTTTACGAGCCATTGACCATATCCCCATGAGTTTACGGCCGTAAACTCAAGGGTGGTGAGTTATTGGATGCCAAATGGTCAAACAATGCACACGGGAAGTTCTAGGGTCGATTCCATGGCTTAGAAAGTGATCGGGACTTGAAATGACCTTAGGAAATGAGTTTAAGGTCTAAGGAGATGTTCTTGGGGATTTACTATCTTAAACTCATGACTTTACAACTGTAAACTCATGTTTGTCCATGAATTAAGGGCTTTGGTTGATGCAATTCAATCACATTGGATTCTAGGTCCAAAACTAAGCTTTTCAAGGGGTTTAAGGCACCTTAACACCCTTTGGGGGTGTTTACGGGCTAAGAAGGTGGATTTATGGTCCAAGAATGTTCTTGGGCCGTAAACTCAAGTTTGATGCACTGGAGGATGTTTTGGTACATCACATGAAGGTTTATGAGGTTCTACACTCCCGTGGAAGCATTTTGAAGGTGTTTAAGGGCAAACTAACACCCAACAAGGTGTTTAATGTTTATGAATGAGGGTTTATGGTCCAAGAACATTCTTGGGCCGTAAACTCATGTCCAAGCCTCATTTTGTGCGTTTTTGGGGTCCTAAGCTCATCCTTGGAAGTTTCTAGTCCGAATCTAAGCCCTAAAATTGTCGTAGAGGGGTTTTGAGGCTTCAAAACCCTCATATGAGGTGTTCACGGCCTAAGGACGGTTCTTAGACCATAAACACATGTTCATATGTGTTTTAGGTTATTCCAACATGAATTTGCATGCTATTCAAGTTCAATAACAAGTTTACGATGAATTGCTTACCAAAGGATGCTTGAAATGAGAGTTTTTGGATCAAGTTCGACTTCTAGAGAGAGAGTAGAGAGAGAAAGTTTTTAGAGGGTGGGAAAAAGCCTCAAAATGATGTCACTCAATCCCTTATATAGGGGTTGAGTTTGTGGCCCGGTTGAATTCTACCCGATACTGCCGATATACGATGCTTTTGGTCGCACCCGATAAAGTTGTCGTATTTACGACTTAAATAAAACCAAATATTTTCTAAATGAAATTGAAAATATTTTAATGTATTAAAAATGTATTCCAACACTTTTAAAACATTAATAAAAGTTGCAATAACTTATTTCAAACAAAGATTAACGGGACGAATTGAATACGACGGTTTTATTCGACGGGAACAGTTTTAGCGACAAAACAATTTACTAATATCTATTTAGAATTATTTCCTTGAGTTATTTTTATGTTTGAACAACCATTAGGTCATAATAAACAACCCAAATACCATGACTTAATTTAATAACATAAACGGAAATAATTTGAAAACGACGAATTTAATAACGGAACGGGTTACAATAATGGAAAGAATTTTCGGGTTGTCACATTATTCCCCCGTTAGAGGGAATTTCGTCCTGAAATTCAAAGTTAAAACACAAGACAAGATACAAATCATGGATTTGGAAAGAGTTTTGGATACTTCTGTTTCATTGAGTCTTCCCAATCCCAAGTGAATTCCGGTCCTCGCTTGGCATTCCAGCGAACCTTCACTAACAGGATGTGACTTTGCTTTGTACGTTTGACTTCTCGATCCATGATTTCGATTGGTTCCTCCACAAAGTTGAGGTTTTCATTGATCTCGATCTCGTCTATGGGAATCGTTAGGGTTTCATCGGATAGGCACTTTTTGAGATTTGAAACATGGAAAACAGGATGAATGTTACTGAGTTCGTGAGGTAAACGAAGTTTATAGGCAAGCGGACCGATCCTGGAGAGAATCTCGAAGGGTCCAATGTATCTAGGGTTAAGTTTTCCACGTTTACCAAAACGTACAATGCCTTTCGAGGGTGAGACTTTCAACAGGACACGGTCTCCAACCTGAAATTCTAGAGGTTTCCGACGGTTATCAGCGTAACTCTTTTGGCGATCTCGTGAAGCTTTTAATCGGTCTCGGAATTGAAAGATCTTTTCAGTGGTTTCGTAGATGATTTCAGGACCAGTGAGAGCACTGTCAGGGACTCGTCTCTTGGCTAACTGTGTATCCCCCACCTCGGCCCAGCACAGAGGGGATCTGCACATACGACCGTATAGGGCTTCAAACGGAGCAACCCTAATGCTGGTGTGGTAATTGTTGTTGTATGAGAATTCGATCAAGGATAGATGTGTGTCCCATGACTTTCCAAAGTCAATGACACATGCCCTAAGCATGTCCTCCAGGGTTTGGATTGTTCTCTCACTTTGTCCATCGGTTTGAGGATGATATGTCGTGCTCATATCTAGTTTGGCTCCAAGGGATTTCTAAAGGGACTGCCAGAATCTGGAGGTAAACCTGCTATCTCGATCAGAGATAATGGATACAGGTACACCGTGCAGTCGGACTACCTCCTGGATGTAGGTTCGCGCGAGTCTTTCTATCTTGTATGATTCTTTGATCGGAATGAAGTGAGCGGACTTTGTCAAACGATCGACAATTACCCAAATGGTTTCATACCCACTAGGACACTTGGGTAGTTTGGTGATGAAATCTATGGTAATCATCTCCCATTTCCATTCAGGGATCTCGGGCTGTTGGAGCATACCCGAGGGTTTCTGGTGCTCAGCATTGACTTTGGCGCAAGTCAGACACTTGCTCACGAACGTAGCTATCTCAGCATTCATGTTTGGCCACTAGTATTGTTTCTTGAGATCCAGGTACAACTTTTTAGAACCCGGCTGAACAGAGTATTTGGTTTTGTGTGCTTCCTCCATGACAATCTCCCTGAATCCTCTAGACTTTGGAATCCAGATCCGATCCATGAAACAATAGACTCCGTCACCTCTGATCTCAAGTTTCTTTTCCATTCCTCTCAAGGTTTCGATCCACACGTTCTCGGTTTTGAGGGCTTCTAACTGTGCTTCTCGGATTCGCATGGGTAAGTTGGAATGGAAAATCATCGTCTGGTTCTTCACTTTGTGGCCTGTACTTTCCTTTCGGCTAAGGGCATCTGCTACCATATTGGCCTTGCCGGGATGGTAACGGATTTCACACTCATAATCACTGAGTAGTTCTACCCATCGCCGTTGCCTCATGTTCAAGTCTTTCTGATCAAAGATGTGCTGCAGGCTCTTGTGATCAGTGAAGATCGTGCACTTGGTTCCATAGAGATAATGTCTCCAAATCATCAATGCAAAGACTACAGCTCCTAGTTCAAAGTCATGGGTGGTATAGTTGACGTCGCGTGCTTTTAGCTTTCTTGAGGCATAAGCAATCACCTTTCCTCTTTGCATAAGCACACAACCTAAACCTTGATTAGACGCATCGCAGTAGACAACGAAGTCCTCTGTCCCTTCGGGTAGGGACAGAACAGGCGCGCTGCATAAGGCTCTCTTCAACGTATGGAATGCAGTTTCTTGTTTATCACTCCAACAAAAGGTTACACCTTTCTGTGTTAGAGTGGTTAAGGGTTTGGCGATTCTGGAAAAATTATGGATGAACCGCCGATAATGGCCGGCGAGACCCAAGAATTGACGGATTTTTGTGGGTGTTTTTGGTGCCGACCAATTCGCTATGGCTTTAATCTTGGAAGGATCTATGTGAATACCCTCCTAGCTTACCACGTGACCGAGGAAAGTTACCTTCCCTATCCAGAATTCACTCTTGGAGAATTTCGCGTATAGCTTCTTGGATCTAAGGGTCTCCAATACTAACCTCAAGTGTTGCTTGTGATCTTCTTCGCTCCTGGAGTAGACGAGGATTTCGTCAATGAACACGATGAAGAACTTGTCTAGGAAGGCATGGCACACCCGGTTCATCAGATCCCTGAACACAGTCGGTGCATTGGTTAGACCGAACGGCATCACTACGAATTCGTAGTGTTTATACTGAGTCCTGAAAGCTGTTTTGGAAACATCACTCTCCTGAACTCGTAACTGATGGTACCCTGACCGAAGGTCTATTTTTGAGAAGTAGTTGGCTCCTTGGAGTTGATCGAAGAGGTCATCTATTCGCGGAAGAGTATAACGGTTCTTAACGGTCAACTTGTTCAGCTCACGATGGTCGATACACATCCGAAAGGATCCATCTTTCTTCTTGACAAACAATATCGGAGCTCCCCAAGGTGAGGAACTCGGTCTAATGAATCCTCTACTGAGTAACTCATTGAGTTGACTGGATAACTCCTGCATTTCTACTGGACCTAAGCGACACGGAGACTTCGCTACGGGAGTAGCTCCAGGAATTAGGTCAATACGGAATTCGACCTGATGCTCGGGAGGAATCCTGGAAGCTCTTTAGGAAAAACATCAGGAAAGTTACAAACTTCGGGGATGCTCGCGAGGTCCTTAACTTCCTGTTTCTCGTTGATCACATGGGCTAAGAATGCAATGCGCTCCTTTTGTAGGAGCTTTCGAGCTTTGATGCAGGATATGATACGTAGATTGGAACTGGGTTTATCGCCATAGATTACGAGAGTCTGATCCGAAGGAAGATTGAGACGGATGGCTTTTTCATAACAAAGGATATCAGCATGATTGGGACTCAACCAATCCATGCCAATGATAACATCAAAGCTCTTAATGGAAACTGGCATGAGATCTATATGAGATGAATGGTCATTCAGGGTAAGCGTACAACCTATGAATACATCTAGCGCTTTCTTTCTCACTGTTAGCCATCTCGACGGTAAACGTTTCAGTTAGTGGTTGGGGATTATATTTTTGGTTATGTTTGAATGCATGTCTGACAAAACTCCTTTCCGCACCCGAATCAAAAAGAATACTAGCATATGAGTTGACGAGAAGGAACGTACCCGAAACAACAGTGGGATCGGTGACTACTTCCTCCTGTCCCATGGTTAGAACCCTTCCAGTGTTATCAGTTGTTGACTTCTTGGGACAGTTCCTTTTAAAGTGCCCAACATCTCCACAGTTGTAGCAAGCTTGACTAACACATGCTCCAGATGATTGGTTGGCTGATTGGGTCGGAGTTTTGTAGAATCGAACTGTGTGCCCTTTTTTACCACAGTTGGTACAGGATAGTTCTCAGCACGGACCAAGATTGTGATGGTATTTGCACTTGTCACACAGTGGAAGATTTTCAGCATAGTTGCTAGTAGGAGTTGGAGCTGTGGATTCCACAACAGAAGCAGTAGCAACAGGGGTAGTAGCAGCATGGATTGCTACAGTCTGTTGTTTCTTGGAAGATCCCTGGGAAGATTGACACTTCTTCTTCTTCTTCCAGAATTTTCTCTTTTCACCACTCCTTTGAGTCGGCTCAGAAGTGGTAGTGATTTCCTCAACATCATCGCTATGATCAATCAGGGTTTAAGCTAAAGTCTTGGCACTATCATTGGTATCCGGACGGGTAGCCAAGACATGACTCTTTGTCGGTTGGGATAACCCCCAAATGAACCTTTCGATCTTTTTGCTTTCAAGAGTGACTAATCTCGGGTAGAGAAGTGCGAGATCATCGAATCGGGAAGTGTATGCAACAATGTTGGAACCTTTCATCTTTAGGTTCCAGAGCTCGTACTCTAGTTTCTGCATTTCACCACGAGGGCAGTACTCGGCTATGAGGATTTCTTTCATGGCTTCCCAGCCCATGGCATTGGCTACAGGTAGGGTCAGAGATTTGACTCGGCCATTCCACCAAGTCAAGGCTTTATCAACGAAGGTACAGGCTGCAAACTTGACCTTATCAGATTCCACGCAGACATAGATTTCGAAGATGGATTCGATTTTCTCGAACCATCGGGACAAGGAAATGACACTTCCAGTGCCATTGAATGATGTTGGTTTCGCGTTCATGAAATCCTTATAGGAACCATCCTTTCGGTGTCCCTGACTGTCTTCGAGGTTCTGGGGCTGGGGACCACTCCCTGAACCACCAAGGT
The DNA here is from genome assembly GCF_052625555.1 of Lactuca saligna. NCBI lineage: Eukaryota > Viridiplantae > Streptophyta > Magnoliopsida > Asterales > Asteraceae > Lactuca > Lactuca saligna. Next base: position 222,837,589 of record NC_136419.1, on the reverse strand, counting down.
TCATCTGTGACATGGCTGCCACCATTGCAGCAGTCAGAACTGTTTGAAGCGATGCAAGATCAAATTGAGGAGGAGGAGGTGGCAAAGAAGGATTGTTGTTGTTCTTTGAGATGGGTCTCTTTCTGGGAGGCATCTTAATCTAATAAGATCAAGAAAGAGAGAGGATGGTAAGTCCTCTACATTGAATCGATAGATATGGCAGTTATATGTTCTGAATAAGAGATAAAGCAGGAAAGAGTTATCAAAACAGATAACTTATCACTAAGAATGATCACAGAACGCCACTCGAATAAGGATTTCTATAGAGGATTGGATCGATAAATACTCCCATAGTATTTCATGATTTGCTTACAACAATGGTTCGATGTTTGTGGTATTAGGGTAAGTTTTAGGCATACCGCATACCACAGTCACTCCCAAGCACATGTTGGCCGTGTCTCGAATGAATATAGTTGGACAGGCTATATTGACACTAAACACGACTAAATAACTGTCCAGGTTTAACCATAGTATACAACACCCAATTACTTATGTTCTGTTCTACTTGTGGTTACGGATCGCGAAGATTCGGTATACTTGTATACTTTTGAAAATACTTGTAGTTTGAAGATACTTTTAATTCAGAGCACTTAGGCCCTTTAGTATTTATAGTTTTATACCATGTAAGGTTTGGTCTACTTCATTCACTATAAACAAGGGCTCTGATACCAATCTGTCACACCCCGAAAACCGAAGGCGGAAACATTTCCGGGGTTGACTCCACGTCGAGTATCAAATCCAATGCACATAGTAAGTAAAGTAAAACAACCAGTACATTACATAAGAAAAGTTTTACAGTTGTTTCAAAAGTAAAATTTGTACAGTGGTGATACATAATATATATATATATATATATATATATATATATATATATATATATATATATATATATGTGAACAAAATCAAACGGGTCTAACGCTACCTGAGAACACAAGCCGTTTGAAAATCAGCATAATGCTGGTGAGTTCATAAGCGGCTTTTGTTTGTGAAATTGTTCAAGTATCCTTTCTGTTTCTGAAATGTTATGCACACCAAGAAAATCCCATGTTTTCTTAATAAAGTTGGCTATCGTTTGTCAACATGTAAAGTAGAGTTGTACACTTAAAACACGTTTACTTTTGTGAAAATGTAAAGTTAGGTTATCTGGTCTGACATACTGTTCTGGTTATGTACTAATGTATTCCCAGGAAAGTCCCATACTTTCCTGAATGTTTGTTACCATATGTAAAAGATGTATTCCTGTTAGACCTGGTTATGTACAAAGTTTCCCAGGAAAATCCCATACTTTCCTGAATGTAGGTTACCGTATGTGAAATGTGTATTAATTTGTTCGTTATTACTATAAGTAAATCTTTGTTATCCTAATTGTGAGTTCGATAACCATACAATGGACTAAACCTGTGGCAATAAGTAGTCCACATACTTATGACTTTCGTCACCCTTGAACCATTTCGGTTCGGCTGTAGCTAGTAGCCAGGTGTGGGGGTAGTCAGCCCTGTATAGATCTATACACTCAAGTCACGCTCTCTAAATCCCAGAGATTCTGGTTACGGGTGTAGTCCTCCACTCGCGTATCTCTATGGAGTGTTCGTCGAGGACGTGTCTCCAATCATACAGGATTAACAAATTTACTAGTAATAATATGATAGTCCTCCACTCGCGTATATATGTGGAGTGTTACCGAGGAAAAAATAGTGTAGAAGTATTATGTTCAAATGTCTAATTTCATGCTTTTAACTGATAAAATGTGGAAAGCCATTTGTGAAATATATGTAAAACATAACAGTTTAAAACCCATTTCACAAATTTAGGTTTACGTGGTCTGTATGTTCAAACGGTTATCAGTTGCAGTAATTAGTGTTAAAAGCATATAAAATGTGAAACACACATTTGAAAACGTGTTTTTGAGTACAAGTAATCCCTTGTACTTTGCTTGTGTTCCCCCCCCTGAAAACAATGAAAACAGTGAAAAAGGGTAGGCGTATGATCTCACCAGACGAGAAACGTGACGGTTTGGATGCTGAGTGTTGGTTCGAGGCTTGATAATGCGCGAGGTTCCTATGTAATATGAAATGATATACAATTGTATCTAATTAGACTTTGAACCACTAATTAGACATGATTATGCACTCCAAGACGTGAAAACACTTCAATTCAAGTGTTAGAAGTGATCAGGGTAGCATCTAAGGGTGCGTAGGGACTAACTATGGAGTTTACTCTTCAAGAGTAAGCTCCTTGAGGAGTTTACGGCCCATTGACCATATCCCCATGAGTTTACGGCTGTAAACTCATGGGTTGTGAGTTATTGGATGCCAAATGGTCACACGGGAAGTTCTAGGGTCGATTCCATGGCTTAGGAAGTGATCGGGACTTGAAATGACCTTGGGAAATGAGTTTAAGGTCTAAGGAGATGTTCTTGGGGATTTACTATCTTAAACTCATGACTTTATAACTGTAAACTCATGTTTGTCCATGAATCAAGGGCTTTGGTTGATGCAATTCAATCACATGTGATTGTAGGTCCAAAACTAAGCTTTTCAAGGGGTTTAAGGCACCTTAACACCCTTTGGGGGGTGTTTACGGCCTAAGAATGTGGATTTACGGTCCAAGAATGTTCTTGGGCCGTAAACTCAAGTTTTATGCACTTGAGGATGTTTTGGTGCATCCCATGAAGGTTTATGAGGTTCTACACTCCCGTGGAAGCATTTTGAAGGTGTTTAAGGGCAAACTAACACCCAACAACGTGTTTAAGGTCTATAAATGAGGGTTTACGGTCCAAGAACATGCTTGGGCTGTAAACTCATGTCTAAGCCTCATTTTGTGCGTTTTTGGGGTCCTAAGCTCATGCATGCAAGTTTCTAGTCCGAATCTATGCCCTAGAAGTATCTTGGAGGGGTTTTGAGACTTCAAAACCATCATATGAGGTGTTCACGGCCTAAGGAGGGTTCTTAGACCATAAACACATGTTCATATGTGTTTTAGGTGATTCCAACATGGATTTGCATGCTATTCAAGTTCAATAACAAGTTTACGATGAATTGCTTACCAAAGGACGCTTCAAATAAGAGTTTTTGGATCAAGTTCAACTTCTAGAGAGAGAGTAGAGAGAGAAAGTTTTTAGAGAGCGGGAAAAAGCCTCAAAATGATGTCACTCAATCCCTTATATAGGGGTTGAGTTTCTGGCCCGGTGGAATTCTACCCGATACTGCCGATATACGATGCTTTTGGTCGCACCCGATAAAGTTAACGTATTTACGACTTAAATAAAACCAAATATTTTCTAAATGAAATTGAAAATATTTTAATGTCTTAAAAATTTATTCCAACACTTTTAAAACATTAATAAAAGTCGCAATAATTTATTTCAAACAAAGATTAACGAGACGAATTGAATATGATGGTTTTATTCGACGGGAACAGTTTTAGCGACAAAATAATTTACTAATATCTATTTAGAATTATTTCCTTGAGTTATTTTTATGTTTGAACAACCAAAGTCATAATAAACAACCCAAATACCATGACTTAATTTAATAACGTAAATGGAAATAATTCGGAAACGACGAATTTAATAACGGAATGAGTTACAATAATGGAAAAAAATTTTGGGTTGTCACATAAGGAGGCTGCTACAACTACTATGACAGTAGCTTGGAACGTGTCTGAGTCCATTTGGAGGACTGGTGTCTTACCGGCGGTTTGGTTTTGTTTCTTCGGAGGCATGATCTGCTATATGTTAAGAAAAGAAGCTTATGAGCACTTTGGGCGTATCCCAAGTGTTTATTTATGCATGAAAATTTCCTGTTTTGGTTATTTGGTTCTAAATGATTTGAACCACGTCCCTATGATGTGGTCCTAATGTAAATAGAAGCATATGTTTAGAATGGTTAGAGAACGAGTATTATCTGAACTAGGTTATCTTCGAATTGTGACATTGATTTCAAATTTTTGGAAGGATTTGGAATCAATCCATAATAAGGCTCATATAACACAGACTTATGAATCCTTTGTTGATCAGTTCACTGGGAAGATTGGGAAACATTCAGCACTCCTGTCGACGTCTAGACAATCTAAGGTTTTGTCACACCCCGCTAAAGCGGAAACGCAAGGTATGACAGCGATAACGGTTTCATTGCAAAAGATAAAGATACATCACCATAGCAGTATTTAAAAGTTTACAACCCATAGCTTCAAAAGAACAAAATACAAGTTTTTCAAAATAACATTGTTCAAAATATAGCTTCATAATAGCTTCAACACGATGCAGCATGCTCTATGATGATGAATCTTTACATCCACTTACTAATTATTTCCTGAAAAAGCATGTAAAACGAGCGTCAACTATGAAAATAGTTGGTGAGTATCACAAGTTTATAAAATCGAGCGTACAATAAGGCTTTTCGTAAATACAAGTACATTGCTTCAATGATAAACAAGTTGATTGCTATTAATGAATACAAGTTTATTGCTATAACGAGAAACGAGTTTGTATGTGTATGAGCAAACAATGAGTCTCAACCAAACCTATGACTGAAGCCCTATCGAGATCTATGCTTATCGTTCCATTGATGAATATGGTATCATGCACTCCAGCGATTCGGGCGAGTGAGGAGTTGTCAATTCCTAATAGCGCTATCCATAACGACCATTGGCTCAAAGAGTTAATGGTTAGAGATAAGGGAAGGGCCTTTGTACGATAAGTTCTCATGTTCCGTGTTGCATAGACATACATAAAGAAACATAGCAATACAATAGCAATCATGTTTGATACAATTCAATTTAAGTACAACATGCAAACAATAGTTTTTCTGGACATGCTTTTCCACCCCAAAACATAAAAAACGAAAATAGGGGAGTGCGTGAATACTCACGATGTTTTGTGTAGACACAAGCGGTACTTCGGGATGCACCAACGTCTTACTACCGGGATCCTACGACACCAAACACACGCACTAGTGAGTTTCCATGTCGATATCTAATGCTAATATACTAAACTCTACATATAGGGAAATGCCAATTTATGTTTTAGTATTGGATTTATATCATTTTGTTACACTTTTTCTGATGTATTGAAATTTTACAAGTCGTGCGATTAATTACAACCTTGGAAGGTTAATTTTCCAAATTTTAAGTCTCAATAACAACATAAATTCACGAAAAATAGTATTCGAGGGATAAAAATTCTCAAACTTTTTATTTAACTGTTAATACACAACACTAAGCTGGGAAAATTATAAAAATGGATTTCCAAGCTGTTTAATTATATTTTATAATTTTTGAGCATTTATTTCAATAAAAATTGAAATAAATAGTAAACAGTTTCCAAAATTACCCAAACTTTTTATTTAATTGTTATTATACATAAATAGGCTGGGAAAAATATAAAATATATTTTTCAGTGGTTATTTGTATTTTTCCTTGTTTTATTTCTTTAAATAGTCATTAATTAAAGAAATATTATTAAACAGTTAAAATAAATTACCATAAATTTTTGTAACATCATTTACAGTATAAATATCTTGGGAAAAATATCAAAAGTGGTTTTCATAATGTATAAACTGGTTTGGGGTATTTATGTATATTTAAGTGAATTTTAGTGCAATTAACTTTAGAAAATAAGGGAAAAATAGTTTACAGTGGAGAAAAATATTCAAAATTTTTATGTAACCTCCTACTATATAATATGATATCCTGGCAAATTTTCATGAATTTTGGATAATCAGAACTATTTTTCCCATTTTTAAGCCATTATAATTACCAAAAATTGGGAAAAATAGCTAGACATGATGAAAAATCTTGAAATTATTTTCTTGAGTCACCCATCACAAGTAAGGTATGCGAAAATTGTTAGATAAAATTTTCACATCCTAAAAAGTGGTTTTGTAATTTATCATGTCCTAAATAAAAGAAAATTAGAAATCATATGAAACAGTAACAAAAATTGCTGAAATTTGGTGAGGGGTCATTATTCCCCATAAGTATCATCCATGAATTTATTTAGGATTTATTGACCTCTGGAAGTATTTTATATGATTTATGCCCTTGGTTTTAGCAATAATTCTAATAAATCAAATAAATAACAAAAGCTCTTGAAATTTTCCAGATTATCTCATGCATGCAAGGGCTTTCAAAAGTAAAAATGTTAAGAATGTATTCAGAAGAGAAATGAGGGTAATGATTCCAAACAATTTAAGAAAAGTTGCATGCAATAATGCATGAAGTGTAGATGTGGCTGAGGTTCATGAATTTTTGTAGCCCATTCAGTGAGGTTTTAAGCCACGAAATTTCAACCATAACTCACTAGATATGTTAAGTTTCTAAGGTATTTTTCCTAAGATTTATGGTTGGGTTTAAGACCATTGTTTAAGCAAGATAAAAATAGTGATCATAGAAAAAGAGCTGTATGCGCAACCTTTTTGTAAAATCTGCCAAAAATCGGATATTTAATATTTTACAGTAAGACCAGTTGGGTTTGAAAGTTAACTCGTGGAACTAACCAATACAAAAAGAATATCATGATTTGGTTAAGAAATGACTGAGTTATGACTGTTCAAAGTCGAACAAAGTAATCTGGCAGATTGCATGTTTGCTTGTGTGCATTATTAGGGTATTTCAATAAGAACATCATGCATGTCCTTGGTAAGGCCCAATTTCTAACACATGCATGGAATGAATGAGCATCCAAGATGTACTAGAAATGGTTTAATGCTTTCGTTCATGCATGAACACACAAGAAATGGAGAAGAACATGAAATATTATGTTTTGATGTCACATGATCATATGTGCATCTTTTTCACTCCTTGCATGGGTTTGATCCCGGATTTTCACCATTTCAAACACATGCATTGTGTTATGGTGAGAATCTACAAACCACAAGGGGAGAATAAAGATTTCTAGCCATGGAAAGGCATAGAATCCTAAAAGAAGAGAAAACTAAGAAGGAAAAGAAGTAGAATCATCAAACTATGGAAGAAGATGATGTTGTTTACCTTGGTTATGATCTTGAGAGAAGTAAGAACACTTCAAGGTCTTCAAAGTCTTGAAATTTGGCAGAGAAATGAGAGAAATTTCGTGAGTTTAGAGAGAGAGAGGAAGAGGGTGAAGTGTGTGAAGAGAGTGAAGTGAGAAGAGTGAAGAGAGAAGAGGTGGAGTGTGGGTTTGAGTTTAATCATGAGTTTTGGGAAGAGAGTGCATGGGGAGAGGGGAGATGGCCAGATTTTTGAGGCATTAAAGCCTCCTCTCTCCTAAATTCAAATTTTTATAAAAAATCCCTCCTTAATTTTTATAAAAATCTAATTTTTATAAAAATCTAATTTTTATAAAAGTGATTCTTTAAGCAATTTTTGATTTATTTAAAAATCTTGTTTTTAACTAATAAATTATGATTAATACTTGTAATTTATATTTCTATTTCATTGGTATAATCCATAATTTGATTAATAAAATTTGATATTAGAAAGTTTATAGCCAAATTTTATAAAGTTTTTAAGCTTTAAGATTTATAAATTTGGATTTTTGGCTGTTTAGAGTTTTTGGAACATTGATTGATATTCAACAACATGTTGAAGTATAATTAGAGTGTTTTAATTTATTTTTAGAGTTTTATACCCTATTTCAATTATAACAAAGTTTGAAGCTTATTCTAATTATAGTATTGGCATTTCCTATTGTAGCTAAGCAACTTACTAGAATTGTAAGTATCAAGTATATTAGTCCTAGACCTTAGTTGGATCCTAGTTTATGCAAGATTTTTGACCTAATTTATACTACTAGGTCATGGCATGTTGTGCATGAATGGTTATTATAAATATGCATGAGTCCAAGAATGACCTGAATTGACAGTTGTCACAGTATCCCCCACTTAAAAAGAATTTCGTCCCGAAATTCATTCTATATCATCGCTTGTCATCGCATGGGAATAGTTGCAGATACTTTTCCTTTATGTAATCCTCGCGCTCCCAGGTGTACTCCGGCCCGCGTTTTGAGTTCCATCGAACTTTCACAATCGGGATCTTACTCCGCTTAAGTTGTTTTACCTCCCTGTCAAGGATTTCTATCGGTTCCTCAACGAAGCTCAGCTTATCATTGATCTTAATTTCCTCCAGGGGTACTATTAATGTTTCGTCGGCTAGACATTTCTTAAGGTTGGAGACGTGGAATGTGTCGTGAATGGCGCTTAACTCTTGGGGCAATTGGAGTTTATACGCTACCGGACCAATCCTTTCAAGGATTTCAAAGGGTCCAACGTATCTCGGGCTTAGTTTTCCTTTCTTACCAAAACGCACAAGCCCTTTCCAAGGCGACACTTTTAAAAGTACCTTGTCTCCTACTTGGAATTCTAATGGTTTTCGACGATTATCCGCATAACTTTTCTGACGATCTCTAGCAGCTTTAAGCTTATCTTTGATGATAGTAATCTTGTCAGATGTTTCCTGGATAAGTTCGACTCTAGTCAACTGTCTGTCACCGATTTCTGTCCAGCATAAGGGCGAACGACACTTGCGTCCATACAATGCTTCATATGGAGCACATTGGATACTCGTGTGGTAACTGTTATTGTAGGAAAACTCAATTAGGGGCAAATGAGTATCCCAATTTCCTTTGAACTCAATGACACACGCTCGTAGCATGTCTTCCAATGTTTGTATTGTTCTCTCTGTTTGCCCATCTGTCTGAGGGTGGTAAGCTGTGCTCAAATCTATCTTGGTTCCTAGTGCCCTCTGTAACATCCACCAAAATCGAGATGTAAAACGACTATCTCTATCAGAAATGATAGATAGGGGTACACCATGCAGAGAAACAATTTTGTCGATGTAGATTTGGGCCAATTTTTCCATCTTGAAATCTTCTCGAATAGGGAGAAAGTGAGCGGATTTCGTCAGTCGATCCACTATGACCCAAATTGAGTCGTGACCTCTAGCAGTTCTAGGGAGTTTGGTAACGAAATCCATAGATATTTGCTCCCATTTCCATTGGGGAATTTCAGGTTGTTGCAACAACCCGGAAGGTTTCTGATGTTCAGCTTTGACTATTGAGCATGTCAAACACTTCCCGACGTACAAGGCAATATCCTTTTTCATTCCAGGCCACCAATAGTACTCTTTAAGATCCTTGTACATCTTATCTGCTCCAGGGTGGATGGAGTATTTAGATCGATGAGACTCTTCTAATACCATGTCTCTCAGGTTGTTAACCCTTGGAATCCAGACCCTGTCTTTAAAATAACGAACTCCATCAGGTTTGGTTTCAAATCTTTCTTCCAAACCATGTAAAGTTTCGCCTGGAAGATTTTCCTTGCATAACGCTTTCTCCTGGGCATTAATGATTTGAGATTTCAAGCTTGTCTGAATTACCATTCCCAAAGCTCTCACACGGGAAGGTTTCACTCTTACTTTCCTACTAAGAGCGTCGGCTACTACGTTAGCCTTTCCTGGGTGGTATCGTATCTCACAATCATAATCACTAAACAACTCTACCCATCTTCTCTGCCGCATGTTTAACATTTTCTGATCCAGAATATGCTGAAGGCTTTTGTGATCGGTATAAATGGTGCATTTGGTTCCGTACAAATAATGCCTCCATATCTTAAGGGCGAAAACTATTGCTCCTAGTTCTAGATCATGGGTGGTATAATTCTTCTCGTGCGGTTTGAGTTGTCTGGAAGCATATGCAATGACCCTATCTTTTTGCATTAGCACACATCCTAATCCTTGATGAGACGCATCACAATACACCACAAAGTTCTCTGATCCTTCTGGTAAAGCCAGAATTGGTGCATTGCACAGCTTGTTTTTCAGGATTTGAAACGCCTCTTCGTGTTTCTCTTCCCAGAGAAATTTTCTATCCTTTTGGGTCAAAGATGTTAATGGTTGAGCAATCCTAGAGAAATTCTCAATGAAGCGTCTGTAGTACCCAGCTAATCCTAGGAATTGTCGTATTTCTGTCGGGGTTTTGGGGGCCTCCCATTTCTTGATTGCCTCTATCTTAGCTGGATCTACATGGATTCCTCTTTCACCGATCACATGACCAAGAAAATGTACTTCCCGAATCCAAAATTCACACTTAGTGAACTTGGCATACAATTTTTGTTCCTTCAACAGCTCCAACACTAGCTTTAGATGTCTATTGTGATCTTCTTTGGTCCGCGAGTCAACAGCTCCAACACTAGCTTTAGATGTCTATGGATTTCCAAGCTGTTTAATTATATTTTATAATTTTTGAGCATTTATTTCAATAAAAATTGAAATAAATAGTAAACAGTTTCCAAAATTACCCAAACTTTTTATTTAATTGTTATTATACATAAATAGGCTGGGAAAAATATAAAATATATTTTTCAGTGGTTATTTGTATTTTTCCTTGTTTTATTTCTTTAAATAGTCATTAATTAAAGAAATATTATTAAACAGTTAAAATAAATTACCATAAATTTTTGTAACATCATTTACAGTATAAATATCTTGGGAAAAATATCAAAAGTGGTTTTCATAATGTATAAACTGGTTTGGGGTATTTATGTATATTTAAGTGAATTTTAGTGCAATTAACTTTAGAAAATAAGGGAAAAATAGTTTACAGTGGAGAAAAATATTCAAAATTTTTATGTAACCTCCTACTATATAATATGATATCCTGGCAAATTTTCATGAATTTTGGATAATCAGAACTATTTTTCCCATTTTTAAGCCATTATAATTACCAAAAATTGGGAAAAATAGCTAGACATGATGAAAAATCTTGAAATTATTTTCTTGAGTCAGCCATCACAAGTAAGGTATGCGAAAATTGTTAGATAAAATTTTCACATCCTAAAAAGTGGTTTTGTAATTTATCATGTCCTAAATAAAAGAAAATTAGAAATCATATGAAACAGTAACAAAAATTGCTGAAATTTGGTGAGGGGTCATTATTCCCCATAAGTATCATCCATGAATTTATTTAGGATTTATTGACCTCTGGAAGTATTTTATATGATTTATGCCCTTGGTTTTAGCAATAATTCTAATAAATCAAATAAATAACAAAAGCTCTTGAAATTTTCCAGATTATCTCATGCATGCAAGGGCTTTCAAAAGTAAAAATGTTAAGAATGTATTCAGAAGAGAAATGAGGGTAATGATTCCAAACAATTTAAGAAAAGTTGCATGCAATAATGCATGAAGTGTAGATGTGGCTGAGGTTCATGAATTTTTGTAGCCCATTCAGTGAGGTTTTAAGCCACGAAATTTCAACCATAACTCACTAGATATGTTAAGTTTCTAAGGTATTTTTCCTAAGATTTATGGTTGGGTTTAAGACCATTGTTTAAGCAAGATAAAAATAGTGATCACAGAAAAAGAGCTGTATGCGCAACCTTTTTGTAAAATCTGCCAAAAATCGGATATTTAATATTTTACAGTAAGACCAGTTGGGTTTGAAAGTTAACTCGTGGAACTAACCAATACAAAAAGAATATCATGATTTGGTTAAGAAATGACTGAGTTATGACTGTTCAAAGTCGAACAAAGTAATCTGGCAGATTGCATGTTTGCTTGTGTGCATTATTAGGGTATTTCAATAAGAACATCATGCATGTCCTTGGTAAGGCCCGATTTCTAACACATGCATGGAATGAATGAGCATCCAAGATGTACTAGAAATGGTTTAATGCTTTCGTTCATGCATGAACACACAAGAAATGGAGAAGAACATGAAATATTATGTTTTGATGTCACATGATCATATGTGCATCTTTTTCACTCCTTGCATGGGTTTGATCCCGGATTTTCACCATTTCAAACACATGCATTGTGTTATGGTGAGAATCTACAAACCACAAGGGGAGAATAAAGATTTCTAGCCATGGAAAGGCATAGAATCCTAAAAGAAGAGAAAACTAAGAAGGAAAAGAAGTAGAATCATCAAACTATGGAAGAAGATGATGTTGTTTACCTTGGTTATGATCTTGAGAGAAGTAAGAACACTTCAAGGTCTTCAAAGTCTTGAAATTTGGCAGAGAAATGAGAGAAATTTCGTGAGTTTAGAGAGAGAGAGGAAGAGGGTGAAGTGTGTGAAGAGAGTGAAGTGAGAAGAGTGAAGAGAGAAGAGGTGGAGTGTGGGTTTGAGTTTAATCATGAGTTTTGGGAAGAGAGTGCATGGGGAGAGGGGAGATGGCCAGATTTTTGAGGCATTAAAGCCTCCTCTCTCCTAAATTCAAATTTTTATAAAAAATCCCTCCTTAATTTTTATAAAAATCTAATTTTTATAAAAATCTAATTTTTATAAAAGTGATTCTTTAAGCAATTTTTGATTTATTTAAAAATCTTGTTTTTAACTAATAAATTATGATTAATACTTGTAATTTATATTTCTATTTCATTGGTATAATCCATAATTTGATTAATAAAATTTGATATTAGAAAGTTTATAGCCAAATTTTATAAAGTTTTTAAGCTTTAAGATTTATAAATTTGGATTTTTGGCTGTTTAGAGTTTTTGGAACATTGATTGATATTCAACAACATGTTGAAGTATAATTAGAGTGTTTTAATTTATTTTTAGAGTTTTATACCCTATTTCAATTATAACAAAGTTTGAAGCTTATTCTAATTATAGTATTGGCATTTCCTATTGTAGCTAAGCAACTTACTAGAATTGTAAGTATCAAGTATATTAGTCCTAGACCTTAGTTGGATCCTAGTTTATGCAAGATTTTTGACCTAATTTATACTACTAGGTCATGGCATGTTGTGCATGAATGGTTATTATAAATATGCATGAGTCCAAGAATGACCTGAATTGACAGTTGTCACAGGTTTTAACTACGGGAGGTAGCTCAGAGAATTAATTCGATACAGAACTTGACTTGGCGTTCTAGAGAAATCCTTGTAAGATTCCTGAGAAAGGACAAGAAAACTGCAGATTTTGGGGGAAAGCTCTAGTAGCCTTTCAACTTGTTGCATTAGGGAAGGGTTTCATAGAGAAAGTATTGAGACAAATCGTTCTCTCAAAATAGAGGTTATTAGCATGATTGAGGCTCAACCCATCCGTGCCATCTATAACATGGAAACTCTCTTTAGGGATATGGCACGAGACTGATGGGATAGGAGTGATTGCGTAAGAGTACAGACTATGAATACGTTTTGTAGCTGAAATGATGGTATGACTTTGATAAGTTTACTTAGTTCGTTGGCTATTGATCTGAGATATACGTTTACTTCGAATTAAGACTACTATCTATGTAAGGTCATGAGAATGGATCTTACCAATGATCAATAGCAAACACAATGACAGAAACGAGAATAAGAGAAGAAAAGAAAACAAATCAAGCTTGCACACATTCTGTTGCTGAAAACGTCTGGTACAACTCGATATACGACCGTGAATAATTAGGCATCAGGAACTAAACACAACTGGCTAACCCTATATATATATATATATATATATATATATATATATATATATATATATATATATATATATATATATATATATATATAGGGAACTACGACCAAAAAGAGTTTACGGCCGTAAGGTGTTTATGGCCGTAAACTCATTACAAAACCGTAAACAACCACCAAACCTACCAAAATACTCTATCTATACAAAACCACTATTAAAACGCAAAGCCTAGACCAACCCACTAATTGGGCCTTTCAATCTCCCCCTTGGTTTGGTGCTAGCTTGAAGTTAACCCTTATTGACTACCATAACATCCACTTGCCCCATCGCCCCATTCCACATATGCTTATTAAGAATCTCAGCAACCATGGTCATATATATACCTTCGCAGCATCCTCAAAAATATCCTCCACATCCAATATCTAAAAATTGCTTAAGTGACAAATGTCCCACTTTCGAAATTGTAACAAATCTCTTCGGTCATAGAGTCAGATGTATCCATTCTTGAGATTGATTACATCAGATGATGTAATCTCATCGAAAACCCAACACTCCATTGAGCCGAGAGATCCGTCTTGATAGTTCTGAAGCATAGGGAACTGTTTAACATGCTTGGTTGTACGCCACATCACAACTTGCAGAGGTTTATCAGTTTTAGGATCAATAATATCAGGATGCTCCAACATAACGAACTCCACAATTTGCTTGGCAGGAAACCCCTTTTTGACCTGATCTTCAAGGAAGTGCTTGAACTAGGTCGCCTGAGGATTGTTTGTGAGATTTGAGAAAGGAGCTCGTGATAATTCTGTCAGATCTACCCTAGTCCATGAGTTGAAATCATGACTATCTCTGTAAAGCTCAGAGTTGCCAGTTTTTCTTAGCATGATGCACATCTTGAGAGGATCACGAAATCCCCAAGAAACAGTTCTTGATCTATTGTCGAATGTATCTCTAAATGGAACAACCTCGAGATCAGTCACTGTAATTACAGGTTCATCCGAAGAAGCATTCTGGTCAGGGTTTCTTTTAAACAACAGTTTCCCCTTCTTAGTTGCTTCCTCCTTTGCATCATGAATTATTGCTGAGACATGAGGAGCTTGGGAAGGCTCATCTTCAACACGATCAACAACCACTGATGTCTGACCAGTTGTCATGGTAACTGGAAAGGCTTGAGCATGTAGATTAATTTTGTATTCATCAGCAGACATTTGATATTTATCACCGAAGTCTTCCTCAAGCTTTTTCTTTAGCTCAAAATAGCTTGAAGTCAATTGATTGAAATGATCTTGAAGATCAGAAATCTGCTTTAACTTTAGAGCTTTGTCCTTAAGAAGATCAGCTACTTGCACACCGAGCTTTGAATTGTCAGATTGAAGCTCAAATACTTGAACATTAAGCTTTGTATTTTCAACTTGAAGATCCGAAACACGAATGTCAATCTCAATGTTCTTCTGACAAAGCACCGAGATCTCCTTCTGCAACCTAGGGATAGTGAGATTGTCTCCTCCAGAGCCGCCGTCCCCAATAGAAATACCTTTACCGCAAGGGGGAGGCATCAAAAATTGCTCCTCAGCCAAATGCATGGCTAATCTTATAGAAGATTCATCGTGATCAGATCGAAGAGGAGAAAACCCTGGTAGAATATAAGATCCACCAACTTCAAAAGTGGTATCTAGTCCCACAGTAAAAAGCTTGGTTCTAGTAAGACTGGCAGTAGTGGTAGGTGCTACAGGAAGGCAACTAGCAAGATTTGCAATTAGATCACTTTGCCTTGCATCCATTCTTCTTCTTTCCAACGGGGGCTCACCGGTCTGTGTTGATGTGAGATCACTCACAAATGGCTCTATAGTAGGAGGAACAGAAATAGGAGGAGGAAATCCTATAACCGTCTCCATTGGAGTGGAACTATTTGCCATTTGGTTTGTGGTAGGAGGTGCCATTTCAAGAACTTCATTAGGCTCCCTTGTCTCTGTTGTTGGAGGAACAACTTCATTGACGTTGTTAAAAATCGTGTCAAGGTTCTCATTCGTCACAAAATTACCACTACTTGTAAGAGAAGCAAGAATATCATCATTTTCAAATCCAGTGAGATCAAGATCATCAAACGAATCATTTTCATCTCTCTCAACTTCCAATTCAGACTCCATATTCATTCCTTTAAAATCTCCTTGAGCACGAGTAGATACTAAATTATGTTCTTCCACCACATGAGCTTCAGGAGTAGGAGTATCTTCCTTTTCAGTGTTCTCATCATCAGATACAATAATAACAACATCGTTTGGAGATGATTTCTTAGAAGATGCAGGCTCAGAAGCCGCCTTATCAGAGGATTCATAAGATTTTGAGGACTCATTCAGTTCGGCGAACTTTCCAAACATCTCAAGAGGATACTTTCCTCGAAAAAAAACTTATCCTTTCCGGTTCTACTTGATGAGCCCTACGGTGTGAGGACCCAAAGATTTCATATCGAGAGTATCGCCTTCCTTTATCATATTTAGAAATTGAGCATTGATAAAGAGTTGAATGAACCTGTGATACAATAAGAAAGTATCACGGGCTGAGACTCTAATGTTCACAACAAACTCATCCAAGATAAATCTTGAAAAGTTGAACTTTACTCCTGTAGCGAGAGAAACATTTGCTCCAGTATTCCTCATAGAAACTTCATCAGCTCCTGATCTTCTTCTTGAAATGCAGCTAACAAACACATGCACCAAAACTCTCAAATACGGAGGTAAGAGCTTCTTTAAAGTTGGAGGTGAAGTGCCTTTATATCCCATCCTCCTTAGGATTATCTAAGCATCTCCAATCCCAATCTCCGTGGGAAAATTAGGTTGATCGTCAATCAGCAACGTATCTCTGATAAAGCCCTCGGTGATCACTATCTCGCGTTCTTTTACCGTAGTTTTAATAACAACAACTCCAGCATCATCCATTTCCATTTTAGCAGTCCCCCAGAACTCTCTGATCAAATTCTGGTAAACAACAGGATTCATAGTGATAGCAGATGCCAAACAGCATTCCCTGAGTCTGTGGATCATCGACTTGAGGTCCGAGTGAATAGCTGGAGTATCCGCCAAGACAATAGCCAGATTGTGCATGTCCGCAAATTGGAGGTTTGCCATTGACCTGCACTAACCATACCAAGTAAGACAGGAAAAAAAAACGAACAACAAATGTTTTAATTTAATTTTGATCCCAATAAAAATAACAATTTTAAAATTAAATCAACATCAAAATTTAAGTCAAAATTGGAGTTTGCGGTCAACACTGGAGCTTGCGGTCAACAATTATTGTTTACAGCCAACATATGGATTTGCGGTTAATAGGGATTTACGGCTGTAAATCCTTGCCAATGAACTATTTACCATCGGCGGAGTTTACGGTCGCAAACATCTTACGGCCGTAAGCTTCGGCCGCAAGCTCCGATAGCCTTTCTTTTTCGATTTCTACCTCAAAAACGCGGTTAATCACGCAATAAGATACATATTCCTGGTCTAAAACTCATTACCTTCGAGAGTATCAGATTAGATTTGCAAGATTTGAAGAAAAAATTTTCGATGAGAGAGAGAGAGAGGAGAGGGGTGTTTGCGGCCGGAATCAGAAAACTGATGGAGATTTCGGCGGTAGACTCTTATTTATACCCATTTTACATTTACCTGATAGCCACATAGTATAAAGCAGGGTCCAACACAGTCCAAAACTTTAAAAATTAAAAATAATTCCTTTTAAGGATTAATATTAAAAATTAAAATTAAAAATAAAATAAAATAAAATAAAATTAACTTTGCAAATTTAAAAATCAAAATTAGCTTATAAATTCTTTAACAGTTAAAAATAAAAATAAAAATAAAAAATAAAAATAAAATAAATAAAATAATTTAACTCCAACTAAAATGCACATCTTAAAATTTAGTTACTGAGAATGTATTTCTGATGCTGGGATCAAAGTTGTTGAACAATCTTATTCCACTTGTTAGTACCCTTATCTTCACATCTTCATCTGATCGATCGCTAGTATTGTGGTCCACTTAAACATGAAAAATTTATGACAATTTTAGGACAATTTACCAATGACATGACACATACTTGTATAGATGATTATAATTCTTCTTTATCATGATTGACCCTAATTCTTAAATAAGATTTTCTTATGACCTTTTAACTGACTATGACTAGGGATATTGTTGTCCACCTAAATTGAGCAGCGAGATCTAGAGACAACCTGTAGTGTTCAATTTTAATTGTACTAGAACGTGTTTCCCGCTTCTTGGCATGCCCCAGCCAACAAGGACTTCCAAAATACTCCTTACACCTGGTGAGCAGAAAATTATTAAGAGACAAGATAGATTTAGAATGCATATGCTGTACATCCAGTTCAGATGTCTTCCAATCACGGAAAGGATGAAACATACGGCTAACTGAAGTTTCAGAGGGATTAAGAAGAGAACATTGCATATACTGTGTACCAGGTCAGAGTTTGAGTTGCATATGCTACATTGCATATATGGATAACAGATGGGAAAATTGCATAGATAGAAGATGCAGAGATATAGAGTTGCATATGCTACAGTCCAGGTCGGATCTTTCGATTATGCAAAGGAGGCGACATATCTCTAGCAAATAGAAAGAAAGAAAATAACCTTCTACAGACGTAGCTTATCGGAATTCCCCAGGCACCCCATCCAACCGAAATTAATGACAGAGTCTGCACATCGAGGAAAAGTGAATCCATAGTTCTAGATACGGGTTATTTAATGTGACCGGTAGATTCCCATGTATATCTCCTTGCTCAACCTATCCGAGCGTCGTGATGTCAGGCTAAACGGATCTAACTATTTGTCAAGTCCTTAAATTCATTAGGTTCAACTTTTCCTAGTCAAGTCCATTTAAAATTTTCCGTACCTACCAGCATCGAGCACAGAGCGCAGACAATTCAACTTAGGTGCGTTACACAGATTCAGATTGCCCATTATTACTTGCTAATTTCATTTTCCATCACAACACATGCAAAGGAGACTAACAACAACATTTTTAATTTTCGGGATTTTTTTAATGTTTTTGGATTTTTTTTTATTTTTATTGTTTTTTGATTTTTGATTATTTCTCCCCCTAAATTTGAGCATGGGTAAGAATTAAATTGAATAAAATAAAAAAATAGCATGCGCAAATTTAATCTACCCTACAAAAAATAAAAAAATGAAGAATTAAGAAAAAGAAAAATAAAAAAACTTAATCCTCAAACCAAATCATTTTCAGAAAACCCACAAGCACATCAAAGCGAGCCTTGTTAAATGGCTTTGTGAACAAATCCACCACATTATTAGCAGTAGGGACTTGTTCCAGTCGGATTAGTGAACGCTCATAACAATGTCTGATAAACTGGATTTTTGGCAATTTGAATAGCGGCCTCATTATCACAATAAATAGGGGTTTCTATATAATTCAAACCGTAATCCAATAGCTGATGTTGGGTCCATATAACTTGAGAAAAGCAGGTCGATGCAGCAACGTATTCCGCCTCCGCTGTGGAAGTTAAGACAGTGTGTTGCTTCTTGCGTTGCCACGAAACTAGTCTATTACCTAGGTATTGACATCCTCCAGTGGTTGATTTCCTATCAACCTCATAGCCTCCATAGTTACTGTCAGCAAAAGCATAAAGATCAAATTCAGAATTCTTCGGATACCAAAGACCCAATTTTGGGCTCCCTTTGATATACCAAAAAATTCTTTTAACAACAATAAGACGTGAAAGTTTAGGATTAGCCTGATAACGTGCGCACTGACAAACTGCAAACATGATGTCAGTTCGGCTTGCAGTAAGATACATCAGCGATCCAATCATCGATCGATAGTGAGTCTGATCTATGGATTTGCCTTCAGGATCTAGAGTTAGAAGAGATCGTTCAGCCATTGGTGTTAAAGCAGATTTAGCATCGTGAAACCCGAACTTCTCAATAATATCCTCCACATACTTGGCTTGATGCAGCAGGATTCCGATTGAATTATGTTTAACCTGAACCCCAAATACATGGTTATGTCTCCCAATGAACTCATTTTGAACCGCTTCTTCATTACACCTTCGAATTCTTTGTAGAGTTGCGGACTTGTCGACCCAAAGATAATGTCGTCAACATAGATTTTCATAAGAATATGATCATTGCCGACATGCTTAATAAATAAAGTTTTATCGATAGAGCCACGAGAATAGCCATACTCGAACAAATTCTTTGTTGGAGTTGCATACCACGCTCGAGGAGCTTGATGTAACCTGTACAACGCCTTGTCCAACTAGTAGACATGATTAGGAAATTTTGAGTCAATGAATCTAGGAGGTTGATCAACATAGATTTCTTCCTTCACATTGCCATACAAGAAGGCAGTCTTGATGTCCATTTGATACACGGTAAAGTTCATGTGAGAAACATATGCTAGGAAGATACGAATGGCCTCCAGGCGAGCTACTGGAGCATAAACTTCAGTGTAATCAAGACCCTCGACTTGTCGAAACCCGCGAACCACCAATCAAGCTTTATTTCGTACAATAACCCTTGAATCGTCCTGCTTATTGCGATAAACCCATCTTTTTTCAAGAGACTTCTTGCCCTTTGGTGACTCAACTAACTTTCAAACACCGAGTTTTTCAAATTGATGCAGTTCCTCATGCATTGCATCTACCCAGCTGGGCTCATTAAGAGCCATTTCAACATTCTTAGGCTCTATTTGAGAGATAAAGCAAGAATAGAGACAAGTATTAACATGTCCACTCTGACTTCTTGTTTTAACGTCATCGCCCAGCTGACTAATGATGTTATCGATCGAATGATCGCGTTGAATTCTTGAAGGTATCTCTTGGCTGATATCATTGAGAGAGACAGGAAGAGTGTGAATGTTGATACCTCCTTCATTTGTTGACTGAGCTGCTCCAGAAGGCTTTGCTACAAACTCATTTGAGATAAATTCAGGAAAGATTAGTTCCATAAAGGTTGAAGAGGCTGCGGAAGCGTCATTAGGCATGAACTCTCTTTCCATAGGTGTAGATGGCGTAGCTTTAGCATTAGGAGTATCATTTTGGGCTGGAGATTTAGGACTATCATGTTACACAGATGACTCCCCCTCTGGTATAGCAGAGGACTCCCCCTCAGGTATAGCACAAGGCTCCCCCTCAGGCATAGTGGAGGATTCCCCCTCAGACGAAACCAAGGACTTCTCTTTGGATGATCAAGAGGATACAGATGGAGGTCTGTAGACAAGTTCTTCATCTTCATCTTCATAAATATTCTTAAAACCATAAACAAATCCAGATGAGCCACTCGAAGACACATTTATTGATTTGAACATCGATGTGTAATCAAACAGCCAATCCGGGCCCACTCTAGCGTCCGTCTCATTTTCTTCCAACCAACGCACATCATAAGATTCCACAATCTGTTTTGTCTTCTTATTGTAGACTCTATAAGCACTGGAAGCAACATACCCTACGAAGTAACAGTCATCGGCCTTGGCATTAAACATCGGGTTGTTATCTAAGTGAAGAAGGGTGCAAGGACTGCCAAATACATGGAAATGACTGACTGGCGGCTTGTGATTATATAAAATTTCATATTGGGTCTTCATCTGAGCTTTGTTGATCAACACGTGATTTTGAACATAGCAAGCAGTGTTTATTGCCTCAGCCCAAAAGAAAACTAGTAGTTTTGAATCACACAGCATTGTCCCTGCAGCGTCTTTTAATGTTCCGTTTCTCCTTTTAGCAACACCATTTTGTTGGGGTGTGTGAGCAGAGTTGTATTGACACATGATACCCTTTTCTGTGCAAAAGTGATCGAGTTCAGAATTGTTGAACTATGTTCAGTTGTCGGTACGAAGCGTCGTCACCCGATTGTTACTCTGGTTCTCAATTAATACTATGAATTTCTTAATCAAATCAGCAACTCCAACTTTATTGGATAGAAAGAAAACCCACGTAAACCGAGAGAAATCATCAATCACAACCAGGCAATAAAAATTTATGTTGATGTTAAGAATATTTACTTGTCCAAACAAATCCATATGAAGTATTTGAAGTACCTAGCTAATTGAGTTGACCTGTTTTGGCAGGTGTGGTTTTCTATGATGCCTTCCTTGGGCACATGACGCACACTTTTCAAACGTAATGAAGTCTTTGGCAGGCAATCCACGGACCATCTCATTATTCACAAGATGATTCAAGTTATTGGCATTTGCATGACCTAGTCTTCTGTGCAAAAGCATTGCAGTTTGTTTGGAGATCTTTGAGAAAAGTCACGTAACTTGTTCTGGAAGGTTGCTATTCATATATACGATATACGCATTCCCATCCCTTTTAGATTTTACAAGAATCCACTCATCTGGGATGACGAAGCCTGGCTTGAGAATCATGCTTTCCTTATCAGTGAAATGTGTAGAATAGCCCTTGTCACAGATCAGAGATACACTTAACAGACTATGCTTCAGTTCGGGAGAAAAATTAACATTCTCGAAACATAAAACCTCATTTGTGACAGTTCCTCTTACCTTCTCCACCCGCAAAGGAGATTTATCCCCCATTAAATGATTGAATGTTGTGTAGTTGGGCGATATCTCCTGTCATATACTGGGAGCAGCCGCTGTCGACGAACCAGGATCTGACAACATCCCCCTGCAACTGTCCCTGCAAAATGTGTGGGATTACTTAAATTTGGGAACCCACATCATTATTTTCCTGGGTGGTCCCGATGCCTTTTCAGATCGATAATTTTCGGATTTTTCAGAGGACACGGAAGATGAATTGGAAGCCAGTTTGGGCAGCCATTGATAATTGGGTTTTCTAATAGTCCCGGGTGATTTTGAGATTGAATATTTATCAGTTTGCTTGAATCATGTGGGTTTTATACTAGAATTGGTTGAAGACTCACTGCTGCTTCTTGACGAAACCAACCTTGGCTTGACCATGCTCGGTATTGGCAAACTGCCTGGGACTTTATAATGAAAAACTTTTTTATGTTTTTGAAAACTGGCCCTTTTTATACTCCGATCATCTTTCCAATCATCATTCCGGGAACGATTTCTAGAGGACTTTCGAAATGTTTTTGAAAACCGTCCCTTCCTCTAAATTCGTTGTCTCCTCTTTGGAAATTCGAAATGTACAAACATACGATTTTGACAGTTTCTAGCTATATGGCCACCAACTCCACAATTCAAACAAATCTGTTTGTTATTGTTATAACTTGTACTAAATTGATCAGATTTGGTTTCCATCCCAACACCCTTACTTCTCTCACAAGAACATAAATGAGGTTGTGAGGCAAGTGAGGGTACATTAGATGGGGAAAAATTGTGAAAGTGGTGGTTCTTCAAACTTATTATCACACACATCAGAATTGTCAACTAAATTGTTCAAAGTAGACACTTTCAAACCATTCAAAAAAGTATCAGAAAAAATAGAAACACCACCACAATAATCATTGTCATTTGAAACATCAGAAAAATATTGTATTTATTCAAACCTAAAACTTCAGGATTAGACAATTTTATTTTCAGAAACATATCCTTCAACTTCGTGCTTTGACTGATTCAAGGATAAATCTGCAGGAGAAGTAGAAATGTTAGTACTTTCAACATTAATAAATCCTCCCGAAACAAAACCAGATGACTTGCCATAAGCCATGAATGGTTAATTGGTAATCTCTTCTTTGGACAAGGGCTTATGCTGATATGAATGACTGAAGGGAGGAGGCACTTGATTATAACCTAGACCCTTTGATTGATTTCTCTTAAATTGCATGCAGTGGTCTATCATATTTGCAACTACCTCAGTCGAGACATTAAATTTCCTAAAATCAAAATCAACGGTTTCAAATTTTCCCTTTAAAGATTCAATTTCAGCCAGTAGTTCAGTGTTGTGTTTCATTACATAATCATAATTTTCGCATTTATTACTCTAGTCTTCCTAAAGTCTCCTACACTCCTTTATTTTGGATTCCAATTTGGATTTAAGTGGTTTTTGACCTTTTCTGAGTTGGTAACCTTCATATCTAAGGTCTTCTACTTACCTTTTTAGTGATTCATTAAGTTCACGGAGAATCTTAAGGCTTTCTACTTCACTACGTTATGTATCAATTTTCTAATGCAGAATTTTAACGTAATCAATACAGGCTGGAGAGCATGATGGTAGACTTACGTCGGTAGTATTTCGTTCATGAGAAGAAGATACCATCAACGCAAACTGCAGCTCCATCATCTTATCTTCAGCTGCCATAATCTCTGCCGGAGCATCATCACAAACTTGTGTCGGGTGGGAAATTTCAGGTCTAGACAAGTTCAGGGTCTGCATCTGATCCTCCCAGTCGAATGACTATGCAACCATAGCCTTCTCGTTGTTTATCTGAGCACCACTTCGATTTTTTCCAACTGCAACTATTGTCCTATCATTATTTAATCTTCTGTCAGGCTGTGGACAATCACGAGCAAAATGTCCTCGCTCATGGCAGCTGAAACATCACAGGTTTCCCTTGTTGAACCCAACTTTCTTGTCAGCACTCATCCCCCAGTTGTTCTTTCCAGTCTTTTTGGCAAATTGTATCGCCCTAAAAACTGTCATTGCAATTTTCCATGTAATATCCATCTCCTCAACGTCTTCAGGGTGAATCTGATCAAGATCGGCAAGTGATAGTTGGGGTGGAAGATCCCCGTCTACGAGTGCATTGTAGCAATTAACAAGCCCTGAAGCAAGTGCAACATTTTTATCACCCTCCTTTCCCCTTGAAGAAGAATCCCCAGATGAGGATGAAGCACCTTGAGAAGCCACGAACGATTGATTATGTGAGAAAGGCATGGCTAATGCAGTGTAAGCTGATTGAGTGGGAAAAGTCTGAATCTGAGCTTGCGGAGTAGTAAATGATTGACCTACAGAAGGAAGAGAAAAAGAAAAAGATGAAAGAGCATTGTTAGAAGAGATGATAGCTACATTCATGTCCAAAGATTTTGGGAGAGCATTCAGTAGCTTCTTGTTTATTTTGACTTTGTATAGAAAATCCCAGCTACAGTCATTTTAGTATTGAGAGATGTGAACCGTTGTAGTTGTGCTTCAAGAGTCTCTCCTGAAACATAATTGAACATATTGAATTGTTGTTACAGCATATCTTAACGACTCTCTCGCATGTCTTCGTTCCCTTCATAGACCTCAATTTGGGCTTCCCTTAAAGCCTTAGTAGTGGTATACTCCCTGAAACCTTGAGCAATATCTGAAGACAGTGTCATGGTCAAAGTGGCTAAAGCCTTATCCTGCTCTTCAACTTTCTCAAATTTCACATCAGTGTATTTTTCTATCTTATTGCCAACCACTTGCCCTGCGACTATAGTGGCTATTCTAATAGGATCTTTGATTATGCATTTCCAAATTTTGAATTCTTTCATTTATATGTATTTCTCAATTCTATACTTCCATTCTGGGAAGCCTTCAGCAGATAAAAGTCTAGGAATCCGGGTGGTTGTGCCCATTACTGAATCCAGCTCGTGATGGTTTGTTTGACTTTGAGAATCCATTATAATTTTTTATTTAATATGAGATAGAAATGTAAATTATTTATGATTAATTAAGCTTCTAAAAAAAACAATTTACTTCTGTAAATGCTATTTACGGTCAAGTGACAGATTACGGCCATAAACTCCGAGTTTACGGTCAAATAAGGTTCACGATATGAAGCTTACGGTACAAGAGTAAACAGTTTTCGGTTGATGAGAATTCCCTATTCATGGATCAAAAATGTGATTTTATGGTCCAAGAATCTTGAAGAGTTTGAGGCCATAAACAGTGATTACGCCCGTAAGCTCGGGCCGAAAACTTGAATATTGTAGATTTTTGACTAGACTAAAAACCCTTTTTGCAGCAATCACGAACTTTAGTCTCAAATCAATGAAAATTTGCTCCAAGATCGATTGTAGAGTGCCTTTGACGCTAGTCTTGCTCTGATACAATTTGTAAGGTCCTGAGAATGGATCTTACTAGTGATCAATAGCATACACAGTCATAGAAACGAGAATAAGAAAAGGAAATAAAAGAAATCAAGCTTGCACACAATCTATTGCTGAGAACGTCTGGTACAGCTCGATATACGACCGTGAACAATTAGGCATCAACAACTAAACACGACTGGCTAACCCTCTATATATAGGGAACTACGAATGAAAAGAGTTTACGGCCATAAAGTGTTTACAGCCGTAATCTCATTACAAAACCGTAAACCACCAAACATACCAGAATACTCTATCTATACAAAACCACTATTACAGTACAAAGCCTAGACCAAACCACTAATTGGGCCTTTTAATCTCTATAATTGGTATTAAGATGGCTCAGGGTAGGAAGAATCTTGACCTACGAGTAGGTCTATAATCATACCAATAGAGGGAAAATCCGACAGTATGAAAAATATGTAAAAAGAACTCTTGCAATACAAAGGTGCTTATGGAAAAGAAGTGCTACTTAGAGCATGGGTAGAAATGATATTCTTTAACTAAAAGAAACGGTGAGTAATGTACTACCTACTGGTGATGGGTACTCCTTCGAACGGATCCTTAAGTTAGTCAGTCAGCGTTCCATGTCCAGAAGGTGTTGTTCGAATACTCTTTGGCCTACTCATAGTTTTATGACTTCAGCTCGTGTTGCAGCAAGATATTGTTGTAGGGAATCGTTTTCTATCAACGACCTCTCACAAGCATCTTTAAAGCTGATGGTGCGGATTGTATGCATTATCGCATTGGCATCCATTTCCATGATCCTGTTGAGGGCGGTCCTGCTCTGTATTTTGTTCTGAGCAACCCTGCGGACTAGGATTGGTAAGTCTCTATCTGCTGAGCTCTCTGCACTTAGATCGAGGAAGATTTTGTCTCCATTGAAGGGGTATAAGCTGATCCGGCTTTTGACCCCATGTTTCCTAAAATTTACACCCAAGGAAGCATCAGGCCCGAAAAATTCGGACGATGGTTAGGATTTGGGGGCATGAGCCATCAGATATAGTTTAGTGATTTCGGGCTCGAAGTTGAAATCTTCCGAATAGTTCTCGACGGAGTGATTTTCTAAGGGGGGTTCTAGGTTCTTCTTTTGGCTCATCGTCAATCCCTCCTCCATTTCCTAGGTTGGGGGAGTACGAGTCTGCAGGGATATGGAAATCTGATTATGTTATCTATGAAAGATAAGGGTAAGGGATATGCATTAGGCATAGACTCTAATAATACTTACAATGTATTATGGTTCGATGATGGATTCTTGAGTAATGGCGAACCGTCAGAAATAACGGCGGAAACGACCAGGGGCGGGTGACGTCATGCGTAGTATCACAACAGTTGTATCATAGTAAGCATAGTAGATACAACTAAACACTGAATACGTACATGATAAGGTTTTACATTGTCTTAGCACATAGTTTCATACATAACAAATTAAAATGAATAGACGAGATTATATTGCGCTGAGTTCTCCAAAATCCTGGAAGTACCTGTCTACAAATCCATGAAAATACAAGCAGTTTGAAAGAATATCAGCATAAAGCTAGTGAGTTCTTAAGCAATTAGTTTTGGTGGAAAATGTTTCTTTGATCCTTTTGAAAAGTGTTCCTTGAAGAAAGTCATATATTTTCTTATGAAAGGTGTTTGAATATCCAATAATTATTCTGTTAAACAATACGTTTATAGAAGAATCAGTTATCCCTGGAAAATCCTATACTTTCCTTAAAAGTTGATGGTTGGTTATCTATTCTAGTCTGAGGTATACAATTATCTACCATACTTATATTGTTAGACTTAGTTTTCTTAAAAAGCCCTATGTTCTCCCTGTGAAATGTACTAATTACATAAATAAAACTAATAAATACGTGGTGAACTAAATCCTAAGGGTATTATTAATACCCACTAGTAATCAAATTATTTTTTACTTTGAGGTTAGTTCACCTGTTTCATTATTAAAAAAGTAAATCATTGTTATCTAGCTTGTGAGTTTTATAACCATACATTAACGTGATATGGCATGTATTGAGGCCAGTATCCTTTATGACTTTGTCACCCATAGACCTACCGGTCCTACTGTAGATAGCAGCAAGGTGCGGGATAGTCAGTCCAATATGCATCTATACACAACAGTCACGCTCTCCGTACAAGAGATTGTGGTTACAAGAGCTAATCCTACACCTTGATTTTGAGGGGGTGTTACCAAGGATGTGTCTCCAACTTTAGGCTAACAAATTTACAAGTAATGATTATGAAAATCCAATTTTATGGGTTTCATGAATCCTTTATAAATATAACACATTTTACGATATGATTCACAAGTTCATTGCCTTAGTTTTGAAAACTATTTCTACAAATTGATATCTTAATCGTATGATTCACAAGTTCATTGCCTGAACATATTATTATATTGAGCAAATAATATATTTTGAGTACAAGTTTCCTTGTACTTTTGCTTGTATCCCCCCCCCCCTTTGAAAACATGGAAAAACTCAGAAAAAGCATAGGGGTATGAACATAGCTCAGATGATTTAAATGAAGGATCAATACGAAATGCGGGATGTTCAAGTGAATCCTTGAACACAATTTGATCCTAATTACCATGTATTGACACATAAAGGAGTTAAATGAAGGTATTTACATACTAAATGTAATGGAGAACCACTATAAGAACTTGCGACTACTTATACTAAGTGCTAGGACCTTAAAGGATTGCATTAGAGGGTATATGGCTACCTTTGTAACACCCAAAGTTTGGAAGGCCAAGAAAAGAAAGAAAACCCTAATTTTAAGGGCGACTCGGCGAGTCCACAGATGAACTCGTTGATTCCGAGCGGGATCCGGGTCGAGGAGTAAGCAACCGACTCGGCGAGTCGGCCAAGGTGACTCGGCGAGTCTAGTCTGAACGAGGAAAAACATAATCCCGGGAGTTGTATCCTATTTAAAGGGTGTTATGTCCCTCCTTCAGCCCCCATATCTCCCTAGAGAACCTGTACACCCTTGATTTCGTGTGAGCTTCCATCATTTGAGAGAAATAGCTTGGAGGAAGGAACTTTAGGAAAGGAACTTGAAGATCAAGAAGGTTGCTTCAAAGGAGGAGGTGTAGATCTGAGATCTACTTCAGTGGTTTTCATCTTGGAGGTAACAAGCTGCTCTTTTCCTTCCTTTACAGAGTATCAGCCCTTGAGTGGTTTTCATCTTTGAGCAGCACAAAGTATCAGCCCTTGAGTGGATCATGGAGCCTATTTCCCTTAAACCCTAGTTCATGGTGTATTTTGCCTAGATCTCCTTCTTTACACGTAAAGTTTGAAACTTTACGTGAGGAATGGGCTTGGGAAGGGTAGATCTACAATTTGGAGTCCATGCATGACTCAAAAGCCCTCTGCATGTAAAGGGATTTGAATAGACTCGGTGATTCCTTTGAGTGGACTCGGTGAGTAACATAAAGGTGTGGAGCAACTCGATGAGTGGGATGAACAGCTCGTCGAGTCGGATGAAGATTGCCTTGCACTCAGCGAGTGTGTTCTTGGACTCGGTGAGTCAGGTTGCGAAACCCCAAACCCTTCGAGTTGAGACTCGAATCATTGAGTCAGGTGGAGTCTCAGTGAGTTGGACAGGTCAGGACTTAGAAATTGGTAGACTCGGCGAGTCATGGACTAACTCGGCGAGTCGAGGCGCGAATTGAAGGAATCTGAACATTTTGAACTCGGCGAGTCAGTAGGGTGACTCGGCAAGTAGAGTTGACCTGGAAGGTTGACTGTGACACCCAATTTTTTTTCAAAAATTTTAAACTTTTAAAACGCATCTTAAATTAAATTAAAACAACTAAAATAGTCATAACATAATGCATCAACTTAATAATCATATAAAATAAAGTGCGGAAGTAATAATAATAATAAGGTCCCAACAAAATAACTAGTAGCGATGTCCCGATGCTCCATGTCAAGCCTTAGCCTCTTTAATCTTAACACCTGAAAAGTTATAAGGGAAAAACGTAAGCACGAAGCTTAGTGAATTCAAACACAGACATTGTACTAAAATTCATATTTACTAGCCCTAATCCATTTTCCAATTATAATGATAAAGGCAAAGAACGAATCAATGTCTATATTACGAGAAGGACTTGTAGGTTTGAACCGCACCGGGAAGATCCCGTATCATTTGGCCCTAATCACCGCACCTCACGAAGAGTATTACGTTGGTGATCTTACCTACCCACCGCACCGGTAAATCCGTATCCTTTGGTGGTGTCCCCATATCCATAATTAGTTACATACAGTGCACATGTACGAATTAAAACAATACTTATATAGCATGCTTTTATAATAAATTCAAATAATCACACACGAGCTAACTAGCAAACACAATCATCAATACAACGGTGTGAGAGAACTCACCTTGAGTGAGTATTAAGGATGGCTAACAATCAAATAATGCTACCAATCTTGAGCAAACTTCAAAACCTCACCTAAGAAGGACTAAAGGTTAGAATGGAGAAGTAATGAAGCTATGAGTTGAAAAAAGAGTGATCACAGCAAGGTCTCTAAAACAGACCTGCTGTTCAAAATGGATGTACTCCAAAATATAAAACAGAAACATAGCTTTAACTAAATTTTATAGGAAACTATGATTTCTTAGGATTCCACAAATATAAAGAACTCATTCTAACTCCAAAAGATGAATTAAATATGAATTTTACAAAATGGTGTATCACTTCTGTCTCCAACAATACAGTCAAGTGATGTTGGCCAATTCTACCCAACTTGTGAGTAGAATTCATCCAAAAAAAAAAAATAAGAGAATTAAAGGACATACAATTGAAAGTCTCAGAGTTGGAATTGAATGAAAATCATCTCTCAAACTCCAGATATAAAATTCACATTGTGGACAATCACAGCACTAGCAAAAGCTGGTGACTGCCCACTGACCTGGAGTATGGATCCATTCTAACCAATTTATAATTGGAAATAACACCCCATATTCTCCAGATCTTAAATCATAATATAAGTAACATATAGAAACTTGGAATCACTCTGGATCCTTTTCCAAGACTTAGAAATGATGAAAACAAAATGACATATCAGAACAGACCCGGATCAGAGCTAACAGCAAAGATGCCATTATTTCACATAGATAAAGCCCTTATCAGTGAGGTTGGCCTGCTTAAGAAAGTTAGCCAACTCAATTTGTGAACTTTTGGATCTAGTTTGGGGTCCATTTGAGTTCTAGAGATCCAGATATGATTTTTACAAAATGACTACAGATCTGATGGAAAACAGAATCGTAGCCACCCATGATTCCTTTTTGGCTTATCCATCCTTCTCCTTTTGAAACACATTTTAAGATGTGTTCATCATCCCAATTCAGTCCCCATGCTAATGGTGGTACTAAAAAGGGTTAGGGATCATTAGGATTTCATTTAGCCACAAGGATGTAATAATAATCAACATGAAAATAAACATAAGCACATAAAATCATCATTCTCCCTTTTAGGGTTTCCATGATCTTTTGCCACATGTAATCCCCTAGATCCATCATCCACCATATATGGGGTGAAGATAAGATCCTGAGATGATGTATAACATACAATTACAAATAAAATAAGAAGGAGAAGAAGTGAAGATGAAATCATAAAACTAGAACAAGGTTATGAATCAAGTTGTAAGAAAGGATAAGGAGGTTCATACCAATACGAATCAAGGCTGGAAATGAACAAGAATTAAGCTCCAAACAGCCCCTTGGCTGCTCTTGATCCCAAAGAGAGAGAGATGGACGATTTTTGAGAGAGAGGGAGGGTTTAGAGTGTTTTCCTTGTGTGTGTTCCAAATGATTCAACTTACACATTAAGTACTATTAACTAGATGGACTTTGCAAATAGGCCCATAGCCCATGGACTTCAATAAAAGGAGTTTACAAGATGATCAAAAGAGTCCAATAACATAAGAAATCAGACATTGGTTAAATAAATTAACCCAAGGTTACAATGATAATTAAATTAAAATAAACAAACATACCAAGAAAACCCGGGGCGTTACATTGACTTTGACCAGGGTTGACTTCGTTGTCTTTCAGGGGTCAGTTAGACTCAGTATTGCTTTGATATTGGTAGTTCGGGGAGCAAGGGGAGCAGGAGTTCAGTGAGTTGCCCGATAGCAGCTAGAGAGATCATCAGCAAGTTCAGCCAGTGCAGGTAAGTTTCCCTTTGTGTGAATGGGTCTAAGGCCACAATACCGGCCCATGTAGTTATGAGTAGAAGACCTGGGGGTTAGCCCTAGGCACAGCATGCTAGTATGATATTCAGGACGAGGTCCAGTAATAGCGTTGGGTGCCTAAGGATTTGTTTATATGATAGATTATACTTGTTGTCAGTGTGATACATGTATGTGCATGGTAAAGAGGTGAGTGTAGGAGAGGTCCCATATCTCACCAGTAGCAGAGTGTGGATAGGGTTCCATATCTCATTAGTAGCAGAATAGGGGTGAGGCCCAAACTAGAACAGGAGTGAGAGTGGGCTGGGCCCGTATCTCACTACCATTAGGAGCGTGGACGAGGTTCCATGACTCATCAGTAGCAGGACTGTTGGATAAGGTGTCTAAGTCCATAACTTATTTGGTATATACTTGACCCGACCGGCATGGTCCATTTGGGTTGCATCTCATCCAAACTATTATGGATAATTTTATGAGAGTTATACACATATGTTTATTAATATATTATGAGTTATAATATATTAATATGAAGTTACGTTATTTAATTAGTTTTAGTCTTAAATTAATTATGGATTAATTTAGAGATTAAAAGGAATACTAATTAAATTATGGGCTATTTGTTTTATATAGTGTGGGCTAATACTCATTTGTTAATGGGCTAGGCTTATGTGGAAGTCCATGGATGATCCATGGAGCTTTTAACCCATGGATCCTTGGAAAAGGAAAAGACATGGGTTGTTAGGGTTTCACCCTAACCATGCATACTATATAAGCATGCTTATGGAGCATGAAATGAAGCCTAAGAGAAAAACTAGTGATCTAGTGTGTGTGTGCATGTGTGTGGCCGAAAATACAAGAGTGTGTATACTCTCTAAAAGTTTTCCAAGAGTTTGTGGTGTTTGTGATTCCATTTGAGGCATTCACACTATTGGTGCTTGGCCCTCAAACTCCTTAGAACCAAACTCACCAAAAGGTATGTAATCTCTTCTAACTCTTTTATGTTGAAATGTTCCCCATGCCATGTTAGATAGGTTATAAACCTTGGAAAATTATTATTTTGCATGTATTTAGACAAACATAGATCCAAGGTTTATTAGGGTTGCATGCACACTTAGGAAGTGTTAGATTGCTCAAAACCCAACAGTGGTATCAGAGACTAGGCTTGCTTGTTTGATACTTGATGCAAAATAGTGAAAAAAAGTCGAAATCGTTGCTGTCTGCATGGTGGACTCGCCGAGTCCATTGGGGGGACTCGCCGAGTCCAAGGCAAACTTCAACCTACTCGGCGAGTAAGTTCGTGCACTCGACAAGTAGGATCGAAAGAATGCAGAATCTTGACTTTTGCTGCTGGAAATGGACTAGAAACATTACCCTAAATTGTTTTGGTGTTATAAAACTTATTTTAGTTGGTGTAATGATTGTTCTAATCCATTTACAATAGCATATATCAAAATTCCATGATTTTATGTGTTCATATAATTCTTGAATTTTTGATGATCATGTTCATGTTCTTATGAATTTAGAAAATGATAGGAATTATTTGCTGAATTGTTTAGGATTAATTCTTTATCATTTATGTGTTTTAATGGAGTCCATAATTTGTCCTCAAGTTATGGATTACCAAAGGTCACTTTCATTTAACACACACTTAAAACACATAGGTTACATGAAAATGAAGAGTCTTAATTTTTATGAACCTTTAATTCATAAGTTATGAATTGAAGAGTTTTGCAAAGTTACAAAACTTGCCCTCAAGTTTTGGAATTTGTAAAGTTTCACACACTTTAATAAACTTTAATTCCAAACCTTAGAGTTTTAATAGTTAAAATTCAACCCTTATACTATTTATAACATTAATGGTTAATTATTATATATATGTATAAGAATAAGTCGTTTTACCGTTAGTAGGCCTCATTCACAAAGCCGGTCTATAAGGTGGGTATAAGGTTGTTGCCTATAAAATGGCGACTTAATGGGTGTATACTCTCACCCACCGCTTGCTTGATCGGTGGAGGGTCGTTAGCCGAACGGGTAGAACAATGACTTTAAATCCTCATTAAAAGTATAATGAATATTATAAAATAACTAAACTCTTTTAATTCCCAATCTTAGTTATTTTAGGAAAATGTGAACATGGTGCTAATCCATGGAATTCACACTTTGTACCTTACCAAGTCATTGGTGGAGCGTGTGTGGTTAACCGGCACACTAACTAGGACTAGTAAGGATCACGAAGGGTGACTTAATGTTTGTCATAGATCAATGGAGCGTGTGTGGTTAACCGGCACATTGATTAGGTGATAATATTAAGAGTACCAAGTGAATTAGCATGGTTATTCACACCTTGTTTTGTGATCCTCGGCATCCCAGTCACAAAACTTGAAGGGCACAATCGAGATTGAAACATGCCATTGAAAAGTTCAATGAATCTCAAAAGAATCTAGGAATTTCAAATCCAATTAAACCTAATAAATCATTTCGTTTTCATGGTGGAAATTGGTGAATCGTCATTCACCTACCTTTCAAATATATTATTACTTAGATTACGGCATCCCTCTTCTAAGTGTAATATATTGTGATTGGATCCTAGCCTTAATATTACATTTGGGTGTCTTATTAAGGATCCTAAATATCTAATCTAAACTTACTTTCTTTCTTCATATGTCTTCCAACACTAATGCTTCAGGCTCTAACCCAACTGGTTCTTTCTCTCTCATGAATCTTTGTGGGAGGGTCATCTTTGATGGTTCCAACTTCATGGATTGGATTAGGAACATCAGGATGGTTACTCGTTACGAGGACAAGGAATATGTCCTCGATAAGGAGTTAAAAGAACTTGATGAGTCTACTGCTACTCCTGAGGAGATCGCTGAATTCAGGACTCATGAGAGAGATGCTACTAAGGTGGCATGTATCATGATGGCCACGATGACAGCCGAGCTCCAAAAGCCGTATGAAGATTTCTACCCTTTTGAGATGCACCAAGACCTGATGGAAAGGTACCATCAGAGTGCTCGTCAGGAGCGGTATGAAATAATCTCCTCCATAATAACTACCCGCATGAAGGACGGTGAATCCGTCACGGGCCACATGCAAAAGATGCAAAGGTATGTGGACCGTTTGCTGAAGCTGAATGTTAACATCCCCGAGGAGTTGGCAATTGACATCATTTTGCACTCCTTGCCTTCTTGTTATGATCATTTTCGAATGACATATCATATGAACAAGGAGGAAGTTACCCTCAGCAAGCTTCAAGGACTCTTGAAGACCGCTGAAACCGGTCTTAAGGGTAAAGCGGTTGTTACCTCTATTACTCCTACTCCAACTTCTACCCCTGTTTTAGCTATTGGGCAAGGCAAAGGGAAAAAGAGGAAGCACCCTTCGAAGGGTACCAAGGGAAAGTCTCTTGAAGGCTCCTCATCAAAGACTAAGAATGGTTCTGTCACTCCTTCTGCCATTCCAAAGGATGCTGAATGCTTTTATTGCCATGAAAAGGCACACTGGAAGCGAAACTGCCCTAAGTACTTGCAGGATCTAAAGGATGGGAAAGTGAAACCCACCTATGCAGGTATTTACACTATATTGTCTAATTACTCAACATATTCTAACTCTTGGGTGCTTGATACAGGATGTGGTATTCACATATGTTCTGATTTGCAGGGCCTAAGAAGAAGTGAGGATGTGGAGCACGGGAAGATAAACTTAATCATGGGGAATAGGAAGGCTTCACCTGTTTCCAAGATTGGAGTTTATACTTTGTTGCTTAATAATGGGTTAAAATTAGATTTGAATAAATGTGTGTACTCGTCTGAAATGGCGAGGAATATTATTTCTTTTCATGCTTTGTACAAACAAGGTTTTACCTTTTCGTTTGATAATGAATGTGGTGGTATTAATGCTTTCTTTAATAATGTGTTTTATTTTAAAGCATTACCTTGTGATGGCGTGTATGAAACTGTGTCGATTGTAGACAACTTAGGAAATAATGTGTTGTATATTGATTCTTCTACTAGCCTAGATAAAGCATCATTGTGACATTGTCGTCTTGGACATGTAAACAAGAAACGCATAGGCCAACTCCAAAAGAGTGGAGTCTTGGAATCATTTGACCTTAAATCAGATGATAGTTGTGAATCTTGTCTACTTGGAAAAATGACAAAATCACCCTTCACTGGAACTTGTGAGAGGGGTGAGGGTTTGTTGGACCTAATACATACTGATGTATGTGGGCCATTCAAAACCGCCACAAGGGATGCTAATCGGTATTATGTGACTTTTATTGATGACTTTAGTAGATATGGGTATGTCTACTTAATCAAACATAAGTCCGAAACCTTTGAAAGGTTTAAGGAATTCAAGCAGGAAGTAGAAAATACTTGACCCGACCGGCATGGTCCATTTGGGTTGCATCTCATTCAAACTATTATGGATAATTTTATGAGAGTTATACACATATGTTTATTAATATATTATGAGTTATAATATATTAATATGAAGTTACGTTATTTAATTAGTTTTAGTCTTAAATTAATTATGGATTAATTTAGAGCTTAAAAGGAATACTAATTAAATTATGGGCTATTTGTTTTATATAGTGTGGGCTAATACTCATTTGTTAATGGGCTAGGCTTATGTGGAAGTCCATGGATGATCCATGGAGCTTTTAACCCATGGATCCTTGGAAAAGGAAAAGACATGGGTTATTAGGGTTTCACCCTAACCATGCATACTATATAAGCATGCTTATGGAGCATGAAATGAAGCCTAAGAGAAAAACTAGTGATCTAGTGTGTGTGTGCATGTGTGTGGCCGAAAATACAAGAGTGTGTATACTCTCTCAAAGTTTTCCAAGAGTTTGTGGTGTTTGTGATTCCATTTGAGGCATTCACACTATTGGTGCTTGGCCCTCAAACTCCATAGAACCAAACTCACCAAAAGGTATGTAATCTCTTCTAACTCTTTTATGTTGAAATGTTCCCCATGCCATGTTAGATAGGTTATAAACCTTGGAAAATTATTATTTTGCATGTATTTAGACAAACATAGATCCAAGCTTTATTAGGGTTGCATGCACACTTAGGAAGTGTTAGATTGCTCAAAACCCAACAAGGACATGGGTGAGGCCCAAGATAAGCGAGGCCTTAGGACAGAACCAGTTGCATGTGTTTATTTATGTGTTGTGATATGTTTATGTATTATTATTTGTTGGCGGGCGAGGCCTAAGTAAAACAGATATGTATCCGAGCGGGGCTCGAAGCCAGGCAGGGCCTGGAGCGACGGGGCCGTTGTAGCAGGCGAGGCCCGAGGTAGGGGCGAGGCCCAAGATAGCGGGCGTGGCCCAGTATGTGTAGGATGTGGTTATGCATGGTATGTGGTAGGGTGGGGAACTCACTAAGCTTCGTGCTTACAGTTTTCAGTTTTGGTTTCAGGTATTTCCGGTAGCGGAGGGAAGAGCTCGGGGTGATCGCATGGCACACACCATAGATTAGACAACCTGGGAATGCTTACTCTGATAATGAACATGTGTTTTGAAAACTTATACTCATATTATGTTTTGGAATGATGACTTTGCTTTAAGTAATGTTTTATTAAAAGAAATTTTTGGTCTTAAATTTTGTGTCGTTACAAGTTGGTATCAGAGCCTTGGTTTGAGGGATTTGGACATGCCCTCGGGTGTGTCTAAACTCAAACTGAGGTATTGGTATGGGAGATTTCAAAACGAAAAGACAGTTATGTAAAAAGAGAGTTTAGAGAAAAAAAACGGTTTTAGAAAAGTAAAAAGAATTTAGAAAGAAAAGATCTTTGAAAAGAAAAAAGAGGTGTGGTGCATGCTAGATTAGGACTGAGGATCTAGGGATAATGCCTTATGTGCCTATTATATGTGCTTTTGATCTGCATGATAATGCAGAATAGATAGTAGTAGGATATCCTGTTTAGGTTATGCCTAAGTTTATGAGTTGTGATTGCATGATAGTTCGGATTCTTGCTATGTGGATATGATTGCTTTAGTATGTTATGGTTAGATTTTCCCTTTGTCTGAATGTTGCTTGTTTTGTGCATTGTGGGATTCTGGGTGATGGGAGTTAGCCATTAGGGGGATACGGTACGTCACATCTGATCAGGGTTGAATAATCTCAGAGTGTTAGGTTTGGTCCTACTGCGCAGCTCTTGTTTGAGTCCAACCGTTGTAGGAACGAGTCCTCTAATTGAAGGATTATTTGAGCCTCTTCACATGTGATGGTATCCAGGTGAAGGCTAATTGGCATCACAAGGAGACCTTCAGCAGCTGAGGGCTGGTTGGGTTGAGTCAGAGGTTTCCTTAGGGTAAGCCTAGGATGGGGTAGTGCTGGGAGTAGTAGTAGTAGAAAAGGGACCTGGTGGAGTCAAAGCAGTTCTTGAGGAAAGTACTGATAGATGTGGAAGGTAGTATGGGCCCGTACTACTGAAAGCAGAGGATCCGTACTCGATTCGGGAAAGGCCGAGACAAGACCGGGAACCTGGTAGTGACTATGTTTGGTCTCGTAGCAGTGAGGAGTATTCTGATAATGGTTATGTTATATGTTTAAGTATGGTGACATTGCGAGAGAGACCAGCGGACAGATCAGGCGCCGGAGAGGGATCAGGCTCGGGTTCGGGGGCCAAGCAGCTCAAGGAGCGGATGAGAGAGTTGATATCAGCCGAGCTTACGCGCAGTATTCTAGCTCAGACTCCTGTGATCTTTGGCACGGTCAAGGAGGGTATATTGGAGATTTTGGATGAGAGGCTGGGAGCCTTCCGTACTGAGATGATGGCTTTGTTGGGAGCGCGTACCTTGACATTTCAAGATTTTAGGGCTTGCGGGGCACCAGATTATCATGGGGCTAGGGACCCCATCGCTAGCAGCAGATGGTTAGCTGATGTTGCCAACGCATTCTGTACGAGCCGGTGTCCTGAGGAGGAGAAGGTCAGACTCGCTTCCTGTCTTCTGAAGGACAGAGCGAGGGATTGGTGGGAAGAGATTGGTCATGCTCTGGGTGATGATGCCGCGTTGGACACGATGACTTGGAGCGATTTCTCAGCTAGGTTCAGGGCGGAGTTTTCGCCGATTATTGAGGTGCAGCATTTGGCCCGGGAGTTTCAAGATTTGACGCAGACCACCGAGACTGTGGCGGAGATCACCGCCAAGTTCAGGGAGAGGGCCCTTCTTGTTCCGCAGTATGTCACGGATGAGGAGATGAAGAAGGTTCGATATCACGAGATGCTGAGGGATGACATCAAGGAGTTCGTGAGCAGGTCCGGTTGTAAGACGCTGGAAGATATGATTTCTCGGGCCAGGGAGAGGGAAATTGATTTGGAGCACATCCGGAAGAGGAAACCGGATGAGGTTCAGGTAGCTGCGAGTTCGGGTAAAAGGCCCAAGGGATCAGATTCAAGATCGAGTGATTATCAGGACCGCAGTCAACGCAGAAAGTGTGGCAGGGCGCACGGGGGCGCGTGCAGGAGTAGTAGTGGTGGAGAGTCTGGTTGCTTCAGGTGCGGTCGGACTAGTCATTTTAGCAGGGATTGTACTGTTACCATCACTCAGGGATCAGAATTGATATGTTTTCACTGCAATCAGTGGGGCCATAAGAAGGCCTAGTGCCCCAGTTTGTTCTCAGCAGGATGGGTGATGGCACCTGCCCCTGCAACCTTGAGGATCACAGACGGCCGTCAGGACCGTGCGGAGGCGCCTGCGGTAGGAGGAAGGGCTTTTCAGATGGCTACCTTGGAGACGCGAGCAGCACCGGACGTTGCAGGTATGTGATTTCCTTTTTCAGTTTTTCTGTTTGTGCATGATATTATATTGTTATGGTTCGGCATCATTATCTGTATGAGTATTTTATTTTTGAGCGGGTTGATTATGATCGAGTTATATGCCATCTGCATACCTTGGATATTTGCATAATGGTTAAGGGATGAGTTCTATTGGAGAAGGTTACTTAGGGTGCAGTAACTGTAGCATCTTGGAGGGACTCGGTATGACTCGCTAGTTCGGGGCCGATTAAGTTGTAGAATGGACATGTTAGATCCCTAGCTATGGTAAGCTTGGGATTCCTCAGCGGATTGATTATGGAATGGTAGCAAGGATTTGGATTTCTCTTTATCGAGCATCGAGGTGTAAGCAGGATCGAAGTGGGGGAGAATCCTCCGAGTGTACAAAGGCAAGAGCACGCAAATCCAGAACGAGTATGCGATTTCTGAGAAGGAAAATAGGTAGTTCCGTATTGGATGGATTGAGTAGTTCAAGGTTGGGGGTTTGAGAAACTCCCCATTAGTCCGTGCATGTAAATGGTAATGTTGAGTATGTGGTTCGGATTCCAGTGAAGGGTCTCCTGTAGGACTCGTGTGAGTCGGAATGGAGATCTTGAGGTCAATAGCGTGGAATGCTTTCGTATTAGCAATTAGTGGCAGAAGCAGCATGTAGAGCATGGAAGAGTGGTGGGAGAGCCTCAGCTTTCTTCAGCAGCAGTCAGTGGTGGAAAGTGATGTAAGACTACGGGGCAGCCGTAGCATTCACTATCAGTCAGCGGTGGGAAGTGTTGTCAGACTACGGGGCAGCCGTTGCATTCCGTAGTAGTTTCGTTGGCAGAGTCGGGGCGAGGCCCTTATCTCCTAGCATTCAGATAGGGATCGGGAACGGGTAATGGATGAGAATGGTAAGGAGTTGCTTGTATAGCCCTTGAGAGGTGAGACCTTGGGAGAGGCCGCTCTAGGATATAGTCGGGTGAGACTCGTGGGCGACGCCCGTATGAGAATAGCAGTATATGTGAGACCTAGAGCAGGGTTGCTCAGTAGTATGGTTGGGTGAGACCCGTGGGCGAGGCCCGTGAGTTTTAGCAGAACAGGTGGGACCTGGTAAGGATCATAGTGTCTAGATAAGGGGATCGGGGATCCCAGGAAATTGTAGTGCCAGCATGGTAGAATAGATTGAGTAGTATAGGTGGCGGAAGTTTCTTCGAATGTCGTTGGGAGCGACTAGTGGTTGTGTTGAGTCAGCGATCAGTGGTAGTCGGTAATGCAGATATTGATAGGATTTCCAGTCAGTAGCAGTGCGAGTATGCAGCGCATGGTAGGATTCAGTCAGTTGATCGTGGGGTACGCGACACCAAATGGTAGTAGAAAGAATGCCCAGTGGATACTGGCGACGATGACCCGTACTGGGAGTAGCGGGAGTAATATATTGGGTGAGGAAAGGGTCTTCACAGTGGCAGAGGGAATGGATGGTTATGGAGCATTGCTTTGGGGAGGCAAGGAAACCACGCAAGGAAAGAATGGGTGAACCCCTATGGGGTCAGTGCAGTAGTTGGAGACTACCAGAAAGATTGTCGGTTGAGTAAGTTGTGTATCCAGAATGCTCAGGGTCAGGATGGACCCGAGATTATTATCTGTAAGGATTGACATTAGTC
The DNA here is from genome assembly GCF_052625555.1 of Lactuca saligna. Taxonomy (NCBI): domain Eukaryota; kingdom Viridiplantae; phylum Streptophyta; class Magnoliopsida; order Asterales; family Asteraceae; genus Lactuca; species Lactuca saligna. The sequence continues at coordinate 222,796,532 of NC_136419.1, read as the reverse complement.
TGAATGACTGAGCGGAAGGCCAACGAAGGTAGGCAGCTGGTGTCGAAAACAATGGTGGGGTATTGGAGGCAGATCGCAAGCGGCGGATCATAGCAAACTTCAAGGACGAAGTTTAGTTTAGTGGGGGACAGTTGTAACACCCAAAGTTTAGAAGGCCAAGAAAAGAAAGAAAACCCTAATTTTAAGGGCGACACGGCGAGTCCAAAGATGAGCTCGGCGAGTCTGAGCGGGATCCGGGTCGAGGAGTAAGTGACCGACTCGGCGAGTTAGCCAAGGTGACTCGGAGAGTCTGGTCTGAATGAGGAAAACCCTGATCCCGGGAGTTGTATCCTATTTAAAGGGTGCTATGTCCCTCCCTCAGCCCCCATATCAACATAGAGAACCTGTAAACCCTTGATTTCGTGTGATCTTCCATCATTTGAGAGAAATAGCTTGGAGGAAGGAACTTTCGGAAAGGAACCTGAAGATCAAGAAGGTTGCTTCAAAGGAGGAGGTGTAGATCCGAGATCTACTTCAGTGGTGTTCATCTTGGTGGTAACAAGCTGCTATTTTCCTTCCTTTACACCTAGATCTATGTGCTGTTGTTGGGGTTTTTAGCCATAATGTTATTCTTTCAAGTTAGAAGCCAGATCTGAAGTTGCTACTTCAGATCTAAGCATATGATGGTCTTGAGAAGCACAAAGTATCAGCCCTTGAGTGGATCATGAAGCCTCTTTGCCTTAAACCCTAGTTCATGGTGTATTTTGCCTAGATCTCCTTCTCTACACGTACAGTTTGCAACATTATGTAAGGAATGGGCTTGGGAAGGGTAGATCTACAGTTTGGAGTCCATGCATGACTCAAAAGCCCTTTGCATGTAAAGGGATTTGAATAGACTCGACGAGTCCTTTGAGTGGACTCGGCGAGTAGCATGAAGGTGTGGAGCAACTCGACAAGTGGGATGAACAGCGCGTCGAGTCGGATGAAGATTGCCTTGCACTCGGTGAGTCTGTTCTTGGACTCGGCGGGTTAGGTTGCAAAACCCCAAACCCTTCAAGTTGAGACTCGAATCAGTTAGTCAGGTGGAGAGTCAGTGAGTTGGACAGGTCAGGACTCAGAAATCGGTAGACTCGACGAGTCATGGACTGACTCGGCGAGTCAAGGCGCGAATGGAAGGAATCTGAACATTTTGAACTCGACGAGTCATGGACTGACTCGGCGAGTCAAGGCGCGAATGGAAGGAATCTGAACATTTTGAACTCGGCGAGTCAGTAGGGTGACTCGGCGAGTAGGGTTGACCTGGAAGGTTGACTGTGACCAAGGTTGACTTCGTTGTCTTTCAGGGGTCAGTTAGATTCAATATTGCTTTGATATTGGTAGTTCGGGGAGCAAGGGGAGCAGGAGATCAGTGAGTTGCTGGGCAGCAACTAGAGAGATCATCAGCAAGTTCAGCCAGTTCAGGTGAGTTTCCCTTTGTGTGAATGGGTCTAAGGCCACAATACCAGCCCATGTAGTTATGAGTAGAAGACCCGGGGGTTAGCCCTAGGCACAATTAACTAGTATGATATTTAGGACGAGGTCCAGTAATAGCGGGCGGGTGCCCAAGGATTTGTTTATATGATAGATTATACTTGTTGTCTGTGTGATAGATGTATGTGCCTGGTAGAGAGGTGAGAGTGGGTGAGGTCCCGTATCTCACCAATAGCGGAGTGTGGATGGGGTACCATATCTCATTAGTAGCAGAACAGGGGCGAGGCCCAAACTAGAACAGGAGTGAGAGTGGGCTGGGCCCGTATCTCGCTACCATTAGGAGCGTGGACGAGGTTCCATGACTCATCAGTAGCAGGACATGGGCGAGGCCCAAGATAGGCGAGGCCTGAGGACAGAACCAGTTGCATGTGTTTAGTTATTTGTTGTGATATGTTTATGTATTATTATTTGTTGGCGGGCGAGACCCTATTACAGGCGAGGCCTAAGTAAAACAGATATGTATCCGAGCAGGGCTCGAAGCTAGGCGGGGCCTGGAGCGGTGGGGCTGTTGTAGCAGGCGAGGCCTGAGGTAGGGGGCGTGGCCCAAGATAGCGGGTGTGGCCCATTATGTGCAGTATGTGGTTATGCATCGTATGTGGTAGGGTGGGGAAATCACTAAGCTTCGTGCTTACGGTATTCAGTTTTGGTTTCAGGTACTTCCTGTAGCGAAGGGAAGAGCTCGGGGTGTTTGCATGGCACACACCATAGATTAGACAACCTAGGAATGTTTACTCTGATAATGAACATGTGTTTTGAAAACATACACTCATATTATATTTTGGAATTATGACTTTGCTTTAAGTAATGTTTTATTAAAAGAAATTTATGGTCTTAAATTTTGGGTCGTTACAGCCTTAAAGGTGTGTACAACCATGGGTGTGCGGCCCAAGGAGGTGTGCGGCTATACACACATGATGGAAGGTTCCTTTGAGGTGTTTTCAAGGTCCATAGTTGCATCCATGAAGTGTTCTAGGTACATACTTAGTTGTAGTTCTAGTTTAGGGTTTTAGAAATGGTTTTATGGTCCTAAGGTGTGTGTGTGGTCGCACACAAGAGTGTCCTGCCGCACACAAGGAGTGTGCTGCCACACACAAAGAGTGTGTTGCCGCACATGTGTGTGCAACCATACACAGATATGTGCGGTTTCACTACTTCAAAGAGATGAAGAACATAAAAGAATTCAATGATTCTAGGCTTAGATAAAGTGGTTCTTCAAGCACAACAAGCTAAGGGATGGATTACTTATGTTTTTGAAGACTTGGAAGAGTTTCTGGTTGAAGAAGCTTGAGAGAAATGTTGTTATGTGTTGCCAAGGAGTGAAAGGAATGAAAGGAAATCGGTCTACCCTTTATATAAGGGTGGGTGTGCTGCCATAACAGGGGTGTGCGGCCATACACCCATGTGTACGGCCGCACACTCCTCCTAAAGGTGTGTATGGCCTGGTTTTGACACTATACCACTTGTTGACTCATTACTAACCTCAACTTCATTGTACTTAAGCTTAGAACGCTTAAATGAACCTTTAAATAGTGATAGGAGTTAACAGAAATGAGTTTCACTTAGATTAACTGAGTAGATGTAACAGGTAAAAGTTTTCGGTTGTCACACTTTCACTATCACAGAAATTTTCCATAGGCTCCTTTACATTTGGCACAACTCCAAGGTCTCTAATGAAGTTCTTCAGCGATACAGCCTCCTTTGTTGCTTCACTCGCTACTATGTACACTGATTCACAAGTCGAATCAACTACCGTGTCATGCTTGGAACTTTTCCAATTAATTGCTCCTCCATTTAAGCTAAAGACACAACCTGAATGAGTCCCATGATATCTGATGACCATGCTCAAAGCAAAAGCCACATCAGGATGAGTTTAAGTAATAGCATACATGATTGAGCCTACAGTGGAAGCATAAGGTACTCAACTCATTTCACCTATCTCAGCCTCTGTACTCGGACCTTGAGTCTTACTTAGCTTGGCGTTACTCTGGATCGGTAAATATCCTTTCTTGGAGTCTTGCATGCTGAACCTATTCAATACCTTATCTGAGTAAGTACTCTATCTAAGTCCAATTAGTCTTTTACTCCTTTCCCTTAATATCCTTATCCCTAGGATATAGGAAACTTCTCCAGGGTCTTTCATAGTAAAGCACTTCCCAAGCTAGGAATTCACCTCCTGTAGAGTTGGGATGTCATTTCCTATGAGTAGTATGTCATCCACATACAATACCAAAAAGATAACTACACTCCCAGGAGCTCTAACATATATCCACGACTCATCTTCGCTTCTCAAGAAACCAAACTCTTTGACCTTTTTCATTGAAACAAATACTCCAACTGTGAGATGCTTGTTTCAATCCATAAATGGATTTCTCAAGCTTGCAAACTCTATTTTGGTACTCCGCACTAAAAAAAACCCTCTGGCTGACTCATGTAAACATCCTCAGCCAACTTTCCATTAAGGAAAGCAGTTTTGACATCCATTTGACATATTTCATAATCATGAAATGCAGCAATGGCTAGCATGACCCTAATATATTTTATCTTCGCTACTGAAGAAAAAGTTTCATCATAATCATGCCCTAAGTCTGAGTAAAACCCTTCGCAACTAATCTCACCTTATAATTATGCACTTTTCCATCCATATCGGTCTTCTTCTTCAAGATCCACTTGCACATGATTGTCTTACAGCCAGGTAGATTGTCAACCAAGTTCCAAACACAATTGTCATACATGGATTGTATCTCGCTATCCATAGCCTCTTTCCCTTTAGCTGACTCTGGGCCTGCCACGGCTTCCTTAAAGTTGTTAGGTTCATCGAATCAACAAGAGTTTCCTCCTCAGTTTCCGCAGTAATATTGAAACCATAGCAATGCTCAGGTGCATTCCTAACCCTCGTGGAACGCCTCATAGGTACAGACTCATCAATCGGATCAACAAGATTTTCCTCCTCAGTTTGCTTGGTAGGGTTTGAGGTTCTTTCATCACTTGACTCTTGAATTTCTTGAAGGTCAATTTGCCTCCCACTATTTCCTTGGCTTATGAACTCTCTCTCTCTCTCTCTCTCTATCTCTCTCTCTCTCAAGACCCTTCTTCTTGCCACAAAGACCACATTTTCACTGGATCTGTAGAAGAGATAACCAAAGCATTTTGTGGGTAGCGGATGAAAATACACCTCTCACTTCAATATTCAAGCGTATCTTGAGTCTCGCGTCTCACGAAAGCCTCGAAACCCCAAATCTTGATGTGGTACAAATTGGGAACTTTCCCAGTCCACATCTCATGAGGTGTTTTGGCAACCTTCTTTGTAGGGACTAAATTAAGGATATGGGTGGCAGTCTCTAAGGCATACCCCCAATAAGAGATTAGTAGTGAATCTCGACTCATCATGAAGCGGCCCATGTCCAACAAAGTCCGATTACGCCTCTCAATCACACCATTCAATTGTTGTGTCCTGCGAGGTGTCAATTATGAGACAATCCCACATTCCTTTAGACAGTCGAGGAACTCTATACTAGGATACTCACCACCTCGATCGGATCAAAGCATCCTAATGTTCCTACCCAATTGATTCTATACTTCCTGTTTAAACTCTTGAAACTTTTCAAAAGTCTCTAACTTCTTCTTGAGTAAGTAGACATAACCATATCTACTAAAATCATCAGTAAAAGTCACCTAGTAGCGATGAGCATCTCTTGTGGCGGTTTTGAAGGGTCCACACACATCAGTATGTATAAGGTCCTTGCACAAGTACCAGTGAAGGGTGATTTTGTTATTTTCCCAAGAAAACAAGATTCAGAACTATCATCTGACTTTAGGTAAAATGGCTCCAAGACTCCATCCTTTTGGAGTTGGCCTATGCGTTTCTTGCTTACATCACCAAGACGACAATGCCATAATGATGCTTTATCCAATATAGTAGAAGAATCAATACACACCACATTATTTCCTAGGTTATTTACAACCGACACAGTTTCATAGATACCATCGCAAGGTAATGCTTAAAAATAATTAACGTTATTAAAGAAAGCATTAATACCACCACATTCATTATCAAAAGAAAAGGTAAACTGTTGTTTGTACAAACCATGAAAATAAATAATATTTCTGGCTATTTCAGATGAGTAAACACATTTATTCAAATCTACCTCTAATCCACAACATAGCAACAAAGTATAAACTCCAATCAGGGTAACAGGCGAAGCCTTCATATTCCCCATGATTAGGTTTATCTACCAATGCTCCACATCCTCACTTCTTCTTAGGCCCTGTCAATCAGAAAATATGTGAATACCACAACCTGAATCAAGGACCAAAGAGTCAGAATATGGTGAGTTATTAGACAATATAGTGTAAATACTTGCATGGGAGGGTCTCACATTCCCATCCTTGACATCCTGCAAGTACTTTGGTCAGTTTCGCTTTTAGCGCCCCTGATTTTGGCAATAGAAGCATTTAGCCTCTTTAGGGTTGGCATAAGGAGTGATAGAACCACTTTTGGTTCTAGATGAGGAGCCTTCAAGAGACTTTCCCTTGGTACCCTTCGAAGGGGTCTTCCTCTTCTTCCCTTTACCTTGCACGATAGCCAAAACAGAGGTAGTTGTAAGAGTAGGAGTAGAAGTAACAATCGACTTACCTTTAATACCACTTACTGCGGTCTTCAAAAGTCCATGAACTTTGCTGAGAGTAACTTCCTCCTTGTTCATGTGGTATGTAATTCGAAATTGGTCATAGCAAGACGGTAAGGAGTGAATAACCATGAAAATTCACTTGGTACCCTTAATATTATCACCTAATCAATGTGTGGGTTACCCACATGCACTCCACCAATCTATGATAAAAATTAAGTCACCCTTTGTTATCCTTACTAGTCCAAGTTAGTGTGCCAGTTAGCCACACATGCTCCACCAACGACTTAGTAAGGTACAAACTGTGAATTTGATGGGTTAACACCATATTCACATTTTCCTAAAGTATCTAAGATTGGGAATTATAAAACATTTAGTTACTTTATAATAATCATTATACTTATGAGAATTAAAATCATTCTCCTACCCGTTCGGCTAACGACCCTCCACCCATCAAGGAAGCGGTGGGTGAGAATGGACACCCATTAAGTTGCCATTTTATAGGAAACGACCTTATGCCCCCTTATAGACCAGCTTCGTGAATGAGGCCTACTAAGGTTAAAACGACTTGGTCTTCCATTAATGTTATAATAGTATAAGGGTTGAATTTTGATTATTAATATATATATATATATATATATATATATATATATATATATATATATATATATATATATATATATATATATATATTAATAATTAACCATTACTGTTATAATAGTATAAGGGTTGAATTTTAACTTTTAAAACTCTAACGGTTTGGAATTAAAGTATTCTTAAATGTGTGCAACTTTACAAATTCCAAAACTTGATGGCATGTTTTGAAACTATTAAAAACTCTTCATTTCATAACTTATGAATTAATACTTCATAAAAGTGAAGACTCTTCATTTTTATGTAACTTATGTGTTTTAAATGGACATTAAAAGAAAGTTATCCATAACTTGAGGACAAATTGTGGATCCCATTAAACACATAATTGATCAAGAATTAATCATTAAACAATTTAGCAAGTTATTCCTATGATCTAACAATAACTTATAAGAACATGAAGATGCATATCAAAACTTCAAGAACCATATGAACACATATAAACATGGAATTTTGGTATTAGCCATTGTAAATGGATTATCATAACCATTACACCATCTAAAACAAGTTTTAAAACACCAAAATAGATTAGGGTAATGTTTCTAGTCCATTTCCAGCAACAAAATTTGAAAAACTGTAGTCAGAGCCTCCTACTCATCAAGTGCAAGAACCTACTCGATGAGTAGGTTGAATTTTGCCTTGGACTCATCCATTCCCCCCCCCCCCCGCCCCATGGACTCGGCGAGTCCATTGTCCAGACAACAAGTTTTTCATCTTTTTCATCAAGTTTGCATGAAATATCAAGAAAACAATCTTAGGTTTAGATACCACTGATGGTTTTGAGTATTCCAACACTCCTATGGTATACATGCAACCTATCTAACATAAATAGAGAAGTTTTAAACATAAATGTTAGTAAGAGATACATAACTTTTATTGCTGGAATTCCTTTGAGATCCTTATGAGCCTAGCACCCCAAATGTGAGACCTCAAATGCTTCACACAACACCAAATACACATGGAATAACTTAGAGAGAAATGCAACATACTTAGAAATCGGCTATGAACTCCTGTTCTTAATAGTGGCCGATTTTGGTAGCTAACATATCCTTTTTATAGTGTGTCACAAGTAAAGTTACACCATGTAAACCCTAAATGACATGAGTTTCCATTTCATGGATCCATGGGTTCAAAGCAACCATAGAGCATCCATGGAATATCTCATGGGTTTTAGCCCAACTCAATACACTGAGGACTTCAAGCCAACTATTAAAGAAATGGATGATTACACAATTAGCCAATATATTTAATTAGTGTCCTTTTGATCAAAAAATTAGTTCTAAATTTACTCTTCATCAATACTAATTAAATAATATTATTAATATATTAGAACTTATAATATATTAGAAAATCATAATTGTCCTTTCTATCATTTTAGTCTACCCAAGTGCATGATGCCATGCAACCCATATGGACCATGCCAAACCGGGTCAATTACATATCAGAAATACTTATGGACTTAGACACCTTATCCAACAATTTATTCCTCCATTATATATATATATATATATATATATATATATCATATGGACTGAGACATGGATTACAATCATTCTCTCTGTCCATTTTTTGTTTCCCGATTTCCGATTTATGACAACCGACTAATTGAACAAATCAAATCAATCCAGGCTTGGCCAAGAAGATAGGGGTGTCATCCTAAATCATCGAGGGGCCCACATAAATTTTTTGTTTCCATCCAAGGGTAAAAGGAATGGATAAACTTCGAATCATATACTTATTCTACTACTTTTTGAATCATACACAAAGGCATGCTTTATAATATCGAGTTACAAATGCGTTTTCGTGCAATCACTGTATAACTAACTTATAGTCCACAACTCATATCTCTAGGTTTCAAGAATATAATATATTATTGTCTCATGATCACTCGTGATGAAATCCAAGAAGTGATTCAAATAAACTGTGGGTTTAATCCAATACTCAGAACTTATGATCACTCATGAATGTTATAGCAATTATCGCTATGTCCAACACCTTAGACATCTACAAACCAACTTCATGTTAATACCTACATCCAACGTATTATCGACTTTGGATAGTTTGAATAACTCAGTCATTCGGGAAGAATGACCTAGTTATTCTGGAAGTCAAAACATGCAAAGTGAAACACAAGAATAATCGGATCCAGTATGGTATCAGAACTTATGAATATAAATAGAACACCTTTGATTTATCACCATATTTATTATACATTATTCATTGTATAATGTTTCAACTAATCAACTTTATATTTGAATCAAAACAATAATCATGCCATGCTATAAGCATGCACACTATGTTTATCCAAACTATGGTCATGCCATACACAAAGTAGGCACATTATCTTTTTCTATGATCTTTACATTGTGGAATAGATCGATTGAACATAATTATAGTGATTCCTATTTCATAATCCCAAATCCTTATCATAAGAATTCCAAATTTGTACCAATTACCAAAATCTATTATATTTTAAACTTATATGCACTGATCCTCTTGTAATGATTAGCACAAAGTCACAATGACTTGTCAACGATCATTACAGAGTATTCCAATGGAGATCAACTCCATGAAAACGAGGTCTCATATTCAAAATACATTGCTTTTAACATACTTCTTGCATTAAGTTTTTCTAATCTTACACAGATTCAATAACTACCACCTATAGAGACATTTCCATATTCTCATTTTGACTATCACTTCTGAACAAGAGTTACCTCCTTTCAGAATATGTCAATATCGTCCTTCCAAAATTAACACTATACTTCCAGTTGTCCCTGAGCAACCAGTCTTTCGTAAACTTTAGATTGTCCTCAAAACTTGTAACAACCCGTTATTTCAAGACAGTAAAAATCGAGTCCTGTAACCTCTTTGAGAAAGGAAATAGAATATCATCGAAAAATGAAGTATTCAAAAACTCTATTTGGAGTACACTATGTGGTAGTTATCGTCTTAAGGTTTCCAAACATATAAATAACACAAAAATCCGAGTTATAACGAAGAAGTTATGCTTATTCTAAGTTTTTCGACAAAAACCAGCAATACGAAGTTGCGTAAAAACGCAAAGTTTCAATAAAACACTTTCCGACCTTAGGTGTCTAAATGAAAGTCGTAGATATCGTTAAACTACAAACATGCATAAAAAGAACGCTCAAATCGGACATCGTATAAATAAGTTATGAATTTTTAATGAAATTCCTTAATCACGTCATTTTAATAAATAAATAATAAAAATAATTCCGGAATTGGCCAACGGAATCTAAATGAAAGTTGTAGATTGTAGTCTCACCTTCGCGGGGATATAAAGAACGTCAAAAACGGAGTTCGTATGAAGGAGATATGAATTTTCAAAGTTTGATAATTAATTTATATATATATTTTTTAAAACTTCGGTATTATTCGAAGGGAGTCAGCGTCCTCATCCGAGGTACGCGCTGCGTACTCCTGTACGCCCTGTGAACCCGAGGAACTTGGCCTCAAACCGTCCACGTCGCCCTATGCGAGGCACCCGACCCGCCCGTCCGAACCGCCGTCCCATCCGACCCGACTGCCTAAGCCGTCCTATCTGAGGCCGAGGCAGTCGAGGCTTCGGTCACGCATGACGTACGCGTACGCGCTGCGTACGAGCGTACGCCCCACGTACGAGGCCTCTCAGGCCCCCCTATAAATAGCATGCGAGGGTTCCCAGGAAAATGGCCCATTCTCTCTCCTTTTTCTTGTGTTTTACCTCGTTTTCCATGCTCGCACTACCCCGAAGCCCTGGTCATTTTGTGCAAGTCCCGAAGGTCGATTTTTCTCCCGAGGAATCCCGAGATTTCCGAGGAAAATCCATTTCCCGAGACGAAACTCTTCCCGGTTTTCCATCTTGCTATCTTCAAACTTTCAAGTGAGTTCATACCCCTTTCAAACACACTTTAAATACATTTTAAATGCTTTTATACTCTTTTAGGGGGGAATACAAGTAAACATACGGTTATTATCGTGTATTTTATAAAGTTTCACTTCACTTGTTTTATCGAATAAATCACTTGGAACTCATTACTATTATGGAAAACTCTTGTCATACTTGGCGTGCATTAGACATTATACAAAGTATATAATGATTTCAAAGTAACTTTCGTCGTTAAGTCGTTTATTACATTCTAAAAACTTATGATTTTGCTTTGTCAAACATTGTGAAAAAGGATAAACTTTGCATAGAAAACTATCACTTTAATATGGGCTTAATTGAGAATCCATGAGATGTGTATATCTTCAAACATTACTTTTCTTTATTAGAAAGTAATACTGCAAGTCCTGTCTATAACCAGAGTCTCCCGTTCGGAGAACGTGTCAAATGTGTATAGATCTATACGGGAAGTCATGATCCCGCGCCCTGACTGTTAGCTACAGTCCGTCTTTTGGGGTGACAGTTGTCATAACGCTGCGACGCCTGAAGAACGTCGTTACAGGCATATTATGTTTAGTATGGTTATAAAACTCATCGAATATACAATTATTATGGTATTATGCTATTATGAACGAGTAGCTATTAAAAATATTCTTCATCTAATAAATGCGATCTTCGTATAGTTTTACTATATAAAACTATGACACAACTTTTGAGAACGTCGGTTTCTTGCGATTTTCGGTCTTAGAGACTGCCAATTATATTAGGAAAATAAGGGTTTCTCCTGCATACAAACCAAACAACTAATAGTAAAATAAGGGATTTTCCTGGTGCAATTATTTACAACTTATAACACGAACATTTATATGCATTTCATACTTTTATAAGAAAATAAGGGTTTTTCTTGGAAAACACAACAACTCGTATCTCAACCATTAGGGAAAATATGGGATTTTCTGGATCTAATACATTCACTTTCAACCCAACAAATCACAACTCTTTACATTTGAAATGCTGCGTTTTCTGGAAAATATACACCCATTTTGGAATGGCATCCAATTTTTTCTAAACTACTTATGAACTCACCAACTTAATTGTTGACACTTTTTCTTTGAAATAACTTGTATTCTCAGGGAACCGCTAAGCAGGTTTGGGAATCAACTTTTGGGATTAATGCGCTGGCGTTAATTACTCCTTTTGGATGATGTTTATGTATTTATCTTTGAACATGTAATGAATACAATTATGTAAACATCTTGGAAACTTTAATATATATGGTGGTGTGTACTTTCCTTTCTATGAACTGTTATGATACTGAATATGACGTCCTCCGCCCCCGAATGTTTCCGCCGTTCTGGTTTGGGGGTGTGACAGATTGGTATCAGAGCTTTGTTTATAGGGAATTAAGTATATCAAAACCATTCCTTTTTGATATACAACTATAAACTCAACTGGGCAAAAACACTCTGAGAAAAATTCATACTTTTGAAAGTAAACCTAATTAGTTTTAACGTAAGCATGCACTCATTTTTATACTAATAACAGTTTCATAGTAAATAACTTTAGAAGTATTATAAATAAATTGTGCAACACAGGTACGCCTTGGGACATGTAATCGGAACTGGGAAGAATATAGCATGATCAACTATATTTGTCCAAGAGCCGACTAAGGTATGCCAAGGAGTGTCTGTAATGGAAAACAAATTTAAAACTTACCAAAAGCATATCGCTAAAGAATATTGAGGGAGTATTCGAGTGCCGTCAACCATTAAACTTAAGGGTAAGTTTCATGTGCTCTAGCTTATAGTAAACTTTTAACTCTATTCTCGTACAGTCTAAATGGCGGGATTCCATCACCCCAATGACCCCTACTACCCCAACCAATGTAATGGAGGGTGGATTGAAGAAGATCCTGAAGAAGACGAAGAGCCTATAGAGTTGGAGGGAGGGGATGACTCTGGCACGGATTCGGAGCCAGAAATTATAAATCCACCAATCCCACAATCTCCCGTCCATGTGAGGAATTTCCAAGGACCCACTCCAGTGTGGGGAAGTCACCTCCATCATTGGAGCCAACAACAAATCTTACGCCCTCCTTACGGCATGTGCCGAGACTTCTATGATGTGAGAGGCGGGGGATCAGCCGACCGAGCACTTCCGGTAATGGTTGGCAAACTCGCCAACCAGTGCTATCAATCCGGAGTGCAAGCCAACCGAATCCTAGAGGTCAATGTGGAAGTACAAATCCACACGGCCGATATCAACCGCCTAGAGTTGTTGCAGAACGACATCCACATTCGCACCAAAGCGTTTCAAGCACAAGCAAATGCGGCCTTCGCAGAATTAAGAGAACAACAAGCTGCGTTTGATAGACGCCTCATGGAGTCGAAGCAGTCCGACACGGAGTCGAGCTCCAAACGCAAAGCGCACTGCAAGTAGTACTTGCCCAACTCTCAAATTTTGTTATAAATTAGGACTTCGGATAAAAGTATTATCTTCTTTAAATTGTTCTGTAATCGGAGGCCTTTAGAAAGGCCAAGAAATTTTGTCTAGACCCCGCTGTAACACAACTATATGTTTAATATATATAAGGGTATACCCCTTTTCTTGTGGTTGTTAATCATTCGCAAATCGTTCGATTCATTGGTACATCTATTCAAACTTTACTTTCAAGATCAAAACATAGTGTCAGTCAAACCCAACTTCTTAGAACTATTAGAAGTTAACTCAATATCATTCAACTCTGAACTGCCAAAATTTATAAAATTTTCCATATTTTTTCTTTTGGCAGCACGATGCCTCCTCGTCCAAACCTAAGGCCCAAACCGGGCACGGTACCACCACCACCTCCACCACCAGCTTATGATCCAGCCATGGTCCAGGCTGCTATCACAGTAGCAGTAACTGCAGCCCTCTCGCAAATAAACTCTCACGGAAATGGAGGGGCCAGAAGCAGTACGAATCATCCAAATCATGGTACTGGTCATGGTCAAGGAAGAGAATGTACTTACAAGGAGTTCTCTAACGCTAAGCCAAAAACTTTTAATGGAACTGGGAGAGTCATTGCACTAATGCAATGGTTCGAGAAGACCGAAACGGTCTTCAAGATCTGCTCATGCCTAGAAGCAAACAAAGTCAAGTTCGCTGCTTGCACTTTCGTGGATCGAGCCCTCACTTGGTGGAAAAGCCATGTGAACTCAGTGATGCTCACTGTCGCCAACGCCATGAGTTGGGACGATCTAAACGTTCTACTAGTGGAAGAATACTGCCCAAGGGGCGAAGTGCAAAAGCTGGAGCAGGAGCTCTGGAATCTGAAAATGACTAGGTCTGACCTAGTCACCTACATAGCTAGGTTCAACGACCTCGCTGCACTGTGCCCTAGCATGGTCAACCCAAAATCAAAGAAGGTTGAAAGGTACATTTGGGGGTTGTCACCCCAGATTCAAGGGCATGTCCTAGCTTCCGGCCCTGTTACCTACAACAGCGCTAAACGCCTGGCTCAGCGACTCATCGACCACGGAGTAAAACCCAGTATCATTTCAACAACCGCAAATCCACCTAGGGAGGCTCAGAGCCAGAGTAGGCCTTGGAACAAAAGGAGGGGATAAACTCTCCAGGAAAACCCCAAGAAACAACAAGTAATAGCGACCCACGCTATGACTGTACCTGTGAACCCTGCCCCCACAAGCTCATATAATGGGAAACTTCCTAAATGCAACCGATGCAGCTTCCACCACCACGGTCCTTGCCCTGATCTTCAATGCACCAAGTGTAATAAGAAGGGACATACAGCCCGCTATTGCAAAGGGCCAACCCAACCATCCGTCCCCACTACTAATACCGGGGTAAGCCGCGCCTGCTTTGAGTGCGGAGACACGGGGCACTACCGCAGGGACTGCCCAAAGGCAAACAACCGGAATACTGGCGGAAGGGGATGAGTTTTCGCAATGGGACAAGATAAAGCCATTGCGGACCCTACTGTTGTTACGGGTACGTTTCTTCTCGATAACTCGTATGCATGCATTTTGTTTGATAGAGGAGCGGAAAGGAGTTTTGTGAGTCACGACTTTAAAGGCCTGCTAAAATCAATACCACAATCATTAAGTGAACCATTCATAGTAGAAATGGCCAACGGGAAAACCGAAGGCACTAAGGAGATATACTTAAACTGCACCCTAACTTTAAACGATAATCCCTTTTCAATCAACCTTATGCCAGTCTCGATTAAGAATTTCGATGTCATCATTGGCATGGATTGCTGAGTTCTCATCATGTGGACATTATATGTTATGATAAGGCCGTTCGCCTTAATCTGCCAACCGGCGAAACTTTCATTATCTTGGGCGACAACCAAGTACCACTCTTCGTATCATCTCAAGTATCCAAGCTCGGAAATGCCTACGCAAGGAGTGTCACGCGTTCTTGGCACATGTTGTAGATGTGAAATGCGAAGTCCAAGACATCAAGAGTGTGCCCGACGTACGCGATTTTCCCGACGTTTTTCCCGAGGACCTTCCGGGAATACCACCCGCGAGACAAGTTGAGTTCCGAATTGATCTAGTTCCCGGAGCTACCCCAGTAGCCAAAGCACCCTATCGATTAGCCCCGGCAGAGATGCAGGAGCTATCCAGCCAACTGAATGAACTACTTGGAAAAGGATTCATCAGGCCGAGCTTCTCGCCATGGGGAGCACCCGTACTGTTCGTGAAAAAGAAGGATGGATCATTCAGAATGTGCATCGACTACCGTGAACTCAACAAACTTACCATCAAGAACCGATACCCCCTACCCCGAATTGATGACTTATTCGATCAACTCCAAGGAGCCAACTACTTCTCCAAGATCGATCTGAGGTCGGGATATCACCAGCTGCGAGTCCTGGAGAGTGATATTCCCAAGACGGCCTTCCGAACATGATACGGACATTACGAGTTCGTAGTGATGCCGTTCGGACTAACCAATGCCCCGGCCGTGTTCATGGATCTAATGAATCGGGTATGTCGTCCATTCTTGGATAAATTCGTGATAGTATTCATAGACGACATACTCATTTATTCAAAGAATAAAGAAGAGCATGGTCAACATCTGAGGCAAGTTTTAGAGACGTTACGGACTGAGAGACTATATGCAAAATTCTCAAAATGTGAATTTTGGATTAGAAAGGTGGACTTCCTCGGTCACGTGGTCAGCAAGGAAGGAATCCACGTGGATCCATCAAAAATCAAAGATATCAAGAACTGGTCTGCGCCAACTACACCAATAGAAATTCGCCAATTTCTAGGTCTTGCTGGTTATTACCGAAGGTTCATCCAGAATTTCTCCAGCATCGCAAAGCCTCTTATCGCCTTAACCCAGAAAGGTGTGACCTACGATTGGGGAGAAAAGCAAGATGCTGCATTTCAGACTTTGAAACAGGTCTTTTGCAGTACGCCCATCCTTTCTCTCCCAGAAGTGACCGAAGATTTTGTGGTGTATTGCGATGCTTCGAAGCAAGGGCTGGGCTGTGTACTAATGCAGAGGGGAAAGGTTATTGCATATGAGGTCAATTACACCACTCATGATTTAGAACTTGGGGCGGTGGTCTTCGCTCTTAAAATCTGGAGACACTACCTATATGGTACCAAATGCACTATCTTTACAGACCACAAGAGCCTACAACACATCTTCGACCAGAAGGAGTTGAACATGAGACAGCGACGTTGGGTCGAATTGCTCAACGACTACGAATGTGAGATTCGCTATCATCCAGGAAAGGCTAACGTCGTGGCAGATGCCCTTAGTCGTAAGGAGTACTCTGGCCGAAGAGTGAAGTCATTAGCCATGTCAATCCATTCGCACCTGTTGATACAAGTCAAGGAAGCTCAAATAGAGGCCCTGAAACCCGAAAACGTGACAGGTGAGACCCTTAGGGGAGTGGACAAGAATTTAGAAATCAAGAGTGACGGAGCACGCTACCTCATGAACCGAATATGGACGCCCAAGTATGGTGGACTTAGAGAGGTAGTTATGAGCGAGGCACACAAGACTCCATACTCCGTACACCCCGGGTCAGACAAGATGTATCAAGATCTCAAACAACTCTACTGGTGGCCTAACATGAAAGTAGAGATCGCTACATATGTGAGCAGGTGTTTGACTTGTGCCAAGATCAAAATAGAACACCAGAAACCCTCAGGACTACTCCAACAACCTGAAATTCCTGAGTGGAAATGGGAGCAGATTTCCATGGACTTTATAACGAAACTACCCAAAACTCAGGGTGGCCAAGATACTATTTGGGTAATCATCGATAGATTAACCAAGTCCGCTCATTTCCTACCGATCAAGGAAACTGATAAAATGGAAAAGCTATCAAGAATCTACATCCGAGAGATCGTACGACTTCATGGAGTGCCAATGTTTATCATCTCGGATAGAGACAGCAGATTAACGTCTAGATTCTGGCAATCATTGCAAAAATCCATGGGAACAAGATTGGACATGAGTACTGCCTATCACCCCCAAACTGACGGACAGAGCGAAAGAACGATCCAAACCTTGGAAGACATGTTGCGAGCATGTGTAATCGACTTTGGTAAAGCATGGGATGTTCACTTACCTTTGGTTGAGTTCTCTTATAACAATAGTTATCATACTAGTATAAATACTGCTCCATTTGAAGCCTTTTACGGCCGTAAGTGCAGATCACCTCTGTGCTGGACGGAAGTGGGCGACACACAACTAGCAAGAGGTCTAGTCCCTGATAGCACCCTCACTGGTCCAGAGATCATCAGGGAAACTACTGAAAAGATTGTGCAAATACAAGAACGACTGAAATCCTCGAGGGATAGGCAAAAGAGCTATGCCAACAAAAGACGTAAACCCTTGGAATTTCAGATTGGCGATCGGGTACTACTGAAGGTCTCACCCTGGAAGGGAATGATACGCTTTGGAAAGCGTGGGAAGCTAAATCCTAGGTACATTGGACCCTTCGAAATCATTTCAAGGATTGGTCCAGTAGCCTACAAACTCCGACTTCCAATTGAGCTTAACAAACTACATCCAGTATTCCACGTATCAAACCTGAAGAAGTATCTGTCCGACGAAACACTTGTAATTCCACTCGATGAGATCGAACTAAATGAAAATCTTAACTTTGTGGAAGAACCCGTCGAGATCATGGATAGGGAAGTTAAACGAACTAAACAGAGTCGCATTCCAATAGTAAAGGTCCGAGGGAATGCTAAGAGGGGACCTGAGTTCACGTGGGAACGAGAAGATCAAATGCAACAGAAGTATCCACATCTCTTCCCCAGCCCCTAAGACTCTTCTTTTGTATTAAAATTTCGGGACGAAATTCCCTCTAACGGGGGGATGATGTAACAACCCGTTATTTCAAGATAGTAAAAATCAAGTCCTGTAACCTCTTTGAGAAAGGAAATAGAATATCATCGAAAAATGAAGTATTCAAAAACTCTATTTGGAGTACACTATGTGTTAGTTATCGTCTTAAGGTTTCCAAACATATAAATAACACAAAAATCCGAGTTATAACAAATAAGTTATGCTTATTCTAAGTTTTCCGACAAAAACCAGCAATACGAAGTTGCGTAAAAACGCAAAGTTTCAATAAAACACTTTCCGACCTTAGGTGTCTAAATGAAAGTCGTAGATATCGTTAAACTACAAACATGCATAAAAAGAACGCTCAAATCGGACATCGTATGAATAAGTTATGAATTTTTAAAGAAATTCCTTAATCACGTCATTTTAATAAATAAATAATTAAAATAATTCCGGAATTGGCCAACGGAATCTAAATGAAAGTTGTAGATCGTAGTCTCACCTTCGCGGGGATATAAAGAACGTTAAAAACGGAGTTCGTATGAAGGAGATATGAATTTTCGAAGTTTGATAATTAATTTATATATATATATATATATATATATATATATATTTTTAAACATCGGTATTATCCGAAGGGGAGTCAGCGTCCTCATCCGAGGTACGCGCTGCGTACTCCTGTACGCCCCGCGTACCCGAGGAACTTAGCCTCAAACCATCCACGTCGCCCTATGCGAGGCACCCGACCCGCCCGTCCGACCCGCCGTCCCATCCGACCCGACTGCCTGAGCCGTCCCATCCGAGGCCGAGGCAATCGAGGCTTTGGTCATGCATGACGTACACGTACGCGCTGTGTACGGGCGTACGCCCCGCGTATGAGGCCTCTCAGGCCCCCCTATAAATAGCATGCGAGGGTTCCCGGGAAAATGGCCCATTCTCTCTCCTTTTTCTTGCGTTTTACCTCGTTTTCCGTGCTCGCACTACCCCGAAGCCCTGGTCATTTTGTGCAAGTCCCGAAGGTCGATTTTTTTCCCGAGGAATCCCGAGATTTCCGAGGAAAATCCATTTCCCGAGACGAAACTCTGCCCGGTTTTCCATCTTGCTATCTTCAAACTTTCAAGTGAGTTCATACCCCTTTCAAACACACTTTAAATACATTTTAAATGCTTTTATACTCTTTTAGGGGGGAATACAAGTAAACATACGGTTATTATCGTGTATTTTATAAAGTTTCACTTCACTTGTTTTATCGAATAAATCACTTGGAACTCATTACTATTATGGAAAACTCTTGTCATACTTTGTGTGCATTAGACATTATACAAAGTATATAATGATTTCAAAGTAACTTTCGTCGTTAAGTCGTTTATTACATTCTAAAAACTTATGATTTTGCTTTGACAAACATTGTGAAAAAGGATAAACTTTTGCATAGAAAACTATCACTTTAATACGGGCTTAATTGAGAATCCATGAGACGTGTATATCTTCAAACGTTACTTTTCTTTATTAGAAAGTAATGCTGCAAGTGCTGTCTACAACCAGAGTCTCCCGTTCGGAGAACGTGTCAAATGTGTATAGATCTATACGGGAAGTCATGATCCCGCGCCCTGACTGTTAGCTACAGTCCGTCTTTTGGGGTGACAGTTGTCATAACGCTGCAACGCCTGAAGAACGTCGTTACAGGCATATTATGTTTAGTATGGTTATAAAACTCATCGGATATACAATTATTATGGTATTATGCTATTATGAACGAGTAGCTATTAAAACTATTCTTCATCTAATAAATGCGATCTTCGTATAGTTTTACTATATAAAACTATGACACAACTTTTTAGAACGTCGGTTTCTTGCGATTTTCGGTCTTAGAGACTGCCAATTATATTAGGAAAATAAGGGTTTCTCCTGCATACAAACCAAACAACTAATAGGAAAATAAGGGATTTTCCTGGTGCAATTATTTACAACTTATAACACGAACATTTATATGCATTTCATACTTTTATAAGAAAATAAAGGTTTTTCTTGGAAAACACAACAACTCGTATCTCAACCATTAGGGAAAATATGGGATTTTCTGGATCTAATACATTCACTTTCAACCCAACAAATCACAACTCTTTACATTTGAAATGTTGTGTTTTCTGGAAAATATACACCCATTTTGGAATGGCATCCAATTTTTTCTAAACTACTTATTAACTCACCAACTTAATTGTTGACACTTTTTTTTTGAAATAACTTGTATTCTCAGGGAACCGCTAAGCAGGTTTGGGAATCAACTTTTGGGATTAACGCGCTGGCGTTAATTACTCCTTTTGGATGATGTTTATGTATTTATCTTTGAACATGTAATGAATACAATTATGTAAACATCTTGGAAACTTTAATATATATGGTGGTGTGTACTTTCCTTTCTATGAACTGTTATGATACTGAATATGACGTCCTCCGCCCCCGAACGTTTCCGCCGTTCTGGTTTGGGGGTGTGACAAAGATTTCTTAATCATTTTAATCATATCCAATTCTAGAACTTTTCCCCTCTTAATGCCCCCAGACATTTACACAATTTAGAAAGAATAAATAACATAGCACATGCAATCGATCCTATACCTAAATCATATGGGACACAATTCATGATGTCTCACATAAAGACATGATTCTAGACCAGTCTTTTGCTACAATATTTTCTTTTTCATGTTTACAAAAATCGACTATGAATAGGGATGTCGTAATCATCCAGCCTTATGCAGTCCCATTGTGGTTTTGAATCTAGCTTTATGCAGTCCCATTGGAACTGAATGTTGAGAGATCCAAAGAGTCCCAATCATCCAGCTTTATGCAGTCCCATTGTAGTTTTGAATCTAGGTTGTCATTTTAAGAGTTATTCCATCAAATAGATCTTGATGTGTGGTGCGTGGACATAATGATTGAACCTTTATGTGACTTTTGGATGTTAGAAGGTCAGATCTATAGGTTAGAGAATCAGATCTGACGTTAGAAGGTCAAATGAGTGTTGCCATGGAGGAAACTCGCCAAGTCCATCAGAGGACTCGACGAGTCGAGTAAGGCCTTAGGAGGATTCAGAGGAAACACATGGACTCACCGAGTCACCCGAGTGCACTCGAGGAGTATAGTCAAAGTTGGACCGTTCATTGGACCCTAGAGGGTCCTGCTGAGACACATTGACCAGAAGGTCATATCGAGTTATAGCCTCGAGTGGCTTATGTGTTGTATGTTGTATTTAGGGGAACTCACTAAGCATTTATGTTTAACATGTTATGTGATATATGTTTCAGGTACCAACGAGGATCACGGGAAGGCGTTGGCATGATCTGTACGTACTATAGAGTATTATGTATTATGTATTTCAGAATCTGGAAACATCGGATCAGTGAGGAGTCCAAGTAAGAATACTTATGGTACTAAGGAACAATTAGGTATCAAGTGCGAATATACTCGAGCGAGTCTCTGATTTCTTTTTTGTTGTGTTTCAAATACATCATGGTTGGTAGACGCCACACACCATGGGGAAGCGGCGTTAGTGACAAAGAGATTCGTCAGATGATTCACGATGAGGTGGCCGCGGTGATCCAGGAGGCCATCACAAATATTTTTGGGTCTATGAAGACCATGCTGGTTGAGACATTCGACGAGAGATATGATGTTGTTACTGAGGCGGCTGCTGCTACATCTACTGCAACTTTCACTATCACGAGGCCACAGGGGGTGACTAGTCGTTGTACCAAGAGTTCAGCAATACGAAGCCACCATAGTTTGATGGGACTCAGGATCTGATAGTCACGATGAGGTGTATCTTTGACATTGAGGGATGCTTCTACACATGCTCTTGTCCGGAGCATCTGAGGGTATGGTTCACTCTGAACCAACTTCGCTTGGGAGCGAAGGATTGGTGGAAGTTTCTGACAGCTGATTTCACTCATGCAAAGATTACAACGGTGACCTGGGAGAGATTCACCACCATGTTGCGAGATGAGTATGTACCCCCGGTGGAGAGGGAACAGTTGGCGCAGGAGTTCTTGTCCCTCAAGCAGGGGATGAGGTCCTTGACTTTGATTAAATGGATGTTTCATGATAGGGCGTTGTTTTTTCCTGAGCACGTGTCTACCGAACAGGCACGTATGAGCCGATATTTGAGCATACTGAGGAGAGACATTCGTGAGTTCATGACGAACTCGACATACCGGACATTTTCCGAGCTCCAGGCAAATGCCCAATAGAGCGAGATTGAGCTAGAGACTCAGACCACGGAGGAGGTTGAGTCTTAGAGGAGGGACATGCGACCGGTGGAGTAAGAGTCGGCAGCCAAGTGGGTAAAGCCCGTTTATTTGAGATTTGGGGGACAGAGGGGCCGCACTTGTGGGAAGTGTGGTAAGAGCCATGAGGGAGTATGCAGGGTACGGGTGTGCTACAAGTGTGGCAAAAGAGGGGCATTTCATGAGGGATTGCTCCAAGGGGTCTGCAGTTTTCTTTCACTTCAACCAGAGTGGCCATCAGAAGGACGAGTGTCCAAAACTACTTCAGGGATCAGCATAGGGATCTAAACCTTTTGCTAGAACTACCGAGGCCCAATCATCAAAGGCCGAGGCACCAAAGGCTCATGGGAGAGCCTTTCAGTTGACAACGGAGGAGGCCCATGCAGCGCCCGATGTCTTGGTTGGTATGTATTATTGTATTTACTATTACTGAGTTTGAGATATTGTGCTTATATTGTGGTATGCATAGGTACTTTTCTTGTGAATGTTGTACCTTCTTTGGTGTTTTTTGACTCGGGTGCGAGTCGATTTTTTATGTCATTAGCGTTTAGCCAGCACATCAGTATCCGACGAGAGGCGTTGAGTCGACCTCTACGAGTTTCTATAGCTGAAAAGTGAACAGTTTATGCTACTGATATGATTCGAGGATGTGTACTCAAGATTTTCGATGTTGTGTTCCCGATAGATCTGGTGCCGATTACGATAGAGGATGTGTGCTTCATCGTGGGGATGAACTGGTTGAGCCGATTTGGAGCTATTATAGACTATGAGCGACAGTTGGTAACCATACGAGACCCTAGTGGGGGAGTACTTATGGTGTACAGTGAGGGTACCCGATCTGGGTCGACATTTTGTTCGCCTGCTAAAACGAGACAGAGTCTACATCAGGGTTGTAGAGGGTTTGTAGCCTATGTGATGGATACATGAGTTTGGGCATAAAGGTGGAGTTCTGTCGGTGAGGTACCGATAGTGCGAGAGTTTCCAGATGTTTTCCCCGATGAGTTGTTGGGTGTGCCTCCCAAGAGGTAGGTGGAGTTCTGCATCGATTTGGTTCTGGGGGCAGCGGCTATTGCCATGGCACCCTATCGCCCTGCGGCACGGGAGATGAAGGAGTTATCCTCACAGCTTCATGAGCTGTTGAGAAAGGGATTCAATCGACCGAGTAGCTCATCATGGGGAGCGCCTATCATTTTCTTCAAGAAAAGGATGGTTCACACTGTATATGCATTGATTACTGGGAGTTGAACAAGTTGATGGTCAAGAACCGTTATCCACTACCGAGGATTGAAGATCTTTTCGATCAGTTACAGAGAGCATCTTGGTTTTCCAAGATAGACTTGAGGTCTGGATATCACAAGATGAGGGTGTGTGATGAGGATATCTAGAAGATGACGTTTAGGACTCGTTATGGGCATTACGAGTTCGTGGTGATGCCTTTTGGGCTCACCAATGCACCAACAACGTTCATGTATCTCATGAACCGAGTATGCAGGTCGATGTTGGATCGATCGGTGATTGTGTTCATCAATGATATTTTAGTTTATTCGAGATCCAGAGACTAGAATGAGTAGTATCTGAGGGAGATCCTTCAAGTGTTGAGATTAGAGAGACTTTATGCCTCCCTTTGAACATTTATATGGGAGGATGTGTTGGACTCTCATCTGTTGGGGAGAAGTAAGGCAGCGAGTGAGGGCTAGGACTAAGATAGTGCTTAAGATGACTTAGCAAATAGAGCAGGTCATATAGAGGTTACTGACAACCCAAAGCCACCAGGAAAGTTATGCAGATAGGCGGTTATCCGAGCTCGAGTTGCAGTTTGGAGACTTAGTACTCCTGAAGGTATCTCCTTGTAAAGGAGTGATCCGATTCAGGAAGACGGACAAATTGGGGCCCTAATACATTGGTCCTTTCTGGGTGATCGCTAGAGTGGGCAAGGTAGCATACCATTTAGAGCTACCCGAGGAGTTGGGTCAGATCCATGATACCTTCCAAGTATCCCAGTTAAGGAAGCATATAGCCGATGAGACAGCGGTAGTGCCGCTAGAGGATATTCAGGTAGATATGAGTCTGAATTACATTGAGAGGCTGATCGCGATCTTGGACCGAAAGATCAAGGTTCTAAGGAACAAAGAGGTGCCCCTGGTTCAAGTCCAGTGGCAACATTAGAGAGGGTCCAAGCTGTCTTGGGAGATGGAGACGGAGATGCGGGAGCAGCATCCAGAGTTGTTTGTAGAGTGAGACTTCAAGGGCGAATTCTGATTCTAGTGGGGGAGAATTGTAACATCTGGATTTCCAGGTATCATAATTTAAGTATTGTATTTTGAGTTGAAAAGAGGGACTCGACGAGTTGACGCCTAAACTCGTCGAGTAGGATCGCGACTGATGGTTCGGATTAATGAATGGACTTGATGAGTCGGCAAGTCAACTGGATGAGTCCGAGTTGTGGACCGAAACCCTAAATCCTTGGGCATGTTCCCTATTTAAGGGTCCTTATGTCCTTCGTTGGTGGCCACACACACACTTGAGAGACCTTACTGAACCTAAGTGCATAGAGAGAGAAGAAGGGATCTAATTACACCATTTTAGTGCATTCTTGCAAGGAAGGAAAGGAGACTCAAGCTAGGCTTATTGGAGGGGGCTCAGAGCTGCTATCATTTCATCAAGGGTTCTTGTTTGAGGTATTAGTTCAGGCCTATTCTCGTATTGTAACGCCCCGATTTTCAGGTATTGTTCAAATTATAGTTTCTTGGTTTTGGCCCTACTCGACGAGTCGGTTACCCCACTCGTCGAGTAGCAGCGGGATTGGATCGCGACTTAATTGACTGACTCAGCGAGTCCACTAGTGGGACTCGACGAGTAGGATCTGGCAAGTCAAACCCTAATTCTCAGGGTTTCTATCCCTATTTAAAGGAGCCTTAGCCTCCCTTGGGTCTCTTTACAGTCTTAGTGAGCCCCTGATTCGAGTGTGTGTGTGCTTGTTAACTGTGTGAAGCTTGATTTGAAGATTTTGAAGGAGAAGGCTTGAAGGAAGAGGAGGTTGGAGCAATTTAGGTGGGGAAATCAGCACTACTTTCAGTTATCGTCTTCCAGAGGTATCCTAAATTACCATCTCTTCTGTGAGTTTTCCGTTCATTGAAGTTCTAAGGTTTTTCGATGGACCTTAAAGGTTGACAAGTGAACAATGAGTTAGATCCGAAGTTGTAACTTCTGGTCTAAACCCTCGCTAAGCTCTAGAAACATAAAGTCTAATAATTGATCATGCAAGAGGTCCCTCTTGGGCATGAAACCCCATTAAGAGCTTATACATGGAATTTAGAGCCTTAAATGCAAAGCATGTATGTAAAGTTTGTGACTTTACGTAATAAGTATGCCATAGAAGCCTAGATCTATGAATTGGAGCCACTTCATGGCTTGGAATAACTCTTTATGGAAAAAAAACCAAACGGACTCGGAGAGTCACAAGGATGACTCGGCGAGTCGGAAGAACGAAGCCGTGAACTCGACGAGTTGGATGAACAACTCGGCGAGTCCGATGAAGATTGTCATGAAACTCGGTGAGTTGGATGAACAACTCGGAGAGTCAGATGAAGTTTCCCAAGGATATGCCAGCGTATGCACCCATCGAGTTTTGCTTAGGAAACCCGATGAGTGGCTTTAGCGTCCAGTCGAAAAACGAGGGAAACTTGACGATTCACTCGGTGAGTGCGCCGGAAGCCAAGGAAAGTCGGCGAGTAGCTGAGGGAACTCGACGAGTAGCCAAGGGAGCTTGGCGAGTTAGGTCAACATGGATTGTTAACCTTGACTGTTGACTTTGACCATTGACCTAAGTTGATCTGTTGACTTTTGAGGATAGTTCTAGAAGGATCAGAATCTTATGTATGCAATTCGTGATAAATATAGGTGGTGGGATTCGTGTCAGTAACCCGAAGGTTGGAACTAATTTCTGTGAGTCGACGTTTCGAGGTGAGTTATCCTCACTATACTAAGGGGTCTAACGCACCAAGGCCGGCCCAATGGATTTGATATCCTAGTAGTTATTGATATGTTGAGTTGAGTAAGTAACGTATGCCGGTTGATATGCTAGTCATGTAGATCTGTAAGGCTACCTGTGATATTGATTGATTACATGTATTTGCATTTATCTGTTACATGTCGACAAGTTGTGTGGGGTGGGTTGAGGTTGTACTACTCCGTGCGGTAGCCAACAAACCCGAGATTATTCCAGATATAAGTTGGGGGCCCGGTAGGCATTCCAGACTCATACTGAGGACTCGGGAGCATTACAGATGCATTCCAGACTGGTACTGAGGGCTCGATGGCATTCCAGATACGAGTTGAGGGCTCGGTAGGCATTCCAGACTCGTACTAAGAGTTTGGGGGGTAGTCCATCTTGTAAATCTGGGGACCCAGTGTATGTTGTTTTGTTTTGATTGATATAATATGCTAATGTTGATATTGTTATGTGGACTGTATGTGTATCAGTATTTGGGGGTGACTCACTAAGCTTTTGGGCTTACAGTTTCAGTTTATGGTTTCAGGTACCTCAGGGGATCGCGGCAAGGCCAAGGCGTGATCGTAAAGCTCCTCCTACTATGCTATGTTTCTGGGAAAAGGCTCTAATAATTAACGTTTTGAAACTAAATTTGTAATATTTTGATGAACTTGACATGTTTCTAAAAGTTTAAATTTGTTTGAAATTTTGGATGTTCCAAGTTGGTATCAGAGCCTTGGTTTGAGTGAATTGGAGGAACATTCGTGTGAATCCAGTCTCAAATCAAGGAAATATTTTCAAAATAGTTTTTTAATGGTTTTCAAAATAATTAAAGGAGGATGCAGGGTGTACGATCAGCCGGAGCCAGTAAATAGACCCCAAAATACCATACAGTTATTTGATATTGTGATATGTTAGAACGTCATGCTAGTACTAGGCTAGGGATCTTCAGGAATTGCATGATAAAATTGTCTGATTACGTGGTGCCTTCTAGTTTAGGGTTTCCTTTACATGGAATTGACATCATTACTGTAGTGATTTAGTGTATGAATCACAGTTGTAGATAATTAAGACCATATAGCCTGAGAATGTATGATTTGGCCTTATGGTTTGTTCTTATTTGATTAGGAACTTAGAGTAGAATTGAATATTCAAAAGTCTATCGGGTCCAGTGTTATGTGTGACCAGCATGCACTAGTGTTGCATGGTTGGTAGAAGTTTCGTGAGTGGGAATGTTTTTGGGATGAGTCCGCCGATTTCGAGTCGTCTAGCATCCTTTTAGGAACCAGACTTGAGTGCTCGATGTGATTATGTGTATTGTTAGGGTGTTGTCGTGATACTTGGAACAAATATGGGTAGGTTTGGAAGATAGTATGGCCTCGTACTACTGAAAGCACAAAACCCATAAGCGTGACAAGGAAGTCACAACTCCCAGGGTTTGTTGGGGGTTGATCCCTAGTTGTTGTTTATGAAGTTAACTAATACCTTGTGTTACGTTTTAGAATGGTGATGACTAGGCACTTTGTGACTGGATCCGGGTCAGGATCAGGAGAGGGATCAGGAGAGGGTGGACAGGGGGAGCTGACAGCACCCGAGACGATCAGCCAAATGAGGCCGGATGAGATGGACGATAGCATTCGAGCAATGCTACATGACGAGGTTGCTCCGTTGTTCCGGGCCAAATTGTCAGAGATGTTCGGGTCAATTAAGACCACCATGGTGGAGTATTTCGATGAGCATTAAGCAGCCCTCACAGAGATAGCCGCCACAGCAGTTGCATCAGTTGTAACTACAACAAGGGGAGGAGTTGGTAGGGGTTTTCAGTATTGGGACTTCAACAACACGAAGCCCCCTACTATTGATGAGACACAGGATCCCATCAAGGATATGAGATGGATTTCAGATGTGGAGGGGTGTTTCCTCACCTGCTTGTGTCCTACTGAACAAAAGGCCAGGTGTGCTCTTAACTTGTTTAGGTCCGGCGCCAAGGATTGGTCGAGACTTACGAATCGGGCTTATACAGATGATTAGAGAGCTGTTGTTACTTAGGAGCAGTTCAGGGATATGTTCCGTGCTCATTACATCCTGAGGGTTGAGTGGGACCGTTTGGCACAAGAGTTTCTGAGTCTAAGATAGGATGGAGAGTCGGTGACGGAGATCACCCGTATGTTCATTGAGAGAGCAATGTTCTGCCCAGAGTTTTCTTCCGAGCAGTCTAAGACAACCCGTTATCTGAGTATGCTCAAGACTGATATCTGACAGTTCGTATCCACCTAGCGATGTGATACTCTTTTAGAGTTATAGGAGGCCTCCAAGTGGCGGGAGTTGGAGATTGAGCTGCAGCTGAGGGAGCAGCAGTTGGCCCCGGTACTGTCACAGCCGGCGCCGAAGCGGCCAAAGACTGTCGATGCTAGGACTGGGGGTCAACAGGGCCGCACTTGTGGGAAGTGTGGTAAGGGTCATTCTGGGGTATGTCAAGCTCGTAGTGGGTGCCACAAATGTGGCAAGGAGGGGCATTACGCGAAGGATTGTCGCCAGGCTGCCACAGTTCAGGGTATGAGGTTATATTATCACTGCAACTAGGTTGGTCACATGAGGGCCAACTGTCCACTAATTACCGCTGAGCCGATGCAGGCTACAGCACCGGCTACCTTGAGGATCACAGACGGGAGATCAGACACGACAAAGCCTCCGAAGGCTCAGGGCCATGCTTTTCAGCTTACGGCGGAGGAGGCCAGAGCAGCACCAGATGTGGTTACTGGTATGTTTCTATGCTTACCTTGTGTTATTCATCTGTTATATGCTTATCTATTGTACCTGTAATTAGGTACGTTTTTGGTGAATTCTTTCCCTGCTTTGGTCTTATTCGACTCAGGGGCAAGTCAATCTTTCGTGTCTTAGTCTTTTAGTGGGGAGTTCAGTACGCATATGGGCGAGTTAGGGTGTCCGTTGCGATTGTCCATCGCTAACATACACGGGGTTTCTACTTCTTCATTTTATCGAGGATGTGACTTGGAGATTTTCGAGGTGTATTTTCCGATAGACTTGATTCTGATTCCCATGGGGGAGGTGTGCGTGATTGTGGGCATGGAATGGCTCAGTAGGTTCGGTGCTATGCTCGATTGTGAAGGTCAGCGAGTAGTCGTTCGAACCCCAAGTGGGGGAGAACTGGTGATATATGGTGAGGGCACCAGAGTAGGTTCAGGTTTTTGCTCAGCTGCCAGGGCTCGGCAGTACATTCAGCATCGGTGTATGGGTTATCTAGTGTACGTAGTAGATACGCGAGTCAGAGACCAGAGTTCGGTCTCCGATGTACCAATGGTCAGGGAGTTCGCAGATGTGTTCCCGGAGGAGTTGCTAGGGATACCTCCGGAGAGGCAGGTCGAGTTCAAGATCAACCTAGTGCCAGCTGCGGCCTCTATCGCTAAGGCGATGTACCGATTGGCGTCGCCTGAGATGCAAGAACTATCGTCGCATCTGCAGGAACTGCTAGGCAAGAAGTTCATTCAACCTAGCAGCTCTCCACGCGGAGCACTGATTCTTTTCGTTCGGAGGAAG
Organism: Lactuca saligna; assembly: GCF_052625555.1. Taxonomy (NCBI): domain Eukaryota; kingdom Viridiplantae; phylum Streptophyta; class Magnoliopsida; order Asterales; family Asteraceae; genus Lactuca; species Lactuca saligna. The sequence goes on along the minus strand of NC_136419.1, from coordinate 222,766,706 downwards.
GACGGATCACACCAGATGTGCATTGATTACCGGGAGTTAAACAAGCTAACGGTGAAGAACCGTTATCCACTCCCGAGGACAGACGACCTCTTTGATCAGCTGCAGGGCACATCTTGGTTTTCCAAGATCGATTTGAGGTCTAGATACCACCCGGTCTGGGTCAGGAAGGAGGACATGGAAAAGACCACATTTCGAACTCGTTATGGACATTACGAGTTCGTGGTGATGCTGTTTGGGCTTACCAATGCGCTAGCAGTGTTTATGGACCTGATGAATCCGGTCTACAGACCGATACTCGACCGCTCGGTCATAGTGTTTATAGATGATATCTTGGTATATTCCAAGACCCAAGAGCAGCATGAGGAGCATCTACGAGAGCTGTTGGGGGTCCTGAGGAAGGAACGGTTGTACGCCAAGTTCTCGAAGTGTGAGTTTTGGTTGCAATCGGTCCAGTTCCTCAGACATCTCATCAACCAAGAGAGGATTTTGATCGATCCGGCCATGATCGAGGCGGTTATGTAGTGGGAGGTCTCGAAATCTCCCTCGGATATTAGGAGCTTTTTGGAACTGGCAGGATACTAACGAAGATTTATACGGGATTTCTTGAAGATTGCAGTACCCCTCACTCGCCTCAATAGGAAAGGGGTCAATTTTTGGTGGGGTCCCAAACAGCAGGGAGAGTTTGAGACCCTCTGCCAGCGTTTGTGTGAGGCGCCAGTCCTGACACTCCCGGAGGGAGTTGCGGATTTTTTGGTGTTCTGTGATGCCTCCATCACAAGGTTAGGGGCGGTTCTCATGCAGAAGAGACGTTTGATAGCCTACGCATCGCGGCAGCTGAAACCACATGAGACCCGATACCCTACGCACGATTTGGAGCTGGGGGTGGTGGTGTTCGCCCTCAAGATATGGAGAAATTACCTTTATGGGGTCCGTTGTCCCATTTACACGGATCACAAGAGCTTGAGACACATCATGGATCAGCCAAACCTGAACATGAGGCAGTGCAGGTGGCTCAATATAGTCAAAGACTACGATTACGAGATCCTTTACCACCCTGGTAAAGCGAATGTTACTGCGGATGCTTTGAGCCACAAGTCGGCGGGGTCTTCCACTCCCGCGATATGTATGAAAATAGCTGTGGACTCCCCGTTTGTGAGCTTGATCAGGGGTGCCCAGATAGAGGGCATGCGACCGGAAAATTTGAAGAGGGAAAGGATCAAGGGTGAAAACACCAGGTTTGTGCAGGATTTTCAGGGATTACTGACCAGGTATAATTGGGTTTGGGTTCCGACGTCTGGCGGGATCAGGCAGATGGTTATGGAAGAGGCTCATAAGTCTCATTTCTCCATCCACCCCCAAGACGTACCGGGTTTTGAGTCTGAGCTATTGGTGGTCGGGTATGAAGCGCGAGATCGCTTGGTACGTTAAGAGGTGCTTGACCTACAAGATGGTCATGGCGGAACATCAGAGTCTACATGGCAAGCTGCAGCCCCTAGAGATTCCCATGTGGAAGTCGAAGCAGATCACGATGGACTTTATCACCAACCTGCTAAAGACTGCGAAGAGATTTGATGCTATTTTGGGTCGTCATGGACCGATTGACCAAGAGTTCCCATTTCTTGGCCATACGGGAGAGTTCGTCGGCCAAGAAGTTGGCCGAGGTATATGTTCGCGAGATCATGTCTCGCCATGGGATTCTCGTTTCCATTGTCTTGGATCGGGATGTCAGATTTACCTCTCGTTTCTGGCAGAAGTTTAACGAGGAGCTGGGCACGCGGTTGCACTTCAGCACAACATTCCACCCTCAGACAGATGGCCAGAGCGAGCGGACTATTCAGACCCTCGAGGACATGCTGAGGTCGTGTGCCATTGACTTCGGTGGGAGCTGGGATTCTCACCTACCGCTAGTAGAGTTCGCCTAAAACAACAACTATGATTCTAGCCTTCGCGCCCCGCCATTCGAGTTGTTGTAGGGGCGGAGATGTCGCAGTCCGATTTGTTGGGGGGAGGTGGGTCACAAGGTAATGGGTCGGACAGTTGAGGTTTTGCAGATGACCAAGAAGATTCAGCAGATCAGATAGAGATTGCAGATATCTCAGAGTCGGCAGAAAAGTTACGCTGACAGATGCCGATCTGAATTGGAATTCCAGACCGGCGACATGGTACTTAAAAAGGTCTCTCCCTGGAAGGGTGTGATACGTATCTAGAAAAGGGGAAAATTGGGCCCTTGATACATTGGGTGATTCAGGATCATCACAAGGGTTGGCAAGGTGGCTGATAGACTAGAGATTTCGGAAGAGCTTATTCGGATCCACAATACCTTCCACGTATCGCAATTGCGAAAGTGCATTATAGACCTGGAGGTTATGGTATCATTGGATGATGTTAAGATCGACGAGCGCCTGAACTATGTGGAGAGGCCTGTGCCCATTTTGGAATGAAAGATGAAGATTTTGCGGAACAAGGAAATACTTTTAGTAAAGGAATAGTTCAGATCGACGAGCGCCTGAACTATCCGACATTGTATAGTCCAGTGGACTTCGAGGAAGAAGTCTAGTTTAAGTGGGGGAGAGTTGTAACACCCCGATTTTAATGTATTGTTCAAATTATAACTTCTTGGTTTTGGCCCTACTCGATGAGTCGGTTACCCTACTCGTCGAGTAGCAGCGGGATTGGATCACGACTTAAGTGACTGACTCGGCGAGTCCACTAGTGGGACTCAGCGAGTAGAATCTGGCAAGTGAAACCCTAATTCACGGGCTTTGTGTTCCTATTTAAAGGAGCCTTAGCCTCCCTTGGGTCTCTTTTCAGTCTTAGTGAGTCCCTGATTCGAGTGTGTGTGCTTGTTGAGTGTGTGAAGCTTGATTTGAAGATTTTGAAGGAGAAGGCTTAAAGGAAGAGGAGGTTGGAACAAGTTAGGTGGGGAAATCAGCACTACTTTCAGTTGTCATCTTCCATAGGTATCCTAAATTAGCATCTCTTCTGTGAGTTTTCCTTTCATTGAAATTCTAGGGTTTTTCTATGGACCTTAAAGGTTGATAAGTGAACCATGAGTTGGATCTGAAGTTGTAACTTTAGATCTGAACCCTCTCTAAGCTCTAGAAACATAAAGTCTCAGAATTTATCATGCATGAGGTCCATCTTGGGCATGAAACCCCATTAAGAGCTTAGACATGCCATTTAGAGCTCTAAATGCAATGCATGTACGTAAAGTTTGTGACTTTACGTAATAAATATGCCATAGAAGCCTAGATCTATGAATTGGAGACACTGCATCGCTCAGATTAAGTCTGTATGGAAAAACAAAGACCAAAAGGACTCAGCAAGCCACAAGGATGACTCGGCAAGTCTCATGAAGGAAGCTGTGAACTCGATGAGTTGGATGAAGAACTCGGCCAGTCCGATGAACATCGTCATGAAACTCGGCAAGTTGGATGAACAACTCGGGGAGTCAGATGAACTTTCCCAAGGATATGCACGCGTATGCACCTGTTCAGTTTAACTAAGGAAACTCGATAAGTGGCTTTAGAGTTCAGTCTAAAAATTAGGGAAATTCGACGAGTCACTCGATGACTCGGCGAGTGCGCCGGAAGCCAAGGAAAGTCGGCGAGCAGCCGAGGGAACTCGGCGAGTCAGCTCAACATGGGCTGTTGACCTTGACTGTTGACTTTGACCATTGACCTAAGTTGATCTGATGACTTTTGAGGACAGTTCTAGAAGGGTCAGAATCTTATGTATGCAATTTGTGATAAATATAGGTGGTGGGATTCGTGTCAGTAACCCGAAGGTTGGAGCTAATTTCTGTGAGTCGACATTTTGAGGCGAGTTCTCCTCACTATACTAAGGGGTCTAAGGCACCAAGGCCGGCCCATTGGATTTGATATCCTAGTAGTTATTGAAACGTTGAGTTGAGTAAGTAATGTATTTCGGTTGATATGCTAGTCGTGTAGATCTGTAAGACTGCCTGTGATATTGATCGATTACATGTATGTGCATTTATCTGTTACATGTCGACATGTTGTGAGGGGTGGGTTGAGGTTGTACTGCTCCGTGTGGTAGCCAACAAACCCGAGAGTATTCCAAATATGAGCTGAGGGCCCGGTAGGCATTCCAGACTCATATTGAGGACTCAAGAGCATTCCAGATACGAGCTGAGGGCCCGGTAGGCATTCTAGACTCGTACTGAGGGCTCGAGGGCATTCCAGATACAATCTGAGGGCCCGGTAGGCATTCCAGACTCGTACTGAGGGTCTGGGGGGTATTCTAGCTTGTAAAGTTAGGGACCAGTGTATGCTGTTCTGTTTTGATTGATATGATATGCTAATGTTGATATTGTTATGTGGACTGTATGTGTATCAGCATTTTAGGGTGACTCACTAAGCTTTCGGGCTTACAATTTCCGTTTATGGTTTCAGGTACCTCAGGGGATCGCGGCAGGGTCAAGGCGTGATCGTACAGTTCCTCCTACTATGTTATGTTTCTGGGAAAAGACTCTGATAATTAATGTTTTGAAAACTAAATTTGTAATATTTTGATTAACTTGACATGTTTTTAAAAGTTTAAATTTGTTTGAAATTTTGGACGTTACACGTATGTATAGTAGATTCCATGAATCTAGGGTTTCTTTACCCCCTTTTTAATCAAGTATTGGAGCATGTGAAGTCCCATTGAGGAATAGACATTGGATCTGGACCTTGAGAGGTCCAGAGAGTCCCAATCATCTAGTTTTATGCAGTTCCATTAGAGTTTTGAATCTAGGTTGTCATTTTAAGAGTTATTCATCAAATAGGGCTTGATGTGTGGTGCATGGACATAAAGATTGAACCTTTACATGACTTTTGGGTGTTAGAAGGTCAGATTTATAGGTTAGAGAATCAGATCTTAACTTAGAAGGTCAAATGAGTGTTTCCATGAAGGAAACTCGCGAAGTCCATAAGAGGACTAGACGAGTCGGATCGGTTTGCCTTGTGACTGGAGGAATCTCGCGGAGTCCATAATAAGACAAGACAACCTCAGAAGGTCAAATGAGTGTTTCCATGGAGGGTTAGAATGGTCTTCTACCTATTCTTTATAGATGAGAACATAAAGAGAGTATTGATTAGAGATATCATCATTTTGATAGGCGAAGGCTTTATCGGGGATATCGAGAACGAGGAGATACTAGACATCATACGAGGTGAGTCTTCTCACTATGCATTACCTAGAGTGGTATCTATGTGTTGGGTTTTGAGCATTCTAACACTCCTAAGTGTACATGCAACCCTAAATACCTTGGATCTATGTTTTCTCTATTATACATGCAAATAAGAATATCCAAGGTATTATCCTAATCTAGCATACAAAACAATGAGTGTAACAAGATAGAATACATACCTCTTTGATGTAGAAAGTCTTCATGAAGCTTGAGTGCCTAGCCCCAATAGTGTGGAAGCCTCAAATGGAATCACAATCATCAAAACTCTTAGAATAACTTGAGAGAGTCCTACACTTCATGAAATCGGCTAGCCCTTTGTTACACTCTCTAGTGGCCGATTTTTTGTCAAGAATAATATCATTATATAGTGTTACAATTAGGGTAAATCCTTAATTGTCATGGCTTTCCATTTCCTTGGATCCATGGGTTCAAATACACCATGGAGCACCCATGGACCATCCTATAGGTTTTAGCCCAACTTGATTATCCATGGAGCATTAGCCCACTATATAAGTATGGATGATTTACACAATCAACCCATATATTTAATTAGTCTTCTTTTGATCACTTAATTAATCCTAGATTAATTCTTGATCAATACTAATTAAATAATCTTATTATTCTTATTATTAATATACTAGAACTTATAATATATTAATAACCATAAGTGTCTTATTTCTCTCATTATAGTCTATCCAAGTGCATGATGGTATGCAACCCAAATGGACCATGCCGGGTCGGGTCAAGTCTTACCAATTATAGTTATGGACTTAGACATTAATCCAACAGTCTCCCACTTGGATAAGTCTAAAACTATTATTGCGTATGACTTCAGGAACCAACCGGCAATCGTAGCTCTCAAAAGCTTCTGTCGAACTCTGACCTTGTAGATGAACTCTGATCTTGTCAATGACTTGTCCATTAGATAAGGGATCATATAATCCTCTGTTCTCATGATATCAGCCGGACAAATACATGGAACAACGTCGTACTTATTGTCCAGCAGTTTGTTTCCCGATTTTCGATTTGTTTGACAAAGAACTTAATCGAACACATCAATTCAGTTCTGACCGGCCGGTACATAGGTCACAACAAAATCATCGAGGGGCCCAGATATCGCTTCTATTTCTAGAAGGAACAGATAAACTTCGACTCATATGCTTGTTCTACTACTTGTTGAATTATACACAAAGGCACGTTTTATAACATCAAGTTACTGATGCGTTTACGTGCAATCAATGCACAACCAACTCATAGGTAACAACTCATATCTCTAGGTTTGAAGATTTATATGATATTACCGTCTCACGATCACTCGAGATAAATTCCATGAAGTGATACAAGTGAGCGTGGGTTTATTCCAATACTCATAACTTATGAGCACTCATGAATGTTGTAGCACCATTGCCATGACTAAACTCATTTAGCCATCTACAAACCCGATTCATGACAGTCTTGATTCATACCTACTTCCAACATATGAACGACTGTAGAGTGTTTAAATAACTTAGTCATTCAGAAAGAATAACCTAGCAATTTTGGAAGTCAAAACATGCAAAGTGAAACACAATAATAATCGAATCTAATATGGTCTCAGAACCCTTTTGAATATAAATAAAACCACCTTTTATTTATCACCATATTGATTACACATTATTCAATGTTTCAAATAATCAATTTAAGACTTGAATAAAAACAACAGTCGTCCCATGCTCCTAGCATGTACACTTTGTTTTTCTAAACAATAGTTATGCCATACCCCAAGTATGCACACTATGTTTGTCTATGATCCTTACATTGTGATGTAGATCAATTGAACATGATTCCAATGATACTCATTTCACAATCCCAAATCCTTATTGTAAATGCAAGAATTCCAAATTTATGTCATTTACTGAAATCTGTTAGATTCTAAACTTATATGCATTGATCCTCTTGTAATGATTATGCACGAAGTCAGAAAGACTTGACAACAACCATTACAGAGCATTCCAAAGGAGATCAGCTCCTTGGGAACATCCTTCTTGCATTAAGTTTCCTAATCTTACATAGATTGAATAACTTCCACCTATGGAGACATTTCCATAGTCCCATTTGACTATCACTTCCGAACAAGAGTTACCTCTTTTCAGAAAATGTCAATATGGTCCTACCAAAATTAACACTAGACTTCCAAATGTCCCTGAGCAACCAATCTTTGGCGAACCTCAGATTGTCCTCGACAATTGCTTAATCACTTTAGTCATATCCAGTTCTAGACTTTTCCCTTCTAAATGCCTTAAGCATTTGGAAAATTTAGAAAGGATGAATATTATAGCACATGAAATCGATCCTATATCCGAAGCATATGGGATACTATTCATGATGTTTGACATAAAGACATGACACTAGACCAGTCTTTTGCTACAATATTTTTCATTTTCCATGTTTTCAAAATTTAACTATGAAGAGGGATGCCGTAATCATAATCGAATTTTGAAAACACAATATATATAGAATTTTCTTAAGTCGAACCATTCAGACATAAAATTCTTATATATATATTCTTGACTAAAGATGATTAAAATCTCAATCTAAGCTTTAGAATTGAAATAAAGTATAATTTCCTCTCCCTTAATTATAGCAAAACAACTTTTCAACCCCTGCAACTTCACGGATTGAAACTTTGTTTTCTATAATTAACATTGCTAGCTTGCAATACTAAACGTAATAATCATGCTCCCACTAACATGATGATTATCAGCATAACACTTATGCTCCCACTAGCTCTGACATATTTCCAGAAATCTGTTGGACTTATGAAATTTAGATTCATACACCCTTTCTTAGATAGCTCACATGTGTGTCTAAACAATTTTCAGAACTATGAAAAGGGATGCCGTAATCATAGTCTCAATTGCTTAGGCATTTGTCATTTCTCACAAGTCCATGTTAGTGTGCCGGTTAACCACACGCGCTCCACTAATGACTTTTGAAAATGCAAATGACACAATTGATATCTACTTAAAATCTACTTAGTGAAAGCGTTTCCTCACCATCATTTTCATGAATCGGAGAGAAACCTTATGACACTTAGATTTTATAGTGTATGAGTTCCTATCCATGCGAATTTGTCAAAACCATAATCACAAGATAAGGTTAGTGACAAATTCAGCCCTACATGGATTAAACTTATTCAATCTTAGTTTCTTGTCACCTTGGTAACACAAGGCCCACCAATGCTTCCAAGTTGAACTCTGATAACTCACATGTAAATTCAACTTATTTGAAGTAGGTAAAGAAATAAGAATTATGTCAACACGATAGGTTGCAAACCTTAAGTCGTGTGCTAGTGATAAATTACAGGTTTTACTCTTGATTAAATCATGAAACTCTTTCAGGATCTTTAAGGTTCCCACTATCCTCTTGACATATAAGTTTCCCCAGTCAAGAACCATTCCTTGACAAAAAAAAATATTCAAGGGATAGTGCGGATTCTTATCAAGACTAACACTTCACACAATTGGTCTTAGTTGGTCTTTGTCTCATCCAAGACATCACAACTTATCAATCTCAAATGTACAAGAGTAGAAACATTTCACACTACATTTGATAAGTGTTTTAAACCTTACTTTATGTCACTCAATGTTACAATCTTGGAGTATGACTCTAAGAATTATTTTGGAACGAAGTATGACTCATCTTCTTGATTTTAACCAATCCAACAATTCATGACCTCTCTTCTTAGCCATAACAATGCACTAAGATGTCCTTAGAGTATGAATTTGTGATATGGTTTCTAAATCATAAAGATGATCATAAAACTGATACTAAAGTACTCTCCCGTCTTTTCAGATTTGAGAAACTTTTATCTTTCAGCCTAATTTGATTCTTCTTATTCGTTTTGTCATACATTGTATCCTTTCCAATGTTACAAAATTATACTTAACCTTATAAGTATAATCATATTTACTAATCTTTAGTAAATCATGACAAATCAATCTTTGTGGTGGACCTTGACCAGCGCACACCCAGTGTACCTAATTCCTTAGTCCTTCAATTGACTCACATATACATGTGATCAAAGAATTCGTCTTAATTTTTCAAAGATGAAAATTCTCATTCATCATACAATACAACTTGTATGATTTCAAGTTTCTGTCCAATTGAAACTTGGGTGATAAAAACTTTCTTCATTTGGTAAATTCAGACACTACCACAAATGAAAGAATCAAATCCACTTTCCAATATTGCTATTACTGGAAACATATAAGCAACAATTTTCCACCGATGCCATTGTAAGGATATTTTTAAAATAAATAAAATTAAAACCCTTTTTTCCTTTTATTTTAAAACTTTGCGGAAAAACTTATCCTTACAATCCACATGAAAAACTTGTTGTTATCTATTCACAAGCAATATATTATAACTCTTAAGCAACAGCTCAAAATTCTGATTACCGAACCATGCGATCGAAACCCATCTTCGCAATCAGAATCAGCATATACTTACTTTAAGCTTCCTATCTTTTCTTTGATTCTTAAAAGACATCAACATGTGACCCATTCACATTATGTAATAAGAATCTGCAAATAGGAACTTAATAGAGTTATACAGTGTATTTTACCCGAAGTAGAGTCAAACCTCTTGACTTGATCAACCTTATGACCTTTCAGGTAAATAGGGCAGCTTCGCAACCAATGCCCCTTCCTTTGGCAACAAAACACATGTAGACCCTTTGATAATGGCACATGAGACTATCTCAGACTTAGCCTTTCTCTTTACCATTTGGTCAACCGAGTTGACTATAGCCGATCCCTTTCCATTGGGAAGAGAAATGTTTTTCTAGATATCCAATGCTACCATTGCCAATGTCCATTTAAGGTTTGGGAAGTTGATCTTATAACAAAATTTGCTTTACTAGTGTTCCAAATCATTGCTGATTCCACAGCACAAAGCAAATAGATAAGATCATTAAGGCTCGTGTCATAGTCTGTCTCATAGTAGTCCCAAAGTGACCCGCTATGTTACTAAGAAAGTGATTGAACATCCAACTTTCACGAGACTTTGACACCCAACTCTCCCGTCTTGTCAATATGTGACTACATCTCCAAGATGTGACCACACCAAGACCTTAACTTGCCAATAGGGCTTGAGTGACTTTAAACTTTTCAAGAACTTGTGGGTGAGGGAGAATAATTGGAGGAGATAAGGAAGTGAAGCATGATGTTGAGGAACATCATCTTCAAGAGATTTGGGAAGATCATAAATGTCTAAACCAGACATGTTTTGGGAGATATTCAAGATAGTTGATTTAAAGTCCTTAATATGACACCCAATATGAAATATTAAGGCTAGGACCCAACAAACTATTTTATAACTTAGAAGAGGGATGCCGTAATCCAAGCTATAAAATATTTGAAGGTAGGTGAATGACAATTCACCAATTTCCACCATGAAAAACGAAATAATTTATTAGGTTTTAATTGGATTTGAAATTCCTAGATCTTTTGAGATTCATTGAACTTTTCAATGGCATGTTTCAATCTCGAGTGTGCCCTCTCAAATTTTGTGACTGGGATGCCGAGGATCACAAAACAAGGTGTGAATAACCATACCAATTCACTTGGTACCCTTAATATTATCACCTAATCAATGTGCCGGTTAACCACACATGCTCCATTGATCTATGACAAACATTAAGTCACCCTTCGTGGTCCTTACTAGTCCAAGTTAGTGTGCCGGTTAACCACACACGCTCCACCAACGACTTGGTAAGGTACAAAGTGTGAATTCCATGGGCTAGCACCAAATTCACATTTTTCCTAAAGTAACTAAGATTGGGAATTATTAAGATTTTAGTTACTTTAGTATTTATCATTAATACTTTTAATGAAGGGAGAATTTAAAGTCATTGTCCTACCCGTTCGGCTAACGACCCTCCACCAGTCAAGCAAGCGGTGGGTGAGAGTAGACACCCATTAAGTCGCCATTTTATAGGCAACAACCTTATACCCACCTTATAGACCAGTTTCGTGAATGAGGCCTACTATCGGTAAAACGACTTGTTCTTATACATATATATAATAATTAACCATTAATGTTATAAATAGTATAAGTGTTGAATTTTAACTCTTTTAAAATTCTAAGGGCTAACTTGGAATTAAAGTATTCATAAGAGAAAACTTTTCAAATTCCAAAACTTGAGGGCAAGTTTTGAAACTATTCAAAACTAATTAATTCCATAACTTATGTGTTTAAAGTAGTTTTAATCCAAAAAACTCTTCAAGTTCCATAACTTATGGAAGACTTTAAAGTAATAAAAGAATTAATCTTTTCTTTATTTTTATAACTTATGGAATTAATTAAGGTTACACTTTATTTATTTATGTATTTATTTATTAATGAAGTGACTCTTGAATTTCCATAACTTGAGGACAAGTTATGGAGTCATAAAAAAAAAAAAAAATCAATGACACAAGACTCTTCATTTTGTAACCATTACCAACTTTTATGAGTTTTATGAGTCTTTAATGTGACTCTTCATGTAACTTGAGGACAAGTTACACAAACACATTTTATACTCAACTCTTAGATTAAAATGGATTGAAAACAACTATTTCAATTAACTTTTCTATTAATCTAAGCAACTCATAAGAACAAGATAATTCATATCAAACTTCTTCATGTAATTAGTCTAAACCTTAAACTAATACAAAACATGAATCTATTGACAATTATCTTTGAAAATGGATTAGCATGAACATTACCACATTAAAAAACAAGTTTATAAGTTCAAAAACAACGTAGGGTAATGTTCCTAGTCCATTTCTAGCCAAAAACCTCGAAAATATGATGTCTGGGGTCCAACTCGTCGAGTGCATGAACAAAACTCGGCGAGTTGGATGCATTTTGCCTTGGACTCGTCGAGTCCCTTCATGGACTCGGCGAGTCTGCTGGGCTGACAGCATCAAAACTCGATTTTTCAGCTCCATTTGCAAGTATAACAAGAAAACAAGCCTAGGCTCTGATACCACTGTTGGGTTTTGAGCATTCTAACACTCCTAAGTGTGCATGCAACCCTAAATACCTTGGATCTATGTTTTCTCTATTATACATGCAAATAAGAATATCCAAGGTATTATCCTAATCTAGCATACAAAACAATGAGTGTAACAAGATAGAATACATACCTCTTTGATGTAGAAAGTCTTCATGAAGCTTGAGTGCCTAGCCCCAATAGTGTGGAAGCCTCAAATGGAATCACAATCATCAAAACTCTTAGAATAACTTGAGAGAGTCCTACACTTCATGAAATTGGCTAGCCCTTTGTTACACTCTCTAGTGGCCGATTTTTTGTCAAGAATAATATCATTATATAGTGTTACAATTAGGGTAAATCCTTAATTGTCATGGCTTTCCATTTCCTTGGATCCATGGGTTCAAATACACCATGGAGCACCCATGGACCATCCTATAGGTTTTAACCCAACTTGATTATCCATGGAGCATTAGCCCACTATATAAGTATGGATGATTTACACAATCAACCCATATATTTAATTAGTCTTCTTTTGATCACTTAATTAATCCTAGATTAATTCTTGATCAATACTAATTAAATAATCTTATTATTCTTATTATTAATATACTAGAACTTATAATATATTAATAACCATAAGTGTCTTATTTCTCTCATTATAGTCTATCCAAGTGCATGATGGTATGCAACCCAAATGGACCATGCCGGGTCGGGTCAAGTCTTACCAATTATAGTTATGGACTTAGACATTAATCCAACACTATGTGCAGACCATAAGGTATTTTGATTATGTGTATAAGATTATGTGCATTTTGATAAATATATGTTATGTGTTATATAGACCAGACCAGAGGGTCCAACGACTTATGAGGCCAGAGGGTCCTTGATTAGACCGGACCGGAGGGTCCAACAAGCTAGACCGTACCAGAGGGTCCAATGAGATACGGACTGGAGGATACCGCTGAGACACATTGATCGAAGGTTCATACCGAGTTATAGCCTTGAGTGGCTTATATGTTGTATGTGGTATTTTGGGGAACTTACTAAGAATTTATGCTTATCGTATTATGTGATATATGTTTCAGGTACCAGCAAGGATCACGAGAAGGCGCCAGCACGATCTATACACACTGATAGAGTATTAGGTATTATGTATTTGAGATTCTAGGATATGTTTTTACATAGATAACATTTGATACATTTTAGTTTTGAGATTACCTTATGAGATATGTTATGTTTTAAAAATGAAAATTTGTTTTGAAAATTCTGGTCATTACAACTTGACTCACATATACATGTGAATAAGAAATTAGTCTTAGTTTTCGCAAGATGAACATTCTCATTCATCATACCACACAACTTGCATAATTCCAAGTTTCGGTCCAATTGTAACTTGGGTGAGGAGAATCTTTCCTAATTTGGTAATCTAGACACTACCACAAGTGAAAGAATCAAATTCATATTTTCGATATTGCTAGAAAGATATAAACATCATATTTCCTTCTATCATAACTCCTAAGTATTAGGTCAAGAATCCTATCATCGAACCATACAATTGAAATCCATAATCGCGATCAGATTCAACATACTCTTCCTATAAGTTTCCTTACCTTTGCTTGATCTTGCCAAACATCAAAATGTAACCGAGACATATCATGTATTACGAATCAAAATTTAGGAAATTAACATAGTTAGATAGTGGACATACCAGAAGCAACATCAAATTTATGATTCTTCCTTCTCTCAGATCCTTCAGGTAGTTTGGGCAGCTTCGATTCCAATGTCCCTTCTTTAGACAGTAAAGACATAAAGACTTATCTTTCTCTTTATCTTTTGGTCATCCGGGTTGACCAAGTCCGATCCCTTTCCATTGGGATGAGAAATATTTTCTGTACTTGCAATGTTACCATTATCAATGTCCATGGAAGTTTGAGAAATAGACATTCAACCAATATTTACTTGACCATTGTGCCAAATCATTGTTGATTCAGCAGCAACAGACAAATATGAAATATCTATTAGGGTCATATAGTGATCTATCACATAGTAGTGTTTAATAGCCTCACTATATGACTCAGGAAGTGACTGAAGAACCTAGTCAATAGCCAACTTCCTTGGAACAACGACACCCAAAATTCTTAACCGGTCAATGTGTAACTTCATTCCTAAGACATGAGTGCACACACGTCTTCCATTTTTATGTCTCATTGCTAGAATGGCTTGAGTGAGCTTGAACATTTCAAGTCTTCGAGCTTGTAGGTTAGGGAGAATAATTGGATGAGGTGGAGGAAGAGAAGTATGATTTCCATGAACCAATCACAAGAAACCAACTTCATTAGGAAAGCTTGTTTTAGGAGATTTGGGAAGATCATACTTGTTTGAACCAGATATCTACGATGGGAGGAAATTCCAGTTAGTTTATTTAAGTCCTTAATAGAACACCCTATATGGAATATTAAGGCAAGGACTCAACACAATGTATTATTACTTGGAAGAGGGATGCCGTAATCCAAGCTATAAAATATTTGAAGGTAGGCAAATGACAATTCACCAATTTTCACCATGAAAAAACGAAATAGAAATTAGGTTTTAATTGGTTTGAAACTTCTAGATCTTTTGAGATTCATTAAAATTTTCAATGGCATGTTTCAATCTCGATTGTGCCATCTTAAGTTTGTGACTGAGATGCCGAGGATCACAAACAAGGTGTGAATAACCATGCAAATATACTTGGTACCCTTAATATTTATCACATAATCGTTTTGTCGGTTAACCACACGTGCTCCTCCGATCCTATGATAAACATAACATGACCCCTTTTCCTACCTTGTTTAGTCCAAGTTAGTGTGTTGGTTAACCACACACGCTCCACTAATGACTTAAGCAATGTACAAAGTGTAATTTCATAGGTTAGCACCAAATTCACATTTTCCTAATGTAACTAAGATTGGGAATTTACATATCAGTATACTTATAATAAAGGGAGAATTATAGTTCTTGTCCTACCCGTTCCGCTAAGGACCTTCCACCAGTCATGGAAGCGGTAGGTGAGAGTGGAGACCCATTAAACTGTCGTTATATTGGCAGTAACCTTATACCCACCTTATAGACCAACTTCATGAATGAGACTTACTAACAGTAAGAATGACTAGCTCTTATATATATATATATATATATATATATATATATATATATATATATATGTGTGTGTGTATGTGTGTGTGTGTGTGTGTGTGTATATATATATATATATATATATATATATATATATATATATATATATATATATTATTAACTTATAATATTATAACAGTGTAAGGGTTGAATTTTAACGTTAAGAATTCTAGGGTTTGGTATTAAAGTGTGTGTAAGACTTTACAAATTCCAAAACTTGAGGTAACATTTTGAACCATTAAAAAAGTTATGAATTTTCATAACTTATGAATTTAATTACGGTTTTAAAAACTTTATTGAAGAGACTCTTGAACATCCATAACTTGAGGACATGGTATGGAGTTCATAAAACAAAAAAGACTCTTCAATTGTGTAACCTATGAATTTTAATGGATCTTTAAAAGAAATGATTTGGCAATCCATAACTTGAGGACAAATTATGGACTCCATTAAAAACATTTAGATCAAAAATTAACTAACAACAATTTGCAAATAATTCCTATGATCTAGGAATCTACCAAAACTCATAAGTGTATGAATAGTCATATCAACAATTTCAAGAATTACATAAACATATATTTAAAACATGAAATTGGTTTACCATAATCATTACCACATCAAAAACAGGTTTTATAAGTCCAAAACAGTTTAAGGTAATGATTATAGACCAGTTCCAACCTTAAAAAGTCGAAGATATGTACTCATGGTGTCGAACTCGTCGAGTGCATGAACCAACTCAACAAATTGGATGAATTTAGGCATGGACTCAACGAATCCCTTACCGGACTCGTTGATTCAGCTATCCAGACAACATGCAAACTTCGATTTTCAACCATTTGCATCAAGAATAAATGAAAACAAGCCTAGGCTCTAATACCAATAAAGGCTTTTGAGCATTCTAACACTCCTATTGTGTACATGCGACCCTGTAAACCTTGGATCTATGTTTTCTCTATCATACATGCAAATATTCAATATTCCAAGTTTTCATCCTAACTAGCATAACATACCTTTTCATGAAGCTTGAAGTCTTGAACTTTAAGAGATTAGCCCTAATAGCGTGGAAGCCTCAAGTGGAATCATGAATCACCAAAAACACCTTGGAAATCTTGAGAGAATAGTAGGCACACTAGAAATTGGCCCACTCTTGTTTTCTCACACACTAGTGGCATTTCATGTGCCAATGACCCCTTTATATAATGTGGTGGATTAGGGTTACGTTCATGTAAACCCTAATACCCATGACCTTTAATTTCCATAAGATCCATGGTTTATAGCTCCATGGACTATCCATGGACTTTCCATAGAAGCCTAGCCCATTCCAAATAAGTATTAGCCCACACTATATAAATATAAGAGTCTATATTAAAGTAGTTCCTTTTGATCTCCAAATTAATTCTAAATTAATTATTGATCAAAACTAATTATATAATATGATTCTATATTAATATATTAGAACTTATAATATATTAATATAAATCATAAACATACTATTCTCTAAATACTATCCATATAAATTGTTCCGGTGAAGTGCAACCCAAATGGACCATGCTACTCTTGGGTCGAGTACATACAAATAATAGTTATGGGCTTAGACATCTAATCCAAAAGAAATAATATCCCAAACTCTATATCTAGCCTCGCAAGGCTAAAACACCACGTAAAGCTGCAAGATTTACATCCATGTACGGCATCTAAGGCTCGAAATGCCATAAAAGCTCTATTCATGGTTTAATGTAGAGAAACTTGTCACCAGTATGATGAAGCTTGGATCTTTGGGTCAAGGGACTACATACAGTTCAAATCTGATGTCCTAATTTAATTTCATGCTCAAAAGACTCAATAAGCAAAAGATGGATGGGAGAAAACCCAAAAACCCCCTAGAAAAGAGATCTTACAAAATAAATGATCAAGGTGGTAGCTTTTACCTCCAAACAGAAGCTAACATTGAAGAAACACTTGACCTAAAGGCCCCTTCTCTTTCAAAGCCTTTTTTCTCTTCCCTTTTTATCCAAAAGTGCACTAGAACACCCAAAGTTAGCTTCCCTATCTCTCTCTCTCTCTCTCTCTCTCTCTCTCTCTCAAATGAATACATTTGATTAGGGTTTCTCACAGAGTATTAGGGTGACAAGGGAGGCGAAAATGAAAGCTTAAGGTGCATTAAATAGGACACAAACACTGGAAATAAGGGTTTTCTCACTCAGCACCTACTCGTCGATTTGGGGTCCTCCAACTCGTTGAGTAGACTTTAAAAATCATGTGGCCAACGCAACTCCTTTACGATGAGTTGGAAACAACCAACTCGTCGAGTAAGTTCTATAATGTGAATAAAAATTCTCAAGTTTTGCATCAAGGAAATCAGGGTGTTACAGTTCTCCCCCACTTAAATTAGATTTCACCCTTGAAATCGCTCTTTCTCGACACATAGGTTGGAACATAAATCCAAGAAGCACAACCGAAAAAATCTTGTAACATATAATGATCCCCTCTCCCATGACCTCCAAAAGCAAACATGAACCCTCAACCCGAAGAAGGATGGATCCCTTTTTCAAATATAGTATTAGCTCTAACTCCTCAGAAATCGAAAATTGTACTGATCTGTCTCCCCCAACAGACCGCTCATGATGAATATCCCCATGAAAACCGCTCATCAAATCACTGACCGATAAAGGCACTTCTAACACTTATTATCACATTGCAACTTATGGGAAACAGTCTTTGACCATAGTTGACTACTGATCACTCATGTCAAACATACCAGTCAATCCAGATTGTTGCTCAAAAGGAACAGAGGTGTCGCACCACACCAAGTATCAACTATCGGTACTGCTATCAGAACCAATCTGAAGAATGAACCTCCATACACTCTCCTAAGACACTAGAAGAATGACCATGCCCAGTCGAAGATGTCCATGGATATCTATAACCATTATCCCCAACTTTCCTTCTAATTTTCATCCAACACTGAGTAGCAGGTCAGCTCTTTACCTAAGAGTTGAACCTCCGAGACTGCTCTAACACATCTGACAATACGACTTCACAGTTGTTCTTTCCAACCAAGCTGTCTCAACCAGTCACACTGGACTCACAATCACCAAGTTCTCTTTACCCTAAGTGATTACTGTTGGGTTTTAAGCATTCTAACACTCCTATGGTGTACATGCAACCCTAGAAACCTTTGATCTATGTTTCACTAAGATACATGCAAAATGATTTTCCAAGGTTCATAATCGTATCTAGCATACATGGGGATAATTTATGTCACACCCCAAAACCGGAACCGCAGAAATGTTCAGGGGTGGAGGACGTCATGTCAAGTATCACGATATATATATATATATATATATATATATATATATATATATATATATATATATATATATATATATATATATATATATGGTAAGCAAGTAATGAACAACCATTTCATTTAGAAAGAAAGTGTTTACAATGTATGTGTTCACAAAACATAGAAGTCATAAACAAATAACAAAACAAGACTTGAAGCTATAATGCTCCATCTTCTGATGTCCTAGCACGAGCACCTGTCTAATAGTCTCCTGAGAACACAAGATATTTGAAAGAGTTTATCAACAATTAAGCTGGTGAGTTCATAAGATTTTAGTGATGTGAGTAAGCTGTAAAATGTTGTTGAAAATGTATATGTAAAGTGATGTAAGCTGTCAGTTCTGTTTTGTAAAGTTTTCCTGTTCCTCTAGAAAATGATATATTTTATACTTTAATGGGAGTTGAGTAAAATGACACTACAATCCTTTCTATGCGTAATAAGTGGGTACAAGTTATATATAGTTGGAGTAAACAAACAATCGATTGTGCGCATTTGCCCTCAACTCACAACCCAACGGGGTACAGTAAGTAAGGCGGATAGCACACATTCCATTGGTTGTTAGATCGTTGTCATATATAAACTTGGTGTATTCACTTGTTACTCATGGAGTTATTTGTAATGGTTCCTTTATATCTAATGGCGAGTTCCTTTTAAGAAAACCTATATTTCTTATAGTAAAATATTGACTATGGTGATTACTTTTGTAATAGCTTTGTTTATACTGCTATATATCATTTGATATCGGGTAGATAGTAGATTGGGTGACCTCGGTGTAAGCCCACATCCAACGGGAATAGGACGTACAGCGAAGAGCACACATCCTATTAGCTGTCGGATATTAGTTTTATATATAGCATGATGTATAAACTAAGGTGTTATAGAGTTAACTCACTTAAAGTCTTTAAAACTGTACTGGCTTAATAAAATGGATGAAGCCCTTAAATGGGAAATCGCTAGTTTTGTATACTAAAAGTCCTAACTTTGAAGTGAAAGTTTTGTACAAGAAAAACTGTGCATTGACCCTATGTCCTATGTCCTGATCCATACCTGGTACCCTTATGATGACTTAATGTATACTAAGCATAAATATATATATATATATATATATATATATATATATATATATATATATATATATATATATATATATATATTCGGGTAGATAATAGATTGGGTGACCTCAGTGTAAACTCACATCCAACGGGAACAGGATGTACAACGAAGAGCACACATCCTATTAGCTGTCGGAATCTACTTAGCATATATGTATCCTATAGTGTATACATTAAGGAATCATAAAGTTAGCATCATGGTCCTAACTTTTAAAAGTAGCATTCTACCATGAATCCACTATTTTGAAAGTAGTCTTCTACCAAGAATCTATTGTTTTAAAAGTAGTCTTCTACGAAGACTCGACTGTTCCTTTGTCATATGTAAAAGTATATTCTCCCTAGTTTATAACTATCTCAAATAGAAAATAGATTAACCTTCAAGTGTTACCGACACTTTATGAAAGTAATGGGAGAAGTGGGTACCCTGATGTCATTTATAATGACTTGTGGAGGTACTATTAACCTAAAAACATAATTTTTTTATTACGGTCATAATGTGAAGGCTAGAACCCCTACTAAACGCTCACATGTAAGGAGATTGAGGGAGCCCAACGCGACCCGAGTAAATCCATGCAAGCCGTGTAATTCAAATTAAAGTTATATGATCATGTATACCCAATATAACTATCACTAATGCATTAGTGATTCATTGGTATAATTAGATCATGTATGCGTGTTGTCATGCTATAGCAAATTAACTTGTTTGTTATGTTCTGTTCTGGTGTTGTTTGATTCTCTTCATTGTTTGTTTTGTTCTGGTATTGTTTGATTGCGTGCTTCATTGTACTAGAAGTAGTGAATAGTATTCTCCCAAACTATACTATAATAGTTTACTAATGTTCTAACTGTACTAATGATGAAAAGACTCATTTGTCTACCACATTATGCTTATACTTTAAAAACGGAATTCTGTACAACTAGAAAGTAACACAACCTTTAAAAGATTTTTGAAATGTAAAGACAACTTATAAATGACATAATTAACATTGTGTTCAACTTGTATTCCCCCCCCCCCCTCTTAAAACAGCTAAAATAGTTTAAAAGATTCATTATGGGGTATGAACACACCTGATGTGGGTGATTCAAACGGATATGCGCATACGGATGAGAAGTTCCACGAATGAAGTCCTGATACACAGTAAGTCCTAAATGATATATATAAGGACACATATTGACATGAATATAGTGTTTATAAACAACTATATGAAAGATAACACCTTCCGGGACTAGGAAACAACTTGGCTAGGTGTTGGAATCAAATGTGATTCAACAACGGGAAGCGAAATGGCACTAATTGGTGTTTATGGTTTTGTAGCCAACTCCACTTGAGTTTACGGTTGGAACCCATGAGTTTACTGCCATAAACTCATGGTACTTTGACCATTTGGTGGTTTGAAGTCCTAGAAGTCCTTTTGAAGCATCCTAACTTCAAGTCTTAGCCTTAGGAAGTGATTAGGGCAACATATCACCCCTTTATTGAGTTTACGGTTTTTGGACCATATGGCTTTGAGTTTACGGTAGTAAACTCAAATGGTTTATGTTCAAATGAAGTTTTCAAGTCGTAAACACTTCTAGGTAAAGGTGTAGGCTAGTTTCTAAGCTTAAGGAATGAGTTTCAGGCATCAAAACATGCTTAAGAGGTGTTTACGGTCTTGGGAGATCCCCAAACCGTAAACACATATATATGGGACATTTTTGTGGTTTTCATGTGCTAAACTCATCCAAGGAAGGTTCCATGTTTGCTTCTAGTGTTTGGCAAGAGTTTAAAGCACTTTGGGACACTTTTAGCCTCCTTATTAGGGTTTACGGTCCAAGGAGATTCTTGGAACGTAAACACCTTATCCTTTTGATAATTGGGTGTTTTCTTGAGGCTCTTATGGTTTAAACATGTTAAAGGTTGTTTCTATGCTTGTTTCCAAGGCCTAAAGGGACAAAAGGCACATTTAAGCCTTATTTTTAGTGTTCATGGTCCAAGAAGAATCGTGGGCCGTGAACACCTTGTTATTGAGGTATTTTGATGATTTCATAGAGTTTAACACTTGATCTTAACATACTAAGGCTAGAAACACTTACTAGTTGAAGATCTTGAAGAAAAACCGGATGCTACGTGAGAGAGAAATGGCTTTAGTCTTTGGAATTGTGAAAAAGTGAATAAAATAACTAAGTTTCACTTATATAGTCTTTTGGGTTTACGGTCCCAAAACCTTTTTGGACCGTAAACTCAAAACTCTTGAAGTTTCGGGCACTTATTGCTACATAATAAACCCTAGGGTATCCACTCTCCTGATATCTTCTGAAGCACCAACTTTAAACCACTCAAACTTATTCCAAAAGTTTGAAAGTGAGCAGAAATAGTTTTAACTCATATTGAAGTGGATGGTTAAACAGAATGGAAAGTTTTGGGTTGTCACAATTTATTCTAATAGTTAGTAAGATTTACATACCTCTTTGTAGCTTGGATTCCTTTGAAACCTTGTAAGACTAGCATCTCAAGTGTGATGCCTCTAATTTCTCAAACTACACCAAGTACACATGGAATAAACTCTAAGAGAATAAGAACACTTGCAAAATCGGTTTGCCCTCCTCTTTCTTTCTAGTGGATGATTTTGGTGAATAGAATAACCTTTATATACTATGTAACAATAAGGGTTACACCATGTAAACCCTAATTGTCATGACCTTTCATTTCCATGACCCATGGGTTATACTCCCATGGAGCATCCATGGAGCATCTTATGGGTTTAACCCAACTTGATAATCCATGGAGCCTTGGTGCACTATATAAGTTATGGATGATTGACACAATCAATCCCTATATTTAATTAGTCTTCTTTTGATCGCATAATTAATTCTAAATTAATTATTCATCAACACTAAATAAGTATTATTATTCTTATTATTAATATATTAGAACTTATAATATATTAATAAACCATAAGTGTCTTATTTCTCTCATTTAGTCTATCCAAGTGCATCATGCCATGCAACCAAAATGGACCATGTCGGCTCGGGTCAAGTACATACCAAATATACTTATGGACTTAAACACTATATCCAACAGTCTCCCACTTGGATAAGTCTAATAACTATAGTTGCATGTATGACCTCAGGAACCGATCAGCAAGCATAGCTCTTTCAAGGTCTCTCGGAACTGAGAAGATAATGGAGTGCCATTTTAGATAAGTGATCATATAATCCTCTATTCTAGATATCAGTCGTACAAACACATGGAATAATGTCTTTTTATTGTCTTGCAGTTGTTTCCCGATTTTCGATTTGTCTGACATAGAACTTAATTGAACACATTAATTTAGTTCTGACCGGGCCTGCTACATGGGTCAAGACAAAATCATCGAGGGTCCCAGATATCGCTTCTAATCCAAGAAGGAAAAGATAAAATTCGACTCATATGTTTGCTCTACTACTTGTTGAATTACACACAAAGGTACGTTTTATAACATCGAGTTACCAATGCATTTTTGTACAATCAATGCATAACCAACTCATAGGTAACAAATCATATGTCTACGTTTGAAGACTTATATGATATTACCATCTCACGATCACTCAAGATAAATTCCATGAAGTGATACCTGTGAGTGTGGGTT
Organism: Lactuca saligna; assembly: GCF_052625555.1. NCBI lineage: Eukaryota > Viridiplantae > Streptophyta > Magnoliopsida > Asterales > Asteraceae > Lactuca > Lactuca saligna. Next base: position 222,743,248 of record NC_136419.1, on the reverse strand, counting down.
GAATCCAATACTTAGAACATATGACCACTCATGAGTGTTGTAGCCCCCTTTATCCAACATCTTAGACCTTTACAAACCAACCCATGACAGTCTTGATTCACATGTACTTCCAACATATGATTGACTATGGAGAATTTGAATAATATGATATATACTACAACATAATTATTCTGGAAGTCAAAACATGCAAAAAGAAATACTAGTAAATGACTGACAAGAGATAGCAACACTTTACTCATAAATAACAACTTTTGTTTATCATCAAATGTCAATTACATTTTACATATTTTAGAATTATCTAACTTCTAAAAACTAATATCATCTCATATCCCTATGCTCCTAGAATGTTTAAGATGCTTAACCCTACTTAGTCCCTTTGTGAGGGGTTTTTCGGGTTCTCATATGATGATACCCTCTTTTCCACGAGGATTCCTTCTTCTATTCAATGTCTGATGAAATGATATTTTTTGTCGATGTTCCTGGATCTCCTGTGATCCCTTGGTTCCTTTGCTAAGGCAACTGCACTTTCACTATCACAAAATTTCCATGGGTAATAGCTGGTAGAACTCTAAGGTCTCAGATGAAGTTCCTTAGCCATATAGCCTCCTTTACTGCTTCACTAGTTGCTATATACTCTAATTCACAAGTGGAATCAGCTACTGTATCTTTCTTAGAACTTTTCCAAGTAATTCCCCTCCATTTAAGGTAAAGACCCAGCCCGACTGAGAGCAGAAATTGTCCTTATCAGTCTGAAAGATAGCATCACTATACCCTGCTACTTTCAAGTCATCACTCCCACCAAGGGTAAGCACCCAGTCCTTAGTCCTTCATAGGTACTTGAGAATATTTTTTACTACAATCCAGTGAGCCTTGCCAGGATTACTCTGATATCTGCAAACCATGCTTAAAGCAAAAGCAACATCAGGACGAGTACAAGTCATAGCATACATGATCGAGCCTACAGCGGAAGCATATGGGACTCGACTCATCTCAGCTATCTCTTCATCTGTACTTGGGCTCTAATTTATACTCAATCTGACATTACACTGAAAAGGTAAATCTCCTTTCTTGGAATTTTCCATACTGAACCTCTTCAACACTTTGTCCAAGTAGTTACTCTGACTAAGTCTAAATAGTCTTTTACTCCTGTTTCTCAAAATCTTTTTCCCAGGTATATAGGTAGCTTCTCCTAGGTCTTTCATGGCAAAACACTTCCCAAGCTAGGATTTCACTTCCTGCAAGGTTGGGATGTCATTTCCTAGGAGCAGTATGTCATCCACATACAGTACCAAAAAGCTAACGATGCTCCCACTAGCCTTGACATATTTACAAGATTCATCTTCACATCTAAAAAATCCAAACTCTTTGACTTTTCATCGAAGCAAAGATTCCATCTACAAGGTGCTTGTTTCAATCCATATATGGATTTTTTCAAGCTTACACACCCTATTAGGGTATTCTATACTTACAAAATCCTGTGGATGAACCATGTAAACATCCTCAGCCAACTTTCCATTAAGGAAAGTGGTTTTGACATCCATTTGCATATTTCATAGTCATGAAATGCAGCAATGGCTAACAGAACCCTAATAGACTTAATCTTGGCCACTGGTGCAAAGGTCTCATCATAATCAATTCCTGGAGTTTGAGAATAACCCTTTGCAACTAGTTGTGTCTTATACGTGTTTACATTACCATCCATGTCGGTCTTCTTCTTGAAGATCCATTTTCACCCTACTGTCTTACAATCTAGTATGTTGTCAACCAAGTTCCAAACTTGATTGTCATACATGGATTGTATCTCGCTATCCATATCCTCTTTCCATTTAGCAAACTCAGGGCCTACCATGGCTTCCGTGTAGCTGTTAGGCTCTTCCAGATTTATCAGTGTATTATCACTGATAAGGGTATCACCTTCTGTAGTAATATGGAAACCATAATAATGCTCAGGTGCATTCCTAACTTTGGTGGAACGCCTCAGAGGTATGGACTCTTTAGCCGGCTCAACAGGAGTTTCCTCCTCAGGTTAAGGGCTAGGGTTTGAGGTTCCTTCACCGCTTGAATCTTGAATTTCGTCAAGGTCAACTTGCCTCCCACTGTCTCCTTGGCTTATGAGGTCTCTCTCTCGAAAGACTCCTCTTCTTGCTACAAAGACCACATTATCACTGGGTCTGTAGAAGATGTAACTAAATGATTTCTATGGGTAGCCGATGAAAATACACCTTTCAGTTCGGGGTTCAACTTTATCGTGAGTCTCGTGTCTCATGAAAGCCTGGCAACTCCAAACCTTCATGTGGTCTAGATTTGGAACTTTTCCAGCCCACATCTCGTGAGGTGTTTTGACAACCTTCCTTGTAGGGACTAGGCTAAGGATATGGGCGGCCGTCTCTAAGGCATACCCCCAAAATGAGATTGGTAACGAAACTCGACTCATCATGGAATGAACCATGTCCAACCAGGTTCGATTGCGCCTCATTCAATTGTCGTGTTCTGGGAGGTGCCAATTGTGAGACTATCCCACATTCCTTAAGATAGTCAAGGAGCTCGGTACTAAGATACTCACCACCTCGATCGGATCGAAGCATCTTAATGTTCCTGCCGAACTGATTCTCCACTTCTTGCTTAAACTCTTGAAATTTATCAAAGGTTTCCGACTTATTTTTGATTAAGTAGACATATCAATATCTACTAAAATCATCAATAAAAGTCACATACAAGCGATTAGCATCTCTAGTGGCGATTCTGAATGGTCCACACACATCTATGTGTATGAGATCCAACAAACCTTCACCCCTAGCACAAGTGCCAGTAAAAGGTGACTTTGTCATTTTTCCAAGTAGACAAGATTCACAACTATCATCCGACTTTAGGTCGAATGATTTCAAGACTCCATCCTTTTGGAGTTGGCCTATACGTTTCTTGCTTACATATCCAAGATGACAATGCCATAAAGATGCTTTATCTAAGCTAGTGGAAGAATCGATACACAATACATTATTTCCTAAGTTATCTACAATAGATACACTTTCATACACACCATCACAAGGTAATGCTTTAAAATAAAGAACACTATTATTGAAAGCATCAATACCACCACTTTTATTATCAAAATAAAAGGTGATGCCTTGTTTATAAAATTCATGAAAGGTAATAACATTTATTGCCATTTCTGGCAAATAACAACATTTATTCAGGTCTAATGTAAACCCACTATCTAGTAACAAGGAATAAACTCCAATATTGGTGACAGGTGAAACTTTCCTATTCAACATGATTAGGTTTATCTTTCCATGCACCAAATCCTCACTTATTCTTAGTCCCTATAGATCAGAACATATGTGAATGTCATAACATGTATCAAGGACCCAATACTTAGAATGAGGTCAGTTATTAGACAATATAGTGTATATACATGCATGGTTGGGTTTTACTTTCCCATCCTTAAGTTGTTGCTGGTATTTAGGGCAGTTTTGCTTCCAGTGCGACTTTTCATGGCAATAGACCTCATTAGGGTTAGCATAAGGAGTGAAAAAACCTTTCTTGGTTTTGTTTGAAGAGGAGCATTCAAGGGTCTTACCCTTGGTACCCTTAGAATGGTCCTTTCTCTTCTTTCTGTTTCCATGCTCAATTGCCAAGGCATTGGCCGTAGTAGGAGTAGGAGGAGTAGTAACACCCGACTTACCCTTAAGATTACTTGCTACAGTCTTTAAGAGTCCTTGAAGTTTACTAAGTGTAACGTCTTCCTTATTCATGTGGTATGTCATTTTAAATTGATCATAACATGAAGGTAAGCAGTGCAAAATGATATCTATTTCTAACTCCTTAGGAAAGTCAACATTCAGTTCCTTCAAGCGATCCACAAAACTTTGCATTTTTGTAAGTGGGTCATGAGCGACTCATTGTCCTTCATTTGGGTGGTTATCATGGAGGATATTATTTCATAACTCTCTTGACGAGCACTTTGATGGTATCGCTCCATCAAGTACATGTGCATCTCAGAAGGGTAATAGTCCTCATAGGACTTTTGGAGATCAGCTGTCATTATAGCAGTCATGATGCATGCTACTTTTGTACAATCCCTTTCATGTGCTTGAAATGCAGCAATCTCCTCTAGGGTAGTGTTTAACTCATCAATCTCTTTCAACTCCCTATCAAGGACATATTCTTTGTCCTCATAGCGAGTACCCATCCTGATGTTTCTGATCCAATCTATAAAATTGGATCCATCACAGATGACTCTCCCACAAAGGTTCATGAGAGAGAAGGAGTTAGTAAGGCTTGAGCCAGAAGCATTCTTTTTGGAAGACACCTGAAATGAAAGGATAAGTTCATATTAGATTTCAGGATAGTCCTTAATAAAGCACCCAATTGATATATTAAGGCTAGGACCCAACAAAATATTTTATAACTTAGAAGAGGGATGTCGTAATCCAAGCTATAAAATATTTGAAGGTAGGTGAATGATGATTCACCAATTTCCACCATAAAATGGAATAAATTTTATTAGGTTTTAATTGGTTTAGAAATTCCTAGGTTCTTCGAGATTCATTGAACTTTTCAATGGCATGTTTCAATCTCAAGTGTGCCTTTCAAGTTTTGTCACTTGGATGCCGAGGATCACAAAACAAGGTGTGAAGTAACCATGCAACTTACATGGTACACTTAATGTATTACCCCTCAATCGAAGTGCCGATTAACCACACACGCTCCAATGATACTATGATAAACATTAAGTTACCCTTTTCCTACCTTGATAAGTCCAAGTTAGTGTGCTGGTTAACAAAACACGCTCCACTAACGACTTAATCAAAGTTCAAAGTGTAATTTCATGGATTAGCGCCTTATTCAAATTTTCCTAAAGTAACTAAGATTGGGAATAAATAAAAGTTTAGTTACATTAGTATATTCTTAATACTTATTATGAGAATTATAGTCATTGTTCCACCTTTTCGGCTAACGACCCTCCACCGATCAAGGAAGCGGTGGGTGAGAATGGACACTCATTAAGTTGCCATTATATAGGCAACAACCTTATACCCCCTTATAGACCAACTTCGTGAATGAGGCCTACTAATGGTAAAAACGACTTTTATCTTATACATATATAATTATTATTCACTTTTAATATTATAAAGTATAAGGGTTGAATTTTAATATTTAAAATTCTAAGGGTTGGAACTAAAGTTGTAATTATGACTTTACTTGTTCCAAAACATGAGTGAATGTTTTGTAAACATTCAAAACTTTTCATTTCTCATAACTTATGAGTTTATTAGAGTATTAAAATGAAGACTCTTCAAATTCATAACTCTTGTGTTCTTTTAATGGTTTTAATTCAAGTGTGACTCTTGGTTTTCCATAACTTGAGGACAAGTTATGGAATCCATTAAAATACATAATGATCAAGAATTAACTAACATGGAGGTTACAAATAATTCCTATGATCATCTAAATTCATAAGTTCAAGAACATGATTATCAAGAATTTCAAGAATCATAAAAAACTTATATAAAACTTGTAATTTTTGATGATAGCCATTGTAAATGGATTAGCATAAACATTAAACCAACTAAAAAAAGTTTTAAAACACCAAAACAGTTTACGGTAATGTTTCTAGTCCACTTCCAGCAGCATAATTTGAAAATCTGGACATTGCAGCCTCTACTCGTCGAGTGCATGAACAGACTCGACGAGTAGCATGCATCTCTTCATGGAATCTTCGAGTCCCCCTATAGACTCGGCGAGTTCATACTTGCAGTGAACAAAAAAATTAGTTTTTCAGCTATTTTGCATCAAGTATCAAACAAACAAGCCTAGGCTCTGATACCACTGTTCGGTTTTGATCATTCTAACACGCCTATGGTGTACATGCAACCCTAGAAACCTTGGATCTATGTTTGACTAAGATACATGCAAAATGATTTTCCAAGGTTCATAATCCTATCTAGCATACATGGGGATCATTTATTCTATTAGTTAGTAAGAATTGCATACCTCTTTGTAGCTTGGATTCCTTTGAAACCTTGTGAGCCTAGCACCTCAAGTGTGATGCCTCAAATGTCTCACACAACACTAGTACACTTGGAATAAACTCTAAGAGAATAAAAACACTTGCAAAATCGGTTTTCCCTCCTCTTTCGTTCTAGTGGATGATTTTGGTGAATAGAATAACCTTTATATAGTTTGTCATAATTAGGGTTACACCGTGTAAACCCTAATTGGCATGACCTTTCATTTCCATGACCCATGGGTTATGCAACTCCCATGGAGCATCGTGTGGGTTTAATCCAACTTGATAATCCATGGACCCTTGGCCCACTATATAAGTTATGGATGATCGACACAATCAACCCATATATTTAATTAGTCTTCTTTTGATCGCATAATTAATTCTAAATTAATTATTGATCAATACTAACTAAATATTATTATTCTTATTATTAATATATTAGAAGTTATAATATATTAATAAACCATAAGTGTCTTATTTCTCTCATTTAGTCTATCCAAGTGCATGATGCCATGCAACCCAAATAGACCATGTTGGGTTGGGTCAAGTACATACCAAATATAGTTATGGACTTAGACACTATATCCAACAATTACTTCAACCGAATTGAAGTAGTGCCTCACCTCCGGCCCCTGTCGTCTACTACTTGCTACATCATGCGTGTCATGGTTCTCCTGAAACCAACAAACCGATCCACCCAGGTCTAGAAGATCATATGGGAATCATCCCCCCTGATGATGAAATCCATCTAAAAACTTTGAAATCCTACCTTGCGCGTCCTCCACATAAATAGAGCCTAAACTCATCATACGAGTCTGGCCTGACACAAAATTAGAACCACGTGTGTCGAAATTGTTACTCAACTCATGTCCCGAGGTCCAAAAACCCACACGTACATTACTCATCCCATCCTTTGATTTGTGACAACCTCTCCCTCAATCATTATGATACGACTTCTGACCGTCATAGAGACCCCAGTGTCACCCCTGGTTCGGCTACCAGGTTCCTAAAGACTCCTTTGACAAGGGTACCCAGGCGTAAGAGCACCTCTAAGTCATAACCCGACTAGTAATGCCTACGACTCCCCATGATTTTACAACACTCTCTCACTAACTAATATGTGCTACGACTCCCCGCAGTCTTATGAAACTCTATTACTAACTCGTGTGCACTACAACTCCCTGTAGTCTTATGATACTCTCTTTCGCTATCTCATATATGCTACGTCTCCCCACAGTCTTACGATACTCTTTCTCTGACTCATGTATGCTACGACTCCATATAGTCTTATGATACTATCTATTTGACTCATGTATGCTACGGCTCCCCAAATTCATACGATACTCTCTGTCTCTCCGACTCATGTATGTTAGAGCTCCCCGCAGTCATACGACACTCTCTCTCTAACTCATTTATGTTATTGCTCTCGACAGTGTCTTACGATACTCTCTCTCTGACTCATGTATGCTATGGCTCCCCACAGGCATATGATACTCTCTGTCTCTCTCTCTCTCTCTCTCTCTCTTTCTCTCTCTGATTCATGTATGTTATGGCTCCCTGTAGTCATACTCTCTCTCTCTCTCTCTCTCTCTCTTTCTCTCTCTCACTCGCCATGGTCTCACCCCACGATTTTCTTTGACAGTCCTAAGAGAATACTCTTACCCGGATCTATTCACTCTCTTATCGCCCCATAATGTCATTGTCAAGTCATCACCACACTGAGTTTACTATCTCATGCTCCACAATCCAAGATAGTGAGGTGCACACACCTTCCCAGATTATGCATCACTACTCTTGATGAAAATTCTCTTAGATGAGCTACTCTCCATAGTACAGTCACACCCTTGGACAATTCCCTTCTGGCGACAATTAAAAGACAATCTAACATCTGGAAATATAGTCGCTCGATGCTCCAATTGCCTACTTATAATCCCAAATCTCATAATAACCCAAATATTTAAGGCCTCATACTCGGATACCCAGATACACCATCACAAAATCTCACGATAGCTTGTCACGACAACTAATCTTCCACTTACACAACTCAAAACTTGAAATACCCCAACCCATAATTTGAAACACGGAGGAATCATCAATGACTGATAACGCGTTGACGACAACCCAAAACCCTATCGTCTAGTGACTAAAACCCATACGAAACTACTCATACCGACTCTAAAGTTGACTAACAAATCAATTGTTACCCTTATGGGAGTACAATGAACAATCTATACATCGAATTATTGGTCGCTCCGTAATCGAATCTTAACCCCGGCAACCCAACAGCCTCGAAACTCAAACATTCGCACACCTGAAGAAGCACACACCATAATCAGATTTCTGCCCAACAGCCACCTACTATGAAGAAACTCATTCTCTCCTGAGCATATGCAACATGCATCATCTCGCTCTATATGTTACCTTGACTACCACGTGAAACCAATATCATATAGTCAAACCACAGATCCCTATAACCGAAACGTTTGTGTTGTTGGATAAGTTGTCTAAGTCCATAACTATTACTGGTATGTACTTGACCCGGTTTGGCATTGTCCATTTGGGTTGCATGGCATGATGCATTTTGATAGACTAAATGAGAGAAATAACACTTAAGGTTTATTAATATATTATAACTTCTAATATAATAATAATATTATTTAATTAGTATTGATCAAGAATTAATTTGGAATTAATTTAGTGATCAAATGGAGACTAATTAAATATATGGGTTGATTGTGTAAATCATCCATATTTATATAGCGGGCTAATGCTTCATAGATTATCAAGTTGGGCTAAAACCAATAGGATGCTCCATGGATGCTCCATGGTGTTTATAGAACCCATGGGGTCATGGAAATGAAAAGTCATGACAATTAGGGTTTACATGGTGTAACCCTAATTGTAACACACTATATAACTAATACTTTGTTCACCAAAATTAGCCACTAAGACATACAAGTGAGGGATAGGCGATCCCAAGAAGTGTTCCATTTCTCTAAGTTATTCCAAGTGCATTTGGTGTTGTGTGAGACATTTGAGGCATCACACTTGAGGTGCTAGGCTCAGAAGGTTTTCAAGGAATCCAAACTACTACAAGGTATGTTTTCTTGCTTACTTTTATTTTTAAAAGTTCCCCACATATGCTACATAGGATATAAACCTTGGAAATTGACTTTTCATTTATCATAGTAAAACATAGATCGAAGGTTTCTAGGGTTGCATGTACACCTTAGGAGTGTTAGTATGCGTAAAACCCTTCAGTGGTATGAGAGACTAGGCTTGTTTGTTTGATATTTGATGCAAAATTGTGAAAAAAACTGAAAATCTTGCTATCTGTACAGTGGACTCGCCGAGTCCATGGGGGGACTTGACGAGTCCAAGCACATATTCATCCTATTCGTCGAGTAGGTTCTTGCACTCAACGAGTAGGAGCCTCTGCCTGTAGATTTTCGACTTTTGCTGTTAGAAATGGACTAGAAACATTACCCTAAACTATTTTGGTGTTTAAAACTTATTTTAGATGGTGTAATGGTTGTTCTAATCCCTTTAAAATGGCTAATATCAAAATTTCAAATTTTATATGGTTTATTTATTATTCTTGAAATTGTTGATATACATGCTCATGAACTTATGAGTTTAGAAGATCATAGGAATTATTTGTAACTTGCTTGTTAATATAATTTTTGATCATTATGTTTTTTAATGGAATCCCTAATTTGTCCTCAAGTTATGGATTACCAAAAGTCTTTCTTTTAAAGTCCATTAAAGGAACACATAGGTTACATAAAATGAAAAGTCACTCATTTTATTACATCATTAACTAATAAGTTATGAAAGATGAAAGGTTTTGTCCTGCAGAAATATCACTAAATACTTCCACCTTGCCGGTTCAGGGGGAAAACTCAACTCTGGACCGAACAACAACCATCGAGGTTCCAGTACTAGAAGATGTAGCTCCAATCCGTAGAGAGTTTCAACGATCAAACGATTCTTCGGATTCCGATGATGAAAAGACAGAGAACATTGATACAAGAACAGATTCGAGGATTTTACACTTCAATCCGCAAGCCAGGGGGAACCTTCGCAGGTTTTAGGCCAACATCCTTCTACACTCCATGGGGAACCTTCACCATCTGCCCAAGAAAACTCTAATCCCTCCTTCCCAGTTCAAGACAACTCAGCAAGATGCTCTCAAATCAAGGGGGAACTGTTGTCTCCAACCACAGAGTCTTCTGATTTTGAAGACATTCCCTCCACCATAGTTGTTGATCATCTTCAACCCCATCTACACATATAGACAAGAGACCACCCACCAGGACAAATTATTGGTTCCCCATCCACAGGAATCCAGACTCAATCATCCAAGGACTTATCCGGTCATTTTCACTACACAACATTTTTGTCCTCGGTCGAGCTACGAACGATCAAATAAGCTTTACTCGAACCATACTGGATATCCGCAATGCAAGAAGAGCTAGAAGAATTTAAAAGAAACATGGTATGGTAGCTCGTTCCAAAACTGAAAGGCCACACCATAGTTGGCACTAGATGGGTGTACAAGAATAAGTTGGATGAATCTGGTGCGGTTGTCAGGAACAAGGCAAGACTAGTTGCCAAAGGATATAGTCAACTTGAAGGCATTGGCTATGATGAAACGTATGCTCTGGTAGCACGAATGGAATCCATCCAAATCTTCTTAGCATACGCAGCGCACAAGAACATCAAGGTTCATCAAATGGATGTGAAAAGTTCTTTTCTCAACGGTGAATTAAAGGTTTATCTTCGCAAGTATCGAATTTCCAGACCACTGCTACAAGCTTGAAAAAGCAGTGTACGATCTAAAACAAGCCTAAAGAGCATGGTACAAGACCCTCTCTGAATTTCTTTTCTCGTCTGGTTATAAACGAGGAATGATTGACCCCACTCTATGTAGGAAAGCAATTGGTGAGCATCTTATGCTTGTACAAATATATGTAGACGATATCATCTTTGGCTCAACTGATCAAAAGATGGTGGATGAATTTGCTAAGCTCATGACCCACAAGTTCTAAATGAGCATGAATAGAGAGATTAAATTCTTTCTAGGACTTCAAGTAAAACAAATTCTTCAAGGGATATTCATTCATCAAGAAAAATACACCTCAGAACTGTTAAAGAAATATTCTATGGACAACTACTCTTCGGCTAAGGTCCCGGATATAAGATATCTGCTTTTCCCTCAGGCGAATCAGTTGATCACAAGACTTATAAAGGTATCATTGGCTATTTGATGTACCTCACCGCAAGCTGACCAGATATAGTCTTTGCAACGGGTGTATGCGCAAGGTACCAGGCTGATCCAAAAATGTCAAACATGACCGCAACCAAGGAAATTCTACGGTACTTAAAGGGTAGCAAAACTCTTGGCTTATGGCACCCCGCAGGAAACGATTTTAGTCTTCAAGCATTCACTGATGCGGATCATGCCGGATGCAAAATTGATCAAAAAAGTACCTCAGGTGGATATCAATTTCTGGGTGGAAGACTCGTTAGCTGGTCATCAAGAAAACAAAATCGTGTGTCATTGTCTACCGCAGAAGCTGAATATGTGCCCGCAGCAAACTGTTGTTCACAAGTCTTGTGGATGAAAACACCACTACTAGACTACAGATGCAGAATGATGCGTATACCAATCTATTGTGACTCTGAAAGTGCTATAGCGATTTCTCACAATCCTATTCAGCACTTCAAGACCAAGCATATTGAACTACGATATCACTTCATCAAAGAACACATCCTGAGAGGTAACATTGAACTAATTTTTGTCCATACTGATGAAGAGATTCCTGAGAGGCACTTGACTCGACAAAACTCAACAGTTTCTTAAAAATGTTAGGAATGATGAATCTGGACCCTCAATTCTTTTTGAATTGATAGGTACCGCAGACCATCCTTGGTCTCTATTGCGGTCATAGTTGAAGTTATCTATGATAGATGGTTTTGATATATCCTATGTACCGCAACCATATATCATACTTATACTTCAATGGTCCTTACTGTTTGTTATTACTAATCTTTGTTCAGGTGCTCCTCTCAGTTCTTCTACCGCAGTCATCCATCCGACAGCAAATGATCCATCCGCAATGAAGGTTTAATCGGCAGTTACTTTTAAATCTGCAGTCAACATAATTGATTTTCAAAATTTAATATATATATATATATATATATATATATATATATATATATATATATATATATATATATATATATATAAGATAACTAAAATATAAAAACAACATGGTGTGCTATTTAATGAGCCTTCATTAAATAAAGAAACATTAAAAAAAATATTCTTTCTGTAACTGTCTCATTCTTTTTGAATAAACATCGTGTCAGACCTATTTTAGGTATGATGACAAAAAACGAGATTTCCCAAAATCAAATCCTTTTAAATTTGTCTCTTCCTATTACCCTAAAATTTCTAATCCGTTTCAACTTCCCGTTACCCAACTGGTTAATCTCTCCCTGACCACACGTTCTCCAGACGTGGTTTGAGCCTAAAATTTCATTAAATGCAAACCCTTTTTGGTAAATCTCAAAAAAAAATTACAAATTTAATCTTTATTATTAATCTGTGGCTGAGATTGTCCCTCTTAATCCAAGAAAAACACCCAAACGTTTTACCCAAATTCACCTAGGGTAAAATCGTTTACCGCTCCAATAAGCCACTATAAAACCTCCTTCTTCTTCACCAATGAACGTTTATGCTTTATGAACTTCAAACCATTCTCTTTCACACTATTTTTTTCTTGCAACGCTCCTTCAAGCACATACAATGGTGAAATCAGGCGTATCCAAGAAACACTCAAAGGCATCTGGATTAGTAAACCCTACTGGTTCAGTCTCTACTTCAAGACATCCAACACCAACGATGGCCTCAAGCAACTTCAGAGCTGTGTTCGAAGAGTATTCCTTCTACAATGCTCCAACAAAGTTGATGATCAAGTTTTTATCCAATAACCCACTGTTTGGACCCGTTGATATGTTCACAGGCATTGTTACTCTTTCAACCCTATTCAAGTGTGCATTTTTAGTGTATCGACCACTCGAGAATCCCCACGAAGTGCATCTTAACCTAGTCAACGATTCCTTGGTCATTCTAACCAAAGAGAAGTTTCTCACTACCATTAACCTTCTTGCTCATCCTTCAATTTTAGTCTATCCATGGCGGACATCCTATATGCACTTCATCAGATGGGATATCAAAAGAAAATCAAAGGCATTAGGGAATTCAAGAAAAACCAACTGCCTGCGGTTTGGCAATTTGTTTGGCACTTTGTGATCCGCAGTCTATCCGGCAGAACCGGGGGCACGGATAACATGGGACTCAAGCTCCTAGAGTTAGTATGGAGTATCTTCACCGGCCATGACGTCAACTACGGTCAGATACTATAGGATGATTTCTTCCAGTACATTCCAAAGGAAAGCCCAAGATAGAACCCTACCAAACTCACTTTTGCAAGGTTCTAGTCTCTATGCATCTCAGACCTCCATGCAGATGCAGTAATTAGCATGGGCAACGACATCAACCTTTATGTCACCAAGGATCTCAAAAGGTACAATCCCTCATCTGATTAGTCTGCTTTTGGACCCATTAAAAGACTACCAACCCATATTCTCTCTACACTTGGTCTTGAGACTGCTGATGTCTCAGATCATATTGAGGCTACGGAAGGTATTATCGCATACCTTCCTACTCCGCCTCTTCAAACCCTATCCTGCAATCATTGTCCTTGGTAGTACCGCAATCCCATCTTCCACCACTCTATCAAAAGTGTCTTTTTCACAAAGATGCAAGAAGTTAGCCTCACCTCATCAAGGCCCCCTCAAAACCAAGAAACAAGGCACTCCTAGGAAAAAGGATGCTCCCAAACAAGCCAATCCGTCAAAAAAGAGTAAACTCACTCCACCAATGATAACAAATGTCGAACCAAGAAAACATCAGTCTTCCTCTTCCTCTAGTAGTGATTTTTTTGAAGATGATAAACCCATCATAATCCTTAAGAAAAGAAAAACCAATCCCACAAGCCAAATGCGTGACCGGACTGATGCTACAGCCTCTCAAAAGGCTCCGATAGTCCTTGGGTGGTCGCACACCCATTCGATACCACTATAGAATACCACTCATACACATAAAGTGTGTCAATTTCACCATAACGTAGAGACTCCCCCACCCCCCCCCCCCCCAGCTCACTCTAAAGGGGATGGAACCGGTTCCTGCCCTAAGGTCTCCAGGGCTTCCCGTCTACATTTCTTTTCCCCTGAGGAGTTGAACTCCATATTTTTGTATGTTACCCAAACACTTCAAACACCTTCTCCACCACAAGACTCTTCTTAAGTCTATCCCAGAACTAAGCCGAGGCCAGACTTGACCCTAGGTCAAGGAGATTGAGGAAGCTCAGGAAATCCTACTCTGCTTACATCTGTAATAGGTGGTTTAGGCATGGTGAACACTAATGTGCAAGGATCTGTGAACCTGAGGGACACCTCGGTGCGATACCAAGTAATTAACGATATCGATCTGAATGATTCATGAAGCAAGTATCAACCATCAAATGACGTTGAATCCAAGAAATATGTTGCATTCCGTAGGGCATTCCAAGCAAGAAAGGCACAACAAACAAAGAAGCTTCAGTAGAAACAACAAGAAATCCAAATCGTAGCAAAGTATTGGGTAGATGCAATCAACAATGCCAATATCATAGCTACCTTCTTTAAGGTTCACGCTCTGATGGACAACATGGATGATGCTATCCACAAAGCTCAAGAAGCAACTGCTGATCAAACTCCTTCAAAGCCTCCTCCATCTCCAACTGCCAAATACTCTCAAGATGCTAGCACTGAAATAGAAGTAAGATCTGCTCAAACTTTCAGTTTTGATGATGTTGAACTACAGGAGGTTAATCAGCCCAGTCCTTATGATGACCTAATGATGTTTGTTGAAAAAAAGGAATCGAGTGGTTCTCAACACTCAACCTCTAATCCTGAGGAGAAAAA
Organism: Lactuca saligna; assembly: GCF_052625555.1. NCBI lineage: Eukaryota > Viridiplantae > Streptophyta > Magnoliopsida > Asterales > Asteraceae > Lactuca > Lactuca saligna. The sequence goes on along the minus strand of NC_136419.1, from coordinate 222,728,202 downwards.
TAAAAAGAAGAAAATGTCCATTTCAAGAAAAGAATTCCTAAGTCTTCAATCCAAAGTAGACCAAATACTTGCTGCAGTCAAGTCAACTCCACCGCAATCCGAAGATCATCATATACCGCAATCCTTGATCGAAAGGATTGAAAAGTTGGAGACAAGGGAACGTTTAGCTACTGAGAGGATCTCTCTCAAGGTAGAAATGGGAATTCGATCTCTTGATAAAAATCTTCAAGCAGATCACAAGGAATTCATGGCTGCTGCGGAGCGCCTCAACTGTGAGGTATTCCCAATCAAAGACAACTTGCAAACAGCCATTGTAGACCAATCCTCTCCTTCCCAGAAAATGATAGATGAGACTCACACTGCGTATGAGTTCACTATCTCAGTTCTTCATGCAACCATCAACGGACTCCAACAATCCCTATCTTCAAATTTCCATGGACCTGAAATTCTCCGACTCATAAAGGAGATTCATCGGCTTCTCTTCAACACCACCATCCCAGATAATCAGCAACCGGCTGATGTTCTTAAAGCTTAATTTAAGGAGGTGTGTTCCAAGGTCGATGGTCTCAAATAACGGCTTGAGCTGTCTCTGGGTCTGAACTCTTCAAGAGGGGGAAGTGAAGCACACCATCATGAATAAGAGCACTATGAAGAAGACCATCAAATCAAAAGTGCTTCTCTTAAAATTCCTTCAACGCAACCATCACCGCAACCATCTCCTCACAAGAGTCCAAGCAATCGGTCTCCCCTACCACAACAAAAATCATTCCCTCTCCTGAACGACATGAGACTCCCCCTCACGTCAAGAATCTAGCGGATCACATGTCATCCAAGCTCAAATGACTCTCCTGTCACCAAATAAAAGAAAGCCACTACTAGAAAAACAGCCTTTTACGACGCTCATTGCGCGTCGTAAAAGGCTCAGACGACGCGCAAATGCGTGTCAAGGAAGGCCCTGTCATAAAGAGAGACGACGCGCATTTACGACGCGCGTTTACGACACGCAATGCGTATCAAGGAAGGCCCTATCATAAAGGAAGACGACACGCATTCGCGTGTCGTAACCTTACGACGCGCGTGTTAATGACACGCAATGCGTATCAAGAAAGCCCATGTCAAGAAAGGCCATATCATAAATGAAGACGACACACATTTTTTCGTATCGTAAATTTAAATGTTTAAAAAAAATAAATTTATATATTTATTAATTTTTAAATTAAATTTGCATTTAATTTCTCATAATAGAAATAAAACACCATATACAAAAAATACAATCCATTGCATAATATAAAATAAAATTTCATACTCAAAAAATAAAATAAATTGCACAAATTATAATGTCATACAAAGAATCATTCAAATGTTAAACAAAAATAATACATTGCTAACATGGGTTATACATTCCTATAAAACTAACAAATAATCATACAACTTTGTTTGTTACTGGAAAGGAATGTCAAACATGATTACAAGTCTCCCTTAATCTTGATTACTCACCTGCTTAAGTAGAATGTTGTTGTTGAGAAGGTTACCTAGCAACAGAGAAAAACACAACACCTCTCCCACAATCACAACATCATTTACAAATAAAGGGTTGTCAATTACTTTCATTAAGACTTTCATTCAATCACAAAAATATTAAATAAAAGGGTGAAAAATTAACTTACTTTTGATAAGTGGATCTCCCTTAGAGCAAAAACAGCTAAAGCATTGAACAAGACCCTATTTCAAAATTTTATAAATACACAAATCATGATACCTGATATTGGAATACACACTTTGAGACATACCTGGATACATAGGAAGTAAAGATGGAAGGTGCCAGAACTCCGGGGGCATTGGGTTGGTTCCTTCCCACTCGCACACACCAAGCCAGAACTCCACTTAATCCAGCACCAAAATAAGCCTGCATTCAGAAAGCTGCAGGGGTGAGTCACAATTCAAGAATCTGTTAAAATTTGAGGAATAACATGTTCAACCAAAACAATATTAGAAAACAGGGTTAAATGTGAAACATAGCAATGTAATAATTATCAAGGTGCTGGAATACTTGAAATCTAGATTATTTGCTTGTTTGTACATCCAGACGATTTTATCACGAACATAAGTCATGTTATCAACTTTCTGAAGAAGTATACCAAGACATTTGTAGGAGAAGAATACTCTCAATAAGCTAATTTAATTAAAAAATGTAATGATAATGATAATGAGTTCATACCTGTGAAGTAGTGCAGAATGCTCATCATCATATGTATAAAGCTCATACTGCTTTGCAAAAGCATTTCCAAGAGAAATGACCAAATCAATGTCTTGAACAACATCCAAAGTTTTTGCAAGAAATTGCAAACAAAAAAAGAAATAAATAACAATGACATGAAAAGTAAAATCGCTATCCATATGAATTATAACACATACATTGATTGTCATATCATCCTACGTTTCTTGATAATTAAGGTCTTCTTTAAGGTCTTTAGTGTCACTGACAGCTTTCATTTTTGGAATCTAGAGCTTAACAAAACAATATATAAGTTAGAGTTAGGTCAAAGCATCATAACTAATCCAATTCCAAACACATTAAAAAATAAAAATAAATAAAGATTATTGCAATAGATGCAGGAATCTTGATTCTTGGCCTGCAAAGTACATAAAATCAGAAATAAAGACAAAGTGGAGCTTTAATCTTACCTTGAAAACAAACCAAAAATCAAGAATATACCATTCAAACCCAAGCCTAACAAGAATAAGTGACATGAACTCCAAAAATTTTATTGGTTCCATATTCATTATAAAGTAAGCCTGGAAACTTAAAAAATAATAAAAACTCCATATATTATATTGTCTCAAGTAAAATTGAAAACATTTACTTAAATTACCTCTCCTGCAGCTCTCTTTGAGGCAGATCCATCTGAAGCTAGAGCTCTTTCAGCACATACAAGAGCATGTGCAACATTCTCAACATATGTGAAATCATACATGTTTGTTCCATCCCCTATAATAAACTGGTAATCCAAAAATCAACCAAAGAATGTAAAAATTAAAATCAGTTTCAATTAAATAGAGACTCATTAAAAAATTATATAATCGAATTTCAGATTACCTTTGATTTCCCTGCCCTTGCTACAGCTAAACATGGAACAAGCAACTTATCACCAGGGCCAAAATATTATTGGATAGTCAGCCTTTGAATATTATTAGTGGTGATGTAGATGAGATCTTGACACTTTCCCCAATTCACCAGGCCACCACGAAAGAAAAGATTAAGAGAGTGGAAACAAAGTTGAATTAGAAAATACGAAAAAATATCAAAAACTGGAAAAACAAAGAGAAAAGGGGGGATCTTTATATAAGAACAATCCATTTCATGTTACTTGCTTTGCTTGAAGTTAAAGTAGGACTGTGAAGGACAAACTCGTCCGTTTGGGGATCAAATGTTGCAGTTGTTTCAAGACCTTGAACATTGGATCAATGACCAAGTTATGTTTGTCCAAACAAACATCCATAAGCATGTTCATAACTAAGACTTGGGAGTTGGGAAGGACAAGAAATTACCCAGTGGAGATTCAAGTTCAGCCATGTCTTGTGGTGTTAGTTTCACAGATAAAGCTCCAATGTTTTGCTGAAGGTTTTCAATTTTAGTGGTTCCTGGTATGGGCACAACATCTTTCCCCTGGTGGTGAACCCACGCCAATGCTAGTTGTGATGGAGTGCACCCTTTCTTTACTGCAATCGCACTAACTCGTTCGTACAACATTTTATTATTCTCAAGATTCTCAGGTAGGAACCTTGGTAGATTCTACAAAAAGAGCAAGTGTATATATATATATATATATATATATATATATATATATATATATATATATATATACAAACACAAGCTCAAACTCAGTTTAATGATTTTATATTATAATTGATAAAGAATCTGATTCAATTTGTTTTATGCAGACCTGACGAAAATCGCCCTCTGCCAAATTCTCAGCCATCTTTGAATCCTTTTATTAGTTTATCAATTCATGATCAAAACAAAAAGATTCCAACACTCCACCAATTAGAAGCCTTGTCATGGCCTTTACCAAGAATAATTTCAGGTGACATGTATTCTACTGTTCCACATAAAGAATTTGATCTTGCATTTTCATCAAACTCTTTTGCTAGCCCAAAATCCGTAAGAAATGCCTAAATAAATAAACTCACATGTTTAATAAAAGAATTGTGTGTGTTTGTGAGAGAGAAAACAAAAAAAAAGTACATGTCCATCCACATCAAGTAGTATATTTTCAGGCTTAAGATCCCTATGCATTATCCCATTTGCATGAAGGTGAGAAACAGCTGAAACAATCTCTGCAGCACAAATACGTGCCAAATCCTCTCTGAAACAATCATAATCATAAATTCTTAATCAGTTTATTTTATTTCTAAAGTAACAAAAACAAAGAAATAAATAAATAAATAAAACTCATCGAAACAGTCCATGATGATATAGCTGGAAAAAAAGATGTCCACCATTCACAAAGTCCAAAACGAGGTATATTCGATATTTTGTCTGAAGATTAAAAGAGTGAGCATAGACAGATACAAAAAGGGTAGTTTTGGAATTTAGAAAAAAAAGTACCAGGAAAGAGTAACGAAGCTGGACAATAAAGGGATGATCAATCTTTGTCAAGATATCTCACTCTGCTTTCATATACTCAGCATGATTTTTCTCCACAATCTTATCTTTTCTCACAACTTTCATTGCATATATTTCCAAACTATCTCTCTTTCTCACTTGATACACTTTACCAAAAGCCCCTTGCCCCACAACTTTCATGACTTCAAAATCTTCAAGCCCTATGGTTTTCACCTTACAACCATTTTCAGAATCTTCTTCTTCAATCTCTTTATCTATCACATCACTAAAATCCTCCAATGATTCATCCGTTTCACATATGGTTAACTTCCTTAGATTCAGCAAGTGGCTTACACATGGCGTGGGACCCACTAAAGAATGTGAACGGTTGTAAATGACCACAGGGTCGTCGCTTGGAATTTCATAATTGCTAGCTGGCAGTGGGAGAGGACTAAATGTATCAGAAAAGTCCAATTCAAGAGTATCTGATGTTTCATTGGGAGGGTTTTTTGGGAATTGGAAATAGTTCTTGGAGGATTTGAATGGCTTGTTTTCAATTAAAGCAGTTAATTGAGAAGAAACCATTGTGGAAATTGGAAAACAGAAAGGAGTGTTTTGTTCGCATTTGTATTAGTATTACAGACTATGGATGGAAAGATACTAAGATTCGAGCTGATGAAAGGCTTCTACCAATGGCTTTAATTAGAAGGAAGTTCAAGTAAACAATTGGATTTTAAAAGAAAATTGAGAGAATGCTGATTTATGTGTGTGTTGGAATCACCAAAAAAGATTCATGGAAAGCATTAAATCTAAGAAAGAATACGACTTGTGAGGTTCAAGAAAACCCCATCCGTTTACCTTCAATCACCAAAGACCACCACTTCTTCATTCTTCTTCCTTCGATCTATCCAAACCTCAAAGGTCCTCCGATTTCTACCGATGACGGAGTCTAAGAAGCCAAGGAAGGCTCATCGGGAACCAATAATTTCCTCCTCCTCCTCATGAATAGATCGATCATCCTGATCTACCAGTCGTTACTTGCCCTACTCCATCGGACTAGTTGAGTCCCCTCCCTACATGTAATCTGCTGGCGACAAGAAAGAACAGCCAAGGAGACCGCTGGAGCACCTCCCCCCCCCCCTAAGCTGTGGCAGACAAGAGAAGCATCGTTACTTCTCCCTTCTCCTTTTGTCAAATCGATCCCGCACTAGAGGTGCTTCCCCTTTCTCGATTGATTTCCATCATCGAGCCACCATGGCTGCTTGCGTTCCTATCTTCCTTTCTCGATAGATGAACCATGAACACCGGACCAAAACTCCCGCTACCTTCATCATTCTAATTCCCCTTTTTCGATTTATCTGTAGGGAATAAGAAACAAACGAGAATCAATATTTGGATTCTAATATTGAGACTTGAGAGTATAATACTTAATTAGGGCTTTTTCTGAAAATTTCAACATCGAGTGGGGAATAAGAAAACTATTGGCGAGTATTCTCAATAACAGTAGAGAGATGAAGAAGGTGAAATTACAGCAACGATGAAGTAGATGAATGGAAATCAGAAGCCCTTTTTCTTGATTGAGATGATGAAGTCGAGAGATGGAGATGAAATCGTAACCTTCGATCTTTGATTGAGAAGTTGCACAACAGTGTGAGGAGAATGAAAGATGCATGAAAATGCTTAGGGCAGGGAGGGTAGCGGGCTTTTCTAATTTTTTGGCTTTTCTTTTCCCGCTTGTAACTAAGGAACGCGCGTTCATTAAAATTATAAAGCGACACATATAGAGGGCGCGCATTTAAGGTACAGCGCCCTCCGTGTTTTTAATTTTTTTTCTTTTGACACTAATTTAAAGGCACGCAATAATGCGTGACCTAAACCCTTAAATTTTCTAAAGAGATGACACTTTTTTAATGTCACTCTCGTTTACGTAACATATATTAATGAGTGTCGTAATTTGTGCGTCGTAAAAGGCTATTTTTCTAGTAGTGAGCTGACTGGAAAGCAACTAAATTTGCTGAGCTTATATGGATAGAATGCGGTTTCGGCACTTTCATAGATGAATCCTTGATAAACTCTTGGATCAATCCTCACCGCAGACTGCTGGACGAGGACTACAAACCATATCTCACTTATGCTGAACCCCCTCCTGATGGCTACTGGGATGTTCCAATATCCCCAAATGTTATATACTTCACAGTATTTGAGCAGTTTGACCAGAGCATACTAGATCACAAAAGACTACCCATGGAATTCGAAAGACTCAATCGATTCTATGCCAAACATGCCTCTTCCATAGAGAAAATCTAGTCTAATGACCGACCATCCGAAGTCAAGAACTTCAAGCCCCGCAAATTCATGAAAGCTAACTTCATCCAATACACACTTACAAGAAGGAAGCAGGACTATGTCCGCACCCAAGCTGATTTTCCCCTGTATGAACCTAGAAGAAGTCTTTCTTATAGCAAAGGTGTTCCAAAACAAGTGTGAAAAGTATCCAAAAATGAAGATAGCATTTGAAAAGGCAAGAATTTTTCAGAAGGAAACCATCTGCGACTTCGTAAAGATTGATGCGGACATCCACCCAATCCTTGCCATGCAGTTCGATCTACCACAACTAGATCCTGCACCAATGCCTACCGCGGGTTATCAAGAAAGATCCTTAGGTGCAACAACCTTCCCTAAACTTGGAGTCATCTTCAAAAGGAATATAGATCAGGTCAAATACTTCATTCCCATGATCTTCATAAATCGTCTTACAAGGAAGCAGCTTGAAATCTGTCCAACCGCAGTTGAAAAATCAAAACACACAACTGCCAAAGTCAGGTTCGAGATTTTAAGAAGGATCACGTGGTTGGAAAATATCATGAAGTTTTAGTGGATTATGATCAAATTTCTTAAACTTGATAGGTGAAGAAAAAGTTAGAGTTCACTTAGGGGGAAATTGTTGAAACATGAAGTAGCCCTCTTAACTTAGCCTACCGCAATCTACAAGCATCCGCAGTCAAGCTCCCATCAGCATCGTCACCCAAAGTCATCTAGTCAACCGCAATCTTCTTACTTAGTTTATTTTTTATCTATCTTTCTATAATACTCTCTATTGTCCAGTATGCCTTGCATGGCTACTCTTAGAGAGTGGATAAAATGTAATTTCTGAGACTCTATATATAGAGCTCACTCTTTCTTAGGTTAGTGGTGGTGGTTGTGGCCAAGGTGGTTTTTGGTCATTAAACACAAGGGACCCATCTATTTAACTAATATGCTTTTATGATATCTAATTAATTTTTAAATTAAATGATAAAATTAAAAGGGTAAAGTAAAATTAGTAAGGACAAATCAGTCCTTTTACATCAATTAGGGGGACCAAATTCGAAGCAAAACTAAACTATAAGGACCTTCTGAGTGAATAATAAAGTTATGCAATAAGCATGCAGATAATCCCAAACTATGGGGACCTTTGGTGTAATTTTCTATTAATCAACAAAATAAACTATATTTGTTTGGTAATCACCAGTTTAAGCTAACTCGTGTATTTTCCTCTGACCATCACGTTATATATATATATATATATATATATATATATATATATATATATATATATATATATATATATATATATATATATATATATATATATAAAGTTAACATTTTTTTTTGAATCTCATGCATTTGAAACCTCCATTCTTTTTTCCTTTCACCATATTCATTTGAAACTCCCATAACTTTTCAATTTCTTTATAATAATAATTATAATTTGGTAATTATGTTAAATAAATATCAAATCTAAAGTGTATTCATATATAAACTAAATTTCAATATTAAAATAATATCTTTAATTTTACTTATAAAATTATGTTTTTTAACTTTTAACATATTATACTTAATTTATTAGTTTTAATATATTGTTGGATATAAACCATTATCATTTTAAAGGTATAATTTTTGAACAATTTGTATAAAATACTTAAATTATTAATTAAAATATAACATTATATGCTCAACTTAAATATAAATTTTATTTAACTTAAACAACCCAAAGATTATTTTATAAATAGTTAAAAGTGATAAATTGTAGTGTCTTTTTAATAATGATTGTAAGTTGGTTGATAAGATTTAATAAATATCAAACCTAAAGTATAATCATAAATAAACTAAATTTCAATTTTAAAATAATATCTTTACTTTTATTTATAAAGTTATGTCTTTAAATTTTAACATATTATACTTAATTTATTATATTTAAAATGTTGTTGCATGTAAACCATTATCAGTTTAAAGCTATAAATTTTGAATAGTTTTGACAAATTACTTAAATTGTTAATTTAAATATAACATTACAGTGTCAACTCGAATATAAATTTCAGTTCCACTAAAAAAACCAAATAATATTTTATAAATAGTTAAAAGTAATAAATTATAGTGATAAATACAAAAACTAGATTGTAATATCAGTTTAACTAAAATATTTCATAAATATATTTATATAATCGTTAAAAAGTTTCAAATAAGTAGCTTAACTTATAATAACAATAGTTAAAAATAACTCTATATAAATGATTATATTGTTACCTTTAAACTAAAAAAATAATGTTTGATATTTTAAATAATTATAATGATAGAAACTAAAACATTAAGCAAATAAATTTTAAAAAATTAGTTAAAAATAACAACTATAAATAATATTAAACCATATATAATATTTAATTTTATTGATGTGTAACTCGCGATTAGAAGTCATTCAAACGATTAGGATTATGACGTTATAATAGATTTATATATTATCATATCAAAATAATCAATATATTATATCAAATTAATATACGAATTATTATATCAAATTTAACAACGTTAGTGTTATATTTTAAATATATATATATATATATATATATATATATATATATATATATATATATATATATATATATATTTGTAAAGACTTCAACTATATAGGTGTTTCTGCGCATTACAATGTCAACTTAAATATAAATTTCAGTTCCATTTAAAAAAACTAAAGAATATTTTGTAAATAGTTAAAAGTGATAAATTATAGTGATAAAAGCAAAACTAAATTGTAATCTCAATTTAACTAAAATATTTCTTAAATATATTTTTTATAATTGTTAAAAGTTTCCAAATAAGTAACCTAAAATAACTTACAATAACAATAGTTAAAAATAACTTGATATAAATGAATATATTGTTAGCTTTAAATTTTAAAAAAAAAAAAAAAAAAAAAAAACAATGTTTGATGTTATTAAATAATTATAATGATAGAAATTAAAACATTAAGCAAATAAATTTTAAAAAATTAATTAACAATAAAAACAACTATAAATAACATCAAATCATATATTATATTTAATTTGATTCATGTCTAGCTCACGGGTAGAAGTTATTCAAACGATTGAGATTATGAAAGTATAACAAATGTATATATTATCATATAATTCAAAATAATCAATATATTATATTAATTTAGTATATACAAATTATTATATCAAATTTAACAACGACGTTATTGTTATATTTAAAAAATCATATATTTGTAAAGACTTCAACTATATAGGTGTTTCTGCGCAATGCACGGACATTCGCCTAGTGTGTATATATGTATGTGTGTGTCTATATATATATATATATATATATATATATATATATATATATATAGAGAGAGAGAGAGAGAGGGAGAGAGAGGTAGGTTTAGTTTAGATTAAAAAATAAAATAGAGATCTTGAGATTCAAATTAGAGACATATTTCAATTATGTCGCACTAACCCTTCGGCGTACTGATACGGCGGGCCTTTTATAATTAAATATGATTATATAGCGTCGCCTATTCTTTTCTCCTCCGTCACCATCCACACCACCAGAATCGTCATCGCCGCCACCACGATTATGATGATTTGGAATTAATAACTTGAATCGGAAGTATCATGTTTTTAACATTTTTAAAATATTAACTCGTAAGCATTCCAACTGTTTGATGAAATGCATAAATTAAATTACCACGGTATATTCACATATGAATATGTTTTCTCACCAGAATCAGTATATAGTTATTAAAAACACAAAACAAATATGCAAGTCTGTATGTTATTCATATGTGAGAAACATATAAAAATTATATATATTTGTGAAATACCTTGTAATATTTATATATGAATATACTATGTAATATTCATAACTGAATATATCATCTAATATTTACAAGTGAATATACTATGTAATATTCATATGTGATATACTATGTAGTACTATGTAATATTCACATATGAAAATATCATTTAATATTAATAAGTAAATATATCATCTAATATTCACAATTGAATATACTATGTTAATATTCATAAGTGAATGCATCGTTTAATATTTAAATATGAATATATTATGTTTATTATATGCTATATGCATATATGAATGAGATTTAAATTGTAAAACAAATTAATCATATTTTTTTATGAATAAGTGAATAACGAATGTACTGTAATAAAAATTTGATTTATTTTTATTCACTTATGAATAACAATAGCTGAAAATATAAAAAAAAAATATTTTTTATTTTAAAACTATATCAATATGGATGTCTATTTGTAGAGAATAAAAAAAAATCATGGATTTTGGTATATTTTTTCGATAAAAATAGCTTCTTAAAAAAAACACGAAAAACTATGTTTATATATATATTAAGTTAATGATTAAAGTAGTTTAAGAAAATATATTTTGTTGGAAAACAAATGTCTATTCCTTTACCATTTCCGCTGGCACGACGGATACTTTTAAGCAAAAATAAAATGAATGGTTGAGAATATTTCCTCATTCTCAATATTTTTTTTCTCAATTAAACCATCATTCTCTCTCTCTCTCTCTATATATATATATATATATATATATATATATATATATATATATATATATATATATATATGTATATATATATATATATATATATATATATATATATATATATATATATATATATATATATATATTCACACTAAAATAGTTTATTTGCAAAAAATTATTAAAAACATCATAGTATGTAATGTTTGTAATTATTACAATGATAAAAAATATTCTAATCTAAAACTATTCCTGAAATGTTATATGAAATTTTGCTAAGTTCTGTACAATATTCAGCTCAGCAAAATACATCTCCAGACAAGCGTTATGGTTTATTTATCCGATTATTCTTGATAAGTCAATAACTATAAGCTTTAACAATCCCATAACGAACTAGGTGGCAAAAAGAGACATTCAGTTTGAATCTTAAACTTATACTATAATCTTTAAAAATGTCGATTTTGGTCATTAACTGTGTGAAACCCATTCTCATGTAACAATCCCACAACATAACCTAATGACCCAAATAATGATCAAATTACATTTAATTTGTAATACGTACGGAAAAATTATTCATATCACAACTTTTAGGGTGAAACCCCAAAATATATATATATATATATATATATATATATATATATATATATATATATATATATATATATATATATATATATATATATATATATTTTGTCGTACCAATATCAGATTAAATATTTGTATCATTAATATCGCATACAATACTTTCTTGTGGAAATTTGACTTCAAGTAAATTATGGTCAAACTTAGGTCAGAATCTTACAAACTGTTAAATTCTTCATGTTCATTATTGCATATAGTTTTCGAAATAGGACCATTGAAATATTGGTAAAACTTGTATCTATCACCAACTCAATATTAGTATGTATCCATTAATTTTTCTAAATAAATATCAATGTCGGATGTGAACCAAAAACCTTTAAATCATATCGAATCAACCTCCAACAACTTTGAGACACTCCGTTTGTACGCTTTCTGCACCATTTCTTTCTCCCTTTTTATACAAACGCATTATCGATCTCCAACTTGAAGAGAAATCTAGAGAGAGAAACAAGAGAATCCATTGTTATGGGGAGAGGAAGAGTAGAGCTGAAGAGAATCGAGAACAAAATCAACAGACAGGTTACCTTCTCAAAGCGAAGAAATGGTTTGCTGAAAAAAGCTTACGAGCTTTCCGTTCTCTGTGACGCTGAAGTTGGTCTAATCATCTTCTCCAGCCGTGATAAACTCTATGAGTTCGGCAGCGTCGGGTAAGCACCTATCAACTCCGGCGATATTCTGTACGAATTTGATGAAAAAATTTACCTAATTTTGTGATTCGATCTTCGAAAATGAATGTTTCGATGAAGCTTCTCTCATTAGAGAGACATCGAACGAGAGATCGACACGTATCGGAGTAATCTGATGGTACAATTCGTCATTAGACTGACGAAGGAACAGATCTAGGGTTTTTTATTTTATTTTAAATGCTTAAAATAAAAGCAAATGATAGTACTTTTTTTTTTTTATTTGCTTTTGAATATTTTGTTTACTGGGATTAAAATTTTGTCTCTTCTGTTTGGATCATCGGATCTAATGGTTTCTTCAGTGAATTTTGATGAAATTTTTCTGTTTTCAATCATAAATTTTCCCAAGGTAACACCAACATGAGCAGAGAAAATGAAAAGAAGCTTAAATACTTTCCTTTATAAAATCCAAATTCGAATTTCATAAATTCAACTAAAATTGCTCAACTCTTTCAATTTCTTATTTTTGTATATCATCACTCCCCATCTTCACTTCATCTTTCAACTCTTATAAACCCTACTCTCTTTCTTTCTTCTTTCTATTATATATATATATATATATATATATATATATATATATATATATATATATATATATATATATATATATATATATATATATATATATAATAAGACAATTTATACGATATAAAACCATATGACATGATGATGGTAGGATATGCGACGTTTCAATAAATTAAATAATAACAAGTTCATGGAATTTTAGTGGTTTTTTACTGGAAAAAGAAAGAATAATTTTCTTGTTACAAGTCGCATGACTGAGTTCATCGAAGCTTTTCTAAAAGCATCTTTGATTTTATTTTTTGTGTTATTTTTTAAAACTACTGATATCTGGTAGTACTTTCATTTTAATTTGCGGGTTTTGTCCGCTGGATAATATTGTGTTTTAAAGTTTATGCAATTGATCTTTTTTTGTTAATTTTATCATACAAAAAAGAATTTTAAGTGTAAATTGCTACCTAATGTTGCAATTTCTTAGGGCTTAGTGTAGGTTTTAATTTGTTCAAGCAACTTTAGTTTTATTTTTACGCATACAAATTAATTTTCGTTTAATTCATGTATTTTGTAGAGTATTTGATAGACCTTTATAAGATGTATGTTTATAGTTATACTTTTTATATATATAACTTATACTATCATGACAAACATTTTTCTCTGAATTTCTAACTATCGTCAAACATTTTAATTTCTTGATAGTTATGCTACATTCTTCTAAAATTTAACGTTTTAAAACCGAATTATAAATATATTATCCAATTTTTACCTTTATAATCCGATGTACTTTATTCAATATAAATTTTATAATTCAACATGATGTTTCATGAAGGAAAGGAGGTGATGTTTTATTTACAAATATGAAATTTTACTTATCATGTATCAAAACTCTATGTTACGAAAAAAATTGGGTCTAAAAAGTAATTCATCTAATTTACGAGTATTCAATTTCAAAAGTTGCATTATCAAAACTTGAAAATTTCTATCTTTTTTTTCAGCATTTATTGTCCATGCATATATGCTTACAAAAAATAATGGAGTCCTTCTTTCGGAAACGCATTTTTAAAATTTTTTTTTTACCTATGAATAACATGTAACAAAACTAGTTGTTACCATAAAATCTAATAGAAGTCCTAGAAGCAAATGATATGATTCTATCATTTTTGGTTAAAACGAAAGAATAATTCCTTTTCTGTTCACCCTTTAGCTGCATATGTATCATACATAAGCTAATATTTTTCATTTTCGATGTACAAATATCACTCGAACTACTATTTAATTTCTGGGTTTTACCCAAAGGATATTTAGGATTAAATTTAAATTAAAGTTATGGGCTTCAGTTCTTTTCGATTTCTAATTTTAGAAAAAACTTGTATGCTTTCTAGCCTGCCTCTTTCTTGACATATATACACACATGAATTCTTTTTTTAACATTTTGTCATCCAAACGTTAATAAAACAAAATCTTTAATCTTATGTCAACCTTGCTGATTTTTTTTATGTTGGAATTAAATTAGTTACAACTCCTAACGTTTTTTTTTATCTTTCCTTTAATAGTCTAGCTAATATATGACCTATTTTTTGTTGAGATCTACTATATCCATGAATTTTTTCCTATGGTTTAGTGTTATTTATTAAAACTAACATTCATTTTATTATAATATTATAGAACAATGGAGTTGCTATTTTTTTTTGTTGAAACAAGGGTTTCTATTACACCTACAAAACGAATATTTGAATTATGTGATCATATTTTCGTAAGTATATAGATTTTAAAATGACAAATGTATATAACTAAATTCGAAACTAATAATTTTTCTTTTTTAATTTATCAGCGTCATGAAAACCCTTGAACGTTACCAACGTTGTTGCTTTAATCCACAAGACAACAACAATGAACGTGATACACAGGTTTAATCTCAATCAAAACTAAAAATACAAATTTCTTTATATTCTTAGTTTAAATTGATAGCTATGATTTATTATACAGAGTTGGTATCAAGAGGTCTCCAAGTTAAAAGCCAAGTTCGAATCTCTCCAACGCACCCAAAGGTTCCTTTATATATATATATATATATATATAAATTATTTACCAAATATTTTTCAACAAGGCTTTATAAATATATCATTTTTAATTATTTTTCGTTGTGTCAAACACTTATTTTGAAGACATTTACTTGGGGAAGATCTTGGACCTCTTAGCGTCAAAGAACTACATAATCTTGAAAAACAACTTGAAGGAGCTCTTACACAAGCTAGACAAAGGAAGGTAAATTTAATTTGAATTCCTTTTTAATTAATTTAAATTCAAAATATCATTTGTTTTTTGGAATTTAATTATGTACTTTTTTAAATTTATTCAGACACAGATCATGGTAGAACAAATGGAAGAGCTTCGACGCAAGGTAAAATTCATTCAAATTTAAGCGTACAAAAATAAATTGTGCATTGGGTGCTACGTATAAATGGTTTTAATGCAATTTATATGAACGTTTTTCATTGGGAATTTTATTAATAACGGAGTTTATGAAATTAATTTTAGGAACGAGAACTTGGAGACATGAACAAGCATCTAAAGATCAAGGTCTCACACGAGTTATCATCGGTATATATATAATTCCATATATAGTTACAAAATTTCATAAACCCAAATACATATGTTAAAACAATAATTAAAAAACATGTTATATTTTTCAGTTTGAGAATGAAGGACAAGGTTATAGGACACAACTTCAATGCCCATGGAACTCTCCTGGCAACAACAACACAACATTCCAAATGCATCCTTCTCAATCCAATGCCATGGAAATACAACAAGAACCCATCTTACAAATAGGGTATATATATATATATATACAGATATATACACTCAATTTCTCTTGTTGTAATGTACAACCATATGATGCACGACATGAAATTTCAGTTCTTTTTAATTATGTATTGATGGCACAAAGTGTTGTGTGTTTCAGGACGTACAACCAGTTTGTGCATGGTGAGGGATCATCAGTTCAGAGGAACATGATGGGTGAGAGTAGTATCCATGGTTGGGTTCTTTGACCATGGCTTGTGTAAGTTCATCTTCATCAACATCATCATCGTCATCATCATCCATCTTATTTGTAATAATTTCAAAGACTTGATTGATTGGGTAGGATGTTTTTGTGATAATTTGGAATGTTGTTGCTAACATTAACTATTACATATATTACATATTATGAGTGTTATATTAAATATGTATATTCCTATCTAAATCCTTAATATATATATATATATATATATATATATATATATATATATATATATATATATATATATATATATATATATATATATATATATATATATATATATATACCCGTAGAACCCACGTGTGTTAATGTTAAATAGAATTTAAAATTTAATTATGTAATAAATAATATATCATTAAGTTAGAAAAGTTATAATGTATTTTTAATAAGTTTTTGATTTGTAAGTATTTAATTACACAATAAATGGTAAGTATTTAACTAGAAATGAAGATTTTTAAAACCATTACTTTTTACTCCTTAATCGTTCGTGGTGATTGCAGACACACATATACAGATACACATCTTTCATTTTCTACCGATTAAATGTATAATTAATAATGATGAGCTGATTTCTTTTAGAGGGTTTTGACCAATAAAAAGCATAATTAAGTGATTCAAGTAAAAAGTAATAACATAGGAACAAATGAGGACATGGTTTTTGTGTATTTGTCATTGTGACATTCATAAATCTAAGTTATTTAAATTGATCTGGAAATATCAAATTGATTGGGAAGTAAAAAAAAATTCATAGGCTTTGGTAATGCAATGGGTAAAGCTTCATTATACCAAGCTGTATTATGTAGATTGCTCTTTATCAGGCAAACGATAATAAATTAACTGAACATCAATTTCAAAAGTAAAAATATAATATATTTATGGACTTTATAAATATAAAAACAAAAATATAAAAAACTTGTTTGTAAAATACTTGTTCGTCCATTAAAATAACATGATGGAAAGAAATCATCTACGTAATTGAACCATTTAAGAATCCATGACTTGATGAAACAATTTTTTAAAGTGAAAATATCATTTAGTACATCTAGTTAAATTATCTAAGTAAAACAACATTGTAATTTTAAAAACCCAACCATATACAATAATGATCGAGCATACAATTTTACATTTAGTCAAAAAAGACTATTTTATCCTTTATGATTTTTATTACACAAGGCCTTGCAACAATTGATTTTCGATATCCATTTCCTCTTTCATCTTCAATAAAATAGCCAGAAGCACCAATAAATCCTAAAATCAACCAAAATATGGAATTTGTAACAATCAATCACAAAGTTAAACCTTTTTATCCCAAAATAAAAGTTTAAACCCATTAAGTTTAAGTCGAATATCTTTAAAAATGTTTAAAACCACTTTCTACTTTAAATTATTCACTCTCATAAAACCTCTAGAGTTACTCTCTTAAAATCTTCTATCATGTTTTTCTAAACACTAAAGATACGAAAGGGAAAGGTAATTACATTTTTCTTACTTTATAAGCTTTTTATATTGCTTGATTGTACAATTACAGCTGAATAGCTTAACATGAAACCTTTCTACCTCCATGTAGTCCCTACAAACAAAAATTACAAAAAGAAAAAGGACATGTGAATACATTTTTCTTATTATAGTGATTTACTTGGTCAATAAAAAATATTTATTTTCTGCTTGTAAAACAAATTATTAAACATATGACTTCATCTTGAGAAAGTTAAACAGATAGTTCACTATGACTATATGTGAATACTTGAAGTGAAACACATGATTCACTAAATGATATACTTTGACAAAATTAAAGGATCAAAAGAGAATTCATAACTTAAACGGTTCAAACAGATATTAGCTAGTATTTGGCGTATATCCCAAGTGTAAGTTTTGGTCATACATCTTTGGCATCAAAAACCCCACATCTGAATATATATCTTTTTTAAAATATGGGCATACATAATCCCTACTAACCTATAAATAATACAATTTAAATGGTTATTATAAATTCTTAGTTCACACCCATGACAAATAGCTTCCAAATGATTCAAGAGTGCAAATAAAGAATCAGTTTTATTCTTTAACAGGTAATCATATTTGTTGTTGGTTGTATCTTAAAATCTGTATTAATATTTAGAAAAGAAAAGTGTCAAAAAGTCAATAAATATATAATACTTATGTTTACCAAATCATAAATGGTGATCATAAAAAAGCTAGAAACATGTTGATTGTACTTCATCAAGATGGACTTTCTATAACTTTTAACTTCACAAATGGCAACATACTTTCACGAGTGATAAATAAAGATAAACAAATAAAAAATTAAGAAGTAGCATACTTTTTATAATTTCGAGCATCCCTATCCAGACAATCAAGGGTACTAGCCTAAACAAAGATCTGTAAGTTTTCAGCCAAAGATATAATCAATAAAACTATCAAACATTATGTATAATGTTCACTTTTATACCCATGTGTGACCAAAAATCATGTACACAATTTCTACTCCCTTGTTTCATAATCACAGTGTTTTTAGAACTGATCTGATGTTCCCAAGTTTCTCAATCTGAGATCATGCATATCTTTAACATTTTCCTTAAATTTGAAAAGTAGTCTCATGCAATTCAAGTAACTTTAATTATGCCTATTTCAAGAGATTTAGTTAAATTCATAAAGAAAAAAGTCTCACATTTTTATATGTTGACGAAAGCATTCATTCTCATATACCAGGTGAGACACTTGCTTTTACAACCTGTCGTTTTCCTCCATTAAAGGCTTGTTTATAACTTCCAGCTACCGATTCACAGACTGAAGATGGGAATCCCTTTTCCATTGTTTCACTTTGCATCTATAAAGATTATTAACAACCACAAAGTTCAAAGTTAAACCCATACCACCATTTGAAAATAGTTTCAGAAGAACAAAATTAAAGGTTGTTTGCAAGAAGTATAATACCATTTGCTTCATGAGTTGTCATCCGATCTTTGTCACCTTGAACAAATGCCTATCGGCCATGAGATGAACTTACATGTTGCTTTCTGTATATCTATGTATGATATATAAAAAAAACATCATCCTAGTGGGACAAAGATTCAGCGCCAAAAAAATCAAAACATCTCCTGGAAAAAGTGTTTCACAACAAAGAAAACAAATATAACAGTAGAGACCCTATAACTACAATATGAGGGGAGAAAGATAGTACCTTCAATTTTTAATGTGGTAGAAGAAAAAATTTAAATGGATCATCTTATTGCACATTTTGATGGACAATCACCTAAAAATCAAAAGTAAATTGCCATATTGCAAACCCAAGATTACCATCGAATATAAAAAGCCACCATGCCACCTGAATCAGATTTACCTCTTATAGTTCATAATGAAATCAAAGAAATAAAGGGTTACCTGCTTCTAATTGGCGTGACAAAATGGCGGATTGTAGAGGAGTACGATGAAGAATTTCTAGGGGTGCAAGTTCTTTGTATATGGAATTGTAATCCAATATACTATGTGATTACACATATCTATTTAAAATCCTTAATATGCGTTGTGTATACCAGCATACCATGTAATTTTGAATAAGATTTCAGTCGCTATTTTTGGATATCAGGTTGGAATTCCTGATTTCATGGGAATAAGTTTAATTGATGTAACAAATAGGCCGAATTTCATGTGGGATTTCGCAAGATTACCTTTATTAGTTATGCAGATCTTGTTGATTAAAATGAAACTCGGTAATTTTGCAGTTGAGATCTCGAGTTGAAGTTGGAATGTATTATTCTGTATCATTTCTAGGTTAGCCATATAAATCGTGTTCGAAAGAGGAATAGGTATATTAGGCATTTCACATAGAAAAAAAATGAGCGGGAGGAGCTTAGAAGAAGCCAGGTAGCCACAAAGGTATTATTTTATTATAATAGGGGATAGATATATATATATATATATATATACACACACACACTAGGTTACCACCCGTGGAAACTACCGGTAAAAGATTTATAAAATTCTATTAAGCTAATAAGTGTAACAAAAGTCTATTCTTCTTTTTTTTTTTTTACATTTTTCTTACTAAATAATTGTACTTTATCTTAATTTTTAATATTTATTTTTCAAAAAATATAAGCTAAAAAAAATTAATCCATTTTGTAAATAAAATAATTTTGATATAAATAACCAACAATATCTATAGTGCATGTTTGAAACTTCAAATTTAAAGTAAAATTTTTTCTAAAATATTTTGGCTTTTTTATGATTTTTTCCTCTAAATGTTAAAAAGTCTAGAATAATTATCTAATGACACTATATCATAACTGTAAACCAATAATAAACATTGTAGATCATTTTTGTAGTTCAATTGATTCATGTCATAGGAATATAATTAGTAATTACAAAATATATACAAGGGTACAAAAGTAATGTCCTGCTACTATAACATTAAACTCTAAATTAACATAGCCTTAACAATATATTTTTATTAAATTTTAAATATCACATGTAGAAATGAATTAGGGGTACCTCCGACCACATAACTCTACCTATGTCTGTCGTTACATGTTTTACCCTAGAAATCACAAATCAATAAACGGAGAAATTGGATAAAGAAATACGCGAGGATGACCACAGAGAATGAGCGGAAATCTCCATTAGTGCCCTGCGGATCACCACCATTTTACCATATTAAATTAAAAGATCGGAAATGCCATTCATATTAGTTTAAAAAACATGACACATCCGAGTAATAATAGTATGGAGAGAAGCCTTACATGTGAGACAACCAACTTTTGCCTTAAGATCATAAAGTATAACCCCAAACTACCCTCAAGCTAAGAGGGATTTGTATGCTTGGATCACATAAATCGGATCATTAGCTAACTTGGTCAACACTTGGACCATATTATTTTCTAGACTCCTAAGTATATGCAATAAATATCATCCTTGTTAGCAAACAACATATATATATATATATATATATATATATATATATATATATATATATATATCATCAAATTCACAAACAAAACAAAAATCATTCCCCTATAATATTTAAAAAAGGCATTCACTCAATTATCTAAAAAATTCACTTTATTTCATCAAAGTCACAAACCAAACAAAAAATTCACTTTGGCCTTCACCCAATCAATAGCCATAACCTGATCCTGGCATGACTTCTTCACTTTATTATCTAAAACATTCATATTTTTACATTGATATTAAGAAATGTGTTTATTATCATTCTTTTATCTTTCTTATTTGACCAAATGATGCTGCTGGATGATTTAACAGATTAATCATGTGAAACCAAATGGAAAAAAAAAACTTGAGCCCCTTCACATTCTACGAAATGCTAAAGCAGACAAAACATAGTCAATAATGGGTCTTTTGATGTTTTTACCCCTAGCCGCTCTGCTTAGCTAATGTGTTTACATTCATTTAATGGCAATTTTCGGCCTTTTTTTTTTCCTATGTGCGTTGGCAGCGCCTCTAATGACATATGTTTGATGATTTTTTATGCCAATTTTTTTGTCATTTTGTTGCTGTAACAGTAAAATGAAAACAAATATATACTAAAGGTGTCGCAAATACAATTTATATATAGCAAGCACACAATTAAGATGAAATGTGATAGTTCTTGATATCAAACACACCGCATAATGAACCAAACAAATGAAACACCTTGACTAGTGCAACAACCTAAAATTCAGGTAATCCTTATGACCCTTCTACTTTGAGAGTTGGCAAGATGAGTCCCTTAAAGTTTTATGCGGGATTTGTGAGTACGCTAGGCGTAAAGAAGCATACGCCACGCGTACTCACATGCTTATTTTGGACACGGACTCCCCTAGGTACGCTGGGCGTAGTGTGCCCAGATGTAAACCCTAAATTCTGGCTTGTGCACTATAAAAAGAACGTCTAGTCCTTTGCCCCAGCCACCATACCCCCTTGAGTGAGCCCTTAGAGTGCATAAATCCGTGTTTAAGCTTGTGTGTGTGATCTTGAGCTTGAAGGTACCTTTTTGAGGTGAAGAAGGAGAATAGGAAGCCATTGTTGGAGCTAGAAGTAGAAGAGCAAGAGTAGATCCGAGTTCTAGAGTGGTTGGAGATCCCTTCTGAGGTAAAAAGCTTCAAGCTTTGCATCTTTTATGTTCATACTTTATAGAGAGAAGTTTTAGGGTTTTTTGTCCCCAAGTTCATAGCTTTTTGAGTGGTTGAGCTCTTAGAAGCCGAGATCTATCCCATACTAGCTCATTTAGTGTTGTTATGTGATAAAAATCCAGTCGTGGTTGTTAAAAGTTGTTCATGCATGAGATATCGACCTTTTAAGGTTGGAAATAGAGTGTTTGGGGTGTTTGTGACTTCCACAACCATGAAAAGGCTTAAAGTCACCAACTTTATGGATTAAGTCGTGTTAGAGAAGTCAGATCTGGATTTTGGATGCAAGACTTAACCGATTAAGACCTGAACGAAGAGGAGGAGAAAGCTGGGAGTTATGTTGGGCGTAATCCCAATACGTGCGGCGTAAGGGGCCGCTTTCCCAGATTCTATGAAGCCATCGGGTATGCTTAGCGTACATATCTGAGCCTTGAGAGGGGCCGCGTACCCCAGAAGGTTGACTTTTGTTGACTTTTAGGGTTTGGTTAACTTTTGTTGACTTTTGTTGACTTTTAGGGTTTGGTTAACTTTAAAGTATTTGAGCCTTGAGAGGGGTAAAATGGCCTTTTACCCTCCTGAGATTGCTAAGAGAGGGAATGGTCTAGCCTTAGGAAATGTGTTGATGCTGAGTGTTTATTTCGTATGATTAGGCGGAGGCTAGATCCTATTTTCATGGAGTCCAAGATTTCCGAGATACCGAGTTACACGAGGTGAGTCTTCTCATTATACGTTACCTAGAGTGGTATTTATATGTTGACCGGAGGGTCCTATGTGCTATGTATGAGATTATGTGTTACGAATAAGTTGTGTGCTATGTGATATATGTATTTTATATGATGCTATAGACCGGACCAGAGGGTCCAACGATACAGACTGAACTGGAGGGTCCAACGATTTAGACTGGGCCAGAGGGTCCAACGAGCTATGGGACCGGAGGGTACCGTTGAGACACATCGGCTGGAGGGTCGTACAGTAGCCTCGAGTGGCGTATGTGTTGTATGAGGTATTATGGGGAACTCACTAAGAATTTATGCTTACAGTTGTTGTGTTATGTGTTTCAGGTACTAGCGAAGACCGTGGAAAGGCGTCGACGTGACCCGTACACACAGAGAGGAGATTTGATTTTGTGATCTTGGGATATTTTTGATTTGATAACTATTTTGGAATACTTTTTGAGAATATTTTTATATAAATTTGGTTGTTGAAAAATGAAAATTTTGTTTTCAAAATCTCATCGTTACAAGTTCGTATCAAAGCCTTGGTTTGAGGGACTCGGATGCACTTTTGGGCGTATCTGAACTCAAACTGAGGATTTGATAAATTTTCAACAAATAAAAAATAATTTTTCTAAAAAGAGCAATAGGTTTTGAAACAACCAGAGCGGAGCAGCGTGTACGGTCAGCCATCGCCGAAACGGTGAATCCCTAACATACCCTTACATTATGTGTTATGAGATATGATATGTTATGTTATGCATGCTAGAGTAGGCTAGGTATTCATATTAAGAATAGAGTGGTCTGATTTGTGATGCCTTAGCCTAGGAGATTACTGTTGCTATGAGATGCCTTGAGAGTGAGTTGGTAGCAGTTAGGAGTTCATGAGGGGTCTATTGGAGGGTAGCCAATGCATGGCGAGAGTAGAGTACTTGCGATGCGTGATCCAAGGAGGAGGACTTGGGGTGAATGCTGATGCGGTGTGGTCGGTAGTATAGGGCCCGTACTACTGAAGACATCGGATCAGTGAGCAGTCCAAGTAAGAATCCATAGGATATTGGAGAACGAGTAGGGTTGCATTATCGAGTGCGAGTATGCTCAATCGAGTCTCTGATATTTTTATTTTGTATTTCAGAGACATCATGGTTGGGACACGACACACACCCGGGAGCAGTGGTGTCAGCGACGAGGGGATCCGTTGATTGATTCATGAGGAGGTGGTTGCTACCATCCGAGACGAGATTCCAGAGATGTTCGAGGACTTCAAGATCACATTGATTGAGACCTTTGACGAGCGATATGCAGCAGTGACTGAGGCTGCAGCTACTGCAGTTACTGCTGTTGTTGCTGCTACTAGACCTCAGGGAGGTGACTCCTTGTTGTTTTTGGAGTTCAGCAACACAAAGCCACCAGAGTTTGATGGGACGTAGGACCCGATTGCTACGATGAGGTGGATCTCTGATATCGAGGGATGTTTCTAAATGTGTTCTTATCCAGAGCACTTGAGGGTACAGTTCGATCTTAACCAGCTCCGCTTGGTTGCGAAGGATTGGTGGAAGTTCGTGACGGCCAACTTCACTCTAGTAGAGATTTCTGAAGTGACCTGGAAGAGGTTCACCACCATGTTCAGAGATGAGTATGTTTCCCTGGTGGAGAGGGAATGGTTGATTCAGGAGTTCTTGACCCTCAAGTAGGGTACTGATTCTGTTATAGTTGTTACCATGAAGTTTCATGAGAAGGCAATGTTCTGCTTTGAGCAGGTGTCTACTGAGCAGGCACACATGAGCCGGTATTTGGGCGTTTTGAGGAAAGACATTCGAGAGTTCGTATTGAACTCGACATACCGGACATTTGTTGAGCTCCAGGAAAATGCCTGGAAGAGGGAGATTGAGTTGGAGACTCAGGCCAGGGAGGCCGAGTCACAGAGGATAGATCGGCGGCCGGCCCAGTCTCAGCCGTCAACCAAGCGGGCAAGGCCCACTGATTCGAGATCTAGGAGCGCGAAGGGCCGCACTTGTGGAAAGTGTGGCAAGAGTCACGAGGGGTCGTGCAGAGCGGGAGTATGCTACAGGTGCGGGAAGGAGGGGCATATTGTGAGGGATTGCCCCCAAGGGATTTTATGTTTTCTTCCATTGCAACCAGACCGGCCATCGGAAGGCCGAGTCCCCTCAACTACATTAGGGATCAGCGTAGGGATCTGCACATGCTGCTAGGGCTACCGAGGTTCAGCCAGCAAAGGTCGAGGTGCCGAAGGCTCGTGGGAGAGCTTTCCAGTTGACAGCAGAGGAGGTCCGCACAGCACCCGACGTTGTGGCCAGTATGTATTCTTCTCTCTATTTATTTGAGTCTGAGATATTATGCTTATATTATGCTATGCGTAGATACCTTTCTTGTGAATTTTGTACCTGCCTTAGTGCTATTTGACTCGGGAGCGAGTCAATCTTTTGTGTCATTAGCTTTTAGTCGTCATATCAGTATTTTTTGAGAGGCCTTGAGTCGACCTCTGTGATTTTCTATAGCTAACGAGCGAGCAGTGTATGCCACGGAGGTAATTCAAGGATGTAGAATTGAGATCTTCGGTGTGGGGTTCCCGATCGATCTAGTACCGATTGCGATGGGGGACGTATGTTTCATAGTGGGCATGGATTGGTTGAGCCAATTTGGAGCTATTATAGACTGCGAGCATCAGTTGGTGACGATTCGAGACCCTAGTGGGGGAGCACTTACAGTGTACAGTGAGGGTACCCATCCCGAGTCAGCATTTTGTTCGGCTACAAAGGCAAGGCAGAGTTTATAGTAGGGCTGTAGGGGATTTGTGGCCTATGTGATGGACACGTGAGTGGCCGCTGGGAGACCAAGTTCGATTGATGAGGTCCCTATTGTGCAGAAGTTCCCAGATGTTTTCCCCGAGGAGTTGTCGAGTGTGCTTCCTGAGAGGCATGTGGAGTTTCGTATCAACTTGGTACTGGGGGCAACATCTATTGCCAAGGCACCCTATCGCCTTGTGCCTCCCGAGATGCAGGAGTTATCCTTGCAGCTTCAGGAGTTGTTGGGGAAGGGGTTTATCAGAACGAGTAGCTCACCTTGGGGAGCGCCGATCCTTTTTGTCGAGAAGAAGGATGGTTCACACCGGATGTGCATTGATTACCGGGAGTTGAACAAGTTGACGGTCAAGAACCATTACCATTACTGATGATCGACAATTTGTTCGATTAGTTGCAGGGAGTGTCTTGGTTCTCCAAGATAGACTTGAGATCGGGATATCACCAGATGAGGGTTCGGGATGGATATATCTAGAAAACAACGTTCAAGACTCGTTACGGGAATTACGAGTTCGTGGTGATTCCTTTCAGGCTCACCAATGCATCAGCAGCGTTCATGGATCTCATGAATAGGGTGTGCAGGCTGATGTTGGATCGTTCGGTGATCGTATTCATCGATGATATCTTGGTGTATTCGAGATCTAGAGAGCATCATGAGGAGTATTTCAGGGAGATCCTCGGAGTTCTGAGAGCGGAGAGGCTTTACGCCAAATTCTCCAAGTGTGATTTTTGGTTACGCGAGGTCCAGTTCCTAGGGTACCTCATTAACCAGAAGGGGATATTGGTCGATCCGGAAAAGATCGAGGCGGTGATGAGTTGGGAGGTGCCGAGGTTACCTACCGAGATTAGGAGTTTCCTTGGGTTGGCTGGTTATTATCGACGATTTATCAGAGATTTCTCTAAGATCGTCATGCCACTCACCAAGTTGACCCGGAAGGGCGTTGCTTTTTCATGGGGTCTGGAGCAGTAGACCTCATTCGAGACACTTCGCTAGAGATTGTGCAAAGCTCGGTGCTCGCACTCCCGAAAGGGATGGAGGATTTTGTGGTGTACTGTGATGCATCGATATCAGGGTTGGGAGCGGTGCTTATGCAGAGGGGGCATGTGATAGCATATGCATCAAGGAAGCTGAAACCTCATGAGTCGAGGTATCCCACCCACGATCTGGAGTTGGGGGCAGTGGTGTTCTCCCTCAAGATCTGGCGTCACTATCTGTATGGGGTTCGGTGTACCATATACACGAACCAAAAAAGCTTGAAGTACTTGATGGATCAGCCCAACCTGAATATGCACCAGAGGAGATGGTTGGATGTGGTGAAGGATTACGACTGAGAGATCATGTACCACCCGGGAAAGGCTAATGTTGTAGTCGATACCTTGAGCCGTAGGGCGGAGGGTGCCCCGGTACGAGATGTTTGCATGAGATTGACAGTGATGAATCCGATGTGGGACACCATTCGAGGGGCTAGGCGGAGGCCGTGAAACCGGAGAACCGCAAAAGGGAGCGAGTGATCGGGCATGTATCGGAGTTTGCTACCGATAATCGAGGACTTATGACCTTTCAGGGTCGGGTTTGGGTACTGTTTGTGGGTGGAACGTGTGCCATCTTGATGGAGGAGGCGCATAGATCGAAGTTCTCGATCCACCCTGGGGCCACTAAGATGTATTTGGACCTGAGGAAGGAGTATTGGTGGCCCTGTATGAAGAGGGATGTTGCATGGTTCGTAGAGAGGTACTTGACCTGTCGCAAGGTTAAGGCCGATCACCAGCGTCCGCATGGTAAGTTGCAGCCATTAGAGATTCCCGAGTGGAAGTGGGAACAGATTACCATGGATTTTATCACCAAATTGCCAAGGACTGCTAGGGGTGTCGATGCAAGTTGGGTGATTGTGGACAGGTTAACGAAGAGTGCTCACTTCCTTGCCATCAGTGAGAGCTCTTCTATGGAGACGCTGGCATAGTTGTATGTTAGGGAGGTGGTTTTGTGTCATGGAGTACCTATCTCAATCGTCTCAGATCGAGATGTGCGTTTCACTTCCAGATTCTAGAAGAAATTTCATGATGAATTGGGTACGAGGCTGCATTTTAGTACCGCATACCACCCACGGACTGACGAACAGAGCGAGCGGACGATTCAGACGCTCGAGGACATGCTTCGGGCATGTGTACTGGATTTCGGTGGGAGTTGGGATACATATTTTCCCTTGGTTGATTTTTCCTATAACAACAGCCATCATTCGAGCATTGGTATGCCACCCTTTGAGTTGTTGTATTGAAGGAGGTGTCGGACCCCCATTTGCTGGGGTGAGGTAGGGCAACGTGTGATGGGTAGTACAGAGATAATGCTTCAGATGACAGATCAGATACAACAGGTCAGACAGAGGTTATTGACCACTCAGAGTCGTCAGAAGAATTACGCGGATAGGTGTCGATCGGAGCTTGAGTTTCAGGTCGGGGATCTTGTGCTCCTGAAGGTGTCTCCTATGCAAGGAATAATCTGTTTCAGGAAGAGGGGCAAGCTGGGGCCCCAATATATTGGGCCGTTTAGAGTGATCGCGATGGTGGGCAGGGTAGCGTATCGCTTGGAGCTACCTGCGGAGTTGGACCAGATTTATGATACCTTCCACATGTCGCAGCTGAGGGAAGTGTATAGCCGATGAGTCGGCACTGGTACCATTAAAGGATATCCAGGTGGATGCAAGTCTGAATTATGCTGAGAATCTGATCGCCATCTTGGCTCGGAAGATCAAGGTTCTGAGAAACAAGGAGGTACGTTTAGTTCAGGTTCAGTAGCAACATCAGAGGGGGTCCGAGTTGACTTGGGAACCGGATTCAGAGACGCAGGAGCAGCATCCAGAGTTGTTCTCAACATGAGACTTCGAGGGAGAAGTCTGGTACTAGTGGGGGAGAATTGTAACAGCCCGAAATTCAGGTAAGCCTTCTGACCCTTCTACTTTGAGACTTGGACAAATGAGTCCCTTAAAGTTATATGCAGGATTTGTGAGTACGCTGGGCGTAAAGAAGCGTACGCCGCACGTACTCACGCGCTTATTTTGGACACAGACTCGCTTGGGTATGCTAGGCATACCCAGGGTTACGCTAGGCATAGTGTGCCCAGATGTAAACCCTAAATTCTGGCTTGTGCACTATAAAAAGAACGTCTAGTCCTTTTCCCCAGCCACCATACCCCCTTGAGTGAGCCCTTAGAGTGCATAAATCCGTGTTTAAGCTTGTGTGTGTGATCTTGAGCTTGAAGGTACCTTTTTGAGGTGAAGAAGGAGAAGAGGAAGCCATTGTTGGAGCTAGAAGTGGAAGAGCAAGAGTAGATCCGAGTTCTAGAGTGTTTGGAGATCCCTTTTGAGGTAAAAAGCTTCAAGCTTTGCATCTTTTATGTTCATACTTTATAGAGAGAAGTTTTAGGGTTTTTTGTCGCCAAGTTCATAGCTTTTTGAGTGGTTGAGCTCTTAGAATCTGAGATCCGTCCCATACTAGCTCATTTAGTGTTGTTATGTGATAAAAATCCAGTCTTGGTTGTTAAAAGTTGTCCATGCATGAGATATGGACCTTTTAAGTTTGGAAATAGAGTGTTTGGGGTGTTTGTGACTTCCACAGCCATGGAAAGTGTTAGAACAAAGTTCTTTTAGGATCCTATGATTCAAAGCAAGATACAAAATAAGAACGTAATAAGAACACAAGTATTGCGATGAATATGCCGAATGATTAATGCAATAACACCTCAGAAGAGATCGATAAAGAACTTCAATCTGTAGAGGCGTTTAGGGTTACAAGAATCAACGTAATGAAAAACTTATCAATATACGCATACATGCATGCATATATATATATATATATATATATATATATATATATATATATATATATATATACTATAACCCTAACAATTAATCTAGATAACTACGTAACTAATCTAGATAGACACGGATGGACAGGCCCAATCCGGATACAAAATACTTAGCCTAAGACGCAACACAAATATACTCAACAATCTCCCCCTTTGCGTTCTTGGATCAGAAAGTTCATTCCTTATTGACAACAGAAGGATTCTTCACTGTTTTAAATACCTTCGGTATAATGGCCAGAACATGATGTTGAAACGTAATATACCACCGAAGCATGCTGTGAAATTCTTCTTGTCAGCCACCGAGTTCTGCTTGCATCGATGTATGATATTTATGATATGCTCCAAGAAATCTGTTGAAAATAGATGCTTATCGACCAAAGTGAAGAGATGCTTTTGTCTATCACCTTTAGTGAACATAACTGTCAGATTTGTTGAATCAATTTGCCCTAATTTCATTTTGCTCACGTTACTAGGCTTAGACGTCGGCTTCACAGTCGACTTTCTGTTCATAACCTTAACTATCTCCTGATCCATGGTTGCTAGCTCATGAATATAGGATGCCAACATTCCTTTAATATGTTCAAGAATCGGCTCATACTCCCTGGGATTAGAGAGCAGAATGTTGTATAGCAGAATCCAGTCGTGTGGATTAAGGTTGGGAAGATCTTCCATAGAGATAAAAGACTTCGTGTTTGCTGAACCACGGTTGATCTTGAAATTGACATTGACAAATCTCTCTGCAGATAAAGGTTTCAGTACCTTGACTTTAGTAATTTTGTGTGCGCTCCATGTCAAGTACTGCGGTTGACCATTCTTCAAATAAAAATCTATCAGCTCCCTATCAACCTTAGGATGTGGATATGGAACCTCAGCAGTTGCCTCAAAGCAGTGGAATGTGAATGCTTTTATGGTTATGGGCATGTCAAACTGCGAGTCTCTAGAGTTTTCACAGTCAAACGAAGCAATTGGTTCCAACCAATAGATACATGGAAACTCAATTGCTTGATTGATAAGTGTATCTCTGTTCCACTCCGGAAAAAGAGCCTTCTTGCACTGCAAGGCCTCATCAACTTCCTTATTCTTCTTCTCCCTTTCTTCAGCCTCTCTTGTCACTTTCATAGTTTCATCCAACTCTCTCTCTCTCTCTCTCTCTCTCTCTCTCTCTCTCTTCCTCTGGAGAGCATCTACAATAGTCTCTTCTTCTGTATCACTATCAGTTGCAATATGAATCTCTTTCTGTTTCAGCTTTTTCTCAGAAACCGAAGCTAAATTAACCATCGGTTCTGTTTTTACCTATTCTGCACTACCCTCTCCCCCTTGTTTTGGAGGTATGAACCCCTCCGAAACACCCTTCATCTCGCTAAGTATGGCAATGGTAGGGAGGAGTTTGGATTGAAGATGCTTACGAATTGTCAAGGTTAGGATAGGATCATGAGCTTCTAGCAAATTGGTCAGCATGTCCTTAACGTCTCCTACACAACTTTTGTACACCACCCTTTGAGTTTTTAACAGAGAGATTTCCTTCTCTGCCTGGGCTAGCTGCACCTTCTATATATTAATAGTGGCCTGTTGTTTGACTAGATCCTTCTTCAAGGCACTCTCAGTTGCCAGATTTGCAGTTAGAGCATCAAACCGAGAGTCCACAGATTGTAAAAAGGAGGTGGTTTCTATTTTAAGCTCAGTATGAACAACTTCAAATTTGTTAGTTTCTTCGTGAAGAGACTTTGAGAAGGAATCCACTGATGCTTGGTATTTTGCTGCATTGGTGTCAGCATGAGATTTTAAAGAGTCAAGGAAAATCTGAGTTGTATGAACAACCTCAAAAACTTCCTTGGTGGCCTTCTTACAAGTAGAAGCAGATTCATTCACAGCCGATGTAGATTTATCAATGGCATCAGTGTACTTTTGAAGAGCCGTCTCCAAAAATGCTTTAATCACCACACCACCATATGCTTTACTATCGGCAAGCAGTTTATCCAACTTTTCATGAATGTCTTGGATCTGCTGACTTGTGAGATAAGCATCAGCTGTATCGTCGGATGGAATTCAATAAGGGCTGTAGTAAATAGAAACAAAATCCTCATCGTCTCCCCCAAGAGTGGCAGCAGAATCGGAGGATTGGGTTGGTTAAGGTGGTAAGTTGATAATTGGGGGTTCAGTCACAGTAGTAGCCCCTGTATCAGATACATTGACTTCTACTATAGGTTTGGGAATGGTAGTTGTGGTAGATTCGGTTACAAGTGGAGTTGATAATGGTATAGTGGAAATAGGAACATAAGCAATCAGTGAAGAAGGTGACATAGTGGATGTTTGAGTGATAGCTGGTGGAGTAACAGCAGGAGCAGAAAGTTCAACTGTCTGTTTTGGTGATGGAGGAGGACTTGGAATTGATAATGGTATAGTGGAAATAGGAACATAATGGTATAGTGGAAATAGGAACATAAGCAATCGGTGAAGAAGGTGACATAGTGGATGTTTGAGTGATAGCTGATGGAGTAACAGCAGGAGCAGAAAGTTCAACTGTCTGTTTTGGTGGTGGAGGAGGACTTGGAATTGTTGTTTGTTGTGGAGATTCTTGTGGAGTAGGGGAGTGTGGAGGAGTTGGCTCTCGGGGCAAGTCATGATGTACTTCCTCTTCCTCAGGTTGTTCAGCATCAAGATCTGTTCTTGGAGAAGTGTGTTCTCTTGGCCTACGAGCCATCTTCTTTATCTTTTTCTTTTTCGGTTTAGAAGAGTCCCCTTCATCATATTTTTGCTTAGAGGACTTGGCCTTTGGTTCCTTAGGCTCCTCTTTCTTTGTAGGTTTCTTTCCTCGGTTGACTGGCTTCTCCAATGAATCTAATGCAGCTTGCTGCTCAGGAGTTAGAACCCTCGGTCCAATAGGAGGTAGTTTCCTATAATCGGCCAGGACGTTGCTCTGTTCTGAAACACATCTGTACATTGTTTAAGGAATCATTCCATAGTGTAGAAACTTACGTGGATCTGAAAGAATAATTTTCTTCGTATGCGTGGTAGCGATTGTAGCAAGAAGAACATCCTTCATGATTGGAATCTCCAACGAATCGATAGCCTTCTTGGTAATCAAAGTCCAAAACGGCCACAAGAGATTCTGAATGGCGTGTTGTAGTGTTTAGACTCTGCACCACTTGAGACCAGATGATGGAGTCGGAATCGAGATTGATCCCACTGTAGAGGCCATAAAGAAGAGTAAAAAACCCGTTGCTGGTAGTATCGGAACCACCACTTCGTTCGGCCAAACCGTTAATCAACAGGGTTAATAATCCATTCCATTGGGATGGTAAACATGATTTCTTCACCTTTGTAATCGTTGTAAGCACATCCGTGTACCCCATGTCGTACATCATGGAGAATAGTTGTGATGTCGTGATGAAATCTGGTGAGATAATGGAGGAATCGACTGCAAGGCCCAAGATTGAACAAAACTTCACTTTTGAAATTGAAGATTTCTTGTTGTCGATGGTGAAGTAGATGCGATCCTTGTTCTTGTCATATGTCGCCGAAGAATAAACTTGTGATAATAGCGACATTGGAACGGCTTCAACCTGGGTTAGGGCTAAAACCAGGGGGAATATTTCAAGCATTCCACAATCTGTAACATGTATGGATCATATAAGAACATACTAAGTTCAATGATCATGTTTTGGTTGGGTTTTATGGTGAGCAAAGAAGATGATGCGGTCTGATCATGTGCTGATGAAGAAGTCACCATTGATGAATGAAGAAGAAGATGAACAGTGTTTACTTGTTGTGTACGTTGAGAGAATTGAGACTGGTAAATGACAAATAAAACGTTCACCCCTTTGAAACGACCCAAAAACACGACCCAAAAATTTTCGTTTTTCCATATAATCAAAACCATCATATAAGTATCATAACATAAACACACGCGATGTATCCCCAAAACATAATAAAATATTGTGCGGAAAACTGTATCATACTACATCAATCCAAAACATCAAGAAACATCCCCAGGATAAAAGCTATGCTGCGGTGTGTGCGATGCTGTCACCCCGAGCTCTCCCCTTTGCTTGCGGAAGTACCTGAAACCAAAACTGAAACTGTAAGCACAAAGCTTAGTGAGCTCCCCCAAACTACCACATACCATACAATAATACATAAACACATATTGGGCCTTGCCCACTGCATCGGGCCGAAGCCCGGAACTGCATCGGACCGAAGCCCGGAACTGCATCGGACCGAAGTCCGGAACTGACTGCATCGGACCGAAGTCCGGAACTGACTGGGACCCTGTCCCCTGCATCGGACCGAAGTCCGGAACTAACTGAATCGGACCGAAGTCCGGAGCTGACTGGGACCTTGTCCCCTGCATCGGACCGAAGTCCGGAACTAACTGCATCGGACCGAAGTCCGGAACTGACTAACTGAATATGGCATAGCAATACACATCAACTAGCATAACACATATACGACATGCTACATCGGGCCGTGGCCCGGAACACATAATACTTAACACATAAAACATAGCACACAAATCCTGTTCGAACCACGAAGGCATCGAACATACTAACTACTGCATCGGACCTAAATCCGGAAACTACTGCTAGCTGAACGGGCTGGCACTGTGGCCTTAGACCCGTTCCTACTGGAAGGAGACTCACCTCGTAAGCTGGCTGCTGAGTGTGTGGCTCGGGAAGCTAACGGCGGCTGCTCCTGAATCTCCTCGGCCACAAGTCCATAAACACACTCAATCAAATACTAAACACTACGCTTGGGGTAAAATGACTCTTTTACCCTCGGTCAAAGTCAACTCTCCTTTTGGGCTGACTCGCCGAGTTGGGCCACCCAACTCGCCGAGTCCTACTCTCATTTTTCCCTTACTCACTGCTACTCGTCGAGTCTGGCATCGACTCGACGAGTACCCTCTTGATCCAAGAACTCAGACAATCTTCATCCGACTCGCCGAGTCGTATGAACAGACTCGACGAGTTGTTCTTGATCCCAAGAAGATTGCCTTGGACTCGCCGAGTTGTATGAACAACTCGTCGAGTCCCTCCATCACTGAGTCTACTCTCAACTCGCTGAGTCCACTTCCTGACTCACCTCGTCCACTCGACACTGATAAAACTGAAGGACTCGGGACTCGCGACCCGACTCGTCGAGTCGTTCTTCCGACTCGCCGAGTCGCCGCCATGCAACTAATTTTTACTTGATTTTGTTTGAATCCAATGCATACAATTGATAGATCTAAGTCCAATAAGTTGATTTACCACATAAAGTTTCCAACTTTACGTGCACAACCTCATGAATAAGGGAAATAAGGCTAAAAGATGCATAAAATGGGTAGATCTATGGTTATCATGCAATATAACTCCAAAAAGACAGTAGATCTGGGCTCTACAACACCCCAACATTCAGATCCATAGATATATCGACTTAATAAGACGTTCATGCAAGTGTAAGGCTTGAAACAAGCACCAACTAGCTCTTAGGAGAGCCCTAATGGAAGTTTAAAGCATATAATGAGATGGAACTCCGAAAATACCTCAATAAACTCTGATTTGGCCTTGGATCTTTGCACTACAACACTTCTCCTTGCTTCTTCCTTCTTCTCCTTCTTCACACCTTCACAAAATGGCACCAAAACACATATAAGCTCCTTAATGGAGGTTTGGGGCTCTATCACTGCGTTTTCAGGGTGAGGGAGGCGAGAATAGGGGCTATAAGGTGGTATAAATAGTGGGCAACCCGGGGATTTTAGGGTTTCACCCAGACAGATGGACTCGCCGAGTCGGGGATATGGACTCGTCGAGTCCCCGGCTCACGCGTGCCCTCAGACGCGACCCTACTCGACGAGTCAGGCTAGAACTCGCCGAGTCCCTCTTGAAAAACTCACTATAATTACCAATAAATCAACATACCGGGAACGGGTCGTTACAATTCTCCCCCACTTGTCTCAGACTTCGTCCTCGAAGTCTGCTACGGCTGGATCTGCAAATAACTCCGGGTAGTGCGCTCTCATCTCCTCCTCAACCTCCCACGTCCATTCAGACCCCTTCCGGTGCTGCCACTGCACCTTTACTAGCTGAATTACTTTTTCCTCAAGGTCTTGGTCTTCCGTTCCAGAATCGTGACCGGCTTCTCGATATAAGTTAGGCCGCTATCAACTTGAATGTCCTCTAAGGGAACAACTGCTGTCTCATCCACCAAACACTTCCTCAACTGCGACACGTGGAAGGTGTTGTGTATCAGACTAAGCTCCTCAGGAAGATCTAACCGATAAGCAACCCGACCCACCCGGGCCAAAACCCTGAAGGGACCAATAAATCTGGGGCCCAATTTGCCCCTCTTCCGGAACCTGATGACACCTTTCCAAGGTGAGACTTTCAGAAGAACCATATCTCCCACCTGGAACTCCAAGTCCGAACGCCTCCTGTCGGCGTAGCTCTTCTGCCGACTCTGTGCAGTCTGCAGCCTACTACGGACCTGCTGGATCAATTCCGCCGTCTTGAGCACCACTTCGGTGCTCCCTATGACTCGCTGACCGACCTCGCCCCAACAAATCGGTGTCCTGCACTTCCTGCCGTATAACATCTCAAAAGGAGGTCGATCAATGCTCGCATGATAACTGTTGTTATACGAGAATTCCGCTAACGGAAGATACGTATCCCAACTGCCCCCAAAATCTAGAACACATGCCCTAAGCATGTCCTCGAGAGTCTGAATCGTCCTCTCGCTCTGCCCGTCAGTCTGAGGATGAAAAGCGGTGCTGAAATAGAGACGAGTACCCATCTCGTCGTGGAATCGCTTCCAGAATCTGGACGTGAAACGAACATCTCGGTCCGACACCACCGATACCGGCACTCCATGACGTGCCACAATCTCTCTCACATAGATATCGGCTAACTTTTCCGCCGATATACTCTCCTGAATCGGAATAAAATGGGCACTCTTCGTCAACCGATCCACTACTACCCATATCGAGTCCACCCCGCGTGCGGTCCTGGGGAGTTTGGTGACAAAATCCATGGTGATGTCCTCCCATTTCCACACAGGAATGTCTAACGGCTGCATCTTGCCGTGAGGTCTCTGGTGCTCCGCCTTGACCTTCCGGCAGGTCAAACATCTCTCCACATACCAAGCGACATCTCGCTTCATGCAGGGCCACCAATAATCAGGTCGAAGATCTCGATACATCTTCGTCGCTCCTGGGTGGATAGAAAATCGAGACTTATAAGCCTCGTCCATCAATACTTGCCGTACCCCACCCCAGTACGGTACCCATATCCTACCATGAAGTGTCAACAAACCCCGACTGTCGTAATCAAATGAAGCTACTCGGCCCACTATCCTCTCACACTTCTGCCTCTCCTCCTTGAGGCCCTCCATCTGAGCCTCCTTGATCCGCTCCAACAATGGAGTGATCACTGTCATCCTCATACACAGATCTCTGATAGGGGCCGTCGACACCTTGCGACTCAGGGCGTCGGCCACCACATTGGCCTTCCCTGGATGATAAAGGATCTCACAGTCATAGTCCTTCAACACGTCTAACCATCTCCTCTGTCTCATGTTCAAACTCGGCTGATCCATAAGATATCGCAAACTCTTGTGATCCGTGTAAATAGTACAGCGGACCCCATAAAGGTAATGTCTCCAAATCTTGAGGGCAAACACAACTGCCCCAGCTCCAAATCGTGGGTAGGATAATTAGCCTCGTGAGGCTTCAACTGTCTCGAGGCATAAGCTACCACATGGCCTCGCTGCATCAATACTGCTCCCATACCTGTGATCGAAGCATCACAATAGACTACGAAATCCTCTACTCCCTCTGGCAAGGTAAGGATCGGAGCCTCGCACAATCTCTGCCTGAGAGTCTCGAACGCCGCCTGCTGCTCAGGCCCCCAACGAAAAACCACCGACTTCTTGGTTAGCCGGGTGAGCGGCACTGCTATCTTGGAGAAGTCCTGAATAAATCTCCGATAATACCCTGCCAACCCCAGGAAGCTCCGAATCTCAGATGGAGACCTCGGGACCTCCCACTGCATCACGGCCTCAATCTCGGCCGGATCTACCAAAATACCCTTCTGGTTAACGAGATGCCCAAGAAACTGCACCTCGCGCAACCAGAACTCGCACTTGGAGAACTTGGCGAAAAGTCTCTCCCTCCTCAAAGTCTCCAACACCTCCCGCAGGTGCTCCTCGTGCTGCCCCTGTGTCTTGGAATACACCAAGATGTCATCTATAAACACTATCACCGACCGATCCAGCATCGGTCTGCACACGCGGTTCATGAGATCCATGAACGCAGTTGGGGCATTGGTGAGCCCAAATGGCATCACCACGAACTCATAATGACCATACCGGGTCCTGAAAGCAGTCTTCTATACATCCTCATCTCTAACCCTCATCTGATGATAACCGGAGCGTAGATCGATCTTGGAGAACCAAGACGCTCCCTGAAGCTGATCAAACAAGTCATCAATCCTCGGAAGTGGGTAACGGTTCTTCACCGTTACTTTGTTCAACTCCCGATAATCAATGCACATACGATGCGACCCATCCTTCTTCCTCACAAATAAGATCGGCGCTCCCCAAGGCGAATTGCTCGGCCGAATGAAACCCTTGTCTAACAGTTCCTGAAGCTGTGTAGACAACTCCTGCATCTCAGGGGGGAGCAAGTCGATACGGTGCTTTGGCTATCGGAGCCGCAGCAGGAACTAGGTCGATCCTAAACTCAACCTGCCTCTCAGGAGGTATTCCCGGAAAATCCTCGGGAAACACATCCGGGTAGTCACGAACAATAGGAACATCAACAATCATCGTCTTGCCCTTCTCCCGGGCATCCAAGACGTAAGCTACAAAACCGGCGCAACCCTGTTGAACATAGCGCCTCGCCCTTGCGGCAGAACAAATGATCGATCCTTGCTGGGGCCTCTCGCCCTGAATCACTATCTCTCCCCCACTGGGAGTGCGAACCCTCACTAGCTGAAGCTCACAATCAATCACTGCCCCATTGGGGCTCAGCCAATCCATGCCCACAATAACTTTATTCCCACGCAGGGGAATAGGGACCAGGTCCACTGAAAACTGCTCATCAAATATCTGAAGGGAACACCCTCTATGTACTCTGCCGACCCTCACGGTCCTATCATCTGCTATCAACCTCTAGTGGACAATCCAGCTCCCCTGGAGCTCTGCTAAATCTCTTGCTAAGCGTAAGCGATACAAATGATCGGGTAGCCCCCGAACCGAACAATACCAAAGCAGGGATGCCGTTCACCGAGAATGACCCTAAATAAAACATATCATCAAGTAATATTCAAACGATATAATAACAATTAAAGATGAAGGAAAGATTCATACCCGTCACCACATCAGGAGTCGCTCGCGCCTCCTCTGCTGTCATCTGAAATGCCCTGCTCTTCGCCACTGGCGCATCAGCTTGGCCCTGCCGGCCATCCGTAATCCTCAAGGTGGCAGGGGCAGGTGCAACCACCTTCCCTGCTGCAGCTAAACTGGGACACTGGGACCTTTTGTGTCCCCTCTGATTGCACTGAAAGCAAATCAGATCTGATGCTGTAACCGTAGTAGCAGGGGCCGTACAATCCCTACTCAAATGCCCAGTCCGACCGCACTTGTAGCAGCCGGAACTCCCTGCCTTGCATGCCCCCTCGTGCAACCTCCCACACTTGCCACACCGACCGTGGCTCTGCTGACCCCTGGACCTGTGATCTGAAACCTTGGGCTTTTTGCCCACACTGCCTAAACCCGAAACCGCCTCCGGTTTCCTCTTCTTCTCCATCTCGAGATCAATCTCCCTCTCTCTGGCTCTAGCAATCATGTCGTCCAGCGTTTTGCAACTGGACCGACTCACAAACATGCGGATGTCACTCCGCAACATCTCATGATAACGGGCCTTCTTCATCTCCTCATCGGCTGCATACTGAGGAACAAGAAGGGCCCTCTCCCTGAACTTGGCGGTGATCTCCGCCACTGTCTCTGTAGTCTGGGTAAGGTCCTGAAACTCCCTAGCTAACTGCTGCACCTCAATGACTGGTGCAAACTCCGCCCTGAATCTGGTAGAGAAATCGGCCCAGGTCATGGCATCCAATGCCGCATCATCCCCGATGGCATGTCCGACCTCCTACCACCAATCCCGTGCCCTGTCCTTCAGGAGACAGGATGCCAATCTGACCTTGTCCCCCTCGGGACACCTGCTAGTGCGGAAAGCGTTGGCCACATCCGCCAACCATCTGGTACTCGCTATGGGGTCCCGCGCCCCATGATAGTCTGGAGCTCCGCATGCCCTGAACTCCCTGAACGTAAGTGTGCGCGACCCCATCACGGCCACCATCTCGGCACAGAAAGTACTCAATCTCTCATCCATCAGCTCTAAAATACCCTCCTTGATCGAACCGAAGATCACAGGAGTCTGCTCTAGTATGATGCGGGTAACCTCAGAAGAAAGGAACTCCCTAGTCTGCTCATCCATCTGCCCGGCCTCCGGGCCTGATCCCGATCCTGATCCCCCTCCGGCATCTGAACTGCCGGCTGCTGGCCTCGGACGCAAAACTACCATTCTGAAACATATCATAACAACATCAGAACACTGAAATATCTCAAGGGATCATGATACTACTACTAGCTTCTTGGTCTCGTCTTGGCCTTCCTTAATTCGAGTACGGATCCTCTGCTTTCAGTAGTATGGGCCCCTACTACCTTCCACATCTATCCGTACTTTCCTCAAGAACTGCCTTGACTCCACCAAGTCACTTCTACTACTGCTATTCTCTGCTACTCTCATCCTAGGCTTGCCCTAGGGAAACTTCAAGCTCAACGCGACTGGTCCTCAGCTGCTGTAGGTCTCCTCATAATGCCAGTTAGCCACCACCTAAACACCATCACATGTGATGAGGATCAGATAATCCTTTAAGTAAAAGATCCGTCCCTACAATGGTTGGACTCAAACAAGAGCTGCGCAGTAGAGCCAGTTCCAGCACTCTGGGATTATTCAAACCTGATCACATGTGGTGTGACGTGTTCACCTAATGGCTAACTCCCACTACTCAGAACCCCACTAAGCACGAAGCAAGCAGCATTCGGACACGGGAAATAGACTCAGGCAAAACTATTCTTATAACAAGAAACTGCACTAGCATAGGATGCTAAGCTCATACTATCAGGCATAACCTAAACAGGCTATCCTACTGCTGTCTACTCAATTCTAGCATGCAATACTCATAAAGCTGTAATGCATAAGCAGGCACATAAGGCATTCTCCTAGATCCTTAGCCCTATACTAGCATGCTGTTCTACTGAAACTGAAACTGAACAAATAACTTGTATGGGTAATTTGGGAGTACTTACTTGAGCTCGGCTGACCGCATGCACACACACCTCTATCTTGTTTAAAACAATTCTTTCTTTCTAAGTGCTTTCAAAATTCTTTTTGTAAAACGTTTTTATCTTACTAAAATCTTTTGTTTCCCTTAGTTTGAGTTCAGATACACCCGGAAGTGTATCCGAATACCTCAAACCAGGGCTCTGATACCAACTTGAAACGACCCAAAAACACGACCCAAAACTTTTCGTTTTTCCATATAATCAAAACCATCATATAAGTATCATAACATAAACACACGCGATGTATCCCCAAAACATAATAAAATATTGTGCGGAAAACTGTATCATACTACATCAATCCAAAACATCAAGAAACATCCCCAGGATAAAAGCTATGCTGCGGTGTGTGCGATGCTGTCACCTCGAGCTCTCCCCTTTGCTTGCGGAAGTACCTGAAACCAAAACTGAAACTGTAAGCACGAAGCTTAGTGAGCTCCCCCAAACTACCACATACCATACAATAATACATAAACACATATTGGGCCTTGCCCACTGCATCGGGCCGAAGCCCGGAACTGCATCGGACCGAAGTCCGGAACTGCATCGGACCGAAGTCCGGAACTGACTGCATCGGACCGAAGTCTGGAACTGACTGGGACCTTGTCCCCTGCATCGGACCGAAGTCCGGAACTAACTGCATCGGACCGAAGTCCGGAGCTGACCGGGACCTTGTCCCCTGCATCGGACCGAAGTCCGGAACTAACTGCATCGGACCGAAGTCCGGAACTGACTGGGACCTTGTCCCCTGCATCGGACCGAAGTCTGGAACTAACTGCATCGGACCGAAGTCCGGAACTGACTGACTGAATATGGCATAGCAATACACATCAACTAGCATAACACATATACGACATGCTACATCGGGCCGTGGCACGGAACACATAATACTTAACACATAAAACATAGCACACAAATCCTGTTCGAACCACGAAGGCATCGAACATACTAACTACTGCATCGGACCTAAATCCGGAAACTACTGCTAGCTGAACGGGCCGGCACTGTGGCCTTAGACCCGTTCCTACTGGAAGCAGACTCACCTCGTAAGCTGGCTGCTGAGTGTGTGGCTCGGGAAGCTAACGGCGGCTGCTCCTGAATCTCCTCGGCCACAAGTCCATAAACACACTCAATCAAACACTAAACATTGCGCTTGGGGTAAAATGACTCTTTTACCCTCGGTCAAAGTCAACTCTCCTTTTGGACTGACTCGCCGAGTTGGGCCACCCAACTCGCTGAGTCCTACTCTCATTTTTCCCTTACTCACTGCTACTCGTCGAGTCTGGCATCGACTCGACGAGTACCCTCTTGATCCAAGAACTCAGACAATCTTCATCCGACTCGCCGAGTCGTATGAAAAGACTCGACGAGTTGTTCTTGATCCCAAGAAGATTGCCTTGGACTCGCCGAGTTGTATGAACAACTCGTCGAGTCCCTCCATCACTGAGTCTACTCTCAACTCGCTGAGTCCACTTCCTGACTCACCTCGTCCACTCGACATTGATAAAACTGAAGGACTCGGGACTCGCGACCCGCCTCGTCGAGTCGTTCTTCCGACTCGCCGAGTCGCCGCCATGCAACTGATTTTTACTTGATTTTGTTTGAATCCAATGCATACAATTGATAGATCTGAGTCCAATAAGCTGATTTACCACGTAAAGTTTCCAACTTTACGT
Organism: Lactuca saligna; assembly: GCF_052625555.1. Lineage (NCBI taxonomy): Eukaryota > Viridiplantae > Streptophyta > Magnoliopsida > Asterales > Asteraceae > Lactuca > Lactuca saligna. The sequence goes on along the minus strand of NC_136419.1, from coordinate 222,685,271 downwards.
GCACAACCTCATGAATAAGGGAAATAAGGCTAAAAGATGCATAAAATGGGTAGATCTATGGTTATCATGCAATATAACTCCAAAAAGACAGTAGATCTGGGCTCTACAACACCCCAACATTCAGATCCATAGATATATCGACTTAATAAGACGTTCATGCAAGTGTAAGGCTTGAAACAAGCACCAACTAGCTCTTAGGAGAGCCCTAATGGAAGTTTAAAGCATATAATGAGATGGAACTCCGAAAATACCTCAATAAACTCTGATTTGGCCTTGGATCTTTGCACTACAACACTTCTCCTTGCTTCTTCCTTCTTCTCCTTCTTCACACCTTCACAAAATGGCACCAAAACACATATAAGCTCCTCAATGGAGGTTTGGGGCTCTATCACTGCGTTTTCAGGGTGAGGGAGGCGAGAATGGGGGCTATAAGGTGGTATAAATAGTGGGCAACCCGGGGATTTTAGGGTTTCACCCAGACAGATGGACTCACCGAGTCGGGGATATGGACTCGTCGAGTCCCCGGCTCATGCGTGCCCTCAGACGCGACCCTACTCGGCGAGTCAGGCTAGAACTCGCCGAGTCCCTCTTGAAAAACTCACTATAATTACCAATAAATCAACATACCGGGAACGGGTCGTTACACCCTTTATATAACGTTGCCTGGAGAGAGAAAATCATGATGATGAGGTTGCTAAAACTTCGCCTGAAAAAGCGCGATGTGTGACAGTATGGTTACTCCTAGGACTACGTCAGCACGCATGGGTTTAGAAACAAATCAAATTCACGCGCCTAAATCTTATCTTTAATTGGCGTTGGAAATTCCATATAGCTCCTTGTTTGGTTACGATGGATAACCCAAACTCATACCAAACAGTACGTAGAATGTTGCAAAATAAAATTTCCGTGCATAAGTGTGACAAAGAGAAAGAAATAAATCAAATGTGTATAGGATGTAAGTGATGTCTGTGAGACATAAAGCAGAGGATTCCAGGCAAGAATCACTTCCTTCAAAAAAAAAAAAAAAACTGGATCTTTTTGGGAAGAAATGCCTTGGTTGTAGACAATTTCATAAAGATCTCACAAAAATAAAAAGAGATTTCCTTTGGTAACCAGTAAAATCTTGAATGTATAATTCACCGTCAATTCATTTTTGGTGTTGGATTTTGGGTTTCATTCAGCACATGGTATATGTATCTAAGATCATAAACACAGATGTTGTGTAACCATAAACCTTAGAGGTAAAGAACGAGAGTCTCTAAGGTTACGTTGGTGAACCGAAAGTAGATGGAGAATGTAAAGAGGTGGCTTAAGGACCGAATGTACCTTCTGCCAGATAATTCTGACAGAGCAGAGAAACTCTTAACTCATATGAGAAGAGTAAGGTAGCTCTAGACCGAGTAGCAAAAATTAGCCTGATTTGGAAGAAACGATAGGTATAGATCAAATCATTAAGGCCTACTCAAGATCGTAGAGGCTTAAGACGACATGCAGCAGCATGCTTCTAGGGACCCTTAACTAGTTCATGTTGAAATTAAATCATACCTACTTTAGATCCACAGTTAGTTGTTCTTTTTACCCATATAGCCTAAGAAAAATAAAGAGAAACACCAAACAAACAATCGAGATAGATAAAATAATACTAAAAACAAAAAATATAAAATGTTTTTGGATTTTCGAATCTTTTTGAAAAAGTATAAAAACAGAAAGATAAAATATTTTTGGATTTTTGAAATTTTCTGAAAAAGAATAAAAATAGAAAGATCAAATATTTAAAGTTCGAAGAAAACAAAAGATATGCACAAAATATACAACTGAAACCTTATCTGAGAGAAGCGAAATAGATCGAACATTCGGTTCATTTTTGTTCCAGAAAATTACGAAGCAGAGATAGATAGAGCAGTCTGTCCATTTATGTTCCCGAAAATTCGAGAGCCGAAATAAACCGAGCCGTCTGTCCATTTCGTTTGTCTAATTTTTAATGAGAGATTTGAAGATTCGGTACCGACTCTCCTTCTATCATGCCCAAGCCTTGTAAGATTTTGTTAAAGGTTGCTTCGGGTAAGGCTTTAGTAAAGATGTCATCCAGTTGATCAGCAGATCGAACAAAGTGAACTTCCACGTTCCCGTCTTCTACATGATCCTTGATGAAATGATACCTAAGTGCAATGTGCTTAGTTTTTGAGTGTTGCACTGGATTATGACAAATACTTATTGCAATTTCAGAGTCGCAGTAGAGAGGAATCTTTTTCATACTTAACCGATAGTCTCTTAATTGACTTTGAATCCAAACCACTTGAGAGGTACAAGATGCAGCAGCGATGTATTCAGCTTCGGCTGTGGATAATGAAACACAGGTTTGTTTCTTGGATTGCCAACTCATAAGTTTTCCGTCAAGAAATTGGCATCCACCTGTAGTACTTTTTCTGTCCAGCCCACATCCTCCTAAATCAGCATCAGAAAAGGCTTGAATGAAGAGTCCTGATTTAGCAGGATACCAGAGACCGAGAGATGAAGTTTTCTTTAGATATCGAAAAATATTTTTCACAGCAAGCATGTGAGGTTCTCTTGGATTGGCTTGAAACCTAGCACAGTAACAAACAGAAAACATAATATTTGGTCTACTAGCTGTCAGATACATAAGAGACCCTATCATTTGTCGATAAACTGTTATGTCGACAGCAGGTTTCTCTAGAGATGGGGTTAGCTTAGTGCCGAATGCCATAGGAACCTTCACTTTTAAATCACCCTTCATTCCAAATTTCGTTAGTAAGTTATTGGTGTATGCCTCTTGGTTTATAAAAATACCTTCTGGTCCCTGTCTAATATTCAAACCAAGGAAAAAGTTAATTGGACCCATTGCGCTCATTTCAAATTTAGTCTCCATCAACTTCCTGAATTCAACTGTTAAACTAGAATTCATGGAGCCAAAGATGATATCATCAACATAAATCTGAACAATCATCAAATGTTCGCCTTCCTTCTTACGAAAGAAGGTTAGGTCAACCGAACCTTGTTTAAATTTTGACATTTTTAAGAAGCGAGTTAGTTTTTCATACCAGGCTCTCGGTGCTTGTTTTAGCCCATAGACAACTTTATCCAGCACATAGTAGTGATCAGGGTATTTTTGATTCACAAAACCAGGCGGTTGTTCAACATAGACGATTTCTTCTGATTCTCCATTCAAGAAAGTGTATTTGACATCCATTTGGAAAACTTCGAAGTTCTTGTGAGCAGCATATGCAAGAAAGATTCTAACAGATTCCAACCTTGCTACTGGAGAAAAGGTCTCTTCATAATCTATCCCGTCTTCTTGACAATAACCTTTTACTACTAACCGAGCCTTGTTACGAATGACATTCCCCTCCTTGTCCAACTTATTTCTAAACACCCATTTCAGGCCGACAACAGAGGCATCTTTCGGTGTGGGAATCAACCTCCAAACTCTGTTACGTTCGAACTCATTGACCTCATCCTGCGTTGCTTGAACCCAATCAGAATGATCAAGTGCAGCATTTACAGTTTTCGGCTCTATCTTGGAGATAAACAAATTAAACATACAAAATTCCATTTTAGAGAATAATGCATTTTGTTTCGCCTTCAGTTGAGACCGAGTAAGAACACTTTCGGAAGTTTCACCAATAATTTGCTCTTTGGGATGGTCCTTTGTCCATTTTACTAATGGAGGATAGCTTGGATCATATTCTGGATGCAATTCAGCTTCTACTTCTATTTCAACATCTGGCGGATCACCTTCGCCTTCGTCAGTAGAACTATTACTTACTTTCTCCTTCTCCCCCTCGACTGGCGAAGTGAAGTCTCTGTCATCATCAAAGTTTGTATTGCTTGTTGAAGTGGGTGTCTCCCCCTCGATTGGATTTTCACTTGTGATTTTTGGATCAGTTGTATCTTTATCATCTGTACTTTTAGAGGTTGGGGATGAACTTGGATTCTCCCCCTCAACAGAAACTTCAATTGTCTTTGGAGTGGTTGAGCTCTCCACCTGGAACATTGAAGCTTTACTTGGAGAGCCTTTGGATGACTTAGGACTTGGTGGTTCGCTTCCCATCTCTTTAGTGGCTTCGTGTATGACCTTCTTGAGATTATCTACTTTGTTGTCTGCTGATGTTGCCTCCGAATGAATTGCTTTTTCTGGTTCATCGAACAGCCGAATGTATTCCTCAAACATGTTGGATATTGGAACCGAGACCTGTCCAGATTCTGGGAATATGTCTCCTGAAGCATTGTCAGTCCTTTGAACCTTCTTCATATAATTGTCATCAAAAGTGACATAATAAGTTTCTTCAATTTTTCTGGAACTCTTATTCAACACCCTATATGTTTTTGATGACAGAGAGTAACCCAGAAATATGCCTTCATCAACTTTAACATCAAACTTATTTCGGTTCTCTTTAGAGTTAAAAATAAACCATCATGAACCGAAAATATGGAGAAATTTGACGTTCGGTTTCCTATTATTTAAGATCTCATAAGGAGTTATGGAGAATCTCTTGTTGAGCAAAGACCGATTCTGAGTATAACAAGCAGCAGTGATGGCATCAGCGCATAAGTATAAAGGTAGAGAAGCGTAACTGAGCATGGTTCTGGCTGCTTCACATAGAGAACGGTTTTGTCTTTCAACAATCCCATTCTGCTGTGGTGTATAGGGGGCCGAAAAATTGTGAGTTATCCCCTTATCAGCCAGAAAGTCTTCAAAGTCCTAGTTCTTGAATTCTAGTCCATTGTCACTTCTAATGTTTCTGACTATCTTCCTTAATTGCACTTCCACTTGCTTGATGAACACCTCCAGCTTGGGAGTTGCATCTGATTTCTATTTAAGAAACAAAACCCAAGTGAAGCAGGAAAAGTCATCTACAATAACAAGAATGTACTTACTTCCACCAATACTCTCTATAGCAGAAGGTCCACACAAATCAATGTGTAACAGTTCCAGTGCTTCCACTATCTTAGTATTGATGCGTGTTGGGTGGCTTTTTCGGCTTTGCTTACCCATTTCACATGTTGCGCATAAATGCTCCTTATCGAACTTGAGAAGAGGAAGGCCTCGAACATGATCCCCAATCACCAATTTGTTGATATCTTTGAAATTTAGGTGTGATAGATGTCGATGCCATAACCAACTTTCATCAGTGTTAGCCTTTGACAGAAGACAAATAGCTGGTGTCCCTCGTATTGGATTAATATTTAAAGGGTACATCTCACCCTTCCGCGCAGATTTTAGCAGAACCTTCTTAGATTGTTTTTCGATTATCTCAGACCCCTCATCATCGAATGATACCTTCAAACTTGTGCCCACAACTAATTGTGATACACTGATGAGATTGTGTTGCAATCCCTCTACATAAGCCACCTTTCTGATTGAGAAATCTCCATTAGTTATCATGCAGTATCCTTTGATTGTTCCATAGGAGTTGTTTCCAAATTTCACAGACCCACCATCTTTCAGGGACTAAAACTCCATTAGCTCCTCCTTCCTTCCTGTCATGTGACGCGAGCAGCCACTGTCTATATACCATTCTTCGTCAAACTGCTCGTCACTGATTACCTGCAAATTCAAGAAGATTTAGGAACCCAAAGTTTCTAGGGTCCTGGTGAGTTTTTCACAGAGAAAGGAATTACAATAAAAGCATCAACCAAATAAGTTCATTTAATTAGAGTCGTTTGATCTTTTCTTTTAATGGTATACACCTTGATTTTTGATTTATCTTCTTTAAATTTTAGTGTATCATTTGGTGTTGCTTTTGATGGTTTAGTGTTTTTCGTTTGATTCCTAGGTTTAGTAGAGGATTTCTTATTTTCCTTCTCAGAATCTGATACCAGCTTTTCTTTTCCTTTGATGTCCTTTAAAGAATTTGTTTTATCTTGGGACGTGGAGGTTCCATAACTAGGATTAGAATCAAATCTGGTTTTAGGACCGAATTTGGGTCGAGGACCAAAAGTGTGTCGAGGACCGAAAGTGGGTCGAGGACCGAAAGTGAGTTCAGGACCGAGACAAGACTTTCAGTTCTGGGATTTGGAATAATAGGAATATGGACTAAAGTTTTCATTCGACTTTTCCTTTCCCTTGTCCATGGATTCTTTCCTGGGAATCTCATAGTTGGGATTTTGAGAGTTCCAATGCCTTTTATGTTCACTCAGATTCGTGGTGTATCTTTGATTTCTCAGGTGTTTCTATTCAGCTAGCTCCTTCTGAGATTTGTGAACATTGAAGTTTGCCTTTAGTTTCTGTTTCTGGTGGGTTGCAGGTGACTTAGTTTGAACTTTCGGTGCTTCCTCTCTCTTGAGCAAGACTTTCGGTTCTTCCTTCTTGATAGGAACATCAGGTTCAACCATTGGTTCTGTAGGAACATCTCTGGTTCCACTTGTTCTTGGAATATCGAAACTGGAGGGTTTGTTGAGGGGTTCTGGTATGTATCTACCCTTGACTCTCCATGTGGTTTTCTCAGATAGTCCCACAGTTTTGTCTGCGTTATCAATAAGAGCAGACCAGAAATAGTCTTAGCAACCTACAACATTATCTTCGTCAACTATTGTTCTTAATTCTGCCGTCTGCCTTTGAGTGACTCCAGTCGTAGCATAAACCTGATTTGGCACGGTCTTGACCTTTTGATAAACCAAAGCTTTTTCCTTGAGTTTTGGTTTCTGTTCTTTTGACAGACGAGCAAACTCAACCGAATTTTCTGATATTAGAGGTTTTTCACTCTCGGTTTCATTTTTCATAAACTTAGAACAATCAACCTCATCTTCTAGTGAGATTTCACTCATCTCGCTTTCCACATCAAATTCAGACGAATTATCTAAGTTTATTTTATTATCCTTAACAATTTTAGCATTTTACAAGTTGAATGTTTGTATAGGTTCAGTTTTAACCTTTAGCCTATCATTTTCATCTAAGATATCTTTTAACATACTTTTATGTTCCTTAGAATCGATGAAAGTTTCTATCTTATCCAAACCTAGCCTATAAGACATTGATGTTTCTTCAGAGGACACTTCTGATTCACATTCTGCTATAACTTCATCTTCTTTAAATTCAAGAAAGGGAAAAATCATCTTATCAATTTTCTTACCAATTTCACAATTTAAATGTAATTGAGCAATATTAATATAAAGACGCTTAGCAATCAAACAAAAAACATTTCTTTGTTTTAATAACTTTAAATTGTCTCTTTGCAAATAAATACTTTCATCCCTAGCCCTAACTAACTCTGCTTACTTCAGCTCAAACCAGATTCTCCTCTCCTCACTTTTTGAAGACACCATGCCGAGTTGGTCAGTTAGGTTAGAATTTGCTAAGAGGGTTTGCATGAGGCTACTACTTAGGTTAGAGAATTTAGAGTTTAATTCATTTAATTCTTCTTGATAATCAGTTTTTGAAATTTTAAGAGACTCAAGAATAGAATGTACCTTTTTGATCAATCGATCGCAGTCGTTGATCTTCTCACTCACTGGCTTGGCCGCAAAACACTTATTTTCAGTTAGGTTCAGCTCCGAATCTGCACTCTCAGTTGATGGACCAGCAGTGATGATAAAACATTTTCCACCCGAACCTTCATTCTTTGCCACATACGCCTTTCCATGAGTGGGTCTTCTAACCTCTTCGTCTTCAGATTCGGTTGACCATACTTCTACGCCACCGAACTCATCTTCCTCAGCATTCTCCTGTACAATTAAGGCATTCATTGAGTTGTTGGACGCCTTTTTCTTTTGACTTCTTCTAATTTGCGCATATAATACGCTTTGTCATCTTCACCCTCTCTCTTCTCAGCCATCTTTCTCAACATGCAATCTTTGGCAAAATGGTTTTTGCCGTGACAATAGTTGCAGTCGTATCCTGAGTCTCCTGCAAGCTTATTCTCCTTTTTCTCTTCATCCTTTTGAGAGGAGACTTTTGAGTCATCCTTCATCTTCTCAGAACTGTAACTTCCCTGCCAGTTTCGGTTCTTGTTGGTGGGAAATTTTCTCCTTGCGAGTTTCTTTGGATTTGTGATCATCAAGGCATATTCCTCACTTGTAAGCTTGCACTCTGACATGTCTGAATCTTCTTCTTCTTTTTCAGCAGTACTTTTTCCTTTAGAAACAAGAGCCAATGATCCCATACCAGAGACCACTTTCACTTCCTTAGTTACAACATTTTCATGGGACTTCAGTATCCCTACTAGTTTCGCCAGCGAGTACGATTTGAACTGTTCATGCGCCTTCACAGTGGAAACCACAGCCATCCATTCTGGTCTTAGCCCGTTCATGAACGTTACTTTCTGCTCGATAAGCTTCCTCGCTATCCCATGCTTGATCATCTTACTTAAGAGATGATTGAACCATTCAAAGGTCTGTACAAGCTTCTCTTCAGGTTTCTGTTCGAAAACTCCAAATTCTAATAGTAACAGAGTTTGAATGGAGTGTTCCAGATCTTCATCAGTTGAGTAAAGTTCCTTCAGCCTATCCCAGATCTCTTTAGCAGTTGTGCATGAACCTACAAGCCGAATGGTGTCAGATTGAAGGGCGAATCTTATCATCCGCATGGCTTTTACGTTACACAAGATCTTGTCCTTCTCATCCTGTGGCATCTTTTGAACATCTATCACCAACTTGTTGTAATCTTTTTGTGTCTTAACAGTTGTGTTTGTCTCCGAATGTACAAATGGTCCAAGATTGATAGCTTCCCAGATGAGATAACCATTGTCTTCCGATCCAACCACGTAATCTTCAAAGTGATGAGCCCATACTTCGTAGTCTTGAGTATAGAGTATAGGTACTCTGGTTGTTGATCCGATGCTGTTTGAGATGTTAATTGGGTATGTATGTGAATCTTCTTGAGACATGGTGAGCTGCTCAAAATCAAACCTGTAAACTTGAGATTAGGGTTTTATCAAAAATAGAGTTATCGTCGATATGAAGACGACGACTTCTATTTATACGATAAAAGCAGAAACCCTAAAGAATTACGTATATAGAAGGAATGTGTATTGATCACACAATCCCCTGCTCTGATACCAATTGTTAGAACAAAGTTCTTTTAGGATCATATGATTCAAAGCAAGATACAAAATAAGAACATAATAAGAACACAAGTATTGCAATGAATATGCCGAATGATTAATGCAATAACACCTCAGAAGAGCTCGATAAAGAACTTCAATCTGTAGAGGCGTTTAGGGTTACAAGAATCAACGTAATGAAAAACTTATCAATATACGCATACATGCATGCATATATATACAATAACCCTAACAATTAATCTAGATAACTACGTAACTAATCTAGATAGACACGGATGGACAGGCCCAATCCGGATACAAAATACTTAGCCCAAGATGCAACACAAATATACTCAACACAAAGGCTTAAAGTCACCAACTGTATGGATTAAGTCGTGTTAGAGAAGTCACATCTGGACTTTGGATGCAAGACTTAACCGATTAAGACCTGAATGAAGAGGAGGAGAAAGTTGGGAGTTACGCTGAGCGTAATCCCAGTACGCGCGGCGTAAAGGGTCGCGTACCCCAATTCTGTGAAGCCATTGGGTACGCTTAGCGTGCAGATCTGGTACGCACCGCGTACCCCAGAAGGTTGACTTTTGTTGGCTTTTAGTGTTTGGTCAACATTAGAGTATTTGAGCCTTGAGAGGGGTAAAATGGTCTTTTACCTTCCTGAGAGTGCTAAGAGAGGGAATGCTCTAGCCTTGGGAAATGTGTTGATGCAGAGTGTTTATTTCGTATGATTAGGTGGAGGCTAGATCCTATTTTCACGGAGTCCAAGATTTTTGAGTTACCGAGTTACACGAGGTGAGTCTTCTCATTATACGTTACCTAGAGTTGTATTTATATGTTGACCGAAGCGTCCTACGTGCTACGTATGAAATTATGTGTTACAAATAAGTTGTGTGCTATGTGATATATGTATGTTATATGATGCTATAGACAAGACCGGAGGGTCCAACGATACAAACCGGACCGGAGGGTCCAACTATTTAGACCAGGCTAGAGGGTCCAATGAGTTACGGGATCGGAGGGTCCCGCTGAGATACATCGACCGGAGGGTCGTACAGTAGCTTCGAGTAGTGTATGTGTTGTATGAGGTATTATGTGGAACCGACTAAGCATTTATGCTTACAATTATTGTGTTATGTGTTCAGGTACTAGCGAGGACCGTGGAATGGCACCGACGTGACCCATACACACAGAGAGGAGATTCGATTTTGTGATCTTGGGATATGTTTTGATTTGATAACTGTTGTGGAATACTTTTTAAGAATATTTTTATATAAATTTTGTTGTTGAAAAATGAAAATTTTGTTTTGAAAATCTCATCGTTACAACCAGGTAGCAAAGTCATATGTATGGTGCTTGATATCAAGCTTTACAACATCATATTGGGAATTTTGGGTACTTTCACGCCCAAAAGAGCAAAACAAAAGAATGAATTATAGAAGAAGAAAACTCACATATATAGTCACAATAATATGAAGTCATTATCTTCGGTTTCCCTATACAGGTGTAACGACCAAAATTTCAACAAAATTTAAACTTTTCAAAAACATCCCAATTCATTAAGTTATTACAAAAAGCTTTTCAATACATTTATTATCAAATTATTCCTAGGTCCATATCATAAAACATAAACACTAGGAGCGGTACAATCACACCTTCGCCTTGCCACGGTCTCCTGAATAACCTGAAAAACATTAAACCACAACTGTAAGCCCGAAATCTTAGTGAGATACCCCAAAATAGCAACCACACATACGCCCTTCCAGGCTACGACCTTCCGGTCCAAATCATAATGCCTTCCGGCCCATAACATAGTGCCTTCCGGTCCATAACATAATTACCATACGTAACATAACAGAACATAGAACAGTCATGCATATCGGGTCTACTGTGTGACTGGTCCGTCGTATTGGGCCTTCAGTCCACCAGGTCCACCCTCTGAGTCTAGTCGTGTCCTTCAAGTCTGCAGTGTGGTTGGTCCGCCCGCACCAGGCCTTCAACCCACTTGGTCCACTCTCTGAGTCTACAGTATGACTGGTCCGCCCGCATCGGGCCTTCAGTCGACATGGTCCACTCTCCGAGCCTCGGCACGTCTGGTCCACCCTCGTGGGGCTACATCCTATCCGGACCGCTCGCTGGGTGTTTGGAACAACCGGTCCGCCCTGGGTATCTTTGCCTAAAGCACAAAGCAGGACCCGCCTCAACCCAACTCCAGTCCAAACTACCATGTGCACATAATATACAATCATATAACAGTTCATAGTCAACAAGCCAATCAAGCAGATCACATAACATATCGTTACCCTAACCAGGATACCGACCTAACCGGTCACTAGCATAGCATCACCTTACATATCAGGAAACTGACCTTCACCAGGTCTCTAACATATACCATCCTAGCTACGAGGATGCAGACATATCAAAGTAATAACATAACAACAAATATCCGAATCTCAATCCGATAAAGGGTAGGCCTTGGTGCCTTAGACCCTGTCGATATAGTGAGGATAACTCACCTCGCGAATGCCGATACTCTGAACAGAAGAAGCGGAATCTCGAATCACCAACTCACCGCAAATCCCGAACTAGTCATCATAACAAAATAATCATTAGGCCAAGCATACATCCACTTATCGGGCCAAGACCAAAGTCCAAATCTCATACAAAGTCCAATATTGGCCCAATATACCAAATTAGGCCCACCTCACCAAATGGGCCTAGATCCAATGTCCATAACAATAATTGGGCCCAAAATACTCTATCCATAAATTCCCAAACTTGGCCCAATAACCAACTACCCACAAATAGCCCAAACTCAAAGGCCCAAAATTAAGATCCAATCAGGGGGAGTACGTTGGGCGTACCCTGCTTGGTACGCGGGGCGTACAACAATGTTCACAAAAAGGAATCGGGGCACTGGCCCACTACCCTGGGTGTAATCAAGGGTTACGCGGGGCGTAACTACGCTACTCATTAAGTCATGATAACTCCTTAATGGCTTACGCTATTAAGCCAAAACTTCAGATCCCTACGCCAAATATGATTAGAATTCATAAAGTCTCAAACTTTATCACTTGGGACGTCCATAAAGATCTTAATCCATTAAGACCTATGTTTCTCACACATGGAACAACTACGACCCTTGGGACTTCATTTTTCTCACTCAAGACCTCTCCAAAGGTCTAAAAGGACAGATAATCTCGGCCAACACAAATCATGAATCAAGGTGAGAACTTTGGGACAAGAAAGATGCTAAAAACTCCACAACACTTAGATCTATGAAAAATAGATGGCAAGCAAGAAGCTTTATACCTCAAACAAGCTCCAAAGGATGGTATCTCTTCAGATCTACAAGCTCCAATCGTTCCTCTTCTTCCTTGACAACTTCTCCTTTCTCCTTCTAACCTTTCTTTTGTCGAAATGAGCTTTCCAAGGTCAAACACACCCAACAATGGAGGATTACGAGTTTTCTAGGGTTTCTGAGGTTGAGGATGAGCTTATGGAGGCTAGGGTATGAACCAACATGTTCCTTATATAGTGGCGTACCTCTAGTACGTTGGGCGTACTCACCCGGCCAACCCGCATCTTTTCTCTCCATTACGATGGGCATACATCCAGCTTACGCTGGGCGTACCCAGCCAGACTTCAAAATACATGCATGCCATGCATGCATGGGACCCTTTTCCACTTATTCCACAAAGAGCTATATACAATAATCATCTTCTAAACACCGCAACTCCTCTACTCTAAACCTGCTCCCAAATAACTTTACGTTCATACGAGGGTGACAAGAAGCCCAATGCTTCTAACAACATACACCAACACGAAAACTTCGCGGATAGAACCCATTTCCCGAAAAAGGACCAGAATTAGCCTTCCTCTTAAATCTCAAAGACTCATAATTAAACACTTTAAGAACCGGGTGTTACAACATGACACTTAATATTGTTGAAGTTTAGCCATGGACACTAACATTAAGAGACCAATCCAAAAATTCCAAAATAACATTAGACTTACCAATGATCAAGCGAATAAAAAGTAAAATAGAGTTCACTCGAATAATCAATTTACAGTTATACTCTCAACCCTTACGTAAACACTTTTATTTAAGTAATACAAATTTACAGTTACTGGTATATATTTCCTTAATCTTCAATGAACTGGGTGTATTTTCAGATAAAATTATAGACTTTTACCTTCATGTCGGTATAATCACAAACACTTGTTGTACAAAACAACTAAAACAAATTATCGAACACTTGGTGTGTAGAAACTGAAGCACTTCATCGTAGACATATTTGAAACAAAACACGTGGTGAAAAGATGAGATTTTCACATACCTATTTATTTCGAGAGCAGAAGAATGGCTTTAGTTAGTACATGAATGTTTCGCTTTGAATTTCTAGACGAATCCACAGAAAAACACTGAAAAGTGGAGAAAGAGAATATGAACAATCGAGTTTAAAAAGATTGAGACCCATAGCTTTCTCCATAATCTTAGTATTTGAAATTTGTTGCGAGATTCCAGTGTTTCCAAAACCAAGTTTGCAAAATTGGAGAAAAAGATGTGTCATTTTGGAATAAGCGCCTTGAATGCATAAATGAGAATTGAAGGGTATAATAGTAAAACCATATTTGACTAAAAACGATTATGGTTGAGACATATGCAAAAGAATGATTCTTTGATTAGGATAGAATATATATATATATATATATATATATATATATATATATATATATATATATATATATATATATATATATATATATATATATATATATGAAAAGAATACACTTGTGTTTTCCAACAAAACATGTTTCCTTAAACTATGCTAATCATTACCTTAATATATACAAAAACATACATTTTTTCGTTTTTATTTTAATTTTTAAAAAGCTATTTTTATCAATAAAAGATTTTAAATATACATAAATTCATGATTTTTTTATTCTCTATAAATAAACATCCATATTTATATAGTTTTAAGATAAAATAAAAAAAAATATATTTTTTCAGCTATAGTTATTAATAAGTGAATAAATATATATTAGATTTTTAGTACAGTATATTCGTTATTCACTTATGAATAAAAAATATGATTAATTCTTTCTACAAATTAAGTATCATTTTTATATAAATATAACATTTAATAAACTCTTTAATGTTTACATCAACTCTCGTCACATATTATATTCACATATGAATAAAACGTGTATTGACTTTCCTCAAAAGTTATATTAATATACAAAGAACACATTTATCATAATTTTGTTACGGTTCAGTTGTTATTCTTATATGAATAAGTAGTTCAAAATTTCAAGACACTTCATCTTTTTTTAACATATTACCTATTTATATATCAATAACAAATGAACTGTAACTAAAATCTTATAAATGTTTTATTAATATATGAATATAATATATGACGATAATTAATATACGTTTTATTCCTATATAAATATAATATGTGACGAAAGATGATGTAAAAAAATATTTTAGGTAAGAAACTTTATAGCATGTTATATTTATGAGTAAATTACACGAATGGTCCCTATGGTTTGGGGTAATTTACGCGTTTGGTCCCTAACTTATTTTTTTAACTCGGAAGGTCCCTATTGTTTGTTTTGTCATGCGCTTGGTCCCTACTATTTGTTTTTGTTACGCGTTTGGTCCCTGCCTTACTTAAAAAGACTATTATTTAAATAGAAAAAATGATGGGGTATGTAAGGTAAGGTGAGATGGATGAGGTTGAGGGTGTGTTTATTTAAATAAATTAAAAAATCAAGGGCAAAATAGTCTTTTTAGGTAAGATATGGACCAAACGCGTAACAAAAACAAACAGTAGGGACCTTCCGAGTTAAAAAAATAAGTTAGGGACCAAACACGTAATTTACCCTAAACCATAGGGACCATTAGTGTAATTTACTCTAGACATTTATGTTTATATAATTTTGAGATAAAATTAAAAAATTATTTTTTTAGAGTTTCACTTATCGTTACTCATAAGTGAATAAAAATGCATCAGTTTTTTATTACAGTACATTCGTTATTCACTTATGAATAAAACATATGTTTAACTTTTTTAATTTTATCTCAAAATTATATCAACATAAATGTCTATTTATGAAGTATAAAAAATTATGAATTTTAGTATAATTAAAATAAATTTTCGAAAAAAATAACATTCTAAAAATAAAGAAAACAAAAAAAACATGTTTTTGAGTATTTTAAGGTGATGCTTAGCATATTTTAAGGAAATATGTTTGGTTGAAAAATACATGTATATCTGTTACCTATTCCGTCAGTTAGGGGTGTCAATTTATGATATGACACGACAAAAATATACGAAATCGGGGCGAAATCAAAATTCAAATTTGTGTTCATGTCAAGATTAAAAAACACGATGTCGTATCATATCGTGTGTGTGTGTGTTCATAAATCAACACGAAATTGACACGATTAAGCATTTGGTTGTCGGGTTTTTCGTATTTGTTGTTTTTATCGTGTTATATATCTTTAAGTATAAATGAAATATGTAACACCCATGTTTCTGGGCTAAAAGCATTAATAAAGTTGTAATAATCTAGGTCAACCTTTGTAACTCATTTTGAAGTAATAAAGACGAATTATGTGAATATTATGTGAATTATATGCTTATTTGCTTAATTATTATGATTTAATTAATTAATAATAAAAATAAGCATTTAAAATAAATATTAGAAAAAGCCGATATCTTTTAAGAAAGTTGTAGTGCCCGAAACAAGGATTCCGAAGATATAAATAACGTCGAAATCAGAGTTATAACGAAGAAGCTATGACCTGTCGAAGTTTCGCGATAAAACCGGCACGGCACCGGGAAACGTAAAAAGTGAATATTGCGATAAAGTGCTTTTTAGCCTTAACAATCTAAACTAAAGTCGTAGTATTCGTTAAACCGAGAAGTTCGATAAAAAGAACGCCAAAATCTGACTTCGTATGAGGAAATTATGATATTTTTAAGTTTTAGCTTAGCAGTAGATAGCTAAATACTCGAATTTAAGATCGAGTGAAATTTAGCTGGCACAACCTAAAAGAGAATAGAAGGTCTCATCAATAGTAGTACAACGGTAAAAAGACTGACGAAAACGGACGTCAGATGAAGAAATTATGAATTTTTAACGGATTTTCCTTTCCCGGCCTGTTAAAAATAATAATATTAAAATTAAAATCAAAATTAGCTGACGAAGTCTAAACGAAAGATGTAGATTATGATTTTAGCTACGCGTGCATATAAAGAACGTCAAAAACGGAGCTCGTATGAGAATGTTATGGATTTTAGAAGTTCGGGGCTCAAAATTCGAAAAATTTCGTATGACCAGTAACCGGACACATTATCAAGGCCGAAGCTGCTGCGTCACCGAAGATGTGGCCGAATCCAGACCAGACGCGTGTCACAATACCCTCGGACTGAAGCCTCGGCCAATCAAAAGCCGCCTCGTGTCCGAATCTCGCAGAGCCACGTCCGAGCTTCGTAGCCCGCCTTCGTGTCTCGCCTCGCTGCTGCCACGCGCCTCGTTCCCTCGCTGCCACCTCCTCCCTTCGTGACCGAGGCTCGCAAGCAGCTACGTGGAAGCTTCTCAATCACGAAGACCTCGGCCTCGCACCCTATAAATAGGAGGGCTGCGAGATCTCCCGACTACTTTGAAAATTTGACATTTTTCACCCCTAAACTTATATATTGACTATTTTGATTTCCCCCGCAGCCCCGATATCATTTTTAAAGCTCGCAATACGTCCCGAAGTGCCCGGAAACCTGGAAAATTTTATGTTTTTGGTTTTGAAGCTCAACCCTCGCAGAGCCGAGTTTCTCAATAAAACTCCCGGTTTTATCATATACGATCATTTGAAGGAATGAATTGTTGTCCGATTATCATCAAATCATGTGAGTGTATAGTCACTTTCATCTTACACATAGATATGAAGTATTTTCTATAAAATACATGTTATGTGTAATTATATTGATTGTTTATTTGAGATGATTGTTGAATACAATGTTTTATACAAGTTATAAACTGTATATGTATTTTACCTACAAATATGTTGGGTAGAACATGGGTAGACAAAATAGTTGATGTGTGTTAAAATGATGAGAGGCCTCGATGTTGTTGTTGTTCCAGTCATCTAGCGGAGTATGGATGACGACCATGGACTCTTCTAGACAGTCCAGTGGAATGCTGGCAGGCTCGGAACCTGTAGGTGTTGTGAACGATGTGATCACTGGTGTACTCCATCCCCCTCATGGTTGCCTTTAGGACATTTATTGTTGAGCAACCCCCTTAGCAGTAGTGTCCATCCCGATGATAAAATCCTTAGACTAGGTCCCTTGTATAGGTGTTTAGGGACGTAAAGTGGGGAGAACGGGAATGGGTAATCAGGGTTACTGTTGGTTGATGAAATTAATAAATTTAATGTTGATCGATGAAATTAATAAATTTATTATTATTTGTGGGTTGAAAACCCTATATGCTCACCAGACTCCCAAGCCTGACCGACTCAGCTTTCTGATTTACAGCTAGTGGACTCAGAGCATAATTATGATGATGATGAGGGAATTTTGGATTATAGGCCATTAGTTGTAAATAACTGTTGTAAGGCTTATAATGTACTGTTTATACTTATGTACTGTATCGAACATGACATCCTGAGTCTTTTAATGAAATACATTTCTAAGGAAATGCTTTTGATAAATCTTTATCATATTATTGTTTTGGGACAAATTCCGCATTTCTTTTATTAAAAGGTTACTCTGATTTTGAAATAAAGTATAAACAAAACCGGTTTTTTCTGGCCGTGAAATTGTGGATGTCACAAAATACACTAATAGTTATGTAATATTATATTTGTCGTGTTGTGTTGTGTTGTCGTGTATCAATTGGTTCGTTTTTGTGTTAATAAAAAAAACACGACATCTTGTCGTGTTGTGTCGTGTTATACAAAACCTTGTCGTGTCGTGCCGTGTCAGATAAAAACACGACACGACTACCTGATTTGACAGCCCTACCGTCGGTAAGTCTAAGTTTTTTGCAGCAAAATAAATGGGTGGCTGAATGTAACGCCTGTGTTTCTGGGCTTGCCATTTTTAGCAACGTAATAGTCTAGGTTAACCTTTGTAACCCGTTTTGAAATAATATAAGTGTATTATTTGAGTATTATGTGTTTTGTGCTTAATTGCTTAATTATGTGGTTTGATTAATTAAGAATAAAAATAACTGTCAAAATTTAAGTTTAAAACAAACTAGATATCTTTAGATAATGTTGTAGTAGTTGAAACAAGGTTTCCGAAGATATAAAGAATGCCGAAATCCGAGTTATAACGAAGAAGTTATGACATGTCGAAGTTTCGCGACAAAACCGGCACCGCTGAATAACGTAAAAAGTGAAATTTACGTTAGAGTGATATTTAGTGTTAGTGATCTAAACGAGAATCGAAGATCTCGTTGTTAGTATCAAAGCGATAAAAAATTAGGCGAGAACGGACGTCAAACGAAGAAGTTATGAATTTATAACGAAATTTTTGTGTCCCGGCCTATTAAAGAATGTCGAAAACAGAGTTCGTATGAAGGAGATATGAATTTTCGAAGTTTATTAAATAATTAATAATTAAATTTAATTATAAAATCTGGCCTTATCCGAAGACGAGTCGTCGGACTCATCCGGAGTACGCCCCACGTACAACAAGAAATGTCGACACTTCGGATGACGCATGTAGTGAAGACTTCGGAGCCATGTACGCCCCGCGTACAGGCGTACGCCCCGCTTACGAGGAGGTTCCTGCCTCCTATAAATAGGATGCGAGGGGTCCGGGCATAGTTGCTCATTTCTCCTCCGTTTCGTGCCGAAGCTCTGCGTTTTTACCCCCGAAGCCCCGGTAATATTCCCGAGTCCCAAAGCAAGTCCCGAGATCCCGAAGATCCTGAGAAGTGCGGTTTCCGAGCCGAAGCTCTGCCCGCGAGAAGTTCGATTTTTTGTAGAGATCTTCCAGATTTGCTGAGGATTACTACTTCTGCAAACCGTAGTGCTGTCCGATCATCTTCTGATCAAGTGAGTGTGTATTTACTTTTTCTAACGCATAATTATAAAGTATTTTATATGAAATACGTGTTATGTGTATAGTTTTGTTGTTATGTACGTGAATGTATATTCACTCTCTTCAATCTCATAGATCTGATTTGTTTTCTATGAAATACGTGTTATGTGGGTATGCCTCATCTGTTATGTGAAATATGTATTGGATGAAAATGTTATACATGTTTTAAACTATGTATAAAAATATATATTTTTATCTACTAATATGTTGGGTAGAACATGGGTAGATAGTTGGTGTGTAATAAATAGATGAGAGGCCTCGATGTTGTTGTTGTCGACCTAGTTATTCAGCCGAGTATGGATAACGACTACAGACTCCTTCTAGACAGTCTCGTGGAACGCTAGCAGGTTCATAACCTGTAGGTGTTGTGAACAATGTGTTCACCGATGTACTCTATCCCCCTTATGGTTGCCTTTAGGATATCTATTGTTGAGGAAACCCCTTAGCAGTAACGTCCGTCTCGATGAAAATCCTAGATTAGGTCCCTTGAGATAGATGTTGTTTTAGGGACGTAAAGTGAGGATAACAGGAATGAGTAATCGGGATAGTGATTGGTTGGTGAAATTAAATATAATTTATTTATTGTGGGTTGAAAAACCTATATGCTCACCAGGCTCCCAAGCCTGACCCACTCAGTTTTATTTGTATTACAGGAAGTGGCGCAAGGGTGTAAGATGGATGAACCATAAAGATTGTTTTGTTTACAAGTCTGTATATGTATATATTTGTTGAATGACCTTTAATGTTATCGTTTATGCTTATTGGTCTGTATCGGAACATGACACCCCGAGTTTTGATTATATAATGAAAAATACATTTCTTTTATGAAATGATTTGGTAAACATTGTTTTATCCTGTTTTGTTTTTGGGAACAAATTCCGCAACTCTTTCAAATCAAAAGGATTTACTCTGAAATTATTTTAGAAGCATAAATGAAAATCGGTGTTTTCTGGCCGTGATTTTGGGGATGTCACAGTTGGTATCAGAGCATTAGTTTAAGCGAACTAGGAATTTGTAGGATTTCTAAACTTAAACTTAGAATGCTAAGTGGAAATTAAGATGTGTGTCTGTTGGATTTTAGATACAAGCACTAGTTTATTTTAGGAAAGTTGCCTAAAATGCTTTTATGTGCTAAATGTTATATGTTGCCATATATGATATTATTTGTTCGGATCTACGGTTTGTTGCCAACCAGATCTGAAGGTTTATGTGTTTAGGATTTTAAGCATATGTATACGATATTAGAACTAGCATGTAATGGTGAGGACAATGAAGATCTAAATTTCACCTTATTCGGTGTATAGATCAAAAATGGTGAGGACAAGAAGCGGCATTGGAAACGCGGATGAAAATAGGAATCAACCGCCAGTGATTGAGCAAATACCTGTTGTAGCAGCAGCACCAGAACAGATCATCATGGCTGGAGTGCAAGCCATGATTCGGGCTATGTTAGCTGAACAAAGGGAGGAGATGCGACAAATGTTGCATAATAATAGGGACGAACCTATCATACCTATTGAGGAACCTGAATTGATTCCTGAGCAATCGAAGGAAGGGAACAATAGTCGCATTATGAGTCAAGTTGGGACTCAAGAAGAATGAAGAAACGATCCGGAAAGGAGAAACAACAAGGATGGGAGAATGTACAAGAACTTCTTGGGCGCCAAGTCTTTCTGGGAGCCCAAAGCCTGTGAGATAATGGATTGGATCCCCAAAATGGAGATGGTATTTGAAAGTTGCGACTGTAGCAACAAACAGAACACCGTCTTTGCAATCAGAAAACTGAAGAATGGAGTATTAAGTTGGTGGAAGTTGTTGGCAGATACTATGCCACAAGGGAAAGCCCTGAAAATGTCATGGGAAGAGTTCTTGGAACAACTAAGGGTGCAATATTGTTCAGAGATAGATCTGATTGATCTGAACAATGAGTTCCAAAACTTGAAGAAGGGGAGGATGAGCGTAGACGACTATGTTATGACATTCACTGTGAAAATGAAATTATTTCCGTACCTAGTGCCAACGGAACTCTCCAAGATTGAGAGGTTTGTTAATGGACTGCCTGCCGACTTTGGTCCGACAGTCAAGATGGCAACTACTCTGAAAACGGTTGTTCGTGCAGCTAAGAATGTGGAGGCCCAGCAGAAGGAAAAGGATCTGGAAAGGATAGAAGTAGGTGAAAAGAGGAAGTTCGATGGAACTTCAGGGTCCAATAAGAAAAACAAGTTCTCAAAGTCTGGTTCGAGGGGAAGTGGAGGCGAAGCGAAATGGTGCGACAAATGTAAAAAGAAGCATCATGGAAAGTTTGAGGTAGTGACCACATGCTACAAGTGTGGAAAGCCAGGTCACTATGCCAATGAATGTACCCTCACTAAGAAAGTTTGTTATGGTTGTGGTGAGGAGGGACACATGTCGAGGGACTGCCCGAAGAAGAAGGAGGCAGCTAGACCCAACATTCTGCCAAAGCCAAAGGCGAGAGCATTCCAGATGACACTGGAAGCTGCTAAAGATGAAGCTGATGTCGCTTCAGGTACCTTTCTCGTTAACAATTTGCCTGCCCAAATTTTATTTGATTCTGGAGCCAACTACTCCTTTATATCGCATGAATTTGGTAGAAAACTAGCATTGCCTGTTGATAGACTAGATAATGCATTATTGGTCGAAGTTGCTAGTGGCAAGTTTGTACCTATTAGCCATCGTATGAAAAACATCTTAATCGACCTTAATGGGAATAAGTTTCACGAAGAATTATTACCTATCGAACTTAATGGTTTCGGTATCGTGTTGGGAATGGATTGGCTTAGTGCCAATGATGCCGATATATTGTGCAAGAAGAAGATAGTTAAAGTGAACCCGCCTGGGAAAGATTCGTTTATGGTGTATGGGGACAAACGCAGAGTGAATTCTGGAATCATTTCCCTAATGAAAGCCAGAAAGTGTTTGACCAAGGGATGTACATCATATTTAGCATTCGTGATTGATGCTAAGAAGGAGAAGAAGGTGATGCAAGGTATTCCTGTGGTGTGTGATTATCCGGAAGTATTTCCCGAAGATCTTCCTGGATTACCACCTGATAGACAAGTAGAGTTCAGAATAGACTTGTTACCAGGAACCACGCCAATAGCAAAAACACCTTAACGATTAGCACGGATGGAGATGAAGGAGCTGATGATGCAACTTCAGGAGTTATTGGACAAAGGTTTCATTAGACCTAGTTTATCACCATGGGGAGCTCCGGTGTTATTCGTGAAGAAGAAAGATGGAAGTATGAGAATGTGCATTGATTGTCGAGAGTTGAATAAGGCAACAATAAAGAATAGATATCCGTTGCCGAGAATTGATGACCTATTCGATCAACTACAAGGTTCGATCTATTTCTCGAAGATCGACCTAAGGTCAGGATATCATCAGCTGAAAGTGAGAGAGCAGGATATAGAGAAGACTGCGTTCAGAACTAGATATGGACACTACGAGTTCTTGGTTATGTCGTTTGGACTAACCAATGCTCCGGCAGCATTCATGGATTTAATGAATAGGGTTTGTAATCTGTTCCTTGATAAATCTGTGATAGTGTTCATAGACGACATTCTTATTTACTCAAAAAGCCAGGAGGAGCATGGCAGACACTTGCGAGAAGTGTTAGAAGTCTTGATGAAGGAGAAGTTGTATGCTAAGTTCTCCAAATGTGATTTTTGGATTCGTGAAGTCCAATTCTGGGGTCACGTGGTCAACCAAGAAGGGATAATGGTTGATCTAGTGAAGATCGAAGCTGTGATGAAGTGGGAACAACCGAAAAGTCCCACGGAGATCCGAAGCTTTTTAGGATTAGCCGGATATTACCGAAGGTTTATCCAAGGCTTTTCTTCGATTGCTACTCCATTGACAGTTTTGACCCACAAAGGAGCTACTTATGCTTGGAGTGATAAGCATAAAGAAGCATTCGAGAAGCTAAAGAAGAAGCTATGTGAGGCACCGATACTTTCTCTACCTGATGGAGTCGAATACTTTGTTGTTTATAGCGATGCGTCTGGGGTTGGATTGGGTTGTGTTTTGACCCAAAGAGAAAAGGTGATAGCATATGCGTCTCGACAACTGAAAGAGCATGAAAAGAACTACCCGACTCATGATTTGGAGTTGGCAGTGGTAGTTTTCGCTCTGAAGATATGGAGGAATTACCTCTATGGCACGAAGTGCAAACTTTTCACTGATCATAAGAATCTCCAATATCTCTTCAATTAGAAAGAGTTAAATATAAGGCAACGACGCTGGCTAGAGTTACTCAAGGACTATGACTGTGAGATACTTTACCATCCCGGTAAAGCTAATGTTGTTGCTGATGCTCTCAGTCGGAAAGTCAATCTTGAAAGGAAAAGGCCAAGAGCGTTGAGAATTGAAGTTGTCTCGACTATTTTAGAAACTATAAAGAAAGCTCAAAGCGAAGCTTCTGAGAAGAATGACCGGAAGGAGGAACGTTTGGGCAAAACGTTAGTGTTTGGAACAAACGGTCATGGACTGAAGGTATTCCAAGATCATATTTGGGTACCTAAGTCAGGGAGAATTAGGGATCTTCTGATGGAAGAAGCTCACGAAACCATGTACTCGGTTCATCCCGGTAGCACTAAAATGTATAAGGATCTGAAACCCTACTACTGGTGGCTGACGATGAAGCTTGACATTGCGAAGTATGTGGCTGAGTGTGTGACTTGTGCAAGAGTCAAGACACAACATTAGAAACCGTACGGGAGTTTAGAACCATTGTCTGTGCCTATGGGTAAGTGGGAAGACATTGATATGGATTTTGTCACTAAACTACCCAGAACAAAGAATGGTCACGACATGATTTGGGTGGTTGTCGATCGATTCACTAAGAGTGCGCATTTCATAGCAGCCAGGGAGAAATGGTCTATGGAAAAGCTTGCGAATTCTTATGTGAAGGAAATTGTGAGACTTCACGGTGTTCCGCTAACGATTGTATCGGATCGTGATAGCCGTTTCACCTCAAGGTTTTGGAAAAGTCTACAAGAGGAAATGGGTAACAAGTTATGTTTATGTACAGCTTACCATCCGCAGACTGATGGTCAGAGTGAAAGAACGATACAAACACTTGAATATATGCTGAGAGCATGTACCTTGGAATTCCTAGGTAATTGGGATGAACATTTACCATTGGTAGAATTTTCCTATAACAATAGTTTTCACTCGAGCATTAAGATGGCACCTTACCAAGCTTTGTATGGACAAAAGTTTCGTACGCTGTCTTGTTGGCTTGAGGCTGGGGAAAAGTAGTTTATGGGACCGGAGTTGGTTCATCAAACTGCTGAAAAGTTGAAAATAATTAGGGAAAGAATGTTAGTGGCTCAGGATCGTCAAAAGAGCTATGCTGACAAAAACCGAAGACCGATGACTTTTGAAGTTGGGGATTCGGTTTTGCTTAAAGTCTCGCCGTGGAAGGGACTTATAAGATTTGGAAAAAGAGGAAAACTAAGTCCAAGGTTTATTGGACCGTTTAGAGGATTGGAAACCAAGGTTACAAGCTCGAACTACCAGAAGAACTGAATGGAATTCATAACACTTTTCATGTGTGTTATTTACGAAAGTTCACGGGGGAAGTTCCCGACATGATTCCACTTTCGGAGTTGAGAATCGATGAGAACAAAAGGTTGATTCAAGAACCAGAGGCAATTGTTGACCGAAAGACTAAGAAGTTGCGACGCAAGATGGTCGAGTTAGTGCTTGTCCGATGGAAACACACGAATGGGCCGAATCTCACCTGGGAGACGGAGAGTGACATGATGGGTCGCTATCCGCATTTGTTTGTTGATGTGTGATTCCGGGGACGGAATCATTCTAAGGTGGAGAGAATTGTAACGCCTGTGTTTCTGGGCTTGCCATTTTTAACAATGTAGTAGTCTAGGTTAACCTTTGTAACCTGTTTTGAAATAATATAAGTGTATTATTTGAGTATTACGTGTTTTGTGCTTAATTGCTTAATTATGTGGTTTGATTAATTAAGAATAAAAATAAG
The DNA here is from genome assembly GCF_052625555.1 of Lactuca saligna. NCBI lineage: Eukaryota > Viridiplantae > Streptophyta > Magnoliopsida > Asterales > Asteraceae > Lactuca > Lactuca saligna. The sequence goes on along the minus strand of NC_136419.1, from coordinate 222,660,111 downwards.
CGTCAAAATTTAAGTTTACAATAAACTTGATATCTTTAGATAATGTTGTCGTAGTTGAAACAAGGTTTCCGAAGATATAAAGATTGCCGAAATCCGAGTTATAACGAAGAAGTTATGACCTGTCGAAGTTTCGCGACAAAACCGACACCGCTGAATAACGTAAAAAGTGAAATTTACGTTAGAGCGATATTTAACGTTAGTGATCTAAACGAGAATCGAAGATCTCGTTGTTAGTATCAAAGCGATAAAAAGTTAGGCGAGAACGGACGTCAAACGAAGAAGTTATGAATTTATAACGACATTTTCTGTCCTGGCCTATTAAAAATAAATAATAAAAATAAAATCAAAATTAGCCGACGGAGTCTAAACGAAAGTTGTAGAGCGTAGTCTCTCCTTCGCGTGGATATAAAGAACGTCAAAAACGGAGTTCGTATGAAGGAGATATGAATTTTCGAAGCTTATTAAATAATTAATAATTAAATTTAATTATAAAATCTTGCTTTATCCGAAGACGAGTCGCCAGACTCATCCGGAGTACGCCCCGCCTACAGCAAGAAATGTTGACACTTCGGATGACGCATGCAATGACGACTTCGGAGCCATGTACGCCCCACGTACAGGCGTACGCCCCGCGTACGAGGAGGTTCCTGCCTCCTATAAATAGGATGTGAGGGGTCCGGGCATAGTTGCTCATTTCTCCTCCGTTTCGTGCCGAAGCTCTGCGTTTTTACCCCCGAAGCCACCCGAAGCCCCGGTAATATTCCCGAGTCCCGAAGCAAGTCCCGAGATCCCGAAGATCCCGAGAAGTGCGGTTTCCGAGCCGAAGCTCTGCCCGCGAGAAGTTCAATTTTTTGTATAGATCTTCCAGATCTGCTGAGGATTACTACTTCTGCAAGCCGTAGTGCTGTCCGATCATCTTCTGATCAAGTGAGTGTGTATTTACTTTTTCTAACGCATAATTATAAAGTATTTTATACGAAATACGTGTTATGTGTATAGTTTTGTTGTTATGTATGTGAATGTATATTCACTCTCTTCAATCTCATAGATCTGATTTGTTTTCTATGAAATACGTGTTATGTGGGTATGCCTCATCTGTTATGTGAAATATGTATTGGATGAAAATGCTATACATGTTTTAAACTATGTATAAAAATATATATTTTATCTACTAATATGTTGGGTAGAACATGGGTAGATAGTTGGTGTGTAATAAACAGATGAGAGGCCTCGATGTTGTTGTTGTCGACCTAGTTATTCAGCGGAGTATGGATAACGACTACAGACTCCTTCTAGACAGTCTCGTGGAACGCTAGCAGGTTCATAACCTGTAGGTGTTGTGAACGATGTGTTCACTGATGTACTCTATCCCCCTTATGGTTGCCTTTAGGATATCTATTGTTGAGGAAACCCCTTAGCAGTAACGTCCGTCTCGATGAAAATCCTAGATTAGGTCCCTTGAGATAGATGTTGTTTTAGGGACGTAAAGTGAGGATAACAGGAATGAGTAATCGGGATAGTGATTGGTTGGTGAAATTAAATATAATTTATTTGTTGTGGGTTGAAAAACCTATATGCTCACCAGGCTCCCAAGCGTGACCCACTCAGTTTTATTTGTATTATAGGAAGTGGCGCAAGGGTGTAAGATGGATGAACCATCAAGATTGTTTCGTTTACAAGTCTGTATATGTATATATTTGTTGAATAACTTGTAATGTTATCGTTTATGCTTATTGGTCTGTATCGGAACATGACACCCCGAGTTTTGATTATATAATGAAAAATACATTTCTTTTATGAAATGTTTTGGTAAACGTTGTTTTATCCAGTTTTGTTTTTGGGAACAAATTCCGCAACTCTTTCAAATCAAAAGGATTTACTCTGAAATTATTTTAGAAGCATAAATGAAAATCGGTCTTTTCTGGTCGTGATTTTGGGGATGTCACACTGAAAATGATTATCTCATTCTTATTATTTTTTTTTCTCAATTGAACTCTCATCTCTCTCTCTCTTTATATATATATATATATATATATATATATATATATATATATATATATATATATATATATATATATAGGGTTACGTTTATGTGAGATAACCTAATTTTGTTAGATAGTGAAACACAATCATAGCCACTCATTTAATAGATAAAAATATATATATATATATTTAAAATACAAAATAATTGAAAATTTTTGAAATTTTTTTTTTCAAATATTATTTTCGAAATTTATATTTTCCAAAAAAAATTAAAAAAAAAACCAAAAAAATAAAAAAAAAAGTTTTTTACATATTCTAGTAGAATTATATATATATCTGACAAACTTAATAGAATATTCTACCATTCTAAAAATCACATTAGAATATTTAGAGTATAACATTGTATTACAATATTTCACTTATTTAAAAAAAAAACGGTAATTTTTTTATTTAGTTTTTTATTTTTTTAGGTAATTAATGTTTCGAAAATAATAATTAAAAAAAAAGAATTATTGGATTTTTCTTTTTAATTCAAAATTTAAAATTATTTTTAAATTTGGTTTCACGGTGTCATATATATATATATATATATATATATATATATATATATATATATATATATATATATATATATATATATATATATATATATATATATATACACTAAAGACAAACATATATGACATGTAATAGCAACTATATACTATTCAATAAACCTAATATTAAGCCTACATAACCTCTTATCTAAAGTCATTGGCTCTAAAAAAGAAAATCCATACATGTCTAACTTGAATTGATCATTCCATTTCCTGCTTGGATGACCTCTTATAAATAAATATTCATTTCCTTAATGTTAAAAAAGGTTTGTCAATCAAATAAACCTTCCTCGCAAAGGCAATGCCATGAAATAATCCGTATTTGATTTTTCCTCACTACTAATAATCCCACATAAAATTGCCATTGTAGCTTAGACAACTCCCTATGCACAATCATATTGATCATGGTCAATGTCCCCTTATTATTTTAAAAATCAATATGCTACCCACTATCTCTTAATCTCCTCACCATCCACTACATTGTTATCCTTATTCTAACTAACTTTACTTATCTTTGTTGATCTTATGCGAACGATTGTAAAGTGTGGAATATGAACAGTTATGATATTTAAGAGTAATATGGTGAATCAAATGATAATATATAGATAAAAAAAATATATAGATAAAAAGAGAGTTAAGATATTACATGTAGCAAAAGTAGTGTCGGAGTGAATCCTCATTCATACTACCTTTCTATACCATGATTAAATAATTAAGGAGGTGCATTGATTTATAGCCTAGCTTCCTTCACTATGGAGTTGCGGAGCTAGAAATTTTGATAAAAGAACATAGACTATGTTGGGTACTACATCACCCTAAACAATTTTTTAGAGTGTTGTAGTACGTGCATCGCCCCATATAGCTTCGTCACTGTTTTTATATGAGAGAAAGCAATATACATCTCATAGTTATATAGCATTTCATGCTCTAATAATTTCTTCCTAATCCATGAACTTGGTTATACACACCTTTCTTGCTTCATGTTTGGCCTTTTTGTATCTATCTTGTAGCATGTCTCTCTCATCGTTCTCAATACACTCTATAAACTATTTAAAGTAAGTTGGTTTAACCTTACTCTTTATATATTTTCATATTATTCTTGCTCCTAAATTATGTAAAACTAGGTTAATATCTTCGTAGAATATATATATATATATATATATATATATATATATATATATATATATATATATATATATATATATATATATATATATATATATATATATATATATATATATAAAGGTTCAGGTTCATTTGAGACCATTCTAATTTTGTGAGACCGTGAGACCAAATCTAAAAATAATTTTAAAATGCAGAATAAATGGAAAAATCCAAAAATTCTTTTTTTAAATATTATTTTTGGAACTTGAATTAACTAAAAAAAATATAAAAATAAATAAAAATAAATAAAAAAAATTCCGTTTTTTTTTTTTGAAAAATACGTGAAATATTCTAAATAGAATATTACACTGACATATTCTAAAAAATAATTTTAAAATGCAAACTAAATGGAAAAATCTAAAAATTCTTCTTTTAAATATTATTTTCGGAACTTGAATTAACTAAAAAAAATTAAAAAAAAAATCTATTTTTTTTTGAAAAATACGTGAAATATTCTAAAAATAATTTTAAAATGCAAAATAAATGAAATAAATCAAAAATTCTTTTTTTAATTATTATTTTCGGAACATGAATTAACTAAAAAAAAATAAAAAAATTTAAAAAAAAATTAAAAAAAAATAAAAAAATGCGTCTCACGGTCTCACAAAATATAGGTGGTCTCAAATAAACTTAACTCTCTCTCTCTCTCTCTATATATATATATATATATATATATATATATATATATATATATATATATATATATATATATATATATATATATATATATATATATATATATATTCTACGAAGATATTAACCTAGTTTTACATAATTTAGGAGCGAGAATAATATGGAAATATATAAAAAGTAAAGTTAAACCAACTTACTTTAACTAGTTTATAGTATATATATAGTAAATTATTTCGGTGTCATGAATTACGAAATACTACTTTTCTTTTATTAGTTTTATATATAATATTTTTAATATACACTAACTACATCATATTAATTGTGTTTATGGGGATACGCATGAAAAAAAATTAATTTAAAAATTCATTTGTTATTAGTTTTTAATTATTATTAAAACTCATTAGTTTAGATAACACTATCATCTCAACATACAACAAAAAACCTTGCTTTTAGCATCGACAAAAGTCGTATTGATTCTAGCTTTCGTCGTTTTTACTTTTAGCGACGACATGTAGTCCCCAAAACGCCATAGCAATTAACTCGTAGCTAATAGTCGTTCGTCGTCGCAAATGTCGTTGTCTCTAATACATATCGTCTCTAATACTCCTGTGTCGTCTCTAATGCCATCATCTCTATTTATATTCCGATGACCGGACAAAGTTTTTCCGACAAAGCTTGTCGGAGTTATGTGTCGTCGCAATTAGTCAACGTCGTCTCTAAAGGTGTCGTTGCTATTATTTTTTTTTTTGAGAAAAAACTTATTTTTAATGATATTATAGTTTATATCATAAAACACAGATTTGATAAAAATAAATAGATAATACATAAAACATCAAACATACAAAATTACATATCTAATAAATCCTACATAAATATCTAATATATAATCCATAAACTATCTAATAAATCCAAAATAACATCGTTCATAACATAAAACAAAAAATACTATGTTTCTTCGTCTTCGTCTTCGTCTTCCCCATCATTGTTTTCCTCGTTGCTGACTTGGTTTTTAAAGGAGCAGATAATGTCTCCAATGGCCGTCACAAATATCGGGTTTTGAAGAAAAGTATTCACATCAACATCCTACAATTAAGTCACAAACACATTAAGTCATTAACAATTCAAAACAGTATCATACCATCAAAGCACCAAATGAATTAATTCGTTAACAATTTAAGTCACAAGTACCTGTGTTGGTTGCGGTGTTTGTGACTGTGACTGCCATTAGGATGAATCATTTATACCCGCAGTTGAAGAAGCTTTAGGCCCAATGCCTCTCACATGCCCCCTTCGTGTACCCAACACCTTCTCAAGTATTGCGATTCAATCAATAGTGTCTAGATCGCCACCAGAGTTGGCTATATAATAAGTCTGTAAAGCAAACTCAGCAACTAAGGCATTCTGTAATTCACAAAGATTGTTAATATACTTTAAAACTAACACAAAAAAAAAAACAACAATCAACTACGAGAATTTGAAGTAATAATAACTTACATATTGGTCTTCAACCAAATGATCAACAAATTCCCCTTTTTTATTCACATGCGTACGATGAAATACTTCAAGTCTATTCAAATTTCGTTTAACATTACAAAATATGTTATATTTGAATAAACACTAAAAAAATGGTCTAACTGAATAAGCATTATTGTAACTTACTTTCTTGAAACAAGCACTACCATAGCTGCACATCCCTCCACGATTCTTCACTACTTGCTTCTTCTGGCATTCTTTGTTTCCAGCGGATTGTTTTTGATGTTTGTCTGTTAAGAAATGGTTAATAGTAGCATTTCAACGCTACCGATCCATACCTGTAGGGGCTACAGCCCTTGCTGCCTCCACATCCCCTGCAAAATCAATCAAACGGTTTTTTGCAATATTTTTGCGGCCTCTATACCGCGCACATATCCGATTGTTCAGTAACACCCAATAAGTTGGAGCCATGGGATGATTTGTAATCGCTCCAAAATCAAACCATGTCTACAAAAAAGAAATAGAGAAGTTAAAAATAAATCAAATTAAACAATATTAAATATATAACTTTATAAATAATTTACCGAAAGATATTGGAACATGCCAACCCTCTCGGCTTCAGAAACATCAGTCCATGTGTCCTTATCAAAACCGATGTCCCGCCACATATAGGTCCCAACTTCTCGAACGAAACATTCATACACATCCCCAATCGGCATGTTAATATTTATGTCGGATATTAGCTTCAAAGGTCGTTCACCATTAGCTTTAAATAGTTTGTGCATTTTTTTTATTTACCACCATGGCTCTTCGTCTCGGAGGCATCACTGCAAAAAAAAAATATTAGTCAATAATTTTTTATATACAAATAATATAAAATACAATGAATTAGAATAAATTTTAATTACCATCGTTCTGGTGATCACCAAAACCTCCACCGAACGGATGTGGTGGCTCGTCACCATCGTCGCCTCCATTGCTCATCACAACAGCATGAGATGGAGCAATGCAATAAAAAAATGACATCCTTAAAAATTATAACACAATATGAATATATATATATATATATATATATATATATATATATATATATATATATATATATATATATATATAAATATGATATGATTACAATAAATACAAACCTTATTTTACTAGTCAAATGTAAAGATTTTTTTAATCATTATCGCCCCTAGACACTTCGGTGTCTGCTGACACATCACTATTATAATCAGAATCTTCCTCATCATGATCAGTCTCGCAATCAGACACATTATTGATGATACTCGTTGGTGTGTCAACGTTAATATCATCTTCAATCGATTGAAAATTTTGAAAGTACTAGCTAAATTCGATTGAGAGAGTGAAATTAGAAGAAACATTACTAAGAACAAGATTGGTTGAATTAGTGTCGACATTTTCAATGAGATCATGGTCGACATCGTTCATCGGTAGATCCCAAATTCTTCCATGATTAACATTTTCAACAACCCACCATTGATTGTATTTTTCGTCACTTCGAGAAGGTTCTTAGATGTAAAATAGTTACTTGGTGTGACAATCGTCAATCTTGAGTCAAGTCAAATCATCAAGTCAAGACCGGTCAACTCGATTAAACCTTGTGTATTAGGGTTTGTGTTATGTTTATACTGTATAACTTGCTATATTAATGGGAAAACATCACTTGAGAAAAGTCTTGTGTTAAAAATTTCCTAAACCCTAATTCTAATCAATGAACTAGAACGATAAAACAATGTTGTATACTCATCGGGAGTGTGTAAGATCCTTAAACAAGGCTTAACAGGGTTCACGAACCATACATTTCGATGCCGGACGCTCACAACTATCCCACATGAAACCTCTCTCAATCGTTTCCACACTATCTCTCTCTCTATATGTCAAACCTCTCCCAAATCTCTCCAAGTATGCGAAATCTCTCTCAAATATCTCTCTGTATTAGAAATCTCTCCAAGAATGTCAAATCTTTCCCAAATCCCTCTAAGTATGTGAAAACTCTCGCAAATATCTCTTTGTATGAGAAATCTCTCCAAGAATGTCAAATCTCTCCCAAATCTCTCCAAGTATGCGAAATCTCTCTCAAATATCTCTCTGTATTAGAAATCTCTCCAAGAATGTCAAATCTCTCCCAAATCCCTCTAAGTATGTGAAAACTCTCGCAAATATCTCTTTGTATGAGAAATCTCTCCAAGAATGTCAAATCTCTCCCAAATCTCTCCAAGTATGCGAAATCTCTCCCGAATCTCTCTCAAATAGTTCCCGTAACTTTTTAGAATCATTCGGGTCATTCCGACGCTTAACCGTGTCAAAAACAGCTTAAAACGGGGTAAAGACGAGAAAAATAGACATTAGGAACCGAAACCAAGAGAGAAGCTTCTTAGGACCCGAAGGTCCTCTTAGGGACTGAGAGCAAGAGGAGCCGAACCGAACCCTCCTGATGCCGAACCGAACCCTCCTGAGCTGAACCGAACCCTCTTGAGCCGAACCCGAAAGTACTGTTCACCACTAACCGAAACCGAACCCTGCTCAAGAGGAACCGAACCGAAGGTACTGTTCACCAACCGAACCGAAGGTACTGTTCACTACTGTTCACTACAGTACGTTCGGTTCTTACATTCTCGCCTCTTATTCCCGAACCGAACCCCACCCTTGCTACTGACCCTTCGGACCGAACCCTCGCCCATCGCTTCTCGCGTCTGACTCGCCCCCTTTCGTTTCCCTCTGTTCGTTTCCGGCTACAGTCCTCAGCGTGGACCGGGTCTCGGCCTAAGGACCGAACCTCGGCCTAGGACCGAGAGGTCTCGCTGGGAACTCATTTTCTCCCGGTTTTCGCGTAGTTTTGCGTTTAAGGCCCGTTTTTAATTATTTTAACGTGGGAATTTCACCCAAAATCATATTTTAACATAATAAACCCTAAATATTCACAATTTAATCATATTTTCATAAAAATCTTTATTTAAATAATGAAAGCAAGTGGGTAAAGTACAAAGAGGTGGAGTGTTGACTTTGCTTTACCTTATAACACAAGCAACCACTCCCACACCCACTCTATGACCAGCCACACCTCCCCACCTTACCTAGGTCACATCAATGTCTTTTCCACTCAATTATCCCTCTTTCCCATGTTTTTGAGTGCTGAATATTCATCCTCTCTCCTCACTTCTCTCATTTGCTCTCATTTCACAAGAAGATCAAACTCTTTCCTCTCTCACTTTCTCTCTCTAGAAATTCGAGATTCAAGGGCTGATCTTGAGTTTTTCCTCCACATTTGGTAAGCATAATCCATTCCCTTTATGATTATCTCAATTATTTCCACTCAAATCATGGATATCTTAGACAAACTCTCTCATAATTGTGTTAGATCTTCGAATCTTCAAGTGATTCTTCAAGTGTTCTTGGGTTGAACACTTATCTTCTTCAACACTTACCTACTGAAATCACTTAAGGTGAGTTCATACCCCTACATTTTCATGTTTTCTCAAGTTTCCAGGGGGGGAATACAAGTTAAAACACTAAGAACATAATTAAATTTTTCTAACAGCCTTCATCAGAAAAGTTCAACTCCATTCACGGACTGTTTTGGGCATCTTAAACATTTTTGTTTTCAAAACTGTACAAGGTGCAAATAGTTCAAGTTTGTATCTTTAAAATGACTACTTGCACATCTCCATACGATGTTTCTACAATTTATGGTGATTTTTACAAAACTGCCTATCATTTCAAACAACAATCCGGACCAGTATGTGATTATGGACATTTTCATCCAAGTTGGAGGTCATTAAAAATCGTGATAAAAATTATGAGTAAACTAGACACATCTTGCGAACTCTCAGAATTTACGGATCTAGTTTTCGACTTCGTATGATTTTTCTATGATTTTTACAAAACTGGGCAGAATTGCTAAAGTTAGCCAACAGCATGTAAATATCATAACACTTTGTAATATGTTGAGCAAAGTGTATAATCATAAGTTCTAATATTTGAATGTGTTTCCTTGTTGGTTTATCATTGTGAACTGAAACTAAGTTATTCATATTAAATATTATTCATTCATTTAGAACACGTATTATGTAACTATAAAAAGTATAGTTGGATAAATTCACAACACTAATACATTTCCATAAAAAGAATTCATACATATTATATACATTTTAGATAAACTATAATATGTATAGTTTATGATACATCAATCAACATACTCGTACAAAAAGGGTACATTCATACAAGAAAAATTTATATCCACACACATTTCACGTAAACTTGTTAACCTATGTTGTGAGACTCTCTCTCCCCGTACGTCCGAGTGCGGGATATAATTCCTGGTAGTTATAATCAAAATCTCCTTGAGGGAGAACGTGATACTTGTATATAGATCTATATTGGGTTTGACACCCCACACCTTGTTGCTAGCTACAGGGGGACCTGCAGGTCTACGGGTGACAAATGTCATTTCATTTTCGCGACGCCTGAGAAGCGTTGTGGCAGGTTCACATAGTCACAGTATGATTATAGCGACTCACCTAGGGAGATAACAATTTATAAAGTTTACGGGGTTTCATAAAACCGAAGTAGGTTTTAGGTTGATAAAGAAATTTACTTCCCATATCATTTTAAACTCACGACATTTCTACTAAGAAATGATGATTTCTTATACATTTTAGTCTTTAGTTATAAGGCTACATTTTTTTCGGAGTCCAAGGAAAATATCGGATTTTTCTGATACAAACGCGACATTTACACGTGATAGACTTCTACTAAGTTTATTAATAAAAGCTTATGAACTCACCAACCTTTGTGTTGACACTTTTCAAACAACTCGTATTCTCAGGAAAACACTAAACAGGTAATCAAGTGCTTTTGAGGATGGGACGTTAAGACGTCAAACTTTTCATATTTTGTCAACATATTGTAATTGATTTTGAAACATGTAATTCATACAAGTGATGTAACTTTTTCAATTATATATATGTTGGTTGTGTTTGCTTAAATTACTATTGAAATTGTGGTTATGATACTGTACATGAAGTCCTCCACCCCCGGACGTTTCCGCCATCCTTGGTTTGGGGGTGTGACAGATTGGTATCAGAGCACGGTTTATAGCGAATTAAGTATTTCAAACCACATAAGATATGCAAACTATAAACACATTTGGGACTAAAGGTCTCCGATTCTTAAAATGCTTTAACGAGTTGTACTTTTAGAAAACAAATAATTTCTTGTTTTAAAGTATACTTACATGCATTCTATACTAGTATGGTGTCATATCTTAGGAGAACATAAATTAAAAGAGGAGGAGTCGAACATTATTAATACGCCTTAGCGTGTATAATCAGTTCTGGGAGGGATATAGCCTGATCAACTATATCCGTCCAAGAAGTAACTTACGCACACTAAGGAATAGTCGTAATGAGCGACAAATCTGAAAACCTAATTGCACTCCATAAAGAACACGCTAAGAACCAAATATAAACATTTAAAAATACTATAGGAGTATTTGTACGTTTCTATATTGCCCGATTATTATTTTCCGATATGTGCTTCTTAACCCCATTTCTCGTGCAGACGACATGGCAGGATTTCACATACCCGGGGACCCCTATTTTCCCAATCAGGGAAACGCGGGATGGATCGATGAGGATCCTGAGGAGGATCCCGAAGAGGATCCCGAGGAGGATCCCGAAGAGGATCCCGAGGAGGATCCCGAAGAGGATCCCGAGGAGGAGCTCGAGGAGGAAGACGAACAAGAAGAAGAAGAGGAAGACGACCAAGAAGAAAATGAAGAAGAAGAGGAAGACGACCAAGAAGAAAATGAAGACGAAGAGGAAGAAGAGGAAGGTGATGAGATAGTCATGTTTGGGAACGAAGCGGAGGAGCCACCAGAAGTATTCAACCCTCCCTACATCGCGAGGGTACCTGCGCACCGTTTTGGATACAACGGACCTGAACCCCCTTGGGTAACAACGATCGAAAGATGGAGCCGACAACAACGCCAGCGGTCACCATATGGCTACCAACGAGGTTACTATGATCTCACTCATGGTGGACCGGCTGACAGAGCACTCCCCGTCACGATACAACGAATAGCAAGAATGGATGATCGTGGTAGGACGACGACCGATCAGGTCTGGGAGTTAAGTGCCATCGTACAGTCTACTACTGATCGCACCAGAGATCTGGAACGAGACTCCTGCCACAGAGACCAACTCATCCAAGACCTTCTCGCGGCTCAAGCAGAAACAAGAGAGTATCGGGAAAGATACATGGCACTCGAAGAGAGAATGGTTGCAGCCGAACGCAAATTGGCGGAACTGCAGAGTGCATCGACATCATCGCAGCCTCCGTCAAAGAAGGGTCGCAGTGATTAGAACTCGTTGCTATTCTCCCGTCTTGGTAGTAGAATTTTATGAGTACGCGTTGGTGCTACTCCTTGTATGTAGGGCGACCCTGCGATTATGTGATTACACTATTCAAAGGGCTTTTGTAATGCCAAAAACTACCTTTTGTAACGATGTAATGTAGACCCTTATGAGGTCAAACTTTTCCCTCTAAACGTTATGTACTAAAAGTTATCAATGAAATTTGGCATGTGTTTTATTTATTGAATGTTTGGCACTATACATCATAACCTGATCACACAAACAGTTTACGAATAATAAAGTTATGATAAAATACAAGAGGGATGAAACCAGTAACACTCGACTCGTTATCACTATTGAAGTCTTACCGACTAGTCATTTTTTTTTATGACAGAACCATGCCACCAAGGAAAAGACCAAGGCCTTCCAACAACCCAGTGCCGCCTCCACCACCACCTCCGCAGTTTGATCCTGCAATGTTCCAGGCTGCAGTAACGGCAGCCGTGGCGGCAGCAATGTCGCAAATGGGGACCAATGGTTCTGGCGGTTCTGGATCAGGAGCTACCAATTCCATTCATGGGGACAGCACGGGGCGTACGAGGGAGTGCTCTTACAAAGACTTTCAATGGAAGCGGGGGCATTATCACACTGGTGCAATGGTTCGAAAGGACCGAGGCAGTTTTTGAAATCTGCGCTTGTCCCGAAGCGAGCAAGGTCAAGTATGCGGCATTCACTTTCACTGGAAAAGCACTTACTTGGTGGAATGGCCGAGTTAAGTCACTTACTCCTGCAGTAGCTAACGTAATCAGCTGGGAGGATTTGAAAGCCCTAATGTTAAAGGAATACTGCCCGAGGGGCAAAATACAAAAACTTGAAGAAGAACTTTGGAACCTCAGAATGACAGGCACTGATCTTGAAACTTATACTGCCCGTTTTAATGACTTAGCACTCCTCTGCCCAACAATGGTCACTCCAGAAGAGAAGAAGGTGGAACGATATCTCTGGGGGCTGTCATCCCAGATTCAAGATAGTGTATTGGCCTCGAAACCCACTACCTTTGAGAGTGCCAAGGAATTGGCACAACAACTCATAGATCACAGGGCTAGTCGTGGTACCGTGATAACCACCACCGACCGAACAAAAGGAGAGAACAACAAAAGGAGGTTCTGGAGCAATAAAAAGAAACAACCAATTCAGGACCCCGCCAAAAAGCAACAAATTGTTGCTGTTCGTGCCGCCACTACTGCTGTCGCTCCAGCGCCGCCGAAATAGTATACGGGAACTCTTCCCAAGTGCAACAAGTGTAACTACCACCATAACGGTGCTTGTCGAGAGTTGCACTGCAATAACTGCAACAAGAAGGGGCACACCGCACGATTCTGTAGAGCGACTACCCAACCCGCCGCACAAGTCACTACGACCGCCAACACTGGAGCAAGCCAAACCTGCTATGGATGTGGTGAAACGGGACACTTCAGGAGGAACTGCCCCAAGGCACGAGCCCCTAATGCTGGGGGTGTAGGGAGAGTCCTAACTTTAGGGCAGGGAGAAGCAGTCAAGGATCCCTCTGTGGTTACTGGTACGTTCCTCCTCAATAACTCTTATGCATGCGTACTTTTCGATAGTGGGGCAGAAAGAAGTTTCATAAGTCACCAATTCAAACATATACTTAAGCAAAATTCTCAACCACTAGAAGATTCTTACATTGTAGAAATGGCAAATGGAAAGGTTGAGCGCGCTAATGATATTTACATAGGGTGTACTCTCACTCTAGACAACCATTTGTTCAAAATTGACCTTATGCCGGTCACCATAAAAAGCTTCGATATAATCATTGGTATGGATTGGTTAAGCCTTCATCGTGCCGACATTCTATGTTACGAAAGGGCCGTCCACCTCAATCTGCCGAATGGCAACGTTCTCACCGTTTATGGCAATAAACCTAGTGCGAACCTACAAATCATCTCTTGTGTTAAAACCCAAAAGTACCTCCGAAAGCAATATCATGCTTTCTTAGCCCACATCGTAGACAAGAAACAGGAGGTGAAGGACATCAAAGAAATTCCAGAAGTATGCAACTTCCCTGATGTTTTCCCAGACGATCTGCCTGGTGTACCACTCACACGACAAGTCGAATTTCAGATCGACTTAATCCCAGGAGCTACCCCCGTCACCAGGGCTCCATATCGCTTAGCACCGGCAGAAATGCAAGAACTATCCAGCCAGCTGAATGAACTATTGAGCAAAGGGTTCATCAGGCCAAGCTTCTCGCCCTGGGGAGCACCAGTCTTATTTGTAAAGAAGAAGGATGGGTCTTTTCGCATGTGCATAGACTATCGAGAACTAAACAAACTCACTATCAAGAACCGTTATCCCCTACCCCGAATAGATGACCTCTTCGACCAGCTCCAAGGAGCCAACTACTTTTCAAAAATCGACCTGAGGTCGGGTTATCATCAACTACGAGTTCAGGAAGAGGATATCCCCAAGACGGCATTCAGAACTTGTTATGGGCACTATGAGTTTGTAGTAATGCCATTCGGGTTAACTAACGCGCCGGCGGTGTTCATGGATTTGATGAATCGAGTGTGTCGACCCTTCTTGGATAAATTCGTCATCGTATTCATCGATGATATCTTGGTCTATTCGAGGAGTGAAGAAGAGCACAGACAACACCTACGACTAGTTCTGGAGATTTTAAGAACCGAGAAGCATTACGCCAAATTCTCAAAGTGTGAATTTTGGCTCCGAGAAGTAGGATTCCTTGGCCACGTAGTAAGCAAAGAAGGAATACATGTGGACCCCTCAAAGATCAAAGCAATCGAAGATTGGTCAACACCTGCAACGCCAACAGAAATCCGACAGTTTTTGGGACTCGCAGGCTACTATCGAAGATTCATACAAAATTTCTCCAAGATCGCTAAGCCTCTCACCACCTTGACTCAGAAAGGTGTGGTGTTCGAATGGGAAGATAAACAAGAAGACGCCTTCCAGACACTAAAGCAAGCCCTATGCAGCGCACCGGTCTTGTCTCTTCCAGAAGGAACCGATGATTTTGTGGTGTATTGCGATGCTTCGAATCAAGGCCTCGGCTGTGTGCTCATGAAAAGAGGAAAAGTTATCGCTTATGCATCAAGGCAGCTGAAGAGACATGAAGTTAATTACACAACCCACGACCTTGATCTGGTAGCGGTGGTGTTCGCCCTGAAGATCTGGAGGCACTATCTCTACGGCACCAAGTGCACCATCTTCACTGATCACAAAAGTCTTCAGCACATTCTCAATCAGAAAGAACTTAACATGCGCCAAAGAAGATGGGTGGAATTACTGAATGACTACGAATGTGAAATTCGTTACCACCCAGGCAAGGCCAATGTAGTAGCCGATGCCTTAAGCAGGAAAGAATACTCGGGTCGCCAAGTAAAATCCCTAGCCATGACCATCCACTCCCAACTAGCCACCCAGATCAAGGATGCCTAATTAGAAGCCTTGAAACCAGAAAACGTGGCAAGCGAAGCACTACGGGGGATGGATAAGAACTTGGAAGTCAAAGGGGATGGAACTCATTATCTCATGAATCGAATCTGGACACCGAAGTTCGGTGGGTACCGAGATGTTGTAATGGACGAGGCCCACAAGACTCGATACTCCATTCACCCTGGTTCAGATAAGATGTATCTAGACCTCAAAAGGTTATTCTGGTGGCCAAACATGAAGGCTGAAATTGCTACTTATGTGAGCAAGTGCCTCACTTGTGCCAAGGTCAAGGTGGAATATCAGAAGCCATCAGGACTACTTCAACAACCGGATATACCCGAGTGGAAGTGGGAGCGAATAACCATGGACTTCATAACCAAACTGCCTAAGACATCAGGTGGGATGGATACCATATGGGTGGTTGTGGACAGATTGACCAAGTCCGCGCACTTCCTGCCAATAAAGGAAACAGACAAGATGGAAAAGTTAACCAGGACGTACATTAAAGAGATCGTTCGACTACATGGTGTACCAACATCCATTATCTCTGATCGAGATAGTAGATTCACCTCGCGTTTCTGGCAGTCCCTACAGAAGTCTCTAGGAACCAGGCTAGACATGAGTACGGCCTACCATCCACAAACTGACGGACAAAGCGAGAGAACCATCCAGACGTTGGAAGACATGCTGAGAGCCTGTGTGATAGATTTTGGTAAGGCATGGGAAACCCATCTACCACTTATCGAATTCTCTTATAATAACAGTTATCACACTAGCATTGGAGTCGCTCCATTCGAAGCTCTCTACGGTCGTAAGTGTAGATCACCACTGTGTTGGGCCGAGGTTGGAGATACTCAGCTAGCCAGAGGGCAAGTCCCTGATAGCACCCTCACTGGGCCTGAAAATCATAAGGGAAACCACAGAAAAGATCATTCAAATTCGGGAAAGACTAAAAGCGTCTCGTGATCGACAAAAGAGTTACGCGGATAAACGACGCAAACCTTTAGAATTCCAGGTCGGAGACCGGGTACTACTTAAAGTTTCCCCCTGGAAGGGGATGATACGTTTCGGTAAACGGGGGAAACTAAACCCAAGGTACATCGGCCCGTTCGAAATCCTTGCTAGGATTGGTCCTGTGGCGTACAAACTCCGACTACCACAAGAACTTAGTAATGTGCACCCTACCTTCCACGTATCCAACTTAAAGAAGTGTCTGTCTGACGAGACACTCGTAATACCACTCGAAGAAATCGAAGTTAATGAAAATCTCCACTTTGTGGAGGAACCCGTCGAGATCATGGATCGAGAGATCAAGAGAACAAAACAAAGTCGCATTCCCATAGTGAAGGTTCGATGGAACGCTAAACGAGGGCCTGAGTTTACCTGGGAACGTGAAGATCAAATGAAGCAAAAGTATCCACATTTTTTCCCAAACCCTTGAAGTTCCCAGCCGAATTTAGATTTCGGGACGAAATTCCCTCTAACGGGGGGATGATGTGACAATCGTCAATCTTGAGTCAAGTCAAATCATCAAGTCAAGACCGGTCAACTCGATTAAACCTTAAAACATCACTTGAGAAAAGTCTTGTGTTAAAAATTTCCTAAACCCTAGTTCTAATCAATGAACTAGAACAATAAAACAATGTTGCATACTCATCGGGAGTGTGTAAGATCCTTAAACAAGGCTTAACAGGGTTCACGAACGATACATTTCGATGCCGGACGCTCACAACTATCCCACATGAAACCTCTCTCAATCGTTTCCACACTATCTCTCTCTATGTCAAACCTCTCCCAAATCTCTCCAAGTATGCGAAATCTCTCTCAAATATCTCTTTGTATTAGAAATCTCTCCAAGAATGTCAAATCTCTCCCAAATCCCTCTAAGTATGTGAAAACTCTCGCAAATATCTCTTTGTATGAGAAATCTCTCCAAGAATGTCAAATCTCTCCAAGTATGCGAAATCTCTCTCAAATATCTCTCTGTATTAGAAATCTCTCCAAGAATGTCAAATCTCTCCCAAATCCCTCTAAGTATGTGAAAACTCTTGCAAATATCTCTTTGTATGAGAAATCTCTCCAAGAATGTCAAATCTCTCCCAAATCTCTCCAAGTATGCGAAATCTCTCCCGAATCTCTCTCAAATAGTTCCCGTAACTTTTTAGAATCATTCGGGTCATTCCGACGCTTAACCGTGTCAAAAACAGCTTAAAACGGGGTAAAAACGAGAAAAATAGACATTAGGAACCGAAACCAAGAGAGAAGCTTCTTAGGACCCGAAGGTCCTCTTAGGGACTGAGAGCAAGAGGAGCCGAACCGAACCTTCCTGATGCCGAACCGAACCCTCCTGAGCCGAACCGAACCCTCCTGAGCCGAACCCGAAAGTACTGTTCACCACTAACCGAAACCGAACCCTGCTCAAGAGGAACCGAACCGAAGGTACTGTTCACCAACCGAACCGAAGGTACTGTTCACTACTGTTCACTACAGTACGTTCGGTTCTTACATTCTCGCCTCTTATTCCCGAACCGAACCCCACCCTTGCTACTGACCCTTCGGACCGAACCCTCGCCCATCGCTTCTCGCGTCTGACTCGCCCCCTTTCGTTTCCCTCTGTTCGTTTCCGGCTACAGTCCTCAGCGTGGACCGGGTCTCGGCCTAAGGACCGAACCTCGGCCTAGGACCGAGAGGTCTCGCTGGGAACTCATTTTCTCCCGGTTTTCGCGTAGTTTTGCGTTTAAGGCCCGTTTTTAATTATTTTAACGTGGGAATTTCACCCAAAATCATATTTTAACATAATAAACCCTAAATATTCACAATTTAATCATATTTTCATAAAAATCTTTATTTAAATAATGAAAGCAAGTGGGTAAAGTACAAAGAGGTGGAGTGTTGACTTTGCTTTACCTTATAACACAAGCAACCACTCCCACACCCACTCTATGACCAGCCACACCTCCCCACCTTACCTAGGTCACATCAATGTCTTTTCCACTCAATTATCCCTCTTTCCCATGTTTTTGAGTGCTGAATATTCATCCTCTCTCCTCACTTCTCTCATTTGCTCTCATTTCACAAGAAGATCAAACTCTTTCCTCTCTCACTTTTCTCTCTCTAGAAATTCGAGATTCAAGGGCTGATCTTGAGTTTTTCCTCCACATTTGGTAAGCATAATCCATTCCCTTTATGATTATCTCAATTATTTCCACTCAAATCATGGATATCTTAGACAAACTCTCTCATAATTGTGTTAGATCTTCGAATCTTCAAGTGATTCTTCAAGTGTTCTTGGGTTGAACACTTATCTTCTTCAACACTTACCTACTGAAATCACTTAAGGTGAGTTCATACCCCTACATTTTCATGTTTTCTCAAGTTTCCAGGGGGGGAATACAAGTTAAAACACTAAGAACATAATTAAATTTTTCTAACAGCCTTCATCAGAAAAGTTCAACTCCATTCACGGACTGTTTTGGGCATCTTAAACATTTTTGTTTTCAAAACTGTACAAGGTGCAAATAGTTCAAGTTTGTATCTTTAAAATGACTACTTGCACATCTCCATACGATGTTTCTACAATTTATGGTGATTTTTACAAAACTGCCTATCATTTCAAACAACAATCCGGACCAGTATGTGATTATGGACATTTTCATCCAAGTTGGAGGTCACTAAAAATCGTGATAAAAATTATGAGTAAACTAGACACATCTTGCGAACTCTCAGAATTTACGGATCTAGTTTTCGACTTCGTATGATTTTTCTATGATTTTTACAAAACTGGGCAGAATTGCTAAAGTTAGCCAACAGCATGTAAATATCATAACACTTTGTAATATGTTGAGCAAAGTGTATAATCATAAGTTCTAATATTTGAATGTGTTTCCTTGTTGGTTTATCATTGTGAACTGAAACTAAGTTATTCATATTAAATATTATTCATTCATTTAGAACACGTATTATGTAACTATAAAAAGTATAGTTGGATAAATTCACAACACTAATACATTTCCATAAAAAGAATTCATACATATTATATACATTTTAGATAAACTATAATATGTATAGTTTATGATACATCAATCAACATACTCGTACAAAAAGGGTACATTCATACAAGAAAAATTTATATCCACACACATTTCACGTAAACTTGTTAACCTATGTTGTGAGACTCTCTCTCCCCGTACGTCCGAGTGCGGGATATAATTCCTGGTAGTTATAATCAAAATCTCCTTGAGGGAGAACGTGATACTTGTATATAGATCTATATTGGGTTTGACACCCCACACCTTGTTGCTAGCTACAGGGGGACCTGCAGGTCTACGGGTGACAAATGTCATTTCATTTTCGCGACGCCTGAGAAGCGTTGTGGCAGGTTCACATAGTCACAGTATGATTATAGCGACTCACCTAGGGAGATAACAATTTATAAAGTTTACGGGGTTTCATAAAACCGAAGTAGGTTTTAGGTTGATAAAGAAATTTACTTCCCATATCATTTTAAACTCACGACATTTCTACTAAGAAATGATGATTTCTTATACATTTTAGTCTTTAGTTATAAGGCTACATTTTTTTCGGAGTCCAAGGAAAATATCGGATTTTTCTGATACAAACGCAACATTTACACGTGATAGACTTCTACTAAGTTTATTAATAAAAGCTTATGAACTCACCAACCTTTGTGTTGACACTTTTCAAACAACTCGTATTCTCAGGAAAACACTAAACAGGTAATCAAGTGCTTTTGAGGATGGGACGTTAAGACGTCAAACTTTTCATATTTTGTCAACATATTGTAATTGATTTTGAAACATGTAATTCATACAAGTGATGTAACTTTTTCAATTATATATATGTTGGTTGTGTTTGCTTAAATTACTATTGAAATTGTGGTTATGATACTGTACATGAAGTCCTCCACCCCCGGACGTTTCCGCCATCCTTGGTTTGGGGGTGTGACAGATTGGTATCAGAGCACGGTTTATAGCGAATTAAGTATTTCAAACCACATAAGATATGCAAACTATAAACACATTTGGGACTAAAGGTCTCCGATTCTTAAAATGCTTTAACGAGTTGTACTTTTAGAAAACAAATAATTTCTTGTTTTAAAGTATACTTACATGCATTCTATACTAGTATGGTGTCATATCTTAGGAGAACATAAATTAAAAGAGGAGGAGTCGAACATTATTAATACGCCTTAGCGTGTATAATCAGTTCTGGGAGGGATATAGCCTGATCAACTATATCCGTCCAAGAAGTAACTTACGCACACTAAGGAATAGTCGTAATGAGCGACAAATCTGAAAACCTAATTGCACTCCATAAAGAACACGCTAAGAACCAAATATAAACATTTAAAAATACTATAGGAGTATTTGTACGTTTCTATATTGCCCGATTATTATTTTCCGATATGTGCTTCTTAACCCCATTTCTCGTGCAGACGACATGGCAGGATTTCACATACCCGGGGACCCCTATTTTCCCAATCAGGGAAACGCGGGATGGATCGATGAGGATCCTGAGGAGGATCCCGAAGAGGATCCCGAGGAGGATCCCGAAGAGGATCCCGAAGAGGATCCCGAGGAGGAGCCCGAGGAGGAAGACGAACAAGAAGAAGAAGAGGAAGACGACCAAGAAGAAAATGAAGAAGAAGAGGAAGACGACCAAGAAGAAAATGAAGACGAAGAGGAAGAAGAGGAAGGTGATGAGATA